>NC_083727.1:50697500-53197500 GCF_028564815.1 Eubalaena glacialis | reverse complement strand
TCTGTGATGAACATCTTTCTACATAAATATCTTAAAATAATTCCTTACAAAGAAATTGCTAGGTCGAAATGTGTTTAAATTTTAAATTTTTGTCAGTATTGTCGATTTTCCCTCCAAAGAGGTTGTACCAACCTACCTGTCTCCCAACTGTGTTTGAGTGTCCCTTTCCCTGAAGCCTCACCTAAACCGTTTGTTATAAAAACTTTTTGATTTTTAACAATCTAATAGGTGAAAAATGTCATCTTGCTGTTGTTTTTGTTAGCATTTATTTAATTATTCATGCACTTGACATTCTCCTTTATGTTTATAAAGCAGTTGTATTTCTTTTGTCGGCCTCTAGCTGGTCTTTGCCCATTTTTCTACTGAGTTGTAGGTCCTTTTCTTACTGAGTTGTAAAACTTTTGAAATATATATTCAGTAAATTATCTCTTTGCCTCCTATATATATATATATATATATATATATATATATATATATATATATATATATATATATATATATATTCAAAATACAAATAACTTAGGAAAGTATGTCTTAAATATTTTCCTAAGTTTTTATTTGTATTTTGAATGTCTTTATGGTAATTCTTTGTTATGTAGAAATTTAAAACTTTTTTATAAATTTATTTTATTTATTTATTTTTGGCTGTGTTAGGTCTTTGTTGCTGCACGCGGGCTTTCTCTAGTTGTGGCAAGCGGGGGCTACTCTTCGTTGCAGTGCGCGGGCTTCTCATTGCGGTGGCTTCTCTTGTTGCAGAGCATGGGCTCTAGGTGCGTGGGCTCAGTAGTTGTGGCTCACAGGCTCTAGAGCTCAGGCTCAGTAGTTGTGGCGCATGGGCTTAGTTGCTCCACGGCATGTGGGATCTTCCTGGTCCAGGGCTCGAACCCATGTCCCCTGCACTGGCAGGCGGATTCTTAACCACTGAGCCACCAGAGAAATCCCTTAAATTTTTGATGTAGTCAAACTTGCTAGTCTTTCCTTTTATAGCTTCTAGGTTCTGTATCTTAGCCTCAGAAAGTCTGGACTCACTTAAAATTCTTTCATGTTTATTTCTAACATTTTTATGATTTTACTTTCTTACACTTAAATTTGTGATCCATCTGGAATTTATTTTGGTATAAGGAATAAAGTATAGGGGTGTCCCGTGCCCCTCGTCCTGGGGTCTGCAGCACCAGCCTAAAGTGTCTCAGGTACTATTTGGCAGCCACAAATAGAACTCCTAATGAAAACATCATTTCAAAAATGAGCATAGTGAATGATGTAGGAAAAACAATATATACAACTTCATTCACAATTTTGAAGCAAAAACTTAAAGGAAAAGGAATTTGGAGAAGTCATCAGCAGAGGGGCACCCGGACATAATACAAAGTGCCCTGGGTGAAAAGCCAGAGCCTTGGCCTCTGGCTCCAGCCATGGGGCACTTACACGTCTCCTCTCCTCCTCATCTCTAAAATATGGAGCTTGTGCTAGAAAAGCCTGAGTTTCTTTCAGCAGTAATACTTGAGATTCCAGAACTGCCTCGGAGACCCTTTCCAAGGTTTTTTCTCAAGTCCCATAGGCTCCTTGGTGAGATTCCCCTGAAGCTACTCTCATGCTCTGAAGCTTCCTTGACTTTGCCTTGCCCAGGAAGTCTCAGATCATGACACTAGAAGGAAGCCCCTCCTTTATGTTATTATTTTCAAAAATTTCTCATGAAACTAGCAGAGTCTCTCACCTTCCTGGGTCTCATTCTTTGAAAGAAACAGTAAAGTAGGACGGTCACCTGGACTTTAACAAGCTTCCCTTTTCAGCTAAGATACTAGAACTCAGAGACGTGAGCCTGTGTGGTCCCTGGAGAGCATTTGACCCTTGGAAAAGAGGAAATGCTGGGTCCATCTCTTGATAAGGAAAAAAGGCCACTTCTGGGGAACCTTCAATGCAGGCTGCATGACCCAGCAAAGGGTGCAGAACCCAGGTTACCGTCATTTCTACCCTGAAGCAACCAAATCAGGAAGTTCTCAAAGCAGTTATTTTACAGGAAGTTTTGAGGATTTGGAGCATGGGAAAGATTACTGTCTTTTTCTTCTTCTTCTTCTTCTTCTTCTTCTTCTTCTTCCTTCTTTCTTCTTCTCCTTCTCCTTCTCCTTCTCCTTCTTCTTCTTCTTCTTCTTTTTAAATAGTTAGGATTGTTTTCTAGGCATCACATATAAGGCAGGCTGAAACCAGAAGCCCAGAGCCTTCCGTGAATGAGTCTAGCTAAGAGTTCATTTCAACCGTGGGCTGCACAGATCCAGATGGGATTGAGGAGAAGGAATGGGGAGCATTAAATACTATGAATTTTGATGTGTGTGAGTTTCGGGGCAAGTGAAGATTCTCTCAGACATATTCATTAGGATTTTACATTTTTCGATAGGATAGAGAAGTAAAAGAAAAAAATGAAAAGAACTGAGCCTTCAATGTCGAGAGGGCTTGGGATTGATAACCCGATGGCATATTCTGGTTGTCCAAGAAGCTTCTAGATTCCACGTTTGTGGATACAATGATTCAGCACTCAGAGGCCTAAATGCTGTTTGTTCATATTGCAGAGAAAAGGGCCTGGAAGGACTCATTTCCAGTGCCAGCAGTGTCTCTATTGAGGGGTCAAGGATGGGGGTGAGGGAGAAGGTGAATGGAAACTTTCACTTTTTACTTTATCTGCTTCCATGCGTTTCATTTTTTATAACAGATATTTATTCCACTGAATGTTGCAAACACATTTTTAAAGACCTCATTGAGATCATTCAATCCCATGAAGCAAAAGGGTGCCTGGACATTGCATTGCAGAGGAGGGTTTGGCCAGAACTGATGGTATTCGATTCCCCAACCAGAGCTTCAGGTGTCAGCTGAAGCCACCCTGGGTGTCTGTGTCACCTGCTCTTGTCCCTGCTTCCACAGAGATGGTTTGCAAATGAAGTTCCTTTGCCGACCTGCCCTTGGGGTTGAGGCGTGAGTGGGAGGCTGGAAGGGCAGTGTGGAAGGTGGTCCTGGTGGGCTGGGAAGGGAGCCTGGAGGTGAGGGAGTCAAGGTTAGCCAGCAAGATCAGAGCTGGAGACACCACACCTCTGATGGGATTCTCCTCCTCTGTCTTTGCCAGACTCCAGTCTAGCACTTTCAAGGCAGAGATCCCCGCCTATAGAACAAGGCAGGTCCTGAACTTTCTAATCTGGCAGGAGGAGAGTGGGAGGGGCAATGGGGAGACCTTTCCCTGCCAGGAGGTTGGAGAAGCTCAAAGGTGCAGCAGATTTCTTGCTAAGAAAAATGAGAAACTGGTCTTGACCCCAGTCCTAGCCCAGAGCACTGAGAGAGGCCCAGGGGGAAGAGAACAAGAAATATCTCTGACTCCAGCCCCCAGTCACTAGGAGACTGAGCAGTTTTCTCAGGGGCCCTGCTGCCCAGCTAATGGATGTTTTTTGGGGGTTGGGTTTTTTTTTTTTTTTCCAGTTCATTAAATCTCTCTTCAAAATTCTGGGTTAAAGTGTGCCCTCCATGTAACTTTTCACCTGGTGGGGGGACCAGGGTAGAGAGGAGATTTATGTGGTTTGAATCCTGTGTAATTAATCTGTGTCCTTCTTCCCTCCCCCCAATAAAAGTTACATCATCTTTGGACGTTTTCTCCATGTATATTTTGCATATACAAATACACAGAATTCTCCTCTGGGTTAGACTTTCCTATGTTTCTAAAGCGTTGACAACCCTTCTCCTTGTCTGAGTTCATTTCTGATGCCTTTCCACTGCTTCTACCATATTTAGCCTCAAATCCTGTACCCAGATATTGAGGCTGGTTCTTTTAGATCGCTCTGTAACTTGACATAATCCCTCAGTTCTGAAACAGACTAGAGCAGTGAGCACGTGGCTGTTGACCTCATCAGTGACATCAGATTGGTGACAATGACTGTCCTTTCTCATGGGTTTGGGTGGTCTTGGATTTTTAAATAGTCTCTAATATAAATGCATAGAGTCCTTCCATAGAACACCTACCTCTGACTTATGCCTGTTTCAGGAGAAAAACAAAAGTTGAACTAGTGTTTCATGTCTGGCATCACCCTGGTAGAACCCTCACGGGACTGGAGGATCCTGAGGACCAAGGCCCTCACCAGGCAGACTTTCAGCCCAAGGAGGAAGGGAGGGATTTAACCTTGGTGAAAAGCCTAATAGTTGCCACTCAGACCTATCCCCTTCTGCAAGTTCCCAGGCCCATTTCTGCTCTGCTTCTCTGACACACCCCATACAAGCAATAATTTAACCAAAAGCAGACTTGAAAATTGACTACAAAACATCAGTATCAACAAGGTCTTCAGTGCGCCCCCCCCCCCCAATTCAGCATCACTGTAGCATCTTACCCTGGACAAATAGGTAATAAAGACTCTTTTTTTTTTTCTTTTTGCCTCCTTTTGCATCTCTCTCAGGAAAGCTGAGCTAATTAAAAAATAAAAGTAACCAGCTGGTAGAGATCTTGGATCTGTGCTTTGAAGCCGAGTTAATAAGCCTTTTGAACAAACAGCAAAATAAAGGACAAGGGGAAAATTCAGGCGGACTTTTGCACAGATTCTTTCTTATCATTTCGTGACATGGTTTTCACATCAGATATTTAACAGCCCATCAATCTGATTATGATACAATTAGTCCCACTTCCAAACCTGATTAGCCACTCTGGTCTTGTTACTTACAAAGATTAATTTTAGATTTTTCTCAATTAGGATTAAATGTCAACCAAAATGTAGTACATGAAAAGTGTTATTAAAATTATCATAATAACAACTTATGTTCCCTCCACATTGAAACATGTAACACATTTGCCTACAATGTGTGGTTGAAACCCTTTTCTTCCCAAACTTAAAAGAAAAGCAAAAGGTACTGGAACTGAATATGAATGAAACATCTGTCAAGAGCTTTGCAAATCCTGCCCTTCATGCAAAATCAAATTTATCTCCATTGGATTAAGTTTAACTGGTTCAGGTCCACACGGTTGCCAAAGATAAGGTGTTAAACTCCTTTAAGGAACAATAACTTAGGAAATATCCATTGGATTCTTGCACTTTTCTATTTGAACACTCAAATGCCCTTCATGAATTATCAATGAGATTGGACAGCACTGACTTTCCTTGGGAATTCTGTGAGATATTCTATTTTTAACCAGAAGCTTAAAAAGCGTGATGAAATCAATGCTTTAAATTAAGTCTGCATAATACCTCAAGAAAATTTCTCATTAAAGGAACCAATGAGATTGCAAAAAATGAGGAGCAGATTGAAGAAATCTTGGCTAAAATTCTTGATAGACAATAGTTGTTGCTATTCCTCTTTGCCATGAAAGTCTGGTGTCTGAATGATGGCTTAAGAAAAGAAACAAAATGAGAAACACAACTTGTACACTATCAGCCAGAAACTAGCAGAAATCCCCAGTTGCTGGCACTGAAGCTAACCTTGGCATTTATATTCCAAACCAGTTCTAGAGATGAAATTGCAAAGGCAAGGCCTGGGGTTTTAGCTGACAGAAAAATGAATTAGAAACATCTTCAATGTACATTTTGGAAAATGAAGGCAAGTATCAAGAAAGACATTAAAACCATGCTTTTTGGGCTTCCCTGGTGGCGCAGTGGTTAAGAATCTGCCTGCCAATGCAGGGGACGTAGATTCAAGCCCTGGTCCGGGAAGATCGCACATGCCGCGGAGCAACTAAGCCCGTGCGTCACAACTACTGAGCCTGCGCTCTAAAGCCCACGAGCCACAACTACTGAGCCCGTGTACTGCAACTACTGAAGCCCACGCTCCTAGAACCCGTGCTCTGCAACAAGAGAAGCCACCGCAATGAGAAGCCTGCACACCGCAATGAAGAGTAGCCCTTGCTCGCCACAACTAGAGAAAGTCCACGTGCAGCAACGAAGACCCAATGCAGCCAAAAATAAATAAATTAAATAAATTTAAAAAAAAAGAAACCATGCTTTATTCAACAGCCCCAGAATGTAGATGTAATAACTACTATTTCTAATATTTCAGAATATTTCAACCAATATTCTAATATTGGTTTCCAACCAATATTTTTGAGAAAGAGAACTAGATCAGTTGTGCATGTGTGTGAGTGTGTGTGTGTGTGTGTGTGTGTAATCTTTTACAAACGAAATTGGGATCCTACTACATATAAATTTTACCATCGCTATTCACCAAAGGGCTATCCCTACAGGCCAAGCTCTGAGAGGTTGTCCCTTCCTCTCTAACACTGATGGATGCCAGCAACCACCACAATGGTGCAGGTATAAAAAGGTCTCTGTGTTTCTCTTCACAGCACAAAGGCTGATAGAATGAAGTGGGTGTAAGAGTTAGTGGCCAAAGGTGGAAATTCAAGGTGATATGGAGCCCATCATCTCATGACAGAAAATCATCAGGTTTGCTATGTTCAGTTAAGGAAATCCTACCCTTAAAAAGCATGGTAAGGCCTAGTCCTAGAAGGATGCGATGTGTTCGGGAACCTAAGTGACTGATGCAGGAGGAAATGGACCCACAGAGGAAAGCCTTCCTGCCTCTACTGTGAGTCTTAGGACCATGAACGGGGGAGAAAGGGAACCATACTGATCACCACTCCTCCGGTGCTCAGCCAGCCACTCTATGAACCTGCAGCCCTTATGGCAACCTTGGAAAGTAAAAACTTATTTTGCTGTTAACAAAACTGAGGTTCAGAGCCCAAAGTCACCAGCCAATAAGTGGCAGAGCCATGACTTAAATCCAGGTCTCTCCATCACTGAACCTCCCCACTATACAACTCTGTATCACGAGAACTGGGATCCTTTTGTCTGCTCAGTTACACACAGGATGAAAAAGTAACTCCAAGTGTCTACAGAGCCTCAGAATCCAACAGGTCATCCATCTATTCATTCAGTAACCACTAAGCATCTTCTGTGTGTTGGGCATTGTTCTAGATGCTGGCAATAGCCGTGAACAAAGACAAAGCCCTTGGTTTGCATTCAAGATAAAGAATAAACAACAACAAAAAAAAGAATAAACAAATTTAGATAGATAGATAGATAGATAGATAGATAGAGATATAACATGTCAGGTGCTGGTAAGGGTACACCTTGTCGAAGAGGAAGGGTAAAGGGAACAGAGAGTGGCAAGGGTGGGGCTGCATATTAGTTTCCTGTGGCTGCCATTAGTTAGTGGTGACAAATTACCACTAACTTGATGGCTTAAAATAACAGAAACTTATTCTCTCACAGTTCTGGAGGCCAGAAGTCCAACATCAACATTATCAGTAAGGTCCTGCTTCCTCCAGAAGCTCTCAGGGAGAGTCCCTTTTCAGCCTCTGGGGGCTGTCGGCATCCCTTGTGGCCACATCACTCCACTCTCTGCCTCTGTCTGCATGTTTGTCCTTCTTACTGTTTGTCTGTCTCAAATCTCCCTCTGATTTCTCTTACAGGGACACTTGTCATTGGATTTAGGGCCCACCCAAATAGTCCAGGATGATACATCCTCATCTCAACATCCTTAACTTAATTACTTCTGCAAGGACCTATTTTCCAAATAAGGTCACCTCCACAAGTTCTGGGGTTAGGATGTAGACATATCTTTTGGGAGGCCACCATTCAACCCACTACAGGTTGCTTTCACTGTTTCTCATGAGGCGGTCAGGAAAGCCCTCCCGATTAAAAGGACATTTGATGGGGCTTCCCTGGTGGCGCAGTGGTTAAGAATCCGCCTGCCAATGCAGGGGACACAGGTTCGAGCCCTGTTCTGGGAAGATCCCACATGTCTCGGGGCAACTAAGCCCGTGCGCCACAACTACTGAAGCCCACACACCTAGAGCCCGTGCTCCACAACAAGAGAAGCCACCGCAATGAGAAGCCCGCGCACCGTAATGAAGAGTAGCCCACGCTCTCTGCAACTAGAGAACAGCCCGCGCGCAACAATGAAGACCCAACGCAGCCAGAAACAATGCAGCCAGAAACAAATAAAATAAATAAAAAATTAAAAAAAAAAAAAGGACATTTGAGCAGAAACCTGAGTAAAGTGAGGAACATATGGGGACACCTGGGCAAGTGATCAGAGGGAGGAGCCAACCCGAAGGCCTGAGGTGGGAGTGTGCTTGGGGTGTCTGAGTCACAGCGAGGAGGCCGTGGGCTTGGAGTAGCGTGAACAAGAGGTGAGGGGCTTGAGGAGATAAATCGTGAAAAAGGATCTTGGTGCCACGTATGATCGCATAATGTCTGAAGGTTACAAGCTGTTTCCATCGTGTGGCCCACAGAGGCCAACAAATCTAAACAGTTGGTGAGATGAATATACAAGGACAGCTCACTGCCATGTTTCTTCAAAAGAGTTCAAGAACTCTGGCAGAGCAAACTGTACTGTCGAAAGGTAAATTTCAGTCTAGCAACCATATCCCTACTATTTTATAAATTGACGCGGACTTCCCTGGTGGCACAGTGGTTAAGAATCCACCTGCCAATGCAGGGGACACAGGTTCGAGCCCTGGTCCGGAAGCATGCCGCGGAGCAACAAAGCCCGTGCGCCACAGCTACTGAAGCCCGTGCGCCTAGAGTCCATGCTCCGCAACAAGAGAAGCCACTGCAATGAGAAGCCCGCGCACCGCAACGAAGAGTAGCCCCCGCTCGCCGCAACTAGAGAAAGCCCACGCACAGCAACGAAGACCCACCGCAGCCAAAAATAAAAAATATATAAATAAATACATTTTTAAAAATAAATAAATTAACGCATCTGAAAGGATTTCCCTGACCCACATCTGACTGCGTTAGATAACCTTCTTTTTTATTTCCTTAGAACCCTCCCCATGGCTGTCCCACACGCATCATGATGTGCCATGATGGGCTGTCACCAACCCCCTTAGGCTGCTGTGTCTCCCATTCTAATCTTCACACTTCTTGAGGAGAGGAAATAATCCATCTTTATTCCCCACACCTATACATGTCTGGCATACAAGAGGCAAACAATTAATGCCTGTTGAATGAATGAATGAATAGTGAAGATCTCATTTCATCCATGACTGGAATGCCACACAATCACACTTCAAAGAAAGTTTCAGCCCTGAAGGTTTTATGTCATCCAGGTATAAATGTAACTAAGAATATATTTATCCTCGTACCTGGAGCCGAGTAAAGTAAGAGACAGAGCTTTGCTTCCTATTATCACAATTAGGGCACTAGGAGGCAGGAGGGAGATCTTGGTTCTAGCTCTATCTCTGCCAATAGCTGTGTGACCTCAGACAAATCACTTAACTTCTCAGGGCTCTGAGTCCTCACCAGCAATAAGACCCAAAGTCAGTAATCTCAGCCAGCTGCCCTCAACAATCCAAGCCCTTTTTGGACATCCAGACTAGGCTTGAGAACCTCCTTCTCCGTGATTCTCACTGCCTAATAATGTCATTTGGTTCTGCTAAAGCCTGTTCTCAAACTTCTCTGCTGAAATAACCCCAAAAGCAGAAGACAGTGAATGACTTACTATTCCAAGAAAGCCAAGGGAGTAGGTCTATGGCTGTCCTCAGAGGCTAGAAATTTAAATATTTTACTTTCTTAAAAGAAATTTATTTTAAAATCTGTGCTGTTTAAAATTCATGTGGATTTTATACTCTACTCTACAATCTATCTGCTTATTTAAAAAAATAATGTAGCTTTTCTGCCAAACCTTTGAGGGAAATCATTGCACAAAGGCGCTCTGCAAGGTGGGATAGCCCTTTCTTTATGGATTCTCTTTCAGGAATTAAGGAGCTTCTTAGGAATTAGAAAAAGACTACTTCTCTGTGCGCACACAACCCCCCAGCAAAGATTCCCTCCCTGCTGTTGCTGGAAGCGCCCTTGGGGCAGGCTTGGTTTCTGCTCCACTTGCCCCTCAGCCACAGGCCTTGTGCAGGTCACCAAAAATAACTGCAGTCGGGACTTCCCTGGTGGCGCAGTGGTTAAGAATCCGCCTGCCAATGCAGGGGACATGGGTTCGAGCTCTGGTCTGGGAAGATCCCATATGCCGCAGAGCAACTAAGCCCCCAATGCCCCCTCCAAGGGAAGAGAGCCGGCTTTCACCTTTGAGCATTTACCAGAAGTCTCTGTGTCAGGTGCCTTGGGAGGGGGCTGGCTCTTTCAGGCGGCTGTGGAAGCCTCGGGCCTTTTCCTGGGCAAAGGTCACAAGGAAGGCTAACCAAGAGTAACTGGGTTTCTGCGGAAAGCCTAGAGGCCCTAGAAAGCCCTTGCAGACAGTTCTTCTACCCACTGTTGCCATAGATATCAGAAATAATTTCTTTAGCACTGATATGCATAAGACTCTGTCAAATACTGTTTTGAATTACAAATGAAGAGTGTTCCAGTATACCTTACCAAACACATATGTTAAAAATGGCAAAGAGTAGAGTTGAGATAATTTAGAAATTTTTGTGACAATTTTGCAAACAATTTGATAGTACAGGTTTGGGGGGGGCGTGTAGAAAGAGTTCCAGAATACACCACTGTGGCAGAAACATTATTTTGAGCAGAAGCCATTTGAGTTCCTGAAATCTCTTATCTGCCTCAAAGCAGAGCCAAAGAAGTAAAGAAATTCAATTGTCATAAATCCCTTCCCCCAGGAGCAACTGGAGATGAGAAGTCTCAAAACACACTTAAACGGACATTGTCACAAAATGATCACATCTCCCATCTACTCCCCTGCGGGCTCATTTTATCTTTCCAGAAAGTCATGTTTTCCTGTAAATGTTGCTCTCCCTCTCCCCTTCCCCTACTAAGAGGGTATATAAGCCCCAATTTTTTTAACTGTCCCTTTGAGTCACATTTTTCTGTGAACTCCTGTACCTACATTAATAATAATATGTGATTAACAGGGAACTATACTCAATATTCTGTGATAAATCATAATAGAAAAGAATATGGGGGCTTCCCTGGTGGCACAGTGGTTAAGAATCCGCCTGCCAATGCAGGGGACACGGGTTCAAGCCCTAGTCCGGGAAGATCCCACATGCCACGGAGCAGCTAAGCCCGCGAACCACAACTACTGAGCCCACATGCCACAGCTAATGAAGCCCGCCCGTGCTCAGCAACAAGAGAAGCCACCGCAGTGAGAAGCCCCCGCATCGCAATGAAGAGTAGCCCTCGCTCGCAGCAACTAGAGAAAGCCCGCATGCAGCAACGAAGACCCAACACAGACAAAAATAAATAAATAAAATAAAATTTTAAAATACATATAAAAAAAAGAAAAGAATATGACAAAGAATGTATATATGTATGTATAACCGAATCACTTTGCTGTACAGTAGAAATTAACACATTGTAAATCAACTATACGTCAATAAAACAAATTTTTAAAAAAATAATATGTGATTAAATTTTGTCTTACCTCTTGCTAATCTGTCTTTTGTCAGTTTAATTTGCAGGCCTCCAAGAACGAAACCTAAGAGTTTAGAGGAAAAGTGTTTCCTCCCGGACAAGGGTTCGGAGTAGATTAAGGGGAGAGAAAATGCTGGCTGCTTAGTTGCTCTAAGATATATAATATTTTGCAAAGCATAAGCAAGTAGAAAGTTGAAAGATTCCTTGGTATCTTTAAAACGTAAACTTTATACAAATCATGCAAATCATGATATCTTTATACTGTCCTTCAAGTTATTTCTGGTATGTTACATTTTGCATAATACCTCCATTAAGCTTGACTTCTTGATTAGAAAGCAGAACGAGAGAAAAAGGAATGTATTAAGGTGTTAAGACTGGACCTCAAAAATCCAGGATCTGAAATTGGAGGAGAAGAGCAATATTACTTCCCACTGAAAGATTATATAAATACTATTGTCTAATCTTTTAATACACATAATATTTCTTTTGATAATTATATTAACTTTTAAAAAATTTAAACTAGTTATTGTTAAAAATGTGCAAAATACTCTTGGTAAAACATTTAGACACCAAGCAAAATGAATGAACCAAACAACTGGATGCATCTCAACAATTCAGTAAATAGTAACTAGCAAACACAAATGCCAAAATTTTACATGAAATATTATTCCTCTTTCATAAAATTTAAGACAATGACAATAAAGATACATAATTTTTAGGAATCCATTTGCTGCAATAAAACTCTATAAAAAGGAAAGCAAATGAAAGATTAATTCCCAACAAAGATGATAATGGCTGGGGCAGTGGCAGGGGGATGAGATGGAATGAGAGAACCATATGGTTACATGTAAATTATTAGAAAGATCATAGCTTTTTTGTTTGTGATGGTGGCTTCACAGGTACTTACTGCAGTATTTAATAATAAAAGGGAAAAAAGAAATTGAAAAAGTTCAGAAATGGATAAGTATATAAAGCATATTGGATCTCCAGTCCAATACCCCAGAAGTATCCACTGAATCCGTTTCTTACACATCCTTCCAAATTTTTTCATCTTAGTATTTGAAAGCATATTCTGATTCCCTAATTTAAAAGCAAGAAATAGCCTGCAAGCCTACTCCCAGGGAAAACAAGTGAGGTCATGAGTGAAGTTGCTGGTGTTAACAGTGACTGCAAGAAGGGCCTCTTGGGTAACTTGCACTATGTACAGTACAGTAAAGGCTTTGAAAAAGCAGAGTAAAGTCTTAAGCAATGGGCCTGAAAACTATGAGTAATGGAAACCCACAGCTTCCTCCTAGCTCAACCCAGGCTACTCTCCCCTCAGAGCCGCTGGACACACAAGTCTTAAAATGTTTTCTGTCTGCCCTGAATTCCTAATAGTAGACTAGAGCAATCAGAGGGGCTGGTGAGGGCAGAGTGCTCTGAACAGAGTCTTCCATGTCTCCACCCTCTAGAAAACCACAGACTTCTCAGGGTCCAGAATCCAACAGAGGAGGGGTGGGAGTTTCTCTTTTTTGTAAGAGAACTGGGTATAAAAACGTTGTAGGTCTAGACCCCAAACGGGAAAAACATTTTAATCCTTTATTCACAATCTCTTCCTGGGACAAAGGTCAACTTAGTCCTCTCAGACGGAGACCACAGCTCTCAATCTCCAAGCAAGCTACCTCTTTAGCTCCTCCAAAGAAAAGGTCCCCCAGCCTGTTCCCCAAACCATCTACTTCCTCAATCTCACCACACATCTCACACCCCAACTTGACCTGCACATGCAGAAAGTGGGCAGGAAGTAGAGATGAAAGAGGAAATTATATCCCTCACAGTTGCATCGAGGGACTTCGTTGTCGTTGCCTGATTCAGGATGGTGGAATTCTGCACCATCGCCACTGTCCCTCTTCACCAACTGGGTTGCCACCATTTCTTCAATGAGCAATTAGATTTCATTAATATTTCACCCCACATTTGGACTGTAATCAGTAGTGTGCTGGTAAATGCTTAACAACTGGCTCCATGGGGGAAAAGAATCTGTAACATTTGTTGATCTCCTTGGTGTAAATACTCCCACCATGGCCGATATCAGGCTACCAATGTGATGTCACTGAAGGCAGAGCTGGGAAATGATACATGCAATCAGCTCTCATGAGCTGGTTTGAGCGGGCTCCCTTATACCACTAACTCTAATACTTCCATTATAGTTTATTATTATTTGGGTAGGTAGCTCTACAAGTGGCCAAAATTTTACAGTCATGCCCCAGTTTCTTCATTTTCTAACATGGGAAAATAAGACCCACTTCTCCAGACTATTGTGAGAATCCAAATGACGGGCACATAAAGTTTTCAATTCATGTCAGTCTTGCTTCCCTCATCTCCTCTCCTTCTCACATTGCACCTTCATTCCTTTCCCTCATTGTGAAGATACGATGCCACCAGGGACCTAAATTCAATGAAGGGCCACCTGGAGCCCAGGAGATGGAGAAGAGCTCCAGTTGATGGCCAGCTGGAATGCCAAGAGGACATTTTCTCATAGAAACATGCTAGCGGACTCTACATAACATTGAGGTCTACGCCATGAATGGGTCTCTCTATAATGGGCTCTGCTTGTGTTTGGCATTCTCCCTAGTGGTGCCCTTGGGGATCCTTGTGGAAATGGACAATGGGTCCTACCTGGTGACAGATCCTACACAACAGTGAGTTCCACATGGTGGTGTATCCTACAATAGCACTGGCACCATACTGTACCACAGATATGACATAGGTTAATAGGTGTTTGTGGGGTTGCTCCATTTCCTATGGAAGGCATTTCTGTGGGAAAATGCATTCCCAATTCCAAATTTATTTGACCCGTATTGAATTCAAGCTGTTAATATTTGGGGGGCTATATAAAAATACAGGCACTGTGCTAACAAATAGATATTATAGGAGGTTTAAAAAATCTTCCTCCTCTAATAATGAAGTTATACCTCTTTTTCTTTACAGTCAAGTTTCTAGAAAGAGCAGAATTACCTTCCCCTCGCTCAACTGACCACACAGTCAGGTTTCTCTCCATCCAATTTCCTGACACAGCTCTGGTAGAAATCACCCAAGGCTTCTGAAGTGGTTTTCAAAATATATCCACAAATTCTTTGATACTTCTCCCCCAAAGGGATGGAGTGTAATTCCCCTCTTCTTGAGTGTGGGCTGTACTTAGTGACTTGCTTCAAGTGAACAGAAAATGGCACAAATGGTGGGTTATCACTTCCAAGATTAGGTTGTAAAGAGACTACAGTTCTGTCCTGGATCACTTGCCATGGAGCCATGGAGAAAGCTACAGATGTACCTCAGAGATAATATGAGTTTGGTTTCAGACCACCACAATAAAGCAAACACCAAATAAAGTCACATGAATTTTTTGGTTTCCCAGTGCATATAAAAGTTATGTTTACACTATACTGTAGTCCATTAAGTGTGAAATAGCATTGTGTCTTTAAAAAGTACATAACTTAGTTAAAAAATACTTCATTGCTAAATAAAAATTGCTAACCATCATCAGAGCCTTCAGTGAGTCATAATCTTTTTGCTGGTGGAGGATGTTGATGGCTGCTGACTGATCAGGGTGGTGCTTACTGAAGGCTGGGGTAGCTGTGGCAATCTATTAAAATAAGACAATAATGAAATTTGCCTCATCAATTGACTCTTCCTTTCATGAACGATTCCTCTGTAGCATGCAATGTTGTTTGGCAACATTTTACCCACAGTAGAACTTCTTTCAAAATTGGAGTCAATCCTCTCAAACCCTGCCACAGCTTTGTAAACTAAGTTTATGTGATATTCTAAATCTTTTGTTGTCTTCTCAACAATCTTCACAGCATCTTCACCAGGAATAGCTTCCATCTCAAGAAACCACTCTCTTTGCTCATGTGTAAGAAGCAATTCCTCATCTGTGAAAGTTTTATCCTAAGACTTCAGCAATTCAATCACGTCTTCAGGCTCCACTTCTGATTCTAGTTCTCTTGCTATTTCCACCGCATCTGCAGTTACTTCCTCCACTGAGGTCTTGAACCCCTCAAAGTTATTCATGAGGATTGGAAATCAACTTCTTCCAAACTCCTGTTAATGTTGATATTTTGACCTCTCCCCATGACTCATGAATGTTCTTAATGGCATCTAGAACAGTGAATCCTTTCCAGAAGGTTTTCAATTTACTTTGCCCAGATCCATCAGAGGAATCATTATCTATGGCAGCTACAGACTTACAAGATGTATTTCTTAAATCATAAAACTTGAAAGTCAAAATTACTCCTTGATCCACAGGCTGCAGAGCAGATATTTTGTTAGCAGGCATGAAAACAACATTAATCTCATTGTACAGTACATCTCCATCAGAGCTCTCAGGTGACCAGGTGTATTGTCAATGAGCAGTAACATTTTGCAAGGAACCTTTTTTTTCTGAGAAGTAGGTCACAACAGTGGCTTAAAATATTCAGCAAAACATGTTGTAAATAAATGTGCTGTCATCCAATCTTTGTTGTTACATTTATAGAGTACAGGCAGAGTAGATTTAGCATAATTCTTAAGGGCCATAGGATTCTCAGAATAATAAATGAGCATTGCCTTCAACTTAAAATTACCAGCTGCATTAGCCCCTAGCAAGAGAGTCAGCCTGTCCTTGGAAGCTTTGAAGCCAGGAATTGACTTCTCCTCTATAGCTATGAAAATCCTAGATGGCATCTTCTTCCAATATAAGGCTGTTTTGTCTACATTGAAAACCTGGTGTTTGGTGTAGCCACCTTTATTGATTATCTTAGTTAGATCTTCTGGACAATTTGCTGCAGCTTCTACATAAGCACTTGCTGGTTCACCTTGCACTTTTATGTTATGGAGATGGCTTCTTTCCTTAAAACTCATGAACCAACATCTGCTAGCTTCAAATTTTTTTTCAGCTTCCTCACTTCTCCCAATCTTCATAGAATTGAAGAGAGTTAGGACCATGTTTTGGATTAGGCTTTGGCTTAAGGGAATGTTGTGGCTGGTTTAATCTTCCATCCAGACCACTAAAACTTTCTCCATATCAGCAATAAGGCTGTTTTGCTTTCTTTATCATTTGTGTGTTCACTGAAGTAGCACTTTTAATTTCCTTCAAGAACTTTTCCTTTGCATTCACAACTTAGCTAACTGGTTCGAGGCTAAAGTCACATCTCGGCTTTTGACATGCCTTCCTCACTAAGCTAATCATTTCTAGTGCTTGATTTAAAGTGAGAGACGTGCGAGTCTTCCTTTTACTTGAACACCTTAGAAGCCATTGTAGCCTAATTTCAATATTGTGTCTCACGGAAAAGGGAGGCCCCAGGAGAGGGAGAGAGATGGGGGAATGGCCAGTGGGTGGAGCAGCCAGAACACACATGTTTATAGATAAAATTCACTGTCTTATATATAGGCACAGTTTGTGTCACTTCAGAACAATTACAACAGTAACAGCAAAGGCCACTGATCACAGGTCACCATAACAAATATAATAGTAATGAAAAAGTTTGAAATATTGCGCGAATTACCAAAATGTGACACAGAGATACAAAGTGAGCCAATGCTGTTGGGAAAACGGTACTGATAGACTTGCTTGAAGAGGGTTGCCACATACCTTCAATTTGTAAAAAACGCAATATCTGCGAAGCACAATAAAATGAGGTGTGCCTGTATGTACTGAGCAGTCCCTTAGAGAGGCCCACAGGGGAGGACCTGAAGCCTCCAGCCAAGAGCCATGTGAGTAGCCATCTTGGAAGTTGATCCTCAGGCCCAGTCAAACCTTCAGAGGCTGTAGCCCTGACTGACAACTTGACCGCAAACCCATGAGAGACCCTGAGCCAGAACGACCCAGCTAAGCCAATTCTGGATTCCTGACCCTCAGAAACTGCATAACATATTAAATGTTTGTTGTTTTAAGTTGCTAAATTTTGGGGTGATTCATTATACGGTAATGGATAACTCAGAATGACATGCAGTAAGTGTATCTAAATAAGATATACAGTAGTAGATAACTAAGCTTTCTAGGGTACAAATCCTATGACTGTTTTTTTCCTTTACTTGACTCAAGTTCTGTTATACGTGACACTTCTTTTTCTTTTTCACATTCCCTTCTAGAATCATGAATCACTCTGCTCCCTTATCTTCTATATAGTCCCACCTCTCATATGAACCTTTCTTGGCCTCCTCCTCCTTGGGTTTCCCAGAGTTCTATCTTGACCTTATTATTTTCTCACTTTATATGTACTGCGTCATCCACTCTCATGATTTTGATTAACACTTGTATTCTTTTGAAGGCAGATGACAACTCAAACTCTCAGAAGCAGATGAAGAACATATTGCCTCATATATAACTGGATGAAGGGTCGGGGGCCGGGGTGGCTAGGGGAGCTCACAGAATTCCTACAAGATCTGCAAGAATTTGGCCCCAGGGGCTAGAACCCAAGACTCAATACTACCAGGACATTTTATCTCTGACCACTTCTTATCACCACTTGCTTTGGTTTCTCTTTGAGTGCTTGCCACATTCTTTTCCTGCTACAGACAGGCTCTGTCTACAGGCTGAAGAAGACAGCGCCATAACTGTCAGTCCCACTGGGACCACACAAAGTGGCAGAGAAGTAGTTCTGCAAAAGAAGGGATGACAGTCAGATACAAATGTCCTACGCCCACCACCCTGGGGGATGGATGGTTGACTCCATCACTGGCCTAGTGCTGTTTCCTGAACTCCAGACCTGTGCATCAGTTGGTTCCCAGACACCTCCAGTTGGATAGACATTGGGCACTACATTAGTTTGCTAGGGCTGCCATAACAAAGTACCAAAAACTAGTTGGCTTAGAACAATGAAATTTATTGTCTCACAGTTATGGAGGTCAGAAATCCAAAATCAAGCTGCTGACGGGGCCCTGCTCCCTCTGAAGGTGCTGGGGAATAACCTGTCCCAGGTTTCTCTCCTAGTTTCTGGTAGTTCCTTGGCTTACAGATGCATCACCCCAATCTCTGCCTTCATTTTCACATGGTGTTCTCCTTGTGTGCATGTCTGTCTCCGTGTCCAGATTTCCCCTTTTTATCAGGGTATAGTCATATTGGATTAGGAACCATTCTCATGACCTCATCTTAACTTGATTACACCTGCAAAGATCTCATTTCCAAATAAGGTCACACACTGCTGGACTAGGGGCTAGGACTTCAATATATGAATTTCAGAGGGACACAACTGAACCCACAACAGGCAGTGTTAGAGCTCTAATAGAGAATGTATTGTCTTTGCCGGTTCTTATCTCCCTGTTCCCTAAATTGGTTCCTTTCCCCATATATGTTGTCCTGGTTATAGATAACATTACATACCCTGTCATCCAAACCAAAAAACTGGGAGTCGTTTTTCTTCTGTATTCAGTCTTCATTAAGTCCTGCCATGGCTACACCTTAAATGTCTCTTAAATAGGTCCCTCCCTCTCCAATCCCAGGGTGACACTACTGTAGCTCAGGTTCTTAATACTTAATACTTCATGTCTTGATGTTACAAACACCTCCTAAATGGTCTCTTTACCTCCATTTTTGGCTCAGTGTTCAGCCCACTCCACTCCCTCCCCTACCACCAATCCATCCAATACCCAGAAGCCTGTGTGATCTGTCAAAAAATAAAATTGTTTTTTTTTTAACCACTTCAGAACTTTTCCAAAAAGTCCCAATAAATAAAGACAAAGCACAAAGTTCTTAGTAAAGCCCCACCCCTGGCCCTGATACTGTGATCCCTTCATGGTCTCACCTCTGGCCATTCTTCTCTTTAACCTTCACCCAGACTGAAATGGCTGCAGTTCCCCTAAGATCAGGCCTCTGTTCCTCCCCACCATTCACCTGTCAAAAGCCTCCTCACTCTTTAAGGCTCAGCTCAAGAACTTTCTCTGGGAAGCCTTCTGTCTTAGTCTGTTTAGGCTGCTGTAACAAAAAAGCCATAGACTAGGTGGCTTAAACAACAAACATTTATTTCTCACATTTCTGGAGACTGCGAAGTACAAGATCAAGGAGACAGCAAATCTGTGTCTAGTAAGAGCCCACTTCCTGGCTTGTAGTGTGAAAGGAAAATCAAAATGGAGTCGATATTGCTAAGAGAGCTCTCTAAAATGGAACTAGAAGGCCATTGAGGAAGGGTGCATGTCTCAGCCTGGATTCTGGATGGATTCTGACCTTTTGATACCTATTGTGCTAACAAAGGTATCCAGCACAGCTGACAGAAACTCAAGACACTTATCCAACCTTTACCCTAAAACAACTTGTCATGGCCATCCCTTAAGGACAAATATTTCCTTTCTTGCATCAGAGCACAACTTTATGGCTTTTGCCTTTATAAACCCCTAGCTCTGTCTCTTCAGAGCTTCAGAACCCCTAGCTCTGACACTCCTAGAGTGTCTCTTCCCCAGAACACTCTTTCAGTTTTACCCAAATCTGTGTCTCCCGAATTGCAATTCTTAAGACCTCAAATTTTAAATTTTAGGACACCCAGCTAGTGTCTGACAATTGCTTGTTGGTGTGGGAAAACTCCCCCTTCTTCATTAGAATTGGAGTCAGAATTCTTTTAGGCATTGATCCCACTGGGCAGCAGTGGGTGAGGAGCTAGATGCCGACCAAGTGGGTGGCAACTGTGGGTGGACCCGCTGGCAGAGGCCCTGTCGCGGGCAGTTGGCAGGCGATGACGACTTGGCTCCCATCGGGCTCCTGGACCAGGACAGTGTCCTGGTTGAGGCCCTTGCTAGGTCCTTTCACCCAACTCTTCCCAGCAGGAGGCCCCCTCCTTTCATGGGCGACTACAAAACAAACCAGCTAAGTGCCAGTCATAGAGGAGTTGGAATATTCAGTTCCAACTAATAGTTGGAACTTCCTAGCGTAAGCTAGGAAGGACAGGGACTGTGTCTTCAGCTTTGTAGGCCCAGCACCAAGCACAGGGAGGGACACATAGAGGGTGATAATACCAGCAGCTTCCATTTATTGGGCACTAGCCATGTGCCAGACACTGCTAGAAGCTTAAGGAGTACTCAATCTTTTAATCTTCACAACAGTTTTATGAAGTTAGGTCTATCATTATCTCCATTGCATAGATGGGGTACTGAGGCACAGAGAAGTCAAGGAATTTGCCCAAGGTTGCACACCTAGTAAGAGGTAGACCAGGGATTTGAACCCGGGCTATCTGGCTCCAGAGCCCACAGTCTTAGCTTTTATACTCTATGGCCCATCAAGTAATATGATATTAATCTTTGTAAATAAAATTAAGATGTTAATATCCCATTTTATTTCAGTACACACAAAATCGCTTTTGGGGCCCCAGGAAGGTCACCTCAAGGCTGTAGTTCTCCGTCCTCTAAAGCAGCTGAAACGTGAAACCACTGTCTGGGCAGCACAGGCCACAAGGACTAAGAAGCCATAGAGAGAGATTGGCCTAGAAGGTGGAGTAGAAAGACCCTGAGCTCAGCTCCTCTCGCAAGCACACCAAAATTACAACTATTTACAGAACAACCATCAATGAAGAAGACTGGAACCTGCCAGAAAATATCTTCTACGACTACAGATATAAAGAAGGAACCACAATAAGATGGGTAGGAGATGGAAAGATGCAGTATAGTCAAGACCACACCCCCAGGGTGGGCACTCCATGAAAGAGAGGATAATCACAATTGCAGAGATCCTCCCCAGGGAGCAAGGGGTCCAAGCTCCACACTGGGCTCCCCAGCTCGGGGGTCCTGCACCAGGAAGACAAGCCCTCAGGTGATGTAAGGCTTTGAAGGCCAGTGAGGCTTTTACGTTCAGGAGAGCCAGAGGCCGGTGGGAAATAGAGACTCCACTCTTAACGGGCTCACACAAAACCTCACACGCGCTGGGACCCAGGGCAGAGGCAGTCATTTGAAAGGAGCCTGGGTCAGACCGACATTCTGATCTTAGAGAGTCTCCCAGAGAGGCAGGAAGCAACTGGAGCTCACCCTGGAGACGCAGACACTGGCAGAAGCCATTCTGGGGAGCTCCTTCTACCACGTGGACACCGGTGCTGGCAGGAGCCATCTTGGAATCTTCCCTTCAGCTTATTAGTACCAGAATCAGCCTCAACCTCGACCAACAGCCTGTAGGCCCCGGACGCCTTAGGCCAAGCAACTAACTGGGTAGGGCTGTGTCCCCCTCCCACCACTGGCAATCCAACAAAAGCTCTGGGACCCCGGGGCCCTGCAGCCAGACCCCAGGATACAGCTCTGCCCACCAGTGGGCCACCACTAGCCCCAGGACCTGACTTCACTCACCTGTGGGCGGGCACCAGCCCCAAGGTCTCCTGGAGCCCATCTCCACCCACCAGTGAGCCAGCACTAGCCCTGCCCCCCACCAGTGGTTCCACAGCCAGCTGCCTCGTGACCCAGCCCTGCCAACCAGCAGCCAGCAGCCTCTGCATAATGCAGGGCCTGGCACCAACCGGACCAGGGACCAACCAAGCCTACCAGATAGATCACCCACATAATCAGCCCACCACAGCAGAAGGACCCACACAACTCACGTAGGGGGCACCCCCATAGCTCTGGTAACGAGAGGGGAGCGCACTTCTCACAGGATACAAACTATTATGTATAAAATAAATAAGCTACAAGGATATATTGTACAGCACAGGGAATAGAGCCAATCTTTTATAATACCTATACGTGGAATATAACCTTTAAGATTTGTGAATCACTATGTTGCTCACCTGAAATTTATATAATACTATAAATCAACTATACCACAATAAAAGAGAGAGAGAGATAAGTTGCACTGAAAAAAAATGAATCCATATAGAGAGAAACCTTCAGTGTTTTTTCCCTTTAAACCCCAAACAAAAAGCCATGAGGGCAAAGTCTCCAATGCACCAGGGTAAATTTGTGATGGAGCCATTTCTCACATGGGCCACTGCTATGGGTTGAATTGTTTCTCCCCAGAAAAGATATGCTGAAGTCTTAACCCCCAGCACCTCAGAATGGGACCTAATTTGGAAACAGGGTCTTTACAGATGTAAGTAAGTTAAAATGAGGTTATTAGGGTGGGCCCTTACGCAACACGACTGGGGTCCTTATAAAAAGGGGAAATTTGGACACAGATACAGACACACACACAGGGAGAACAACAAGTGAAGATGAAGGCAGAGATCAGGGTGATGCATCCACAAGCCAAGGAACCCCAAAGATGGCAGCAAACCACCAGAAGCCAGGCGAGAGGCCTGGAACAGGTTCTGCCTCCCAGCCCTCAGAAGGAACATCCTGACACCTGCTAACACCTTCATGTCAGATTCCTAGTCTCCAGAACTGTGAGATAATAAATTTCTGTTGTTTAACCCGCTATACTCCCTCAAGTTGGTGGTGGCACTTTGTTACCGAAACGTAGCAAACTCACACAGCCAGTTTTTGTAGATGCTCCTGGGTGTTTGGGAGCTAGATTGACATTGATGGTACACGATTCTCCTGGGATTCTCCAGGGAGGCCAGCACAGAAATGAAAAGCAAGGAAGGTAGGGATAAATAGTGTAAGTCACAGTGGGTAGAAGAGAGCTTCACATGATCTCGGGATTGACCTGCCATCTTAAGAGGTGGACAAGATTAGGGCTAGTAGAGAGGAGAGGACTCTAGGAGGAGGGCCCAATGTGAGCAACGGTATGGAGGGCAAGTGTGCATGAGTGTTGGGAGAATGATAAGTAGATAGTATGACTTAAGTGCAGGGGGTGGTGGAGCAGAATTCGTATGGCAACGACATAAAAATGAAAGTCTTAAAATAGGGCGTGATTCCTCACATCAGAGATCAACAGGGAGTGCATATAAAAACCATTTAATCATTCAACACATGCGCTTGAATGCTTCTTGTGTTTGCAACACTATGCAAGTGTGGGCATAATTCATGAAATCCCACGACAAACTAAATGCTGAGACTTCAGCCAGCCTTCATCTCTGATGACAGCAGCAGTCAACTTGACTTTCCAATTTACTGCCAACTTTTAGTTCAGCTGAGTGATTTCTTTAAATAGTCCTAGTACTAAACTCCTCCGAAGACACTGAATATGGAAACAAGGTTTTTATTAAGGGATCCCAGAAATGTGTATAACAAAAGTCCTCTAATTTTATAAACATGCAAGTACTAAACATACTGAGTTACCATGTCTAATGCTATGAGTTGGAGGATTTTGAGAGGAAATTCATCTTTTCACTAAAGCCTTCCTGCAGTCCTCCTTCTGGTAAAGATAATCAGGAATGAAACCCAGGCTTCAAAAAAGGTGTTTTAAAAATTAATGGATTTCAATACTCAGGTTAGAGGTTTATTAAATTTCTTCTTATGTACTCTGTAATCTCTCTATAATCACCACCTGTTTTATTCAGTTCTTATGACTGCCCAGTCATACACTGCTAATTCAAGTCATATTTACTTTAGCTTTAGTCAATATTTGATATTTTTAGTAAATGTTATACTGTTATACTGCTTAAACATTTATTAAGCAGTTAAAATGGAGTCTTTACCTCATTTAGTATTTATCTTTGAACAGACCAGGTACAGCACAGATAATCATAGAATTCATAACTTATTTTGGTCGACTTGACCGAAAGTCATTCTGCATACTTGGAAATGTGTGTGACCAAAGCAGTTCAACACAGAGAAATCAGCCTGTATAACAACAAGGAAGCCCGTTTATTAGTGATTCCACCAACCCCAACCCTTGTTGGAAGAAACTAGTTAATCTTCAATTAAAATTGCGAATTAACTTTTAATTAATCTTTTTTTTAAAAATAAATTTACTTATTTATTTATTTATTTTTGGTTGCATTGGGTCTTCGTTGCTGTGTGCGGGCTTTCTCTAGTTGTGGTGAGCGGGGGCTACTCTTCGTTGTGGTGTGCAGGCTTCTCATTGTGGTGGCTTCTCTTGCCGTGGAGCATGGGCTCTAGGCACACAGGCTTCAGTAGTTGTGGCACATGGGCTCAGTAGTTGTGGCTCGCAGGCTGTAGAGCGCAGGCTCAGTAGTTGTGGCGCACGGGCTTAGTTGCTCCGCGGCATGAGGGATCTTCTTGGACCAGGGCTTGAACCCATGTCCCCTGCATTGGCAGGCAGATTCTTAACCACTGCGCCACCAGGGAGGTCCTTTAATTAATCTTGAAGCATATGCTGAGTATGTCAGTACACTCACAACAGTTCTGTACCTTGAAGAGTTCCTCATGTTCTACATTTCTTTTTTATCTGGTGAAATTCTGAAAATACAGTATTCTTCCTCTGATAGCCAGAGTGAGTCAGCCTTTGTGTGGTCAAAGCAAACTCGTAGAAGGTGGAAATGGAGAGGGGAGACTCACTTCTTTGACACCAGCAAGTGCTTTGAGTCCCACCAAGAAGAAGAGGAAGACCACCCTCTAGTAAATAGCCTGTGGATCTGGAACCCAAGCTCATTCATCCTGCAAATGTTTATGGAGCATCTTCTATGTGCTACTGTGTGCCAGGCACTATGCCAGGGGCTGAGGCTATGATTCTGAACAAAACAGACCAGGTTCCTGCTACCTTGAGGAGAGACAGAAAATAGGCAAATAAACAAGAAAAAATTCAGATGTTGATCACTTCAGGAAATTTTAAATAGGATAATTTGGTAGACAGTTGACTAGAGTCTCCTCTGGATTGAGCATCAAAGAAGATCCCTCTAAGGTGGTGACAGTGAAGTCTGAAAGAAGAGAAGGATCCAGCCATGGAAAAAGCAGGGAGAAGAACATGCCAGAAGAGGACACAGTTATGCAAAGACCCTAAGGCAGGAAGGAGTCTGTCAGCTTCTGGGAATAGAAAGAAAGTCAACTTTTCCCCCCAAATATTCATAATGATCGTCTATTATTTTATAAAAAGAAAAAAATATTATTCTGGAAAAAGTTCATGCCCTTTAGCATTTGTGGGCATCAATCTTAATGAAATTCTGAATGAAGAAAAAACTTTTAGGCACACTGATATTCATAGCAGCATCATTAATAATAGTGAAAAAATAGAAACAAACTAAATGCCCAACCCTAGCTGTGTGGTTACATAAATTGCAGCATATTCATTTGTTGGGGATTATATAAAATTTCAAGAATTTTGAGATAATGCTAAATGAAAACAAGCAGACTATAAAACTGATGCTCTCAGCTACATGGAAGTTTAAAAGGGAAAAAAACAAAATATGAAAACATTTTAAAATTGTGTTTGGGGGTAGAAATTATTTTTCTATTCTCTATTCTCCAAATGTCTTTTAATAAACATGAATTACTGTTATGCTTAAACATAAAAACCTTGAGCCTGTAAATAGTATAGTCCTTTCTCTCCTCTCTGCTTTGGCCCCCCCAAAATGTTTTTCCCCTTCCCATCCTCCACCTTAGCTTTTACTCAAGAGTGTAAGCATGCATGGATTCTCCTATCCCACTGCAGTAGACAGACATTTCTGTGGATACAAATATGTATGAATGACTACATAAACACCAATGAACCACGTACTATGTAAGTCAGTGGCTATGACTACTGACTTATACCATCAGCCCAGAGACTGCACTGAACAGTTAGCACCTGGATAATACATGAAAAGAAAAAGGCAGGCAGTGGTGGAAGGGGAGAAAAAGCTTTGATATCCTGGCAGAAGTAGAATTCCCCTGCGGGGAGGGCACTAAAGATGGGAAGACTAAGAGTTAGCCATGAAACCCTGGGGGACGATGACTGTAGGTCTGGAATGCAGAATCATAAGTAAACCAGTAGTGACACAGATCAGATTCCCTGGAAAATAGATGGAGATTTGCAAGCAGGTAATTTGTTGGTGTTGTGGGTTGAATTGTGCTCCACTCCCCCCCAAAAATAAGCCAAAGTCCTAACCCCCATACCTGTGTATATGACCTCATTTGGAAATGGAGTCCTTGCAGATATAATTAGTTACAATGAGATCATACTGGATTAGGGTGGATCCTTAATTCAATATAACTGGTGTCCTTATAAGAAGAAGAAAATCTGGACAGAGTCAGCAGGAGAATGTCATGATACGATGCAGGCAGAGATGGGAGTGATGCATCTACAAGGAGCACGGAAGATTGTTGGCATCACAAGAAGCTAACAAAAAGGCATGGGAAAGAGTCTCCCCTAAAGCCTACAGGAGGGAGCATGACCCCGCTGACAGCTTGACTTGAGACTTCTAACCTCCAGAACCGTGAGAGAATACCTTTCTGTTGTTTTAAGCCACCCAGTCTGTGATACTTTCTATGCCAGGGCAGCCTTAGGAAACAGATAGAGTTGGGGATGGCTCTCAGGAGCTACACCCTAGGGAGAGAGGGAGGGAGGGAGGACTGGGCAGTGGGAGACTTCAACTGTGAGGCAGTTGTCAAAGTGGCTCAGCCTTGGGGAAGCTCTGGAGTTGGAAAGACCCTACAGAAGAATCCCAAATGGAGGCAAAAGGCCTTTGGGCCTCCAGCATCCATCTGTCGTTGGATTGAGGCTGCCCCCTGGGAAGGGGTGAAAGCTGGGTTGAGACAGTTTCCTTCAGATCTTTGCTCCAACCCCACAAGCCAACATCGGACTCTATCCAAAAGTGAGGGGGAAGTGCAGCCTCCCTCTACGGTGACCCTTTCCCCGGGAGATGGAGAAGTTCTTCCTTACTGTCAGCTGAGATCAGCTTTCCTGTGACTCTGTTTCTCCACCTTGCCAAACCAAGCCTTTTTCACTCTGTCACCTACTTATTCCCAGCAGACAAAAGATATGCTGAGTTTAATGTTTTGTAGTTTGCTGTACCACTCTTTCCAATGACACACAGTCTCTCCCACCCCCTTTCCCAGACAGCTGCTGAGGTTCATTGCTTGGGAGCTCCAGGGAATGTGTCTCCCTTCCTCCATCCGGCAGCTCTTCAGATATTAGAAGACACTTTGTATGTCCTCCCTGAATCTTTTCCCCAGGCCAAATATCCCCAGGACTGGATAAACTCTAAGTTCCTATCCACCTATACAATTCGTTACACTAGGACATTCCTTGATCTTCCTTATATGCTCGTGTTTCAAACATTCATTCGATCATCATTTATTTATTAAGCATCGATTTGGGGGCAGGTGCTTTACTAGGTTCTGGGGATAAAATAATAAACAAGGAAACTCCTGCTCCATGAGTTTATACTCAAAGTAGAAAAGACAAGGAAAAACCATCTGCAGTTGAGTGCAGAGGCGGAGAGCTCAGAACATGTAGAGTTGCACTGCCTAGATTCAAATTCCATCTCCACCACTCACTAGCACTGTGTCTTTGACTTACTTAATCTCCTGACCTTAGTTCATTCCTTCATAAAAGGGATATACAATGCCTACTTCATAGCATTGCCATTAAGGGATTAATGTGACACTCTTAAAACAATGCCTGCCACATCATAAGGGCTTAATGAAAGTGACCCATGACTACTGTCATTATTACTACTGTGAAATTAAAGGTTCTATGGGAAAGAGAGGCATCAAGGATGATGTTCAAGGTTCTGCCTGGTCCACTAAATGGAGGGTAGAATATTTACTGAGACCGGAAGAGGGGCGGGCCTGGGATCAAGTGTTGAGCTTATTTTTGCACACCTTAGGTGTGAGGGAATGATAGGACATTCAAAAATAGTTGTCCAGAAGACAGTGGATATAAATTTCTGGAGCTCAGGGCACAGGTGTGAGTTGGAAATTTTCATAACCTCTTAGTATCCTAACCACCCTTTTCAGAGTACTCTCCATGTTCTCAGCCTCTAGAAACAAGGTGTTCAGAGTTGGACACAGCCCTTCGGAGAGCAGCCAAGGGCACATATGTGTCTAGGAATGAAGGGCAGTTCTTACACATGGTCGAAGACAACAAGCCCCTACCCTTGCCAGTGCTGTGCTGGGTGCTGGGCACACAAAGATCAGTAACTCAGACTCCTGCTCTCAAAGAGCTTGCTGCCAGCAAATCAGTCATTCCTGAGGTGGGTATAGAGCTCTATCCCTAACAAAAGAAAGAAAATGTCCTTTGGTTTTTTAAGACCTCAACTTACTCTCCAGTAGGAGCCCCCATTCTATTGGGTGGCAGAAACTCAATTTCAGTCAGTTTGGGTTTTCTTTGCCCTTTCCCTGGGGCTGTGTCTGTCTAGGTTCCAGGGAGTCTCCAGGGGCATCCAGAAGGAATTTTTGGAACTTTGCTGTCAAGTTTGTGTTCCTCCACTGAGATGGCTGTTAGCCTCTCCAATTCTAAGTTACGGGCCCACACAGCACCTGCTGACCTCTCCTTCTGTTCCTCTCCTCCCACGGGGCTCCTAAGGCCTAGGACTCAATCTCTCTCTCCCCCTCCTTCTCTTCCTCCTTTTCTCCATTCTTCACCCCACCCCTACCCCATCTCCCTGCCTCCATACCTCTCTGAGGTGGTCATGGAGAAATGCTGGGAGGTCAACCGAGGCACTGTCTAGCTAACACACCACAAAGCCATTCCTATCATAGGTTCTCCAAGGAAGCCTGAGCCCCAGGGAGGCACAGGCTGCAAGGGGGTCGTTTATCAGCAACTGTCTACCCATTCATCAATTCCTCTCCAAAACGGGTCCCCCAAATAAAAGAAATACTACAAAATAAAAACATTCTTACTATTTCACCCCCCAGTTCACCCCATCATACCTCCCAGTTCACCCCATCTCTGCCCCTTGAAGCCAGGCGGATCCATCACCCACAAGGCTAGACTCCGCAATCTTTTGATTCTCATGTTTTTAAACTGATGTCCTCTCCCCACTGCCAGACTCTCGACTCCATTATTTTTCTTCCATTCTGATTAGAACTTCACTCAGTTAGCCTCACTCTGGCTCAGGCGAATCCCCACCTCCAGTGTCTCCTGGTGTTTGAGGCAGGAGAGTGAGGTAATCAAAACCAGAGGCAGGTAGGAAGATCAGAGAATGTTGGCTGTAATCTAGGCAAGATGCGATGAAGGCCTAACCTTAGGCAGGGCCAGAGGGTGTTCGATCCCCCTACATTGCGGGATGCCAAGGCCACTCCAGGCAGCTGGCTAGATGGTATAGTGCCACAATCAAGGCTGAGCGATCATGAGAATCACAAAAGCAGAAAGCAGGTCAAGAGGGATTCTGAAAGTAGAATATAGGTTCTCCTGGTGGCTTTTGGTGAGATCCTCCAGCAGGCCTGGGAGGTGTAACAATTACATTTAAAGTGTTGACATGGGGCAGTCAGGGGAATGGAGACAGTGCAGAAGAGAGAGATTTATCTACAGAATCTGGTAACCAACTGGTGTGGAGAGCAAAGAACCTGACAAACCCAAATTTCATATTGTAGGAAAGGAAAAAATACTTTCCTCTACCCTCTGTGTTCAGCTCTATGTTCTGTGACTGGGACCGGCAAATTAAACTGACAAAAGACCAGATTAACAGGAGAAAAAGCATACAAATTTTATTTGATGTTAATATTTAAATTTTTTTTTTTTTTAATGTGCACAGGAGGCCTTAATAGATAAGAAGTGAAGACCCAAAGAAGCAGTTAGACTCAGGGACTTATATACCACTTAACAAAGGATGATAAATATGTAAAGAAGTGACAAGACAAAGGAAAAAGTGTTTGGGCTTCTAGGCATTATAAATTGTGAGGAGGTAATTATATGGGGGAAACTAATGATAGAGAAGGGTTATTTTCGTAAGGTTTATTTGTGCAGACTGATCACAGTGACAACTGTCTGTCTCTAGTGATAAGGGTTATTCTCCCCCTGGTGTGGGAGAGGAGAGGGGGAACACCTTCACAAAGGGAAATTTATGTCCTGCGTCTAGACAGAAAGTGGGAAGGCAGAGAGCTTTTTCTGCATTTTGGCTTCTCAATTGCCTTCAGCTCAAAACAATTCTTATGCTATAGTGGCATGTTTGGGGGTGGCATATTCTGATTCCCTTCAACATTCAAGTCTGGGGTGGTTCAGGGAGTGGTAGGGACATGCCCAAGTTTCCAGCTTGGAGCCTGGGTGAAAAGTGGTAGCATTCGCTGATGCAGACGGGAAAGGAATGGTTAGGAACAGGGAGAGGATAAGCTCAGAACAGGTGTAGTGCAAGAGACGGGAGCGAGAGATGGAATCGTGGAAGACAGTGCTTGGAGAGTGTGGCGCTGAAGGGGTACCAGGGGGAGCAGCTCAGAGTAACAGCGAGGTCCAGAACATGGTCATGATATTAAAGAAGACAAAACTCCTTAGAAGGAATAGGCCCAGGATCTGAGGGCTGCGGGTGTTGGATGGGTTGTCCACAGGGACACGGACGCATCGAGGTGTGAGGTTGCCCTTCCTGGCACGGCTGCTCGCCCCTCTGTCACTACGCGACACATCAGCCGTCCCTCCCCACCTCTGTCAGCTGAACAACATGTCAGCTCTGAACATTCCTCTTACATTACTCTTCAAGTTGCTGATAGAAATACTAAACAGGCCAGAACCGAATACTTACTTTGAACGTGCTTGGGGAGTTCCAAACATGCTTTTACAGTTATGAAGAATTTTGTTTTATATAGTTAGGAAGAAATTAATATTCTATATATTCAGCTAATACCTCACCTCCACTTATTTTCCCATGACAGCCTGATCATAAGGCATGGCAGAGAGAGAAGGGTAAGCTATTTATCTCGTGGCTTATTTCCTGGATTTTCTCATGTATTGGTAAGTCACATCTCCTGGAATCTACTGAGCTCGGGTCCCATAGATAATAAAAGGCTGTACTTCTCTCAATAAGATATATGCAAAATGCAAAAAGGCTCTTGGGCTTTCTAGCAGTGATGCGTTTTCTGTTGCACCTGAACCCGATAAACTCAAATTTCATATTCAAGTCGAGGATGGTAAGGGGGATGGGAGGGGGGCAGGGAGGTAGCTTGAGGGGAGGCTGCTGGTGGTAAACAGGCTAGAATGAAGACAAATTGAGTCACATGAGCTGGATTCTCACTTAGGCCCTGCCCTTCTTAGCTCTGGGAAGTGAGCTGAACTCTGGTTTCCTCTCCGCTAAGTGGGGATCACACTAGTTTGCTATGCTGGGCTTAGTAGGTTAGCATGGGAATCAAGGTGAAACAATGGATTGGAAAACACTTTGTAAACTCTTAGCCATTAGAGATGTGCATTGTGTTTATTAGGAAGAACCACTGGACCTGCATTTCAAACATTCAGCAAGTCTTTGTTGCTGTTAACTCCTTGCCCATCACTATGCATAATCCTTCCCCTCAGCAAAGATCTTTTGAAACCCACGGGCTGCCTGAAGAACTGATTGATTCCGGTTGCAGAGAAAAGCTTCTCCGGCCAATCTAACCTAAACCAAGGCCATCTCTAGACCCATCTCAGCACCAGGTGGCAGGGGAAAAAATCTGAATGTGAAACATCTTAAAGAGTAATTTTAAATTTCCAGATGGCAGGGAGGTGCAGCCTGGAAAGAGGGATTACACTCTGTCAGAAGCACTCTGAGATCCTCATTAGACAATACTCTCGCCAAGGCCTGTCGTTCTTACTCACGTTTTTCATTCTTATGTGGATAACTTTCAGATGCTTCTCTCCACTCATAACCGAAACAGCCTAGCAGCTCAGCTTCACAGGTGCATTAGAGGAAATGCCGTGAATACTTAACTTTTTTTCCGAAGACACTTAATTTCCAGATCATGACTGCCTCTGCCCTGAAGCTATGTATGTGTTGTGTCAGACTCAGGACGGTAGCAAAAGACGAGATAAAGATCTTCAAGCCTTCACCTCCCACTCTCCCCCAGCTCCTGGGCAGAGCTTGCTAAGCCAGGAGGGCTGCCTGCTCGCAGAAGCTGGAGTCCCTGGGTGGGCAGTTGGCGCCATACCATGTCCCTCTCCCTCCCTTCTCTCCCCATAATAACCACTGCTCCACAAGTTTAAGTCCCCGGGCAGGTAAGTGGCTCATAAATTGTTCAGTAGAGGGTAGCTGTTAAGATTACTAATAGCATGCTATGTGCTGTGGGGTATTCAAGGGAAATATGACCCAACTCGCCTTAGAGACAGTTAAGATCCATCCATCCATCCGGGTGAATAGTGTTTCTTAGGTTCTAATATAGAACCTTAAATCTGACAAGACCTCAGGAAAACAAAGGTCAAGTCCTCTGTCTTTCAGCAGGAAAAAATATCTTTAGTTTGCATATGAAGCCCTTGAGGCTTGGACGGGTTATAATTTTCTCAAGGTCACACGTTTGGCTGGGGCAAGAACCAGGTCTTCCCCTGGCCTTTCGGTTCTCCTTAAGACAACATTCATGTGCTTTCTTCAGAAAGTAGCCTTTGCCTTCTAAAAGTGTCGAGTACAGCGCTGTGAAAATTGATAATTCGATTGTTTTTACTCCCTTAAGATATTTGGGTCATCTCAGACTGAGGCTAATTAAAACCCCAGAGCTGTGTCTCCAAACCAGCGGCAAAGAGGCTGAAGTAGACACCATCTATCCCGAGGAGGACAGATGTACCCTTAAGAGGGAGGGAAGAAAATGTAATAAACAATGTAACAGCCACGTGACAACAAAGGAAAGATCTTGAACGTATTAACAGCATTTTCTTTAAAAAAAAGAATGTGGCAATGTGGGAAAAGGAAGAAGCAGGATGTGGTCTCAAAGAATGTAACTATAGAGACATGCTGATTAAGACATGTGGGTAGTTGCATGAAATCAATGTAAAAGAAATACCTGATCAGGGGCTTCCCTGGAGGCGCAGTGGTTAAGAACCCACCTGCCAATGCAGGGGACACGGTTTCGAGCCCTGGTCTGGGATGATCCCACATGCCATGGAGCAACTAAGCCTATGCACACACAACTACTGAAGCCCACGTGCCTAGAGCCCGTGCTCCGCAACAGGAGAAGTCAACGCAACGAGAAGCCCAGGCATCTCAAGGAAGAGTAGTCCCCACTCGCCGCAACTAGAGAAAGCCCGCGCACAGCGACGAAAGACCCAATGCAGCCAAAAATGAAAGGAAGGAAAGGAAGGAAAGGAAGGAAAGGAAGGAAAGGAAGGAAAGGAAGGAAAGGAAGGAAGGAAGGAAGACCTGATCAGGTTAGACTCTGCCACTACAAGAAATTAGAGAAGATGAAGATCCTTCCTTCCTTCCTTTTGGTCTCTCTGGCTCTCAGGGAGGCACTGTCTCTCTCTCTCTCTCTCTCTCACACACACACACACACATACACACACAGCGGGGTAAATATTGTGAATGCAGCACAAACTACCACATCAAAGCTCATAAACATCCTATTTCAAGTTTTTCTGCAACTCCAGTACTTGAGATGGTTTATTTGAAGAGCTTTCAAATGCTACAGGCTACAAAAGCCTCTGGGTCTACTTCTTGCCTTTAAACTCAGTTGAAAAGTACCTTTCTTCTTCCCCTATCCCTCTGAGATGGAAGTCTGTGATATCATCAGTAGTTCTAAGACGGTGACAGTGGAGTGCTCTTCAGCTGACCAGTAACTTAAATCCACCAACTGGACTCCTGGTGGTGAAAACACTGCCTCAGGGATCAGCCTTTGTGGTGGCTCAGAAAAATTCAGATCAGTGTTGGCCATACTGCCCTTGACCCTCTAATGGCATAATTCTTCCCACACTCTTTTCAGATCCATCTTTTTGTTTTCTTTTAATTAGTAGACATTTTTTCTAAAACAGTTTTAGGTTTATAGAAAAATTGAGCAGAAAGTACATGGTTCCCATATACCACCTCCCCCTCTCTCAGTTCCCTTATTATTAACATCTTGCATTAGTGTACGTTGGTTACAGTTGATGAGCAAATATTGATATGTTATTATTAACTACAGTCCATAGTTTACATTAGGGTTCACTCTGTGTTGTACATCCTGTGGGTTTCAACAAATGTATAATGTCATGTATCCACTGTTTCAGTATCACGCGGAGTAGATTCACTGCCCTAAAAATCCCCTAATCTCTACCTAGTCATCACTTTCTCCCCCACCAATCCCTGCCAACCGCTGATCTTTTTATTATCTCCAGAATATTGCCTTTTCCAGAATGTTACATAGTTGGAATCATACAGTACGCGTGCATTTCAGCCTGGCTTCTTTCACCTAGCAATATACATTTAAGGTTCCTCCATTTCACTTCACGGCTTGATAGCGCAGTTCTTTTTTTTTTTAATTTTATTTTTATTTTTTTTATTTTTTATTTTTGGCTGCATTGGGTCTTCGTTTCTGTGCGAGGGCTTTCTCTAGTTGTGGCAAGCGGGGGCCACTCTTCATCGCGGTGCGCGGGCCTCTCACTATCACGGCCTCTCTTGTTGCGGAGCACAGGCCCCAGACGCACAGGCTCAGTAGTTGTGGCTCACGGGCCTAGTTGCTCCGCGGCATGTGGAATCTTCCCAGACCAGGGCTCGAACCCGTGTCCCCTGCATTAGCAGGCAGATTCTCAACCACTGCGCCACCAGGGAAGCCCCAATAGCGCAGTTCTTTTTAGCGCTGAATAATATTCTATTGTCTGGATGTCTCACAGTTTATGTATTCACCTACAGAAAAACATCTTGGTTGCTTCCGAATTTTGGCAATTATGAATAAAGCTGCTGTAAACATCCTTGGGCAGGTTTTTGTGTGAACATAATATTTTAACTCCTTTGGGTAAATACCAAGGAGCATAACTGCTGGATCATGGGGTACGAGTGTGTTTAGTTTTGGAAGAAACTGCCAAGTTGTTTTCCAAAGTGGCTCTACCATTTTGCATTCCCACCAGCAATGAGTGAGAGTTCCCGCACATCCTTGCCAGCATTTGGTATTGTCAGTGTTTTGGATTTTAACGATTCTTTTAGATGTGTAGTGGTATCTTGTTGTTTTAATATGCAACTCCCTAATGATATTTTCATATGCTCATTTGCCATCTGTACATCTTCTTTGTGGAAGTGTCTGCTCAAATCTCTTACCCACTTTTCAATTGGTTGTTTGTTTCCTTATTGCTGAGTTTTAAGAGTTCTTTATATACTTGGGGTTTTTTTTTGTTTTTTGGTTTTTTCTAAATTAACACTTTCGCTCTTTATTATTTTTTTAATATTTATTTATTATCTTTTTATTTGTTTTGGCTGCACCGGGTCTTAGTTGCGGCATGCATGCCAGATCTAGTTCCCCAACCAGGGATCAAACCTGGGCCCCCTGCATTGGGAGCGCAGAGTCTTACCCACTGGAGCACCAGGTAAGTCCTAAGAGTTCTTTATATATTTTGGATACCAGTCCTTTATCAGATGCGTCTTTTGCAAATATTTTCTCCAAGCCTGTAAATATTTTCTCCCAGCCTGTGGCTTGTCTTTTCATTCTCCTAAAGATCCATCTATTTTTCTAAATCAATGTGTTCTCTATCCTTACCCTCCCTGTTTCCTTGGCAAAGTCTTCTCTGTTTGTCTGAAAACTGGAGAAAAGTGCAGTTCTATATCAAAACTCCCAAGGTCCTATGAAGGAAGTCAAACAAACCCAAGAGTCCTGAAACAACCTGACAATCTGAGTCCTAAGGAGAATCAACTCCTAACAGCTACAGAACTGACCCCAGGAAATAAAACCTGCTCCTGCCTCCGTAGAGTCTAGGATGGAGCATTGTAAAAGAATCTGGATGCGGTTTGCAGATTTTTAACAGCCCGAGAGAGAAAGAGAGAGAGACAACACTCCAATAAGCACACGACTAGCTGGCCCTCATCAGCCCATGAACACTGAGTGCAAAAAGAATGAATAAATCAAATCTAAGAGAGTTGAAAACGGATACGGTTACATCTTAATGATAAGTTCATTATTTTCCACATTGGCTCAGCTCTGGACTCTATCAAATAAATTGATGGTATTATCTAATGCAGCCCAGACCACTGGAAGGGGTTCCATGGGCAGGATCACACGTACACATAAGTGCAAGGGTTCAGAAAGACCAAGAAAGTAATCTAAATAACAGAGGTCCAAGAAGTGGTGATTCCAAAGAGAAGCCTGAAATATCTTCTCTAAACTTTACAGTCTCACATTTGCCCTGATTACCCTGTGGAAACAGGATGAACTTGTTGGGTAGGTTTTACCCATTTGTTGGTTTTTTTACTGTTGCCAAACATAAGTCCCAGGAATTGTGTTTTGATCACTTACTCTCTTGCCTTTTCCAGGCTCTCTCGATTAGGCACCATGGAATGGGAAAAAATAACCCCTTTTACAGTTTAAGAAGAGGCACCTATAAAATCAGCTGTAATGGAGCCAGTCTCACTGGGCCATGGGCTGGGCAAGAAAGGCCAAAAAGAGTCACCTAAAAGGTGAACTGTCCCCCACTAGCGTAATTCAAATTAAAATAAACTACAAAATAAACGTCAGAGAGTTAAAATTTTTCTATTTCTTATGATGACTACATCAACACTTTTTTATTTGTACATCAAATAATACATACTTTCCAAAATCTCTCTCTTTCTCTCTCTGCTGCAGCTGCTGGTGACCTCAACACAGGCTGTGTAGCTGACTTGAATGATCCCACATGATAGGGTCCAGCTACGCCCTGGGTTCCACTGGACAACTACCCCAAACCCAAGAATGGTCCAGCCCAGTCCTGGGATCATCAAAAAGTCCTGAAGAAGATCACTTATTGACAGACATCATTAATTCTTGGCTATTTTTTATGGTTTGCCCTACCTTTTCTATCACAAACCAAATCAACGTACTGTGGTGACATGGTGTTTAATTTGATGGTGGCTGAGGAAGGAAGGGTATTTCAAACCCCCGTAGGGTTTTCTTTGCCTGTTACTAGACATTTCTTCCAGGTAGCTGACAATAAAACATTTATATCTATGTATTAATAAATACTACTGAATTGTCACGTGTTCTGGCTTCTTTGTCATTTGACCAGTAGAATGTGAAATTTTACATAATGGTTTTTTGTTTGTTTGTTTGTTTTCCAGCTGTGCTGCACAGCTTGCGGGATCTCAGTTCCCCAACCAGGGACCGAACGCGGGCTACAGCAGTGAAAGCCCGGCATCCTAACCAGAAGGCCACCAGGGAACTCCCAGTAAAATGTGAAATTTTAAAAAGATCAACTTTTGGACACTTTCAGGATTAGGAAATACTAATTGTCTATTCAACCTTGAGATTTCTTTTTTCTGGCAAGATTTAACCTTCAAATTGCTTTTCCAGTTAATCTGACTGCTTTCTTCTCCTTCCTTCTCTTACCCTGTTCACAGTTCTCACAGTGAGGGCTGACAATCTCTTATCTTGGGAGCCATGAGCCATTCACACTCCAGGCCTCTCAGCCATCCCAGGGGGGGATCGATGCATGGCTCTCTCTTCCTTCAGAGAATTTGAAGGTAAAATACAATCCATATTAGCACCGGAGAGGTGGGTACTTCTCTCCCTGGAGATCCTTTCAGAAATAATTCTCTTGCCTAACAAACAGGTTGGCTCAGGCACTGCCTTGCCTAAATTCTGAGCAAGACAAGTTAGGAGACTTCTTTCTGCCTGATGGATCTTTTACTGACAATTAGGGACACTTTTGATTAAATTCAGAATGCAAGGTGACTCCCCCATCACAGATGGCCAACCGCACATCACTCACCTGAAGGAAAAACCCTGCAGCTTATTCTTCCCAAGGTTAGAGAATATATTCATGACTACCACTAGCATCACTGAAGAAGGGATCAATTGTACCCAAAACTATAGGGCAATGATATCGCTTACATGTGGAATCTAAATAAAGGGTACAGAACTTCCCTGGTGGTACAGTGGTTAAGGCTCCATGCCCCTAATGTAGGGGGTACAGGTTTGATCCCTGGTCGGGGAAGTTCCGCATGCTACACGGTGTGGCCAAAAAAAAAAAAAAAAAATGGTACAAATGAACTTACCTTCAAAATGGAAATAGAGTTATAGATGTAGAAAACAAACTTATAGTTACCAGGGGATGAAGGGGAGGATAAATTGGGAGATTGGGATTGACATATACACACTACTATATATAAAATAGATAACTAATAAGGACCTATTATATAGCACAGGGAACTCTACTCAATACTCTGTAATGCCTATATGGGAAAAGAATCTAAAAAAGAGTGGATATATGTATATGTATAACTGATTCACTTTGCAATACACCTGAAATTAACACAACATTGTAAATCAACTATACTCCAATAAAATTAAAAAAAAAACTATAGGGTAAAATAATCAGGCTTAGCATAAGATGAATCTAATTCTCACTTTTATCAACGTACTTACTAAAATTCTGATTGTTGCGACAAAGTAATTACGTAGTGAAGGAGCTATTTATTCCAGCTGACATTCTAATAAAGCAGCAGCAGGGAGCTAATCCCCAACGTTATTGGGTAAAGAATTTCAAATTGAAGCAAAATTATAAATAAATGTCTCACTGCTCTTACATAGTTTGGATATACTAAAATTAATGGCTAGGATCTGGTGGTGCAATTAATTTTGATATAGGGCCCAGTGTAGGGCATGGTAAACAGTACAGACTGGTAGCTCTAGGACTTAGAGCCTGAGGCTAGACCATAGTGCCCAGACATATCTCTTAGCTAACTTCCCCCAAATCTTCTGGAATATAGCTGAATGATGCAAAAGTGTCCACTGCACTTGTGCTTAGAGGATAAAGGGGTTCTTCTTCAAGCTGAGGAATTTAAAGGAGTGCTAAACACATGCAAATTCCACCCTAAATACTGGGACTAGCTAATCACTGCAGCAAAGGTGAGAATTTGGGCATTCATTCAAAGGAAAGTTTACAGTTTCTAGAACAGAGATAATGTTACAAAACCACCACAGACCCCACCACAAGCTCAAAATGTAATGTTGTATAAAATGTAATTTATGCATAAAATGTTGACTTTTCATATGTATTTGTGTTTTCACAAGGATTCGGGAGCTGTTCAAGTACAGCTGTGAGACTGTTTTCAACAGCATTTTTTGCTGTCCCCTTGTACCACATCAAAGCAACTGAAACTCTATATTTAATTTTAAGAAAGCATTCTAAAATGTCGAAGTTCTTAAGCCCCAAAGGAGAACGAGGCAAAGCTAAGCCCTTCACAAACAGTAATAGAAATGATCTCATTAAGCATCATTGTCCAAACACGTCCGCTCTTCAAACAGACCAGGTAGTGAAAGATTGAATAAAGGTGCTGGTTTCTATTTTATCTCCACCTAAAGATTTCTGTCTTAAGCTGAAACTGAAGCTTATGTTCTTCACAGAGTTCGCTTGTTTTAGAAGGAAAGGAAAACATTCCAAATAAATTACTCTAAAAACGAAAAATTATGGTTTAAATAATGCTATCGCCACCGGTCATAGCCTGAAATACAAAATCAGCAACACAGAAAGACCCTTTAAATGTTCACACTGATTTTCCCCCCTAATTTTGGTTTCCCTGTTGTACCCTCTCCACCCCTACTCCTGCCCCTTCATTTAGGGCAACACAAGCATTCTCTGTTCACAGCAGTTTTTTCAGGGGAAAACAAACCTCTATGTCACTTAACCCATTAGGAGCTAGTTAGTAATTTGTGTGAATGATTCAATTCAACAAATATTTTGTGCATCTACTAGGGATACATCGGTGAAATAAGCAATCATAAAGAATGTCTACCCTTAGGAAGCTTACATTCCAGTGGGGAAAACAAACAATAAACATTGTAAACAGTAACTATTCAGTATGTTTGAAGGTATTAAATAGAATGGACAGGGTAGGCGTCATTGAGAAGCTGGGGGAGTTCGCAGAGTGGACACCACATCGCAGGGAAGAGCTTTCTAGGCTGAGGGAAGAGCTGGAGCGAAAGTCGGGAGGCTGGAGCAAAGCCAGAATATTCAAGGAACCAGTGAATGTCCAGTGTGGCTGGCGTAGGGTGAGCAGAGAGATGCTCAGAGAGGTCGATGGGGAGTATATCAGAGAAGGATGGCAGAATGCGTCATCCCAAAATATGCCTCTTCGGCATAAGGATTATTTTGAGCTGATTATTTTGAGAAACAGCAGACACAGGAGAAGCTCTGAAAACAGAGTAGAAGTTCCCCTTACATAAGGGAAATTCACATTGAGAAAGAAAATTTCCCTGTGTAAGGGTGTCTCCCTTTCTGTACCAGGAAGAGAAGGTTCACTAAATCACAGTAGACTCTTGTCAATGGAGAAAGCATCACTGAAAACTTCACAGCAAAGCTTACCCTGTTGACCATGCTTTCCCTGGTAACTTCCTCATAACCGGCCTCCCCACAGATAGTATTTAAGCTGGAGTTCGAAGCCACCACAGGGAGTTCCTCATTTTTCCCTGGGTGTCTCCCATGCATCCCTGAGGTAGATATGTTGATAAACTTCTCTTTGTTTCCTCTCTTGTTAATCTGTCTTTTGTTATAGGGGCCTCAGCTGAGAACTAAGAAAGGTAGAAGGAAAAATTATTTTCTCCCCTACGTAAGGACTCTGATTTCTCCTTCTTAAAGGAGACAAGACAGTCTTAGAAAGGTGACACATCTCACAGCAGAGCCTTGACCGCCAGAGTTCTTGTCCCATGTCTTCCAACGTCAGAAGATGAGGCATGGTTTAATTTTTCTAACGTGCATAAGTCACCCTGCAAATCTCCATTTATTGGTGTCTTTCATCCTTAACATTTAACTTGGAATTGTTTTCCAGTGATAGCTCTTTCTTTTTATTTGCAGAAAAGATCTTCATTTTGGAACTTCTTGCCCTCAGATGAACATTGTAAACTTTACCTTTCTGCTGGCTACACAACTGTTGGCTCGTAAAAATGTCATTTGCTTTTAGTTCAGACGTAAAACTTTCTTCTCCAGGCACACTTTCACCACAATTGTGAACTTTACCAAATAAGACATTTTATCTCTTTCCAATTCTCAGTCTCCAACCCTCCACCTTCCACCCCCACTCTTACTCCTCAGACCTCTTTTCTGTGCCATCTTTAAAGGGCAATTATCTCCCCATTATTCAGAGATGGGTTATCCATCTTGTGGCTCATTTATACCCTTTGCTCATTAACTTCTTTTCTTGTTTTAGTCATTTCAAATTATCATTACTAGAGAAAAGCTAGAGATAAAATTTTATAAAACACATTTACCTACATATGATAGAGACAATGCCATTATTTTACCAAATCTCATTTTATTTTTCTTTTACTGGGCACTTGGGAAACTACATTTTTCAGCTTACCTTGCTGTTCTTTGGGGCCATGTGACTCAGTACTGGCCGGTAGGGAATGGATGGAAGTGACATAAACCACTCCTACATCTGAACATTAGCAATATATCATGCAGTCCTGCATCCTTTCTTCCCTTTCTTCAATAATCTTGGAGGCCACATGTTCAGGCTGTATCAGAAGATGATGAAAACAAGGATCTCAGGGTTTTCAGAAGGAGGGGAACCTCCACTGATTCACATCTGAATCCACTTTGGTTGCGCTAAGCCACTGAGTTTCAGGGGTTGTTTCTGTAACAATCTAGAGTATTCTATCACCATAATCTATCTTATTCAATTCTTGTTTCACTTTCCCATCTCCCCCAAAAACATTTCACAGATGGGGAAAACAGGGATCAGTGATGCCTGTGGTCTGGCTAAGCTAACACAGCTAGTAAATGAGGCAGCCAGCCCTTGGTCCTCTCTACAACAGAACTACTCTGTTTCTGGGGTTTTCAGTGTACACTTTCTGCTCTTTGTCATGTAGGGAAGGGAAAAAAATCTTTTTCCCTCTACCCTACTAGGATCTCTGCATGGGGCCCTGCCAATTAGACTGACAAGAGACAGACTAACAAGAGGAAAAATAAACACAGAAGTTTATTAACACCTGTGTTGTGCATACAAATGGGAGCACTCAAAGATGAGTAACTCAAGGAGGTGGTTAGAACTGGGGCCTATAGAACATCTTAGCAAAAGAACAAAAAAGTTTTAGAGCTATGACAAGACAAAGGAAAAGGACTTTGAGTTTCTAAGGCAGCAGATTGTAAGAAAGTAAACATATGGGGAAACTAATGGAAGGTAAGGGTCAGTTAGTCAGGTTTATTATGTAGATTCCTCTGGTGCCATCTCTGGGCTGGTAAGGGTCTAGAGTTGTCTCCAGTAGTTATCTTCTGTCGTTCCTGGTAGAAAGGGGAGGGGCACAACTTTACAAATGTATGTCCTGCTTTTAGGTAAATAGAGGGAGGGCAGAGAGCTCTTCTTGTATCTGTCTTCTCTCAGTTGCCTTTAGCTCAAAATAACCCTTATTCCAAAGTGGTACATTTGGTGGTGGGCTACAACTTTCACTGGGTCATTCACCCCAAAGTATCCTACACTTAATCTCTTCAGAATGGTCATTTATTCCTAACCACCATAACTCTATTAATATGCAAGAAGAGAGGGAACAGACACACTGCAGCTGTGGCGTACTGGGGAATAATGGCAGACCTCTCTGATGTTTAGCTTATACAACCAAAACAGCCACTAGTTTCATGTTTCCAACCAATAAGGCAAAACAAACAAAAAGCCATGTATCACAACAGATACTACAAGGAAGGACCCAAGCAAAAGTCACCAGGTGCTATGAAAAGGGTCTGAAGCAAACCATCATAATTCAGGCTTCTCCTGTACCATGTTGTGTGGAACCTCTACACCATCTATTCACTTTCCAGCCACACTGCCACTTATAAATAATGATACCTCCCAAAAGACATGGCAAACATAATTCGACATTTATGGGTATGTGTGTATATGGCCAGACTTTAGAGATAACTCTGCAAACATCCTTATATCTAGAGTTTCCTCTCTATATCAACGCACCACCATCTACCCAGTTATCAGAGCCAGGAATCCAAGTGTCATCCCTGAGTCATCTGTTTCCTTCACCCAACATCAAGTCCAATCATTCTTCCTCCAAAATAACCCTCATCCCTGACTTCTATCCATCTTCAATGTCACCTCATCTCTTACCTGAATTAATGGAGAAGCCTCGTAACTGGTCTCCCAGCTTCCACTTGAAATCTCCATTAGCCCAATCTCCTCAGCAAAAGTGATCTAAAAACATAAATCAGATCATTTCACCCCTCCACCTAAATCTTTAAAATAATTTCTTATTGCACTTAGAATAGAATCTAAACTCTTCTCTATGGCCTTCGAGATTCTGCAAGACCCGGGTCCTGCCTATTTCTCTGGCCTCATGTCACAGAGTTCTCCCTGCTCCCCACTCTCTATTCACTGTCCTTCCAACAGCTCTGTCTCACCTTTGCCTTGGGATTTGCTCTTGCCTCTGCCTGGAATGCTTTTGATTTTTAGACATCACCTCTCCAGGGAGTCCACGCTGACCACCTACATGAAGAAGGTCCCTCCCCCATTATTCTCTATTACGGCATTCAACCTCTTCAGGAAACTCATCACAGCCTGCAGTGATCTTATCCATCTTCTGTTTACTTGTCTGTTTTCCCCACCACAAAGTTCTGTTCATAAAGGTAAGATAATAGCTGACACTTTCTTTGTGCCAAGCACTCTCCTAAGTGCTTTATATATGCAAGCATAGCCTGCCAAGTATCTCCCAGAAACAACACTTTTTGTTTTTTCATACCCAAACTTCATAGAATGTATGTATCTCTCAATAGAGTTTGTCTCTTTTTAAGCTGGTATTAAATTTTATAATTTTGTCTCCAAAAATGTAATACATGTTAGCAAAACAACATGGAGGAAAGTTTTCCAGTTACCATCCAAATTCAAGTGGTAGAACAGCAGGAACAATCGTAGACGTTTTGAAAAGCACAGCGCGTATCTACAGAGGGGAGGTAGTCTTTGGATGTTGCTGATGCTTCCAGTGACCTCAGAGCCTCATGCTCAGAGTGTGTCATGCTCTGTCACTGGCGCTTGTCCTGAATGCATTTACCAGTGCTTTCCATATTGAGCCATTGTTTTTTGCCCAGAGCTGTGCAGTGAGTACCAGAAACGTTGAGAACTTTTGAAGAGCATGATGGATAAGGAATCAAAGGAGTAAAAATAGTACTTACAATGGAAGAGATGTTACTATACATAAAGCAACTGTTTTAATTTTCTGGTGATCAATGTTTTAAACAGTTTACACCCTAATGTGACCATTGTTAATAATACCTAGGTGTGTCAAGGAGAAAAAACTTTTTCTCTACTCTCTTAGGTGTTCTCTTGGGGACCTGTAAATTAAACTGACAAAAGACAGATTAGTAAGATAAAAGACAGATTTTTATTCATGTGTATGTGTGGGAGTTCACAGAAAAATGTGACTCAAGGAGGTGGTTAGAATAGTTTACATATCATCTTAATAAAAGATGGGGAGGAGCACAGAGCAGCACTTTTTGGAGAACAAATGGCTTCTTAGAAGGAGGGGAGAAAGGGCTCTTATACAAATGCCATTTTTGAAAAATAAATGTGCCCTCAGGAGAATAGAAGGAAGGCATGATAGTTTGTGACAATGTCTGTCTGGGTGTGGTACAACTTCTGACTTCTTACCTGTAAGAAGAGAAAATCAGGGTTGCTCCAGGGAGGGAATTTATGACAATTGAATTCTTTTGTGAGTTTCTGCTTTTAGGCAGGTAAGAGAGTTCAGGAACTCAGATGCCTTTGCTTAAAATAATTCTTATGCCAAAGTGGCATATTTTGGGGTGACCTCTCCTGATCCCTTCAGACGTTTTAGTGTACTTTAGTTATGCCTCAGGAAGTTGGTTGGGGGTTTAGGGTTGATATGTAATGTGTTATAATTTTTCCCTTTTAAGATAATGTGAAATAGAACCCAGTTAGCATCTTCACACAGAAAATCTAATTTTCAGGTGCAAATTACTGATATTTACTGAGATGTCAGTATTGTGGTGCTCTGAGGACAATGATGCTTTGAGGACAAAGGACGACCCTGCCTGAAAAAGTGTCAGCCTTACGCCCCCTCCCGGACTCTTAATCGCCCTCCCCACCCTGTTGCGATGGTTACGAAATTCCTGAGCCCACCTGGGCGACGCCCACCTGGGCCACAGGACCTGTTCCAAATAAGGAAAGGCATCTGTCCTGACCCACTCCCAACCTGTAGAAGGAAGGTATATGTGCCTGCACCAATCAGTAAACGAAATTTTCACCTCGGACCATTCCTCTGTTTTCTGGCTATAAAAACTGATCAATAGCACATGTTTGGGCTCGACTCTCCCAGACTACTAGCAAGTCAGCCCGCTGTTCTGGCAGCGACCCTTCCCTCTAATAAATTCTATCTTCTTTACATTCGGCCTTGTGTCTGCAAATTCTTTTCCAACCCGCGTTCGGACCACGACAATATGAACTCATTTCAAGCAAACGTCTATCTTATGTGGTAGGTATTTTTATTCACCTTGCCTCTTTCTGTGCGGCATGTAAAGGTTTGGTAACATGCCCAAGATTCTAATGGAAGTAAGTACATCTGGGACCTGAACCCAGCTATACTGAATCGAAATTCTGGTTTCTTACTCATTATAGAGGCTATAAGGGCCTCTCCCAAGGGAAGGTCTGCATCCATCTAGTTCACCATAGATCCCAATGCCTGACAGGGCTCCGTCCATAGTAGATGATCAATTACTTGTCCCACATGAATGAATTTATGGATTGAAGGAAACCAGAATGTGTCACCTCTTTGACGTAAAAATTATTTTGAGCTGAAGGCATTTAAGAAGCAGCAAGTGCAGGAAAAAGGTCTCTCTACCCTTAACAGATGGCACCAGAGGAATCTGCAAACAGTCCTCACTCCAGTAGTTTTCTCCCATATATTTACCTTCCCACAGTTTGCCACCCTTGGAAGCCTAAAACCACTTTCTTTTTTCCAGTCATTTCTCTACAGATATATTGTTCTTTGCTGAAAATGCTATATAAACCAGAGTTCTAAGCCACTTCCTTGAGTTACTCTTTCCTTGAGTTTCTCCCTTGTATGAGATATACATGTTAATAAACTTCTGTATTTTCTCTTGTTAATCTGCCTTCTGTTACAAGGGCCCCAGCCAAGAATTTTGAAGGGTAGAGGGACAAGAATTTTTTCCCTCCCTTACAGATGAATGGATGGATGGATTAAAACATGCTAATTAAATTTTGCCATAATAACTGGTCTGTAATCTTCAAACCTGTTCCTGAGGAACTCTTCTAGATTGAAGAAAATCAAAGAGCTATGACAACTAAATGCATATGCGTGATCCTGGATTGAAACCTTTTGCTCCAAAGGATGCTATTAGGGCAACCGGTCAAATCTGAATGGGGACTGTGGATTAGATGGTATGATTCATGGGACTGATAACGCACCTGAATGACACAAAGATTACTTCAAGGTGGAAACAACTAAGCTATAACTGACACAGAAAGAACTCTTATCTGAACTTCCCTTACCTAGCGCATGGCTTTATGAGAGTCAGCTGCCACAGCCCCTCCAAGATTTCCAATCAGAGAGGCCTGACCTTGGGCACCAGGACATTCCAAAAGATTGTGTAAACAAGCCTCATCCCAGCCTTCCATCCTTTGAAGCCCTAATCACCAGTAACCCCTGCTGTTAAGTTGATACATAAACCTCTACCTCCAGCTGTTCAAGTTGTCTCTTCATCTGAAGGCTCCCACATGCATAAACAAACTTATCCTGTTAATCTGTGTGGGTTAATTCACAGACCATCCACCCCCTTACCATATAAAATGGTAAAAGAAAATTTTCCTTCCAACATGATCTATCTCTGTTAAGTTCCTGACTTTGATGGTTGTACTAAGGTTATGTAAGAGAATGTCCTTGTTTGCCAGGAGGAAAATTGGCTTCTATGAACACTTTTGCCATGATATCTACAGGAGTTTTTTTGTTTTTAAGTTATGAGATGAATAAAGTCTGTACTCCCTTACAAGGGAGATGGGAAAGTTATATGGCAACAGAGGGATGAGTGATGATGGCCATATATATCAAGGCTATAGCCATACCTGTTAACACAGGCCAGAGTTGGTGGAACCCAGGGAACTTCCTCAAGGATCAGACCCCCCAGAAGGCCACGTGGTAAATGAATCAGGAGAGGTGCAAAGGGTAGAACTTCGAGTGATTCTTACTCTTTTTTTTTTTGGCTATGCCCTCGGCAGTGAAAGCACAGAGTCCTAACCACTGGACCTCCAGGGAGTTCCCTGAGTGATTCTTATTCTTGTGCACATTTGACTGCCTCGGCCCTCACACTGCAGGCCATTACCATCACCTTAGGCACCCCTCTAGAGCCCACCTGGTTTCCCTAAAGTGAGCCAGACGGTAACACAGGGCTGAGTGAGTGGGTTCAGAACGTGTCACCCCAAAATACGCCAATTTGACTTTTTGATTATTTTGAGCTAAAGGCACTTGAAAAACAGTAGGTGTGAGAAAGGCACTCTGACCTACCCTTTTCTTCCTGAGGACAGAAGACAAAACTCCTATATGAAACACACCCTCCCTGAACGTGGAGACAGCAAGGGGAGGCCAAGAAGCATTCGTGCAAGGAAACCTTGTTAAAATAACCCTTATCTTCCTTTAGTCTCCACGTATATTTTAGTTACTTTCTCATAAATACTACTCTTTGCTCCACCTAATATATAAAACACTTAGGCCTAACTGCTTTGGGGGTTTTCATTTCCCTGTGAAGGCTCCCATGTGCACATAAATATAAAATTTGTATGCTTTTCTCCCGTGTATCTGTCTTATGACAACTTAATTCTCAGGCCCAGCCGGAGTCACTAAGAAGGTAAAGGAAAAGTTCTGTCTCCTCAAGAAACCCTAATAAAGTCCATGGGAGGTGAGGGGGAGGGGGACAGGGGAGGTGGTGCTCTGAAAACGGTGGCCACCGAAACAGAAATTTCCTTTTCTTTTTCAGAAGATTTGCTATCATACACATACCTGGGTTATTCTCAACATGGTCTGACAGAGGAAGGTGTAGCACTGACCACATTTCTAACATAGCCTGTTTCCTGTGACCAGTGACTTAATTTGAGGAACAGCTGAAATTCTTGGCTCTCTGATTCCCTGCTGACACCAAGATAAATGCTACCAGTGTCAGGGATTTATTTTAATTCACTTCCATGTATTAATTTGATGCAAATAAATCATTAACTCCTCCACCGTGCCTTTGCTCTCCTGATGCTTCCCTCTGCTACCTGGGTATCTTGCTGATTCCCACAGACTAGTGAAGGTGGCTCTTAGTTGGGATACACTTAAAAGGCCCAGTGTGGCTTCTGGTTTCTCCTTCACCTCCAGTACCAGCCATAACTGCCTCTCTTTATGTTCTCTTTGTTGAGTATCACTTTAGGCTTTATTTTCACTGTGTGGAGGATTTTATTACCCTGATTTGACCCAGTTACAGTGCCCATTTAATTATATTGCCTAACTTTCTTATTTGGATAAATCTTTCCAAATCTTAAGAAGGCATTTTAGAGGGCAATCAGGCCGGTTCCCAAGGTTTTACACTTCACACTTAAGAATTTTATTTAAAATGAGTGTGGTTGTAGAAACAAAAACAAAAACAAAAAAACCCTAGACATAGAAAAATTATTGGAAGAAAATACATCAAAATATGTTTTCTGGGACTTCCCTGGTGGCACAGTGGTTAAGAATATGCCTGCCAATGCAAGGGGCACGGGTTCGAGCCCTGGTCCAGGAAGATCCCACATGCCACGGAGCAACTAAGCCCGTGCGCCACAACTACTTGGCATGCGCTCTAGAGCCCGCGAGCCACAACTACTGAGCCCACGTGGCACAACTACTGAAGCCTGCGAGCCTAGAGTCCGTGCTCCGCAACAAGAGAAGCCACTGCAATGAGAAGCCCGTGCACCGCAACAAAGAGTAGCCCCTGCTCACCACAACTACAGAAAGCCCGCGCGCAGCAATGAAGACCCAACGCAGCCAAAAATAAAAAAATAAATTAATTTAAAAAAATATATATGTTTTCTTTTTAATTTTTCTATGTGAGTTTATATAATATTCATAATGGGAAAATGCAATTACTTTGTTAAATAAATTGAACACAGAACATTATCTTTCTTTTTGAAAAATCTTACACATATCTTGGATCAAGGTGAAGATAGGATAGCCTTGGTTTGACACAATATTTTTTCCCCAAAAAATAGGTATAAGGACTATTTCTCTGACACAAATCTTATTTCCAGTTGACTCTCACTAAAAAATTAACGATGTGGTCTCACTGAAAAAAAGAAAGAAAAGTCTCAGTAGTGAGCATGTAGTACTTTCAAAACTTGTAGATGTACTCAAAACAATGCATAATGCAGTTCTATTAATACGGGACTCATTTATCTCTCCATCCATTCATTCAACAAGTCAGCCAATTCAACAAGTGAGCCCCCTGAGGTCTTGGGGAAGCAGCGGTGAATAAGACAAGCCCATGTGCCACTCTGAAGCTAGAGGACTGGTGATGAATGGCAGCAACGAAACAGGCCATCTGGAGTAATTACACTGGGGGTCACGGAACCCAGAGAGTAGAGAGAGGGGCAGCTGGAAGGAGTGGACAATCTCTTTGGATGATGGCCTGATGAATTTACTTAGAACTTCCAAGAATAAGGAATTTTTTTTAAAGATGCAAATTCCTGAGTAAGTCTTCTTGGCCCACCTCTTGGCTGGGGGGAGCATAGCCCCCAGCTGCAGATGAAGCCCTTCCATCACAGCCCCTACTACTGGATATTGACATTACCTGCCTCCCCACACACCCCAAGAGCTGTATGTCCAATTCACTTAGTTATCTTGGTATCTGGCTCAGGGCCTGGCCCAGATGATACATTTAATAATGCTGAGTGAACTGTTTGCTGATAAGTAACGGGACTGCAGGTCCTTGCCTTCTATCGAGTATGTGAGACTCACTCTATGAATCTAAATAATATGAATTCATGAGAATTAGTACTCATTACTGGTGGAGAGTGGAGGTGAGGGAGCTTAAAAGTATTATTTGTTAAGTGCAAACGTGTAAAATAGTTCACATTTATGTAACCTTGTGGGTGCTTCTCCTGATCTTATCCAGATGTGGCTATAAAGGTGACCTGAGATGGTCCAGACCAGAGACAACCTCGCCAGGCCAAGGACCACCATGCATCCACATGTGCAAGTATGGGAGGGCAACATGTATTAACACTGGTGAGTTTGCCAACTTCTCTGCTCCCTTAATCTGCCAGTGAGGATCCCAACATTTTTGGTCCCTTCTTCTCAGCTGTACCCCAGCCTCTGAGGACAGGCCACACCTGCCACATTTCTTTCTGGACATTGTGTGATGGGGAAGCCAAAGAAGGAGGGAAAGAGTTTGTGGGGGAGGAAAAAACTGTCTTTCTTCTACTTCCCAGGTTCTCCAGCTGGAGCCTTGTAAATTAGACTGACATAAGAGAGATTAACAAGAGAAAAACAAAAACAGAAGTTTATGACCATGAGCTTCATGCATACACATGGGAACACTCAGTGATGAATAACTAAAAGCGCTGGTTAGAACCTGGGCTTATATAGCATCTTAACAAAAGAACAATACATTTTAGAGAAGTGACAGGACAAAGGAAAAGGACCTTGAGTTTTTAGGGGTGGCAAACTGTGGAAAGGCAAACATATGGGGAAAGTAATGATAGATGAGTGCTAGTATTAACAAGGTTTGTTATGCAGATTCCTTTGGTGCCATCTCTGGGTTGATAGGCGTCTCTGGTGATTAACTTCTGTCCTTCCTGGTAGAGTGGGGAGGGGAACATCTTTCCAAATTTATGTCCTACTTTTAGGCAAATAGGAGGAGGCCAGAGAACGTTTCTTGTACCTGCTTCTTCTCAAATGCCTTCAACTCAAAGTAATCCTTATGCCAAAGTGGTACAGCTTGGGGTGGCATACTCTGCTACCCTTCAAGTTCAAAGAGATGTAGTCAATCTACAACCTGAAGAGACTCCAGAGCTGGGAGCCAACACACTGAGGCTGAAGAGAAAGAGTGCTTTGAGGGAATGCAGTGGCCAGCGAGAGGCATCTGGGAGTATGGATTACAACAGAGTTTGGGGAGGAAAGGAGAGGCACAGGAGAAGGCCTGCTTGGGACTATGACTTAGATCTTCTTTGATGTCCTTGGAGAGACCAGAGTAAAGAAAGTAATTTCTTGTTTCTCTATCTACCTGCCTTAGTCCATTCTGGCTGCTGTAACAAATATACCAGATACCAAATCACAAGCGTGGCTTATAGAGAGCAGAAATTTATTGCTCAGAGTTCTGGAGGCTGGAAGTCAGAGACCAGGGTGCCAGCACGGTCAGGTGAGGGCCTTCCTCTGAATCAGAGCCCAGATTTCTCTCCATGTCCACACACGGTGGAAGGGGCTAGGGAGCTCTGTGAGGTGTCTTCTATAAGAGCGTTAATCCCATTCAGGAGGGCTCCACCTTCATGACCTAGGCACCTTTGAAAGGTCTCACCTTCTAAGGTCATCACCTTTGGGGGTTAGGATTTCAACTTATAAATTGGTAGGGGGGGAATGCAAACATTCAGACCATAGCACCATCTATCTCTCTCCTTCGCCTTTGGGGACAGTATTTATTTAAATATGACACCCTCCCAGGACTGAGTGATGAGGTCCCAGTGTACCTATTCATCTCTACTTGGTTCTGATGAGAACAAAGGAAGATCTCACACTCAGCGTGTCCAGCACTGAACTCCTGATCCTCCTCCACAATCTGCTCTACACACAGCCCACTCCTTCTCAGCCAATGGCAACTCCATCCTTCCAGAGACTCAGGCCAAACCTTTAGTGTTCTCCGTGACTTCTTTCCTCTCATTCCAGTGTGCCATTCATCAGGAAATCCTCTAGGCTCTACGTTCCAAATACCTCCAGAACCTGACCACTTGCCCCGACCACGGCTCCTCCCAGTTGGAGAATCCATCAGCTTAGGTTACAGCAGGGACTCCCAGCTGGTGTCCCTGCTTCTCCCCTCTCCTCCTTATGACCTATTCTCAGCAGAGAAACCAGAATGATCTTTATGTACCTTCTAATAAGGTAAAAATAATTTAGTTCATTTACCTCCAATGCATAAAATGCTGGAATGGGTTTCCTTACTGTTAGGATAAAAGCCAAAATTCTTTTAAAGACCTAGGAAGATGTGTTCTGCCCCACCCACCCCACCTCACCTACTCTCCTCTCTTTGGAAAACTCCCCTGCAGTCACAATGGCCTCCTCGCTCTTGTCTACACTCACTGGGCACACTCCAGGTGAGGAACTTAGGGCCTCTGGTTGCTCTCTCTGCTGAAACACTGGCCCCAAAAGCCATGAGGCTAACTTCTTCTGCTCCTTCAAATCTTTGCTCAGATGTCACCTTCTTAATGAGACCTACTCCTTAAAAAATTGCAGCTCTGTCCTGAGCCCCACATTCCTATTCCCCTCACCCTGCTTTATTGTTTTTAGAATTTATCACCGTATCTATGATGCTAACTGTTTAGCCTGACCAGATTATAAAGTCCATGAATCCATGAGGATGGATGTCTTTGTTTTGATCTCTACCACATCCCTATCACCTGCAAGAGTGACTAGCGCAGAGCAGCTGTTCAATAAGTATTTGCTGAATGAATGAATGGAATCCGTTTACATCAACAAGCAATCAAGGATGGCTTCTAGACTAGGGGAACTATCCGTGCCAGACGCAGCCTTCATGAGCTGGGGAGTGAGCCTTGTCCTTATTGACAGATACAGGCTGAGGTTCAGAGTCAAGCTCCAGGGACCCAGCCGTCTGGCACACAGACTTTTATCTTCATTATTAATCTGCTTTGCTTCAGGACAAAGGCAAGGACATTAATGTTGACACAATTCAAAGACAACTCCTACCGTTTCTATGCTCCATTTTATTCAATGGCTAGACATGCAGCAGGCCCAAGGTCCAGGCCAGATGAGGGCAGCTGGATGGTTTCAACTAAAATCTTGGATATATGTGATATGCTCATATATGGACACACTTGATAAATTCCTTTCAGAAGGTGCAAACGGCAGACCAATTGGTCTCAAATGCGACATCTGGCAGCCCTAAGCAAGGTGGAAAGGGAAGCCAGAGGGAGGCTCACAGGTCTCTTCATCTTTTCCAGAGAGAAATATTTACCTCCTCACCACTACCATAAGAACAACCAATGTTTGCCCCCTTCATCAAGTACCAAACAGGAGCAAATGCATCTATCACTGCAGTCTCAGGGTCTCACCAGTGAGCTAAAACCTACCTCTGCAAATCAGCTCCGTGAGAACTATGAAAAAGATGTATCAATATGCTGCGGGGTGGGGAATGTGGAGCTATACACATAAATAAGAAAATTGCTATTTTTCAAGATAGTCAAGTGTATGGGTTGAATTGCATGCCCCCAAAATTCATATGCTGAACTCTTAACACCCACTACCCAAGAATGTGAGCATTTGGAGATAGAGTCTTTACAGAGGTGATCAAGTTAAAATGAAGTCATTAGAGTGGACCCTAATCCAATATGACTTCTGTCCTTATAAAAGGGAAAATTTGGACACGGACATGCACAGAGGGATGAGGATGTGAAGAGATGTAGGGAGAAGGTGACCACCCACAAGACAAGGAGAGAGACCTTTGGACAGATCCCTCCCTCACAGCCCCCAGAGGGAACCAACCCTGCTGACACCTTTTTTTTTTTTTTTTTTTTGGCTGCGTCGGGTGTTTGTTGCTGCACACGGGCTTTTTCTAGTTGTGGTGAGCAGGGGCTACTCTTTGTTGTGGTTCTGGCTTCTCACTGCGGTGGCTTCTCTTGTTGCGGAGCACGGGCTTCAGTAGTTGTGGCACGTGGGCTCGGTAGTTGTGACTCACGAGCTCTAGAGCGCAGGCTCAGGAGTTGTGGCTCACGGGCTTAATTGCTCCGTGGCATGTGGGATCTTCCCAGACCAGGGCTCAAAGCCGTGTCCCCTGCATTGGCAGGCGGATTCTTAACCACTGCGCCACCAGGGAAGCCCAACCCTGCTGACACCTTTATCTCAGACTTCCAGCCTCCAGAGCTGTGAGATAATAAATTTCTGTTGTAGAAGCCAACCAGTTGTGGTACTTTGTTATGGCAGCCCTAGCAGACTAATACAACAAGAAATTACATTTCAATGTGTAGTTAATATGATAATCCTGCCTCGTCTTACATCGCTAAAATTTTAGAACTTGTTGTGACCTGATCATTCAAGTACGTAGCACTGGGCAATGGGTGCCACCGAATCACCCATATGTAGTCAGTGTTTATATGTTACACAAAGCTGTCACTTCACCAGCAAAGATTGTTGGTGTTACCTTTGGCTGCCTTTACCTGCCCTCTATTTCTCTTCCACCCAGGGTCTACTCAGGAAACTTGAAAAACTTTTATTTTCCCAGTGCCAACACCCCTAGCCCCACCCCAAGGCAAATATTCAGTCTCCCTCCCAAGAACACACCAGGTTAGTCATTTCTTTTGGCAAAACCTGATTACTCCTTTTCTTGATTCTCTCTGACCCATCAATTCATGCCTTTCAGTGGGCCTTCCACAGCCCATTCCATGGTAGATTTACTGCCTACTCCATCTTCCTTTTGCACGATTTAATCTGCTGTATTTTAATTGGGTAATAAAACTCTGTGTGCCACCCAGCAAAATTCCACAGGAAGCAATCACCAGGGACATTCTCTCAGCAGCCAATTTCTAATTATTTATTCAGGCCCAAAGCCTAATTCCACCCCTGAGTGCAGTGGCTCTGACCTGCTGCATTCCCCGTGGAAGGGGGAGGGGGCGGGGTGGCCACCCCTTGGGATCCCCTGTGAGCACATCCCTGGACAGCAGACTGTCTCTAAGTCAAGAAGGCCTTAGTACCTGGGATAAGCCTCTGCTCTGCCGTTACAGCAAATGGGAGGATTGCCCTGGGGCTTCTGCTTTGTCAGCACCTCCACTCCCACACCCCGCATTGCTCAGGAATGAGACTGCCACAATCTGTGAGGCGGCGTCCCCAACATTTAAGGAAAAAACGGGACTAGTCAATTCACAGTGTCAGCACAACTGGATAGCCATCTGGAAGCAAATTGACACAGAATAAATTCCATACAAATAAAAACACTGAAAGGCAGCAGAATATGCACCCAAAAATATGACCATGGGAGTTTAGGACATGCCACCCCCAAACATATGGCTTTGTTAAAATATGATGCTTTGGTACATTGATTATGTTGAGCTGAAGGCACTTGAAAAACAGCAAATGCAGGGAGAGGCTTTCTCTGAACTCCCCTTATCTGCCTAATGGCCGATCCTCCAAAAGGAACTCAGTTGTCATATATCCCCTCTCCGGAGCCACATCAACCAGGGGAAGAGTGACTTGTCCCAGGAGATGAGACTAGACATTGACACGGCACCCAGACAAACTTTGTCACAAACTGTCGGACCTCCCATCTACTCTTCCAAGAGCCCATTCATCTTTCCTGAAAATCATTTACCCACCCTAGGAGGCCTCCATCCCCCATCCCCTTTCCCTATTAAGATGGCATTTAATGCTAAATTCTAAGCCACTTCAGGGAGTTCCTCATTTTTCCCTGGGTGTCTCCCATATACACATGAGGTACACATGTTAATAAACTTCTGTTTGTCTTTCTCCAGTTAATCTGTCTTTTATTACAGGAGTCTCAGCCAAGAATTCGGAAATATCGAGGGAAAATAGTTTTCCCCCCCCTACAAGATCAATATGAATATGAATTTATAAAAATGTTAGAATAGAACACAGAAGAATTTTTTATAACTTCAAAATAGATTAGGTCTTTCTTACTATTACACAAAATCCAAAAACCTTAAAAGAGAAGATTGATACCGTTGACTATATAAAAATTAAAAGTTGTTAAAACATGCATTCCTCTCCAAAAAAAATCATAAGCAAAGTCAGAAGATAAATGACAGATTGGAGGAAATATTTACAACTTATATCACCCTAATATACGTTAAAAAACAAAATTCAACTGAATATATTTTAAAGACCTTACAGGCTTCATTCATGAATCAGGTAGCATCCCATCTAGCAAATGGAAAGGAGCTCCAAGAAGCTGTACAAAATGCAAGGTTTTTATAGGCAGAAGGGAGCAGGAACAAGGAGGTTACTAGCAAAGAGTGGATTGTTTGTGGCAAGGTCACCTTCCTTTAGGGGACAGCACGGGTCTAGCAGGCAGATTACCTCACTAGTGCTGACCAGGTAATTCCAGACTGACTGGTTTAAGATTCCACTCCTGGGAGAGTTTGAAACTGTACTTAGTTAGGTATTAATTCTCAGTTTGGTGACGTGGGGCTTGGCAAATATGACTTCATTTTGGGGCCTGTTGTTTCTTTTTTAAACCTGTATAAAGATGTCTCCTAAAAATCCGTAAGAAGTATCAACAGCCCAATAGAAAAGTTGCAAATGTCTAAGCAGAGAGTTTATCGAAGGAAAATAATGAGTACTTCTTTTGTAATGGGCACTTTTTAAAATGCCCATTACAAAAGAAATGAAAGTTAAAATTATAATGAAATACCATTTTTCACTTATTAGACTAGGAAACACTAAATCTCATACATTGTTGGTGGGATTATAAAATAGTTCAATGTCTATGAAGAGCAATTTAGCAACTCTATAAATTACAAATATATACATCCTTCAACCCTAAGAATTTATCTTCCAGATATGCTCACACGTGGGAAGTAACACACTGTACAAAAGCTATTTATGAGACATTGTCTGTAATAGCCAAAGATTGGAAGCCACGTAAGTGTTTATCAGAAAAGAGCTGATTTCATCAACTGTGGTAAATCCATACAATCAAATATTCTGTAAGAAAAAATAAGAATAGAGTTCTTAATAAATCAATAAAGAAAAATCATGCAGAAGAATACAAATATACATACCATATCTATATGTAAAGCAGGCTGTCATGTATGTAAAAAAAAAAGATGAGGGGGAATAAAATGTCTATATGACTGACCTATGAATAAAAATATCTGAGAGGATAAAAAAGAAAGAAATAACAGTGCTTATATGTTGAGAAGGATGGGAACTAAATAAAGAAGGATAAAGTGGGAGGGAGTCTTTTGTTTTATAGCGTTTTGTAATTTTAATTGAAACATGTGAATGTGTTACCTATTCAAAAAACTAAATTAAAAACAAAATCTGCCTGGGGACAGGGGGAGGAAGAGGATAAGGGGAGGAGAGAGAACCCAGATCACCCATATAGTGTGGTTTCCAAACTGCACAAATCCTCCACACCCTCCTTCCAGAACCCATCACAGTGATGACAGCACTGGGAGGTGGGGAAGGCGAGGGAAGGGGATGAAGGCAGAACTGCAAGACCTTATATCCATGCAGTTCTGCTTTTGACATTGCTGTCAAATGAAACTCTACATACACCACTGTGTTTCTGTGTGTGAAAATGTTCCTCTGCTAAATGTAAACAGTTTGCAATCCTGTTTCATCATTTCTTCACCGTTAAAAAGATGCCAGAAGCCTAAATGAAAAGAAGTCATGTAGAGTCCTTTCACCCCTGAGAAAGCCTGCCCATTGAGATTTTGTCACATCTCCTTTCTTTTCATCTTAAAACTCACTCCCACCCCGATCATGGCTATCATATGGCAGTCAACCAGACCAGGGGCCAACCAAGCCTACCAGACCACCCACAGTAGTCAGCCAGCCACAACAGAAGGACCCAAAGAGCCCACATAGGGAGCACCCCTAGAGCATATATCTATGGTGATGAGAGGAGAGTGCACTGCTTGCACACATACGACGTCTCCTACAAAGGCCATTTCTCCAAGGTCGGGAAACATAACCAACCTACCAGATACAGAGAAATAAAAACGGTAAGCTAGGCAAAATGAGGCAATAGAGGAACATGTTCCAAATGAAGGAACAAAATAAAAATCAGAAGAACAAGTAAGTGAAATAGGCAATCTACCCTAGAAAGAGTTCAGGGTAATGATTGTAAAGATGATCAAATACTCAGAAGAATGGATGCACAGAGTGAGAAGTTAGAAGTTTTTAACAAAGAGTTAGAAAATATAAAGAACAACCAAATAGGGATGAAGAATACAATAACTGAAATGAAAAATCCACTAGAGGGAATCAACAGTAGACTAAATGACACAGAGGAGGGGACCAGCAAGCTGGAAAACAGAGTAGTGGAAATCACTGATAGTGAACAGAAAAAAGGAAAAAGAATGAAGAGAAATGAGGACAGTTTGAGAGACCTCTGGGACAATATAAAGCGCACTAATATTCACATTATAAGGGTCCCAGAAGGAGAAGAGAGAAGGAAAGCGGCTGGGAGCATATTTAAAGACATAATAGCTGAAAACTTTCCTAACCTGGGAAAAGAAACAGACATTCAAGCCAGGAAGCACAGGGAGTGCTTAAGCCAAAGAGGAACACACCAATACACATTGTAATTATAATGAGAAAAATTAAAGATAGATAGAATATTAAAAGCAGCAAGGGAAAATCAACAAATAACATACATGGCAACTCCCATAAGGCTATCAGCTGACTTTTCAGCAGAAACTCTGCAGGCCAGAAGGGAGTGGCACAATATATTTAAAGTGATAAAAGGGAAAAAAATACAATGAAAAATATTCTACCCAACAAGGATCTCATTCAGATTTGATGGAGAGATCAAAGGTTTCACAAAGAAGCAAAAGCTAAATGAGTTCAACACCATCAAACCAGCTTTACAAGAAATGTTAAAGGGACTTCTCTAAGCAAAAAAGAAAGGGCCACAACTAGAAACATGAAAATTACAAAAGGAAAAAGCTCCTCAGTAAAGGCAAATATACAGTAAAGGTAGTAAATTATCCATGCACAAAGCTAGTAGGAAGGTTAGGAGACAAAAGTAGTAACATCATCTATATCCACAATAAGCAGTTAATGGATACATAAAACAGTTAGATGTAAAATATGACATCAAAAACAGTAATCTTGAGGGAAGGGGAGTACAAATTCAGGGTTGTTAAAATACACGTGAAATTAAGAGATCAGCAACTTAAAACAATCACATATACATACAGATTGCTATGTATAAACCTCATGGTAACCACAAACCAAAAATCTATAATAGATACACACACACAAAAAAAGAGAAGGGAATCCAAACATAACACAAAAGACAGTCATCATATCACAAAAGAAGAGAACAAAAGAAGGAACGAACAAAAACATATTGTAAATAATGCTGCTATGAACACTGGGGTGCATGTATCTTTTCTAATTAGTGGTTTTGTTTTCTTTGGATATATATCCAGGAGTACAATTCCTGGATCATATGGTAGTTCTACTTTTAGTTTTTTAAGGAACCTCCATACTGTTTTCCACAGTGGCTGTACCAATTTATATTCCCACAAAAAAAATGTACAAGGGTTCCCTTTTCTCCACATCCTCTCCAATATTTGTTATTTGTGGTCTTTTTGATGATAACCATTCTGACAAATGTGAGATGATATCTCATTGTGGTTTTGACTTGCATTTCTCTGATGATTAATGATGTTGAGCATCTTTTCATGTGCCTGTTGGTTATCTGTATGTCTTCTTTGGCAAACTGTCTATTCAGGTCTTTGCTCATTTTTTACTTGGGTTGTTTGTTTTCTTGATGTTGAGTTGTATGAGCTGTTTATATATTTTGGATACGAATCCCTTATCAGTCATATAATTTGCAAATATTTTTTCTCATTCAGTAGGTTGTCTTTTCATTTTGTTGATGATGAAGCTTTTAAGCTTAATTAGGCCCCATTTGTTTATTTTTGCTTTTGTTTCCTTTGCCTTAGGAGGCAGATCCAAAAAACTATTGCTGCAATTTGCATCAAAGAGTATCCTCCCTATGTTTTCTTCTAGGAATTTTATGGTTTCTGGTCTTACATTTAAGTCTTTAATCAATTTTGAGTGTGTTTTTTGTATATGGTGTTAGAAGTGTTCTAATTTCATTCTTTACCATGTAACTGTCCAGTTTTCCCAGCACCACTTATCGAAGAGACTGTCTTTTCTCTATTGTGTATTCTTGCCTCCTTTGTTGTAGATTAATTGACCATAAGTACATAGATTTATTTCTGGGTTCTCTATTCTGTTCCATTGATCTATGTGTCTGTTTTTGTGCCAGTACCATAGTGTTTTGGTTACCGTAACTTTGTAGTATAGTCTGAAGTCAGGTGGCATGATACCTCCAGTTCTGGGCTTCTTTCTCAAGATTGTTTTGGATATTCAGGGTCTATGTGTTTCCATATAAATTTTAAAATTATTTGTTCTAGTTCTGTGAAAAATGCCATTGCTAATTTGATAGAGATTGCACTGAATCTTTAGATTGCCTTGGGTAGTGTGGTCATTTTAACAATTTTAATTCTTCAACTTCATGAACACTGTATATCTTTCCATCTGCTTGTGTCATCTTCAATTTCTTTCATCAGTGTCTTAAAGTTTTCCAAGTATAGGTCTTTTACCTCCTTAAGTAGGTTTATTCCTAGGTATTTTATTCTTTTTGATGTGATTATAAACAGGATTATTTCCTTAATTTCTCTTTCTGAGAGTTTGCTGTTAGTGTACAGAAATGCAACAGACTTCTGTATATTAATTTTGTATTCTGCAACTTTACTGAATTCGTTGATGAGCTCCAGTAGTTTTTTGGTGGCATCTTTAGGATTTTCTATGTATAGTATCATGTCATCTGCAAACAGTGACAATTTCACTTCTTCCTTTCCAGTTTGGATTCCTTTTATTTCTTTTTCTTGTCTGATTGCTGTAGTTAGGACTTCCAATACTATGTTGAGTAAAAGTGGCAAGAGTGGACATCCTTGTCTTGTTCCTGATCTTAGAGGAAATGCTTTCAGCTTTTCACCATGAGTATGATGTTAGCTGTGAGCTTATCATATATGGCCTTTATTATATTGAGGTAAGTCCCCTCTATGCCCACTTTCTGGAGAGTTTTTATCATAAGTGGATGTTGTATATTGTCAAAAGCTTTTTCTGCACCTACTGAGATGATCATATAACCATTTATTCTTCAATTTGTTAATGTGATTTATCACATTGATTTTCACATATTGAACCATTTTTGCATCCCTGGGATAAATCCCATTTGATCATGGTGTATGATCCTCTTAGTATACTGTTGGATTTGATTTGCTAGTATTTTGTTGAGGATTTTTGCATCTATGTTCATCAGTGCCATTGGCCTGTAATTTTCTTTTTTTTGTCATATCTTTGTCTGGTTTGGGAATCAGGGTGATGCTGGCCTCATAGAATACGTTCAGAAGTGTTCTTTCCCCTCCAATTTTTTGGAAGAGTTTCAGAAGGATATGTATTAACTCTTCTCTAAATGTTTGGTAGAATTCACCTGTGAAGCCATCTAATCCTGGATTTTGGTATTGGGAGTTACTTTATTACTGATTCAGTTTCATTACTGGTAATTGTTCTGTTCATATTTTGTATTTTCTCCTGTTTCAGTCTTGTGAGATTGTACATTTCTAGGAATTTGTCCATTTCTTCTAAGTTGTTCGTTTTATTGGCATATATGATCCTTTGTATATCTGTAGTGTTGGTTGTAACTTCTCCCTTTTCATTTCTGATTTTTATTGATTTGGGCCTTCTCTCTTTTTCTGTTGATGAGTCTGGCTAAAGGTTTATAGATTTTGCTTATCTTTTCAAAGAACCAGCTCTTAGTTTCATTGATCTTTTCTATTTTTTCTTTTTTTGTCATCTCTATTCCATTTATTTCTGCTGTAATCTTTATGATTTCTTTCGTTCTACTAACTTTGGGTTTTGTTCGTTCTTCTTTTTCTAGTTCCTTTAGGTATAAGGTTAGGTTGTTTATTTGAGATTTTTCTTGTTTCCTGAGGTAAGCTTGTATTGCTATAAACTTCCCTCTTAGAACTGCTTTTGCTGTGTCCCATAGATTTTGAATCATTGTGTTTTTTGTTTTCATTTGTCTCCAGGTATTTTCTTATTTCCTTTTTGATTTCTTCAATGATACTTTTTTTTTTTCCTTCAGTGATCCATTTTTTTTAATGTTTAGTAGCATATTGTTTAGTCTCCACGTGTTTGGGGTTTTTTTTGCAGTTCTTTTTCTTGTAGTTGATTTCTAGTCTCACAGCATGTGGTCAGAAAAGATGCTTGATATTTCAGTTTTCTTAAACTTACCCAGGCTTGTTTTGTGGCCTAGAATGTGATCTATCCTGGAGAATGTTCCATGTGCACTTGAAAAGAACATGTATTCTGCTCCTTTGGGATGGAATGTTGTATATATAGCTGCTAAGTTCATCTGGTCTAATGTGTCACTTAAGGTTAGTATTTCCTTATTGATTTTCTATCTGAATGATCTGTCCACTGATGTAAGTGGGGGCATTAAATTCCCCTGCTATTATTGTGATATTGTTGATTTCTCCCTTTATGTCTGTTAATATTTGCTCTATGTGTTTAGGTACTCCCATATTGGGTGCATTTATATTTACAATTGTTATATCTTCTTCTTGGATTGATCCGTTGATCATTAAGTAATGGCCTTCTTTGTCTCTTTTAACAGTCTGTTTTAAAGTCTATTTTGGCTTCACACCCTGGCCACTCCGAGGTGCTATCGACGCCGCCCTCACCCCTACAGCCATGATCTCCTTAACAGACACCCAGAAAATTGGAATGGGATTAACAGGATTTGGAGTGTTTTTCCTGTTCTTTGGAATGATTCTCTTTTTTGACAAAGCACTACTGGCTATTGGAAATGTTTTATTTGTGGCTGCCTTGGCTTTTTAAATTGGTTTAGAAAGAACGTTCAGATTCTTCTTCCAAAAACATAAAATGAAAGCTACAGGATTTTTCCTGGGTGGTGTATTTGTAGTCCTGATTGGTTGGCCTTTGATAGGCATGATCTTCGAAATTTATGGATTCTTTCTCTTCTTCAGGGGCTTCTTTCCTGTGGTTGTTGGATTTATTAGAAGAGTGCCAGTCCTTGGATCACTCTTGAATTTACCTGGAATTAGATCATTTGTAGATAAAGTCGGAGAAAGCAACAATATGGTATAACAACAAGTGAATTGAAGACTCATTTAAAATATTGTATTATTTATAAAATCCTTTGAAGACTATTCAGCACAAAATTAAATTACATGAAATAGCTTGTAATGTTCCTTACAGAAGTTTAAAACGTATAGCCTACAGAGTAGCAACAGCAGTTAACAAAGAAGCAGTGAAAACAGACTTCTAACCAAGTCATCTAAGAAGTCAGCAAGCAAACCGAAGGAGATAAAATCTATGTTACGATGCATATTGAAACTCTTGAAGGGGATTTTTAATGTTTTTCCACAATGTATGAAACACAGCCATCCTTACAGAACTGTAGTGCCTGTTTCTTTTCTTTTTATTTTGAAGAGGCAAGCACACCCATAGGCATTTGCTTTTTAGAACTGTAATGTCCTCTGCAACAGCAAAACTATTTCCAGTTGCACTGTGTCTCTGAAAGTGATGCATGAGTTAGATTGGATTATGTCATCGTAATATATTAAAACCAGGAAAACCCAGTGTCGATGTATGAATCACTTTTTTTCTTTTTCTTTTTTTTTTTTGGTAAACGTATGGTTAAAATAAAACTTCTGTGGTTCTTCTGAATCTTAATATTTTAAAGCCAGATGAAAATCTGAACTAGATATTCTTTGTTGGAATATGCAAAGGTCATTCTTTACTAGCTTGTAGTTTCTAAGTTATAGCTGACTCAGCACTTTTTCTTTCAGGAACACATTCTAGAAGTCCTCATACTTCTTGGGACTCTCACGTGAGCATCTGTATCTTTCATGACATGTAAGCATTTAACAAAAAAAGCATTCTTGGTGATGAAGGAGTCTGTTACATAGCTCATTTCATTGAATAGTTTGTTATTTAAGATACTACATGATGCAACCCAAATGGATATTTCCATGTTGTGATCCAGTTTTTCTTTTTCTTTTATTTTTTAAATTTTAGCGGTGATTTATTATTTTGCTTTCCATAAAATAACTACTGGTAATATTTACTTTAAGATGTACCGTGTTAAAAGGTTAAACTTACAGCTACTTTTTAAGGGCTATTTACATAAGCCAAATTTTCCCTTACTTTCAGCTTTTTCATAACATAAAAATCAATATGCATAATGTGTGTTTCATATGATCACTCTTCATTTGAGTTCATGGAGAGAATATCTGAGTTCACATACTAAATTATTTTACTGTAATTAAACTGGCTATAGTTCTGAAAAACATGACACTACAAAAATGATGTGTTGTCTTCTCTACTGTTGCTGCTTGACAGGCAGTAGGAAACAGTAGTTGTTTCTTCATTAGTAGTTTTCCAAGGTGGCACCCTTTCGGTAGATGTAGGAAGACATTTCAAGAGTCATAGTACTATTTGTTTTACCACTAATGATTATACTGTTTACTCTTTTTTTTTTTAACAGTTGCAAAGCTTTTTAATGTATAAAATCATAATTGAAATTTGTGATTTTTATTGACAAATGTGTCTACAAAATATATTACAGCCTATGTTATTTTTAGTTAAATCTCTTGATGCACAGAGAAGTCCCAACCTTGCTCATCTGAAGAAGGAAGGACTTGGTAGATAGTCTAATGGTTCAGCCTTGTGGATTATTGTCTTTTTGGTACTGGCATTTGACTTATAATCTGTGAAAACAGATGATATTGACAAAATGAGACTCCTACCTCAATAGTTCATGGAATAATAAGAAACCTAGTGTTGTGTCTAATGTTCTTCAAAAAAGTAATATCCTAACTTGGAGAGTGTCAAATATATACATATTTTGAGGATTGACTTATACAAGTTGCCCTGTAGGACTCTGTTATACATATTTTTGACTGACCCATATTATTTACAGTGGCTAGATAATTCTACCTTTTTAAAGCAAGAACAGTATCTGTTAATGTATGGAACATCTGTATTTTTTAGCTCCTTTGTAGACATGAATTTCTATCAAAATGTTCTTTGCACTGTAACAGAGATCTCTTTTTCGCAATCTTATTTCAGAAAACATTATTAGAAATGTGTAAAGGATAATCTCCCAGTCCTTAGTAAGAGTGAGAGGCTTCGAGCAGTTTTCAGTTTTAAATGAGTCCACAGTTTATCTCAAATGTGAGTTTGGGACTGCTTGGCAGCATTGTATGTTTCTTATTCAGAACCATTGATGAGGCTCTATTTTTAAACATACTTGTCTTCTGACAGAAAGAACTGTACGTCATATTGTTTCTTCCTTTCCAAAATTACTCTTCTGTCTTTGTGACAAAAAACATACTCTGATTATTGCTGTAAAGATGGAGGAGAAGGTCTAATACTACTTAGCCTTAAGTGTTTCTGGCATTGTTCGAATGTATTTTCTGTAACAGAAACCTATTTGGAATGTTTTCCTTTTCCCCTTATAAATTGTAATTCCTGGAATACTGCTGCTTTTAAAAGTCTCACAGATTATATGATCTAACAATTTAATATTGTAAATACACTTGTCTTACTTCTCAATAAAAGGGTACTTTTCTATTAAAAAAATAAAAATAAAAAAATAAAGTCTATTTTGTTTGATACTAGTATTGTTACCCTGGCTTTCTTTTGATTTCCATTTGCATAGAATACCTTTTTCCATCCCCTCACTTTCAGTCTATGTGTGTCTTTAGATCTGAAGTGAGTCTCTTGTAGGCAGCATATATATGGGTCTTGTTTTTTGTATCCATTCAGCCACTCTATGTTTTTTGATTGGAGCATTTAGTCCATTTACATTTCAAGTAATTATTGACATGTATGTTCTTATTGCCATTCTGTTAAGTGTCCATCAACAGATGAATGAATAAAGAAGACGTGGTGTATAAATATACAGTGGAATATTACTCAGCCATAAAAGAGAATGAAGTTTTGCCATTTGCAACAACATGGATAGACTTGGAGGGTATTATGCTTAGTGAAATAAGTCATACAGAGAAAGACAAATACTGTATGAGATCACTTACATGTGGAATTAAAAAAAAAAACTAGTGAATATAACAAAAAAGAAAGACTCACAGATATAGAGAACAAGGTGGTGGTTACCAGTGGGAAGAGGGAAGTGGGGAAGGGCAAGATAGGGGTAGGGTATTTAAGAGATACAAACTGCTATATATAAAATAAATAAGTTACAAGGATATATTGTACAGCACAAGGAATATAGCGAATATTTTATAATAACTATAAATGGAGTATAACCTTAAATATTGTGAATCACTGTGTTGTACACCTGAAACTTATATAGTATTGTGAATCAACTATACTTCAATTAAAAGAAAACTTCCCCCCAAGTGTCTACTCTAACCAAATCTCACTTGGAAACAAATATGAGATGGGGCACTCACGGATGACTCACCCAGGACACCACACTCTCCCCAGGAAGCCTTAGTCCCTCTAGTTCCATCTTAGGGAAGTAAATAGAGGCCAGATGCTGCTGTTCCAAGGTACATGTGCTCCTTCTTAGTCATTCAATACTCAATATTTAGTGAGGGACTGCAGGGAAGGTATCTTAATATAATAGGAATCTTACCACAGGGTTTCTCTGAGGCAAATCCTCCATTTTGTGTTCAGTTTTGGTCATTACTGAAAGGCAAGGGAAGGGAATTTGTTGGCAAGGAAAAGAAATTGGGTGTCTTTAAAAAATAAAACATAGCATGAAGAAACAATAGTGAAGTCAGAATTCCCCTGGGACATTCACTTCCACTGGCAATACTACATACCGTTTACTTAAAGTGTCACGCAGCACAAAGATTTTTCAGGAGCTGACAGGAAAGATTTAGTGTTCCAGAGATGGAGTACTCAAGGGCAAACATAAGTTTGTACACAGAATAATTATTGGAGAAAGACTATTTGCTTTCTTTGGGTGGAGACACTGGTGATATCGGTCATATATCTTTGAAAGCCTGGGATAAAAACTGCTGCCTGAAAGTCACTTTTGAAGCATGATTTGGTTAGAAGGAGCCATATCCAGGTACAGACTGGCTTGCGGAGGGGGGCCAGGCCAAAGAAAAAGAGTTGAATATGTCCCAGGAGAAGGGGGCAGGAGCCAGAAACTATGCCACTCCACCCATGGCCCTGAATTCTTGGTAGAAGAGGTCTTCTATATAACTATGCACCAAGGTCCCCAGCTCACCTGCCCCAGCAAGGCAGGCATCATCCTCCCCACTCACCCCACTGTCCCACCTCAGCACCTTTTCCAGGTTCTGGCACTGCTATACTGCTGACAACAGTGCTTCCAGAAACCATTGCAACAATGCTATCATCATTTTGCACCTAAGATATATAGGGCCTTGACTCTGGGGGAGGCAAACAGATTACAATGAGAGGTATAGGATACAAGAATATACTCGGTGGAGCTCATTCCTGTAGAGGTAACCCAAGTCCTGAGGCCTTCCTAAAAGCAGATTACTGTGAAGCTGGGAGGAACACACTGTATGGTCTTGACTGGCCTCATGGACCTCTGGGGTAGAAGACCAGCTTTTAAAGGGGTTGAGTTTGCCTAATGGGGAAGAGAGTTATTAAGTGTCACACAGGGGATGAAAATGCTGAACAGATATCAAAAGAAATTTTCAGATGCCAAAAGAAATCAGAAAGCATAGGTCAGGGCCAGAACAAGTAAGACCTTGGAAACGTTCTGGAACCTTAATAATTTCCTCATGTTTGCTTCTTCTGTTATCTTTCTATTATCCTTCCAGGTAGCACTACTTTTAAAACACTTAAAACAAAAGGCGTCTCTGTGTTTGCTTTGAGAGCAACAGTTAATCATGGGGTGTTGCAGCCCAAGAAGGCAACCTGGAGGATTAGGGTAATTAGGGCAGTTTTGGGAAGGGCAGATGGCTATATTGAGAAGGAGAAAGGAGCAGAAGCTTTGGCTGTTAGGTGTCCCAGAAACTTAGCAATTAAGGTTTCTTTAAAGCTTTTATTTTTATATCATTATGCATTTTTGGTTTATTTGTTTATAACCTACCTTATTCCATAAAATATTTAAGTAGCTTATAGGAATATAAGCTACTTAATAAGAAATATAAGAAATGTATGCAATAAAATATAAAGTCAGAGGCAGAAAATGTCAATTTTTAAAAGAGGTCATGACTAGGAGAAAGTTAGAATACATGTCCAGATAAGGTCCTACTCAGTTACTTAACAGCAGGTTTGGATCTGTCTCTGAGTTTCCAGGCGCCCAAAGAGGAAAGGGAAATCAGATGGGTTACCGGATTCTCATCGTCCATGAGAAGACAACAATTGCTGAGGTAAAGTTCTTGTGGGTCTTATCTCTAAAAGATAAATCCCTATGGTCCTTCATAGAGTGGTGGAGGAGAGATGTGGTAGCAACACCTCTACATTATCATCAAGAGAAAAATCCATGAACCTGTCTCTTATAGATGCCAAGAGGATGACTCCAAAGTAAAATTCACAGGAAGCATTTCTGTGGAAACCCTCCCCTCTCACTTAACCAGAAAGCAGCAGAACTAGATTTGGAATCAGGTCATATGATGTCAACTCCTGTTTGCTTTTCACCTCCTCTCAGCTACCTATTTCCTACTCCTCTTTTAGCCTCAATTTAAACTTCATCACTTTTTAAATTTTTAAAATTTTTTTATTAAAGTATAGTTGATTTACAATGTTGTGTTAGTTTCTGGTGTACAAAAAAGTGATATATATTCTTTTTCATAATCTTTTCCATTATGGTTTATTTACAGGATATTAAATATAGTTCCCTGTGCTATACAGTAGGACCTTGTTGTTTATCCATTCTGTATATAATATAAACTTCACTTTTTGAAAAAGACCTTCTCTGACCCTGGACTGGACTCGGCTCCTGGATTTTCCCTATCTTTCATACATCACATTCTTTGTTTTCACTTATTTGGTGTCTATCTTCACCAATGGACTGAAAGCTCATGGGAGCAGGAACTACCTGATCATCTCAATAGATACTGGAAAAGCCTTTGACAAAATTCAACACCCATTCATGATAAAATCTCTTATCAAACTGGGACTAAATAAAGGCCATATATGACAAACCCACAGCCAACATTGTCCTCAATGGTGAAAAACTGAAACCATTTCCACTAAGATCAGGAACAAGACAAGGTTGCCCACTCTCACCACTATTATTCAACATAGTTTTGGAAGTGTTAGCCACAGCAATCAGAGAAGAAAAAGAAATAAAAGGAATCCAAATTGGAAAAGAAGAAGTAAAGCTGTCACTGTTTGCAGATGACATGATACTATACATAGAGAATCCTAAAGATGCTACTAGAAAACTACTAGAGCTAATCAATGAATTTGGTAAAGTAGCAGGATACAAAATTAATGCACAGAAATCTCTTGCATTCCTATATACTAATGATGAAAAATCTGAAAGTGAAATTAAGAAAACACTCCCGTTTACCATTGCAACAAAAAGAATAAAATATCTAGGAATAAACCTACCTAAGGAGACAAAAGACCGGTATGCAGAAAATTATAGGACACTGATGAAAGAAATTAAAGATGATACAAATAGATGGAGAGATATACCATGTTCTTGGATTGGAAGAATCAACATTGTGAAAATGACTCTGCTACCCAAAGCAATCTACAGATTCAATGCAATCCCTATCAAACTACCACTGGCATTTTTCACAGAACTAGAACAAAAAATTTCACAATTTGTATGGAAACACAAAAGACCCCGAATAGCCAAAGCAATCTTGAGAACGAAAAATGGAGCTGGAGGAATCAGGCTCCCTGACTTCAGACTATATTACAAAGCTACAGTAATCAAGACAGTTTGGTACTGGCACCAAAACAGAAACATAGATCAATGGAACAGGATAGAAAGCCCAGAGATAAGCCCACGCACATATGGTCACCTTATCTTTGATAAAGGAGGCAAGCATATACAGTGGAGAAAAGACAGCCTCTTCAATAAGTGGTGCTGGGAAAATTGGACAGGTACATGTAAAAGTATGAAATTAGAACACTCCCTGACACCATACACAAAAATAAACTCAAAATGGATTAAAGACCTAAGTGTAAGGCCAGACACTATCAAACTCTTAGAGGAAAACATAGGCAGAACACTCTATGACATAAATCACAGCAAGATCCTTTTTGACCCACCTCCTAGAGAAATGGAAATAAAAACACAAATAAACAAATGGGACCTAATGAAACTTAAAAGCTTCTGCACAGCAAAGGCAACCATAAATAAGACCAAAAGATGACTCTCAGAATGGGAGAAAATATTTGCAAATGAAGCAACTGACAAAGGATTAATCTCCAAGATTTACAAGCAGCTCATGCAGCTCAATAACAAAAAAACAAACAACCCAATCCAAAAATGGGCAGAAGACCTAAATAGACATTTCTCCAAAGAAGATATACAGATTGCCAAGAGACACATGAAAGAATGCTCAACATCACTAATCATTAGAGAAATGCAAATCAAAACTACAATGAGGTATCATCTCACACCGGTCAGAATGGCCATCATCAAAAAATCTAGAAACAATAAATGCTGGAGAGGGTGTGGAGAAAAGGGAACACTCTTGCACTGTTGGTGGGAATGTAAATTGATACAGCCACTATGGAGAACAGTATGGAGGTTCCTTAAAAAACTAAAAATAGAACTACCATACGACCCAGCAATCCCACTACTGGGCATATACCCTGAGAAAACCATAATTCAGAAAGAGTCATGTACCAAAATATTCATTGCAGCTCTGTTTACAATAGCCAGGACATGGAAGCAACCTAGGTGTCCATCATCGGATGAATGGATAAAGAAGATGTGGCACATATATACAATGGAATATTACTCAGCCATAAAAAGAAATGAAATGGAGGTATTTGTAATGAGGTGGATGGAGTTAGAGTCTGTCATACAGAGTGAAGTAAGTCAGAAAGAGAAAAAGAAATACAGTATGCTAACACATATATATGGAATCTAAGGGAAAAAAAAAAGGTCATGAAGAACCTAGTGGCAAGATGGGAATAAAGACACAGACCTACTAGAGAATGGACTTGAGGATATGGGGAGGGGGAGGGGTGAGATGTGACAGGGTGAGAGAGTGGCATGGACATATATACACTACCAAATGTAAAATAGATAACTAGTGGGAAGCAGCCGCATAGCACAGGGAGATCAGCTCGGTGCTTTGTGACCACCTAGAGGGGTGGGATAGGGAGGGTGGGAGGGAGGGAGATGCAAGAGGGAAGAGATATGGGAACATATGTATATGTATAACTGATTCACTTTGTTATAAAGCAGAAACTAACACACCATTGTAAAGCAATTATACTTCAATAAAGATGTTTAAAAAAAAAAACAAACTGGGACTAGAAGTGAACTTCCTCAACCTGACAAAGGGCAACTAAGAAAAACCTACAGCTAACATCACACTTACTGGTGAAAGACTAAATGCCTTCTTTCAGAGATTAGAAACAAGGCAAGAATGTCCATTCTCATCACTTATATTCAACATTGTACTGGAGGTCCTAGCCAGTAGAATAATGCAAGAAAAAAAGAAATGAAGGGTATCCAGATTGGAAAGGAAAAATTTTATTCACAGATGACATGAGCCATCTATGCAGAAAATCCTAAGAGATTGATTTTTCCAATACCTATTAATAAATATAGCAAAGATGGAATATATATGGTTAATATATAAAAATTAGCTATATTTCTATATAATAGTAATGAACAATTGAAAAATAAAATTAAAAAACAATAAAGTAAAACAACACCAATAATGTGAAATACTTATGGATACATTTAACAAAAATATGCAAGACATGTAAACTGAAACCTCAAAACATTTTTGTGAGAAATTAAGGATGACAAATAAATGGAGAGGCATTCCATGTTCACGGATTGGAAGATTCAATACTGTTAAGATGTCAGTTCTCCCCAAATCAATCTATGGATACAAAGCAATCTCAAGTAAAATTGCAGAAGACATTTTTGTAGAAACTGACAAACTAATTTTAAAACTCATACGGAAATACAAAGGACATAGAATAGCCAAACAATTTTGAAAAAGAACAAAGTTTGAAAACTTATACTACCTGATTTCAAGAATTACTGTAAAGTTAATCAGATGGTGTGATATTGCACAAGGATAAACATATAGATCAGGAGTCAGCAAACTTTTTCTGTAAAGGGCCAGATAGTAAATATTTTTGGCTTTGTAATCTGTTTCAACTCTGCCTTTGTAGCATGAAAACAGTCACAGACAATATTTAAAGAAATAAATAGGCTTGACTGAGTTCCTGGTAAAACTTTATTTACAAAACAGGTAGTGGGACAGATTTGGCCCTCGGGCCATAGTTGTTTGACCCCTGATATAGAGCAATGGAACAGAAATAGACCCATAGTGATATAGTCTATTGACTTTCAACAAAGACGCCAAAGTATTTAAATGGAGAAAGAATAATCTTGTCAATGAATGGTATTAGAACAATTGGATAATCATATACTTCATACCATACACACACACACACACACAAAACTCAGAATGAATCATAGACCAAAATGTAAAAGCTATATCTATAAAACATCTAGAAGAAAAAATAGGATAAAATCTTTGCGTCTTTGGGGACAAAACACAATATTTAGGCAAAGATTATTTTGATATGACACAAAAGCACTAGTCATAAAAGAAAAAAATGGACTTTATCAATATTAACCTCTATGCCCAACTTGAAAAGAATACAGGGCTGCATATGCATAAGCTGTGACTAACAGACTCAGACTTGCTCCCAGAGGTCAAGGTGGCCTTAGAGACCAAATGATTTTTCTGTATTTCAATTTCTGAATTTGTAAAAGGAAAGTTGAGGGAACACATCTGAGTAAAATCTTTATACAGGCCCTCATACAAGCAATGAGAAATAAAGGGGAGCTCATCTGTGCAAAGTATGGAGACCTACATGATTTGCCTCGAGAGAAACAGGTTAACATAAGGAACCACATGGCTGGGAACTGGAATTGGAAATCCTAGAAAGCAAAAAACTTCTGACGGCAGGACCCTCTCAACAGCTCTGCTTCTCTCTGCAATTATCTGACCTCTTTTTTTTTTTAATAAATGTATTTATTCATTTATTTATCTATTTTTGGCTGCGTTACTGCGTGCAGGCTTTCTTTAGTTGCGACTAGCGGGGACTACTCTTCCTTGCATTGAGCGAGCTTCTCATTGCGGTGGCTTCTCTTGTTGTGGAGCACGGGCTCTAGGCGCGCGGGTTTCAGTAGTTGTGGCTCATGGGCTCTAGAGCGTAGGCTCGGTAGTTGTGGCATAAGGGCTCCGGTGCTCTATGGCATGAGGGATCTTCCTGGAACAGGGCTCAAACCCGTGTCCCCTGCGTTGGCAGGCGGCTTCTTAACCACTGTGCCACCAGGGAAGCCCCTGACCTCTTCTTCTTTTTTTTTTTTTTTAATTAATTAATTTATTTATTTATTTATTTTTGGCTGTGTTGGGTCTTCGTTTCTGTGTGAGGGCTTTCTCTAGTTGCGGCAAGCGGGGGCCACTCTTCATCGCGGTGCGCGGGCCTTTCACTGTCACGGCCTCTCTTGTTGCAGAGCACAAGCTCCAGACGCGCAGGCTCAGCAGCCGTGGCTCACGGGCCTAGTTGCTCCGCGGCATGTGGGATCCTCCCAGACCAGGGCTCGAACCTGTGTCCCCTGCATTGGCAGGCAGACTCTCAACCACTGTGCCACCAGGGAAGCCCTGACCTCTTCTTTTTTATAGGCTGGCTCCCTCATTCTTTTATGCTGTTTCACATACCTTTGTTTGCTTGACCCAGGCCCTACATTATGGCATTACTTCACCCTCAGGTCTGCTGCTAATTGGGGGAAGTGTTTTCAGAATTTGTTTCACATTCTCTAGGGAAACATATTGATTGACTCAACTCATCATGTCAGGTCATGGGTTGCTGGTCAGCCTATGGATATGCTTCCTACCCAGGTCCAATCAGCTGTGGTGAGGGTAGGGAGAAAAGCATCACAATGATATAAAGGGGCTTACTATCCAGGCAGAATCCATGAAACATTTCAATTCCAGGAGTACACATAAATGAAAGACTGATCTGTCCAGAACTGCTATTGTTTCTGCTAGTCTGGTAATGATGCCAATTTCATAAAGGAGTAATTTAGAGGAGGATGGAAGGTGCTGTGTCATCAACAAAGCATGTACTGAGTTCCTAAATTCAATATTTGCATAATATGACTGTGATGGTTAATTTTATGTGTCATCTTGACTGGGTTATGGGGTGCCTACATATTTGGTTAAACATTATTCTCACTATATCTGTAAAAGGTACTTCCAGATGAGATTAACATTTGAACTGATGGGCTGAGTAAAGCAGATGGCCCTCCCCAATGTGGGTGAGCCTCATCCAATCCACTGGGGCCTTAAAAGAACAAAAGGCAGAGTAAGAGAGAATTCATTCTCTCTGCCTGACTGTCTTTGTGCTGGGACATCAGTCTCCTGTCTTCAGACTCAGACTAGAGCTGTACTTTTGGGTCTCTTGGGTCTCCAGCTTGCAGACCTTGACAATTCTCAGCCTCCATAATTATGTGAACCAATTCCTCATAATACATAATGTGCGCGCACACACACAAAAGCATCCTATTTGTTTGGTTCTGTTTTGCTGGAGAACCCTGATTAATACAATGACTCAAATACACAAAAATCAGACGAACAGGAACAAGATCAAGTGAAAGTATATTTCACTCCAGACTTTGTGATTCTTCATACAGAGCTATGGGATTCAGTTCTGCTATGACATCTTACCTTATACCCTCATCTTCTACAAGACAGTAAACAAGAAACTGGAGACATCTGAATGAGCTGCACATTCATCCCCATTTCTCGCATCAGTCACAAATCCATCCCATCAACTCCCCACAGCATAAAATCCTTATAACACTTAAACCTCCTCAGCCCAAAGAGAACCTCATGAACCATATGCAAAATACAGTCTCATTTTCTTTCCTCTGTTTAATTACTCACTTCATTTAGTTTTATTTTTCTCTTTCTCATTGGGCAAACACAACTTTGTATTTGGGTAAATTAGTCTAAGGTCTAATAATAAAGGAGGAATGTGTTTCCCTTTGACGTTTACTAGCATGATGAAAATTCTCAAATGTGCCCTGAACCACTAATATTTACTTCTTTTTACAAAGAAGCTCAGATCTTTTCTCTCATTAAACACCTAAGATGATCCCTCTTTCCTCCCAAAATGATTCTTGTTGGTTTTCTGTTTAGGCCAGAAAACCTAAAAATCTCTCCTGCTGGGAGAAGCAGCTGCCAGTGTCAAAAGGAAACAGTTGGTTTTGGGAACTTGCTTGTTTAGAGTAAGTAGGTGGTGTGATTCCAAAGAAACTCCCTTGTGTTATACTCAGCTGTTACAAGTTCTACATTTGTACCTCTTTTCTCCAGAATGTCCTTTCTCATCATTCTAGGCTCATAGCTGGATTTCAGTCCATGGCAATGCTCTTCAAATCTGAAAGTGCCTCCTGGGGTTTTTCCTAATAGATCACTTTTCCTAGTGGGAACTGTTAATGGTTTTTCTTTCCAGCTAAGTTTTGATAGCCAGATGAAAGCAGTGTCAATGAGACTGTGAAAATGTTTCTTTCCCAAGGCCTCATAAACCACTTCATCAAGCACATCAGACCTAGCTTTGCCCATATGAAGGGGCAGGAAAGATTCTATTTTCTCATCATGCAAGAATTAAACAAAAGCTCTGAGGCCACATGTGGTCTTTTAAAGCAGTCAACCATTTTCTTTCCATTCCTCTTCTTTTTCTTTTTCTTTCTTTTTTTTTAATGTCTGCTCATATCTGCTTCGAATGTGGACTTATTCTATCACGTGTAAAGTAAGAAACAGCTAAGAGTGATACTTTCCTCTCACCGAACTAATGTGGTCAGTGGACTTTGTGCCGTCATAGGAGTATAAACCCTGTCACTCTAAACAGGTTTTCCGGTAGAGTCTAGATGACATTTAATATATTAATAGTTAATATATTAACTAATGACATTTAATATATTATAGCTTATCTGGGCATAGCTAGGGATCACCACTAGCTTCTGAAATAGTTATAAAATTAAGGTTTATCGAATGTGTCAGATGCTTTCAATGGCTACTCATTTCCCACTGCTTATTTTAGCTGTTAGTTCCTAAATATGAGCCAGATGTGGTTGGTGGTAATTAACAAAACTTGTTAGCCGTTTTGTATTTTTCATGCAGTTATTTATGCCGAGGTAATCTCTTTCCAGTCAGGGAAAGCACAGGGCAGTTCCTAGAGATTATCAGGTCTACTGTCCTCATTTTACAGAGGTGCTATGGAGGCCTGGAGGAAGCATAATGTTGGATAATCAAGTATGATAAAAATTTGTGCAGAGCCTTACCATTTTCTTTTACCTAATCCTCATAAAAATCCCATGAAGTAGGTAAGACAGTTGCTATGAACATCTGTGTTAGCTACAGCAAAGGCCAACCTACTATAACAAAGAGACTAATGAGACAGTGCCTCAAAGAGCAAAGAAATGTATTTCTCGTTCACATAACAGTGTCGAGGTAAATAATGCAGGATGGTGCTACAGCTCTGCTCCACAGTCACTGAGAGATTCTGGTTCCTTCCATCAGGTAGCTCTGCCATTCCCTCAGGCATTTTTATGGTCAGAGCTGAGTGGTCAAAGATCCATCCCTCGCAGAAAGGGGACGATGGCACAAATGAAGCACATCCACTATTTTGAGACCTAGGCTCAGAGTGGCATACACACACCCCTTTCACTCACATTCCATTGGAAAAAACACGGTCATGTGGCCACTTTGACTGCCAGGAGGCTGGGAAACGTAGGATAATGTGCCCACGAAGAAGGGGAGAATGGATTTTAGTGGGCGACTAACAATTTCCACCAACCCATTCTCATTTTACAGATAAAGAAATTGAAGCTCAGAGACTAATACAGACAAAACTTCTGCTCCTAATACAGAATTAAGTCATGAAGTAGTTTCACTTGAAAAATAGTATATAATTTCAAATGCTAGTTATACCCCCCAAAATGAGCGTGATTAATGTATTAGTCAGGGTTCTCCAAAGAAACAGAACCAATAGGATGTGTATATAAAGAGAGAGATTTATAGAAATTCAGATCACTGTAACAAGGAACTAGAAACTATAAAGAGGAACCAATCAAAATTAGACAACTCAATTGCCGAGATAAAACCAAGCTAAAGGCAATGAATAGCAGACTAAATAATGCAGAAGAATGAGTAAGTGATCTGGAAGATAGAATAATGGAAATCACCCAATTAGAACAGCAGACAGAAAGACAAATGAAAAAAATGAAAGCAACATATAAGATCTATGGGATAATATAAAGCGTGCTAACCTATGCATAATAGGGATTCCAGACGGAGACGAAAGAGAAAGGGGGACCAAAAATATAAATATTTGGTAAAATTATGGCTGAAAACTTCCCAAACCTAAAAAAGGAAACAGATATCCAGGTACAAGAAGCCCAGAGGGTCCCAAACAAGATGAACCCAAACAGACCCACACTAAGACATATCAAAATTAAAATGGCAAGGATACCAAGGGGGGAAGAGGGGGTGGGATGAATTGGGAGATTGGGATTGACATATATGCACTACTACGTATAAAATAACTAATAAGAACCTACAGTATAGCACAGGGAACTCTACTCAATGTTCTGTAGTGACCTAAATGGAAAGGAAATCTAAAAAAGAGGGGATATATGTATACGTATGACTGATTCACTTTGCTGTACAACAGAAATTAACACAACACTGTAAAGCAACTATACTCCAATAAAAATTAATTTAAAAAATTAAGATGGCAAAAGTTAAAGAGAAGATTCTAAAGGGAGCAAGAGAAAAACAGAGTCAGTTACAAGGGAACCCCCATAAGGCTATCAGCTGACTTCTCTACAGAAACTTTGCAGGCCAGAAGGGAGTGGCAAGATATATTCAAAGTCCTGAAAGAGAGATTTATTTTAAGGAATTGGCTCACATGATTCGGAGGTCCACATGTGCAGCGTAGGCTGGCAGGCTGGAGACCCAGGGAAGAGCTAATGTTGCAGTTCAACTCCCAGGCTGTCGGCTGGCAGAATTACTTCTTGCTCAGGGGAGGTCAGTCTCTGTGCTAGTAAGGCCCTCAGCTGAGTGGATGAGGCTCACTCATGTTATGAAAGGCAATCTACTTGACTCAAGAGTCCACTGATTTAAATGTTAATCTTATCCCCAAAACACCCTGACAGCAATATCCAGAATGTTTGACCAAATATCTGGGCATCATGGCCCAGCCAAACTGACACGTAAAAGCCCTGTAGTTTTCTTTTTTCTAATAATATATGTTAAAGATCTGTCTATATCAGAACATAAAGAGTTTTTTGCGGGACCTCCCTGGTGGCACAGTGGTTAAGAATCCACCTGCCAATTCAGGGGACACGGGTTCGATCCCTCGTCAGGGAAGATCCCACATGCCGCCGAGCAGCTAAGCCCGTGTGCCACAACTACTGAAGCCTGCGCACCTAGAGCCTGTGCTTCACGACAGGAGAAGCCACCGCAATGAGAAGCACGCGCGCCGCAATGAAGAGTAGGCCCTGCTCACCGCAACTAGAGGAAGCCGGCACGCAGCAACAAAGACCAACGCAGCCAAAAATAAAAAATAAATAAATTTTTTAAAAAAGAGATTTTTGCTTCTTATAGCTGCACAGTATTCCATGGTATGGATAGGTCATAATAGATTTAACCAGTCCCCTATTGGTGAACATGTAGGTCATTTCCTTTTTTGCTGTTATAAGAAGTACAATAACTAACATTGTATGGACATAATTTTGCATGCACCCAGGTATGTCTATAAGCTAACTTCTTTAAAATGAATTGCTCTGTTAAAAAAAAAAAGATGTGCATTTCAACTCTTGACAGTTACTGCCAAATTGGCCTCTATAGATGTTGTACCAATTCATATTCCACCAACAATATAAAGAGTGCTTTGCCAACCCAAAGTTTTATCAAATATCTGGACATTTGCCTATCTGATATGTGAAAAACGGTATGTAAGTATAATTTAAATTTGTGTATCTCTTATTATGAATAATGTGGAACATTTCTTTAAAAATATTTAACAACTCTTCGTATTTCCTTCTCTGTGGATTCTGGTCACAGTATTTCCCCACCTTTCTGTTGGGTGGTTGTTTATTTTTCTTATTAACTTGTAGAAATCAACATGTTAAGGAGGTTATCCCCATTACCTGTGACATGAGTTGCAAACATTTTTTCAGCTTGCTGTTTGTCTTATGACTTAGCTGATAGTAGATTCTCTGCAAAAATTTTAATGTAGTTGAATCTATCATTTTAAAATAGTTTTATACAATAGTTAAAGGGTTTGCCCTATTTTGAGGTGTTAAAATAATTTTCCCATATTCTTTTCTATATCACTACTGTTCATTTTTTAACATTTAGATCTTTGATCTTTTTAAAGAAATGCGAGTTATGGATACCTACTAATTGTCTTCCAGATTGCTACCCTGTTGTCATAAATACTTATGATGGCTCCACCTCTTCTGTGAGATTTATTAAACTATTACCACATAGAGTAGGGGAAGAGAAACTATCACCTGTGGTCCCAATCTGGCTCGCAGCCTGTTTTTGTAAATAAAGTGTCTGCAGCCATTCATCTCTGTACTGTCTGAGGCTACTTTTGCACTAGAAGGCAGGTGATGGTTGCAACAGAGACTGTATAGCCTGCAAAGCCTAAAAGATTTAACTTTCTGGCCCTTGACAACTCTTGATATAGATGGAGGACAAGGAGAAGAGGAGAAGAAGAGAAGGAGGAGAAAGGGTGGAGGAGGAAGAGGAGGAAGGAAAAAGGAGAAAGCGAGGATATTCTGAAAACAAATCGAATTTTCTGGGCATAAACTGTGCAGAGGAAAAAATATTCATTAGAAGAAAAAGATTGAAATGAGATTGTGGGTTTATTTTCTTCTCCCTTGGTAGAAGCTGAGGAGCTTTAGTTTGTTTTCATATTGTACTATAGTCCGCTTCACAAAGACCTACAAATCTCTCATCCTTTTTTCTACCAGAAAGGCCAGAAGTCCCTACAGAGATTCCAAGTCTTATGCTTGTTCACAAATTTAATGATGTGTTGATGGTCTCGGGGGACCCCTTGGAATGTGGAAAGCTGGGGTTCTTTTTTGAACACATCTCTTTGGGATGTTGCGTGCTACTGCCTTTCAAATCTCCTTCTTTCTTCTAGGACTAACAAGAAACCCCTCTAAACTGGCTTTTATTATTACTTTTAAAAATGTGTTGTACAGGACCCAAAGGATTTGTTTCCCCAGAAAGTATAGTGTTTCTCCCTTCTAAATATTAAACAAAGGAATTTCTACTCCAATGTCTCAGTGGGTTACGCTGGCTTTTTTTAAAAAATAAATTTATTTCTTTATTTATTTATTTTTGGCTGTGTTGGGTCTTCGTTTCTGTGCGAGGGCTTTCTCTAGTTGTGGCAAGCGGGGGCCACTCTTCATCGCGGTGCGCGGGCCTTTCTCTGTCGCGGCCTCTCTTGTTGCGGAGCACAGGCTCCAGACGCACAGGCTCAGTAGCTGTGGCTCACGGACCTAGTTGCTCCGCGGCATGTGGGATCCTCCCATACCAGGGCTCGAACCCGTGTCCCCTGCACCGGCAGGCAGATTCCCAACCACTGCGCCACCAGGGAAGCCCTATGCTGGCTTTTTAATACTCCAGCTGATTCCCCTTCTTTTCTTAGGTTTTCCACAAGTTACTCACTAATTTTCTTAGCCCCTTTCCAGTCGTCCTGAGCATGCTTCACCCTTTTCTGAAGCAGCTACGAAGCAGCTATGAAGCACCAATTATTTAAACTCACACTGACTTGCATGAGAAGAAGTGCAAGAGGAAACACAGGATGAAATTCCTTTTATCCAGGAGCTATAACTGTGATGATAGACTCTAAAATGCTTCACAAATATTTAATTTACTTTATATTATCATTATTTCAGTTTTATGTCTGGTTCTACACTCTAAAATTGATGAAGCACATGGAGATCTTAAAGAGTGTCCATACATTATTATAACATTAGAAATAAACATTGTATCTGAAGAACATTTGTATTTTCAAAGCACCTTTACATACATCATTCTATTTGAGTCTCAGGACAATCAAACAGATATGGCTATATCCATCTCATAGTTGAGGAAACTGAGTCATGGGTAATTTATTTCATTTTTATTTAAATTTATTTATTTATTTATTTATTACCCCACTGCAGGGGACCCAGGATCTTAGTTCCCCAACCAGGGATCGAACCCGTGCCCCCTGCAGTGGAAGTACACAGTCCTAACCACTGGCCCGCCAGGGAATTCCCTATTTATTTATTTATTTATTTATATTTAATTTATTTATTTTTGGCTGTGTTGGGTCTTCATTGCTGCACGTGGGCTTTCTCTAGTTGCAGCGAGTGGGGGCTACCCTTCGTTGCAGTGCACGGCCTTCTCATTTTCGTGGCTTCTCTTGTTACGCACAGGCTTCAGTAGTTGTAGCATGCAGGCTCAGTAGTTGTGGCTCACAGGCTTAGTTGCTCCGTGGCATGTGGGATCTTCCCGGACCAGGGCCTGAACCCGTGTCCCCCGCATTGGCAGGCAGATTCTTAACCACTGTGCCACCAGGGAAGCCCCCCTATTTAGTTTTAAACTATAGTTAAAACATTCACATTATTCCACATTCAAAAGGCACATAAAGGTACACAGGGAACAACTCCCCTCCACCCCTGCTACCCAGTCTCCCTTCCTGGAGGCAACTGCCATGCCCCGTTCCCTATATATTCTCCTGGAGATATTGTATGCTTATGCAAGCATATATAGCCACACATGGTTTTCTTCCTTTTTACATAAATATCTTAATATATACACTGTTCTGAACCTAGCTCTTTTTCATTTAATAACATATTCTGGAGATATTTTGTATCGGTATATAGTAAACTTTCTCTTTCTTATGGTTTCATAGTATTTGATTGTATAAATTTATAATGTATTTTAACAGTCTTATATGATGCACTTTTTAGGTTGCTTTCAATCTTTGCTTTTTTTTTTTTTTTTTTTTTTTTTTTTGGCCATGCCACATGGCTTGCAGAATCTCAGTTCCCTAACCAGGATTTGAACCCGGGCCATAGCAGTGAAAGCCCCGAATCCTAACCGTTAGGCCACCATAGAACTCCTTCAATCTTTGCTTTTAATGAGTAACCTTATGTCTTTACATGTGTGCAAATGTATCTGTTGGAGAATTTCTATGTTGGAATTGTTGGATCAGAAAATACATTTAAAAATTTGAGAAGTATTGTGACATTTTCATTGGATTAGACAAAGATTTTAGGTAACTTATCCAAGACTGCAGAGCTAATTTTTAATGGATTTGAAGTTAAAACAAATGTTTCCTAACCAGAAAATAGGAGCCATGATGAATGGTACATTGGGGGAGACACTAACTTCTTGTGAAATATAATTAATTAAGGCATCTGCAAGAGAAGAGAGTGAGGAGTCACCTTTCTTGCCTACTCCATCCTTCTCATTGCCTTTTGTGAACTTGTTCCCTGAACCGGAGGGCTAAGTGATGAACTAACCTCAGCAAGTCCAGATGGGTTTACCTCCTGTCAGCCTGGGCGAGCCAGTCTCATAGGCAACTGAGATGCAGGCTCCTCTGCCTGTACTGAAAAGTTGAAAAAATTAAAGTGCTTTACCTCAAAAAGTAGAAGGCTATGAAGAAAAGGGTAATGAGTTTTAAAAGGCCTTCAAAGATACTGCAAGATGGACCCTCACTAAAAGACTTGCTTTGTGTGTCACTGTCCGTGGTGCTGACAGCATCCCTGTGGGCTGAGGCAGGATGGCTTTTCCTCCTCCTGGGGCACTAAAGTGTCTTATACAAACCCTCCTGGGGAATTCTGGACAGGAGAGAAAAGAGGCAATCAAGGGAAACAAGAGAAGTAAAAAGGACAAGGGCTACTTAGGCAGAATGTTTGTGAGGTTGGATGGAGAAGGAAGAGGGATTGGTATATGACTGGGTATTGTTTACAAATCATCATAGATACTAAAAGATAATTCTGCCCCCTTTGAGACAGTGGTGGGTCTGGGGACATACGCACATTGACTTATGCATTCCATTATTGTATGCATATATCTCCTGAGGACTTGAAGAAAAGTAAGGTTATAGAAAGAGCTTAGAGAAAGTTATCATGTGGAATTTCTTGAGTGGACAATTTTAGATATAAAATGGATTGCCATCTTCCTGAGCTGATTTGACTATAATCCTGCTAAGACTGGGAATAGACCGGATAAACCTCCCGAGAACTTTGCAATATTTGAAGTCACAACTTCAGTGAAAACATTCATCCTATTCTTGCTCTTTACCTGTTTGAGCTTCAGGGCAACCTGGATTTAAACTAAAGTAACATCACAATCTATACTGATTATTTTTGTCTTATCTAAAGACATTTGCTTTCAAGTGTTGTTTTTTTTTTTAATTTATTTTTGACTACGTTGGGTCTTTGTTGCTGTGCTTGGGCTTTCTCTAGTTGCGGCGAGCGGGGGCTAGTCTGTGTTGCAGTGCGCGGGCTTCTCATTGCGGTGGCTTCTCTTGTCGCGGAGCACCGGCTCTAGGCACACGGGTTTCAGTAGTTGTAGCACACAGGCTCAGTAGTTGTGGCTTGCAGGCTCTAGAGCACAGGCTCAGTAGTTGTGACGCATGGGCTTAGTTGTTTCACAGCATGTGGGATCTTCTCAGACTAGGGCTCGAACCCTTGTCCCCTGAATTGGCAGGAGGATTCTTAACCACTGAGCCACCAGGGAAGCCCCAGGTGTTGTTTTAATACACACAAGAAGTTAATAACTCTCTCAACCTGTCAGTTCTTTCCCTAGCAGCATAAAAGTATAGTACAGAACATGAATTCAATAAATCCCATTCATTCCTCATTGGTGCGCTGAAATTGAACAATCTTCAATTCACATGATTAAGTATAAAAAATATTTATGTTTTGGTGCAAAACGAAAAAGAAACTCTTGGATTTATATTAAGTTTAAGTGTAAAAATATAATTTTTTACATTTCTAGCCTTGGTTTTGTTTTCAATTTTTAAATGTTATATTTTCCAGTTGGAGGAAATATGTAATTTGGGGGATTAGGCCAGAGATTCCATAAATGTTAAAATCTATTTTCCAATATTTTAATGGCCTCACTGGCAATGCAGTTGGCTTTGTGTGCTTGGCTGTGGTTATAATCACGGCCGCTACAGAGACACACAGATTTCGAACTATCTGGGCTTGGGGAGCTCTTGTGCGTGAGCAGTCAAAGCAACATCCAGACAGAGTCTCCAGAGGCCCTTACTGGCATATCTGTCCCCACACAGGGTGAGATTTCCCCATAGGCCACCAGGAAAATAAGCTATTCTCCCCAAGGGTTATGTGATTCTGCCTGTGGGCATTGACTCCTATAAACCTTCTCATATTCCAAGCTTAGAGACTGCCCTCAAGTTCTACATCAAATTTCTCTATTCCAGGGTTGTGACTCAGCTCCAATCTAAAATCCATTTGAGAAAAGAAAACATTTAAGGGAAAGAGTATCATCCTTTCTTCTGGATCATCTGTTTCAACATTTTCTTTTCCTCGCACACAGCTAACACAATGATCATCTTTTATCACACTGTGGTGATTCTCTGCCAAAGTGTGGATGGGAAAGGCAGAGGGCACGTCCTTTTCTGTTCCACCCAAAAATGCTTATCAAAATGGAGGGTGGGGTGGGTGACAAAATCTATAGGAAATCAATTTACTCTTATATATAAATTCAACAACCTGGCTGTATTTTATGACCAAATCTAATAAGTACCTGTTAACTCTTTTGAGTTTTCTTTGTATACAATCACATCAACTGAGAATTATCCAAATCTGATTTTTTTTTGAGGTTCCATATTGTGTAGTGCATGCACCCTATTATCATGATTATCATCACAAACAACAACAAATATATAACTGAGTGTTTCCCAAGTAAAAGACATGGAACAGGGTGATATGGGGATCTAAGGGATGAATGAGACAGAGCCTTTGCCCTCTCAAAAGGATAATAATTGGGACATGGTTTGTCTATGTGAAAAACAGGACCAATAAACAAAATGGAACAAGGCCATAATTACCTTTGCAGACTCAAACTTCATTTAAAAGAATTGCTTTTCTTTCACACCTACTATGTTGGCAGGCTGCATACCCTAGATAGCTGCTTGGTCACAATTCTCCACTCTCCTCTTTTTTTTTCCCCTTGTTTTGGACAAATGTCCATTGCACAGTCTATGGTCTGAGTCATGAACATAATGATATTAGAAGTAAATGGAAAAGGAAAAGCAGAGTAGGAGAATATTGTAGGGGAACAGCTATCACTCACTCTGCTATTCTCTCCATCTGGCAGGGCTTCCTGGTTCCCCCATAAAGTGGAGATTACCATGGCCACAAAAGACTCTGAAACCTTTCCCAGAAACTAATTGCCAGAATGGGAATTCTGAAGGAACATAACACAAGTGAATAACACATTATTTTCTTCTCTAAGAGAAAAAGGTTATAAGAAGTAATAAAAAAAAAATACAATCATGAAATCTGGATGAAGGAGACAGTTTTAGCCTGACTTTCAATCGTTTATAGACAATTTTGAAGTAGTTTAAATTTAGCTAACCCATAGCATGGATAACTCTTAAAGTTTTTTAAGTGGTTTACAAAATAGGATATATAACAAAATGTTTTTGTAAAAAAAGAAATAAAGGTATATTTATGAATAGGAAAGACTATCAATTCTAATTTTTCCTAAGCACTGTGATTTTAGTTCATTTTATTTTCATCTTGGGTATAGGAATAGGGGATGGGGATGGGGAAGGAAGAGAACAGACTATTTTGATAACAAAGCCCATAGAACTACTGAACTTTTAAAAATATGTACATTAATTTTTGTCAAGAATAAAAAATTATGTTTAATTTTTTCAATTAAAAAATTTAATGTAGCCTTAGAAACAAAAAAGTGCTGCTATCCAGTAAGCAGTCGGTAAATGATTGCTAATGTTATTATGTACTGAGAATAGTCTTCAGAAAGAAAATCAGGATTATATTGTTTCTGAAGCTTTTGCGAAATCAAGCCTTCACCTAACCAAGTTGTTGACAAAAGGATAACATCAGCATGGGAGCTACAAAAGCAGAGCTCACAGAGCAGGAAGTAGGTGGCCAGTATTTTTTTTTATTTTAGGTAAGAAGTCGATTTATTTAGAGAGATACACATTCCCTAGACAGATTGCGGTCCGTCTCAAAAGGCGAGAACAGCCTTGGGAGAAACTCCACAGACAGAGTGTGGGCCATCTCAGAAGGCGAGAGGCCTGGATGGCCAATATTAAAACCACACTGTGCCGAGGCCAGAGATCCTGAAGAGAGAAAGAGGCTGGGATGCTACTTGCTGGCAGCTTGTGCCCTTTGAGAAGCACAGAAAGTTCACTGAGCATCACTGGGGCCACCTCCCTGCCTTTTGATTCCTTGATCCTCTGCTCACCCTGTGACAATTCTGAAGAATCATTCATGCTCTGGTTAGCATAAGTACAACTGGTGCAGTGACTAAAGGTTAATTTCCTTTATCATGAACTAACTGGTTTGCACAGTAACCTTGGGTGAGTGTGTTTGATGTCCCCCTGAGTTGATGAGCAAAATGTGTAGTGAAGGAAGTGAGCCTGGGACATAGGGGCCCAAGAACATACCGTTCCCCCTGTGAGTCTCCATAGGAGCAGCCAGGCAGCCTCTCTACAGTTCACGGCTTTCTTATCTATAGTGCCAACCACAATATTCCCATCTGAAAACCAAGTGTGCATATGACCCAAAATATTTACTCTGGACCACAGCCAAACCTTTACTCATGTTGATTAACGCATACACTGTTTACGGTCCTTGTTGGCCCTACTTATCTTCCCCCCTTCTCTGGGAACTGATTGTACTCCCAAACCAGAGGTGGGCATGTGAGCTGGGCTGGGTGAAACACAGAGTACTCTACCCTTCTGTGGTCAGTGATCCTGCCGTGATAGGAACCTGACTCAAGATAGACCCATCAGAGTCCTGCCCAGGATCGTATCCAGCTAGACTCCACTTGCAAAACGAAATATAAGACTGAGCCATTCATTCAAGTAGCCAGAAGACTGTTTGTAGCATTGGCCCAGGGAAGAACAGCTGACTGACCTTGGGCAAGTCACTTAAACTCTGTTGGAACAAAGTTCCTTCTCCTATGAAGTGAGAGCTCTGATTAAGACCATCTGGACGGTTCTGACATTCGGAGATGAGACCTCTCCTTTTCCTGTTATGTAGACAGTTGAACCAAGACAACCTTATCGAGCGAGGCTAATGGATTTACTCTAATGATTCCTTCTCAGTCCTACAGCTGGGTTTTCCAGGAACCCAGATAATTGCACCTGGAATCCCAATACCAAAAAAAGCACACCACTTGCTGAGCTGAGTTACTACAAAATACTAACTATAGTTCCCTGTGCTACATAGTAGGTCCTTGTTGCTTATCTATTTTATATATAGTAGTGTGTATATATTAATTCTAAACCCATCAAAAAATGGGCAGAAGATCTAAATAGATATTTCTCCAAAGAAGACATACAGATGGCCAACAGGCACATGAAAAGTTGCTCAACATCGCTAACTATTAGAGAAATGCATATCAAACATACAATGAGGTATCACTTCACCCCAGTCAGAATGGCTGTCATCAAAAAGTCTACAAATAATAAATGCTAGAGAGGGTGTGGGAAAAAAGGAACCCTCCTACACTGTTGGTGGGAATGTAAATTGGTGCAGCCACTATGGAGAACGGTATGGAGGTTCTTTAAAAAACTAAAAATAGAGTTACCATATGATCCAGCAATCCCACTCCTGGGCATATATCCAGAGAAAACTATAACTCGAAAAAACATGTGCACCACAATGTTCATTGCGGCAGTATTTACCATAGCCAAGACTTGGAAAAAACCTAAATGTCCGTCGACAGATGAATGGATAAAGAAGATATGGTATATATATATACAATGGAATATACTATAGTTTTGCAAAATATTACCATTAGGGAAACTGGACAAAGTCACAGGATCACTCTGTATTATTTCTTACAACTGCATATGAATCTACATGATCTCAATAAAAATTTCAATTAAGAAAAAAAGTTTGCTAGGCATAGGGGATTACGAGGCACAAAACCTGCTATGTATAAAATAAGTTACAATAAGAATATATTGTACATGGCTTCCCTGGTGGCGCAGTGGTTGAGAATCTGCATGCTAATGCAGGGGACACGGGTTCGAGCCCTGGTCTGGAAGATCCCACATGCCACGGAGCAACTAGGCCCGTGAGCCACAACTACTGAGCCTGCGCGTCTGGAGCCTGTGCTCCGCAACAAGAGAGGCCACGATAGTGAGAGGCCCGCGCACCGCAATGAAGAGTGGCCCCCGCTTGCCACAACTAGAGGAAGCCCTCGCACAGAAACGGAGACCCAGCACAGCCAAAAAAATAAATAAATAATAATTAAAAGGTGCTAATAATTTAAAAAAAAAAAGAATATATTGTACAGCACAGGGAATATAGCCAACAGTTTATAATAACTTTAAATGGAATATAATCTATAAAAATATTGAATCACTATGTTATATACCTGAAACTACTATAGTGTTGTAAATCAATTATACGTCAATAAAAGTTTTTTTTAAAGAAAAGTTTGTTTTTACACCACTGGAACAAAACAGGTGAAGTCTTATCCTGATAATCCAAAGAATGAATTCTTAACATGAGGCCTCACTTATCCAGTTCAGCTTTGTTCCCCATTTGTGCTGACCTTGAAACCACAAAGAGGCAAGGAAACTAGTTGTCACAGTTCCTATCTTACGTGGTTTAATACTGTTCAGGAATATTTAGACCTCATTTCCATAAATACTAAAAATGATTCACAAATTAAAAAGCAACATTTTATGAGACACTACATGTTACTTTTCTAAATTAAGAAGGAGAATGGTATATAGTAAGATTTTAAACAACCCTGCAAGAAACCTCATTCACAAAGGATCCACCAAAACTGTCCTTCAGAAGGACATCCTGGGAACATTTAAGTTAGATTCATCCCAAATACATGAAATTAGGAAGACAAAAAGGAAAAAAAAAGGCACAAGCACAAAGGAAATTTAAAATATTTGTAGGTGGATACTTCATTTAACATTATTAATATATACAAAACCTGAAGGCAACTAAGAATTTTCTAGGAATATATGAATTAATAAATTTTATTCCAGTGAATAATGGTGGAATGAATGGAGAATCTTGACAAAGCATTTTTAAAAACTCCAGGTCCATATGATTTCACGTGTGAATCCCTTGAAATCATCAAGAAAATCATTTCTATCTATGCTATTTGAACATTCCAGAGCATAGTAAAAGAATGCATGCTTTCCAAATATTTTTAACAGCCAGCATTAATACTGAAAACAAAGATAGGGAAAAATCACACACAAAAAAATCACAAATCAATCACAAATACACCCTAAGTATAAATATTGGTGCAAACATCTTATGTAAAACATTACCAAGCAGAATCCAGCATTAGATTAACAGAATAGTATACCAGACCAAGTAGAGTTCATCTTAAAAATGTAAAAATGGTTCAACATAGGAATTCTATTAATGAAATTCATCAAAATTTTTAAAGGTGAAATATCACATCTCAAGAGATTCCAAAAAGTCAGTTTAAAAAAATTCCACATCAGTTGCCAATTTAAAACCAGGGTTTGAAAAATAGTGACACAAGGATGTTTTAAACATGATAAATTATATATTTAAAATAGTGTGACATTTAATAATAAAATATAAGAATTATTTCCATAAACATAATGAATAAGGCAAGGTGGTCTATTATTTAATCTTGTAGAAGTGCTAGCCAAAACAACCAGAAAAGGGGAAAAAGAGGTGTAAAATGTTGGAAACATTATCATTTTTCAGAAGATGCTGCTATATATCTGAAAAATATGACAGGTTGAAATGCAAAGGTGTTAAAACCATTAGAGAGTTCTATTAGGTGGTCAGATTAACATTAAAACACAAAGCTTTCTCAATTATACCTCAATAAAGCTGAAATTTTTTTAAACACTAAACTTTCTCATATGCTGACAATACCAGTTTAAAAAAAAACACTTTTTTTCTATTTCACAATAGATACAAAATGCATAAAACACTTAGAAATAAACAAAAGTAATGTGCAAATTAAACAAGAAAACTATAAAACACCAAGGAACACTGAAGAAAATATAAATAAATGAAGAGAAATGCCTTGCTCACACTGGTGTACTGCACATCTATTTTTGTTGCCTTTGCTGTCATTGTTACTGCCTTTGTCCCCCTGAACATCCAGCCCTTGATTTCTGGAACAGCAACTGCTTCCCTTTCTCTGAGTTTCCTGCCCCACTGTGTGCCGGCTTGTTAGGACTGTTACCCAAGTGTCCTGCTCTTCTTCATCCAAGGGGTAGACAAGCTACCCAAGCAAGGATCACTGAATTCTCTCTCAGAAACTGAAATTTGAGCAAAATGCGTCAAAGACGGAAAGCTGGTAGAGCTGAGGAATGTGAGTAGAGCTGCAGATCCCTGTAACTGCTCTGGCTCTTTTCATGCCCATATCTAGTCCTTCAGCTTTCCTTCACATCTGTGAGCCACTCCAAATCCTTTCAGGAATTCCTTTATTTTACCTTTTTTCTTTAAGTCAGTCAAAATCTGATTTTTTTCAACCAAATAACTGTAACTGAATCAAATAGAAAGACATACTATTATAAAGATGTCAGTTACCTCTAAATTAATCTATAATACAATACACACCAATACCATAACAGAAATGGAACCAAGCAGTCTTAAATTTCATCTTGTAAAGTGGTACTCAACTTTGGCTACACATTTGGGGGGATTTTACAACTCTCTGTTCCCAGGATGAACCCCAAAGCAATTAAACCAGGACCTCTGGGAGTAGAACAAAGTGTTTATTGATCCCCTTGAGTGATTATGATGTGCTGCCAAGATTGAGAATTACTTCTCTAGAAGAATAAACATGTAAGACTAGAGAGAAGTTTCTGGGGAAGAAAAGAAAAACGAGCAGGCTTGTCCTATCAGCAATTAAAATATATTCTAAAGCTATAGTAATTAAAACAGTACAGTATGAGCACAAGAACTGACAGACAAATCAATAGAACAAAATACACACTCCAAAAAAGAGTCAAGTCTGTACAATTTAAAATATAATAGAGATGGCATTTAAAATCAGTGAGGAAAAGAGGGACTACTCTGTGAATAATGTTGGGACAACTAGCTAACCATTTGAAAAAAATGAAGCCATTAAAATAAATTCTAGATTAATTGAATATGAAAATTAAAACTATATGTTGCTTTTGCCTATGCAGTATATATTCATCCTTATCTTGGTGATAGAACCCCAGTTTTCCTTGGGAAACCACTCATCAGCAATATTTAATCCATTTGATTGAAGGTTGAAGTAAAAAGATGAAAAGATATTAACTCTCTCTCTCTTAAACTAAAGAATATAATAAGAGCAATGAGATACCACTTATTGACCATGATATTGGCAAAATAAAATTTTTTATTGGTAATATCTGGTCTTGTTCAGTGAGTGGGGATTAGAAACTCTCAGAGTATAAATGGCAGTAAACACTGTAAATATATATACCTTTAATTCAGTACTTCAACTTTTGGTAGTATAATACAAGCTTACAGTCAATCACAACCACAGAGATGTACCTACAAAGATTTTATTGATATAGCTTTGTTTCCACAGTGAAAAACTAAATGTCTTTCAAGAGGATAATATATCTATATACGTGTTGACATTAAATATTTCCAGGACTCTCCACACTCATTAGAATTACTATTATTAAAACACACACACACACACACACACAAAACACACACAGAAAATAAGTGTTGGCAAGGATGTGGAGAAATTGGAACCTTTGTGTACTGTTGGAATGTAAAATGATGCAGCCACTATGGAAAACAGTATGATGATTCCTCAAACACTTAAACATAGAATTACCATATGATCCAGCATTTCCACTTCCACTTTGGGTGTACACCCAAAATATTTGAAAGCAGGAACTCCAACATATATTTGTACACCATGTTCACAACAGCATTATTTACTGCGGTCAAAAGTAGGAGCAACTCAAGCGTCCATCGATAAATAAATAGATCAGCAAAATGTGGTCCATACGTCCAATGTAACATCAGTCTTTAAAAGGAAGGATATTCTGATACATGTACAACATGGATGAACTTTGAGGACATCATGCTAAATGAAATAAGTGAGTCACCAAAGGACAAATATTGTATGATTCTACTTATATGAATTTGACTAGAATAGTCAAATTCGTAGAGACAGAAAATAGAATGGTGGTTGCCAGGGGCTGGAAGGGGGAGGAGTAGGGAGTTATTGTTCAATGGACAGAGTTTCAGATTTGCAAGATGAAAAAGTTCTAGAGATGGGGACTTCCCTGGTGGTCCAATGGTTAAGACTCCACACTCCCAATGCCAGGGGCCCGGGGTCAATCCCTGGTCAGGGAACTAGATCCTGCATACCACAACTAAAGATCCTGCACGCGGCAATGAAGATCCTGCATGCCGCAACTAAGACCCAGCACAGCCAAATAAATAAATATTTTGGGACTTCCCTGGTGGCACAGTGGTTAAGAATCCGCCTGCCAATGCAGGGGACACGGGTTTGAGCCCTGGCCTGGGAAGATCCCACATGCCGTGGAGCAACTAAGCCTGTGCACCACAACTACAGAGCCCGCGTGCCACAACTACTGAAGCCTGCCCGCTCTAGGGCCCTCGTGCCAAAACTACTGAGCCCGTGTGCTGCAACTACTGGAGCCCATGCTCTGCAACAAGAGGAGCCACCGCAATGAGAAGCCCACACACCACAACGAAGAGTAGCGCCCACTCACCGCAACTAGAGAAAGCCCATGCGCAGCAGCGAAGACCCAAAGCAGCCAAAAATAAATAAAAATTTAAAAAAAAAAGAAAATAAATATTTTTTTAAAAAGTTCTAGAGATGGATGATGGTGATGGCTGCAGAACAATGTAAAATGTACTTAATACCACAGAACTGTGCACTTAAAAATGCTTAAGATGGCAAATTTTATGTTATGCATATTTCACCACAATAAAAATTTTTCTATGAAAAAATAAGTTTTTGTTTATTTATTTTGATTTCCTCAAGATTCGTCTTTATTATTGGTGTCTGGGAAATTTGCTTTTATGATGAGTCATTCACGAATGACGCTGATGGGCTTCCCTGGTGGCGCAGTGGTTAAGAATCTGCCTGCCAACACAGGGGACAGGGGTTCGAGCCCTGGTCCAGAAAGATCCCACATGCCACAGAGCAACTAAGCCCATGCACCACAACTACTGAGCCTGTGCTCTAGAGCTCGTGAGCCACAACTACTGAGCCCACGCACCACAACTACTGAAGCCCGTGCACCTAGAGCCCATGCTCCGTGACAAAAAGGAGCCACCGCAATGAGAAACCTACACACCGCAACAAAGAGTAGCCCCCACTTGCCACACATAGAGAAAGCCCGCGTGCAGCAACAAAGACCCAACGCAGCCAAAAATAAAGTAAAATAAAAATAAATTAAAAAAAAAAGAAAGAATGACTCTGAAACACAAATATTGAGTTATGCAGCAGCTTCCTAGATGTCATTTTTCATGGTCGCTTTTATAGTTTGTGATCATCAATCATTTTTATTTGTAATCATTGTTCACAAAGTAGGAAAAGTCTTTTTAAAGAGCGAGACAGACAGACAGACAGAGAGCAGAACCCTTAAAAACATCAAAGAGAATCCTTACACAGGGTCAATCACAAATGCAATTATGGACAATTAGGTGGTGACATCATATCTTAAGTTACAAGTCACTTCTTTGTGGGGTAATTTTCCATGTTGGAATTTTGCTTCACATTTTCTCAGCAGCTCTATTTCACTCCCAGAAACTAGCTGCTCATAAAGATTCTAGTGGTCCAGTCATGCATGCCAGGGACCCAAAATCTGGAAGGATTCACTTGGCTAGCCAAGAACCCTGAACTAGAGGCGATCTGGTTTCTTTCTCAGGGCTGGAACAAAATAGTGAAAATATTTCCACTCAAAATAGAAACTGCAATCTAAAAGTAGCCCTGTTGCTTTTCTTTTAAAATAAGAACACAAGCAGAAATAAGGAGTGGGACTTTCATTTGCCTTACACTGTGGTTCAAGAAAGGAACTGCAGCATATATAAAACAAAATCTTAACTGGCGCTACTGCATTTAAAAACTGTATCTAGTGCAGCTGCTTAGTATAGAACATGATCAGGAGAGAAGAGAAATAATGCCAACCACTTGTCAGAAAATCAGAACACTAAGCCATCTGCATGTATCTGGACAAAACTATAATTTGAAAAGATACATGCACCCCTATGTTCACAGCAGCACTATTTATTATAACCAAGACATGGAAGCAACATAAATGTCCATCAACAGAAGAATGGATAAAGAAGATGTGGTACATATATACAATGGAATATTACTCAGCCATAAAAAAAGAACAAAACAATGCCATTTGCAGTGACATGGATGGACCTAGAGATTGTCCTACTGAGCGAAGTCAGACAGAAAGGGAAAGACCAATACCATATGATATCACTTATATGTGGAATATAAAATATGACACAAATGAACTTATCTATGAAACAGAAACAGACTCACAGACATAGAGAACAGGCTTGCAGTTGCCAAAGGGGAGAGATGGTGGGGGAGGGGTGGCTTAGGAGTTTGGGACTAGCAGATGCAAACTATTATACATAGAAAGGATAAACAACAAGGTCCTACTGTATAGCCCTGAGAACTATATTCAATATCTTGTAATAAACCGTAACGGAAAAGAAAAACAAACACTAAGCCATCTGAAGGCAGATAAATACCTTCCCTTAATATCCATTTAAATATGTACTGAGGTTTCTAAACAAAAAGTGTCACTGTGGAATGTAAATTGATACAGCCACTATGGAGAACAGTATGGAGGTTCCTTAAAAAACTAAAAATAGAACTACCATATGACCCAGCAATCCCACTACTGGGCATATACCCTGAGAAAAACCATAATTCAAAAAGACACATGCACCCCAATGTTCATTGCAGCACTATTTACAATAGCCAGGTCATGGAAGCAACCTAAATGCCCATCGACAGACGAATGGATAAAGAAGTTGTGGTACATATATACAATGGAATATTACTCAGCCATAAAAAGGAACGAAACTGGGTCATTTGTAGAGACGTGGATGCATCTAGAGACTGTCATACAGAGTGAAATAAGTCAGAAAGAGAAAAATATCGTATGTTAACGCATATATGTGGAACCTAGAAAAATGGTATACATGAACCAGTTTGCAGGGCAGAAATAGAGACACAGATGTAGAGAACAAACGTATGGACACCAAGGGGGGAAAGCGGCAGGTGGTGGTGGTGTGATGAATTGGGAGATTGGGATTGACATATATGCATTAATATGTATAAAATGGATAACTAATAAGAACCTGCTGTATAAAAATTAAGCAAAATAAAATTTAAAAATTAAAAAAAAAAAAAGTGCCACTGTGAACACCTTACATAATCTGATCCAAGGAACTAGCTGACTTTGATGAAGTTCCCCGTTTGCAACCAAACTCAGCAAAATTGTTCAAAAGGAACCAAAAGAACAGGAAAAGTCTTGGGAGTCAAACCATTTATGACTGTCTGCCCTCTGACCAGTTGTGTTTCTGTTCCAATATAAAGTCACTCTTCTTAGGGACTTCACACTATCTGTTTCTGAGGTTTATTTAGACCAGGCTTAGTGATTTTATGCCAAAGGTGCATAAAAGTGTTGTTGTTTAACTCTGATATTTGGTGAGATATTTCTTGAATAAATGAAAGAGGTATGACGCCTTCATATGTCTGACATTTTAAAATTATTGTCAAATACGACACCGAAATACTACATCACAAAAATACTATCAAAATCTGCCTACTCTCATTCTTGCAGGTGATTACAAATTATTCATTCTAGTCATCCCACCGTCCATGAGCATGCACTTAGAACTGAAGTGGCACAGTGACTCTAATAAATGCCAGTCCTTGCTGAGAAACCTCAGAAATCCATCCAACAGCAATCTGGGGGCTCAGCAAAGGCGATGCCAATAAATCAGTTGACTAAAATAATCAGTTCTTGCTGAAAATGAGAAGACCCCCATGATCCACCAATGCCAGGACTAGGTATAAACCTTGAAAAATACATGTACAACAAGATGTGACAGAATGTTCATGCAACACTGTCTGTAGGAGCATAATTCGGAAAAACCTAAAAGCTCATCAGCAGGAAATTAGATGCATAAATTGTGATATAGTTGTGTAACAGAATAACAGAATTTTAACTTATAGAAGTTAAAATGAATAATTACTATGTATACTAACTTAGCCCTTGAAAACATAATTTTAGTGGGTAAAAGCAATACTGAAAGTTTTAATACCAGTTATGTAAATTTTAAAGACAGGCAAAACGGTGAAAATTTTGAAATGACGCAAGTGTCCATAAAGAGGGAATTGGATACATCAAGGCAGTATACAATGAAAGATATCGTTGTTTAAATGATGGTGTAAAGCTCTATTGACTGACACTGAAAAAGGTCAATGATATTTTGCTAAACGAAAAGTCAGATGTATACTATGATCTGACTTTTATTTTCAAAAAATGTGTGTATATGCATTAAAAAATGTTAACTCTGGCTGTTTCTGGATGGTGGGATAATTGATAGGCTTTATTTTCTTTATACTTCTCCGTGTTTTTCTGAATTTTTTTTTTTTTTTTTTTTGCTATTGGTTGTATTACTTTTATAATCAGAAACAAAATTTTACTACAAAAAAGAAAAAACAAAAATACAATGTAGCAGATTTTATTTCCAAAGATGGCTGCACCAATATATACCTCATCCCACATGCTTTTCTTACAGTATGACTTTGACATTGCTCCACAGAGAGGTAGGAAGGAGTTTCTGTTCCTGCCCCTTAAATATAGGCCAGGCTTTGAGACTTGCTCCTAATGAATAGGATGCAGTCAAAGTAACTGCAGTATTTCCAAGGGTGGGTCTTAAAAGATGATACAACTTCTGCTTAGCTCATTGTCTCTCTTCCTCTCTCTCTTTCTCTCTCTCTCTCCCCATCTCCACTTAACCTTTGGAACCCAGCCACCATGTCATGATTTAACCCAGGCCACACGGAGAGGTTTCATGGAGCTGTTCTGACCAACAGCCCAGCGAGGGCCTTAGCTAAGAGCCAGCATCAACCACCAGACATGTGAGTGAACTAGCCTTCGAATGACTCCACTCCCAGCCTTTGAGTCTTCCAGCCGAGGCCCCAGACACCTCTGTGCCTTGCCCAGAATCTGTGAGCATAATCAAGAGTTCTGTGCCACTGTATTTTGGAGTAATTTGCTATGCAATCCTAGAACGTGGAGCACACACAAGCAATATTGCACATTGTTTCAGGATACACATGTGGTCAAAGTAAATCAACTGACTACTCAGTTCTTGCTCTCTCGCAGGGCTGAAAATGAGCATATCCCCATGACCCAGCAACGTCTAGGTGTAAACCCTGAAAAATAAATGCTCAGTGAAACATGGGCTAGGATGTTCATTTCAACATTGTTCGTAGTAGGATAACTGGAAAAAAACTAGAAGCCCATCAGCAGGAAATTAGATATATAAATTGAGATGTAATTGTATAATAGAATAGAATTGTCATAGAAGTTAAAGTAAATAAATTATTATATGTACTAACTTAGCATGGATTGGGTACATACCAAATTCTTTATAATAATTTCTCCTAAGAGCATAGGAGGAAAACGGGACAGAGAGAGGATCCCATGGCATTTAAAGGCATTTCTGAAGGTCAAAATGTAAAAAAGAAAAATAACAATAATAAAATAAAAAATTTAAAACGTTGATCTGAAGCAAATATGACAAAATGCTAACATTTATTCTAATTATGAAAACCCAGGTGATTATAACTCCCCATGTACTTTTCCGTATTCGCTTTCCCCTACCACACCAAAAGTAAATCTAGTATTTAATTTAAGGGTTCTTTTTTGTTGTTTTTTTTACTTTTGGTTGTTGTTTCCTTCTCCATTGGAAAAAACAAATTCCCTTATTAAAAATACCTTCACACAAAACTAATCACCTAAGAATCCAACTTAAAATCCTTGACAATTTCTCTTGATAATTTGAAACGGGTTTTGTTTGTTTTTTAGGAGAGTTACTTTAAGAAGTCAAGGCATAAATTGATGCTATAATTATTTGTGAAGATCCTTCTGGATAATAATGGATCAATAATAATAATATAATAAGAAATTAATAATAATAAATATGCTAAAACTCCTCCATGATAAATTGAAACCCTGCTTCTCAGATCCATGTTCTATATGAGGAGCCAGTGAGTTTTAGGATGAGCTATTCCACTGTAGACTGTGGTTTTGTATATATCATATTGGGGAGAAATCTGCCAGGAGTTCCATGAGGTACTTTGTCACACTCCCAGTCTAGCTCTGGGCAGGAACCAGCCACGGACTACACTAAGTCACATTGGCTCAGTACAGGCTCAGTGGCTCATTGTAAGCCTGTCCCCAGTCATGCCCTCCATTCAGGACCATTGGAGACATCTTACAGACCAAGAGAGGGACCAGATATGATATTGTGAGAGGGTAAACTAGGATGTCTTGGAGGGTACCCTACCTTTTATCTTTAACTTTGATCTTTGGGGTGAGCCAAATGCACATGTAACAGGCGGGGCCCTGAAAACAGATGGTACACCAAAGGGGTTTAACTGAAGCAAACTGAATGAAGGAGTTACTTGCAAAAATAACTTGGGTGTCAGGGTTAAGGGACCAATGAAGGAAGGTGAAGCACACAGTCCAGCACCAGTGAGAAGCCTGACCTCCCTCAGGCTCCACAGTGTTACTGGAGTAGGAGAGAACTGCCCTGCAGAAGAGGGGCCCGCCCTCAGGACAGTGCACACAGAGGGAGGCGGCTGCTGACCAGACGGAAGCCCAGTTGCTGAGGAAGTAAATACCTCAACCCCCTACTCCCGCCCTCCCATCTTCTGCCAGTACCTCCCATTAACTGACCAACCAATAGCCAGAGGTCAAGGGCATCCGGGGATGCAGTCCATACAAGGCAACATGGCAGGACACAGAGTGGGGCAGAGAATGAATCTTGGGGCCAAACAGAAAATTAACCATCACATTTTCCCCTCAGAGAAAACAGAAAGATAGAATAATCCTATGGCATAGTTTGATTGCCAAAAAGTACAAGTGGCAGAGAATACAGGTGAAGACCAAATACTCTAAAACCTCAAACTCCGTGTTTTGTAGATGCTAATAGATGTTAACCTATAGAACAGTTCACGTCCAGGAATACCTGGTTACTTAAGAAAACATTTGAAATAATCTTTGGAAATATACTATAAGTTAAATTATATAATGTTAGCCTTCTGTTGATCATGATTCTATTGATCATTTTATATGTTAGATATATATAGAGATGATAGCTAGAGATATAAACATAGAACATATAAATATATAGAATGTATTCTATATAGAGAGAATATATAGGATTATATATGTTTTCTACGTGTATATATAGACCATTATATATGTCTGTATATAGATATATATAGTTATATATAGATATTTCTATAGATCAAAATATTAATGGCTATAGATGAGTGATTGGTAACTTCTGCTTCACAAAATTTCCAAGCTAAAATTACTGCATGCTGGTGGGAATGAAAATTGATATGATCTTTCTGGCAGATAGTGGGGCAATATACTATCAAAAGCCTTAAAAATGTGCACGCTAACATTTTTTAAAATTCATAATGGCCAATGTAAGTGCTTTTATAGGCTGTTAAGAAAAGTATAAATTGGTACAGCTTCTTTGGATGTCTATTTGGCAGTACCTACTAAAATTTTCCAAGCACATACACTTTGACCTAGTAACTTCACTCTTAGGGAATTGAATGTGTATACAAAATACATGAATAAGAAGAATACTTAACCTGAAACCATAAAACTCCTAGAAGAGAACATAGGCAATAAGCTCCTTGACATTGGTCTTGATGATTTTTAGGATTTGACACCAAATGCAAAGGCAACTTAAGCAAAAATAAACAAGTGGGACTACATGAAACTAAAAATCTTTTGCACAGCAAATGAAATTATCAACAAAATGAAAAGGTAACCTACCGAACGGGAGAAAACATTTGCAAATCATATATCCAATGAGGAGGTAATATCCAAAATATATAAAGAACTCAGGCTTCCCTGGTGGCGCAGTGGTTGAGAGTCTGCCTGCCAATGCAGGGGACACGGGTTCGAGCCCTGGTCTGGGAAGATCCCACTTGCCGCGGAGCAACTGGGCCCGTGAGCCACAATTACTGAGCCTGCGCGTCTGGAGCCTGTGCTCCGCAACAAGAGAGGCCGCAATAGTGAGAGGCCCGCGCACCGCGATGAAGCGTGGCCCCCATTTGCCACAACTAGAGAAAGCCCTAGCACAGAAACGAAGACCCAGCACAGCCATAAAAAAACAAAAACAAAAACAAAAAAACTCACTGAACAAAATATATAAAGAACTCATACAACTTAATAACAAAAAAAATAAACAATCCAGTTAAAATATGGGCAGAGGATCTGAATAGGCACTTTTCTAAAGAAGACATACAGATGGTCAACAGGTACATGGAAAGATGCTCAACATCATTAATCAGAGGAATGCAAATCATAACCACAATGAGATATCACCTTACATCTGTTAGAATGGCTATTACTAAAAAGACAAGAAATAACAAGTGTTGGTGAGGATATGGAGAAAAGGGAACACTTGTACACTGTTGGTGAGAATGTAAATTGGTGTGGTCACCACTATGGAAAATAGTATGGAGGTTCCTCAAAAAATTAAAACTAGAGTTGCCATATGATCCAGCAATTCCACTTCTGGGTATTTATCAAAATAAAACAAAAACACTAACTCCAAAGGATATATGCACCCCAATGTTCAGCATTATTTACAATAGCCAAGATATGGAAACAACATAAATGTCTATCAACAGATGAATGAATAAAGAAAATGCGGTATACATACACAATGGAATATTCTTCAGCCATAGAAAAGAATGAAATCTTGCCATTTGCGACAACGTGGATGGACCTGGAGGGTATTATGCCAGGTGAAATAAGTCAGACAGAGAAAGGCAAATACGATATGATCTCCCTTTTATGTGGAATTAAAAAAAAAAAAGCAAGCTCATAGATACAGAGAAGAGATTGGTGGTTGCCAGAGGCTGGGGGTGGGAGCAGGGGTGTTAGGCAAAATGGGTGAAGGAAGTCAAAAAGTACAAACTTCCAGTTCTAAAATAAATAAGTCCTGGGGATGTGAGGCACAGCACAGTGACTCTAGTTAATAATACCGTACTGCATGTTTCAAAGTTGCTAAGAAAGTAGATGTTAAAAGCTCATCACAAGAAAGCAAAATTCTGTTAACTAGATCTGGTGACAGATGTTAACTAGACTTATTGGGGTGATCATTTCACATTACAAATATCGAATCATTATGTTGTACACCTGAAACCAACATGATGTTGTATATCAGTTATACCTCAATTTAGAGAAGAATGTTTACTGTTTCATTGTTTGTAATAGCACTAAATATGTGTGTGTGTACGTGTATATACACATATATAGACACATCTGAAAACCATTTAAGTATACATCAGTAAGAGAACACTTGAAAACGTAATCTTCTTCAAGGGTCTCCCATTTCACCAGCCATTCACTTGTACACCCTGGAAACTTAGGAGACAACCTGTACCCCTCAGTGTCTAGCAGAGGATGTGGCTGGCACAGAGCAGGTATTCAATCAATATCTAATCAATAAATATTTTTATGTCTCCTCCTTTACCCAGGATATCCAATCCATTATCAAGATGTACTGATTTTATTTCCTAAATATCTCTCAAATACATCCACTTCTTCTCCACTGCTAGGAGTGGAGTCTATTTATCTCTCACCTGGATTATACAATAGCCTCCTATTTTGGCGTCTCGGCACCTACTCTGGCCACTTTCTAATCAATTCTCAGCTGCAACCAGGCACCTTTCCAAAATAAAGATCTAATCACATCACCCTGCCCCCAACCTTCAATGACTTTCCATTTAGGTTAGTTTGCTAGGGCTGCCATAAAATACCACGGGCTGCATGGCTTCAATAATAGAAATTAATTTTCTCACAGTTCTTGAGCCTAGAAGTCCAAAAGCAAGGTCTTGGTTGATTTCTTCTGAGGCCTCTTCCCTTGGCTGCAGGTGGCTACCTTCTCTCTGTCCTCACATGGTCTTTCCCCTGTGGAGGTGTGTGTCCTAATCTCCTTATAAGGACACGAGTCATATGAAATTAGGGCCTACCCATGTGACTTCATTTTACCCAAATTACCTCTTTAAAGGCCCTGTCTCCAAATATAGCCACATTCTGAGGCAGTAGGGTTAGGATTTCAACATATGAATTTGGGGGGACACCATTCAGCCTCTAACACCATGGCTCTTAGGATAAAGCCAAAGCTGTGTCCACGGCCGTGCGGGAGATCTTTGGTTTGCCCCTCCTGGTTCACTCTTTACTTGGCTTCACCCTGTCTGCAGTGTCCCTGGAGGCTGACCTATATGGACCCTGCTCTCTGGCTGCCAGGAGGGTACGGCAAATGGGAGGCACCAGTAGGAGATCTGGAGGGTGGCAGGAGGGTAAAGTTGAGGCGCGTTTCCCCCGCCTTCCTCTCTGTCAGGTCACCTCAGGGTGACTGCGTCCCTCTACTGAAAAGCCCCAGATCCTGTGAGGCAGCCCTCTCCACACAGTGACCAGCTGGGTTCCAGTAACTGCTCCTTCAAGCTTTGGTTCTTAAGGGCTCCCTGCTAACACCAGGGATAATGGTCACCCCTTCGGGCCTTTACTAAACCCTGTCCACACCTTTGAAAGTGGACATACTGTCCTCGAATTACCCAACTGGATGTGTCATCTGCTTCCTGCCATGCACCTACTATAACTTTGCAAAGTCCTTTATGGTCTGGCCCTTGCAAAACTCTGCACCCTCATCTTGCACTCTCCTCCTTCTCTTTCTCTCTGCTACAGCCACACTAGCCTCCTTTCAATTCTGCAGACAGGCCCACCGATTTGAAATATTAACAAGCACACATCCCTGTTGTCTTAAAACTATTTAGAGTTACACAAAAATGTATGTAACATTTCTGTCTTAGGTCAAGTTCCCAGGGAAGCAGAAGCTGACAGGAGATCCGTGTGCATGAGGTTTTGGGGGGATGCCCTGGGATTCAACACCTGTGAGCGGGGAGGGAAGCAGCAGTGGGCAGAAGCAACAGCTGGGCTGTGACGCATCCGAAACAAAGGCCTTACCTGGGAGCCAGAGCTGGGCTGACCCTCCATAGCCGATTGGGATTGAAGCAAGGAGACTGGGCCTTCTGGCCTCCACATCCACAATCACTGGAAGTGAGCTGCCCAGGAGCAGGGGCATAACCTTAGGAGAGGGAACTTCCTTCAGCCAAGGGAGGTCCTGGGAAGGGAATCAGTTGTGAGCTGTCAGCAGTCAACACCCTCAGAAGTGGGGAAATGAGTCGCTGGGTCCTGAAGAGAGGATCTAGGTGGCAGCCACAACATCCGCCAAGAAATCCTACTCCTAACCATTCACTAAAGGGAAATAGAGCTTTCCAGCAACTGTGAAGCTAGCTGGGAAGATCCCAGCCAAGTGCGAACAGGGAATCTCATTGTCCTCCCAGCCCTTCGACCCTCCCCCAAAGCCCCTCAGTGAAATGGTTTGACCCCACCCACAAAAAAAGGAAATAGAGATCTAAGCAAAGAGCTAGGTACAAAGGTGTTTATTAAAATATTACTTATAATTGGGAGAACACTGGATACAATCTAAATAGCCAGTAACAGGATTAAGCATAGTACACCTGAAGAATATAATATTATGGAGCTATTTTAAAAACATGTTGCAGAAATGATTACTCACGTGATAATAATTAAATTAAAAGGCAGGTTATAAAACAACTTTGTTGAAATATATATGTTTGTGTGTACAAGTGTCTGTATAAACGCACAGGGGGAAAAAGACTGGAAGGATTTGTATCAAAATACAAACTGTAGTTATTTCTAGGTGGTAGGATTATAGGTGACTTGTACTTTCTTCTTTGTACCCTTTTCCCCCTACTTTTAGCAACGAACGTATATTGCTTACATAATCAGAAAGAAACAATAAATTTGGGGATTGAAAAAATTATTGTGCTTGTGATGGCAGAGAACACTAATTTTTGACTGGTTTTCCTTGGAATTTTTTGCTTAATTAACAACTGCATGTAAACCCCAAAAGGGAAACACATCACCACGGCAGTGCTCTACTTGGGTAGGGGTGACGGGCCAAGGGGAAAGGGCTGTGAGGCACAGTCTGGTCAGTTCTCTCCTTCACCACCTGCCCCCAACCCTCACATGCCCTTGCTGGGTCCCTTCACATCCTGCTTGAAAACCATAGACTTCTGTGGCCGGCATCACAGATTTTTTGACACACCAACGTGGACATGCCATGGCTGCTCTTCAGCCCTGAGCATACTCCTTTATTTTCACAACATGATGTCAGCTTTACTGTATATACAAAGTGTAAAAACTTATGCCTTTGTTCTTAAACAGCAAATGGAAAAGCCATACTCCATGATCCTGTCAGAGAAGATGACGCCAAACAGTCAGAGAGGTGCTGATGGTGCAGTGGCTGAGAGCAAGGAGCCACAGAACATGGGTTCAAATACCGTCTATTATGGGGTGACTTTGGGCAAGCTACTGAACATCTTTCTGTTTAGGTTTCCTCATCTGTCAAAAGATGGTGATGCTTGTAGCACTGACCATGTAGAAATACATCAAGTATTAAATGAGCAAATATATGTAAAAGCATTTAGGGTAGTGACTGGTACATGCTGTTTGCCATTATTTTCTGCTCAATCTATATCAAAAAGCTCAATTACAAAAAATAATATTCGTGAAGGATGTTGACCATATATTCCTCTAAATATTCAGTTTTTTCCTATGAATATTCAATTACAGAGGTTCATATTTGGTTAACACTACTTTGGCGACTGATAAAATTACTTCTGCTAAATTATGCTTTGCTATATCATTTGTTTTGATGAAAATGATAAGAAATAGACGTCCATAAGAAAGTTGCCTTTGCTGCCATTGCAGGGATGGTGCCAGTGACATTGACCATATTCACCTGGAAGCCTCCCCCTAAGGACCCACACTAAAAGCTTTCCTCAGAACTCGGTACTTCTGGTTTACTCATGTGTTTTAAATGCAAGGCAATTTAGCTTCTGTTTCTAATCATGGCCCCTTCCTTCCATTGGCTACAGAAGCTATTCAGGACCCTACAACAAGCATTCTCGAATCCTATCCATGAATTCATGGCTTTCTTTTACCGTTATTTATCCTCTACCTCAAATTCTTCATCTGTCTGTAACCTGGTGTATAATGCATGTTTCTATAAGCTGACTCAAAAAATTTTTTAATTGGAATAAGACAGAATAAATAAGTAAATAAGCAAGTAATAAGTAAATACTGGACTTCCCTGGTAGTGCAGTGGTTAAGAATCCACCTGCCAATGCAGGGGACACGGGTTCAAGCCCTCGTCTGGGACGATTCCACATGCCATGGAGCCACTAAGCCTGTGCGACACAACTACTGAGCTTGCGCTCTAGAACCCGTGAACCACAACTACCGAGCCCATGTGTCACAACTACTGAAGCCCACACACCTAGAGCCCGTGCTCCGCAACAAGAGAAGCCACCGCAATGAGAAGCCCGTGCACTGCAAGGAAGAGTAGCCCCTGGTCGCTGCAACTAGAGAAAGCCTGCGCGCAGCAATGAAGACCCAATACAGCCAAAAATAAAATGTATAAATTAATTTTTAAAAATAAGTAAATACAAAACCAAATGCATACTGATAAACAGTGTTAATGATGAAACTACAAAGGGAAACTCTTGTTTCCTCAGTGCATTCACACTCAACTCCCAACAAGGGTTGTGTCACTGGTCATATTTCACAAGCCCCGTCAAACAGTTCAATGTTGTTGCAGCCTCATTTAAAATGAACAGCAACTACCAATTAGACTGTGCTAATCTATCATTAAGAAAACCCTTCTCCAAGTCTTCAGAAAATGCAGTAGGGTGCAAAATGACAACTGAATAACAGAACAGATGAATATGATGAATGCCCGGTATCTCCTCGAGTAATAACAATGAATTTGCATTAATTTTTGAAGGCTCAGCATAGAGTACTGAGCCAAATTTTTCATGGATGGGAGGGCAAGCTCACAAAAGCTCACAGGAAAAAAAAAATTCTGAATCACGGAATGTTTCAAGTTGGATGGAATCTTAATATTAATATTCCTAAACTGGAAAATATCTCCAAAAATTCCGATCCTCTTAAAGCCCAGAGAGGTTTCCAGGGGCCATGGAGCCAGTTTTCAGAACCAGGACTGGCATCTGTATCTGCTTATGATGCTGGCTCAGGCGCTGGACCCAGAGGACTCTAGCATGAGTCCGTGTGTCATTTTCGAGTTGGGTAGAAATCCAAATGATGGACTAGAGGAAAGTGACCTTACCTGTCTCCGAGCACAGCTCTACTGTAAGCACCTCTGATGGTCACAGGGGTTCGAAGCCAGGGGCCAGAACCCCATCTGACTCCACAACCCCTGCCCGCCAAATGATCTAAGAAAGCAGAGCTGCCTAAACCCACCCTCAGGCCGGTGCTTCACAATTTGGCTGCACTTTAGAATCATCTGGGGAGCTTTTTAAATCTACTGATGACTAAACTCCACCCAGGCCAATTAAATCAGAATCTTCTAGGTAGGCAAAGGTGACAGACATCACCTTTTTAAAAAGCTTCCCAAGTGATTCTAATATGCAGTCAGAGTTGAGAACCATTGTTGGAGATAAGCAGGTTTGCCTGTATGATGAAAACTGAGCAGCCGCAAGAGACTAGCCTGTTTAGAAATAGCCCTAACTACCTTCTTGTGCTTCCCCCCAAGACCTAATATAGTATCAAAAGTCTGCCCTCCCCTCCCCCACTTACTTACTCTGCTACTAAGGTACTGCTGCTGGCTGTTTTGCTAACTCAGTATTAACTGAGCACCTACTCTCAGTCACACATCAGGAATCCAGAAATGAAATATGGCACAGTTCCTGCCTTCAAGGAGCACAGACAGGTCAATGCAATGTCCACACATCCATAAAAAAGAACGCTGACAACAAGGTCCTACTGTCTAGCACAGGGAACTATATTCAATATCCTGTGATAAACCATAATGGAAAAGAATATTAAAAAAGAATGTATGTATATAACTGAGTCACTTTTCTGTACAGCAGAGATTGACACAGCACTGTAAATCAACTATACTTCAATTAAAAAAATAAAATTAATGTAATGAAAAAAAAAAAAGAATGCTGGCCAATGTTTATCGAGTACTAGCAATGTACCAGACTCTTCTAAAACTTTGTGTATTAACTCATTTAATTCTCCCATCAGCCTTATGAGATAGGTACCATTATTATCCAGTGCCTTTACAGACAAGACTCCTGAGCCACAGAGAATTTATGTACATGCCTATGCTCCTTTCATTAGTCAGAGCTGGGCCGGGAGTCAAACTGAGGCAGCCTGGCTCTAGCATCCATGCCTTTAACCACTACACTGAGTTGCATGCATGGATGCGTTCAAAGCCATGGAGGTATAAAAAGACATTGTTGATTCAGAGAATGGTGGGCAATCCAGTGTGGCTAAAAATGGGGCTGAAAAGTTGGGCTGGAACCAGACTATGAAAAGCCTTATGGTCTATGAATGGGGGTTTCTCTTCTATCTTCTGTGGGCAAAGGGTAGCCAACCAAACTTTTAAAGTTAGGAGCAAAATGATCAGATCTACATTTCAAAGAATAGCCACTGGGTGGAAAGACTAAGGGCAGAGAGGCACAGCTTTGACAGAGGATGGAAGTCAGAGGAAGGCAGGCAGACGGGGAAGAGAGGCAGGATGCCTAGACATTTCTGACTCAGAAGTGACAGGATTCTGTGGCTGATTGGAGATGGGAAGAGAGAGGAAGGAGGCTCCTAGGTTTGTGATGAGACTTGGCAGGTAGGTGCTCTGAAGAGAGAAGCAGTGGGTCTGTGGAGGGAAGGTAATGAGGTCAGTTTTGGACATTGTTAGGTTTCTGCAAACCTTAGCATCCTCCAGTTGCTAAGAGGCATGACAGTTACACCACCTCAAACCCTTTGGGCTCACAGAGAGATTTCTTTGCAATATCATAAATATGAAAACTTCCTAACGTTTCTTAGAAATGCATTTGGTTTTAAGTTTACACGTAATTTGAAGAGAAACTGAGAAGCAAATCATGATGGTGATTGTGTTGTTTCAAAAAATGCCATCCTACCGAAGTTAGAAAAAATACTCTCTTTATACTAAGGAAGGAATCCAAAAATATTCACGCTAACCCCAGATAAGGTCTATGAGAAACGGAAAACACATACTTTTCAGCTACCTAAATATTTGAGATCTATTTTAAGGACAGTGGCATTGGGTATGTGTGTTTAGAATATGTTTAGTTCTAAACAGATTTTTCTCATCTTAACCTTATGGCAAATCAACTATCTGCTTTTCTCTAAATTGTCTGCTTTTGTCTACTAAGGCTCAACTTAGTTCAAGAGACACCCATACAATGGCCACTCATTACTCAATTTAGCCACTAATTATATGACTAGTATTTCAGCGTGAATATTTAAAGTATAACCCCAAAATAGAATTTTGAGTATTTTTCTAATAAATTTAAAACAGCTCATATTTGTTTAAAGCCATTTTCAAAGAACAGTTGAAAAATTAATTATATAATAGTTCCTCCTCCATGAGCATTGATGATTACTTTTTAAAAGATATACCCTAGTTTGGGGGACTTCCCTGGTGGTCCTGTGGCTAAGACTCCACGCTCCCAATGCAGGGGGCCCGGGTTCAATCCATAGTCAGGGAACTAGATCCCGCATGCCTCAACTAAGAGTTCGCATGTCTCAACTAAAGATCCTGCACGCGGCAACAAAGATCCCGAGTGTCAAAACTAAGACCCGGCGCAGCCAAATAAATAAATAAAGTATTTTTTAAAAATAAAAAAATAAAAGATATATGCAAGTTTTTGGTTGCTTTTCTATAAATTTATATTAGACCAAGGGTTGGCGTCGATTGTCTAAGATTTCAGAGCTAAGCCCTGCCATCCTCTGCAGGCGGCAACCCTTTCTTGAGAAACAGGCTTTGGCTTGTTATTGGGCTTAAGACTGAATGCTTGACCACGGACTGCCATGCAACCTGAGCTGCCCATCATGACCTGGGTATGGTCTAACCACCAACCCATAAAGTTGGATGTGCACATCAGCACTCCATTGTCAAATGAAGGTGGCATGAATGATACTGGGCTTGAGCAGGCCCTAAAAATACATACGCGTACGTTACAGGAGGAAGTGGCCCAAATGCCCATGGGCCATATTCCTGCTACATTACCATATCTCTCCCAGCCTGTACCTATGTCTTCACGGGGAGTTCCCTATGACCAGTTGACTGAGGAAGAGAAAACTTGGACCTGGTTTACAGAAGGTGCTGCACAATATGCAGGCAACACCCAAAAGTGGACAGCTACAGCTACACAACGCCATTCTGGGACATCCCTGAAGGACAGTGATAAAGGGAAACACTCCTAGTGGGCAAAATTACAAGCAGTGCTCGGAAGGAGAAATGGCCAGAGATTAAGTCTATACCACCTCATGGTCTGTGGCCAACAGTTTGGCTGAACGGACATGGAAAGAATATGATTGGAAAATCGGTGACAAGGCAGGATGAGGAAGAGGTATATGGAGAGACCTCTTTGAACAGGAAAAGAATGTGAAGATATTTTTGTCCCATGTGAATGTTCACTAAAAGGTAACCTCAGCAGAGGGGGATTTTAATAATCAAGTGGATAAGATGGCCTGTTCTGTGGATACCAGTCAGCTTCCTTCCCTGCCCATCCCTGTCATCATCCAATGGGCTCATGAACAAAGTGGCCACAGTGGCAGGGATGGAGATTATGCATGGCCCCAGTAACATCGGCTTGTATTAAGGCTGATCTGGCTACAGCCACTGCTGAGGGCTCAGTCTGCTGCATCAGAGACCAATACAGAGTTCCCTATATGGCTCCATTGCCTGAGGTGATCAGCCAGATGGAATGTTGATTACATGGGACCACATCATCATAGAAGGAGCAGCATTTTATTCTCAAAGGAGTAAACGCCTATTCTGAATATGGATTTGCCTTCCCTGCATGCAATGCTTCTACCAAAACTACCATCCGTGGATTTACAGAGTACCTTATCAACCACCATGGTGATCCACACAACATTGCTTCTGATCAAGGAACTTATTCCCAAATTCCAGCCTTTTTTTTGGCTAGAGCTAGGAGTCCAGGACTACACTGGAAGAGTCAAAGAAAAGAGCTCAAGACTACTAAAGGAGCAGATGGAAATGACAATCTCGGAAAACCAAAGTGACTTGTGGCCCTCTGTGCAGATATGAATACAGTGCCAGTGACTACACAGACTGAGGGACCTAGCACGTGCTGTTCCCTCCACCAGGAATTCTCCTAGAGATCCTCCATAACATAGCTCAAATGTCAAAGACCATCCATAATCACTCAGCCATAGCCCATGATTCTTGCTACCCTGGCCTGTTTCCCTCACAGCACTACTTGCCAGTATACTGCCTATTTGTCATATACATACTCTTTTTCTCAGCTATAGTAAAAGGCCTTGTCCAGCAAGTTCAGCATTCAATCAAATCTTCAGTAACCTGACACGTAGCTGGCATTCAATAGTTGCTGAGTAAGTAGGGATGCCCACTTGAAGGCTTAAAGATGTCAAATTTCAGATGGATTCTTTAGCCAAGACATGCTGCTCGTTGCCAACGCAAAATAGCTTAACTGTAATGTTCTGTTTAATAGGAAAATATTGAGGTATATCCCTAATGGTTTAAGTAGACTCACACAACCATGATAACTCACAAAGTATTCCTTGCATTGGAAAAACATACCATTCAATGGATTGCTCTTTCAGCCATCTTTTTATTTACAGTTTGTGTTTAATGCAAATCAATTCCATAACAAGAGAAGTTACTATGAATCAAAGCATAAATACACAAACACAATATACAATCCAAAATAGATGTACAGCATTCAGGTATGAAACAAAAAGAGAATGTTCATTCACACACACAGTAGCTTGAGATCTGTTGGATATGGTTGTTCCAGTGTAGATTTCTAAAGATGGAAAAAAAATGACTTTGGTTATCAAGACTACTGTGGCCATATTAGATTTCGGAACATCTAAGCATCAGTGTGTGACCATGCGAACAAAAGACTTTAGGGAGTGTCTATTTTTAAAAAGGTTTCTGTGCATCAAGGCAGTTGTGAAAAGATTTACTTTCCAAAATCAAGCCCACTTTAGGCTTAGGACCAGGTTCTAACTATCTAAAAATATTGAATGATAACATAAAGTGTTCCAAATGTGGCTATTCCGATTCAGTTTAAAAAGAAGTATTTACAGAAAAGAGTATAAAAGTTTTTCTGAATTTAATGTAAGCAAGCTTCCAGTCTTCCCTTGCCAAATGTTTAGCTCCTTCACATATTTGCCTTTTTAATTTCAAGATTTGTCAATCTTACCTTCAAAACAGATCATTTTTTAAATTGTAAAAAGTATTCGACATATGCAGAAAAAGCATTTTGAAATTAGTTGAGATCAATGTAATTCTACTCTTTGTTATCTGTTTAGCTAAATGAATCTACTGCTCTTTTTGAATAAGAATAGTTGATAAGTATATAAGCAAAATGTACTCATTATGCTTGGATTTGGGGTAGATTCCAATCCATCATTGCCCTGGTACATATCAATGACTATATAAAAATTCAAATGCAATGTCAAACCCAAACCCCAAGGGAAAGAGTTCAGTTCCCAAGAGAACAGCGATAGCTTAACATAAAATTTTCTCTAGAGTACATCAGCATTAAATTAGTACTGCTGAAACAACACACTGAGGATTTACAGTAACACCTGGAAGTTCCTTCTAATGTACATATAAATAGAATCACAGAAGCTTTGTTTTACCTCATTGTTTTATGGCCTTATAAATTTAAGGAACAAATGAAAACTGAATCTCTGTTCCACATCCCATTCTTTATCTCTAGGTAAGATAAAATTTATTCTCACTTTCAAGGTAGAGTTTTATGTGTCCATACTTCTTAAGCCACATTTAAGGAAATCACCTCTTAACTAATTTTGGATGTTGTCTCTCTTCATCTTGTACAGGAAACTCCAGCAGATTTAATATTGGCATTCATCATCTAGTCAAACCCTTCACATGCTCTTCAAACCAATCAAATTTGGGATCCTCAACAGTTTCTGTCAATAAAATAAGGTGTGGAACTAACAGATTCATTCAATGAAGACCTGTTTTTTTTTTTTCCCTTGTCACACTGGATGTCTGGATGCCATCTGAATTGGGTTTAGAGGATGGGGAAGTATAGATGTTTCTTGGCCTGAGTCTCTTAACAGTAGATATGTAGAAGGGAGACCGAGATCACCAAGAGACTGGCTGTTGACTGCAGAGCACCGTCATTTGCCTTGGTGGTGGCATTCGCTGGATTGGGGGCAGCTGAGGTATGCTGGGAGGAATTACTTGAAGGTGTTACAGTAGCTGTTTGATTTGAATAAATCTAAAATATATAAAAAGTTACACTGATCAATTTCCAACATCACAGTTGTCTCCACATACACTTAATATGCAATTAAGATAGATGATATATTCTCAGATTGCTCTTTTCCCATTATTCCCTTACCCACATCATTTCATTCTGAATTTTTGATTAGTCCCACCAAGATCTTTTAGTTTCAAAACCAACTACCTAGAGATACCTAATGACTGCAAGTAGCAACAACAACCAAAAACAAGCAAACAGAAATGTTCTTCAATAACTACATAACTCCCAAGAGTATGACTTTATCCTTAATTCTTTATAAAGTAATAAGTAACCAAGTTAACTAATCCAGTTTCTGATTATATTGACTTAACTGGCATTGCAAAAAAGGTTTCCTCTATTTTCCCAAGAAGGGGAGATTTTAAAGGTGCACAAATAATTTGGATTATAAAATATGGTAATTTGAGACATGTTATGAGAATTGAGTCGTCTATCCTGGATTTGCTGGGTAACTTTCACATACCCATTTAATACAGCCTTGCGTTTAACTTAAGGGGCCCTGGGTATCTTATCTGCTCCCTTGAAATCTTGAAAATTATATATAACCCATCTCAAAAATGGCCACGATATTTGTTTTAAGTTGAAAAGTATAATATAATGAACCCCTGCCTTAAGGCAAAATGATTTCACCCAAAGCATCGTGAAGTCGGAATGACTTCACAACAGACGAGAGGGTTTGGTGTTGTTTTCACCAGCAGCAGCCTTCCTGCCTGGTCACTAAGCTCACCACTGTGGCCAGGGACCAAGGTCTCCCCCAGTGTCCCAGCGCCTGAGTGGCATTATTCACCACACTATTTTCACCACCCTATTTTTCAAGTCACTAAATGCACAGTCCAGCGGGGCACGTGGTAATCTCTCCTTTGTCACGGGAACAAAGGCAGTTGGGAGATTTCAGCTCTCACTGCAAGAGAGGGTTTACGTCGGCTTCTGATTACAGGCGGGACCAGGACGTGGCACCAAGCAGGTCTGGCCACATGTACATTTGGCTGCCTATCAATCCAAAGATAAAACCATTCTATCTTTTGTTGTAAACCCATAAGGTAAACCCAGCTCCTTTTGTTATAAAACCCATAAGGACATTAAGCAAGCATTGACTAAAAAACTGGTAAATCCTATCTAAAATAGACTAATTTTAAAAATCTCGATCAAGTCAAATATATTTATTGGGAACCTACCCAATAGCGTGTGCTTCCAGGAAAAAGCACTCCCACTAAAAGGAAAGCATTAATATGGTACATAATTTAAAACAGGGCTCGCTGTTTGGGGGCAAGACCTGTTTTGGGATCCCTGAAGGTAATCTGTTCTTATTCTACAAAGCTTTGGTGCATCAGGTGACTTTTTTACTAGAGCCCAGTGCAGCAATAGGAGAATCAAAGGGTCCTCCCACACCAACGAAAAAAACTAATGTTAATATATTAAACTGACATTAAACAAAATTTTCCCTACCAAACTACCAAAGATTTATTTGCATAACTATTAATAAAAACCCTCTTAAATTTGGAGGCGGGGCGGAGGATCTGGTTGGAAAGGTGATGGAGTGGGCGGGGGAGAGCAGTGTTTCTGGTGGCCGTGCCCCTCCCCCACCGAGGAATGGTGAAAGGCTCGGGAGCGCAGCCGACCCGCAAGACAACAATAGGGTACAGTTACGCAGCCCGCGGAGCGGAAAACGAGGAGCGCTCCGCTCTCAGGCTGCGCTCCCAGGTGAGCCCGGCGGCTGGGTGTCTGGGGACCTGGCGCACCCAACTTTTCGGAGGAAATGCTCAGCAGACACTCAGAAAGCTCCAATGGAAGGCGATGGCGAGCCACCCGCTCGGGCACCTCTACCTACCCTCCAAGCCCAAGCTGCTGGAGACAAGTGCCCCTTCTCGCTCTCCCAGCGCCCCTCCCCCACTTGGGTCTCCCAGGCTCAGCCCCTGGCCTCCCTCGCGGCCGCCGCGCACCCACCCGGCCGGACACCGCAAGCGAGGTCGGTTCCCGGGACAGAGGATCTGGAGAGGAGGCGGCGGGGACAGGGACAAAGCCTGGCGGGGACACGGGACAGAAATGTCCCACCCGCCGCCTACCCAGAGCTAGCCAATCTGGCTAACACGGGGTTCCGTGGTGACAAGAGATGGACCTGTAAAGTCGCCCCCGGGAGAGCACAAGGTCAGGAGAGGGTCCCCGCCCAGGCTTCAGCCCCGAAACACGCGGGACTGGGGTGGGTTGATAGGGCCAGGTAGCCGCGGCTTCCTCGGGATCCATGAACCAGCTAGGAGTGGAGAACGGACGAGAGCGGCGCCCCCGAAGGGGATCGTTCCCTCTCTTTGTGTGGTGCGCTGGGGACGCGAAGACACTCGTAGAGGGAAGGGGGTGTTCATGGGATCCAGGGACGACCTCCCCAAAGGGCCTGAGGTCTCCAGGCGCTCCAGACGTGGGGAGCGCACATTCTCTTCCCCGCTAGCGCCTCGGACTTCTGGGTGAAAGCGGGCGGTGGGCGTCAGGCTGCCTGGGAAGGGCTGCGCGGAACCTGGGGTGGGGCGGAGTCCTCCCAGCCCACGCGCGGAGGTGCTTTGTTCCTGGGGCCGCGGAAAGGGTGGAGGCAGCCGCCACCGAGTGGAAAGTGGGCTCCACATTGCCGTCCCACCAGGTCAGATTCTACTAGATTCTCTCCGAGTCCGGGCCCGCGCCCCGAGGTGGGGGGCGCAGGCCAGTCCCCGGGGGGGGCCCCACCCCCCCCTAGGGCGCGGACCCCAAGCCCCAGCGTGCGCCAGGACCTCACCTGCGTAGGTAAGAGCAGTGCCAGAAGCAGCAGCCCCAGTCCGAGCCTGGCCACCATCGCTCTGCCCATGTCCGCTCCGTCGGTGCGCAGCGCGTCTCACTGGATGCTGGGTGCGTGAAGGATCGCTGGCTCCGGGCGGGCGCAGGCAAGGTGCGGAGGGCAGCTGGCGGGCGGGACCTTATATAGCGGGACAGCCACAATAGCCGTGACGTGGCGCCGCCCGCCCACCCGCGCTCCCCTCCGCCGCCGCCGCCGCCCACCGCGCGCGCCCGCTGGCCGCCTCCTCGCATCCCGGCCCTCGCCTGGCTCCCAGCGCCCTCTCCCTCCGCCGGCCCCGGAGACCTCCGGGCGGCAGGTGGGCGGCCGGCGCCGCCGGCTCCCGGAGGGATGCTTTGTGTTTCCCCGGGCAGGCAGCGTGCAGGCTGGCACAGGCGCCCGGCACCTCCCACACACGACCCGGGGCGAACTAGCGAGCCACACATGCCGCTCCCGGGGCCGAGCCCAAGTTTCCTTTGTTTCCCTGGACCTGCCATCTTACCCCCCAAAAGAAAAGTCTGAGCCTCCCGCGCGGCGGGCAGCCTCCAGTCCCGGCTCTGACTACGGCGCGGACCCCGGGGCTCCCTCGGCTAGGGTTTTCTCAGATCTCCGCCCCAGAGGAAGGGGAACCGTGCGGGGTTTGTGGGTGTCCCGGACCTGGCGACGGGAACGGGGCGCCGGCACGCGCGTGCCCTTCCCAGGCTGGTCGGCCGGGCTGGCAGGCGGCGCCCGCGCTCAGAGCAATGTGTGTGTGCTCGGCCCCGCGCCCGTCACGCCCGCCCCTTCCCCCAGCTACTCGCTTTGTTTTTGGAGCTCCTCGTGTTCGTCTGACTGTGAGAGTTCTATGGGGCGTCCCGGGTCCCCATCCTCCCAAGAGGTGGGGAGCCGCCCCCCGGGCGCGGACACGCTGCCCGGACACTGGTGACGGCTGAGTTTCGGTCCCCGGCGCTCCTCCCTGCCGCCACTGGCGGACGGGGGCGAGGAGACGATAACCCACCCTGAGGGGTGATCCCCTCCCCAGCCCTAAAGACCCCGCCGGCCCTCACCACGCGGCTTTGCTCCCAGGTCCTACCCAGGCAGCGGGAACCTCCCTGGCGGTCCCATTAGAATTCGCTGCCCCAGTGGAATTCCTGGGGACATGCTTCTTTGGTCTCTGTTGCAACGCACTTGCTCATTATCCTTTTAAAGAGCAAAAGCTTTCCGGAGAAGGCTTTTACTTTTCCATAGCTGCCATCAGGCGATTTAATGAACTGGCGCATGTAGATTAGTCATTATTCTACAGATTTGAGTGGAATATATTTTCTAACCATCCTATTGTGAAAACTTTCAAGCATACAGTGAAAGTAGAAACTATTTTACTGGTGGAAGGTATTTTATTTAATTTGTAGCTGCGGGACATAATCTTTTTATTTAAAGTTTGCCCAAGTGGTTTGCCGTCTTTGAAGCAAACAGAGACCAAACATAGTAAGGCTGTAAATTTGTTTAAATTTTACTTTTGCAGAGCAACCTGGTTAAACAAGGTTTGTTTTACGGAAGCAGAGTGGCAATGGAATCCACAATAGTTGGTCTGTGACTGAATGGGCCTGTGCCTTACTGGTCAACCACTTTAACTCAGTAACTTTCCACATTTAGTATGTACTCTGGAACACTTGAATTTCTGTCCTGCACCAGCGGATTTTCCTGTTCTACAGTATTATCACCTTGTATAGAAATAACCTAGCCTGTTCCAGGACATGAATGGTCTGTGGCCCAGAAGTGCCTAGTCCCAAGGCAGGGCCCATAGGAGAAGCTGCTTGTTGAACTAAATGGTGGTATTCATAGGATACATTAATTTTGTCCTGCATCTTCTTTTTCTATTCCTGCTCCCCTCCTCCTCCCTCCTCCTTGTTATTAATTTGAAGAGGTGAACTAATGGAGTGGTTAAGAATAGACTCTAGAGCCAGACTGCCTTGGTCCAAATCCTGGTTGTGCTACTTTTACTTGAGGCAAAAAGCCTCCATTTCTTCATCTGTAAAATGGAGATAATAGAGCCATTATTAACTAGTTATTAAAGGGTTGTTGTATATAAAGTGTTAGAACAGTGCCTGCCTTACCCCGGGAGCTTTCAGGTGATATTTGCTCCTGCACTGAAGGTCCCAGGAACCTTCTTTGCAGCTGTGTGATTCATGAAAGACATATCAAGCACCAAATAGTACCCAAATCTGGTAAGGCACCTCATCACCAGCTAATGAGACTGCATAATTCACAAAGCAAGGCCCTTCATATCTGCCTAGCAGTTTCCCTGGGCATCCTATAAGGGGTGTTACCTGGGGCTTTGACAATTCTGTACCCTGGAGGCTTAGCTCTCCTAGGGAAGTCCTCATTACAAATCCTCCATGCCACTCTATTTCCTATATGGCAAGAAACTCAAGAAAACTGCCTGAATCTTTCCTCTAGGTTTCTTTCTGTGAATTCCTTCTTCCTATTCATTCTTCTCTTCTGGTTTTCCATAGTTATTTGTTTGCTTTTCCCTTAGTCAATAATAGCTCATGCTCCTAAGACTATAAATTGTGAATCTCAATAGTTATCCTAGAATTTTTCTTAAGACACATTGCCAATTTCCATTTTTATAAAGAAAGTATTTCATGGAATGATCTTGTAACTGATGGAGTCCATAAATTGGCATATGTGTGGAAAGTCATAGCTTTAAGTTTTAATATTTTTTCCATGAGATAGCATGTGACCCAATTTTTTGATGCTAGTTCTCTTATGAGTAAAATTAAGGGAGCAATACGTACAATTTCTTAGTGCAGAACTGTGAGGAGTGATGAAGAACCAGACTAAAGATCCAGAATCTAGGTAGACTCTGTAGTCAGACCTGGACTTGAACCCTGCTCCATCACTTTCTAGGGGTCTGACTTTGGGAGAGCTTCCCAACCTCTGACACCTCAATTTTCTCATCTGGAAAATGGGCTAATAATACCTGCCTCACAGGGGTATGATCTTCACTGAGATAATGTGTATGGTTAGCAGAGTGCCTGGCACATAGTAAGGACTCACTAAGCTGCCACTTCTGTTGCTGTAGGGTCTATTCATTATAGTGTGGCTTTTGAAATCTTTCATTTGTATAGCAATTGCTCTTTTTCTCAAGCATCTTTGCAGGTGGTATTTTATATGTGCACCTATGAGGTCAGTAAGGCAGACCTCATTTCTGAGGCACAGAGAAGTTAAGTAACTTACCCAAAGCCACATAGCCAGTTATGGTACCTCACCTAAAGCCATAACCAAAGTTTCCTGACCAGATCCCAAGTGTTTTCTGCTTTGCCAACAAGAGCAGAGACACGTCTTCCTACACCATATCCTCTTCGCCGAGCACTCAATCAATGTTTGCTGGCTGAATAGGCTAATGTTAAGGGAGCGGGTTAATTTGCTTTTTAAGGTAAAATAGTAAATCCTATTTTTAGGGGAAGAGAAGATATTACTTGACATTTTTAGAACTTGTCAACAAAATGAGTATGAAATATATTAATCCAATAAAGGATGTTTCTTCTGTGCTTTATAGCATAAATGGTGGCTGGAATAATTAAATAATTCGTTTAAATTCTATTCTACAATATGGTGGTGTTTATGTTCACAACACTCTTCCCCCTTATTCTGTACCACCATTAAATGCATTAAATTCCATGCATTTAATATTTTGATCTATCCTGGTTTTTTTTTTTTTTTAAACATCTTTATTGAAGTATAATTGCTTTACAATGGTGTGTTAGTTTCTGCTTTATAACAAAGTGAATCAGTTATACATTTACCTATGTTCCCATATCTCTTCCCTCTTGCATCTCCCTCCCTCCCACCCTCCCTATCCCACCCCTCTAGGTGGTCACAAAGCACCGAGCTGATCTCCCTGTGCTATGCGGCTGCTTCCCACTAGCTATCTATTTTACATTTGGTAGTGTATATATGTCCATGACACTCTCTCACCCTGTCACATCTCACCCCTCCCCCTCCCCCTCCCCATATCCTCAAGTCCATTCTCTAGTAGGTCTGTGTCTTTATTCCCGTCTTGCCACTAGGTTCTTCATGACCTTTTTTTTTTTTTTCCCTTAGATTCCATATATATGTGTTAGCATACTGTATTTCTTTTTCTCTTTCTGACTTACTTCACTCTGTATGACAGACTCTAACTCCATCCACCTCATTACAAATACCTCCATTTCATTTCTTTTTATGGCTGAGTAATATTCCATTGTATATATGTGCCACATCTTCTTTATCCATTCATCCGATGATGGACACCTAGGTTGCTTCCATGTCCTGGCTATTGTAAACAGAGCTGCAATGAATATTTTGGTACATGACTCTTTCTGAATTATGGTTTTCTCAGGGTATATGCCCAGTAGTGGGATTGCTGGGTCGTATGGTAGTCCTATTTTTAGTTTTTTAAGGAACCTCCATACTGTTCTCCATAGTGGCTGTATCAATTTACATTCCCACCAACAGTGCAAGAGTGTTCCCTTTTCTCCACACCCTCTCCAGCATTTATTGTTTCTAGATTTTTTGATGATGGCCATTCTGACCGGTGTGAGATGATACCTCATTGTAGTTTTGATTTGCATTTCTCTAATGATTAATGATGTTGAGCATTCTTTCATGTGTCTGTTGGCAATCTGTATATCTTCTTTGGAGAAATGTCTATTTAGGTCTTCTGCCCATTTTTGGATTGGGTTGTTCGTTTTTTTGTTATTGATCTGCATGAGCTGCTTGTAAATCTTGGAGATTAATCCTTTGTCAGTTGCTTCATTTGCTATCCTGGTTTTTTAGCTAAGCTTTGTTCCAAACCCAGGAACTCCAGCCTGCTCCAACCATGAGATGGCAGTGAAGGTGACCAAGTGAAAGAGCATTTTTGACTGAGTAGGTTCTAAGTCCTGGGGCTAGAGCTTGTTGAATCAGCAGATGGAGTCGCAGCCTGACTCTCTGTGGGGACGTGCTGCCCCCTGCTGACCATAGGAACCCCTCAGCTCTCACTGTCAAAAAATAAAATAAAACCCCTCCTTTGTGCCGACTATAAAAGCCCTGAATTTTTGAAGCCTTGCAAAGCTAATAAACCGCAATGAGCTTCCTTGACTATTAGTTCCTTTTTTCCCTCTAGAGACTCTCAAAGAAATTCTCTCAGGTCTTAAGCTTCAATCAAACAAGAAAACAAATGTAAAGTGTAGGAATTGTATTATTTTCAAATGCAAATTGAGTAGCAGGATGCCTGCCTCTAAGCATCCTGGGGATTTTTTTCTTAAGGAAATGAAACAAAAAGAAGTAACTCTTAATCTCCTTGGCCAGAATTTAAATTCAGTGTCTCCATTGTGTGTTGGCAAGGATGTGAGAAAGCCAGTCTTCTCATCGACACTGATGGGATTATAGAATGGAATTTGACATCTATCAGTATTAAAAATACATGTCCCCTTAGACCTAGCAGTTCTAATTTTAGGAACTTAGCCTACAGATATACTTGCAGAAATGCAAAAGGGTTTTTGCAGCACTGCTTGTAACAGCAAAGGATTGGAAATCACCTAATTATCCACCGATAAAGCCCCAACTAAAGAAATGATAGCATATCCATATCACGAAATATTATAAATCATTTAAAAGAGCATAATATATACTACAAAGAAAAATATCCAAATAAATTCTTAAGTGAAAAAAAGTAAGATACGGAACACTGTGTACACTAGGGTACTATCTGTGTTGAAAGGAAGGAAGGAAGGAAGGGGGAAAGGAAGAAAGAAAGAAAGAAAAAGCTAGACAGAAAAAGAGATTACTTCCAAAGGGATACACAAGAAATTGATAACAGTGCTTGCCTCTGAGCAGGGAGCTGGCTGGGCTAGGGCACAGAAGAAGTAAGAGCCATTTTTCATTACATACTGGTTTGTACTCTTTGAATTTTGTACATTACTTATTCACAAATAGATAAAATCATTTAAATAATGTCAATACATTCTGTGGCTGACTCCCATAAAGCAAGTGTGTGGAAAACGGATTTTTTCCGGCCCCCGGGAAAAAAATTCATTGTATCCCCCCACCTCCACCCCGCCTTCTCTCAGGAGCCCTCCTCCCATCATTCACAGGTTCTTGAACAGAAATTATAGTTTTGCCTCAGCTCATCCGTCCAATGACAACTGTGAGACCAATTCTCTCGAGTCCAGATGGTACACACACAAAAGCTTTCAGGAAAAATGAAGAACGGAGCTGTAGAAAAAATAATGAGAAATCACTTGGCAAATCGTCTATTTCATCATTTTATTCTCCCTGCAGTGCCTTGAGCGGCCGAGGCTGTCAGAGGAAGAAGAGCTTGGGGTTGGGGGCTGCTTCACAGGAAGGCCTGAGCTGGGAGGGGTTAGTCCCTTTAAGGGAGCTTTTAAAGATTCCCCTTCCACTCCTGGGCAGGAGATGGAGCCGAGGGCTAATTTTGTAAATCCTAGCGTGGGTGAAACCCTACTTCCTTCTCGCAGAAATGAATCTTCAGGCCACAAGAGTGCTACATCATTTGCCATTTACATGTGGACCCTAAACGACCCTTTGCTTGGGAATAATGAAACTGGAAGAGTGGTAAAGTATATATATATTTTTTTCATGCTCCTATGATTTTTAGTCTTATTTCCATATCCTTTGTTTGTCCAGGTCCTTCCTTTTACGTTAGGTTTCAGGCAAGAGGGTCCCTTATGCTATAAGAGATTAGTAAAATTTTAAGTGGCCAGGAAAATTGGATTAAATATTTTTACAAACCTAAATAATGTTATAACATGTAACACAATGGTCCATTTCATAAAATGTGGCATTGAGCCTGAAACAGGAACCACATTTTCAGACTTTGTAAAATAACAGTCAGCCATTAAAATAAGATTAAGTGAATTTTTTTTTTTTTGGCTGCACTGCACGGCATGCGGGAAAACTTAGTCCCCCAACCTGGGATCGAACCTGCACCCCCTGCAGTGGAAGCACAGAGTTTTAACCACTGGACCGCCAGGGAAGTCCTAAGGCTAGGTGAATTTAATAAGCTAGGTTGAAAAGGGATTTCTCTATGGAGAGCCATATCTATATATACAGATCTTTGAGTTTTAAAAAAAAGTCCTCTCAACGTTCTTTTACATATTTTTTTCTTTTTCAGATTTTAAGTGTAATATTTTAAGGTCCAATATAGAAAAATTTGGAAGATACAGAAAAGTATAGTAAAGAATATTAAAATTACCCATAGCCCACTAACCAGAAATAACCACTAATAATAATTTTTTTAATATTTTCTTTTTGATTATGTATATACTTATGTATTTAGAGTTTGTGGCTTATTTGTTTTGCTGAATTAGGAGCAAATGTGCATAAAATTTTCTATCTTGTTTTTTCCACTCAATAGAAAACAGTAAAAAAATTTAATCATAAAATTTGAGGCCACATGCCAAGATTAATGAAATAATGGGGTGGCCTGTGCAGGTGACCAGCTAGGGTTTCTGCAAGATCCAAATTCACCCAGGTCCTCCTGGCTTCAGTCTGGTGCACTGGTGGCATTTATTTGCTCCAAGTATTGATGGGGATGATTCAGGGTTCAGGGGTTGGCAGGACTTCCAGGACAGCAGTGTCAATTTCTGGACTCTTTTGGAGCTAGGAGAACACTGGATCTCTGCATCCCTGCTTTTCAAGAAGGGATGTTCTGTCCCTTGTCCTCCCTCTACATTCCCCACACCCCAGAAGGCCTTTAGTGCAGCCTTATTAGAATTAGAAAAGGGGAGCTGATGAGAGCCAATAGCATTGTATCTGAATTTGTGTTATCTCAGGATGTATTTTTGGCAGCCTTTACTCTATTTTTCTTTGTCATTACATGTTCTTCAAAAACATTATTCATAATGACTGTACAAAATTCTTTCTTATTGAATGTTTTTTCCTATTGTAGATAACCTCATAAACATCCTAACACACATGTTTTGTTTTCATTTCTGGTTATTTTCTTAATGGTACATTCCTAGTTTGGATCTTGAAATACACTGCCAAATTGTCATCTAGAAATGTACACTCACAACAGCAATATGTGAGATTGCCAAATCCACAAACCTTTGCTAAACGTGAGAATTATAATGTAAAAATATTTTTTAATTTCATAGGAGAAAAATCTCCTTTTGACTTGCATTTTCACTATCAGTGAGATTAAGCTTTTTTCAGTTATTTATTAGCCATTTGGATTTTTCTTTTTATGAATTGTTCTGCATACATTTTGCATATCCACAGAAGTGACATGTGTCATGAGTGTGCTCAGGGTGAGGAGACAGTAGACTCAAATGTCATTTGGTTAGGTCGTATAGAACCTACATATGGAAAGGATGCAGAAGTAAGTCAGTGCAGTCAGCCGGGCTTCAAAGCAGAGAGAGCTACAGTATTTTCCAGGATAGTCAGAACATGTTTTCAGACCCTGAAATCCTCCTTGGGGGTGCACAATTGCAGATGATAAAATCTAGGTGAATGAGGGTGAGATCAGTACTTCAGGAAGCTTACTGGTCTCTCTCAACACCCAGTCTTACATACCTGAGGCTAAAACAGTTCTGTACATAAACTCTAAACATGTACTACAGGCCACCGCCACTGGACCTGGAGCACCTCTTCAGTCTTGGAGTTATCACGCTTCATGATTACAGGGTATGGTGCCCTGAGGCATGAACTTGGTCCTCTTAATCACTTTCAGCCTCAAAGGAGAACACATCCTGGTTCAAGTACATTTTCAAAGTTAGAATATTTACTATAGGTCTTAGTTGTCCACATATCTGTGGGTGTCAAGCTAATAAGTTGTTTTTTTAAAAATATATTTATTTATTTATTTTTGGCTGCATTGCGTCTTCGTTGCTGCGCAAGGGCTTTCTCTAGTTGCGGCGAGCAGGGGCTACTTTGCATTACGGTGCGTGCGCTTCTCACTATGGTGGCTTCTCTTGTTGTGGAGCATGGGCTCTAGAGCGCAGGCTCAGTAGTTGTGGTGCACAGGCTTAGCTGCTCCGCAGCATGTGGGATCTTCGCAGACCATGTCCCCTGCATTGGCAGGCGGATTCTTAACCACTGCGCCACCAGGGAAGTCCCTAATAAGTTCTTGAACCAGCGAAAAGCCTCTTCCTGTTGTGTTCTTATGTAAGTACTCTTTACATATTAAGAAACATTCGCTCATTAGAGATTTGAGTGAGGCTTTTGCTCATATGCTTATATCTGACCAGAGTCAAATTAAGTATAAGGACAGCTGGACAGTGCCACGTGTACCAACCTACAAGGGACCCTACAGCATCATCAGAAGTGAAATGAGAAAGAAAATATTTTCTTTTTTTTTTTTAAGATTTTTGTTTATTTATTTATTTACTTATTTTATTTTTGGCTGCGTTGGGTCTTTAGTTGCAGCACGCAGGCTCTTCGTTGCCGTGTGCGGGCTTCTCTCTAGTTGTGGCGTGCGGGTTTTCTCTTCTCTTGTTCAGACGCGCGGGCTTAGTTGCCCCGCGGCAAGTGGGATCTTAGTTCCCTGACCAGGGATTGAACCCGCGTCCCCTGCATTGTAAGGCGGATTCTTTACCACTGGACCGCCAGGGAAGTTCTGAAAATATTTTCTTTAAAACCATCCTCTCCAGGGACTTCCCTGGTGGCTCAGTGGTGAAGAATCCGCCTGCCAATGCAGGGGACACAGGTTTGAGCCCTGGTCTGGGAAGATCCCACATGCCACGGAGCAACTAAGCCCATGAGCCACAACTACTGAGCCTGCGCTCTAGAGCCCACGAGCCACAACTACTGAGCCCGTGTGCCACAACTACTGAAGCCCGCACGCCTAGAGCCCATGCTCCACAATAAGAGAAGCCACCGCAATGAGAAGCCCGCACACCGCAACAAAGAGTAGCCCCTGCTCCCCGCAACTAGAGAAAGCCCGCGTGCAGCAACAAAGACCCAACACAGCCAAAATAAATAAATAAATAAATTTATTAAAAAAAAAAAAAACACCATCCTCTCCAGAGAATTCTGTATGTGGTTAGAAGCAATATTTGATATACACTTGGGGAAATATTTGAATGAAGTAATATCCAAACTGTTAACCTGTTTTCTTGCTTGTTTTGTTTTGCCGGCTAATTTGCTTAAGATAACGGAGGACATGTTGAATGGTGCTGCCACTGGGAGTTCCTCTCTCTTCCTTAAATTTCTCAAACTCTCCTCTAAAGAAAGGTAGAAGGGGATTCCCCAGCGGTCCAGTGGTTAGGACTCCACACTTCCACCACAGGGGGCACAGATTCAATCCCTAGTCAGGGCACTAACATCCTACATGCCACATGACGTGGCCAAAAAAAAAAGGTAGAAATATTTTAAAATATTGAAGGTACAACAATTAGTTACCCTACCCAGGGTACCCAAATGTCTTGGTTACTTTTTACTTATTCTCAGCCCTTTTTTTCTGCCCCAACATGCTGGAGGATGATAGCAACCTACATTAGTATCAATATCTCTGGACAGCAGCAATTCCCAGGGGAGTCATTGGGAGCACAGGTCTGCCGGGAAATCAGACCCTTCAGAGGGGGTGTGGTTTGAAAGAGTTTCCTAGAGTTTAGAATCACTAGTGATGGCATTATAGCTTTATTCATTAGCAATAAAGGGTGTAGCATAAGTTGTAAAGCGTTAATCAGTAAAAAGCACACATATGACACAATGAGTAAACAAATAATTCAAAATAATTAGTATTTATTCCCTGACTGTGTACCTGCCATTGCAAATAAGGAAGTTCAAAATATAGTGCTTAATTTGCAATTTTTTCCCTTTAATTGCATCTGCCACCTGCTGTTAATTTGAAGCAAATTAAACCCTGAAGGCAGCATCCAAAAGTAAGAAGACTAAGCAGATTTCACTATTCGGCAAAAATTATACAACAGCTTCCCCATCTTCAAAACGGTGAGTCATTCTTTTCCAGATGTGATAAACTATTTTCTGTTTCAATAGCATGCCCCAAGAAGTGACACGGTGATGCTAAGGATATGACAACAAACTCCCTTCTGCATGCTGGGCTACATAAGCTACATGAAACCCTTTTCTCTTTGGGGTTCTATACCAGTGCTGTCCAATATAATTATAATGCAAGCCACATATTTTAAATGTTCAATTTTCTAGTAGCCACATTAAAAAAGTAAAAAGAAACAGGTAAAATTAATTTTGGTAAGGTATTCTCTTTAACCCAATATATCCAAAATATTATCATTTTATCATGTACTCAATATTAAACAATTATTGATGAGATCATTTATATTCTTTTTAGGTTCCATATTAGTTATCTATTGCAGCATAATAAATTGCTACCAACATAGCTGACAAGAACACATTTATTATCTCATAGTTTCTGTGTGTCAGGAATCTAGGCATGATTTAGTGGATTCTCTGCTTCAAGGTCTCTCAATCAACAAGGCTGCAATCAAGGTATCAACCAGGGACAGGGTCTCATCTAAGGCTCGACTGGGGAAGAACACTTCGAAACTCACATAGTTGTTGGCAGGATTCAGTTCTTAGTGACAGTCAAACTAAGGGGTTCACCTTGCTGCTGGCTGTCAGCTGGAACCCACTCTCAGTTCTTTGCCACATGGGTCTCTCCATGTGGTGGGTTACTTCATCAAAGCCAGCAAACCAGAGTCAATAGAAAGAGTCTACCAGCAAGATGGAAATCACAATCTATGTCATATAATTGTGGAAGTGGCATCCCATCACCTTTGCCATATTCTGTTGGGTAGAAGGAAGTCACAGGTCCCACCCACATTCAAAGATTCCAAGAAGGTGTGAGGCAAGGATTATTGGGAGCCATCCTAGAAACTGTCCACCACAGTACTATCTTTGAGATCCACTGTGTATTTTCCACTTACAATACCTCTCAAGTCAGATCAACCACATTTCAAGTGCTCAATAGCCACTGACTAGTGGCTACCATATTGGACAGCAGTATTCTGTAACAGCGAAGCCCATACATCTGGGAATTACAGGATACCCGAAAACTGGTGTAAGCAATCATGTGTTTATATGGACAACTTAAAAGAATTGAAAGTATAAAATATAGAAGGTTAAAAACATTTTGTTACTTTTAATAGGTAAAGAACTTGGGACTTCCCTGGTGGTCCAGTGGTTAAGACTCCACACTCCCAATGCAGGGGGCTCGGGTTGCATCCCTGGTCAGGAAACTAGATCCCGCATGCCGCAACTAAGAGGTAGCATGCCACAACTAAAAACAAAAAAAGATCCCACATGCTGCAACTAAGACCCGGCGCAGCCAAATAAATAAATATTGAAAAAAAAAACCTTATTACTATCATTTTAAATCTGGATCCTCAAAGCAACTAAGGCGGGAAAACAGTTTTGCATTTGTTTTTACAATTTTATATTACTCTTCGCACTTCCCCTGGCTTACTGGGCAAGTCCTATAGGCTGAGAGAAAGAGCTAAACAAAGGCAATTTACAGAAGGGTTAGGTAACCATAATATCAGAGGGCTCCCAGAAAGATATCTTGGTAAGTAATCTTATACTTTTCCCCTGCTTGATTCCTAGCAGGACCACTTTAGCCAGTCAAAACAAAGAATTGATCCTTGCATAATATTTTACCAGAAATAGGAGGCTCAGAGGAGGGATGAAGATGGGGATAGTTCCCAAGCAATTCTCCAGTTTCCCACTTGACCCCTGTGCGAGGCAGCCCTGTGTGAAGAGGAGCTGATCCCTGATAAATTAATTAAACAGGGAGGCCATTAGACTGAGGTGGCTCTCTGCCTTGGCAGCCTACATAAAAGCACACCCAAACCTAAGCCTGTCACTGCCTCAAGATTATGAAATTGAAACCGAAGGACAACCCATCACAAACAGCCAAATAGGCTTTCCCAAATAAGGCAAACACTTAAGCTCTATAGCCAATCAAAAAACTTCTTTGCTTTGCTTCTGCATCTGTTCTCTAAAAGTCTTGCCCCAACCCCTATCAGTGGAGCTCTCTTAACCACTTCCAGTTTGGTGTTGCCCAATTGGAATGGATGTTTGTTGAAGTAAACTCTTCACAATTTTAATGTGCCTCAGTTTATCTGTAGCAACCCCAAGCATGAGCTGGTAGAGGAGTCTGCAGATGGACTGTTTTTTTTACTAAAGCCTAGGCATCCCACATGCAAGCCAATGGGCTCACTCTAACTCCTCCGAGCCCTTCGTGCCACACAGCACTCAGTTCAAGTGTTAACTCCATATGCAAATGTGCACTTGTTTCAGCTGTTCACATGATATGTTCATGCATCTGTTCTCATGTCTTCCCCTGTCACCTCTCTAAAGACAGCCCCAAACCTACCCTGACTTCTTGTGGGAATTTCCAGTCCTACCTCCCCAACTGCCTCCTGGATATTTCACTCTGAATATTCCCCTTTCATTTTCAGCCCAACATATCTATCAGCAAATGTCAAACGTTAAATGCCCCTCCATGGGCTACACAGCCTCAGCAGGGGCTGGAGGCATTCTGTAGAGCCAAAGGCAAGGTGGGGAGGTGGGCATCAAAAGCCATGTAGCAGCACTGCCCGGGTCAGGGCTGTTTCCACACAATAAATAGATCCTATGAATTTTAAAGAGTTTAATCTTCTCAATATACATAATCATATAGGTAGACATGAATGAATCAGAGTTATTTTCCCTTTCTGTGTCCCAGAAAGCCCTTGACTCTGGAAGGGGAAGTATTTCCATTAGTGTGCCTCAGTGTGGCCCTAGGAAATCCCTGCCCACACCAAACACCAAGGCTACAGGGGTATCCCCAGTCCTGGGGAAATGGAGTAAAAAACTCCCAAGTCATCATTCCCCCCGGTGACCATAACTGGTAGTACAAAATCATCCTAAATCTTCATCAGTGACTCACAGTCAGATGAAATATAAGATTCATAAGATGTATGCTGGAACCCAGGGCGGAGAAATGATAGCGCCTAATTTGATTTTATGTGACTAGTAGGTAATGAATGGGAAGGATAGCATACTTATACAAATGTCCTTACTCATTAAATTCTTGTAGTAGAAAGAGTAACATCATTTTACAAATCATATAAAACAAAGAGTATCATGATGGTATGACACCATCATTCTCTCCCACTCACCTTTTACCAAACAATTCTGAGGCTAAGATTTCATTTATCACCAAGATCGGAGCTCATATATATATATTTTAATTGAAGTATAGTTCATTTACTGAGCTAATATATTTGTAATAAACAAAATTCAGGACCCGGGGTGCTATAGACTGAATGTATCCCCCTAAAATTCATACTGTAGGAGAGGAAAAAAAATTTTTTCCATCATTCTAAGTTCTTGGCTGGGGCCCCTGTAACAAGACAGATTAACAAGAAAAAAAAGAAAAAATGAGTTTTTTAACATGTGTACCTCATGTACACATGGGAGATACCCAGGGAAAAAATCGGTAACTCTCAGGGAGAGTTAGATTTCAAGCTTAGAATTCAGGCTTAAATATCATCTTCAGCTAAATCACAAAAAGAAAAGGTGTAGGGGAGGCCAGTTATGGGTTGGTGACCAGGAAAGTGTGGTGCCTTCTCTATTGATGAGTCTTTAGTGATTTAGAGTCAACCTTCCCTTCCTGGTACAGAAAGGGAGTCACCCTTACAAATGGAGATTTCCTTTGGAAATACAAATTTCCCTTACACAGAGGGAAAAAGGGTACAGAAAGGGTAACTTCTACTCTGTTTTCAGAGGTTCTCCTGTGTCTGCTGTTTTTCAAAATAATCCTTATGCCAAAGAGGCATATTTTGTGGTGGCATATTCTGCCATCCTTCAGTATGTTGAAACCTAATCCCCAACATGATGGTATTTGGAGATGGGGCCTAGGCAGTTGATTATGTGATTAGGGATTAGTGCCCTTATAAAGAAATCCCAGAGAGCTCCCTCACCCCTTCTGCCATGGGAGGACTCAGCGAAGACTCAGTGAGAAGAGGGCTGTTTATGAACCAGAAAGTAGGAGAAACTGAATCTGCTGGTGCTTTGATCTTGGACTTCCCAGCCTCCAGAACTGTTAGAAATAAATGTGTTGTTTATAAGCCACTCAGCCTATGGAATTCTGTTACAGCAGCCAGAACTGAATAATACAAGGTGTAGGCACATCTAGACCTGCCCTTAGACCTAAATTAGGGGGACGTTAGACCCAGCCTTCGCACCTGTGCCTCTAGGATGCATCCACTCTGTAACTAACGCCAAATGCTTCTCCACATCTCTTACCCTCTGTCTTCAAAACAAAGGCAGGGGACTTCCCTGGTGGTGCAGTGGTTAAGAATCCACCTGCCAATGCAGGGGACGATCGCTCATCCGGGAAGATCCCACATGCCGCGTAGCAACTAAGCCCGTGCGCCACAGCTACTGAGCCTGCGCTCTTGAGCCCGCGTGCCACAACTACTGGAGCCTGTGCTCCACAACAAGAGAAGCCACCACAATGAGAAGCCCACGCACCGCAACTAGAGAAAAGCCCGTGCAGAGCAAGGAAGACCCAACGCAGCCAAAAATAAACAATAAATAAATAAATAAATAAATAAATTTATTAAAAAGAAAAAAACAAAGGCAGATGGTTGGTGTGTTGGGCCACTGCCAAAGTGGAAGATGGACATTGCCTTGGGCTGTGGGAAGGATGTGAATGGCACAACCATTTAGGTAAGAGAAAAACTGAATTAACTTGTCAATCCTTCCTCTGAGATATGCGAGTGCAGTAGGTTCTCACATGATGGATTACAATTTCTCTGGTGTCAGAAACTGCTTCTCTTCATATTTGTAATTTGCAATTCTGGAGGGTCTTATGACCCTCCAGAGGGTCATGGAGGGTGGTATTCAACACAATTGCCCACAGCTGCTGAGGAACATCTTGCAATATAAAATATAAATTTTCATACACATAAACTTGCTGTAACATGCATGAAACATGATGTCAATTCTTTACAATGGAAACAAGATGGATACTGAACACAAGAATTTAAACTGCTTTGCTTTTACTAAACTATTAAATAGTATTTAAATATTTAAAAAATAAATTCAAGATGTTAGCTTTAAAGAATTTTGATTTAAAATATTGATATTCAGGCTTCCCTGGTGGCGCAGCGGTTAAGAATCCGCCTGCCAATGCAGGGGACACGGGTTCGAGCCCTGGTCCAGGAAGATCCCACATGCTGCAGAGCAACTAAGCCCCGGCACTACAACTACTGAGGCTGCGCTCTAGGGCCCGCAAGCCACAGCTACTAAGTCCATGCACCACAACTACTGAAGCCTGTGCGCCTAGAGCCCGTGCTCCACAACAAGAGAAGCCACCGCAATGAGAAGCCTGTCGACACAACTAGAGAAAGCCTGTGCACAGCAATGAAGACCCAACGCAGCCAAAAATAAATAAATAAAATAAATAAAATTTTAAAATAATAATAAATAAAATAAAATATTGATATTCATTAATAATTTGCTCTTTTTAATTTTAGAAGATAATTTTGACTATTTTAGAAAGTTTTAAATACATATATTAAATAATTTAAAATTTTGTATTGTTTGTATTAATTTTAATATACAGTTTAATGATACACACTACTATGTATAAAATAGATAACCAACAAGAACCTACTGTAGAGCACAGGGAACTATATTCAATATTTTGTAATAACCTATAAGGGAAAAGTATCTGAAATAGAGTAAATAAATAAATAAATAAATATAAAACCAAATCACTTTGCTATACACCTGAAACTAACAGAACATTGTAAATCAACTATACTTCAATTTAAAAAATAGATAAACAGCCTGCATAGGCTTTGTAACCAAAAATACACACACACACAGTTTAATGAAAACCTATTTGAATAAACTATATTTTCATTTTTAATCCTCTAGTCCATTGCTAAAAAACTTGATAACATTATTAGTAATTTTGCTGAAGTGAAAGTACGAAAAATAGATTTACAGAAACACTTATAAATTATGTATGTCTTTTTTTTGTCTCACCCAAACATCAGTAGCCATCAACAGAACACTGACATGTGCACTAATAATTACATTTAGTCAAATTTCACCAACTTCCTGTTGTATAAAAACCATCTCTTTAAACATGCTTTATTTTTGTCATTATGAAGGTATATTTATCAATGTAGGAGGTCAAAGCATACTTTATTTCTCAGTTGTTAGCTTGATTTATAGCTTTTAAATACTTAGACACTTGGAATGTGCCTCCATTTGAATGCTTGCCCTGCGTGTTAGTGACCTAGGATGAATCAGGTGCCTGTTATCAATCTGTCAGAATTAAGAGCAGTATCTGTCTGGCACATTTACTCATAACTGAAATCCCTGCAGCCATTCAGAAATGAGAGCCCTTTTAAAAAATGAAGCTATTCCTGAAAATTGTCCACTTATAATGCTGTCTTATGATAGGATGTCATGGACAGAAAAAGACCAGAGACATCCTTTGTAAAGTCATATGCAGAAGGGTCATATATCACAAAGCGACAAGAAAAGCTCAGCAGGAGAAAGAAAGCAGATAAACTGAAGGAGACATTTTAACTGTTGTTGAAAGGACCATATCAATGAGCCCATAATAGATAGGAAGGTGAGATTTTGTCAGACTTAATCACCAGGGAAATGAGAGATCAGTCACTCTTAGAGACTGAGAAATATACTGTGGACAAGTTGGTAAGAAGCAACTTAAGAGAAAAAGGAATCAAGATTTCTTGAGCACCCACAATGAGCCAGGGCCAGTGCTAAGCACCTAAGATACGCTGATGCCTTCAGCTACATGACACACCAGAGTTTTTAACAGGATTTAATACATTAAAGCTATAGGAGACTGCTTAACCTTTAATGTAACCAAGCTATGTGCTCTTGTGCTGACTGAGCAGAAAGCCAAACAGCAGCTGTTTGCAACAAAGTAAGGGCTTATTGCAGGGCATCAAGCAAGGGAGTGGGAGACAAGCCTCAGATCCACTCCAACTTGGTCTTTGAGTTGGGGATGTTTTAAAGAGGAGGAACAAAGAAGCTGGGGTTAATCATCATCTTGTGACGTTTCTTAATCGTAGTTTCAGAGGTCAGGATACCTACTGTTTATGAGTCTCTGCTCTGGTGATGCATGACCCAAGAGTCTGTGAGTTCATCTTGCCCTGGAGAAACAACCTGAGTCTGTGCATTAACAACGTTATCAACAACAGCAATTTTAGTCCTCTGACTCTGGTTGATTAGTGTTCAGTTAGCATAGGATTGGGGTCAGAGGGGACAAGACAGGAATGAAGTTTTGGAAAGAGAGGTTAATCATAAATTCGGCAGGGAAACTCGGCTTTAGGGGGTTGCATTAATGCCTGTAGGGCAAAGTTCAAACTTGCTAGTAAGCTGCACACCACCTGTGCCCACCTGGCCCTAATTAGCCACCCAGTCTCCCCCTCCCCCAGCATATTGCCCTTCTCACTGTCCCCAGCACACCAGCCATTTCATGCCTCTGTGCCTTTGCCCATGCTGTTCACGTGGCTGGGGGTGCCTTAATCCACTGGCTAACTCCCGCCCATCCTGCAAGCCTCAGCTTGAAACCAAGCAGCACCCTGTGGGGCTCCTGGCCATGGAAGCCTTTCTATGTCCCCCGTTTCTTGCTTGTAGGAAATAGGCTTCAGCCTCCATGACCTGAGTTCCAAAGGGCAGGCTCAAACAGTTGCTGATCAGGGAAGGGAGGGGATGCAGAGACAAGGGAGGAGCAGTGAGAAATAGTGCAGCCTTGGGACAGGATCCTGGTTCCCCCTCAAGGGATACACATGACAATATCTCTGAGCTCTTCTGCAGAACTAAAACCCCCAACAAATGGAAGATGTTAACTACTTGATGAAGCATTCTTCATTCCAGAGAGAAGGTCAGAGTTTGATAACCTCGAGAACCACAGAAGCTCATCAGGAGACCACCTGAGGCCAGATTAAAGGAATGCAGGCCCAACACACACCCTGATCCTTCTCAGCAACCCCACCCTTGAACCACTGCTATAAAACTCCTCACCAAATCCCCCCTGGGTTGGGACACACAGTTTTGAGGGCATGAGCCCACTGTGTCCCCCTTTCCCTGGCAAAGCAATAAAGCTATTCTTTTTTGTTTCACCCAAAATTCTATCTCTGAGATTTGATTCAGCACCAGTGCACAGAGGCCGAGTTTCAGCATCAAGCTCAAATGTCACCTTCTCTGTGATGTTTTATCAAATTCTTCCAGGCCCAGCAAGTTTATTTCCTCTGTTTCCATAAAACCCTCCACATCATCATACATATTAAAACATGTTGTGTTGCATTACGATGACCTGCTCTTGTGTCTATCTTCTCCAGACAGTAAGTAGTTCCTCATGGACAGTGCAGTATCCCAGCACCTACACTATGCCTGGAACACAATAGGGATGTAATAAATGCACACTGACTGAAAGAATAATTGAATGAATGTACACAGGTACTATTTACTGAACAATGACATGTAAACAACAGACATGAAAGCAACTAACTAGAATATCTCAGAGTAGCTCACTTGTTTTAGTTCAGTCTGCTGGATGAGATCTGGGCATTACCCTTCTTTCTTGGCAATATCTTTGAGACACAGGAAGCAAGTGAATGATTCAAATGATATGACTTGCGTCAACATATAATCTGCCAACAATAGATCACTTTAGACCGGGGCAGAACATTCAGCAGTGATGGAAATATTCTATATTTGCACTTGCTGGTGTGGTAGCCACTAGCCAAATGCAGCTACTGAGCACTTGAAATGTGGGAAGTGCAAATGAGGAACTGAATTTTTAATTTTAATTAATTGAAGATAACCACACATGGCTAGTAGCTACTATATTGGACAGCACAGCTTTAGATAATCATTAACACACAATGTAACAAGGAAGAGCCAATTCTGACTCCATGTTGGATCTGTTTCTTTTACTTTAACCTTTGCTTTTCATCGCTTTTGTTATTATAATCACTGTCTATAGCTATAAGCGTACAGAATGGCCTGCCACAGGGAACCCTGCCCTCTGCCTGACAAAGTGCCTTTGTTCAGCTCACAGAGAGACGTTCTGACCCTGCCCACCTGTGAATGGTTGCAGAAAAGAAGAAATTAACACAGCCCCACCTATTCTGCAAGATAAATGGCCTTTTTACTTTACTTCCTCACGTCCCCCCTCTCTGTTCTATAAAAGAACCTGTCATCCAGACCCCAATAAGATGGTTTATTTGGGGTACACTAGTCCGCCATCTTCTCGGTCTGCCGGCCTTCCAAATAAAGTCGCTATTCCTTGCCTCGACACCTCGTCTCCTGCTTTACTGGCCTGTCATACAGAGAGCAGAGCAAGCTTGGACTTGGTAACAACAACATTGTAGGGAAGTTCTACCTCATTATAATTGTTCTGTACACAAAACCAAAAACTCAGCCACTGACAGGCTGGGTAATCTTAAGAACTTCCTTAATTTTTCTGTTTCTCATTCTACTCACCTATAAACCCAGCAGTAGGGACTAGATGTTGTAAGAATGACAGCTGCAAGCTCCGCGGATGTACATCTCTGGGGCTCAGTTCTCTCTGCCACATCAAGCCCTCTGGAGGGACAGCTGATGGGAGCACCCCTCTACCCCTTCCCGAAGTGCGAGGGCAGACATAGGCTTATGTGCCCTTGTGGATTCCAGGGGTTTTCTCCAGAGAATTCCAGATGATAGGTTCATTCCAACCCATGAGTCAGAGGACCACGCTGAAAACACCTGAGGTCCCTGGGGGAAATCCCATGTTCTAAATCTTAAAGAAGAATGGGAAAAGGCCTCACTAGTGCAAAGCAGTGCATCCTCAGGCCCTTTCAGTTCTTCAGGTTGGAGCCGACTAGGGTAGCTCCCTGTGTCGAGGGGTAAAATCATTCAGCTTCTTTCCCTTAGGATGTTGTGCTTGAAAAGAGTGAGACTTGTAAAGCCAGCTGGGCTTATAATCATGTTTACTAAGCCTGATTATCTAATTTCCACCTGTAAAGAAAGCACTTTGCAATTCCTCAGCTCCAAGGAGAGAAAATGCTAAATCCCCTTCCCAGGGTCTCTGAGACAACTGGGCTCATGTGCACATAACTTGGAAAGACCTAGCCAGTCCCTTTTTCTTAAAAAGGGAAGGGGGAAGACAGAGAGAGGTGGAGAGAGAGAGAGAGAAAGAGAAAGGGGAAGGAAGAAGAGGAGAAGGAGGAGGGGAGGGTACGAAGGTGGGGGAAGAGGAGGAGATAGGGAAAGAAAGATGGGGAGCGCTGCTGAAGCTCTAGGCTGGTGGCTCTCAGTTGAGTGAGCATCTGAATCACCTGGAGGACTTGTTAAAACACATTGCTGGGCCCTATTCTAGAGTTTCTGACTTAGTAGGTCAGGAGCAGGACCCTAGGCTGTGCATTTCCAAGTCCTCAAGTGATGCTAAGACTGATGATGAGCCTGACATCACATTTGGAGAGCCACTGCTCACGGTCATTGCATCAGCCCTCGGCTATTCTTCTTGCAGTTCCATACAGGGTTTGAGTCAGTTCCTCAAAAGGAAAAGATGTGTAAGTGTGTGTGCTTAGAGGGGACTTGGTTAATATGTTTCCGCATTGTCCCTCCTGCTGCCCAGACAGATGTGTGGCAATGCAGACTGATGCACAGTGGCCGCTGCCGGTGACAGGAGCCGTTGGGAAGATCTGGAACACCTTGAAGGTGGTTTCGGTCACCTGGCCTGCATCCTTGGCTGGACAGCATGCAGGATAAGGGCACACCTGTGCACAGAGGGACAGCTTTCTCCTCAGAGTATCACAGCCCACCTCCCCTCACCTCCCCCCTCCCCTTGCAGGATGCTCGTCTTATCACCATAACTTGTCAAAGGCCAAATGATAAAAGCATTATCATTTCCGGTCAAGAAAGAAGAAAATCTATAAATGAGTAAGGGCTTTTAACAATGGTCTGCGTTGGTCATTTACAAGAGAACAGTTTATATTTTCATAGAAAGACCATAGATAAGGATGATTAAATTGGCCAGTTCATTGAAGGATGTTAGAGAGATACCCCACCTGTCAGCAAAGATCCAGAGCTCATCTTTCCTTTTTTTTTCTTTTTAGCTAACACATATATATTACTTTTCACATGGCATGCACTGTTCTAAATACTTTACATATATTAACTTACTTAACCTTCACCACCATCCTTTAAGAGAGATATACTATTATCCCCATTTTACAGTAAAGGAAAGTGAGGCATGGAGGTTAACTGACATGGCCAAGGTCACACTGCTAATAAGTATCAGAACCAAGATATCTGGCTTTAGAATCCATGTTCATAACCATTCTATAGACTTTTGGTGTTTTCTGTTCATCCCTTTACTCACTTGTCTTGAGAAAGTTTACAGCCGAGAATGGAATACTTGTGTGGATGGCCCACCATATATATTTCCCAACAGGAAAGTCTGGTTGAGAAACAGCCTCAAGGATATCAGTTGCTGGGAGAAAAGAGAATCAAGGTAAAGTGACCTGGAAGATCTCAACGGACCCTGACAGGCAGCCTCATGCCCCCAGCTTCTCTCACTAACTGGACAGGAAGATTTGTATTGACCAGCCATCCAGTGCTGAAGATATGGCCAACCTTTTAACCTGGCTCTTGCCTGAATTTCTTTCTACAAATACGCATTTATCCTGCCCCTGCTACACGCAGAACACTAGACTAGATACTAGATGGTGGGGTGGGGAAAGGAAACAAAACATGGTTATCACCCTCTGGGAGCTGACAGACTGGGAGGGGATAGAGGTAAACAGGCAGTTGTAATACCACAGTTCATCTTATTATTAGTGACAGTTCAGTCTGCTGGATGAGATTTGTGAGATGCCTTCCTACTTGGACAATATCCTTGATGGAGATGTGGGAAATTGCTTTTATTTATTTGTGCCAGGCACCATAATGAGCATGTTTACGTAGGTAGGGTTGGCAGATAAAATACAAGCCACCCAGTTAAATTTGAAGGCATATGTCCCACATAATATTTGAGACATACCTATTCTAAAAAAGTATTTGTGGTTCATCTGAAATTGAAATTTCATTGGGCATTCCGTATTTTCATTTGCTAAATCTTGCAGCCCTGTGCACAGATTATCTTTAATCCTCACAGTAATTTTTTGAGGTAGTCACTATTATTGTCTTCATTTTAGAGATCCAGAAACTGAGACATAGTCACATTAAATAACTTGTCCAAAGTCATACATCTATCTGCTAACACACATTAGAAACCAAGTTCTTAGGCCGCTTTGTTTCCACCAATGGCCAATTTTGTGCATTTTATGTTGATAACTATCATTATCTGTCTCAATGAATCCCATTTTCTGACCCTGTTCTCAAATTATCTGAGTATACCCTACTCACTGACCAACATGTAAAGTTCTGGGTCCTGATTTTCAGAGTTAAGAAACAGATTCAAGTACTATATAAAAGGAGGCTAGGGATAGCATTTACTCATTATAGCAAAAATCAGATTTGTAATTTCTAAGAATGTGTGTTTTAGTGCAGTACACACACAAGGGGAGTGCAAAAAAAGATCAGACACTGGAACCCCATGACACCTGAAGATGAGAATACTACAACACAACAACTAAACTAATCTGGGGGACAGATGGCAGTAACATTATAAGTTTGTACTCTGGAACATGTGAGTTTGAGATTATTCAGGTTTAGTTCTTCATATGACAGTTAAAACTGCCTGACAGTGAATGAGTGAATTTAACTTGGTTCTTTGTGACATCAATGCTTTCTGTCCTCTCTCCCAACTCCCTGTATTGGTCATTTTCCCCCCAGCTGTTTAAAAGAAAACAAGGCCCATTTAATAGTGTGCCAGCATTTGAAACACCACCAACCTTCCCCCTTTAGACTCAAAGCAAAGGCTTATTTCCTGATCAGATCCTAATAGTTTATCAAAAGTTCAACATTGAATTAGTTAGTAGCCTTGAATTTTAAGGTTTACCAACATATGACACAATTACTTATGGTGGTTCTTTAATCTTCACCAATATTTTTCCCTCAGAAAAAAGAGTTTCCATAACCATGCCATAGGATTTGCTTCCATTCAAGCTCTAAATATACACAATTCAGCCATATGAAATTGCTATCTTTATAGGTTAAAAACAGTTACATATCAGCAATCTCATGTGGTTCAACCGATTATAAGTACACCCAATATACCTGCCATTTGCAACAACATGGATGAACCTGGAGGACATTATAATAAGCGAAATAAGCCAGACACAGAAAGGAAAAACTGCATGATCTCACTGATATGTGGAATCTAAAAAAGTCAAATGCAGGGACTTCCCTGGTGGTCCAGTGGGTAAGACTCTGCGCTCCCAATGCAGGGGGCCCGAGTTTGACTCCTAGTCAGGGAACTAGATCCTGCACACATGCAGCAACTAAGAGTTCGCATGCCACAACTAAGACATCTGCATGCCGCAACTAAAGATCCTGCATGCCACAACTAAGACCTGGCACAGCCTAAATAAATAAATTAAATAATTAATTAATTAATTAAAAATACAAAAGTCAAATACATAGAAGCAGAGAGTAGACTGATGGTTCCCAGAGTTGGGAGGTGGGGGAAATGAGGAGATGTTGGTTAAAGGATACAAAGTTGCAGTTCCGAAACATGAATAAGTCATGGGGATGTAATATACCATATGATGAGGGTAATTTATAATAGTGTACTGAATACGGAAATTTACTGAGAGAATAGATTCCAGGTGCTCTCATCACACATACAAAAAGACTAACTATGTGAGGAGGTGATATGCTAATTAGCTCAACTATAGTAATCATTTCACTATGTATATGTGTAGCAAATCATCATGTTGATGAAACTTAAAAGCTTTTGCACAGCAAAGGAAACCATAAACAAGACGAAAAGAAAACCCTCAGAATGAGAGAAAATATTTGCAAATGAAGCAACTGACAAAGGATTAATCTCCAAAATTTACAAGCAGCTCATGCAGCTCAATATCAAAGAAACAAAAAACCCAATCCAAAAATGGGCAGAAGACCTAAATAGACATTTCTCCAAAGAAGATATACAGATTGCCAACAAACACATGAAAGAATGCTCAACATCATTAATCATTAGAGAAATGTAAACCAAAACTACAATGAGATATCATCTCACACCAGTCAGAATAGCCATCATCAAAAAAATCTACAAACAATAAATGCTGGAGAGGGTGTGGAGAAAAGGGAACACTCTTGCACTGTTGGTGGGAATGTAAATTGATAGAGCCACTATGGAGAACAGTATGGAGGTTCCTTAAAAAACTAAAAATAGAACTACCATACGACACAGCAATCCCACTAATGGGCATATACCCTGAGAAAACCATAATCCAAGAAGAGTCATGTACCACAGTGTTCACTGCAGCTCTATTTACAATAGCCAGAATATGGAAGCAACCTAAGTGTCCGTCGACAGATGAATGGGTAAAGAAGATGTGGCACATATATACAATGGAATATTACTCAGCCATAAAAAGAAACGAAATTGAGTTATTTGTAGTGAGGTGGATGGACCTAGAATCTGTCATACAGAGTGAAGTAAGCCAGAAAGAGAAAAACAAATACCGTATGCTAACACATATATATGGAATCTAAAAAAAAAGGTCATGAAGAACATAGGGGCAGGACGGGAATAAAGACGCAGACCTACTAGAGAATGGACTTGAGGACACAGGGAGGGGGAAGGGTAAACTGGCACAAAGTGAGAGAGTGGCATGGACATATATACACTACCAAATGTAAAACCAATAGCTAGTGGGAAGCAGCCGCATAGCACAGGGAGATCAGCTCAGTGCTTTGTGACCACCTAGAGGGGTGGGATAGGGAGGATGGGAGGGAGGGAGATGCAAGAGGGATGAGATATGGGGATATATGTATATGTATAGCTGATTCACTTTGTTATAAAGCAGAAACTAACACACCATAGTAAAGCAATTATACTCCAATAAAGATGTTAAAAAAAAAATCATGTTGCATACTTTAAATACATACAATTTTTATTAAAATATAAAAATAAAAATTTAAAAATACACATGATCTATAAATCAGTGCAATCCTCCTTCATTCTTCCTGGCCATTAAGACAATAACAAAAAGATTCCGAGTTACCTGTACAATATCCACCCAAATATAGATGTTGAAATTGTGGGATAGCAGAAAATGAATGGTGGCAAGGCACGTGTTCATGGAAGCTTAGAACAAATTATAGATTCAGAGCATGAAAGACTGCCCTTTAGAATCTTCTAAACCACATGGTTCAAAGAACTGAGAATACCACTGGCCAAAGAATTTTTCCTTTTCCTTTTACTAGTAAACTATAATTTTTGGCTTCTCTTTCAGGCTAGGGTAGAGAACAAATAAGAAGCACATTTATTTTTTAAAAACTGCCACCTACCCCGATATAATCCTTGGTATTTAAGCATATATTTTGGGGCTGAGACTGTTTCTCTTCATTGTTTCATGGTTTGGGTCACTTTGTTTCCTTGCTTACTACTGACATTGTCTTGTTATCCTATGACTCCAATATCCTTACAACAAAGAACACTATTAAAATTGCACAACTTCAAAGGAATGAGTCATGACAAAAATATACAATAGATTTACTTTACATTATGAGTGGAAGGAAAGAAGTAAACAGTATCTGCTGCAGGATTTTCATATCTTAAGGTGATTACCATAGTGGTTTATACTTAGTAAGTACTCAAAAAATTTAGTTTACTTGCCATAAATCAGTCTAGATAAGTAATCCCAACTGTGGTCTAAAGAATGGTATTGAAAATACTTGTGGGTTTCAGTTAAAGCAATCCTTAGAGGGAAATGTAAACTCTTCATTGCTCGTTAGAAAGTAACAGAGTGTAAAAGTTGTTGAGCTAGGCATCTAGCTAAAGAAATTAGGAAAATACAATGAAATAGTTCAAAGAAAGTAAAAGGAAGAAAATGATAAAGAAAAAAGAAATTAACTAGAAAACAAAGGTACAATCAGAAAGATTTTTTAAAGCCAGAAGTTGGATATTTAAAAACACTATTAAAATTGACAGCCTCTAGCAAGATGGATCAAGAAAAAGAAAAAACTGAAGAAGGAGGTAAACAAATACATTAGAAATTTTCAAAGATTTTTTAAAATTATGAACATTTTTATGCCATTTAATTGGGAAATACACACAATGAAATAATTGACAAAAATTTAACTTAAAACTAATTCAAGAAATAGAAAGCCTGGATAGTCCTATTTTTTAAAAAAATCGAATCAGTAAATAAAAATCTTCATGCACTCATGCGTGCACACACACACACACACACACACACACACATGCCAAGACATTTACAGATATAACCTTCCAGACTTTAAAGAAACAAGGTCATTCCAATCTTATACAAATTCTTCCAGAGTATGAAAAAAGAGGCAAAATTCTTGATATAATTGAGATTCTAAAGCTATACAAAGATAGTATAAGAAAGATAAAAGGTTAATTTTGCCCATAGATACATAAATCCTAAGCAAAATATTAGCAAACAAAATTCATAAGCGTGTCAGAGTGGACCAAAAGACACAACTCAACTATGTTGTCTGCAAGAAACCCACTTTAAATATAAATTTCATAATGGAATTTTTGTTAATGACCAAGTTGGGTTTATACAAGAATGGTTTAACATTAGGAAGTCTATACATACACTTTATCACAGTAGCATTCTAAAGGAGAAAAACCATATAATCTTCTCAATACATGAATAAAAGATATTTGATAAGGTTCAAAATTCATTCATGATTAAAATATGTAAAATATTCTATAGTAAAATAAGTACAGAAGGGTGCTTCTTAACCTGAAAAAAGGTATATGCCAAAAATCATTAGCAAATATCACTTTTAATGGTAAAAAATAAAATTATAAACATTACTTTTAGAATCAGGAAAAATGATACTGTGACTGCTTTTGTTCAACATTGTACCAGAGCACCTAACCAACAGAGTGAGACAAGAAAAAGATTTAAGAAGTACAAAGATTAAAAAGGAAGAGACACAACTGTTATCATACACAGATAATATGATTGTCCCCACAGAAAGTCCCAAACTCTGTACAGAAAAAAAACCACCAACATATAATAAATGAGAACAGAACGAGGTGGCTCAATAAGATCTCAATATATCAAACTCAATTGCATTGCTATACACTAGCAAGAAGTGAAACCGAGTTCCCCTAAAACCCAGCTCCTCTGCCAAGTTTATGATTTTATCTCTTTATTCAAAATATTATTCCTTTTCTTGTCCAACACCTCCTCAAGATTGAGGAGAATCAAAGAAAAGGGGGGACTGAAACAGAGCACGACCCTGTGGGGCCTCCCAGGTATAAATTATTTCCATGACCCCCCTTGCTTGTTTGTAAGAAACAGGCTTCATTCAGCTTCCTTGATCTTCCCTGAATTCCAAAGGGCAGATTCAAACAGTTGCTAATCAGAGAAGGGAGGGAATGCAGTAGCAAAGGAGGAGCAGTCAAGAAACAGTAGTGCATGGGACTTCCCTGGGGGTGCAGTGGTTAAGAATCTGCCTGCCAATGCAGGGGACACGGGTTCGAGCCCTGGTCCAGGAAGATCCCACATGCCGCGGAGCAACTAAGCCCATGCGCTGCAACTACTGAGCTTGCGCTCTAGAGCCCGTGAGCCACAACTACTGAGCCCACGTGCCACAACTAATGAGCCTGCACTCTAGAGCCCATGAGCCACAACTACTGAGCCCACGTGCCACAACTACTGAAGTCTGCGCGCCTAGAGCGTGTGCTCCGCAACAAGAGAAGCCACTGCAATGAGAAGCCCATGCACCGCAACGAAGAGTAGCTCCCACTCGCCGCAACTAGAGAGAGCCCGTGTGCAGCAATGAAGACCCAATGCAGCCAAAAATAAATAAAATAAAATAAATTTATAAAATTAAAAAAAAGAAAAGAAACAATAATGCAGTGTCCTGGTTCCTCCTCAAGGAATATACATCACAATATCTTTGAGCTCTTCCGTAGGAACTAAGGCCCCCACCCAGGTGGAGGATGGTAACTTCAGGCTGAGCATAAGATTCCTGGAACACCGTCCTGGTACCTCACCACCAACCAATCAGATGAAAGTCTGCACACAGTGGAAGATAATGAAGACTCTGACCCCCTCCCCAAATGATTCTCCCTTTAAAAACTTTCATGGTTGAGCAGAATCTTCAGAGTTGGTTTTGGGACACAAGTTCACTTTCACCCCAGGTTGTCAGCCTCCTGAGTACAGCAACCTTTCCTTTCCAACCAACACCAACAAGTACTGGCTTTCAAGTGAGCAACCGAATCTAAGTTCAGTAACAGAAGCAGTTAGAAAATATAACTTTGTAAAGCCAAAGCTGATGTATAGTAATAGAAGTCAGAATAGAGGTTATCTTTGGGGGTCGTTCACTGGGAGGAGCAGGACAGAGCCTTCTGGTGTGTTGGAAATGCTCTATATCTTGGTCTGTGTGGTGATTACAGGGATAACACATATGTACAAAGTCACTGAGTTTATACTTAATATTTATGTACTTCACTATATGTTGTACATCAATAAAAAAGTTTCAAAGTGTAAATTATATTATTTAAAGTGGTTACAAATTTATGGTGCCTAGAAATAAATCTAATAAAAGTTGTAGAAAACCTTTACATTTAGAGGTAAAAATTACTGAGAAACATTAAGGAAGCTCTAAACAAAATGAGAGTTATGTCATGTTCATTTTTTTGGAAGACACAATATTATTGATTCTTCCTAAACTAATTCAAATTGAAGAAGTCAAATAAGGTAGTGATGTAGAAGAGAAGGGAATCATCCCACCAAATATCAAAACTTTTCACAAATCTGTTATATTGAAGTTATGTAGTATTGGTATAGGGACCAATGGACTATAACAAAGAACTCAGCAACACATACACACATATATGAATACTTAACATATGACAGAGATGTCATCCAGATCACTGATGAAAGAATACCTATTCAACAAAATAGGCTAAGATAACTAGTGATCCTTATGAAAAAAGATGAAATTGAATCTGTGCCTCACACCATACATAAAAAAAAAAATTCCAAATGGAACAAAGACTTAAATATGAAAGATAAAATCCTAGGACTGTGAGAAGAAATTATAAAGGAACACCTTCATGACTTCAAGGTTGGGAAGGATTTCTTAAACAAAAAACAAACTGTGTTAATCACTAATGATAAGATAATAGAATTAACTATGAAGTAGATCAGAGTATCCTACTTTGACATAAGGATTATTTTGAGCTGAAGGCAATTGAGAAACAGTAGATGCAAGAAAAGCTCTCTTCCCTCCCCCTTTCTGCCCAAAGGCAGAGTATAAATTTCCTCTTACGAAGGTTTCCCCCTCTTCTCTCCAGGTAGAAGAGAACCATCAGAGACACTCATCACCCTAGAGACTGCATGAAATTGAGTCTGCATAACAAACCTTACTAAAATAATCCTATCTTCTATTAGTTTCCCCCATATATTTACCCTCCCACAATTTACCAACCCTAGAAGCCAAAGCCCTTTTCCTTTGTCTTGTCACTTCTTCACAATTTATCACCCTTCGATAACATGGTATATAAGCCCAAAATTCTAACCACCCCTTTGAGATACTCATCACTAAGTTCTCTCACATTTATTTACACATGTTGCATGCATAAATAAACTCTGGGGTTTTTTCTCCTTTTTTTTTTTTTTCTCCTTTTAATCTGTCTTTCGTCAGTTTCATTTTCAGGGTCCCAATCACTCAACATAACAGAGTAGAGCAAAAAGTTTTCTCCTCCCCTACAACTACGTTAAAAATAAGAAGTTCTTTTCATTAAAAGACACCATAAGGAAAGTAAAAAGACAGCCACAAACTAGGAGAAGATATTTGCAACATCATAATCAATATAGATTTGTAGTACAGAATATGTAATAAATTCCTACAAATTTATAACTTGAATTTACAATCTTTCTATTATATTAATTTATAATAGAAAAAAAGAAACTGCCTGTTTTGTTTTAGTTCCTAGGGCTGCTGTAACAAGTTACCAGAAACTGGGTAGCTTAAAACAACAGAAATTTATTCTCTTACAGTTCACGAGGGCAGATGTCTGAAATCAAGATATCAGCAGAGTTGGCTCCTTCTGGAGGCTCTGAGGGAGAATATGTTACATGCCTCTCTCCTAGCTCTTGGTGGTTACCATAAATCCCTGGTATTCCTTAGATTGTAACTATATCTCTCCAATATCTTCCTCAATCATCATGTTGCCGAAAACCCGGCCTCTGTGCACCAGTGACGAATCGAATCTTGGAGACAGAGTTTTGGGTGAAATAGAAAAGAATAGCTTTGTTGCTTCACCAGGCAAAGGGGATACAGTGGGCTCAGGCCCTCAAAACTGTGTGTCCCAACCCAGGGGGGATTTGGTGAGGAGTTTTATAGCAGTGGTTCAAGGGTGGGGTTGCTGAGAAGGATCAGGGTGTGTGTTGGGCCTGTATTCCTTTAATCTGGCCTCAGGTGGTCTCCTGATGAGCTTCTATGGTTCTCAAGGTTATCAAACTCTGACCTTCTCTCTGGAATGAAGAATGCTTCATCAAGTAGTTAACATCTTCCATTTGTTGGGGGTTTTAGTTCTGCAGAAGAGCTCAAAGATATTGTCAAGTGTATCCCTTGAGGGGGAACCAGGATCCTGTCTCAAGGCTTCACTATTGTTTCTTGGCTGCTCCTCCCTTGTCTCTGCATCCCCTCCCTTCCCTGATTGGCAACTGTTTGAATCAGCCCTTTGGGACTCAGGGAAGGTCATGGAGGCTGGAGCCTGTTCCCTACAAACAAGGAACATGGGACATAGAAAGGCTTCCATGCCCAGGAGCCCCACAGGGTCATTCTTGGTTTCAATCACATGGCCTTCTCCCTTTGTGCATCCTCTGTGTCTCTGTATCCAAATCTCCCTCTCTTTTTTCTTACAAAGACACCAAATATTGGATTCAAGGCCCACCCTAATCCAGTATGACCTTATCTTAACTTGATTACATCTGTGAAGACCCTATTTCCAAAGAAGGTCACGTTCACTGGCACTGGGGGTTAGGACATGAACATATCTTTCAGTGGGACAAAACTCAGCCCATAATATAGCCCAACAGAAAACATAAAAATAGAACCCCAAAATGGGCAAAACAGATGTAGAGGAAACAAAAGTTGCTAATAAACAAATAAAAAGATGTTCAACCTCATGGGTTATCAGAGAAGCACAAATTAAAAGCACAATGAGATACCATTCCATATCCACTAGATTGGTAAAAATTGTTGGAAACAAGTGAATTAAATAAATGTAAATGGGATAAGAGTTTTTAGTCAAACTCTTTAATAATTATATTTTATGGTATATCTACTTAAAATAGTTTCTCCAAAGCTTTTTGGTAAATGAAACTTTAGTTTGCTAAGTTAAGTTAAATTATGGCAATTCATTGAATGTCTAGATCATTTCCAAATAAGATAAAATACTGAAACATTAATTGCTAAACAAGTCTAACTACTTTTGTCATCTTATTACAGAAAAACTAAAGATGTTTAAGTTAATTAGAAATGTCTCATACCACATTGAAAATAAAATGCTATGAGAAATTATGATACTGTTGAGGAAGAAGAAAGTTTCCTCTACCCTTCTGGGTTCTTCTGGCTGGTCTAAGAATTAAATGGACATGAGGCAGATTAATAGGAGAAACTCAAAGTTTAATAACACGTATACATGGGAGAGGCCGAGGAAAACTGAGTAAGTCACCAAAATGGCTGAAGCCCTCACCTTAAATACCATCCTCAGCTAAAGACAAAAGAGGATGGTGAGAGTGAGGAGAGTCAGTTAAGGGAGGTTACCAGGAAAAGCACAGTAAACAAGGATGATTGTGATGCAGATTTAAGTTAGGGCCTTCTCCATTGATAAGAGTTTCTAGAGATTTGGTCATATTCTTCTTCCAGGCACAGAGAGGGAGACACCCTTACAAATGGAGATTTCTCTTATAAATGTAAATGTTTCTTACAAAAGGGCAACTCCTTCTTGGTTTTCAGAGCCCTCCCCATGTCTGTGGTTTCTCAGAAAATAACCAGCATTTAAAATTATTATGCCAAAGAGACATATTTTAGGGTGTCAAATTTTGCTCCCCTACCATAGGTATTCATAAAGTTTGCCAATCCAAAAAAAAAAAATACTAGTATAACAAACAGTTTAAAATTGCTCACATATTAGTTTTCACTAGAAATTAATGCTTCTAAGGTTTAAAAATTCTAATTAATGTATGTAATTAAAACTATTAAAATTAGTAAAGAAACATTTTTATATGCAAGGAAGAAAAAAGTATAAAGAATGGAAGTGCATTTTGTTAAAAGAAAGTATTTTTGTCCTAAAATGAGATTAAAGAAAAAAAGGGGGGAAGCACAGGACAATCTGAGTGTAAAAAAGGGAGTTATAGAAGGTTTGTGGAAAAGGAACCTTGAGAAGAGAGTTATGCATAGTCAAGATGGTTGGGATTGGAATAAATTTAATTGAGTGAATAAATGTTAATATCAAAAGTAAGCTGGTGCAAAGCTAGAATTTGGTTCTATCTGTTGAGAGGGCAAAGTTTTCTTGAACCATTGATCTGCCTTTGATAACAGATTGTAAAAGGTTCTTTGTTTTTTAAGTAATCCATTGTAACAGTCTGTATTTGCCTTTGAAATCTTCTGTCACTTTGGTTGGATGGTGTAATTAAATATTGTTTAACAGTGACCTATGATCCTGTTTGACTAAGTGTTTTAAAACCTTTTTGATATTTTTGACAAACTTCCCAAAAATCGAATTCTAAATGAAGGGTTATTGACCTAGAAATAACTTTGAGGTTTTCTAGAAGCCCCTGGAACACCTTGAGAGATTTGTTTTCTCTCCTTGTTAAAGAGATATTAACTAATTAGGCTTATTTTGTGTTAAATTACACGAGGAACATTGTCAAATGAGTGATGATGAAGCCTCTTAGATTATATTGTATGGGTAAATGTTATTAATATAAATGTTCTAGAAATTATATGAAATTCCTAGAATTCTGATGTGTCTTGGTATAATGGTATCAGTCATAATTCTAGTAACATCTTAAAATGTTGTATGTCAGAGATAACTGAAACCCAACAGGACCCTGTGGGGCCCTCAGGGACACAAATCCTTTCCATATCCCTCATTTCTTCTTTGTAGGAAATAGGCTTTATTCAGCCCCTAAGACCTTCCCTGAGTTCCAAAGGGAAGATTCAAACAGTTTTAATCAGGGAAGTAAGGGAATGCAGAAACAAAGGATAAGCAATCAAGAAACAATAGTGCGGTGATTAAAGCTGGGTCCTAGTTCCTCCTCAAGAGATATACAGAACAATATCCTTGAGTTCTTCTACAGGAACTAAGGGGACTTTCCTGGCAGTCCTGTGGTTAAGACTCTGGGCTCCCAACGCAGGGGACACAGTTCAATCCCTACACTCAGCCAAAAAAAAAACAAACCAGGAACCAAGGCCCCACCCAGTTGGGGGATGGTAACTTCAGGCTGAGCACAATCCTGGAACACCACCCTGCTACCTCACCACCAACCAAGCAGAGGAAAGTCACACACCCTGCAGCCCTCACCCCAAATTTTGCCTATGAAAACCTCTCCCCAAAAGCCATCAGGGAGTTTGGGGTTTTTGAGCACAAGCCACCCATTCACCTTGCTTGGCCCTGCAATAAACCTTCCTCTACTCCAAACTTGATATTTTGGTTTGTTTGGCCTCACTGTGAATTGGGCACCTGAACCTGTGTTCAGTAACATAACCAAATTTCTTTGCCAATTGCATTGTAATTAGATCTTTAACCATGCCATTTTAAGTCTTTTGTCATTTACAAACTGTTATAGTTTTATTCTGATGCTTTTGTAAAGTGCTTTATCTTCATGGAAGGAACTCTGAGTACACATTTCTGATAACTTTAAGATCATGACTTTTGTTTGAAAAATTGCTGATTCTTTTTAATGCTTTGTTTTTCCAGAATGGAGGAAATTTTCTCTTTTCTCTTAAGCTAACTCTGATTTACAGCAATTTTTAAATTATATCTTTGTAAGCAGAATTGAAACATTTATCTTTTTTCCCCCTGCCTGATCCCTCCAGGATTTGGAAACTTCGTGAGTATTCAAATACAACTCTCCAAACTAATATTTCTAATTTTTCTCCCACTTTTGACTTGGAATCATGGCGAGCCAGTGCTGTGCCTTTCCTGAAGCCCTGAAAATTGAAGCTGAACAACTTGATATAAACTTGAGAGAGATCACCAAAATAGTCCATGTTTAGAAAATCTTCAAGCCTATTGCTGTGCAAGTCACTCAGAAAGTTTACCTGAGCACCCAATGACATCATCAGAAACATTCTAATTGCAAAAGGTGCTTTGACCCCTACATCTAGAAATCTTCTGTCAATTGACTGCCCTCCAGACTCAGACTGAAACAGAGCAGGACCCTGTGGGGCTCCTGGGCACAGAAGCCTCTCTCAGTCCCCTGTTCCTTGTTTGTAGGAAATAGGCTTCAGCCTCCATAACCTTCTCTGAATTCCAAAGGGCATGTTCAAACAGTTGCTAATCAGGGAAGGGAGGGGATGCAGAGACAAGGGAGGAGTGGCCAAGAAACAATAGTGCAGGCTTGAAACAGGGTCCTGGTTCCACCTCAAGGGATACACTTGACAAAATCTTTGAGCTCTTCTGCAGAACTAAAACCCCCAACAAATGGAAGATGTTAACTGTTTGATGAAGCATTCTTCATTCCAGAGAAAAGGTCAGAGTTTGATAACCTTGAGAACCATAGATGCTCATCAGGAGACCACCTGAGGCCAGATTAAAGGAATACAGGCCCTGCACATACCCTGATCCCTATCATCAACCCTGCCCTTGAACCATTGCTATAAAACTCCTCACCAAATCTCCCTGGGTTGGGACACACATTTTTTTTTTTTCTTTCTTTATTTATTTATGGCTGTGTTGGGTCTTCGTTTCTGCGCGAGGGCTTTCTCTAGTTGCGGCAAGTGGGGGCCACTCTTCATCGCGGTGCGCGGGCCTCTCAGTAACGCGGCCTCTCTTTTTGCGGAGCACAGGCTCCAGACGCACAGGCTCAGCAATTGTGGCTCACGGGCCTAGTTGCACCGCGGCACGTGGGATCTTCCCAGACCAGGGCTGGAACCCGTGTCCCCTGCATTGGCAGGCAGATTCTCAACCACTGCGCCACCAGGGAAGCCCCGGGACACACATTTTTGAGGGCATGAGCCCACTGTGTCCCCCTTTGCCTGGCAAAGCAATAAAGCTATTCTTTTCTACTTGACCGAAAACTCTGTCTCCGAGATTTGGTTCGGCACCAGTGAATAGAGGCTGAGTTTTCGGCATCAAGACTGGCTTTATAACTTCCTCCAACCATTAACTTTTATTTTCGTTCTGTCTCTGTAGAAATGCTTCTTATTAAATACCTAACTGCTTGTACCCTTAGGCCTAACTTTGAGAGCCCACCTCTCTTTTGAAATGAGTAACTGAACTGACCTAGTGTCAGGACTAAGAGACTGGTTCAGTGAGATGAAACCATCTACCAACTCACCTTCTGGACATGAAATTTCTTAAAAGAAGCTTCAAAGGTGGTACCGTAGGGGAGCAAAACTTGCCACCCTAAAATATGTCTCTTTGGCATATTAATTGTTTTAAGCTGGTTATTCTCTGAAAACAGCAGACATGGGAAGGGCTCTGAAAACCAACTAGGAGTTGTCCTTTTGTAAGAAACATTTACATTTGTGAGAGAAATCTCCATGTGTAAGGGTGTCTCCCTCTCTGTGCCTGGAAGAAGAGGATGACCAAATCTCTAGAAACTCTTATCAGCGCAGAAGGCCCTAACTTAAATCTGCATCACGATCACCCTTGTTTACTGTGCTTTTCCTGGGAACCTCCCTTAACTGCCTCTCCTCACCCTCAACATCATCTTTTATCATTAGCTGAGGATGGTATTTCAACCATTTTGGTGACTCACTCAGTTTTTCTGGGTCTCTCTCATGTATACATGTTAAACATTGATTTTCTCCTGTTAACAAATAATAATAAAATAAATTTAAAAAATAAAAAGGCGATTCATAAGCACATTTTCCATTATATCAAAACAAAAACCAACAAAAAACCTAGAAAGAAGTCATAGTCCATCAACAGAAGAATAAAAAATAAATTATGGTACACTAACACTATGGAGTATTATAAGTGGTAAAAGAAATGGGTGAACTACAGTTGCCAGCGACAAAAGGGTGTATCTTGAGACTGAGTCCCCCTGAAACCGAATTCCCTTACCAAGTTTATGATTAACCTCTGTATCCAAAACTTTATTCCTGTTCTTGTTCCCTCTGTGCTAACTGAACACTAATCAACCATAGTCAGATGACTAAAACTGCTGTTGTGAATAGCATCCTTTTTTTTTTTTTCCTTTTTGTAAACTGATTTGGAACAACTGCTTTATTTATTTTTTTAAAAATTTTATTTATTTATTTATTTATTTATTTTTGGCTGCTTTGGGTCTTTGTTGCTGCACGCGAGCTTTTTCTAGTTGCGGTGAGTGGGGGCTACTCTTTGTTGCGGTGCCCGGGCTTCTCATTGCAGTGGTTTCTCTTGTTGTGGAGCACGGGCTCTAGAGCGCAGGCTCAGTACCTGCGGCACACGGGCTCAGTACCTGTGGCACGCAGGCTCAGTAGTTGCGGCTCTCAACCTCTAGAGCGCAGGCTCAGTAGCTGTGGCACGCAGGCTCAGTAGCTGTGGCACCCAGGCTCAGTAGTTGTGGCTCTCGGGCTCTAGAGCACAGGCTCAGTACCTGTGGCACACGGGCTCAGTACCTGTGGCACGCAGGCTCAGTAGTTGTGGCTCACAGGCTCAGTAGTTGTGGCTCTCGGGCTCTAGAGCACAGGCTCAGTACCTGTGGCACACGGGCTCAGTACCTGTGGCACGCAGGCTCAGTAGTTGTGGCTCACAGGCTCAGTAGTTGTGGCTCTCGAGCTCTAGAGCACAAGCTCAGTAGTTGCGGTGCACGGGCTTAGTTGCTCTGCAGCATGTGGGATCTTCCTGGACCAGGGTTCGAACCCGTGTCCCCTGCATTGGCAGGCGGATTCTTAACCACTGAGCCACCAGGGAAGTCCCAAGAGCATCCTTAATGTACTAAAATTGCTAGCATAGATATTGTCATAAATACATCGACTCACATTGTTTCTCGAGGGTAAGATGAGCTCACAGATCCCTGAGCCATGGACCACCTGGCCAGAGAATCATAAACCAGAGACATCCTGACTCTCAGAACTATAATTTAAGAAATGTCACAGAGGGAATTCCCTGGCGGTCCAGTGGTTAGGACTTGGCGCTTTCACTGCCATGGCCTGGGTTCAGTCCCTGGTTGGGGAACTGAGATCTCACAAGGCTTGCGGCATGGCCAAAAGAAAAAAAAAGTCACAGAGATGTCACAAGATGATTAACCCCAACTTCTTTGTTCTTTCCCTTTAAAACATCCCAAACTCAAAAACCAAATTGGAGTGTATCTGAGGCTTGTCTCCGACTCCCCTGCTTGGTGCCCTGCAATAAACACTGTATTTTCCTTCATCACAGCCTGGTGTCAGTAGATTGGCTTTGCTGCACTTCAGGCAAGCGGACCCAAGTTTCGTTTGGTAACATAGAAACATAATGTTGAGTGAAAGCACAAGTCATAAACATATAGTATGTTGATGACATATAGCCATCATATGTGTGACATTTAGTATGACACAATTTATGTAAATTTTAGAACAAAACTCGCCAATACATTGTTTAGAGAAACACATGTATGTGACTTTCTAATTTAAAAATTTTTTTTAAATTTTTTATTTTTTTGGCCACACCACAGGCTTGTGGGATCTTACTACCCTGACTAGGGATTGAACCTGGGCCCCCTGCAGTGGAAGCACAGAGTCCTAACCACTGGACCACCAAGGAATTCCCTAAAAAACTATTTTTAAAGAAAGCAAAGGCATCACAGACCCAGATCAGAAGCATGGGTACTATGGCCACTACACTGCACAACCCCAGGGGTGCCATCTCCACTGCAGTTAATGTGAATGGCGCTGCAGATGAGTATGAGTGAGTTCCTAGAGTTATGCATGTCCATACGTGGTGGTACTGGCGTTTACCTTCGGGACAGGCAAAAGGAAAAGACAACTATTACAAAGAAAAGCTGGCAAAGGATATAAACTGGCAAATAAAAGAAGAGAAACCTGAAGAGCCAACGAATATATAAAAAGATATTCAATCTCACTACCAATCAGGGAAAGTTTACAAATTAAAACAAGGTACAATTTTTCATCCATGAGACTGATAATACTTTAAAATCTGATAACATGAACTATTAAGAAGAATGGGGGGGCTTCCCTGGTGGCACAGTGGTTAAGAATCCGCCTACCAATGCAGGGGACATGAGTTTGAGCCCTGATCCGGGAAGATCCCACATGCTGCAGAGCCACAAAGCCCGTGCACCACAACTACTGAGCCCGTGTGCCACAATTACTGAAGCCCGCAAGCCTAGAGCCCGTGCTCCACAGCAAGAGAAGCCCTGCAATGAGAAGCCCACGCATCGCAACAAAGAGTAGCCCCCACTCGCCACAACTAGAGAAAGCCCGCGCGCAGCAACGAAGACCCAACACAGCCAAAAAATAAAGAAAGAAATGAATGAATGAATGAATAAATAAAGAATGGGGAAAAATATGATGTTCATGAGCTTGTGCAAATGTAAATTAGTAAAATTAGGCCACTTTTCAGTAAGATTGAAGAAAATATAATTACTTTTGGACCCAGAGATTCCTATTCTTTTTTTTCTTTTTAAAAATATTAATTAATTAATTTATTTTGGCTGCACCAGGTCTTAGTTGCGGCACATGGGATCTTAGTTGCAGCATGCATGCGGGACCTAGTTCCCCGACCAGGGATCAAACCCAGGCTCCCTGCATTGGGAGCTTGAAGTCTTACCCACTGGACTGCCAGGGAAGTCCCCAGAGATTCACTATTCTAAGTAAACACCCTAGAGAAACTTTCAAAGGATGATACCTCCATAAGTAAGTTGCTGCAATGTTTGAAAGAAACTTTAGGAAGGAAACAACTGGGAATAATTTATATATGAATTGTGTAAAGGAGCCAAAATATATGTATAAACATGGAAAGAATCTCAAAAATAAAGTGGACTGAAAAAAGTATCACTACATTATTTCTATTAAATTTTTAAAAATTTAAATATCTCATATATCTTAGCTATATATGACATAATCAGAACTCGGTAACATGTTGTGTTTGTGTGCTGGCAGGAATGATATAGAAGAGTGAGAAAGATTCAGGAAGGAGGAGACTCTAAAGAGTAAACTCCTTGAGAAGATGAGAGAGGGTGGGGCTCAGAGTGGAGGGAGGGGGCTTTGGAACTGATCAGGCTTAAAATATCTTTCTTTGGTGATTAGCTAACCTTGAGGTTTGTGATAAGTGAGGCAGTGGAAGGAACTTTCTTCTCCAGGTAATATTTCTTCACTTAAACAAGCAAACAAATAAATAAGTAGTAAACTGTACGAGAAAATAAAAGAAAATAAAGCCTACAACAATGTTGAGAGTACGGAAAGTAAGGCTGCTCCTCCTGCATTAAAATATAACTTAAAAGTCACCTACAGGCCCCAAATAAAAGTGCTCTGATTTACTCATCACTTTATGTAAGATTAAATATTTGAGCTAAATTAAAAGCTGGAGCCCAGGGACTTCCCTGGTGGCGCAGTGGTTAAGAATCTGCCTGCCAATGCAGGGGACACGGATTCAAGCCCTGGTCCGGGAGGATCCCACATGCCGCGGAGCAACTAAGCCCATGCGCCACAACTACTGAGCCTGCGCTCTAGAGCCCACAGGCACAACTACGGAGCCCGAGTGCCACAAGTACTGAAGCCCGCGCGCCTAGAGCCCGTGCTCCACAACAAAGAGAAGCCACTGCAATGAGAAGCCCACGCACCGCAACGAGGTGTAGCCCCCGTTTGCCGCAACTAGAGAAAGCCTGCGCACAGCAACAAAGACCCAAAGCAGCCAAAAATAAAAATAAATAAAATTAAAAATTTCGTTAAAAAAAGATAGCTGTTAAAAATGGGCTGTTAAAAATGTTCAGAAGAACTGAACAGACATTTTTCCAAAGAGGAAATGCATATGGCCAACAGACACATGAAAAGATACTCGACATCATGAATCATCAGATATATGCAAATTAAAATCACAATGAGAGATGCAAGAGGGAGGAGATATGGGGATATATGTATATGTATAGCTGATTCACTTTGTTATAAAGCAGAAACTAACACACCATTGTAAAGCAATTATACTCCAATAAAGATATTAAAAAAAAAAACAAACACAATGAGATATCACCTCAGACCTGTCAGAATGACTATCATCAAAAAGAACACAAATAACAAATGTTAGCAAGGACTGGAGAAAAGGGAACACTTGTACACTGTTGGTGGGAATGTAAATTGATGCAGCCACTGTGGAAAACTGTATGGAGGTTTCTCAAAAAATAAAAATAGAACTACCATATGACCCTGCAATTCTACTCCTGGGTATATTTCCGAAAAAATGCAAAAACACTAATTTGAAAAGATAACATGTACCCCAATGTTCATAGCAACAGTGTTCACAGTTGTCAAGATAGGGAAGCAACCTAAGTGTCCAACTTGAAGGATGGACTTGGAGGGCATTATTCTAAGTGAAATAAGTCAGACAGAGAAAGACAAATATTGTATGGTATCATTTACATGTGGAATCTAAAAAACACACCAGCTAGTGAATATAACAAAAAAGAAGCTGACTCACAGATGAAGAGAACAAACTAGCTGCTACCAGTGGGGAGAGGAAAGAAGAAGGGTCAATATAGAGATGGGGGATTAAGAGGCACAAACTATTAGGTATAAAATAAGCTACAAGGATATATTATACAATATGGGGAATACAGCAAATATGGAGTATAACCTTTAAAAATTGTGACTGACTATATTGTACACCTGTAATTTATATAATATTATACATCAACTATACTTCAATGAAAAATAAATTACTTAATTATTTATTTATTTTATTTTTGGCTGCATTGGGTCTTCGTTACTGCCTGCAGGCTTTCTCTAGCTGCGGCGAGCAGGGGCTACTCCGTTGCGGTGCATGGTCTTCTCATTGCGGGGGTTTCTCTTGTGGAGCACACGCTCTATGCGTGCGGGCTCAGTAGTTGCGGCACGCGGGCTCAGTAGTTGTGGCTTGCAGGCTCTAGAGCGCAGGCTCAGTAGTTGTGGCGCACGGGCTTAGTTGCTCTGCGGCTTGTGGGATCTTCCCAAAGCAGGGCTCAAACCCTTGTGCCCTGCACTGGCAGGCAGATTCTTAACCACTGTGCCACTAGGGAAGTCCTACTTAATTAATTAAAAAGAAAAAAAAAGAAAAGCTTTCTTCAACAATGTGGAATCAATCACTCAGCGTGGGCTCCCCGCTCAGCTCAGAGCTGGCCCTGTACTCTCTCAGCAGCCCTCTCGGCGCAGTCCTCCGAGGCGCGGCTTTCAGCAGGGGCCGCTGTGCCGCTGCCATCGCCGCCGTGCCAGTGCGCACCGCCCAGCCTGCTCTCACCGCGCCGGCGCCGGCGGAAGGGGAGGGGCAAGGGCAGGGCGGGGTGTGGAGTCCGGCGCTCGGCGAAGCCGTTGGGGGGGGGGCGGGCGGGAAGGGGGGAGCGGCGCTGACGTACAGGTAACTGCGCCCCTGCCCGGCGTGCGGTGCCCCCTGTCCGCTCCCGCTTCTGTTGCTTTACAGCAAGCACATGGGAAATACGGGCAGGGCGAGCTCCAGTCCCCCGCCCGCGCTCCTGCCAGGTCTCCGCGTCTCTGGCGTCCTGCCCCAGCCGGGCCAGTTCGGGACGCCCCGTGGATCCGGGGGCTCTTCGGGGCCTTGCGAACCCGGCGGGCCGAGGCCGTCTGCCCCTGTGCCCGGCCGCTCCTGTTGGCTGCAGGCGCAGACCGCGAGCTCGAGGACGTTGGTGTCGTTTCCCTTGACCTTGAGGACCCGGGAAGGTGCGCAGCCCGACGGGGGGAGGGAGGGAGCGAGGGGAAATGACCTTATCTCAGCACTTGGTCAGCCTCTGAGGTCTCCAAGAGAAGAGAAAAGATTTTTGCTTGCAGTTGAACTAAAAGCAGTTAAATTAGGTTTTCCATACGGAGTAGTTAACAGGCTCAGGAACATGGAGGGATTCCAAATGTCCCGCAGGTCAAGGACAGCGTTGCCTCTACATTCCAGTCGTTGTTTTTCTTACAGCCTTCGGTTAGTTCATCGATTTTATATCTCTCCTGAAGATCTCACTCAAAACCTCCTTCAGACTTCCTTCCGTGATACTCCCCTTAACGTCCACGCTGTCGCCAAAGAAATCTTTTAAAAAGCACTCCCATCAGATCACTTCCCTACTTAAGGTCTTGCTATAGCTCTCATGCGTTCTGGATAAGTCCAAGCTTTGATAGGAAAGGCCCTTGGAGATCTAGCCTCTTACCCATCAACCCAGCCCCATCATTGTTCTTCATTCTAATGCACCGGTTCTTTTGACCTACTTTCACAGTATTTAATTAAGCACTTACCATGTGTCAGGCACTATTCTGGGCACTTGGGATTGAGCAGTAAATTATATAACATAGCAGATAAGTGCTATTGCGAAAGAAAGTAGAACGGGGCAAGGGGAGATTTGGAGGACAAGACACCTGTTAAATGGAGTTGGAATGAGTAGACCTCATTGAGGTGAAGATGATTTATCCATGCAGATATCTGGGCTAAGAGTGTTCTGGGCAGCTGGAACAAAGGAGTCTACCCGGAAGTGTGCCTGTTGTGTATGAAGATCTTCAGGAAGGAGCTGAGTGAGCATGGGTGAGAGAGGCAGGAGATGAGGTCAGAGCGGAAATGGAGGGGCCAGATCACACAGGGACTATAGGCCAAGGGAGGGATTTTGCTTTTCTCCGTGCTTTTGTAGGGTCGTGAGGGAAGGAGTGACATGATATAAATTACTTTTTAAAAGACTCACTCTGACTGCTCTATGGAGAACAGACTGTAATGGAGCCTTTGTAGTAATCCTGGTGATAGATGGTGGCCTGAATCTGTGGTAACAGTGGTATTGGTGAGAAGTGATGGGACACTGGACATGTTTTGGAGATAAGCCACATGATTTCCTGACATTATGGATCTGAGTATGGGGGAAAGAGAAGAGTCAAGAGTGACTGGAAGCTTTTGTTCTCAGGAACTAGAAGGGTGGAGTTACCATTAACTGAGATGGGGAAGGCCGCAGGTAGAGCAGATTTGGGGTTCGAGATTTATCAGGAGTTTGTTTCCCGGCCAATTAAGTTTGAGGTGCCTGTTATGCACCCAAATGGAGATGTCGAATAGGCAGTTGGATATTTTGTCAGGGTTCCCAAGACCACCCCTAGGTTCATTGATTTCACTAGGAAGACTCAACAGGACTCAGCTGTGGGTCATGGCTATGATTTAGTACAGCAAAAGGATAAAACGTGCAAGGTAGAAGATGCATGGGGCAAAGTCTGGAGGGAACCAGGTGCAATCTTCCAAGAGTCCTCCCAGTGGAGCACACAGGACATGTGGCATGTCAGCACCTCTGCCTCAGGAAACAATTACCTAGTTTGTGGGTCTCCAGGCCCCTTCTTTCTCTGCTAGCTACTGCCTCTGTTAAACAGTGGGAAGAAGATGTGAAAGGAGGTGAAATGCAGATCTGTACAATTTGCTCATTCCTAGCTCTGATTTGCTGGAGTTGGAGATTGAAATAAAGTTTAGAGACTCACTGGCTTTCATGAAGTCATGATCTGGTATCCTTTGCAAAGTCAGTATTGTAAGGATGTAATGTATGTCAGTAAATAGTCTTTCTCGTCCTGAGATTTTCCTTTTTAAAATAAATCATTGAGGGAGTTCCCTGGTGGCCTAGTGGTTAGGATTCCTGCCGTGGCCCGGGTTTAATCCCTGGTGGGGGAACTGAGATCCCTGCAAGCTGCATGGCACGGCCAAAAAGAAAGAAAAAAATCATTGAGAACTATTGTTAATATTTTTCAGTAGCAATCAGTACCCAAGCTAATTTGGGGGAGTGAGAAGAGTAGAACCTGTTTTCACACTTATTAGTATCTAATTCAACCTTCATGACCACCCTGTGAGGTCAGCATGTTAATTACAGCCAGAAGACTCACCTAGTACAGTGTGCATGGCCCTTGGTACATGTGGACCAACATGGCCTTTTGTAGGAGGAAGCATAAGTACAGTACTAGATGTAAAGTGTTCATGGTGTGTATGGTTTATGTTGTAAGAATGCCAGGATACCACACTTGGGAAGTAAAACTGAATTATTGTCTGTTTCAGGTCGTATGAGCCATGGCTATGACTAGTGTCAGATTGCCCAGTGGCGTTTTAAGAAAGCCAGATGCCTGGATTGGGCTCTGCGGAGCGCTACGAGGGACACCTTCACATAAACACTGTGCTTCCTGGAATCGATACTTATATTTGTCTAGTACCAAGTTAAATGCTTCAAATTATAAAACATTTTTCCATAACATTTTCTCACTGAGACTCTCAGGGCTTTTAACATCTCAAGAATATATTTTCCCATTTTCCATAAGACTCAAAAGTAATGTAAGCTCTAAAAAATCCACTAAAGAGACTCTGCAAAAAGTGGAGGATGAAGGGGACTCTGATGAAGAGAGTGAGCGTCATGAGATGAGTGAGCAGGAAGAGGAGCCAGCGGACGACCCCACTGCGGTCAGAGACTATAAAGACCTGGACAAAGTAGTGCAGTCCTTCCGATACGATGTTATCCTGAAGACGGGCCTAGATATCGGAAGAAAGTAAGTATGTGCGTTTTAATACAAAATCGCTTGTCTTCTTGTTGGTTATTTTAAAGCAGCATTACCAATTACATGGCTCATAGTATGGTGAAGAGTAACCATAGATGTGAAAGGATCTTATAGGTAACCTGTTCCAATTATTTCATTCTATAGATGAGAAAACTAATTCCCAAAGAAGTCAAGTGACTGCCTGCAAATCCCACATGGCATTATTTCCTTGATTCTAAGATACAATCAACTGTAAGATGAACCGTTGATGTAAAAACAGCTTCTTGAGGAAAAAAGGAATCACCATGTTAGATGTATATAGCAAGCATAGAATGCACCTGGGTTTTACAAATGGCTACAGTGTGAGAAGGTACCTCTTAGAATCAACAGAAGCAGTATAACATGGTGGTTAAGACTGCAGGCTTGGGGCTTCCCTGGTGGCGCAGTGGTTGAGAATCTGCCTGCTAATGCAGGGGACACGGGTTCGAGCCCTGGTCTGGGAGGATCCCACGTGCCGCGGAGCGACTGGGCCCGTGAGCCACAATTACTGAGCCTGCGCGTCTGGAGCCTGTGCTCCGAAACACGAGGGACCGCGATGGTGAGAGGCCCGCGCACCGCGATGAAGAGTGGCCCCCGCTTGCCGCAACTAGAGAAAGCCCTAGTACAGAAATGAAGACCCAACATAGCAATCAATCAATCAATCAATCAATCTTTAAAAAAAAAAAGACTGCAGGCTTTGTAGCCAGACTACTGGGGTTTCGATCCCGGGTTGTGTGTGACCTTGGACAAGTTACTTAAAATCTCTGTGCAGTTTCCTCATCTGTAAAATGGGGGTAATAGAACCAGCTTTAGAAGGTGGTGGCTAGGATTAAATGAGTCTATCTACCTACCTAAAGCATTTATAACAGTGTGTGGCACGTAGTGGGTACTCGGTATGTTAGCTGTGATGATGAAAATACTATGTGTGTTCATATATAGTGCACAGAGATACTAAGTGTAACTTTCAAGATTTCTTTAACATTCTCATTCCTTCTCTGCTAGACTAATTATATAAGAATAGTGATCCTCATTGTTCATTCATTCCTTTAGCAATCATTGTGTGCATACTGCATGCAAGATAAGAATTGTGGTATGAATAATAAATTAAGAAAGATTCCCTTGTGTAATTTGTATCTTTATGTCCTGATTTAAAGGCATAGTTCAGTTTTTAACTCTGAACCCACAGGCACTCTGATCGGGACTTGAATGTTCTCTAAAATCTGGCAGGCTCATGAAGGGCCTCTCCCTCTCTCACAGTAGTAACTGCCGCTGTTCTTATTAGGAGAACCCCAGATGTCAATCGCCTGGAGTCAGAGCACTAAAACGAAAGGGCACTCGTTTTTGTCTGTATCCTGCCCTGGTCTGGTTGCCCCAGTGATCAAATTCAGAGAGATGAGCAGCTGCTGGATTGGAATTTCCCCATCCTCAGTGCAGATTAACAGAGGGTTTCTCAATAGCCTCACCATACATGTGGTGCCTGGTTTTTCTCAGAGCACGTGAAGGGAAGGGAGTGCCCACTCATTTTGGCTGTCGTGAATCACAGGCGCTAGCACCTCTAAGGTGACTGCTGTAGGGGGAGTCACGTGGAGAGCGCCGGGCCCATCCTGAACGCGCTAGATGCCAGTTTCAGCCCACTTGGAAGCCCCAGCAGGGCACTGGCTACCTGCCTGCTAGCGCTAGCAGGTCTTTGCAGCAGCCGGCATCTACTCGGCAGTGCCCTTTGGTCTCCCTGTTTAGATACATATAGAAGCAGTTGACTTTCACTTTCCCAGCACCCAGAATGGAGATTTTGTGGGGAGGCCAGCCACTGTCAGGATAAGCATTACAAACAGCTGGTACTTTTCTCAAAATTATATAATTGTTTTGAATATATTTCTATTTTAAAGCACTTTGATTTTTTTTTCTTTTTTTAGCAAAGTGGAAGATGCATTCTACAAAGGTGAACTCAGGCTGAACGGGGAAAAATTATGGAAGAAAAGCAGAACGGTGAGGTGGTTTTTTTTGTTTTTGTTTTTGGCTGTGTTGGGTCTTCATTGCTGTGCCCAGGCTTTCTCTAGTTGCAGTGAGCAGGGGCTACTCTTCGTTGCAGTGTACGGGCTTCTCATTGTGTTGGCTTCTCTTGTTGCGGAGCACGGGCTCTAGGTGCGCAAGCTTCAGTAGTTGTGGCACGTGGGCTCAGTAGTTGTGGTGCACAGGCTTAGTTGCTCTGTGGCATGTGGGATCTTCCCGGACCAGGGCTCGAACCCGTGTCCCCTGCATTGGCAGGCGGATTCTTAACCACTGCGCCACCAGGGAAGTCCACGGTGAGATAATATGACAGCCAGATATTTTTGTCTATTGTTCTGCCAGTACTCAGTTAATGCCTCCCCCAATTTCCCCCGGGGCTCCTTCTTTGGGGCATCAGTGGCTCCTCGTGTATGTCTGTCTTGCCCCCTCTAAGGTCTCCCTCAGGCCTGGTCACACAGCTTCAGTTACACAGACCACTTGCTCTTTGCAGCCATAATGACTTTGAGATGAAGCGTCCCCTTTTTTTAAAAAATTTTAAGACAAGTCACTATCAGAACTGGCAAAAATCTATTAAATTTCTAAGTCATTAATGTTAGCCCCTGTGAAATCATAATAATCAGGCTAAATCCATGTAGAGGTTTCTTTGGCCTGCTGTTACCTGAGCAGATGTGCAATTCTGTTCAGCTCAGCAGTAGCCCCCAACCCCCTGTACCTGCTGGATACACTGCTCCGTGTGCAGGGCAGCCATCAAAAAGAAGGTTCCATATATCCTGACAGCTCCATTGTTGTGAGAGAATTGTTAAGTGAGAGAATCACTCACAAGTGTTATAAGAAAATGTATTTCTAGTATCCAGTGTTATAATAAATGATATATATATTCTTTTAAAAATGTATTTTTATAAAAAGTTACATATATACATACATAGAATTAAAATATTAATACTACTAGTATTTATCTTTGAGTGGGGCACTGTGGGTTATATGTACTTCATGCATTTTATTTTCTGAATTTTTTACGAGTATGTCTCACTTTTGTAATTGGAAAAAATAATAATGATAGTAAAAGTTAACAAAACAATTTAAAAAAGTATATGACAGAGACCCTTAAAAAGTTTGGAAGACACAGACCTATGAGGCGTTGGCGGACATGATCTAACTCTTAGTCAGTGTCCAGGGAATAAATGTTCCATGGAAGTTAGACACACTTTTGAAGGTTGTTTTTATTTTAGCTTCTTTCATATTTCAAAACACTCCTGGGATTGGAGGACCTGAGCTGCATCCTGTACCTCTGGGACATGGGAGGGTGTGAGCCATTGGCCATGGACCTGGGTGAGCACTGAGGCTGTCTTCAGAGTCTCTGCTCCCCAGACTCAGAGTGGTTCTTGCAGCTGAGTGGACAGGAGGGGGGATCCCCAGTACTTGTCTTGGCCGCCAAGTCACAAGGCCCAGATCCCTCTGATGGCACCTGACCTGACAGGTTCAGACTGCAGGTGTCAGTCCTTGCTCAATGAGCTGCAGGAAATCAAGCACTCCAGACATGCACCTGGAGATCAGGTCCTTGTTGTCCCTTAATCGCTTTTTCCTGCTTGTAGCCCAGCCCCCTTCTCACCAGCCGCAGTGTTCCAAAGACAAGATCTGTTCTTGGTGCACAGTGTCTCTGCCAGGGCCTCGTTTACAGACACCGTAAATCTATTTTTCTCCCTCTGCTTTGAGATATTGTTAACTACAGTCTAATTGCTGCTTCTTCATTCTGCCTTGGGTGTTCTTTTGTCTTGGCTGCCTTCCAGATGTCTCCTGAGGGTCAGCAAAGGAAGGGGCCAGCATTAACACTCGGCTGCCTTGTTACTAGGAGGCCTGGTAGCCATAGTAACTGCAGCTAAGGGGAGATTGGAAATGTAGATGCTTGGAACAGCCCCTAATCCCAGCCAGTTTTGCTTTGTGTCTAGTGTGCCGTCTCCCACGGTGGAAGGGACAGGGCTTTGCAGGGAATGAGGAGCACCTCCCCTTCCGTGGCCTGCTCCGTGGGGCCTGTGCCTCTCTGCTGGCTGAAGGGTCAGGCGCCTGTCTGATGCTGCAGCTCTAACCCTGGCTGCCTGCAGCTGAGCAGAGCTTTTCTGTGAGTTGCACACCAGATGGGGCCCAGAGTGCTGTGGGTGCTGGGTAACTGTTGACCTAAATAGAGGGTGTATGGAGCCCCAATATGGGGACTGAAGCCTTCCTAACCTCACCTCTCCCTGGGATTGACCGGGTAAAGGAGAAACATTCCTTCCATATTCTCTGCCCTAGAAGAAAGCCACCAGAACGATCCACTCTCCTCTTAAGGGGCAGACATCGCACATAGTATATCCATGAAAGGATACATAAGAAGGGTTGCCTTTTTCTCTGTATATCCTTTTATACCTTTTACGTATTGTATCATGTGCGTATATTACTTATTAAAAAATGAATTTTAATGACATAAAGTTATGCCAAAAAAGGTAAAGCAGAGTTCCCAAGCCTTGTATTTCTGAACATTGATTTTAAATGTCTACACAGTTTGGGCGAATGGTCATTTTTTTAAAAAAATTGAATCCAGCAGAACTTCAGGAGGACTGACTGCCCCTCCCCCCAACTCCCCACTCCCCCCTCTGCCCAGCCCAGATGATGCCTTTAAACCCACAAGGAGAAGCAGTCTTCATGCCTCGCTGTGGTTTGAGTCTCTCTGCTTCTCAGCCCAGAGGGGAGAAAGTTAATGGTTTAAAATCAGCCCATGTGAGTTTTACATCCAGCTGCCTGGATTGACCAGTGTGGCATCGTGGTGAGCAGGCGTGCGTTCCCAGGTTGTAGACTTAGTATTGGGCCTATGTAAGCCTTGAGTGGGTGGCTTGCCCTAGTGAGGTACAGATATCCCAACAGCGTGAAGTTATGACTGCCTCAGGGCATTCCTTGAAAAATGAGGCAAACATAAGCATTTGGCACCATGCTCCTTAAACAGAAGCCCCCAAGTAGGCTTTTAAATGGGTACCTGTGCCCACTTAGAGTCCATGGCCCACACATGGGGGTCTGTCCCTGTCTTTCTGTCCATCTCTTCACCACTGCCCCCATCCTTGGCTTGGAAGCGGTGGTAAATGGTCTGAGACGGCCTCTGGTCATCCTGGCTTGTGTTCTAGTAGAAGCATATGGCATCTGCGTCAGTTTAGTCCCTTCCTGAGTTGCTGAGCAGATTCCCTGGGATCCTGAGCTGCCAGGACCAGGTGTCTCATGGGCTGTTTGCACCGTGGCAGCACTGATGTGACTGCCCCCAGGGCATGTCCTGCACTCACTCAACCCAAAGCTCCCATCTGGACAAAAACGGGTTTGACCTCAGCCCTTTTAACCCAAGTCAGCATCCAACTCGACCCTCTTTTCTGTGGCATTCCATCCTTGTGCGTTGAGTCCTGTCTCCTCTTGATGATGTGGCATCACTGGCGCTAGCCAATGCTGGAAAGCAGTTTATTTACTTCGATTTCTTTAGGAGATACAGCTGACCGTTGTTCCACTGTGACAGATTTCCAACAAATTGTGCCCTGTCCCCAATGATGTAGCTTAACTGTGGTGAAATCAGTGAAAGTGTTAACACTGAAAATTGTCTTCTCAGTGCATGTAGTAATTACTGTGCTCGTAACCTCTAAGGTTGTGCCCCGCTTCATCTTTTGCCACTGTTACCAAAATAAATGCTTCCATTCAAGTGTTTCCTTAAGTCATGCAATAGACGTGAAAACTGAAGCCACACAGGCCCTGTCCACAAGCAGCCAGTTGTCTCAGCCTGAAGGAGGGACACTGGCCCCTATTGAGCCACATGGGTCTGAGGCATCTGCCCGGAGAGGGGTGCCCTTTCACCTGGAAGCACTAGGGAGAAGTGACCATTACACAGGAGTCACCTGTGCCCCGGGTGGTGGTCGCCCAGTGAAAACTCAAAGGAGAGATGTTTGCATTGGCCGAGTTTCCCAAAATGTAATGAAGGTTCTGTTTTCTTTTTAATTTTCAGGTGAAAGTGGGAGATACATTGGATCTTCTAATTGGAGAGGATAGAGAAGCAGAAACAGAGACAGTGATGCGGATTCTCCTGAAAAAAGTGTTTGAAGAGAAGACCAGCAGTGAGAAATACAGAGTGGTGTTACGGCGGTGGAAAAAGTTAAAATTGCCTAAAAAGAGTACGCTCAAATAAATGGATTGCTTTTTAGCGATAAAGCTGCGTTCTAGTGGTGGGGAAGGGGCCAGGTTAAAAAGAGGACGTTTTTATTAAAATAAAGTTCTCCTACCATTTGTGGAATCTCCTGAGCCAATTTTGTGGAAGTCAGCATTCGTATCGTGGCTCCTATAGACGCTTCCCTTGGCCTGGATTTCCCTCCCAGGCTTGATTTGTTCACATTTTGACCTCGTGAGCATGAGTGAGACATGCGCTGAATGAACTAAGCCCAGAGAGGGTTTTCATGACCAGCCTGCTGTTTCCCATGTTAACTACCTCAGGAGGCAGTGTAAAATAAACTGGCCTTGTTCTTAGTGTCTTCATTTCAGTTTTATCCCCGTCAACCAGCTTCCCTGGGTTCAGGCTTCTTAAGGCAAAACCAAGCTAAGTCAAGGTCCCCTTTATCTCCTTAGGGGAGCAGCACTGGCCTCTCTGAATTACTAACAAACATGTTGGCCTTAGTTCCCTTCAGTTTGTCTCCAGAAGTCTGGATAGTAAAGTTGTTCCAACTAATTCCAAATGGGCTAGTTAGGGCCCATTTAAAATTAATTGTTTAGGGCATGGGGTTGATAGACTAAGGCAGCTGGAGGCCTTTTGTATGGCATGCAAGTTAGGAATGGCTTTTACATTTTTAAAGGGTTGTTTTAAAAAAAGAGGAACATATGACAGAGACCTTATGTAGCCCACAAAGCGTAAAATATTTACATTGACCTACAGAAAGAATGTGATGACCCTCCCTGGTTTAAGCGATGGTTTACTTTTCAGGTGAAAGTAGAAAATACACAGATTTTATCAGTAAAGAGAATAAAGAATCAGAGACTAATTATTCTAATTCTCAAGAAAGTGTTATAAAAGGGACTAAAAAAAATAGAGTAGTAATAGAAAGGACACACACATAATACACATCATCTAAGAAAAGGGCATCTGCATAAATAAATTGGTTTGTAGATTCCCAGGAGCAGTGTGCTAGCACTGGAAGGGTTGGCTCAAATAGACTTATTAGACTGTGTTGTGTCATAAAGACCGACTATGTCTGGGTCCTTTAATTGCCCTCCAGGAATTCTTGAGAATTCAGGTTAACTGATAGAGAAGGGAAACTTCTGTAGCCCAAAGCAGTGAGATGTTTGGTCACATGAGTCTGGAAGTCTTACCGGCTTAGATTTTAGAAGACTCAGGAAAATTGATTTTTATTTGAAAGCTTAAATAAGCTCTCAGGAAGCAATAATATATACTGTGCAGTGTAACAGAAGGAATTTTTCTATTTTACCACTTGCTAATTAGGCTTTTACATCAGTGAAAATAGTATCATTAATTTCAACATGAGTTAGTTATAAGTTTTAATTTAGGAGATTATAGTAATGATGCTTTTTCTCATTTTCTTCACCTCTGTGCCTTTCTGTCTCTCCTTCCCTCCCACCCTCTCTCCCTCCCTTCTCTTGATTGCTCTTTGGAAAGTAATAGAAAGCCAAATAAGTCTTGCATGGTGAGGGGCAGCATGACCTAGTGATATGTCAGGGGTCCTAGTTTTTAGGCTCTGTCTTGCTCTTAGCAAGTTCGGTTACCTTGGTTATATTCTGGCCTTAACCTCTCTGAGCTTCAGCTTCTTCACTGGTCAGAAGGGGATCAGGATACTAATTTCCTTACCTTGTTGAGTTGAGTCTTCAAAAGAGTTAAAATGTGTTGTGTGAGGCAAGATGAGTTGATAGTAGCTAGAAAGCAGGAAGGCCCATTTGAAAGGCTGTTGGAAGCTCTATTGGTAATTAAGTACCTCAACTTAGCTGGTGGGATTTGACTCATTACAGGCTTCTCTGTTTTTAAAAATCAAAATAAGCAAAAAGATGTCTGATGGTGGAGAATGTTGGTTTGGTCATAACACCTGGCAAAAACTGATCTCTCATAGTTGTCTACAGCACAAGGGATTTGGAACATATTTATGAAACAGCAGAAACAAAAGCAATTCATAAAGACTTATGGAACTCTTGCAGCTCACTCTATAATAGCTGCTTTAAAATGCCGTCCTGGCAAGGCTTCCTCAGTGAACATGTGACCAACATGATGAAAAAATTAAAACATTTGGATGTTTCTAATTCAGTGCTTCTCAACCTGGCATGATTTTACCCCCTTGGGGACATTTGGCAATGTCTGGAGATATTTTGGTCTGTCACAACTGAGGGGGTGGGATGGGCATCAAATGGGTAGAGACAGGTGATGCTGCTAAACATCCTACAGTGTACAGATAGTCCCCACAACAAAGAATGATCAGACCTTAAATGTCAGTGGTACTGAGGCTGAGATGCCCTGCTCTAATGGGGTGACAAGAATTTTTTTTTTTTCAATAGGTCTGGCTTTCACAGCAATCGGACAAAAAGAAATAAAAGATATCCAAATCGGAAGGGAAGAGGTAAAACTTATTATATGCAGATGACATGATACTCTATATAGAATACCCTGAGACTTCACACAAAAACTATTAGAACTGATAAATGAATTCAACAAGATAGCAGGATAGGGGCTTCCCTGGTGGCGCAGTGGTTAAGAATCCGCCTGCCAATGCAGAGGACACGGGTTCGAGCCCTGGTCTGGGAAGATCCCACATGCCGTGGAGCAACTAAGCCCGTGTGCCACAGCTACTGAGCTTGCACTCTAGAGCCTGTGAGCCACAACTACTGAGCCCGCATGCCACAACTACTGAAGCCTGCGCGCCTAGAGCCCTTGCTCCGTGACAAGAGAAGCCACCGCAATGAGAAGCCCGCGCACCGCAACAAAGAGTAGCCCCCGCTCACCGCAATTAGAGAAAGCCCGCGCTCAGCAACGAAGACCCAATGCAGCCAAAAATAAATGAAATAAATAAATTTAAAAAAAAAAGATAGCAGGATACAAGACTAATATACAGAAACCTGTTGCATTTCTTTACACTAACAATGAAATATCAGAAAGAAAGTAAAAAAAAAAATCTCGTTTAAAATCACTTCAAAAGAAAAACAAAAACAAAAAACAAATACCTAGGGGCTTCCCTTGTGGCGCAGCGGTTAAGAATCCGCCTGCCAATGCAGGGGACACGGGTTCGAGCCCTGGTCCGGGAAGATCCCACATGCCGTGGAGCAGCTAAGCCTGTGAGCCACAACTCCTGAGCCTGCGCTCTAGAGCCCGCATGCCACAACTACTGAAGCCTGCACGCCTAGAGCCCATGCTCCGCAGCAAGAGAGGCCACCGCAGTGAGAAGCCCGTGCACCACAACAAAGAGTAGCCCCCGCTTGCCGCAACTAGAGAAAGCCTGCGCACAGCAATGAAGACCCAATGCAGCCAAAAATAAATAAAATTAAAAAAACAAACAAAAAACCCACAAATACCTAGGAATAAACCTAACCAAGGAGATTAAAGACTTACATGCTGAGAACTATAAAACACTGATAAAGGAAACTGAAGATGATTCAAGGAAATGGAAAGATATCCCATGTTCTTGGATTGGAAGGATTAATATTGTTAAATTAATATTGTTAAAATGGCCATACTACCCAAAGCAATCTACAGATTTAATGCGATCCATATCAAATTACCCATGACATTTTTCACAGAACTAGGACAAAAAATCCTAAAATTTATGTAGAACCACAAAAGCAATCCTGAGGAAAAAGAATGAAGCTGAAGGCATAATCCTTACTTCAGACAGTACTACAAACTTAACAGTAATCAAAACAGTGTGGTATTGGCACAAAAACACATATAGATCAATGTACAGAATAGAGAGCCTAGAAATAAACACACACTTATGGTCAATCTTCAACAAAAGAGGCAAGAATATACCATGGAGAAAAGACAGTTTCTTCGGCAAGTGGTGTTGGGAAAGTTGGATAGCTGCATGTAAATCAGTGAAGTTAGGACACATCCTCACACCATACGCAAAAATAAACTCGGAATGGCTTAAAGACTTAAATATAAGACATGACACCATAAAACTCCTAGAAGGGAACATAGGCAAAACATCCTCTGACATAAGTCATACCAATGTTTTCTTAGGTCAGTTTACCAAGGCTATAGAAATAAAAGCAGGGGCTTCCCTGGTGGCGCAGTGGTTAAGAATCCGCCTGCCAATGCAGGGGACATGGGTTCGAGCCCTGGTCCGGGAAGATCCCACATGCCGCGGAGCAACTAAGCCCATGTGTCACAACTACTGAAGCCTGTGTGCCTGGAGCCTGTGCTCCGTAACAAGAGAAGCCACTGCAATGAGAAGCCCTTGGCAACTAGAGAAAGCCCGTGCACAGCCACGGAAGACCCAATGCAGCCAATAAATAAATAAATAAAATCTATTTTAAAAAAAAGAAAAGCAAAAATAAACATAAGGGTTTTTTAAAAAAAATATTTATTTATTTATTTGGCTGCGCTGGCTCTTTGCTGCTGCATGCGGGATCTTCATTGAGGCGTGCAGGATCTTTAGTTGCAGCATGTGGAATCTTTAGTTGTGGCATGCAGGATCTTTTAGTTGCAGCATATGAACTCTTAGCTACAGCATGTGGGATCTATTTCCCTGACCAGGGATCGAACCCAGGCCCCCTGCATTGGGAGCGTGGAGTCTTAGCCACTGGACCACAGGGAAGCCCCCAAACTTTTTTTTTTTTAATTAATTAATTAATTATTGGCTGCATTGGGTCTTTGTTGCTGCGTGCAGGCTTTCTCTAGTTGCAGCGAATAGGGGCTACTCTTTGATGTGGTGCGTGGGCGGCTTATTGCGGTGGCTTCTCTTGTTGCGGAGCATGGGCTCTAGGCACATGGGCTTCAATAGTTGTGGCATGCAGGCTCTAGAGCGCAGGCTCAGTAGTTGTGGCGCATGGGCTCAGTTGCTCTGCAGCATGTGGAATCTTCCCGGACCAGGGTTCGAACCCGTGTCCCCTGCATTGGCAGGCAGATTCTTAACCACTGCGCCACCAGGGAAGTCCGGAAAGTCCCCAAACTTATACGCTTTTGCACAACAAAGGAAACCATAAACAAAAAAGGAAAAGACAACCTACAGACTGGGAGAAAATATTTGTAAATGATGTGACCAACAAGGGCTTAATTTCCAAAATATGCAAACAGCTCATACAACTCAATAACAAAAACCAAACAATGCAATCAAAAAATGAGCAGACCTAAATAGACATTTCTCCAAAGAAGATGTACAGATGGCCAACAGGCACATGAAAAGATGCTCAACATTGCTAATTATTATAGAAATGCGAATCAGAACTACAGTGAGGTACCACCTCATACAGGTCAGAATGGCCATCATTAAAAAGTCCATAAACAGGGCTTCCCTGGTGGCACAGTGGTTAAGAATCCTCCTGCCAATGCAGAGCACATGGGTTCGAGCCCTGGTCTGGGAAGATCCCACATGCCGCGGAGCAACTAAGCCCATGCGCCACAACTACTGAAGCCTGCGCACTGCAATGAAGAGTAGCCCCCGCTCGCCACAACTAGAGGAAGCCTGCACACAGCAATGAAGACCCAGTGCAGCCAATAAATAAAGAATAAAATATATTCTTTAAAAAAAAAGTCCATAAACAATAAATGCTGGAGAGGGTGTGAAGAAAAGGGAACCCACCTACGCTGTTGGTGTGGGAATGTAAGTTGGTGCAGCCACTATGGAAAACGGTATGGAGCTTCCTCAAAAAACTAAAAATAGAGTTGCCATATGATCCAGCAATCCCACTCCTGGGCATATATCCAGAGAAAACTCTATTTGAAAAGATGCATGCACCCCAATGTTTATTGCAGCACTATTTACAATAGCCAAGATATGGAAACAACCCAAGTGCCCATTGACAGATGAATGGATAAAGAAGAAGTGGTATATATATACAATGGCATATGATTCAGCCATAAAAAAGAATGAAATATTGCCATTTGCAGCAACATGGATGGACCTAGAGATTATCATACTAAGTGAAGTAAGTCAGAGAAAGACAAATATTATATGGTATCACTTATATGTGGAATCTAAAAAATAATACAAATGAACTTATTTACAAAACAGAAACAGACTCACAGACATAGAAAACAAATTTATGGTTACCAAAGGAGAGGAGGGGCAAATTCGGAGTATGGGATTAACAGATACAATCTACTATACATAAAATAGATAAACAACAAGGATTTACTGCATAGCACAGGGAAATACATTCAATATCTTATATAATGGAAAAGAATCTGAAAAAGTATACATATATATGTGTGTGTGTGTATATATATATATATATATATATATATATTTGAATCACTTTGCTGTACACCTGAAACTAACACAATATTGTAAATCAACTATACTTCAATTAAAAAAATAATAAAAATAAAAAATGTCTGGCTTTCCCAGGAAAGTCTGAAAATGCTTCTAGTGTATGTTTGCAGTTCTTTAAAGATGAACAATTTAAAGTTATGACTATTTTTGTAGAGCAGGGGTGCCCAACCCCTGGGCCACGGACTGGTACGAGTCTGCGGCCTGTTAGGAACCGGGCCGCACAGTAGGAGGTGAGCGGCGGGCGAACAAGCGAAACTTCATCTGCCACTCCGCATCACTCCCCATAGCTCGCATTGCCACATGAACCCAACCCCCACCCCCCTGGCTGTGGAAAATTTGTCTTCCATGAAACCGGTCCCTGGTGCCAAAAAGTTGGGGACTGCTGCTGTAGAGGCCTATCCAATCCTTTTACCAGTAATGGTTAATCCCTTCAAAGAAATAGCTCTCCCCTGGGCAATGTGATGCTAATTGCATTTCTCTGCCAAATAGCATTTACCATCTTCCATGGAAAATTATATAGACAGCTAGGCAATAGTTTCATTATATTTTTAGCATTTTGGGGAGAAAAGTAGACATTTGGGGGAAAATTCTTAGGTCATGGTTTATTTGGTCAATAATGATTGAGGGAATAGAAACTACCATTTTTCAAGAAACTAAAAACAAAACAGATTTCCTTTGGAGAGGTGGTGTATCTTCTATGAACTTTCTTAAAGGGTGTGCAATGTATACGAGGCAAGTAAAGAGACACTCTACGGAAGTCCTGCCTTATCTTGTTCGTATGTATTTTGGCTTTCAAAAAGTTACTGTCAGAATTAGATAGATAACCAACAAGGACCTACTGTATAGCACAGGGAACTCTACTGAATATTCTGGGATAACTTAGAAAAGAGTCTAAAAAAGAATGAATATATGTATATGTATAACAATCACTTTGCTGTACACCTGAAACTAACACAACATTGTAAATCAACTATCCTCCAATAAAATTAAAATTAAAAAAAAAAAAAGTTACTGCCAGGATTATCAGTCGGCTTACTGACCATCTTGAGAAATTAGAAACTCCATCGAGCAGACTCCATAGAGCAGAATGTGAGCATCTCCCAAACGGCTTTCGAGTCATATGGGTGGCTTAAGATGAGCCAAGGTAGGAGGATTTTCACCTTGGAAATCGGCAAGCACCGTGAAACAGAATGGATTTTTCCCTTGGAGAGCCAGTTGTCACACATTTACCAGCACACCCCTGGGTGGAATGGGGAGGCGCACCCACAAGAGTTTCCACTGGGAGATGCCGGGGCACCAGTACCCACCCTCCAAGTTCTTCTTTCAAGTTATCTTTTCTCTTTTCTTGTTCTCACATAGTTCCACATGTCCTCCTCCCTTACGTTAGCTAATCATTCTGATGTGTTTAATGTGTATCTTTTTGTTGGTATGCATTCTTATAAAATGTTTTGTTGTTCTGTGCACATATTATAAATATATTTATTATAAATAAAATAAAATATATTTTAAATTTCATAAATGACATTACTATATATTTCATTTTGTATCTTACTTTCTTCACTAAGCCCATCCATGGCACTCGAGGCACATCTAATCCATTGCTTCTCACTGCTGCATAATAAATACTGGAGTACATCCACCACATTTTGCCCACCCACTCTCCCAGTGACATTCTCCCACCCAACTCCCCTCACCACAAAAAACACAGTGCTGCTTACTCTCCAGGATGGCTGCACCAGGCTGCCCTCCCACCAGCAATACCCAAAGTGCCTATAGACTCATAGCCTCACCCAGCCCCTGGCATGACCCAGCTTTCTAATTTTTGCCAGTCTAATTATGAGTATAAAGAGATATAGTTAGTTTGACATACACTCTTCGTAAGTTCTCTCCACAGCCTGTGCTTTCTGCCTTTTGGTAGCTGCTACAACCAGTCTGTGCTTGGCATTTCTCTGAGGGCTCTGAAATTGGACACAGCTTTCTGAGACTGCCACTCTCCTGTTCCTCTCAAAAACACGCTTGATGGCCCTGTCTTGTTTTAAGTTTTTTTGTTCGTTATTAGTTAACAGACCAGGTATATCAAAAGACGGATGGTGAAAGTCAACAATTTTGCAAGATACCGAGGACATGGATCACTCACAGTGCACTTCTTGATTCCCTGGTAGAGATGTCAACTGTATCCAATGGACCTTCGATCCTGGGACTTTATCCTTAAAGGTGGAGGAACCTTCCCCAGGGCAGACAAGTGAAGGCCCGAAGACTGACTGCAGTCAGAGTAGAACAGCAAGTATCTAAAATGGGCAATTTCTGTTTAGAAGTCTGGACTGGTAAAGCCCATTTCTGGAGTCCCACTCAGAGGGGTTCCTTATATTAGATACTTCTCCACAGAATGTATAGGGAATTTTCTTTAGGATTGTAGGGGAAATCCCTTAACTCTTGATTCTGAGATAGATAAATCAAAGGTGAGACTACAATAATAGCAGCCAATTCTTTGGACTCAAGCAATCAATATTAATTATCTGAAGACAAGGCAGCCATCACCATGTGCTGAAGGATATGCCTTGTCATGCCTGGCACTGTGCCTGCACTGAGATATCAGCTGGTCAGATACAGTGGGGAGACTTGGGTTTAATACCTCACGTCAGAAATAGCAGGATACTTAGCAACTGTGTTTCAGCCTGTGAGAGACAGGAGAGTCAGGAACATGCACTCCGGCAGGTGTGCCTCAGTCCAAAGCCCGGCCCTGTCCTCCTGCCACGGCCTCAGCTGTCTGCACCCGGGCAGAGCCGATGTCCTCAGCCTGCTTATACCCACATGCATCTTGAAAATCAACCGAAGGCAAGAGGCATCAGGTTTTGTACTGTTTACCATCAGAACCTTCTCTCCAAGATCAAACAGGCTTTGTACCTACCAACTAACGAGGCTTGCTAGAATCATGAAACGGTGCCCAAGAGATAGTAGGGGTTACAAATATTTTTGCTAAATGAATGAACTTCCTTTAGGGGCAGAGATGATTCTTACTGCATTCCTTGTTCTATTTCCTGTGGCACTGAGAGGTTTCCTGAGTCAGATACTCTGACTGGGGTGGATCCAGAAGCTCAGCGACTGTGGACAGTCAGCAAAACCCCAAGTTAAACAGCCGGGAACCACCAGGCAGACAGACGAACAGATTTAGTCCACACAGCTACATAAGCGGCAGCGTGTAAGTCAAGAGCACAAACTGGGGAGTCAGCCTGGCCATCATTAGAGGCTCCCAGCTCTGCCAGCATTGTGACCTTGACCAAGTTACTTAACCTCTGAAAGCATCCCCATCTGTAAGATGGGGAATACAAATATCTATCCCACAGGGTTTCCGTGAGGAATAAATGAAATAACGTATGTCACATCCCTAGCACATTCCTGACCCACTGCAGGAGCTTAGAGAATGGGAGCTCTTCTGAAAAACACAACTCCCTATAATTTAAGGCCCCACTGTCACTTCTGAATACACAGCTGCCACACCGCAGAAGCTTCTGGAAGGAGAAGCTGTGGCATTCCATGTTCTCAACCTCTGTCAAGGACACAGTTCACCATCTGGACTACACACTCTAGAAGAACAAACAAATTCCTGCTCCTTAAAATAAAAGCAATGGACAGGCCTCCCCCTGCAGAAATGTTCTGGCAAAAGCTACCACATTTGGCCAGTGACCCTAAGCCCTGATGCTGAAGCATTTGTAAACCTGCCTCTTCCCACTGACCTGAAAGCTAAGATTTAGTTTATCACTAGTTAAGAAGTCAGGATGGCAAGGTGACTAGAACACCAGCAGAGGAAGGCAGCCTTACTGGGCTGAGAAGGCAGAGTTCAACACGATTGTATCAGAACAGAATATTCCCCTCCCTACTTAGAACAGGTGAAGGGTTTCTTCTTTTCGTACGGATCCAAGGACAATTTGGTGAAAACAAAGTCATCCAGCCCTGGACTAATTCTGCAGGTTCACGAAACTCCTCCTCCTCCTCTAGTTCCAGCCCCACTGGCTTCCTTTTATTGTTTCCTAAGGGGTTCTTCTTGTACCCCAAAGCTTGTTTGCATGCTGAACTTTTCACCTAATTAATTCCTCATTTTCAAATCTAGGCTAGTCATCCATTTCCTTGGGGAAGTTTTCCCTGACAACTCCAACAAGGACCAATCCACCTGTTTCATAGTATTAAGTACTCCTCATTAATAAACTTATAATTTGTAATTTAAAAAAAGGTCAGTTTTATTTGAACACAACAGGAAACCACTTATTTCAGCTCAGATCTATTTCTACTAATCAGGAAAGTGCTAAGCCTTCAGTTTCTGAGATGTACACAGTGTATTTTTTGAAGTCACTGTCATGCAGTGGTTCTGCAGCCCCTGGACATCAGCACCAGCATGACCTGGGAACTCGTTAGAAATGCAAATGCTTAGGCACCACCCCAGTCCGACAGAATCAGAACCTCTGGGGTAACGTGCCCTCTGGTGGTTCTGCCCCTTAGTGGATGCTGATGGAGTCCCACCCAGATTCCCTTTCCAGCGCACCCGTGCCCTCGCTGCTGAGAGCCAGCTAAACACTCACAATGGCCCTTCTGGAACACTGCCCTTGGCAAAGGGAGCCACCCTGCCAGGCGAGCTACCCCTTTCCCTGGAGAAGACCTCACCGACCAACTGGCCCCTTTGCTGCACCTGGTACTAATTCTGCCAAACAATTCATGTTCTAGGGCCTCCCAGTGGATGGCAATGAGGCCGGACTGCAGAGGAGACCACACTCTTGCTCACAGCCTCCCCTGGGCCCGTCCTGCGTCCCATCTCCTGGGAGCAGGTCCTCAATCAACTGCACAAGAATCCTAGTCTTAGGCTCTGCTCCTAAGGAATCTGATCCATGGCAGTTACTTTCACCATCTCAAAAAATTTACTCTTACCAGAACATGTCTGTCCACAATTGCCACAATTATTTCACCCAGGGCAATTTGAGAACCAGCACCCCCATATCTAAGATCAGACAAACTGGGGCTTAGAGGATGTGGGTGACAGGACACCACTGACTTGTAACTGGTTTCAGGTCTGAATCTCTGTGTATTGTGTGTGGCTCGGGGGTGTTTAGTTTCTGAGATGGTACGGCGGAACGAGACAAACTTGGGTTCAAATCCTGGCACTGAAGTTTGCCAGTTGTGTGAACTTGGTCTGTAAACCTTCTTTCTGCTTCCTCACCACAAAACGGAGATAATGGCATTGCCCAAGACACTGAGTTTTTATGAGAATTAAATGAGATAACACACATACCCTTCAGGGCCTTAGCTTTCTTGTCTCGACCGGCTTAATTAGGGAACTTACGTCACAGGGCCTCTGAGATGATTACTAGCTGTGACCCAGGTGCAGCTCTTAGCAGTGTGTCTTGGCACTGTTGTATATACTCCATGAATGTTAGGTATGCCCAACACTGCCGTCACAGCAAGCAGGCAATGAATGTTCATTCCCACCACTGGCCGAAGGATTTTAGATTTCTCTGGAAGCTCTCTTAAAGAGTCCATTGCATCTCACCGTTCCAATCTTCAGGATAATTTGGTGTGACGCTCTTATTTCTGAGAACCGCTTTTCCAAGTGAAACCACATATACTGAAATTCTCTGATTTTTTTTTTTTTTGCAAGACCAACAGAAGCAAAGAGTTCAGCTTTTTTTTTTAACAGTTCAGCTTTTTGTTGAACGTGTTGTTTAGTCAAAAAAAAAAAAAAAAAAAGCCCGTGTCATCATCAGACTCCTGAGATTCTTCTTTCTTTGCTTCTGCTTTCTTCTCCTCAGCTGGGGCAGCGGCGCTGGAGCGGGCAGGACCGCCTGATCCGCCTGCTGGGGCCGGTCCACCTGCCCCCCGCCTTGCAGATGAGACTCCTGAGGTTGACACTGGCCAGAGCCATGGCAAACAAGCCTGGCCAGAAAGGCTCAACATTTCCGCGGGCTGCTTTAATGAGGGCATTGATCTTACCCTTCGTGGCCGTCGCGTCACTCGTCGTGCAGACCGGGGCCGAGTAGATGCAGGCGAGCTCGGAGACGGAGGCCGCGGCGCGGGCGAGCGCTGGGCGGCGGGACGCCGGGGGCGGCGCCAGTCGCGGCTGAAGGCGGGCCTCCCCCCCGTGCGGCCTCCGCTTCCTCGGAAGCAGCGAGCACCTTCGCGGCAGCTGAGGAAAGGGACTTTTTTCTTTTCTTTTGGTCGAAAACAAAGATACCCTCAGCCAGAATGGACCTAAAGAATTTAGTCTTCCTTCAAGTCTTGCTTAAACCTGCTCACGGAGTAAATGTCTGAGACTCCAGCCCCGACCAGCCCTGACCTGCGCGAGGCTTACAGCACAGGTGTCAGGACTCAGGGCTGAGCGCTCCCGCCCTGGAGGCGGCGGGCTCCAATCGCAGGCCACGACTCACTTCAGCCCGCGCGAACCCCGGGTCCGAAACAGTGTTGCTCTGATAGCTTGAGACCTTATTTTTACTGTGAAGTATTATTTAATGATTTATAATTCGCCAAAGAGGCGAGAAAAAAACATGCATCCTTTTGTTACCAGTTAATAATACGTTAGCTTTGAGGAACGAAATCTCATTTAATCCAAAGTGGAAAAAAAAAGTGAACTGAAGCTCTGCTAGTTTAGCAGCAGGGCGGGTCTGGCACCCGACCAGGAAAGGGGGGCAGTCAGCCGCGCCCCTACTGCATGGCCAGGAAGCCGTTTGTGTGGAGACGTCTCAGTCACTCGGCTGTGACAAACTGCACCCCGATACCCAGAGCGCGTTAAGTCCGAGAGGCCGAGGTGCCCCGAGTGCCCGCGCCCTCCCCGGGGACGAGGGGGGAGGGGGGAGGGGGGAGGGCGCACGCAAAGACAAACAGACCCAGACATTCCGAGAGACCTCTGCCTTAAGAAAATAAGATGTTACGAGACCATATATTTTCTATTTTTATAACATTTTATATAACTCATAAAACAGTGCTTGTATAAAAATTCACACAAAGTTGCTAGAGAGCATACAATTTCCAAAAATGTCCTGGGTTTTTGTTACATTCAGTTTTCTAAGGATGCACTCAAATCAATGGTAAAATGCAGACATTATGCGATATTATCTTTGGTAAAACTATACTCATTATTTTGTCTCCTCACAGTATTAATTCTGATATCCACTTTGTGCAGGGTCTGCTGTCACTAGGATGTCAGAAGAACATTAAGGCTGGATCTACAAGAGGCAAGTATCTCCACGTGACAGTCGGAGCCCTTCGGCCCCCACCCCGTGCCCACTCCATATCATCCATCTACACAGCGAGGCAGGGTAAGAGCTCAATGGCCTCCAATCCGGGGTCTCGAGACCCTCCTCCTCAATCAGGCAAGAAGTAAACATTTGGGGGCAAAGGTGGAAACTGAGGCCATCTCTGCAGGAACCCGAGTGGCCATGCTGTGCTGGGGTAGGCCAGTGACTCTTAGCATTTAAACAGCTAATCCATTCACCACTAAGTAGATCCCATTGGTTGGTTGATGATTGCTGCTGAGGTGGTGCCCCTCCCCCCAAACTTAAAAAGAAAGGAAGGTTTGGAGCCAACACTGAAGGGGGAAGGGGCACACTAACACCCATGACACTGGACACTTTATTCCCTGTCAAACGTGTGTTGTCATGTAGACACAGCCAAAGTGAACTGAAGCAGGATTAGAACACTTAGTACATTCATGACTATCTTCATACATTCTTTTAAAACTTACTAACAGAGCAAAACAAGGGACACTACCACCTATTGTGACTTGCTATTTTACTCAACATCAGAAATGTATCTGTGCTACTTCTTTAGTCCTCTGGACATGAAGGGGAAAACATTCCAAAAAAAGCAAACAAGTAAAAATCAAAGAATTTAGATGGGGAGGGAGACGGGGTTTTGCCAACAGATTTTATGGAAAACATTAAATTTTGAAAAAAAATTAGTATTTTGTACTTCTATTGCTTCGTGTAAAAAAAAACTGGCCCTGGAGCCCACCTGTATGGCTGGAGCTCTGAGGACACCACACAGACAGACACGGGACCCACAGGCGGTTCCTGATGAGTCAGTCCAGAGAGACAAGAAACAGCTCACAGAGTGTGTCCACCTCTCTTCACTGGAAGGGACGCTAAGATTTGGGGGGAAGAAGCCCTACAAGGAAAGGTATTAAGGAAACCACCAAAACACGGTTTCCAAAAATTGAACATGCTTTAGGTTCTAAAGAGACATAGTTCATTCCTAGAACCTGTTGATGTCTCTATCGTGGGTAGATAGGATGATTTTTTTTTTTTTTTAATTATTAAATGATTGTGCTTCTGAAGTTGCAGGGTCACATTCCACCCTCTAGAAAGCAGGGCAATTTTCACATGGCTTGGAATCCTCTTGGATACATCCTAGAGACCAGAACAAATTCCATGGCACCCTCCCACCCACAGGGCTGGTGGACGAGACAGTGCCACTGCCATCTTTGGGTGTGTGCACGCGCGTGCGCGCAGGCATGCATTTATGTGCTGGAGAGACTAAGGCATAGAGGAAGGCCCAGGAGAGGGGAAGTGAGTCTCTGGCTGCTTCAGTCCTCCTCCTTTCCAGGCACAAAGAGGTTGAGCTTGTTATTCATGTCAGTCCCCTTCCTCTCACTTCAGTTTTTTACTAAGAAATGTGTGTGTGCACATGTGGGTGCGTGGGGAGACAGTCATTTATTAAGTCCCTGTGCATTTCTAAATTGCAATAATTTAGGTCCGCAGTTTCAATAGAAATAATCTGTAAATGACATTTAAAAGCAAATTTACTAAAGTTAGATCAGCAACTTTACACTGCTCAGAATCTTGTCATATTAAAAAAAAAAACAACTGCCCGCTGGGTGCAGGCAAAATTCTGTCATACAGCCACTGAAACTGAAGTCCTTATCTGTATGAAGAAAAGTCATAGATTGTTTCTATTTTTTCTGCATTTTAAGGTAGCAAAATATTAAGCCATTAGATTATTAAATCAGTAACATTCCACAAGGGCTTTAGGACTACCGTGTGTGATTCAATTCATTTTCTAGCTTTCTGGTATGATGTACTGTGTTTGTTTGGGTTAGACTGTTTCCTTTCCCTCTTAGGCACTGGCCCCCACAGTCAGGTAGGTAAAAGTGTTGTTTTTATATTAAGGACTTTACCTGTTGGGGAGTTTCCTCCAGGTTGGAATCCTGGAGAGCATGCCGCTGGCCTGGAGCAATGTGACCTTCCCAACCAGGGGAGAGAAAAGAGATGTCTCATCCCGAGGCCAAGGGACCAGCCAGATGTAGGACAGCAGGACCTTCTGAGGGCCCAAAGGGAAAGCTCTGAGTGGACCCTGGGAAGGGATATGGGAGCCCCATTTGAGATGGCCTGTGTCCTTCCAATACCAGGTATCCCCAAGAGAGCCCAAGGCTTGGGCCCGCCCTGAGGAACAAGGATGTGTACTGACTGGCGGAGCTGACACTGAGGGGTGGTGAAGTCACCGTAGCTCCCAGAACCCGGGTTTTGTTTTGTACAAATACACACATGGAAAGTAAACAGTTCTTGGTGAGCCCAAAGGGGCCCATCCTTAGATCAAACAAGAAGCCAAATATCCACACACACTTTTCCAAGGTAATGTGTCTGCCCCTCCAACAGCATCCTTGCCTAGAGAGGAAAGGGGGCAGTGGGAGGACACAGCTCAAATGAGGACATTGTGAACGTGTTTCCACGTCTCTCTACATTCATATCATCACCATCATCATCATCATCCAGTGTTCTCGTCTACAGAGTGAGCACAACATTCCACCGGCGCAGCAGTGTGGGCCAGGCCAGGCCATGCCGCCCCCTAAGCCCCTTCCTCGGCACCACAGTGGGAGGGAGAAGGTGACTGACCATGGTCAGAAAGACATCGCACTATTCCATCCCCTCCACCGCCATCCAAGAGGCATCCTGACTCTTCCAAAATCCGATGTAAGAGACAAGGTCAGTAAAATCCGTCTCTATGCCACCTGAAGCTATTAGCCATCATGCATGAACATGGCACTTCTAAAAATTTCATTTATCTGAAACCGTCTTAAAAAAAAAAAAAATTCCCAGCAACTGAAGTCATCTTACAGTACTTCATCTCAAATATTTAAAAGATTTTTTTTCTAAGTAAAATGGCCTCCACAGAGCCCAATGATTTTCTTAAAAAGGGTTTCTTTTTAACTTAAAAAAAATTGATAAAAGTGGAAGATGTAAAACGTGGGAAGAGGACCAAGAGGGCTGCTCGATTTGCATTTCAAATTGTGAGGGGACTGGGAGGACACTGCCAAGGAAAGGGAGCCCTGACTCCTGAGGCCTCTCTGCTATCACAGCTTGGCCCTCCCCAGACTCTGGCTGCACCGCCAGGAACACAGGACGAAAGTCGTAAGTACAAGAGGCCAAATGCGAGGCTTCTTTCTCGCAGCCGTGGCCGGCGGGGCGGTCACGTGTGCAAATGCAGCAGGCCACTCCCCGCCGACATAAGGTGCGCGGCTGTGGACACGTCGCGGGCTCCGGCAGAACGCTCAGTGCCCGCGGTGCCCATCACTTCTCCACCTTCTTGGCTTTCTTCAGGATGTCGCATTTCTTCCTGTTGGGGCGGCGGCACCGTTCGTCGATGCTGGGGATACATTCGTAGTGCCACACCTCCTCCATCTTCTCCACCGGGTACACGGCCTCCACGTAGTGGCGGATGAGCCTCAGCCGCGTGGGGTCCAGCTGCTTCTTGTTGCACGCCCCGGAGTGGTTGTACTGCAGCCGGAGGTTCTCGGCGGTGAAGAGTTCGGGGAAGAGCCTGACGAGCAGCCGGGCGGCGAAGTTGCCCACAGAGAGGCTCTGCTGCACGATCTCGCGCACCTCCTTGTCTGACAGCAGGTACGGCGAAGGCACCGGGAAGTCGGGCGAGGGCACCACCAGCTCGTCCAGGGGGATCTTGCAGAAGTCCTTGCTGCTCCTTTCGGGGGGCAGCGGGGGCCCCTCAAATTCCTCCCGGAACCGCTCGGGGTTGATTGCATAGCTGGCCAGGTCCCTGCACTCCGGGCCCGGCACATGGACCTTGCGCTGCTGCTGGTAGGAGCGCCTCTGCTCTGTGTCCCGGCGCCGGCAGCGCTCGTCCAGTTTGCCCACGAACTCCAGTGTCCAGACGCGGTCATTCTTGGCCCGCGGGTAGAGCAGCTGCACGTAGTGGCGGATGAGTTTGATGCGGGACGGGTCCAGCTGTTTCTTGCCCAGGGATCCGCTGCAGTTGTACTGCTTGCGCAGGTTCTCGTGGGTGAAGAGCTCGGGGAATAGGTGCACGAGCAGGCGTGAGGCAAAGTTGCCAATGGACAGGCTGCTCTCGTAGATGCTGCGCAGCTGCTCCTTGCTGAGCAGGCAGTCGGCGCCAGGCACCTCGAAGTCGGGCTGCGGGATCTCCAGCTTGTCGAAGTCGATGGGCACCAGCCAGATCTTCTTGGACCGCCGGCCGGGCCGCTCGCCCTCGAAGCTGTCTTCCACCTTGACCACGGAGATGTCATCGGGAAGGCTGGAAGAGTCGTAGCAGTCGTCCCGCGGGGGCTCGCCCTCGCTGCCCGCGTCCAGCCCCAGGCCCTCCAGCTCGTCGTTGATGCGCTGGGCGCACTGCTGCAGCCAGGCCTCCTCCTCCTGCATGTCGGGGAAGTAGATCTCCGTGTAGTTGCGGATGATCTGCAGCCTCTGTGGGTCCAGCTCCTGCTTGCCTCCGTCCCCGTAGCAGCTGTACTGCTCGCCCAGCTTCCGGTGGTCGAAAAGCTCGGGGAAGAGCCGGTGCAGAAGGAAGACCGCGAACTCCCCGGGCGACGAGGCTTCGTCCAGGAACTCAGTTAGGTCCTGCGTGTCCACCACGTGGTCCGAGGCGATGGTACTGCTCCGGTCCAGGGACAGGGCCTCCTCCTGGTCTTTGCTGTCCAGGAAGTGGCCGGCGTCCACCTGCTCGGCCTCGAAGAAGCCGGCGACCTGGCCGCCGGGCTGGCTGTCCTCCATTTCCCGCTGGGCCCAGAAGCGGCTGAAGAAGTCGTTCAGTTGGGGCAGGCACTCAGCCTGCCACACGGCCGTGTCCTTCACCGATGGGTAGTAGACCTCCACGTAGTTGCGGATGAGCTGCAGGTGCAGCGACTCCAGCTTCCGCTTGGCCGCAAAGCCGCAGGCGCTGCAGCCCCGGGAGAAGTCCACGTCGCTGAAGAGCTCAGGGAAGAGCTGCACCAGCAGGCGGCAGGCCAGGTCGCCGCCCGACAGGCTCTGGTCCACGATCTGCTTGAGCTCGGCTGCCGTGAGCTGGTACTCGGGGGGCGGCTGGAACTTGGCTACCATCTCGGTAGGGCTCACCTGCTTCTTGATGCGGCTCACCTCCAGGGAGAGCAGGTCCACCTTGCTGTGCAGCTGCGACATGTTGGAGGAGAGCGTGTTGAGCATGTAGAACATCTTCTGGATGAGAAAGTAGATGTTGGGGTCACCGTCGGTGGCTGCCGTGGCGCCGCCGCCGTCCCGCTTCTGTGGCTCGTTCAGGAGCCGCAGCGGTGAGGGGCTGTTCCTGGGGTTCGCCTTCTCGAAGAGCTCTAACGTGTTAAGCGCGTCTCCGGTGGGAGGGTTCTTCTTCTCCATGATCTTGTGCGAGATGCCGTACAGAGGCTTCTTGTAGGAGGGCGTGGTCACGTCGTTGCTGGGCTCCTCCTCGCCCGGCCACAGGGAGCCAGAGCTCTTGCCCCTGCCTGCCTGCTCCCCGTTGCCCTGGCAGGGCGAGCTGTTCTCCCGGTTCCGCATGCCTGCTAGGAGCGCCTGGAAGACAAGAAGTGCGTTAGCTGAGGGTTCTGGTTTACCACCCTAGACACAAAGAGGGGCCAAGGTCGATCGCAGGAGCCTGTGAGAAAGTGTTTCCCTTGCCCGGGAATCACTCTGCCGGTACACAGCACACCACTAACACAAACCTGCATCCCAGCGCCAAACTTGCTCGCTCTCCCTACTTCCTGAGAGGCTCAGGCTGGACCTCGAAAGCTTCTAATTCCTGTAGGACACAAGCCCTGAACTTCCTGTCTACAAGGCCTGGCAGGAGACAACACAGATCCTGGCAAGGCCGGGCAAGAGTCCTCGAGGGATGGGAGAGACCCCGGGCACAGGAAGCGCTCCTGTGGCAGTTTAGCCTTGGGCAGGTCACCTCATTGCCCTGACTGCTCTCAGACAGGGAGGATTCCTGCCAACGGCAGCTCCAGAAGGCAGCAGCATGTTGTCCAGCCTGCAGCCTCTAGGAGAGTAGGTGTCTCCACTCTGGACAGGTCCCAAGATGCATGGTGTTGAGCACGGAAGAACTGGGGTCCAGCAGTCCCCAACCTTTTTGGCACCAGGGACCGGTTTCATGGAAGGCAATTTTTCCACGGACAGCGGTGGGCTGGGGGATGGTCCAGGAGGTAATGTGAGTGATGGGGAGCGATGGGGAGCGGCAGATGAAGCTTCGCTCGCTTACCTGCTGCTCTCCTCCTGCTGTGCGGCCCAGTTCCTAACAGGCCGCAGACTGGTAGGGGTCCGCGGCCCAGGGGTTGGGGACCCCTGGTCTAGAGAGTGGCAGTCTGTTGTCAACTCTACTACTGCCTGGAGTCACATCTAATCTCAGACTGGAAAAGGCCCAGAACTCACCCAAGCCCGGGCGACTGTGGATTCTGTGAAGTGATGAGGCCTCCCAGGTTTCTAAGTCTCGGTCTCCTAGCCCTTCTTGGTCCAGCAGCCCTTCTCAACCAGAACTGCAGAAGAGTATTAAGCCCCATGTCCTAAAGCACCCACTGCATGTACTGAATTAACACCTTTCCTATGCATCTAGAAAGGTACTTTCTATGTACTCTCCAGCTTTGCTCAATAGAGGACAGTGAGAGAATTAAGCCCTACCAAAAATGATTTCAGGGATTATCTCCTCAACTCGCCCAAGGCTGGCACACTCTGCAGGTCCACTCCTGATGGACTCCCAGCGCAAGTTCAAGATAGCCTTTTTTTAAAAAAATAAATTTATTTATTTATTTATTTATTTTTGGCTGTATTGGGTCTTCGTTGCTCTGCGCGGGCTTTCTCTAGTCGCGGTGAGCGGGGGCTACTCTTTGTTGCAGTGCTCGGGCTTCTCATTGCAGTGGCTTCTCTTGTTGCAGAGCACAGGCTCTAGGCGCATGGGCTTCAGTAGTTGTGGCACATGGGCTCAGTAGTTGTGGCACACGGGCTTAGTTGCTTCACGGCATGTGGGATCTTCCCAGACCAGGGATCGAACCCGTGTCCCCTGCATTGGCAGGCGGATTCTTAACCACTGTACCACCAGGGAAGTCCTGAAGATACCCTTGAAGACTCCAAAGCTTGAGCCCAAGCTTCATACCAGAAGGCAACTGCCCAGACCATTTGGGATCCCAGAGTCCTCAGCTTTCTTTAGTGGTTTTCCCTACTGCCAGGCCCTGGATGGTTTAAGAGGCTTATTTACATATATATGGACAAGTGATTTTCAACACAGGTTCAAAGGCAATTCAGTAGAAAAAGGAGAATCTTTTCAACAAATGATGCTAGAAAAATTGGATATACATGTGCAAAAAAAAAAAAAAAGCAAAAACGTTTCATCCTACATATATCATATAAAAAATTAACTAAAAATGGATCATGGATGTAAAAATAAAAACTAACTTAAAATTCTACCACTTCTAGAAGGAAGCATAAGAGCAATCCTTTATGACCTTGTTTTAGGCAAATATTTCTCAGATACAATACCACAAGCATGATCCATAAGAGAACAAACTGATAAACTGGACTTCATCAAAATTTAAAACTTCTTTAAAAGATGAAAAACAAGCCCAGACTGGAAGAAAACACAGGCAAATCATTTATCTGATAAAGGACTTGAATCCAGATTACATAAAGAACACTCAAACTCAATAATGACATACAACCCAATTAATGGCTTCAATAGTCACTTTGGATAAGCCATATAAATGGCCAAAAAGCACATAAAAAGATGCTTAGTGGGACTTCCATGGTGGTCCAGTGATTAAGACTCCACACTTCTACTGCAGGGGGCACGGGTTTGATCCCTGTTTGGGGAACTAAGATCCCACATGTTCCACAGTGCGGCCAAAAAATAAATTAAAAAAAAAAAGATGCTTAGTAACCTGCACATTAAAACCACACTGAGATACCACATCACCCCCACTAGGATGGGTGTAATCAAAAAGACAGACAGTACTGAATGACGGAGATGATGTGAAGGAACTGGAACTCTCACATGCTGCTGGGGTGGATATAAAATGGTATAACCACTTTAGGAAACAGTTGGTATTTTTTTAAGAAGTTAAATATATATGGGACCATATGATCCAGGTATTCCATTCCTAGGTGTTTATTTACCAAGCAAAATGAAAGCACATGATCATACAAAGACTTACATGCAGATGTTCATGGCAGCCCTGTTTGTAAATAGCCCCAAACTGGAAACAACCCAAGTTTTTAACAAGTATATAGATATACTGTGTTATACAGCAGAATGCTACTCAGCAATAGAGCTGATAAACATGACACTCATGATGAATCTCAAAATAATTAAGCTGAGTGAAAGAAGCCAGTCAAACAAAAGAGGCCTGTAGGATTCCATTCATATAAAATTCTAGAAAATGCCAACTCATCTTTAGTGACAGAAAGCAGATTAGTGGTTACCTGGGGATGGGGGGAGGATGCAAAAGGGCACAAGGAAACGTTCATGGTAGTAGGTGATGGATATGTTTCTCATCTTGATTGTGGCATAGTTTCATTGGTATACACGTCAAAACTTATCAAATGGTATGCTTTAAATACGTGTCGTTTATATATTTCAGTCATAAATTTGTTTTTGACAAATGTTGAATTTGACCCCAAAACATACTGGAATATATTTTTGAGGGTCTAATTAAGCAGAAGAACTAATTGGTGAGCACCTGTGGGTGTCAGGGGAGCAGGCAGGGTTGAAGCACAAAGCATGTGCTTCCACAGACATGCGCATGCCTCAGGCAACTAGAAAATCGACAAGGACAAAGTGCATCCTTAAGATGCTTCCCCACCTGGGGAAGAATATGGTTGGCATAACCTGGCCCAGCCCAGCGCTTCTGAAAGTCTAATATCCATATGAACAGCCTGGGGTCTAGTTAGAATACAGATTCTGATTCAAGGCTCTGCATTTCTAACAAGCCGTTGGACCTCTCCGGGTGGCCAGGGCCAGGTGCCCTCAGTTTATCTCATCCAGGCAGATTCAGTGTCATTTGTAAGCATTCAGATAACTAATGCCAGCACAACACAGTACATGAGGTGCTTTTCTCTTGCAGCCTAAAAAAATGTAGGGAACAGACACTCTCAGGGGGGCAGCCGTTACAACGGCAGGTGAGCAATACGAAGGCCTGAGGTGGAAAGAGACAGTGAGGCCACATAAGCATGTGAAACTCTGATCCTTCTGAACCTCCCACATGTTATCGTTCATTTAAATGGATGAATTACTTCCTGGACCCTCTCTTTTAAATAATGGAATCATCAGACTCATACGAGACAAAGGCTAATTTTTCTCTTGCATCTCTGTTGACAACACCCACGCAGAACAGCTACTTTACTCTCTCAGGACCCTGAAAATAAAGGAATTCTTTCAAGTGTTTCAATTATCCCACCGAGGTAGGCAATACTTTCTTCAGGGTTTGTTTGTCTAAACTGATGATGGGGGCTTCCCCGGTGGCGCAGTGGTTAAAGAACCTGCCTGCCAACGCAGGGGAAAACGGGTTCGAGCCCTGGTCCAGGAAGATCCCACCTGCCGCGGAGCAACTAAGCCCGTGCGCCACAATTACAGAGCCTGTGCTCTAGAGCCCACGTGCCACAACTACTGAAGCCCACGCGCCTAGAGCCCAAGCTCTGCAACGAGAAGCCACTGCAATGAGAAGCCCGCGCACAGCAATCAAGAGTAGCTCCCGCTCGCCGCAACTAGAGAAAGCCCGCAAGCAGCAACGAAGACCCAATGCAGCCAAAAATAAATAAATAAAATAAATAAATTTATAAACTGATGATGGGTCAGGGGCCCCTGGCCCCCCTACCCCACCCCCCAACCACGCCAAAAAACTTCCCAAGAGCAGAGGACCAGGGGCCTGCTGGGCTGGGGCGAGCCTGCCACCTGCCCCTCTCCTCGTGGGGTCTCCTCCCTGAGCTATCCCCATCCTCATCACACTGCACAATGGTTACATGATGGGACCAGGTCCTTCCTGAGTCCATCCCTAGTGCCCTGCAAAGTGCCTGCAACAGAGAAGAGCTCACTGAATGTTTGTTAAGCAGGGTAAAGTGTCTACCACACTCAAATATATGCTTAAGAAAAAGAACCTGTTCAGAGAGGCCACTAGCATAATGAATAACATGAGTGTAGGGAGGTATAAAGGAGTGGATAGGTCCTCTGCATGACCTTTCATGCTTCAGCTTCCTGTGTGTAACTCAGGGATATATCATGGTACCTGTCTCTGGGAACCAGGGTAGCTATGATGACCTAATGAGATAATGTATATGAAGCACTGAGCCTGTGTCTGAATCAGTAAGTGCTTAATATTTACTGTTTTAGTATGATTATTATTAAACAACGCTCTTCCCAAGCTGCAGCAGTGACAATACTATGGGCTTTTTATTGAACTAGTTGTAATGGTTACTCTCAACCAGTAAATAAGAGAAGAACTTTCCTACAGTGCAGCAGGGTAAGTCACTCACAGAAGGCGTTCTTAGAGGTCTATTTGCTCTAAAGACTGGGGCTGGGAGGAGTACAGGAAGGACAGCTGAGCTCAAGGTGGGGTTTCAAGCTCTTTTCAGTTCTGTAGTTCTGCTATCTGGCAGAAAGCAGAGGATAATTTTAAAAAGGAAGGAAGAGGGACTTTCCTGGTGGTCCAGTGGTTAAGAATCTGCCTTCCCCAAGAAGCACACGAAGAGCTGGTCAGCATCACTAATTATTAGAGAAATGCAAATCAAAACTACAATGAGGTATCACCTCACACCAGTTAGAATGGGCATCATCAGAAAATCTACAAACAACAAATGCTGGAGAGGGTGTGGAGAAAAGGGAACGCTCTTGCACTGTTGGTGGGAATGTAAATTGATACAGCCACTATGGAGAACAGTATGGAGGTTCCTTAAAAAACTAAAAATAGAATTAGCATATGACCCAGCAATCCCACTACTGGGCATATACCCAGAGAAAAACATAATTCAAAAAGACACATGCACCCCAGTGTTCACTGCAGCACTATGTACAATAGCTAGGTCAGGGAAGCAACCTAAATGCCCATCGACAGACGAATGGATAAAGAAGATGTGGCACAGATATGCAATGGAATATTACTCAGCCGTAAAAAGGAATGAAATTGGGTCATTTGTAGAGACGTGGATGGATCTAGAGACTGTCATACAGAGTGAAGTAAGTCAGAAAGAGAAAAACAAATATCGTATATTAACGCATATATGTGGAACCTAGAAAAATGGTACAGATGAACTGGTTTGCAGGGCAGAAATAGAGACACAGATGTAGAGAACATATGGACACCAAGGGGGGAAAGTGGTGGGGGGGTGGTGGTGGTGGTGGGATGAATTGGGAGATTGGGATTGACATGTATACACTAATATGTATAAAATGGATAATAAGAACCTGCTGTATAAAAAATAAATAAAATAAAATTCAAAAATTCAAAAAGAAATTATAAAACAAAAAACCGAATCTGCCTTCCAATGCAGGGGACGCGGGTTCGATCCCTGGTTGGGGAATTAAGATCCCGCATGCTGCAGGGCAACTGAGCCCTCGTGCCACAACTAGAGAGCCTGCACACCACAACGAAGATCCCGAGTGCTGCAACTAAGACCTGACGCAGCCAAAAATAAATAAATAAAATAAATAAATATTTTAAAAAAGAAAACTTAAAACAAATTAAAATAAATAAAAAGGAAAGAAGAAAGGAAAGAAAGAAAACCGCACACACACACATCAGAAACTTGGAGAAAGGGATGGAGATGGTTGAAAATCTTTACTCCTGACACAGTGTGTTTAGAACTGTGGGTTGTCACGTGACCCATTACTAAATGATGACATTGATTTGATGGGTCAAGACCAGCATAAAAGAGGGAGTGGAGAATTCCTTGGCAGTCCAGTGGTTAGGGCTCCACGCTTCTACTGCAGAGGGCACGGGTTCAATCCCTGGTCGGGGAACTAAGATCCTGCATGCCGTGCAGTGCAGCCAAAAAAACAAAAACAAAAAAAGAAAGAGGGAGGGAAGGAGGAAGTATGAAAGAGAGACAGGAAAGAAAGAAAAAAAGAAAACAGAATAGAAAATATCAGAGGGCATTGCACACAGTAAGTAAATTCAAGAAGTTTTGTTCTATTGCTCTGTGTCTCTTTATTTACATACAAATCCATATATGTGAACCAGATGGCTCTATAATGTGAATTTATAACTGTGGGTCACTGTTGAAAAGCACTGCCCTAATAAATTCAAATTGTCTTACTTGCTAATTCCTATAGACTGTAAATTAGATTTTTAGCAATTTACTCACCATTAATTTTTTTTTTTTTTTTTTTACTTTTATTTGCATTTATTTTTTGCAGCATTTATTCCTGGGCCATAAGTTTTTGTTTCTTCAGTTTCTTCTGGTATATCTTTTTCTTCTGGGCAACCTCCTCTTCTGGTTTAGTAACAATCTGTTCTTTTTCAGTAAGGATCATCTCAATGTGGCAGGGAGAGCTCATGTATGGGTTGATCCCACCATGAACTCTGTAAGTCCTGTGCCGCATCTTGGGGGCTTTGTTCACCTGGATGTGCTCAATGACCAGAGAATCTACATCTAAGCCCTTAAGTTCAGCATTATTCTCTGCATTTTTTGTTTTGTTTTGTTTTAACTATTTATTTATTTATTTTAACTTTTGGGTTTATTTATTTATTTATTTATTTATTTTATGGCTGTGTTGGGTCTCCGTTTCTGTGCGAGGGCTTTCTCCAGCTATGGCAAGCGGGGGCCACTCTTCATCGTGGCACGCGCGCCTCCCATTATCGCGGCCTCTCTTGTTGCGGAGCACAGGCTCCAGACGCGCAGGCTCAGCGATTCTGGCTCACGGGCCTAGCTGCTCCGCGGCACGTGGGATCCTCCCAGACCAGGGCTCGAACCCGTGCCCCCTGCATTGGCAGGCAGACTCCCAACCACTGCGCCACCAGGGAAGCCCTACTCTCTGCATTTTTGAGCGTGTGCAGTGAAAATTCAGCACTCTTTCTGGGCCACCGACCCTGCATCCAGCCCCACTGTTTGGCCTGGGCACACCTACCAACTCCACCATTGTATCGACGGAATGGCACACACTGCTTCTTTAAAGTGACATCCTTCAGATACTTGGTGGCTTTAGGATATGCGTACCCTTAATGGCCTGGGCAGTTTCACAAGTGTTCTTAAGGTGAACACGAACATTTGAACCTCTTGACTTGCATGATTTTGTGGGGTTTTCTGGGTCAAGTGAATAGTGAACCATTTTTAGAGGTCACCTCAGGCCACTTACCGGAAAGGAAAAAGCACTCACCATTAAATTTTATTACACCAAAATAATTTTGGAGGTCCCATGGATCATAAGATTTCCGTGAGGTTTTACCAATATAGAGTAATTTGAGTGTGTAATGCCAATCATGAAAAAAAAAAATCATAATTACATTACAACTGATTTTGGAAAGGGGCAAAGCAAAGGCTTTGTAACAAGCAGTTCCACTAATACATTTAAATAAGATTCCATGCAGAGAAAGATCACCAGAAACTCACATGCCATGCAATAAGAGTACACGTTCTACGGGGGATCTGCCCTTATTAACACTCAGAGTAGAAAATAAGCACAGGGACAAGTTTCTGGGTGAACTACCTGAACAAAACAAACAGAAGTCGTTTGACTCCAGCACATTCCTACGGCGAGTGAACAGCAGAGTGTATCAGAACTGGAGACCCCCCATAACTCTCACTACTCAGCCTCATTAATAAAAACATTTCAGTTTCTACCAAGCATGTTAGAAACACTGCCATCAATACAAACATTTTTGGCTAAGTTGCTTGAATAAAAAATTAAGTTAGAGTCCCAGCAGAGGGCAACATTCCTCACTCCCAGAGACCTTGGACACACAATTCAACACAAAGCATGACACAAGCACCAAAGAGAAGGTTCTTAGATATCCCCACACTGGTGTCCTGTCAACTCAGTGCTCCAATTAATTCCACAAATGCTGCCAAGGCACGATGGGCTGGCTGCATTTGCTGCTGCTGATAAAATCTCTGCTCAGCTGTCTAGGAGTATCAAGAAATCTTTAAATCTGTGCTACTTGGCACTGGTGTCTGGCTGACACCGTTCCCAATTCTCCGAGGCTCATCTTCCAACCATATGTGAACTCTGCTGCACAGCTCAGGCTCTGCAGTGCCAGCATCTCTCCTGGATCCGATCCGTGCATTTCATTCTACCAGTAGCACCCTTAGACTCAAGCGGGAATGCCCAAATCTCTTGGCTGGAGAGTCTGACTGATCAAAAGGAGGTTGATGTAAGGTTATGGATGTGTCCATGCCCAGTGACATCTTGGGGACTGGGTCACCATGGAGATGCTCCAAGTCCTGAGTCTTCCTCAGGACTCCAAATCCAAGAGCAGTCACTGAATTCAGTTCAACGAATGATGAGTGGCTAAATGGTGCCCAGTCAGCTAAGTGGAACACCAAGAAAGCAGCATGCCTTCAGAGGAGTAGGGAGTTGAGGATTAATGTGGCATCAAGGGCAGACCATGAAAAAGGGCTCCTAGGGGGCTGGCACCACCACCCACCTCCAAATAATCGAGATGGGGTGATGCTTTTCATTTTTAACAGAATGTTTATCTTCATCATCATCATTAAATGACCAGATGTAGTTAGCAATAAGGAATGGAAGAGCTCTCTACCACATAGAGTCAGTAAACAAACATTACTGAGTGCCCAACATCTGTCAGGCACTGTGCAAGGCCCTGGGGACACAGGGAACAAGCCCATCTCTGCCCTCATGGCTTCTATCATTTGGGTTATCCTTTATACTGCTGACACTGTGTGGTGAGGATGGAGAATGTGTTATCATGCCTGAATAAATAAGAATCTGGGGAGATAAAGCAACTTATAGGAAGGGAGAAGAGAAAGACCATAGGGATGGCAAAATATCAGGGCAGGGCATCCTTAGAGGCTCCTCACAGCATCTTACAAATACCCCACAGTGCTCAGGGCCACCAGTGTTTTAAGTGCACAGTTCCAAATCAAGCAGGCTTGGTAGTGCTAGCTTCTCTGAGCCTCATTAAAATGGGAATGGCCACAGTACCTATCTGCTAGGGCTGCTGTGGAAATGACTGCGAATCTCCAGCTGGGACCATAGTGAATGACACCTAGGAGGTGTTCAGTACACTTGCACTGAGCGAATGAGATGGCAGTTCCATTCGCCAATTGAAAACCAAACTGCAGTGACACTTTAGGATTAAAAACAAACATAGAAACAAAGAACCCCAGGACAACAAGGCTAACTTCTGCCTGGCACAGGGCTCTTGAATATCACCCCCACTTCCATGAACAAAAAGATGATTAGCAATAAAAACGCTGGCTACTCACCTCCCACATCTGCTGTATTTGGCTATCATGCCTTTCCCAGCAGAGGCGCCAAATATGTCTTTATACAGCCTTTTGTTAGATTTTTTGAGGGAGGTTTTATTTTTCTTCTAAGCATTGTACTAAATGTCACTCATAGCCAGGCCGTCAGCATTGATGGGAGTTTGAATGTGACAGACCTTTAGCATCAGGGCCACCACTCAAATCCTCCCCCCTCGCCCTCATCCCTCTTCCTTGGGGTCAAAGGAGAAGATGGAAGGTGCTCAGAATCAAGGGCGCTCAGGCCGGGGGCGTCCAGGAGGGCATCAGATGGCCTCTCTTGGCACTTCCATGCCATTTTCCTTCTGATAAACATGGAGGGAGGCAGCTGAATACTGACCGTAAGGGGTGGTAGTTGGAGATGGGGGTTGGGGAGCAGGAAATAAACATTTTTGAAGGCTGATGTAGGGCAGGCCCCGTGCTGGGCTCCTTCCAGGGGTTGTCTTGATCCACACAAGGAACCAATGAGGAAGCAGTGTCACCCCTCATCACCGTGGAGGGACCTGAGTTTGGGAGGTCACGGAATTGGCCAAAGGCTCCGTGGTCAACTCCCCCTTATCTGACTCCAGTCTCCATTCATTCTGGAACTGACCATTCCTACGGGCTGGATCAGAGAAGGTGGGGCTCACCTCCTGGATACGGAGCGGGGAGCTGAGTTTTCCCAGTCACTCCTGACACCTCACACCAGGAACAAGGCTGCCCCACTGGCATGCTGGCACTTGACTTTAACTTATATGTCTGAGCTGGCTCTTCTCTCTGGGGGAGATATTAATTCTCTCATCACTGTTATATGGATTAAATGAAACAAGAAAAGGAGTGGGGTTATTTGTCAGGTAGGGAGTCAACAGCTGTTAACGTACATGCTTTCCACTTTTTTGGATTATTGCTTGTTTCAGCCTCCGTTCCTCCGTCTTACCCTGTGATGAAAGTGCTTAAGATAGTCGTATATACTCCCTGCTTCCACTCTCCCACCTCCTCCTTCCCCACCACACATGTAAGACGGATCAGAGAAAACCCAGGGAGAGAAGGATAAAGGGCTATCCACTCTAAATTAGGACTAGTACCATTTTGAAAAATCAACACATGCTATAATTTCATAAAACCAATGGGTTGTTCTAAAGCCCCCAGGGTTCTGAGGCTACTGATTTACTGACATATCAGCTTATACAAACATTTAAAAGGAAGCACTGCCTTGACTTCACATGACACCATTCTACAAGGAGCTCAAGAATTTCAAAAGGTTTATACTTACATATATATATTTTTTTACAGAACAGGAAGGGGAGCAGGGCTATCAACCTCACATTATCTACACTAAGGGAAATGAACAAAGCTAACAGCACTCCCAAAATAAAACCCAGGACTTAAGTGTCTTTTCTACTCCAAAATCTAATGGGTTACAGCTGCCTGCTGTATCCAATCCACTGAAAAGTAAACATAGGGGACTTCCCTGGTGGCGCAGTGGCTGGGAGTCCGCCTGCCAAAGCAGGGAACACAGGTGGGATCCTGGTCCGGGAGGATCCCACATGCCACGGAGCGGCTGAGCCCGTGCGCCACAACTACTGAAGCCCATGCTCTGCAGCAGGGGAGGCCACCGCAATGAGAGGCCTGCACACCGTGATGAAGGGTGGCCCCCGCTCACCACAACTGGAGAGGGCCCACGTGCAGCAACGAAGACCCAACGCAGCCAAAAATAAATAAGTAAAAAAAAAAAAAAAAAAAAAAAAAGTAAACATAGATGACCAATTAGAATATGTAAATTGGACAAGTCATATTAGAAATATTCAAATATATATTGGTTCTCTTTTCTCCAAACATGTCAGAATTCCTGGATGCTGCTGAAGCTCCGGCCAGACAAAGCTTATTGCCTCACCAGATCTAGAAGAGCATCTGCAACCTTCAAATCATTTCTGTGATGCTCAGGGAAATCCTTCCACTGTGAGCCTCAACGGACCTTTCCCCAATGCAGGACCTTTCCTGACCTGCTTCATACACTGAAGGATTCAACTAAAATACAAATCATAAGAACCTTCTCCTTCCCCTTCTATCCCCAGAAGACGAAGATGCTCCCTTCTCTACGATGCCAATAAAATGTGTTGGATGAAAGGATGAAGAGTGACAACATTTGTGCAATGAGGCAATGGGGCCACCTTGGGCTGTCCACAAAGGCCACAAACCAGCCTACACGTGATCAGAATTCCTTCTTGATGCAAGAGCTGGCTGTTCCTTGCTGTGGTGAATTGTTTATAAAAATGGCCGTCATAGTTCCCCTGTCCTTGTGTGGAAATCTCTTTGCAACGTGACTTTGTTGCTCCCACCATCGGGGGATGGTGTCTATTTTTCCACCCCTTGATCTAGATTTGGCCATATGACTGGCTTTGACTGGTGGCCCATGAGCAAATGTGTCGCAAGCAGAGGCATCAAAAGTGTTTGCTCCCCAGAGTTTGCCCTCCTCGCTCCTCCTTGGAAATCTTCCAGGCATGTGAGTAAGCCTGGACTAGCCTCCTCCTCGTAGGGGGTGAGGAAGTGCATAAAGGGAAGCTGGAGTCACCCCACCAGCCCAGGTGAGGCCCGGATACGGGAGTGAGGTCCTCCCTTACCATCTGGCCCCAGCCACATCAGGCCAAACCAGAGGAACCACCAGCTGACTCACAGAACTGAACAAAACAGTGGTTATTTTAAGGCGGCTAAGTTTTGGGATGGTTTGTCACAGCAAAGGTGAACCAATACACTCAACTTTGTGCTCCATTTCTTGAACTCAAGCTTTACTCGTAAACGTGAAAGAGTTTGCAGAATTGATCATAAGCAGAATTTAACGTGACACACAGAAGACGTTTCCTGGAGTTCCTTCAGGGACATACCATAGTGCTTCTCAAATTTCTCAACCCTTTCAGAATAACCTCGAGAAGCCTAACCCTCAGAATCACTCACAGAAGGGCACGAGGTTTATGGATATGGATATGGATGGTCCCTGTGGCACTGTATGTAATGACATAAAAGTTCCTATATACCAATCGTTAGGGAAAAGGATAATAAATTATGGTTTAAAATAAAGCATTTTTTAAAAAGCAGATGGGTAAAAAGGTTTTTCAAACAAGCTATTGCACTAACCATCTTGTAGCTTCATTGGCCACAGCAGGCATCTCTCCAGTCAGGAATCTGAGTTTTCATCTACAAGCAATACTTACTGCACTGGAAACTGCCGTCCACACATGAAACTTTCCCTAGAGTCCCAAGGTATGCAGCAAGTGGCTGGTTTAGGCAGCCAGAGTCAAGGGTGGGGTATTTTTAATTAATCCTTCATAAAAAAATGCTCATACAGGTATAAGAAAATTCAACTTTTTTTCTGGGTATTATGGATTTTCTAAAATGTATTGCTGGAGTACTCATGATAGTCAAAAAGTGGAAACAACCCAAATGTCCATCAACTGATGAATGATAAACAAAATGTGATATATTCACACCATGAAATATTATTTGGCCATAAAAAGGAATGAAGAACTGATACATGCTTCAGCAAGGATGAACTTTAAAAACATTATGCTAAGTAAAAGAAGCCAGATACAACAGGCCACATAGTTTATGATTCCATTTATATGAAATGTCCAGGATAGGCAAATCCATAGAGACAGAAAGCAGATCAGTGGTTGCCAGGAGCTAGAGGAGCGGTGGATGGGGAGTGACTGCTTAACTGGGTACAAGATTTCTTTGTGGGGTGATGAAAATGTTCTAAAATTTATCATAGTAATGGTTGTACAACTCTCTGAATATACTAAAAACCACTGACTTGAACAATTTAAACTGGTGAATTGTATAGTATGTGAATTATATCTCAATAGAGCTGTTTGGAAAAAAATTCCAAATAAATAAATAAATGAATGTATCCCTCAATGTTCCATGATGTGGCATGCAGATCAGTCCTCATTATAATGTAATATTAACTTGCATATTGAAATCCTGGTGAAAATCTTAATCTCATCACTTTACTAAATCTCTAAAACCTATCAATTCCCAATTTATTCAGATCTGGGGTAGCATCTAATAGAGGAGAATTAAAACAAACCAGTAACAACCCAGAATCCCAGGCTGATACCCCATGGTGTACTGGCTAATGATGATGAGCTCTGAAACGTGGGCTCTATTGAACAGACATGCAGAAGCTGAAATGCCTATCTGGGTCCCTCACAGAGCACGCGCGCGCGTGTGTGTGTGTGAGTGGTTAGTAGCTGCGTTGGAGAGCTTGGGAAAATGTTCTTCTAAGAGTTTAAGGTGTGATCTGCCCGTCTGTGGAGAGGCTCTGTGGACCAGGCATTCTGGGCCAGACACCTCATCTCCCAAACTCCCCTCCGTCCTCAGTCTTAACTGTTTTGTGTACCTGTCTTGTCTCCCATCTGGACTCCAGGCCACTAGAGGGGACCACTATGTCCAGTTCCATTTTCTCTCTCTCAGAACTTAGCAAAGTTCAATATAATCAGCAGGTGATTAAGAAATAAAGCAAATTCATAAAATAGGTAGGTTAGGGGTCACGGCCATGTTATAAAATAATTGGTCTCTTTACAAAAAGATTCATTGAACAAGCTCCCCTAATAGATGGATCTGATTTAGGAAAAGACCTGCTAAGCCTCACCTTCTCCAGGAATCTAGGCAAGGTGTGCGCTATGTGAAATGTGGTAGGCTTTCACTAACAGTCCTTGCTATCAACAAGTTCCTGCTTTCCCTGTGAGCCCTCACCTCGGGAATCAGCCGCCGCCTCTTCACGCTTGGGACAGAGTCCGGCGGGCCCTCGCCGCCCGGCTGCTTTCTCTTGCTGGAGTCCTGGAGGCCAGTGAAGACGCTGTCCAGAGCGTGCTTCTCGGAGGACCTGGAATTCACTGAGCAGTCCAGGGCCGCATCTTCGGCCTCTGTCTCCACTTTCACAGTGTTATTTTTTAGAACTGTGGCAGAGAAGAAATAGGGCTCAGTGGGGAGACCACCTGGCGGCGCTGGGATTAGCAGGGTCCCCTGAGCGGCAGCTTGTATGCGGCCGCCCTTTGATACTATCACTCAGATAACAGTATCTGAGTAACAGATCACAATAAAACTGGCTTTCCAATCAAGCAATCTGTATCTCATCACACTAGTGCTATACAATGATACCATGTTCCAAGCACATTTTGTTCAAAACAGCTTTTAAAGTCTTTTCTCAGGGGAGGGAGAGGAGATGGAAGGAGAGAAACTACTCTTTTAAATGATGCTTTTAAAAAAGTAACTCTGGAAAGATACATAAAATACCACAGGTGTGAGTGGAGAAGGATGGGAATCAGGGGTGAGAGGAGACTTTTCTTGATTTTTCATCATGTATCTTTTAATATTTTTGAACCATGTAAACGTATCTAAAAAAAGTATTAAGTTAAAATATTTTTTAAAAAGAGGCTTTTCTTTTTTTACCTTCTTCTACATCTTCACTGAATTCAGTTGCATTCATCTTCTATTCCACTAAATGAAAAGACAAAGACAAAGTCTTGATTTATTGTTCGTTTTTTAAAATTTTACCCACCCATAAGAAATTCCCTTTCCCTCCCAACCCTGGCTCCCGGTAATAGAAGGTTAAGCCGATGCGACTCTGCAACATCAAGGAAAACTTCATCCTCTTGTTGGTAGTTGCTCAGAAACAGCCAGGCCTCCTGTGTGCTTCTCCAAGACTTTATGTGGGCAGAATGCATTTTAAAGCATCAACTGAGAACACTTACAGAACGAAAGGAACATATTTGAGAAAATCAAGTCTTACAAAAGACCTCAGTTTGGATGATCTGTTAGTCCCTGCCTTAAACATTCTAGCCACAAATTGAAAAGGCTGACAAAGGTCCACAGGAGGCTGTGGACCCTGTGGACCCCGTGAACCCGAGCTAAGGTCTTAGGTGGTCCAAAAAGACCTGTGCTGTCCATGACGGTAGCCACTAGTCACACATGGCTCCCGAGCACTTGGAATGTGGCCAGTGCAAATGGAGACATGCTGTAAGTTTAAGATACATGCTGGATTTCAAAGACTCAGCATAGTAAAAAGAATGTGAAATATCTCATTAATAATATATTGATTACATGTTAAAATGATAATATTTCAGATCTATTGGGCTAAATAAAACATTAGAATTAATTTCACTTTTTTTTTAATGTGGCTGCTAGAAAATTTTAAATTACATATGTGGCTTGCATTATATTTTTATTGGATGGTGTTGGTCTCGCCCTTCCTTCAGAAGCAATGAAGAGAAAGAGGCACTGTGGGTTCTTAAAGCTCCCGAGCCATACGATCTGGTCCAAACCACTCTTTTTATTGATGAGGGAACATGGCAGGAGGCAGTGGCGGCACCCGGTATGGGCTGCAGGGTCTGGGGCAGAGCCAGCCCCCGACTCTCGCTGCCCCAGCCGAAATGCAGTGGACACCATGGCTAAAAGCACCATTATGTCTTGGAGATCCTCCAGATTACATAACAGCATGTCCGTAACTAGGACAAAGTATAAATGAGGCAGTAACATGGCAGAAGAACACACATGACAGCCTCTAGTGTTGGCATTGAGGAGCTGTGGTTCCCACAGCTGGCGAAGCTGCCCGCAAACCCTGAGTGCCCATTCTGGTTACGGGTCAGAGGGGGCAGGCTCTGGGGTATCTTTATGAAATTTCTATAGGGAGGAGGGATGCCATCCACAAAGTTCAGTAAACCATTCACGGAGCAGCTGTGGAATGGTGTGTGGTCCCGTTTTAGACGGATGGATGGGGAGAGAGCAAGACTGTGTCTAGGTGATCTGTGCACAGGATAATAACTTCAAAACTCACTAATAGGAGGGAGGGAGATGCAAGAGGGAAGAGATATGGGGACATACGTATATGTATAACTGATTCACTTTGTTATAAAGCAGAAACTAACACACCATTGTAAAGCAATTATACTCTAATAAAGATGTTAAAAAAAAAAACTCACTAATACAGCAACACTCATATAGTGCTACGTATGGCACTATTCTCAGTCGTCACAGTTACTTCATGACAGGCACAATTGTTTTCATCCCTGTATTACTAATTTTCAAAGGAATGAATAAGAAATTTTAAGATTTATTTGAAACTGAGATTAATTCCTACTTACTAAACTATCTCCTGTCTGAAAAACATAACATGCAGGTGAGACTGAGTGAAAATAAACAGTAAGTCAACTTCAAGGGGCCAAGAACTATTTTACCAGAGGTGAATTTCAGCAAAGACAATTTCCATTGTATTTCAAGGAAAGAAATCTCACGTTTGGGTGTCTCTGAGGGGAGGGAGTCCCAGGCAGGTTAGGTGAGCACCAGTACTCTTTTCAGACAGCAAGGTTGGCCAACGCTGGTAAGAAACTCAGGCCTGATTCGCAGCCCAGACAGGGGGCTTCTCAAGGAGACGCAGGTGAGCCTCCCGCCGGGTGAAGGCCAGGGGTGCCATCTGCCCCGGAAGGCCCTGCCGCACCGTCGCATAAGCCGTCTCCTCAAGTGAGAAGCTGCAGAACAGCTGAGGAGGAACGAGTACAGGGTTGCTGGAGAGGGTATGGTGTACTGAACAAATTACATTCCGAAGAGAAAAGGTGGGAAAGGGAGGAGACGGCACGTGGTTAATTTGGGGGGAAAAAAGGGTCACGGTGAAAAGCCACAAAGCCTCTGGCTAAGTGGAAAGCATGAAAACGACGAGCGAATCCTAGAGGAAAAGAAAACAGGAGTCGATGAGAAAACCCAGCACAGAACCACGGACACTGAGCAAGGAGGGTCCGCTTGTCTAACACTCCATTTCTGGGAGCGAGGCGCGGGAAGGAGACTCGGTGCGCCGAAGCGTTTTCGCCGAACCACCACCAAGTGACCCTAGTGCAGGCAATCTTAGCACCTGAATTCTGAGCTCGCCCCGATTCTCGCGTCAGAAAACGATGAGCGAAGGGCACACACCCGAGCCACCTGCGGGTAGGAGGAGAGCCGGAGGGGGCTGGGCAGCCTCACGGAAGGGGCGGCGGCTTCCTGGGCGTCCAGGGCGCCCAGAGTGCATCTGCCTTGGGAAACATTTCCGTGTCCATTTATAGACCAGCGACAGACGCTAGATTGGCACAGAAGGAACCCAGAACGCAGTGTGGTGCGCCCCTTCCCTCCTAGCCGGAGAACAAGCCACGCTCATTGGGAAGCCGGGGAGTTTCCCGTTTGCAAGACCTGGAAAGCCAAGTGCCTGCGGCTCGTGTGGGGCGGAGCGAGGTGAGGGTCCCCGTTAACACCGGCGGCCTGCGCACTTGGGGCCCGGCCCTGCCTGCCCACTTCATGTGCGCCTTGATCTTACCCTGAGCTATTTCAATCCCAACTGAATAAAAAAACTGAGGGCGTACACCTTAAATATTTACAATTTTTGTCAATTATACCTCAGTGAAGCTGGAAAATTATTTTTATATCATTTTGATTACAGAAATAAGATGTTTGACTACTGGAAGGGGGAGGAAGGGAACAGAGGGCAGGCACCTACCTGACCAGTATAACACAGCTGTTTGGTGGCAGAACTAGGATTCAAACCAAATCTGTGTGTATCTCCCGTCAGCCACCAGGAGAGGGAATAACAGAATCCTCATTCTTCTGTTAAGGTTCTTCTCATGAACACAGAGGCCAGTTTCCAGCCTTGGATCTCTCTGACCACTAGCAGCTGGAAATCTCCTTTCATCTCCGTGTCACTAGCAGGAAAATGAGGCTGCTCTATGCTTATATAGAGTCCACTTCGCAATACAGAAGTTGCTACAAGAGGGATGGGATGTGGGGGTCCCTTGCCAGCATCCCGAGCTGACGTAGACACACCACACCAACACCGCCCGAGCTGGGTAGAAAGGGGATGGGTATCACACATTGCTACCTCCGTTTCCTGGTCATCTGCCCAGATGAAGGTCACAAGGTTGTTCATCCTGGGCGGACACTAAACACCCGGATGCCAAGCATGCCGCAGAAATTCCTTTCGCTTACACAACTATAGGTTATGTAGGAGCTACCAACTCTGCAGCACCCGCCTGCTGGGCTGCTAGGATTACAATCTCCTTTGCCTGCAGGACTTTGTAGAATTTCTCATTTTAACATTCTCTCCTTCTCAAAACCCTCTTATTCCTCTCACCACGAATCTTGAATTGTGAGACAGTCTAACTATGCATCCACATGTTCCTGAAAATCAGCTTTTCACCAGGGGGTGCCTGTTCCATGTCCCTGACCAATCCCAAGGGAAGATTTAAACGAGTGAAAGGGACGCGTGTCAAGGAGACACATGTAGCTTGCCGCTGCCTCTAGTTAAAACACACAGCTTCTAAGACATGGGTGACCTATGGGAGGGTAACTCTCAAACAGGACCAATCTCCAGTGGTTAATCCAATAAGTGAAAATGCTTTTTTGTTTGTTTTGAACCCAAATAGCCTAGGAAGCATCAGGCAAAGTGACTGTCAGTGGTAAAGAAAGGTTTTAAATGTCGCAGAGCTCGTAGGAGCATATATCACTTTATTATAATACCTAATAGTCTCTATCTTTCTTCACAGGGCGAGATGACAGTGTTCAATTTTCCATGCAGGGCACATGGGTGGGGTGGGGGGGGGAAGCAGCTATCAGAAAACCTTCAGTTTTTACCAAAAGTGCAAAAGGAACGGTAATCCCAAATGTTTAAGATGCTTTAGACACTCAAACATCAAATTACAAGGATAAGTTGCTTAAATTGGCTACATAAATGCAGGACCTGGCAGGGCCACCTCGGGGCCTCCTGCTGCAGCAGTGGCTGGATCTGCCTCCTGCATTTCAGTGCACCTGGCCCACAGCGGGAAGCAAGGGCGAAGCAAGACAAGGGGCAGGCAGAGTGGTGAGAACCAGTCACCGGCGCTTCGAAAGAACCAGTTCTAAGAGATGCCACAAAGAAGTGGAAAAGCTGAAGACTGACAAATTATGGATCAACTTAGAGAGTTCATTTTAAGAAGGGATGATGCTTAAAGTCTCCTTTTCTTTTGACTAGATGGGCATGCATCTGACAATTCCAAAGGTATAAAAGGATATTTGGTTAAAAAGCCCACTGTCGGGGGCTTCCCTGGTGGCGCAGTGGTTGAGAATCTGCCTGCTAATGCAGGGGACACGGGTTAGAGCCCTGGTCTCGGAAGATCCCACATGCCGCGCAGCAACTAGGCCCGTGAGCCACAGCTACTGAGCCTGCGCATCTGGAGCCTGTGCTCCGCAACAAGAGGCCGCGATAGTGAGAGGCCCGCCCACCGCGATGAAGAGTGGCCCCCGCTTGCCGCAACTAGAGAAAGCCCTCGCACAGAAACGAAGACCCAACACAGCCAAAAATAAATAAATAAATAAATAAATATTAAAAAAAAAAAAAAAAAGCCCACTGTCCTCCAGTCACTGGGTTACACTCTTGGAGGCAACCTCGTCGGTTTTCCTGAGTCCTTCCGCAGACACTCTGCCAGAGGTCCTCAAAGTGCGACATGAATGCAGTGCGCTGCCTGCACAGACTGCACGTCTCTCCCCAACTCCAGCACGAGCGGAGTCAAGTTGGTAGCTTGAAATTGGCACACCATGGAAAGTGACACTTTTACAAATCAGTCCTGTTCCAGGCTTTGTTTTTTTCTTTCTTTTTTCTTTTTGGAGACCCAGTTTACTAGTACAGCCAAGGCCCTTTCGGGGGTGGGGTCCACGAGATCAAAATTATTTTCATAATAAAACTGAGATGCTGTTGCCTCCTTCTTTTCACAGGTGTGCAGGAGAGTTTTCCAGAGAATACATGATACTTTATTTTGCAAAAGATTGAATACAGAGACAGATATGAAAATTCAGCTGTCTTCTATTAAGTCAGATATCAGAGATATTTGCAAAAATGTAAACAATACCACTTTTTTCACTTCTTTGGAAAAATATTTGTTTCATAAAAATTATTGACATTAACTTGTAATATATTTATTTTGGTTATTTTTCAATGAATTGGTAAATAAATATTTAAAACGTTTTTTCTTTTTCTGTTTTAGTTCCTACCATGGTAAATACTGACAGGAACCCATATAAACAAAAGCTGTTTGGGGTCCTCAATACTTTTTATGGGTAGAAAGGTATCTTGAGACTAAAAGGTTTAAGATCCTTGCTCCTTGCTTCTTTTGCTTAATGTATCATGGAAATTTCGGTATCACTTCTTTTTTTAGTGTAAGTTCCCCCAGAAGTAGATTTTGAGACAAGGATTTGGAGTAGTCCCTTTGGGAGGAGACAGAGAAGGGCTGAAAACCAGTAAGGGGGCCTGTTAATGGGCTTCCGACGGGAGAGTCCCTGGCTGAGGTCAGCCCTGAGGCTGCTAATGGAGGTGTCCAACGGGGGTGTGGCGGGAGCAGAGGGCCACCCCAGCTCACCTGGGCAACCCCTGGAAGGCAGAAACCCTGCCGTGCCATTCCCTTCCAACTCCTCGCCACACTGCCCAGTGCTTTTGCACACTTGACGGAGACTCAATGCAAACCAACAGCCTACACTATGGAAGATGCTGTGCTAAGAGCTCTACTAAGTGTAATTAACCTAACAATCCTAGGAGGTGGAAACTCTTCTTGGTCTCATTTTACAAGTGAGGAAACTGAGGCAGAGTTTTAGAGCCAAACGGAACCTCAGAAATCATCTCGTTGTATAGGTGTGAGACCCGAGGCTCAGAGAGGTTAGTAACATGCTCGAGACCATACACTGGGAGTATGGTCTCCCTGTGTATGGTCTCCCTCCCTCTCCAGGAGGCCCCCGGTCTCCCTGCCCTGTGCTTTGGTGGCTACACTCCCCACTGTGTGACGGGGAGCTGTTGGTGCCGGTGGGGTGACTGTCCTCTGTGCAGAGGGGATCGATCGACTGTATAGCTTATTTACAGGGATTGAAACCAACACAGGGTAGAGATGGGAGGACCTGGAGGATGAAGACAGAACTCTGGGAATTTCTGTTGGAGGGGAGGATGGGTAAACACTAGAAGATAACAGTAACAGGAAGGAAAGAGCAGTCAGAACCTCAAGGTTAGAAGATATTACATTAAGGTTTCTATAACAACTGTAATGCACATCTAATAAACACAGGCCGCATGCCACAGCTGTGCAGACCACCAGTGATTACAATTTTGTGATCTGGATACAAATAATATTAAATTCTGACATATATCTACAAGATTTTTTTCCTTTGGGGTAAGAAATAACATTAAAGCAAATTCTAGGGGAAAATATTTGCTCTGGAAATAACGCTGTCAATGTGTAAATGGGCATATCTTGATCTTCTTCATCACTTTCAGCTTATAAAGACCTATAGACAAATTTTTCTGTTACTTAGAGCCTCATACACTTGAAAATTATGATACGAAATGAGCAAAGGCCAGAAGGGCAAAGAACCTGGGCCAGGGGGTCTTTTACTTCGAATTGATCTTAGGTTAAACACAGGCAGGAACTCTAGGGTCAGGCTGAGGGTGGAAATCCTGGTGCAGAGTAAGCCCTCTGTAACCATCAGTCACTGTTAATTACTGATAAATTCCACAAAAAGCTGCAGAGAAGATGGAAGGGACAACAAACTCAATGTGACCTGGATTGAGATCACCTTTGATCACTATTGTTATTTCCAATATACAAAGTTAGAAAGTCAACTTCTACACATTTTTCTCAACACACGACTTCAAAACCTCTATTGACAGAAAGAGCCAAACATTAAATTATGTGTAAAGATTCAAAATCAATTGTTCATTACAGGGCCACCCAGTCAATAACAATGTACTTCAAAGTTCATGGGGGATATCTTGACAATGTAATTGAAAAATGCCATAAAGCAGACAGAAGAAAACATGCCAAAATGTTAATTACCTCCAATTAGGATGATTATGGATGATTTTTCTTCTTTAGTCTCCTCTACTTTGCAAATATTCTACAGTGAGCATGCAATTCTTTGAAAATGAGACTTTTTTAAAATGAAAAAATAAGAAGTTTAGCAATCTTTATTGCTAGCCAGGTCATATTCTAAGTTATACCCATAAATAGCAACAAGCTAAGAATGTAAAATCAAATCATTTAAGTATTTAAAATACTGAAGCTGGGACTTCCCTGGTGGTCCAGTGGTTAAGAATCCGCCTTCCAATGCAGGGGACTCGGGTTCAATCCCTGGTCGGGGAACTAAGATCCCACATGCCGCGTGGCAACTAAGCCCGTGCGCCACAACCACTGAGCCCGCACGGGGTGACGAAGAGCCTGTGTGCTGCAACGAAAGATCTCGTATGTTGCAGCGAAGATCCCGCGTGCTGCAACTAAGACCCGACGCAGCCGAATAAATAAAATAAATCAAAAAAAAAAAAAAAGAAAAGAAAAATTGACTGTCCAGGAGCTTCTTGGGATCTCCAGGGCATCAGACTAGGAGGATATTTTAAAATACTGATGCTCTAAGAAACAATATATAACTGACAAACTAGTGCAGACCTTTCATTTCATAACTGTCTCTGAATTATTGCCTCTGAAGGTGTAAAAAGCTCCTCAGTATGGGGTGACGGGGAGATCAGAAAAAATTCTCAGTTCACAAGCCAAGGTGTGAACAAAAAGGTGAAAAGATCAGCTTTGAACACTAAGGAAATGCCATTTCCTGGTGGGTGTATTATAGGCCCCATTAGTGCATTGCCTGATACTCGGAGCGTTTTTCAAAATAAGTCAAATTTCATGGGAGGAAAAAAAAAAAAAACCAAACCAGGACCAAGTCTCCTGGATTAGGGATCCAAGCTGAGCGCTAAAGCCAGGTCATTTAGAGAGTCTGTGGCTGGCTGGAGAAAACAAATGGGCTGGAGAGCAGCTTAGCAATTCTCTAGGCTGGATTTGCTGGGTTCCTGCATTCTGGATGATGGACGGTGCTTTCTTTGGGGTTCTCTCATGTCTGTGTCTGAGCACCCTGGGAGACTTCTGACCCGACCCTGGAGCCCTCCTTCCCTGATTCCTCAAAACCGGACAAAACTGGGCAAATCAGGGGCCTGCTCTAGGGGCCCTGGCTCCAGGGTGAAGCAGCAGGATGCAGTGGGGAGAGGGGAGGGGAGGTCTGGGGAGCTGAGGAGTGGCTGGGCCACAGAAAAAGGAAGGAGTGTCCTGAGGTCACCAGCTCAAAGTGCGTAATAAGGAGTCACGCGAGAATCTGACTGGGGGGTTGGGAGAGCATGTCTTTGTCAGGAGCTGGAGGCTAGACCACGGTAAGGCAAGCAGGGGGCACCTGGCATGGCAAACCCCTCTGCCCGCACAGGATCACTGGGCTCTTCCCTAAGCGCCCCACAGGTTTCCAAAGAAAAATGTCCTCTAGCGTCACCCACAGGGGGCTGGGAGTGACCTGGGGTGCCTCTGCACTGAGTTCTTTTAGGAGAATCTAGCCCAGGCTAATCAGAGGCGATAGAGGCTTGCGGCTGCCCGAGTCTCACAGGACAAGCAGCAGGCTCAGAAATGGGAAGTACTTGGGCTTCCTGAAACCTCAACATTCAAATCCCAGGCGGCTGACTCAGGACTCTGCCCTACCACATCGGAAACGTCCACGGGACTTAGGACTCCCCCGCACGATGAGGTCAGGTCCAAAGACCTGGCCCAGCAGCCCGACCTCAGGCCGCCTTGGGGCAAATCCTCCCGACCTCCACTCCTGTTTCCAGATGTAAAGTGAGGCGAACTCGCACCACCTGAGGGTCCCCTTGAGAACGTGAGCCCCAGAGCCCCCAGAATAGGAATGCTCGGAGCCTGAGACCCCCGGGATGGTGGCTGTGCAGCCCTGCCACATACAAAAGGTAAAACACGGAGAACAGGCCCAGACCATTTTAAAGGTGTTATTAATAAAATACATGCAAGGATTTAAACAGTTTAACTAAGACCTAACTAAACCTTACTTCATCTTGCCAAGCCATGTGATCTGACTTCATGAAGCCTCCCCACCGCAGGTTATACTGATTTTTAAAAACTAAACATAGAAAAGGAGGACAGCAGCTGACATTCATGCAGTGCTGCCTCTGAGGTCTAAGTGTTTTACATGTTCACCGGTGCAGTCCTCACAACAGTCCTCCTAGTTTGCAGACAGAGAAGCAGGGGGGCGGTGGGCTGCACCTCGCTTGGGGTGGGTGCTGCGGAGAGCAAGAAGAGGGAAAGAGGCAGGTGGACTCGGGGTGGTGGCCTCATTCCAGCCTTCCAAGAAGAGCTGGGACCGAAGGGGGGTGGACCATCCCCGCTCTGCCTTCTCCCTTCCCTGCGGAGCACACATTTGTAGGCTGGGCTCAGATGCAGGAGCAAGTCAACAGGCCAGGTGGGCCTTCGGATCACGAAGGTACAGCTGATTTGGATGAAAATGGAATTCCCTACTAAACTTTAGGGGCAGAAAGACCTGTGTTCTATCTAACCCTGGCTTCACCTACATTTAGCTTCTAATCCCGGGCAAGTGGCTTACCCAGCCAAACCTTGGTGCTTTCTTCTGTAAAAGGAGCTGCACACACTACCTTTCCTTCTAGAGACTCTGTGAAAACTACAAAGGAGAAAGTGCCTGGCACACAGCACTCAGTAAACGTTACTTATTATAAAGTCTTTTTTTTTTTTTTAAGAAGATGTTTAAAGTGCATCTTAACGGTGAACATTTTTTAAAACTAAAATAAAATGGTTTAAAACTTTTAAAAGGTTTTGTAACGTTTCTTTCAAATGAAAGAAAAAAGAAACGTTAAACTGGAAGGGGTGAAATCAAAATGCTCTCCCTAAGGACAGGAAGAATGTTCCCATGCCATCCACTCTTGCTGGGCTCCGTCTCTGGGTCTGCAGGAACGGCTGGGAGCCTTGGGGATCTCAGAACCCGGCCCTCTTGGCTGTGGCATCCAGCCCATGGGACTTGCAGGACATGTTTGCAATTTGTTTTTATTTTTAGACACATCTTCAAATGAAGTTTGAAAAATACCAGTCCTCAGAAAACCAGGGCAATGCTCCCCTGAGTTTCCTAAAGCTGTAATTGTCGCTGCCTTCCTTATTCAGAGAACAGCCTTATCTTTCAGCTCGCGCAGCAGCAGCGAAGGACAATCACACAGCCCCGCCTGCCTGCGATGCGGCGTCTCACCCTTCGGAGACTGCGTTTTCTGAATGTGACTAAATGTGATGTCTTCCTCAGCTAAGGGCTTCTACTTATTAAGCCCTCCCTGGCCTCAAGAAGGACGGGCTACCTCCTTCGACATCAATGGTAGGAGGAGTCAGACTCTGCTTTTAACTTTAACCATGGAACCCAGAAGCTGGGGTCAAGGAGAGAAGGAGGGCCAGCATATCCCAGCAGCCACCCATGTGACTGATTGGACAATGGTGACTAATTTTCCTAGGAGGTATAAGCAGAGTTTCCTCTGTACTTCCCACTTTGACAAATGTGTTGTCTTGTGACCACATGAGCTAACTCGAGTTGGGGCATAGTCGGGTGTAAGCTACCCCCCTCCACATCCCCAGCCTCCCCGCTTCAATTTACTAGCTCCATGCTCAAACCAACAGCCCCTGGCAAACAAGAAAAGACCAACATGTGATTTATTCAACTGAGCATTCAATGCCTTTACAGATACTGTGTTTCACTGGGCAGTGATAACTGATAACTGATAATCAGACAAGAGTAGAGGAGAGGTGGCCGTTAGTAGAGAACAAAAACCTCGAAGTGCTGATTTTAAATACAGTCAGCCTTCCAAATCTGTGGGTTCGAAATCCGAGGATATGAAGGACTCGCTGTAAGGGACTTGAGCATCTGTGGATTTTGGTATCTGAAGGGGGTCCTGGATCCAATCCCCCCAAAACACGTACATGTGTTTCAAGTTGAATTAAAAATAGAGGAAGGGCATGTTACCAGGTGAGCTGCTGAGAAAAACTCAGCTCTAAAACGATAGTTTGTAAAAAGTCTGATCATTCAGGGACTAACATGCCAGGCATTAATGCCACTCCAAATGAAATCACACCTCTCCTGTTGACACACTGAAGGCTTGATGCCAGCGTGGAGAGCCCTTAGCTTGGCATGTGTAGGTCATGTGTGGCAGTTCGTTCCAGAAACTACAAGAGCCTGGGCTGAAATAATGTTGCAAGAGATACTGGAACATCAGACGGGGGAGAAGAGCCATCGTCCAACGTGAAGTGGGAAAGAAACAGCAAGAGCAAGGTGATGCTCACAAAGCACATAAAATATCCCTTTTGGGATCATGTTTTGTGTGTGTGTGTCTGTGACTTCAATTTCTATTTTTTTTAAATTACCATACAGTAAAATTTACTTTCTGGAGGGAGGGGGTGTAGTTCGATGAAAGGTAACACAGATATACATCCCTGTAGCCACCATCAAGGGGATACAGAAAAGTTCCATCACCCCAAAGACTGATTCTACAAATAATTCCCCCAAACTTGCTTTAGCCCATAATAGGCACAATGAATAACAGGAGAGGAACCATAATTCGTCATCAAAATTAAGTGCCAGGAAAAACAAAAACATTACACTCCAACCTCCCATACACTAACACCAAATTATTTTTGCTGGTTGGCTAGCAACCTTCATGTGTCTCTACGTTATAAAATTTGAGGTCTTTAAAAGACAGATCCCCCAATTTTTCACCATGGTGTCAATACAATTCATAAAAAGCATGTGGTTTCTTTCCCTGTTGCTTCAGGGGCTTTCTAAACAGCTCTCCTGCTGGACTGTCCCACCTGTGGCAGGTGGGACAGTCCAGCAGGAGATTAAATTTTCACATACTCAAACTTCTGTCAGGGTTGATTCCAGTTTTTTTCTTCCTAATTATTAGACATTCTACTCCTCTTTTGCTTATCTATGAGATACTTACGAGCCCAGAAGTTTGGAAGAGGGTAAAGAAAATGTGTCCAATGTGGTACCTTTAACAGATTATTGGGATGCTGGCCATCTTGTCTACTAGGTAGTAAGTGGTCTCTCTTCTATTACTAGTGCTTTGTACGTGGTGAGGGAAGGCAAGAACATAACACTTTTCTGTTAAATCGCTTCAACAAGGACATGGCCTCTACGGTAAAACCCACGTTCAGTGGTGGAGTGTTTATGTGACAGATTTTAAAGGCTCTGGTTTTTCCATGACTTTCATTTCAAGGGCCATGCACACGCCAGCTAGCCCACTAGCAGGAACAGGATGCACTGGCCCCACTTTCTTCTGTAATCCAAGAAGCTCTCCGTTCATTCAGCAAAAATTTATTGAGCACCTACTAAGTTATCAGACACGGGGTTAATGGATCGGGATGTAAAACTGTGAAGATACAAAATCTCAGCAAATCTCAGTACTGAGGGTGAAGGAAGCTGACAGGGTCCTGTACGGCGACATGAAACTGGAAATTAGGAATGGATGGTTAAGAAAAACAAACAACAACAACAACAACAACAACAACAAAAAACCCAGAAAAACTGACGGGGGCGGGTTTGGGACTGTGGATAACAAAAGAATCTCCTTCGTCTCTGTCCCTCTGGGCCCATCCCGAGCCAGCCCCAGCCTGAGAACTCACTTCCTAGCCTCAGTTTCCCGAAGCCGCAGCTTTCGGGCACTCTACGCGTTGCCCCGAGGCACGGGGAACAATTAAAAAGTTACAAAAATTACTTTAAGAAGGTGAAGTTGACAACCGAAGTGCTTAGCCCTGTTCCGCACATCCTTGCCTGGTTGGCATCTGCGTGTAAAATTCTTCCGGACGGGCCACCTGAGCACTCAAAAGTCCTTTACCTCTGCAAAAAACACCTTGGAAAAAAAACTGTGTCGACACGCAAGGCCCTCACGCGCGTTGCAGAACAACTCACCGGCGCGGCGAGGACCAAGTCTGCGTGGGAACTCACGTTTACGAGAAAGAGGGGCGGTCACGAGGGGCGGCGGGCGCCTCGGCTCCGGCTCGGCGGCCGGCCGGGAAGGCCTCGCGCCTGCCGGGCGCCCGCCTCTAGCTCCCGGGCAGCGGGAACCGCGAACCGCGCCGTGGATGGCCGGGGAGGGAGCGCTGCGCCCCCTGGCGGCGGGGCCCGTCCCTGTCCGCTCCCGGCCGCCGCCGCCGCCGCCGCCGCCGCCGCCGCCGCCGCGGGCCTGCCTCGCTCCATTTGCTGACTCCGGCGGCAGCGTCCCTCCGAGCGGCAGCTTCTCGGGCCTCCCGCTCCCCGCTCGGCATCTCCCTCCAGTCCCCGCCCCCTGCTCCTGCTCTGACACCCCCTTCTGCACGCCGAGCCGTCCCCAGCCGCAGCCCGGCCGAACGCGAGCACCGAGCCCACCGCGGGCTTCGCAGAGCCTTCCGGCGGCTCCGGCCGCTCCATCGCGGCGCCCGGCGGGGGTGCGGGGTCGGCGCGCGGCGCGAGTGGGGCGGCGGCGCGGACTGTTCCACTACGCGTCCCCCCCCCCGCCCCCGCGCGGCGCGCGTGCTCCCCGGAACGACATGGAGCCGCCGCGTTCCGAGCGGGCACAAAGGAGCGCGCAGCACAATGGGCGCGGCGAGCCCGTGGGCACCGGGCGCCCGCTCCGGCGTCTCGGCCCTGCGCGGGGGTGGGCGCTCCTCCCGGCGAGCGCGCTCCGGGCAGCCCCCCTGCGCGTCTCCTCCCTTGCTCCCGCCCCCACCCCAGCATGGATGTTGCAGCCACTCTCCCGTCCGTCTGCTCCGGAGCCGCCGCCGCCGCCGCCACCGCGCGGCCGGCTTGAACCGCCCCGCACTTACCTGGGACACGAGTTCTGTACTTTGCAGAGCGGGCCCGCGCCGAGTTGGGGCGCCACGTGGGGGTTGGGGGGAGCGCGGGGCTGGGGAGTGGGGGCCGCGCGCGGAGGGCCAGGCCGGGGCGGCCCGGGGAGTTGCTGGGGGCAGCGGGCGGGCGCCGTGTATTTTCCCCTCTCTTTGTGTGTGTCCGTGCGCTGCGCTCTCGCGTGACGTGACGGGACTCCGTGTGTCATTTCCGCACAAGGACACAGGAGCCCCCGCTGCAGTGGAACCACAACCCCTCCGCCCCCACCCCCGGCCCGCCCCTCCCCCTCAGCGGGGCACACGCGGGACCGGCGGCGGCGCTCGGGCGTGAACGGCCGCGGCAGGGAGCTGGGGCGCGCACTCCGGGGACCCGGGCTGCCCGGCGCGCTCATCCGGTACCGCGCGGCTCCACGTGGGCCCGCGCCCGCTGCCCAGGGCGGGGAGCGGCGGCCGCTCACCCACGGTGAGCCGGGCCAGCGCTGGCTAGCAATGTGCCCTGCACACCGTGTGTTCTCCCCATCGCGAGTCATTTCTCTAAAACGTGGTTTCTTAGATACGAGGAGTCTGACCTGAAAAGCCTCTTTTTCTACTTTTTTTTTTTTTTTCCCTCCGCGGATCGGCGACTGTACTGGGCGCCTCCCCTCGCGCCCGCGCCTCTCCAGCATTTTTGGTATCTCCGCCGTGGCCCTGGCCCCCCGGGCGAGTGTTCCCGCGCCGCGATCGGCACAAAGACATCGGGGCGCGGGGACCCGGTGGCCCCGCGGAGCCGGCATGGAGTCTGGCGGGCCGCGGGAGAGCGACCCCGGCGCTGGGAAACACTGGCTCTGGCCACTCCCCCAGCAGGGGGCCGCCCTCTAATGTAAGGCTGAGAGCTAAAAATCTGCCTTCTACTTGTAACCCGAAGTTTTGAGGTTTGAGGCCGCAGAGCCAGAGATTCAGAAGTGCGCGCGCTCGCAGACCCACATGCCACAGACAAACCCACGGGGTATCTGCGCCAAGCTCTTAAAATAGAAAAACACGAGTCACCAACTCAGTAAAAGCTGATTCTTTCTACTCATGACTCCCGGACTGGAGATTCCAAGTTGATAAACACGAAACGTACCGCTCGGGTATTTTCTCAAGTCTCACTGACTTGAAGGAGTGTGGGGTGTGAGGGTCAGGGAAGCCCAACCCAACAGTTAAGCCACGTTTATATTTAAGGCAAACAATGAGAATGTAAATTTTAAAAAAATCCTTTAATTTGCCGGTCGAAGAAAGTATAAAAAGAAAAATGCAAATTATCCCATCTGCTGCTCACAGCTGACTGGCTGCAAGGAAGGGCCATGTGGCCCAGCCCTGCGCGGTCAGTGAACTGGTAGAATAGATTTTACAAGAAGGCATATGCTGGCTCCTTGCTGCCCAGGCGCGGGGAGGGTTTGAATTAACGTATCGTTTTGGATTACGTATCCTCTGCCAGACCGCTCCAACTGGGAATTTAGCAATTATGCAAGTTCTTCCCCTTCGGGTTTGAAATCAAGAGGCAAGAGGTTATCTAAGACCTTTGAGGAACTACGTGGAACGTTCTCGAACTGTATTTGGATAGCCGATTTTGAGAAGTCAGTACTAATTGCTATGCAAAATTAGCAAGCAGCCGGGAGAACCAAGCCCTGCATCCAGGGGGTGCTTTTATAAAAGAATCCATACGTGCTCAGTGTCATTCAAAACAGGATGAAGAAAAGAATGGGGCCGAGATAGCAGCCCTTCAAATTCAAAAGACTTGGGTTGCCCTATCTACATTTAAAATAGGGCGGAGGGAGGAAGGGAGGAGGACCGCTTGGGGCAGAATGGTTAATTTATACATTCCCTGAAGACAGAATGGAGGCACTTCGATTTCTGCCGGGAACTTGACTTTTAACATTCGCACATTAAATAACACGTATGATATAGTACATCACTTGACTTAGTTAACAGATATAGCAGTTTTAGTCTCACCTTCAATTTAATGTGACTGTTATAATTAGAATTTAAAAAGCATAAGTTGCATTTCATTAATTCAGTTTTCTAGGGTTTCCCGGTGGAAAAGTTAGGAAGTTAAGAGTAGCATTTAAGCTCACTTTGCATTTTTAAACCACTTTATGGTTTAAAAATGTAAAATGACCTTGTTACATTTTTACAAAAGGGACTAGATGAAATGTGTGTTAAGGGATATATCTATAGCCAATCATTCACAAAACAACTCAGGTATTGGAGGAGAAATTAAATAATAAAACTAGATATAAATAATTAGAAATTAACATTTCTTTGTTCACATTGTTCAAAACCAAAGTTTTTGTCAAATACAATAATTTTATTAATAAATAGCATCTAAGGCAAGCAGCGTGCTTAACTGACTTTTCAAAACATAATCTCTCAGGAAACTACAAAGTGACCTTGAGTATTATTCAAATTAATGTATCTTAATTTGCATAACTGGATCAGCATTGCTACTTAACAAAGTAAGCTGTTCCAAATAAGTTATTAACAGATAGAAATGGAAGTTATTGCTATGTGGGAAAGGAAACTACCTACCTTCAAATGGTTTTGTATGTTTATATGAATTTCTATTTTTTTTAGGAGAAAGGGAAAACAAATGCATTGGAATTGTATTTCAGTTGTATCTTGGAGCCTTTAAAAAACAATAGTTTTGAAAGGGCTATTGGATAAACGTAATGCCTTATAAAAAATATGAATAAACATGGAGTAAGATGGGGAGAGGAATGAGGTTTAAAAAACACAATGCTTGCCTGACACAATCTTAAAAAGTCAGTAGGAGTGACTGCTACTGGTTCATAAGGATACTTATAAAGACCTGAAAGAAAAAACAACCTGAGATTTAGAAGTCTACTTGATTGGAAATTTCTTAATTAGCAATGCATTTTTCAAGATTTCAAATTAGAGTTGCTGCAACTGATCTAATGAATTCATTTCCAATTTTACCTGAGTAAAAGGCAGCAGGGGGTAAACTGGCTCCTTGGCCATATAAAGGACTCACATAAAACACTAACTGTAAAAACTCAAAAGGAAAATTACACAGCATTTAATGAAGAGTGGGATATCTTTAATGTCAATGTATATAATTAAGAGTGGCAGACAGACAGACATCAGGTTTCAGGTATCTTTTAGCTGTTGTTCTAAAAGTTTTGATCATCGCTAAAATGTATTTATAGTTGCCAAGACAGTATTTAGTAGGACTTTTTTCCCCCCAGTAGTTAAGTCAGAACAATGTAACAGATTTCACTGTTACTTGTAGACATTTCCACTTTATTTCTTGCCTGATGCATGTAAAATTTTGCCAAGCCTTCAACTTCAAACAGAAGTAGCTGGCAGATCCAGATTCCGTGAATACTCACAACCAAGAAGAGGGAAAAAGAGGAGGGGCAGAGGAGCCTGTATTAACTTTATTAAATAGAACCTATTGAAAGACACCTTGCTGAATAACTTGCAAAACTGACTTTTGTTTGGGAAGGTGGGCTCAGGGAGTTGAGTTTAACCCCTTGTGTGCTGGGAGGTGGCGGGGAAGCCCTACCTTCAGTGGAATCTGGAGCAGGTAATGACACACTGTGACCCAATGTGGAACAAAATGAGATTTTGAATGAAAAGCTGCAGAGACTTTATGCTGGGCAGTTTTCCTTATGAGTAGAAGAACTATTGAATAATTTATAGCACCTTGAGATTTTAAGCACCCAGCATAACCATTAGGATCTGATTTTAGTTGAGTATCTGGCTTGCACAATAGGAGTCTGCAAGAAGAAATATTAGGGAGAGTGAAAACTGCTGCAATCCCACTCTCAATCTCAAGCCCTTGAGAAAACAAATGCCAGTCTGAACTATAGCTCATTCTGAGCCCAGAGTGCTAGCTGGAGGCGCTGCAGCCACCAGGGCCCCCGAGCCCAGAGGGCACTCAAGGGCCTGCAGTCAGGAGTTCCCCACACTGATCACACAGCCGCAGCGACAGGCAGGAAGCAGGGAGCAAGGGGAGGCTGGCTTCCCAGCCAATCAGAGCCCACTAACACAGAAAAAAAAAGATATAATACTGCTCTAGTAATTGGCAGGTTTTTAAGAAATTATTTCATGCTGTGGGTCAAAAGACTCTCAATGAGATGCTCTCCATACACACATATACATTTTTAAAGTCTTACTTGACTTGCCTGAAATCTTCTCTGTAAAATGAAATACCTCGTAGAAAGGAACTTGAGATCCAGTGATTCTACCTTTAGGAATCTATCCTAACTCAACCAAGGCTACATCTACAAGGATGTTCATTCCAGGATCATTCATAATAGAAAATAATTGGAAAGAACTTGGAAAATAGTCAAATGGATGACACATGCTATGTTATACTATGTCAGCTTTAGAAAGAGGGGAGGTACTCTTTTTTATGGGTACAGAAAAGTGTCTATGACATATTATTGAGTAAAAAGAAAATTATAGATCTCTATATAGTGTAATCTCATTTTTGTAAAAAAAGAAAAACATGTATGTACCTATCTGGGTGTGAATAGAAAAGGTCTGGAAAACACAGGGGTAACAGTGGATACCCCTGAGGTATAGAATGGTGGAAAAAAGGACTTACTTTTTCATGTTAAACCTTTATGAAATGTTTGATTTCATTTTTTTCCCCCACAGTGAGCATCTATTGCTTTTGTAGCCCTTTCCCCCTCCCACAGACCAAAAAAGAGTCGAGTTGTCACCTTGGCCTAAGGAACAAAAGTCACCCTGGAGTAGCTAAAAGTCATGCAACACTGGTGTGAGTGCCTGGATGGACACCCGTCACCTGACTCCCCTTTATCAATCTATTGTCATGACAGGAAAAAAAAAGAAGAGAAGAAATCTTAGTAATAATGCTCCAAAAGTAAATACAGTATTTGGCTACAGATATTTGGCCACGGCTCCCTTTCCCCAAGCTTCTAAAGTGTCAGCACGGTATTTTAGAGATGTAACCAAATATGTCTAAGGATTTCCCTATAATCACGGCACATTAGGGCCTGAGAAGTAATAGATGCAAATGGCCTGATTGTACCAATAAGGAAACTGAGGCAAAAAGGAAAGGTAGCTTGCCCAAGGCACACTGGCCTCTGGAACGATGTTTTGGGGTTCCTTTTTGTATGTCACACCTACCAAAGGCCAAATAGGTTTAAAAATAAATGAGTCCACCAAAGAGTAAAATATACAAGGTTAGTGTTTCACACAGTTGTATTCATTGAAGTAGCAGCTCGGGGAATTCCCTGGCAGTCCAGTGGTTAGGACTCCACGCTCCCACGGGTTCGATCCTTGGTTGGGGAACTTAGATCCTGCATGCTGTCGTGCAGCCAAAAAATTTAATTAATTAATTAATTAATTAATTAATTAATTAAAAATAGTAGCAGCTCAGCCTCCAGCCTCATTCTTCAGTCCTCGGCAGCTTAGCTCTCTTCCTCAAGAGGCCTTGTGGGTCCCAGTCTGGGGTGGAGGCCCCTGCTCTGCACCTCCATGGCACCTTGTTCTCTTCCTGTCATAGAGGCTGTTATGGACTGAATTGTGGCCCCTCAAATTTAGGTGTTGGACTCCTAACCCCCAGTGTAGCTCAGAATGTGACTGTATTTGGATATAGGGCCTTTAAAGAGGTGGTTAAGGTTAAATGAGGTTATGTGAGTGGCCCTCAATCCAATGACTGGTGTCCTTATAAGAGGGATGTGCATACACAGAGAAAAGACCATGTCAGGACACATAGGTGGCTGTCTGCAGGCCTGGAAGAGAGCCTCAGGAGACCCCTGCTGGCACCTTGATCTTAGACTTCCAGCCTCCAGAATTGTGAGAAAATACATTTCTGTTGTTTAAGTCCCTCAGTCTGTGGTATTTTGTTATAGCAGCCTGAGCAGACTGACACAGAGACCCGGCTCATGTGAAGCTGTGATTGCCTTTTTATCTGTCTCCCCAACTAGAATGTAAACTTTTGGAGGGCAAGACCATGTTCCAACACTCTTTCCAAGTGCCTGGCTCTGTGCCTGAGACATAGTCAATTCTCCACAAATACTTGCTGAAAGAATAAGTGAATTGTTGTTAGATATCATATGTTCCATTTCTCTTTCCCTCTCTATAGATGAAGAAACAAAGGGTCAAAGGCTTGGAGCAGGACAGCTCCTAGTCTATGTGAACGGCGCCTCCTGGAATTGTCCCTGCACCACCTATGTGTTATAAGGGAATAGCCCAAAGGCAGGCAGCTAAGTCATGGCAGGATCTGGGCCACATGCCAGAACCACCCCCCCCCCCCCGCCCAATCTAGGGCTCCATCCACCCTTCTATACCGACTCTGGAATAATATCATACAGGTACAAAGTTCTTTCCATAGTTGTCTTAGTCTGCTCAGGCTGCTGTAATAAAATACCATACACTGGGTCGCTTAAATAGCAGAAATTTCTTTTCTCACATCTCTGGAGGCTGGAAGTCCGAGATCAGCGTGCTGGCATGGTTGGGTTCTGGTGAGAGCTGTCTTCCTGGTTTGCAGATAGCCACCTTCTTGCTGCATCCTCACATGGTGGATAGAGAGCAAGCTCCTTCCCTGGTATCTCTTCTTATGAGGACACTAATCCCATCACGAGGGCCCCACACTTACAACCTCATCTAACCCTAATTATTTCCAAAAAGGCTCCATCTCCAAATACCATTATGTTGGCAGTTAGGGCTTCAGCATATGAATTTGGGAGGGACACAAACATTTAATCTATAACAATAGCATTTTCACATTTTGTCATCCTGTTTGCCCTTGATCACAGACCTGAGAGAGGTGGAATAGCTATATCACCTCGCCATACCAATCCACCCCATTTTTATTTATTTATTTATTTTTTGGCCACACTGCCCGCAGCATGTGGGATCTTAGCTCCCCAGCCAGGAACTGAACCCACGCCCCCTGCATTGGAAGCATAGAGTCTTAACCTCTGGACCACCAAGGAAGTCCCAATCCACCCCATTTAAAACAATATAAATTTATTTATTTATTTATTTATGGCTGCGTTGGGTCTTCGTTGCTGTGCGTGGTCTTTCTCTAGTTGCGGCGAGCAGGGGCTACTCTTTGTTGCGGTGCGCGGGCTTCTCATGTTGTGGGGCACGGGCTCTAGGCGTGCAGGCTTCAGTAGTTGCAGCACGTGGGCTCAGTAGTTGTGGCACTCGGGCCTTAGAGCGCATGGGCTTCAGTAGTTGTGGCGCATGGGCTTAGTTGCTCCGTGGCATGTGGGATCTTCCCGGACCAGGGATCGAACCCGTGTCCCCTGCGTTGGCAGGCAGATTCTTAACCACTAACCACCAGGGAAGTCCCCCACCCCATTTTTAAACAGATGGGAAAAAAAATAAAGCCCGGAGCGATGACATGGTTTGTAATTCATTCTTTCATTTAATAAATAATTATTGCAGGCCTAATATGCGCCAGACTCTAGATGCATAACTGGTAATTGGCATGACCGGCATTATATCCTGAGTACTAATTCTTCTGCTGTTTCCCAATTAAGTCTGGTTATTTCCCAGTTTAGTTGTTTGAAACGTAGTAGTGCTGACCAGAACAGAATTTAATCTTTTCCTTTCAGAAAATTCCATTCTACTCGAAGACACACGGGAGTCCTTAAGCACTCCTTCCTGCTCAGGCTGGGCATTTCTCTCTCCTCTGCCTTTGCTTGTGACGCTTCTATGGTGCCCTTGCCAACTCCTATTCATCATTTGAAGCCCAGCCAAATGTCTTCTCCGTTGTGAGGTTTTCACCATCCCCCTCCCACACCAGAGGCAGTAGCACCCAGGCCTATGCTCACAGGGTTCTACGTACTCCTTTATTGCAGACAGCCCCTATCTCAGCCTAACTGGCGTTACCTGACTGTACTGTTTATTCGTGTTTGCTATGATGCTCTTGTACTGGACTCCACGAAGCCTCAGATGCATGTCATCCCTCCTGTTGCCTTCTGCAGTATCTCAAGTGGCTCTGCCGTGCTGTGACTGTGACACATGCACTCGACGCTCCAGCTGACTGGACTTGGGGCTGAAGCTTGAAATGTGGGTAGTCACTCGAGGCTGCATGTGGATGATGCCAGACCTTCCCAGGGGCTCGGTGCCAGCCCTGCTCAGCAGGCCTCTGAAACGGACAATGACAAACCCACACAACCGAATCTTCCCTTTTAAAATATATATGTATTGGGTGATGTTTTTCTTTCCTAGGACTGCCATTATAAAGTACCACAAACTGGATGGCTTAGATCATCAGAAATTTATTGTGTCAGTGGTTCTGGGGGCTAGAAGTCCCAAATCGAGACGTTGGCTGGCTTGGTTCTGTCTGAGGGCTGGGACAGAACCAAGGACTGTCTGGGACTCTCTCCTAGCTTCTGGGGACCTCAGGCATTCCTTGGCTCTTAGATGGCATTCTCCCTGGGTCTTCACATCCTCTCCCTTCTGTACATGTCTGTCTCTGCGTCTAAATTTCTCCTTTATATAAGGACACAGTCATCTTGGATCAGGACCCACCCTAACAGCCTCATCTTAACTTGATCATCTGCCAAGACGATCCTATTTCCAGACAGACCCTATTTCACAGACAAGGGGGGTAAGGAGTTCAACATCATCTTGGGGACACAGTCCACCTCATAACAGCTGGGAAAAAGAGGAGTAAGCTCACTTGGACTCGGTCCTAACCTCCCAGAAGCACTGGGTCCCACAGTGAATGTCTGCCGACAAGGTGGCTTCCTCTGCTACGGCACAACTCCAAGGACCACTGCCAACATCTCTGTCACTGCAGGAATCTGCTTTCCCTTTTCTTTCTAAAGAATGTGCCTAATTTAGTTTTGCTGCTCCTTGGGGACTTGGCCCTTTGCATTCACATTTCCATCCCTCCAGCCCTATTGCTGTCCTGCAGGTAGCAGGTGGTGATAAATGCTGTCACACTTGCTGGCTGTAGACTGCAGGGCTTATGAAGCCCTGGATTTGAATTCAGGCTCCCACATGTACTAAGTGCGAGAGTTTGGACGCTGCTTAAGCTTTCAGCTTCCATTTCCTTTTTCAAAGCATGGGGCAACCCCACCCTACAGGGTGGTTATAAATGAGGCAGGCAATTATGGGTAGCACTGCAGAGCAGCTGGTATAAGGTTTGTTCAATAAAGAATAGCTGTTATTTTTATTGGTTATAAATGAGGTGAGCAAATTGTTGAAATAACTAGCCCAGGCACGTAACAGTTAGGGTTTTGAAAAACACATTTCTAGTTTAGCAGAAAAAGCACAAAGGTTCATATGACCAGCCAGAATGCCATCTGGAAGACACCGCTTTAAATTCAAACTCCACCCAGGAAGGAAAAAAGATAGTGTCATATAATTCTAAAACATGTGATGGTCCCCAAACCACAAGTCTAATGTCCATTCTCCTTACCCCTCTCATAAGGAAAGGACAGTGAACCCTGCCATCTTTCTCCAGGACAGGCTCTGGTGGCCTCTGTTGCATGTTCACTTTGGTGCCACCAGCGCCCTGAGCTAAATGACCAAGCCAGCCAGAAAGTAAAGGTACTGCAAGCAAATCTCAGTCGATACATTTGTGTGTATGAAATAACAATTTTTATAATTTACTTTCTATCTTGAGCCCCATCCTTTTGGAGTCCTCCCCACCCCCACCAGAAGCTTCCAGGGGCCTCTGCCCTCCAGGCATCTGCCCACATGGGTTCTTGCTTGTCTATCATTCTGCTCGCCGTGCCCTGCAGGCAGCAGCTCTGCCATGCCCAACCAGGGACACGGTCATCTCTTTGCAAGGCTGCCTAGAACAGGGATACGTTATGCAAATGCCTACAGGAAGCGTGTAAGGAGAGCTCATGAGTGAAGCAAGCAGTCTGCCTATTAGACACATAAGAACGTCTTCAGGTCTACAAAGAAATGCACCAGCTCCTCTGTTTCTTTCAGCATGAGCCATCTTTAGTCTATCTTGTATATCTTCATTTACGGAAAAAATCTGGGGTAAAGAGGACTACCCTCTATCGTCTGGAGAGCAGCAGTGCAAGTGTCATGATGAGTGGCAGCTAACCCTTGGCTTTAGCGTAGGGATGAAACAGGGACTTTTAGGGACTCTGGCAAACTACAGCGTTCATTCCTTATCTAAGGCAGGCAGCCTTGGTGCCATAAACGACTGAACACAGTGTGGCCCAAACTGCTAATTATTCAAGAGAAGCCCCAACCCGGACTTTTATGTAAAATTGCCTAGATTTGTAATGCTGAACGACGGAAATTCACATGGCCAAACAAAGTCAGATGTAACCCACTGGCCTTTAGTTTGTGGTCACAACTCACCGCTACAGCTTCTTGGGGGCAGGCCTGCCTCCCAGCCAGGCTGCTAGAGAGCCCACACAGCAGCCCTGCCTGTCCCCACTACTCTGTCCAGGGTCCTCCTGCTTCTGCCCAAGACATTTTGCCTATGGCTCAAGTCTTCTCCCTGCTGGGGCTTAAGCTTTTAGAAACAAAAGCTTGAGGGCGATTTCAACTTTCTGCCCCATCTCATCCCTTCGCCAAGATAATAAACCCAGATGGGAATATCTGAAGGGAAAGGAGGAAATACCAGGAGAATAAAAATATAGTTTAGTATCCCAAAGATATTATCTTGTCACACATACTTATTGAACATATTTGATCTGAGGCTATCTATAAAACAGTTTCAGAATTTCTCTACGCTATGGACTCTAAGGAAGGAAGCACTAGGAAAATCTTTTAGAAAGGAAATCCCAGTTCAGCCAATTAATCAAGATTCCATTTTTCACAGTAAAATAGATGTATCTAACATAGCATCTTCTTAATAACATAGTATGATGTAACATTTACTTTTATTACTATAGGTCCCTTGTATTCTTGATTCTGCCATGGGCAATTTCTGAATTCAATAATAAGATTTTTGAAAAAATATGTATTACCTTGAAGGTTTGAGTTAATAGTAAACACAATACTAGTTATTACTGAGCCATCATGGATTTAAAGGACTAACGTTATTACTGAGCCATAACTGGTTTAAAGGACTAAAGCAATATAACCCTTGTGCTCTGGGAAGATGACAGATTTGGGAGCAGAAAGTTCACACTCAAATTACCTTTGTTTCATCATTTTCTTTGGTGGTGGGAGAGAGATGCTGGTCTCACTGTGATACTGATTTGAGTGGTCAGGAATGGGGCAAGAATATTAGAAATATACCAGATGAAAATCCTTCAAATAAATGAACTTATTACCCTCCTGACCTATATAATCAGCATGGAGCAAAGAGGAAATGCCCTGTGGCACACGAGTATGTGAATTTGAGGGAAAAGGTACCACAGGAATCCAATAATCCACATGACCTGCTTCTTCCCTCTGAATATTTTACACTAGAAATTAGAGAAGTTTTGGGTTACTTTCCTCCAGTAAAGTTAAAAACATTTTTTAAAAGGAGAGTATTAGTATCAGCAGAAATAAGCGGCATATCTATAGTGGCAGGGAGAAACTCATGTTTTGGGACAAATATGGTGCTTATGTTATGATTCCCTAAGACTCAAAACATTTGGTATTTCCTGAATTCTCCTTCTAGAGATATTGAAGTTTTCAAATGGTGTCTATAATAAACTATATTACACCCAAGTTGACATCTAATGATTTAATAACATTTAAATATTAAAAAATTAAGACACATAAAAGGTACAGCTTCTGTAGCCATGCAAATTCTTCGTGAGATGCTTGATGCAATCCTAGTTTTCAGTAAGTAAACTTTGTACTTGTGGAAACTGCATTTATTCAGCCTTGACATTAGGAAAGTAAGCAAATTATTTCAGTGCCAAAGGGATCGCTCATCTAGGCTGGAGTAAGTGAATGTGCTTTCCCAATGCCTACGCTCCCAGAGAATTTTTGCAGTGACTGAATTAGGCTCATGTCAATTGTCGAGAGAGGTGGGGAGACCATTAGTACCTAAATATAGGGCTGAGCACCCATGCAGCTGGCAGCAGGAGGTGAGACCCCTTTGGAAGATGGCGTGGCCGGCTTTAACGTGACAACAGCTTTCAAAATTAAACAAATATTTATTGAACACCTACGACTGCAAAGCTTTGAGCCCTTCGGGGAATTAAGAAACAGATAAGCAAGGTCCCTGTCCTCAAAGAGATGTCATTCTACCCCAGGAATCAATCATGAACCCTGAAAACTGTGATATAAAGCAGAAGGCAGCACCAGAGGAGAGGTCCAGAGTGGGGATGAGCGAGGAGCCAGAGTAAATCAGGAAGGTTCTGTGGAGAAGGGGCTGCCCTAGGAGCCCGCAGGAATGCTGAGCAGGATTCTGACCCACAAAGGCCGGGTGAGGGGCATTCTGAGTGGGGAAAACTATAGGCAGTAGCTAAGGCAAGAAAGTGCAGGTCCTATTTGGAAAACTTTAAATAGCCCTTTTGAGTGAAACACAGAGAGCCTTCAAGTTAACGGGTGGGCAGAAGAAGGTAAGATGAGAGCAATAGGTGGTGGACAGATTAAGTCTTTCGCTGGTGTGTGCCACAAATCTTCCAAAATCCAACACTCAGCTTGGTGTTTGACAATTTCATTGAAGACACATGTGACCTCTGGCAGCCGTAAGGCAAGAAGACCCTGATCCCAAAACGCTACTTCTGCTGGTCTCTCAGACTGCCTTTCCCTGACTCCGTTTTAGTGACCCCGTGGTAACTCAGAAGTGGGAGGATGCCAGGAAGGGTGATGGGGACAGAAACTAAAGGTAACTGATAATTGATCACTGCCCCCTCTATAGTCTTGCACCTCCATGCAGCTTCCAAGAAGCCCAGTGTGTGTGTTCAGGGGGTGTACCTATAAGTACTGGAGCAGGGCAACATGTTTATACAAGGAAGGAAAAGCTGCTCCTCCAAATCGAGAAATTTAACAAAGAAATAACCGAGCTGAGAATTTCTAAACCTGCTGGGCAATAAGAGATCATCTACAAAAGGCACTCATAAATTTAAGATTTCATGGCATTCATGTAATAGGGTTAATATTCTCTGCATGGAATTTTCCACCTTTGCCTGTCTTCTCTTTTTTTACTGCTTTATTTTTTATTTTTTATTTTTTTGGTCATGCTGTGCGGCTTGAGGTATGTCAGTTCTCCGACTAGGGATCGAACCCAGGCCCCAGCAGTGAAAGCACTGAGTCCTAACCACTGGACCGCCAGGGAATTCCCTTGAATTTCAATTAGTTTCAACCTAATAAAGGCTTTTTATAGCCAACCAGAAACACCTGTAGTAATCAAAGGCTCTAAAATAAAAACTATAGTGCTACTATGTTGTAAGCATTCAGGGGATCCTGGATAAAGCACAGTCAAACTCCCTGATAATGCACCCATCAAAAATATAATTTTAGATATACTTCAGAATTGGCAACTGGTTCCCATTTCTTGCCTAGCCCCTATTTGAGAACAAGGCAGGGATAAGGGTCAGGGGTAGGGGTTAAAGTTCTACACTAGGGTGGGGAAGGGGGTCTTGGAGTGGAGGCCAAGGTCATGAAGGTGAAGGAAAGTCATGGGAACTTGTTTCAGAAAGAGAAGAGGTGAAGGGTGAGTCCCTGGTCCTCAGTATTCTCCCAGATGAACTTCTGAATCTGGCCAACTAACTGGTACATCTCTGGGATCATGGATGCTATCCTGTTGCCTCTGAACTCAGAATTATCCCCAACAATATTTAAGTTGGAGCCAACCACCACCACCAGGTGGCACCAAATCACAGTTGAGTTGGGCATGAATTTAGATAGGGCAGCTAGACTCCCAGAATTCCTCACCAGCTAGCTCTATACTGGTCATTTTTTTTGTTAATCTTACAAAAAATTGTGACCTCACATTTCATATCACTGAATTCTTTGGATCTCACATATCCAATTACCAATAATTGAGGCAAGTATTCTCTTAGTAGACTAAAGACCAAAAGGGACTAAATTAGACATTGTGCTAATTGCTTTACAGACATTAGCTAGTTTAATCCCTCAAAAACCTATGAGGAATAATATGAAGCTACCTATTTTTATAGGCAAAAAATTCTCAACTATTGACATTTTCATCTAGTACAGTCTAATAGTTATTACTAAACTACTCCTTGGGTGCTGAGCTCTATATATACACTTCATAGCTTGAGCTTATTAATTACCTGATTCAAAATTTCAATATGTGTATTTTATGTCTGCTTGATTTATCAATTTCTGAAAGATGTGGCTAAAATCTTTTAACTGTAACTTGATTTATCCATTTCTCCCTGCTTTTTTTTTTTTTTTTCCAGTTGTTCCTTTGTATATTTTGAGGCTGTATTGTTAGGTGCATACATGTTTTTGATGGTTATATCTTTTTGCTCTATTGTTCCTTTTATCAGCATATAATGCCCTTCTTTGTCCATTATATGTTTTTGCCTTATATTCTATGTTGTCAGATATTAATATTCTTTTCCTGTTTTCTTTTGGCTCTTATTTTTTTCCATGTTTTATTTTCAATCTTTCTGTGTCTTTTTGTTTTAAGTTTCTCTTTTAGACAACTTATTATTGGATATTGCTTTTTAACTGAATCTGAGATTCTATTTTTTTAATTGGTGAATTTAATTAATTTATTATAATTCATTCTAATATAAGTACTAATTTCTGCCATTTTATTCTATATTTGTCACTTATTACACATTTTATACTTCTTTTCCCTTTTTTTTGCTTTCTTTTTTTTTTTTTAATTGAGGTACAAATACATATAACATAGTTTCAGGTGTGCAACATAATGATTAGATATTTGTATATACTGAGAGATGACTACCACAGTAAATCTAGTTAACATCCATCACCATACATAGTTAACAAAGTTTTTTTAGGATTTACTCTCTTAGCAACTTTCAAATATGCAACACAGTATCACTAGCTGTAGGTCACTGTGCTGTACGGTACCTCCCCATGACTTACATTTTATAACTGAAGGTTTGTGCCTTTTGACCACCTTTACCCATTCTGCTCCTCCCCCTCCCAACCCCTGCTGCTGGCAACCACCAATCTGTTCTCTGAATCTATGAGTTCAGTTTTTTTCAGACTCCACATGTAACTGGGATCATACAGTATTTATCTTTCTCCCCTTTCTACTTTCTATTGGGTAGGGTTTTGTTTGTTTGTTTTTGCTGGCTTAAATGTTGAGCATTCCAGTTTGCCTGGGATCTGTCTTACTTCAAAACTCATGTTTTGTCTTTTGTACCACACCAAGAGTTAGATGTCATTGGAACCTTAGAAATTTGTCATCTACCCACTGAATCTAAAACTGGTATTTGTGTGAAAATTATTTGGAAGTTTATAAGAAATTGATTCCTGGACCTCTTCTTTAGAGATTCTGGCTCAGTAGGTCTGGGTAAAGTCCTTAATCTACAGCAAGCCCCTGACTTTGATGCAGGTGGTTCACAGACCACATTGTGGGAATACTGTTCTCATCCAACCCCACAGCTCTCCAAATAGCAAGCTTTACACTTCTCTTTGCCCTTTAAATATTGCTTTTTAAAGATACACCCCTGGGTGGGCTCTACAATCTCCTTTCTAGACCTTTTCTCACTTTATATTGTCCTATATGTTAAAAGAATTCTCTAGACCTACTTTATATATAATTTATATTCTTCTAATTAGTTTCCAATCCAATGCTCCTTTACTATTACTCTATTTTACTTGCTTCCTTCATCATTATAAACACATATTTCCTGGGAGTACCCTGGCGGTCTAGTGGTTAGGACTCAGTGCTTTCACTGCCGTGGGCCTGGGTTCGATCCCTGGTCAGAGAACTAAGATCCTGCAAGCCACATGGCGGGGCCAAAAAAATGAAATAAAATTTTTAAAAATTAAAAAATAAAATAAAAACATATTTTCTTTGACAGCATTTACTGAATGTCAACCTCTGTAATGGGTGCAGAGATAGGTGCTTTTGAGCACTCAGCAGCCACTTTGCTAGTAAGCATGACTGTCTCCACTTCTGAAAGGCAAGACAAAGCTTGGGGAATTTGCCTAATGTCACATTCAATGGGGAAGCTAGTATTTGAACCCAGATCTGTCTGTTCTATTTGTTATATCCCACTCTGCCTTCAAAGAGACTCTGATTCTCAGAAGCCCACAGTATAGTGGTGAAAGACACAATCTCCCTCTCTGGTCATCTTCGTATCCAAGATAGTGCTTTGCACATAGTAACACTTAATAAATGTCAGTGAAAAGAAAACATGAATTTATCCTGGTTTCTTACTTCTTTCTCAGTTTATGGTTTCCAAGTCAGGGGAATCACAATCTGGTAAAACAGAGAAGTAAAGAGGACCGTTTGGAAAAACACAAATTCGGAGACAAAACAGAAAGAACACTCTATGTCACACAGTGAGTTTCTTCCTCTGAACAGCTACTGTAACAGATCATCAAAGTCCCATTATGTGAAAATGCCCATTATAATAAGCTAGGGCTACTTTCATTTTGAACTCTTCAATTTATTTTTTCTAATTAATTCAGTAAAAGTCTTTAAGTGATACAACAATGTAATATTACTACTATTTTCTCCTTCCTGGACTCAGTTTTATAATGCTGATGTTGAACATAATAGAGCAAGCAACTATAGGTAATTGTAGAAATTATTGTTGGGAATTTGCATATGAAATACACACCTTTTACTGCCTCTAGTTGGCATTGTTAACTCGGTTATAAATAGTACAGCTGACATACTGCAAACAGAAAGTGCTTTTTGATGGGCAAAAATGGAAGATTGCTATGAATGGAGGAAGTGTTAGCACACAATGTTTAAGTTGGAAAGCTTTCATTAGCACTAATCAAGGGGGAAAGTGATTAATTTACTAATCATAGCCTTGCTTAAGAATCCAATCATATAGAAAGACTTACGGTAAAGCTTTCTAAAAACAGATATTTATGCTACTATTTAGGTAAACAAGTAATTCATCCAGTCTATAAACATATTTGAAGAGTGTCGATGGGCACTTTTAAGAAAATTAAGAGGTTCCCTTTGGATTAATCTCTTACTGTGTATATGTGGTGAGGCAAAGGAAGTAATAGGACTGAGATATAACATTGGAGAGTGCAGTTTATATTTATACCACTCTTGAAGATAAAGCTTACACTGGGGTTATTTTGCTGAAATCATCTACTAGAATTTGAAAATTTAAAAACTATTTGAAAAACTTTAACCATTGAGAAAGAACAAAAAGATGCCATTCATTGTGACTGTATGACCATAAAAATTATAATTCATAGGGCAGTATTTTTGCGGTGTTTTATACTGCTTGAGGGCAAAAATTCAATCACTGTTACTATGCAGGCTGTTTCAATCATTACGAGGCATAGGTACAGACTAGTGATGACTTTTGTAAATGATAAAACATTTGCAGAAATTGTTATATTTTTATGGGCTGTAATACTTCAGTTTTCAAAAGTTTGGGGTTATTTTGTTTTATTTTGTTATGGGTATAAAGCAACTTTGACACAGAATTTTAATGCTGAACTACTCATCCAGATGACAGGAGAGGTGAGGGGGCTAGGGACAAAATTTTCTTCCTACGCATTTGTTTTTAGGCATTTATATTTGCCTGAGTGCTTTGGTACCATGGTGACAGCTTAGCAACAGCTAGATGCAAATGAAGGTAATCTGCCATGCCAGCCTCTGATCATAAAAAGTTGGTAGGTAGGACACTGGGAAGAAAAATACAGATGTTTAGACATTTAATGGTTTAATCAAAAAGAGACTTGCTCTCTCTATTACCTGCCCTTGTCCGTCTCTTCATGTTCTCTCTCTCTATCTCTTTATAAAGAGATGAGGATCTAAAAAAAAAAAAAAAAAAACCCAAACAAACCCCCGTATTTAAATTGATGAGATAAAACAAAAATTAAACCTTTTTAAATAGGAAATAAAACAAGACACTTTATTATTTCTTAAATAGGATCTAATGATCACAATGTGTGCATGGAAAGTGTTTTTTGTTTTTTTGCTTTTTGTTTCTGGCCGCGCTGCGTGGCACGCGGATCTTAGTTCCCCGACCAGGGATCAAACCCATGCCCTCTGCAGTGGAAGTGCGGAGTCCTAAGCACTGGACTGCCAGGGAAGTCCCTGGAAAGTGTTTTGCAAAGACATTTCCAAAGGGTTTTTTCATACTAATGGACATTTGATTTCTGTTGATGGCTATTAAAGGGACAAAGTTACATAAAATATAAATACCTTTGGACCAGCAGACTTGGATGACATGATGGATACTGTCATTTTTAAAGACAACATATGATGTCTTTCATTATCTTTATTATAATTTATATGTAAAACAGAGAAAGTAAAATAATCTGAAAGGAAGAACATAACCTTTGGAAAGCTAGGAGGAAATAAAATCACCTTGATTTTCAGGGCTATTAATTTTATTTCAAATACCCTGGTAATGGTAAAATACAGGTTAAAGCAAATAGTCGTTAGCTAGTTGAACAGACATGGCAAATGGACTTCAACTTGCGTGCTGGCTCTGACACAATAATAGTGGCTGCCTGGAGAGCTGTGTTGAGGAGGATTCTGAGGTTCTGTAGGAAAGGGCTGTGAGTGATGAGTAAACACCTGTCACAGCTGAGAGGGAGACTAGAGGGTAAGAGACTTGTTAAGTGCAATGTGGGGGGTGGAATGCAAGGAGGGTTAGCCCAAAGCACCCAAATACAGACTGTAAATTTATTTTAAGTCTTACATTTTATATTGTAATGAATGCAAATCTTACATTTAATTCCATAATATATATATCTGGTATGCTATACAAGTTTAAAGGCTCATTTGTAGTTAAATTACCTAACGTTAACTTTGTGGGAAAAAAATATGTTCTTAGACAATGTGCTTGTTCATTCTGTGGCTTCCACAGTACCTGGCAGGCTTCTGAGTATCCCTGGGAGTCTCTGCACCCCATTTAGTGACACCCACACCTAGAAGATTGATAGAAATAAAACAGTTTAAATTTGTGCATGATAATGTAAGACTCAGAGAAGTAAATTAACCTGCTTGGCAGTAGCAGAGCTGGGATTTGAAGACTCTAAAGCCCAATTTCTTGTTCGTTTGTTTGTGTTTTTTTGGCCGCACCATGTAGGATCTTAGTTCCTGGACCAGGGATTGAACCCGTGCCCCCTGCAATGGAAGCTCGGAGTCTTAATCCCTGGACCACCATGGAAGTCCCTAAAGCCCAATTTCTTAACAAAGAGTCTGTCTATATTATTCCAAAGACAAGTACCAGGATTCCCTGGGATTCAGGGTTTGGTATTAAATTACTGATCTGAAAAAGAACTTTTGGGGCTACAGAAGACCATACGGTAACTAGTAAGTTGGCAATTTCAGTACTGCTGTTAAAGAAAAGCATGGTTTCCATTTGGGGTTACGGAAAAGTTATACAAATAGTGGTGATGGCTGCACAACAGTGTGAATATAATTAATGTCACTAAATTGTACACTTAAAATTACTAAAATAGCACATATTATGCTATACATATATATATTACCACAATAAAAAAAAAGAAAATCGTGATTCATGGATTAGAAGATTAATATCGTTAAGATGGCAATTATCCAAAATTAGATCAATATATTCAATGCAATCCCTATCAAAATCCCAGCAGGCTCTTTTGTAGAAATTGACAAGCTGATCCTAAAATTTTTATAGAAATGCAAAGGACCCAGAGTGGCCAAAACAATTCTGTAAAAGAAGAACTACAAGTGTAAATGCGGAAATCTGAATAAGATTGATGGACTGTATCAATGTCAACATTCTGGTTGTGATCTTGTCCTATAGTTTTACAAGATGATACCATTGGGGAAAATTGTAAACGGTACCTAGAATCTCTCTGTATTATTTCTTACAACTACTTGTGAATTTATAATTACCTCAAAATTAAAAGTTTAATAAAAAAAAAAAAGCCAGAGGACTTCTACTTCCCAATTATAAAATTTAATATAAAGCTATAGCAATCGGGCTTCCCTGGTGGTGCAGTGGTTAAGAATCCGCCTGCCAACGCAGGGGACGTGGGTTCGAGCCCTGGTCCGGGAAGATCCCACATGCCGCAGGGCAACTAAGCCTGTGTGTCACAACTACTGAGCCTGTGCTCTAGAGCCCGTGAGCCACAACTACTGAAGCCCGCGCGCCTAGAGCCCGTGCCCCGCAACAAGAGAAGCCATAGCAATGAGAAGCCCTCGCACCGCAACGAAGAGTAGCCCCCGCTCGCCGCAACTAGAAAAAGCCTGCGCACAGCAACAAAGACCTAACGCAGCCAATAAATAAACAAACAAACAAATAAATAAAGATAAAGCTATAGTAATCAAGGAAGTGTGGTTCTGGCATAAGGACAGACATAGAGATCAATGGAACAGAATTGACAGAAACAGACTCTTGTATTTAGGGTCAACTGATTTTCTACAAAGTTGCTAGGGCAACTCAAAGGAGGAAAGAATAGTCTTTTCAACAAATGGTTCTAGAACAACTGGATATCCACATACAAAATAAAATTAATTTAGTCCAGTGGTTTTCAATGGGGGCGATTTTGGCTTCCCAAAGGCAGGGAACTTTTGGCAATGTCTAGAGACAATTCTGATTGCCGCAGCTGGGGTTGGGGTGCTACTGGCATTTAATGTGTATACGCCAGAGATGCTGCTAAACATCCAGCAATGCACAGGGCAACCCCACAACAAAGAATGACCCAGCCCAATATGTCAATAATGCTGAGGATGAGATACCTGATTTAAACCTTTACCTCACACTATATACAAAAATTAACTAAAAATGGATCATAGACCTAAATGTAAGAGCTAAAACTATACAACTTTGAGAAAAGAACATTGGAGAAAATCTTTGTGACTTTGGGTTAGGCAAAGATTACTTAGATATGACACTGAAAGCATGATCTATAGAAGAAAAAATTGATAAATTGGACTTCATCAAAATTAAAGGCTTTTGCGCTTCAAAAGGAACCATTATGAAAATGAATTTAAGCTATAGATTGGGAGCAAATATTTGCACACCATATATCAGATAAAGGACTTATATTCAGAATATATAAAGAATGCTTATAACTCAATAATAAGACAAACAACCCAATTAAGAAATAGGCAAAAGATTTGAACAGACATTTCACCAAAGAAGATATATAAATGACTAACATGCTCATGAGACGATGCTTAACATCATTAGTCATTAGGAAAATGCAAATACAAATCACAATGAGATACAGTCTCATTCCTACTAGAATAGCTATAATAAAAAATGGAATACTGGGGACTTCCCTGGTGGTCCAGTGGTAAAGAATCCGCCTTGCAATGCATGGGATGCACAGGTCTGATCCCTGGTCAGGGAACTAAGATCCCACATGCCACGGGGCAACTAAGTCCCCGCGCCACAACTACTGAGCCCATGCGCCGCAAGGAAAGATCCTGTGTGCCACAACTAAGACCCGACACAACCAAAAAAAAAAAAAATAGCAATAATAAAAGAAAAATAAATAAATAAAATAAATATTTTTTTAAAAAAGGGAATACCAAGAGTTGGCAAAGATGTGAAGAACTTGGAACCCACATGTGTTGGAAAGGTAAAATGATACAGTTATTTTGGAAAACGGTCTGGCAATTTCTAACAGGTTAAACATAAATTTATTATAAATTTTACTCCTGAGGATCTACTCAGGAGAAATGAAAACTTATGTCCACATAATGACTTGTACATGAGTATTCACGACAGCATTATTAATAATAGGTGAACAGTAGAAACAACCCAAATGACAATCAACTAGTAAAGGGATAAATGAACATATCTGTTCGATGGAATATTATTCAGCAATATAAAGGAATGAAATAATGATTAATTCCACAACATACATAAACCTCAAAAACATTATGCTAAGTGACAGAAACCAGATGCAAAAGACTAAGTATTGTAAAACTCCATTTATATAAAATGTCCAGAGAAGGCAAATCTATAGAGACAGAGAGTAGATTAGTGGCTGCCTAGGATTGAGGGTGGGAGCGGGGGTTGACTGCAAATGTGCACAAGGGATCTTTAAAACTGAATTGTAGTGATGCTTGCACAATTTTGTAAATTTACTAAAAAGCATTGAATTGTATACTTAAACTAGATGAATTTTATGATATGTAAACTATACTTCAATAAAGCTGCTTTTGAAAATGCAATTAAAGCAATTCTAAATCTTCAAAAAAAGAAGAGTAAAAGGAAAGAGAAGTACAGAACTGCATAAACAGGCAGCAATTAGGAAGCTCACAATTAACTGATCGGATTCCACATACACAAGTAAGTTTAAGTAACTGTGCAACTCATGATATAAGGGAGGAGGACAGGCAGGGAGACTTCATTGAAATGTGACAAGTGAGAAGTAATGCGAATAGTAAAGTTATGATGATTAATTTAAGGAAGGAAAGGTTGCAAGTGTAGTTTAATTCTTTGAGGATGATGCTGTTTTCTCTTCATTTGAAGGCTTACAAAAAAAGAAAGATCCAAACAAAAGAAGACAATAACAAAACACAATAAACTCATACCATTATAGCATGAAAGGTTTGAGTCAGATAAAGGTTATTTTGTTTCCCTTCAAACAAACCCTAGGAGTTTCCTTCTCCCAAGTCCTTGAAGAAGGAAAGACGGCTCCTCAACTCTTAGAAAATGGTTTCTCCATGGTTTTGGCCGAGAGCAGAACCTAAAACAACTGCCTGAGGGCCTTTCCCGTCCTAGGAGATTGTCAACCTCAGTGGGAAGAAAGAAGTCATCCTACTGAAGTGTGGCTGGCTGAGAACTTGCAGTGAAGCAAGAGGAAAATACATAGAGATGTGAATCCATTTTGAGCATTGTTTCGAAGGAATGGGAACCACCAACTGAAAAGATTAATCATTCAGGCTAAAGAATTTTAAGGGAATTTATTCCACAGTTTTAACCTGCTGCTGTGGAGAACCTGCAGGGGCACTATTTTTCCAAGACAAAGACTTTCTTAGTAGCAGGTTGGGATGTTGACTTATGAGTATTTACCATATACCCATTTATCCCAGAGAAACCAATCAGGAATAGAAATTCAATATACCTTGTTTAGAATTTAAGCTACTTATCAATAGTGGTTATGAAGACTGCAGCACCATGAAAATATGTTTATGATGTATTATGTAAAAACAGCAGGACCCAAAGTTGAATTTATACTGTAATTACAACCATGCAAAAAAGATAGGCATAGCAGAAAAGGCTGGATTAAATACAAATGAAGTGGTAATACTGATTATGTGAGCATGGTGAGACTGAGAGTAATTTTTTTCTATTTTCCAAAATTTCTTTAAAAGTGTTTATTTACTTAAATGCATCAAAAAGTGAAATCTTCCCAACAACAGTCAAGGCAGTGGGGAGCCTACTCATTTGCTCAGGATGCACAGTGAAGGGTATACTATCAGTCTTAGAAGTGAGCAGATCACATTGAAAGAAAGCTGATAGAGCTTTTCCATGAAGATGGAATCAGCATTTATAAAAAGAAAGAAAAGGAAGGAAAGCCTGAGAAACTTTCTCTTTCTACGGAAGAGTAAGAAATACATATCTAGGAAGAACATTCCTCCACCGGTAGAGGCCTAAAACCTAGCACTTCAGCGCCCCAAGGGCAGGTGGGGAAGCTAAAGGGAGGGGTGGACCCCACTGTCAGTTCTGGCCCCTCTGGGTTCTCCCCAGGTGACCTTCTTTTTCAAAAGTATGTTATCTCCTTAATGTAAAGGCAGAATCCCTTCTGAAAGAATAAAACAGTTAATCTGAGAAGGGATTAGGAGTGACGGTAGGAAATGGAGAAAGAGGTAAATGACAGTCTTGTTAGATTGCTTTGTGTTTTAAAAAGAAAGTGCAAACAGCTTTATTATTACTAAAAGGTGATTAACAATAATGGAAACTATTAATAATAATGGAGTGACAATTGTGTCCTCACAAATAGATTAAAAAATCAACCCAATCCATCTCTGCCCTTTTGAGTTTTAGCAAAGGTGTGGCATGCCTTCTCCAGATTGAGAGGCAGTCATTAGATTCTAAAGATAAATCCTGGAACTTCTATTGGTCAGAAAGGTGAGATCTTAACAATAGGATTTCACAGTGGGAAGACAAATGAAGGGGCAGGAAAGAATCTTCCTGAAACTAAGAACTCTAGGAAGGAACGTGAAAAGGGTTTTCTGAAAGCAAGGTTCTCCTTATCTGCGATGGACCTGCTGTTTAGTTAGTCTTTTATTTTTTTTTGGCTGCGCCACGTGGCTTACAGGATCTTAGTTCCCTGACCAGGGATTAAACCCAGGCCACAGCAGTGAAAGCACCGAGTCCTAACCACTGGACCGCCAGGGAATTCCTAGTTAAGTCTTAAAAAAGAGAGAAAGAAAAAGAAGTTTCCTTTAGCTGCAATTTTGTTGATTAAACACAATTCCCCCAAAGCCACTTGCCCAAAGAGATCTATGTTACAGCAACTTGTCAGGTTTTGAAAGACAATCACGGATTATTCAGATTACTTTCTGGTCACCTGAGTTCATTGTGTTGTAGGTACTGGGCCTTAAAAAATGTGTACATCTTTTTGGAGCATTTTGCACTAATGTATATGTCTTTTACCCCAAGTTTGTAGGTTTCACCTGCATCCTGGGCCACAGCAATAACATTGGCATAGGTAAAAGAAAGTCTCAAACATTAGAGAATGAGACCTGGACCAGGCACACAATGTCACTGATGATTTATTTTTAGGTGTGACTAGGTTACCACATTATATAAGAAAACATGAAGAGGATTTAGTGTTGTCATCAAGTAAAACTCACAACAAAGTTTAATGATAGTCATAATCCTTATCTTCTTTCAAAGTAACTAATAGTGAATGGCAAATAACTCACTATCTAATCAATATCTAATTGATACTGTTTTTTAGAAACAGTTTTTCTAAGTTGGGGAATTTAAAAGAAGATGACTTAGTGGCACAGGAAACGGCTTTGTAGTTCCTCGGGAAATATAATTTAAAAATTTCGAAAAGAATGTCTCTAGAGGTGGGACTAAGAGAGAGATGTGTGAGACACAAAAGGAAGGGTAGTCAGAGAAGAGGGGAAGTGGGTCACAGGTGCTGGGGGGGTGAGGGCGGAAGCTGCATTAGCAAGGTGAAATGCTGTGGGGAAGTCTGCATGCAGGGGGTTGGCTGGTAAACCTCACAGTGAGGCCACCATCTGTGAATGAGAAGAAGGCATCTCAGTGGAGTAGGGCCGTGAGACCCGATAGATTTGTTGAACAAGTAGTCTTTGAGTGTCTACAGTGCTGGCGCTGGTCTAGATGGTGGGGACCCGGCAGTGAATGTAGTGAATGACCAATTGCAAGGGTTAGGAGTTAGTAGCCTGTAAGAAGGTGTGCTGCTAATGCTAGGAAGAAAAAAGTAGAGGTGGAAGGATAAACAGGGGAAGTGAGGGATGTCATTTAGGGGAGAACTGAGCCCATTCATAGCCAGCAGGGGAGACACAAGACTCAAGAATAGAGACATGAGGGAGACAGGAGGCTGAAGGCTCAAGATCTTTGGAGAGGAGTAGAGTCTTATCTGGAAAGAGAAGCAAAGGAAGAGAGAAAGAGGTGCTGTCTGGAAAGACTCTAAAGTGGGGAGATGGTGTGTGAAGGCAAGCCAGTCTGTCAGAGGCAGTCCTTTCTGCCGGCTCCTGCATCTATGAATGGGGGATTAAGTCTTACCCCCAGAGAGTGGTCATGGGATTCGAACAAGACAGTACTGTTAAGGCCCTTAGCAGAGTGCCTGGTATACACGCAGAGCCCTTACTATACTTGAAGAAAAGACTGATAGGGAGGAAGGAGAGTGCACGTGGGCTCAGGGGCCTGAAGTGAGTGAGGTTTGCAGGTCCAGGTGGGGGGAAGAGGGACAATGGTTAATGAATGAATTCTTCACTCTAGCAAGAAACTGGGGGTGGAGGGTGATGCAGAGGGGGTAAAGGAGAAGACATTCTAAGGTCACTAACTCTGCCTTGTCAGTACATTCCCTGGCAGCACTCAGGCAGTAGGCCAAAAAGTGTAATTAAGCGCGTCTTGCTGCCCTCAAATTTCTCCCTAGAGATTGTCTGAAATTATAAAGGCCTAAAATGAATTAATAAATAAATATCCCTGAAGAAGGGGTATGGAGAAGACTATCAGTATTTAACACTTTAGACTGACTTAGCCAGCGTATTAGGTTTAACAAAAGCAGAGCTGTCACTCAACAGTGAGGGCAGGGCTGCTGCTCCCAGGGAGCCTGACGGGCAGGCACAGGAGAGGGAACAGAGGCCTGGAAGGCAGCTGGGAAGATGAAAGGGAGGTAGGAAATGTTCCAAAGAAAGCAGAAAGGCGGGTGTTGAAACAAAGAGTCCAGGATTATAAGCCATACAAAGGAGAGCTGGGAATTCTTTAGGTCACCTGTGAGGCAGCTTGGCAAGAAGTCTGCCATTAAGTTTCATGCTTTCCTTCATAGCCTCTCTTTGGGTTTCACCTTCCCTCTTCCCTGAATTTCACATAGCATCTTTGTTATCTAGAGAGTCAGAAATGGTAAACTTTTAGAAAATAAAACAAAGCTGGAGAGGACCTCATATATTCTCTTGTTTAACCTTATTTTACAAATGTGGAAACTGAGGCTCAGAGGGAAGTGACTTGTTCAAGGTCACACAGCGAACCAGGTGCTAAACCAGAACTAGAAGAGCCCTAGAATCCTGCCTTGTGTTCCACAGTACCCGACCATCTGCTTAATAAAACCTACAGCTTGCTGAAGTTCCTGCTCATCCAGAGAACACAAAGCATGACTCCTCCTTTGTGGAAGTTAATGATTAAAACCTAGTCTGATCTAAAGCATCTAACCATAGTTACTAATTAAGCCAATTTCTGTGAGAAAAGACATTTCAAACAGAAGAGTGGAGTGTTCTCTTCAGCTAAATCTATAGGCCTTCAGATTGTAGTAGCATAAACTGTACAATTACAACATTTCAAGTATGCTTAAAAATATTTCAAAATACAATACCTTAACCTCTGTAGCTTACATTTTCTTTTCATTGCATGCCACATGATGGGTCCTGATAAAACAGTTTTGTAACTTTTGAAGAAAGAATTTAACTAAAGTGACTTCACTTAGTGTTTGAGTGAACTAGGTAATAAAATCTGTTTGCTGTGTTCGCTGTCTCCAGATAGGGCTGTAATTACACCACATAAGGAAGAAAGGTAGCTGAGTCTCAATCTAGATCATTTATGTAAACTCAGCCTTCTTGTCAACGGTGTTCTCATATTGCATGCATGCAAACCTCAAAAATCATCTCCTATGAACCACAGAGAGACAGTGTCCAATTGCAGGCCTGTGAGATTGCTTATATTCTTTCTGTAATTGGATGTCTGTGGCTCAAGACCAAAATTTGACACTCTGAGGCTAAAAAAAAAAATCACCAATGAATTCCCCAGTACAACGATTATATATCTGACGCTTGTAAAAATTAAAGGTATTCTCTACACCAACGTATTACAAATGAATACATTTACTTGAAAAAAAGAAGCATCCTGTTCAGCTTAAAAAAAAAAAAGTTTGGTTCTTTGAAATGCGTTTGAAAAAATTTGGTCTTCCAGAAAGAAAAACAGGCAATTCCTACTATAACCAAGTTAACATCTGATAACATTTTAATCTCCTACTTCAAATATTTGGCATTATTTTTTCAGCAGTTTCCCCCCCAAAATCTTACAGAACCCAAGAAGCACAAAGTATATCCATACTGCATCTATAAATACAAAGACATAATTGCAAGAAGACAAAGCATGTTTTTTTTTCTTAATCATTAAACTACCCTCCGTTATGAAAAATTGGTCACTCGTTTTTGATTTGACAGTCCTCCCTGGCTGGCATTGATAGTGTTTCTCTTGACACCTGCAGCTTCCAGCTTGCCCTGTCCTCTCTAGAAGGAAAACCACAGGCCACCGCCCTGGCGCCATCCCTGGCTCAGTCCAATCAATAAGGACTTATTTCCTGTCCATTTGCTGAGGTCACAGGAGCGAATCTCATTAATTATTTCTGCTTCTGAAGCCTCAAGCGTGCTTCTGGCGTGACAATTGAAAACTGCTTGACCTTTTTTCTTCTAATTTTGTTTGTAGCAGTTCCAAAAAGAAGGCAGTATTCATTTAGCAGTGTGGTAAAAAGAAAAAAAATGTATATGTTGTTAAAGTCATTAACACATTTAGATCTTTCATCATGAAAGCTCTCCCGATCACCTCATTCCCCAGTTTTTTTCAGCTAACGAACAATAGTCTTTTTAATTTGGTGTCATGAATATCTGGTCACAGCAAACACAATGTTTTCTAAAGCAGTTCTGGCCTCCGAGGGAGGAAAGCTCTCCAGGGCCTCCAGTGCCTTGTTTCCATGGTAACGACACAGGTCAATAGCTGAAGTCACACCTTTGCCAGCTTTGATTGTTTCTCGCAACTGTTAAGAAACAAATGCACAGTAAAAGTCAGTTTTTAAGGTACCACAATTAAATTGGGGAGGAGAGGTGGAAAACAAAGAAGGGGAGAAACAGTATAGATTCACTGTTTCTGCTTTTGAGGTTAAAGAGGACACCATTCTCCAGTGATTTTGAGGCACTAACATTCCCTAAGGCTGCTAGGTTTCGGCCCTCCAGAGCAGAACAATAGGCTCCAATTAGCCTAATTACACCTCTTCCCCAACTCCTGCCCCGTGATATCTTGAAGTGGGCCCTGCTGGGGGGTGGCGGTGATGAAGGCGGAGGGCATTTACATCTCTGACATTTTGAATTCAGCAGCCTGATATTCTTAGGTGAGGAAGGCTTCATTAACATCCTAGTTAATAACTAATATTTTTACATTGTATGTTGACACAATAGTCCATGTGAAAATTCAAGAAAGACACATAGTATTAGATCTGAGCACTACATTATGAAAACTGTAAGACTTTGGGAGGAATGAATTAAAATACCCTTTGTGAAGAATAAAGTCAACTCTTGCCCACAAATGGAGTTGATTTCCAATTCCTCTCCCTGATGACTGGAAAGGACCAATACAATGGTTACACTTTAGAGCTGAAAAAGACTTATAATGATTTGGCCGGTCCACTTCCCCTTGCCCTGATTCCATCTTCTCCTTCTCAGTGAATGCCTCTAATGTCTGCTTTACTCCCTAAATCAGAAACTCGGGAGTCCTCCTTCATCCATTCAGGCAGCATGGCTCAGCCATGACTGAACTTTCTGGCTCCCCACTCGGTTGGCTGGGGCCCAGCGACAAGTTCTAGTCTATGACACATGAATGGCGCGTGTCACTTCCGGGCTGTAGCATTTAACGGTCCATGTGAGTCCCGCCAGAGGTTTCCCTCTGGTACATCAACCAGTCACATCGGAGAAGCTCCTCAGGTTGGATCCTCGAGTGACCACAGTGAGCAATCACGGTGCCTCTCCAACCTGCACAGGACATGTAGTATGGGCAAGAAACACATCTGTTGTCTGAAGAGACTGTCAGGCTGTCTGTGGCCATCTTGACTGATATACTCACTAAGTCCCAGCCATTCTATCTCATACAAAGCCCTCAAATTATCATCTGCTCTTCACTCTCATTGCCACATCAGTTCAGGCTATCATCATCGCTTGCTTGGGTTATTTTTGCAATCACCTCCTAAAGAGTCTTCCCACCACCAGTTCTTTGCCCCTGGACTCCATCCTTCATGCTGCCAAGGAGATCTTTATAAAAAGCAAATGTGATCCTGCTTAAAACCCTCCACTGCCTTCCAATAGCTTTAAGGAAAAAAAAGTCCAAGCTCTTTCATGAGGCATGGAAGTCCTTTCCCTTTCCGCCGTTTCATCATTACTTAGGGAAACTACTTGCAGCTGATGGCTTGAGACAGTCTCCACACACACCCCTCGCCCCATCAAGCTTCCCAAATTCCACTTGGGTGGAATGTACACAGCTAGGATGACAGCCCTAAGGGGCTAGGTGCCCTTCTTCCTTGGGGCTCCTGGAGTGCCCTGTGTATATGTGGAGTACAGCATTATTATATAGTGTTGTATTTTAATTCTCCATTCACTTATCTATCTCTTCATTAGACTTGGAGCTATCGTATAATGCATGAAACATAAAGGAATAAAAGAAATAACCTGCTTTACTCCCCTAATTATATAGATGAGAGGAGAGGGCCAGAGAAGCTCAGCGGCTCATACAAGATCATAGATGGATAGTGACAAAACTGCGATCAGAAGCCAGTTTTCCTAACACCCAGTCCAGTGGCACTTAATATTATACTCCGCCAGACTCTCAGCATTCTACAGGTATTTCCACACTGCATATGAACTTTGGTATTGTTTCAGCCTAGGGTTCCCTGGTCTCCTGCCATCACTGAATGCATGAAGGCACTAAAATGGTCCTGGGTATCAGAGGTAGCCAGATTCAAACTCCTCTTCCAGCTCCCATCTTAGAGAGGCCAGTTAACTGCTCTGAGTTCTAAATGGGGATAATATCAGTCCCTTGTAGGACTGCTGGGGGGTTACTGCATGAGACAGTATAGAGTGCTTGACAGTGTCTAAAACACCATAGATATTCAGAACGACTTAACTCTTCTTCCTCCTCAAGCCCTTAGCCATTGCCAAGAAAGCTACCCCATCCACCAAGATCAAGTCTATTTTAGCTTGACGCACAGCAACCTCAAAGGTAGTTGAACTTGGATCAGACCAGCCTTAAAGATTAAAAAAAAAGAAAAAGAAAGAACATGCTTCTTATTTTCATTATCTTTAATTCCCTCAACTCTAAATTAGACTGGCCAACATTCTCTATTCTGGACTTCTAGGTTGGTAACTGCAGGCAAGTGGATATCTGCATGACTGGATTTCAATTTGTAAATATTAATTGAGCACCTATTATGTGTAAAGAGTACAATGATCCTTTTTTGCTTTATGGGTCAGGAACTAACCAAGGGTATACTGTGAAAAGCAGCAAATGAAGGACTACAGATGACCAGAAAAATGAGACAGCAACTTTGATTAGAAGAGATTTAAGAAGGCCTTACAGAAAAGGGATTAAGGCATGTCCTGAGAATGTTGATAAGTAGTTATGGCGTCCGGGTAGCAAGAAAATTATAGGGAAAGAGAATAGCTTGAACAAAGGCACAGAGCAGACCAGAGCGAATGAAAACAGATTGGTGTGATACTTTGCAGGAGTAGGTGCGAGGGGACCCAGGTGGGCTCTGAAAACCAACCTAAGAACTTTATTAAAAATTTTTGTTATTATCAAATGTTTTATTTATTTTTTATTTATTTTTTTTATTTTTTGGCTGTGCTGCGTGGCATGCGGGATCTTAGTTTTATAAATTAAGTTCTGCTGGAAAATAGCCATGCCCATTTATTTAAGTATTGTCTACGGTTGTTTCTGTGCTATAACGGCAGACCTACAGAGTTGAGTAGCTGCCACAGACTATATGGAGTGCAAAGCCTAAAATATTTACACTTTGGCCTTTACAGGAAGTGTGTGACTTCTGGACGTAGCATAATTAATGAACGTGTATCTTCTACCTAGATTCAACAACCATTAATATTTTGCTATTTTTGTTCTATCTACTTGTATGTGTGTGTTTTCTGAATCATTTGAAAGTAAGCTGTTTAAGCTGGTATATTAGCTCTCCAGAGGAGGAAAAAGTCCTATTTGTAGCATTTGCAAATTTTTGTGGTATAAATACTCCCATCATGGCTGATTTCAAGCTACCAAGGGTTGTAGAATCACAAAATTCTTGAATATTTAACAACTGGCTCTCAGCTGGTAGGAGGAGGCTTGGACATACCACAGGCTGCAGGATGTTTTACCCTTGTTTTGAGAAGCATCTCCAAAGATAAGAACATTCTCCTACATGGCCAGAATACTATTATCACAGCTCAGAAAGTTAACAGTAATCCTCTCCTATTATCAATATCTAGTCCATCTGCAAATTTCCCCAATTGGCTCCAAAATGTCTTTTTTAGCCTTTTTTCCCCCCCAAACCACAATGAATCCTGGTTTACACACTGCATTCATCTGTTATGACACTTTAAACTTCTTCTTCCCCCTATAATATTGCCATTTTGAAAGGACCAAGCTATATTGTACAATGTTCTACATTCTGTGTTTCTCTGATTGCTACGCTTAGTTTGTTAGTCTGTAAACTTTATTCAGTCAGGCTCAACTGAATATCTGATGGTGACTTATATGGTATTTAACCCTACAATGAAGGGTAATTCAGACTAGGGCAAAATAGCACCCAGGAGGACATCACTAAAAGTTACTCAAGCCCTAAAAGAGTTAATTTCTCTTCCCCAATGACTACTGTACTTCCAGTTAATACTCCAATCTGCTCTCCACAGGGTTGGCTCCCAGGACTTTGCATACCAAGGACCCGATAGCTTCCACGTGTAAAATGCCCATTTCAGAACTCATCAGTAATCTAATCCTTCACGGAAGGTATTATTCCTCACAGGCATCTGTATACACTTCCACCAACTAAACATAAACTATTGGCTCAAAGTAAATCCTTTAGATATAATTAATAGAGCATAAACGAGACTTGTTTTTACTATAAATTAGAATAGGCCATGAGTTTATCCAGAAAAATACAATCTTGTCCTTTGTAAATAAATGCGACAAAAGACACATTAAGCTGGAGTTCCTAAACTTGGCTGACCATAAGATTCATCTGGGGAGCTTTCAAATGCAGATGCCTAGGCCTCATTCCTGGAGATGGATTCAGTAAGGCCTAAAAAAAAATGCTTCTTTTTTTATGCTTTTTTAAAATGCTAATCACTGGTCATTCCAATGATTAGCCAGATTTGGGAGTACCTCACTCGCTGGGGCATGTATTTTGAGAGACTGTATTTTAAAACTGTCATGTTGGGTTTATATCGTTTTAACCACACTTCCAAAGGGTTGTCCTTGCGATGCTCAAATTAAATTTAGCAAGCATTTATTGGGCACCTATATGGTATAGGTATATAGTAGGGGCTGGAGGTACAGAGAGAAACACAGTTGCTGCCCCCAGGACCACCTGTTAGAGGGCTTGTCATAGGGCTACAGAACCAGAGAGGGTTGACTGGAACACTGAGGGATTGGGCCCATGACCTTGGTTCTAATAACTGCAAGAGAAAAGACCACAATTAAAAAAAAATTATTTCCGCTTTTGCCTTCCCCTACATTTTGACTGGGCAAATTCCCAATTGATGCATAGGTAGAACTTTCCGTATTAGGATGTGGCTAGAAATGCTAGTATGCCCACTCTGGCCTTTACGACCTGAAAAACACTTTAGCTGTAGGATAAATTAAAAAAATACAAAATGGTGAATTATCGGTATGCATTTTATTTCCCTGATATAGCACTTTAGGGCAATAATGTAATTAAATCTCTAATTAAGTCAACTGAATAATTGTATAAGTGCAGAATCACCCGAAATAAATTAAGTCCAAATCCCCTGCTAGAGGATCCAATTAAAGATATTAACACAAAGAGGATCCACAGTACTTAAAATGCATGATTATTTAACATTTATTAAAAGGTGTTATTAAACACCTTTTCCGTGATAAATGTTGCTTTTATGAGACCCTTTTGAGAAATCATTGTATGCCTCTGAAAACTATTTGGTTTGAAAGTCCTCTTAAAATATTAAAGGCAAGCCCTTGCCACGGGATCTAAGCAGCTTTAGAAGATGTGGAGGCAGCAGTCGCTTCTCTCCAATGAAACCAAAACAAGACCTTAGACCTCGAAGAAACCCCAAGCACCATCTTCGCTTCTCACCTCATTTTGCAGGAGAAGACACTGGATGAGAGAGGCTAAGTGATGTGGACCAGAGTCACGAGCAAATTTGAGAAATGCCCTAGGTTTCATTTCTGCACATCCAGAGCTCTTCTACTCTATAGCACTGGAAAAGATTTGGAGATAACCCCAAATTTTCTTTCACCCAACCAGATAGAGTGCTTAGAGAGAACAGGGATACTAAAACTCATCTGGAACACGGGGCAGATCTTGTTCTGAAGAAACTGTATAATAGAGAGTAAGGGAGTATGAAACAATATGTTAAAGTTTTGTTTTGTTTTTAAATGGTTGAAAACAGCTGGATAAGGGTAAAAGGAAACAAATGGAAGCCATGCTGTTATGGGAAGAGACCACATACCTCTCAACCAAGTGGTAGAAGTGGACCATGCTTCCTTAATAGAGATTATACAGCTGGCAGAAAGGTATGATGCAGTAATGATACGGGACTTCAACCTTTGAACATCTGCTAAAACTTGCATTCTATAGTTGACAAATTCCTGGTGTGCCTAACTGATAATCTTATGTATTAGAAGACAGAAGAAGCGCTTTTTGCTTAATTATGTCAGCATAGTTGGATATAAAGGTGATAGGAATTAACAAAAAATTAATGCCATCTTGGTATTAGAATCAGTCCTTAGAAAGGCCTAGCAGGAATGGGTTTGGACACCCAGACTATATGTTTGGAAAGTGCATTGCAAAAATAAGTTTAGTGAAAAGATTGCCATTAACTATAACTGGAAATAAAGTTCAAGGCTGATAGAAGCCTCTGAAAAACTAAATTCCAACAATGTCATACTTATTTATGAAAGTGACCCAAATAATGGCTACTGAATAAGCTCTCTCAGGGCTCTCATTTGAGAAGGTCCGGGTGTAAAAGGAGGAGCCTACGATCCCCTCCACTGCTGAGCATTTCCTCTGCACAGAGCACCACTGTGGAGACAGGGCACTATCCCTGTTTTGAAGGAGCTGACAAGAGAGAGGTACAAAACTGTAAAAACTGTGTGGGACTCCACCCAGAGGCTTGTATTGTCACCAGGACACTTGCCACAAGTGTTTTTGAAGTGCTGTTCCTCAGAGAAAATGTTCAAAGACAAACAACCTTGTCAGAATCTGCTAAAGACTGATGGGCATGCATGGGAGAAGGAGATGATGACAAAAATAAGGGGCTCCCAGATGTAAAGGCTGTATGTTGAGTAAGAACAAGTATGTGCAAATATGTGCAAAAGATAATATACTATTAACACTCCCTAACACCATACACAAAAATACACTCAAAATGGATGAAAGACCTAAATCTAAGGCCAGACACTATAAAACTCCTAGAGGAAAACATAGGCAGAACACTCTATGACATAAATCACAGCAAGATCCTTTTTGACCCACCTCCTAGAGAAAGGGAAATAAAAACAAAAATAAACAAATGGGACCTAATGAAACTTAAAAGCTTTTGCACAGCAAAGGAAACCATAAACAAGACGAAAGGACAACCCTCAGAATGGGAGAAAATATTTGCAAATGAAGCAACTGACAAAGGATTAATCTCCAAAATTTACAAGCAGCTCATGCAGCTCAATATCAAAGAAACAAACAACCCAATCCAAAAATGGGCAGAAGACCTAAATAGACGTTTCTCCAAAGAAGATATACAGATTACCAACAAACACATGAAAGGATGCTCAACATCACTAATCATTAGAGAAATGCCAACCAAAACCACAATGAGGTATCACCTCACACCAGTCAGAATGGCCATCATCAAAAAGTATACAAACAATAAATGCTGGAGAGGGTGTGGAGAAAGGGGAACCCTCTTGCACTGTTGGTGGGAATGTAAATTGATACAGCCACTATGGAGAACAGTATGGAGGTTCCTTAAAAAACTAAAAATAGAACTACCATATGACACAGCAATCCCACTCCTGGGCATACACCCTGAGAAAACCATAATTCAAAAGAGTCATGTACCACAATGTTCACTGCAGCACTATTTACAATAGCCAGGACATGGAAGCAACCTAAGTGTCCATCAACAGATGAATGGATAAAGAAGATGTGATACGTATATACAATGGAATATTACTCAGCCATAAAAAGAAATGAAATTGAGTTATTTGTAGTGAGGTGGATGGACCTAGAGTCTGTCATACAGAGTGAAGTAAGTCAGAAAGAGAAAAACAAATACTGTATGCTAACACATATATATGGAATCTAAAAAAAAAATGGTTCTAATGAACCTAGGGGCAGGACAGGAATAAAGATGCAGACGTACAGAATGGACTTGAGGACACGGGGAGGGGGAAGGGTAAGCTGGGATGAAGTGAGAGAGTGGCATGGACATATATACACTACCAAACGTAAAATAGATAGCTAGTGGGAAGCAGCCGCATAGCACAGGGAGATCAGCTCGGTGCTTTGTGACCACCTAGAGGGGTGGGACAGGGAGGGTGGGAGGGAGATGCAAGAGGGAGGAGATATGGGGACATATGTATATGTATAGCTGATTCATTTTGTTATAAAGCAGAAACTAACACACCATTGTAAAGCAATTGTACTCCAATAAAGATGTTAAAAAGAAAAAGATAATATACTATTAAAAGAAGACAAAGGAAATAGAACAACTGAAGAATGAGTTCAAAGTCGTAAAGACTAAAATAAATTCCATGAAGAGGGGCTTTTAAAGATGAAATGTGCATTCACATAGCCCATTACAGGTTGTCAGGGGGGCCTTGGATGCAGCTACCATCCTGGCTTCTGGTGTCCTTTGCTTTCCAAGACCACCCACCCTCCCATTCCAAACATCATATTATCCTCTAGGACAAATAACTGTGCAGCACCCCACTGAGCCCCTCCCTGCAGCAGCTTTCTTACTCTTTTTTTCTGATGTTCTTGTCCAGCTTTCATCCTCTAACATTTCCCTTCTCTGTCTTCCTCCTCACTCTGGAGACCTAGCTTCTGGTCTAGGGCACCTTCACAGATGCACCCACCCACCTCTGTTCTGCTCTCTCATGCTCAGAACGCACATAACTGTCCTTCCCGGCTACTGAAAGACTGTGAGAAATGTCACAGATGGGAGAGTCAAATGACTAATGCCTTCCAACACAGGACAAAAAAGAAAAAGATGAGGACGAATGTGCATTCTGGAACACAGATCTGTGAGCTTATGAAAATTATGGCAAAATTCCAGAAAAGGTTATTAAATAGACAGTTTGTGAGCTCTTGAGAAAAGGCAGCAGTGATAGCAGCCCCAAGGTAGGTGGGTCACAATGAGCACATTATGACAAAACACTCTCATTTTTCTTTTGATATTAACTTGGCTGTGAGCTTCAGAAATAGTGAAGATAGAGTATATTCAGATTATGGAAACTTAGTCGTGGATAAGACAGAGAAATGGGATCTGTATAAGAGTTTGGCAATATGGATTCAAATACGTAAAATAACTATTCTTAGAAAATGTTTAGTAGTGGATTTATACTGAGCAGAAAAGCGATCTCTAGTGTTGTGCTACAAGACTCAATACTTGGTTCCTTTCCCTTATCACAGTGCTTGAATGAAGATGAAGAAGAAATGCATATTAAATTTTAATTTTCAGATGTCATATAGCCAAGAGAGAAAGCCAACACATGGATAGCATCAAAATCTTAATGGTTTTGACATGTTGAGCAATAGACTGATACTAGCCAGATGAAATGTAACAGGGCAACTGTAGAGCTGAGCATTTAGGTTTCAAAAACTAATTGCAAAAGTTTAAACCTCAGTTTGGCAGTGACTCATAAAAAAACGCTGAAAATCTTTGATAACCACATTCTGTATATAAGCCAAAATTATGATGTAGATAGTAAAAAAAGAAAAAAAGCAAACGCAAACTTTGGCAGTACAAACAGATGTACATGTCCAAAAGACAGGCAGCAACAGTCTCACCGCAATCTTTGATGGTCGATCATGTTTAGAAAACTATGTTCAGTCCTGGGTGAAATGTCTCAAAAAGGACACTGACAAGATAGAAAGGGTCCAGTGTTGGGATGAAGAAATATTTGGAAACATATCATTTAAGGAATGTTTAACCTGGAGGAAAGGATTAAAGGAAGATATTAAACCCATCTTCAAACTTCTAAAGCAATTAAATGGGAGAAGGAGCAGTCTTGTTCTATATGCTTCAGGGAACAGAACAAAGAGCAACAAGATGAAGTTTCTGGGAAGCTTTAATTTCAGTAACAAACAAGAAAGAGCTTTCAAATGACTAGAGTTGTCTAACATGAATAGTTTTCTTTTTTGACAAGCTGTTAACTCCCTATTATTTAAAGTCCTCAGCGACTAGATGCCCACATCAGAAAAAGGTATGAATGAAACTCTAAGCTGAAAGGGGGGGTGGCACAAGGCTGCCTCCAAGGTCCCATGCAACTTCAACATCCTAGCTGACACTGCTTCAGCTGAATGGTTTTGCCAGCTTCTGAGTGGCAAGACTTGGTACAAAGCAAAAGCTACAATTAAAACCTTTCTCTAATACAAGAAACTGTGAAATGTACTACAAACAACATAAAAATTTCCTTTTTGCTTAGAATAACAAACTATTTAAAAGAATCTGTAGGAAAAAGAATCTACTGATCTACTGACCTTAATTAAATATCTTATTTTGGCAAAAGTGGAAGGAGGTGGAAATAAGAGAATTTTCAGTTATTATATTTCCTCAATCACATGAATTCACATGCCAACACACAATTAGAATGGTAGTGCTTCCCAATATTAAAATAGTAACAATATTAATAATGGCAGTAACAACAAAGACAATCCCATATATAGTACTTACATGTGCCTAGCACTGTGGTAATATATTTATATCTATATAATATATATATATCTATAAGATATATATAATAGTACCTCCCTCATAGGACTGTTGTGAGGATTGTACATATATCTATCTATCTATCTATATATCTTCTGTTCTATATACCCTATGAGGTGTGTGTGTATCTGTCAATCTATCTCTCTCTCTATCTATCTCTCTCTCTCTCTATCTATCTATCTATCTAGGAAAACATTAGAATTTCCTTTGAGAAGAGAACACATACCTATGTTAATAATGTCCTTTGCACAAGGGCAAACTTTTAAAACACACATCACAGATTAAAAGAATAAATCAAGTCAAATACCTTTGGATAAAACCATATTTACAGAGATGACAGAAAACTGAAGCCATCATTAGATTAATTATGTACCTCTATTACAATATATACATTTTTTTTCTACCACAAGTAAAAATGCCATATGGTTGTAGAACAAATGTCAATAAGAATTGGAGGTGGAAAATTTCCACATTTTCTGGGAAGAAAAAGCCATAAATATCTCAATTGATTAAGTATACTCTTCTGGACATTCTTTTTTTTTTTTTTTTAAACAAAAAGGCACTGAACAAGACTACTGAGTTACAAAACAAAACTAATATATTTGTAGTTTAAAAGTTCTTAATAATAAAACCTTTTTTTTTTAAACTAAAAATCTCAACCAAAGACTCTGACTGCAGCAGTGGTATTTGGGGTTTCACACAACAGGACACTGCCTCATGTCATTTTCACGATTTTTTAAAAACCAATTTCAGGGTTCATCATACTACATTTAAGTCACTGAATAAAGCATTATTCAGTGCTAATAATAAAGCATTATTCAATGAGTTCAAAATGATAAACATAATTTATCCCATGCTTTAACATTTTTATTGTTCCCTAAAATATCAGAATATTTTTCTTTTGTAAAATAGCCTGCAAAATTACTATAATATAGATTTGTATTGAGCTTTAAGATATTCACTTTTAACAAGTTCTATTTATTGTTTTGCAGAATTAAAATCATTCTGTATAACTGTGTGAGAGCACAGGACACACATGACGTTTGTTACACTGTTCTTCTCTTCCCTGGCCAAGTTCTGGAAGCCCATGGAGATGGGAGGTAAGAGATGTGGACTCTGGGAAAAACAAAATGCCATGTATTTCCAGACATGATGATCTTTCAAGCACCTTGGAGCAGAATCCTCCAGATGAAGCCACACAGGAACCTTTTTTTATCTTATAATAGGATGAGATGTTCTCCTCCTAAGACTGATTAATTCATTTATGCTATTTCATAATAATATGAAAAATAATCATAGAGAGGCAGTGAGCAAACTTTGGTAGGGAAACTCTGGACCTGGACATGTGTGACCTTGGGCAAAGCAACTTCTCTAAGCCCACCTCACCTATAAAATCACAGAGGTAGTATTTATGCCACAGGCAGTTATTATGAGGAACAAATAAGATAATGTATGTGAAATTCCTCTGACATCAATGAAATGCTACACAAAGGCAAGGTTTGAAGAGTAAGTGAGCACTGGGTTCATTGCAAACCTTAATGTGTAACATTTATAATGATGTACCTGCCTTTAACTATAAACATTCATAGATTATTTTATACAGATTCATGAAGATGTTTTAAATATTTAAAAACTGTGATTATTAATGAATAGGAAACATGCTTGTTTTGAAAAATGAATTTCCAAATCATCTTGACCATTTAAAATTCAGTCTATTCCCCTTAAAAGGAAAAAAGAAAAAAACATGATAAAGACAGGTAAGGTATCATTTTTCTCGCCCTCTCTTCCACACATGAGTCTGTTAGGCTCGGTCTGGACGGTGTGTGGTCTCCTACTGAGAGTGAGATTTCAGAAATGATTTCAAGGCTCAACCTCTCAGCTAAGTACATTTATGAGTCTGTGCTGCGAACTACTATCCACAAAGACCTGAACATAACCAAACAACTCATTTCATACAAATTATCATGTCTGAATATATATGTATATTATATGTATAAATACCTCTAAACAAACACACATATATATAGTTTAATATATATAACTATATATTATATATATATGTAGTTTACAGATATTTTCATTAAAAACATTTTACTACCATAATCAAAACTGACCTAAATTGTTGACTCTGTGGCTGAGCATTCAGGCAAAGTTATGCTTGCTACTTTAAGAAACAGAGGTCAACCTTGTAGCTCACGATATGAGTAGATGTGCCTGATTTCAAAATGTAATTAAATGGAATAAATGTACAATTTAGTTTAGTTTTTAAAAGTTAACTTATAAACTTTCATTAACATTTGATAGGTAGGGTATCTGAAGTTAGTAATATGGAATTATATTAAATTGAGGCTTAATTCCATAGGAAAAGCAATCTTTGCTTCTTGGTTATCATGCCTTCTGAAGGAAAATTTAATGATTTATAAATAATCACTGATTTATCTATATCCTGACTCAAAAAGCTAATTTTTAATTTTAGTACTATATTCCAAAGAAAAACTTAATTCTATACATTGAAATTCAAAAAGCAAAACTGGGACCATGAAGCTTTTTAGCAAACTCTGTACCAGAAATTCAATAAGCAAAACATATCATAGATTGTAGATTGCAGCAATGAGCTACTCCTGCCTGTAGCTTTTTTAGGAGTGAATCAATAAATAGTAAGCTCTGCAATCTCATGACAAATGCAATGCTGGTTATTTAATTAAAAAGAACACTGTGGGGGGCTTCCCTGGTGGCACAGTGGTTGAGAATCTGCCTGCCAATGCAGGGGACATGGGTTCGAGCCCTGGTCTGGGAAGATCCCACATGCCGCGGAGCAATTAGGCCCGTGAGCCACAACTACTGAGCCTGGGCGTCTGGAGCCTGTGCTCCGCAAAAAGAGAGGCCACGACAGAGAGAGGCCGCGCACCGCGATGAAGAGTGGTCCCCACTCGCCGCAACTAGAGAAAGCCGTCGCACAGAAACGAAGACCCAACACAGCCAAAAATAAATAAATAAATAAATTAAAAAAAAAATTTAACTGGCTGTCCTCTATTCTTCTTAAAAAAAAAAAAAAAAGAACACTGTGGGACAAGAGCATGCACATCATGTAGGTAAACAGTCCTGGGGGTTATTTGAGGAATACATAAACTATGCAAGAATGAATTTGGGTTTCTGTTATTTTACTTGAGTCCATATCTTATACATTTCTTAAATCCTCCTCATGTCCAGGTTTTTCATCTGCTGATACCTGGGGATCAATTACCTTAAAACTACCATTACCACCGCCAACACCATCCATGTGACCCTAGATTCTTGACATCCTAACATGCATCCTGACACAAGATGAGATCAAAACTCATTTATGATTTCTAGCACTAGAACGTACATCATACAACTAGAAAACTACATCTACTGAGAGCAATGACAATGAAACCAATGTATACCTCAGCCATGCCTTCCAGGCAGATTGCATCAGACTGGGGGCAAATGCAGCAATCAATGTATGGGGTGACGCTGTTACTCTGTGCCATGTAACTGTAATCATATCTGCAGGATTAACACCTCTTTCAGATGTAGGAGGGCTCGACGTTATGGTGCTAGGGTATTTGTTAACATAGATCCTTGCCTTCCTCAAGAGAACAGTAATGAGAACTTGTTTTATTTACTTTTTTTGGCCACGCTGCATGGCTTGCAGGATCTTAGTCCCCTGACCAGGGATCGAACCTGTGCCCCCTGCAGTGGAAGTGTGAAGTCATAACCACTGGACTGCTGGGGAAGTCCTGAGAACCTGTGTTATTTTTATTTATTTATTTATATAAATTTATTTATTTTATTTATTTATTTTTGACTGCATTGGGTCTTTGTTGCTGTGCGCAGGCTTTCTTTAGTTGCAGCGAGCAGGGGCTACTCTTCGTTGCGGTGGGCGGGCTTCTCATTGCAGTGGCTTCTCTTGTTCCGGAGCACGGGCTCTAGGCACGCGAGCTTCAGTAGTTGTGGCGTGCGGGCTCAGTAGTTGTGCCTCGTGGGCTCTAGACCGCAGGCTCAGTAGTTGTGGTGCACGGGCTTAGTTGCTCCATGGCATGTGGGATCTTCCCGGACCAGGGCTTGAACCTGTGTCCTCTGCACTGGCAGGTGGATTCTTAACCACTGTGCTACCAGGGAAGCCCTATATTTTTATTTATTAAAAAAATTTTTTTAAATTAATTTTTATTGGAGTATAGTTGCTTTATCAAGAACTTGTTTTAAATGGTTATATCTATAAAACTTTCTTGAAAGAGTGAAGAATGCTTACCAGCTTAAAAAAAATCACAATAATCATTGTACTGGTTCAGCAAATAAATGATAAGACAGTCACTTACTAGACAATCACTATTTTTGAGACCAGAATTATGTTAGATTACAGAGTAATGCATACCATTTTCTGGATTTTTGTAAGACCAGAGCCTGCCTACAAATTCTCTCTTACTTCTTTTTGTAGTATGTCTAAAGCACCTTGGGAAGCAGTATGGTAGTGAAGAGTACGGTGTGGAGTCAGCGGACTCAGGTGGAATCATGACTGTGAGATAGTTAACTGTGAACGCTGTTAGCTTATTCAACCTCTTCTCCATAAAATGAAGGGATTCAGAGACAGAATCTGATAGAACCACTTGATTAAAGTGCTTAGTGTGTGTCCTGAACAGAGTGCACAGCGAAAAACACACGTACGATGGCATGCATCTGACAGAGATCACAGGACGTCAAAAGGCCTACAACCTTTCCTAACAGGTGCACACAAATCTCGTCAGGAATGAAGATAAAAGGTAGCATAATTTCATTAGATCTAGAACAGGGAGACCTTCCATAGGGGGCACCATTGCACCATGCAGGAATCAATCTTCAGAGGTACATCTTTGGCTTTTATTACTATCTGGTGGATAGGTAAGATCTTTCATCAATCCAAAAAGTCAAGGACTTGGGGGAAAGAAAGGATCTACTCACCCGTAATCTTTAGTTAGGAGCACTGTACACATCACCGACCTATGTTACAGGTCCTGTGATCTCTACTGTTACCTCAGTAATTCTGTTTGAAAATTGAGGTGGCACGGCCTCCTTGCTATTTCAGAAAGGTGGTTAAGCACATCCAGGATCAATATTCTGTCTCACATGTCATTGGGGAGGCTGAGTAGTGCCTGCAGACACTGCTTAGGAAACATGAGGGAATGTCTTCAGATGTATCAAATGAACAAATTACAGCTTTCTGAAAGATCAGACATCTTGACTAAAATCCTTAATTCTGTAAAAAATCAGCCTGTAGGATTAGTGAATGAGTTTGAAAATATCAATCTAAGGTAATGACAAAGACTTCTGACTAAAAACCACATTCAACATCAACACAGAGGTGCCTCCCTTTTCATTCTCTTTTTGGAAAACTCATGCCTCTCCACTGTTTTTTTTATGACAGGGAAAGAGACAGCATTCCCTTCAGCTCTACTTAAAACTGTTCCGTGGACTAAGCAGGCTCCTTTATGGGGACAGAAGGATCAATCCTCCACATAAAGTCATACAGGCTCTCCCTGTGCACAAGTGGCTCCTGATACCACAAACTGGGAACAATAATTGAATCCAGCCACCCCACTGTGCAAAGCATTTACCCACAGAACCACCAACCTGGTGGGCATCTGTAGTTAGCTTTCTAAACTAAGATTCAAAAGGTTACCCCAATTGAATCTTTGTTTCAACCCAGAGAGTATATGGCATTGAGGAGGTAACCATTTGATTAAAAATATACTTGGGGACATGCCGTGGAGCAACTGGGCCCGTGAGCCACAACTACTGAGCCTGCGCGTCTGGAGCCTGTGCCCCGCAACGCGAGGGGCCGCGATAGTGAAAGGCCCGCGAACCGCGATGAAGAGCGGCCCCCGCACCGCGATGAAGAGTGGCCCCCGCTTGCCGCAACTAGAGAAAGCCCTCGCACGAAACGAAGCCCCAACACAGCCAAAAATAAATAAATAAATAAAGTAGCAAAAAAAAAAAAAAAAAAAAAAATATATATATATATATACTTGGGGAGAAATAAGAGCAAAGATGGAGTCAAATATGTCTTATGAATTAAAAGGAATATAGGCACAAACATCTGGCACATCTTGGGTTATTCATTCATTCATTCAACAGTAGTTCAGCATATATTTATTGGGCACCCAGTATGTGGCAGGAACTGTGTTAGGCCCTCAGGGTATAATGGTGTGCAAAACCAGACTCAATTCCAGGCTTACAATTAAGAACTGGTTTTCATCAACAATCTAAGTTTGCCTTAGCTTCCTGAAAAATGTTAGATATTATGCAGACATGTAATTTTTCAGGACCCAGTAATTCAGAAAGATGAATCTAAGGATGGGAGAGATTGCCCCAATAAATACTATTGTCATAAACTAAATAATATTTTATATATAAAATTAGAGATGAAAGACCAATAAGCTAGGAATAAATGATTTGAAGAAAAATAAAGAAGATTTATAACTGCTTAGAGGATTGAATTTAAAGAGTATCAATAGGGCTTCCCTGGTGGTGCAGTGGTTAAGAATCCGCCTGCCAATGCAGGGGACACGGGTTCGAGCCCTGGTCCAGGAAGATCCCACATGCCGTGGAGCAACTAAGCCCGTGCGCCACAACTACTGAGCCCGTGTGTCACAACTACTGAAGCCCACGTGCCTAGAGCCCGTGCTCCGCAACAACAGAAGCCACCACAATGAGAAGCCCGCACACCGCACCAAAGAGTAGCCCCCGCTCACCGCAACTAGAGAAAGCCGTGCACAGCAACGAAGAACCAAAGCAGACAAAAAATAAATAAAATTTTAAAAAATAAAATAAAATAAAAATTAAAGAGTATCAATAGTACTTGGGTGAACAACTGAGAGAGTGGCAATATTTTATGATGTCATAAAGAGGCTTATTTTTATCATTTAATAATTTTATTCATGGTCCACAAGGGACTAGAGATTATGATCATTAAATCTGTTGATGCCATTGAGGTGTGTGGGATTGTTAACACCTCAGAGAACGAGAATCTAATTTTAAAATAACATTAAGATATTAGTGGAATAGATCATCAGGGCAAGATGATAGTCACTGGGGACAAATGCAAAATAATACACTCAGAGACTTAAGGAGGAAAAGAACTAGCTTTATAATGGGGAATGAAAGAATGAATGTCCAGAGGGTGACTGTTTTGCAAAAAGACTTGAGGGCTCATAATAAGGCACAACTCTGGCTCAAGATACTGACTATTGCATGTGGAATTAGAATTTATTTTTTATTTTATTTATTTATTTTTAATTAATTAATTAATTAATTTTATTTATTTGGCTGCGTTGGGTCTTTGTTGCTGTGTGCGGGCTTTCTCTAGTTGCAGAGAGCGGGGGCTACTCTTCGTTGCGGTGCGCGGGCTTCTCCCTGCGGTGGCTTCTCTTGTTGTGGAGCACAGGCTCTAGGCGCGTGGGCTTCAGTAGTTGTGGCTCGTGGGCTCTAGAGCACAGGCTCAGTAGTTGCGGCGCACGGGCTCAGTTGCTCCACGGCATGTGGGATCTTCTCAGGCCAGGGCTCGAACCCGTGTCCCCTGCATTGGCAGGCGGATTCTTAACCGCTGTGCCACCAGGGAAGTCCTAGAATTTATTTTTGATTAAAAGTTTCACATGGTACAAAAGCTTCTTTGCTTTATTACAGACAGAAATTGATCAATGATTATTTTTCCATCATTGATAACTGTATTTTGAAGGAGATTTGGAATCAAAGCAGTGGTTGCAAAAACTGGCTTTAGTAAATTAATTGTTTTGAAAAAAAGATTAAACAAAACCTATTCATTATTGCTGAAAAAAAAAAGAAACCCAAAACAAAATATATCCCCCTTTTCTGAAATGTGATTGCCAAAAGAAAAACAACTGGTTTTATCTGATTTTTAAGGAAACAAGGAGTGGAGTATTTAAAACTTTCAGATGGCTGTTCTGGCAGTGTCTTCCAGCACCCACAACTCTGCTGTGGGTAGGTCATCAGATCAGTGCCTGCACTGTGGGCTCGGTGTACGACGTTTCTGTCTTCCTCAACTGTTCCCCAGCACCTCAACCACAACTTCAGCCCTCACACAAAAATTCACAGTGTAAGAAAAATCACATTTCCGAAAACAAACTTATGGTTACCAATGGGGAAGGGGTGGAGATAAATTAGGAGTTTGAGATTAACATGTATACACAACTACATATAAAATAGATAACCAACAAGGACCTGTTGTATAGCACAGGGAACTATACTCAATATTTTGTAATAACGTATAAGGGAAAAGAATCTGAAAAAGAATATGTATACATATATTCAATTAAATATATATAACTGAATCACTGTGCTGTACACCTGAAACTAACACAACATTGTAAATAAACTATACTTCAATCAAAAAAAATTTTTTAAAAACCCCACATTTTCCAACAGTGTATTCCTTCTATTGCCATAGAAGCAAGCAATTCTTTAGGAGCCTAGAATTAAATGCTGGTTATGTCACTAAAAACATGAGTTCAGGCACGTTGTTTTTCAATTCTCAGTAGCTCAGGTTGTAATCTGGAAAAATTCTAATTCAAATCAGAGTCTACACTTTTAAAACAGATACCCTTCAGAAAAAAAACCTGCTCAGATGTATTACCTTAATGCCCTTATTTACATTTTTACATGTTGTCATCCAGTCTTTATCAAGCATATAAAATTTTATATAGCTGCATCCATATCATAATGGTATTTGGATTTGGATTTTTTTCCTTTAAATTGTATTATAAACATCTCATCTAATTGGACCACAAGTCCTTAATGAAAAAAGATGGGAGAGGGGAATGTCAATGCTTCTACATAGTCTCCATAATTATCACTAAAACAGAAATCCTAAATGTTAAGACAGCTTCAAGAGGTTAGAAGAAATGAGAGATTTAGTGCATACAGTGATGCTGTTTGGAATATTTTACCAAAGGAGCTAATGCAAAGTCCCAGGGTAGGAGAAGGAGCATCTGCCCAAGAAAGGGGTACAGGGAAGAGAAAACACAGCAACATCTGGTCTCTAAATGTGCCAATGTGAAAAATTCTCAGAGCCAGTTAGCTAGGGTTATGGGAAAGAACAAGCAGGAAAAAATTGTCTGCCAAAAAAAAAAAAGAGTCTGGCTTTGTCAGTAAACAAAGGACAGTAATACTTACAGAAAATTTCCTATACTATACTCAAGGTTCAAAAAAGAATTTTGGATTCAATAGGCAGCAAAATGGCTGAAGCAATCTATGGATAATAAATGAGAAGAAATGGCTAAAGGGCAAGCCTTGGAAAGGAAAGACTCTTTTTCTTCTTAAAGGGAAATGATGATATGTGATCATGCAAATGCAAATGTCTGTGGACAGCACAGTTTGCTGCTGGGAAGGGAATTTTAATGTGTACCCTATGCAAATGCATTTTATAATAAAACAAAATGTGCAGGGCCTTCTGAGGGCAGGGAGGAAAGAGGAGGGCAGGGGCTCTAGACACTGTGCCCGAGAGGCAGGGGAGTGCGCTACTCTGGGACCCTGAACAAATTCCAGGAGAGGGGGCATGGCAAAAACCCACTCCTTTCAAAAAACCTCTCTCACGTTTGACTGAGAACTGGATGCCTGATAAATCAACACCTGCAAAATCTTTCTTTACCAAGTGCTTAACCCTGAGCAATTCTCTGTGCTTCGAGTGAACCTCAGTAAGAAGACATGAAAAACAACTTTCTTTTCTGTACTGAGTCATGGGGAAAATTATATGAACTACACAGTAAAGACTGGAGATGGATACAAAGAAAGCTCCTGCAAACCATTTAGAGTCTTTGCGTCAAAATCAGCATGACTGTCAAAGCCCACGTAAGGCCCAGTCCTAGGCACTTGTGGAAGAATAAGCAGGACGCCGGCCCACGTGGCTGAGAGTCTGGTTTTGACCAAGTGATATTTATTCATATTTGTATACCTGAAGCAATTATTAACAGGAAATTGAGAAAAAGTCTGTATCTCTGTGATGGAGATATTTAAGCCAGCCTTTTTGAAAGTGTTAAAAAATTAAAATTGTAGAAAGCCAAACCATAGGTGCCATGTTTTGCCTGAAGTGGTAAAAATACCATCTGCCTCAGTCTTTGAGCAGCATGCTTCTTTCAAGTAGCAGTAGGCTAAACTACCGGCATACGCTCAGCTCCAGCTGGGGAAAATACACAGACGTTTGTAGATGTTTTTCTAAGTAAGAGTAGTCAACATGCTCGTTTTCCTTCAGACATATATATTAGTTACCATAGCAAACCAAGAGTGAATGTGGCCTGAGGAACTTCTCCACTGGTCCTGACACACGCCCATGAATTTCTACAATTCAATAGGTGGCACTCTTCCCTCTAACACTGAACTCAATCTGCTTGGGGCCAGAAACCTAGGGAACATGGACTAGTTCCCTATACCATGAGAGATACACACTCAGGGCTGCAGACCAATCACTGTAATGAAGATCCCCATTGCATCACGCATATGAGCAAAACTGTCGGCACCAGTTTTTTGGTCACAATTCACTTCTGGTAATTACATTCTGTCCAATAAGACTTCTGCAGTTTTAACTAGGTAAGTAAGATACTTCTTGTTTTTTTCATTTTAGAAGCTGGGTAGAATTGCCTTACAGTTAAACAGCTTCCATTCCTCCCCAGCCCTGGGTGGATGAGCTTCAGGAGTAGGTAGAGTGCTCCTGTGCTGGTGTTAACCACCTTCCAGAGGCGGGAGAGACTTAATGAATGAATAGTTGCTGAGTGCTTTGATATCTTTAGATGAAAGGCAGTGCAGCAGTGTAAAGCATTCACATCCAGGCTCCATCGCCACAGGAACTCAATTAAGAAGTAATTCAATTTCTTTTCTGAGTGTTTGAGGACAGACCACTGTTTTGCTGAATGTGACAGGCACTCTCGAGATCTAGCTGAGACTGATTTTGATCACCACTTCTGCCCTCTCCCCTGCTTCCTCACCATTCTGAGACTGACAAAATTGGAGAGCTGGTATACAAAGCCATAGAGCACACGGCCAAAATAAATTTCTATGGTTCTTAAAATCTGATTTTTCAGATAAAATTTGGCTTTTGAGAAAACACTCACCACTTGGAAATAAAGAAATCTCCAGCAATAAATAAATTTCATGACACTCTCCAGAAACGGCCATTGAGTTTTTCAAATGTAGTTTTACAGAGGGACATCCCTGGTGGTCCAATGGGTAAGATTCCACGCTCCCAATGCAGGGGGCCCGGGTTCAATCCCTGGTCGGGGAACTAGATCCCACATGCAAGCCGCAACTAAGAGTTCACAGGTCGCAACTAAAGATCCCACATGCCGCAACAAAGATCCTGAGTGCCGCAACTAAGACCTGGCGCAGCCAAAAATTTTAAAAAAATGTAGTTTTACAGATAAACCCACCAGGGGAGTCCTAAGCTGCCTAGCATGATGCCTGCATCAGTCAGCATGAGCACTAGGACCACATCATGGACCCATGATATGCTACGTAAGAGACAATACTGTGAGCTGGACCCTGCAGACATCTCCCTGACACTTGGTAGGGATGGATATAATCGTTTTTACCCATGGTACTTGGATTTGGGTCTATGTATGGATGATAGGTCTGGGTTAATCGCCTAGATCCCTTAAATATCAGCACAGCACCACATACTCTAGCAGGGTGGGTTTCTGTTTATTGGCATGAGAAATATTGTCACTGGGCACTTGGGAAGGCAACCTTAGGGCTGCTGAACATAGGGATGGACTGTGTTATATAGTCAATATACTCTTTAAATGGCTAATTTGAGTCTACAAACCCCAATTCCAGACCTCTTAGCTTCCTGCACTTCTCCTAGCATCGCATTAATGCAGCACTCATCCATACGCATTTGTCACACACCCCTATATATAAGCCTGTGCTGGGTACAAACGATGCAACCATGGACAAGGCCATTGAAGGCCCTGCCTTCAGGGCTCTTACATTTTAGTGGAAGAAGACAGAAAAAACAAGCAACTAAATAAAAATGATAATTTTAGATTATGATAAATGTTAAAGAGAGAAAAAACAGAGAAAGGGTGGACTTTCAATAGGAAGGTCTAAGTCAGTCCTGGTTGTGGCGGTAGTCAGCCCCAGCACAGCGCCTCACACACATTAAATATCAGATCCACAGTGCTTGGGCGGATGAAGCGGATGAAGGAATGAATCTGGACCGCAGTAGTACACAAGATAAGAATGTCCCCTCTCCCCCAAAAAAGAATGTCTCCTCTCAAATTTGGGCCTAAAGGGTAGAACAGCACTATTCTAAACTGCTCCTTTTATACTAAGGAAACTGAGGGAAGACCAAAAAGGTTAAGTGGCTGATAACAGATTTTGCAGTGAGTTGGTAACAGAGCCATTGCTCGGTTCAGGGTGTTCTATCTGTGCCCCATATTCTTTTCTTTTCTTCTAGTCTCTTCCACTATCAGGTGCTTCTGCAATAAGAAATCCTAAAGGAGTTCTCTGAGTCATAAATAAGCATCAATGATAAATAATCACTCTATTGCCAAATCATGATGTCATTTCCCTTACTTTTTTGTTTATAAGTTATTTCCTTTACTATCACAGTGAAATCCCAGCATTTATCTCCAAGCTAGTTTATTACAACCTTCCCAAGCAATCTTCTTATCCCTGCTGATACCTGCAACTTGTGTCAAAAGCTTTCCTTTCCTCTCTGATTGAAATAAAAAACCCTATACCAGAATATCTCCTGTAACTAACTTCATGGGTCTTCTATTTTCTTATGGCCTCACTCACTCACTCACCATTTACCAAGTGCCAAGCACTGTGTTGGGCACCAAGCATACAAATAAGATACTGTCTCTGCCCTCAAAGAGCTTACAGTCTATGATCTGTCTCATAAATGGTCATTATAAAATAACAGAGTTAAGTGCAATGACCGAGAGATGCACAGTGTGTTAGAGAACGGAGGAAAGCACCTCACCCAGCCTAGGAAACCAGGAAGGACTTCCTCTTGGAGATGATCCTACATTAAGCCTTACAGAAGAGGCAGGGGTAGCCAGATAAAGGGGGACACTGCTGCATTCCAAGCAGAGGGGACAGCATGGGTCAAGGCATGGAGAATAGAAACAGTATGTTTTATGTAATTTGGTGTCGCTGGAGCACAGGGTAGGAGGGCACAAAGCTGGAGAGTCCCTCCAGGGGATGAGACCACAGTGCTTTATATGCCACTCTAGCAAGCTCTGAATTTGCCTTATAGACAACATGGAGCCAAGGAAGGGTTTTAAGCTGGAATGTGAAACTGCCAGATTTGTGGTTTAGATAGACATTCTGGCTGGCGATGGATCTGTGGGGACAAAAGAGAGGCATAGAGACCAGTCAGTAGGCTTCTTAGTGGTTCAGATGAGGAGACTCAACATGAACAATGAAAGAGAGATCAAGAGGAGGGGTTGGATTCAAGAAAATGTAGGATATAAAACTGATGTGACTTGGTCATGGAACATAGGGGTGAGGGGGTAAGAGCATTTGAGAGTGACTTCTAAGTTTCTCACATGGTTGACTGGTGGGATGACAGTGCCAACATCAGGAGAGAGAATAAGTAACAAGGACCAGAGATAAAACACTAAGACTGGACCCTAATGTCAACGATGGACTTTGGGTTATAAAGATGCATCAATGCAAGTTCACTGATTGTTAGCAAAGGTACCACTCTGCGGCAGGATGCTGGTAGTGGGGAAGGCTGTGCCTGTGTGGGGTCAGGAGGTAATGGAAACTCTCTATACTTTTTTGCTCAGTTTTGCTGTGAACTTAAAACTGCTCTGAAAAATAAAAGTCTATTAAAAAAAAAAGGGACCAGAGATGTTGGGAAGATGCTGAGTTCAATTTAAGACACTTTGAGCTTCTTTGCCTGTGGGAGACCATTTGGGTGTAAGGCTCAAGTAGACATCTAAGATAGAGTGACAGATATAAAAGTCCTCAGTTTAGAGGTGCTCCTATTAATCTAATTTTTCTTGAAGAATGCAAAAGTTTGTGAGAAAGAGAAAAGGAGGACCTGCATTTCAGGCAAGGAAAAGGCTTGGAGCCAGGGGTGTGCACTTCAGGGCTGTCAGGAGAGCACAAGGTTCTGGATCAGCCCTGGAGAGATCACTGAGGGTTTCAGTTGTCCCACTGCAAGCAGAGCCCTTACAGGTCCCACTTCTTCCTCCTTGTCTTTGGCGTGCAGGTGTGCTCACACTCTGGCTATTCTTGACTGTTGCAAAAACCAGATGGTTAGCATGTTCCTTTAGCCAAGCAGCTGTATGCATCCCATACACCTGCTAAAATATTCCATTTGTTCCTCAGGAGAAAACAGAATGTGACCCAAGTGTGTTCATAGGCTTGCACCGGTGCACTGAAATCTGAAATCCCACAGCACTTTTTGAACAAGGCTATGTGTCAGAATTACCTGTGGAGCCTTTTTTCAAACCCTTCCATCCTGCCCCCGCCCTGCTCTGCCCACCAGTGGATTTTGATGTTGGTGGAAGAGGGTATTATGCTGTGGTAACCCAGGCATGTATATGTTTTCAAAAGCCCCACAGGTGATATGAAAACTACTGCCTTTAGAAATCCAAATCTGCCCTGAATGATGCTTCCCAGGTATTAGCTGATGATGCTAAAAGCTGTTTTCCATAGTCCAAAGGCATCTTTCCAGCAATGGTTGGTGTTTACCCAGTTTTTCTTCACAACACTTACCACCATTTGACATTATATTATGCATCCATTTAGTTGTTTATTAGTTACCCATCTCCCCCACTAGCTTGTAAATGTCATGAAAGAAAGAGTTGATCTGGTTCACTCTTGTATTTCCAACACCTAACAGTGTCTGGAATGACGCAGGCATTCAGTAAATAAGCTTATCATTAAATGAATCCTATTTTACCTGCTAATCAGCTTTGAATGTGATGACTCTCTTTTGACCTTTCAAATATAAACAAAAACCAAACATCAAATTGAAATGTATAAAACTGTGTAGAAGGTACAAAATCTACCTACCTTAGCATAGTCTAATCTTCCTTTCCGTTGAGCCTAAAACAGAAAAGAGGGGGAAATTAATTAGTTCTTTAAAAATCATTTAGTATTTCTATAACTTTTGCTTCTCAAAGAATAAGTCAACTCTCTCCCCCCTCACCTCTCCCCTTCTCTGTCTCTATATATGTATATGGTGAAATATATATATGTTTGTATGTGTATACATATAAATAAAACCCTCAAACGTATTGAAGAGTTGTAGGAACAGTACCACAAGCACACATATACACTCTAGGTTTGACAGTGGCAGACACCATGACCCCTCACCCCTTCATGCTTCAGCACACATCTTGTAAGCATAGGACATCTCATACATGATCACTTTTAAATTAAAAAAACGAATAATAACGCCATATCATCTGACATACAACCCATGTTCAAATTTCTCCCACTGTCCCAAGAATATATTTTATTTTAGCTTTTTTTCTCAAACTAGAATTAATCAAGATTCACACATTGCACTTGGTTTTTATGTCTCTGTTTCGCCTTTTAAATCTAGACTAGCCCCTCCCCGTTTTTTAAGAAATGAAAATAAAAATCATTAACTTTTAAAATAATTGACTTTTTGAGGAGACCAGGGCAGCTGTCGTATAAAAGGTCTCTTTCTGGATTTGTCACATTATTTCTTCATTGTGTCATTTAACTTGTCCCTGTGTGCTTACAAACTGAAAGTTGGGTCTGAAGAAGCTTGTTTAGGTTTAGGTTAAACATTTTTTTTAAAAATTAATTTATTTATCTATTTATTTATTTTTGGCTGTGTTGGGTCTTCGTCTCTGTGCGAGGGCCCTCTCCAGTTGCGGCGAGCGGGGGCCACTCCTCATCGCGGTGCGCGGGCCTCTCCCGCTGCGGAGCACAGGCTCCAGACGCGCAGGCTCAGCAGTTGTGGCTCACGGGCCTAGTTGCTCCGTGGCATGTGGGATCTTCCCAGACCAGGGCTTGAACCCGTGTCCCCTGCATCGGCAGACAGACTCCCAACCACTGCGCCACCAGGGAAGCCCAGGTTAAACATTTTTGGCAAGAATATTTTACATGGAATATTATATACTTCATATTGCATCAATGTGGGAGGCACCAAATGTCAGGCTGTCCTACTCTTAATAATGCTATAAATTTGATCACTTGGTTAAAGTGGTGACTATCAGATGGTTCCACTGTAATGATATATTTCCTTCTCTACAATTAGTAATCTATGGGGTCAAGTTTTCCACTTCCTTTGGCATAATTTTTAATATGTTGTATCATGCCAAAAGACACCCACCTCCATCCCACTGTCACCGGGGATGAGGAGAGGGAAGAAAGCTGGAGGTAGGAGACATCCTGTATGAGGTCAAATTTTATTTTAAATTATTTTTAGTTATTAAAGAACAACTTAAAATGAAAACATATACTCAAAAGTGTTATGTATCAAATATGAACATAATAGAGACAACCAATGTGTTAGTATTTGCTGGTAGGTAAGCTCATTTTTTGTGGACTTCAGAACAAAACTCCTGCCACCTCTGCACAGAGCAAGAGCCCTTCAACTTATGAATAGGTTAGGTCTTGAGACCATTTTGTTCCTGAGTCCAAAATGACACTATACAGATAATAAATGTGGGCAGATTACTTTCATGAGAGAAAATGAGATCTTTATAACATTAGTCCTGACTCTTCTTGCTTCTTTATAATCTTTTAAAAATTTATCCAAAGATGCCTGCATTTTGTTTTTCTTGTATGTATAGCTGTTGGCACTATCACAAATGACTCAGTTAAAAGTGTGACTTGTACACTTTCAATGAAACAAAAGGCCTCTGCAACAAATATACTATAAAAAAGAATTCGTGGTTTTCAATCTGCTCTTCAAAGATGTTTTTGGGATCTAGGAGTTTCAGTGAACTAAGAAAGGTTTAAATTAGTCCTGAGATGCAATATACCAACAGGAATGAGAATCGGTTCTTGCAGGTATTTTAAAACCAGGCTCATTCTTCTCTCTGCTCAGATATTTCATATTTACTTGTTTGTTTGTCTAGGGACATCTTTTCCCAAGATAAAACAGTGTTGGCTACACTGAAATCTCTCTCTCCCCGCACTATAACTTCTGCAGGAGCAGTGTGGAGCCCCTGAGCACGTCTGCATAGTGCACTCATGACCTAGCTACTCACTTTCATATTGTGCAAATATGAACTGGCCTTGATCTCATGAATAATCCATGGCTTGTGACCAAAATTTCAGCAGCAGCATTTCACAATATGCTTAGTCTTTAAGTTCTCAAACTCTCAGCTGTCTCTCGAATTCATTTTAGGTTAAGGGATATCTGACATGGAGGCTGATCCTGTGGTCACCAGCTTTCCACCTTTTCAATTGTTAGTCCTTTCCCTGTCTCTTGCTGATCAGCATGGGTTGCTCAGGCACAGCACTCTTCCAATGATGCACAAACTGGGACGCCTGTGGAATTATTCCTACTGTCAAACAACTCATTCCTGAAACACATCTGCCATTTCCTCACTACTTTCAGTCTTGTTTCTGTTCTAACCACCTCCTCTTCATTCTTGCACTTTCAACGTCCTCACCTTACAGTGTTTAACACAAAGGACATGGTAGAAGTGTTGAAAGTGGTATCTGTTGAAAGTTAGAAAGTTGAGTACCTTTCATATCTTGAGGTTGCAGTGTAAAGTGCAGAGAAACTATAATTTACAATGATGTAGGTGGACTTTTCCTTTTGGACGTATTGAGCCATTTCCCCAATTGTCTCAGAAAAAAAAAAATTCAGTTTTTTCAGGTAGTAACAGTAACTATAATGCTGTTTACAGATAAGGACATATAGAGTAGTCTCATCACATACCTTGTTTATAAACTAATCATCTGAGAGAATTCTATTATTTTGAAGTACTTGTGCTTAATCAGTTACAAGCTATTTTCCTTTTTTAAAAAATTGAAGTATAGTTGATTTACAATATTATTTTAGTTTCAGGTGTACAATATAGTGATTCAATATTTTTACAGAATCACAAGCTATTTTCAAACCTTCTCACTTTATTTTGTATTACTAGCTTGGCCACCCCCTTTCACCCAGTGGAGATATACTTTGCTGGGGATGACAGCAAAGAAACGCCATGTATGTAAATCCCTATTTGTTCAACATCAGCTCTTAAATGTTTTGAAAGCTGAGGCTAGAAGCCTACATAAAATGATAGCACGATTACCACGGCCATTAGCACCTGAACAGGCTGTAACTGTTGATATGCTGCTCACCTGAATGTTCTTTTTATTTTATCACAACAAACATTCCAGTCCTGTGAAACTCTTTCATCCTTGACTGCTTTAGCTTGTACATAAAAGTATCATTTATTTTATAAAACAAAATACTATAAATATTTAGATCTTTATAGGTATATAATATATATTTCCAGCTGCTATGTGAGTTAGTATCTATGTATGCCAGACGCAAGCCTGAAAGTACACACTCTGATATAAAAATTTTTTCACAAAAAGCTTTTAGAGTTTATAAAATACAGCAAATTAGAAACAAATGTAAATGATTTAACCCCCTACATAAGTAATATTTCTCATTGAACATTACCAAATTCTATTTCTTTTTGTGAAAAAGTTAATCTGGGAGGGGCTATAGTTTCTATTTCATCTGATGGTGCTCATTCACTCAGTAATTGTCCATTGTGCACCTACTATGTGTTAGGTATTGCTCAGGCACTGGAGACACAGCCAGGAACAGAACAAATAAAAATCTTCCTCTAGGGGGTTGCATCGTCTTGTTTTCACATACAATCTCCCTCTAGAACTTAAGCTCCATGAGAGTATGGACATGTTCTCTCCTGATCATAACAGTATTCCATGTCTAGATCAGTGCTTGTAGATAGTAGATGGTCAATATCTGGTGAATGAATGAATAAATGGATAAATGCTTTTTCTTAGTAAGTGTTGGTTATGTACTATTTATTCAGGAAACTTACAAAGCAAAGTTCCTATTACTTTCTCCTAGTTCTAAGAAAGCTGGGTGTTTAGATTCAGTCAGTATGCAGTTATTGTGGAGCCACTATCTGGTGCCTTACAAATAATTTTTACTCGTATTGAACAGTACCATATTTTGACTTTATAACTCAACTTCTATTTAGAAGTAGATTGAAGAAGGGAATCTATAGAAAATAAATTCAAAGAATTCGTGAAACTCAAAACAACAAAAGGATAGAACAAAAGAATAGTCTACCAGCCTTCTCACAGATGCAGCGGTTTAGAGTAATTGAGTGCCTCAACCTTGATATCAGTGTATTGAAGAGAAAAGAGCCTGAATGGAGGTCAGGAGACCTCAGATTTCAAATGTACTCCCCCAAGCCTCACGTGGTAAGTAGGCCCTGCTACGGAGGGAAACAGGTAGCCTAAGCTCTTAACTATGACCACTCTAAGAGGCACTGTGACCTCCTAGGAAATGGATATGCTGGGAGCCAGAAAATATGGTTTCTAGCCCATAACAGGTTAATACCTCAAGTAATTTTAAATCTTTACGTGGGTCTTCATTTTCTTATCTGTAAAGTAAGAGTACTGGGTCAGAAAAGGCATCCCCAAATGCTGGGCTGGCTGTATCAGAATCACCTGGGTAGCCTATTAAAAATGCAGATCCTTAATACTCTAGCCCTGAATTCTGAGTCATCTGAGGATCACTGGTGTGGACTATGTCTAACATCCTTTTCAATTTATGCTCTGTATGCATCAGTGTTTATTTCAAAGAGAACAACTATATAAACTCTGTAAGTCTCAAGGAGAATGGAGTGCTGTAACTTTACCCTCTTTTTCTGACATCTGCCACTTACCATGTATATTTCTAGCAGAGCAAGATATTAAAATAACTTTCTCACTGGGCCCCAAAATAGGTTGATATAAAATAAATGCAGACTGTATTTCAATAGCCGGCAGTCCTGAACCTCTTCCTGCCACACTGTTCATCTCCAGAAACCACTGTAAATTCTGCCACACACGGCGATTCCCTGAGGGCTTCATTACTTGGGTCTTTAAAAGGGATTCACTCATCTTTTGCCTCCTGTAGGTGTGCTTCTTGTCAATCCAGGTCATGAGAAAAGAAAGTAATTTTTCCCAGTCTTTAGCAGTTCACAGAGAATGTGTGGTTTGAACCTTGTTTTATCATAAAAAAATGTGAAAATAGACAAGCCAGTGTGCTCATGACATTGAAGGCCTCCTCTGACAGCTACAGTGAGCGCTGTAAAACAATATTCTACACCAAAGCAAACAAAGCCAGTGCTCTGATTGAGAGGATGCACAGAGGGATTAATTCCAAAGGTTTATATACCAGTCTCTGCAGACCAAAGGCAGATAGATTCTCTGTTGGTAAGTAATGGATGTACAATGTGATCTTTTACTTTAAGAAACAAATGCTTTTTTATAAGTCAGGTAACAAAGAAGGATTGGATGACATAAATGAACTGCTTCCAATTTCTAACTACTGTTATCTGGACTTGAAAACTGGATATGGAAAAACCTTTTTCTAAAAGCAGAAAACTAATATTCCACAGTAGGGAGTGCAGAAATTGCTAGAGACTGATCATCTCTTCTTATCATGTTATTCTTCCCCAATGCTACCAGCTATATTTTAGAATAACAATTTAAAAAATAAGATTCTCTTCTTCAACCTTCAAGAAAAACTATCTTTCTTTCCAATTTTTTAGTTGAAAGAACATAATGAACACCCATTTGCCCTCCAACTAGATTAATTAGTTGCTAATATTTTGTCATCTTTGCTTTCTCTCTAGATGATCATTTGCTGACTATATGAGAGTAAATTATAGACATAATAATATCTCCTCCCTAAATATGTCAGCATTTATCTCCTAAGCACAACGGTGTTCTCCTACATAACTACAAACCCATGACCACATCCAACAAGTTTAACATTTACTATAGTATTTAAGATAATGTCTGTATTCAAAATTTCCGGTCCAACCAGTAGCGTCCTTTAGAGCTATGTTTATCCCAATCCAAGATCAAATTAAAAATCACACATTCCCTTTGAATGTCACGGCTTTTTAATCTCTTTTAATCTACAACATTCTCCACACCACCACCTTTTCTTTTATAATATGGCATTTTTTAAAAGAATCCATGTCAGTTGCCCCACAGAATTTCCCTTCTCCTGGACTTGTCTAATTGTTTTCACATGATTAGACTCAGGTTAAAATATTTTTGAAAAGACTCCTACATAGATGATGCTGTACACTTCTCCATTACATCAGGAGTCATACAATATCAGTTGTCTCGTTATTGGTGAGACTAAGTTTGTTCACTTCCTCCCTTTGTCTTCAATAAGTAATCTGTAGGGTGCTTTGAGTCCCTGTGAATATTCAGTTCCCTACTAACCATTCATCTAATTGTTTTAACCAGTTATTCACTAATGATTCTTGTTTGAGTAAAATATTATATTGGTGGCTACAAAAATAATGATATTTAAAAAAAATGATATTTTAAAGGTCTGCCTTGGTATTGGAAGAAATATCATCAATTCCTTTAGAGAAAACAGGTCTTACTGAAAACAAACTCTCTTTGCATTTGCATTGGTATTAAGAGGTTTAGTTAGTTTAGTTTAGTTTAGTATATATATGTAAGTTTAGTATATATATGTAAGATTTGTTGGTGGACAGAGGAAGGGAGAAAGGACACATCCCAGAATTGTTTTGGTATAGTGTATGAGGATTTTAAAAGGTCAAAAATCAGATATCTACTAGATCTGCTAGCCCCCAAGTTGAAGCAGCCAGCTAGCTGAGTTTGGTTTGGGAGGAGAAGCAATCCTTGCTGGGCTCTCCAGTTACGGAGCTGGAAAGGTGTCAGAATATAAAGGAACAGGGCAAGCCTTTTCTTTGCTATCTTGACCATTCTTATCTACTAATAAGAGAGCACAGAAGGCATCTGCAAGGAAGTGAACACCCTTCAGAAATGGACTGTTTGGGTACCTGATTTTACCATCTCCTTCACCAGGGAAAGCTAATTTTTGGAGGCAAATTTCAATCTCCATGGAATTAACTTTCTCGTATTCTCTTCCTTTGGTTTGATGCGAGAAGAGGAAGAAATAGACAGATGCAGAAGGCTATGGTAACCCATTAAAAAAAGGGGAGGGGGCTTTTATTATTTACATGATAAATCTCTCTCTGTTCAGAAGTCCTGTTATCACTTTTTTTTTGAATTTTATTTTATTAATTTTTTTATACAGCAGCTTATTAGTTATCTATTTTATACATATTAGTGTATATATGTCAATCTCAATCTCCCAATTCATCCCACCACCACCACCCTCCCCCGCCACTTTCCCCCCTTGGTGTCCATACATTTGTTCTCTACATCTGTGTCTCTATTTCTGCCCTGCAAACCGGTTCATCTGTACCATTTTTCTAGGTTCCACATATATGCGTTAATATACGATATTTGTATTTCTCTTTCTGAACTTACTTCACTCTGTATGACAGTCTCTAGATCCATCTATGTCTCTACAAATGACCCAATTTTGTTCCTTTTTATGGCTGAGTAATATTCCGTTGTATATACGTATCACATCTTCTTTATCCATTCGTCTGTTGATGGGCATTTAGGTTGCTTCCATGACTTGGCTATTGTAAATAGTGCTGCAATGAACACTGGGGTGCATGTGTCTTTTTGAATTATGGTTTTCTCTGGGTATACGCCCAGTAGTGGGGATTGCTGGGTCATATGGTAATTCTATTTTTAGTTTTTTAAGGAACCTCCATACTGTTCTCCATAGTGGCTGTATCAATTTACATTCCCACCAACAGTGCAAGAGGGTTCCCTTTTCTCCACACCCTCTCCAGCATTTGTTGTTTGTAGCTTTTCTGATGATGCCCATTCTAACTGGTGAGGTGATACCTCATTGTAGTTCTGATTTACATTTCTCTAATAATTAGTGATGTTGAGCAGCTTTTCATGTGCTTCTTGGCCATCTGTATGTCTTCTTTGGAGAAATGTCTATTTAGGTCTTCTACCCACTTTTGGATTGGGTTGTTTGTTTTTTTGATATTGAGCTGCATGAGCTGTTTATATATTTTGAAGATTAATCCTTTGTCCATTGATTCATTTGCAAATATTTTCTCCCATTCTGAGGGTTGTCTTTTCGTCTTGTTTGTAGTTTCCTTTGCTTTGCAAAAGCTTTTAAGTTTCATTAGATCCCATTTATTTTTGTTTTTATTTTCATTACTCTAGGAGGTGGATCAAAAAAGATCTTGCTGTGATTTATGTCAGAGTGTTCTGCCTATGTTTTCCTCTAAGAGTTTTATACTGTCTGGTCTTACATTTAGGTCTCTAATCCATTTTGAGTTTATTTTTGTGTATGGTGTTAGGGAGTGTTCTAATTTCATTCTTTTACATGTAGCTGTCCAGTTTTCCCAGCACCACTTATTGAAGAGGCTGTCTTTTCTCCACTGTATATTCTTGCCTCCTTTATCAAAAATAAGGTGACCAAAGGTGCATGGGTTTATCTCTGGGCTTTCTATCCTGTTCCATTGATGTATATTTCTGTTTTTGTGCCAGTACCATATTGTCTTGATTACTGTAGCTTCGTAGTATAGTCTGAAGTCAGGGAGTCTGATTCCTCCAGCCCCATTTTTTTCCCTCAAGCAAAAGTCTTGTTATCGCTTATAATCCATTTTCCTTACTATGCACTCTTGGAATCCGGAAGAGACGTGAAATATAAAATTACAGTTTGACTAAGAAAAAAAAATCTACCCAGATCTCAGAAAGCCATGAGCAAGGAAATGAGGCTGACAGGAGAACTGAGCTGTTTCCTCCTGTGGCCAGGTCCCAAGGTGATGTCCACCAACCCTGATGGTGTATCTCAAGCCACCATGTCAAAAATCAAACTTATACCAATGTTCCCACTTCACTTCCCTGTTTTTATTTATGGCACAATTCTTTCTGTTATCCAAGTTCAAAATCCTCGTTTTGGCCTCTGACCACCCCTCCCCAGTAGACATCTGCCAGGTTCTCCCTATCATATCAGTTTTCAGGTCCTATATATTTTCTCTCTGAAGTGAATTTTATACCTAATCTCCTTACCTTCCCACTCTCATGGCCAATACTCTGATTAGGACTTTTTCTCTGCACTTATCAACAGATTCCCCACAACCTCTTGACTGATCTCCTTTCCTATAGTATCTCCTTGCTCTTCTGATTCTATATAACGTAGTTAGATATACCTCTCTAAAACACATTTCAAACCCTGACAATACCTGGCTCAGAAAGTTCAATTTCTGCTCCATGACTTCTGAATCAAGTTCATTTTCTACAGACAAACATCCCAAAATCCTTTTTTTTTAATTGAGGTAAAATTCACATAACATAAATGTGAATTTATGTTACTCAGTGACATCTAATACATTCACAATGTTGTGCAACCATCACCACTATCTAGTTCCAGAACATTTTTGTCATGTTGTAACATGTATTAATACTTCATTCCTTTTTATGGCTGGATAATAATCCAGTGCATGGATATACCATATTTTGTTTATCCATTCATCATTTGATGGACACTGGGTCGTTTCCACTTTTTAGCTTTTGTAAATATTGCTATACATGTTTTTGTCTGAACCAAAGTCCTTAAGTATAGTCATTATGTACTATTTTGGCAATTCTTCATCTATCCCTATACTGCCCCATGTTTTTCACCTTCCATCCAAATTATAATACTTCTTTTTTCTTTGAATACACTGCATGCTTGCCCATCTGCAACCCTTTTTCATGGTTTCTGTTGTGTAGGAAGCCCTTATTCCCATCTTTGTTGTCAAGATATTCTTCAAGGACTATCTCAGATATCACTTACTTCACAAACCCTTTCTTGACTTTTCCAACTGGATTCAAACTCTTTTTCCTCTGAGCTGCCCCACTGGCATCAATTACAGTATTCCTTATATTTGTGTGCTTCTCTTAACAAGGCCAAGACAACCGTCAGGCAATTTACTGCTGTATCTCCTACAGTCAAGCACTTTGTTTCCTTAAGTGCTCAGAAAACCTTAAGAAATATTTTAACTTAGGAGATATTTAGAGCCATTTCATAGTCTTTGTGGTCTCATATAGAGTCCTTTCAAATGCCCACACTCTACACCCTCTATGGTAGAGGATGTTGTCAGCATTATTCCTTTTGAAACAACTCAAAATAACTTAAATAATTAGAAAAATATCATGTGGCATTAATGAGGACTCTCTGAATGTGCACTTTCTCTTTTGTTTAAGAATATATATGTGTTATATATGTGCACATCACCCTGGCCTAGAAATTTTTGTTTCACTTTTTGAATAAGAAGTAAAAGTAGGATATCTAGGGACAACTGAGTTATAGTTTAGCACTGGTAATATGTAGTTCACTTAAGGTATTTTATGGATGGTTATGACAGTGTCAGAATGTCACCAGCCTAAGTGACATTTCAGTACTTTCAGAAATAGCCAAGAAAAAAATAATCATAATTCTTATTTCTTCAGGTGACTTATAATGGCAGCAGAAAACTAGAAGGATCATTAAAAATAAAGTTTGCTGACCTGCAATAGCCTCTGGACTCCCTGAGAGAGTCAGAGCTCTGCGGTTCTCTGAAGGATTCTACCTTCTTTTATTAGGAATCAAAATGATAGCTGAGTAATGACTTCACCTCCCTAGGGTGAATCACCCATTCACTATCAGTATTTTTACCTGATCATTATTTTTCAGCAGCTACAAATTTAAATTTAAAATTAAGGTAGGGAGGGATCTGTAGAATTTAGTACGGAGACATTGCTTAACAAATATTTTTAATCTGTTTCTGGTCTGGCCTGGTGCTCTAAACTGCCTCTTACGAAAGTGCATAGTGTATGTACACCTGAGGGTGCAGTGGAAGAGAGCTGTCCGATCTTAAGATTTGGGAAGGATGGGGAAGTTGGAGCGGGTAGCAGGGCCTGATATGAAAAATTCCAGAGGCGCTGTGCTTCTTGGCTTCACAGTGATGTTGAATGGGCGCTAAGGGTATGTGATCCCCTCTTCCCTTCCTTTCCGGTCATTAATTCTCACTCTCCCTAAGCAGGAAATCAAAAGGGTAGATGGGACACAAACCTGTCTATAATTTTACATGTGATAATAACAAATCATAGTTGTCTTCCATCATTGGGAGCAAGACTTTTCTATTTTTAAGTGTCAAAGACAGTATTTAGCTTCTAATAGAGATAAATATTTTCTTATAATGCATCTCTTGCCTAAGAGATTATTTAAAGAAATTTCTTAGATTTATTTGAGAGCTGAAAGGGACCTTAGAAAGGATCTAGTTCAATGCCATCATTTTGCAAAAAAAATAATAAAAAGGATATTAAAGAATGTGACCAAGGTAAACAGATGCTAGCAGAGCCCAAACTAGAATCCAGGTCTTCCAAATCCTGGTCCTCTATGGACCATTTCTGCTATACCAACTTGATTCTTTCTATTTAACAAAACAGGTTGCCACCAGTTTTGTCCCCCGAAGACCACACCACACACACTTTTTGACAAATACTAATTAGATGACTATTCCAAGTAAGTTACTATACAGGACTATTGGTAATTCAAAGGTAAATTCACTATGATCCTTAAGGATCTTACAATAAAATTCAAAACCTGGGAGAAGAAAGGTTTACAAAAATGCAGAGGAGAAAAATATCACAGAAAGTTGGAAAGAGAGCACTAGAACTAATTTCAGGATTAATAAGCAGCCTCCTTGAGATTCAGGATAGAATGTCCCTCTCAAGTGTTATGCAAATTGTGTTCCCTAACTCTGACTAGGTGGTGTTCACAGAAAAAGATCATTATTATAGAGAGCTTTATATAAACATGAATAAAATTTAGAAAATTAAAATAAACTCAAGTAAGGAGTCTTTAATCTGGAAAATGTTGCCCCCTGCATGACAGAAACTGATTTCTTAAATTTCTTATTTGCTTCAGACGAATTCACCTTCTCTTCTTCTGTGACCCTGTTCATGACTCAGACATGTAGATATAAGGAGAAGGGCCCGAAGTCCATGGAGCAAATCACAGCAGTCTGGTGGGGCCTTGAGGTGGGCAATAAACTGCCAGTTCTTCCTGAAGGATGAGGATTTAGAGATGATCACAGGGGACCTAGGTTGGAAGATGTAACCCCATCTGCTCATGGGTGTCATCTTGGCAGAGTTTACTGACCTCTGGACAAGATCTATTTAATTTACTTGAGATAATGCCTAAGGCATAGGCTATTTGGAAAGGATATCCCTTTGAACTGAAAATCAAATTGAAGATAATGATTTGGGAATATTTCACCAGCTGTTTAGGAAATCCTGGACTCTCATGTAGTCTATATTTACAACTTTGCATGCCTGCAAAGACACTAAGAGTTAAATATGTTCCTTTTCTGTGAAACTTCTTTAAAATTCATATCTATGCTGCTCATATATATATATATATATACACACACACACACACACACACATATATATATATATATATATATATATATGTATATATGTGAATAGCCAACGGAGACTTGATAGCTTTCATTTAACATACTTAGCTGGATCTTTTCAACCAAAATGTATATCTGCAATGTATTCTAATGTAACCCAATTAGAGTTACTAACACCATCTGTATATACATTTTTGGTTCAGCTGTCAAAAAACACACAAATACAACGCTCGTAATACAATATTCAATAGTGGTGTAATATTTTATTGTACTATACTTCATTTAACTTTTTTCTATTGAATTGAAAATTCAATTCAAATTTTTCAATTTCAAATTTCAAATTCAATTTCAAATTTCAAATTCAAATTTCAAAATTTTCAATTTTCTTCCTTTTACAATTAGTATTTTACTACATAAATCTTTGCCCACATCTCTGATATTTTTCTTGGGATACATTACTAGAAGTGCAATTACCACAGCAAAGTATATAAACTTTTAAACCAAAGGTTTAAAAATATATATATATGTATAGTATTTAAAGAGTCTAATAACACAAGACTTCTAACAAAATATCCTAGCACTCTCCAGACTTTGTCTGTCTCATTTCCCTCTCTTTAGCTGTTTCTTCTGTTTATCTTCAAATACTGTTTTCTTGATTTTTAAATTTTAAGACATTATCTATTGATCCTATGATAAAAGGAATAATTACATTTCTTACATGACCAAAAACATTCCTTTCCTCTACCCTCTCCCCAGTGATTATACTTTTTGGTTTAAATCAGTATTTGGTATTTACATTTTTATGCTATATAAATATTATCCTCTAAGCCATGTAAAGTATTATGATTACATTTTCTTTCTTATACATTAAAAATTTATCCACTACAGCTAAGAACTGCCTCATTTTATATCATATGTTTAATGTGGCTGTTTAAAAAAGTGGGTCCCAAATTCTTTGAAATTGTTCCCAGTGATAGGTGAGGTATACAACCCCTCCCCTTGATTCTGGGTGGGCTTGTGACAATTTTGATAGGAGATCATGAAAATGGCAGGTGATTTCAGAGGCTGGTCATAAAAGAAGATGCAGTCTCTGCCTTGTTTGCTGGAAGGAACACTTGTGTTTGGAGTTCTGAGTTGGCAAGAAAGAAGTCTGACTACTCTGAGGCTGCCATGCTGTGAGGAAGCCAAGCCAAGTGGAGGAGCCATGTGTGAGTACTCTGGTTGGTAAGAAGCCTGGCTTTCTTGACAGCCCAGCCTAGGTGCCAGGTGTGAGTGGAGACTCCAGATGATTCCAGTCCCCAGCATCACTGAATCACCTCTAGCCTCTGGGTCTTTCCAGGTGAGGCCCCAGACATCATGGAGCAGTCATCCCTTCTGTGCATTGTCCAAATTCCTGACCCACAGAATCCATGAACATAATAAAATGGTTATTTTAAGCAGCTAAGTTTTGGGGTAATTTGTTATGCAGCAGTGGTAACTGGTACCCTTAGTTTTCTATGTTCCTATTATTAATTTGTCCCTAAATTCTCAATATGGCCAAGTACATTAGGGGATCGTCAGTTCCATTGTTTCCTTGGAGATATTACTTCTGGAGATCTCTGTCCTCTTGTCCCAGTCGAGCCTGGATGCAGAGCCATCAGCCTAGGACTTGCATGGGTGAGAGACAGTGTGGCATGTTATTGTACTTACAGATGTGGGCCCCGTAGCCAGGCTGCCTGGGTTTGCATCCTGGCTCCACCACTTACCAGTGCTGTGTGACTGTGCTCAAGTTAATCTCTCTCTGCTTCAGGTTTCTCATTAGAACAGTGGTTGGCACAAAGTAAGTGCTTTTATTGTTGGCATTCTTGTTGTTGTTTATTATTCTTCCCTTCACATTGTCCTGGGAATTCCCATCATCTCACACCTATGTCTGATGCCCTAGTTCCTAAATTCCACATCTTTTTCTTTCTTGGTTATTCCCTTGATAGAATACATCACCAGCTCCCTAAAAAAAGATGTTTAGGAGGTAAGTTTTTTGAGACTTTATTTATGCCTTAATTGTCTTTATTTAACATCACACTTGATAGTATGACTGGCATAAAATTCTAAGTTGGAAACAATTTCTCTCTGAATGTTGAAGTTATTACTTCATTGTCTTGAAGCTTTCAGTGTCACTACTAAGACAATTCTGATTCTTGATCCTTTGTACGTAGGTTTTTCTTTCTGGAAGTATTAAGATCTCTTCTTTATCCCCATTGTATCAAAATTTGATAATGATGTCACTTGGTGTGGGTCTTTTAAAATTCATAATTTAGAGTGCCATTTCAATTTGGAGACACCTTCAGGTCCTTCATTTCTTAGAATTTTTCTTTTCTTCTAATTCTTTATTAATTTTTCACCTCCATTTTCATTAAGTCTCTTTCTGGGACTCATAAGAGATATAAGATCTCTCAAATTGGTCCTCTAATTTTCTTATCTTTTCTATTTTCTATTGTCTTTTTAGTCAATTTTCTGGGAGTTTTTTTAATATCTTCCATTCTTCTTCTGATTTTTAAAAAAAATAAGTGTATTTATTTTATTTATTTATTTTTCGCTGTGTCGGGTCTTCATGGCTGCGCAAGGGTTTTCTCTAGTTGCAGTGAGCAGGGGGTTACTCTTTGTTGCGGTGCACAGGCTTCTCACTGCGGTGGCTTCTCTTGTTGCGGAGCACAGGCTCTAGGTGCGTGGGCTTCAGTAGTTGTGGCACACGGGCTCTAGAGCACAGGCTCAGCAATTGTGGCGCATGGGCTTTGTTGCTCTGCAGCATGTGGGATCTTCCCGGTGCAGGGCTCGAACCTGTGTCCCCTGCATTGGCAAGTGGATTCTTAACCACTGCACCACCAGGGAAGCCCCTTCTTCTGATTTTTTTTTTTTTTTAAATTCTGCTTTCATATTTTTGTACTTTATAATTCGGACTTCTTATTCTTGAATTGTCCTTTTTTACATATCACCTGTTCTTATTTCATGGATTTAATATTTTATCTCACTGAATATATTGATTGTAGTACATTTGGAAATGTCTTTTTTCCCCCTTGCACTGCCTCTGTTTCCTCTAAGTTCCCTCCTTTTTTTTTTTTTTTTTTTTTTAATCAGTTTGCTTTTGACTTGTTCTTTCATGGCAGAGGCTGCTCTCAAATGCCTTGTCCTTTATTAGCTATTCTACTTCAGTTGGATATTCTGTGCCGTTGGATACTCTGAGGCTTGTCAACTGGTGGACCTCACTGTAAGGCAGCTGGCCAGGGTTACAGCATGTTTACTGAGGGAGCCCCAAAAGTCCACATCTGCAGGGCTTTTCCTCTGGGTTTGACAGTTTCCCCAGAAAGGAATCCTCTCATTTTCTACCTGGTGAATATAACGTATTTTAAGCTGGCTGTAAGTATTTTGAGATCTATTAGGGAGGAGTGGTTGGAGAGGGAAAATCTTATCTTTCCAAAAGCAGATATCTTAGGCTCTCTCTACTTGAAGTGTGCCATCTACCTCCGCCTCAGCTGTGCCTACTTTCCCATGTCCAGTCTCAGATTAACCCAATCAATTAGAACCACCAAGTTAAATAAATTCCATGAAGTTTTGGATAAAAAGGCAAGAACTTTTTGTACCTGGATTTAAAAAAACCCAAAAAAGTTTCTGGATTTAAGAAAAACCCCAAAAAGCTCCCTCTCATCTTCCATACCTTCCCTCCCCCACAAAAAAGTAGAAAATTCACCCAAGTCCCTTTACCCCTCCTACTTAACCATATATATTTTTTTTTCCTTTGATAATGCCTCAGAACTTGAGTATTCAGGATCCAAGTTTGTTTTAAAATAACCCAATGAAGTGACAGGCGGAGCTCCTGGAATTCTGCAGCTTGTGCTAGAGTCTACATATGGGAAATTGCCATCAGTTAAAGGGTAGTGCTATTACCATAGCCCAATTTTTGAAAGCCTTTAGAAAAAAACAATCATCTGAGTTAATTAGTATTCACCACAGGCACAGATTTTGTATTGCAGTATTCTATGAATTCAGATAATAAGAAAACACAGTACTGCAGTCTCTAACTTTTAACTAACATTTACCTCTCAAAAATGTATATTATAAATTAAGAATTTTACCTGTTATATGAATAAGCTCTTATATGACTGATCTATATGCTCCATATGGCTGATTAGTCTTAGATCATCATAAAATATGAGCTATGTTTTAAAATCAACCAAATACTATTGGTACCTAAAGTAAGAGTAATTTCATTTTACCTCTCTGATCTGCTTAATCCACAAATCTCTTCCAAGAAACTCCTGATGTAAGACTACAGGAGCTGAGTTTAGATTAAAAGTCAAGGAGTCACTGGTCTTTTCTTTAATAAAAGGCTGGAGATCAGAATTTATCTAGAAGGAGTAGTGAAAAGAGTTAAATCAGTGAAATGCATATACATTGGCATGTTTTAGTCATATTCAGAAAGCACCAGTTACTACAGTGAAATATTAAGCTTAAGGAACTCAGTTTTTAGATGTACTTTAATAAGCAAAAGAACAGCTCATATGATTAACAATAATCTTAAAAAAACTTTTAAAATAGTTTTCCCCTAACATATTCCTTTTTTATTTGGCAGCAGCCTTTATTTTGCTTTTTAAGTTCAAGGTAAGGATCAGAAATTATATTTATTTAATAAATATAATCAAATAATAAATAAATTAATCAAAGATTTAATAAAGTACATAAAAACTCATCTGGAGATATTACATATTTTTGTATATATTTCCCCTTTCTTATGAGCTATTTAAGTGACATCTAAGAAATATGTACTAAATGGAATTTAAAATTACATATACATGGAGGTAACAAAATAACAGCTAATCTTGAGACATTTTATATTTCATTATGCCCATTCAAAAGAATCAGTTATTGGAATTAAAGCTTTCAATTTTGCTCCATATATTTCTAAATTTCATTAACCTTCCACAGTTTGTTTTACATAGGAACTATAAGGGAACTGTAACAAAAATGCAAATATTCTTCCATTTTGTGACTGGCAACATTATATGTTATTTAATAATTTGCAAGAGTTCTTTCAAGAACCCTTTCAGGTGGTAAGAAGAGACAAACATCACAAATATGGTTTAAGTAAGCTGTAGCTTTCTATCAAAATTATTCAGTACTCACCAATCGTACTGTTTATATTATGTAATAACCACCACGAATGATAGATTTTATGTACTCAATAAACAGTTTTTGAGATATAAAAGCAGTTTATTAAATGGTAAAAGGTTTCTTGCGTATCATTTTAGCTATATAAATACAGAAAAAATAGAAAGGGTATGCAAATACCTTATGACTCATGGCCATGTGCTTCCCATACTGAAATGCCATATCCTGAACCTCAGCATCATGCTTTGCTAATTCCATTGCAGCTTGGCAGCTCTTTGCTAATAAGGCACCATGGGAGAGAAAAGTCTGCTCCTTCCAAGTCAATATTCCAATATCATCTGTGATATGATTTTCCTAAAAATTACAACAAAAGCCAAGATTAAAAAGGTTTTAGGAGTAATTTAATTGTTTCAGTTTTTGAAGAATAAGCATTAAGAAATGAACTATTCAAAACACTCAGGCTGTTGCAACAAGACAGAACTAAAAGATGCTGACCATCACCTCTACCTAAAGAGAACTAAGGAGGTGGGAACTGCTTTTTTAGGGTAATTGGGAAAAAATGAAAGAAATGCGGAAGCAAATTTTATTTTGAGCTAGGGAACTTCTATTAAAATATACTTATAAGGCAAAATTAGAAACTTAGACCTTCAAACTAACTCTCTTCTAGATTCATATCAGTTCTTAATTAAGTGCTAGTATTCCAAAATACAAGGATTCTATTGTCTTTAACTTATGTTAAAATGTCAAGGGCATAGTGAAGGAACTGCATTCTCTTATAAGCAGGTAGATAGAAAAATCAGAGAGAAGGTAACCCATTACAATGGAGTATGATTAGATCATACTATTCATCAAAGTTTATTCCCATAAGAAGAAACAAGATGATAAGGGAAGACATAACTGTAGTTTATTTAATTTCATCTTTTTACATTACGAAAATCACGGTAGTATCTTTAAGTAAGCATAAGAATACACATACCTACTGACTCTAGACCAGTGATGTCCAATGAAATTATAATGTAAGCCCCATATGCAATTAAAAATTTGCTAGTAGCTACATTAAAAAAGTGAAAAGAAACAGGTGACATTAATCTTAATGACATTTTATCTATCGCAATATATCTAAAATATTACTATAATAAAATAAAACATATAATCAATATAAAATTATTAATAATATTTTACATTCTTTTTTTACACTAACTTTTCAAAATCAGTGTGTATTTTACACTTACAGCACATCACTAGTGACATTTCAAGTACTCAATAGGTACAAGGAGCTGGTGGCTACCCTAGTGGACAGCTCTGCTTTAGGCAGTTAGCTGAGGACAAGAATGATGAAGCCATATACATAATGATGCTCATTTTACGGTGTTTCTTTGAAACCTCAAACTAACTAGAACCCATCCAGAAGGATTAATTAACCCAAACACTTTACTTCCTGCCACCCATACCACAATCCTTCTCTTTCCACCATTATTTGGGGACAAAATAAAAAATAATAAGAAAACTTAGACACCATTAAAAAATGATCTTAGATTTAGCCCCACCTCTTTCACCATGTTGAAGGGAATCTTCAACCCATTGGTCAGATCAAATTCTCAACTTAATTTTATATGCTTTTAAACAAAAAGAGAGTTCCACTTATAGCAACAGTTACAAATATGCAACACGGTATTGTATAATAATCAAAAAGCCACTTGGGGAGAAACAGTGCATAAACTGCTTCATAAAACATTGTGAATAAATAATAGCATTTAATTTTGGAAATCTGAGAATGGATTTTAAAATATGTGAAGTTAATATCATATTAATAAACCTAGATAAAAACCATATTATCTCTCCAGATATACTAAAGATGCATTTGACAAAATTCAACTCCTATTCTTGATGGGAAAAAAGCACTGAATAAAACAGGAGCAGATGCGTATTTCTTCTTCTTTTTAAATGTATATACTGCAATTTTATTTCAATGGCACAAATGAAGTTAGCGTGTAGGAAATTTATTTATTTATTATTTAAAAAAAATATTTATTTATTTGGTTGTGCCGGGTCTTAGTTGCGGTGGGTGGGCTCCTTAACTGAGGCTCAAGGGCTCCTTAGTTGCGGCAGGCAGGCTCCTTGGTTGCAGCTCCAGGGCTCCTTAGTTGCGGCATGTGGGCTCCTTAGTTGTGGCATGCGAACTCTTAGTTGCGGCATGCATGTGGGATCTAGTTCCCTGACAAGGGATCAACCCAGGCCCCCTGAATTGGGAGCGCAGTCTTATCCACTGCGCCACCAGGGAAGTCCTGTGTGTAGGAAATTTAAATGAAACAGTATGGTAAAAATAGCAGAGAACCAAAAAATCTAAAAAGCAAGTACACCTAAAGCATGAGAATTCATTAGTGTTTCATCTTCAATTTTGACTGACACTTGATGCTTGCAAATTTTGAAATAAACTTTGAGATCATGATCACTATTCTGAAGAGATTTCAGCACCAGCACTAAGATTTGTACATTCAGTTGGTTTGCAATTGACTTGTTAGCCATTTACATACTATAGTACAGATTTGTCACAGGTCAGATCACAGTGTTGAAGGAAAGAAAGACCTTCCTGTAATTATATAGAAAGGATCCCCTGAACTGCACTCAGCTTAAGACATCCAATGTACAAGAGCATGAAAACCATCATAGTAATATGGTTCCAAGGAATATAGTTTTGGTAAGGAAAATAACCTAAGCTCCTGTTTCCTATTTTAACTACTGAAATCTCTACCAATGACAAAAATGTCATATAGGACACTAAATGTATACAGTAATTCAAACTTCATGCAAAGAGCACATTTAGCAATCTGGGATAATGCAGAATGACCGGAAATATAACGAACGTGATTCAACACTGGTTCTTTTTGTCATTTTACACAGATGTCATGTTAATATTAGACCAAAGCACAAAATGTTTAGTGCATAAACCAGTTTCTTTTTTAAGATCTATCATTTTTATCATAGTCTTTTATCTTACTTTGGACCACTTGTACCCCGTACTCTATCCTACTATAGACTGTTTAACTTAATCAACGGAATCAAAAGTAATTTCTGACCAGATTTATGGGGGACATAAAAATTTATATCAAAGTGTCTGCATAACCAAAAGTACAATAATAAAGAAGAAAATGCCTCCTATTTCTTTTAGAAAATAGTACTTTGTAAGCTTGCTGCATCTTTAATGCTTTGACTATTGCATGACAATGAACAGTTGATAGAAAAAAAGAACTGTATACTTGAATTAAGATAGCTCATCCATCACAGATTAATCTAATAATGAAGTTTCTGCAGAAACAGGAACTATTTTAACAAGGAAAAAAAAATGCCTTCATTCCAGATGTATATTTCTTTAATATGACAGGTGCCTGTGTTTGTGTGTGTGTGTGCACAAGCATGCATGATCACCCAAAAGTCAGCAAATACTTTATGGGGAAACACATGAAACTTCCTTCCTAAAATCAGGAACAGGACAGAGATGAACACAATACCATTGCTATTTAACAATGTAATAGAAGAGGCAAGAAAAGGATAGTTGTATAAAAATTAGAAAGGAAGAGTTTAACTATCACTATTTGAAGACAATATAACTGTATATTGGGGAAGACCAATATACAAAACTCAACCAAAAAACTACTAAAACAAGAAGATAATTCAGTAAGGTAGCAGCATATAAAATCAATATAATTTATAATTAACATAATAGATGTAACCATAGCTTTCATACATAAAAACTAATCAGAAAGTATTGTAAATAGGGTCTTTTCTTCCATTATATCTATGAAAAAAAGATTAAAAAGCTGGGAATAAACTTAGAAATGTACAAGATTGATATGAAGAAAATGTTAAAATACTACTGAAGGAAAGCAAGTTAAATAAATATAAAGGCATATCATGTTTAAAGATAGTAAGATCCAACCTCATAAAGTTACTCCAATAAAATTAACACCACCCCTCCCCCCCTCCCCCCCCCAACTTAGGCAAGCTGATTCTAAAGTTCATATTGGAAACAGCATGAAGAATAACCAGAATAAGCAGGAAGCCATGAAAAAGAAGAGCAGTGTAGGGTGAGGTGGGGGGAAGAAGGGTAGATGAGGAGAGCTAATGATGTCTAGCCCTACCAGATACCATATTATAAAGCCTCGGTAATTTAAAAAAAAAAAAGTGCACTTTTTAGATAGACAAACGATGGAACGAAATAGAAAGTCCAGGAATCAATCAAACTATACACAGGAATTTACTATATTTTAGGGAAAAGTTGGACTTTTCAGTAAATGGTGCTGGTACAACTGAATAGCTTTCTGGAAGAAAATTAAGACTGATCTGCATTTCACACACTTTATCAGGATAAACTCCACATAGCAAAAAATAAAAGCAAAAGAACCACAGACAACAATAGAAGACAAAAGACAATAAGGAAAGGTATGTGCACTTCCTATCACAGATGAATGACAAATCTCCCTGTGGTAGGCTAATAATGGTCCCCCACAAAGATAGCTACATCTTAATCCCTAGAGTCTGTGAATGTTACCTTACATGGTAAAGGGGACTTTGCAGTTATTTTGAGCTCAGGATCTTGAGATGCAGGAATTATCCCAGATTAGCTGGATGAGCCTAATGCAGTCAAAAGGATCCTCATAAAAGGGAGGCAGCAGGGTCTGAAGATGGAGGATGAAGCCATAAACCAAGAAATGAAGGTGGAAACTAGAAAGGGCAAGGAAAGGGATTCCCCACTAGAGCCTCCAGAAGGAATACAACCCTGACAACATCTTGATTTGGGGGCTTCTGACCAAAAAAACCAAAAACAAACAAACCACTTTCCACCGCCTTAAAGCATCATTCAGTGTTGGTGAGGCTGTGAAGAAACAGGCATCTCAAATATGACCGGTAGAGTCTGTCATACAGAGTGAAGTAAGTCAGAAAGAGAGAAACAAATACCGTATGCTAACGCACATATATGGAATCTTAAAAAATGGTACTGATGAACCTAGCGGCAGGGCAGGAATAAAGACGCAGATCTAGAGAACGCACTTGAGGACACGGGGCGGGGGGAGGGGAAGCTGGGGCGAAGTGAGAGAGTGGCATGGACATATATACATTACCCAATGTAAAATAGATAGCTAGTGGGAAGCAGCTGCATAGCACAGGGAGATCAGCTCGGTGCTTTGTGACCACCTAGAGGGGTGGGATAGGGAGGGTGGGAGGGAGACGCAAGAGGGAGGAGATATGGGGATATATGTATACATATAGCTGATTCACTTTGTAATACAGATGTATTACATCTGTCCAGAAACTAACAAAACACTGTAAAACAATTATACTCCAATAAAGATATTTAAAAAATAAAATAAATAAACAAATAAATAATGATACTAAAAAGACATGAAAATGAAAAAAAAATGACTGGTGGAAGTGGAGATTGGATAGAAATTTTGTAATGTCTATCAAAATTACAAATGTATCTGCACTGTGACTCGGCAATCCTACTTCCAGGAATTAATCCTACATACAAGCCCCCACACATGTGAAATTAAATACATACAAGGTTATGGTCTATTGTTCATCCAGCTGCCTGGGTGATCCTTTTAAAACATAAGCCAGACAGAAGCATACTGGCCTTTGTGCTGTTTTGCAAACACTCCAGGCCTGTTCCTCCTTCAGGCCTCCATACCTGCTATTCTCTGTCACTTACTCTCCCCAGATGTTTACATGGCTCAATTCCTCATTGCTTTTGGGTCTGTAATCAAATATCAATTCCACATCCCTTCCCCATCGTTTCCTGTCTCTCTACCTTGCTTGAAATGTTTTTCCTTGATACTACTGGACCCCTGATATAGGTATTTGTTTAATGGCTTATTGCCTGTCTCCGTCACTAGAATGTCTGTTCCATGAAAGCAAGGTCTTCGTTTTGCCCTCTGCTGAATCATCAGCACCCAACAGAGTGCATTAAGTGTGCAATAATATTTGCTGAATCTTTATCTTTCTTTTGGTATCTTTCTCTTTCCCTCTTTTCCACCTTCCCCTATTCTTCCTATATTGAACATAATAAAGAATTGAAATAATTTTCCCTGAATGCCTTCCTACCACCCACAGAATCAAGATAAGCTCTTATAGCATAGGATTCAAGGCAATGGTACCAGGCAATACTTCTGGCTCCTTCTCCTACCCCAAATAGCCCCTCTGAGACCTGCATTTCAACAACACAGGACAATTTGGTGTTTCTTGAATAAAATATGTATTTTCACACTTGGGTGAATTAAAAATATTATTCCTTTCAAAGAGACTATCATCTCCTCCCATTAAATTGAACACATCCAGTTCAAATATCACTTCTTTGAGAAACATTCTCAAATACTCCCAAGAAATACTTTCCTCTTTAGACTAACATAGCCTTATTCATATTTCAAAATAGCCCTTAATTCTCTCTGAATTGTATGACTGCTTATTTGTTTGTTTCCTTGAGGACTGGACAGTCTTAATCACCTTTACATTTTTATTCACTTAGGCCACATTTAATTTTCAACAAATGCTTGTTAAATGAATAGAACTGTGTTCATCTGTTACATTTATTAAGTAATTGTGTGTTCTTTTAAAAAATTTAAAAATTAATGAGTAGCTATATCCATTCAATGGAATGCTATTGTGCAATAAAAAGGAAGAAAGTGCTGACACATGCTACGCCATGGATGAACCTCAAAAACACTACGCTCAGTGAGAGAAGCCATCCGCGAGACCACATACTGAATGATTCCATTTTTACGAACTGGAGATTAGTGGTTGCCTGGGCTGGGGGTGGGAACTGTAAATGGTCATGAGGGACCTAATAGGGTATGTGTGAAAATGTTCTAAAATTGATTTATGGTGATGGTTGTATCACTCAATAAAGTTACTAAAAATCATTGAATTGTATGCTTGAAATGGGTTAATTTTATGATATGTAAAATATATCTCAATAAAGTTGCTAAAAAAGAAAAAAGGGTAATGAATATAAAATTTTACATTTCTTGGTCTCAAATGCTTAACATTTAAAAAAGTTATATGATTCTCAATTAACTTTTCGTGGTTTGTATACCATCCTCATGTATTCATATAACAAACATTTATTTAGTTTCCATTATGGGTTAGGTTCTTTGTAAAGCAATATAGATATGAATATATTTATTAATAGATATTTATTAATGAATAGCCTGTCCTCAAGAAGCTCACAATCCAGGAATGACATCTATATCTATCTATATGTGGATATTAATATAATAGATAAATCAATATAGTTCTATCTCAGAATAATTCTTGGAAGATCTCCAATGGTCAAAGATTCAGTTTTATTATATTTTCCTTATTGTGATTAAGACATTTTATTATTCACCATTTCTACATTTTAATTCAAGTAATACACGATCTCCGAAAAAAAAATTAGAAAATTCAGATAGCCGAGAAACAATTAATATATAGTCCCTTGAAATCTGCTATCATAAGTTAATCAGGTCATAAGTCAATAATTCTGTTCCTAAATTAATCAGAAAATTTATTCCCTGAACATTAAATTATTACCTATCGTGACCTTGGTTACAAATGAAACAAAGTCCCTCCATTCATTTCTGTCAGCTTGCCATGTATACATTAAGAGAGCATGCTTTATTACAAAGGAAAAGTTAATGTACAGTTGTAAAATACCAAGAAACTAGTTTGATAACCACATCCAAATTAGTATCTTCAGACATCAGATATACAGAATTGGTGTGAAATGAACGAGTGCAGTCAGAGTAAATGAGATTCAGATATACTTACAGCATCAACTTACATCTGCACAGTTTATAGAAGGAGGATACATTCAGTGAACATTGACTTTTGATGGGATTTTCTCTTTTTCAGAAAGGTAATATACGTCAACATACCTATTGAATGACTGTCAGACTGAAGGATATTAATTTTTAAAACGTAGGTCTCTCATTCACTGTAACATGACCTTTTTGCTCAAGCAAGGTTAGTTCAAAAAATACACAGGAAAAAAACCTGAAGCTTGCAAGATGATGTTTCCCAAGATAGTGGCACTGGTGGTTGTACTCAGATATAATATTCTGTTCTGCTGCTGAGCTGTCTGGGGAATGTGTACTTTGAGTTGCTTTCCTAATGGTAGTAATACATTTGTACATACCTATTTACATGAAAGCAAAGTGTGTTTGTAAAGTGGCTGCTTGGGATTAAAGGTCTAGTCCATGGTCACAGAACAAAGGCAAACTAATTGATTCAGGAAGATGTTCAAGCCCCAACCAGAACCTGCCGAGCCAAACTTCTGTCTTTCACATTATCAGAGAAGACGAGTGTTAAAAGTATTTTAAAGAAAGCATGCAAATATTTCCTGTTGTCATGCTTCTTACTTCAGATTCATATACTGAGCTGCTACCTTTATAATTTATCTTTAAAATATATCTTTGTATATTTATGCAGCATAAATTTGGATCTGATAAGAGATCAGATCTAATGCCACATTTCACCATTTTAAATGTTTGCTTTGAATTAGCCTTTTCAGCTATTTTGAGAAGCTAAACAACAGCCAAAATGTTTACCAGCTTTATTTTTTTTTTTTAAAGTCAGGGAAAATTTCAATAAAGACTCCCTAAATTTAGGGATAAGAAGAAAGCAAGGGGGAGAATAGAATCTAATATTTCCTGGGAGTCAACAATATGTGATGACACTTTCATGTTCATTATTCTATTACCTCTCAAAAATCTTAATTATCATTATTCCCATTCAATAGGTAAGGAGACTAGAAGACTATTTCGATCATGATCAGACATTAGTAAATGGCAGAGATGGGTCTTAGCTGTATAGCAGTTGGATTCTATTTCGCTTAATACATAGTAGAAATACTTAAAAATATCTTTTATAGTTTAAAAAGTAGGTTGTATTTAAGAGTAAATGACATGTTTCATTTATGTATCAACAAAGCATTTTAAACCTGTAAATTAAGTCTTTTAATAATATCCACTGAAAAGATCCAAGAATCTAGAGCATATAAGTAACAAGATTAGGAATAGTAGATATCATAGTATTTTTTCAGGAATCCTGAGGAAGGGGGAAAGAGTATAACATTTTAACAGCATCATCTAATAGGATGAAATAATTTGCTTTGATTTATAATCCAATCACACTGGAGACAGTAAAGTAGGTATCTGTGTAAATCATGGGAGAGAAACTGATGTGATAAATGTATAATTAAAGTCTGTTTTAAAAAGTGCTTCTATATAATAAATAAAGCTATTAAAATTTTACTCACACATTAGAGAGAACGGTTGTCAGGGAATTTAAAAGTCAGGAATTCTTTGGTCTAGGGCTAGCCAGCCCCTTCCTGTACTCCCCACCAGTCAGTTCTTGCTGAGATGTATGGGAATGATATGTTGAGGAGGGGTCAGGATGGAGAAGGGAAGACAATTTTACAGCTCAAATCCTTCAGCAAGGGGTATCCTTGGGATGGGGAAAGCTTTGAACAGCTAGAGGGCAGCAGATAGTCTTCAGAGGAGTTGCACAGTAGGGGCAGTAGGGAACGCTGATTAATCCTTTGAGATGAACAAACAGCACCAAAGGGAAACTTGGCTTGCTCTGAAACGTGCAGTGTATGTTGGTGCTTGACATACCATGCAAATGTGCAGTCGATGCAGTTCAATTAATTTGTGTGTATGCTTACTACACCAGGCACTACAGATTTGAGAATTAGGTATTACTCCTTGACCTTTAGCAGAAGTTCAGTAAGGGAGAAAGACAGTACACAGGAACTAGTTTGGTATGTGAAAAGAAAGTTATGCTTACAGCACAGAGAAGGGAGTGACTAGATTTACCAAGCAAGGCTTCAGTTGGAGAACTGTTAGCTGAATCAGGTTCTGAATAATAAACTGGAATTAGCCAGGAAGATAAGGTATGAGATGACTTTGGGGCATCAATATTAGTTCCATATTGTTGAAGCAGACAGTGGGAAAGGTAGATGAAGAAGGACAAGACCAGTCAGGTAGGTAAGAGGTCCAGAGGGTTGGATCTTATTACTTAGGTGCTAGAAAACTGTCTTCAGCAGGAAGTTATATGACTATACATGCAATTAGATGGGTTGCTTCGGAGGCAGTTTGGACTGGAGGGGCAACAACTGGAAGATCCATTAGGGGTTAAGTTATATTCCAGGTAAGCAGGGATGACATATAGTGGTGGCCAGCGGGAACTGAGAGGCAAGAGCAATCTGAGCTGCTCAAAAAGTGAAACAAGATAGCTCCCTACTGTGTACACGACAGTCGCTCACCGAGGATCTACTTCCCTCTCTCTCCTTACTAACAAACCCTAATTTTGTTCAGGTAGTCACTGCTCTTGCCAATGATCAATTTAGGAATGGGCATGTGGTCCAATTCTAGGCAATAAGACATGAGGAAAGTCTACTGCAGAGCTCCTAGAAAGAGATCCAGGCAAAAGTGGCACCTGTGGATGTTGCTCTGTCTGGATGAGCCACACCCAGGGCTACTGTAGCCAAACTGCCACAAGCTTGATAATAAAGAGGACACTAGGAAGCAGAACAGAGATATAGAGAAAACCGTGATATCTGGAGTTGTCATGTTAACTGTCCCTTGATGCCTGACTACCTCTGCATGCTCAGTTAGAGTAAAACATGTTTCCTTACTTTTATATCTATTTAATTGGATTTCCCATTTTTTGCAGCTGAAAGCATTTCAATGAATTAATTCATTCCTTAAGATGAAAAATGTTTATACTATATAAAGTCTGCATTTGCCAACATTAGCAAACCATTAAAACATTTTAGGAAGAATTTCCTTAGGATGGAGTATTAGTTGTCTATTGCCACATAGCAAATTACCCACAAATGTAGCATCTTAAAACAACACACACTTATTATCTCAGAGTTTCTGAGGGTCAGGAGTCTAGGCATGGCTTAGCTGGCTGGTTACAGCTCAGGATGTCTCAGGAGACTGTGGTTAAGCTGTTCGCTCAGGCAACAGCCACAAAAAGGGTCTGGAGAATCCGCTTCCAAGCTCACTCGGGTGGTTGCTGGCAGCAGGTGTTAGTTCCTTGCCACGTGGGCCACTCTGTAGGGCTGCTCCCATGACATGGTAGCTGGTTTCCCCAGAGCAAGTGATCCAGTAGAATGAGGGAGAGTGAGAGCACATCCCGGCGGGAAGCTTCACAATCTTTCATAACCTAATCTTGGAAGTGACACACCATCATTTCTGCCATATGCTATTGGTCACACAGACCAACCTAGTACAGTATGGGAAGGAATTAGACTCAGAATACTAGGAGGTGGGACTCATTGGGGGTCACCTTGGAAGCTGGCTACTAGAGATAGAGTCTATGATTAGTATTACTGGGTCAATAGATCTGAACATCTTAAAGTTTCTTAAAATATTCTGCAAGTTGTTTTATAGAAAGGTTCTGATATGCACACTGACCAGCCAAGTTTGAGACTGTCTTGTCACTGAGTAGAATTATTGTTTTACTTGTGAATTTAACAGGTGAAAAGTGGCATTTCATTTAAATATGGGAAGTAATTTCATTGATTAACCATTTGTATTTCCTCCATTCATTCATTTGTTTATTTACTGAGTATCTTCTACATACAAGGCATTGTTTTAGGTGTTCACACCAGTGAGCAAACCAGAGAGTCCTTGCATTCACAGTTCTTACAGTCTAGAAGGGAAGCCAGACAATCAGATAACCACACAGATAAATATGTAACTGCAAACTGAGATACTTCCAATGGGGAAAATGAACATACTTTTATGACAGCAGTAATAAAAGAACCTGACTGAGACTGGGGCTTTGGGGAATAGTTTCCTTGAGGAAGTGACACTTGAGCTGACACAGGAAGGATGAATAAGGGGTAAGTTAGTAAAGGTGAAGAAGTATGCAAGGATTGTAAATACAAAGGAGAATGGTATGTCTGAGGAAGGAGAGAAGGCTATTGGGGCTGATATGCCGACAGTGAGGGTAAAAATGGTACAAGGTGAGGTTGGAGGGATAGACTGGGTCGGATTATGCAGGGTCTTTTGGGTCACTTTCAGGATTTCGGTATTTATCCATGGAGTGACGAGATGTTACTGGGGGTTGAAATGAAGGAACAGCAGCATCAGATTCGCATTTTGAGATCTCTGGTGGTGTGGAGAAAGACGAGAAGATGGGAGGATTGCACACACAATGGGAGGTGAAGGAAGAGGTTACCGGAATTGCTCAGGCAAGAGAGGATGGCATCTTGGACCAGGCAAAAGGGGGAGGCATGGGGTAAAGCCAGGCTGCAGCCTGTGCCTTCGATGGTGGGGGAGTGAGGGCATCAACAAGGCACTGCTCTTGACTACTGTTGTGGACCAAATGTATGTGTCCTTGCAAAATTCATATGTTGAAGCCCTAACTGCCAGTGTGTTCATATTTACAGTAAGTATGTAAAGAAGGTTAAATGAAGTCATAAGGGTAGGGATTAGTGTCCTTATAACGAGAGACACCAGAGGGCTTGCTCGGCTTTCTCTCCACCGTGTGAGTGCACAGTGAGAAGGCGGTCATCTGCAAACCAGGAAGACAGCTCTCACCAGAAACTGAATTGCTAGAACCTTCATCTTGGACTTCTCATCTCCAGAACTGTGAGAAAGTAAATTTCTGTTGTTTAAATCACTCAGTCTATGGTATTTTGTTATGGCAGCCCGAGCTGAATAAAGTAACTACCTTCTCTATAAATGTTAGGATTCAATCAGTGATGTTTTGGAAGTATATTTATACTGTTTCTCCCAACATCTTTTCAGCATGGTCTTAACCAGCATGTTGGAAAGATCTATATTCTAGCTATCTATTTCTGTGTAACAAACCACCCCAAAACTCACAGGCAAAAAACCCACCATCATTTTATCATGATCACAGATTCTGTGGGTCAGGAACTCAGGAAGGGAACAGAGAAGACAGCTTGTCTCTGTTCCATGATGTCTGGGGCCTCAGGTGGGAAGGCCTAAAAAGCTGGGGATGATTCAGAGGGCTGGGGCTGCAAGAGCTGAACTGCTAGAGGTCCACTTCCAATGAACTGGCTGAGTCCCCCACACATTAGGCCCATCTGGGATGGGGGGCTGGAGCACCTACCCATGGTCTCTCACTGCATGGTGGTTAAGTTCTGAGAGGGGGCAGAGACAGGGAGCGTTTCAAGAGAGTGAGCAATTCTAAGAGACCCTTTTATGGCCCAGCCTGAGAATTCAGGTAGTGTCACTTCTACCCTATTCTATCAGTTGAGGGGCTCACAAGCCCACTGAGGTTCAAGGGTCATATATCCTCACCACTCGATAGGAGACAATGGGAGGAAAGTTAAAGAATTTGTGGCCTTTTTTTGGTTTGTTTTTAACCACCACAGTCTACTACTGAAGAGAGTGCTGAGAAAAGCAACTTGCTTTCTCTGCTCCCTCTCAGTTATGCTTCTGGCTAAGGTGATGATACAGGAGATGGAGTAAGGCAGCCATGGGGCTAAGCCTGGTGAGGGGCAGAAGTATTAAGGATGACTCGTAAGTTTTTGACTTGAGAGTCTGGATGAATGGTGGTGCTCTTCATGAAGACAGAGGACAATGGAATGGGTTTGGAGAGAAAGGTCATACATCTGGTCTTATAAGTACTGAGTCTGAGATGCCTGCGATACCACCAGGTGGAAATATTGAATAAGCAGCAAAATATTCAGTAGTGATCTGGGATGGAGATTAAACCGGGACTTACTGGCATATAGACAGATGGTAATTGAGGTCTTGGGCTTCATTTTCTGAATGGTCTATTCTTGTCCTGTGATCAAAATGGTATTCTATTAAACAATTTACAAGCTTAATAGTGATGTTTCATCTCTCAGGCAAATAAACTGCCTTTTAAGATGTTTTGCTGCGATAGCTGACAGTGAGTGACCTGGAGTACCTCTAAATGGCGTACAAATTCAATTTAAACATTTATCAAATAAAAACATTCACCAACCATATCCACTCTAAACTTGAGGGCCTGCTTAATCGAAAGGGCTATTATACACACTTAGCTTTCTCAGTCACCAAGAGCTTTTCTGCCTTCTTCATATCTGTATCAACCTTTGCTTTCTCACCTTTGCATATCTAACATAATATTCCTATATTTGATTTCTAATATGCTTACTTCACAATACATTTCCTGTTTTTTCTTTTAAATAAAAACATTTTGTGGATTAAAAAAATATAGACAGCATTATTTCTTAAATGTGGTAGTGGGCACCTAGGTGTTTTATTTTATTTTCAGTCTTTAAACTGTATATATCTGTCATATACACTCTTTTGTATGCTTGATATATTTCATAATAAAAAAACATTTAAACCATACTCAATAGCTTTTAAATCTGAATAAATTCAACAGTTTTATTTGTAACAAATGACTTAAGACTGTATCTACTTTATGAAAAAAGGATGTTAGTAAAATTATAGGTATTTATTATCACCACCACCAGCATCTTTGAAGTCTTGGATATGTGAGTGATACAAGCTTGAACAGATGCCCAGCAAACAATAAAACATGACATGGCATGTTTTATTAGCTCGTTAATGCATGCCTTGGGTACAATGAGAGAGACAGGTTGTGAGTAAATGTACCAATGAAATACACCCCAGAGTATCTTAATGCTTTTATACTGTACTCACTGTTTCACTTTCAAACCTCTTAAAATGCGTTTTCTTTTAAAGGTAGTTTTTACATGTATATATACTTGGGATATTTTTTACTTCAAAGAAAGGAAAATGAAATTTTCCTATTTCTAACCTATAAAAGAAAATTTTCAGTATGAGCTCCATTCTACTTTAATAAGGTTAATTAGCTTCTTTGAACTCAAATGCACTTATTTCCTTTCTCTAGTCAACCTCCCCTGGCCACCTTCACCCATTTTTATGGGAATAGTCTGCAAAGCTCTGAATTTTCCATCACTATCCCGTGCTTCTGTTTGCACACTGCACAATAATGTCTCCATATAAAACACTGTAGTCCTCTCTGGCTGCTGAGGATCGACTGCCATCATGAACAACATGGTATATATCCTAACCAGGAAGTGCATGACCAACCAACTACTTTAGTGGAAACAAATGATCACTGATGACCTTCATCCTGGGAAGGAAGGCAACAGTGCCTTAGACAGAAATTTGGGAAAAACTTGCTAAAATGTACAAAACCACACTTGATGTCATCTTTGAATTTGGCTTAAAAAAAACCCATTTTGGTAGTGGCAAGACACCTGGCTTCAGCATGATTTACAATTCATGAAGCCAAACACAGACTTGCAAGACATGGTCTTTATGAGAAGAAAAAGATCTCAAGAAAACAGTGAAAAGAACACAAAAACAGACTGAAGAAAGTTGGTGTTGGCAAAAAGAAGGTGCAGATTTTGCAATGACTTTATTTGTGGTGATAATGCAGATTTTTCGTAAGAGAATTAATAAACTATGGAAACTTTAGGAAAAGCACAAAAAAAACCCCACTGTAGGTGCTTCGTGAACAGTCTTGACATGGATTTCCCGAAACTCCAAATACCAAACCTCTGCTCTCTCCAGCCAGGGGGCAGTTGGCATTCCAATTACTAAGTGGGTCCTAGACCTAGAAGGCAAGGCTTCGGTACTCAGGCTAGAAGCCTCCAATTAGCTCCTCAAATCAGAACCCTAATTAAGGGCTTGGCCTAGACCTTCAGGTTCCCATGGATTCTCTGACTCCATCTGACTCCAGTTCACTAGTGGTAAAGCTACCCCCAGACTCAGTTGATTCAAACAATAATCATTTATTATTGTTCATGTGTCTGTGGACCAGCTGGGATTCAGCTAATCTAGATTGGTGGCTCTGCTTCTCACTGCATGTCTCTGGGTTGGCTGGAGAGGTTCTGCTCCAAGTGTCTCCCATTCTTCTTGGACCAGCAGTCTAGCCAGGGCATGTTTTTCTCATGGTGATGGCAGAGGCCCAAGAGAGCCTCCTATTAGCCAAAGCAAATCAAATGGCTAAGCTTAGAGTTAAAGGGAATATAAGAACACCCTGTTCACATGCATCACAATTACATGGCAAAGGACATGGATGTGTATATTAATTATCTATTGCTGCATAATAAATTACCCCAAACTTAGTGACTTAAAACAATAATAAACTTTTATTGTGTCTCACAATTTCTTTGGGTCAGGAATTCAGAAGTGGCTCAGCTGGGTGGTTCTAGCTTGGGGCTTCTCATGAGAGACTAGAAATGCTATATTTTGCAGACAAAGAGACTGAAATGAACCTGTACAAATACCCTATATTTCTAATTATTGTCTATCACTATTTTTTTTTTTTTTCAGCCATATCAATGAAGGCAAACACTCTATAATGTGGTATACAGTTGTGGACTCTGATGATTGTAAAGTAGCCTCAAATAGCCTCCTTATTCGTTTTAGGGATGAAGTTTTTTTTTTCCCTGCACAGCCATGCTGTTCTTTTGCCAGTGACTCATTCGTCCATCTTATCTCTCATGAAACACACACACACACACACACACACACACAGAACCCAGTATGAACAGTATTTCTTAAATCACCACAGGTACTAGTACCAAACATGTAAATATAGGTAAAAAGCAGATTGGGACATTGATATCAAGGTAACAGTAGTGTTTTTTTTTTTTAATTACACACGTCTATAAACCTAATAAATAGGTTTTTTCTTCTTCTTTTTTTATACAGCAGGTTCTTATTAGTCATCCATTTTATACACATCAGTGTATAAATGTCAATCCCAATCTCCCAATTCATCCCACCACCATCCCCACCCCCCCGCGGGTTTCCCCCCTTGGTGTCCGTACGTTTGTTCTCTACATCTGTATCTCAATTTCTGCCCTGCAAACCGGTTCATCTGTACCATTTTTCTAGGTTCCACATATATGCGTTAATATACGATATTTGTTTTTCTCCTTCTGACTTACTTCACTCTATATGACAGTCTCTAGATCCATCCACGTCTCAACAAACGACCTAATTTCATTCCTTTTTATGGCTGAGTAATATTCCATTGTATGTATGTACCACATCTTCTTTCTCCATTCGTCTGTCGATGGGCATTTAGGTTGCTTCCATGACCTGTTTATTGTAAATAGTGCTGCAATGAACATTGGGGTGCATGTGTCTTTTTGAATTGTGGTTTTCTCTAGGTATATGCCCAGTAGTGGGATTGCTGGGTCATATGGTAATTCTATTTTTAGTTTTTTAAGGAACCTCCATACTGTTCTCCATAGTGGCTGTATCAGTTTACACTCCCTCAACAGTGCAAGACGGTTCCCTTTTCTCCACACCCTCTCCAGCATTTGTTGTTTGTAGATTTTCTGATGAAGCCCATTCTAACTGGTGTGAGGTGATACTTCATTGTACTTTTGATCTGCATTTCTCTAATAATTAGTGATGTTGAGCAGCTTTTCATGTGCTTCTTGGCCATCTGTATGTCTTCTTTGGAGAAATGTCTATTTAGGTCTTCTGCCCATTTTTGGATTGGGTTGTTTGTTTTTTTAATATTGAGCTGCATGAGCTGTTTATATATTTTGGAGATTAATCCTTTGTCCATTGATTCGTTTGCAAATATTCTCTCCCATTCTGAGGGTTGTCTTTTCGTCTTGTTTATGGTTTCCTTTGCTGTGCAAAAGCTTTTAAGTTTCATTAGGTCCCATTTGTTTATTTTTGTTTTTATTTCCATTTCTCTAGGAGGTGGATCAAAAAAGATCTTGCTGTAATTTATGTCAAAGAGTGTTCTTCCTATGTTTTCCTCTAAGAGTTTTATAGTGTCCGGTCTTACATTTAGTCTCGAATCCATTTTGAGTTTATTTTTGTGTATGGTGTTAGGGAGTGTTCTAATTTCATTCTTTTACATGTAGCTGTCCAGTTTTCCCAGCAGCACTTGTTGAAGAGACTGTCTTTTCTCCATTGTATATCCTTGCCTCCTTTGTCATAGATTAGTTGACCATAGGTGCGTGGGTTTACCTCTGGGCTTTCTATCTTGTTCCATTGATCTATGTTTCTGTTTTTGTGCCAGTACCATAGTGTCTTTATTACTGTAGCTTTGTAGTATAGTCTGAAGTGAGGGAGTCTGATTCCTCCAGCTCCGTTTTTTTCCCTCAAGACTGCTTTGGCTATTCGGGGTCTTTTGTGTCTCCATACAAATTTTAAGATTTTTTGTTCTAGTTCTGTAAAAAATGCCGTTGGTAATTTGATAGGGATTGCATTGAATCTGTAGATTGTTTCGGGTAGTACAGTCATTTTCACAATATTGATTCCTCCAATCCAAGAACACGGTATATCTCTCCATCTGTTGGTGTCATCGTTAATTTCTTTCATCAGTGTCTTATAGTTTTCTGCATACAGGTCTTTTGTCTCCCTAGGTAGGTTTATTCCTAGGTATTTTATTCCTTTTGTTGCAATGGTAAATGGGAGTGTTTCCTTATTTTCTCTTTCAGATTTTTGTTCATTAGTGTATAGGAATGCAAGAGATTTCTGTGCATTAATTTTGTATCCTGCAACTTTACCAAATTCATTGATTAGCTCTAGTAGTTTTCTGGTGGCATCTTTAGGATTCTCTATGTATAGTATCCTGTCATCTGCAAACAGTGACAGTTTTACTTCTTCTTTTCCAATTTGTATTCCTTTTATTTCTTTTTCTTCTCTGATTGCCGAGGCTAGGACTCCAAAACTATGTTGAATAATAGCGGTGAGAGTGGACATCCTTGTCTTGTTCCTGATCTTAAAGGAAATGCTTTCAGTTTTTCACCATTGAGAATGATGTTTGCTGTGGGTTTGTCATATATGGCCTTTATTATGTTGAGGTAGGTTCCCTTTATGCCCACTTTCTGGAGAGCTTTTATCATAAATGGGTGTTGAATTCTGTCAAAAAGGTTTTTCTGCATCTATTGAGATGATCATATGGCTTTTATTCTTCAATTTGTTAATATGGTGTATCACATTGATTGATTTGTGTATATTGAAGAATCCTTGCATCCCTGGGATAAATCCCACTTGATCATGGCGTATGATCCTTTTAATATGTTGTTGGATTCTGTTTGCTAGTATTTTGTTGAGGATTTTTGCATCTATATTTATCAGTGATATTGGTCTGTAATTTTCTTTTTTTGTAGTATCTTTGTCTGGGTTTGGTATCAGGGTGATGGTGGCCTCATAGAATGAGTTTGGGAGTGTTCCTTCCTCTGCAATTTTTTGGAAGAGTTTGAGAAGGATGGGTGTTAGCTCTTCTCTAAATGTTTGATAGAATTCACCTGTGAAGCCATCTGGTCCTGGACTTTTGTTTGTTGGAAGATTTTTAATCACTGTTTCAATTTCATTACTTGTGATTTGTCTGTTCATATTTTCTATTTCTTCCTGGTTCAGTCTTGGAAGATTATACCTTTCTAAGAATTTGTCCATTTCTTCAAGGTTGTCCATTTTATTGGCATAGAGTTGCTTGTAGTAGTCTCTTAGGATGCTTTGTATTTCTGTGGTGTCTGTTGTAACTTCTCCTTTTTCATTTCTAATTTTATTGATTTGAGTCCTCTCCCTCTTTTGGTGAGTCTGGCTAATGGTTTATCAATTTTGTTTATCTTCTCAAAGAACCAGCTTTTAGGGCTTCCCTGGTGGCGCAGTGGTTGAGAATCTGCCTGCCAATGCAGGGGACACGGGTTCGAGCCCTGGTCTGGGAAGATCCCACATGCCGCAGAGCAACTGGGCCCGTGAGCCACAAGTACTGAGCCTGCGCGTCTGGAGCCTGTGCTCCGCAACAAGAGAGGCCGCGATAGTGAGAGGCCCACGCACCGCGATGAAGAGTGGCTCCCGCTTGCCACAACTAGAGAAAGCCCTCGCACAGAAATGAAGACCCAACACAGCCATAAATGAATAAAATTAAAAAAAAAAAAAAAAAAGAACCAGCTTTTAGTTTTATTGATCTTTGCTATTGTTTTCTTTGTTTCTATTTCATTTATTTCTGCTCTGATCTTTATGATTTCTTTCCTTCTGCTAACTTTTTTCTTCTTCTTTCTCTAGTTCCTTTAGGTGTAAGGTTAGATTATTTATTTGAGATTTTTCTTGTTTCTTGAGGTAGGCTTGTATAGCTATAAACTTCCCTCTTAGAACTGCTTTTGCTGCATCCCATAGGTTTTGGATTGTCGTGTTTTCATTGTCATTTGTCTTTAGGTATTTTTTGATTTCCTCTTTGGTTTCTTCAGTTATCTCTTGGTTATTTAGTAACGTAGTGTTTAGCCTCCATGTGTTTGTGTTTTTTACGTTTTTCCCCTGTAATTCATTTCTAATCTCATAGCGTTGTGGTCAGAAAAGATGCTTGATATGATTTCAATTTTCTGAAATTTACTGAGGCTTGATTTGTGACCCAAGATGTGATCTATCCTGGAGAATGTTCCATGCACACTTGAGAAGAAAGTGTAATCTGCCGTTTTTGGATGGAATGTCCTATAAATATCAATTAAATCTATCTGGTCTATTATGTCATTTAAAGCTTCTGTTTCCTTATTTTCATTTTGGATGATCTGTCCATTGGTGTAAGTGAGGTGTTAAAGTCCCCCACTATTATTGTGTTACTGTCGATTTCCTCTTTTATAGCTGTTAGCAGTTGCCTTATATATTGAGGTGCTCCTATGTTGGGTGCATATATAATTGTTATATTTTCTTCTTGGATTGAGCCCTTGATCATTATGTAGTGTCCTTCCTTGTCTCTTGTAACATTCTTTATTTTAAAGTCTATTTTATCTGATATGAGTATTGCTACTCCAGCTTTCTTTTGATTTCCATTTGCATGGAATATCTTTTTCCATCCCCTCACTTTCAGTCTGTATGTGTCCCTAGGTCTGAAGTGGGTCTCTTGTAGACATCATATATATGGGTCTTGTTTTTGTATCCATTCAGCAAGCCTGTGTCTTTTGGTTGGAGCATTTAATCCATTCACGTTTAAGGTAATTATCGATATGTATGTTCCTATGACCATTTTCTTAATTGTTTTGGGTTTGTTTTTGTAGGTCCTTTACTTCTCTTGTGTTTCCCACTTAGAGAAGTTCCTTTAGCATTTGTTGTAGAGCTGGTTTGGTGGTGCTGAATTCTCTTAGCTTTTGCTTGTCTGTAAAGCTTTTGATTTCTCCATCGAACATGAATGAGATCCTTGCCGGGTAGAGTAATCTTGGTTGTAGATTCTTCCCTTTCATCACTTTAAATATATCATGCCACTCCCTTCTGGCTTGTAGAGTTTCTGCTGAGAAATCAGCTGTTAACCTTATGGGAGTTCCCTTTATGTTATTTGTCATTTTTCCCTTGCTGTTTTCAATAATTTTTCTGTCTTTAATTTTTGCCAGTTTGATTACTATGTGTCTCAGTGTGTTTCTCCTTGGGTTTATCCTGTATGGGGCTCGCTGTGCTTCCTGGACTTGGGTGGCTATTTCCTTTCCCATGTTAGGGAAGTTTTCGACTATAATCTCTTCAAATATTTTCTCTGGTCCTTTCTCTCTCTCTTCTCCTTCTGGGACCCCTATAATGCGAATGTTGTTGCGTTTAATGTTGTCCCAGAGGTCTCTTAGGCTGTCTTCATTTCGTTTCATTCTTTTTTCTTTATTCTGTTCTGCAGTAGTGAATTCCACCATTCTGTCTTCCAGGTCACTTATCCATTCTTCTGCTTGAGTTATTCTGCTGTTGATTCCTTCTAGTGTAGTTTTCATTTCAGTTATTGTATGGTTCATCTCTGTTTGTTCTTTAATTCTTCTAGGTCTTTGTTAAACATTTCTTGCATCTTCTCGATCTTTGCCTCCATTGTTTTCCCGAGGTTCTGGATCATCTTCACTATCATTATTCTGAATTCTTCTTCTGGAAGGTTGCCTATCTCCACTTCATTTAGTTGTTTTTTGGGGTTTTATCTTGTTCCTTTATCTGGTACATAGCCCTCTTCCTTTTCATCTTGTCTATCTTTCTGTGAATGTGGTTTTTGTTCCACAGGCTGCAGGATTGTAGTTCTTCTTGCTTCTGCTGTCTGCCCTCTGGTGGATGAGGCTATCTAAGAGGCTTGTGCAGGTTTCCTGATGGGAGGGACTGGTGGTGGGTAGAGCTGGCTGTTGCTCTGGTGGGCAGAGCTCAGTAAAACTTTAATCCGCTTGACTGCTGATGAGTGGGGCTGGGTTCCCTCCCTGTTGGTTGTTTGGCCTGAGGCAACCCAACACTGGAGCCTACCTGGGCTCTTTGGTGGGGCTAATGGCAGACTCTGGGAGGGCTCACGCCACGGAGTACTTCCAAGAACTTCTGCTGCCAGTGTCCTTGTCCCCACAGCGAGCCACAGCCACGCCCCCTCTGCAGGAGACCCTCCAACACTAGCAGGTGGGTCTGGTTCAGTCTCCCTTGGGTTCACCGCTCCTTCCCCTGGGTCCCGATGCGCATACTACTTTGTGTGTGCCCTCCAAGAGTGGAGTCTCTGTTTGCCCCAGTCCTGTCAAAGTCCTGAAATCAAATCCCACTAGCCTTCAAAGTCTGATTCTCTAGGAATTCCTCCTCCTATTGCCGGACCCCCAGATTGGGAAGCCTGATGTGGGGCTCAGAACCTTCACTCCAGTGCATGGACTTCTATGGTATAAGTGTTCTCCAGTCTGTGAGTCACTCACCCAGCAGTTATGGGATTTGATTTTGCTGTGATTGCACCCCTCCTACCGTCTCATTGTGGCTTCTCCTTTGTCTTTGGATGTGGGGTATCTTTTTTGGTGAGTTCCAGTGTCTTCTTGTCGATGATTGTCCAGCAGTTAGTTGTGATTCTGGTGTTCTCACAAGAGGGAGTGAGAGCACGCCCTTCTACTCCGCCACCTTGGTTCAGGCTCGTCTATTACTTTTTAAAACATAGTTTTGTGCAATGCATTTTATGGGAAAATGCTGTTTAGAGAGTTCTTAGCACCAAAATAAAGTCTGTGATGTGTAAGGAACAGGTTAAAAGATGGTGAACGTTGACTCAATTCCACAAAATACATAGCAAGAGAGTAATAAAATAGGAGACATAAATTGCAAATCACTTTAAAAGTTGAGAGATAGGATACCTGCGGAATTCCTGGGCCCTTGCCCTATGCTTGTTTCCACTGCCAACAGTCTTGTCTGTTGCTTCACACCTGTGTAATTTCAACACTCTCCCAGCTGATACCTCTGCTTCTAATTCCTCTGGCTTCCCTATTCACAGCTTCTACAATAATCTTTATCAAAGATCTTCTCTTTGTGTAAGATCCTATGGTACTTTCCTTCTACTTACTATTTTAAATCCAAACTCCCCAATACAAATGTTCAAGATCTATCCATTGATTCATTGATTCCTTTTAAAATTATCACCCATCCCTAGTAAATGCCCTTTGCTCCAGATCTGACTATAGCTTTGTCTCCATCTCAGCTCTCAATACACATGCTCCAGATTTGTCTAGCACAGCTGCTAGCACATAATAGGTACTCATTTACATCTGTTGAATGAGCAGACCTAGAAAATAACTAGGTAACCCTAAAACAAAATTATAAGTTTCTCTTCTCAGTTTTATTTGAACCTGTGTTCAAAGCACCTTCATGACTGAGTCACATATATTGTCATAATACCTGTCTGCCTTTCTAACCTTACCTCCAATCACTCTTTTGTTCATCTACCATGTTTCATCTGAGTGGGCCTTCTTTCTATTTTTTGGATACATTAAGCTGGTTCCTCTCTCAGGACCTTGCCTGAGTTGCTTGCTGCTTTTTGTCACTCAGATCTCAGCTTAGAAGTTATTTCCTCAGGACTTTCAAGAACATTCACTCTAAAGTAACTCACTTAATCCTTCACTATCACTTCTCCCTATTTAATTCTATGCTGTGCAGTATCAGTTATTTCTCTTGTTCATTTATTTATGTGATTAATTGTTTATAGTTGGCCTCTCCACTAGGATGTAAGCTCCATGAGAACAAAGATGTCTTATTCACCGAACTCTTATACCACTAATGTCTGCCACATGGCAGATGCTCAAAAAATATTTTAAATGAATGAATAAACAAATCTGACCTCCCAGACAATGCTCTGATCCCAACAAAACTCAACAACTTCTCCTAATTCTACTATACCTTCTAAGACTCAACTTAAAAGAAAATTAGCTCCTCCAAGAAGCTTCCCCTGAAATACTTCTGTTTATTCTTAATGTTGCACGTTCGCCTAAATATTTAGCCTGTATCATATAATTTGACATGTGGTCTTATGGGTAAACTGCTATTCAGTGGTTTCATGCACGTTTTTCCTCTGACCTATATGTATCATTAGGTCCCTAAGAGAAGGTTTGTGTTTTTTGTTGTAGCTTTGTTTTCAGTGCTCTGGTAGTACTCAGTGTACTATTGTAGATAGAGAAGCAATTCAACACAAGTTTACTAATAAGCATTTTATCAAAATGGCCTAATTCAATGCTATGGGTAATGCAGAATTCATGATAACAAACAAGTCAACCAGAATCCAATGAGAATCACTTTATCTAGATTTCCAAAATTCAATCTCTTTTTTATGTGAAAGTATCAGGAGACAGAATCTTACTCTCCCAGTTTTCCATCACAAGAAATATCTTCACTGCGATATGAATTACTACATATCCTCCGATTTCTGAGTAGATGCTGGTAGAATGCACTGTTTGCAATTTTATGTTGAAGGTACTATTCACTATGTTCGCCAATATCCCTTACATAGGGGTCCATCACATATATCCCTATTTGTTTAATTTTAGGAGAAAATTTCTATATAAAAATTATCTGTAGCATTAGTCATCAAATAATCAATTCAGAACACAACATATTTCTCTTTCAGTCTTAGTTGGGAAGAAGTAGTGTCAAATTCAAAATCCACTTACAGTGCATCCTGGTAGTACTGATTGCCATATCTACCTCCTTTGTATTCTCCATTCTATTTTTATTTTTCTAAACTTTTTGTTTCTTTGTCTACCAAAACTCATTTACCTGTAAGTTTACAAAGAGAATTTCCCATATTGCCTCTCTGGAGCTCTTGACTCTCTCTTTCATCTAGAGAGTCTGCCAGCAGCTCAACATAAATCTGATATCAACTAAACTCATTCACTTCTCTTTATAACCTATTCTCTTTTATGTGAAATCTACCATCATTTTTCGGTCAACCAGGTGAAAAACATTGGAGCCATTGTTGATTTCTTATTTTCATGGATGAAGTACCCAACAGACACACTAAAATAAGTATTTTAGGGTACCAACACCCTAAAATTTATAGGCGGAAAATTTTATACTTGTTATTTTTTAAAAAGTTATTGTAATGTACACTAAAAAATAAAATTATGAAGACTGGCACTTCCAGCAAAATGGAGCAATAGGATTTCTCACACCTGAAACAATTAAAATATTGCACAAAATATATGAAACAAGAGCTTTTAAGTCATTTAAAATCAGTCAACAGAGGACAGTGATCTCTGAGAGACAGGAAATAAATGAGTCTTACAATTGTTCCAGCTTACTGCCTGGAGAGAATGCCAGGTTGTACTAGAGCCTTAATAGTTTCCTTGAGTTGAGGAGATGTACCCGGATGTCTAGAGAGCACAAAGGGGTTTGAGTTAGGTGCCAGAGTTCACAGGACAGAGTACTCAAGAAAAGAGAGCTGCACAGAGCTCTGGAGGGGTATAGAGGGTCTCTTGAAAGTCTTTAGCTGAGTATTCCCAGTGCATGGGTGCAAAGAAACTACAAAAGTCTGGGGAAAGAATCATTCAGAACGTATGGAGGGAACAACCCCTAGAGCTCACACAGGGCTGGGAATAGTTCCTGTTCCCACCAGCTGGAGTGGGAAAACTCATAATGCACAGGGTATCAGTAAAGTATTCCGAAGGGTTTGCCTTAGCAGTGGGGAAAATTAGCCCTAGACTAAATGCCACTCTGGTCCTGAGTAACAAAGCTTAAAGGTAAGACCTGAAAGGATCAAACTGTTTCCAGTAATTTAACTGCATTCCAGAAGAAAGCTCAAGAATATTTATAGAGACACAAAAATATCTAGCATCCAACAAAATAAAATTCACAGTGTCTGGCACCCAATCAAAAATAACCAAGCATGCAAAAAAAAAAAAAAAAAAAAAAAAAAAAAGGGCAGGAAAATACAATGCATAATGAGCAATAAAATCAGTCAATTGAAATCAACTTAGAAATGACACAGATGATAGAATTAGTAGATAGGGATATTAAAACAGTTTTCATAACTGTATTCCATATGGTCTAGGAGAGCTAGAAGAAACATTGAGTATGCTAAGTAGAAACATGGAAGATATAAATTGGTGAACTTGAATGCACACCAACAGAAATTATCCAAAAGGAAATGCAAAGAGAAAACTATGGGGAAAAAAAAAGACTACAGCACAGTGGGCTCTGCGATAACTTCAAGCAGCCTGGTGTCCCTGTGATAGAGGAGAAAGGAGGAAAGATCAAAAAAATATTTAAAGAAATAATGACCAAAATTTTCCAAAATTTGATTAAAAACAATAAAGTGACAGATCCAAGAAGCTCAATGAATCACAAGCACAAGAAACATGAAAAAAAAAAAAATGACACCAAGGCATCATAATCCAATTGCTCAAAACCAGTGGTAAAAAGAAAATCAGAAAAACAGCCAGAGAAATTTAGACATGCTATGTACAGAGGAACAAAGATAAGAATAACAGCAGCTTTCTTGTTGGAAACAATGTAAGTTAAAAGACAATGAAGCAATATCTTTAAAACATTGAAAGAAAAAAATAATCAATCTTGAATTCTACATCCAGTGAATATACCTTTCAAAAGCAAGGTTGAAATAAAGACTTTTTCAGACACACAAAAGTTGAAAGAATTAATCACCAGCAGGCCTGCACTATAAGCAATGTTAAAAGAAATCTTGGGGGCTTCCCTGGTGGCGCAGTGTTTGAGAATCTGCCTGCCAATGCAGGGGACACGGGTTCGAGCCCTGGTCTGGGAGGATCCCACACGCCGCAGAGCGACTGGGCCTGTGAGCCACAATTGCTGAGCCTGCGCGTCTGGAGCCTGTGCTCCGCAACAAGAGAGGCCGCGATAGTGAGAGGCCCGCGCACCGCGATGAAGAGTGGCCCCCACTTAGGAAAGCCCTCGCACAGAAACGAAGACCCAACACAGCCATAAATAAATAAATAAATAAATAAATAAAAAATTAAAAAAAAAAAGAAATCTTTTAGGAAGAAATAAAAAAATACCACAAGGAAATTTGGATCAACAGAGAGAAATGAAAAGCACTGAAGATATTAACCATGTGGGTAAATATAAAAGACTTAAAAAATGAAATCACTTTAAAATATAATTGAATGTTTAAAGCAAAAATAATAATTTATTGTGGGATTTATAATATATACGGAAGTAAAATGTATGACAATGATAACACAAAACCTGAGAGGGAAGAAACAGAAATAAACTTTTGTAAGGTTCTTATACTATAAGTAAAGGTATACTATCACTTGAAGGTAGACTGTGATAAGTTAAAGATATATATATTATAAACTCAATAGCAACCACTAAAAAAATGCATCAAAGATTTGTAGTTAATAAGTTAAAAAAGGAGAAAAAATAGCATCATGTAAAATAATCTAAGAGAAGGCAGAAAAAGAAGAAAAAGGAAGAAAGAAAAAATGAGACAAATAATAAATAAATAACAAGATGGTATTATAGATTTAAACTGAACCATATTAATAAATGTATCCAGTGTAAATGATCTAAATACACAAATTAAAAGGTAGAGATCGTCATACTGGATAAAAGAGCAAAATCCTGCATACAAGAAGCCCATTTTAAATATAAAAAAAGTAAAAGGATGGAAATATATATATACCATGATAATTTTAATCAAAAGAAGGCTAGAGTTGTTATATTAATATCAGATAAAGTACATATTGAAAAAAATATAAAGAATATTACCAGAGATTACAAAGGTCAGTTAACAATAAAGGGATGAATCGTCAAGATAACATAGTGATCCTAAAGATAATATAATAATCCTAAAGGTTAATGTACCTAAAGCAGAGCTTCAAGACACATGAAGGAAAAACTGATAGAACTGCAGGAAGAAATAGAAGAATCCAAAATCACAGTCAGAGACTTTAACACCTTTCTCTCAGTAACTGACAGAATAAGCAGAATGAAAATAATAACAAATATAAAAGACTTTAATGATACTATCAAATTGACTTAATTGATATTTATAGAACACTCTAAGAAATAATAGCAGAATACATACTCTTTTTTTTTAAAACATCTTTATTGGAGTATAATTGCTTTACAATGGTGTGTTAGTTTCTGCTTTATAACAAAGTGAATCAGTTATACATATACATATATCCCCATATCTCTTCCCTCTTGCGTCTCCCTCCCTCCCACCCTCCCTATCCCACCCCTCTAGGTGGTCACAAAGCACTGAGCTGATCTCCCTGTGCTATGCAGCTGCTTCCCACTAGCTATCTATTTTACGTTTGGTAGTGTATATATGTCCATGACACTCTCTCACTTTGTCCCAGCTTACCCTTCCCCCTCCCCATATCCTCAAGTCCATTCTCTAGTAGGTCTGCGTCTTTATTCCTGTCTTGCCCCTAGGTTCTTCATGACTATTTTTTTTTTTTTTTAGATTCCATATATATGTGTTAGCATATAGTATTTGTTTTTCTCTTTCTGACTTACTTCACTCTGTATGACAGACTCTAGGTCCATCCACCTCACTACAAATAACTCAATTTCGTTTCTTTTTATGGCTGAGTAACATTCCATTGTATATACGTGCCACATCTTCTTTATCCATTCATCTGTCGATGGACACTTAGGTTGCTTCCATGTCCTGGCTATTGCAAATAGAGTTGCAGTGAACATTGTGGTAAATGACTCTTTTTGAATTATGGTTTTCTCAGGGTATATGCCCAGTAGTGGGATTGCTGGGTCGTATGGTAGTTCTATTTTTAGTTTTTTAAGGACCCTCCATACTGTTCTCCATAGTGGCTGTATCAATTTACATTCCCACCAACAGTGCAAGAGTGTTCCCTTTTCTCCACACCCTCTCCAGCATTTATTGTTTCTAGATTTTTTGATGATGGCCATTCTGACCGGTGTGAGATGATATCTCATTGTAGTTTTGATTTGCATTTCTCTAATGATTAATGATGTTGAGCATTCTTTCATGTGTTTGTTGGCAATCTGTATATCTTCTTTGGAGAAATGTCTATTTAGGTCTTCTACCCATTTTTGGATTGGGTTGTTTGTTTTTTTGATATTGAGCTGCATGAGCTGCTTGTAAATTTTGGAGATTAATCCTCTGTCAGTTGCTTCATTTGCAAATATTTTCTCCCATTCTGAGGGCTGTCTTTTAGTCTTGTTTATGGTTTCCTTTGCTGTGCAAAAGCTTTTAAGTTTCATTAGGTCCCATTTGTTTATTTTTGTTTTCATTTCCATTTCTCTAGGAGGTGGGTCACAAAGGATCTTGCTGTGATTTATGTCATGGAGTGTTGTGCCTATGTTTTCCTCTAAGAGTTTTATAGTGTCTGGCCTTAAATTTAGGTCTCTAATCTATTTTGAGTGTATTTTTGTGTATGGTGTTAGGGAGTGCTCTGATTTCATTATTTTACATGTAGCTGTCCAGTTTTCCCAGCACCACTTATTGAAGAGGCTGTCTTTTCTCCACTGTATATTCTTGCCTCCTTTATCAAAGATAAGGTGACCATATGTGTGTGGGTTTATCTCTGGGCTTTCTATCCTGTTCCATTGATCTATATTTCTGTTTTTGTGCCAGTACCATACCGTCTTGATTACTGTAGCTTTGTAGTATAGTCTGAAGTTAGGGAGTCTGATTCCTCCAGCTCCATTTTTCATTCTCAAGATTGCTTTGGCTATTCGGGGTCTTTTGTGTTTCCATACAAATTGTGAAATTTTTTGTTCTAGTTCTGTGAAAAATGCCATTGGTAGTTTGATAGGGATTGCATTGAATCTGTAGATTGCTTTGGGTGGTATAGTCATTTTCACAATGTTGATTCTTCCAATCCAAGAACATGGTATATCTCTCCATCTATTTGTATCATCTTTAATTTCTTTCATCAGTGTCTTATAATTTTCTGCATACAGGTCTTTTGTCTCCTTAGGTAGCTTTATTCCTAGATATTTTATTCTTTTTGTGGTAATGGTAAATGGGAGTGTTTTCTTAATTTCACTTTCAGATTTTTGTTCATTAGTGTATAGGAATGCAAGAGATTTCTGTGCATTAATTTTGTATCCTGCTACTTTACCAAATTGATTGATTAGCTCTAGTAGTTTTCTGGTGGCATCTTTAGGATTTTCTATGTATAGTATCATGTCATCTACATATTCTTTTTAAGTGAATATAAAACATTTACCGGGATAGTTCATATCTGGGCCATAAAACAACTCTCAGTAAATTTAAAATAATCCAAACCATATAAAATGTTCCCTAGTCACAATGGTATTATAAATCAATAACAGAAAGACATCTGTAAAATCCCCAAATATTTGGAAACTAAATCACAAACTGTAAAATAATCCATGAGTCTAAGGAAGAGAAAAGAGAAATTAGTAAGTAGCTTGAACTGAATGGAAATGAAAAACAACATAATGGAAATTTGTGGGATGCCACTAAAGTAGCACTTAGATGGAAATTCATTGCACTAAATACCATATAAGAAAAAAAAATCAGAGTTCAAATACATGATTTCAGCTTAAAAAAATAAAAAAAGAAGAGGAAATAAAACCAAAGCAATCAAAAGGAAAGAGATTATTGTAAAACTCAGAGTGAAAAAATCAATGTAAAAGAAAGGAGAAAAAATAGAGAAAGTCAATGAAACCAAAAGCTGGTGCTCTGAGATCAATAATATTGTTAAGCCTCTAGGAAAATTAGAAGATACAAATTACCAGTATCAGAAATGAGAGAAGTGACATTACTGCAAATTCTACAGATATTAAAAGGATAATATGGGAATATTATGAAGAACTTTAGGCCAATAAATTTGACAACTTAAATTAAATAGAGTTTCGTTGCAGGGCACAAACTACCAAAATCTACTCAAGAAGAAATACATAACCTAAATAGTAGGATACTTTTAAGCAATTGAATTTGTAGTAGAAAAAAAAAAACAACACAAAAACTTTCCCATAAAGAAAGATCCAGATGGTTTCATTAGTGAATTCTATCAAATATGTAAGGAAGAAACAGTACTAATTCTACAAAAAATCTTTCAAAAAATCAAAGAGGAAATATTTCCCAATTCATTTTGAGGCCAGCATTATCTTGATATTGACAAAAGACATTACAAAGAACTGAAAATAACACACCTTATTCCTCACGAATAAAAATGTAAACATTAACAAAATTTTAGAGTATCAAATCCAACAATATAGAAAAGGGTGACTGCATCATGATCAAGTGAGGTTTATTCCAGGAATGCAAGGCTGATTTAACATTTGAAAATCAATCAATTAAGTCACCATATTAACAGACTAAAAAAGAAAATCCCAAAAGAGAAGAAAACTAAAAATATATATATATATGATCACCTCAATAGCTCCAGAAATAAAAATGGTCAAAATCTAACATTAATTTCTGATAAAAAACCCTCAGGAAATTAAGAATATAAGGGAACATATTCATTAATGAGGAGCCTCTATCACCAAAACCTGCAGCTAACATCATACTTAATAGTGGATTGTTTTCCTCCTAGCATCAGGAGGAAAGCTATTGAATGTTTTCCTCCTAGCATCAGGAGGAAAGCAAGGATGTCCATTCTCACCACTTCAACATTATCCTGGAGGGTCTAGTTGTTGGATCTGGGATTTGCTTTTATCCTGCATACACACAACCTAGGGAGTTAGTCTGTTACTGTTTTGCTGTTTTGTGGATGCAAACAGAAGACATAAGACTCCTGGTTCAGAGATAAAGGACTTTATTATTTATGGCACGGGAAGAAGCATATGCATTAGCATATTTGTGTTGGTTATCCTTTACCCCAAATCCTGCAGGGGCAATGCAATGGGCTCAGAAGGATGCTATGCCTTCAGTGGATTTATGTTACAGCTAACAAACACTGAGTTTGGGGGATCCACTGCTTTTGCAGCAAGGAGTGATGTATATATTTATTATCTTGATTGTGATGATAGCTTCATTGGTGCACACATATATCAAAACATATCAGATAGTGTACTTTAAATATTTGCAGCTTACTTACACCAATAAAACTGTCAGAAAAATGAGAAAAATCTTCCATTCCAAGCATTCTAGGCCTTTCTATATCAAATATTTTTGGACTACTACTAATGTGCTAGGCACTGTGCTGATATTGGGAATACTATGGTAAACAAAATCCTTCCTCCCATGGAGTTTATATTCTTGTAGGAGGAGACTGAAAGTAAACAATAAGAAAAACATCAGATGGTGGCTACTGTGATTAAGATAAAGAGAATTAAGTAGGGTGGCTACTTTAGATTGGGGGTGGGTCATCTCTCTGAGAAGATGATACCGATGTAGAGATATGAATATCAAGAAGGGGCCAACCACGTCAAAGTGGGAGAAGAGCACCTCTGACCTTCATCATTATTTTGGCTTTCTAACTGTTCTCATTTCCCTCCAATCTCCTGTAAGCCACGCTGAATTAACTTCCTCAAAGGTTAATATGATCACGTAATTACTGTGTTTAAAAACCTTCATTCTCTCTCTTATCTCAGTTACTAAAAAGGATATTAGCTCTACATTCCAGCATTATGAGTCTTCTTGCATATGACAAAACCTACTTTTCCAGTCTTCTCACTATTCCTTTATTCTAACATGGAGAAAGCCCTGATCTTACGTATGCTTCCCTACTTTTGATCATGCTGTTTCTTCTGCTTGAAATGCCATCCTTCTCCTCAAGGATGCCATCAGTAGACATCCTTCCTATCCTTAAATGTCTGTCTCAAATATCACATTCTCCTTAATATCTTTTCTGATTTTCCCAGCCAGATGTAATTTTTGTTCACAATTCCCTCCTGTTATGTTTCTCAATGGGAAAAACTCAGCTTGCTCATTTTTTATTATATTTTAGATGGTGGCATAGGGCTTTGCAGATAGGAGATAATCCATAACTTCCTAGTGGACTGAATTATCTTAGTTTTGTTTCACTTGCAAGCTGCATGAGAGCCAAAAAAAAAAAGATAAACATAAAGATAAAACAGAGACTTCCAGTGGTGGTCCAGTGGTTAAGACTTCGCCTTCCAGTGCAGCGGGTGCAGGTTCAATCCCTGGTCAGGGAGCTAAGATCATACATACCTCACGGCCAAAAAACCAAAACATAAGACAGAAGCAATATTGTAACAAATTCAACAAAGACTTTAAAAATGGTCCACGTAGGGACTTCCCTGGTGGCGCAGTGGTTAAGAATCTGCCTGCCAATGCAGGGGACACGGGTTCGATCCTTGGTCCGGGAAGATCCCACATGTCGCGGAGCAACAAAGCCCGTGCACCACAATTACTGAGCCCACGCGCCTAGAGCGTGTGCTCCGCAACGAGAAGCCACCACAATGAGAAGCCCGCACACCGCAATGAAGAGTAGCCCCTGCTTGCCGCAACTAGAGAAATCCTGTGCACAGCAACGAAGACCCAATGCAGCCATAAATAACAAACAAATAAATAAATTAATAAATTTATTTAAAAAAAAAAAGGTCCACATCAAAAAAATCTTTAAAAAAAGAAAAAGATAAAACAAATAAGTGGATAGAAGTTATCTTGCCCCACAAAAACAATGATATTCCTCATAAGAGAATAATCTACTGGAAATATAATGTGTTTAGAAAAAAACAGAACGGATCTTTACAATTTCAGTGACTCTGTTAAAATCAGTTCTTTTCCAAGACAATTGGATTCTCTTTAAAACCCTTTCACTTTCCTGAGACTGGGACCAAGCTAACATGAGCAGAACCTCTGAAAATAGGGAAGAAGTCTGCTGTTCTCCATCTCAACACCAACATGGGTTGAAGACACATGCCTTGCAGAGGACCTTGATTAGATTCCTAAGGAGGGAGCAGGAGTGGATGGGAAATAAACAATAAAAAATCAGAAAAAGAGTGTGTTGGGATCCCCAAGATCACCCCCAGGTTTGATGGTTTGTGAGGAGGATACACAGGACTTAGAATATAGCTGAACTCACAGGTGTAGTTTATTACAGAAAAAGGATACAAAGTAAAACCAGCAAAGGAAAAAGGTGCAGAGATGAAGTCTGGAGGAAACCAGGTGTAAGCTTCTAAGAATCCTTCCTCTACCAGTGGAGTCACACAGGATGGGATTAATTCCTCCAAGAATTAACATGTATGAAAACACATGTGAAATGCTGTCTAGCAGGGATATTCACTGGAGACTCAGTTTTCAGAGTTTTTGTTGGAACTGGTGATGTAGGCAACCTCTGCCTAGCATGTACCAAAATTCCAGACTCCCAGAAGGGAAGCAGGTGATCAGTATAAATAACATTGTTTGCAGAGACAATTTAGGTACAGTGAACTGCCCTTATCAGTTAGAGAATGGTGGAAACATCCCTAAAATCCAAGGGCCAACCTTACAAGCAGTTTTTCTAAGGACAGTAGTCCTTTTCTGTATAGGGATATATTGAAAATATTCTTACTTTCTTAATTCAAGGATCTCACGTTCAGATTTTTTTTTAGCAAATAGTATGAAATAGAACAGTTATGTACACTAAAATGTTCATCACAATATTGTTTAAATTAGTAAAAAAAAAAAAAAAACACAAGGTAAGTGTCCAAAAACTGTGGACTGGTTCAGTAAATTATAGTACAGTAGTATGAAGAAATATTAAACAGCCATTAAATATTTTTGAAGACTTTTAATAACAAAAATGACTATCCTGGAGAGTAAATCAGGACGAAAAATTATATGTACAATAATAACTCAAAAATGGGAGAAATATAGAATGAAATCTAGAAGGAAATACACTAGAATGTAATCATGATTCATTTCTGGGGGATGGCTCATATAAAATAATTTTTATTTTCCTCTTGACCTTTTCTGTACTTTCAATTTTTATTTAATGAACATGTATTTACTTTTCTAATTAGAAAACAAGTTATAATAATAAGATAATTGTGTTAAAAAGATTTTAGATATAATGGCCTATGGAATCAAAGCAAATTTTGCTAAAATGTAAAATATTTAGCATGCACAGTAATACGAATACAATGACTAGGGAACTCTTAGGATGGCAAACGACCATTTAAAGTGCATTTTTTCTATTTGATGTGCTTCTTTCTTCAATTAGCTAACAAAAAAAGAAAAAGCAGGTAAAGGGAAGGGAGATATAAACACTAAAGAAAGCACAATGGCTAATTTTTATTTCAAGGAAGAAATGGTTCACAAACTAGCAAACGCAAAAATAAAAATGTTATTTTTCAATGGACAGAACAAGGATGAATTTCCTAAATAACACTGAATCCCAATTTACGTACAATCTGTTAAGTATTACTAACATAAGTCACATAAATTTTCAGAGTTTTAAGGAGGATTAGGTAATTACTCTACAAACTTCTGGAGAAGGTGATTTCTAACATATTCAGTTACAATTCCCCTCCATTTGCTTTAATGCATCTACCCTAGTCACAGAGATACTACTCCACAGAAAGCTATTTTTATACTACCCAGCTTCTCCATCACTGTATTAAGTAGCCATATAGAAAACAGACCACTATTGTATCCTCTTATCCCTAGAGAGATGAAATGGTTTGCAGCTTATTTTAAATCACAAAGCAATTCTTTTGTGTACTGAATTGGCCCCAGGCTACGGAGGTTGTGCAACTCACTTCCCACATGACCTCCACTTGTGGCTGCTTCCCAATCTTGTCAGAACATGAAAACCTTGAAGGCACTCCATGTGGGGGGCAGTGCTCTCTCTGCCTCTGAAATGATTCCTGGGCCAAGTTAGAAAAACCAGATTCTGAACAGCCACTGTAATGGCAAGCGCACGCAGAAGGGGAAAAAAAAAAGCTCAGAATTTTTCTGGTTAGGAAGGGAAATGTGGTTAACCTAAATTGGACCTAAAGAGCAAATGGAGGCATCAAGAAGCACTCCCACTGCTTCAGTTCAACTATGCATTTTTGTTTCCGTTATAAAAAAAGAACAGCTCTTTAAATGGTTTGGCTATATTCAGAAATGTAACTGCTTAAAAAAGTTCTCAAGTGTTTGAAAGGACTGTGTTTGGGAAGGTGGTGGGGAAAGAGGGCAGATGACAAAGCATTGCTAGAGTCTTTTGAGTAAAACTTAAATTAGATAATCAAAGTCAGCAACTGGTGCTTGCTAAGTGATGGTTCATGTATGATCAACAGTCCTTCAAAGACTTTGATGCTGCCTCTCTTCTCTTTCCCAGGAAGAAAGAGATTATATAGGACTTGGAGTCAAAAAACCTGGGTTCAGATCATGTCACTGTCAAACATGCATTAACAATTTCCAGACACTATGCTTTCTTGGCATTTGTCATCTCTGAATTTTAGGCTTTTCCTGTATAAAATGGGTACCAACAAATGTCACCCTTTTCATAGGTGATTATGTAGAAAGAAAGTATAAGCAAACTGTGAAGTGCTAAGCATTTTTATTGTTATTGCTAGTAGATCTGCTTGAAATATAAAAAGTACTTAACAAATGTTCACAAAATTATTAATAAACTGGAGTAATTATAGTGGACAAATGGTAAGAGTGAATAAGTCAAGAACCTTAAAATCAACAATAACACTTTCACTTAAAACTTAACAGATATTTAACTATAAAACATTAATATCTTATATGGAACTAAACTGAACACCTTAGAAATATCCTGGGGGGAAAACAATGCTTCAGCTGCCAGAAGAGGTCACTGTAATCATCATATATGGTAGGATCTCAGGTATGGCAGAGGCATGCTAGCATATCAGGTTTCATTAAGGTTACAGAGGCAGTGAATGAGAGGTTAAGAGCCTGAGCTCTGAAGTTCAATCTCAACTAACAAGTTGTATGACTATGGGCACATTACTTAATCTTTTCTAAGCCTCAGTTTTCGCAGATGTAAAATGGGGAGAGCAGCAGTCTCTGCTAGCAGGATTACTGTGAAGACTTTAAGGAAGAAACAGGTGAATTACTTACCACAGTGTTATTTGCTTACCTACCATCGTCTTCATCATACTATATACAAGGTGTCTTTTTATGAGTGGGACTAGACCAGGAGTCCTCCATTTTACAATCTCCTATTAACCTTCAGCCATGGTAGAGAACTATGGTATGTTTTTGAAAAACACAGCAAAGGGGGTCTACTGTGGTCATATACCCTGCCAGGTCCCCACACAGCACTATGCTGCTTAGGTGAAGTTCGATATGCCTGCCAGGAACTATGGCTCCCTGAACCAAATGTTAGCAGATGTTCAAGGTACAATTCTTCATATTTCACTAACCACTCTCTGAACCATCCAGAATCCCTGGGTTATGCTTTTAAATTTTAAATTTCATATCCAAGTTGCTCATGCCCTATGTTTCACTTCCAGTAAAATTTGTCTTTCTTTTTTCAAATGGAAATGTCAAAAACTTAAGATGTGCATACATGCATATTTTTTTCTAATTTGCAGTGAGTGAACTCTTGTTAATACAGAAGCTAAAGAAGTTAGAATAATGAAACACTAATATAGGAGTCCCTTATAATATTATATAACATGTTAACTGATGGTGGTGGTCAATGAAGCAATTGCTTCACATTCAATATCCTGCTGAGGGGCTTCCCTGGTGGCGCAGTGGTTGAGAATCTGCCTGCCAATGCAGAGGACACGGGTTCAAGCCCTGGTCTGGGAGGATCCCACATGCCGCGGAGCAACTAGGCCCGTGAGCCACAACTACTGAGCCTGCGCAGGAGCTTGTGCTCCGCAACAAGAGAGGCCGCCATAATGAGAGGCCCGCGCACCGCGATGAAGAGTGGCCCCCGCTCGCCGCAACTGGAGAAAGCCCTCGCACAGAAACGAAGACCCAACACAGCCAAAATAAATAAATAAATAAATAGCGTTCCCTTTAAAAAAAAAAAAAAAAAAAACTTAAAAAAAAAAAAATATCCTGCTGAAATGAAATAACTGCATTTTAAGGAAATAAAATGTAACCCTTTTTGAGATGTCCTGCTAAATGAGTCAAAAAACCTTAATTCTAGGTCTATAAAATTAATCAAAATAATCCAACTGTGCAATCATCTTACATCTTATCACAGAGAATTTAATAATGCAGTAAATTCTGGATCTTGGATATAAAAGACATTCCTCCCTCACGCCCCCAACAGTCACCTTCTTGGGACCGTGTCCACTCTTTTGGGACATGGAAAGCCCCTTCTTCTGAGGAAAGGCTGGGTCCAGCCACCTCAGAGTGAGCTGCTTCTCCAGCCTGCCTGCCTTTTTGACAGTGCTACCTGCCAGCCAGAAGCATCCTGGTGTCTTCTGGGCTGCTGCAGATTGAACAGACTTTGAATCCAGCCAGAGGGTAACAGGTTGTTTTAATTGGCTAAATCTGCTATGTGCAAAGCATATGACCATGAATTTGTAGCCAAAACACTAATCTAAAAAAATGTCACGAACAATTTAAACACAAAACAAGAATATTTTTGCTTGTCAATTCTACTTTTGCCACGAGGGTTTTTAACCTAACATTTTATAATGACTACCAAATCTTTACCTTTGCTGAAGTAGAATTTTCATGGTATACTCCCTGTACCAAATCCATAAGAGCACTTGCTAAAAGTTCCACAACCTAAAAAACAAGAAAAAAATCAAAAGAAACAATTTAAAAAATGTATCCCTATTTTTACCTCAGAATGCTTCACAAGGCTTAGTAGCAAGGCAGTATTACGCTTGATAGAAAAAAAAATGGGGTTATGTGCAAAGATCCTGGCAAATGGCATTGCCCACCTGGATATTAGAGCTGTGATCCAATATTTCCGATCATAATTCAAGCAAAAAAAAAAAAAATCCTGTAAGCATAGCATTTAATATACGTGAAAATCCAGTAATAGCCATATTGAACATAAGCTTAAATTTCAGATAACTAATGAAAATTTTTTTTTTAATTAATTTATTTTTGGCCGCGTTGGGTCTCTGTTGCTGCGCGTGAGGTTTCTCTAGTTGCGGCGAACGGGGGCTACTCTTCATTGCGGTGCGCGGTCTTCTCATTGCGGTGGCTTCTCTTGTTGTGGTGCACGGGCTCTAGGTGCACGGGCTTCAGTAGTTGTGGCACACGGGCTCTAGAGTGCAGGCTCAGTAGTTGTGGCGCATGGGCTTAGCTGCTCCATGGCATGTGGGATCTTCCCGGACCAGGGATCGAACTCGTGTGCCCTGCATTGGCAGTGGATTCTTAACCACTGCGCTACCAGGGAAGTCCCTCAGATAACTAATGAAATCTTAACCCAATTTATTTGCTGAATATTTATTTCTGTCAGGTGGATACTTTTTCAATATCCCCATTCTGGGAGGCATCACAATGCTAATTTTCATACGTAATACAGAGAGAAAAGCAACCTTTCTAACGTGTTCATTCTGTTGTACTAAAAATGCACTGTGGATACATTTGGTGTAGGGCCCCTGGGTCAAATGTACCATAAACACTGAAAATTTTTACAGAACTGTAATATTGAAATTGTATCATCAAACCTGTATTATTTTCAAGGCCCAGGCTATTAAAAAAAATCAAACAAAATCAAAAGCTTTGAACTTGTTCCAGAATGTAAAACAAGCAGAAAATAGTAAATGGTCTCTTTGCAACTACTGTACAATTTAGAGTTGTTTGCATAAACCATCTTAATTCAAGAGGATAAAACAGTGGTATTTATTATAATGTTCAGTGCAGCCATTTCAAACAAGAATTCCTCAAGGCAACCCTACCCGCTTCTTAAGAAGTCTTAGTATCTTATATACTTAGCTTCCTATGTTATGCAGTCCTGTATCAGATTTCCACTCTTTGCTTCCTAAAATTTAGCTCAGTTCTGACTGAATTAAAGGATTTTGTTTCAGCTTTTATCATTCTTGTAATTGAAGACATTATTAAGCCAAAGGATACAGACCCAAACAACAAGATACTTCAATCTCAGGTACTTAGGATTTAATAAACATTTTCTTAGAGGCAAATGACATTAATTTGTAGAAAGATATGCTGTAAAATTTTAACACATAAGCATTTATCTCCAAATTTATATTTACATGCATCCTGCATAACACACACAAGGCTGCCGATATGGAAATTTTGCTGATTAAAGGGATTATTTTTTTCTAGCTCTGCAGATGGGTTAATTTGTAAGACCTATACAAAGTCTTTTTTTTTTTTTTTTAATCACATTGCCCTTTAGGTAACCAAATACTTAAGAAATATTGTAGCAATATGAGCTGCAGAGGAACTGCGAGGACAATGATCCTACAGTGTTACCAGATGTGTTGAGTTATTTAAGTGGGGAAAGAGAGAAAAATGAATGGATTTTTTCCCCCCTGAAGGTATCAGATAAGCTCTATTCCCAAATCCAGGAGGACAGAGTATTGCCAATAGGTCTATGAAAGACTGTAACTAAATGCGCAGCATCAGATTGGATTACAGTTTACACAAGCAACATCCCAAGATCCCTCTGATGGCTGGACACATAATACAGATCAATCAGTCACTAAGAAATGTTATGGTTTTGAAACAGTTTGAGGTCTGAGACCAGCACTGGTAAAGTGAAGAGGGATTTACAAAAAGAAAGTCCGACACTAATTTTAACAATGGATCTGGTTTTGGATAAAGAGAGTGTTCCTTTACTTCCCTGAAATTCCAGACCAGGAAGAAGCAACAAAAACTTTTTATTCTCCAATTCTTTTTCTGTTAATGCAATTAGCAAATATATGTAGATCTGTACTTGCAAGTTTATAATTTATAAATGACCTGTACTTCCAAACGGCCATCCTTGCTTAAGCAGAATACACCTCCACTGCCAACAGCAACCATCAAGGAAAAAGCTTTGGACTTCCTTAGGTTAACAAGTCCAGGAAGGCAAGAGAGTATAAAAAGCAGTCTAGCCTAGGGGAGTTGAATATGTCCCAGGCAAAAGTGACTTATCCAGCACACACTTAAATATCTTTCCACTGCCTGAAATGTTTACTTTTAAAATTATACCAAATAGAGATGTGTTTAAGTATTATCCTCCTTTAAAATTGCAAATATTTCTAGGAAGACCACAGGGCTAACAGCCCATACATACGTTAACAAGACCATTTAATGATCTCATCTTTTTTTTTCATTACATGGTTTACTACCACAGGCATTCACTTGTTTAGATAACTACTGTACTTAAATACAAGAAGGCACCTGCTGGGACTTCCCTGGTGGCTCAGTGGTTAAGAATCCGCCTGCCAATGCAGGGGACACGGGTTCGAGCACTGGTCCAGGAAGATCCCACATGCCGCGGAGCAACTAAGCCCGTGCGCCACAACTATTGAGCCTGCGCTCTAGAGCCTGTGAGCCACAACTACTGAGCCCACGTGCCACAACTACTGAAGCCCACGTGCTCTAGGGCCCACGTGCCACAACTACTGGGCCCGTGTACTGCAACTAATGAAGCCTGCGCACCTAGAGCCCATGCTCCTCAACAAGAGAAGCCACTGCAATGAGAGAAGCCCGCGCACTGCAATGAAGAGTAGCCCTTGCTCGCCGCAACTAGAGAAAAGTCCGCGCGCAGCAACAAAAACCCAATGTAGCCAAAAGATAAATTAAAAAAAAAAAAAAAAAGAAAGCACTTGCTTAATGAGCTCCTCCCTTCCCTCAGATTACTGAGGAATGATTTGTTCAAGCAACCTAAAACGGTAGCAAGGATAACGTCAGCCAGAAGAGAATCTAGAGCTCAACTGCCAGACTGTCTGAGACTAAGAGTCCCCGTCCCAGACTTTTTGGTGCTCCAGAGAAAGACCAAGGACTTCTGTTCCAAGCCCAGGGGGGCAAGCAAACACTTTCTACTAGAAAAAGTGGGTTTTAATTCAACAACAGAACACATGAAAAGACTATTTTAACCAAAATCAGAGGTCTCTGTAACATTGACTTGTTGCATCCTGAAACATTATTTCAGATTATATGACTGTCACCAACACTATTATAAAGTTTAGTTTACCTGCCTAGAGAGTAATCAAATAGGAGATACGTTTCTTCATTTCTGCATTTCTGGAGGTTGTGAGAATAGCAGAATTGCTTACCTGTACATGCAAATGCAAATACGCTTTTTTCTTTTATTTGTGTCGTGTTTAACTCTACAGCAATGTCATACACTATCTCCCAATCTTTTAAGTAACACCTTAGATTTCAGTGAGCCAGAAGTGGTAACCATTCACAATGTCAGTGTTATGAGCTGGTTTCTCCTGCCACCTCATTTTTGGCTACCAGAGAGAAGGTTGCATAGGAAAGGAAGTGGACATCAAATTGCTGTTCTCAAGCAAACAGCAATCTCTGTTGATCTCTCCCATTTTAATCACTACCCTCTCATCAAAGATAAGGAATAGGTAGTATTCAGATGTGTCTGAACCTTAGCACAATTACAGATCCAATATAACTGACCTTTGGAATGAATTTCTTAAATGGTTAATTTACAGGACAAATTTTACCAACTGCAAGGGAATATGTAATTGCTTCCTTCTTTATCTTTTGGCAAGGGCAACTACAATTCAGTGATTTTTTTAAACTGAAAAACTAAAGTGATACATACGCTTACAAAAGGTGTTGTAATTATTATATAATAAAATTATAATATAATTATATATTATATATTAATATAATTAATTATACATAACATAATTATATATAAATATATATTAATTATATATAATTATATATTATAATATAATTATAATAAAATTCTCAACTTAAAAATTAGAAATTGAGAGAAGTAGGAGGTGGTAATGACCAAATGGCCAAAAAACACCCTCACTTACTGCTATACAAAGATTTCTATAACATATTCTTAAGGAAACGAAAAAGAAAAGCTGGTTACAAAACAGAACAACATGATAGGTATTTTTAAAACAAAAATGAGGTCAATCTATGTGTTCATATATGCTGAGAAAAAAGTCTGAAACAGCAAAATATTGATAATAATGATAATCTGTAAGTGGTAAGATTCTAGATGTTTTTAATTAAAATTTTTTCTTCAACTTTTCTGAATTGCTTAAATGTACAATTGCTTAGTATATAATGTACTACATTTTCTCTCCTTTTATTAGCTTGCTTTCATAATCAGATAAAATAAACCTACTTCTAGGGGGTGGGACGGGAAGAAGCATACCCTGTTTCAGTCTCAGAAAGGCTTCAAGCTAAGCTGTGTCCACAAATTGATTTATGGAATATAGCAATCAATAGTCTCTGGATTAGCAAAAACAAGATCAGTAAGTGGTGATAAGCATTCTGTGCAGACAACTTGTGCCTTTCTCAATAAATGTGATTCAGGAGTACTGTCAGTCAGCATTTGACAGATGGAATAGACTCAACAGAGCTGTACATGTTTCACTAGTAAACCAGACCACTTCGGTTTGAGCAAAGGAGCGCCTATCCTAAATTTAAAGTAAAATACAACTAAATCTTTAGAAAAATGTTAATTATAAACTAATGTGGCCCAACTGAAACTCAAGTCAGCATAAGCTGAGTTGATGTCATAAGGTAGTACAGTTGTACTTTAATTCACTTTTAAAAGGTTGCTATGTACTTAATTTGCTTGGTATACTAAAACTGTGGAGGCTACTACAGATTTATAATCGTCTTTCAAAAGTTTGCACTGGGAAGGTTATTTTAATGACATTTCTTACTACAGCGTGGAATGACAGGACAACGTGTGATCCATCACTCTATTTGGGAGGCAAATGAACCCACAGCCCCTCAGTCTTTAGTACTCTTACCAGCTGCTAGCAAAGGAAACAGTCATGTGTGTGCACGCATCTGCAGTTCTGATGGCATTTAATTACACACAAATCTATTGCACTCCTCCCCCAATCCCCAGGAACAAATAGCAACGCATGAAGCAGTAGCAAAGGTAAAACACCCTTGAGGGAAAATTAATTCTCATATACATCTTGGGAGGAACAAAAGACAGATTTAGTGTAAATATGTTCTTTTCAAAGTGCTTTGGCATTTGAAGGGATATTGTCAAGATTTTTTTTTTTAAGCCACAAAAACTATACTGTCAGTGAAAATATTCTACAGAAAAATACTTCTATAGATAAAGGATGCTGAATAGCCTGCTAACGGTAACCAGAGTGATTAGCTTCACTCTTCCATTCCTCTTCATACAAATGGAGCACAAAGTATTTGAGAGTTGCTTTTAAAGAAGAAAGATTTACCTACATTACCAAGGTGAGGTAGAGAAGGACTGGTAAAGGAGTAGCGCTCTCCCATAGAGGCCAATAATATCTAACATTTGTAAAGCACTTTATCATTTACAAACTGGGTTTAAGCAAACTATCTGGTTCCAGGTAGAGTCCTCAGTGCCCAGCCAGATCTTCCAGGCTGGCAGCCTTGTTGGAGAAGCAACCTCTGAAGAACACGGGGAGCAGAAGCAGTGGCCAAATAAGGGGTGAATCTACTCACCCACCACCTGGGCACACACAACCCAGATGAGCCCTAATCTGCATGCTGATGAATATAAATGAGTGGCTTTAATAAGCCATTGATGAAGTCTGTGAAAGAATGGTTCTCTCCACTCCTTCCTACCAGACAAGGACCAGGTTTAATGAAGACAATGATGAAAGGTCTGTTGCAGTGAACATACCACTAACTCACAGGAGTTCTGGAAGAAGCTTCTAACTCGGCTTTTTGAAGGGAGCCTTTTCAATGCTGCCAAATGTGTAAGGCTGTGCTTATTTGTGGGAGGGATGGCAATCTGTTCTAGTGAGCTGGGAACTTCTTTCTGGCTAAGGGGAAAGAGCAGAGAGAGAAATGGCACTACCAGTAGGACAGGTGCAGCAAAAACTAAGCAAATTGGTAATCTTAATTTTTAATTTAGAACAGCTGATACATTGGTTTATAAACTCTAACTACTGGTAACATTTGTCAAAATGGTGCACGAAAATTCAGTGAACTCCAGAAAAGTAAAATCACAGCTGATAAAACTTAAATAGTCCACAAGTTCAGGAAAATGGCTTGAGTATGAAGTGTTGAAATTTAACATTATATTGGCTGGTGCACTCATTTCAGAAACACTTGCTGATAGCCTACTATGTACCTGGCACTGTACTAATGAGACTAGTGATGGCCACATAAAGGCCATTTTTTGTCTTTGATCACCTAGAGGATTAATACACAGATGAGCTGCATGACCTTGGGCCAGCACGTCACTTCTTTGGGCCTCAGTTTGCATATCTAGATAAGAGGTATCTGTGCTTTATCAACAGTAAGCCCCATGATCAGAAACACCTAAATGTGCAGCTGCACACATTTTTTATTCATAACAATTGTAAGGAATAGTCAATTTGCCAAAAATGTGGATCTCTTTTACTAGCAATACAAAAGCAATCCAAAAAAGTTGTTCACTTTTTGAATGAAGGTGCATGATTCTTGGCCTTGTTTGTCACTTAACAATGAAAAATATCATTTATTTATTTAAACAATGATTAGGTTCCTGAAAAGTGGTAGATAATTTAAAATGCTGACATCAAGATGAAACTTTTCAGAAGAAATAAAGAAAAAGGAGATGCTTTCCAGTAGGTTAAAAAAAGGTTGTATCAAGTACCTTGCATTGCTACAAAAACTGTAAATAGTTGCTGAGGATTGCAAGCTTAGTCATGAAACAAAGCAATTCTGTCTGTCATTATCATACAGCAGTCAGCTGCTTTATTTTCCACCTTCTCCAACATGAGAATCCCTGCACATGAAGTCTGTTGGACTCAGGATGGTCCACATTAATATTCTCTTTACTTAAGGGTACTGTTAAACCATGTTTTGACTGGACTTTCTCTTAAGAGAATCATGTCTGCCATTTCAATGATCTGTACACTTTTCCCCACGTAGCCGATAACCTACATTTTGCTTTCACTGCTTCTTCATTTGAGGGCCCTCTCAGTGATGTTAACTAAGGTTTTCCAAGTATGATTTTACTGAAAAGTTAACCCCACTTTTGAGACGTTTACAATGTGAATCTTCAGAACACCAGAATCATAGTACAGTATTTCATGCAACTGAAAGGATGCTGTTGGCTAGAACACTGCCTAGTAGTACCAGCTTTCAAAATTTTTAAACTGTAACCCAGAGTAAGAACTATATTTTACATCACGACACAGTACATGCATACATGCATATGCACAAAAATGAGTGAAAAGTTCTATAAAACAAAAGTTTAATTATTCTTATTTTCTTTTGCATTTCATTAAAAAAAAGTGTTGATAGTGATTTACTAAAACAATTTCACCACCCACCAATAAACAGGATGTGATCTGTGGTCTGAACCATTATCTTACATCATGTTGATATAAGTCATGTATAGCTCATACTTTGGTTAGCCACCTGAATTGCAAACAAAGTCCTCAAATTTTCGACATGCAGTTTAAACACTGTTATTCTGAAATATATTTGTAAAGGTGTTAACTTCTTTATCACTTTATAACAAAAACATGTAAATTAACTGAGTGTAAACAGAGGCAGGATAAAACAATCATTCTTGGGTACTATGGGATATATTCTGTTAGAGTGCATATCAATCTTGGTTTACATCAACTGATGTTGACTATTAGCTTCAATCTTATTAGATTCATGAAAACAAATTGGTTTAGACCACATTGGCCAAAGAGTTAAAAATTTCAGGATTTTTCTGGAATTCACACATACATCTTGCAAATTCCAGGGATACCATGTCCTTTGGGTAACACAGTTCACCTTTCAGCACAATCAGTTCCTCTTCAAATTGCCACACTGAAAAGCAGATGTTTGTAATTTAGAGACATCCCAAGGTCTGCACTTCAAAGGCAGTCACAGAAATAAAAGCATGACTCATATGCATTAAAATCCATGCATCTTGTCTAAAACTGTAATTGTATTTCTTCCAAATACCTTCGCAGCTCTTCAAAATCTGTGATTCAATGAAATTCTAAAAATAACTGGCCCTACTAATACTGCATTCTAGAAAATTAGATAATACATTTTCCCCTCCTTTAAAAAAATTAGGTAGTAGAAACTTGAGACTAGCTGCATTGTACCCTTGAATCAAATAATGGATACCCATGGGTTAGAAATTCTCAAATCTATAAAGATATACAACTGACTTTTAAACTGTTATCTCTAATGCTTAGCACATGCACACAAAAATTTTCGTTGAATTACCAATACTCTTCTAATATTTGAATTCATTGTATAAATCTTAACTATTTCAAAATAAATTTGCACAGTTACCGCTTTGTTCAAACACTATTTGCAGAAATTTACATCTGCATATCACCTTATGGCTTAAAGTACTTGAAAAAATAAAGTCTAAGTTTCTCATCACATGGGCTTCCCTGGTGGTGCAGTGGTTAAGAATCCGCCTGCCAATGCAGGGGACACGGGTTCGTGCCCCGGTCCGGGAAGATCCCACATGCCACGGAGCAGCTAGGCCCGTGAGCCACAACTACTGAGCCTGCGCGTCTGGAGCCTGTGCTCCGCAATGGGAGAGGCCGCGACAGTGAGAGGCCCGCACCGCGATGAAGAGTGGCACCCGCTCGCCGCAACTGGAGAAAGCCCTCGCACAGAAACGAAGACCCAACACAGTCAAAAATAAATAAATAAATATATAAATTTATTAAAAAAAAAAAAAAGTTTCTCATCACAAATCTGCCATAAAGATGAGTTCACTAATTTGGGGTATTACTTTATTTATTTTTAAACATCTTTATTGGAGTATAATTTCTTTACAATGGTGTGTTAGTTTCTGCTTTATAACAAAGTGAATCAGCTATGGGGCGGGTATTACTTTAGAATGCTGAAATATGCATGTCAATCTTAAGATCTCTCACATTTATAAAACATTTTGGTGGCTTCCCTGGTGGCGCAGTGGTTGAGAATCTGCCTGCCAATGCAGGGCACACGGGTTCGAGACCTGATCTGGGAAGATCCCACATGCCGCGGAGCAACTAGGCCCGTGAGCCACAACTGCTGAGCCTGCGCGTCTGGAGCCCGTGCTCCGCAACAGGAGAGGCCGCGATAGTGAGAGGCCCGCGCACCGCGATGAAGAGTGGCCCCCGCTTGCCGCAACTAGAGAAAGCCCTCGCACAGAAACGAAGACCCAACACAGCCAAAAATTAATTAATTAAAAAAAAAAATTTTTGGTTTCTCTATTACACCTTTGATTTTTATTAACAATTTTTCTTGATTTCTTTGTTTCTCTTCATATTTAATGCCCTTGTCAGAATCTGGTTATATATTATACGTTTACACTCTTTCCTACAACACTCAGAATTGTAGAATATTGGCACTGGCAAGGAGGTAGGGGATGGAAATAATGCTGCCTTTATTTTATAGATGAGGAAACTAAGAAAACAAGTTGCCTTTGCTTAGTAGTTATTTCTCTAAAATGTTTTATAAAGCCCTATTGATGTTTGTATTGTTTATTCCAATATTTAAAAACCACTAGTTGTTTAAGATATTATAAATTCCAGTATCTGTAACTGCAAAATTGCTGGCAAAAAAGGCATCATGGTTCTTTGTTGGTTTGTCTTCTACTTTAGCTAAGCACGAGGATTTCAGAGCCGTACTGCCTGGATTTAGGCAGCAGCTCTACCGTTTATTACAAGGAAATTATTTAACCCTTTCCTCTGTTTCAGGAGAGATTAAATGGGTTAATACACAAAAAACACAACAGTGTCTGCTACATAGTGAATACTCAAAAATATAAGGTGTTATTTTTTTAATGTTTGGTAGTAATTTTAATAACTATTAAATATTCTATATTATGAAGTTTCTAATTTCACTTCGAAAATGGAGTATTAACACATTAAATAAACAATCTGGAGAAAAAGATCTCAACTGGAATTCTAAGAGATAAAATGAGCTGTCCAATGTTAAATGGCGAATTAAAAAAAAAAAGGTAGGGATAGGAGCTAGGTCTACAGACTTCTACTTCAGGGCTGTTTCCATGCCTCTTTGTAGCTTTATATGTCATCACTGAGGAATATAAAATAGATAAGTGCTATAAAGCTCAACATATGATGAAAACATAAGTGATCCACAAGAGTGTAGCTGCTTAGTAATGAAGTAGTTAATCTGATATTCTAAACAGGGAAACTGTCCTTTAAAAACTAAAGATTGAACACAGGCACACAGTATAGTTTTGATGTTTACTGATATCTGACTGACCTGAACAAAGAACAAAGACAATTAAGTCACATGAATAACAACAAACAACTTAATGCATTTTCCAAAATTCTTAAAAAGAAAGTTCCTTGGCATAGCCATACTTTCTAACAAACCCACTTTAATGTTTTCACAGTTTACAATATCAGAAATGACCTCAGGGTCAGGCATTTGTCAGTTAATGACCTGCTGCGCTAATGGCCTTCAGCTTTGCCTTGGGCACACAAGTCCTCCAGTAGGTCATTAGCTGCCAGAAAAGGGCTCTTCCCCAATCACTATTGCTAAATAAATAAAATTTGCTCCTGGGTTAAGGCCCTGTAAGCCAACTTTGGCTTAGAGTGAATTTTTTCGTTGAGTATTTACAACTCAGAGGAAAATGATGGAAATGCTAAAACCAAAGCTATATCAATAAAAGTAATGAAAAGTAGTCACATGGATCCTTTTGGATGCTCTTAAATTTTCTTTTGCTTATGGTGTTCAAATTCAGTATTAATTTAATATAGCAGGCACCAGATTACAAATGCACTGCATTTTGGAATTTCATCTATAAGTAAATTTTTTGGAGCTTATACTACATTTTCCTAAAATAAAAGGCTATAAAAGATGGCTAGGTTCCCAGGGCAGCCCACAAAAGCTTAGTTAGCCCATAATATTAGAAATACCATATACTTGTAATTAAAAATAGGATTGAAAACCACAATCTTCCAATACTTGCAACTAAACAAAATTGGAAAACAAAACTAAATAGGAAATATTTTTAAAATGATCTTTAAATGTTGCTGGTTGCAGGGAAATTTGGTTTAGTAAGAGAGTAAGGGTAGAGACACTGGTTCTTTCCTATGCCTATTTCATTTCTAATTATAATTTTCCTTTTTCTTAACACAAGAGTATACCAAGCTTTACTCTGTATTCTTCAACTCCAAGTTTCTTGGTTTATTTTTCCTCTTGAAAAAAGCAAAGAGAAGGCAAAACGGTGGATGGCAATTTTTCTGAAATAACAGGTAAAAGAAGAATGAAAAACTGGAGGAAAACAGTTGAAGAGGATGTGTATACATTTTGGAGATTGTCTAAGGTGAAATGAACTGAGTTGTGAACAGTAAGAGACAAAGAAAGGGGCACTGTGTACAAGTCTACTGGGTGAAGAAAGGATGGTTGGAGAAGAGACTGGGGTCAGGTGGCTGAGGATGAAGAGGAAGGAATCAGCTGTTCATCTGCCTAGTACTTTGTAAACTCTGAACTCAGGAAATTCCTTGAGTAAAATCATTAGAAAGGCAAAAGAAGAGTACTGAATAACTCAAGCTGGAAAATACATTTTTTTCTCTCTCTGGCTTTGGAGAAATAGCAATTTATGTCAGTGAAATTGGAGGGAAAAAAAGCTGGTTTAATTAATTTTACTTCTAGAAAGTGGGAAAAGGGATTTACAAAAATTGAGGTTGCTGAAGTATACAATGAGATTGCCATAATCAGTATGTTTCTACCTCTCATGGCCAACCACGGTGTGGGGTTCAACTGTACCCATTTCAGAAGGTGTACTTTTGTAGAACACAGACTTTAAAAAATGGGTTTCTTTAAATGCCAGGCATATGGAAGAAATGCTTCTCTTGCTCTTTTTTTCTTGTCTTCAGGTTTCTGGTTTGACACAGACACTCAGAGAAGTGTCCATTTTGCATGATGGCATTTGACCTTCCTATGACAAAAAGATACTTCATTCCATTGTTTTATGGCACCACAAGGGTAAAGTTCAAGGTTTTAATGAGATAATACATTTTAAAAGAACATAATATTTTGCCTTTTTAAAAAATTTATTGATTTATGGCTGCATCGGGTCTCCATTGCTGCGTGTGGGCTTTCTCTAGTCACGGAGAGCGGGGGCTGCTCTTCGTTGTGGTGCGCGGGCTTCTCATTGCGGTGGCTTCCCTTGTTGCAGGGCATGGGCTCTAGGCGCGTGGGCTTCAGTAGTTGCGGCACGCAGGCTCAGTAGTTGTGGCTCGCTGGCTCTAGAGTGCACGCTCAGTAGTTGTGGCGCACAGGCTTAGCTGCTCCGTGGCATGTGGGATCTTCCCGGACCAGGGCTTGAACCCGTGTCCCCTGCATTGGCAGGCATACTCTTAACCACTGCGCCACCAGGGAAGTCCCTGTCTTCTTATTTCTAGTACACATCTCAAACATTTATCACTTTTACTTTAAATACAAGGAATCAGACTCAGAATGTCTGTTTAATATGTGGCTATGTTAGCATGTGATAAGAAAAAAGCTGGAAAAATTATTTTGGGGATTTTGAAATTGTAATTTTATAATAGCATTTTGACTTCTCTGATATGGAGATAGTTTCCTTTATCGTTACAACATATGACACCCCACTTACGTTCTGCACATATTTACTCTAGTCATGAAAATGTACCCTTGACTGAGTCATATGAAGAAAAGAACATTAATCCTGGGTGTCAAACTAAAGAGGATGAAAGCAATTAATTCAATAATTTCCACAGGTAAAATACTTATGACAAGACTGTAAACACACAAGGTCACAATAATGTCTATTTTAAATGAATATGACAGAGAAAAACTTAAATTTCATATGACATAGTATGTTTTTAGGTTTCACTTTTCAACATGAACTTGAAAGTAAAATTAATATAACATAAGAAAAACATCAAATAACCAATAGCAGCTGCTTTATTAAAATATATAGATGGTATAAAAGGAGGAGATTTATATGCATAAATTGAGCATATTTATACAAACAAAATTCTTCCTTGTAAACAACATATTTATGCCTTTAGGAAAACAAAGTTAACATAAGGAAATACATCAGCTATGCAAGGACTACATCTGTGCCACTGGTTATTTAGAAATATAAATCACTAATGCTTAATAGAATGGTCCCCAGGAGTGACATCATGACAATGTTCTGGGATGTTTAGACAAGACCCCAGAACTAACTAACTCACAGATGTATAATCATAGGTCCATTAAATGAAAATCACTGCAAAGATTTAAAAAAATAACATGGTGAATTAAATTCTTTACTAGGGTCTTCACTGTACATATAAAACACTATGTTTTTTTTTTTTTAAAAGATGGCAAATAATAATGTGCACAGTCTTATTTACACTGTGGCTTAATCTTAAAATACAAATCCAGTCTACAAGTAAACACAGAGACGAGGGAAAAGCTTTAATGGTCAGCCAGATTTCTAAATTATAGTGCTTTTCTATGTTATTATTTTTCCCCAATTATTCAGCATGTCTCATTGATAGCTTGATGCTCAAACACTAAAATTTTAGATTCTGGCATGACCCCATCATTTCAGCATTCAGTGATGTTCTACATGAACACAACATAGAGCAATTTATTTCAATGGAGTCAGGGAATTTATAGCTTAAAAAGAGGCATCTGAGGTCTCTTAGTTCAGGGTCTTTATACAGTGAAGTACTAAAATAAAAAGTTGCCCTTAGGTCCCATAATTGAAAATGAATGATAACTCAAGCATTAATTTTTAAACTCACTACTGAATTCAAAATCTTGTTAATTCACACTTACGTGACTACAGCTATAACTGTAAGAAGACAATTATCAGAGGATTAATATACCAATTTCTATACTTAGAGATATTTAAAAATCTAAGTGTTACCTAAGGCAATTACCTTGAAGACCCCTAATATCTTCAGGGAAAAGCCAAAGGGAGAATAATTGACTTTGCTAATTTTACCCTTGGCAATTATAAAACAGCTCTGAATTTCATATGACTGCAGAATACTTCATCTAATGGCCTGTCCCAGCAGAAGTACAGTGATAAACACATAATATAGAAATTCAGACAAGAATTCAGTAGCAAAAGAAAATGGGAAATTGGTAGAATGAGTAAGTCAGAAAAAATTAAAGTTGCTACAAATATGCTAATTTTAATTACCAAGTTAAATATACACCCTCAAAGAAAAAGCAGGCTGTTACTGTGGAGGAACAGAAAACTATATACAACAATCCTGTGTTATGTTCTACCTGCTCCCTTATTTCTGTGGCCTCTATTTATGTTGCTATTGCTGACAATTTTTCTTTCTTATAAAAGAAAATTAAAACATCATTAAATAGAATCTAACTTTACCAAGATATTAACCATATGTAGAGAGCTTATTTATCGCCACCTCTTCTTCCCCTTCAAAACCCCCCTTTTAGTAGTTAGTATTATACTTAACTTAAGCTTCTGGGAACTCATTTAATAAAATTATTCCTCTTCTGAGATAAAACTTTACTTTCCTTAAAAAAAATATTCTAAGGGGAATATTGCCATGTATTTAAATGAAAGGAACTGGCTCTGAATATGGGAGATTTGCTTTATCAAAGAAAATTCTTTGATAAAGCATTTTAGTTACTCCTTACAATCTACTCAGTTTAAAATACTGTTCACATGATTTGGAAATCATCTATTATGATTAAAAGAGGGCTACAAAAAGCCTAGATTTGTAGAAGATCAATTATGGACCCCTGGACATGGTAGTCAAGGTCTTTCACAAAAAGTGAGCCAGTGAAGCATCTTTTGAAATTGACCTTGTAGAGCCTTCAATGACCCTTTGAAGAACAATGTGCAAAAGATCCATGTTTTGGATGAACGGGGTTGTATAGAATAAAGGCTTCAATTTAACACACAACTATCAAAGTCAGAAAAAAACATACCATGGCTTAAAAAGGAAAAAAATTCCTCACCAGACAAAGGTTGATAAAATGCAAATCTAAAGGTGCAAACCTGTGCAGAGACCGTGAAGGTACAGGGCTCCCTGGAGGGGAAGGGAATGCCTGATCATTCTTATTCCAAGGAGAAGCTTCAGGCTGAACCATTGCTTGGATATTCTAAGCTTTTTTTGGGGGTTGGGGGGAGTAAATCAAGTAGTGCTACTGAAATCCAGTGCCTAATGGAGCAGATGGTGGAGGTCTTAGACTCTGGAACATTTATAGTGATGCTTCTGAATGCAAAACACCAGGAGTGGATTTCACAGGCTGTGAATCTGATTTGATTTTGATGGGAACAAAGCCTCCATTTTCTCTGAACTTGAACCACACTGAAAGAAAGAATGTGTGAATGATACAAGCTAGCTAAGAAAAAGGAACATATTAAATATTATTCCCATAAAGTGGTTAACACAAGTGAATTCTTGTTTGTGTCATTAGAGCATGTTAATAATATTTGTACTTAATACCACCATCTTAACCTTATATAACATTTCATCGGAATAGCTTAAGTGAGTTAGATCTGATAATCAGAGCTAACAGGTATAAATTTGTCTAAAGGCAATAAGCTTTTTTTTTTTTTCTTTTTTAATGGTAGGGGCCAGGCTGAGGGCTAATTACCGAAATGTGGACCTAGTTAGTATGGCCGTAACATCTCTTCCTCTCAGGTATGTGGGTCTAAACCATGAGTGGCCAGTGTGTGTGGCTAGTCATGTGCAGCTCAAGGCACCCAGAAACCATACCAGACCTGCACTTTCTGAGGCTTCCTCCTTCTCCAAGACCCAAAGTTCAACACAGACCATAGCAGGTATGGCGAAGAGGGAAGTTGGACAATGCAGTCAGAGAGTGGCTACCAAGTCAACTGAGATTATTTATTATTCCATTTTATACGGCCAATTCATTTTTTTCTTTAGCTTCCTTTTCAGATGAATATAAACTATATATTAAAGGTACCATACTATTTTCTCCCTAAAACCAGCAGGTCTGTCTTATGAAAATATGTGCCAGCCAAAAGTGGGATGGGAAGGTAGGGCAGAATGCTATTTGTCTCCCAGTATCTATTCTCTGCATCTTCCGGATTTTTGGTTGGGCACATGGCAACCCCACAATCAAGTTTACATTTCTTAGTCTCCCTGACAGCTAGGTGTGACCATATCATTAAATTCTAGCCAATAGGATGTAAGCAGAAGGATTTCAAATAACTTCTGAGAAATGTCTTTAAAGTGGTGACACTATACAATTTATCATCCGAACTGGGCCATGTGAGAGTAAAAGGGAGTGCTAAAATAATTAAAATTTTGTACTTTTTGAAACTGATATTTATTAACTAACAATTGATTTTATTATACTGGGGGACTTGTTAACTAGTTCTATTCAAAAACCATTTTCAAAAATAAAATTTCAAAAGAAATAAAAATAACATATATCCATGTACATTAAAATAAAATAAAAAAGAACTTCTTTATATTGATAATCTGAATATTAAAAAATAGTCAGTAGAATAATTATTCTTGGTACATATTCACATGCTTTGTTTCTTAGCAATACCTGTCTCTAATATTGTGTCACTGGCATTTTTCTGAAGGATGTGTCTGTAAAAATATGGCATTTGAAAATAAAACTGCTAGCAATATTCTTCACAGTTGCATTTTATAATTAATTAATTTGAAATTATTGATATTTTAATTGATTCTTATTGGTAGACCATAATATTTTTAATTGAGAAAAATGCTCTTTCTACAGGTTCTGAGTTACTTGGTAAGCTCAGAGCAAATTTGCTAAATGGAAGAGACACTCAATTCTAATTTTTTTTTTTTTCACATTGAAAAGTGTAACTATTCCACCCCAAATATTTTCAAGGTACTGTCTTCTTGCTTCCTTCAGAGTACTTTTCTTTGGCAAATATTTTTAAAAGATAAACTTGGGCTTCCCTGGTGGCGCAGTGGTTGAGAGTCTGCCTGCTAGTGCAGGAGACGCGGGTTCGAGCCCTGGTCTGGGAGGATCCCACATGCCGCGGAGCAACTAGGCCCGTGAGCCACAACTGCTGAGCCTGCGCGTCTGGAGCCTGTGCTCTGCAACAAGAGAGGCCACGACAGTGAATGGCCCGCGCACCGCGATGAAGAGTGGCCCCCACTTGCCACAACTGGAGAAAGCCCTCGCACAGAAATGAAGACCCAACACAGCCATAAATAAATAAATTAAAAAAAAAAAAAAAAGATAAAACTTGTCAAATATATTGATTCTATGATTCTTTTGAATGTTTTGCCAAAATTAGATGCTGCAAAGTCTAGGCCTTCTCAATTTCATTTTATTCATGTATGTGTATAATTTATTCAAAATAGGAGCACCACCAAAAGATTCTTCCTGCAAGATGAAATATTCCAAATCAGAAGTACAGAATTGCAAATTTTAATCTTGTAGAGCATTTGAGTTCTTACCATTTATTTTGTTCAATTCCTTCTTTCCTTCCATAGGGAAAAATTCCAATGGAAATTTTGTTTTCATTAATTGCAGTTCTATAAAAGCTTCATTGGGTGTTTCAGTTGTTGAACACTTGATTTCAGATTTCCAATTGATTTTGAACAAAATGTCACCAAAACTTTGATGAGCCATTTATAACAAAGTTCAATACCATTGTTGGGCATAAAGATTTCTAAAATCTGATTGATGACAGGCAACAAAGAGAGAAGGCACATACTGTGGTGCTGAACTATATAGTTTTATACTCAACATCAGCTATATCCCCCAAATCTTGTAGTCCAGAGACTCTGACTATAAAGATATTTGTAAATTTTTGTAACAATAGCTTCTATTTCAATTAGTAGAATGTTGATGTTTGCTTCGATGCAATTATGAATTATGGGTATGCCTCAACCAGTTCCAAGTACTCCATAGATTTCTCAAGATAGTAAGACAGTCATTTTTATCACGACACTGTATGTGTTTCACCTAAATTTGTACTTGTATTAATATTGTAAACTAACAATTTTATCTTTCATGTTCAACTTTTTTTTTTAAGTCTTTATTGAATTTATTACAATATTGCTTCTGTTTTATGTTTTGGTTTTTTGGCCGTGAGGCATGTGACATCTTAGCTCCCTGACCAGGGATTGAACCCACACCCCCTTCACTGGAAGGCGAAGTCTTAACCACGGGACCACCAGGGAAGTCCCTCATATTCAACTTTTAAACTGAATTTCCAATCTCACTCAAAATGTCCTTACCTTTGATAGAATATATTTCCAAAAGCTTTACCTTGATTCCACGAATGGATGGAAAAAGAAAACATTTTTAGAATTAACTAAAATGATTTAATTACTTGAAGTACCTGATAACATTCAAATGAAACTGGAATTATTTAACTGTTTGCAAAGTTCTTCCATCATTGGAGACAACAAACATAAAGCTATCGCTTGTAGACAAAAATGAGTGAAATCAATTTAGAAGAATAGTTATTTATCTAAACAAAAGTTAGGCTTTACAGAGTTGTATGTATACTTTCTTCAGCTACATGGCTTAAACCATTTAAGCCTCCCTAAAGTAACACTAATTTTGGAACTAGATCCTGACATTTTTTCAGCAGATTTGACTCTTCTTGTTTTCATGTGGTCAGTGATACCACTACGGTCTCCGTAGTGGACAGTAAACGTCAATAAACATTTTATGCAAGTTACACATTCCTTATTAACTTTTTTGAGAAACAAAAATCCAGCACTTTTTAAACATAAAATATATACTTTTATTTTTTTGAGCTGTTGCCAAAAGGTTTATTGCAAAAACAAAGTACTGCCAGGGACTTCCCTCGTGGTCCAGTGGGTAAGACTCCACACTCCCAATGCAGGTAGCCCAGGTTCTATCTCTGGTAGGGGAAATAGATCCCACATGCATGCCACAACTAAGAGCCTGCAGGCTGCAACTAAAAAGCCCACATGCCGCAACTAAGATCCGGTACAGCCAAAATAAATAAACAAACAAATCAATAATACAATGAAGTGAATCAGCTATATGTATACCTGTATCCCCTCCCTCTTGGACCTCTCTCCCACCCCCCCACCCCCATCCCACCCATCTAGGTCACCACACTCAGTCTACACAGAACTGATCAGCCTCGATTTCCCACATGTCTATTTCATAGACAATGGACCTCTAACTTACTATATTTCCCACTGAGCTTTTGGACTGGTACCTGGTGGTTTTATGACTCCTGAAGGCCAGACTTGGGCCATACAATTGGGTGATACACCACATGGCCAGCTGGGGCAGCAGTGTCAAATACTTCTACCACCTGAGACAGAAAGGAGTTAACTGTCTCTAGACATTCAGTGTACTTTGTTATATTAACAATTGCCCTGCATTCTGTCCTTGATTGCGAGGTGTCTGAAAGCACTGGGAAAAGAGAGGCGTTATTGCTGGTTGTCTTTCAGATTTAATAATACCTTAACATGAGAACTCCCCCTACTGTACGAGGGTCTCACATATTATTGGCCTATGTTAGACAAAAATTGAGGCAGAGGCTGGGAGTAGAAAGCGGAGATCTATCAAACCCATGCTGGCTTATTCTAATGTAATTATTAGTAACCATCTCTGTTAAAAACAAAAAATCCAGGACAAATGCTAAGTCAGATGGGATTCTGGGACAGCAGACTTACACTGAGACTGTCCTTGGTGTCCAGGATGTACATTTACTTGATCTTCAACGGAGGAGATCTGCCCTTCTTTGCCCTTCCTCCTTCTTCCTTCCTATTGACTGGAGTGAAGACATGATGGCAACTATCTTGGGCCACAAAGTGGTAAGATAGGAATGGCAGAGCAGTAAGATAGAAGGAGCCTAGGTTCCTGACTTTAGAATCACCATATCAACCTTGGACTGCCTACTCCCAGATAGTAAAAATACGTAAAAAATGAGAAAAATAAATTCTTATCTTGTTTTGGTCACTGTTATTTTATAGTCATACCTAATCCTAACTGATAAATAAGGACTACCTCTACAATCTTTCTAGAAAGCAGCTTGGCAATATATATCAAGAATACTAAAGATGTTTAAACCCTTTGAATCCTTCTAGGAATTTATCTTAAAGAAATAATCTGGAATGAGGAAAAACTGATGTGTAAAGATGTTGACTGCAAATCTATTTATGATAGTAAAATATCAGAAGCAACCTAAATGTCCAAAAATAAGGAACTTCTTAAATAAACAATATTACATCTAAATAATTGAATATTGTGCAACCATTAGAAAGTTTATAAAAAAAGTTAATGACATTGGAAAATGCCCACATCATATATGCCATGGGAGAAAATAGGCAGGATTAAAAAAAATCTTGCACATGTAAGTTCTCACTTATGTCACCCCCAAATCCACATATATAAAGGTATGAATAAACAAACAAAAAAAGACTGAAAGGAAATACATGAAAATATCAACCAACAGTGATTATTTCTGGATAGTGAGATGATAGGTAATATTTATTTATATCTTCTTTATATTGAATATTTAACACTACCCTATAATTAACAAATAATTCCATCTGTAATCAGAAAAAAATAGAAATTAATTTCAAAACTCTTTCCTAGCATTTACCAGTTTTAACTGGTGTTGACACTGCCATCATCGTCATTATCACCATCACAATTTTACTGAGCATCTATGTGTGGGGAGTTGAGGCAGCAGGGTGTCCAGACCTCTGTGGCTCCTGCAGTCAACCAAAGGCCATCCAGATACAAGCAAACCCTGCCCAGTTTTACCTTGGTGTTCTGTAGCAGAGCTAGTCCATTGCAGGCATTTGCTAGAAGAAAGTCTCCACTCAGGATAGCTATTTTATTTCCAAACTGCATGTCTTTCAGTGGCCCATCAGAAGATTGCAATTCATCTAAATTTACTATCCCACGATGTACAAGGAGAGCAGTATGGATAAGTTCTGTGATCTCTGCCAAACTTCTTTGACTAAAACATAAAGGTAAGACTTGTCTGAGTATAAAGAATACCAACTTATCACTAATGTCAGACTTCAGTTTTCAACAACAAAATATTTTATAGATTAGTGTCTCTTTTTTAAGATTATTCCTTTTTCATGAAGTTTTTTTCTATTGAGATATAATTGACATATAACATTATATTAGTTTCAGGTGTACAACATAATGATTTGGTATTTGTACATACAGTTGACCTTTGAACAACACGGGATTGAACTGTGTGAGTCCATTTACATGAGGATATTTTCAATTAATACTTAGGTATTATACAATCCGAGGTTGGTTGTATTTGCAGATGTGGAACCACAGATATGGAGGACCGGCTATGGGCCTTGAGCATCCGTGGATTTTGGTATCTGAAGTGGGTCCTGGAACCAATCCCCCGTGGATATCAAGGGAGGGCTGTATTGCAAAATGAACACCACAGTAAGCCTAGTTAACATCTGTCACCACATGTAGTCACAAATTTTTTTTTTCTTGTGATGAGAAGATCTACTATCTTAGCAACTTACAAATACACAATACAGTATTATTAACCACAGTCACCATTTATACATTATATCCCCAGTACATTATATCTTCATGGCTTTTTTTTTTTTAAATAACTAGAAGTTCGTGCCTTTTGACCACCTTCACCCATTTTGTCTCCCTTCCCACCCCCCACCCCCCCGACCCCAACCTCTGGCAGCCACCAATCTGTTCTCTGTATCTATGAGTTCAGTTTTTGGTTTTTTTTTTTTTTTTTTTTATATCCCACATATAAGTGAAACCATACAGTATTTGTCTTTCTCTGACTTATTTCACTTAGCATTTTGAAGTTTCATGGGGTTTGTTTTTGAAGGTTTCAAATGCACTTTTTTTCAATCATGCCATATTTTAATGGGTACACGGTACTTTTACTTGGCATCAATTATGAGTTGGTTTTGAAGCAATTCAGTATTATACCAGCTGGATGACTGATGATCACTGATCTCTCCATTCTTTTGGGGTGACTCTGCTAGCGGGGGACAGGTTCCACAGTATTCCAATTTGTGTTGCTGCATATACCCATATAGCAACACAAAGTGGCCCCACTAGTATTACCAGTTTGTCATGGAAATCAGGTGTACGTTTCTGGTGTCTCTGTCTTGCCATTGTTAGCTGAATGCTTCAAACTCAGGGAAACATCATGAAGCTGAAGACAGAACTGTGGCAAATGCAACTGAGGGTTTGGTGTAACTTCGTATCAAGCACCCTCGCAAAGACACTTGAATGAAGGTTTTATTAGAGGCCTTTCCACCAAGTAGTTTGGGATCCATAAGCAGATCCTGACACCTTTCTTCTCTCTACCATTCCCCACTCTCTATCCCACGAGTCACCAGGATTCCCCAGAGAGAAGCTGACCAGTAAGGGCCACCCTCCACAGTTCCATTTAGATACTTTGTTCTCAGTATAACTTTAAGATTTCTGAGAATTCTTATTGGTATCTAATAAAACTCCAATTTAAGTGGGAATATAACTTGTGCCAGACATTAGGCTAAGCACTTTTATGCATTATTACTTTTAATCCTAAATGCAAAGCTGTGGGATTTACAGAGATGAACAGAATGTGGTCTCTTCCTTCAAGGACCTTATCTTTCAGAACAAGAACCAAGATATATATCTACAGCAGTAATTAAAATAGAGAAGGCCCTTGAGGAGCTTATAGTATAGTACTGTATCAGACAGGATTTCAAGAGATGTTTGTTTTCTTTTTTATACTTTTCTATAGTTTGTACATTTTCTACAACAAAAGTATTACTTTTATAATCATAAAAAAATCAACAATTACTAAAAAATTTAAACCTCATAACCACCCTATGATAGGTATTACTAACCTCTTTTTATAGGTGAGAAAATTGTTGTACACAGTTTAATGACTTGCCCAAAGGCACACAGTAATACAGAGCTAGAAATCCATTGAAATCTGTTACAAATGGCCCCATGTGAATCATGCCTCTTCGTTTCCACGCTCCTGTGTAGTCCCCTCCACCCTAACTTTAGGCTTCACCATGTGACTTACTTTGGCCAAAAAGACATTAGCACACGTGACATAAGTAAAGCCTTCTAAGTGTTTATGCATTAAGGCTTGTCCAATGCAGTCACACGAGCGACCCCAGAATGTAAGAAATAAAATGGCTGTTTCAAGTCACTAAATCTTAGGATAGTTTGCTATGAAGCAATAGCTATCTGATACAGAAACTGGTATATCTAGGAGTGGGTGCTGTTGCAACAAAAGCCTAAAATATGTGTCAATGGCTTTGAGTCTGAATGTTTGGGGCTAGAGGTAAAGGCTGAAGAAATGGCAAAGTCTTAGTAGAATCTGTAAAGGCAGTGAGGAAACTGTTATTGGGGGATTGAGCAAAAACATATGGTGTTATAAGGTAGGGAAACAACTTGCAAAACTTTTGTCTGTGGTAACTTGAAAGATAGAAAATATACCTAAATAAAATATTAAAAAGTAGGTAGTGAAAGTAGAGAGATCAGTGGAGGAAGCTATAACAAAGGCCCAAGTAATAAAAGGGTTTGACCTAAAGGTCAAATTTAAGCAGTTGACCTAGAATAACAGCCTTAGACAAGGAGACAAATAAATATAAGACAATCAAATAATAAATATAAGAGACTCTTCTCTCAAAAAAATGTAGTACTCGTTTAACAACTATAGTACAGTAATTACATAAAGATGCAATAAAGTAAAGGAGTCAAAATACTTGGCATCTACAAAAGAAAAATTACGTTTCTAATTTACTCCCCTTGCTTCAAAAAAAAAAAAAACAAAAAAAGTAAAAGAATATGTAGGGCTTCCCTGGTGGCGCAGTGGTTGAGAGTCTGCCTGCCAATGCAGGGGACGCGGGTTCGAGCCCTGGTCTGGGAGGATCCCGCGTGCCGCGGAGCGACTGGGCCCGTGGGCCACGACTGCTGAGCCTGCGCGTCTGGAGCCTGTGCTCCGCAACGGGAGAGGCCGCGACGGTGGGAGACCCGCGCACCGCGACGAGGAGTGGCCCCCCGCTTGCCACAGCTGGAGAGAGCCCTCGCACAGAGGCGAAGACCCAACACAGCCAAAAATAAATAAATAAATAAATAAATTTTTAAAAAAAATGCAACTGCGGGGGGGAAAAAAAAAAAGAATATGTAAAAATGACCCCGTGTACATACTGTATCTGACTACAAATTGGGGGTGTAGGAGAAGATGAACCAGTGAGTTAAACAGCTTCTGAAAAGAGTAAATTCATGGTTTAGATTAAAACCTCACTACATCCCAAAGAAAATCACCAAGGATGGAGACTTATAAGACTATTGAGAAGTTAACAGAAAACATTTTTAAGAAGGGAGCTAAAATTTAAAACTATCCTTAAAAAGAGTGACTAAAAGAAAGGAATAAAAATATATTTTATTAGTACCCTGCAAATGTATTCTAGTTTACGAAAAAGTTCGCTGCTACATTTCACAAAAATTGCACAATGAGATGAGCAAGTATAAAACTCAAGAAGGGTTAAGCACTGGATAAATCTCTCATGCAGTTCAGCTTATGAAAGAAAGTAACAACCAGGGAAGCAGAAGTTGTAGGTGTTCTGAATTACCCTAAGGATGAAAATGAATGATTGGGAGCTTTTAATAAAGACATCTATAATCATAAAACTGCATTCATTAAATAAATGGCAATCTTTAAATGCCACATGGCCAGAAACAACAAAAACAGTGGTAATAACAAAAATGAAAAACCATAATATGTACAGTACCCACCATTCGCAAAGAACTTTCACTTATATTATCTACTTGTGATTCTAATTACAGCAGGTCTGGGAGGTTAAATACCTGGTCGGAACATTCAGTTTATAAAGGACAAAGCTGGAACTCAGAGCCACCTTGTCATAGTGACCAATGATAATTTAAAATGTTTATTTACCTAATGAATAGTAAATGGTGGTAGGGGGCCAAAGTCACCAATGTTACCAAGATTGGTATATGCCCACCACAAACTTGTCCAATTTTCATCCTTAGTTCTAAGCACTACAGAAGAGAATTTTTCTAGGAGAAAGTATATTATGACTAGACTTGACTCTTTTTGTTCATAGTAGCTAGGGAAAGTAATCAAGCTGTTTCCAAATCATTTGGTTAGAATCAAATCAAGTGATTTAACTCAGTCAGTAATCTGGATAACAGTTCTACCTCTGCCTATAACAGACAGGTCGTGGGCAAATCCCTTAAACTCTCAGGCCCTTGGTCTTCTGAACACTGAAAGGAGGGGAACTGGAGAAACAGTCTCTTCCAGTTCTAAGATTCAGGGATTTCAGTCCTAAAATTTAAGATTCAGCTCTAAAATTCTAAGATTTGGGGATTAAAAAAAAATTACTTAGGCTGGTAGTTAATAGTTAAAAAGAGACAAAATTATTGCTATTATTGGTACCTACTTTTCTACAAGAAATAGAAATGAACTGATTGGTCATCTTGAAATCTGTCCTGCAATTCCACTATCTAGTATGATGCTCTCAACTTCTAAGATTTTACCGTTAGATAAACAACTTCAGGCCACATTACACAAGAGTTAATTTAGCATACAGCAGAGAAGCAGTGACAATATGAAAGAATCTGGGAATTTTTCCTTTTCATTATCTTATTCCTATTTTAGCCACCCAAAGCAATCTAGTAAACTTTCAATGTACTGGATTTTAAAAATTATCTTATATAAAAGTCTTCATGCAATCTTATGTACATATATTTTAGTACTTGGGTATTTTTCATGCTAAATCTTGATTGGAAAAGTGTCACAAATGAATACTGCTTATGTTAAGTAATCAGAGTAAGGAAGTAATTACTACATTGAATGTAACCCCGAGGATTAATCAATGTTTTTACACGAATTTTCACCAAATTACTTTCTTTCAATTATATGTTAAACAACTTAATCTGCTTTGATCCATATTCTTCCAACCATTCTCCAATTTTTTTAGCATCCTAAGCTTTAGAAATAAGATAGCAGACATTGCTAGTTACCTCTTCACTCTCTCCTTCTTCACTACTAACATACCTGTAGTTACAGTTGGAGAGACAATGTACTCATTTAAAAATACTCACCTCCTCAAGATCCCTTGAGGTTAGAGGTGATTGTGTAGCACAGTTTGGCCAATGAATGTAAGCGGAGGTCCACTAGGTGGAGTTTCTGAGAAATCTACTGAGTTTCTGATAAAAGGGGACAGATTCAGATGGCATGCCTTTGGCATTTTGAGCTTAGCCCTTCCTCCTGTTTGGTTATGGCCCAGCTGCCTGGGGGCACAATAGAAACTTTAAGGATCCTAAGAGGGCCCCCAACCTAAGGACGGTAGAGCAGGAAGAAATGAGAAGACTGGACCCCTGATGACTTCTTAGGGCTGCACCAGCTCTGACATGCCCATCTCTAGACTTCTTGTTATGTGAGATAAATAAACACTGCATTCCTTTAAGCTACTGTTTGTTGGAGTCAAATAAACTCCTAAAAGATACGGTCAATAAAAACTATATCACAGGGGCTTCCCTGGTGGCGCAGTGGTTAAGAACCCGCCTGCCAATGCAGGGGACACGGGTTCGAGCCCTGGTCTGGGAAGATCCCACATGCCGCGGAGCAACTAAGCCCGTGCGCCACAACTACTGAGCCTGCGCTCTAGAGCCCGCGAGCCACGACTACTGAAGCCTGCGTGCCACAACTACTGAAGCCCACACGCCTAGAGCCCGTGCTCTGCAACAAGAGAAGCCACCACAATGAGAAGCCCGTGCACTGCAACGAAGAGTAGCCCCCACTCGCCACAAATGGAGAAAGCCTGCGTGGAGCAACAAAGACCCAACGCAGGCAAAAAACCAAACCAAAACAAACAAACAAACAGCTATACCACAAAAACGGTAAAGACATTTTACGTTCATATTTCTGCACTCTGGTTTTATTCACCTAATATTATCTCTTGGAGATAGTTCCACATTATTTACAAATAAAGGATCGTCTAGTTCTCTTTAACATCTCTTCAGAGGTCCATTGTATAGATGTGCCATACTTTTGCTGCTATAGGGTGAATGATAAATTTTTGTTTAAACAATTTTTAAGAATCAGCCCATGCGTCACTTCTCTGAAGTCTTCCCTCACTTCCCCAAAGTTAAGTCCTTCTGCGCTTGAAAGCCTTCAAACATAGCTCAGTCATTTGTTGTACTATGTTGTAATTATTTCTTTAGCCATATTTCTTCCTGCTCTCTCTCTCCCTCACAACACTGTAAATGATACTATCCTATTTCCCTAGCCTGCCTATAAACATTTGTTAAATGAATAGCTCTTTACTTAGCAATCAATTTTATAAAGGTAGAGGGGCCAGCTATCACTCTGAGTTTCAAAAGGTAAGGAATGATATAAACTAAAAAGTCAGATTTATAGAATCAGAGTTGGAAGCGACCCCATAGGTCAATTAAGCTCAATTAGCCCCTTCCAGGGATGAGTAATAACAAATTACACAGGAGCCAGGTCTGCTGATGAACAGTTTTAATTATCAGAAATTGTTCCTAATATTAACTTGAAATCTCTTAAAATGTTTTACATGTTTAAGTTGGTGTTAAAATAATAGAAGAGTCAATAGTGTTTCACCACACAGGCAAAGGAGATAAAAGATAATACAGTCTTCTTTCTCTTTCTTTCTTATTCTATTTTTTCCTTTTTTCCCCTCTTTCCTTCTTTGCTTTCCTTTTTAAAGATGCATTTCTTTTTTTTTTTTTTTAAACTTTTCTCATCTTACATTCAGTGCTCTAATTTCTATTTATTTATTTATTTATTATTTTTGGCTGTGTTGGATCTTCGTTTCTGTGCGAGGGCTTTCTCTAGTTGCAGCGAGTGGGGGCCACTCTTCATCGCGGTGCGCGGGCCTCTCACTGTCACGGCCTCTCCTGTTGCGGAGCACAGGCTCCAGACGCGCAGGCTCAGTAGTTGTGGCTCACGGGCCTAATTGCTCCGCGGCATGCGGGATCTTCCCAGACCAGGGCTCAAACCCGTGTCCCCTGCATTGGCAGGCAGACTCTCAACCACTGCGCCAACAGGGAAGCCCCTACAGATGCATTTCTTGAAAAAACTTTTTATTGGGGGAATTTTCAAACATAACAAAAGTAGAAAATATAGCATAAAGAACCTCTGTGGACCCTAATCTTGTTTTAGATACACCTTTCACTCTCCTTCCAGACTTTCTTCCTTCCAGATTATTTTGAAGCAAATGTCAGACATCATGTCATTTCACTTGAAAACACTTCAAATATCCTATTTTTAAAAATGCCTAATAGCAGAAATGGCTCCCACTTACTAAATTAATTACTTTAAGCCAATTAGTTACTGTATGCTGAGCAAGTTTATATAAGATAATTTTGCAAGCATAATAATAATTCAATTAACAGATTAATAAATAAAATAATGTAAAACTCACAGCAGCTCTCTGACGTAAGCATTATCTCTATTGTATAGAAGGAAGCTGGGGGGGCAGGCTAAGTAACTTGCTCAAGTCTAGCTGGTAAACTGCAGAGCTGGAGTTGAAGCCCAGGGTTCTCTGATTCTAAAACCCAAAACACAAAATATACAAAATTCCGGGTGTTTCTGAAAGTATTAAAATGGTAGGCAAGAGTCATTTATTTAAAATCATTTTATTTGAGCCCTAAAAGGTTTTTTTTTTTTAAGTTGGAAAATTGACTTTTATGTTCATGTGGGAAGAATAAATTTGAAAATTACAAAGAAAATTTTAGAAGAGGCCTGTCATTCTAGATTTTAAAACTTATTATGAAGCTATTGCAATTTTTAAAAGAATAGTAATATCACAAGAACAAACTAATAGATTAGTGGAATGAACTCCAGAAAGAGATCCAAATATATTTGGAAAATTAATTATTTATGGTAAAGATAACATTTCAAATTGTTAGGGAAAAAAATGGAATATTCTTACAAAAACTGTTGGGGCAACTGGCTATCGATTAAGGGAAAAAAATAATGAAGTTAGATACCTACTGTACTCCGAGGATAAAAATATATTTAGATGGATCAAATACATAAATGTGAAAAACGAAAGTATAACTTTAGGAAAACATTCTTATGACCCTGGCTGAGAAAGCCTTGCAAAATAAAATGGGAAGTCATGAAGTCATAAAGAAAATAACAGATAAAATTGAGTAAAATATACAAAAATGTTTATATAATAAAATATAGGCTGATTTGAAATAACAGATTTGAAATAACATATTTGCAACACATACAATAGACAGAAGATTATATTCAAAATACATGTGGAGCTTGTCCAAGCTGGACAAGAAATTAATAAGAAAAAGATAAACAGCTCAAGAGCAAAATGGGAAAGGAAATGAAGAGGTAATTCCAAAAGAAACACAAATGGTCAAAACCATATAAAATGACGCTTAACTAATAATTTGGAAAAGGAGTATTATAATAATAATGAGATAATATTTTTAGTCCATTAGCTTTGCAAAAATGAAAAGATTAGAAATGAGGCAAGCAGGAAGATGAAGAAACGATGAAGTCCACCACTTTGCTCCTTTGTTCAAAACCCTCCAATGGCTCCCCATCTCACTCAGGGTAAAAGCCAAAGTTCCAACAATGGATTCCAAGGCCCAACACAATCTGCCCCTGCTCCTCTAACCCCTTAACTCTCTGACTTCATTTGCTACTCTCTTCCTCCTTGCTCACTCTCCTCCAGCTACATTAGCTTCCTTGGTGTTCCCTGAACAAGCCAAGCCTGTTCCTACCACAGGGCCTTTGTCCCTTCCTCTGTCTGGACTAATCTGCCCTTATATATTTGCAAGGTTTAGTTACTTGTTTCCTTCAGGTCCCTTCAAAGTGCACCTGATCAGTAGGGCCTTCTCTGACTACTCCACTTACAACAGCAACCTTCTCATTCCTGCCAGCACTCTATGTCTCTACTTCCTGCTTTTTTTCCCCCTCCATAGCACTTATTGTCATCTGACACACTAGTTATTTCATCTGTGTTTTGCTTCTCTCTCCAGGGCCCCACAGAAAGAAAGCTCCATAAGAGCAAAGAATGGAGAAAGTAGAGGGGAAAGCTGATATGAGCAATAGAGTTCCTAAAATATACTTCAAAAATACCAAAATATCAAAAATACTAAGATAGCAATAATAAAAAGGAAAAGTATATGCTTTTAACGCCAGGTGAAAGAAACTTTCATGGTGATAACTTTAAGTGTCAAATATTACTTTTTAATAAGTAAGCTAGGCCCAAAGTCCTAAGAAATTTATTCAATTCATTGTAAAAATTACAGAAACATAATGATTCTCCTATTTCGTCACTTACTCGCATTGATATCTTTGAATTTTAGGTTTGCCATGACCACAGCATTCAAAACTAATCTTGCTTCATTCCTTCATTTGGCAATGAGAATTCTGATTTTAAAAACAGTGACTGAACCCAAAATCTCAAAGCTGTAGGTTGCAGTAATGGTAACTTCCAAATAGAGATCAAGTCACAGATTCAAGGGCTGAAACATTGCCCAGGTCTGACTTCCAGCTCTGACCACACACACTAAGCAATCACTCAAAAGGACTGAGGGCTCTGCATCTCTTTTAGGAAAGCTCACCTGACATTCTAAGTTAGAATATATAGAAATATAGAGAAGCAGAAATATAGAATATATAGAGGGAGAAAGCAAAAAGTCTTTGCATCTGGTCTCATTCAAAGAGATTAGATATCCAAGCAATGTTAGAATCTTGCCATGCCATGAAAACACAAGGTCTGGAAGTGAGGGGGAAGAAAAGACAAAAAAACCAGGGAAGTCCCGACAGTTCAGTATTGATGGATTCTGTAATTAGTTCCCTCCATACCTGCCAACCAATCTACAGAGAGGTGAGCTGCCTTCAGTGGTGGTATTCATACTTGAGAAAGCAGAGGATGTTGGGACTCAGCAAGGAATCACAATAGTTATTACCAGAAATTAGCCAAACAAAACAAAATTTGTGGGACTTCCCTAGTGGCATAGTGGTTAAGAATGTGCCTGCTGGGGAGACCTTCAAGATGGCGGAGGAGTAAGACATGGAGATCACCTTCCTCCCCACAAATACATCAGAAATACATCTACATGTGGAACAACTTGTGCAGAACACCTACTAATTGCTGGCAGAAGACCTCAGACTTCCCAAAAGGCAAGAAACTCCCCACGTACCTGGGTAGGGCAAAAGAAGAAAGAAAAAACAGACAAAAGAACAGGGACGGGGCCTGCACCTCGGGGAGGGAGCTGTGAAGGAGGAAAATTTTCCGCACACTAGGAAGCCCCTTCACTGGTGGATATGGGGGGTGGAGGTGGGGAAGCTTCAGAGCCACAGAGGAGAGCGCGGCAACAGGGGTGCAGAGGGCAAAGCGGAGAGATCCCCGCACAAAGGATCCGTGCCGACCAGCACTCACCAGCCCGAGAGGCTTGTCTGCTCACCCGCCAGGGTGGGTGGGGGCTGGGAGCTGAGGCTCGGGCTTCGGTCGGATCCCAGGGAGAGGACTGGGGTTGGCTGAGTGAACACAGCCTGAAGGGGGCTAGTGCGCCACAGCTAGCCAGAGGGAGACCAGAAAAAGTCTGGACGTGCCTAAGAGTCAAGAGACCGTTGTTTCTGGGTGTGCGAGGAGAGGGGATTCAGAGCAGCGCCTAAACGAGCTCCAGAGATGGGCACGAGCCGCGGCTATCAGCGCGGACCCCAGTGACGGGCATGAGACGCTAAGGCTGCTGCTGCAGCCACCAAGAAGCCTGTGTGCAAGCACAGGTCACTCTCCACACCTCCCCTCCCGGGAGCCTGTGCAGCCCGCCACTGCCAGGGTCCCATGATCCAGGGACAACTTCCCCGGGAGAACGCACGGCGCGCCTCAGGCTGGTGCAACGTCATGCTGGCCTCTGCCGCCGCAGGCTCACCCCACACTCCGTACCCCTCCCTCCCCCCGGCCTGAGTGAGCCAGAGCCCCCTAATCAGCTGCTCCTTTAACCCCATCCTGTCTGAGCGAAGAACAGATGCCCTCAGGTGACCTACATGCAGAGGTGGGTCCGAATCCAAAGCTGAACCCCAGGAGCTGAGTGAACAAAGAAGAGAAAGGGAAATCTCTCCCAGCAGCCTCAGGAGCAGTGGATTAAATCTCCACAATCAACCTGATGTACCCTGCAACTGTGGAATACCTGAATAGACAACAAATCATCCCAAATTGAGGAGGTGGACTTTGGGAGCAACTGTAGACTTGGGGTTGCTGTATGCAACTGACTGGTTTCTGGTTTTATGTTTATCTTAGTTTAGTATTTAGAGTTTATTATCACTGGTAGATTTGTTTATTGATTTGGTTGCTCTCTTCCTTTTTTTTATATATATAGATATATACATATATTTTTCCATTTTCTCTTTTTGTGAGTGTGTATGTGTATGCTTCTTTGTGTGACTTTGTCTGTATAGCTTTGCTTTTACCATTTGTCCCAGGGTTCTTTCTGTCCGTTTGTTTTTTTTTTTTTTTTAGTATAGTTCTTAGCACTTGTTATCATTGGTGGATTTGTTTTTTGGTTTGGTTGCTCTCTTCTTTCTTTCTTCTTTTTTTTTTTTTACTTTTTAAATTTTTTAATAATTTTTAAACTTTATTTATATTTTAATAACTTTATTTCTTTTTATTTTATTTTTTTCTCCCTTTTCTTCTGAGCCATGTGGCTGACAGGGTCTTGGCGCTCTGGTCGGGTGTCAGGCCTGTGCCTCTGAGGTGGGAGAGCCGAGTTCAGGACACTGGTCCACCAGACACCTCCCAGCTCCACGTAATATCAAACAGCGAAAGCTCTCCGACAGATCTCCATCTCAAAGCTGAGACCCAGCTCCACTCAACGACCAGCAAGCTACAGTGCTGGACACCCTATGCCAAGCAACTAGCAAGACAGGAACAGAACCCCAACCATTAGCAGAGAGGCTGCCTAAAATCATAATAAGGTCACAGACACCCCAAAACACCACTGGATGCGGTCCTGCCCACCAGCAAGACAAGATCCAGCCTCATCCACCAGAGCATAGGCACTAGTCCCCTCCACCAGGAAGCCTACACAACCCACTGAACCAACCTTAACCACTGGGGGCAGACACCAAAAACAATGGGAACTACGAACCTTCAGCCTGTGAAAAAGAGACCTCAAACACAGTAAGTTAAGCAAAATGAGAAGACAGAGAAACACACAGCAGATGAAGGAGCAAGGTAAAAACCCACCAGACCAAACAAACGAAGAGGAAATTGGCAGTCTACCTGAAAAAGAATTCTGAGTAATGATAGTAAATATGATCCAAAATCTTGGAAATAGAATGGAGAAAATACAAGAAACGTTTAACAAGGACCTAGAAGAACTAAAGAGCAAACAAACAATGATGAACAACATGATATATGAAATTAAAAATTCTCTAGAAGGAATCATTATCAGAATAACAGAGGCAGAAGAACGAATAAGTGACCTGGAAGATAAAATAGTGGAAAAAACTACTGCAGAGCAGAATAAAGAAAAAAGAATGAAAAGAATTGAGGACAGTCTCAGAGACCTCTGGGACAATATTAAACGCACCAACATTCGAATTATAGGGGTCCAAGAAGAAGAAGAGAAAAAGAAAGGGACTGAGAAAATATTTGAAGAGCTTATAGTTGAAAACTTCCCTAATGTGGGAAAGGAAATAGTCAATCAAGTCCAGGAAGCGTAGAGAGTCCCATACAGGAAAAATCCAAGGAGAAACATGCCAAGACACATACTAATCAAACTATCAAAAATTAAATACAAAGAAAAAATATTAAAAGCAGCAAGGGAAAAACAACAAATAACATACAAAAGAATCCCCATAAGGTTAACAGCTGATCTTTCAGCAGAAACTCTGCAAGCCAGAAGGGAGTGGCAAGACATATTTAAAGTGATGAAAGGGAAAAACCTACAACCAAGATTACTCTACCCAGCAAGGATCTCATTCAGATTCAACAGAGAAATTAAAACCTTTACACACAAGCAAAAGCTAAGAGAATTCAGCACCACCAAACCAGCTTTACAACAAAGGCTAAAGGAACTTCTCTAGGCAGGAACTGCAAGAGAAGGAAAAGACCTACAAAAACAAACCCAAACAATTAATAAAATGGTAATAGGAACATACATATTGATAACTACCTTAAATGTAAATGGATTAAATGCTCCCACCAAAAGACATAGACTGGCTGAATGGATGCAAAAACAAGACCCGTATATATGCTGTCTACAAGAGACCCACTTCAGACTTAGGGACACATACAGACAGAAAGTGAGGGGATGGAAAAAAGATATTCCACGGAAATGGAAATCAAAAGAAAGCTGGAGTACCAATTCTCATATCAGACAAAATAGACTTTAAAATAAAGACTATTATAAGAGACAAGGACACTACATAATGATCAAGGGATCAATCCAAGAAGAAGATATAACAATTGTAAATATTTATGCAGCCAGCATAGGAGCACCTCAATACATAAGGCAAATGTTAACAGCCATAAAAGGGGAAATCAACAGTAACACAATCATAGTAGGGGACTTTAACACCCCACTTTCACCAATGGACTGATTATCCATGATGAAAATAAACAAAGAAACACAAGCTTTAAATGACACATTAAACAAGATGGGCTTAACTGATATTTATAGGACATTCCATCCAAAAACAACAGAATACACTTTCTTCTCACATGCTCATGGAACATTCTCCAAGATCATATCTTTGGTCACAAATCAATCCTTGGTAAATTTAAGAAAATTGAAACCGTATCAAGTATCTTTTCCAACCACAGTGCTGTGAGACTAGATATCAATTACAGGAAAAAATCCGTTAAAAATACAAACACATGGATGGTAAACAGTACACCACTTAATAACCAAGAGATCACTGAAGAAATCAAAGAGGAAATCAAAAAATACCTAGAAACAAATAAAAATGAAAACATGATGACCCAAAACCTATGGGATGCAGCAAAAGCAGTTCTAAGAGGGAAGTTTATAGCAATACAATCCTACATCAAGAAACAAGAAACATCTCAAATAAACAACCTAACCTTACACCTAAAGCAATTAGAGAAAGAAGAACAAAAAAACCCCAAAGTTAGCAGAAGGAAAGAAATCATAAAGATCAGATCAGAAATAAATGAAAAAGAAATGAAGGAAACGATAGCAAAGATCAATAAAACTAAAACCTGGTTCTTTGAGAAGATAAACAAAATTGATAAACCATTAGCCAGACTCATCAAGAAAAAAAGGGAGAAGACTCAAACCAATAGAATTGGAAATGAAAAAGAAGAAGTAACAACGGACACTGCAGAAATACAAAGGATCATGAGAGATTACTACAAGCAACTATATGCCAATAAAATGGACAACCTGGAAGAAATGGACAAATTCTTAGAAAAGCACAACCTCCAGAGACTGAACCAGGAAGAAATAGAAAATATAAACAGACCAATCACAAGCAGTGATATTGAGACTGTGATTAAAAATCTTCCAACAAACAAAAGCCCAGGACGAGATGGCTTCACAGGCGAATTCTATCAAACATTTAGAGAAGAGCTGACACCTATCCTTCTCAAACTCTTCCAAAATATGGCAGAGGGAGGAACATTCCCAAACTCATTCTATGAGGCCACCATCACCGTGACACCAAAACCAGACAAGGATGCCACAAAGAAAGAAAACTACAGGCCAGTATCACTGATGAACATAGATGCAAAAGTCCTCAACAAAATACTAGCAAACAGAATCCAGCAGCACATTAAAAGGATCATACACCATGATCAAGTGGGGTTTATCCCAGCAATGCAAGGATTTTTCAGTATTCGCAAATCAATCAATGTGATAAACCATACTAACAAACTGAAGGAGAAAACCCATGTTATCATCTCAATAGATGCAGAAAAAGCTTTTGACAAAATTCAACACCCATTTATGATAAAAACCCTCCAGAAAGTAGGCATAGAGGGAACTTACCTCAACATCATAAAGCCCATATATGACAAACCCACCACCAACATCGCTTTCAATGGTGAAAAACTGAAACTACTTCCTCTAAGATCAGGAACAAGACAAGGTTGTCCACTCTCACCACTATTATTCAACATAGTTTTGGAAGTTTTAGCCACAGCAATCACAGAAGAAAAAGAAATAAAAGGAATCCAAATCAGAAAAGAAGAAGTAAAGCTGTCACTGTTTGCAGATGACATGATACTATACATAGAGAATCCTAAAGATGCTACCAGAAAACTACTAGAGCTAATCAATGAATTTGGTAAAGTTGCAGGATACAAAATTAATGCACAGAAATCTCTTGCATTCCTATACACTAATGATGAAGAATCTGAAAGAGAAATTAAGGAAACACTCCCATTTACCGCAACAAAAAGAATAAAATACCTGGGAATAAAGCTACCTAAGGAGACAAAAGACCTGTATGCAGAAAACTATAAGACACTGATGAAAGAAATTAAAGATGATACAAACAGATGGAGAGATATACCATGTTCTTGGATTGGAAGAATCAACATTGTGAAAATGACTATACTACCCAAAGCAATCTACAGATTCAATGCAATCCCTATCAAACTGCCAATGGCATTTTTCACAGAACTAGAACAAAAAATTTCACAATTTGTATGGAAACACAAAAGACCCCGAATAGCCAAAGCAATCTTGAGAAAGCAAAAAGGAGCTGGAGGAATCAGGCTCCCTGACTTCAGACTATTCTGCAAAGCTACAGTAATCAAGACAGTATGGTACTGGCACAAAAACAGAAATATAGATCAATGGAACAGGATAGAAAGCCCAGAGATAAACCCACGCACATATGGTCACCTTATTTTTGATAAAGGAGGCAAGAATACACAATGGAGAAAAGACAGCCTCTTCAATAAGTGGTGCTGGGAAAACTGGACAGTGACATGTAAAAGAATGAAATTAGAACACTTCCTAACACCATACACAAAAATAAACTCAAAATGGATTAAAGACCTAAATGTAAGGCTAGACACTATAAAACTCTTAGAGGAAAACATAGGCAGAACACTCTATGACATAAATCACAGCAAGATCCTTTTTGACCCAGCTCCTAGAGAATGGAAATAAAAACACAAATAAACAAATGGGACCTAATGAAACTTAAAAGCTTTTGCACAGCAAAGGAAACCATAAATAAGACCAAAAGACAACCCTCAGAATGGGAGAAAGTATTTGCAAATGAAGCAACTGACAAAGGATTAATCTCCAAGATTTACAAGCAGCTCATGCAGCTGAATAACAAAAAAACAAACAACCCAATCCAAAAATGGGCAGAAGACCTAAACAGACATTTCTCCAAAGAAGATATACAGATTGCCAGCAGACACATGAAAGAATGCTCAACATCAGTAATCATTAGAGAAATGCAAATCAAAACTACAATGAGATATCATCTCACACCGGTTAGAATGGCCATCATCAAAAAATCTAGAAACAATAAATGCTGGAGAGGGTGTGGAGAAAAGGGAACCCTCTTGCACTGTTGGTGGGAATGTAAATTGATACAGCCACTATGGCGAACAGTATGGAGGTTCCTTAAAAAACTAAAAATAGAACTACCATACGACCCAGCAATCCCACTACTGGGCATATACCCTGAGAAGACCATAATTCAAAAAGAGTCATGTACCAAAATGTTCATTGCAGCTCTATTTACAATAGCCAGGACATGGAAGCAACCTAAGTGTCCATCATCGGATGAATAGATAAAGAAGATGTGGCACATATATACAATGGAATATTACTCAGCCATAAAAAGAAATGAAATGGAGGTATTTGTAGTGAGGTGGATGGAGTTAGAGTTTGTCATACAGAGTGAAGTAAGTCAGAAAGAGAAAAACAAATACAGTATGCTAACACATATATATGGACTCTAAGGGAAAAAAAAAAAAAGGTCATGAAGAACCTAGTGGCAAGACGGGAATAAAGACACAGACCTACTAGAGAATGGACTTGAGGATATGGGGAGGGGGAGGGGTAAGATGTGACAGGGTGAGAGAGTGGCATGGACATATATATACTACCAAATGTAAAATAGATAGCTAGTGGGAAGCAGCCGCATAGCACAGGGAGATCAGCTCGGTGCTTTGTGACCACCGAGAGGGGTGGGATAGGGAGGGTGGGAGAGAGGGAGACGCAAGAGGGAAGAGATATGGGAACATATGTATATGTATAACTGATTCACTTTGTTATAAAGCAGAAACTAACACACCATTGTAAAGCAATTATACTCCAGTAAAGATGTTAAAAAAAAAAAAAAGATGAAAAGACAAACTTCAGAATGGGAGAAAATATTTGCAAATGAAGCAACTGACAAAGGATTAATCTCCAAAATTTACAAGCAGCTCATGCAGCTCAATATCAAAAAAACAAACAACCCAATCCAAAAATGGGCAGAAGAGCCAAATAGAAATTTCTCCAAAGGAGATATATAGATTGCCAAAAAACACATGAAAGAATGTTCATCATCACTAATCATTAGAGAAATGCAAATCAACACTACAATGAGGTATCACCTCACACCAGTCAGAATGGCCATCATCAAAAAATCTACAAACAAAAAGTGCTGGAGAGGGTGTGGAGAAAAGAGAACCCTCTTGCACTCTTGGTGGGAATGTAAATTGATACAGCCACTACGGAGAACAGTATGGAGGTTCCTTAAAAAACTAAGACTAGAATTACCACATGACCCAACAATCCCACTACTGGGCATATACCCTGAGAAAACCATAATTCAAAAAGAGTCATGTACCACAATGTTCATTGCAGCACTATTTACAATAGCCAGGACATGGAAGCAACCTAAATGCCCATCGACAGATGAATGGATAAAGAAGACATGGCACGTATATACAGTGGAATATTACTCAGCCATAAAAAGAAACGAAATTGAGTTATTTGTAGTGAGGTGGATGGACCTAGAGACTGTCATACAGAGTGAAGTAAGTCAGAAAGAGAAAAATAAATACCATATGCTAACACATATATATGGAATCTAAAAAAAAAAAAAAAAAAAAAAGGTTCTGAAGAACCTAGGGGCAGGGCAGGAGTAAAGACGCAGACATAGAGAACGGACTTGAGGACACGGGGAGGGGGAAGGGTAAGCTGGGACGAAGTGAGAGAGTGGCATGGACATACATATACTACCAAATGTAAAATAGATTGCTAGTGGGAAGCAGTCGCATAGCACAGGGAGATCAGCTTGGTGCTTTGTGACCCCTAGAGGGGTGGGATAGGGAGGAGGGAGGGAGACGCAAGAGGGAGGAGATATGGGGATATATGTATATGTATAGGTGATTCACTTTGTTATAAAGCAGAAACTAACACACCATTGTAAAGCAATTATACTCCAATAAAGATGTTTAAAAAAGAAATCTGCCTGCCAATCAATGCAGGGGAACACTGGTTCAATCCCTGGTCCAGGAAGATGCTACATGCCGCAGAGCACCTAAAGCCCATGCACCACAACTACTGAGCCTGTGCTCTAGAGCTTGCGTGCTGCAACTACTGTCCCCTGCATTGGCAGGTGGATTCTTAACCACCGCACCACCAGGCAAGTCCCTAATAACATTTTAAGAAACATTATTCTGAATAACTAGACACTACTTGACACTGTCAACACATAATTAATCTGCTGGTTAACTAGATGCTTGTTATGAGGAGAGGTAGCTAACTAAGCATGTGGTTTCTGGAAACAGTTTTAAGCTGGGCTGTTTTCTGCCAGAGAAACAAAGGGCAAGCCTTGCTAGGCCTCCTTATCTAGGTCTCTAAAAGTACTTTTTGGTTTGGGTATCACAAAAGGGGTTAAAAATACTTGAGGCTACCAAAAAAGCCTAATAAGACATCTGGGTGCTGTGGCTGTCACTGTCAGGGCAGCCTTGGAGGGAATGCCCGTATCAGTTCAGTTTATCAGATGGACAGCTGATCAACATAAAACAGATTTGCTCTGGGCAGACTGAGTTGAGCTTCCTGACATGAATTCCAATGAGAGCCCTCTGCACTCTACCACTGAGCTCTGACATTTTTTACTGTTACAGCTCCCTGGACATATGGGAATCCCTAGTGATGAGCACATAAAGCTGCCTCTAACTCAAGTGACGGCTCATTTCCCCCGGTTGAAGGCAGACATTAATATCCTGAGGAGATCAGACCCGCCTCTCTGACTCCCATCTACCGAAGCAAAACGACTGTCCTATTTCTTCATTTAATAAGCTTTTAATGAAGAAAAGCAAAACCCCCTCTCTGACTGCAGCACAGTCCTACATGAAAAGGTTATACAAATACATCTGATTCTGTGTCAAAGTTTCCAAAATACCCGTCCCCCTCCCCACTGGAGTATAGATTCTGTCACTTGCCCTCACACAGTGCTCATTCTTTCTGCTGCAGTACAGGAGTTTGGTTCTCTGCTCCGATAATTATGAGCCGTCTCTACATTATGGCAGGTGGAGGATTAAAGAACTGATTACAAAGAGCACGCTGGTGTTTCCATTTTCATTACAAACCTCTTTCTTCGAAGGTTCATCATTTAGCTATGAAATTTGCTACAGGCTCAACCAGACTGGGAGAAATGGCAGTCCAGTGAAACCCAGATAATACACCAGAAAATGCTTGGGAGCTACGTTAGAATAGGAGAAAGCTAAAAATATTTGGTGAATTGGAGTTGCCATGCATAGTTTGGTTTTAGGAGGGATGAAAGGAAGAATGTGTGATGGCAAACGAAGAAGACAAGCAGATTTTTACCTGTGAATCTTGGAGATTGTTTAAAAATATGGGGAATCAGAATCATTACTGAACTTTAGTGCTGGGCCCAATACCTATTGGCAGGGCTCTGTGAGTTCTGAATTGTTCATGAGAGGCTGCGGTTTGAGTTTTCTTTTGAAAGCAAGTAGGGGTTAGGAGAAATGCAAAGGCTGCATGTTAAATGGGGCACAGGAAGCACTGTGGGATGGAAATGTCATTCTGCAAAGACCTCTCCAACTGAATAACAGGAGGCAATGATGTCTGAAAAGGCAACTTTGGCAGGCTTCGTTTAGACCATGAAATGTGTCTAAGGCTAGGAAATGTGAAGGTAAGGTGAGCGTAAAGGGGCAAAGATTTGTTTCCTATGAAAAAAAGGTGTCAGGGTATAGGCTATAAAGTGATATGCTTTACATTCGACTGCTTACACTTGCTATCTAATCAACCTAGGAATCTAGAGTCACAGATCCTAAATGTTCCCCCAAATATTTTGTGAATAAAAGTAGAGTGGTTCCCCAACGTGTTTAAACTACAGACAATAAAAACCATGGACAGGTACTCAGTGTGCACAATTCATAACCTACTACATCCCAGATATTATGATTTTGTAAAAATAGAATCTCATTTAATCTTCACCAAGTTTAGTTATTAACCCTATTTTACAGATGAAGAAATAGATTTCCACAGGGGAAAGAAATGCCAGAGAGCCTCTACAGGAAATACTTACTACCCAAGAGAGGGAAAGACATACAATCTGAACATTAAATGAAAGGAATATTTAAAAATCAAATGGCATTTCTAAATACCACTTTAAACAATTAGATCCTACAAAATACTCTTTTTACCATGCATAAAATTATTTTCAGACTATAGTTCACTGAAGGCTACTTTATCTTCTTTTTAAAAACAGCTTTATTGAGATATAATTTATATATCATAAAATTCACCTATTTTTAACTGTACAATTCACTGAATTTTAGTATTTACAGAGTTGTACAACCATCACTACAACCTAATTTTAGAACATTTCCATCACCCTAAAAAATAAACCTTATGCTCATTTAGAGTCACTCTTAATTTAGGCTATTTGTCTTGATTTTTGTTTTAATTTTTCAAATTTTTAAAATTTGAATTTTTAAAATGAAAAAAATTTTTTTAATTTAAATTTTTAAAATTTTAAATGAAATTAATTATAAAGAGCAACAATTATAAAATGGAAATGTCAACATACTTTTACTGAAAAAATATTACAATCTGTGACAAAGAGTGAAATGTCCACATGATATACATGCTCTTCAAAGCCAAATATAAATGACAGATCTATTAGGTATCTGAAAGTAATGCTTGTTTTTAAAAAACTGACTATAAAGTATCTCAAAGGACATATGCAGAAAATGGTATCCATATACAGCTTTCAAGCAAATTACTTTGAAAGACAAATGTATAGTTTGTTTATTCACCAATAAATAAACAAACAAACCGTATTACTTTATAATCACACCCCACACCCCAGGCAACCTTTAAGTTTCACATTTCTCCTTTAGTGTGTTTCTGTTTACATCCAAAGAAACAACAGAAATGTTCAAAAGGCTGCCACAGGAAAGCTGCAAGGAAAGGAGTAACACATACATAAGAAGTAATGAAAAACTGTGAATCACAATTTAGATGCGATAAAAAGCTATCTCCATTTGTTTTTTCAAATTGTACTACTTTATTTAATTCCAATATGGACTTAATGTGTGTTCACTGGAATGCAAATCCATGACTACTGATTTCAAGTGAAACAAGCATGCCACCCAAATTTCTTTTTCATAGAAAAGTGGTACAGGAAGATTAAAACTCACCTTTAAAACATCACAGCAATTAAATGGTCTACTTACAAAAATAAATCATACAAGTCAGATGAGAAAATACTCTTACTGTAAAAAAATCAAAACAATACAAAAGTATATTGAGATAAGCTGTTCAGTGTGATAGACGCTAACCACATGCAGTATTAAGCACTTAAAACATCACTGGTCTGAACTGGGATGTCCTTCAGCATTAAAGACAGTAAAATTTTTTTAAAAATCTCAATAATAAGTGCTTTACATTGAAGATGTTAAAATGATAATATTTTAGCTATGTTAGTTTAAATAAAATATATTAGCATTAATTACACACATTTTCTTTTACATTTTTAGTATGGTTACTAGCAAATTTAAAATTATATTCCTGTGGGGTCCTACCAGGTTCATTATCCCTCCATCTTACTTCCTTCCCCAGAAGTTCTCTCCCTTACAGTTTACCATATTTTCTTTCAGACTTTTGCTATATGTTTTTAACATGTTTATAAACATATAGCAAATGCAATGCATTTATAAACAGAGCAAATGCCATGCATTTTCCTATAAAAATGAGTTCATACTGTATATATATTGTACTGTAACTTGCTTTATTCACTTAAGGTAGTTTGTAGAATTTTCTTATCACTACATATGGGACTACTTAATTCTTTTTAATGATAGATATTTATGGATATACCATAATGTTCTCCAGACCTCATTAATAAATATTTAGGTCATTTCCTATTTTCTAATATTATAAACAATACTTCAGTGAACATCCTCATACATATATCTATGTGCATAATGTGGAAGTATTTCTGTAGGATAAACCCCCTAAGAAGTGAAACTGTGTTAGATATTGCTAAACGGGCTATTCTACTTTCAAAATAAAAAGAAAAATTATCTGGTTTGTGGCAGTCCATAATTTCTCCATGAGTCTCTGAAATGACAAGGACATAAACTTCATGTCAGAGACTCAGGGAAGAAAAGCAATTCTAAGCTATGTCCTGAAGTCAGCCCAGACTTAGCCAATTGATTATTGTGGTGAACACCTTTTGGGTGATCACCCTGATAACGATTCCCTTTTCTCTGGAAATGCTGCCTCCTCATCCCCTACTGAGATCGTAACGTGGGTAGTAGCTGTCATGTCTCTTCTATGTGGGCTCAGTCTCCCCTACCCTGGCTGAGTGACATAGAGCTGAGCACCTGGCCTAATTAAGGGCACTCAGATTCTTTCTTCAGGGAATCTGAAATTCAGGGTTATCTGGGAATTGCAAAAGGCAATGTTCCAAAGCAGCATTTATGATCTTCAGATATTCAAGTATCATACTCAAGTATGCAGTCATTTCTGCATATACCACATATACTCTTATGTATTTAAGGTTTTCTTTAAATCTTATCTTCAAATTCTCTTTTAGGATTTGTTTAGAGACACCTTATGGCAAAGAGCTTAAGAGTGCAGATTCTGTAGCCAGACTGCCTAGATCCATATCTCAGCTCTGCTATTTATTAGCTGTGTGATCGTGAACAATTTGCTCAACCACTCTCAGAGCCTAGTCTTTTCATCTGTAAAATGGGGATAATAAAAGCACATGTCAGTGTTGTGGGCGTCAGATGACTCTATGTATACTTCTTAGAACAATAACATCACACAGTAAGGGCTCAATAAACATTAACTATTACTGCTTTTAAATCAATTCACCTTTCAATTAAAATAAAGCTTGAGAGGAAACTTTACATCCCAATTATCTCGTTAGTACATGTCAGGAGTGAGGCACCTACAGAGCAGCACGACCTGAACCTGTGGTGACAGGGAGTCATCCATTACAGTACCACAGGCATTCTTACAGGGGCATCCTGGGCTTGGTATAGACCACAGAGTCCCCTGGACTTCTAGATGCCTCCCTTGGTGATGGGCAATCCTTTCCTATCTCTCTAGTTCAATCACCACTCCCTACCCCTGTCCAGCCCTTGAAGTTCTTCTATGAATCTTTTAAAAAATGCACTGATCTAGACTAACACATCTATATTACAGATGAGGAATCAGTAGATTGAAAAGGTCTACTGAATTACTTAAGGTCCCATGGGTTGTAGATATTAGAACTAAAATCCAGGTGCCCTAACTCCCATTCTGTGTTTTTCCTTCTATACTCATTAAGTTTGTTTTATGAGCAAAGAAAATACTTTTTTCATATTGATACCTCACCTACTTGAAAAGAAAACTGCTAAGAATTGCAAGTAATCTCAATGGTTGGGCCAGGTACAACTCCAGAAAGGTGGTAAGCTTGATTTCTGTGTTCCTATCTTCCCACAACACTTGAAGTATCTGTGTCTTCCTATTCTAATCTTGCCTCCTCACATCAGAACCTTTGGGAATAATTATGAGTCATTTATACTTTACCATGAATTAAGTTTATCTAAATAGTGACTTTTGTTATCAGAAAGCTCTGGTTTTAAATCCTGGCTTCATTTCCTATGAGCTGCAAAACCTTAACAAGTTATTTCATCCCTCCCAAATCTCGGTTTTCTATTGTTTGAAAATGGGCCAAACAACAGGTATTTCATATGACTTTTGTAAGGAAGAAGTAAACTTCATTCACTGAGCAAGCAATAAAGATTTATGTAATACCAACTATCGGCTGGGTAACAGACAAGGTTTTTTCTTAATTACACTGATTGCTTTAACGGGTAGACAGATAATGAATGTCTTATTTCTTTTTTCCCATTTTTACAAAATGGGACTAGTTCTCTAGCTCTATTTATTCATTCAAGAGACATTTAGTAAGTAGTTGTTACCTGACAGGTACTACCCAGGCACGAGGAATACAGAGTAGGCTAAAACATGGTTCCAGAAACCTATACTATCGTGGGAAGGGGCTTGACATGGTTCTTAGACCTTTCAAAGCTAAACACCAAATTTAGGGCCTTTTTCAGAAAAGAATTATAATGAGGACCTTGGATGCCCATCATCCAATTCTGCTGCCTCAGTTACAGAGGTAGAAATCTAGGTCCAGAAATTCTAAGTACTTTATTCAAGGCCATACAGGTAGTTATCCATTGTATCTAGGAGTACAACCCTTATCTTCTAATCTTTTCTATATATAATGCTACCCCAAGGAGCAGATAAAATAATTTAAGTGTAAGTTTTCTAGATGGAAGTTTCTCAAAAAATTTCTGTTTAGTGACAAAATCAGGTGGCACAGAATAATCATTCTTTTATTATGCTGGAATGTATATGTTCCAGAAATTATAACTTATTAGTGGTCTTTCAGATATGTATATGGTATGCAGATATGCAATATACAGAAATTTAAAAAAATTGAACTAGTATTTGACAAGCAATCTTAAAAATCAATTAATTTGATTACATGGTATTAAATAATCAAAGAGGATCACAGAGATGAATTTCATAATCCAATTTGTGAAATTTTTCTTTTTCTGCATAATAAACAGAAATAGATATATTTGAAAATAGCTCCTGATCACCTCAGAAAATACATTAGCTTTACAAATTATGTTAAGTTCGCAAATGTTGGCTTCAAACCCCAAATAGTTCTGAACATAAGTATCTGGTTTTTATAGAGACTTCTAAGACCATGTTACTTTTGGTTGCACCCCAGTGATCGTTCTCTTTCCCTGTATGTAACCATGACTTCTCATCCTGGCCTTCTGGATCCACAGTGCTCACCTCTACTCCTGGAAAGGCAAGTAATATGCTTATTTAAATATGCACACATTTTAAGAACATACTTTTTAAACAAACAACTAATAAAATGTACTTTCAAAGAATGGACAAACGTGCACATGGCTCTGCCAGTCCTGTATATTGTGAGCTGTGATGTGCCAGGCGTTGTGCTTGGCGCTGCCTTTACCCTGTAAACACGCTGGAGTACTGTTCCCAAGGAGCTTAAGGCCTGGCAGGGACAAAAAACAAAAACGAAAACAACAAAACCAGAAACAGACATCTGAACACGCCCCCTGTTCACCCCAGAAAATACATTAACTTTGCGAAGGGATAAAACTATATATCCTAATCAGGAAACATTTTATTCATGCTTTCAACTGAAATACAAGGTAGCATCTCAAAAAGTCTGGACTTAGGGCTTCCCTGGTGGCGCAGTGGTTGGGAGTCTGCCTGCCGGTGCGGGGGACGCGGGTTCGGGCCCTGGTCTGGGAGGATCCCACATGCCGCGGAGCAACTGGGCCCGTGAGCCACAACTACTGAGCCTGCGCGTCTGGAGCCTGTGCTCCGCAACAAGAGAGGGCGCGACAGTGAGAGGCCCGCGCACCGCGATGAAGAGTGGCCCCCGCTCGCCGCAACTGGAGAAAGCCCTCGCACAGAGATGAAGACCCAACACAGCCAAAAATAAATTAATTAATTAATTAAAAAAAAAAAAAAAAAAAGTCTGGACTTAAAGAATTAAATGGAGGGAATTTCCTGGCAGTCCAGTAGTTAGGACTCCGCACTTTCATTGCCATGGGCCCAGGTTCGACCCCTGGTCAGGGAACTAAGATCCCGCAAACCGCCCGGCACAGCCAAAAATAAAAAAAGAATTAAATGGAGACCTCGAAGCTCATCTAATATACTTCCAACTCATAGACAAGCACTTCTACTCTATAAGACTTTTCAGTAAGCAAGCAGTTGAGAGTGTGGCTGCCTATATTATTGTGCTTATTCTGAGCAAACTCTGCAATGTCTAACTATCCAAGTAATCTGATTTTTTCCATTTCTTGTGGGCTTTATCTTGCCTTTCATGTCTTTATACATTTCCACATTTAATCATCTTGGCACTCTGCTACCATTATTATCTTCCCCACTCACTGGTCTAGTTAATTCTTATGTCCACAGTATGATTTTCTTAAAGGAAACCAGCTTCCTTTCACCACTCTGCATTTTTAGACGTTCCTCCAATCAAGTCCAATCACTTAAAGAGTAATCTAAGCCTACAGTAATCATTTAAAAAATACTGATGACTCTTCTTATAAATGTGTTTGTAAGTTTAAAAAATAAGAAGGTTGTAAGGAATAAGATAAACCTAAAATATCCGAGTATAAGTCACCAACTTCCCTTATTAAAAACCTTGCTGATAGTTGATGATACCAAATGGTTCACAAGCTAATTTGGAAGTCAAAGATCAGCAGAATGTAATAAGAAAGGAGAAAGAGTCATTTAATAAACACTCACTCAATTCAGATTATATATAGCCCCATTACAGTAAGCTAAAATATGTTAACCTTAATATATGTATTTCACAACCACATGAAATAGCTCACTCCTGAGTTAATTCATGGAGAAAAAAAACTCTAAAAGCAAAATACTTTATTTGTAACTTAAATGAGTCAGAACAGGTGAAAATTGAGAAAACTTAACCTGGGTTATCTGATTATCACTATTCTCAATAAAAATATTAATAGAATACCCACTATGTGTCAGACCCCAGAAATAGAAATTATAAGTGTTTTTGTTCTATCCCTGAGTATGTATCGAAGTATGAGTGTATATGTATTCTTTCTCTTAAAGTTGTTTAAGACATGGTCTCTGCCCTGAGGGCTCACAGTTTAGTTGGGTATAGACCACAGTGACACAAAAAAATTTAACAAGAAAACTATATAGCATATAGTAAATGTAAAATGAATGCCACAGTCCGTAATTGCTGTAGAGACACACAGCGATGATCACTGAGGACATGGGGGAGTAATGGGAAGGCTCCATGGAAGAGGTAACAGGAGAGCTGGACTTTTCTTGATCAGTGGGAGCAAGGATGCTGCTGCTCACCCCCGCCATGCCGTGCGTGGCTGCCACAGCGCTGCTGTGGGTGCGTGTGTGGGAGGGCGGGGGCGGCTCTCCAGTCCGCTTGCTGATGCTACTGCTGCTGCTGGTCCCAACAGGGCTCACTGCCCCTGCCAGACAATGAACAAAGTCGACAGCTGCCATGGAATGGTTCGAGAATGGCTGCAGCCAGCAGACAGAAACAGGAATATGGGCGGAGCGTAGGTTTAGGACAAAGGCTCGGGTGTCTCCTCTCAGACAGGGCCTGAGAGGAAAAGAAATGAGAACAATACAAGCAAGGAGGAGAAAAGTCCAGGAACATCCTTTATCCTCTGGCCATAGTACCAAATGGCTTGGATAAATTAAGGAGAACGAAATAATGGAATTGCTACTATTTGCCCAAAAGTCATTTTCACACAGAGACAGAAGAAAATTAACATGCTTCTTATTTATATTTTGCTTAAGTAAGGTTACCTAAACCAAAGAAATGTGAATTAACAGTTGGGTCTTAGAAACTGCAGTAAAATATTCACTGCCAATTAATTATCAGAATGTCAAGTCATTATACTACCTAATTTCACCAGCATACTTTCATCTGGACACAAGTGCCCAGCTTGTGGTCTAAAACAGAGGCCTACATATTAATCAAAGTGAACTGACAGAATTAACTCAGATTGAAAGCAGAGAAATGAATAAGCTAACTTAGCCCTTTGTCTTCAATCTCATTCTGAAGAGAAGAATGCAGTGAAGACTTTATCAGGGGAGGTGATACAGAGAACACCCTGGCTTGCCCTTTTAGCAAGCCCTCTTGAAAGATAAAAAGGTACGCACAGTTCAGCCTCACTGGGTCTTAGGTTTAGGCAATAATTTAGATAGTTCCTAATTGAACTGCCTTCTGCTGTAAAGGTCTTGCCCTTCTCCATAGGAAAGGACTAAGCCAGGAGTCCCGAGAGAGGGGTTTGAGAGGGGATTGCTGGTGAAGTTTTGGTGCCCACAGAGAGAAAAGGGCAGGATGCTGGGTTGTTCCTCAGGGGGCTAAAGGTAAGTGGCTGCCATTCTGAATCCCTGCTAATAGCCGCAGTTTGATTTCTCTGTATTTCTACAAACACTTTATAGTTATTTGAATCATATTATTAATGACATATCTTGAGTAGTTTTATGGTACTACCTTTTCTTGGATATTTATCATGTTAAATTATCAATTATGAACATTTATTCATATAATATTTGATTTAAATCCTAAAGCAAGATCTAGAGTAACCTACCCAGCAATATCTGTATATGGTTTTTACTGATTGATAATATATTAAAGTCAAAAGAAAATTACATTAAACTTTGCTCATTACAAAACACATTTAAAATTCAAGTTCATTTAGAAAAAAATAAGCATGTTTTAAAATTCCGTTTCTTTCTTCTCTAAAGCACAATTTCGATAGGATCTAGGGTAAAAAAATGAGTAAAATACAGTACATTCCTTGAAGGGTTTGTAATCTGATTATGTGAAAGACAAAAGCAGATAATGTCAACAAAGCATGGTAAATACACTGCAGTTATTAAGAATATGAGTTTGGAGTAAGAAAGACCTGGTTTAAATCCCAGATCTGCCACTTACGGCTGTATGATCTTGGCTAAATTATTTAATGCCCCCAATCTTCACTGTCCTCATCTATCACTACTGACCCTTTAAGACTGTTGTGAGACGTGAATGAGATCACATGTGTAAAGTGCTTTCAACACCATGCCTGGCACATGGTCTGTACCCAGTGCATGGTAGCTATTACTGCTATCACCACTAATATTTGTATAGTCTTATGCACAATGTGCTATGGGAGCCCAGAAAAGGGATACTTAGCTTAGCCTGGGGATCAGGGAAGGTTTTCTGGAGAAGATGAGAGCTAAGCTGTGTCTTAAGGAATAGGTAAAGAGTTAGTCAGATGAAAAGAAGTAGGAATGGCATTCCAGGCTGAGGAAACAGCACAGTATACAGGGCACTGCAAATATTTGGTATTTGCTGGCAGGTCTAGTATAAGAATAGACGTCACTCAGTTCCCCCTTTCCTTGGCATCCTATAGCATAGCTGCTTCTTTCTCCACATAGTTTACCATCTATCCTCCCCAGAAATACCCAGCCTACCCCTGACAGCTACGTTGGCTTTGTCCTTTAAGGATAATTCAGCCTTACAAAGAAAAGCAGACCAGGCCTCTCTAGAACCTTACCAGAACCTGGTCTTTCCCTTTGTGACATGAGAAAGGGTAAACTGCAGAGGTAATGTAGCTGAGTTGAAGAGTCTGGGCTCTGGAGTTAGACTGCCTGGGTTCAAATCCTGGCCCCATCACTGTCACTCTGGGCAAGTTGCTTCACCTCTGTACTTCAGTCTTTTCTGTCTGTTAAAAGGGGATGATAATAATCTCTTAGGTTGCTGTGAGGATTCAGTGAGTTAATACATGTAAGAAAATTAGAACAGGGTCTGGCTACTAACAAAGATTAGCTATTATAAGCTAACAAAATTAAAATTCCATGTTTCACGGGCAGGACATCCTTGAGAAAGTAGAGACTGCACTAGATTAGAAACGTCATCTGTGAGGGGCGGAAGGAAGAAGGGAGAATAAAAGGGCAAAAAGAAGTATAATATTTACTGAGTACCTACTAGGTACCAAGAGTACTACATTAAGTGCTTCATATGTTTTTCCAAATGATCGTTATAACAGCTGTGCTAGGTAGGTAGTATTGTTCCTATTTTTATACATGAGTACACTGGGGCTCAGAAAGATCAAGAAATTTGCCTAGATAAATGGACAGAATCACAATTCAAAACCATGGGTGGATGAATACAGAGCCATGCTCTCTCAAACACCTACTTCTCTTCACCAGAATGGTGAAAATGGGCCTCCATCTTCTTAGCTTGAAAATTATGATATCAAACTTCACATTGCTAAGAAGAAACCTGAGAACTGCCTAAGTTTTCACATGATTTTTTGGGCCTACTCCAGGAAATATAAACATTTGTTCATGTTCTGATTTCATGTGTTATATGCTGAGGATTCCATTTCATAAAGATCATGAACTATAGGATATAAATCAAGAGTATATTTCCGTGTCCGAAGTTCAGAGCATATTACAATTATACAATGGGTAACAAAAATATTATTCTTTAGAACTCCAATTTTACATTTTCAGACATAAACTGACTAGGCCTACATTTGTTTTATAACATGAGGCAGGCCCAATTCTAATCTTTAATTTACATTTTTTTCCCAAGCTTAAATATTCTGTAAGGTGTTCTGTGGGTTTTTAATATCCTTGAGATTCATAATTTCATAGTAATTTGGCTTCTCAGGTATCTTTTTTTTCTATCAAAGAATATAAATTTCTTATAACAAAATGAGAATAAAGTTAGGAAAAATAAAGTTAAAGAAAACCATGGGAAAGGTGAATAATATCAGACTGCTTGGCTATAAAGCATTAACTTCATGAGCTGAACCCAGAAGTATAAACTATAGTCTTACAGATCTTATACATACCTAGGAGCTTTTCATATTGTCACTTCTTTGTCAATGGAGATGTCTTTTTCAAGTGTGGAGGAAAATCAATCTCTCTCTCTCTCTCTCTCTCACACACACACACACACACACACACACGCGCACACGGGACCTGTCACATGTTGGTCCTATATTGATAAAAGAGCACCAATCCTCGGGGGAAGCTTCAAATACTCTAAGACAAGAAGCTGCAAAGTGAGGTTGGGGGGCAGAGGAGAGCAGACAATCCTCTATAGAGATATTTTATATATATACATACAATTTTCTTAACCTAAAATATATATATATTTTTTCTTTAATTACAGTTTCCCATATAACCATTAGTAGGTTCCAGCGATGCAAGCCATATTTATAGAAGCAGCATGTCAAATAGGAGTTGACAATTACAGTCTCTATCAATACATATTATGCCAGATGGTAATGAGCCATCCACAAAGGGCTAGCCATCCAAAATAATCACGCCGCTTTCCAGAGAAATGTCGAAGAGGTTATGGTTTATTACACAGTGCTCATTAGATATACAGTGGCAGCATTAGCAATTTTTCCTTCATTTGTGTCTCATTTAAGGATCTGCCCCCACAAGCACAGTCAAATTAGTATACAAGGTTAAAACCATTATGCTCAGAAAAAAATTAAGTTGCATTCTATTTTACAGTAATGGTGGATCAAAGGTCCTCGGAATCTATTATTTGCGACACCATTATCTAACACAGAATATTAACAAAAGGGAAAAGAAAAGCAATGCCCTGCCAGCACAGCTTTGACAGGAACAAAGACAGACTGAAATAAGCAAACACCACATTACTTAATTAAGTATCCCTTAAAAAAAAAAAAAAACTATTTTAAAAATAATACTAAGGTTGTGACATCAACTGACAAAAGTCACAAAATTAAAGTTAATGAAGAAGCACCAACCTATACTTTGAAATGCTTTGTTCACCTATCAACTTATCTTAAACATTCTTTTACACTGCCTTTGTGCACAATTTGGTAATAAATTCACTTATTGCTATAAAGTATTTATTTTCTTAAAAAGATAACCTAGGTTCTCATCTTTGTGGCAAACCCACATTTATTAATATTTAATAAATTGGAAATTTGGATAAAACTATTATAGCTGGAAAGATCTGGTCAAAAAAGCAAATCTTGGAGTAGGTAACAAAAACTAAAATAGATACTACTAAAAAACAGCTACTTAATGGATTTTGTTAAATCATCAGATAACTGATTAATAGCATCTGAATTACTAACAGGGTAAACAGTTGTAGCAAAGAGCTCTTTTGAAGAGATTTCTAAAGCCCTGCTTGGTTGTTAATAAAATATTACAGTTAATTATAGTTAGAAGGATAATATTTCAAATGTACTTTCCCCATTTTTATTATTAACAGACTGTAATTGTAGTGGATATTCAAAGACCTCTTGCTTTCATTTAATGAACATTTATTTGGTGCCTGCCACATGTCAAACTGTGTGACAGGTTCTGAGAATTCGTCCCAAAATGGGGGGATGGGGACAGAAAACTATAGCTGTGTCCTTAAGAAGCTCATGGACAGATCAGTGAAGGATTCAGACAGGAAGTGAAATGATTTCAATCCTAGGCAACAACTGCTATCAAAGAAGTAAACACACGCAGGGGGCCAGGGGAGCCCAAATCTTGCTGGAGTAAGGGAAGTGTTCCCAAAGAAAGTAACACCTAAAGTGGGACCAAAAGGATAATTCTACCTAGTAGAGAACGAGGGGGAGAAATACACTGAGAATGTGGAGAAGTGGAGAGTGAGGGTGCTGAAGTGGGATCATTTACCTCAGAGAATCAGAAAATACAGTTTTAAGGAATCTCTTTTAAAAGCCAATCCAAATTAGAGGAAAATATCCCAACATTGGAATGATGGACTTTATGAAATAAAGTCAGCAAGGAAGGTCTAGGAAGTTCAAATGATCATGTTAAAAAAAAAAAAAAAGGTATCTTAAGGAAAACATTCCCTGGTTAGGTCCATGTATGATTAATGAAATTTCAGAGTGAATAAATGTATCATCCATTTAATGTTAACTCTAAGTCCAATTGAATAACTTGCCATGACCAAATTTTGAATTTCACTGGCTGTTCTAATTGTTCTTTACCCCCTCAAATGAGAGAAGTATCCTTGTGTCTTTCCTCTTAAACTGATAAAAGTATGAGCTATAATATACTATAGTCTAATATACGTGTGTCTACTCTTGAAATATGTGTAAAACATAGCAAACTTTTAGAGGGCAGAGAATAGAATTATTTCATTCTTTTGGTATGGTACCCACTACAGTTCAGGTATAATCAGATACCCACAAAAATTTGTTGTTGTTGTTGTTGTTTTTAACAGAAATGCCATTATGTTCTAATACAGCCTCTATACATAGCTATGGTCTAGGATATAATTAATTCCTGAATAGATTGTGGCATCATGATAGTAATACTTCATTTCTTCCAGAGTATAACAGATATCCTCTTTTTTGAGTATTGTGATATTTCTAAACTAGGTCCTATATATCTATGCTGATTTAGTTTCTTATGTAACAGTCATTCCCCCTTCCTAAATAGTGTTTTAATTCAGTAGTATTTGACCTTCCAAGATATTCATCTATTGAACAAACATAAGTAAAGATTCCAAAGATTTTTAAAAACTATACGTAAGATGACATCTGTAACTGTGTACATATTATGTACATATAGCTTTGTGTAAATGGTTGCAGCATCATTCCTGACTTTGAATTTTGCATGGCTCAATTTTTTTCTGTCAGGAAAAGCCCCAGCTAAAGAACATCAGAAGTCACAAGAGGTATAGAGCATCATGAGATGGTAACTGTAATACAACAATAAGAAGTCATATTGTTAAACTATAGAAAAGGAAAAAGCAGTGGGGCCCCATACTGATTATTTATTGCTCTAAGTTCACATCATTACTATGTGCAATTATGAGCTGCAAGGAACAAAACAAAAATGAGACTGTTGAAGGTGCAGAGAGAGAAAAGCATGGGTGGCCCACTTCACGAGGGCATCCAGAGGCCTTGCTGGAGCAGCTGTTTTGTCAATGTCTTTTCTTCCCACCGTTCTAAGGACTGTAATTTATTCATTTGCTCTCATCTCTGCCTTATTCTAGAGTTTAAAATGGTTTAGGTATTACTAGATGATGTTCAATAACAGATAAAAAGCACAACCAGTAGATGTGGGGAAAACATGAGACAAGAGTGTAACAAGAGATGAAGTATGATAAATTGAGAAAGAAAGGCACAAAACACAAGGGAGGGGGGAACGCACAGCAATAACAGTCTGAATTATAGACTTTAATGAAGCACTCAAAAACAGAGCCTTTTTCTGTGTGTAGCAAACCTGCTATTTTATCTCAAAATGTTAAGATGTTTGAGTTTTAGGTTTGATGACTATGCATCACCAAACCAAACACAGTACATAGATTAAAACCTTGCCTGACCTCCCAGTTTTAGGAAAGAAAGGAATTCTGTTTTGGAAACCATCAGGGCTTTGGGTTACATCTCCAACTCCTATTCTACGGGTGCAAATAAAAGCTTCTGATTCATCATTTGTAACAGTAACAGAGGGGCTCAGGTTTTACTATTTGAAAATGGCACTAAATTAGTAATGATCACCATTTGTATAGCAAAAATATTTGAGCACTTATTGCTTGATAATATACTCTAAGTCAGTGGTTCCCTGTCTGGATTTCCTAGATCTTTAAGGATTCTTCACAGCAAGAATTCTTCAGAGAAGTGAGTTATTTTCCCCTTTCCAAAATGTCTAAGGACATTTCATTCATCCCTGGATAAAGGAACATCTATTAATAAAAACATCAATTTCCTTTAGTTCTGTACTCATTAATAAGATGTGATAGTAGTGGTTATGTCTTGGTCATGAGGCACGCAGTTACAAGTGTATCTGATAAAATGGAAAATCAAGTAATCATTATTTTCCATATAAAGTCTGTGTGGTAAACAGACTCCTTTACAGAAGGGCAGGAGAACAGCAAAAGGAGTCCTGAGTGGTGAAAAGGCTGAGAGGTTATCATCATGAAGTCTACGCTGGCTAACTTCCCTCTACTTTTCCTTGGCCACTCCCTTTCACCAAGGTATTCTAAGAGAGAGCGGCTGTCCACTTCAACAACACATCTAACAGGAGGCCAGAAGAGGTCAGTGGAGAGCAGTGCTGGGCACCCCATCCTTGCACCCAGACGGCTGGGCTCTGGCACATCTCAGGTCTCTGTTTACTCAAGACGAAGAAGCCAAAAAGACAGAATAAATCCTTACACTCAATTTTTCGCTTTGTCACGATCAGAGATAACTTTAAGGCTGTTGTAATGTTTAACTTAAAAAAGAAAAAAAGGTTTGAATTAGAAAACAAAGAAATTCTCCTGTGACAACGTCCCAGCTTCTACATTAATTCTAAAACAAATAGGAGAGTGGAACATGTTGCTTTAAATGTTTTAAATATTTAAATACAAATTTTTCCTCTCTTTTAACTCCAGGGAAGTGTAAACGAAATAGAAAGCTCTTCCTCCATCAAGAGCCGAAGAATTAGAAGGAAAAAGGCTTTTAGATAACAGTTCTTGTGTTTTTACTTCTCTCTTAGGAAGTTCCCTCACTGAAGGCCCACCTATAAGGTACAGAACCTAAAAGTGAGCCCTAGTCCTTCACAGAGGGGCTACTTTCCCATCAAAATGGAGGTCATGGTCTGCGGCATATTTATCGAGTATAAACTTGCAGTAGTGTACTAGGCACAGAGAGAATGGCAACCACAAAAGACTATGTAGTACCTGACTTTAGGGGCTTTATGAATCTAAGAGTGGAACCAATAAAATTAGAAAATGCTAAGGAAGGACCTAAAATGGGTGGATTACAGAGAGGTCCAAGTTACCTTGCCTACCCTTCTAAGTATTCCTGAGGAAGATTAACTTCCAGCCAAAACGGTATAGATAAAACAAAATTTGCATAAGGTACCTTTGAAAAATAACAAGTTGCCTATTAAACACTGTAGGTGTGTCAAAAAAAACAAAACAAAACAGCTTTTGCAAAATTGAAGCCATAAATTGACTTAAACCCTAGTAATTTAGTACTATTCCATTTAAATTCTCTGACAACTGATTTTTCAGCTTATTGTTTTTGTTAAATTAAAATTGCTCTGGCCTCTACAAAAAGAGATAAAAAGTAAATTCCTATTTCTAAAGTTCTGAAGTGAATGATATAAAATTAAATACAGAGACGCATTTTAAGTGCTAAGTATCCTTCCGCTGTTGCCAGAAAACAACTAACAAAGGGGAGTTAAGTAATTTCGCAGCCTATTTTCTCACTCTCCTTCACTGAGTGAGAAATGAGTCGTTTGCATGGCATAATAAGCTGTAAATTATAAACATTTTTACATAGCCTGCTGCAAAGAAAAGTCTGCCAGCTTTCTACTATATTGGATAGGGTTCAAGTGATTAACTACAGCTTTGGAAAGAAGGGGTGGAAACTTGTTTTGCGTCTCAGTTTGTTGGTTCTCTTATGCATAGACTCTAAAAATCCGTTACATCATTATTTGCAATGAATATGTAAGTTATTCATTGTAATTATAGTAGGGTAATAGAAGCTCCATATTACTGCAGGATGTAAATTACCCATGGACGGCAGCAAATCTTGTAGGTGCATAATTATACAAGTATTTCCTTGAAACCGTGTCTCCAATGAGTATGAATGTAATGGTTTTTCATACCAAAATTTATAGCACTGAGCATTTCAGGACTAATGACAAATGAAGTACACTTTGTTTTTTGTCTATAGGGGAAGCCCATTAGACAGAACATCTATTTGGGGCAGGTCTATTTAAAAAAATGATTTCTGTATCAAAGAAAACATACAGGTATCTGTATTCCCAATAGATAAAAGAGTAAAGGAAATGTGCAATAAAAGAGGTATAGCCTACAAACCTAAATGTTTTTATTTTTAAACTGTATAGAACACTACCATGATCCACATTCAACCTCTAAACAAAAGCAAATTTTGTCTGAATAAATCAACAATAATTCATGGAGCACTTGAGTGCGCACCACAGTGCTTGGGCTTTAGAGGCCAAAGAAAAAAGTCTATAAACTGGTTTCTAAGCACTATGCAATTCAATACCACCAAACATAAAGATCTGCGCTCAGTCTTGAGGATGTCAAGATGAAAAAGAAAGTACAGTTGGCCCCCATATCCTTGGGTTTCACATCCATGGATTCAACCAACTGTGGAGTTGGCTAAATCTGCAAATGGGAAACCTGTGGATGCAGAGAGCCGACTGTATTCATTGTACTATACCATTTTATATAAGGGACTCGAGCATCAAAGTGGATTTTGGTATCCACGGGGGCTCCCGGAACCAAGCCCACGTGGATACTGAGGAGCAACTGTATATTTAGGGCACTCTAATTCAGAGGCTGTCTACAGTAATGGAAAGAGCACGAATTCCATGGTCAAATGGGGTCTGAATTCCAACTCTGCCATTTATTTACACTACCAACTTTGTCAGGTTATTAAATTTCTCTAAGCCTGTTTCCCAAGAAAAGTGATTTTTTTGTTAACCAATATTGTAAGGATTAAATGAGTTAACATTTATAAAGCACAGGGAACAGTACCAGACATATAGAAAATTCGATATGTGTTAGCTATAGTGATTATTTTTCTATATTTATCATAGCTTTGCACATAGCAGGTGCTCAACAAATGTTTGTTGAATGAATGAATGAATCAGTCAATGAGTGATAAGATAGGTATACAAATTACTACAAAATAGATAAAAAGTGCCTCAAAGGTACAAAATGTAATAAAAGGCTCAGTGGTGGGAGAGGTGTTGAGTTGGAAGATGGCTAAAACATAGGCCCTGACCTCTAGAAGGTACTATCTAGTGGGGAAACATATACATAAATCAGTCATTACAAAACAATGTGTTAAGTGTTCTAAAAATTCACAGAACAGTCCCTCTAGGTTCTGGCTCTAATTGAGCCAGAGCTTTTCCTGGGGTACCAATATCCCTGTATCTTTGTGAGTGGATATACTTAACTTCCTACAAGCCACAAACTGAGGAGTTGAGAGGTGGGACGGTGCTTTGTTTCTGCACCGTCTTGAGAAACCACTGCTCCTTTGCAGCAGCTCTACTTTCCACCACTCTCTTCTCTGTCACCCTGCATTCACTGGAGTCCTCAGCACTTCGCTTAGTTCTGTTCTCTTGGTTGACTTCAATCACGTGAACTGCCCACCTGTAGTTTCTCAATCTACTCAATTCAAATGCTGTAACTGATTAGTTATTAGTTAGAGTCAACCCCACTCTCAGGAACAACTGGAACTTACCATTCAGAGCTGTTCTACTTCTGAAATCTTCAATTCACATATCCTACTTTCTATCTATGACCTCCTAACCTCTCAGCTCTCTCACTGAATTATTACTTTTCCCCCTAAAATATGAATCTTCATGACCTCCAATCCTTGATCACTATTTTTTACCTAATTTTGGACTCCCTCAGCCTTCCTTCCTGATTGAGCTTAAACGGTTCTATTAGGTCAACAACCATTCTTTTGCACATACCTTTTTCTTGGTGGGCAAAGAAAAATCACGATCATGCTTTTACCTCCATCACTTCTACTCTAGGGCTGCTAGGAACTAACTGCTGCTGTTAAGGATTTCGGATTTAATCCTGTAGGGAATGGGATACTATTGAAAAATTAAGGATATTTTATTCCACTTAAAAGTTGAGCAGAATAGAAGGGAATAGGGCAATCTTAATAATAGAAAATGGACACTCAATATGCCAGTGACTGTAGAGAAGAAGGATTACAGGGTTAGAGATAACCAACCTGAGAATCTGCTCTCTTTGCCTCTATTACCATTACCACCCAGCTACCCAGTCCAAGAGCAAGAACAAGAGGATAGCGAAGAAGGAGCTCCTTGGGCACTAAGCCACCTGTAGATGCCAGTTTCTCCTAGCATCTTAGGTGAAGGGTATTAAGGACTGTCTTTAATCAAACAAATGGCTGTGAGTGGACATGGGTGGATTGTGGACCCAAGAGTGAATACGGTTACAGCTCTAGAAATTAAGCTCCAGAAACAGAGTTCTAGAAATGAAATTGCATCAATAGTGTCAGAAGACTATTAGATGCATAAATTGGAGGTCAAAGACTATTGTCACTGGAGGTCAAAGACTATTTCTTATTAATATTTGCATTTCCTTCAATGCTTAGCCCTGTGCCTTGCAGAGAGGAGGTGGTCAGGATGTGCTATATTGGACCACAGGCTACTCGAACCAGCTGGATATATGCCCGTTAAGGTCTCTGACTTAAAGTCCATTTTATCCCTATCTGCCTTATAGATGAGTAATCACACAGCATGATTAGTGACTTGCTTAAGATCAAATAACTAATCAGTTACAGATTTGAGACAAGAACCCAGATCTCTGGCCCTTTACCCAAGTCTCTTTTATATCACACTGTTAACTACTGGGGGTGCCTTGAGTTTGGGTTCAAAGGATAACAGTAAGTCATGAAGCTATTAAGCAAACTCTGTCATTAAACATTTTAAATGACTGCAATTCTTCTAATAGAACTAACATTTTAGTACAGTAAATGTCAAGAATTAAGCACAGTTTAAAATTTAGAATTAGACACTGGACAATGCCTTTGACTGTGGCTTCTTACTAGTCAACATATAGCCCTTCTTTAAGGAAAAGATTTAAACTTTTTCACTATTGACAAAACAATTTATGCAGCTTGTTTTTTGTTGTGATATAGTCAGGCAGGCTAATCTGTACCAAGATATTCATATAGGATTAACTCTCAGCTGAGTAGATTAGTAACTGAGCCCACCTACTTTTTGTGGTGAATTATACTTGTTTTTTAAGAGGCTGTTCCTATTTTGTGTTTTTCCAACAGCTCTGGTGAAGTAAAGACTTCTGAGGTACACTACATGGAACATAAAGAGTCTTCCCCTTTCTTACTCAACATATAATTGCTGCATTTGTGCATGCTGTGTAGGTTGAAAAATAACAATAAAAAGTTAATGAAGAAAATAAGTATTGGTTGTAATGAATTAGTAATATTGCTAGATTTGTACCTGGAGTTTATTTTTCTTGTTGTAAATGGAACACAATCAATAGGAATATGTAATCAAACTGCACATGCTTTCATCTCCTGAGATCTCTCTGAAAAGGAGCTGAGATATCTTTAGGAAATTATCTTCAAAAGCCTACTCTGAATTCAATTATTCAGCATAATCATTTTATTTTTTTAAAGTCTTCGTGTTGCTTTTTATTTTTTTTAATTAATTAATTAATTTTTGGCTGTGTTGGGTCTTCATTGCTGCGCGCAGGCTTTCTCTAGTTGCAAGGAGTGGGGGCGACTCTTCGTCACGGTGCGCGGGCTTCTCATTGCAATGGCTTCTCTTGTTGCAGAGCATGGGCTCTAGGTACGCGGGCTTCAGTAGTTGTGGCTCGTGGGCTCTAGAACGCAGGCTCAGTAGTTGTGGCTCACAGGCTTAGTTGCTCTGCGGCATGTGGGATCTTCCCAGACCAGGGCTTGAACCCGTGTCCCCTGCATTGGCAGGCAGATTCTTAACCACTGCGCCACCAGGGAAGCCCAGCATAATCATTTTAAATCACTGTCAATTCCTCATTTTCGAGGTTCTTGTAGTACAAAAAGATACATTTCTTAAATAGGTTGTTATTGCTTTATAAGTATGAAATATAACTTTCTTTTAATTTTCAGGTTTATTTTAATTGGATTTTCTTTATTTAAAAAAAGAAATATTACAAATAAAGTTCCCTTTGACTATCCCCTATACCTGTTTCCAAACCATTTCCCCTCCCCACTTCCTCCAACCATAGTTATCATCAGGTGGGTGAAGTTTCTTCCAGACTTTTTCCTATGCATTTACACATGCCATCTTTTTTTTTTTTTTGGCTGCATTGGGTCTTAGTTGCAGCACGTGGGATCTTTGATGAGGCATGCGGCATCTTTTCTTTCACTGTAGCGCATGGGCTCTTCATTGCAGCTCTTGGGCTTCTCTCTAGTTGTGGCGTGCGGGTTTTCTCTCTCTAGTTGTGGCGTGCGGGCTCCAGAGCGTGTGGGCTCTGTAGTTTGCAGCACGCGGGCTCTCTCAATGAGGTGCGCAAGCTCAGTAGTTGTGGTGCGCAGGCTTAGTTGCTCCGCGGCATGTGGGACCAGGGATCGAACCCGCGTCCCCTGCATTGGAAGGCGGATTCTTTACCACTGGACCACTAGGGAAGTCCCCTACACATGCTATCTTAAAAAAAAAAAAAAACCATAACTTTTAAAATGCTATCTATTTCAATATTAATTATTTCACATTAATAAAACTGAGCCCTAAATCAATAATATAATCAACACGTTCCTACTTAAGTGTCATTTCTTATGGTGTTTTCTGATTTGGTCAATCACCAAGGGAAATATGGTTTGTTAATTCTGTTTGGCATTTTTAAGTGCCAGACGAATTCTAATATGCAGTGTGAAGGTGAGGATTGATAGTCACAGCCTATTGTTACTATAATTAGAAGTCATCAGAAGCTAATTAGTACCACATTAAAAATGATAAATTATGAACCATAATATTTGCAGCTAAGACCTAGTCCAATTCCCTAAATTTAAAGATTTATTTAAAAAAAAAAAAGACTTGCCTCTTTCACAGCTTTTATATTCTCCACTTGTCTTTGTAAATTATATAGGCCTCCAAGTATTCCACCACCACTTCCTCTAACAGCACGCCAAGCCTGACCAATTTTCACTTAAAGGAGAAAGTAATGTTAAGGTCAGTAATCTGATTATAAGATGTTTTCTAGGTTAACTTAGTTATATTTATAATGCCTTTTTTCTGATTAGTCCTTTAAGCCCAACAATCACCTTTGCATGTTTAACCTTAGTCATTAATTTAATCTTAATCAATTGAATGATACACTGAGTTAGAATAAGCACAGTTACCAAGAAATTGATAGTGTCCATTTTAACATGGATGGTAAACCTAAGAAAGTTAATCAAAAGATAGCATTTTGCTTCACTCCTGCTTTCTTTATTTAAAAAACAGCTAGAGTTTACGCATTTTCATAGGATATCTGACCCTGTCAAAGAGGGCAAGAGATAAAAGTTTAAGTCAGCTCAGGGCCTCTAAGGCCCTCATTTTAATAGTAGGATAGAATTTCTAAGCTAACTACCAACACTCAACAAAAATTTTTACTAATTTTTAAGAAGTACATAAATAAACATGTATAAATTAAAAATAATTCAGCCCACTGAAGAGGACAAAGAATGAACAAAGTCTTTCATCCCGTTTCCCTCCACAGCTGCCGCTCCCCAGAGGTGACCACTATTAACAGCTCTTTGTGTCTCCTTTGAGATATTTTTCATGCAAATAAAAATCCACTGCCCACCCAGTCAAGCCCAAAAAGGATCAAACTATAATACGTTTCTCAGTCTTGCTTTTCTTACATGTTCCTTGAGCTCTTTCCAGATCAGCATATACCGATCTCCTTAATTCTTTTAAACGATCCTTTGATACTCCCCTGCATCAATAACAACGTGTGCCCTCTTGGTGGACACTTCGGTTGTTTCCTTTGTTGCTGTTGTTCTTGCAAAGTATACTGCAAAGAGCATTCTTATACATACATCTTTGAGCACTTATGCTAATACATCAGTACACAATTTTGCTAAATCAAAGGGTAGCTGGATTAAAATAAAATTTACTGCTATTACCAAATTGTTCTCTAAGCAACTATACCTATTAACATCCCCACTAACAAAACATTCAAGTGCCTCTTCCTCACAAAGAAATGCTGAGTATCAAACCTTTTCATCTTTGCCAATCTGACAGGGGGAAACTATGATTTTTTAAAAATTTGCCCTGTATGATGAGGTCCAGCCTTTTTCCCCTTTTGTTTACTAACCATCTATGAGTTTTCTTCACTGAACAGCCTGTTCATGTCTTTTGTCCATGTCTGTGTTGTACTATGTTCTTCCTGATTCATAAGATCTTCAACTGATTTGTTTATTAAAACTCGGACCCTTGTCATGTATGCTGCAAATATTTTTATAATTTTGGCACTTATCTTTGGACTTTATGGGAAATTTTTTCCATTGAAGAATTCTTTTTTAATGAAGTCAAATGTGTTAATCTTTTTGTTTATAGGTCCAGAGTGTTGAAACATTTTAGAAAGGTCTTCCTTGCTTCAAGATTAAATAATAATAACAATAATAATAGATATTATTATTCAGCTGTAACCAAATAGTCACTGACTGTCATCCATGTGCTAGGAACATGCTGAATGCTGGGCTAGTATGAAGAAAACACATCATCTGAACTGTGTTTAATGGCACATAGAGCACACAGTCTTCTTTTATCAGCACTACAAATAAATACAGAAAAAGATCAGTCCATAATTTTATTCCTATTCATCAGCTCATCTGCCACTCAGAAGCCAAATAAGTAGTAAGATAAAAGTACTTGCTTTACAAATATACTTGGCATGCTTTAAAATTCACCAGTACCCACATGTACCCCGGCCAACAGACCATCTAAAAGGCGAAAATAACAATCACTTTACCCCTGACTCATTTAATACTTTTTCATTCTTGCATGTTCTACTTATCACAATTTATCTCTAGCAAACAGAGACAGAGAACGGTGGGCAAGAAGAAGGTGGCAGCATGTGAGAAATCCGATAAAGGACATAAAGCAGCATGACAGGGGTCTGGAATAACAATAATAGACAACACTTGTTAAGCGCAGTCTACACACAAGGCACTCTTCTAAGTGTTTTATTCATATTACCTTCCTTAATCCACTCAACAAACCTATGAGGTACAGAGAGGTGACCTAACTTGTCTGGGGTCACATAGCAAATAAGTGATAGATTTAAACTAAGGCAATTTATAACCAACATGATATACTTCTTCCCCTACTTGATCACTTAATGTAGGATCTCAGAAAGTTACTTCATCTTTTTGAGTCTCAGTTTTCTGGTTGGTGACTCTGTTATTTCCGCCTCACAGAGTCCCCATTAGGGTTCAAAGTTAGGTACCCTAACATAAAATAGCGTTTACCAAACTGTTTTGCAGCATTCTACAAGATGTACTGCTGACAGTCAAAAAAAAAAATCATAGTTTCCCCCTCCCAGATTGGCAAAGATTAAAAGGGTTACAGGGTTTTATAGTAAAATAACTGGGAAACAATATCTCTTCTTAAAGATTCGTGATGCATGCCACATATACCTAACAATTCTTCAGATTTCTGAAATGAAGCAATCTTTTGGCATGCCCAAATTTATCTGACCACAGGACCTTTTGTCCCACTGACGACCTAGTAAAACCTTCATCCCAAATGAAGCACAAATTGGGAAATGTTGGTAGAAAACGGCATGAGATCAAAGGACCTAATGAGTCTGTGTCTGAGTCTGGCTTGGCCAACTGCTAACCTCTTGTTTTAGGTAAAGACTCCTTAACCTCTCCAGGTCTCTGTTTTCCCTCTCAGCAATCACCTAGACTACTTCAATAATTCCTTGGCTGGTTCTCTCTACCTCTTGGACCTCAACTCTCTGGGTTATCTTCTCAACTAATTACATTCTATAGCACAGATATATTAATGTGACTCCTTTGCTTAAAGACCTTTATAATAGCTATGAATAAGAATAAACACTTAGGGGCTTCCCTGGTGGCGCAGTGGTTGAGAATCTGCCTGCCAATGCAGGGGACATGGGTTCGAGCCCTGGTCTGGGAAGATCCCACATGCCGCGGAGCAACTGGGCCCGTGAGCCACAATTACTGAGCCTGCGCGTCTGGAGCCTGTGCTCCGTAACAAGAGAGGCCGCGATAGTGAGAGGCCCGCGCACCGCGATGAAGAGTGGCCCCCGCTTGCCACAACTAGAAGAAAGCCCTTGCACAGAAACGAAGACCCAACACAGCCATAAATAAATTAATTAATTAATTTAAAAAAAAAAAGAATAAACACTTAGAGAATGCTTACTATGCTATGCATTACTCTATTCACTCATTTAATTCTTAAAACCACTCTCTGAAATGTGAGAGCTGAAATCTGAGGCACAGCTAATAGGTGATATAGTCTGCTTCCAGATTCCAAGTCTATTCTGCTGCCTCTTGGATGGCTCCCCACTGTTTCTCCAGGATATAGCTCTAATTCCTTAGGCCCTTCACAATTCAACTTCAACCTTTCTTTTCTACACCATCTCCTCATCAGTATTCTGTAATATATTAGTTTGCCAGCACTATGAAGGAAGGACTTGTTCTAGGTCCCTCTCCTTGGCTTGAAAAAAAACCATTTTCATGCTCACAGGGTGTGCTGCTGGTATATGCATGTTTGTGTCCAAATTTCCCCTTTTTTAAAATAAGGACACTAAATTAGGGTCCATTCTAATAACCTCATTTTAACTTGATTATATCAATAAAGACCCTATCTCCAAATAAGGCCACATTGTGAGGAACGAGGGGTTAGGACTTCAACATATGAATTTTGGTGGGGACACAATTCAATCCATAACATCTATATACATGAACCTGGTCTCTATTATGTAAATTCATACATTCATATAACAATTATGTACTGAGTGCCCACTACAGTGTCAGCACTCTGTGGGCCCTGCTATGTACTATGTACCAGACCACATGTCTTTGGTCAGTCTGTTCCTTACTTCCTTTGCCTAGAACGCAACCACCTTTTACCAAACCCCTTGACTACCTGCTTTCTTCCAACTGACAACCTCCTAGTTACCTTCAAAACCCACTTATAAATTCCCTATTTTGTAAAGTTCAAATGGTCTCTTTCTCTGAAATTTTCTCCTTTCCTCTCCCAACATATTTAATTGCTACAAAGAATTCTGTTTATACTTTACTTACAGTATCTATAGCATCGTATTACAATTGTTTGTAAACTTGTATGTTCCCTGGCTTGATGCTAATAAGGTCACAGAGGGTAAATACTATACAGTATTCAGCTTGTATCTCCTGCACTAAGTATAGTGCCTGGAACACCACACAGTAATTGCTTAATAAGAGTTTGTTTAATGAGTGATCAAAGGAGGGTGTTCAATTTAACAAGACCCAATAGGAAAAAATTGAAGGAGGAACATCTAGAGACACAGAGACCCAACAGACAACCATTGCTAAAATCTAAATGTGAAATAGGGCTTCCCTGGTGGTGCAGTGGTTAATAATCTGCCTGCCAATGCAGGGGACATGGGTTCGAGCCCTGGTCCAGGAAGATCCCACATGCCGCGGAGCAAATAAGCCCGTGCGCCACAACTACTGAAGCCTGCGCACCTAGAGCCTGTGCTCCACAACAGGAGAAGCCACTGCAATGAGAAGCCCGCACACTGCAATGAAGAGTAGCCCCAGCTCGCTGCAACTAGAGAAAGCCCACGCGCAGCAATGAAGACCCAACGCAGCCAAAAATAAAATAAATAGATAAATAAATAAGTTTTTAAAAATAAAATAAATAAATAAACATGAAGTAACAAAGACCTGTAACAGGAGAGGGGAAAGTTAACTGAAAGAAAAAGAGACCTGGAGAAACTTGTGAGTTGGTGGTTTATCAGACACAGAAGATAAAAGAGTGGGAGTAACCAAGGATTACCAAATTCACTGGGATAACTGGGTGACAGAAACAGCAAGATATTAATTAAGGTGTCACTGTTATTAACAGATAAACCCTAAAGTTTAAGTGGTTGAACAAACAGATTTTTCCTCTCACACATCAAGTCAACATGGATATTCCTGATGGACAGGTGGCTCTCCTCCAAGGGGTGCAGGTACCTTTCATCTTGCATTGGTCACTTCCAAGATCACCTGCTTAAGGTATACTGCAAATGTAAGATTTTTATGGTCAGGAAATTGTAAATTTCATTTATGCTTATATTTTATTGGCTAGATCTCATTCATACGGCCCAGCCAACTGCAAAGGAAGGCTGAGAAATGTAGTCTAGCTGAATACTCAGGAAGAAAAGAAAATGTGCTTGGCAAACTTGTTTTCATCGCTTCTAATACAGTTAACAAGAGGTGGTAGGAAATTTCAGGGAATGAAGGTAGAGTGAAAATCTGTGGTCTGTTTATAATTCCTAGTTAGATGAGAAATATTTGAGTCAGGTCTTCCTAAACCAACTGAGAAAATTGAACCATTAGTCACAAAATTCACCTGCATTTCTTTAAATGTAATAATCATGTAACACTAGAGAAGTCTATACTTTGTTATGCTATGTATTATATATTACATGATCTATCTTTTGTACACAAAATATAAACATCCTATCATTAAGAATAAGTTATGGGCTTCCCTGGTGGAGCAGTGGTTGAGAATCTGCCTGCCAATGCAGGGGACATGGGTTCGAACCCTGGTCTGGGAAGATCCCACATGCCACGGAGCAACTAGGCCCGTGAGCCACAGTTACTGAGCCTGCACGTCTGGAGCCTGTGCTCCGCAACAAGAGAGGCCGCGATAATGAGAGGCCCGCGCACCGCGATGAAGAGTGGCCCCCACTTGCCGCAACTAGAGAAAGCCCTCGCACAGAAACGAAGACCCAACACAGCCATAAATTAAAAAAAAAAAAAAAAAAGAATAAGTTATAAACATTTTCTCAGTTGTGGCTAGGGATGCTTGTAAATTTAGTAATACTTTTTTTGCCTGATCACCTTTGTAACCAATTTTTAAAGTCAGGGTCGGTGGAATAAACCTAAAGTCCATGGTCTTGCTTGAAAAAGGTTATGGCAGATGTTTACAGTGCATTTTTATAAATGTGACTCACCTGTTTTTCAAAATGTAGTTATTATATTTTAGCCTAAATTCTGCCTCTCTTGGCCATTATGTGATAAGTTCACGAGACACATCCACAAGATATATCCAGCAGTTATATCCTTAGGCCAAACAAAAGAGGTCACCTAACTCACTTTTGTTCCCTTAGGTAATTTACTCAGGTTTCATTAACTGACATCAAAGTCAAGTTTATGAGAGAAAAACACCAACAATGTAAATCCCAGTAGTTTAGAGGTGAATTTAAAAGCTCCCAAATCAGTACTTCCCTCAAATGTTAAATAATTCACTGTGGCATTATAGATACAAGCCTCCAGCAAAAGTTACACTTGAACAATTAAGCTAGCAGGAGCCAAACAAATGACTTCAGGGACAGAGAAACAAATGAACGGTTTCTCGTAGTAGTATGCCAAATTACATTTTCACATTAACCAGCGTGTAGAACACCCAAGCATCACCAATGACTTACTAGATAAAGTTTGATTACAGAAAAACAGCCTGGAACCACAAACCAGGATTATTCCCTAAATGTAACTGTGGATTCTATACACTTGGGTATGAAACCCATTTATGCCATTTGGAAAAATTTTATATTCATAATGTACCACCTACTCTTTTGCAAAGTTCTTTTATAATTGCTCATATTACAACGACCATCTACCAAATGCATTATGTTCCTGTAAAGGATCAGAAGGCGATGCAGCTATTTCTTAGAGGCTAAATAAGAAATTGGAAACACGAGGTCACAACATAGTGCACTGTGTACATACAATAAAGATAACAACATCTGCATAGTAGAAAGAAATACACTTTAGATTTAAATTCCAACTCCATCATTTTCTACCTAGAGGATTTTAGACAAGTCTTAATCTCAGCATTAGTTTTTTTCTATAAAATGGGGACGATTCATTTATGCAATAAATATTTACTGAACACCTATCATGTGTCAAATACTTCCAAGTGTTATTTTAGGATTAGTGATAGTAAACCATAGCTGGTATTCATTAGAGGCGTGTATGGCTACCCAAATGCAAGAGCAGATGACTGACCATGGACTTCCCTGGTGGTACAGTGGTTAAGAATCCACCTGCCAATAGGGGGAACATGGGTTCGAGCCCCGGTCCGGGAAGATCCCACATGCCGCGGAGCAACTAAGCCCGTGCGCCACAACTACTGAGCCCGCATCCCACAGCGACTGAAGCCCGCGCACCTAGAGCCTGTGCTCCACAACAAAGACAAGCCACCACAATGAGAAGCCCGTGCACCGCAACAAAGAGTAGCCCCCGCTCGCTGCAACTAGAGAAAACCCACGCACAGCAACGAAGACCCAACTCAGCCAAGAATAAATAAATAAATTTTAAAAAAGAGCAGATGACTGACCAATAAAACGGTTAAAGTCGGAGACTGAAAAATCAATGGAGTTCCAAACAGGAAATAGAGATACATGGTTACAAGGTGATGTGAGGTCTAATTCCTTTCCAGGGACTAACAGGTTATTGGTATTCATTGTAGATGTTTATGTATTTTCTCTAATTATTTCAACTGAACTCAGCCAACTGCTTTTCTACAAAATTTATAGGGTAAAATTTTGAGCTCCAATTCAAACAGGTTGGGGAAGGATGTAGATAGATATATTGAAGATTTGCCAAGTTACTGTCCGTTCGTAAGTTTTCCTAGACATACTTAAGGGAAGACCTTTTTTGGTATACTAATTTAATGGCTAGTCTAATCTACAAGTGAAATAAATTTTTTGAATCAGACTAGAAAAGCCGAATAAAATTAAGAAGAAAAAAAAACCCAACAAAACATGAGATTTGCAAGAAAGAGAACTATAGTTAGAGCCTGAACTTTTCCTCATTTGCTAGTCATGTCACCTTGAAAAACATCTCAAGGTTTCTGAAACTCAGTTTTCTCAAGAGTAAAATAAGTATAACGACAATTCTTACCTATGGAATTGTTGTAAGGATCAAATGGGATAACTGTCATTAAAATGATCAGTAACCTACAAAGCACTAAATAAATATAAATTATCTCAGAGTGAACAGGAACTGAAAATGATCCCAAGATATTTCTTCTAGTGAAGACACTTACGTGGATCAATGGTAAAATTCTGCAAAATTACCCTGGCTAGAGGAGAGGCCATTTGTAACCCCAATAGTGATAATTTTTGCTTGCTTGTTAATGAAGAAGGTCACTGGACTTCATAGCAGGCAAGCTAGTCATCTTTAAATATTACAGAAGAAAAAAAACATTTATGGGTAAGATTACCAGGAATTTTAAAAAAATCTAAGATGTGGATTTGTTTTTAAAGTAAATCAATAAAAGATATATTAACCGTAAGCCAAAGTTTCTAGAAATACTTCTTTTTGTGAGGAAAATTTTCCTGTCACCCGTGTTTCCAGGTGGTTTTAATTTCAGGTGCCCAAGTCCACTTGCAGACTATTACTTCCATACAGGCTTTTAACACAGTGCCAAGTATACTGCTAAGATCTGATATATTATTACTAAAAAACATGCAGTCATTTAAAAAAGCAAAACTGAAAATTTAAAGTTTGTTTTATATGCAGCAAAAATGACTGATACGTACTCATAAATTTATTTTTTAATCTAAATGTGTGAGGTGTAAAAGTTTCTTATTCCAGTCACTTTAATAAAAACCTCTTCACCATAAAAATAAGCAAAATAAAATAAATGATATAGCACTGAAGTAGACATCTCCTAAAATGGTAGTTGCATCATTATATACACAACTAAGTTATCATATTGAGTAGGTTTAAAAATCATGAATCCTGGACTAAATGACATAGAGTTCTCTACAGAAAAACAATGACACCATGATGGGGCAGGAGGGTAGTGTTCAATAGGAAAGTTTAAATGCTCAAGGCAGAAATGAAAGTATTAGACACAAAATTTACCAGAGTTACATACAAAGCAGCTAAGCCTATTAGATTTGTTAAGAATAATAAAAATCCATGTTTTAACTTTACAAAATATTTTAATCTATCTTTGAATCAGAGAATGACAAAAAACTAAACAGTGATTTCTACAGACCACTGTAAGAAAACACGCTTTAGAGAGCAATGTCAAAATTTCTTCTTACCATGAATAGATACCACTGACCATGTCATAGCTCTGACATGAAGCATTCACACTGCTGGGTCCAGCTGCCTTAGAAATAAGTAGCACCACCAAGCCCCTCAACTGGAGGTTATTCTGGCTGTCGTGTACAAGGCCCCTGCCAACAAGTAAAGAAAGACGAGGATTAACACACCCTCACAAAATCAGTCAGATCAAATTAGAGAATTGCTGCAAATACACCCATGCTTCCAAAATCAGACAATGGGACTTGTTGAAAAGAAATAGGATTGGTGGAAGAAAGAGTTAACAGGAGGAAGCAACAAGTTCAGGAAACAACTAGAGAAACCCATGGCTGGTTTTGAAAGTGACAATCTCAAAATTGTGAGGCCTAATGATTTGGCTTCCTCCTCTTTCTGGGTTTTCCCACTGTCTATACCCTACCACGCAATCTTAACCATTTGCTCTGATAATGAGAGGAACCCATAGTTTTAAACTGTTCTGTGGTAGTTTCCAGCAGGTGAAATACAAATTGTATGGCTTGGATGAAGTGGTATTATGTGGCGATGATGCTGGTAAGGGGAAGTGGTAAAAAATGGTTTCTGTCTTCACAAGTAGAAAATTTATTTGAGAAGTAAAATGGAAATGAATGCCATGGGCAAATATCTTGCCATTTCTTATTTTTTATGCAAAGAATAATCATTCTAGACAATGTTAGTCTTTAACATAGAATGTAATTTTTTTTGCTATGAGGATTGAATTTTTATAATTTTTACTACAACTAAGGTCAGGAATACTTTCTAAGATTACATGTTTCTTTAAGTATCGCAAATGGTTGTCATACAAGAACTAAATGGCATCATTAAAAAAAGAAAAAAAGACAGAAAACTATGGGTAACATATTATAATAAATTAATATTTAGAACAATGTTCATGAGCATTAATCAAATAGGTTATACTAAAGTATACATAAATAATAAATAAATATAATTGTTGAATGTGGTGAAAACAGTAAAAATTTTTTTATTAATTTGTATTGGAGTATAGTTGATTTACAATGCTGTGTTAGTTTCTGCTGTACAGCAAAGTGAATCAGTTATATGTATACATATATCCACTTTTTTTTAGGTTCTATTCCCATATAGGTCATTACAGAGTATTGAGTAGACTTCCCTGTGCTATACAGTAGGTTCTTATTAGTTATGTATTTTATATATAGTAGCATGTATATATGTCAACCCCAATCTCCCAATTTATCCCTCCCCCCACCTTTCCCCCTTGGTAACCATAAGTTTGCTTTCCAAATCTGTGACTCTGTTTCTAAAAACAGTAAAATTTTGTATTTTAATACTTTACTGAATTATTAAGACTTCCTTGGGTGAATTCTGAACAACGAATTAATTTAAAGTAAGTTAACATAGCCAAAATTAATGAGTCAGTCCATTACTTAAGAAAATTTTCACCCTTCATGCCTCCAAATAAATTTTTAAAAGGGTCCCTTCTTGCTCTTTCAATAGTTTCAAAATAAGACCGATCTTCAGGCTCTCTGCAAGACAACAGTTACAGCTCTTTCTCTACTTATATTTTCTCCTTAATCTAGTAAGTGACCTTCAGCAAGTTAGAGGGGTTAATGATTTTTACAAAGAAGTTCTAATTTCTGTTAATTTAAGGTAATTAAGCTATATTATAGTAGAAACAAATAATCACCAGAAATGTCCAAAGCTCTGTATTATTATGTAACAATCTACTTAAATCCTACAGACCTGAACGGTCGGGAGGCTGGGAAGCACCTTATTTTGGAAGAAGAAAATGTAAAATGGGAGCGCTCTCCAAATTTTTTGCTTTGAATTACAGATTTTAACTTATGCTACTAGACCCTTATTTATGTATTACCTGAGGTAAATAATAATAATATTAAAGAGAAGCTCTGAATTGGCTCCTAATTCTAGAAAGGGAAAAGAGGAAGGTGAGGATGTGTGTGTGGCTGTGTGTTTGGGGGGTTGAGCCTGGTTAGGAATGAAGGATGTGAAGGTAAGAACTCATATCCTCTAATGAAGGATATGAGGGTAACAACTCTGACAGCTGGCCAAGTCACGCTGAAGAAATAGTCCTGGCAACAGTTCTGACAACACCTTCCTCAAATTTCTCAGAGAGGGGACCTTTCACAGAGGACACATTCATCATCATCATCATCATCATCAAAATACAACAGCAGCAGCAGCAACAACAAATCCTTACATAGGACTTTATATATGCCAGGAACTATTCTAAGCATTTTACTATATATTAATTAAATTAATTCACAACAACTCTATGAGGAAGGTACCACAATTATTTTGATTTTACAGATGAGGAGAATGAGGCACACAGAGAGATCAAGCAACTTGTCCAAGGTAACACAGACAGTAGGCGTTAGAGCCTTGATAGAGCCAGGATTTGAACCCAGAACACCTGGCCCTAGAGTCTATATACATGCTTACCCATTATGCTATAGTGATTCTCCACCTGCTTCACCTCATGTACCAACTATTTGCTAAGTCAGTAGAATAGTGACCACTTTAGAACCAGGTTTGAAAAATTCTTCTGCCGTTTATTAGCTGTATGACTCAGACTATCACCTCTTCTGTAAAATGAGATTAACAACATCTACTTTCTGTAGTCATTGTATGGAACAGACAACATGATTGAAGCATAAACCACTGTGGAAGCACACGGAAGGTGATAAGGTGATCAGAAAACTACATCTCTCTCCTTATTACTTTTTTAAAAAATTAATTAATTAATTAATTTAGGCTGCATTGGGTCTTCGTTGCTGTGCGCGGGCTTTCTCTCTAGTTGTGGCGAGCGGGGGCTACTCTTTGTTGTGGTGTGCGGGCTTCTCACTGCGGTGGCTTCTCTTGTTGCAGAGCACGAGTTCTAGGCACGCGGGCTTCACTAGTGGTGGCACGCAGGCTCAGTAGTTGTGATGCACAGGCTTAGCTGCTCTGCGGCATGTGGGATCTTCCCGGACCAGGGCTCGAACCCGTGTCCCCTGCATTGGCAGGCGGATTCTTAACCACTGTGCCACCAGGGAAGTCCCTCTCCTTATTACTTTTTTGCCATCTATTTTTTCTCAACTCTTATATTTTCTTTTTCTTTTACTGTTTCTCCTTCTATCTCTCAAAGTCTTACCCACTACCAGCATATATAATTTCCTATAAATACTGTTTCCTTTTCTAACGTTAGAATCTTTTTTTTTAGAAAAGAAATCTAAACTTTTCTAACTTTAGAATCCCTAGGATTCTAAACTTGCAGAGTTAATGTTTCATATAGTCCAGGTCATACTTCACCTGGAACACTATGATTTATTCTGAGTGCCTCTCTTAAGGAGAAATACTGACAAGCTGAAGCATATCCAGAAGATGGTGAAATCATATACTGCCACATGCTTGGCTGACCAAAAAAAATAAAATAAAATGAATGCTAACTTGGAGAACAGTAAAGTTGGTGTTCTCAAATTTATGCAGTCAAAAATGTAGTAAATGCTTACTACATGTCAGGTACAGTGCTAAACAGAGAGTGGAGGACATGATGGTGAGCAATGGTGAGCTGTGGTCTCCCTTCTTGTGGATAATACAGTCTGGATTTAAAATAATAATAAAATGTGGCATGAGCTACTTTAGGAGATGAACAAAGGCAACTAACATAGGCACAGAGAAAGGGCAACTAACCTAAGCAGGGGTGAAGGAGTGGTGAAAGGGACCTCCCTGAGACCTAAAGGATGAGACGAAGTAGTCAGGGGAGCTGAAGCAAAGAGGGGAAGTGAAAAAAGAGTGTTCTAGAGAGGAGACAATATGTGTGAAAGTTTGGAGGAGAAAGAGGACACAGCTGTCTCCAGAATCAATAGGGCAGGAACACAGTGTGTGAAGGGCAGGGTTGGGAGAATTAAAGCTAGAGGAGTACATGATGACTGTCTGCTCATCTGAAAGGGTACCATAAGGATAGGCGATAGACCTGGTAAGTATTACTTTAGTAGAGACTGGCACTAATAGACAGAAAATATAGCTGGTGAATTTTGGCTCGACATGAAGAAATTAAAAAACAGAGGAGTCTCTGTTGATGCTGAGTCCCTTGAGAATAAAGATGTTTAAGAAGCTGCACAGCCTCTGATACAACACATTAGAGGGAAGCCTGGACTATTCAACATCTGGGTTTTTCTCTTACTCTGTGATTCTTTATTATCTCACTTTACTACATTTAATTATCTAGGGCTTCCCTGGTGGTGCAGTGGTTGAGAATCTGCCTGCCAATGCAGGGGACACGGGTTTGAGCCCTGATCTGGGAAGATCCCACATGCCGCGGAGCAACTGGGCCCGTGAGCCACAATTACTGAGCCTGCGCGTCTGGAGCCTGTGCTCCGCAACAGGGGAGGCCGCAATAGTGACAGGCCCGCGCACCGCAATGAAGAGCGGCCCCCGCTTTCCGCAACTAGAGAAAGCCCTCGCACAAAAAACGAAGACCCAACACAGCCATAAATAAATAAATAAATAAATAAATCCAAAGTTAAAAAAAAAAAAATTGCTTAAAAAAAAAATTATCTAATACTCTACAATATGTATAATAAGTATAAAAATTGGGAGAATTCGTTAACATCATCAAAGTGTCATAAACGAAAGCAATATTTAGTATCTTGTAATCTTTATCACTAAAATTCTACAGAATTGTTTTCCTTTCACTAATATATATTTTTAAAAAAACCCCAAAAAACCTTTATCATTCATTCAACTAATGCAGACCGAAAACCTTCCATACATCAGGCACTGTGCTTGGCATAGATGTCATGGTGAGCAAAACCAGGCACAGAGCTTGTGAAGCTTACAACCTAGTGGAAGAGACTGGTAATAATGAAAGAATGACAAATAAATGTAAAATTACAATAGTAATAAATACCACAAAGGAAAAAGAGAGATGATGCTGTGAGAGCTTACAACTGGGAACTAGCCTAGCAGGGAAAGTCAGAGGCTTCCTTAGGAAATGATGACCGAGTTGACACCCAAAGGAAGATGTAAAAGAGGGGTGTGGGAAGAGAATAGGTAAGGGGAGTGTCTCCACAGCACAAGAATGAGCACATGCAAGGCTGAGTACACTGTACAAAATGAGGCTAGAGGCAGACGGAGACCAGACCACACAGGTCAAACAGGCCATGATTGGATGTTAGCTCTTTATCCAAAGAGCAATGTGAAGCCACCACAGTAACTTAAGCATCTGGTCATGTAATCAGATATTTTTAAAAAAATACAAAAAAAGAAAGAAAAAAGAAAAACTTCTATCATCAGTGTGGAAAAATGACTTAGGTGTGTGTTTCGGGGGGGGACAAAGTGGATATGAGGAGACTGGTTAGAAAACTTTTGTGGCAGTCAATGAGAAATATGGGGGTAGCTTGGCGGACAAACAAGAGGTGTAGCAAATCTAAAGTAATATTTCAACTCAAGTTAAATATATGTCAGATACTATGTAGTCCTGGGAAATTAGCTAATATAGATATATCACTAATTTAAAATAATATTCTGAAAAGTCTGTAAGTTGAATTTTGGGGGGACAAACTTGGCCTTCAAAATTCTGCTCCAGAGCTACAATAGATCAACAGTAAACACGAATATTCTAATAGATTTACAATTTCATGGAAATAAGGATTGAACAGGTGAACTCTGTGCAACCCAGCTCTATAGCCTTCTCACATTATGGCTTCTATGGCTAACTGCAGTTCCTACTGCATCATCCTATCTTTCCACAACTATTAACTAGTTTTTCTTCCTTAACCCTATCCTATAAGTATTTCAAATCCTCAAATGACAGTTATGGCATCTTTCCATATTCTCTCAAATTCTATTTCTTCAACACTTATGTACTAAGAGGTATACAAAGAAATAAGAGGTCTAATAAAAGAGCTATAATAATGTGTTCCAAAAATGGTTAAACTGTATAATATTAAGGAACAGATAACAAAGATAGTAGAGTAACAAAAAGCTACTCTTTTTGTTACAAAAAGTAACAAAGGAAGAAAGAAAACCACTTCTTGCTAGAGGTGTGCCTCACAGTAGAGACAGAATTCAGACTGCGCCTTAAAGATGGTCAAATTTCCCTGAGCAGAGAATGGAGGAAGAAGTGGGATGGAGTTATTGGAATGGAAAGAATGGTACTTTAGGAGAAAGGAACAGGTTAGAGTAATAAGCAGGTAAAAGTATGGCGAGCAGGCTCAGGAGCTGTGGGGCTGCCCATGTGGGCAATGTGTGAAGGTGAACAAGCCCAGAAGACAGCCTGAAGAGTGAAGGGCCTTGAAAGGTTTAGAGTCAGGGCCTCATTCTGCAGGCAATCTGAAGGCATGGATGATTTGTCAGCAAGGGAGCAATGTGATTAAAACTAAAGACTAAAAGTGTTACTCTGGGCCTAATATTGTTACTCTGGCAATAGTGTGCTGGGTGCAGGGGAAAGGAGAGGGAAGATTAGTTAGGAGTAGTTTCTTCCAATATTCCAGGTGAGAGATAATGAGGGCCTAAATTAGGGTAGTGGCAGCAGGGATGGGAAAGAAAAGCTGAATGATGGCAGCAGCATGGAGGTGGATCAGGCTAGTCTGGCCAACTGACTGCAGGAGGGAGGCATCAGGAAGGGATCAGGAAGCAAAGGAAAGATAAGGGCTGAATTTAAGATTCAATCCTGTTTGCCGGAGGTGATGATGCTAGCATTAGCAAGGACTGGAAAGAAAATGAGTGTTAATGGGGAATTAATGAGTTCAGTTTTGGACATGTTAACTTTGAATGCAAGAAGGACTTCCAGATGGAGATGCCCAGCAGGCACCTGGAAATGCTGCAGGTATAGATTTGGGAAGCATCTTCGTAGAGGATGATGGCTGAAGCAGTAGGAATTGATGGATGAGATTTTGGGGGGAGAAAAAGGAGAAAAGAAGGGGAAGGGAAGAGGGAAAAGGAAGGTATGGGAAGAGAAAGGGAATCTTAGACAACTCCTATATGTAGGGAACTGAGGAAGGATGAGTGACCCATGTGAAAGAACACAGTATGTCCACAAACAAATAAAAGGGGTCTCCACAGACACCCAGAAATAAGAGTGAACATATATGCACAACAGAGGCAGAGAACTGTGTGCGGTGTACAGGAACTGGGGCCAGGTATTTGCCTCTTCCATGGGCTTTTAGAGTATTTATTATAAAGTTCTAGTTTGGCACTTAATACACTGAATAATAAAACTGACAACAATGACACAGACAACAATGCTTACAACATACTATAATGCCAGGCATGTGCTGTTTATGTGTACATGCATACACTCTTATTCTCACAAAAACCACGTAAAGCAACTGGTAATATCTCTTTACAGATGAGGAGAATTAGCAAGCAGGCTTAGAGAACTTAAATAATTACTAGTTACACTAGTCAACTAGTAATATAAGTGCCAAGATTTAGACATAATTTGGACTCCAAAGTCCAGGAGCCTTTGCAGCCTTGCTATTTAATTATTTGTTCTCAGGTACTCCTCACGAAGCTATGAGAACCTTGAGGGCTCTCAGGCTTAGTTATCTTTGGATGCCCTGCACCAAGCAGAGTAACTGACACAGAATAGGTCTCAAAAAATGCAAGATGAGAGAATAAATAACTTCCAAGAAGTAGAGAAGCAGACACTATCGTAAACATCTTTCCCAAATAGACCTATTGCTGTTCCAAACTTTCCTCATCTCTCCTATCATCCATTTGCTACATTCAACCATCCAGCTCTGAAGTCTTGAGTCCCTCCTTCCTAAATCATAGTGGATTCTTTAAAAGTGACAGCCACACAGGAGAAAAGCCCCAAATCATTCCAAGAAAACATGCTGAGATTTATTTTAATGCAATGTCAAAAAGTTACTGTATATAAGAATCATGTCATATCAAAGGACCTATCTTAAGTTTTAAATAGAGAGAACTCAATATACTGGAGTGTTTATGTGTTTTGTTTCTTCATTTAGGAGAACTGACTGAATTCACTACTGCATCAGTACCCGTGAGAGGAGGCTACCCTCACTTTAACAGAAGGTAGGGGTACTTCCAGATGGAGAGCTGAGGTAGGATGGCAGAATTGGAGCATGAGAGAAAACTTTTGAGATTTATGCTCAAGAGTTCAGAATTCTTCATCAGTAGAGAACTGTTTAAATAAACTGTGGTACATCCCCACAATGGACTATCAAAAAAAAAAAAAAAAAAAGAGTTCAGAATTCTAATGTATGCCAGTGATTCAAATCACAATCTTTTGGTAAATTGATAATCAAATATTAAGGAAACAATTTATCACCTACAAGGGATCATCACCCTCGAGTTAGCTCAAAGCTCCCCAGACTAAAACTGAATGGGAAAAATCAGCACTTCCCAGACCCCCACACAGAGAACTCCCTCCAGTGCTAAAATCTAGAGGTATAGAGTTTGTTTCACAATTTGATTACCCCACTTTAATATATCTAGTTCTAATAAATCAATCCAGAAAATGTAAGCATAAAAGATGGATGTCAAATCTAACATACATGAGGTGGGTTGGTTGATAAGACTCCTAATAATGCTTGTGACTGTGACCCCTAGTCAAAAATTTTTTTAAATTTACATACAGATAACTGAAACAAAAGAACTGACTAGAAGATGCACAATGTTTGCCAAAGAATCACAGGAATACCCTGATCTTCTCTATTCTTTTTTCTTAATCTGTAACTGGCTAAATTGATCTTGTGACCCACTAACGAGTTGCAACCTGCAGTTTTTTGAAAAACAGTGTTTTAAGTCATGTCTAGTATGTGATATATTAAAAGAACTAGAAGTAAATGTAAAATTAATTAAATAGGAATAGAATTATCACTATTTAAAAACAGAAAATCTGTGCATACACTAGAACAAATTTAGTGTTGCAACAAAGCATTAAACAAATTTTAATGATATGGGAAAATACTTAAAATGTTAAAGAAAAGACAGAATTATAAAACTATGTGTATATAACATGATCCCAATTATGTTTCAATATATGCACACATATATACATATGAACAAGGCCAAGAAAAAACTAGGAATAAATATGACAAAACATTAACATTTTATTTTTTTTGAGTGAAGTATAGTTGATTTACAATGTTGTGTTAGTTTCTGGTATACAGCAAAGTGATATATATATATATATATATACACACACACATATGTTCTTTTTCATATTCTTTTCCATTATGGTTTATTATAGGATATTAAATATAGTTCTCTGTGCTATATAGTAGGACCTGTTATCTATTTTATATATAGTAGTTTGTATCTGCTAATCCCAAACTCCTAATTTGTCCTTTCCCCCAACCCCTTTCCCATTTGGTAACCATAAGTTTGTTTTCTAAAACAGTAACATTTTAAATCTGAGTGTCATTATATAGGAGTCAATACACAAAGTGTCCACGTATTTTTTGTGTGTGTTTAAAATATTTTGTTTAAAAAGTGAAAAGAAACAGATAGGAAGGAAATGCCCCTAAATTGTAACAAGTGTTAATCAATGGATTTTTAGATTAAGGGTGATTTACTTTCCGAACTGCATAAGAGCACAGATCTCTTTGTAAGTCTGGAGAAAAAAATAACTGTATTTTTAAAATAACAGAATTTTAAGAAGGCATATGGCATACTGCATTATAGCTGTATTTCTCATTTGAAGAAAAAATTTAACTCAGCTTTAATGAACCCCAAAGTCCTATGCTGGGTGCCTTTTGGGTTCTCATATTTCACCTTTAATTTCTCTAAGGTTTAGATATAAGGCCAAAGTTTAAATGGTATCAAAGAAGTGATGTTAAAAATATATATATGATTAGGAATTCTGTGACAGTAATATTACTCAGTTGTAAAAGAAAAACATTAACACTCATGAAAATTGTCTTAAAGCACTATAATTTGAGGGAGACTAAAAACAGTCTGCATGTCACAGATTTTTATGTAAAATTAGCAGAAGAGCTGGAGGTTAATTTCCATTGACAAAATGACCCAGATTGTATTATTCCTGCCATATCTATCCTGAGACTAAAATGCCCTAGACTTGAAACAACTTTAGGGCCTGAGGTGACCAGCCTTTAGAATCTGGGAGCTGTAGCAGCCACTGACATGGCTCGAGGGCCACCTGCACATTCCACCCGCATTAAATCCCCAAGGGACAGTAGGGCCAAGGAACTGCCTCACCAAAGCTCTCCCAAAGATGCAATTAGGTTTGATGGGCATGTGGCAGAAAACAGGCACTGGAAAGAAAGGAAGAGAAAAGAGAAAGTAGAACAGGTGTAGGGCACAGGCGTTGTTGAGCAGAGGGGAAATCAAGCCAGGAGCTTTTTAGAAGTAGTTAATGAATGAACATCAGTAGTTTAATGAAATATGACTGAAATAAAAAACAAGTATAAAATGATGTTATCATCAATCAAGTTTGCAGCAAGATGTAAGCTGGCCACTTTAGAATTAAACTATCACCAGGGGAAAGAAAAACCAACAAAGATTTCCCCACTCAAATGATAATTGAAGATTTATTTTAAAATACTAATGTAGTAAAACAGGCCATTAAAAAATATTCTGGTCACACTTACAACTCTGTTAAAATGATCCCTTACAATAAGTTTTACATATAGACCCCTTTGTTCACATTAGAAAAAGATCAATTTAGTTTCGAAGCAAAGGGGTAGAAAAACCGAGTGCTGGAATACAGGCATCATTACACTATACAGACACACGAGACTCATACCACCACTCAAGCAGTGACACTGGCTAAGAGCTGACGTGCGGTGAGTCACACCTCCCACTACCACAGTCCGTCTGTGTAGGGAATAAATCAACCAAATGTGAATGAGTGTTCCCTTAGTGCTCAGTGCTTTTCTCAACTTGCAGTCCTGATTTCAAAAGACTCTGCCATTCAAATGCAAGAGAACTGCTCTCAGATTAATCTTCTATTATTATTATTATTATTATTATTTTTTGGTTTTACTCGGGCATAAGCACATTTTTATCAAAAGAATATCTCAATGTAAGTAATAAATATTTATTTAGTACTTGATGGGTCAGTCCTACTAGCTAATGAAGATGGTTCAATTGTGCAAAATTTAGAATATTTGCATTAGGACAAGTTGGAAAAGACAAAAAGATAGAAGGTCATTCAATTGGCTTTACACAAGATATTATTTTTTTTTTTTTTTTTTTTTTTTTTAAACATCTTTATTGAAGTATAATTACACAAGATATTATTAAGAGGCTAAAGCCAAATGTAGAAGATACAACAGGAGATGGGAGAAGCCAGTAAAAATAAGCAAGTTAGAAAAAAAATTATAAAACACTTTATAGAGAAACAGGTAATACCCCAAAGGCAAATTGAGCTGGGAGTGGGGGAATAGCAACACATCATGGGTTTTAGTTGGAGAAATGAGTTTTTTAAAAATGAATGGAAAAAAAATCAAAACCTAAAAATATTATTGCAACATGATGGTTCAGAAATCAAGTGCAAAATTTTTAGGAAAATCTCATTTATTTTTCCAAAATCAACACTGAAATCAAGGTACAGGAGACCAAAACATGGGAGAATTAGAAGTGATGGGTGCAGGACATAGACTGCTTTCATCTTCCACAGAAATAACGTCCACCACAGAAAAGATCCCATGTTTGGCTGCCTAAGTTAAAATCTATTAGCTCTCAAAATCACAAAAATTGCCACCCAAATTAAGACCTTATAGATATTTAAAATAGCTACCAACAGAGGTAAAGGAAAATGATTACCATGATAGTGGCATGTCTCAAATTATGTGTGTCAACAGGAAAACATGATTTGATTTTTAAAAGTTTCATTTACATGGTATTAATTAATAGATGGCACCTACTGAATGAAGAGAGAGACACTTGGAATAAATTACATATATGTTACTCTAGCCAATTTAATCCTCAGAGAACATAACACTTGCTCTACTCTAGCAGGTCAAAAGGGTCTGGGAAGAAATTCCTTATTTACCAGACTGCCAGCAAGCTACCTAGAGGCAGACTGTCTCATCCACCCTGGTATATCCTCAAGCCTTTACGGTGCCAGCTCATCTAACCTGACAACTATCCTGGGAGGTGGTAGTTTTCCTCATTTTATTGATGAAGATACTGAGGCTCACGGGGCAAGTTTATCTTCTCCACATCAACGATTAACACTGATAAACTACATATTTGTCTTCATTTATTTTGGTTATTACTTGTTTTCCTTGACTAGAACATAAGCATGTTACAGCACATTTACTTGTCCACAGTTGTATCTCCAGTGCATAGAACAGTGCCTGGCACACATAGACATTCAATAAATACTTGTTGAATGAATTAAAAAGGTAACCTGCCCAAAACTATATAGCCAATAAGTGAGAGACCTGGGGCTCGATTCAGAAGTCTGCCTCCAAAGCCAACCTAGAGAAATAATGATCGCAGCAATAACATACAAAGAGTAAAAAGGAGCTTAGAATTAGAGCTCAGAAAGTACTTTACAGCTAAAGGGAGTGAAAAAAATTTTTTAATTCATTTCTCCTTTCAAGCACCTCCTTGAAACTTTTCTTGATTACTTGCCTGGTGCACTGGCAGCTGGACAAGAAGTTGGGTGCTGCCTTCTCCTTATAGGCAAGTTCAACAAGACTCCCAAGTAGAACAGAGCCAGAGGATTTGTCGTCCATTAAACACAGAGCCATGGGAAGCCTTCAAAAGCCCCCATTCACGCAGAGGCTGAGAAAAGTTGGCACTGCAGTGAAAGTGCAGTCCAGATTAAAAACCACAACTAAAAAACAACAAAAACCCACACAGACTGCAGGAGTAACCAGGGTCTACACCACAGCCAAGGAGTCTTACGCTGATCTGCATAGGCCCAGCTTGTGGCATACGGCTCTGTGCCCTTCTGGTGGCCTGTGACAGTCGATCCTCTAAAATACTCCACAAAATTATAACTTTTAGGGAAGGCGGAGATCACATTTTTCATCATTCTTTACTGAATACCTCAGATCCTTTCCTTGAAATTGGGCAGAATGTACATTTCTCTATGGAAATAGTTGACTGAAGGACTAATACTCCAAAAGTAGCCAGATAAATACTAAATTTAGAGATCAGGTGAAGACTGTGGCCAATATATTTCAGGACTATTTATTTTGTTCATGCACAGGTAAAATCTAGAAACTTATCAATAGGTTATTTAGGCCTATCAAAATGTTTGACTGTTTGGATGTGTTCCTCACCTTCAAATATTGTGTATTTAAATCAATGCCTGGTGAATGGTTCTAACTGCTGCATATTATTCAAGAACTGAAAAGTATTTCACAATATATAAGCACTAACAATCATCACTGTATACCTGGTCCCCATTCAGTCTGGTCTCAAAATGTGATATAAATGCTGTGCAAGCTTTTGCCTAGATAAAAAACAATAGTTAAAATTCACAATTATGTAAGTGTATCTAAAGGGTCTAATATCCTTATTCTTTCCAAAAAAGCTATTATTCTCTATGTCTGCATTCTTCCAAAATGTTCTTTAGTTAACTATAGTGAGATGCAGTAATTTCTTACCAAATTGCAATAGAGCCATTTATTAATATACATTTCTGAAATAATCTTTCAGATGATAGAAAAATGTTTTCATATTTTTAGATTTTATGGGAATGGGTTAATAAGCTAACACTAGGGGGGCAGAGTCAAGATGGCGGTGTGGGAAGACGCCAAGTTAGCGTCTCCCCACAACTAGGGCACCTGCCAGCTGCTGGTGGGGGACCCTGATGCCCAAAGAGATGGGAGGAACCAACCCCCAAGTGAACCGGTAGGACGTGGGGGGACTGAGAGAGGAGGAGAAGTGGAGGCCAGACAGGATCGGTGCCCGAGGCTGGGGAGATCAGGAGAGGCAGGAGGGAGGGACGCTCCGGGAACAGCGGAAGAGAAGCGGCGGGCGATCTCCTGGCCCACTCGGGCCAGGGAGCCTGCTGAGCTCCCAGGCTGGTAACCCTCCTCCAAAGCCCCCTCCAGGATGTGTGGGTCCTGGGGGCATAAGAGGGAGGCTGGGAGATCAGGAGAGGCAGGAGGGAGGGGCCCTCTGGGAGGAGCAGGAGAGGAGAGGAGGGCGTTTGCCCTACCCACTCAAGCCCAGGAAGCCTGCTGGCCTCCCAGGTGAGGTCCTCCGCCCTCTGAGACTAGGGGTGTGGGGCATGCCTGGGCCCATTCTGTTCCTTGAGCCTAAGCTCCACCCCCTACAGCCCTCAGGGCCTTTGCCAGCCCTGTGGGTCCTAAGCATAGGCCCCGCCCACAACCCAAACCTCGCCCTTGCTTAGGCCCCGCCCTCCACAGCCAAGGCCTTTTTTTTCCTCCTCCTCTTTTTTACTATTGTGGTAGTGAGGTACCTTCCGGTTGTTGATTCATCTATATTTTTATTTTTGTATTTTTTCTAACATATCTATTAGTTTCCTAGTTTAATTTTATTTTTTACTTTGTTATTGTTCTTTTTTTTTTTTTTGGCCAACCCACACAGCTTGTGGGATCTTGGCTCACGAGCCGGGGGTCGGGCCGAAGCTCCTGTGGTGGGAGCTCGGAGTCCGAACCACTGGACTAACAGAGAACTTCAGACCCCAGAGAATATTCAATGGAGTGAGGTCTCGCGGAGGTCCTCATCTCAGCACCAAAACCCAGCTTTACCCAACAGCCTACAAACTCCAGTGTTGGAAGCCTCAGGCCAAACAACCAGTAACACAGGAACACAATCCCACTCGTAAAAAAAAAAAAAAAAAAAAGAGACAGCAAAAAAATATGTCACAGATGAAGGAGCAAGGTAAAAGCCTACAAGACCAAAGAAATGAACAGGAAATAGGCAATCTACCTGAAAAAGAATTCAGAGTAATGATAGTAAAGATGATCCAGAATCTCGGAAATAGAATGGAGGCACCGATTGAGAAAATACAAGAAATGTTTAACAAAGATCTAGAAGAACTAAAGAACAAACGAACAGAGATGAACAACACAATAACTGAAATGAAAAATACACTAGAAGGAATCAATAACAGAATAACTGAGGCAGAAGAACGAATAAGTGAGCTGGAAGACAAAATGGTGGAAATAACTGCTGAGGAGCAGAATAAAGAAAAAAGAATGGAAAGAATTGAAGACAATCTCAGAGACCTCTGGGACAACACAAAACGTACCAACATTTGAATTATAGGGGTCCCAGAAGAACAAGAGAAAAAGAAAGGGTCTGAGAAAATATTTGAAGAGATTATAGTCAAAAACTTCCCTACCATGGGAAAGGAAATAGTCATCCAAGGCCAGGAAGGAGAGAAAGTCCCATACAGGAAAAACCCTAGAAAAAACACACCAAGACACATATTAAATCAAACTAACAAAAATTAAATTCAAAGAAAAAATATTAAAAGCAGCAAAGGAAAAACAAAAAATAACATACAAAGGAATCCCCATAAGATTATCAGCTGATTTTTCAGAGGAAACTCTGCAGGCCAGTAGGGAGTGGCAGGATATACTTAAAGTGATGAAAGAGAAAAACCTACAACCAAGATTACTCTACCCAGCAAGGATCTCATTCAGATTCGAAGGAGAAATCAAAAGTTTTTCAGACAAGCAGAAGCTAAGAGAATTCAGCACCACCAAACCAACTTTACAACAAATGCTATAGAAACTTCTCTAGGCAGGAAACACAAGAGAAAAAAAAAGACTCACAAAAACAAACTCAAAACAATTAACAAAATGGTAATAGGAACATACATACTGATAATAACCTTGAATGTAAATGGATTAAATGCCCCAACCAAAAGACACAGACTGGCTGAATGGATACAAAAACAAGACCCATATATATGCTGTCTATAAGAAACCCACTTCTGACCTCGGGACACATACAGACTGAAAGTGAAGGGATGGAAAAAGATATTCCATGCAAATGGAAATCAAAAGAAAGCTGAAGTAGCAATACTCGTATCAGATAAAATAGATTTTAAAATAAAGACTGTTACAAGAGATAAGGAGGGACACTACATAATGATCAAAGGATCAATCCAAGAAGAAGATATAACAATTATAAATGTTTATGCACCCAACATAGGAGCACCTCAATACATAAGGCAAATGCTAACAACCATGAAAGGAGAGATCGACAGTAACAAAATAATAGTAGGAGATTTTAACACCCCACTTACACCAATGGACAGATCATCCAAATGGAAAATAAATAAGGAAACACAAGCTTTAAATGACACAACAGACCAGACAGATTTAATTGATATTTATAGAACATTCCACCCAAAAGTGGCAGAATACACTTTCTTCTCAAGTGCACACAGAACATTCTCCAGGAACGATCACATATTGGGTCACAAATCAAGCCTCGGAAAATTTAAGAACATTGAAATTGTACCAAGCATCTTTTCTGACCTCAACGCTATGAGACTGGAAATCAATTACAGGAAAAAAAACTGTAAAAAACACAAATACATGGAGGCTAAACAGTGCAATACTAAATAACCAAGAGATCACTGAAGAAATCAAAGAAGAAATTAAAAAAATACATAGGAACAAATGACAATGAAAACACGACAACCCAAAACCTATGGGACACAGCAAAAGCAGTTCTAAGAGGGAAGTTTATAGCAATTCAATCTCATGTCAAGAAACAAGAAAAATCACAAATAAACAATCTAAACCTACACTTAAAACAACTAGAGAAAGAAGAACAAAGAAAGCCCAAAGACAGTAGAAGGAGAGAAATCATAAGGATCAGAACAGAAGTAGACGAAAAACAAAGAAAACAATAGCAAAGATCAATAAAACTAATAGCTGGGGGCTTCCCTGGTGGCACAATGGTTAAGAATCAGCCTGCCAATGCAGGGGACACGGGTTCGAGCCCTGGTCCGGGAAGATCCCACATGCCGCAGAGCAACTAAGCCCGTGCGCCACAACTACTGAGCCTGGGCTCCAGAGCCCTCGAGCCACAACTACTGAGCCCGTGTGGCACAACTACTGAAGCCCACACACCTAGAGCCCGTGCTCCACAACAAGAGAAGCCACCTTAATGAGAGGCCTGCGCACCGCAATGAAGAGTAGCCCCCACTCACCACAAATAAAATGAAAGCCCACACGCAGCAATGAAGACCCAGCGCAGCCAAAAATAAATAAATAAATAAACTTAATAGCTGGTTCTTTGAGAAGATAAACAAAATTGATAAACCCTTAGCCAGACTCATCAAGAAAAAAAGGGAGAGGATGTAAATCAATAAAATTAGAAATGAAAAAGTTGAAATCACAACTGACACCACAGAAGCACAAAGAATTATAAGAGACTACTACAAACAACTACATGCCAATAAAATGGACAACCACAAAGAAATGGACAAATTCTTGGAAAGTTACAATATTCCAAGACTGAACCAGGAAGAATTAGAAAATATAAACAGACCTATCACAAGTAATGAAATTGAAACCATAATTAAAAATCTTCTAACAAACAAAAGTCCAGGACCAGATGGCTTCACAGGCGAATTCTATCAAACATTTAGAGGAGAGCTAACACCTATCCCTCCCAAACTCTTCCAAAAAATTGCAGAGGGAGAAACACTCCCAAATTCATTCTATGAAGCCGCCATCACCCTGATACCAAAACCAGAAAAAGATATCACAAAAAAAGAAAATTATAGACCAACATCACCGATGAACACTGATGCAAAAATCCTGAACAAAATACTAGCAAACAGAATCCAACAATACATTAAAAGGATCATACACCATGATCAAGTGGGATTTATCCCAGGGATGCAAGGATTCTTCAATATAGGCAAATCAATCAATGTGATACACCACATTAACAAACTAAGGAATAATAACCATATGATCATCTCAATAGATGCAGAAAAAGCTTTTGATAAAATTCAACACCCATTTATGATAAAAACTCTCCAGAAAGTGGGCATAGAGGGAACCTACCTCAACATAATAAAGGCCATATATGACAAACCCACAGCAAGCATCATACTCAATGGTGAGAAATTGAAAGCATTTCCATTAAGATCAGGAACAAGACAAGGATGTCCACTCTCACCACTCTTATTCAACATAGTTTTGGAAGTCCTAGCCACGGCAATCACAGAAAAAAAAGAAATAAAAGGAATACAAATTGGAAAGGAAGAAGTAAAACTGTCACTGTTTGCAGATGACATGATACTATACATAGAGAATCCTAAAGATACCACCAGAAATTACTAGAACTAATCAATGAATTTGGTAAGGTTGCAGGATACAAAATTAATGCACAGAAATCTCTGGCATTTGTATACACCAACAATGAAAAATTGGAAAGAGAAATTAAGGAAACACTCCCATTTACCATTGCAACAAAAAGAGTAAAATACCTAGGAATAAACCTGCCTAAGGAGGTGAAAGACTTGTACTCAGAAAACTATAAAACACTGATGAAAGAAATCAAAGATGACATAAACTGATGGAGAAATACACCATGTTCTTGGATTGGAAGAATCCATATTGTGAAAATGACTATACTACCCAAAGCAATCTACAGATTCAATGCAATCCCTATCCAACTATCAATGGCATTCTTCACGGAATTAGAACAAAAACTTTACAAATTCGTATGGAAACACAAAAGACCCCAAATAGCCAAAGCAATCTTGAGAAAGAAAAATGGAGTTGGAGGAATCAGGCTCCCTGACTTCAAACTATACCACAAAGCTACAGTAATCAAGAGAGTATGGTACTAGCACAAAAACAGAAATATAGATCAATGGTACAGGATAGAATGCCCAGAGATAAGGCTACGCACATATGAGCACCTAGTTTATGAGAAAAGAGACAAGAACATACAAGGGAGAAAAGACAGCCTCTTCAATAAGCTGAGCTGGGAAAACTGGACAGTTACATGTAAAAGAATGAAATTAGAACACTACCTAACACCATACACAAAAATAAACTCCAAATGGATTAAAGACTTAAATGTAAGACCAGACACTATAAAACTCTTAGAGGAAAACATAGGAAAAACACTCTTTGACATAAACCACAGCAAGATCTTTTTTGACCCACCTCCAAGAGTAACAGAAATAAAAACAAAAATAAACAAATGGGACTTAATTAAACTTAAAAGCTTTTGCACAGCAAAGGAAACCATAAACAAGACAAAAAGACAACCCTCAGAATGGAAGAAAATATTTACAAATGAAACAACAGACAAAGGATTAATCTCCAAAATATATAAACAGCTCATGGAGCTCAGCATCAAAAAAACAAACAATCCAGTTAAAAAATGGGTGGAACACCTAAATAGACATCCCACCAAGGAACACATAAAGATGGCCAAGAGGCACATGAAAAGATGTTCAACATCACTAATTACTAGAGAAATGCAAATCAAAAGTACAATGAGGTATCACCTCACACAGGTCAGAATGGCCATTATCAAAAAATGCTAGAAAGGGTGTGGTGAAAAGGGAACCCTCCTGCACTGTCGGTAGGAATGTAAATTGATACAACCACTATGGAAAACAGCATGGAGGTTCCTTAAAAAAGTAAAAATAGAACTACCATATGACCCAGCAATCCCACTACTGGGCATACACCCTGAGAAAACCATAATTGAAAAAGGGACATGTACCATAATGTTCATTGCAGTGCTATTTACAATAGCCAGGACATGGAAGCAACCTAAGTGTCCATCAACAGATGAATGGATAAAGAAGATGTGGCACATATATAAAATGGAATATTACTCAGCCATAAAAAGAAATGAAATTGAGTTATTTGTAGTGAGGTGGATGGACCTAGAGTTTGTCATACAGTGTAGTAAGTCAGAAAGAGAAAAACAAATACCGTACACTAACACATATATATGGAATCCAAAAAAAAAAAAAAAAAAAATGGTACTGATGAACCTAGCTGCAAGGCAGGAATAAAGATGTAGACATAGAGAATGGACTTGAGGACATGGGGTGGGAAGGGTAAGCTGGGATGAAGTGAGAGTAGCAGTAACATATATACACTACCGAATGTAAAATAGTTAGCTAGTGGGAAGTAGCAGCATTGCACAGGGAGATCAGCTCGGTGCTTTGCGATGACCTAGATGGGTGCGATAGGGAGGATGGGAGGGAGGCTCGAGAGGGTGAGGATATGGGGACATATGTATGCATATGGCTGATTCACTTTGTTGTACAACAGAAACTAACACTGTATTGTGAAGCAATTATACTCCAGTAAACATCTATTAAAGAAAAACAGTGATAAGGCTAACAGAACTGTATATACTTAACAGACATTAAAAAAAAGAAAAATAAGCTAAGACTTTTTGGTAAAGAAACTTGAGCATCACAGAAACCTGACTAACTTTGTCAATTCAAAGCCCTGCTGAGTCCCATTTCACAGTATCACAGTTTTTAAATGTCGCTAAGAAATGTTTTTTGTATTAAAGCAAACGATCATAAGAAAATGCAACAATAACAGTCACGTTTTTCAAAAAGAGCAGAAAATTAACCATAACTATTAAGTTAGTATTGCTATTATGAGTTTATTTTTTTTAAAGATTCTTTAACTTTGTAAGAATGGGCCATGATTGACCATCTTCTAATTTTTCAGTATCAGAGAAAATATTCACACAGACTCAACTATACTAAATATTCCCAGACAGGTCAATAATAGGAAAAACAAACAATGATCTTAGTTTGGCACTTATAGTTGAATACATGGAAATAAGGATTTCCTCCAATTTTTAGTATATGAAACTCAGCAGAAGATTCTAAAATTATTAAAAACTATCTTTTAAGAATATGTAATTTTAGTGCAACTTACATTAATTACTCCATTTGTTTCATTATGCTGCAAAAGTTTTCAAAATCCGGGATAAAAAAAGCTATCATAATACACGGATTCTGGTTAAGTTACTCAGACAAGTAACTGAACAAAACTGGAGAGTAGCTCGTATTAGAAAGGATGGTAGTAAGGGTATACAGCATGTGAACAGCAGGAAGTGGTTTACAAACTATTTCTACCAGAAAAAAAATCAAACTACTGGTTCATCTACAGCAGTGGTTCTCAGATGGGGGGCGATTTTAGTCCCCCAGGAGACTTTGTCAATGTCTAGAGATATTTTTGCTTGTCACAACTTGAGGGAATGCTATTGGTTTCTAGACAGTAGATGCTAGGTCTGCTGTTGAACATCCTACAACATAACTGATAGTCTCACACAACAAAGAACTACCAGCCAGCCCAACATGTCAGTAGTGCCAAGGATGAGAAAACAGAATTTAGAGACTGTACTGTGTACTTACAGGACTTACTTCATAGGATTATTATGACGTTTAAATATAAACATTTAGCATGTAAAATGCTAAGTATACTCCCTGGCACAACTATGCACACAATATGCATCAGTAATTACTATTATCAGTATTATTATTGTTATCCACATAGACAATGATTTTTGGCTTTAGTGAAAGCTGGAACAGATGCAATCCTATTTTACCTGCCCCAGTGTAAAAACATCAAGAATAACTTTTAAGATGTTGGAAAAAAAGATTTTTTAAAAAAGAATATAGCAAAAAAGCTTCTTGAGTGTCTATATAGACCCCAGGTTTGCGTGGATGCACACAATCATTTGGGATTAGAAAAAATTAGTTCTAGATTTTCATTTACAGTAAGAACAACAGTCCAACATATATTTCACTTCTTTCTTCCCTAGGGAGGATTCCCAGGAATATCAACTGGTTTTATTTACAATTATTATAACAAAATATTTTTTAGTAGCCACAACTTTTAAAGTCAGAACCATTCTGTTTAAAGCCAAGTACTCGCCTGCTGTAATTTTTCTCATATTAGCTAATATGACAGCAATAACTAAACATGGTTAGCCATTTTAAGTACATTACAACTGCTTTTCCTCCCCAGATAACCACGTTATTATATTTGTCACCTCTTCGGCCTCCTTTCTATTGTTACACTAGTAAAAAGTTTTTTCTGAAGAAGTAAAGCCTTTACTTACAAAGATAGGTGGCAGCCCTCAATAGAATAGTGCTAACATTTTCTCCCCAGTTCTTGAAAATGCCAAAGAATTCTCAAATTAAGAGTCCCTCAATTTAATTCATGAAATCCTGAGGCAAAATATCAGCCTAGAAATAATAAATGAATTTTACAGAGAAATGACTTTAGGAAAATCACTGGAAATTTTAAAATGTATTTTTCTATTCTTTTTCTCAGGAAAAAAAGCTTATGTCTTTAAAAGGTTAGAGAATTTAAGCAAACACTCAGTGGTTTTGGAAATGTAGTTTCCATAGCAACCAACATGGTCTTCTTTATATAGCATTATAAACAGATGGTAAAGAGTGGTCATGTTTGCTTCTTTGCCAGTATATCAATAACACTGCTGTAATAGAGTATTGAATACACTTGAACTATTTAATAAATTTAATATACCAACCACGAGATCTAGTAATTTAGACAGACAAATATCATTAACCAGTATCTGGGTGGGGTTTTTTTTTCCCTTTTTAATAAACATATGAGGATCTTGAACAGTGAAGTCACTATACTCCACAGAGTCAACAGTCTTTCTTGGCAAGACTTTGTGTAAATGTTTTCTCAACACTTGCCATGCAGGGCATATCACCACAAATATGAATCTGATGAGGAGAAAATAATGCATTGAAATGATAAAAGTGGAACCACATCTGTAAATAATATTCCTTGGCCATCTGTTCTTAAAGAACAAATGAGAAATTAAGAAGCACAAAGAGTTTCTTTACAATAAACAATAGGTTGTAAAGCAAATGGCAAAACTGTTGTTGTTTAAAAGTCAGATCCATTCCATGTACAAAGTAATGCCTTCAGAAATGCAGGTGCTCTGAACTCCACTGATTTAACTGTGGTAACTCGCTAGGTACTATTTGCTAAAAAACTAATAAGCCAAGAAACTATAAATGTGAATAGTCTGGCAGTAAAAGTTTGAAAAGCCAATTCCTACATGAATTATCAACACATCTGAGGCAGTGACTGTGTCTGGAAGGCAGGCAGTCAGTCAGAAGCGGCCATATGTGAGTCTGTGGCTCCACAGGGGCACTGGCATCCCTTCTTAATAGGCCCATCTTAATGGTTCTGACATATTTTCCAAGCAAGGCAAGGAATGCTTACCTTAAAAAAACTGGGGACAATACTATTGTAAATTATATAAATGGCCATTTTGATTACACTTATAAAACAGCATTTGGTAAATGGTACCTGTACTACATTCTCCCTCTCATGTATCTATCCCTAAATTTGATGATTTTTATCATTTTTAAATTCTTTCCATGCTTCTCACATCAAAGCAAGTTCACTGGAAATGAGATATTTCATTCTGCAGAACAATCCATGATGGAAATACAGAAAAGGGGTATGCATATTTATGAAAGGAGTGAATTTGAACGATGTAAAGTGTATCATGGTTTAACTGAAAAGCAAAAAAATCTGAATTAGGGACTTCCCTGGTGGTGCAGTGGTTAAGAATCCGCCTGCCAATGCAGGGGACACAGATTCGAGCCCTGGTCCGGGAAGATCCCACATGCCGCGGAGCAACTAAGCCCGTGCACCACAACTACTGAGCCTGCGCTCTAGAGCCCAAGAGCCACAATTACTGAGCCCGCATGCCACAACTACTAAAGCCCATGTGCTTAGAGCCTGTGCTCTGCAACAAGAGAAGCCACTGCAATGAGAAGCCCGTGCACCACAACGAAGAGTAGCCCCTGCTCACCACAACTAGAGAAAGCCCGTGCACAGCAATGAAGACCCAACGCAGCCAAAAATAGATAAGTAAATAAATAAATTTATATAATATATAATTTACATAAAAATTTTTGAAAAATTAAAATTTTTGAATTCAAACATTTTAAAACTGGCAGAAACTGTCTCAGATTTATATTTGACTCAAAACTGGGAAAAGTTTAAAAAATTATGTATCTTGGATGAGTTACAGCGAACTCCACAGTCTACCAAAAACTGCTCTCATTATACAATTTTGGGGAATTATTTAAACCTGGAGAACCCAGGAAAGAGCCTCCTTTCTCATATGAGGCTGGAGAGTCTCCAATAAGGTACCCAGCTCATCCCCCAAAAAACATGCCTACCTACAGCAAGTGATCACTATCTGAGTGACCATGTAACCAGAAGCCCTTTTCAAAGGATTTTCAGTTTGCCTTCTATAGTACTTGTAGTGTGGGAGAGTATCAAGCAACTAACAGCCCCTAGTTTAGGTTAACTTCTCCTAGGAGTGGTTCTCAACCCTGGTGACAAAACAATATCACCTGAAAAGTTTAAAATATAACAATACCCACAGCATATGCCAATTGAGGCAGAATCTCCAGAGGCGGGGGCCAGGCATGGGTAGTTTAAAAATACTCCTCAGGTATTATTTTAATGTGCAGCCAGCATTTAAAAAAACAAACAAACACCAGAGAGACTGTGACTCACATTTCTCTTTACCCATGGTGAGAAAGAGATCTCAAATCACCACTTTCATTTTTTCAGGATACACAGTTCAGAGTTAGATTTCCTTCTCATTACAGATAGGCACACAACTAAAGTACAGGAATTGCTGGACTGATTTATTTGGTGTGGTAAATTTTATTATGAAGGAGTTCAACAAAATACAAGACTGAGGTGTGAAAAAATTTTTCCTGAGAACTATCCCAGATAGTAATGTTTACCTCTTAAAAAGACTATCATTATCAGGAAGACTTGTGAATGGTGAATTTATTTTCACTCCTTTTGGGATATACTGTGTGTCTGAGCTGGTTACGATGTATTCTCCACCTTCAACAGTCACAAAATAAGTGCTTTCTGGGTTTCCAGTGTACTTAACAGATATTCTGAAGAATTGATTTAAATGATCAGCAGTGTAATCCTCACTTGTTACTTCAGAGATATGATATTCTCTTTTTTCAAGAATGACCTTTAAACTATCACCAACAGCAGTGAAAATTCAGGTGTTTAGAGCAGGAAAAGCTGCATAAGAAGGATGCCATTTATCTTCTTCTGTAGCACACATTAAAAAAAAAAAAACAATTTTAAGAAACCTGTTAATCTACTGTCCCCAAAAGGGAGTAGAAATGAACGCCGTAGATCACAAATGTTATTTCAAGCCACACACTCATGGCAAAATTCTACCATGTAGAAAAATGCAAAGGTCTGATAGATTGTGATAGTAGTTCTTTATATATATGATTTTCTCCTTTCAAATTATTTGTAAGAAGACCAATGACTTTTGCTTGTTATGAAATAGCAAACAGAAATAAAATAACTACACACTCTCCAAATCGTCAGTGATAGAGAATAGGGAGAGGAGTGCACAGTTAACTCAGAGAATAAACCATGATAATACAAGGGCCTTGGAGTCTACTTCTACATTTTTGTTTGTTTTCTTACATTTCCACAGGCAACTAAAATTTCCACAAGTCATTTATTCTTTCCTTGAGAAACTTTATTTGGCTATTTTTGTGTCTGGTGCTATTAACTCATCATAATTTTACATCAAATCCTCATAACATAACATGATTGAGGTTTAATTCCAAAAAAATTCAAAACACACAAAACAGGAAAAAATATCACCCTAATGTATTTGGGAAGAAACAACCTATTAAAGGGAATAAGTGTGTCTGGCAGAATTCTAGAGATGACAGAAAACAAGAGGAAACAACATTTCTTAATGTTATTTAAATATGCACACAGGAGACAGGGAGATATGCTAGGACAGAGAATCAACAGGAACTCTAGTCTTCCTGCACATAGAATAGAGCTTCATTAACAATAAAGGAACAGGTGTCTTGGGACTCATTTATACAGGCTATTAACTATTATGAGCTGCTGGTATCCAAATTTATTTTAGTACTAGGCAACTGGTTAAAAATAAATACAAATTTAAATTCCATCTATTAGCATGTGAAAGCAATGCCTAGCTTTCCAGAGCCTAATTTAATATAAAGGTATTTTTCTATGGTCCTGATCACAGAGGATACCGAAGTTCATATATAGTACTTCCTAAGTCCCCAAATAAAAACCTTCATATTAAACCTCATCTGAATTGATGTAAAAAATTGATGAGTGGCCTTTTGTCTTGACCCGACAAGGCCAAACAAGCTTTGTTTACTAAGAACAAAATTTTTATTCAAACTTAAACAAATAATGAAACAAACATGCATCTATCTTTTTAAAACTGGGAGAGGGAATCACATACACTCCCACTCTATTCAGTGCATTTCCCTGCATTATATACTATTTATTTTGAAAAACATGAGTATCAATGGTTATCTTCTGATAATTTTTACTGTCTCATCTATAAATACTGGTTAATAAACTAAACATTTGAGTATTTATGAGGAATCATCTGTACATCTTAATAAAAATACTTAGAATGTTAGAGTTGGAACTGCAGCAGGGATAATCCAGTTCAATATACTTTTTACAGTACAAGAAAATAAAGTACAGTGAGGCTAATTTGCCAAAAATAAACACAATAGCAATATGTGACCACATAAACTGTCAAAATACTATTATACTGTAAAACTAGTATACTAGTACCTATCTCCCAACAATGTTATGAAAATTCAATGTGTTATTGTTCTTGATGTTATTTCAAACTATTACATTTACCGGCATCTAGTTTTTTAAAAAAAATTTGGTTTATTCACTTATATATGTTCTAATAGTGATATTATTTCTACTTATTCCAGAAGTATGAACTGATTATGAATTTTGTGGCATACTCTACAGAGAATAAAGGTGGTATAGCATGATCTATATCCACAAGAATGTACTAAAAGCCACTGTAGAAATGAAATGGTGAAAAATTTGAGGGATTGATGAGTAAGTCAAAGACAGAATGATGATTCTTAAAAATATGGTGGTATTTTAAATGGAAATAATTTGATAAGACCAGTGTTTCTCAACCTCGGCACTACAGGCATTTTGAGCTGGAAAATTCTTTGCTGTAAGGGTTTGTGCATTGCAGGCTGTTTAGTAGCATCCCTAACTTCTACCCACTAGATGCCAGTAGCACACCCCAGTTGAAACAACCAAAACTGGCTCTAGACATTGCCAAGTGTCCCCAAGGGGCAAAATCATCCCTGGTTGAGAACACTGGATAAGGCAGACTAATATACCTTATGTTGCTTTTCAAGCTAGTGATACATACTAAATATCACCTAGAGACAAAGCAAATCTGAAGCTTTAGTATTCTAAAGCTATAAAGATAACTTCAGCTCTAAGGCATCAAGCATTAGGGTATTGAATAGAGGAATAAAAGCACAAACTCAATATCAAGTTGTGTCCTGGGTTCTGATTCTATAGTTTTCTGCCATTAATTTCCCAAAGTCCAAAGAAATATGAATAGGTCCATGTTCCTAATGAGAGATAGGTTATCTTTCATTATATTAAAGTTTCTCAAATTAGAAATAGCTCTGCCACCTTCCAAGAAATCCTTAGCACTTCCTTTCCGACTCTTCCAAAATATAATAACTTGTCAATTTGCTAAAGCACAAGTTTCTTTCAAGTACAATTCCAGGCTGGCATTCAGGAGCAAGCCATTTAGCTTATGTGTAACCTATCCAGTGGCCTAGGAGCATTAAAACAATGTGGTTTTGTTCTCTGTGTATGGATTTTATGGGGAAAATTTGTTATAAAACCATTCTCATATTTCACACTTTCCAAAGGTCTCAAAAGTACTGAAGGTTTATTATACTGGAGATTTCTAAAATGTTAGATTAAGAACCAAATAATTGAAGTGGCAAGCAAATGTCAGGCCTATATAACATATGAAGGGGAAGAACTGACCTCCTCTGCCTCATGCATCATCTTCTCTTGCTCTCTACTCTAGCCTTCACTCCTGCTGAAGTATGACACTCTAAACAATTGCTTGGTAATGATAGCACCTCATTAAATATCTGGGGCACAGGGCATATCAAAGTACTCTATAAGAAGACCACTAAGAGAGAAAGATGAAAAGGAATGTCTGAGAACCAGTGACCAAGCATGAGTTGGCTCAGAATCAATTTTTAAAAGAATTAGGGAGGGAGGGGATATGGGGATATATGTATACATATAGCTGATTCACTTTGTTATACAGCAGAAACTAATACAACATTGTAAAGCAATTATACTCCAATAAAGATGTTAAAAAAAAAAAAAGAAAAGAATTAGGGCCACTGGAGGCATAGTCCATGAGATAGGACTGCCATTAGTGCTTCCTCCACTTCTGGGAACCTACCGGCTCCGCACTGAAAACAAACAAGCAAACAAAAAGTAGTCTGGACAACTGATGAATTTGGAAACTACAAACATCAAGAGGAGAGTGTTGCTCATTTTGGTTTTGCCTTCACTTGAAAAGTTACCAAGTGGTCTCCATTTTACATACTCAACAAACTTCTGTTTCTTCAACACTGTGAAAGAAGAGAGCGGTCTGTTTTCACAAAGGGATGCCTACAGGCTGAAAAGTTCTATTAATACTATTTTGTTTTGACTCTATGTATAGTGATATCTCCAACATTAGAAATTTGGACATAATCTGCTAAATATGAATTTACATACTGGGCAGTATTTCCTTTAACAAAGTCTAATTGGAACAGTAATTTTATGGTACATGAAAATTTAATTTCAAATGTTAGATATACTAAGAAATCTGATTTAGATAGAAGACAACTCATTTTTAGTTGCAAAAAACTGCAGTGCCAAAGTATTTTGCATTTAATGCTATAATTTACATATATTACAATATTCATGATACCTGATAAATACCCAAATCCTATTTGGAAAACCTTCATTGTGAAAAATTAGAATTTTAACAAAATGGTGTTTCACATTTTAAACAATGTCCTCACTTAGAAAAAGAAATAAACATACCAATTTGGCAAATGATATTGAACCTATGACTAATAAATTTAGATTCCTTTGATATTCCTTGAATAATTCTAAATATTAAACACTATGCATATGCTAATAAATTTCTAAATTTATAAAGCAAATAAATAGGCACCCTGCATTTTAGTTACACATTGTGGACATTTCACACAGGTACAGGATTACTTTAACAAACAATTCTTTAGTTATTACAGGCAACATGCTGCTACAAACTAAAGAGGAAAGAGCTCTAAAAAAATTGAGCTCTCTGACCCATTTCACTTATAAATTTGTGTTTCAAGGAAAATTTTTAGGGTTGACATTTTCTACTTGACCCTACAAATGTCTTTTCTCTAAAGTGTTACTTCACTTAGGTAACAAATCATCTATATTTCTACACAATGGAAGTGAAAACTTCCCCCCAAAAGACCAACCAATGAGACATTATTTACAAATAATACCAAAGGATCACACATGTAACATAACCCAAATCACTACTGCTTTAAAATGTATAGAGACTTCGGACTACCTCATGAGTGAGGTGGTGGACAAACCCTCCCTCAGCAACTATAAAGCTGGACAAAACTGTCAAAAGCAACAGTTTTATTAGCACTCTGGAATTTAAAGGCAGGAACAGTGTGAGTCTTGCCTGGGGCTGCTCCACAACTATCCCTGGCTTTGTCAGTGCAGCAGTTCAATCAGAGCAGGGCAGGCTGTGCAAACCAGCAGCTTTGTCACCTCTGCCAGAGAGGGATCACTTGATCTGGAGCACTGTCAGTTACAGTGGTAATCTCTGTGGCAAGCAAACAGAAATGGTCAGTGGCTCTGTAAGCCTGAGTAAGCAAACCTGAGTGGGGCAAGTAGCAGACAAGCAGATGAGCCAGGGATTTAACAGGGAGTTCCAGCAGGTCAGACAGCCAGAGGGGGCTTGACCTCACATGTTTGGGGTTGACTAGAGGCTGTATGCATTGCTGCAGAGGACAGAGAGGGCCCATATATCCCCGGATGATGAAGACTCAAGCATGCGAGGTAAGACAGAAGAGGGCCCAATGAAAAGTAAAGCCAGGGCAGCCTGAAGTGTGAATGTGCTTCCTCAGTTTGCACACAGATCCATCAGGAGAGATTAGAAGCCTTACTGGCTTGAGGTGTTTCAGCATTACTTTTGACCAATCTTTGGTCATTAAGTTATGCAGATACAGGGGTAACCCCTAGGAAGCCAGGCTTACAAATAAAAACAAGGGAAAAATAGTGAGCAGAGATAGCAGCAGCTGCACACTGAGGGGGATTACAGACTTCAAAGGTTCAGTCCAGGCAAGTTATTAAACAAACAAATGAAAACAACAACCAACATCACCAGTGCAGGGGGAAAGTCACTAACTACAGTTGCTATAATATATTATCTAAAATGTTCAGAATTCAACAGAAAGTTATGAGTTATGCAAGAAACAAGAAAATGTGATCCATAAAAAGGCTGTCAACAGAAAATGTCTCCAAATGTCTTTAGATCTTGTATTTAGCAGACAAAGATTTCAAACTAGCTTTTATATATATACTCAAAGAACTAAAGAAAACCATATTTAAAGAATGACTACGGAATCTCAGTAAAAGTTTAGAAATTATTTTTAAGAGAACCAAATGGAAATTCCAGAGATGAAAAGCACAATAACTGACGTGAAAATATCACCAGAGAGGCTCAACAGTAGATTTGAGATAGCAGAAAAAGATCAGTGAATTTGAAGACAGATCAACAGAAATTATTCAGTTTGAAGAGCACAGGAAAAAAAAAAAAACTGACTAAAGAAAAATGAACAGACCCTCAGAGACCTATGAGACAATACCATGTGTACTAAAATATGTGTGATAAGAGCCCAGAAAGTAAGGAAAAGCAAGAAAAGGGCAGAAAAAAATACTTAAACACTGGATGAAAACTTCCTAAATCTGAATAAAACATTAATTTATAGAGTCAACCTACTCAATGAAATCCCATGCAGGACAAGCACAAAACACCTAGAACCATCATTAACTGTTGAAAGACAAAGAGAAAATATTGAAAATAGCGAGAGAAAAATGACTCACCAGGTGCAAAGGAACTATAATACAATAATGGGTGATTTCTCACCAGAAACGATGGAGGCCAGAAGGCAGTGGAATGATGTTTTAAAGTGCTAGGGGGTTTGTATGGAGACACAAAAGACCCCGAATAGCCAAAGCAGTCTTGAGGGAAAAAAACGGAGCTGGAGGAATCAGACTCCCTCACTTCAGGCTATACTACAAAGCTACAGTAATCAAGACAATATGGTACTGGCACAAAAACAGAAACATAAATCAATGGAACAAGATAGAAAGCCCAGAGGTAAACCCACGCACCTATGGTCAACTAATCTATGACAAAGGAGGCAAGGATATACAATGGAGAAAAGACAGTCTCTTTGATAAGTGCTGCTGGGAAAACTGGACAGCTACATGTAAAAGAATGAAATTAGAACACTCCTTAACACCATACACAAAAATAAACTCAAAATGGATTCAAGACCTAAATGTAAGACTGGACACTATAAAACTCTTAGAGGAAAACATAGAAAGAACACTCTTTGACATAAATCACAGCAAGATCTTTTTTGATCCACCTCCTAGAGTAATGGAAATAAAAACAAAAATAAACAAATGGGACCTAATGAAATTTCAAAGCTTTTGCACAGCAAAGGAAACCATAAACAAGACAAAAAGACAACCCTCAGAATGGGAGGAAATACTTGCAAACGAATCAACGGACAAAGGACTAATCTCCAAAATATATAAACAGCTCATGCAGCTCAATATTAAAGAAACAAACAACCCAATCCAAAAATGGGCAGAAGACCTAAATAGACATTTATCCAAAGAAGACATACAGATGGCCAAGAAGCATATGAAAAGCTGCTCAACATCACTAATTATTAGAGAAATGCAAATCAAAACTACAATGAGGTATCACCTCACACCAGTTAGAATGGGCATCATCAGAAAATCTACAAACAACAAATGCTGGAGAGGGTGGGGAGAAAAGGGAACCCTCTTGCACTGTTGGTGGGAATGTAAATTGATACAGCCACTATGGAGAACAGTATGGAGGTTCCTTAAAAAACTAAAAATAGAATTACCATATGATCCAGCGATCCCACTACTGGGCATATACCCAGAGAAAACCATAATTCAAAAAGACACATGCACCCCAATGTTCATTGCAGCACTATTTACAATAGCCAGGTCATGGAAGCAACCTAAATGCCCATCAACAGATGAATGGATAAAGAAGTTGTAGTACATATATACAATGGACTATTACTCAGCCATAAAAAGGAAGGAAATTGAGTCATTTGTTGAGACGTGGATGGATCTAGAGACTGTCATACAGAGTGAAGTAAGTCAGAAAGAGAAAAACAAATATCGTATATTAATGCATGTATGTGGAACCTAGAAAAATGGTACAGATGAACCGGTTTGCAGGGCAGAAGTTCAGACACAGATGTAGAGAACAAACGTATGGACACCAAGGGGGGAAAACCGCGGTGGGGTGGGGATAGTGGTGTGCTGAATTGGGCGATTGGGATTGACATGTATATACTGATGTGTATAAAACTGATGACTAATAAGAACCTGCTGTATAAAAAAATAAATAAAATTAAATTAAAAAATTTAAAAAAAAGAAATTTAAGATACAAATTGAATGAAAAGAAGTCAAGTAGGTAGAAAAGGTCAATGTTAAAAATTAAAATGTGGGAGTAAAAAAAAAAAGTGCTAGGGGAAAAGGGAATTCCCTGGCAGTCCAGTGGTTAGGACTCCACACTTCCACTGCAGGGGGTACGGGTTCCATCCCTGGTCGGAGAACTAAGATACTGCAAGCTGTGTAGTGCAGCCAAAAAAAAATTTTTTTTAATAAATAAATAAGGTGCTGGGGGAAAAAGGCTGGCAACTAAAAATTCTACATGCTTTAAAAATAAAAGTGAAACAAAGGCATTCTGAGATAAACAAAAGGTGGAGAAAATTTGTTATCAGATTTGCCTTACAAAAAGTACTAAAGGAAGTTCTTCACATTGAATAGAGTGATATCAGACAGCAATCTGAATCCACATGAATAAACAATGAGCAAGAGAAATAGTGAAAATGTGAGTAAATGTGAAAGATTGTGTAAATACATTTTTTCTCATTTCTTCTCTTAAATTTTATAAAAGATGTAAGATTATATAAAGCAAAAATTATAACAATGTATTGATGGATTATAACATATATACAGATACAATATATATAATAATAGTAATACAAACGAAGTGGCGGAAGGAGATATATTGGAGCAAGTTTCTACATTTTGCTGGAATTGAAATTAGTGTTATTCTGAAGCAGACTGTGATAAATAAAGATGCACACTGTAAATGCTAGAACCACCACTAAGAAAACTCAAAATCATATAGTTTAAAAAAAAGCACAGGGACTTCCCTGGTGGCGCAGTGGTTAAGAATCCTTCTGCCAATGCAGGGGAAACGGGTTTGAGCCCTGGTCTGGGAAGATCCCACATGCCACGGAGCAACTAAGCCCGTGCGCCACAACTACTGAAGCCCGTGCGCCTAGAGCCCGTGCTCCACAACAAGAGAAGCCACCGCAATGAGAAGCCCGTACACCGCAACGAAGAGTAGCCCCCGCTCGCTGCAACTAGAGAAAGCCTGCGCGCAGCAATGAAGACCCAACACAGACATACATACATACATAAATACATACATAAGTACATACATAAATACATACATACATACATAAATTTATATTAAAAAAAAGCACAGCAGAGAAATTAAAATGGTACACTAAAATATACATATTTAACATAAGAGAAGGGAGTAAAGAAGGAACAGAGGGACAAAAAAGACATGAGACAAATACAAAAAATAAATTAAATGATTTATTCAATATCAATAATTAGATCAGATATGCGTTGTCCAAATAACCTACTCAAAAGGCAGGGATATTCAGACTACATTAAAAAGCAAGACCCAACTATATGCTGTATCCAAAAGACACACATTAGACACAAAGACATAAATAGATTAAAAGTAATAGGATAGAAAATGATATGTCATACAAATAGTCACCATAAGAGATCAGGAATGGCTATATTAATATCAGACAAAACATACTTTAAGGCAAGAAATGTTACTGGAGACAATGAAGGACATTTCATAATCATAAAAGCATCAGTACATAAGGAAGCTATAACAATTATAAAAGCATATACATCTAATAATAGAGACCCAAAATGAAGGAAAAACTGAAAACTGAAAGGAGAAATAGGCAATTCAGCAATAACAGATGGAGACTCCAATAGTCCCCTTTCAATAATTGATAGAACAACTATACAGAGAATCACCAAAGATATAGAAGATTTTAACAGCACTATCAACCAATATGATATAATTGACATTTATAGAGTATTCCACACAATGAGTATAGAATACACATTCTTTTCAAGCACACATGGAACATTCTCCACATGCTGGACCACAAAACAAGTCTCAATAAATCTAAGAAGACTGAAATCATTAAAAGTATGTTCCATGACCACAAATGAACTAAGTCAAAGATCTCCAGTGGTAAGAAGTCTGGGAAAACTGACATATTTAGAAATTAAACAACACACTTCTAAATACCACAGGGATCAAAAAGGAAATCGTAGAGAAAATTTTAAAAAATATTTTGAACTGGATGAAAATGAAAACACAATGTACCAAATTTTATAGGACGCAACTGAAGAAGTGATTAGAGGTAAATTTATGGCTTATAAGCAGGAAAGGTCTGAAATCAATAATCTAAGCCTCTACCTTAAGAAACTATACAAGGAAGAGCAAACTAAACCTCAAACAAGCAGGAAAAAAAAGTTAATAATAACGTTTAGTGTGAATATCAACAAAATAGAAAACAGAAAAACAATAGAGAAAAATCAATAAAATCTCAAAGTGGCTATTTGAAAAGATCGATAAAATTGACAAACCCTTACCTTTAGACTGATCAAAAACGTAAGAGAAAAGACACAACTTACCTAATTTAGTAATGAAAGAAGAGACCTCACTACTGACCCTACAGGAATTAAAAGGACTATAAGGGAATATTATAAACAACCTTACACCAACAAATTAGACAACTTAGAAAAAATGGACAAATTCTTAGAGAGAAACAAATTTCCAAAATTGAGACAAGGAGAAATAGAAACTATGGATAGACTTGTAACAAGTAAATAAATTGAATTTTAATTAAAAACCCTCACAAAATCTCAGGATTTGCTGGCAAAATCTATCAACTATTCGCAAAAAAGAAATAACCAATCCTTCACAAACTCTTAAAAAAACATAGGAGAGAAACTTCTCAACTCACTCTATAAGGCCAGTACTACCCTCACACCAAAGCCAGATAAAAACATCAAAAGAAAACTACAGATCAATATCCCTCATGAATACAGACACAAAAATTCTCAACAAAATATTAGCAAACTGAATCCAGCAACATATAAAAAAAGTTCATATATGATGACCAAGTAGGATTCATCCCAGGAGAGCAGTTTGTTTAACATCCAAAAACCAGTGACGTAATATACTATATTAACAGAATAAAGAACAAAAACCAAATGACCATTTCAATAGACATGGAAAAATCATTTAACAAAATCCAATACCCATGATAAAAACTCTCAATACATAAGGAACAGAAGAGAACCTCCTCAGCCTAATAAAAGGCATCTATGAAAAACCTACAGCTAACATCATAAAACAATCAAAGACTGAATGCTTCCCATCAAATACTGGGAATAAGATAAGAATGGAAGTTCTTGCTTTTTCTATTCAACATTGTACTAACATTTCCAGCCAGTGTAATAAAAAATTAAAGGCATTCAGACTGGAAAGGAAGAAGAAAAAAATTTTTTATTCAAGGGTGATCATCTTTGTACAAAATCCTAAGGAATCTACAATAAAAATACTAGAATTTATACATGATTTTTGTAAGGTATCAGGACATATGATCAATATACAAAATAAATTGTACTTCTACATACTAGCAAAAAAATGCAAAAATAAAATTTAAAAAACAATTCTATTCCTGATAGCATCAAGAAGAATACTCAGGAATAAACCTAACCAAAAAAATGCAATATTTGACACTGAAAACTATAAGACTTTACTGAGAGAAATGAAAGAAGATTTAAATAAATTGAGACATTCCATTTTTATAGACTGTTCACCTCAGTATTGTTAAGATATTAATCCTCCCAAATTGATATATAGATTCAGTATAATTGCTGTCAAAATTCCAGCAAATTTTTTATAGAAATTGGTAAGGTGATTCTAAAATTTATATGGAGATGCAAATTGCCTAGAATAGCCAAAATGACTTTGAAAACAAAGTTGGAGGACTTGTAATACCTGAACTTACAAAGCTACAGTAATTAAGGCAGTGTAGTATTAGCCTAAAGATAGGCATACAGATCAATGGAATAGAGCTGAGAGTACAGAAATAAATCCTTAACATTTATGGTCAATCATTTTTTACAGAAGTACCAAGACAATTCAATGGGCAAAGAATCTTTTCAACCAATAGTGCTGGAGCCACTGAATAGCCATGTATATGACTTGAATAAAAAGTTTTATTTCTTCCTTTCCAACTGGATGTCTTACTTTTTTACTGCACTGGCTGTAAACTTCAATATAATGTTGAAAAAAAGTGGCAAGAATTGGCATTCTTACCTTGTTCCCAATCATTATATATATAAACTCAGACCCTCACCCCACACTATACACAAAAATTAACTCAAATGAATCACAGACCTAAGTAAAAGAGCTGAAACTATGTCTTCATCAAAGAAGATATATGAATGGCTAAATTCCCTTTCCATACTTTCCTATACAGTTTTCTTAAGCTGTTAATACCTACTACTACAATCCAATGGACACTTGATTTGGGTTATTTTGGGCTTACCAAATTTCACTTGAAGGAAAATGACTTCAATGTACTCTGCCACTTAATAAATTTGAGGATCAGTCCAAGACCATGCCACAGAGACTTAAAACAGAATCCTGGATTTTCCTCCTTTTTCATTCCCAGATCCAATTATCAATCAGAAACAGCCTGAACTCATAACACTCTGGTTTCAAGTCAGAACCTAGTAGCCAAGTAGTTCTAAAATCTTTTCACCCCAGCAATTTCCCTCTCTACATTCAACTTTCGTCAAACTATTGTATCATCTGGTTAATTCTGTCAGTTTCATCAGATTACAAACTAAACTGAGGGGAAAGACTGTTTTATTCATCTTTATATCTCTTCTGTATTACAGTATATTACATGAATACATTATGTGTCTTTAATAAATGTTTAGAAACTTTCAGTGTATCCTTTGTATGATTTCCTTATACCAGATCTTTATACATTTGTTCTTAACAATTTACCTGTTGCTTGAACAAAATTTCCTTTTCAATGTCTAGTGCTTATCTTTGTTATCTGTGTGAGATAGCTTCTCCAGAAACATTAAGAGAATGTTAAAACAGGAGAGTACTTCAGCTTAGAAAACACCTAATCCATTTTATCTCTCAGATACCACAGGCAGTTGTAGAATACGAATAGGGCATTGCAAGCAATCTGGGCTTGACATCAGCTTGACCATTTACTTACCTAGACGGTTCGGCACAAGTCACTTACTTAACTTCTCTGAGTTTCAATATTCTTATTAGTAAAATCAGGACAAAATCTACTCAAAGGGTTTTGTGAAGATTATAAGAAATAGCCTGGAAATAAGCACCCCTAACCAGCCTTCACTGCATCTGAGCACCAGAGAGTTAAACTGACTTAAACCAAGAACTCAAGTCTCCATTAGCATTCTTTCTACTTCATTAAATGGAGAATAGAGTACCACAGAGTAAATCACTATCCATTCATTCAGAGACTTCGCTTACACAAGAATAAACATATTTTACCAAGTGTTTGGTGTATCTTTGAGATAAAAAGAATATATATTTCCTATGACATTAAGAAACAATTAATTAACTATCTTTCAGATCCAGCTTTTACACGTTCTTCTTTAGACATTTGTCATCCAGGCCCAACTATTTCTTTAAGTAGATCAACTGAATTTTATGGTAATGATTCTTTTTTAATACATCACAATGTGTTTGAGGGTGTTTCTTGTTTTCACATAAGATAAATTTAGAGTATATACACATAAAGCACTAAGGGATAAGCATGACAACTGGACAAATATCTATAGTATAATTTATAATTGAAAATCTGGAAATAAAAGGTCAAATAAAAAGGAAGTAGATTTAACTGGACAGAATGTTAGACAGTCATTAAAAAATAAATATGAAGATTACAGTACTATGGAAAATGTGTACATTTAGCCAACATGAAAAGTCAAACATAACTACATATACACTATGACTACACCTACGTAAAACATATAAACATGAATAAATTTGGAAAGGAAAAATATTGGAAGGTTGCCCCCCAAAACACATGTTATATTATCATGATGGGATTATAGGGAAATTTATTTTCTTTTAGTACTGATATGATAAATATATATCATATATATTTTGTATTTGTTTGTTGTGACCCATGATAAAGCTGACAACTCTTTTCTGTAGATATCTTTAACTACTAAGAAAAAGGAACCATTAGAAAAAAGACAACATACATATTTCTATCAATACAAAACTTATTACTATTAAGTGATTTAAAGAACTTAGTATTAGTAATAAGCAATTTTAAGGTACAGAAAGAATGCCAAAAGATCTTCAACAATGAGAAATAGTTTTCTCAACTCTGAAAAGTAAACCACAGTTTTAAACTTCTGAGTTTTGGAACCACTAAAGAGGTGGAGTGATGAAGGAGCAAGAGAGACCTTGGAGAACATCACCTCATATCCCATCCTGTAGTTGCAGTTAGCTCTGGATTATGCTCAAGAGTTGTGGCAGGTTTGGTAAAACTTACAGAATCATCATCCTGAGGTCCAGATATTTTTAGTACAAATTACCAGCAAGGTCTTGAGTAATTCAGATAATATTCACCAGTGACAAGTGGGATGTGCACCAGTGAATGAATGCATCAGCAGCTCTTCTTTGGATCACTTATACAAGATCACCTTCAAAAGTTTCCCAATTTGTAGGGCTACTTAAGTATCCCACTTGGAAGAAAATAAGACTAGGCAAAGATCTGAATACCCTACCAGACTGATTCCCACAAAGAATTTCATCAGTAAAACAAAGATTCTTGATCTGCAGTTTCCACTGGGAACTTGGCATCCAATAACATCTGCAGAATTAAAGAATCTCCAAAGATAGTATGGTGTGGTTTACAATGCTGAATCTTAAGTCTGCCACCTAAGCATAGCTGGCGTGTATTTCAAAGATAAGGAAGTACATATTAAAAAATATTGAAATTTTAATTTCTCCCTCTCCAGTTACAATGCAGGGTATTCAAGTATCAATTCTGTTCTTTCCCCATTTAGCAAACATCAGTTCTAGACCTACAGATAACAGCTCTAGAATAATGTATTTTATCACCTCCTCTCAAGCATCAGAAGGCAAGATAGCGCTTCATGATGCTAAGAAAATATAGGTACCTCTGAGCCTCCAGTTTCTAGTTCACAATCAGAGCAATCCTCCTTTTTTCCTCTTTAAATACAGATATAATGACTGCTTTAAGAAAATGCCAACTACCAGAAGCCAAAGAAAAGCTTACTGAATATGAGATTTCCCTGTAAAACATCATTAAGAAAGGTTGATTTACAGGTTACCACAGTTATTTAACCTGGATTAAATGGACCAACTTCTTTTTACCAAAGGATTGGGATACCCAAAATTCAGGTATAATGGAAAAGGAAAAAGAGTATTTTAGATTTCCCTTCTAGCTCCCATATTAAGAGGAAGAAAATGTTTAAGATTAAACTGAATATAGCAAGATTCAAGGACAACCTGAAGTAGCAAAGAAATTATCTGCATGTTACATGTTCCCATGTTTTCATTTATTTCAACTGACAGGTTCTCTGTAATCTACTAAATAATTATTCTAGTAAATGTTAAGTGTTCCCTGGCATGTTGATTTACGTTATTTTAGAGTAACATTACTCCCGTGTAATGTAAAATTGGTAGCTATCCATTAGTAAGAATTAGTAAGAATAAAGGAAGACGGACAACTCCAGGACCAAAAAAAATAGCTTGGTCTTAAAGTTTTTTAGGGTCTATGACACTTTAAGATGCCAGTTCCTTGAGGAACTATTTACAAACTAAACAATTTGTCAAAGAGTCTAACAAGAATGGAAGGGACCTAATATCTTCTGAGTTCCTATTCTGATGCAAGCACATGCTACAGAATATGCATTATCTCAATTATCTTCATAACAACCCTGACAGGCATTTTGTCTCCTCACAGATAAGAAATATGCTATTCAGAAGAATTAAGTAATTTGCTTACAGTGGGACCAAGGCAAAATTCAAACCAAGGACCCAGACTCTAATTTTTTCTTTCATATCTTACTACATTCATTCAAAATATTAGAGATTCTATTCTTTTAAAAGATCCAGTTATAAAGAAAGTAATAATCATTTATTATATCCTGATGTTATGGACTTTCCATATTCTATTGGGCGGTCAGGAAAGTGGCCAACAAACTGTGTGCTGGAGGCAAGGTACGCAGGCAAAGGTTCCAGCAGGTACCAGCTTTCTTTTTTCATTCTGGCTCTTGGTTTCTCTTTCACTGTTGCACACTGGTGGTTTAAAGACCATGGTCAGTAAATATGAGTGAATCTCAAAGCTCAGTAGTATAGCTATTCTAAGAATTTCTAGGTAGACTGCTTTTAGGGAAAATTCATGGCAACTGGATTTAGTCATGTGGGCAGGGGGTAGAGGGAACAAAAATAATTCTCTCCTTGGTCAAAAGTGTGTGACATCAATATCACATAATTCATGCTTTAACCCTTCTATATTAGCAACTGAAATTTTTTGAATTACTCAGTTCTAATCAAATAATAAATTTGAATGACCACTTTCCAATTCTAGGCCTCAATTTTTCATGTTTCCCAATATATATAGGCAATTGTAAAAGAATTCCAAAACTAAACCTATGCACTAGACTTTTTTTGCTTGATAAATCCAATAATCCATTTTATAAGCAAGTTGAGTAATGGTGAGTAATTTCTTAGTCTACTGCGGCTGAGTGAAAATAACAGGCTTTCAAAAGAACTAGAGCTAACTTAAGAAAATGAGTTTAATCAAAGAAATAATTTTACCTTCTTTGTTGCAATATTTTTATACTATTATGATTAATACTACCTACAAACAGGAAGCAATGTGTTAAATTTACATTTTAGGGCTTGTTCTGAATCTAGATATAGCTTAGAGTCTTATTTTGCTCCCCACTATTCCTTGTATTCTCATATGATCAACCAGGAATTCTCGAGCTGGGCCTACCTATCTTTCCTTCAAAGGTGCCATCAACAACTTTTATATAAAGCTGAAAGGAGAAAGCAGCAAGCAGTCCTTCTTCTCCTCCCTTGAGCCACCTACTAGCCTAATGCCTCTCTATAAGGACCGGGAAGGAATTATCTATCCCCCACCTTCTTTCTGCTAGAGACCATAGTTCGTCAAAGCACAGAAGCTATGGTTCTGGGGATCAAACCTACTGCTTTTTCTCACTCTGGATGATGGATAAAGTAGAAGTTTTAGCATGGCCCTCTACCCCATTTCCAGACCTGGGTTACTACCTAAGACAGGAGGGAAACCTCTTTTTCCTTAAGCAAATGAGTAAGATTTTCTCTTCAAAAAGGAGGATCCCATGAACGTCTTATAAATTATCGCTAATTAAAGCAACTAAAGGCAGCTAATACTTTTTAGTACTGTTGCCAATGTCAGTGCTGAATGTTAGATACAAAAACTTGATCCCTTTATCCAAACTGATAACTGAACTGATATAATTCTTTATTTTTATAATTTAACATGGAATTATGCAGTCTTTATTCAGTTTGACAATTGCTGAGAACCTACTAAGTGCCAGAACTGTGCTAAGCCTTGGATATGAAAAGAATAAAGTTGAGTTGCTACCAAATCCATGTGCTCAAGACTTAGATTGGTTTTGGGTGGGGGGGTGGGGGGTGGAGGAAGCTCCAGCATAGAATGTTAACAAAGTGTGTTAAATGCCATAACAGTGATTTGCACAGCTTACCACAGAGTATAGAAAATAATTCCTAGAGGACATGGTGCTGGACTTGAACATTTTCATAGTTTTTTCTTTATTTTGATTTCTTTTCCCTGTTTTCTCTCTTTAATCATTTTAAACACTTACTTTATAGCCCCTTTCATATTTTCATATATCTTAGGTTCCCGAGGTGCTAACCCTCCTGCTTCCTTTTATTTATGGTGGGTAATGTCCACAGTTTGTCATTTCTGTTCGTGAGTGTACCACCAGGTATTATTTTCATTGTGGTAATCTTAGATGTTCTGGATTCTAGCAACATTACTCCAAACCAGTTTTGCATTTGTTAACACTGCAGTCCCAGCAGACCAAATTATGATGTGGTTACAATGGAACCTCCACTCCTGATTCTGGGCTTGAGGATCCCATACCACATAGGTAGGATAAAATCAGACTTGAAACTCACAATAAGACACAGGTTTGGGGATGGTGGCAGACTATATTTCCAAATTTGGCTGCAACAACATCTCCCATTTTAAATGTTCTTTGCATGAGACCCTGACATTCCTCCCATGTAGCAGTATAATCTATGTGCTCTCTCTCGAAACTGGATGGGCCTTTGTGACTACCCTGACAAATAGAATATGGTAGAAGTGACACTGGATTCCAAAGTCTAGGTCATTAAAATGCCACAGACGCCCTCCTAGTTCCTTTAGGTACTGTCTGGTACCCTTGGGTATTTGTAGCAAGAGGGGTTCCATATTATCATATTCTACCATGTTGCTAGAACAGCGAGCTCTTTAGCCAAGTAGAGAGAGAAGGAAAAACATTTTACATAGGGAAAACGGCATCTGCAAAGACTCAGTTGAGCAACAACTTGGTTTCATCCTGGAACTCCACTATGGAAATCCACTATTGTTGCAGGGCAAAGGTGATACAAGGTAATAAGTGGCAAGAAATGAGATGCAGAGGCAAGTAGTTGCTGGATTATAAATACTTTGTAATACAAGCTAAGGAGCTTGAATCTTTCCTGCAGGAAAGGGGGAGCCACCAAAGACTGTAAAGACATATTTCAATAAATCATTTCAACAGATTATGTGGAAAATAGATTTGGGTTGGGGGTGGAGGACCTGACAATAGAAAGATCATTTATCTTTGGTGGGGGTGGGGTGGGGGGGGGTGGAGAACAAAACACAGGCCAAAGATGAAGCTCTGAACTATGGCAGTAATAGTAGTGACTGAGAGGAAGGTAGAGCTCAGAAATTTAAGGAGTTACAATGAATATGGATTACAGAATCAGGAAGAAGAAAGAATTCAGGCTATCGTCCAGATGTGTAGTCTGAGCAACCAAGTGGATAATGGGAATGCAGGAGAAATGGGTTTGGTATAAGGAATTCGATTTTAGACACATAGTCAATATCCTGATAGAGATGACCAGTGGGCAGTTAGATATCACTGCCAAAGGGGAACAGTGGGAAATGGAGCGACCCTAATTCCACTGTGGATTCTATTTTTATTCTAGGAATTTGCATGTCCAACACTATCCAGTTGACATTAATAGTGTCAAGTATAAGCTCATCCTAGCAACCCAGGAGACTGAAGTTAAGCCTCTGAATTCAGGTATCCAAGCTACAGCTAGCTATGGCAACCGTATGTCTTAGGTTTTCTGAGACACTCAATTTTTGGTTAGTAAAACATCTTTACTGAAGCTATATCATTCCAACACATGCACTGAGAAAGGCATTTAAGCCACATTTTCCCTGAGCACTAAATACCTAAGAAGAAAAAAAAGTGGTCCAGGTCAGAAACAAAATAGATCATTTGAATAGCACTGTGTGCTTATCAGATGATGACCCAGGGTGTCACTTCTTATTTTTAAACCCTGTCCTTTCTTTCCCCAACAAGACTAAGATGGAAAAGAGAAATTTATAAAGTCCCTCAGATATTAATTAATAATTTTTCAAGTGCCTAGAGCAAAACTCCTTGTATTTTGTTGAATAATTTTTTTCTTTTAACTTTTAATTTTGACATAATTTGAGGCTCACAGAAAAGCCGTAAGACTAGAAAGAATCTCAACATACAAATTTTAACAATTTACCAATTTGCTCTATTATTTTCTCTATATAAAATACTCATTTTTTCCTGAACTGTTTGAGAGCAAGTTGCTGACATGATGCTCTTTTACCCCTAAATACTTCACTGTGTATTTCTTAAAAACAAGGTCATTCTCTTACATAACTCAGTACAAATATAAATATCAGGAAATTAATAGTGATACAATGATTAGTCAACAGACCTCATTTGGCTTTGCCAATCGTCCCAAAAATGTCCCTTACAGCAAAAGAAAATCCCAGATCACACTGCATTCAGTTGTCAGTCTCCTTAATATGGAACAGTTCTTTAGTCTTTGTTTTTCCTTTTGATAGTAAAGTTTTTGAAGTTATTTTGTAGAAAGCCTCCCATATTGAGCCTTTCTTAATTTTTCACATGATTAGATTTCAGGTTATGCATTTTTGGCAGGAATATCATGGAAGTAATGTTGTGTTCTTTTTAGTACAAGAAGCATACAAGGTTAATTTGTCTCAATATTGGTGATGCTGGGTTTACAACTTTGTCAAGGTTGTGTCTGCTAGTTTTCTCCAGTTACGGTTTTTCCCTTTGTAATTAATATTATGGGTAGATACTTTGAAATTATTAAAATATTCTTTACTGATCAAACTTTACCTACCAATTTTAATGTCTACTGATGATTCTTGCCTAAAACAATTATTATTTTGATGGATGCCAAATGGTGATTTTCTATTTCTATTATTTTTTCTACTTTCATAGTTGGCATTATATTGTACTTTAACAAAGAAATTTCCCTTTTCTTTTATCTACCTATCTATCTACTTATTTTTATCAGTATGAACTCATGCATTCTTATTTGGTTCAATGAATTATAATTCATTATTTTCACTCCTTTGATGCTCACATTATTTGAGATCTGGCATGTGGGAGTTCATCCAATCTGGTTCCTGTCCTTTGGACGTGTCCTCATCATTTCTGAGCACTTCCCATTTTTGGTCACAAAAAGATCTTCCAGGGACATCTTGTCCTTTCAAAGGGGACTGTGGTTCTTCTTAGTGGAGAAGGTATGTAGTAACGATTATATGGCATGAAATGTACTCATTACTACTGGGGTATCATTATTTCTAAGTCCTCTCTGCAAAAAGAAATAGGAAATAGATGGGTATATACGTGTGTATGTGTGTGTGTGTGTGTGTGTATATATATATCAGCATGGATGTTTATTTTATACTTTGGGTTTTTTTAATTTGTAAAGTAATTTCTGGCTTTACTGCATTTTTTAAATTAATTTTTATCGGAGTATAGTGGCTTTACAATGTTGTGTTAGTTTGTGCTGTATGGCTTTACTGCATTTGATCAAAGCATGTAGCTTCTAATATATTTCTATATTATGACACTTAAATGATGTTTACTTTTGTGACCTAGTAATGATCAATTTTTGTGAACATTTCACATGCACTTGAGAAAAAGATGTATTTTGTATTATCAGAGCTTAAAGTTTGATATATATACACATACCTATCTATTTGATTATATTGTTAAGGCCTTTTATATATTTGTCTGTCTTGTATTGAAAGTGGTGTGTTGAAGTCTCCCAGTATAAATTAGCATGCTTATGTCTCCTTGTATGTCTTGTATTTTTTGCTTTATAAATGTGAGTACCATTTTATCTACTGCATAGATACTTGTAACTGTTATATCTTCATTATGAATTGTGGCTTTTTATATTGAAATGTGTTCTTCCTCATTTTTAATAATTTTTGACTTGGCTTCTACTTTGCCTGGTGTCAGAACTATATCCTCTGCTTTTTAATCATTTTTGATTTGTGTGGTATTCCTTTACTCACCCCTTTATTTTTGGCTTTTCTAAATCATGTTGTTTTAGGTATAACCCTTGTGCACAGCATATAGTAGCTTTTTTTGAAAACACCAAATTGAAAATATTTTTTTGTTAATAGGTGAGGTGAGTTGAGGCTATTCACACTTACTGATATAATTCATATGTTTGGTCTTAACTGTGCCACATTATTTTATAATTATTATGTTTATATGTTATATTTTATTTCTCTATTACCTGTTTTCTTTGGCTTTTTCATTTGTAAGATTTCTTTTATATTTAGGAAAGTTTTTTCCCCCTGTTGTAGTGATTGCCTTTGTGCTTTACTGAAAACAGGCCTTTAGTGTGAGGTTATATGTTTATCTGCCTAGGAGCTAGGCTGCGCTTAATGTTTGCTGTAGCTGTAGGTATCAGAGGTTTCAATTTCCTCTAGTGTCCTTTTTTTGGTCTTTCCTGTTATCTTTGGGTTTCCCTAGAAACTCCCTCTTAAATAGGGTCTGTGTCTTGTAGCTCTCTCAGTTGTAATCCATTGTTACTTTACTGGAGCTCTGTTGATGTGGTCTGAAGGTACTGTGGGAGAAGTCTTCTATATTCTTATGATTAAATCTCAGGTTTTTTTAGTGGGCCTGAGCCCCTGGGCTGTAACCTTCAGAAGAGATTCTTAGTGTTTTTCCATCCTCTTATATGAGAAAGAAAGGATACAGGGGGATAAGCTGCCTAACTGCCCTTTCCCTAGGTCAGATAAAACTCTAGGAATGTCCTTTGAGGGCTGGCCTTCCTTACTGAGAATAGAAGTGGGAGCGTTTCAAAATGGTTACTTTCCCCCTCCACCTGTCAGAAGTATGAGGGGATTTTTCTCAGATCTTCAGCTTGAAAAGGTGGTGAGACACCTGGAGATAAAAGTCATGAAAGTGTGTGGACCTCCTTAAACTGGATTCCCAGAAGCTTTTAACTCTCAAGCTAGTCCACACTCGGTCCTCAGCAACTAGTAAGTTATCATTTAAGTGATCCTACCAGTTGCAGCAGCTCATGCTCCTAGCAAGCTGTGATTCTCCGTATTCACCTGTCTCTCTAGTTTTCAGAGTGGTGATTTGCCCTATGACCTCAACTCTCTGAGAAATCTATTAAAAGTTACTGATTTTCAGTTTCTGAGTTTTTTTCTTGTTGTGAGAAGGAGAGCAACAACTTCTAAGCTCTTTACATGTCAGAGCAGAAACTGGAAGTCTCTGTAGATTTATTTTTCTACTATTTCTTTCTTTCCCCAAAAGTTGTTAATAATCTGAATTAAAGAATGGAATGTGCTAAAAGAGGTAAAAGGAAAATTTAAAGGTTTATTTTAGGAAAAACAGTGCCCATTGGACTGTATTTTATGCCATCCCCTCATTTCTCTTTATCAGTCTACCCTATCAACTCCTAAACTCCCTGATGGCAGGCGCCTGGTTTGCCATGGCCATACTGGCAAACATACTGGTATTCCTGGTGCATAAAACAGTATGCGGCACATAGTAAACATTCAATAAATATTTGTTAGACTAATGAGCTAGTCTTGACTTTTCTTGACTCTGATCTCCATTATCATAAGGCTGGAAAGGGGCCAAATCCAGCCCTTGTCTTCTGGGTTTTGTGTTTCATCACCAATTGAGATAGAAAACAGTTTTAAACCAAAGAGCATATGTAAAATACTATTAAATACTCAGTAACAACAGAATTTATGGCAACAGAAAATTGACTCATTCATCTTGGTTATCTTGGAAATGCGATTTTATTTTTTTACCTCATTCATGGATATGTTCCATTTTCTTATGGTGCTGCTTATGTTTACTTACCATATCCAAGAAATTGAAGTAGTAAATTCATTACGTGTTTTTTTTTTGTTTGCTTGTTTTTATTTTTGGCTGCATTGGGTCTTCATTGCTGAGCGTGGGCTTTCTCTAGTTGCAGCGAGCGGGGGCTACTCTTCGTTGCAGTGTGTGGACTTCTCATTGCAGTGGCTTCTCTTGTTGCGGAGCACGGGCTCTAGGCACGTGGGCTTCAGTAGTTGTGGCACATGGGCTCAGTAGTTGTGGCACGTGGGCTCTAGAGCACAGGCTCAGTAGTTGTGGCGCACGGGCTTAGTTGTTCCGTGGCATGTGGGATCTTCCCGGACCAGGGCTCGAACCCGTGTCCCCTGAATTGGCAGGCAGATTCTTAACCACTGCGCCACCAGGGAAGCCCTGTTAAGTGTTTTTTTAAATAAGCCAGGCAGTATGGTCAAAGGCATAATTTAATATTTTAGAACATTTGGCACATTCAAAGACCACAATTAGATAGACTTGCTATGATCTAGTTTCATGCAATGCAACTACAATGCTTTCACTACTACTATCTCACTAAAGAGATAACTTTTGCAACTGTACTTTTTGACTTCCTTATTAAGATGTCAATATACTCCTTTAAAATACTTCATCTTACTTATAAATATTTCATTAAAATTATAGCATTTAATTAAAGTATATTCCAATATACAAGCCAATACTGTAAGAGCCTACTGCAAATTTTTTATAGCTAAAGATGAATTTTTAAAAGGTTTAATACAGGGTTTACACAGTCTATAAGAAATATTCACAAAGGAAGATAGCAGAGAACTTACTAGAAAGATGTTAATGTTGAAAAAAGTTCTCTTATAATTAGATAAGATAAAGTGATCTTATAATTAAATCAGGAACTTGAACACCATCCTGAAAGTAATGGGGAGTTACTGAAGAATTTTAATCAGGAAAGTAGCCAGATTAGATTTATTTTTATAAAGATAATTTTGCTTAATTCCCTTCATCACACTAATTGTTTTAAACTTATTTATTGCTTTTGCAACTAGAATGTAAGGTCTACAAGACTACAGATTGTATCTGACATATTCATCATTATACCCCCAATACCCATATAATGTCAAGTTCAGCAAGTAAACAAACAAAAATGGTTGAATGAATTAATGTAAAGAACCAGTTAAAGCACATGTACTTGCTGAACTGAATTAAAAAAAAAAAAAAAAGAAGAAGCAGTTAAGAAGCTAATGCTTTTGGGTGGGGGTGGGGGTGCAGAAAGGAGGTCTGGGCAACAAAACAACAATAACAACAAGCAATTAAGATCCTAAAACAATGAATTGTTAGTGGGGGCACAAATAGTCTCACACCAGTCTGAAAAATATTAAAAAGTGAGAGTTGAAAACTGGTAACCAAAAGGATGTAGGCAATGAGGAAAAGTACAAAGTAAAAAAATCATGTGTGGAATTTCAAAACTTACTACAAAGCCACAATAATAAAGACAGTGTAGCAATGGCATAAAGACAGACATACAGATAAATGGAACAGACTTGAGAATACAGCAATAAACCCTTACATTTATGATCAACTGATTTTTGACAAGGGTGCCAAGTTCATTCAATGGGGGGAAAGAACAGTATAAATAGTATGGGACAACTGGGTAGCTACATACTAAAGAATGAAGCTGGACCCTTACCTCACACCATATACAGAATTTAACTCAAAATGGATCATAGAACTAAACTATAAACTCTTAGAAGAAATTATAGGAGTAAATCTTCATAGCCTTGTATTAGGCAATGGTTTCTTAGATATGACATGAGCAACAAAAGAAAAAAATAAACTGATGTCATCAAAATTAAAAACTTTTGTGCTTCAAAGGATACCATCAAGAAAGTAAAAAGACAACCCACAGAATGGAAGAGAATATTTGCAAATCATACAGCTGATAAGAGTTTGTACCTAGATTATATAAAGAACTCTTACAACGCAACAACAAAAAGACAAATAACACAATTTTTAGATGTGCAAAGGATTCAAGTAGATATTTCTCCAAAGATACTCAAGTGGCCAGCAAGCTCATGAAAAGATGCTCAATGTCATTAGCTATTAGGGAAATGCAAATCAAAGCCACAATGACATACCACTTCACACCCATTAGGATGGCTATAATTAAAAAAGAGACAACAACAAGTGCTGATGAGGATACAGAGAAACTGGAACCCTCATTCATTGATGGTAGAATTGAAAAATCACAGTCACTTTAGAAACAGTTTTAAAAGATTAAACAAAGTCACCATATGACCCAATAATTCCACTCGTAGGTATATCCAAGAGAAATTAGAGCATACATCTATATAAAAACATACAAATGTACACAGCAGTATTATTCATAATAGCCAATAAGCAGTAACAACTCAAATACCCATCAGCTGATCGATGGATAAACAAAATGTGGTAAATCCATACAAAAGAATATTATTCAGTCATAAAAAGAAATGAAGTATTAATATGATACAAAATAGATGAACCTTGAACACATTATGCAAAGTGAAAGAAGCCAGACACAAAAAGACAAATATTCTATAATTCCGTTTACATGAAATGTCCAGAATAGGCAAATCCATAAAGACAGAAATCAGATTAGTGGTGAAGAGTTAGGAGAAGTGACCACTAATGGGTACAGTTGTTTTGGGGATGATGAAAATGTTCTAAAATTAGATAGTGGTGATGACTGCATAACTCTGTGAGTATACTAAAACCCAAAGAACTGGACTCTTTAAAAGGGTGAATTTTATGGTATGTAAATCATTTCTCAATAAAGCTATATTAAAATACACACACACACTTGTGGACTTTTGAATAGATCATTCGCCTTCCTGGTGGTTTCCAGTTGACTGCTGCAAAATGCTCAAATTCCAAAAATAAAAATATACCAAAACTCCCCCAGATTTATAACTATAGGCCTGAAAGTTAATTTAAGGAACTGTTCGAGTGTGAAGTCCTTGACGGTCACAAAACTATCAACAGCATAGTTCTATTTCCCTTCATTCCTGACCCCGTTGTTTACTTCCTATCACATTATCTTATACGTAGTAAGCGCTCAATAAACTTTTGCTCAAATGAATCTTCAAAAAATGTCTAGGGAATGTGAATGGTTAGAAAGAAGTACTGCTATAGCGAGGCTTTCCAGAGGAATACTGATTTCTGAATTCCATCTCTTTCTTTATTAAGTCTTCAACCTTTTGGGGGGAGGAAAGATTTGAGACATCTTCAGAACATGACCCTAATATAAGGGGTGCTAGCATTACCTTCTCCAGTGTTTTAATTAAAAACATCTTTCACGCAGAACATCTCTACAACAGAGTTGAAGTAAAACACAACAAACATGCTGGTACCCTCTTGGATCGGGGAATGGGGTATTCTTGTTAATATCCACTTACTAAACATAGATTAGTACTTGTCAAATGAATTGGAACAAAATGCACAACAAATTGAGTTGATTATGATCTTATCTTTCTTGAATAAATCAGAAAACATTTAGGTACCTTGTGCTGCCCTAGGGTCATGGTTATAACCAACGATCATTATTCTCTATGTTAGGTTGTTGTTGCATGTGTACTCAGTGAGGAAGTTTCAGTTAATGCCAGACAGACTATTTTTTTACTATAGGACAGTAAAACCAAGAAAATTGAAAGCTCAAGTCTGCAAGCTGAAACATCTTTTAAAAAAATAAATAAATAAAATAATTGGTAATTCACCACTAAATTATGAAAGGAAACAAAGAAAAAGCTGAATGAAAGCTTAACTAGGAGGAATGCTGGCATTTGTGAATCCTTACAGAGAGGAGGGATCAAAGGAGGAAGTTTCATACAGTCTTTCAAATATGAAATGTTTGATTCCTGGTGGACTGTAAAAAGAGGAGGAACAGAAGGAACTCTGCAAATACTGGTTTGATGAATACATGAAAAGAGAAAAGTCCATTTATTTCTTTGTGCCTTTTAATGGCATTCTCTGTATCCATTCCAAGAATAAGACAACCACACCAGGCCAAGCAAACATGGACACAGAGTTATAATGCTCCTTTACGTGCTAAGTACACAGCAGCAATTTTATGTGGCCTTGAACTTTCATCAAATCTGTTTCCGGGTGCTGTCAATTCCACCTTTAAAAAGCACTACCGTACATCAGCAAAAAATACATGACTCAAAATACGTAACAGGATTGCTTAGTGGAACAAGAGATATCATTCCCTGAAAAGTATAGTAAAAAGTCTACAGAAAATCATATGTAATATTTAAATATCTTATTAATTGTTAAGTAAATAGAACATCTATCTTGGAACTTCATGTTAAATGAAGGTAAGGTTAACCTACCTTTGCCCACGCTCTTCATTCTCTAGCCTGTCCTCTAAAAAAGTATCTTTCAAAAGGCAGCTACAAATTTTTCTCTTCAAAAATCAACTCGAACACATTTTTAAAAATTAAGATTATATTAATTATTTAATAAATAGTTATATGTATTCACAGGGAAAAAAAATCTGGCACTGAACACAGTGATTCACTTTTCTTCTGGGTTCCTATATACAGGAATCAAAACAATTTACAAAAGATATTTGTACAATAAAAATTTAGACTTATTGATATTATAAAGTAACTTCATGCATATTAGATACATGCAGAAAGATTATAATTGTAAACAGAATTATATTTGAGATATAGATTTCAAGAAAAAATAAAAACAAGAACTGAAAAGTTGACCCTATATTAAAATGTCATTTGAACACAGTAAACATTGTTCTGTGTTCTACTAAGTCTCACAGTAGGACTAGGCTTACATTTAAATCATTGACATTATTCGGTAAATGTTCATTTTAGAGTAAAATCTAATACAGCCACTCATGTCATAAAACCACATACTACAGAGTTGGAAGGTATCCAAGAGCTCACTAGTCCAAATATTCTCATTTTACAAAAGAACGAAACAGGGCCAACTGGGTAACTGACTTGTCCAAAATGCCTGGTGCTCTCAAGATTAGGGCACAGCATAGCGGTAGGCATAATATTTTAACACTGAAGCTAACTGAATCACATTCAACCAGAAGAAATATCTTTCAAAGGCTTAATATTTTTCTTCCACCATAAAGTGATTTTCTGAATTTGAAAGAACATAAAGATCAAATAGCAATCACTTTCAGTAATAAAGAAAATATTCAAAATATTTCCTCAAGATTTAAAGCAATGGAAAATTTTAAAATAATCCAGGATAAACAACAAGGTCCTACTGTAGAGCACAGGGAACTAAATTCAATATCCTATGATAAACCATAATGGAAAAGAATATAAAAAAGAATGTGTATATATATATATGTATAACTGAATCACGTTGCTGTACAGCAGAAATTAACACAACATTGTAAATCAACTATACTTCAATAAAAATAAGTAAATGAATAAAAATAAACCAGAGAAGTCCAAAGTTAGGGTTCTCCTTGCCATCTTTCTCCCATAGTAGTAGATGCACACGAATATTACATCTGAATTCGATCTAAGGAAAGGAAAATCACTAGTGGAGCAATTTAATCCACAAGTTGCCATCTCCTCAAATAAATCTGACGGGTTTGTCAATTTTCTGCTAACCACTGCAATCTGCTTTGGTATCCTGACCATTGTGGACTAGGCATTCCCAAAGAGGTTCTGACTTGCCCTACTTAGACCTTGACATCTGGAAACTGCATCGTTCCCCATCTTCATCCCACCACCTATGAAAAAGACCAGAAAGGTTGGTTGGTGGTTCCTAAACATGAGATGACAGGCCTGTAGATGCACCTGTGGCCTCTGACCTGTAAGCAGACTTCTCACTTGCATGACTAAGTGAAGCAGCAGCCTGGCTTTCTAGAAATATTAGTAGTTTTCATTTAAATGAACTGTCCCTAGAGATCGTGGGTAGATAACACGAATGAGCTGCTCATAAATTATCTCAGCAAATCTTTAACTCTCATTTTTGCTGACACCATTATTTTTGTATGAATAAGGAAGAGTAAGTACAGAGATATGAGCACAGAAAATTTTTAAAGAAAGAAAAGCATTATTTGCTCTGTTTGGCTTCAAGATAAGGCAAAAAGGGCACATGCCCAAGGCTAATATGCAGCATGCCAAAAGTGTAACTGAAATATCTAACCCCAGAATCCAAAGAATAAATATGAAAATTAAAATAACACTGAGACACAAAGATCTGAAGGCTAAGGAGTACCCACATTTAGTTTGCAGGTGTTCCACAGACAAAGATGGCTTTCTGGCCTTGCTGACTTTCCCTAGAGGCTTCAACCTTAAGTCTGATACAGAACTACATTAAAAGCTGTAATGATTTCATTTTCTCCATCTTTTGAGGTATTAAGAAAGGTCCAAATTATGGTTGGACTGCAAGATTAAAAGTAAAAAAAATGTACAAAATTACTTGTGGGTGCCATTTCAGAAAGCGAACAGACACCTAGAAGGGTGGTATCAAAATGAGTAACCTCACAAAGAGATTGGCACTCATTACATGATGTCGACCCGATTTAATCAATTGAATTACTTTTTTTCTGATTTCCTTTACCTATTTATTTCCTTAATCCACCATTATTGAAATTAGAAGATCTAAAATCATGTTCCTAATGAGGAAAATCCTAACTCTCAGAAAAATACTGGACTCAGTAGAGTCACCAAAATTCCTCACCAGTAGAGTCACAAAGCATAAGAAGATAGAATATGTTATTATGCTTACTTAATACAGCATAGTTTATCATACAAACCTGGACACTATTGAAAGTGAAAGGGGACACTATTAAAAATTATACTAGGCAAGGATGCAGAGCAACAGCAACTCTCATTCATTGCTGATAGAAATGCAAAATGTTAACAGCCACTTCAGACAGTTTGGCAGTTTCTTACCAAGTTAGACATATATTCACCCTACAATCAACTTAGCAGTCATGCTCCTAGTTATTTACCCAAGTGAAATGAAAACATGTTCATGCAAAAATTTATATGTAAGTTTTTACAGCAGCTTTATTCATAATCACTAAAAACTGGAAGCAACCAAGCTACTGTTCAACAGGGGAATGGATAAACAAACAGTGAGACATCCATACAACATAATACTATTCAGTGATAAAAAGGAACAAGCTATTGATTCAGACAACAAGATGGCTATATCTTAAATGCATTTTGCTACATGAAAACAGCCTGATCTGAAAGGTTACATATTATATGATTCCCTTCATTTGACATTCTAGAAAAGGCAAAACTAAAAGTACAGAAAAACAGTTAAGTGGTTGCCAGGAATTGGGGGGAGTGAAGAGCGGTTTACTAAAGGGGACACACAGAGGAATTTTTAGGGTGGTGGAAATATTCTGGACTGGTGAATACATGACACTATGTATTTGGCAAAGCACAAAGAACTTTACAACACAAAAAGTGAATTTTAATGTATGCACATTAAAAAAACAATCAACCAAGAGGTTGGGGACCCCAGGCTGGAATGCAGACTGTGTCAAAAGAATATAACTGTATTATAAATGTATGACATAATCTCACTGAAGAGGGTACAAGAAAAAAAAAAAGGAGCTGACTTAAAATTATTTTGGAAAATCATGTTTTGACTGGAAACAGTAAGGCTAGAAGAAAAAGGAACTGTACATGAACACTGTTTTCTAGTTTGGGTAGAAATTATCATTATCATTTCTGAAACTGCTTTACATGTATACTACAGTTGAAGAAATAAGTAAATGGATGATGGATGGTAGAAGCCAGGTTAATCACCGCTGGAGAGGGAAGTTCAGATAAACAAAAGGGGAAAGCTAAAAGAATTCTATGCTATTGGATTAGTCAGCATCATCAGTATGAACCCATGTTTAGCTTAATATACATACAGATGAAAAGATACAGAAATAATTATAGATATGTGTATATATATGAATTAGTATATATACATATATTTCCTTGCTCTGTCTGTTGAGAAGGCCTAGAAACAATGACATTCTAGTAGCAATGAGCATATTCACTGCCCAGATATTGGTTTCTAAATACCACTAATCATGGAACCAGGGCTCCTTGGAGAAATGGCTGATTCTAGGACTAGGGTAGGGAAAATACAAGATGAGCCCACAGCATCTTGTAGTGCCAGAAAGTAAAGAAGTATTCAGAAAACCAAAAGGATGGGGGCATGTCAAAGGGACCTAAGAGCCAACCTGAAAGAGCTTCCATCTGCCAAAGTTGGAACCATTTGAGCAACAAAATAACGTAGTAAGGAACTATAACTCAAAGTATAAAATAAATATGCATGAGTCCACATTGATATAAATAAATGATTGAAGAAATAAATGGGAGAGAAAAGATCTTCCTTACAGAATTCCAAATAATTTATGTAGATACTCTAAAAGCTTATCCTACCCCCTCCTTTGAGCATAGGCTAGACTTAGTGACTTGTAAAGAACACAGTATGGGGAGTGGGGGTAACCTTATAGTAGAGAAGCCTAGCAAACACTGCCTTGGCCAGATGACTCCAGGTTAACACCAGGAATCATAAGTCACATTAATAGAACGTACCCCTAATATCATGTGATGAGAAGGGCAGTTTATTTCTGTGGTATCATTCACAAAAAAACATAAGCTCAGTCTATATGAGGAAAACATCAAGCAAACCCAAACTGAGATAAGCTCCACAAAATAGTTGACCAATATTCCTCAAAACTGTTAAAGTCATGAAAGATAATTAAAGACATAAACTGCCAAAGAACAGAGGAGATGAAGAGACATGACATCTAAATGCAATGTGGTATCCTGGATTGAATCATGGAACAGAAAAAGTACGTTAGTGGAAAAGCTAGTAGAATCTGAATAAAGTCTGGAGTTCAGTTAATAGTAATGTACTACTGTTGGTTTCTTAGTTTTGACAAATGTACCATGGTTATATCACATGTTAACAACAGGGAAAATGAGATGAGGGGTATACAAGAACTCTCTGTAATATATTTGCAACTTTTCTGTAAATCTAAAATTATTCCAAAATAAAAAGTGCAGTTAAAAAGTATGCCAGGAAAATAGATATAAGCCAGGAAAAAGCAGGACATTATGCTCATCTGATGTATGATCCAAGTCTACCTTCATTCTTAACATCCTCTGTTGAAAATCTAGAGCATAACAGTTGAGTTTGTGCTATTTGGTGATCAATGGAAAATCGAACTGGATTCCATCACTGCTAAAAAAACAATTTTTAGATTCTCTTTTATAATTCCTAGCTGTACAAAATACAAAACAATGCTTTAAACAAGGCTCCTTGAACTGGGGGGAAATGCAGAAGAAAAGATGATTTGTGATGAAACTGTGAACTTCCTTTCTGTTCAGGTTTTATATTTAGGGCTTAAGTATTTTATTCTTGTGGAAGAGATAACGACAACACAGCAATTGGAAAAGAAATCCCACTACTAACAAGACCAGTTGTGAACTGGGGAGCCCACAATACTATACTACATCTCAAGAGAGATAAGAAAGAAACAAATTGGTAGAGTTTAAAAAGACCACTTACAAGGATAAGAGGGAGTAAAAGACAAGGATAAGAGGGAGTAAAAGAAGATACTGAAAACTGACAAGCCGCCTTCTATCCTGGCTGGGAGCAAACAGGCTATGTTTTTTTAATTAACTCTTTGTACAACTCTGCCTGCTGAGGTAAGGACTAACATTCTCCTTAGAGAGCTCCTGCTGCCAGAAATAGTTTCTATGCGAGCGGGGGGGGGGGGGGAATTACAGAGAGGGTACAGAAATCATTTGGAAGCAAATATTTTTCTTGATGCTTTTCCCCCTTCAATAGCTGTATGAGGAAGGTAGGTGTATACTAAAATGGCATAAACCCACATATTTCATGGGGAGGGGGGTGTGCGTAACAAACTAGAATTACTGACAAAATGACTTTCCAGTATGTCCAATATACCAATGCGCATTATAACTAAACCTAATATAACAGTAATAAAATAAATATTACCTTTAATTTTCCCACAGAATCCATTTTATTCATTCATGTATTCAGTAAATATTTACTTTTTGTTTCTTATGTGTTAGGCACTTTTTTATCAGTTCTATGGTTTTGGGAAGAAAAGATACATGTTCATTATTTTAAAATTCAAGCAATTCAAACAAGTACAAAAATGACAGGCAGTAAAAATCATTCTACAACCTACCACCCAGAATTTAACATCTGGTGAAAAAGAATCTAGACATTTCTCTTTTGTCAGACACATTAATAAATATTTTATAGAAAGCACTTTAGCCACTTCTCAAATAAGAAAAGTTTTCTTTTAAAAAAAGGATAACCCAGCTATAAAGTTTGAATTTTCTATCAATATTAATTCTAGACTCTTCTCTTATTAAAAATAATCTGAGAATTCAACCCAATGATTTTTCCTTCACCTGAAATGTACCTAGCAGAACTCTTCTCTATTTCTACTTAGCCTATAGTACATACAATGACCGGTCAGCTACTACCTGCAGCAGTAAAAAGTAACAGTAAACAAAACAAAACCAAAAAAAACCAGTAAAGTACTTACTGTTAAAAATCACCTTTAAAAGGGGGGGGGGTGGGGGGAGAGGAGACTACACAAGCAGTTGCATATTTCTGTTGATTTTCACTTTCATGTTCATCTTGAAAATTCTCCAAAGAAAAATGTTTAGGCATTTTCTTACTAAATACAGTTTCACTTAACTTGAGCCTGATTCATTAGGTTCAATCTGAGAGTGAAAAATGACCACATCCAAGGCTTTCGCAGCATCTGAATTTTTCATGCAGAAATAGTCAAAGAATTTTTCACAAGGGCAAACCAAACATTACTCTCTTCTAAGTGGTAGGTTATCCCTGCCCCCCACCTGCCTTTCCTTTCATGCCCAGTTACATCGATATCAAAAGATGACTTGTTGCATCCCCTGACTTCCACCCTGGCCTCCCTTCACTTTCTCCTCACCTCACTTTAGTGTCAGAAGTATAGGCACACTCTGGATTGATCCCAGAACAGTTCCACTAAGAACTCAAACTTGGCATTCCCCTTCTTGAAGCCTAGCCTCTGTTTTGGCTCTTCTCTTGCTGCCCCATAACGCAATACATTGTCTTTACACCCAACTGGGGACTGCCCATGTCTCTACCTACTCTTCTTCTCAATATCATTTCTGATACTGGTGAGGCTATTGATCTTTTCAAAAAACAGCATTTGATTTTATTAATTTTTCTCTATTGTTTATCTATTTTCTATTTCTCTGATTTCTTCTCATCTTTATTTTTGCATTCCTTCTACTTACTTTGGGTTTGCTTTGTTCTTCTTTCCTAGCTTATTCAGGTAGAAGATGAGACCATTGTTTTAAAGTGATAAATTCCCCTCTAAGCATTGCTTTAGCTGCATTCCACAAATTGACATGTTGTTTTTTCATTTTCATTCAAAAGATTTTCTAATGTTCCTTGTGATTTATTTTATTGATGAATTATTTAGAAAACTGTTGTTTAATTTCTAAATATTTTAGAATTTTCCTGATATCCTGCTAGAGATTAGTTCTGGTTTTGGTCAGGGCACATTCTCTGTGTGATTTAGAAACTTTCAAATTTATCAAAACTTTAGTTTGTAATCATCCAGCATATGGTCAATCTAGATGAATGTTCCATGTGCACTTGAAAAGAATGTTTACTTCGTAGTGTCGGGAGGCATGTTTTATAAATGTCAATTAGGTCACATTAGTTGACAGTGTTGTTTAAGTCTTCTACACCCCTATAAATTTTATGTACACTTGTTCTATCAATTACTGAGATATGAATGTTGAAATCTCCAACCATAATTGTGGATTTGTCAATTTCAGTTGTCAGTTTTTGCTCCATGTACTCTGAAGCTCTCTCATTACAGGTATATGTATTAAGAATAGTTATACCTTCTTGATGAATTAACCCCGTTATCATTTTCAAATGTTCCTCTTTATCCCTTACAATATTCTTTGTTCTGAATATTTGTTTAATTCTTTGAAATTAATATAGCCATTCTAGCTTTCTTATGATTAGTGTTTGTTTGGTATATATTTCCCCACACTTTTGTCTTTATATTTAAAATGAATTTCACATAGACAGCAGAGACTTTATATGCAGCCTGAAAATCTTTGGCTTTTAACTGGAGTATTTAGATCCTTTATAGTTAATGCAACTATTGATGAGATTGGGTTTAAATCTACCATCTTGATCTTTGTTTTCTATTTGTTCCATTTGTTCTTTGTTCCTTTTTTCCCCTCATTTCCTGTCGTCCTCCGGATTGAGTTTTTTTGTTTTGTTTTGTTTTTTAGTATTCCATTTTATCTCCATTATTTGGCTTATTAGTTCACTCTCTTTTTTTAATGTGGTTGTTTCAGGACTTGCACTATGCATCTTTTACTTATCATGGTCTGCTCTTTCATGTATAATAACTTTTTAACAATATACTTCCATTATCCCTCTCCTATTGTTTTTTCTATTGGTTTTATACAATTTACTTCCTCGTATGTTATAAATCCGACAGTATACTGCCACTATTTTTGCTTTAAACAGTTAATTATTTTTAAATTTTTAAATGAGGGAAAAGAATTCTGTTTAACCACATGTTTAGCATTTTCAGAGCTCTTCATTCTTTCATGTAGCTCAAAGGTTCCATCAGGTATTATTTTCCTTCTGTCTAAAGAATCCTGTCTAACATTTCTGTGGCAGTAGTCTGCTGGTGATGAATTCTCTCAGCTTTGTTGTCTGAAATAGTATTTCACCTCCTTTAATGAAACATATTCTCAGTGGATATAGTAATCTAGGTTAACAGTTTTTTTTTTTCCTATCAATACTTTAAAGATGTTATTCTATTATCTTCTCTTTTTATAGTTTCTGATAGAAGTATACAATAACTATTATCTTTTGTCCTTTGTACTTAATGTACCCATTTTTTTTCTACCTGAATTTAAGAATTTCTCTTTATCCCTTTTTTTAGCAATTTGATTATGATGTATTCTAGTGTGATTTCCTTTATGATTATACTGCTTGGGGGTTGTGAAGAGCTTCTTGGATCTGGAAGTTTACACTTTCCATCAAAGTCTGAAAATTTGGGACATTATTTCTTCAAATAATTTTCCAGTCCCCACCTTTTGGTGCTAAAATAACTTCTATTTTAAACCACTGGATATTGGTCTAAATAAAAATAAGGCTCTGTAAATTTTTTCAGTCATTTTCCTATGTTCATTCTGGATCATTATTTTTTTTTTTTTTTCAAGATCACTGATCTTTTCTTCTGTTAAGATCTAACTTGTCTGTAATCCCATCAAGTGAAATTCATTTAATATACTTTATATTTCAACTCTAAAAGCTCCATTTGGTTCTTTATATCTTCCATTACTCTAATTATAATGTTCATTATATTTTCCTTTAATAACTTGACTATATTGAGCATATTTATTTAAGCTGTTTCAACATTCTTGTCTGTTAATTCCATCATTTCTGCCTTTTCTGGGTCTGTTTCTCATTTGGTTGTGAGTTATGTTTTCTCACTTCTTGACATGTCCATAATTTTTTTATTGTATGCTAAATATTGCTGATTTATGTTCTTGAGTGTTAGATTTTGTTAAAGAGGATTGGACTGTGTTCTAGTGGGCAATTAAATTACATGTAAACCAATTTGATCCATATTGGGTTTATGTTTAGGGTGGGTATAGAATAGCCTTTATTCTAGAGCTAATTTAGTCCCACTACAAAGGGGGTGACCCTTCTGAAGTCTTCCCTGAATACCCCATGTATTCAGAGAGGTCTTTTTACTCTGGTGATGGGAACCCAAACAATTTCTGATCCTGTATGAGTTCTGGGAATTGTTCAGTTTACAGATCTCAATAACTTTTTTCCTAGAAGTTGTTCTTTGCCAACATCATGGTGTTTCACCATAGCCAATGTACAGAACTCTGGGACTCCTATACGGATTTCTAGAGCTCTTCCTCTGTAGAACTCCTTCCTCTATGGTATATTACCCTATAAATTCTAGCCACCATGGCTTCCCCAAACTCTGATCTGTGTCTCACACCACTCAGCAACACCACAGGGTTCTATTTGGGTTTCCCCTCCTTGCACCACAATCTGAAAATTGCCTCCAGGCAAAAAGCCAAAGCAGTTGTAGAGTTTACCTCTTCTGTTTCCCTTCTTCTAGGAATCAGAGTGTTATGTTGCCTGTGGTCCAGTGTGTGAAGATAGTTGTTTCAAGTATCTGTCCAGTTTTCCAGTTGTTTATAGAGAACCAGCAATTCCAGATCCTGTTATTCTCTCATGGTGAGAAGCAACAGTCCTTTCTCACAATATTTGATTGTTATGTCAAACACTACATATAAAATAACTGTAGAGACTATACTTGATATTATTTTCCACAGAGGATTGCCATTTCCTCTGTTAGGTAGAAAGGACTGAACTGGATTGGGACTGGAATGTAGCTTTAGTTAGACTCCATTCATTTCTATTTTCAAATGTCTCAAGGGTAAAACTGTCAAGTGTTTGTTGCAGGTCCCTTTCCCCAGATTAGTGGTTCTCAAAGTCTAGTCTGTGAACCTCCAGGGGTCCCTAAGATTTTTTTAGGAGGGAGTCCATGAAATAAAAACTATAATATAATAATACTAAGATATTATTTGCCTTTCTCACTGTGTCGACATTGACACTGATGGTACCAAAGCAATAGCAGGTAAAACTGCTGCAGCCTTAGCATAAATCAAGGCAGTAACACCAACTATACAACTATATTCCTCAGGGTCATGCATTCATAGTAAAAGAAATATCACTTTTACTTAAGAATATCGCTGATGAAACAGTATGGTTAATTTTATTAAATCCCGACCCCTGAATATATATCTTTTTTATAATCCAAGTCACAAAATCAAAGCATGTACAAAGTATTCTGTTGTATACCAAAGTATGGTAGTTGTCTTGAGGAAAAGCACTTATGTGACTGAGTCACCAGCTGAATTAGTTAGTTTTTTTTTCATAAAATACCATTTTTACTTGAAAGAACAACCAATAGATAAATTATGGTCTTTCAACTTGTATATTCAGCAGGAGTTTTCTCAAAAATGAATGTAGTGAGCCTATTACTTCAAGGGATAAAAACAGCAGCATTTGTTGCCAACAATAAAGTTTGAACTTTCAGGCAAAAATTAGAATTGCACAAAACATATCAGTCACCATAATCTTGACAACTTTCCAATACTTAATACTTTTCTGATGAGCTCAGTGGTGATATTAACAAATGTGTGGGGTTTCTGTATTGTCTACAGAAGATTTGCACACCTCAGTGAACCACTATTTCCAAATAACCAACGCATGATACAAAATTATGTGTGGGTAAAAGATCCATTCAAAATAAAAGACAGACAATAGATTTTAATGTGATAACATACAAAAAGTTCACTGAAATGATTTCAGACTCCACACTGCAACTAACCTTTAAGAAACTATCACTTGTCAAGTTTTGCCATAGGATCAAAGATGAATGTTCACAATTATCTGAAAAGACTATTAAATTACTCCTTTCTCCAACTACATACTGTGTAAGGCTGGATTTTCTTCATTTACTTCAACCAAAACAACACTTTTCAACAAACTGAAGGCAGAAGCAGATACAGTCAGTTGTCTGCTATTAAGCCAAAGATTTACAAAAATATTAAAAAATTAACTCTTTTCAATAACATTTTTTGTTTTCAAAAATGTAATTGTTTTTCAAAAAAAAGCCTATTAATGTTAACATGCAATGACTTTATTATTACTGTTATTTTTAAATTAATAAATATTTTAAATTTCTCTTATTTTTAATTTCTGAATTTCTGATATAGTAAATATCAACAGATATAATCCATTGAAGCAAAATCTCCTTGGTGTCTTCAATAACTTTTAAGATTGAAAAGGGGTCCTGAAATCAAGAACTCTGAGAACCTAGCAAGTCTCCTAAGTACCATGAGACTGCAAGAGATTTTACTCAGTTTTACCAGGCTAGCTCCAGCCTCTGACACTGCCCCAGCACTTAGCAAGTGTCTAGTGGAGAAAAAAAAAGCTCTGCATTTTGGGCTCACCTAGATTTCCATCTGTCAAACCAGCCCACGCAACTGTTAAAAGCTCTTTGATTTATCTTTTTCCCTGTGGACTCCCTCTGCCTGGATCAAACCTAATCCTAAGAACATGCCCATATTTGGCAATTGCTCTCAGGGAAAAAACAGCTGGCTATCTCAGTTCACATAAGAAGGGAGAGCTAGAATTTGAGTTTACCTCCTCCTCTTTGCTTCCACAGCACCATAACTTTCAAAATAAGATTTTTGGAATTTATCCATTTTCTACATAGGAGCTATAGCCTGCCACTACTTACTACATACTACTCAGGTCTTTTAATCCACTACCAAATAACAGTAGCCAACACTTATATATCATTAACTATCTACCAAGCAATATTCTAAGCATTTTATATAATGCTTAGAACTCATTTAATTCTGAAGATAACATAATAAGGTAAGGCCACTGAAGTTATACAGCTCATAACTGGTAAAGCCAGAATTCAAATCCAAGCAGTTTGGTTTCAGAGTCCTGGCCTTTAACCTCTAACAAGCTATCCTTTGCCTTATCTAACACACATTTTTCCCTCAGGAAACTCAGCCCATTTTCATGGTTGCTATTATCATCTCAAGACTGAAGATACCTAAATCTTTATCTCCAGGTCTAACCTGTTTAACTGCTTGCTGAACTTCAACCTGGATATTCCGCATATCTAAAATCAATGCATTGGGACTTCCCTGGTGGTCCAGTGGCTAAGACTTCGCGCTCCCAATGCAGGGGGCGCAGGTTCGATCCCTGGTCAGGGAACTAGATCCCACATGCCGCAACTAAGAGTTCGCAAGCCGCAACTAAAGATCCCACACGCGGCGACGAAGATCTTGCATGCCGCAACTAAGACCCGGTGCAACCAAATAAATAAATAAATATTTTAATAAATAAATAAATAAAACCAATGCATCTTCTTCGCTCCCTGAAAACTTTCTTTTCCAAACATTGCCCTTTCACTGGCACCATCCTTTCCACCTTTGGTCAATCCAGGCAATTATGATTTTCCTTTCCTCTAATTTCAAAAACATTTATAACTGTACCAGTAATCCCCAAACATTAATTCACAACTAAGTCTACTGTGGTGCATAGAAAAATAGTAATATAATGTGCTGTTCTATTTTAAAATCTGTCCTTAATTCTAAGATAATTCCTACATTTTATTGTTAGAATGTTTTTTCTTTTGTGAAATTGTGATAATAGATAATTAATTTTTTAAAATAATTTTGTGTGTGTGTGTGAACTGAAAAGTTAACAACACTATAATAATTCCCAAAGTTATTTGGTTGATTTGTTTTGAAAATTACTGATCCAGGAAATTTGAAAATCTGCAAACTACTGGTCTATACCAATGTTATCAATTTACCAGGATCTGCTTTTGACTGTCCCATTGCTTCTCTAATAAAGTCATGTATCCATTTATCAAGTCAGGTATCCTGCTCAAAAAGGCCCAAACAAAAGTAATAAAAGTTAGTAACTCTTGTGGCAGTATCAAAGAGTTAGAAATGTATTGAAATTGTTTCCAAGTAGTGTCAGTTGGCTTTTCATAAATGCTCAAAAGATACTGCCTTCTTACTGCTTTTAGACTCAGTTAACTACTCTTAAATTCATTCTCTTCTCACATAATATACAGCCCCGCTTATCTATGCAATAAGGAATTAAGTTCCTTACTTAATTCTTAAGCTATTTCCAACAGCTCTGTACAGAAATCTTTTTAGAGTCTTAATCATGGTAAAACCACCTCTACCAAGCACCTTCTGATATATAATCTTATTTGATTCACAAACACCTAAATGGATTTCCATCAATTTTTGCTTTTACCACCATGCTGAAAGCAAGTAGCATGTTTTAAATGATAAAATATCATTGAGAGTTAGAAGAAATCAGAAATATCATCTGCTCCAAAACTCTTCACTTCATGATTGAGAATACTGTAGCTTAAACTCACACAGCTAATTAATGACACAGCTGACACCAGAAAGCTAAGCCTTCTAGATATCTAAGGAGTTGCATGAAGAAGGTGTAATTCACAGGAAAAGAACACATAGTCATATAGAACCAAGTCAGAAATCACTATACTCCTAGAATTAAGCAAGAGATTGGGTTAGGATAAGTTCGGAATATACATAATACAACAGCTTCACTAATGTCCAAAGGAAGCAGAATTGCTTTGGGTTCACAATGACCAAAAATCATGCTGATGTGCAAGGCTCCTGGGGAGATTTGAGAGAAAGAACACCAACAAGCCAGTGAGGATGAAGAACAAAAAGGATCTACCCTCCAATTTAGCCACTAAAGGAAGGTGCAGTACAGTCAAAAGATTAGAGTTCTGATCCATCAACAGATAAATGAATAAACGAAATGTGTTATATCCATACTATGGAGTATTATTCAGCCATAAAAAGAATGAAATTCTGATACATGCTACAACATGGATGAACCTTGAAAACTTGCTAAGTAAGGCAGACAGAAAAAGACAAATATTGTATAATTCCACTATATGAGGTACCTAGAATGGGCAAATTCATATAGACAGAAAGGAGAATAGAGGTTACCAGGTCTGGGGAGAGGGGGAATGAGGAGTTACTGTTTAATGAGTACAGAGTTTTTGTTTCGGATGATGAAAAAGTTCTAGAAATGGATAGTGGTGATGATTGCACAGCAATGAAAATATACTTAACATTAGTGAATTGTACACATTAAAACGGTTAAAATGGTAAATTTTATGTTATGTATATTTTACCACAATGAAAAAAGAAATGGAAGAAAAAGAGTTTTGAAGGTGTGAGGAATTTTTGGTTTTCTAGGCCACTTACCAACTTGTCAACTTGTTAGTAATGAGTTATTTCCCCTAAAAACATTTCTTGAAAAAAGTAATAAACATTTTCACATCAACAGGTAACATATTTTGACAAACTTAGAGGAATTACAGGAAGCTCCAGAAAACAGTCCTGGCAGTAAAACCAGTCCTGACTGGATAGTATTATAGTTCTTATTCAATGGTTATTTAATCATCCTAAACTTATTCCTACAAGACATCCGTAGCCATAAAAAAAAATCTCATTTACCAGGGAGGGACCAAGAACTCCCTTGATCAGGATGCCACAGGGATGGAAGACCTCTGAGACTGTATAACAGAATCAGCTCAGCAGACCACTGATTTTAGCCTCTTTTGCTCTTAACCTAATAGCATCCTACCTCTCTATGCCAGAGGTCACAATCTCAAATGTCTAAAGAAGCCAGAAGCCAGGCAAGGAACGTAAATTAATGAAGCAAGCGGGATGAATCTGGGGAGAAGCAGGGAGACAGAGAAAGCTACGGCAGCCTGGAGAGTTTCTGTCACTCCTACAGAGCACTGTCAATTGCTGCCAAGTGGTAACGCTAGCCCACTGTTGCCATACCTTCCGAATTTTTAAAAGAGGCTGGAAATTCAGATTTTTCAACTTACTCTACAAGCTAAGCAAAACAGATCTGAAAACTCCAAGTAGCCTACAGACCCCTAGTTTGTGCTTTCTGCTCCATGCATATCCTTCTCCAAGCCATGAAGGAAAATGGCAGGAAACAATACTTTACAGTTATGCATATCTCATTTTGCATAAGGACTCCAATTCCCTGAGAGCAGGGCAGCAGGCAACATTCAAGGAACGTAAAATAAAGAAACCAAAGGAGTGAACCAAAAAGGCAATTTACCTACTTAATATATGAAAAGTAAAAACCTGGGACTTCAAATAATCTACCAACTTTCAAAATGTCAGGAACTGAGATGAGGCTATGGTAGCTGGAGAACGCTGGAAGAAAATATTAAGCAGCTAGAATACAATTTTTCAAACTCTTTAAAGCCACCCTACTATAAATTACACGATAGGGAATACAATCCCAGTGATTCACAATAAACCGGTCCCCTATGGCACAACATGAAATGTCTGTTGTATCATTTTGGATCCCACTGTCTTGAATTCTACCTGATTTTTACAACTTTGGTTGATATGACAAATACAGAACTGCAAGTGCACGTACAAATTCCCAGATTCCAAGTGAAAAATTCTATTTTGTGAATTTTTTTGAAACTGCCTTATGTGAGAAAAAAAGAAGGAAAAAGAGAGAGAGAGAGAGAGAGAGAGGGAGGGAGAGAAAGAAAGGAAGGAAGGAAAGAAGGAAGGAAGGAAGAAAGGAAGGAAGGAAGAAAGAAAGAAAGGAAGGAAGAAAGAAAAAAGAAAGAAAGAGAAAAAGAAAGAAAGAAAAAGAAAGAAAGAAAGAGAAAGAAAGAAAAAGAAAGAAAGAAAGAAAGGAAGGAAGGAGGAAAGAAAGAAAGGAAGGAAGGGAGAAATAAATGCAACTGGAAAAGGGGAAAATATTTTGGAAAAAAAGCTGCTTTCTTGAAGTTTGACAGATACAGGAGCCGAGAATAGTGGAGGAGTAAAAGCTAATTTTTCTCTTTTCACAAAAAGACTAGCTACTCCCCTCCAAAGGTAATCCTTCCTCTGGCCAAGAAGAGTCAGAATTCTTCCTTAGACTTTATCCAGTTAATTTATCCACAAACAATATCATTTCCTTCTACTAAAAACAAAATATATAGCAGGATCTAATTAGCATTACATGCTTATGTGCTAGGTACCAGGCTAAGCACATAACATGTATCATCTCATTTAATCCTCACAACCCTATGAAATAGGTACTTTTATCTCTGATCAAAGTAAACATGGTCCCTACCCTCATGAGGCTTATTTTCTAGTGGGAGAGACAGACATTAAACAATCCCAACAAAGAATGCACAACTGCATTTATAACCAGAGTTAGAAAGGAGATGGGCAAGGCACTACTAACTCACGGAAAAAGCAAATTTGATCTTACCCAAGAAGGCATCTTTGTAGAAGTAACTATTGAGATCAAAGGCTAAACATGTTTTAACTAGGCAAAGTCTCCTGTCAGGGGTAAGAGCATGAGAAAAGGCCCCGTGATGGAAGGAAACACAAGGGGTTTGAGGTAGAGAAAAAAGGCCAATGTGGCCAAAGCAGAGAGAACAAGGGGAAGCATGCTGTGTCATCAGGGCAGAAGAAACAGGCCATCCAGGGCCCTGCTATTTACATTAGAAGTCTCCATCCTCAGAGCAACAAAAACCATTAAAATTATTAGGAGAAGGGGGAGAGGGGATGATCAGATTTGTGGGTATTTTTATGCATTTTTAAATCAAAAGAAAATAAAAAGATCTCCTCTCTTAGCAACTTTCAAATATACAGTATTGTTAACTCATCGTGTTACACGTTAATCCCTAGGACTTACTTATCTCATAACTGGAAGTTTGTACCTTCTGACCACTTTCAATTATTTTGCCCACCCCCCACCTCTGGCAACCCCCAATTTGTTCTCTGTAATCTGTAAGTGCTTCTTCTTCCTCCTCTTCCTCTTCTTCCTCTTCCTCCTCTTCTCCTCCTTCTCCTTCTCCTTCTTCCTCTCCTTCTTATTCTTCTTCCTCTCCTTCTCCTTCTTTTAGATTCCACACATAAGTGATATCACACAGCATGTTTCTCTGTCTGAGAACACAAGGTATGTGCCTTTCTCTGTCTGGCTTATTTCACTTAGCATAATGCCCTCAAGGTCCATCCATGTTGTCACAAAGGCAAGACTTCCTTCTTCTTTATGGCTGAATAATATTTAGTGTGTGTGTGTGTGTGTGTGTGTGTGTATCACTTTTTCTTTATCCTTTCATCCGTTGATGAACACAGGTTGTTCCCATGTCTTGGCTATTGTAAATAATGCTGCAATGAACATGGGGGTGCAGATATCTTTTTGACATAGTGATTTTGTTTCCTTTGGATAAGTACTCGGACGTGAAATTGCTGGATAATACGGTAGTTCTATTTTCAATTTTTTTCAGTACTCTCCATACTGTTTTGCATAGTGGCTGCACCAATTTACATTCCCACCAACAGTGCAAAAGTGTTCCTTTTTCTCCACATCCTTGACAACACTTATTTCTTATCTTTTTGATAAGAGCCATTATAATAGGTGTGAGATGATATCTCATTGTGATTTTGATTTGCTTCTCTCTGATCATTAGTGATGTTAAACACTTTTTCATGTACCTATTGGCCATTTGCATATCTTCTTTGGAAATGTCTATTCAGATCCTCTGCCTATTTTTTAATTGGATTGTTTCAGTTTTTTCCATTGAGTTGTATGAGTTCTTTATCTACTTTAGATATCAACCCCTTATCAAATATATAATTTGCAAATATCTTCTCCCATTCAGTAGGTTGCCTTTTCATTTTGTTGATGATTTCCTTTGCTGTACAGAAGCTTTTTACTTTAATGTAGTCCCACTTGTTTCTTTTTGCTTATTTTTTGGCTTGTTTTTGGTGTCAAATCAAAAAAAAAAAAAAATCATTGCCAAGACCAATGTCAAGGAGCTTATCCCCTATGATTTCTTCTAGGAATTTTATGGTTTCGGATTTTATATTCAAGTCTTTAACCCACTCTGAATTGACTTTTTTGTGTATGGTAACATAATGATCCAGTTTCATTGTTTTGCATGTAACTGTCCACCTTTCCCAACCTCATTTATTAAAGAAACTTTAATTCCATTGTATATTCTTGGCATCTTCCCCCATTGTATATTCTTGGCTCCTCTGTTACAAATTAATTGACCGTGCATGTATGCATGGGTTTATTTCTGGGCTCTCTACTTTGTTCCATTGATTGATGGGTCTGTTTTTAAGTCAATGCCATAATGTTTTGATTACTACAGCTTTGTAATATAGTTTGAAATCAGGAAGTGATGCCCCCAGATTGGTTATTCTTTCTCTAGATTGCTTGGCTATTTGGGGTCTTTTGCAGTTTCATACAAATTTTAGGATTGTTTGTTCTATTTCTATGAAAAATGTCACTGGAATTTTGACAGGAATTGCAATGCATCTCATATTTCTCTTCTGACTTTGCTTATGGTGAGTTTTGGTCATGTACATTTTTCAAAGGCAAATAAACCAACCTTCTGAGTTTAGGATTTTGAGCCATAATTTTAGAAAGGCTTTATAACTCTAAAGTTATAATTAAATTCTCCCATGATTTCACATTTTATGTTTAAATCTCTGATAAACTCTGGAGTTTATCCAAATATACAATGTCAAGTATGGACCTAACACATTCTCTTTCCAGATGGCTACACAGTTATACCAGTACCAGTTATTAGAGTCCATCCTTACTCCCACTGCTATGATACTGCTTTTTATCATATCCTAAGTTGCTATATTTTCTAATCTATTTCTGAATTTTCAATTCTGCTCTATTAGTCTGTCAATTCATGCACCAGTATTACATTGCTCTAATTGAAACTTCATAGTATGTTTTAATATCTGGAAGGGCTAGTCCCCCTCATTGCTCTTCTTTTTCAATGTTATTCAGGGTTCAATATGCACTTTACAATTAGTGTTTCTAGTATTTTCATTGAGATCACTTTAACTTGTAAATTAGTATGGGAGAATCAGCACCTTATGATGCTGAGATTTCCTATTCAAGAACATGGTATGTTTATGTTCACATCTACTTTTGTGTTCTTCAGGAATATGGGGAGTAGACTGGAAGGAGGCCAGGTGGATAGGTTAGACTAATGCAGATTATTTCTGGTAATTGAAGAATACGGAAGGGATAAACTGGAGAAAGAATAGAGTGATAAGAGGGCATAGCAATATTTAATCACCTGGACAAGCCTGCCACAGGGGGAAGGAATGGTATAAAGAACAAAATCAAGTAAAGAGTGTTTTTCAAGAAAAAAGAAACTATCAACAATATAATTAGGACAAAAACATTTTCAAATAAATCCATTAGATTTAGTGATATGAAAGTCATTAGTGATCTTAGTAAGATCTATTGTGGGGAGACTTATAAGGCTGGAAGCCACAGTGGGACTTCCATTCCAGTATGGCCAAATAGAACTATTTTGCTCTAATTTGATCCTAAAAGGGTCTTCCTGAAGTCAAAATGCCACTAAATTTGGAATATAACTGTAAGTTATTATTCCTAAAATGGAATTCAAACATAGTCTTGGAAGAGGGTTCTTGAATAATTCATGCAAAGAATGCATGGATCCAGAAAATACTGCCAATAGAAGGAAATATCAGAAACCAGAGTAGGAAATAACAGCTACAGAGCAAAGGGGGGCAAACATGAAGCAAATTTTCTCCAAAGCAAACTAAACTGTAACTTCACAGAACGATTTGGCTTGGAGTTAGGCCCTGCTAACATTCTAAAAAGCACAGCTGGAGATCCAGATAAAATAGGTAACTCCTTAAATAGGATGCACAGCACAAGCCCTGGCTGCTCAGAAATACTTCCTTCTGCATCTTTTCAAGATACCACCCTCTCCCTCCCTCAACCTGATCTCCAAATCCTAATTGTGGCTTCTCTTTTGGATAGTCCCAATAGAAGCATACAGACTTCCCTGGTAGGAAAGTAAGGATACTGGTAGGAAAGTTAGGGTTAGAATTATTCCTAATTCTTTCCTAATATTCAGACAGGATAGTACACAGGATCTAGCTTCAAGGAGATACCAAGAGGGGTCAGAAAACAGAGGAGTCAAAACAAAACAAAACAAAACAAAACAGAGGAGTCAACAAAATAGTAACAATGCCTTGGTCACATCCAAACTGCCTTGGTCAGATCCAAACCGGGGCTGAACAGGCCCTAAGGAGAATATTCCATGGGAAACTCCAGAAACCTGGGACTGTGTGAAGATGGAGAATACACACAGAACGAGGCAAAGCATTCAAGGGACATAATCACAGAATCTTAAGGGGAGACCTTAGATGTCATCTAGCTCAGAAAGGATGCTTTAAAAAAAAGAAGGGTGATTTTACATTACAATTCTATCACTCATATTTGAGCCAAACAAAACTAACACTCTCAAATGGAACTGATTACTGAGAACTTCCTAGGTTTAAAAAAAAAAATTATTATAGTTCTGCAGAATTCTTCAGAACAGAAAGAACTTTCAAGCCCACCTGAGTTGATTTGCATGCCAAAACCAATCTGCAATACGGAAAAATATGGTAAAGTGAAATAAACCAATACCTTTTGACCTTTCATTTTAACACAAATTTGGACCAAGAATGGAAACAAAAAAATCATGGCACTAAAATGCAGAAGTTCCAGGTCCCTTCTACCACTTACCAGCTGCATGAACAGGGGAACATCCACCGTGACAGTGTTATACCTAAAGCCCTGGTGAGATCTCCTTTAGGTATAAGATCCTTGTCCATAAAAAGAGGATACTCTCAAATAAGAATTATTATCTTCTTTGCTTGCGAAAGACACCAGGCAGGATCAGTAGATTCAACTAAAATCATTAAGGTAGAGGTAGAAGAGAAGGAAAAAAGGGTCTCTGGAATAGAAAAGGCAATTAACAGCTCTTCACTGCAACTACATCGAGGAGGCAGAGTATAATTTTCCTTAGGTTGTTCTACACCATTTCGTGCCCGCACACTGCAGCCCCACTCCAATGTTCAGCTTAACGTGGTGGTATTCAAATATACTGGGGTCAACTAAGGAAATGTAATGCTTCTAAATTAGGCTGTGGAACTAGTGCCATTGGTTGTTCATTCTGCCATCAGCCTTAAGTGGTAGAATTTTAAGAAGGTACTGCGTCAGAGAAAGGCGTTCACTTGGTAAAATCTGCTCCCTAATATTAATTTTCTGCACAAGGTTGTCGCAAAAGAAAAAAACAAGAGCTGTTTCAGTTTAATCTGCATACCTCTTTTTTTTTGAAACCAGCGGGAAGTAACAGAGGATACTAAAGGATGTGGTGGCTATTCTAGGGGGCAAAGTTTTTATTTCTTTATAGAATTAGAATTGTTAATTCTTACCAGGGCAGCAAGGAATAAATCACATATTAGTACATTACGGTGACAGTTTATTCTATTTACTGTTACTGGGGGGAATACATTTTATTCCTACGGTAAAGTGACAGAACTCTCTCCCAGGCATGTGCCTAAACCTTATTTCAAGAAAAAGAATTTGTAAGCGCAGGATTCTACCAACTTAGAGCAGGCTGAGTGGGGGCACAGGAGCCATGAAATGGGAAACAAACAGGAAAGAAACTGGGCACAGGCATTTGAGGGTAATAAATATAACAGCAATCTAGAAGATGAATGGTTCATGTTGTTTGTGATTACAGACTGATTATTCCTCTAAGTGCAAAGGCTATCCAATAAGTCATATCCGGGTTGATTTGTTAGCAAGGTACTTTCACCAGATAATAAATTAGAATGTAATTAAAGTGCATTCTGTCTGTTTATCATGGACTAAGATAGCTCACTATAATTCTCAATTATCTGCATGAACACACAACATGACAGGCATGGTGAGTAAACCTTTCAGCAAAGGGCAAAAAACATCTTAGGAATGCACTAAAATTGCTAGATTCTTCTCTAGTCCTTTTAAAAATTTGTTTCCAATTTTGATAAATTATGTGAATGGAACCACATTAATTCGGTACTTGCTTTCATACAGTAAGTCATACAGTAAGTTTAGACTCATAAGTCTCCAAACTTCTTAGTTTGCTGGTAATTTGCTAAGGGCAGTGACTAAGTCATGAAAGAAATCAAAGAAAACAAAATTGAATATTTACTGCAAACCTCTGCTAGGTGGAAAAACTTAAGCACAGAGAAAACAGAAAAATCACAAAGGTAAAAACATATATGAACATTTAAAATTTAAAAACGTGTTTAAAAAAGCATTTGTAGCATATAAGACAATAAATTCACTATATAAAAATCTCATAAGTATTAATAACAAGAAACTCAGACCATGAGAAATAAAGGAGCAAAACATACAAAGAGAAACAAACAGAAACATAAAAAACAATTTTGAGTAAATTAAATTTAAATCACGGTAATATTTTTCCATCTATCTAATTAGTAAAAAGTCTTATTTTAAATGATAATGACCAATATTGGCAAAAATATAGTGCCACTTATACTCTCATACATTATGATTATTTCTTATAATAAATTGATTAGAACTCTTCAAAATTACAATTTGGTGTTTCGAATTAAACAGTATAAAAATGTTTATAATGTTTTAGTTCAGTACTCCCACATCATGGAATCTAATAAACAAAAATATTTATCACAGTTTCACCTATCAGTAATAAAAATCTGAAACAACAAAAATCCAACAACAGAGTAAAGACACAATGTAAAATATGATATAATCATGGATGGAATATTATGTGGCTATTTTAAATGATGGTTATGAAAACTAAGTAGAAAAGGCTAGAAAACTGTATGTGTAAGGTGATCACGTTTAAATTAAAAATATGCATATTAAAGAAGACTAGGAACGAAAATACCAAAGTGATAATCATGTTAAGCTGGTATGGTACTCTGAACAATTGCCCCCCCCCCCACCACACCACACTCCAAAGATGTCCAGGTCCTAAATGCCTGGAACATGTGACTGCTACTTTACTTGGCAATAGGGACTTTGCAGATGTGATTAAGGATTTTGAGATGAGGAGACTGTCCTGGATTACCTGGATGGGCCCAACACAATCACAAGGGTCCTTATAAGAGGGAGTCAGAAGGATCGAGTCAGAAAAGGACATGTGACAACAGAAGCACAGGTTGGAATGATGTGACCACAGGCCAAGGAAAATGGGCAGTCTCCAGAAGTTGGAAAAGACAAGAAATGGATTTTCCCTAGAGCCTCCAGAAGGAACTCAGCTCTGATGACACCTTGATTTTATCCCCATGAGAGTCATTTCTGACTTCTGACCTCCAAAAAAGTTAGATAATAAACTTGTGTTGTTTTATGCCACTTAATTTGTGGTAATTTGTTACAACAACAGGAAACTCATAGATGGTAAGATCGCCCTTTCTAAACTTTCTGTAATGTTCAAATTACAGAATTCTATTGATGCATTCTAATATACAAATTTAGCTAAAATTTAAGATTCTAGATGAAAACTTACTCTGCTGTAGTGGTTCCCAGCCCTGGCTGCATATCAGTACAGACATACCTCGGAGACATTACAGGTTCGGTTCCAGACCATCAGAATAAAGTGAATATCGCAATAAAGTAAGTCACAGGAATTTTTTGGTTTCCCAGTGCAAATAAAAGTTATGTTTACACTATACTTAGTCTATTAAGTGTGCAGTAGCATTATGTCTAAAACAACAACGTACATACCTTAATTAAATAATACTGTATTGCTAAAAAATGCTAACCATCACCTGAACCTTCAGTGAGTCATAATCTTTTTGCAATAGTAACATCAAAGCTCATTGATCACAGATCACCATAACAAATATAATAATAATGAAAAAGTTTGAAATATTGCGAGAATTACCAAAATGTGACACAGAGATGCAAAGTGAGCAAATGTTACTGGAAAAATGGTGCCAACAGACTTGCAGGGTCGCCACAAACCTTCAGTTTGTTAAAAAAATGGGGTATTTGTAAAGCACAATAAAGCAAAGAACAATAAAACGAGTATGCCTATATCAAATAATCAGCTTTAAGGAAAAAAAAAAAAACAATACCAATGCCATGCTTTCTTCCCAGTCCCAGAGATTCTGATTTAACTTTTGTTAGGCTCAAACATCAGCGCTTTTTAAAAGCCCTAAACACTACTGTGCAGCTAGGGTTGAGAATCACTGCTCTAGTATATCAACTCATGACTGACAAGTTTCCCTAACCCCAAACAGGAATGTATACCACTCTAAAACTGCATTTCTTTCAGGAATTCTGCAAATGAAAACATTCAACGACAGTTTGTCTTAAGACTGGAAGCTGTGACCTAGTTTAACTGACACTGTCAAAGGAAAAGAAAAGAAAAAATAAGGTCACTCTTCTTCCTCAATGTTTTTCATTTTTGTAGTTCAAAGGACTCTTTAGAGATACTGTGCTCCAAGAAAAAGGTTTTATTAGCTGTTACCCTGAGGTCCCATATTTAAATAAGAGTAATTCATAAGAAGAATTGTTCTTCCTTTGCTTTTCTATTGACAATTGACTTAGATTCCTAAAACTATGTAAGATATTTAGTCTTTGAATTTTTATGGTATGTTTTAGAAATAGTATAGACTAGCGAAGTCTGGCAAATTCCACCGATAATGTATTCTTCAAAGTCATATTTTCCCTCTATTTTCCAGGTAGCAAGCTTACTTATTAAAAAACAAGACAAAACACACACACTTTAGTATATTTGTGAGCAAATGTATAGAGTTTTCAAATGTGAGATTCTCAGCTAGAAAAATCACTGACAAAGTCTTATGCATCTCTTGGTCAACTCATAGCAGCAATATCCACATGTGAGAGACATCGTTATCAACCAAGTGTGTCCAAAGGTTGATCTCCATAGCAACTGTAACTCTGCCAAATGCAGCGTATAAGGCATCAGAGTTAACACCACATGCACACAAAGTGTTGGTATTATGTAGTCTGGATTGTTGCTGTAGAAACCTAAAACCAAGTCTCTGACAACCATGGATAAAATGAAAACAACAACAGAAGGGTCCTTGAGTACTCAGCCATATACTACTTTGCTTTCAAGCAGGACAATGCCATTCTAAACACCACACAGTAGTCTTGATATCACTAAAGGAAAATCTTCTATAAAAATAATATTTAATGATGTCATGTATCTGTTTAACATTAGGAACTACTTTGTATTCCCTAAAAGATTGTTCCTCCCACCCAGGGCTCAGATGAATGTTCAAAAGCTCACCCCAACAGAGTACTGTCACCTCCTCCTGGCCTCAGCCAGAGCCAGTTCCGCACCCTGGCAAGCTAGCGAGGTACCAAGTTTTGCTGCCGCCACCATGATAACTACAACAGACACAAACAAGCTTATTTGAAAACAATTTTGCAAAAAAGAATAAAGTAGGAAAAATCACTCTATCTGATGTTAAGTCTTACTATACAGTCATCATAATCAAGACAGTGAGGTACTGGCAAAAGAATAGAAACACAGATCAATGGAACAGATAACCCAGAAATGGATCAATACAAATGCACCAACTGATTTTTGATAAAGGTGTAAAATCAGTTCAATGGAGAAAGGAGAGTCTTTCAAACAAATTATTCTGGAACAACTGGACATCCATAGGCAAAATAATAATAATGAACCTTGACTTAAAACTCATGCTATATACAAAAGCGAGTGCAAAATAAATCATGAATTTAAATGTAAAACACGAAACTACAAAGCTTTTAGAAGAAAACACAGGAGAACATTTTGGGACCCAGGGCTAGGAAAAGAACTCTTAGATATCACATCAAAAACTTGATCCATAAAAGAAAAGAAAATCAATAATTGAACTTCATCAAAATTGAAAACTTTTGCTTTGTGAAAAACCCCATTAACAAGATAAAAAGATGAGCCACAGACTGGAAGAAAATATCTGCAAATCACGTATCCAAAGGACTCGTATCCATAGTGTATTAAGAACTCTCTGAACTCAACAGTAAGAACAGAATCTATTTGAATATGGGCAAAAAGATCTGAACAGACACTTCACCAAAAAGTTAGGATACTAAGATGGCAAGTTAGCACATGAAAAAATGCTCAAAATCATCAGTCATTAAGGAAATGCAAATTAAAATGAAGATGAGACATTACTACACACCTATTAGAATAGCTAAAATAAAAAATACTGACAATACCAAATGCTGGCAAGGATGTGGAGGACCTGGATTTCTCATACTTATATACAGATTTACCACACAATCTAACAATCACACTCCTGAGCATTTATCTTCGAGAAATGAAAACTTATGTTCACATAAAAACCTGTATGTGTTCACTGCAGCTTTATTTGTAATAGACAAAACTGGGGAGGGAAAAAACCCAATGGTCTTATGGTAAATGGATAAATAAACTATGGCACATTGATAAAATGGAATACTAATCAGCAATAAAAGGGAATAAACTATTGACACACACAACAACTTAGGTGGATCACGAGAACACTATGCTGAGTGAAAACAGCCAATCTCAAAAAGTTACATACTATATGATTCCATTTCAAAATTACAAACATATAGAAATGGAGATCAGATCAATGAATGCCCAGGGTGAGGAAAGAGGTGAGGTTGAGAATATAAAAGGGTACCACTAGGAAGTTTCTTCATGGTGATGGAACAGATGTATAACTTGACTGTGATGGTTACACAAATCTGTACATGTGATCAGTTTACAGAACACACACACAGGCACACACACAACTGAATGCATGTAAAAATTGGTAAAATCCAAATAACATCTGTAGTTAACAGTATTGTACCAATGTCAATTTCCTGGTTTTAATAATGTTCTATAAATATGCAAGATGTTACCCTTGTGGAAAGCTGGATAACGGCGACAAGGGACATCTCTATACTATTTTTGAACTTCCTGTGACTCTATTACTTCAAAACAAAAAAGTAAAAAAAACCAAAACTTATATTCACCAAAAAGCCATGATAAAATTTAAAACTGGGGAAAAAAAAATACAACATTTGAGGAAAAGTAAAACCCTTAATATACAAAGAGCTCTTATTTGTCACTAAGGAGATTAAATGCAATTAATAATGAGCAAAAGATACAGACAACTCACAAAAGAAGAAATAAAATTGGCAAATAAACATAATAAAAAAGACTCAATCTCACTAGTATTAAAATGTTTTCAACATAAAACAAGATATTTTTAGCACCTATCAAATTGGCAAAATTTTTCAATATCCAAGATTGGCAAGAACAAGGAAAACAGGCACTCCTATATAATACTATGGATAGAAACTAAAATATGAAAATATTTTCAAAAACGATACATATACCCTGATTCCCTAAAATTCAAATCTAGGAATTATCCCAAGGAAATAAACAAGCATGCAATGACATATACGTAAATTTCTTCATCATAGTACTATCTACAACAGTAAAAAATTTAGGGGAAAAAAATGTCCAACAAAAGAGGATAATGAATTATACTATGGTATATCCATAGAATGGAATATCATGTAGTTATTTTAAATTATGTTTATTTAATATTAAAAGCAATTCTCTATATACTGCTATGAGAGAAAGGCAAGAAACAAAAATACACACATGGGAAAAACTCATTTTTACAGTCTTGCAGCTATATACCAAAATATTAACAGTAGTTATCTCTGAGTGGTAAGATTACGGGAACTTTTTGAATAAATCTCTGTATTGTCTCATTTTACATAAAAATGAAGATTTTTAAATCAAATAACACATACTAAAGAAGGCTCTTTCGACTAGAGATTTTTATATAATGCTAAAACCCTACTTGATATTTTAGTTTCACAGAAAAAAAGAAACCACCCTGCCTAGTACAGCAACATTTGCTTTTTCTTTATGATTCCTACAGGTTCCTGAAAAGATGCCCTTCATTTCTAGTCTAAAAACAAACAAAACTTGATAAGATTTGCTTTTAAAAAGTCCATGCAACCCAAGGAATGTTTATGCCCATTCCCCATGAAGTTGATAATCTCTACATCTCTACTTATATCTAATTGTAAATGGCAACGAGTACAGATTTAGATATTTTTAAATAGTTTATTAAAACATACTGATAAGTGTACCCTATAATAAATACAGTAAAAGAAAGATAGACAGGAAAAAGGGAAAAGTGACTACAAAGACAAGAATGATAATGACATCTTCTTTAACATGATCTTGAGAAACAGAAGCACCTTAGCTCTAAGGATAAGGAAGAAGGAAAGTTTTTCCTCTTTAGTTTGGTAATTTGTATCAAGCTCAGAATCTCTGAAAGCTTATTTGATGCTCTATAGTTAACAAGGCTTATTATGTGTTGAAGGCTAAGGTTTCTCTAGTAGAGACACATGGCTCCTTTGAGCGTGTTCTTTCCCTCAGTTAAACTGCTTCAAGTGTCTAAGCTTAAAAATGTAATATTGCTGCTTTGATAGTGAATATCTCAGATGGCATCACTTTCTCTATTCCCTTCCAGCATTTAAAAAAACTTTTTTGTTTTTGTTTTATAGGCCTGAATTAACGGGACTTACAATATGCCGAAATCATCAAGAGGTTTTCCCTGGCTCATTAAGTTAAAATTCTCCCACATAGTTAACTGCTGATTTTCACTCAAAATTACCATGATACTAACTCTGCTCTTCCTGACTTCCACACTTTAAACTTTGTATGTTTACATCTAGTTTCCTCAAGAACGCCCTCAGTTCTCTGAGAATAGGAAGCCCTTTTACCTCAACACACCCCTCACTGTTTTAATACATAGTAGATGGTCAATAAATATTGGTTGGCAACACAGCCATGCCTTTCAATTCCCCTCCTTAATTGATACTATTTTTTTCCCCCCAAGCCTTAGCTATTATTCCTCCTCCATTCCCTCTGCCTTACTTATAGGGACAGAACCACAAAGCAGAAGCTGAAGACAGGGACTTGGAAGGGCATTGTTTTCTCTTTGTCTCCCTGCAGAAACTTGTTTAAACATTTTAAAAGAGAATAAAACTAAATTTATACCTTTGGCACATGTCTTTGAAAGTAAAACAACCATCATTTAACAAATAAGCTACCTTTATTGGAGAACAGTCTAAGGGAAAAGCTGAGGGAATAACCCTTGTGCAGTAATGGATTTTAGAGGATTGCTTTCCTCTAAAAGCATATGAACTCCATCAGTCTTGGTCCCCAGTGCTCCGAAACTCTGCACTCATGACTTGTGGGAGCCTTCATGAATTCAAATATATTTTTACCAATCATGTGACTTCTATCTATCCAAGAGAATTTTTCAGTGCCAGTAAAGTTTATGATTAGGGGTCCATTCTTTTAAGAATATTTATACTGCCTAAATAACTCCAGATGTTTTGCTTTGGTTTTTGGTTAAGGGGTGGAGGCAGGAGGGCAGGAATCAAAATGAAGACCCTCCCAATTAGAAATGTTTGCCATTCCATCCTAAATGAGCTCTTTCTTATATTTCTGCTTGGAAGTCCCAGAATTTAAACTTATGACACTCATGTGTAATGCCAAAATATGAGGATTTAGATAGGATTGTTACTTTAAAAAAATGGTTTGTGGATAGCTTACATCTAAATTATTTTTACAAATCACAATCATATGAAGCAGAGATTGCTTCCTGCATTTGCAATTAATTTGCCAACAGTTTGAAGCACTCTTTAGAGTCAGCTGTTTTTGATAGAGGAGCAAATTATGGAATGACAAACTCCACATTTTTTGAGAATTTGTGCACCTGCTGATTAGAATTTGTTCTCAAAGTCTGTCTAAACCTACAACGTCTTAAAGCTAATATATTTCATACTATATATTAAATATAGTCAAAACTGTCTGAAACATTCTGAACATCACGAGACTCATAAGGAATTTAATGTTGCTCTTTCTGTCTTCAAGAAGGTGTATGCCAATCCCATGGGAGATTTCAAAATAAAAGGATGCAACAGCATCTCGTGGTAATCCATTCCTAAAAAATGTTATATCTGGGAAAAAGTTTCCCTACCTAACTGTAATCAATTCTGCTAAAATTTAAGTGCATTTTTCTCCCTTCTCTGTCTTCAGGAAGAGTTGATCACTATCTTCAACTATGATATTCTAGGCTATGAAGAATAATATGTAAGATAAACACCATGATCTAATTAAAGTAATGAGTAAGGCAAAGGTCAGGAAAAGGCCTCTGGTTAGGAAAGGTTTTGCTTTATTCAATTCAATTCTGTGAGTACTTATTGAAGGCTTTCTATGTGTCAAGTATATGCCAGGCAATATGAATATACAGACAAAATCATCTCTTTCGAAAAGTTCAGTCTTAGAAATACTTATACCTAAATCAGAGGTCCAAAATAAAGGATCCACAGAAGCCAATTAATCCATGAAATGGCCAGCTGTAACTGAAGCATCTCAAATGGTGAACTGGAGAACACAGGCCCAATCTTTTTTTTTTTCCAGCTTTATTGAGGAATAATTGACAAATGTAACTGTATACATTTAAAGCGTACAACACATGCCCAGTCTAACGCAGCCACCACTTGACATGAGCAGATTAAGACCATGGAGAATGCAAGCTCAATAGCGTCACAGCTTCCAGTTTTTTGAAGAGAATGAAAGTTAGAGGAATGAGCAAAATATTTAACCTGGAGAAAGTCAGGGAATGCTTAGCAAAAGAGCTAACACTTGAGTCCTAAAGGTGAAGCAATGCTTACCAGGTATGAATATAGATGATTTATCTCCTATGGCCACAGCTTAGGGTGGAAAGGGGGGAGTGGCAGAAGTGACTAGAGAAGAAGGAAGGGATGTTTTGCCATGCACAGGCCAAACTGTATCCTACAGAACATGGGAAGCTACTAAAGAGTCTGTGACTCCGCATCGTAGAAGGGTACAATTTATCAATCTGTAGTAAGCTTTACCAAAATGCTATCCAGTGAGAGGTCAAGATTTGATAGGCATGTAAAGAACCAGGCACCTTGCTCATAATCCATAAAGCTAGAGTGGGCATCACCATACCTAAATACTTGTCTTAGGCCTCCAACTACTGTGATGTCTAAGTGCCCATATGGTTCCAGTAGCTGCAATGACTGCTTAAACAGCAGCCAATTTACCCATGGAAAAGAGTATACCAAACCCAAAAAGAAAGTTTTGTGAGATCTACCATCCCCAGATGTTTCCCCTTTACTCTTGGCAAGGGTTTAAAAAAAAAAAAAAAAAAAGATAATACCTTAGTCATTGCTAAAATGACCTAAAGTTAGCAAAACATCTTGACATATATTATCCTCTCCCATCTAAGAGATCCTCGGCTCCCTATTTTCTACTTTGGGTTTATAAAACACCCACAGCAGCCAACTGTATTCATATTTTGAACTCCTTTCTTTATACTAAACCACTTTGAATTCAAGAGTACTAAAATCTAATTCAGGGCCACAGGTTAACCAGCACCCCTTTCTTCATCCTCCTAACCCATTAGTCATCGTCCTAACGCATTGGTCAATCCTATTTTACCTGCAATTCAGTAATGAAAATACAATCAACTCTAACCCAAAATTAATCTGCATTTTCCTTCAGAAAGGATGTTTGTTTTTGCCAGGGACGTTTCCTATTCTCCACTTAGAAACAGGGAAAGAAAACTATGTTGTCCTCTAGGCCTTTCATTCAAGCCTCACAACAGGATAGGTATTATTATTCCACAAGATAGCTATTATTATTCTCATTTTCAATGATGAGAAAACTGAAGCTCTGAGTACTCAACTTGTCCAACAGCAGCTGGTAAATGACATAAGCCAGGTTTGAACAGGTCAATCTGCTTCCAATACTATGTTCTTTCCACTATACTACACAGCTTCAACTGCTGTTTCTAATAATAACAGTCATAATACTCCACTTCCACCTTATATTTGTACAGTGTGGTATACCTTTCAAATCATTTTCATCTGTAGTATTTCTCTGGGTTCCTAAAACTATCCTTCAAGCAAACTTAGGCAAAGGAAAACAACAACAACAAAAATAACCTAAGATCACAGAGAAAGGATTATTGGGCACAAACAATAGCTAATAACAGCAGCTATGTTTATTGAGCACTTGAGCTAAACATTTTACAGTGTTGTCTCGTGTAATTCTCATTACAATCCTGTGAAACAAGAATAATAACAATCTCATCTCTTTTACAGATGAGGTAACAAGGCTCAAAAAATTCTGCAGTTCACACAGCTAGGAAACAGCAGTGTTGGAATTCAAGTTCGGGTACTGGTTAGCTCACAAGCCCATGTTCTTCTCTACAACCTCAGCCAGTACTGCCTCCCTCCCTCGCGGTGCTCCTCACAGAATATTATGCTTTCACTGTAATTAAGTTAAACTAAAATTGGTTGGAATTCCAAGTTAAAATCTGTATGCATTCCCCAACCCACTATTAAATAAAAGTGGTAGAAGCAGCAAACAGGTGGCAGGATAATATCGACCCGGAATTTAAAAGAAATTCTTCACTGGAAAACCGGCATGTAGATAATCAGAAACTCAATATAATTTGGAGGGAAATCAAACCGTCAAGCTCCCAGGACTGCCCTCTTATGGGGCAAGAAACATTACCCTGACCGTTTAACAAATGAACATATTATTCTAACATACATTCAATATCAAGAAATTATTTTTTTTTAACATATCCTATGCAATAGTAAAAGTTATCAAGGATGGAAAAGATCCATTCCAGTTTTTTTTCTAAGTTGCCCAGGTACATCCATAAGTATTTTTAAAGTTAGGTAAAATACTGGGGCCAGGACCACTAACCTCTAGATGTTCATTTCTGGGGCTCCTTTCTATGTACTCATAAAATTATACCAGGCACACTTTATTGTCATATAGTCATACTTGTTTTTAATCATGGGTACTATGGAATAAAAAGTACATGAAAAAATAAATAATATTTAAAAATAACAGAACTACATAAAAATGCTTTTAATAAAAGCTTTGTTAGTATTAGTCCTGTGAAACTGACACTCCTTTAAATACACAGTAACATAAAAGAAATAGCCTAAAGTTAGAAAGAAATGTTGATGAAGATTTGTGAAACCATTTTTATTGAGGATAAAATAAAGTTCATTTATTTGGTGATATTTAACCATTTAAGATATAGAAAGCACCTGTCACAAAGCCCTGTAATTCACCAGGGATCGAATCCATGTTTTTTAGGACAATAAACTGGAACAGTGAAAAACTAAGAGAGTATTAAAATTTCAACTAAGACATTGGCAGTGAAACAAGAAAAGTGAAATTATGCATACTGAAAATTAAGAGAAAAAGCTGTAAGAGAAGTTTGGAGATACAATATGATATTGTTGGGAAATAGATTTTTTTCTTGAGAAACAAAAATTTGTACAAACACAAAGTAGACACTGGCAGTAAGGTGGGAAGAAAAATGAATAAGTGACTAAAACCATTATGTATGCACAAACTTGGAAACCTCAGGGAAAATGCAGCAACTCTTGACTCTCAGTACCTCTCATTCACTTCCAACACTATCTAATAAATAAATAGCACAACTCCAATGATCAGAGTATCCCTGGAGAATAATAAACCATGCAGGTATTATTATTTTAAAATATTAACATCACCAATTTGGAATAATACAACTAGAAACTTCCAGAACATTTTTGAAGATACTCTTCCATTTTACCTTCAATTTTTCAAATTTGGCTTTTTAAAAAAACAAGTTGAATCTTTATTCAAATACTCCTTTCTTAATAAGAACACATCTTAATAGTCTAGTGGTTACACATGGGCTTTATTTTCCTTTAAAAGAATTTCACTGACCTACTCTACCCTTCTTCCACCTGGTAATTTGTACTCCAGCACAGAGGAGAAAGCCAAGATATAACTGACAACCTAGGACATAGTACATTGACTCTTGAGCAACACAGGTTTGAACTGCACTTATATGCAGTTCCACTTATATGCAGATCTTTTTTTCAATAGTAAATACTTCAGTAATACATAATAGTTGGTTGGTTGAATCAGCAGATGCAGAACCACAGATACGAAAGAATCACATACTATATACAGAAAGAGACTATAAATTATCTGTGGTTTTTCAACTGTGGGGAGGGTGGGCACTCCTAACCCCTACATTGTTCAAGGATCAACTGCTTTTCAAGAAGTCATCTTCCTTTCTATGGAGTCCACTTATTAACAGTGTTTTAAGTTCAGAGAAGAAAGAGGAATTCTATTCTACATAGGCACATAAGAAATATTTAAACTATAAACCACCACCTATCCCAAACAAACCAGAGGAATCTCATTAATGTCCCACACAGACTGTCTTAGGAAGGGAGGAGTATTTCCCCATCCCAAGCCCCCTACAAGCAAAGAGACACCAATGCACAGAGAGATCATATCTCAAGTGATTCGCAGGCATTTAGAAGGTGGCGTATTGAAGAAGACCAACATGCCTTCTGTTCCAGCAGGGCCTTTATTTATGGAGGAGTTGTGAATGTGACAAGTGCAAGAACCATATCTATTTTATTCATCCACTAGCTCGCACACTACCCTGCATAGGCATTCAAGAAATATGTCTGAGTAAAATGCCATTCAAGGATAGCAAGAGAGAAAAAGAATACAGCTGATGTAAACTCTTTATTTCCTTAAACTAGAGACAGATATATTGAGAATTATTTACATTTAGTATAAGAATCTTAATGTATAAGGAGGCAACCCTGCCAATGCAGAGACTGAATACTATGGAAGGTCATTAAGAATCAAGTGCTGATCAGTCCACATGCAGAACCAAGACAATGAAAGTGATGGTCTGGACAAGACTAGAAGTGAGACAATTCCCACCTGGTGGGACTTTCTTAGTTCACTGCATTACAAAGTTGGAAGGTAGATATTAGAGCTACAAAATATAAGTTTATTATATATGTGATCATGCTTATTTTATATGTGAATAATATATATGTATTTTATATGTTTGTTTTACATGTAACCATATTCTGGAGTATGGATTATCACTCTCAATGTAGCCTTTTGTTTTTTTTTTTTACTTTGGAACTCAGTGCTTTATATTTACAGAAGAAAAATAATAAAGGAAAAGTCTGAAGCTAAAAAAAAAAAAAAAATGCCCTGTAATTATTAAACACTATAAAGAATATGCTCATGCAAATTACCAATGCTTGAAAAATTCAAAACACTACTGCTAAGTTTTTAGAATATGATATAATATTCACTAGAAGTATCTCTAGCCTCACAACTGTGGAAACAAAACCAATTCAGTTTGCTAAAAAAAAAATCTCTGGAGCAAATGAAATAAACTTCCAAGGAGATTCCAAGAGAATGGTAATTTTTAAAGCTATTTTAAAATATTTGTTAAAATGAAGTTTCAGTGCACAAAAATAGAAAAAAATGAAAGGCTTTGAGAAGACTTTGGTGAGTCACAGGAAGAAAAGCAAATCCAGCTGCACTCCATAAACTAAAGATTTGTATCTAGAACTTTGGATAAGTATTAAATCAGAAACAACTATCTGAATGGTTAACATCTAGTACCCATTTTTAAAACCTACTCTAGGGTAGCTATTCTTGGGAAAACATTCATTAAACTCTTAAAACCACAAACACAGATAAATAAATGTTGGTAACTAAAGAACCTCCAAGGTGTGTAAAACACGTACACACACACACAAGAAGATTCTGAATCCTATAGAAGAATAAAGAAGGAACAATTATAGAATACAACATTGATGAAAAGCATTTGGCAATACAGCAGTAATGAGCAATATGAGAAGAGAGATGTGGATGCCTGAATTCTAATTCATTAGAATCTAACCACAAAGAATTAAGGATTATAGCACTTAAGAACCTACAACCAACTTATCTTTATTAACTGGGCCCAGAATTAAGAACACAGACTAGTCAGTATTCCTCAACCTTGAGTAACATTTGGAATATTTTGTGTGTGTGTGTGTGTGTGTGTTTACAGTTCAAGAAATCCACAAGAGAATCCTTTATTCTGTAGACAATGAATGGTCCATTCGAAAAGAAAAAAACCTTCTAAAATGTTGTTTTTCCATTTATTGTTCAGAACATCATTTTTATACCTCTGCATTTCTTACTATTCAAAGCCAAGTCACGTGAGTTATAGGGAAGCAGCTGATTGATTTAAAGTTGGGTCATGTGATTTAAAAACCAGTGGCAGTTGATTGATTTAAATCCTGGTCATATGACATGAGGAGGGGGTGCTAAAAACTGCTTTTTCATCTCTGGCTCAGAATATCATATTTACCTTGGTTTTTCTTATGATTTAGAAAACTTGAGCTGTCTCTCCTTGGAATCATCAGGAGAAAAATACAGTATTTCAGGTTCATTCTTGAAACCAACTTCTCATGGTTAAGGTGTATTGGCTAAAAGATCTTCCTTCTTCAAGAGATTCCAAACCTCTGTAAGACACTTCACTGTTGGTCTCCATGTAGGAGTTTATTTTGCATGAATCCCTCCTACATGAGTAGATAGCAGAGGTTTATTTTTGTTCCCGTGTGTGTAGTTGTGGCAGAGGATGTAGGTATGGTGATTTGAAGCCCTCAAAGAAATATTCTCAGAACTCTCAAGACTTCTCTTGATTGGAACCGAAAGAGACCTAAAACCACAATCAGCAGTTTCCGGAATGCGTCTGTCATAGCCTTCTGAATAGCAAGCTTCTGGGCTACCTTCCTTTTCATAAGGAATGATAATGACCCTTCCTCCAACTTATCCAAAGGTTCCTCAGCCATGCCAACTCCAGGACTCCTGCACTCGTGGGAGGGCAACACCACCTCTAAAGCACAGAAGAACTTCAGGCTTTGCTTCTGAAGTGGTGTCACAATATCTTCATTTTCCCTTTCTTCAAGGTTAGAAAGATCCTGAAGCTTCACTGGAGATGTCTGAAAAAGCTGCTTCTGGTCACATGCCTTTTGGGCTCTGTGGGCATCCCTTGCTGAATAAACCTTGATGATGTCATAGAACACAGGACCGGCCACTGCTGCGTTTGGGAAGACTCGGACCGAATACAGAAGGCCAAACTGGGAGAAGACTGTGAACAGAGAATGTTGCAAGGCCTCGGCCGTGGGTCCAGAGCTCAGCTCCCACACCAGCAAGGTTTTGTCACCCACGATGGGAACCACAAAAGGTACCAACGCCACCATCCTACCGTTACCGCGCGTGCGCGGCTCGGGGCGCAAGCGCACCGCGTCTCTGGAATATTTTTACAGGGTAAAAATTCAGTCATCCAGTATTGCCTTAAATGATTTTTATTAAAATGTTATTTAAATATGTATTAATATAAAAATTATAAACACTGTATGGTTATGGTTCTTAAACAACTAAAATAGATAAAATTACAAATTGAATACAAAACTTATTCAAAGTGGCATTAATTTACTATGACAGGTGATGGTACTTGACTTAAACTAAATTGCAATTCCCTGTATGAAAATGGTTCTGACCGTCTGGGGCGGTTCTTTGGAATAAGGGAATCCGATGGTAAAGATGCTATTCTCTCACCACTATTCTCTATTCAAACTATATGAAACTTTTATTCATTTAACACACTGCTTTTACCAGGTCTCCTGACTGGGCCCACAAGATTCTCTCTTAACTCTTGATACAAGAAAAAGATTGGTGAGGAGCATACCACAATCATTACTAATCACTTTAGTGGCTTCTAGAAAGGGCTAAAGATTTGGGTGGGAGGGACTACAAATGAAATGGACTCCCTGAACCCAAAAAGCAATGGGAGGAGCCCAGGGGAGGCTGGGTCTAGGTGGTAGCAGTTAACTGCCAGAAGCAAAGTGGGCATGGTGACTCTCACAGGCAGCAAGGTGGATATTGGGAATATTAGGTAATCTCAGGCTTCGTTGTGATGGGCAGAAATCCCTGTCTATATTTAATTGGTCAGATTCAAGAATTCAAATCAATAGCCATCCCACTAAGATGTTTTGATTTAAATAACCAAAAACAAACAACTCCAGGTCTAGTGAACAGAGACCTCTCTGAGACGCTACAGTGGCGAGTCTTGGCCTCTCACCCAAATCTAAGACCCACAGTTCTTGAATGAAGAGGAGGCCAAATCCCTTCTGGAAGATTTTTTTCCCGAATGCATCTCTGGCCATTACCCAGGTAATGATGAGTTGGCAAAAGGAAAATACCCAATCCTCTTGAGGATTATTACCTACTAGCTCTGAGCTAACGTTAATTAGTAGGAATTAAGAATACCACTGGTCCCATTACTAAGGCATAACTTTTCTGGGTAGAGTTCTGGGCACTTCTCTAGAGTGCCCAGCTGTTCAACAAGTTCTTTCCACGTTGTCCAGTCAGAACTTGCACGTCTCCCAGCTCTGGGAGAACTCTGACAGTTGTACAGCTTATAGTGCCCAAGCATCCTATGTGTGTGCTGCTTAGTTTTCAATAACAGACTCAAGCGGGCACCTTAGATTTCTGGAGCCTTTCTGTGCATGCTCTCTCCTCTTCTGCATTCTGTCCCACAATTTCCAGCTGCCTCAGCCTCCCCCAAATCTGATCCGTCTCTTCAACTCAGCAGTGCCAGCACCCTCTGCTCGAGTTCCCCCTCTCTGTGCTATTTGGAAAGTACCTCTCAGCAGAAAGTCAGAGTGATCAGAGCTCTCACCTCATTTGTTTTCTCACTCACAGGGATCACAATCCTGTGCTCCCTGTACTCTAAGCAGAATATAGTTGTTTCATGTATATTTTATGCAGTTTTCTATTTGTTTACAGCATGTTATTCTAGCTTAGCAGAAGCAGACATTTCCAATCCATCCTTTTTGCCTTGTCTATCCCTTGTTCAGCATACACCAAACTACTACTTCCCTACACTTTGCTAGGCAACTCCTTGTGGCTTATTTTTCCCTGCCTTGGTCATTTCCTTCCCATCCAACATGACCCAACTCTTATGTCACCTCAACTTTGGAAGTCTTCAATTTTCTCTAGAGAGATTTCTTCCTCTTTCTCTGCCTCTACAGTATATTGTTCACACATACTACAGCATTTATTTCAATATCCTCTATTTGCATGTCTCCCCACGAAAATGACTTTCTAATAATAATGGTAACTGCTAACATGTGACTACTTTCTATGTTCCAGGTACTCTTCTAAGTACTTTACCTATATTTGCCCATTTACTCTTCATAAAACCCTAAGATATAGGTACTATTATTATCCTCATTTTACAAATGAGGAAACTAAGGCACAGAGAGGTGAAGTAAATTGCCTGAGATCCCATACCTTGGCAGTGGTAGAGTCAGGATATGCATCTAAACAGTCTGATTCCAGAGCTCATGCTCACTATACTGCCTCTCACGAATTCCTGAAGGGCAGCAACTATGTCTTATTCTTATTTGTATATCCATGCCCAGAGCACCTCAAATATTTGTGGAATGAATTAAAATTTATAATTTTCTCCAAGTCTTCCAAGAAAAAGTCCTTCATAAGTAATGTAGGCTTTCAGTACAGTAATTACAGAACTGAATCTAGAAAGGGTCTTTCATAAACATGTGAGAGACTAAAATTAAATTTCTAATAATAAATTCAAAGAGCTCTAAAGAAGTTTACCATGCAGAAAAAGACTAATAAGGTTTTTTAGGTAGCTAAGTAACTAGTGAACTCAGTCAGGAACAAAAAGTCTCTACCCAGGAATCAATACCCTCTAAGAGAGAGACTAAATGTCATAATTTGTCTCCAATAAATGCATACCAAATTGATCCCATCTATCTAAACGTGAAATAGAGATCACAGTTTTTCCAAGGCAAAAGTAAAAAGACAGAATATTTAAACAAAAATTTAATCCTAAGAGCCAAATCTGTCAAGAGTAATCAATGAACACAAAGCCACATTGCTCAATGGAATTAGCTATGTTAAACAACAAGAATTTAACCAAGTCTATATGAAAAATGTATTGTTATTATCTTTGAAACAATTAAGTGTCTTCCATATGTTTATTAAAAGCTCTTAAGTTCTTGACAGTAGATAGTAATGCAGTGAATTTGTAAAAGCTAGAAGTACTTAAAAATAATACTGATTTACAGAAATTTAAGTGACTAAAAATAAAAATATATATTTTGCACAAATGGATAATTACATTTAATTAGCAAGATAGTAATGGCCCATAGGGTTCAAGCTGTACTGGGAGAAAGTGGGGATTGATGCACTGTCACTACCTTCAACCTCTCCCACACTACCCATCCACATCACATACCTGGACTTCGACATCATCCTACATATAATACCACTGTCTAGCTTGGACAGGTCCACAATCCCTCATCCAAAGTCCTTGAAACCAAACGTCTTTCAGAATTTGAAATTTTTCAATTTTAGGAAGGTGCAATTCACCCAGCACTCCAGAAAAATCTGGGGCAGCACCCTGTAATCAAACACATTAATATTTCTGTAGCAAAATGCAAGAATATTCACATTAAGTGGGATAAAGAAGACTATAAATGATCTCACATCAGTTCAGGTCAGATTTGTGAGTCTAAGAAAACATTTTTTCTGAGCTTTCAGGATTTTTAAACAGTAGGAAAAGGATGATAGATTGTACTATCAATATATATTGCATTCAATCTGCTCATTCCCTGCCTGAGAAGTGACAATAGCTCCCTTAGCTGCTATGTTCAGTTACAACACTAATTTCTACTAGTCCAGAATTGGCAACAGTTTTGGAAATCATTTAGTCAAACTTTCTACTTCACTGCTTAGGAAACTAAAGCCCAGAGATGGAATAACTTGCCTAAGGTCACACTGTTACCTACTGACAGAGATGAAACTAGAACATACAAGCCTCCTGTCTCCTAGGCTTACTTACTGTTTGTTCATTCATCCATCCATCCATCCATTCATTCTCTCTCTTTTCAAAGTGATTTCTTTTAGCTTTTCAAAATAACGAAATAATTATAGACTCACAGAAAGATGCAAAAATTGTACAGTCTTCCCTAGGTATCCACAGGGGCATTGGTTACCGGACTCCCTGAGGATACCAAAATTTGTATTGCTCAAGTCCCTTTTATAAAAGGGCGTAGTATCTGCATATAACCTATGTGCATCCTCCAGTATACTATTTTTTTTGGCTGCGTTGGGTCTTCGTTGCTGCACACGGGCTTTCGCTAGTTGCGGCGAGTGGGGGCTACTCTTTGTTGCGGTGCGCGGGCTTCTCATTGCGGTGGCTTCTCTTGTTGCGGAGCACGAGCTAGGCGCGCGGGCTTCAGTAGTTGTGGCTCACGGGCTCTAGAGCGCACGCGCAGTAGTTGTGGCGCACGGGCTTAGTTGCTCCGCAGCACGTGGGATCTTCCCGGACCAGGGCTCAAACCCATGTCCCCTGCATTGGCGGGAGGATTCTTAACCACTGTGCCACCAGGGAAGCCCCCTCCAGTATACTTTAAATCATCTCTAGATTACTTATAATACCTAATACAATGTAAATATCATGTAAATAGTAGTAAATACAATGTAAATGTTATATATAAATAGTTGCCTGGCTCAGCAAATTCAAGTTTTGCTTTTGGGGAATTTTTTTCCCCCAAATATTCTCGATCTATGGTTGGCTGAATCCACAGACACAGAACTCGTGGTTAAGGACTGACTGTATAAAGAGTCCTTATGTATCTTTCATCCAGCTTTCCCCAATGTATAGCTGTAGTACAATATCAAAACCTAAAAATTAACATTGGTATATTATTGTTAACAAAACTACAGACCTTATTCCATTTTCAGCACTTTTTAAAAACCTGTATTCGTTTGTGTGTAGGTATATACTGTTCTACACAACTTTATACCATGTATAGATTCATGTACCTACTATCACAATCACGATACTAAACTGTTCCATCACCACAATATACTCCTTTGTATTTACACTCCTCCCTGTTCCCCACACTGTTTCTGACTTAGTAGCCACTAATCTGTTCTCCATCTCTATAGTTTTGTCATTTTGAAAATGTTGTATAAATGGAATCATACTTTTGAAATTGACTTTTTCCTTAGTTGTGGTAAAATACACATAAAATTTACCATCTTAGCTATTTTTAAGTATACAGTTCGGTAGTGTTAAGTATATTCACATTAATAGTTCATTTCTTTTCATTGTTGAGTAGTATTCCATTGTATGGTTGTACCACAGTTTGTTCAACCATTCACCTTTGAATGACATATGGGTTGTTTCCAGTTTTTGGCTGTTACAAATAAGGTTGCTACAAGCATTCATGATAGGTTTTGATATGAGTTATTATTTCTCTGGGATAAATGCTCACAAGTGTGATAGCTGGGTTGTATGTTAAGTGTATGTTTAATTTTATAAAAAATTTTTACCATTTTTACATTCCCATCAGCAATGTATGAGAAATCTAGTTTCTCACCAGGACTTCATATTGTATTTTTTATTTTAGCCATTCTAATAGGTTTGTAGTGGTATCTCATCATGGTTTTAACTTACATTTTTCTAATGGCTAATAATGTTGAACAACTTTTCATATGCTTACTTGCCATCTTTATAGGCTCTTTTTGCCCATTTCCTAATTGTATTGTTTGTTCTCTTACCACTGAGTTTAGAGAGTTCTTTACATATTCTGGATACAGGTCCTTCTTCAGATAGTGATTTGCAAATGTTTTCTCCCTGTGGCTAATCTTTTCATCCTATTACAAGGTCTTTTTGCAGAGCAAAGTTTTCCATTTTGATGAAGTCCAATTATTAATTTTTTTCTTTAATGAACTGCATTTTTGGTTTCATGTCTAAGAACTGTTTACCTAGCCCTAGGTCCCAAAAATGTTCTCCTACGTTTTCTTAAGTTTTATAGTTTTACATTTCACATTTAATTCCATTTTACATAGACTTTTTTTTTAATATGGTGTGAGGTTTAGGTCAAGGTTCATTTTCTTGCCTATACTGTCCAATTGTTCCAGCACCATTTGTTGAAAAGACTATTCTCCCTCCATTGAATTGCTTTTGCACCTTTGTCAAAAATCAATTGGGTATATTTGTGTTGATCTATTTCTGAGTTCTCTAGTCTGTTCCCTCAGTCTGTCTATTCCTCTGCCAATACAACACTGTCTTGATCAATTAAGCTATATATATTAGACTTAACATAAGGTAGAATGACTCCTCCTGCTTTCTTCTTTGTTTTTTTCAATATTGTTTTAGCTATTCTAGCTCCATTCATGCTGTTCATTTTACTTTACTGTACTGCTTATTCTTGCTTTTAAGGTCCTCCCTATGCCTAGTAGAGGTATGACAGCCTGAGAAAGAAAGAAGAAAAAAGAATCAAGAAGAAAAAAAATTGTAATATAGTACCACCGCTCTTAAAACACTACCCATGTAATTTCTATCCATCTATCCCAATCACGTCCCAGTTTCTTCATGAAAGGTTCTCTACTATTCCAGCCACTTTATTTTTTTTATTTTTGTTACTGAGGTATAGTTAATGTACAATAGTGTATGTTTCAGGTGTACAACATAGTGAATCACAATTTTTAAAGGTTACACCCCATTCACAGTTATTATAAAATATTGGCTATATTCCCTGTGTTATACAACATATTCTTGTAGCTTATTTATTTTATACATAGTAGTTTGTACCTCTTAATCCCCTACTCCTATCTTGTCCCTCCCCCTTCCCTCTCCTTACTAGTAACCACCAGATTGTTCTCTGTACCTGTGAATTTGTTTCTTTTTTGTTATATTCACTAGATTGTTTTATATTTTATTCCACATATAAGTAATATCATACAGGGTTTACCTTTCACCAGGCCACTTCAGTATCTCTAAATGTAATAGCTAATATATCTCTACTACTCATTAGTAACAAGTCATTTACCTCCTTCTGATATTTGCAAATATATTTGTGTCCAACACAATGTCTATTCTCAAAGGACATGGTCCATGTTTTAGAATTCTTTATATTCCTCCATAAGCTTTAATAAACATTGAATTAAGGATTATTTATCTAATTGGAACTTACAACACAGAGAAACTAGAACATCTAGAAGAACAAGAGTAAAAAATTAGCTAATTGCTACATTGTTCCTAGTAATAAGATCATTATCTCACTAAATCTCAAGATTTTAAATTTAATCTCATTTCTCAATTAAATTGTTATAAAAGTATAGTTCTAGGCTTTTTTCCCTTTTCTTGATAACTTAGGTAAAGAAAGAGAAGGTAGTGAATACTGAATTATGGTGATTTCCTTTTTTTCTCCTCCTGTTTGCCAAAAATGCCAAAAAATACATCTAAATTTTAGGGCCATATGATTCACCCCTAATATATCAATACCATGTATATCTACCCAAAAAGTAAAATGACCCAAGGGATTAGAATACGGATTTAAGTAAATAATGTAAAATGTAAAATGGAACTAGTAAAAGAATTTACCAAATCCAATTTCCTATTGTTCTAACTATACTAACTATATGGGGTATTTGTGTCCTTTGGATAGCATACTGAGAGGCTGGCTCCCTCTCTTAATTATCAATGCTTTGCTCACAAGATTTCAACAAAGTCAGGTGCAGTATGTGAAACAATATAGCTGCTTAATCTATGTTTTTAGCTATAATTTACAATAACCACAATCTGCCTACCCTATGGATCAAATGCCTGCTTCTTTGCTAAAACAGATATATGCACGACCCCTTCCCCAAAAGTTTTTTGTTCATTAGCTGCCTGTGAGTTTAGACTGTTTAAATAATTTAAATAAATGTAATAAAACTATATGCAGATTAGCTCCTCCTTTTCTTACAAAATAATCTATATATGTAACTACAACTTTGCTGAAACTTATTATTTTGTTCCTCTTCAATTCTTTCACTGTAATATGGGACTAGGCAGGCAGGGTAGGCTACATACAGTCAGGGAAGTTTCAGAGCCATCAGTCTTACAAGCTTTCATCTAGTGTGTCTCTGGTGCCCTCAGAAGGAATCTTCTCTAAGACTCCAACTGATGCTCTGACAATTAAGTAGATGAACTGCAATTCTCAGAATACATACATTAATAAGGCTCTTTCCAGTTCTGCCCTTTTCACTTCAACACTTTATTACAGAGACTACAATACGCATCTGCACAATGTAATATACAGTCCAGGGGGATTGGAGCCAGGAACCCCCACGGATATCAAAATCTAAGGATGCTCAAGTCCCTCATACAAAATGGCATAGTATTTGCATATAACCCAAGGCACATCCTCCCCTATACTTTAAATCATCTCTAGATTACCTACAATACCTAATACAATGTAAATTCTATGTAAATAGTTGTAAATACAATGTTAATGCTATAAAAATAGTTGCTGGTGCACAGCAAATTCAAGTTTTGTTTTTTGGAACTTTCTGAAATTTTTCTTCCCCTGCATATTTTCGATCCACACTTGGTTCAATCTGTGGTTGTGGAACCTACGGATCCGGAGGGCTGGCTGTACTACTACACCCTCCACCGCTAACACTATCATTCCCATTACATACAGAAAAACCCACTATTCGATTAGCAAAAATGAAGACACTTCATGGTTCGTGTGTTGTGAGAACACAGAGTAACCTGAACTCAGACACTGCTAGTGAGAATGTACAATGGTACAACCACTTTGGAAAACAATTTACTATCTCCTAAAGCTGAACACATGTGCACACACGCCTTTATTCTCTCAAGACAAGTACACCAGGAGACGCGTGCTGCATATTCACAGCAGCACTTTTCATAGCACCAAAAACTGCAAACAACCCAAATGCTGATCGAAAGAAGACTGTGGTATATTTACAGAGTAGGATTTTACACACCAGTGAAAAACTAATGAAGTATAGTTAAACATAACAGGGATAAATCTTAGAAACAATGACGAATTTAAAAGCAAGTAATAAAGGACTGCATGCAATAAACTAGTATATTTATAAATTTCAAAAATGAGCAAAATTAAACACATTACTATTTAAGGAAACACTCGTGTAATTTTATAAGGAAAAATAAACACAAAACTCAGTATAGTGGGGATCAGGGAGATGGACCAGTGAAGAGAGAAGGTTCAATAGGATTGATAAAGTTACACTTCTTCAATTGGGTGGTAAGCTCATTCGTTTCATTATTAAGCCTTAAAATATATACGTATGTGTGTTTTGAGTGTGTATCATCTAGAATCTCTGGAGAACTAACATTCCAGCTTCAGGACAAGTTTAGCCTACTCATAAAATGACATTCCTGATAACCGGGAATGATGCCAAGAAATAAAATCACTCTACTATTGCTATTTGGTAACTAGTAACAAAGAAATAGCAAGTGTCTCATAAAAAATTAAAGCAAGAGGATGGGCAAGGGAAGTGAGGGTGGCTATAAAAGGGCAACGTGAGGGATCCTTGTAGTGATGGAAACGTTCTGCATCTTGACTGTATCAGTGTCAATATCCTGCTTGGGGGGAAAACCGCATAAAGGGTACATTGGCTCTCTCTGCATTATTTCTTCCAACTGCATGTGAATCTCCAATTATTTGAAAAGTTTTTTTTTGTTTTTTTTTTAAAGAAAACATTTTAAAAAAAGATAATTTTTGTCCAGGATTTCTCCACCTTGGTACTACTGACATCTTGGTGCACCTAATTCTTCATTGTAGGGGGCTGTCCTGGGCATTGTAGGGTGTTTAACAACATCCCTGGCCTCTACCTACTAAACACCAGTAGCATGCCCCAGTTGTGACATCTCCATACACTGCCAAATGTTCCCTAGTGGGCAGACTGCGCCATTTGAGAACCAATGCTCTAGTCATAAAAGTGAAGAACTGTGGAAATATTCTCAATTGAAGGAGACTAAAGAGACATGGCAACTAAAGTAATACCTCATCTTAGGCTGGATCCTGTACTAAAGAGGAAAGAATGCTATAAAAAAAAACATTATTGGGTCAATTAACAAAAGTGGACTATCAATGGTAGGTTAAATAAAAGTACTGTATCAATATTAAAAGTAAATTGATTAATGTAGTTATGTAAAGAATATCCCTATGCTTATGAAATGAAGTACCTGGGGGTAAAGGACCATGACATATGCAATGTACCCCAAAATGATTCAGGAAAAATATATCTCTCTGTGTGTGTGTGTATGTATTTTGTTTACATATACATGTGAATAGTATACGTATATATGTATACCATAGGTGAATATGATTATAAAGTACGTTCTTTGTATTATTTTTATTCTTGCAAATCTTCAGTACGTTTGAAATTATTTATTAATAAAAAGGTGGAGTTTTTAAAAATGGAATCAAAAGTTGTGGTCCTTAAAGTCCTAATGGCAGGTTTCACAGTAGTAGTTCAGCATAAGTGATAAAAATCCCGAGGGGAAAATGACTACTGACTAGATAAATTCCTACTTCAAGCCTGAGACAAACGTTGCAAGTAACTAATTTTCGGCCTATCTCCCCCTCCCCATTCTTTCTAGAGGTGACCTCTCGAATAATGCGGAACCGAAAATAAACCTATCCCACTTTAAAAGACCATTTCTAGGAAGTGACTCAAACCCACATCCCTACTCGATTTCTCCACAAATCATTGAGGCAACTTCACCTTCAGTAGTTAAGAGGCAAAAAACGCGAAAAGCGCACGTGTTCTCATTCTTCCTCCGCAAATAGAGTTAGTAAGTTAAGGTGAGTAGACTAGAGAAGACACAATATCGAATGCCTAGGATGGCTGAGGAAAGGAAGAGGTAAAAAGGGATAAGCAGGCAGGCAGTCTGAGAGAGGGAGGAAAGGGTGTACAGGCCAGAAAAAAGAACCCGAGTGGGTGCGAGTGTGTCAGGGCGAAAGAGAGTAGCTCACCTGGCTGTGGTAAGCAGAGGGTGCTGAGTCCCCACCAGCTTCCGCACCTGCATAGCGATGTTGCTGAGCTCGTCGCTCAGCAGGCAGCGGAGGCTCATGAAGGACGTGGGGTAGCCCACGATCTTCTCCGCCTCTGACACCACTTGGTTCCAGTGGGCCGGGGACCTGGAGGACTGACCACGCCAGGAGACCACCGAGGAGATGGTGTCGAGGGGGCCACGCTGGGGGCCCGAGGCCCCGAGATAACAGGGCAAGCGCAAAAGCAGCTGCCGAAGGCTCATAGTTTGAGTCTGGGGGTGTCAGGGACTTGAGGGTGTCCGGAGGTGGCGCGGGAAACAAGCTAGGGGCAGATGAGGAACTTGCGGGAACTAGAAGGAAGCAGCGATTCTTGACCCTCAGAAGAGGGTGGGTTTCTGGAGCCGTGACCAGAAACGAGCTTTAACAGCAGCTTTCTGCAGCCTGGGTTAGACAGACAACAGCCCCAAGTCAGCGCTGCCCACGTCCATCTAGGGTAGCAGCCACAGCACTGTCTAAGTGGGGAACGCCATATTGGAAGCGTCAAACGCGGCTTGCCGTAAAGACGGAGGCGGGCTGTTCTGCGGCAAAGAATTTTTTCCTACTTTACGGCGCAGCCGTGAACGGCCCGAAGGGGCGGGGCTTTGGAGATGAACGCCGGAAGGCGAGGTAGGATGAAAGCGTCAGCTCCTCCCACTTTCTCGTCCCGGCCTGCTAGGACAGAGGGTGACAGAGATCGGGGAGTGGGCCCCGAGTGGTGCCCCAGCCCCTTGAATCTGGGACGAGTCTGATTCGTCGTAGGATTCCCAGCGCCCAGCGCAGAGTGGGCACGCATAAATATGTGTCGTGAACGAGGGTCGGTGTCTAGTAATGGTCTTTTCGCGGCCCCCAGCCCTACGGAAGGAAGGGCTCGGGCGGAGGCGCCAGCTCCTCTGGGAAGCCATCCGCCGCCAAGCCCTGGCAGTGGTGGTGGACTGGCGTGAGGGCCGCCTCTCGGACTGTGGGGCTTCAGGAGCTGTGCGCCACGGCTCATGTGGAGTGAGGTGGGAGGCAGAATCCGGAGGTGGGGCTGAGCGCTCGTGACCTCTGCTCCCAATCTAGGAAAGGTGGCGTGGCCCCGCAGAAAGGGTGTTTTTTGTTTTTATTTCCCCAGGGTCTGTCCTCATTCCTTGTCTCTCGCCGCCTCACTGAGCCTCAGTTCCCACGTGTACAGCTCAGGCAGAACCAGCAGTGCCCCCCGAAAGGGTGCAGAGAGGCACTTCTAGAAGGAAGCTCCGCTCACCATCGAGAATCCAAAACTACCACTGACTCTAGTGCTTCCACTTACAGCTCATGTATTAGTTCATTTAATCCTCAAAACAACCCCGTTAAGTAGATAATATTAGTATTCTCCGTGTTTCATATGAGGAAACTGAGGCACAGCCAAGTCGTGTAAATTGCCTAAGGCCACACTAGGCAGGAAAGTAAACCCAGGTAATCTGGTTTCTGAATCCATGTTCTTAGCTACAACATTACTGTCTAAGTAACAGGTTACCAACCACTTCTCATTGTTTTCAGTGTGGTCCTGTAATGCTACCTATTCTTTATTATGTATGTCTAGCATCCTGCCCTCCTTCTCATCACCCAAAACAAGTGTTAACAAACCCTTGTTAATAATAAAGATATATTACCGAGTTTTACACCCTAAAAAAATAGCTTGTAAAACTCTCTTTAACTTTCAAAATCCTTTCAAATTCATGATTGATATTTTAAAAATTAGCATCATGCCTAATACTGGACTAGATTCGGGCTACATAAAAAATTCAGACTTAAAAACGGGCAAATTAAGGAGTAATTATTCACTTTGCACAAAAGATGCTTTCTCTAAAAAGGTTTAGCCTCAGACTCCCTTTGAATGGCAAATTTCCCTCGTGATTTAACAATCCAATTTTATTTCCAAAAATTCCGTTTAGGCATAACTTTTCAAGGGTACATTTTAGATAAAGTGGATTATGCTCATAAGTATTAAAAACAGTCTGGCCCAATAAATAAATAAGGCAGGCCGAAGTTCAAAAACAATTCCTGTGAAAGAGATAACACACTCCCGGCAATAAAATTCAGGTCTGTTCTAGATGAAAATAAATGTGGAGAGTGAGATACCTTACCATTCTAAAAAGTTCCAAGGCCTGAGCTGGGTTATCCAAGGTGAAAGAAGTCATGAAAAAAAGGAAGGGAGATAAGGACTGAATGTGATATATTGTGCACCTGAGGCTGTTTCTTTAGCAGCGTGGTACTTTAAGACTAACTTTTCATGCAATTTCCTTAATACCAATTCACAGCGTGTACTTTAATTTCTCCACAGAAGCCAAGTGCATTATTCTCCGGTCATACTCTATTAACCAAGTTTTTGATTATTCATGGGACTTTTAGTCCCATTTACTTTAAATAAATAGCACTTTCCTTTATTCTTAGAGTTAAAAGGTTGCATTATACCTAATGATAATCAGTTTTTAGAAGGTTAAAATGGTATTTATTATTTAATCTTCCAGATAAATACATAACTCCTTAGAGTCTGACTAAAGAGATATCTGAATTGCTAGTGACTTCTGGAGGTGCAGAGAGGGAGAATCTGTGACTCTGCCCTTCCTCTGTCACTGATAATAGCCATTTTGAGGATGTCTGTGAATGTGTGCATAAAGAAAGAATACAGCAGGGTTCCTTACCTTGGCATTAATGACATTTTGGAGCAAATAATCCTTTGTTATGGTAGGCAGGGGGCCGGGGGTGAAGGCTGTCCTGTGCATAGTAGATGTTTTGCAGCATCCCTGGCTTCTACTCACTAGATGCCAGTAGTACCCCTCTCCAACCAGATTTGTCTGAGGACCTGGCCAAATGTCCCCTGGGGGGCAAAATCACCCATAAGAATACAGGGAAATGGGAGATGCTGAAAGAAAAAAATTCCCATCCATGACATTTACTCCTACAAAGCAGCAGCAGAAGAGGTCCTGGGTGTGAGCAGCCCTGCAGATTAGAGAGTAGTCACTCTACAATCTGTGGAAACCTCCAGCCATACACAGGGACATCTTCTCCTTGGCATTGGGATTGTTCTGGAGACAGAAACCTGACAAAAGATGGTCACAGTTCCTCCTTCACCTTTCTCAGGATCCTGAAGCTGGTAAAGTACTAGTGGACTTTACTTGCTGCCCTCTCTGCATTCTGCTGACCTTAGAAAGAAGTGAGGTCATATTTGATGTCCTTTTCTTTGGCCAGAAACTCGAACCAGCCTTTGGAAATACAAGGTCTTAACACGGATGGTGTATGCTTTGGGCTTTGGCATTTCCATGATTAGGTGAGTGGAAATAGATAGGGATACTGCAGCCACCCTCCTATCACCCTCAGAACAATCACCTATTGTTTATGCTAAAAGAGTTCTTCCAAAAGTAGATGAAAGCATGGCATATATCTTGGGGCAGAATGATAAATGGAGGCAATTAATCTGATTAGCAAAAATCCAAAAGTTTGACCACCTACTGGGTTGGCAGGCTAGAGAACAGGGATGGTACATGTTACCAGTAAGAATGTAAAATGCTGTGTAAACAGCACCTATGGAAGGGAATTTGATAATCCCTAGCAAAATTACATATACGTTTATATACTGTGTGTAATTACAATATACATTTGACCCAGAAATCCCAATTCCAGAAATCCTTCCCAAAATATAAAATGACTTATGCACAAGGTTATTCACTGCAATATTATTTGTAATAGCAAAAGACTGGAAACAAACCAAATAACCATAAATAGGGGACTAGTTGAATAAACTGGGGTAGATCCATACAATGAAACACTATGCAACTCTGAAAAAGAATGAGGGCCATCTCCAGAAAATATGTCTTGTATATCTCCAGAAAATATGTCAGCTTTAAACAACAACAAAAGCACAACCAAGGTGCAGAACAGTATAGTATGCTTTTTTGTAAGATAGGTGAACTACAAATATATATTTGTTTACATTTGGGAGGGGGGAAAACAGGTGGAAAGGACAGGCATGGAAGCAAAGTACTCTGATGAATATACCTTGACTATATAGTTTTGACTTTAGAATCATATATATATATTTTACATATTCAAAATAATTTTAAACTCAAAAGAAAAATGTGATTCCTAAAATTTGAAAACAACTGAAGCAAATTACCTAACTGTATATTAAGTTGGTGGTATAATCGCACCAAGTAATTAATTTAATGACTTTAGAAAATACTGTTTTCACTGTACATTCACAGAGGAATATGCTCTCAGGACAAACAGATTTACAAAGAAGTCTTAAACTTCATCCAGTGTCTTATTGCTAGTAGAAATATAGATATTATTACTTTCAAACTATTCTTGTATATTATAGGTAAAAACCAATATTAGAGTTGTTATGAATGATTTTCAGAGTAAGTAGAATCCATGTAAGATTAAAGGTGAATTGGAAATAGTATGAACTTATGATTTTTCCTTTTGAAAAGTGTTTCTTATAACAGAAACAGACTCACAGATATGGAGAACAGACTTGTGGTTGCCAAGGGGGAGGGGGGTGGGGAAGGGAAGGATTGGGAGTTTGGGATTAGCAGATGTAAGCTATTATATATAGGAATGGATAAACAACAAGGTCCTACTGTATAGCACAGGGAACTATATTCAATATCTTGTAATAAACCGTAATGGAAAAGAATATGAAAAAGAATATATATATCTATATATGTATAACTGAATCACTTCGCTGTACAGCAGAAATTAACATAGTAAATCAATTATACTTCAATAAAATAAATTTTTAAAAAGTAAGTACATTTCAGGAAAAAAAAGTGTTTCTTATATTCTTATATTCCAACAAGGAAAATTTTATATTTATTGAAGAAGGAAAAAAACATTTACTTGCTTTATCCCTTGAAAAGTCCTAGAAGTAATGATAATCGTGTACCAATGAGCACCTTTAGCGTTCATACTGTACTTTTAATACATCATTTCCTATTAAAAGGAAGGACGTTCTTTGGAGGAATGACAGATATCAGGTCTGGGGCTAGAAATGTGCATGATGAGCCTGGGACACCCTGTTGTGCCAGAAGCTATTAAAGTCTAAAGTCTAATGGGACAAGTCAAAGGGAAAATGCTATCAGCGTAAAGGAGCTTCTACTGGTTGAAAAAGGGACAATCTGAGCATCAGAAAAGAGTAAGACAACTACAACTGATTGAAATTCACTGATGACATATAAATCTTTTTTGTTATTAGACATAACTAATTGAGTATTTGCAATATAATGAAAGAATTGAGCATTTATCCTGCCCTTCCTGCATGAATTACATTTAGTGGTGTCTTAGTCTGGCTTACCCCCTTGAAAGCTGAACCTGAGACAAGGGCTTACTTTTAGGTAGTTTATTTTGGACAGCATTCTCAGGAAACAGCAGCGGATGACTAGGAGAGTGAAACAGGGCAAGTCAATACAAGGGTGTTCTTGAGTTAGTCATCACAGTGGGCAATAAGGCCTTGAGCCTGCAGGGACTCCTTGAGTTGCTATGTAGAATATACCTCATAATTGTCAGCATGATGCAAGAGAGGAGCAGTTATCAACCAGCTTCCACCGCCCATTGGTCCATATTTCCCTCTTGGGACCTTAGCCCCCTCACATTTCTAAGCTGTCCTGTGAGTGCTAGCAGATGTCCCACCTTCATGGAGTCAGAGGAACTCGGGGGTAGAACGTGAGATGTATGAGGAGCGATGCTGTCAGGTTACACCTGCAGGAAGCAGGTTGCTTCAGCAATGGCTGTAATAGGAGGCGGGCTGAGAGGATGTGAAACTGGGAACAACTGCCTCTTCTAATGTGGTAACCAAATAGCTCAGGCTGGTGAAAGAAAGTTTATAACACAATTCCACCTAATAGAAGAATAAAGGATAGGATTATGAAATCACCATCTTGTAATTCCTTACGAAATAATCAATCAGTAGATGAGAGGTTGGTGGGGAACTTTGCAATGGAGGCCTCAGGCCAACACCGCCTGCAACCACTAACCACTAACAGCATCACTAGGAGTGGGGAGTCCACATAGATGTGGACTCAGTAGATGAGACGTTGGTGGCAACAATCATCAGTAGATGAGAGGTTGGTGGGGAACTTTGCAATGGAGGCCTCAGGCCAACACCACCTGCAACCACTAACCACTAACAGCATCACTAGGAGTGGGGAGTCCACATAGATGTGCCTCCTGGTGTGGTGCATTATGAAGTATATAAAACTACCTATGAAATATTCTTGCCCATATAGTTGAATCTAAATCTCATCAAGCCTGTAGGTCTAACTTCCAATTTTCTAGAAACATAGGAGGGAGATGAACAAGTGAAATAGCTTCACAAGGAAGCAAACAGACCAATCCAGCATGTAAGATATTCTACAACTGACTGAATTTATTCAACAAGACAAGAGGGTAAAATGGGAACGAGTACAGGACTCCTCTAAGTTGAAAGATTTTTAAGGGGCATACCAAACCAAATGTAATGTGTAGACTTTGTTTAAATCCTGATTCTATCAAACCAACTGTAAAAAAGTAAGTTTTGAGACATTTAAAGAAATCTGAGCCATAGTTTTGATATATTAGATATTGCAAAGGAATTATTAATTTTATGTGTGAGTCTACAAGAAAAATGTCCATATTTTTAAGTGATACATACTAAAGTATATAGGGATAGAATAATGCAGTGTCAGGAACTTGCTTTATGACACTTCAGGAGGGGAAAAAATAGATAAAGCAAGTATGCTAAAATCTAGAAAGTTGTTGATTTAGAATGATGAGTATATGGTATTTGTTATTCAATTTCATGTATGATTGAATATTTGCATAATTAAAAAAATTTTAAGAGGCAAGTAAATATCCTCATCCCTTTTTTATAAATGGAAGGAAGTCAAATGAATCGCCCAAAGTCATAAAGCTGGAAAGTGGTAGAGCTAGATTTAAAGCTCATCTCACTCCTTCCCCTGTATCCTGTTGTCTTCAGAACTGAATGCATTTATTTATTTATTTGTTTATTTTCCAGCTTCAGGTACACATAATTGCTTCTTAACACACTTTCATTGGGCCATGCATTGTTCTTGTTTATTTTATTATGGTGGTAGGCAGCCTCCAAGATGGTGCCCAGTGACCCCTGCATCCGAATAGTCATACCTTGTGTGGTCTCCTTCCATCTTGTCTCAAGGTTGGTATGTGTGATCAATAGCATGCAGCAAAAGTGATGGTGTGTTAATTCAATATTAGTTTTATGAAAGACATTGCAGCTTCCCTCTTGGTCTCTTTCTCATATTCTCTCTGTCTCTGTCTCTGTCTCTGTCTGTCTCTTTCTCTCTCTCATTACTTGCTCTGGTGGGGGAAGCCATGTCATGAGCAGTCTTATGAAGAGGCCCATGTATTGAGGAACTGAGCCTTTTGCCAAGAGCCATGTGAATGAGCCATCTTGGAAGCAGATCCTCCAGCTCTTTTAGAGACTGCAGCCCTGACTCACAGCTTTACTGTAACCTCATGAGAAACTCTGAGCCAAACCACCCAGCTAAGATGCACCCAGATGCCTGACCCAAGGAACTATGTGAAATAACAAATATTGTTTTAAGTTGCTAAATTATAGGATAATTTGTTATGCTACAATTAAAAAACTATAAATCTTTTATAAATTATAATTATAATTATATAATTCATAATTATAAATCTTTGTAAAATATATATATAGTGAACCCACCACCAGCACAAGCACTAGAATATTGACAATAGCTTACTTCTGATAGTGTGGCCTTCCTCCATCCCATTCTCCTTACTTCCTAATCCAAGGTTATCTTTATCCTTAATTTGTATTTATCATTCCCATGATTTCTAAGACACGTAGTTTAATACTATATGTATTCCTAAAAGGTATATTGTTTAGTTTGTTATTTTTAGCTTAAAAAGGAGATCCCATGCTAGATGTAATTTTCTGTGACCTTTTTTATTTACTCAACATTATTTTCCTGAGATTCACCCATATTGATGTTTATAGTGGCAGTTCATTTGTTTTGACTGCTGTTTAATATCCATACCACATTTTATCCCTTCTCCTGTCAATGGACATTTGGATTGCTTCCAGATGGGTTTTTTTTTTCTGTTACAACAATGTTGCCATGAAGAGGTTTACAAATGCCTCCAGGTTCACATGCTAAAAGAGTTTACATCTAGCATTGGAATTACTGGGTTGTAGGATATGTGAATATTCAACTATAATAGATAATGCCAAACAGCTTTCAAAAGTAGCTTTTCCAATTTACACTTCCACCAGCTATTTATGAGAGATCCTGTTTATCACTCCCTCTCAACATTTGATATTGTCAGACTTCTTAAAATTTCCAACAAATGGGTATAAAATGGAATCTCATTACAGCAGGAATCTGCATTTCCTACATCACTGAATGTCCTCTCCATCTTACAGATTAACCTTCAAAGATGATGTGGGAGAGTATATATGACTATAACTCTTCATTTTAATTTTCCTTCTCAAATCCTCCCCATGTTCACATGTTCTTTCTTGACATCTTCTAATGTTCTGAGTGTTTTACCTTAGAACAACTGTAATTAGGGAGGAAATGGACCAAGACGGCTCTCCTTTTTTCCTAGTTTCTCTCCCTACAGAACAGCAATGTATAATTGACTAGCAATGCTGCTAGTTAATGTCACACTAGGATTAGCCCAGTGGGTGGGGGAAAAACTTGGTCCTTTTCTTTTACAAAGACTCCTTCCAGGAGACTATTTTCTTTTAGGAACTTGGAATGGAAAAAAAAAAAAAAAAATCTGCTGAGACGGTTTTTACTTGAACATAGACAGCATTAAAAACGGTTAGCAACACCATACCGAGAGCTCTGCCGCGCATGCTCCCACTGCTTTGGTTTCCATCTCTAACTTTGTTTCCTGCCCCTGGGCGCTCTCCTCACTTTCTTGGAAACCCAGCTTAATTTTCAAAGGATGTTTGTAAAGTTTATCTGTATTTCTGGATGTCTATAGTAGAGACGTTTTCTGTTCTCTAATTTACCATAAAGGTCTGTTCTGGAAGTTTCCACCCTCGTTGTCCTCTCTTTCTCTTTTCCTTCCCTTAAAAAAAAGTTAAACTTTTTATTTTGGAGTAAATTTAAATTTACAGAAAAGTTGGAAAAAAAAATGGCTAGTAATCTGAGTTCTACAGATCTGTTCTGAATCACTGTATGATCATAGGCTAGTCATTAACCCTTCTGAGTTTAAAATTACTAATCTGTAAAACAAAAGTAAATGATCTCTGAGGTCCAGTTAAGTATCAAAATGTTTTTATTCTATTACTGAAATTAACTAGTAGACTAATCTGGTCCTTATGGTCATTTCAGTCTTTCTCTGTCTCTCTGATCCAAACAACCCAATTGATCTTGGCATTAACATAGGTTGTAACATGAGGCCCATAAGGAAGATTTCAGAGAGGACCCTATCATTCTTCTTTAATTGTTCTGTTTGTCATTGCATCCCCACTCTTAATACAATGTCTGCTGAAGAATAGACACCACATAAATATTTGTTGGTCAGTTGAATGAATACTGAATGAACGAGCTGGGCCTTTATTCTCCATTCCTATCTTTACTCCATCATCACACTCAAGTTCAGAAGTTATTTTAGTTGTATTTTATGTATGATAAGATCAGTAAACCCAGAGCAAAGAATGTCTCCATGACTACAAATTCAGCTAGTTCTCCATTGCCACTTAAACATTTCCCATGAAGACCAAAAAGTCACCATAACTAACTGAATCAAAATCTCTGGACTTGAGGACCAGGTATCAGTATTTTTCAAATACTCCTCAGGAGATTCTAATATGCAGCCAGGGTTGAGAATAACTATTCTAGAAAAATGATAATCTAACCATTTTTACTATTATTTCTTGTTGGTTCTCTCTCTCTCTCATTCTCTCTCTCCCTTCCTATCTACTTTCCTTCTTTATTTTCTTTCTTTTTAAGAAAAATAAGTATATAGGTCAGACTTCATTCCCTAAGGTTCTAGAGAAATTGTGATAGAATTCTACATATAGAAAAATCCTCCTTTTGTTGCATAGAATGCATACATAGATAACATCAGGCAGAAGGGGGTCAAGACATACTGCATTTATTATACATAGAAAGGTTGACAACTTCAAATTATAGAGTTGTCAAGGCATCTTATCAGTAACTGCTGCCCTGTAGTAATAAGTATAACTCCTAAATTACCTGAAAATATTTTCTCTGTGTTAAAATGCAGCTTTCTTCTAAAATTGGAAAATGGAAAATTCAAGGATGGATGTATCTATGGATGAACAATCAAATAAGTATGGTCAGTTAATTCTAAAAAATCACTTTTCACAAATTTACTGAAACAACTCAGTCAAGCCATTCTTTTCATAAGTTCAATGACCAAGTCAACTAAATAAGTCAATCTGAAGCCCCATGTAGACTCACACTAATTCTTATCTAGAAATAGCTATTCAAAGTCCCCCAAATTAAAGTCATCATATGCAAAGGCTATTATGGTGTGGCCCATAGATAAATATATCTTTAAAAACTATTTTTTCCCAAATAAAGATAATGCGTCTGAAATGAGAGGGAGAAAGAGAAAGAGATTCCATTATTAAACCTGGAAATATGGAAGCAGTGGTATCAACTTGCTGGGCTGAAGAAAATCTGCGAAAGACCATCTGAGATCAGATGATTAGGAAAAAATCATGTAAGGTCATTTCCCAACAGCTGACATCCACATAAAAGAGATGTCATTGTCAACTACTACGGTGTCAGAGCTCTTTCTCAAAAGTACCCTGGTTTAAATCAATCAGAAGAGCTCGCTGTGATGTTTTCTGTTCTTTGAAATCATGCCATAAGCAAACATCTGTAATAAATATGTTTGAGTATTATAGGGCTGGTATGACCACGTTGGTAGTAATAGGTTTGAAGTGCATAACAAAATAAAAGGAACATGCTGATGTCAAAGGGAGTAAGAGTTGCTTTATTTTTCTAAGAATAAAAGAGACTGGGTCCCCAAAGTCTAAACAAAGAACAACTCTACAAGACACTCTTTCCATGGAGTGTGACAGAGCTTGGTGGTTAAGGGATCAAACACAAGAGGCAGATTCCCTGCATTTGAATCCCAGCCTTACTATTAACCAATAGTGCAAAACTGGGCAAATTATGTAATTTACTCTCAGTGCTGTGGTTTTCTTAGTTGTAAAATGGGAAGAACAATATTACCTATATTAATGGGTAATTTTGAATATTAGCATGAGTTCATAAACATAAAGTACCTAGATCAGTGCCTGGCAAATCAGAAGCTTACATCACAAACCCCCATCGTTCTCCACTATTCAACCATAGGTCCTCCTGACTTCAAATCAGTAAAAAATATAGATATAAAGTGGTTTTGTTTCTTTTACTTCTAGGAGAATGGCTATTTTTAACTCCAGAACAAATCATACAATTTACCCACATAGCATACACATGTATGTACAAAAGACAATTGAAATGCTGTGTTGCTTGTGAATATTATGGTGATGTGTTCTTTTAAGGATGTTGCAAGTTATAGGGCTTAGAACTTACTTTATTTTAGGTAGAAATCCATTCACTTTTGAAGCCCTCTTTTGAATTATTAGACTTCTCTTACAGAGGTCTTTTTGTGATATTTTTAAATGGGTATTTTTTTTTACTTTTTATTACTTTCTATTATAGTTTTAAAACTTTACACAAAAGTAGAAAAAATAGGATAATGAGACCGTATGTACTTATCCAGTTTTGGCAGTTATCCACATTTTTCACTCCCCTTCCCAACAGTGCTGGAGTATTTTGAAGCAACTCCCAGATATCATAGTTTGCCTCTAAATATTTCAGAATTTATTTACAAGAAATGAAGACTTCCTTTTTAAAAAAGTAATCACAATACAATTGTACCTAACAAAATGACCAAAATTCTTAACATTCAAATTGTCTCAAAAATGTCTTTATATGGGTGATTTGTTTAAGTTAAGATCTGAACAATGTGAAACGGGTAGTTTAAGTTGTAGCTATTTGGTTTTATATGTTGGAAGATGTTTCAGCTTCATACTTTTTCTAAAGGGAAATGAATGACCACAGCTGCAATTTGAAGTTGAAATCATCATAATAATAGAGGAGAGAAAGCTAGAGTAAGAAGTGGGAGTCTCTCAGTAGATTTGGGCTTTACTTGTAACACTGACCCAGGGGTCTATTTCATGACAGTAGATTCTTTTGCTACTGTAGAAAGAAGAAAAACAATTCTTCTAAAGTACTTGTGATATAGGAAGCATATGGAGTTTGAAAAACAGCCTGTCTGTGGGCATTCCAAGACACTGAAGCTGAATGAACTGGTCAACATCTCAATCTTTGAAGTCCCCTGGGTGTAGAACTCTCTCCTGTTTTTCATTTATCCCAGGCTGTAAGACAGTCTCTTCTTTAAAAATATTTCCAAAGGATTTGTTGGTGATATTTGCACCTTCGTTCTCATATTTTATAATCATGTCTCAGGTTTTTTTTTTCTCTACAGGACTATTTGCATGCCTCTTAAGGCTCGAATCTAATGTTTTTATTGGATCTCATTGTTTTTAATATTGATTTAATACGACTGCCATTGAAGGCCCCAAGCGTTTTTACAAGGAGACACTTTATAATTCCTTTATATGTTACTTGTAATTATCAGAATAAATGAGATATCCCTTTCAAAGGAGGTGGATAGGAAATAAGTAACAAAGGTAGTATTTATATAGATAAAATGTTAACATATTTGTACGGTGTGGGGGGAATCTAAAAATAAATGAACCCACATCCTTCTGTGGAGTCCTACAATATAACCTCTTGCAGCTATGAAAGCTAGTGAGAAAATCATCTTTATTGATTAGGAACTCAAAATAGAGTCTTTTATCTTGCATACTTCTTTTCCTCGGGTCCCATTTATTATTGTAAAATTACCACTGCTTCTATATTTCTCTTTATAATGCCTTCTGGAGTATGGTTTGTTAAAACTGTATGGAGTGATAGTTAAGATACTAGGCTCTGGAATCAGGCTAGATCTAAATCTTGGTTATATCACTTCCTAGCTGAATGTCTTTGGGCAAGTCACTTAACCTTTCTATGCTTTGGTTCATTCATCTGTAAAATGGGTGTAAAATACCTATATACCTACCTTATTATAAAATATTTTTGATTATAGTTCAGCAAATATTCACTCCCATCTCCCTTGGGGTATGACCCCCACCCCACCCCACTGATGTTGGTCTTGGTCATGGAATACTGGTAGAAGTGACGGTGTGCCAGTTCCATGCCTGGCAGCATGTGTTTTCACTTGCCCTCTTGTTCTCCTACCGTCACCATGAGGAGAATATGCCCCAGGCAGCTGTTCTTCCCAAAATAATGAGACACTTATGGAGCAGATCTAACCTAACACGCACCCTGGAGCCAGTCTCCCCTGCCCACAGCCTGAAGTAAAGCTGTGCAGCAGAGCTCAGCCTAGATCACCCAAACAACAGCTGGCCTGCAGAGGGATGAAAAAGAGAATAAATGCCTGTTGCTGCAAGGTACTGGATTTTGGGGTGGCTGTTACGAAGCATTATTGCAGCAGTAGCTGACTAATACATAAGACTATTGTGAGGAACAACTAAGATAGTTTAGATAAATCATTTAGCCTAGTGCTAGGCATATAGTCAGTGCTCACTTAATGTTTACTATTATTATTATTATCATAATCATCACTTTCATTTTTTTTCTGGATAAAAATATCCAAATTATATATTGTGATTAATTTATACATATTTAGTGTTAGACCATATACAGTGAACAATATAGTAGTATATAGTAATATATAGTAGCTGTGTAGTCAGCACCTACACAGCTCCTGGCATTGGCAATAGATGGTGCTTGTTCTGGCAGATGCTGACATCTCTGAAACTCTGTGGCTCATGTGGTTTCACCTCTTCCCTCCTTCAGCCTATTCAGTCTCTTATCTAGTTTGGAGAATATGAAAAACCTGTTTCACAAGCATACATTTTAATATTTTGTCTTATATTTATGCCAGTGGCTACTGAACTCCATTTTTGCTACCTTTGTTCTCTGTTGGCCTCCAAATAATAGAATACTAATATCTAGTGTATGAGCTATGGAGGGGGACAGATAGAGAAGGAAGTCCTCTGAGATATAAGTCAGGAAATTATATGAAGTGTAAGAACTGGGGACAGATGAGAAGTAATGAAAAGTCCCAGTTTGCCTTTTATTTAGTTTGAACTTTGCTTGCTATATAAATTTTAGTTTCCATTACAGTTAATACCTAAGGTTATACTGTTACATATAATGTGTTAAAAAGAAAAGGTGTGTATCAAGAACTCTCACTAAAAATATGAACTCCACATCATCATGTACATAAAATCAAGTCAACAAATATTTATTGGGCACTTGCAATATATCTTGTGCTGATATGTGATAACATATAATACATACCGTATTTTATTGATCCTAAGACACACATTGGTTCACATTTTAACATCTCTGAAACCAACATGCAGCTTACAATTGATGGTATGCGGTAGGTTAATTGTCATAGCTTTTGTTGTGATTATCGATATCTCATTGGCTTACTATGAAACCTATTTCTTATTCACATTATGTAGGGCTGTGGGTTGGCTGTGGCTCCACTGGCCTTTGCTCTGGTTGGTTTGACTGGGCTTGGCTTACCTCTACACAGCTACATGCGTCGTTCTAGAATCCAGGTGGAAGGACTAGCCACTTTCTGGGACTATTCTACCATTATCTCACGGTTGAGGGAAGGAGCAAAAGCTGAATCTAACCTCACAAGCACATTTAAAGCTGCCTGGATATGGCCTTTGTCATGTCTATTCACATTCAGTTGGTCAAAGCAAGTCACATGGTCAATCCTGACAATGGAGCAGGGGAAGTGTACTCCACCCACCCTGAGGCTGGGAAGGGGCTGTGGGCACAGAGGAATAATAACGCAATGTACCACAGCAGCATTTTTTCTTTTTTCATGGTACATAAAACAATGGTGTGTCTCACAATAGTTGGCATCTTAGAGGCAATGTAATACGATAATCTATATTAGGATTTAAGAGAATCTGTTCTTTAGGCATAATATTTTTATGAGCTCGTTTTTACTTTTCTCTAGTTGGGTTTTAAAGGCTAAAGGCAGAGATTCATTTACTGTTTCTGTGTTTCTATTTCCTCATTAAATCAGAACACTTAACAATGAAGGTATAAGAGACTTATTGACATTCTTTTGTTAATCCTGAGTTAAGTCATTATTGTTACCTAACTTACCCTAATTTCAGCAGGTAAAAGAGGCTGAATTATGAAAAGTGATCCAAGGACTAGTCTCTTGACATCATTTATTATTAATTCATTTGTTAACTTATTTGTACAACAGATACTTATAGAGCACCTACTACTTGCAGGCACTTTCCTGGCACAGGAGATTCAGCGGAAATAAGGCAGACAAGAGTCTCGATCTTATGGAGATTGTATTCTAGTGGAGAGTGACAGACAACAAACAGATAAGTCAGAAAATTTAAGGTGCTGAGAGTACCATGAAGAATAGAACTCATTCATGATTATGTAATAGAGAACAACACAGGGGTAGGTGTTTTAGATGAAACAATGAAACCTGGTAGCAGGGAGTCAGCCATGGGGGACTCCTGGGGTGGGGGGAAAGCATTCCAAGCAGAGGTAACAGCAAGTGCAAAGACCTCAGGGTAGTAGAAGAGAAGAAAGAAGAGCAATGTGGCTAGAACGTGGTAAACAAGGAGCTGAGTAAGTTAACGTATAGGTTGGGCTGTTGTAGTAAAGAGACCAAAAAATGCAATGATTTAATGCAAGATATAGCCCTGTGTCTTGCTCATGTTAAAGACAAGACAGATCTTTCTTAATGGTATTGGGGACCAATGCTCTTCTTATCCTGTTGCTTTGCCATTCTTACCATGAGACTTCCATCTTGCGACTTGAGATGGCTAGTCCAACTTCTCCTCTTTAACCATCAAACTGGTATTCTAGTCATTAGAAATGAGGGGAAGGGGAACAGAAGCCACATCCCTTCTATTTAAAGGCACAACTTGGGAGTTACACACATCTCTTTGCTCACATCCTATTGGCTAGAATTTGCCATATGACCAAATCTAGTTGTGAGGGAGGCTAGGAAATATGGTCATTAGTTTGAATTCATATATCTGGATAAACTTTGGTGACTCTATTTCTAAACAAAGTAGAGACAATTAGCTGTTAAGGGACAACTAATAGTCTTTTCCACAAAGTGAGTGGTAGATAAAATTAGTAATATAGGCAGAATTCTAAGTATGTAGAGCCTTGCCAGTCATGGCAAGGAGTTTGGATTGTATTTTAAGTATGTGTATTAGTTATCTATTGTTGCTAACAGATTTTCCCCAAAACATAATAGCTTAAAACAATTATTATCTCATAGTTTCTGTGAGTTAGGAATTTGGGAGCCAAATAGCTGGGTGGTTTTGACTCAGGGCCTCTCAGATAATTGGAGTCAAGATATTGATTATGGCTACAGTCATCTGAAGGCTTGACTGAGGCTGGAGGATCTGCTTCCAAGATGGAGGATTCAATTGGCTATTGGCAGAAGGCCTCAGTTCCTTGCTGACTGTTGGCAGAGGGCTTCAGTTTTTCACCATATGGACCTCTTTGTAGGGCTGCTTGAATGTGACATAGTATCTGTCTTCCCCCAAGTAAGTGATTGATTCAAGAAAAGAGAGCAAGAAGGAAACCACAATATCTTTTATGTCCTAATCTTGGACATCACACACCATCACTTTTGCCACATTCTGTTTCTTAGAAGCAAGTCACTAAGAATAGCCCATAATCAAGGGGAGGGGAATCAGGCTTTATTTTTTCAAGGGAGAAGCAACAAAGAATTTATGGACATATTTTAAAACCATCACTGTGTGACAGGAAGTCACTGGAACATTTTCAGCAAGAGGGTGCAAGTTCTGTTTTACATTTTTGAAGAAATGGTCTGGTTGCTTTGTGGAGAATGGACTGCACAGGGACAAGAGTGGAAGCAAGGAGCCCAGGTAGGTGGCAGTTACTTAAGTTTTGGCAATAAATAAATGGGCCTAAGATTAGGATGGGTGTGGTGGAATTAGAGAGGATACTGAGATTCAGGCTATGTTTCAGAAGTAGAACAGACAGGACCTCATAAGATATTGCAGAATCTAATGTTATTGGGTATCATTTCCTTTGCAGATTTTCAATTGCAGTGCTTTTTTAAATTGACTGATCATCAGAATCCCTGGAGAGCTTTTAAAATATGAATTATTGGTCTTCACTTCCAGACAATCTACTTCAATAGGTCTGGGCTGGGGAGATGATCAATCAAAACTGGAATCCACTGCTCCACTTGTTCAATGAGCCAATTAGAAGTGCAATTTTTATTGTTGTTTTTGCAAAAAGGAGTTAGTTACTGTGCAATGGGCTCTATTATCCAAATACTCACTTTTTTCACACAATCTCCTCTCCCCTCTGTTCAGTAGGATACCAATTCCTATGGATTCTGTCTCTAAGGTAACTCGTAGAAAGAATTCCTTCCAACTACTACTGCACTAGTCTAGTTGCCACCAGGGAAGCCCAAAAACACCTTTATTATTTATGTTTATGTTCACAGTGCCTAGTAGTATGCTTGCCCTCAGTAGGCTCCAAAAAAAAAAAAAAAAAGTTTACGTGGACAGAATTTATTTCCTCCTCTTTATCTAGTTTTTATGCAATGGAGAAAACAAAAGGCAAACTCATATCAGAAGTTTGGCTAATGAACAAATACTGGATGCTTTCATGGCTGTTACATTTTCAAGATCAAATCGTATTATATGTTTCTGCATTTGTAATTGAATATATAGCCATTTCCCCTTTATGTTAAGAGGTGATAAATCTTTTTAAAAAAATAAGAATTTTAATAAAAATTTGCAAAAGGATCAGCCTAAAATGAAAAAAAAAAATAAGAAGAAGAAATTTGGCTAATGAAATGTACATGGAACATATACCCTGAGATCTGTACACATTCAGCACAGTCTATACCGACTGCACTTTACAACCACATATGGTGGCATCAGTAATTCTGAGGAATTGCAAAATCTTCACAATCCAAATATTTTATTAAGAATGCCAGTGACGGGGCTTCCCTGGTGGCGCAGTGGTTGAGAATCTGCCTGCCAATGCAGGGGACACGGGTTCGAGCCCTGGTCTGGGAAGATCCCACATGCCGCGGAGCAACTGGGCCCGTGAGCCACAATTACTGAGCCTGCGCGTCTGGAGCCTGTGCTCCGCAACAAGAGAGGCCGCGATAGTGAGAGGCGCGCGCACCGCGATGAAGGTGGCCCCTGGCTCGCCGCGACTAGAGAAAGTCCTCGCACAGAAACGAAGACCCAACACAGCCATAAATAAATTAAAAAAAAAAAAAAAAAAAAAAAAGAATTCCAGTGACGAGATCTGAAATATAAAGGCTTGTGGGTCTTTTTAAAGGCTTAATCACATTTAGTTAGAAATTTAAGTTAACAAGAACATTCCATTCCCTAAACATTCCAATTAATTGCTGTTTAGCATATGGGTTACCAAATTTGTCTTTTTGAAGTCTGCATTTAGAGATTGCAAATAAATCTATTAGGATGAAATTCTAGGTCAGTCAGGTTTTGATTTGCAATATTTAATGTTTGCACAATTCCACCTTTGCCTGACCTTTCAAAATTATTTTAACAGCCCTACATTTACTTTCCTAATGGAATGATTTGCTACAAAGTGGCTACAGCTGGTAGTCTGGAAGGACATTATAACATTCCTTTGGCTGTCAAAATCCATCTGTCCTTGCGTTTAGGGGAATTCTTCATCGCGTGTGATCTTGGGATATAAGACCTCACTTTCCACTGTGGATGCCAAACAGTTTGAATCTCACTCTCCCCACACCCTGGAATATGGAACAGGGGCTCCAACACCTGGCCGTGGACCTTCCCATCCAGGCCTGTGCACCCCGAGATGAAGATGAAGGAGAAGCGTCTGGGGCAGCTCATGGGGTCAGCCTGATGTCCAGTTGTCATTTCTAGAAGGTGTGGTATAGCAGAAGCAGAGATGGTGGCATCTTGGATAGGGTGTTCCTGTGGCCTGGCCTCCTGAGGCCCTGGGTTCTTGCCTGTTTCCCAAGCCTGTTCTCCCAGCCTCTTGGATTCTGTGAACCCCCTTTCCTACAACTTTTTTTTTCTTTAGACAGTTAGAGCTCGTTTTGTTACTTGCAAGCAAGACTCCTCACCAAAACCATTGGTAATACAAGGTGGCAGGGAGAATTCTAGACTCTACTCAGACTGCTGGCCCACTTACTAGGCAAATGCTGAATGTCTTAACTCTCCATTTCCTCATCTGCAAAATGGAACACAATCTGTAATTGTGTCAACTGTGTGAAGATTGAATAAAATAATCTCTGTAAAATATTAAGCATGGTCCCTGGTGCATAAAAAGCATTCAATAAATAGTAGCTTTTGTATTACTAAATTCTATATAATTGTCCATGTGTTCAGCGACAAAACTCTACTGCTCACCACATAAAAAGATGCCTCTGTGCACACTCTGTGTTCAGTGTTGAACTTCCTTTTTTTTTTTTTTCCCCATGCGGCGTTTTGTTTTGTTTCCCAGTTTAGGGCTTCGGCACCTTCCCATACTGTACATCCTGAGACTTTCTCAAGGAGCGCAGCTTCTAGCCACTGTTCCCGGATCTTCTCTCTTCTCTTCCATCTGTCCCTGCCAGCTCTCCCTCACCTCCAGACTCAAAAGGAGATCAGCTGCACTAAAGACTGGCTGACTTCAGATGGCAAGGGCAAAACTGGGTTGAAGCAAGAGTCCTACTTCAGCATCTGGTACACAGATTTACTGACTTTAATGGAATTAAAAAACAAAACAAAACAAATGCACAGCCTATATCCCAAGACTTATTATAGCATCCTTAATTTATCTACTTAGCTTTTAATGACATTTTTTTTCTTCCACTGAAATGTATAATGTCTTCTCATAGTTAAACTGTGGAAACTTTTCCACTCAACATCCTCCCTCTGGGATGTAATAAAGAGACAACTCATGGCCGAACAGCACGTTGGAGACAAATTTTCTGTGAAAGAAAAATGTTTTTTACAACATGTAATGTTTCTCAAAGGAGGTGGGTCAAAACATAGATATCAATCCTCTGTAACCATTTACTGAATACCATATTTTGTTTGAGAATATTAAAATGTAGTATGTTGTTTTTGAAAGGTTGAGTATTTTGTTACGGATGTTTTAATTTCTATAATATCCATGTAGAAATGAGAATTATTTACAGTATTTGCATGCTCTCTTTTCCAAAAAAGGTGATAGAAGGGCTGAGCAGAGAAGAGCAGAACATGGTGTAGGTGAAAGCATATCTCACCTGTCTGGGAGTCAGCCGACTGGGGACTTTTATCAGGGATCGGCCACTTCCTAGTGTGACCCTGTGCTCAGCTTCACTCTCCTAAGGTGTGAAATGGGAACAAGTATACTCTCAAGCATGGTTGTGAGAAATAAATGACATAATTTGCACAAAATACTTGGCTGTAGCAGGAATTCAAGACATGATAGCTGATGATATAACTCAACATAGGATTGTCAGAGGGCTAATTGTTTTAATGGCATTTGATTATCTAAAGGAAATGTAATATTATTGTAAGTCTACATTAGTATCTATATAAATCTAATACAGAGAAGGGTTCTGATTTCATCAATGGATGTCATCGAGGAAGGCAATGACAATTCAAGATAACTCAGATACTAAGTTGAAATTTATATTTACTAGAATTTGGCCTAATTATTAAAAATGTTCTGTGTTTAAGTTGGTCTTATTATGATATTAAGGCCATAACCTCAAGGAAACTATTCTTGTTTGGGTGATACTATTTAGATAGTAAATAATTAGGCAGATAATGCCCAAAATTTACTTCAGGAGCAAGAAAACTCCATTTTTAAAAATCATTTAAAAGCAAATTTGAGTTATAGAGTAAATATTATGTGTGAGCTATAAGTATCAATGTAAAAACTTTAGGTATTTGCTACATGTAAACTTTTTCTTTCGTTATAACTGAACCCAATCTCTGTTTCACAAGACTACTATGCTAGAAGGTAGAAATGAAACCTTCAGATAATCTCAGCTGATATAGTCTTCTCTCGTGTCCATCCCCTGCACTTTTCTCACTGGGCTGGCATCTACATGACAGGTGGGTGGGTGGGTGGCATTTACTCCTCAGCCACTGTCACCTCTCCAGCTGGCATCCTCTGATGTGGAAGTCCTCATGGAATCTCTGATCAAACATTTTGGGGGCAGGCCTACTTCAATTTTGTAGTCTCATGGAAGCAACATAAACGCCCACCGACAGATGAATATACAATATAAAGAAGTTGTGGTGTACATACACACACACACACACACACACACACACACACAATGGAATATTACTCAGCCATAAAAAAGAATGAAATAATGCCATTTGCAGCAACATGGATGGACCTAGAGATTATCATACTAAGTGAAGTAAGTCAGAAAGAGAAAGATAAATACCATATGATATCACTTATATGTGGAATCTAAAATATGATACAAATGAACTTATTTACAAAACACAAACAGACTTACAGACACAGAAAACAAACTTATGGTTACCAAAGGGGAAAAGGGGGGAGGGCTAAATTAGGAGTTTGGGATTAGCAGATACAAGCTACTGTATATAAAATAGATAAACAACAGGTCCTACTGTATAGCACAGGGAACTATATTCAGTATCCTATAATAAACCATAGTGGAAAAGAATATGAAAAAGAATACATATATATGTATAACTGAATCACTTTGCTGTACACTAGAAACTAGCACAACAGTGTAAATCAACTATACATCAATTAAAAATTAAGTATAAATTTTTAAAAATTCTGCAGTCTCTCAGAGCCACACCTGCTCCACTCTCAGCCACACATGAAACACACACTATGGTGAGTGGAGAGTATTTACGGCAACCCCAGGACCTTCTGTCCAAGCTCTTGCACGCCGCTGTGCCTACCCACACTGTGCCTGGCTGCACCATGCTGGGCTGGCACTCTTCCAGGCTGCATCTCAGAAAGGAGGCACTATTCGCCTCTACTCTCTGCCCTCTGCCTTCAGATTCCCTCAAACCTAGCAAGTGTGCCAGTTGCTCCTCTGACTCCCCAGGGAACTGGGACCCGGGTGGGAAGCTTCAGTGAGCCTCCATCCCTTGTATAAACTCCTTTGCTCCCTCTTCCCCGCAACCACACAGAATCGTAATCCATTTCTGGACGGGGAAATCTTCCTTTGGCTTATCATTTCTTTTTTGGAACCTATTTTTTAAGGCATAGACTTTATTTATTTATTTATTTATTTAGGCCGTGCCTCACAGCTTGCAGGATGTTAGTTCCCCTACCAGGGATGGAACCCTCGCCCTCTGCAGTGAAAGCACAGAGTCCTAACCACTGGACCACCAGGGAACTCCCAAGGCGTAAATTTTATAATCTAAATCCTTCAGGTCATTGGGTCTTGATACTCAAAATCTAGACTTTTGAAATTCAAAGAAGAAAGTTTTCTCTCAAACTTTTTTTTTTCTGCCTTGAATTTCACAAGCCCATTCTAAATCTCAAAAGTCACAGACAACTCATAGTTTTCTGTGAATTTCTTTTATAACAGCCTTACCCTGAAGCAATGGATGCTAAAGTTAGTTTAAATGAATGAGTGCATGGGATAGAAAGGAATTAACAGGTACAAACAAAACACTTCTTAATACATCAAAATATTGTCTCACCACAAATGGAAGTTGCCCTATACCTGGATTTAGTTTATTCTTCATTGCCTGGCCTATATTATTTTCTAGTTAATGGCTTGAGAGATTGACTATACAGTTGGACAATGGCCAAACCATGTACGACAATAGGGCTGTGACCCATTCTTTTTTATATTCTTTTCCATTATGGTTTATCCCAGGATATTGAATATAGTTCCCTGTGCTATACAGAAGGATCTTGTTGTTTATCCATTCTATATGTAATAGTTTGTGTATATATAACTGAGTCACTTTGCTGTACAGCAGAAATTAACACAACATTGTAAATCAACTAAACTTCAATTTTAAAAAATTTAAAAAAAGAAAAGCCAAAAAAACCCACACTGACCCATAATCTCCGAAGCAACAAGTCAGAGAAGCCAAACCAATTTCTCCACAATCAGCCCAGAATGACTGGAACTTGGTAAAAGACTGCCAGCTTCCCAATTCCTTACCATCACCCACTTCCAACTCAGGACGAACTAGAGAAAGCCAATATGCTCCCCAAACTGATTTTCCCCCAAAGTAGGATACCCTGCGTCTAGTTAGCCCTCTCCAGCTTCTCCAAGTCGGCAACCTCCAATCAGAGCACACCTGGAGCCTTTTTTTTTTCTCCCTATAAAGTTTTTCTACTCCTATGCCTGCCTTTGAGTCTCTGCCAAATGCAAGTGATGGTGGCTAACTTCCTTGCTCTAAATAAACAGACTTTGCTTGTTCTCATTTGGATGGTCTTCATTTATTTCCACAGGTTTACTACACATAATGCTGTTATATTCAGACATACATATTGGTAGTTGAGCTTAACATTTTTTTTTTTTGAGCATAGAGATGCTTGGGGTAAATAAGCACTAGGCTTTGATCTCTGCTTCAATGGATAAAATTAAGAATTATAACTCGAATTGACCATTTCCTTGAATTTACAGGTACTGATATGCTTGCCTCAATGGATACGGTATAAATGTTCTTGAAAGTGTATATGAAAATCTCATTTTTATACATTAAAATTATTACATTTTAGCAAATTACTATTAAAAAGGGCCCTGGTGTACATTATTTTGAAAATGAAGAACATTTTTATTATGTAGACGATTATTCCTCATGTGTCAGGTTTCCTTAAATTGGCACACATCTGTATTAGTCTGTACATATAAACCTAAGGCTATTGTAAAATAATAATGATCCGCAGAAGAGCAGATGATACACGATTGCATACAGAAATTTGTGCAGTTTTATTTTTAGTTCACTTTAACGGACATTATATGGACATAACAGCACTCCAAAATACAACTCACTATTCTCACTTCACAGATGAAGAAATGAATGTTAATGTAAAATGACTTGCTCAAGGCCTCACTAAAGTATGAAGCCCCTTATTCTCCTGCAAAGAATGTTGAGTCTGTCTGAAGCTACCAGCTGGGGAGCTTCTTATAGCCCTATATCTGACAGAAGGCCTCCATTTTTTTTTTTTTTTAAAAGGAATTCCTTTATTTTTATTATTTATTTATTTATTTAGCTGTGTTGGGTATTCGTTTCTGTGCAAGGGCTTTCTCTAGTTACGGCAAGCGGGGGCCACTCTTCATCACGGTGCGCGGGCCTCTCACTATCGCGGCCTCTCTTGTTGCGGAGCACAGGCTCCAGACGCGCAGGCTCAGTAGTTGTGGCTCACGGGCCCAGCTGCTCCGCGGCATGTGGGATCTTCCCAGACCAGGGCTCGAACCCGCGTCCCCTGCATTGGCAGGCAGACTCTCAACCACTGCGCCACCAGGGAAGCCCCAAGGCCTCCATTTTTTTGAGAAGGTCATGGTCTTCACCATGACACCATGGCAAAGGGGGTGAGGATGTTCTTGGAACAGCAAGGAGGGAAGGGGATCCCCACTCAGCGAGGTGCCCAGCTGAGTTAACCTGCTGATTAATGGCAGAGCTAATCATGGCCTGATGATCCACACATACAAATAATGGAACCAGAAAGAAATGTAGGCCTTCCCATGCAAAGGGGGTTTCTTTACACTGTGCATTTGTCTACCTTGATCTTAAAATAAAATTCTGATCTCTTAGCCATCCCTTATGTGCAGGCCCCATATAATCTGGCCTCTGCATTCCTCTTTCACTACTTTTCCTACCACTCTTCATGCTCTAGATACTTTCAATTTCTCCAACGTGCTGAGTACATTCTTCAGCTCCTATAGAATTCTGACCAGAACACTTTTCTCCAGGATTACAAGACCTCTGCATAGGCAGTCCTTCTCATATTTCCTATTTCAGGTCAAATTTCTCCTCCTAAAGGTCTATCTTGACTATTTTAGCTAAAGCAGACCCCAACCTCTATACCCACCCTACTCCAGTTCCTCTTTATCACATTGTCCTTTTATGTCACCTATCTGGATCTAAAATTGCCTTCTTTTATTGTTATTATTTTTAATTTTATTTATTTATCTTTTTGGCTGCGTTGGACACAGGCTTTCTCTAGTTGCGGCGAGCAGGGGCTACTCTTCGTTGCAGTACGCGGGCTTCTCATTGCAGTGGCTTCTCTCTTATTGCGGAGCACAGGCTCTCGGAGCATGGGCTCTAGGCGCGTGGGCTTCAGTAGCTGTAGCACGCGGGCTCAGTAGTTATGGTGCACCAGCTTAGTTGCTCCGCGGCATGTGGGATCTTCCCGGACCAGGGCTCGGACCCGTGTCCCCTGCATTGGCAGGTGGATTCTTAACCACTGTGCCACCAGGGAAGCCCTTCTTTTATTATTTGTTTGCTTATTCATTGTCCCTTTTGTACACTATAAGCTTAGTGAGATTTTGGGAACTTGTCTGTCATCTTTGTGCTGGATCCAAAGCACTCAGAACACCATTCCTGGAATATAGTGGGCTCTCAATACATATTTGTTGAATAAAGGAATGAATAAATCATGAATCCCAATTGAGAATGACAGATATGTACCCATTCCTCAGAAAAAAATGCACTGAATATTTTGTATATCATTTCAGGAGGTTCCAAAGCCCTGGAAGCTCACCTGTAGGCTCCTGATTAAAGCCCCTGCATTATAGTTATGCTGTTTCATAATGTTCGTTTTGAAATTAATTCTGAATTTTGTTCTTTGAAGTTAAACATGAGCACGAATTTTGAATGTATGCTTAAGATGGACTATAACAAATCACAGGCCAATTGCTGCTCACTGGTTTTGAATAAAATAGATCTGTGATATCTACATTACCTGATCTTAATGACCATATTTCAGTGAATGAAGATAACATTGTGGTACAAATGTTAAATGCTCATCCATATCCAGTTCTCCTGTCCTTTGGGGAATGTGGTGGATTCAATTCCCAGCTTCCCTAGCAGTTGGGCAGAGCCATATGACTAATTCTAGCCAATGGATTGGAGGCAGAAGTGACCTACGTCACTGCCAGGCTGGAGCATTTAATTGCTGTGTGAGATCCTCCAGGGCTCCATCTTCTCCTACTTAGTGGCTATGGAAGTACATGCTGGTACAGAGGTGCAATGCCAAGCCGTCACATGGAAGACAGTTGCTCTGGAGAGTCACACAGATCTTCAGCAGACTTTGTGTGAGCAAGGAGTATAAACCTCTTTTGTTTTAAGTCTCTTAGATTTTCTGATGATTTAATATTGCAGCGTAAACTACCATAACCAAATATGCCACTGATTGGAAAATATGCTATTATTTCATATACCAAGGAGCGGGAAAAAAGCTGTCACTTATAATCGAAAGAAGTCTTGTAAGATATATCACAATTTCAGAGATGTTAAAATTAGAAAAATGTGGGTCTTAGATTATATAAAATACAGATTGTTAAAAGGAATTTTTCAAAGAAGATTAGTATAGTGTCAAGAACTCCAAATCCAGAGGTGAACAGAAAGTTATGCATTCAAATCCCAATACTTACTAGCTTGTGACTTAATAACTTAGCTTCTTCATCTGTGAAACGGGGATCACAGTAGATGCTGCCTCATAGGGTTTTGTGGATGTTAGATGAGACAGTTCTAATTATGTGTTCAGCATAGTAATTTTCCCACATATTTTAGTCACCACATTTGGTTAGATCACAGAGCTTGTTCAAAATGAGCATTAATTTCAAACAATATACAAAAGTAAGTTTGTCATTATGTCATACTGCTCAATCAGCAAATATCTATTAATTCCTTACCAGGCATGAAGACTGGGCCTCTAGTTAGGTGTTCTTGGAGATAACAAAGAAGCAGATCTAGGGGTTGAGGGCTGAAGGCAGATCACCCTGGGGTCTTCCTATCCACTCTCCAACGTATTTTCTGGAGGAATCAGGCTAGAATGAACATCAAGAGCAACCTTGAAGAGTAAAAGAAGTCACAAAAATATAACTGAGGAATGAATGTATGAAAGGTCAGTCCTGTGCTTATTTTGGTGACTGGCAGGACTAGTCACCAAAGGGAAAACTGAAGACTTTTTCTATGTCCAGGGTCTGTCTTTGGTGCGTTTGTGTGTGTGTGTATGTGAGAGAGGGAGAAAGAGAGAGAGAGAGAGAGAGAACAAGCTGATGATTGGGGAGCATAAGGGTAAGTCAAAGAAGCAAAAGAGTGGCTCTTCTGAGATAAGTATGAGATTGATTGTTCCTGTCCAATAAGGTTATACTCTTACAGACTGTATGAAGTTATCCAGGGAATATTATTGGACTCATGGTATTCATCAAGCAGCAACTTGTTATAATTGTCCTCATCTGTAGCACATTTGAAGAAACCTACACCTTGTCATTGCCAACGTGCAACAATCACCAGCTCTGAAGTTTATTCTAGACTAAAAGTCTCCTCACACATACTTTATGAGCTTTCATTCTGTCACTGAAGATGTGCATTGTGGATTGTAATTCAACATTCTCAGCTCGGTTTTCTGGAGGACATATGCCTTTGAAGGAACAGGTGGCTGATTAATATGACTATTTTTATTAAATGCCTGAACAATGGCAGAGCAAGTAATTTTCTTTAAAGGAAGTATAGCTGCCTTTAAATATAACTCTGGGCTACAGTTCACCTTTTCTGTTTATTCTTAACTTGTGAAACTGTATCTTAGGACTCGGGGTATATAACTTGGTAATTGACATCAGCTGAAACACAGTGAATCAATTGTAATGGTTCTGGCACCAAAGGAAACAGAGGGGACTTAAATATGTTTCCAGAAGACAAAAAGCTTCTCTGTGTACACTTTACAACATATGTTTCCACACTTTTAGAATATTCGAAGGTCCAAAAAAAGTTTTCTCACTATTTTTCATTAAAGACCAAGAGGACAAAACAGAGAAGACAAACTATCTCCAACCCACATATCATTTATCAGATGTTTTGGATGAAATTCAGATTGAAAAATCAAAAATATTCCCTCTTCTTCTCTCCCTTCCAGCAACAGCATTAGGATGCTTATTCCTCACTGCGAAATACACCCACTCTCACACACTCGGAAATGTTGTGTTAACGTTCCAGGAAGGGGGAGGGGAGGTGTTAGTGCAAACAGGTTTGGGCTCCTCCCCGCATCCTTGCTGCCTGGGTCGTCTTAGATCAGCTGTGGGCTACTGCGGGCTGCGTGACCTGGCCAGAGCACTTGGGCTCACAACCTGTGTATACCTTGGTACACTCCCAGAGGCTACCGGTAATATCTCGAATAGGGGACCCCTGTACAGCAGAGCACTCCCTAAAACCTCATCGACCCTCGCCTCTTGACTTTTTCGCGTCCGGGATAACCGCCCCAGGATTTTTAACTTTCCTTGGGGCGTTTCGCGCGGACCCTTTGCAGGCGCCGCGGAGCCTACTTCGGCCCCGCTCCCTCTGGCCTCTTGACTCGCCTGGGATCCACTAGCCACGCGGAGCGGGGTGCAGCTTCCTCTCCAGACAGGGAAGAGAAGAGGCGAAAGGAGGTGCTCAGGTCTCCTGGGTACCCTCCCAAGCATCTGTAATTTGACCTTTAGAAAACAAAATGATGCTAAAAGGCAAAATAGCCAACATGGAGGTACTCAGCCCTCCTGAGTACGCTCCCAAAGAGCTCTAATTTGACGTTTAAGAAACAAAACAATGCCAAAATGCAAATTAGGCAGTGTAATACCCAGGATGAGCCTCGTTTGACAGGCCAAACTGAGATTTTAATGGAAAGGTTATTCATATCCGCACACCGAATTCATTCTTTTAGTACTTAAAAAAAAATGTGTAATTTTAAGTTCCACTGACTTAAAATTCCATTGACTGTCACAATGCACACTCCACTATAACACTCAGTGGAACAATGGACACCCCCATATCGCATTGTGTCAGGTAATTACTAAGTGTCGCGGCGCGGGAAAGTGAAGCCCGGAACGTCAATGTGTCCCCCGCCGCGTGTACGAGCGGTTTAGGGCTGCGTGTCTCACCGAAAACTCATCAAAACGTTCAGACCAATGCCTCAACCCAGAGAGGGAGAAACGCCATCCGAGCTTGGCCCCGGGCGTGGACAGAGAGGCCCAAAGAGTAGGCGAGCGAGCACAGGGGGAGCGAGCACGTCTCGGGGAGAGCAGACGCTCGCAGGGAAGTCTAGGGGAAAGAGTGCACCCAGCGGGTAGGGAGGGTCCCGCCCGGGGTGGCTAGGGAGTCCCGTTCCCTGGAGAATGGAACCCCACGCGGGACCCTGCGCTCCCAGCAGCACCCAATCTTTGGGGGGTTAAACTCAGGGCACCGGCACAAGAGTGCGCGCGGGGTCACAGGGTAAGGCTGTTACTTTGTAGTGAGACGTTTTGTGTGTGTGTGTGTGTGAGAGAGAGAGAGAGAGAACTGGAGGGAAAAGAAAGAAAAAAGAGCAGGGAGCTGAAGGCCGAGATGTCCTACTTCTAAGTGGTTCATTGAGAGGGAATAGCCTTCTAGCAAGCGCAGTCGTACGTAGCCCGCGCCGCATTGGGGACCAGCCGAGCAGGGCGCTGGGGTCTCTCCAAGGGGCCTCCAGACTCACGAGCCCGGAGGTGGCCCCCAGAAGGGGACACTGTCCTGGCAGCTGTGCGGAGGTCGGGACTGTGGTTTCCTTCTCCCGAGACCCCGGCGCTCCCAGCCGGAGGGGGCGAGCTCAGTCTGCCTTCTTCGGGGGGGAGGAAAGCGGACCTCTAGCAACGCGACCTCGGGTCCCCGCGCCCTCCCACCGCCCAACCTCCTCCCCTCAGCCACATTCATTTTTCCTCAGCAGCTTCTAGTTGGGGCTCAAAACCCAACTCCGAGCCCACCCGGGCCCTCATCACGGAGCTAAGGGGGACGGCCGGAGTCGGAGAGGGCCCGGGGGGGCGTCGTACCGAGGTAGCGGCCGTGAGGGGCGCCGCGTCCCGCCGGTGCCCGCCGCGGATGAGCCAGCGGCCGCGAGCAGCCCCCGGAGCCGCGCAGCATCGGCGTCTACAGTGACGGTGGAAGCCACGCCCGCTCGGGAGCTGGGGGCTGTCCTAGCCCCCCCCACCTTTCCCCCGCCCGCCCCCTCCTCCCGGCGCCGGCCCGCGGCCCGCCCCCGGCTCGGCTAGCGGGAGGCGCTGGGCGCCTGGGCTGGCGCGCTCTCCTGGGCGCACACACACACACACACACACACACACACACACATCCACGCACGCACGCCCAGAGCCGCTCTCTCCGCGCCCGGCCCACGTTCCCCTCGCCCATGCAGACGGACAGAGCGACGGAAGATGGCTGACGACTCCACGGGGCACCGAGGATGCAGCCTGGCGGCGGCGGCGGCGGCGGCGGCGGGAGCGGCAGAAGCAGCGGCGGCGGCAGGGGCAGCGGCGGCAGCGGCGGCGTTGGCGGCGGCGGCGGCGGCGGCAGCGGGAGCAGGAGCGGCGGCGGCGGCGGCATCCCCGAGACTCCTCGAGCTACCTTTCCCTCTGACAGCCACTGACGTTCTCCGCCGCTAGAAGAGACCCCGCTTCTCCGGCGCCCGCCTTCCCTCCCCCCCCCCCCCCCCCCCCGCCTAGCCCCAGCCCCAGCCCCGCCAGCACCGCTACCTCCGCCAGCCTTGCCACCATCAGCACCACCTCCACCACCGCCGCCGCCGCCGCCGCCGCCACCACCGCCGGCGGCGGCAGCAGCCATTTCATCTCCACAGAAACCAGACACAAAAACATGGCAGAAATGGAGAAAGAAGGGAGACCTCCGGAAAATAAAAGAAGCAGGAAACCGGCTCACCCAGTGAAAAGGGAGATCAATGAGGAAATGAAGGTATTTTTGGACTTCGGGGCCAGAGAGCCTGAGCTCTTTCTTCCGCCTGCTCCCTGTGGGCCGTTGTATAGATTCGGAGGGTACAGGGGAGCGCTTGTCAGTTTCTGTAGGATGCCCAGAACGCCTCAGCTCCTCCTCCAGGTGCAAACCGAGCCCAACTCTCGGGCTGCATCCCCGAGATTTGCCTGCCTCAGATTTGATGGGGGTGGAGGGGCGGCCGGGAAACCACATACTATTTAACCTTATAAACCCCAGGTTGGTAACAGGCGCGTTTCAGAGGGAGGGGACCGGGAGCCCAAGTGGAGGGTGGGTATGGTGAAGAGGCTTTCCTAGTCGGTGGGGTAGTTTTTTCCTCTTCCTCGGGAACCATCCCCCGGATCCCTCCAAAGTTAAGAGCCGTCGGGCCGGAGCAGCTGGGGAGCGCTGGATTCCAGCCCTCTGCCCAGTTCATCTCCCCGTTCCTCGATCCCGCTTCCCGCCTAGAAGCCAGCTGCGACGGTGTAAAGGGGCTGTCAGTGCCGGGGCGAGATGTGGCCCGAGCGGCGCGGGTCTGGGTACCGTTTTGACGGCCGGCTCGCTTCGCCCGCAGCTGCTCGCTCCTCTCACTCGGCTGCCTCCGCCTCCCGCTCCCCTTTGCATGCTCCACTTCCCAGTTATGCAGACCCGGGCAAACCCTGGTGCAAAAGATAGCTGTCTGAGGGGCGGCCTTCGCAGAGCGCCTGCCCATTGTTCGGAAAGGCCAGCCCGGAGTCCTGTCGGCGAGGCCGGGCTCCCCGCCAGGCCAGCGGTGCTCCAGAGGTGGCGAGCGCAGCAGCCTGGCGCTCCAGCTGTTCGCGTTGGAGTGATTGCACAAGAGCACCGCTTGGCTCCGGACCCCCCTCGTCCCCCCCACTTATTTTCCATGAAGTTGCAGCTTTTGCCCGGTGAGGGTTTTGTTTTGTGTTGATTTCACGAGTCTGTCTTGATTTTTTTTAAAAATTGTTTTATTTGTATTTTTTGTCTTTCTGTGAGTTACATACAAGTAGCAGATTTCAGGGGGGACTTTAGTTTTCATTCTGCAGCCGTCTTGGTGTTCCCCATCTTCTGCATAGAATCCTTAACACTGCCCACTGACTTGGTCAGGTTGGTTAAGTTGGTATTTTAAAGGTAAACGATGAAGATGGCAAGCAACTAAGTAAAATTTATTGCGGTTTGACGTTGTCTTGATTAGAACAAGCATATTCTAGAGAGTGCCTTGAATGAAGCCCATGTTTAGAAAGGGGCACACGGATAATACATCCTATATCTGTACCCAGGTGCATATGCTTAGCGTTCCTTTCTTCCAGAAAATGTCTGTAGCAATCTGCATTTTGGAATAAGGGTTTTTATTTCTGGGTGACAAATTTAGTGCCTGGAAGCATGAGGTGCAGCATCAGTCCAAGGAGAGTTAAGGAAGATTTGCCTTGGAAATCAGTGCCATTCCTTGTGATGGAAACCTCCATTGATTCCATTGATAGACAGTTTTTAAAAAAAGAGACCAGCAGGAGTTGTCTTCCCATGGGGATGGAATTCAAACAGTTTACAATAACCATCCTTCCTCACTCGCCTTTCCCTCCTGTCCTGCATTTCCAGATTACTTTTCCATTTCATTTTAAATTGGGGGTGGAGGAAGAGGAGAGAGGTAAAGCCACTAAGAAATCACAGTGTGCACTGGCCCTTTAAAACACTGTCTAATGTGATCTATATGGATGGCAGCTTTTAAGTTTCATAGGTTCTAGAATTACAAATTAGCTAATTTTAATCAAAACATGTGAAATGTTATCCCGGCTGGATATAAAGGCTGACTGTGCTCGATGCTTGGGGCTCACGTTGTTGACTTTGGCTGCGGGAGCACTCCGTGGTTTGGGAGATAGTTGTCCTTCTACAGTATAACAGATGTTTGTCTGAACTGGTGAGGAAGAAACAAAAACAACATTGTGTGAAGGGGAAAAATTACACAATTTTTAGCCAATGCTGCAGGACTAAGTATGGAATTAACCTTCGTGCACAGAATTTCCTCTTTTTAAAATGTTATTTTTCTTCCAAGTCACCACCTACTATTTGAAGTTTTAATCCTTATCATTTCAGTTGCTACAGAGTAGCATTAAATAAGAAGTTTTACACAGCAAATAATTCAATTGCCTGAAGGATCAGTATTTTCTCCCTAGTTTGGAACAATGTGTAAGAGACACTGGGTCAGAATCTTCAGTCGTGGCAATGCATATCATGCCAGTGAGTCATGAAATCCCATTTCTAGTGGAATTGTTCGGTATGCATTCTTCTAATATAATAGCACCAAAAGTCCTCATTTTAAAAGTGATTTCTCAAAGTCAAAAGCTGGAAGGGTTATTTTGAACTCATCAATATTTTTCTGCTTTTAATGTTAATAACCACATCAATAAAACCCCTCCCTGAACCCCATGGTATTATTACCCCTCCATCTCCCCAAACCTAAAGTGTAGAGTAACCTAACAAGTTGGTTGCCCTGCATAAAAATATGTGCAACAAAATGTCACCGAGAACACAATGTGGCCTTGTGCAGCTTCATATCGGTGCTGCTGGAGCTGCCTGGCTGTGTTTGCCTTCATCTGAACGGCTTTCATCTGGACCAGTGTAAACTAAGCCCTGGTAAGTAATCACAGCCCAGCAGAAAGAAAGGAATGTATACAGCTAGCACGGCCTAAGCTGTAAAAACGGAAACCTGAGCCCCACCGTGGATCACATATCAAGGCTTGAAGGTAGGGGAAATGAAAGGGGGAAAGAGGAGAGAGCGAATGCAAAAGTCAGCCTGGGAAGTGGAGGATCAGGAGGAGGCCCCCCTTAGGGAGGGTTGGCTCAGGGATTAGGGAATTTTATCGTGGTGTACAGTGACCTACTCAGGTTTCAACACTGGTTGGATCAAGTTGCTTCTCTGCGAGCTGAAAGAAAAAGGACTGGTGTGTATGTGATTTTTTTTCCCCTTCGGGTAATAGAAAGGACATTGGTATAAGCATCTATTTTAAGTACAGCAAATGCAGGGAGCTGAGAATGAGCAACAAAATTGCCTCATCATAGAGACTTCCTTCAAGATTTCCTAATTGAGATAGTCACAAATTTATTTAAAAATGGACAGAGAAGACACACTGGCAGAGGTTTAGCTGACACCAGTAATGGCATTGGAGATTGTCTTCATGTGGCTGGGAGCTAATGTTGGTTGCTGTTTCACTAGATCAGATATTGAGTTACATTTTCATTATCACTGGTTTAATGTACAAAGCAGTTGTAACAAATTTAAATTTGATACAATATAATTTTGTGTGTGAAAAGTACATGACTTGGCATAGCTTGCCTTTAATGTCCTTTAGTGAAAATATCTTCAAGTAGAAATGTTTGTCTCATTATGACCTTTACAATGTTTCTTTATCTTTCCTTCCCCCCCCCCTTCATCCTGGTTTTTCTTAATTAAAAAGACTTGTTGCTTTACTGTACTTACAGTCAGTCTGCCCTATTTAGTTAGTGACCAGTAGAGAGGATTTAAAAAAATCAGATGGCAATTCAATTTATATTTTGACTACTTTCGGTTTCTAAAGCGAATATTGTGATTGTATCTAATGTAATATGGCTTCAATATATTGTTAGCTCACATGTATCATAATAAATGGCTCTTAGGAGGGAATTCTGATATATGGAAGTGTTAATTCGTTTCAGGTGTTCATCCAGAGCATAACATAAAAGCTAGATGTAATATTGGATGTGCAAATGTAAATATATGAGTAAGTGTAAATATAGTTGCACTTAAGGGTATGTATTTTATGTGCATAGATCTTGGTGAACATGGTTAGTGACTACCAAACAGTAATACAACTCAAAAAAGTGTAAACTATGAGTAGAGATAATGAGTCAGATTTTCATCTTTTAAAACTCTTTGGCAAAACCGTTGTGATTAGATCAAGCACTCTGCCCTGGAAACTTTCCTAAACAAACCATAATTAATGCATTTACAATGTTTGGCTTCCTTATCAATTGCTCAACTACAGGATAATCTGTGTTAAATGTCTTAGGGTCTTTGCTGAAGTTCTCTGTCTATAAATATTCTTAGTAAGTAATTTGTACCTAAAATTATGCTTCAGTCCTAATGCCTACAGTTAGAGTCAGGCACATCTGTTAGAGTTTAGTAGTAAACTCACCATAAGATTTTCTAGTTTAGTTTCTGATGGTCTCCATTTGGCATTAAAAATGACCTGTGTCAATTGCATAGACAATAAAGCAAGTTGCAGAGCTGAGCTGGTGAGTGCAGTGATTTAAATAGCTTGCCATAAAATAAAATAAAATAGAGATATCAGAGTGTGGATTGGAAAAGTCAGCGTGTTTAAGGTGGAAATCAGCTCATTACTAAAACAGGTATATTTTAAGTTTTGCTCCTGAAACTCCATCCTGATGTCAGAAACAGTGAGTCTCAGGAACCTAGAAAGTGGGCTTGGGACCAGATCTCACTGTGGCATTCACGAATTATGTCAGACCTCCCTGGCTGAGCAGTGGTCTAAGGTGTGCCACGTGGCAGGGCTGGGAACTATTGTCAGTCGGAGCGTGGTGCTTGCGCCTTGGGAGCTGGTGTAGGACATTCCCGAGCCCACCAGCCCTGTCCTCTGTGTTGCTCTCGGTTGTCCTGCTCAAGGCTCTAGTCTCAAACCAGAAGAGAAGGTCCTGGGAGGGCACAGAGGGCTATGAATTCTGCTCTGTTCAAACCGGGAGTTTTCTGAAAAGAGTCTCTTTCTCCATCTGTGAACTGGTGAGGATAGTGTGTGGTAGAGCGAGACTCTCTAAGCCTTACACAATTCACAGGTTCCAGAGAGGAGGAAATGGAAAGGAACCACTCCACTTCCTCCCGAATCTGAAATAAACATTTGAACTAGAAGAAAATGAGTCTGACAGACTCATTCCCTTCTGCGTTTCCTGCCTCTGTGCTTGCCAAGCACTGCTCTGAGAAGCCAAGCCCTACTCTCCTTGTGTGAAAGACAGACTCATAGAAACCAAGAGGTAACAGAGTTTTTAAATGAAAGTCAAAAACAGGGCCTCAAAAAAGGCAAATATCAGTGAATACAAGTGACTGTCTGAAAAAGGAGAGTTCCAGGGAAATAGAGGTGTCTTGCAAGGGTGACCAGACTTTTTGTATCTTCTAAGGAAGTGTTCTTTTTATTGAGTCTTTATACATTTTATTTTTTTGAAAAAATTATTAGAAGTAGTGGAAGATGGATCATTTAAAAATCTCTGAAGTCTAAAACTTCCTCTTGCGGAATGGGAAGTCAGCCATACTTGCACTCAAGCTAATAAGATTATTGAATATTTTCCTAAAAGAGAAGGGATATTCCAGGGTAGAATGAAAAAAAAAAACAACTTTGTTTTTGATGGTGCCAATTGAAACATGTAAACAGACATGAAAGCCTGTGCTGGGTGAGATTTGCTGAATGTATATTTTAGAATCTGTAGACTGATAGGTGTTAATATCTCTTATATAACTAAAGGGCTGTGGAACTCTGTCCTGCTTTAAGGCCAGTGGCTTTTGGCATGGACAGGAAAACAATGTAACAAGTCTTGGTGATTTTAAGGCCAGTGCTGCAGCTGTGATAGGACACAGCTGCACACAGCTGCACACCTGCCATGCTTGCTACAGTGTTAGCCCCAGGGCTGGTCTCCACAATTTCACACATTTGTTTGACCTTTTTAGGACATTTGATGTCCTGGCCACAGATTAAAACATGGGGACATAATTGTCTGCTCTGTGTCACAACAAGACAATAAAGCAACGTAGATTTTTATATGTGGAAACGCACAATTTTGGTTTCATGTGACAATAATACATCCATCTAATTCAGACTGTGTCAATAAGAGAACAAGACTTTCTCCTCAGGCCTGCTCCAGGTCGGAGCTGAATTTTAGTGCTTTGATGTGTCCTCTGCCCTTAGAACTGTGTGCTAATCATTGTGTTGTGGCTGAGAACAATGCTGCAAAATGACCCAAATGGAGCTCAGTGACCTTCTTCAAAGGATTTCAGGCCAAAAATCTGTATGCAGTTCAGATACAAACAGCAGGGCTCAATGGGTAAAGTCTGCACCAAGAGTATGAATCTGGCTGCTCTTAACGTAACATGCATGTGGCTGACCCTCAGATGGGATGTCTGTGGGAGTGGCTTATCCTTAGGATACCATCAGACCCAGTAGGATCATGAGCGTGGAAGTACTTTGTAGTCTGTAAAGGGCTCTTCCCACAGTTCCTTTGCACTATTTAAGTTTTGCCTGCTTCTTGGTAGAACCTTAAAATAAAACCGATCCATTAGATCTGTGTTAAGAGAGATGACTTCAAGTCAAATCAACTTGAATTCCCAAGTAGTCTGAGAGTGCTCATTAACATTGGATATTATAATTCTTTTAACTTTCAGACCTGGGGATAGGTAGAGCTAGAAATTGATTTCTAATCAAGTTTCATTCCTGCTTCCTACAAAAGAAACTGCTTGTCTTCTGCAGCTTCATCCCCCCAGCCCTTTAAAAATCTTAATTAGTGAACCCAGTGACGCTTAATAGAAATCTACCTCAGAAGTCAGTCAGAACCCGTGGAGGTGAAAAGGGAGATAAAATATTTTCCAAAAATAACCATCATTCTATTATTCATAACCTTAACTGGCAGTGATACCAGCATTTTTTTCCCCCACCTTGTGAATTGTTCAGGATTGGGGGTTTCCTTTTCCTTTGAAAGTATTTCTCATATGCTCCACTTTCTTGGATAATGTGTGTAAGAATGTTTTGAAGTTAAGTAATGTAACTGGCAGATCCTTTTTACTGTCATTAGGACTGTGAATATGACTGACATGGTTGTCTGTGAGAAGACTATGTGTTAATTTTTAATTAAAACTATTTTTTGATTTTTATAAAAATAATACATGGACATGACATAAATAGTATAATAAGCAATATAAATAAGCAAAAAGAAAAACAAAGCCTGTAATTTTCCCACCCAGACACAATTACCGTCAACATTCTGATGTATGTCTTTTCATGTCCTTTTCTATGTATGATGAATGTTTTTTTAAAAAAAAAAACCAAAAAACAAAAATGGTCTTATAGTGTACTAACCTTCCATTTAAAACTTAACATATTGTTAATAGCTTTTCATGGCAGTAAAAATTTATCCACAGCATATATTTAGTGGCAAAATAGTATTCCATTTCAGTAATTTCATGACTAGTCTATAATTTATTTAACTGAATTCCGATTGTTTGGCATATAGTTTGTTTCTAAGAAAACAACACTGAGATAAACATTCCTGAACATTCATATTTTTGTACCTATTTCCTTAGAATAGTCCCTACTATGCCTAGAAATAAAATTGCTGAATCAAAGGGTATGTAAATTTTAAAGCTTTTATTGCGGAGAGTCAAGTTACCTTTTCTAAAAGTTGAATTAACTTGAATTCCCAATAGTCTGGGGGTGGGACTTCTCTGGCGGTCCAGTGGTTAAGATTTTGCTTTCCAATGCAAGGGATGTGGGTTCGATCCCTGGTCAGGGAGCTAGGATCCCATATGCCTCGAAGCCAAAAAACCAAAACATAAAACGGAAGCAATATTGTAACAATTTCAATAGAGACTTTAAAAATGGTCCACATCAAAAAAAAAAAAAAAAGTCTGAGAGTGCTCATTAACACTGGATATTATAATTTTTTAAGCTTTCACATATTTATTTTTAGAATCAGCTGTCCTGAATTTTGTTTGATAATTTTTCTGTATTTACATATTTTTAAAAATATTTATGGATGTATCCAAATGTGTTAGCACATTTATTGATTAGATTCTAAGTGCTAGGCATTGTGCTAGATGGGACATAAAATGAAATAAAGGGTTTCTGCCCTCAAGCAACTTATAGTGTGTTTGGTTGGGATAGATGACATATTTTACTAGCACTGTGGAGGGATGTAGGACTTGGAGTGGAAATGGGAATTATGTTTGTGGGAAGAGGGAGGACGTGGCTTTCCCCTCATCTGAATGAATGATTGGGAGCTCTCTGAAAACTTTCTGCTTTCTTGGGTAGGATACCAAGTTGAAAACACATCTGACATTCAGTTATGCAAGGCCTGAGATAAGAGAAATCGGTGGTACCTACCCTGTATTTTAAACTTTGGTGTTTTCAGAATAAAATCATTAGTCCTTTTTGAAGACCTTGAAGTACTTGCATTTCAGAGGTATTTTGAGGCTTTGTAATTACTGTGATTTTCAAAATGACTTGAAGTCAAGTCATTATTATTTACCTGGTAAGATGTTCAATTAAAAACCATTTAGAGTGAACTTTGACATGCATACAGTATTTCTAGTTGAATAAGGAGAGTGTCTAATGAATGTCCTGGGAATTAAATTCCAACAAAAATAAACTTGCCAGTGTAGAAAGAACTCAGAGGAGTGGGGAAATAGTTAAGTTTCCTGTCTTTCCACTATCTTTCTGTGACCTTTTTTTTTTTTTTAAATTCTAGGAAAAGATCATGCTTTCAGATTAAAGGTTAGGCTTTTCTTCTTTCTTTAGGAACCCTGGAGGTGGGAGAGGGGAATTGGAAAGGGAGAGGAAGGGGTATGGAGGTATAGTATTAAAAGTACAAAGCCATTAGAGTCAGGTGTGATGTCAAAAAATTGTCCAATGAAAAGATTAAATTTTGATTATGAATTTTAAGAACCCCTATTCCAACAATAAAGGCAATTAAGGAGAGTAGAGGTCAATGATCAAGTCGCAAAACAAGCAAAGGTTTAGCATAGGTAGATATGTCCTGGTTGGAAAGCTCTTTGTATGTGACATTGACATCAGTGATGTGATTTCTTTGCAATACTGTTGTTGGTCCAAGGAGGTAGCTCCTTTGGAGTTGCTGACACATTGGACTGTACAGAATTTATAATAGAAAGAGTCCTGGTATAAGAATCAGAAGATCTGTATTTTTGTTCTGACTTTACTAGGTGATCTCTCATGCCTATCTTTTACCTTCTGTATGCTCCAATTTTCTGTCGTAAAATGAGGATGTCACAGAGGTTCACCAAAAGTTTACTGTGGAAATCAAATACCTAACTCACAGGGTAATTGAAAGGAACAAGAGAGTTAAAGGATGTGGAAACACTGTAAAGTGCTATAAGAGTGTTAGACATTATCATTGTAATTATAGTGACCTATTTTCCAAACCCAAATTGGACCACATGGTATGAGAGAGGATTTTTGTGCCACTTCCAAGGGTGAGAGGCAGTCTGCAAAATGTGTTTTGGATGCCAGAATATTGAAATTCTGGCACATTTTGATGGTTTATGGGAACAATGATAAAATATTTGAGATAGTGGCTGTTCAGTAAAATTTATGCTGTGTGATCACTGTAATTATGATACTTCTTTGCAACAGGCAATTTATTTCTTGTATGAGTAGAAATTCTTTGATTTCACAGGATCTTAGAGCTGGAAGGGCCTTTAAGAGATTCTACTTGAGTGTCGTGCTCTAAGTCTCCAGGAGAAATTCTGGGTGAAGATTTTGGGGGAAGCAAATTTTACAGCTTCTCTTAGAACAGTGGCTTGTCCTATTATCGAACAGCCTTACCTCAAAAGTCTCTCTGCACTTTAACTCTTATCACCTTAATTTTCTGGTAGAAAAACTTGAAAACCCTTATGGACCATAAACATTTAATTCACTTCTCCTAGAATATATTATGTTTCTTGGATGGTAACTGCAAAAATCCATTTCATTTCCTTTGGTTTAGCACCATAGCGAGCCGATATGATGTCTAGCATCAAGTTCTAACTAGAAATTAAAAATTATTTATTCCTTGGGGTTCTTTGATTTCTTAATGCAATAGTATATAAGACAGAGGTGATACCTATCCTTGTAGTTTGGTGTTTCTTTTTCTTTTATCTTGTTCGACTTTTTATGAAAAGTTTTAGAGTTATGGCTCAAGACTTTATAAACCTTTTGTTTTCTGCTTTTCCAGTCATATATCAAAACATTATGATGTTTCTTTTTACTTTCAATGATAAGAAAGGGAATGTTTTAGAGTTTATTTTCACTGGCATTTATAGTAACTTGAAAATCATGGAATAGGTCAATTCCATATTGATCATATTGATTGTTCCATGAAGCCTCTGAGTTTTCAGGACAAACCATAAACTAAGTGATGCACTTAAGATGCCCAAATAATATGAATTTGGTATTAATAATCCAGTTGAGGGTTCAGTATTTACGCGAATGTCTGAAACTTCTGGATCCCATCCCTGGGATTGGTTCTGAAAGGCTGAACGGATTTGCAGCTGGACTAAAACAAACAAATCTATATCCGTAGCTGGGAGGTTGCTCCATGAATTATGCATCTGTAGCTTTTGTGTCGCTTCAGAGGTTAGACAGAACCAGAGAAAGAGGTGCCCAAGATACAAATGGTCTAGAAAATTAGATATGGTGGCCAGGAGTTACTATGCAAGAGATTTTCTGTTTTTTGGGCGCATTTCACTTAGAGATTGAGGCAAACAGCATATAAACCAGTAGGATGGCTTGAACTTGGCTTTTAGCACTGTTGGGAATTGTTTTTTTGATGCAAGGTGTAATCCTTATCCTTGGAGATTTCTGCTGCCAGACCCCTGATGGAGGACCTCGGTTTGTGTGCTTAGGGACTGTCATTCTCCAGTCCAGGCACTCAGCTCAGTGAAAGAAATTGGGTGTTAGGGGAGACTGACACCTCATTAAAGCAATCTCTTTTGATTGAGTAGTGCAGCATTTAGCCGAATCCTCCTCGGTGGTATTCCAGAAGTTGCTGAGCTTATTATACATATCGATCATATCATCTTTGTGCTATTTAATGTGGACATGACCAGCCATCAGAGAGAATAAATACCTCACTAAAGCTTGATATGGCTGACTGTTGGCCTTGTGGATGGTAACACTGAATCAATCTGGCTAGATTTTTAAAAATTGCTTGTGCATTATACCATCACAGATTGACCCATTTGGAGCTCTGAGCTCAAGTGGGTACTAAAGCAAAAAAAACACCAAAAAACCTAGCATCCTGTGGGTGGTTTGAAATGCCAGGTTTGTTTTTATGGAGTAGTGTAATATCTTTCCTTTTTTTAATATTTATTTTTACTTATTTATTATTTATTTAATTAATTTATTTTGGCTGCACCGAGTCTTAGTTGCGGCATGCGGGATCTTCCTTGCGGCATGTGGGATCTTTTAGTTGCGGCATGTGGACTTTTAGTTGCAGTACGCAGGCAGGATCTAGTTCCCTGGCCAGGGATCGAACCCGGGCCCCCTGCATTGGGAGCACAGGGTCTTAGCCACTGGACCACCAGGGAAGTCCCTTCTTTCTTTTTTTATGCAACCCCTGCTGAAATCTAAAGTGAAATTCAAGAGAACATGGAACTTACACGTTGAGGCTGTGCACATGCTGGTTTAGCCTGGGTGCTTGTTTCAGGTATAAATTATACATCCCAGTGTATTTCAGAAATGACAACTTCTAGGGAGAATGAGAAAAGATTCTTTGAGCCACAGAGAAGGTTAGAATATATAGTTTTTCTAGCTCAGTCTAGGAGGCTCAACCTGCCTTGCCTGATAAAGATGCCTTAAAAAAATTCATTCAACAAACATTTATTATCTTACTCTGTAGTATAGGATCCTTCTTTTTATTAAAATTTTTCCAGCTTTATTGAGAAGAGATATAATTGACACAAAACATTGTGCAAGTTTAAGGTGTACAATGTATTGATTTGATACAGTTATATATTGTAAAATGACTACTACCATAGCATTAGCTACCACCTCTATCCTGTCACATAGCTACCATTTCTTTTTTGCAGTGAAAAGATGTAGGATCAACTCTCTCAGCAACATTCAAGTACATGATGGTGTTGTTAGCTATAATCACCATACTGTACACCATGCTATACTATATACCCTTTGACCAATCTCCTCATTTCCACCGCCCCCAGCCCCGGGTAACCACTTCTCTACTCTCTCTTTCTCAGATAGAGATGCTTTAAGGCACCCACAAGCATTAAGATATACCAGCTGTTAAGTTCATTAAAAATAGTCACCTGGTAGTATAAGCTTTAAATCTGTCCAATTATTATTTACCCATTATTTCCACAGCTTGATATCTATAATAACAACAATAATAATGCCTTATATTTTATAGAGTTGTCCCTCCAAATCCACAAGGGATTGGTTCCAGGACACCCCACACCCACACCAGAATCCCTAAATCCACAGTGCTTAAGTCCCTTATATAAAATGGTGTAGTATTTTCATATAACCTACACACATCCTACCGTATACTTTAAATCATCTCTAGATTATTTATAATAATATAATGTAAATGCCAGGTAAATACTTGTAAATACAATACAAGTGCTATGTAAATAGTTGCCTGCATGACAAAGTCAAGTTTTACTTTTTCAAGCTTTCTGGAATTTTTTTTCCAAATATTTTCCACCTATGGTTGCTTGAATCTGCAGATGCTGAACCTGCAGATATGGAGGGCTGATTGTATATTGATTTATAGTTCATAAAGTGTTTTCATACATTATCCAAAATCTGAGCTGGCTAGTAACCTTAAAGTTATTTGGTACTTTTATGTTACTTGTCAGAAGACAATCACAGTAACCTTTGATTTCATGGGGAAAGAATCTGTCACTAGTGGAATTCGTAAAGGAAATTATGCTTCAATGTTTAAAGAATACTGTTACAAAAGGGAAAATTAAAAAGGGAAACCCTTGTAGACTATTCAGCTTTCTGGATGGTAGTGGTTGACAGTTGAGAAATTATTTCTTTGCTTAAGAAACAACACCTAAATTAGAAAGCAATTCTAGTTTAAATTAATCTGAGCCACAAAATGGTCGATTGTTTTCAGTTTCAAAATTTCTTCTTAGCTGTTTTTGTGCTTTTACCTTTCAATATTTTTGTATTAGTGAAAGATACAGACTTTGCAGAAGGATATGCCAAAATATGACTTCCTATTCTTAAGCAAAACTGACAAATACCTTTTCTCTTGTTATCTTTAAATTGCAAATGTCTGAAGGCCTGTCATAATTGGATGCGTCATCCTGAGATTTAAACGCATGACAGTTTTTGAACGTGATTTGAAAAATGAACATGACTCTAAGGGAGGTAGGGCGGGGCTGGCAGAAAATGGGTAGTGGAAACAGAATTCGATTTATGTGTTCTTTTCAAATAGTTATTGATTATATACATAAGTAGTCTATGCTTCTCTTTCAGAACTTTGCAGAAAACACCATGAATGAACTTCTTGGCTGGTATGGCTATGATAAGGTTGAATTGAAAGATGGTGAAGATATTGAATTCAGAAACTATCCTACAGATGGAGAGAGCCGGCAGCACATTTCTGTTCTCAAAGGTAATGACATTCAATGTCCTTTTGTTCATGCAAACAAGGATTAACTATCTCAACCTGCCAGAATTGAGTTGCTCTGGGACTCGTTTTGTTCATGATGCCAATGGTTGATTTAAATGGACATCCCCATAAGCAGAATTCTGCAGAATATAAGAGCACAACATAAAACAAAAATAGACACAGCTTAATCTCCATCCAGCAATGGGAGAGTTAGCTAGACAAGGGCTAGCTAAGCGCTGTGGTCCTGCCCACAAATTGATAGAAAGGGACAGTGTTTGCTAATTTCTAGTTTCCTGAGCCCTTCGATTATCAATTGTTAAGGACTGGTGCTTTCTGTTAAGTGAAATGTTAGGTTTAGATTTTCAGACTGTAAGAGACAATCATGGTTAGTTTGGTAATTTCTCCTCCCCCCCTTTTGGGTGGGAATTCTAAAGGAAAGCCCTATTTCTGTTTTCTGTTTGAAGTTTTCACCCTTGCCTCATCCACACAGCCTTGGATAGGGTAAGAAGAAGAGAAAGAGAGTAGTAGATGGTTGGGTCCTATATAATTCCATAAGAATGATCATCAAAGCCCAGCCAAAGAGTAGAAATTAGAAGGTTGGTGAAGTTGAAATAACACTGATTCTCCCGGTGGGTAGCCGTGCCTGATATTTCATGAAGCCTAGAACCATTGGTGGGTGTTGATCTGCATACTGAATTTATGAACCTAAATTTGGATAGAGGGTTTGTTTGTCAAAGAAAAGGAGTATGTGAAGAAGCAATCCATTTGGGGAACTTTAATAAAATGTGACTAAAACTAATTGTGTGATATAATTGGCAATTTGATCAGTATTTTCATTGCGTTCAATATCTATTGGCATAAACTACCTGTTCATGCATTTTATTTCCAGTCTCTAAGATAGTGCTTTCCCTTCTTGTATGCCAAGCAATGAAATGTAAATGAGCTGTCCTGCAGGCATGTGGAATTGAACGTATGTGACAAATTTTATGTTAAGCTTGGTATGAAATTGTACACCTCATGTTACAGAGATAGTATCATCAATTTCACTGTAAACGAAAAATGCAAGTCATGAGTTTATATTCTGTAAACTAATAGCTCGTTTAACACTTGGTCTAGGTAATAATCTTTACCTCTGGGGAACATGGAGAGAGTGCCAGGATATGCTATTGGAGGGAAAAAGTTGTTTTCTGTGGTTGAGTGTTGTTGTTGTTGTTTTTAATGATTCACATGCAAGGATAAAATTCACAAAGTTCATATCATTATAAGTTTTCTTTATGATCATTTTTGTTAATTTTTAATGGGTACTAATGGGTTAATTTAATGGGTCTACCCTGTGAAACAACAGTTTTTTCCTAATCATCAGCTTCTTTCTCATTGGTTCTTTGGATTATATTATCACTCAAGTTTACAATACAGTGGGACCTGGTTACAGTGCTACGGGGGCACTTTTTAAGCTTCTCCCCTGGTAGCCAGAGAGCGATGTCTGCTGTATATCACTTTGTACGTGGAAAGGGTTAATTGCCTCTCAATATTCTATGGGCTTTTACAGTGCTAAAATTCATCACCACAGTACAGTTGAGATGTTAGCTATCATAGTGGAGCAAATTATAAAGGAGCCCTTTGGAAATTTATGGTAACACGACTGAAAAGGTCCAGGATGGTCTGTGGACTTCTGGTAAAGTGTTTAAAGATTTGCAAGAAAAAATTTTTATTCCATAGCCATTTTACTTGAGAAAATGTGGTTGTAAGCCCTTTCATCATATTGAATGTGATTTTCTTCTTTTACAGAAAATTCTTTGCCAAAACCCAAATTACCTGAGGACAGTGTTATTTCACCCTACAATATAAGCACAGGCTATTCAGGGCTTGCCACAGGAAATGGACTCAGTGACTCACCTGCAGGGTCAAAGGATCATGGCAATGTGCCCATTATTGTACCTTTAATTCCGCCACCTTTCATAAAGCCGCCGGCAGGTAAGTCAATACTGGGGTTTCCAGTGATAATGACTGATAGAAAATTGTTTTAACCATCCTATGATAATTATTAAATGCTTAAGTTAATTTTGGAAAAGACTGTTTTAGGGACTTTGCAGCTAAGAAATGTTAGTGCATGTGTTATTTAAAGTAGTATTATTAAGCCAATCTACTATTGCTTAGGCTGTCAACTTTCAACTGACAATAAATTTTTCCTACCCCTGACTACAAAAAAAAGTTATTTTCCTTCTCTGAAATCATCTGTTTAAAATAAAAAAGGATGAACTAATTTAAAAAATAAGATATATACTGCCTGGTTAGCAAGAAAAAAAGGAACCATGGTTGAGCTGGGTGGTGGTGCAGTGAGGACCATGTCTCCTCTGTGGGTTTTGCGAAGGAAGGGGCAATTTGTAAAGTGTGTGTGGCAGGCTTGTTCCCCAGCGTGCCTTCTTATAAATCCACTTAAGAAACAACCTAGGTTACCCATCTCATACAGAGTTCTTTCTAATTTGTGCAAAGCTCTCTTTGAGAGCTTAAAAAAAATGGAGATCTGAATTTCATTTGCATGAAAATGTAATCAGTTCTTTTATATTTCCAGAAAATTAGATGGCGGTGTATTAAGCTAGATGGCAATGGGCTGAGCATGATGTTGTATTGCAAGCTAGGTTACACTTATGCTCCACACAGAGAAAGAAGTTCAGTAATATTGTATCTGGCTTGCTGTAAAACGTCAGAATTATGCTAGAACGCTTAATTGCTACACTGGTTATTTTTCTATATGTTGAATTGAACAATGATAAATACTGAGTTTTGATAGCAGTACTTATCATAACTCACTAAAGTTAATGCTTGTATTTTTTTTAAGGAAGATAGGTGCTTGGTTATGTTTCAATAAATAGTGAAGATATTTGTAGATATAAATTCCTCGGCTTATATTATAGATATATTTGTACCATCTTCTAAGTGTTACTAACATTTTTCTTCATGGTATGGGCACATTCTTTTGCTTGGCCTATGACATTTTAGCAGCAAAAGTGTCCTTTCATACTGAGGTCCTCAGATATGTCATTAAAATCCATTTACCTATCAAAATCACTTGTAATCATGTTTGTCTACTAAATACTAACATAATTTGTGTATCATATAAAGTTTGTCTTTCTAATGCCACTATTCTCCTTTGGTTGATTGTTTTATGGTGCAGAGGGACCCAAATTTATCTCCTAAAGGTCAAACACATATTTTGCATAGGACAACTGGAGAGAAGAGTGACTAATTTTGTTAAATGTAGGGTTCATTGTTTGAATGTATGTCCAGTGGCTTAGGTGAGTGGTGATGATGATGAGGGTCTCAATAAAACAGTGTGACTAAGTGAAAAGAACACAGGCTTCACATTCAGTCAGATTGTGTTCAAATCCAGGCTTTGTCATTTACCAGCTCTGTGAGTGTAGACAAGTTATATGATTTCCACATCTGTAAAATGGGGATCACAGTTTCACCTTATGGGGTAGTTGTGGCCATGAGATGAGAAAATGTATGTAAAGCACCAGCACAGTGCTTGCCACATGAAAACCATTCAGTAAACACCATGCCTCTTGTTCTTTTTTTTTTCAGTCCTTATTCTGCCCCAGAGTTATCATGCACATAATTTGTGCAAAAAAAAGTGTGTATCCAAATGCAAATTCCCCTCTAAGATTTATTTGAGCAAAGCAAACAGCTCCAGAAATTAGCATAGCTGAGGCTAACATGAGTTTGGCATGCCAAAAAACCTGCCCTGGAGTTTCCTGCTGAGCCAGCCACGTGGAATTCAAGCACACAGCTCCTATTTAACTCTAATTCCACATCAGATCAGGAAATAAATATGCAAAGGATAGAGGCCAAAAATTGAGCCTTGGAAGTCTTAGATGTAGGAACTCTGAGGATTTAGAAGCCAGAGTAACTGAACACCAGTGGTTTTATGCTGTCTTCCATAGAACTCCAAGGCACTCATCTGTTGAAAACAGAATGTAGGGAAGCACATGTTTAATTTTCTGTATCTGCTCTAAGCCTTGACTCCATCCTACTCCAGGGTTCTATATGACAAGAAAAAGATACACAAAGGTTCTCTGCTTTCAAGGAGCTTACTCTATTATTCCCTAAGCAGAAACTTACAGGAGAGATGAATTTTGATTTAGTTATGTTATCTAGTGCAGGGGTCAGTAAACTTTTTCTGTAAAGGGCCGGATAGTATTTTAGGCTTTGGAGCTCTACTGTCTCTGTCACAACTACTGAACTCTGCGGTGGTAGCAGAAAAGCAGCCATAGATAATACATAAACAAATGGGCGTGGCTGTGTTCTAATAAATCTTTATTTACAAAAAAGGCAGCAGGCAGGGTTTGGCTTACGGACAATAGCTTGCTGACCCTAGCACTAGGGTAAGATTGGCAAAAGTCTCATAATAACAGGAAGGTGAATAGAGTTTCTAAGAGTCAGGCTATGAGATTTGTCAAGGTGCTCTGTGTAATATCGTGAGGAAGGGACAGTGACAGGGCAGGAAAATAGTGGGGTTTTCAGGGTATGTGGTGAGCTCTGGCACATAATAGGTAGTCCACCAGTGTTTGTTGAATAAATGAATGAATGACTGATATTCAAATTCCTTTTGCACATGCAGAAGATAGTACAGGCTACTTTGTTGTTCACTGGGAAAGTGCTAGGATCTTGTTTGGATTAGTCTCAATCTGTCTGACCATGACCATAGCCTCTGTGACAGTGATGTGAGTACTTATCCATAGATAAGTGTAAAGTCCACAAATTATCCACAAACTTCCATCTAGTTAATCATTTCAATTTTTCCTTTTGCTAAAACTTTTACCAGAGTTGTTATTCAAGGTAATCAAGTTGAGGGACACTCTGTCAATGGTCTAGCTGTATATAGGTTAATGGGGCATTTCTGAGGGAAACTAATAAATCATACGATGGCTAGGAACAAAAGGCCCCTTGGTAATCAACCCCTGAATAATTCAGAGTTGACTGTATCATGCAAGTGTCCACTTCTCGGGATAGGGAAGAAGAGGATTGTATGTATGCTCTGGATTCCTGGAAAGAAAATAACGATTAGCGTTCAAATTATTCCTGTTATACTGTAAACTGGCTATGTGAAAATGCTAATAATACCTTATGTTTGTATTAAACCCTTTACAGTTATGAAACTCATTCAAATTTTATTATTTTATTTAATTTGATCTTTACAATAACCCTGGGAAATAGCATTTGAGATAGCATTAAATAAAGAATTGAAGCTCAGATAGGTTAAATGGCTTTCTCAAGGTCAGGTGGCTTCTAAGTACTTGAATCAAGACTAGTACTAAGGTCTTCTGACTCCTAATCCGATATTCTTTTTAATATAAAGTTCCCTTGTCAGCGTATATATACGAAACTTCCCTAGACTGTATCAGAATAGGAGTATTTATTAATCTGCTACTTCAGATTCCTTAGTGACAAGGGATACAACTTGTTCCTGCAAAAGGTTATTTTTTCAAGTCCACATCCTTTGGGAGACTTGATGAGTTCTCTAGCTCTAAGCATCTGTGGTTCTGTGAACCAGGATGACCTAGCAGTGGTAAGCCCCCAGCTTGGTTTTAAAGTCTTGCCATCATGAAGCAAGTTGCTCCTGCTTCGAGGTACCAGAAGGCTCCATCTGGTCAGGCACTAGTTCCAGAGAGTGTTCCATGCGCTCAGGCAGGCTCACCACTGGATCCCATCCACATTTGGCAGCCAGTGGGCCCAGTGGAATACTCGTGATCGGGAACACAGTGATACCACACTCGCTTGGATTTCCACTCTCCTTTTGCACAGCTGCAGACAGAACTGCGGGGGTAGCTTATTTCTGGGCCTGGGGGATTGGTTTTCTGTTCCTGCGCCCTTTTTCTTCCGAGAAGGGGAACTTCTTGCGCCTTGGTGATTACCACAAACATTAACCCTGCTTCTGCTGCACACGTTTGCATCCAATTTCATCCGATTTCCAAGGCTAAGCTGCCCTTCCCCCCTCAGAGACAGAATCTGGCCCTTGGTGTAGGGTTTGTGACATCACAGTCGTTACTATGGTAATAGACTTGTTATAAACACAGAATAATAGCCCTGCTTTTACTTTTTTCTTTTCCCTCCAAGCAAATGAAGGGAATCACCATGATCTTTAAATAAGAATCACAGACTTTTCTGCAGTGGACAGAATAAGGTTTTGCCATATAGAGTCACCATTTAAAAAAAAAACTATAAGAATATAATGATAAGAATAATATTAGAAAATAATAGAAAGTATCAACCAATTCTCTTTTTACACAAACATTCCTTTATCCTTTCAGTTAGAATGAATATGAAAACCTCCTTCTTTGCTAATTTAAAAAACCACAGCGTGAGCATAGTCTGAAGTGGCAGAATATATATCAGCAAGAGTTTTGAAAGATAACTCAGGTTAATTACATTGTAACCTTGCTGTAATTCTTCTCATATTAGAGATTTTAATATGGGTTCAATCCTTTGGGACTTCATTCAGAGAGGGTTGTACCAGTAAAGGACTTTCAGCATGGATTGGAAGAGCTGTACAATAGTGAATCTCCATCAAAATACTTATGCCTGCTCTGCTCCCACGCAAGTTTGACTATTGAAGCAAAGCCATTCAAAATGAATTTTAAATACATTTTTTTTTTTTTTTACAAAGACCTTGTATTGGTCTTTATTGCTTTACAAGTGTAATAGCACCCAGTTCCACTGAGCAGACATCAGCCCTCTGCAGTGGTTGGGCAAGCTTGGGTTGCCTATTTCTGTTTAAAGTAACCAGCTGGGACTTGAACCAGGATTTTTTATCTCCTGCTCTTAGACTTGCTCCATGAACAACATTTTGCTCCCAAGACTTTAAAAAATCAGTAAAACAATTAGTGCAATTTGTTTTTGTTCATAAGGTAAAGATGAAATGCAAAGACTTTGCTAGTGAAAGTTTCACTGAGCCCAGTTGCAGAAAACACTGTGTATCTGGGAAACAATATTTTAGATCTGAGTCTTTTGTCAGGTTTTTCCAGAGGCTTATAACTTGCCTATTATAAGTCCAGAATCCCTCTAAATCTCTGAATACTTTAAAATAAAAATGAAATGTGAAAAAAGGAGGGAATATACTTCTCTGGATGCATTTCTATGGCAATTTTGAATAAAATGTCTCTTACCTCAAATGGTAAGTGACCTTATTCTTATTCCCCAGTATGTTCCCGTGTGTGAAGTGAAAGGCAGGGTCCATCCACACAGCACACACAGGTTTATGTGGAGGGACATGAGATTAAGCTTCTAAGACCAGCTTGATTTCCTTTGTGCAGGAGCGTCTTGCCTTTCTTGGAAAACAATGACCATTTCCTGTCTTCCAGGATGGTTTGCTTTCAGTGAGCTTTCCAAATTTGTGTTCAGTCATAGTCATGGAAATGTGATATATTTTTTCAGGCAAATCTTGAAATTCTTAAGGGGTTATAAGAACTGGGCTCTAAGGAACCATTAGCTTAATTGAGAATATGGAAACATTCACGTGATCTGCTAAGCTCTATGTGTATAGCTGAGTAGCCCACAGTTAATAAGCATGTTACTTTTTGGCTCTTGTATTTCTTACATGGAGTTGTACTTGCAGGGAAGTGGAAATCAGAATGTGGTTTGCATTATGATCATTATTTATTTTATCTGTTATTCAATATTCTTGGGGCTTGCATATGAATGCTGTATTCCAAATAGCCATTGAGAAAACAGGATTTAATAAAAATTGCTTTGCCATTTATTTATTTGTCCAACTTTTAAAATATGATTATTAAATAAAATTACCTAGAGTTAATGGGATTTGGATGACTTACTATTTATGTAGTAGATACATTTCTCAATAAAAAGAAGAGGTTCACTGAACCCTCAGATTTGGAGATTTTTCCAAACCGCTTAGGACAAGGACGGGAGGAATCATGGTGAATGACAGGAAGAGGAGTAGTTAGTAACAGTATTGATATAATCTCATCAAGCTAATATATTTTGAGCACTTATTATGGGCCAGGCATTGTGCTAATAGATTATCTCATCTAATTTTCAGAAAGACTCTGTGTGGATGCTATTATTAACCTTGTTTTACAGATGAGGAAACTGAGACCCAGAAAAGTTAAGCAACTTGCCTGAGGTCACACAGGTAATAAGTGGCCGAGCTGGTAGCTGAACTTAGGCACAATGTCTCCTTAACCCGTATTCATACCACCTGTTTATCCAAAACACTGTGTCAGTCTTTTAGTCAATAAGGTATTTACTGAATGTTCTTTATATTATACAAGATAATACAAATATATACAATATAAATAGAAATTATATATATGTATATGATACAAATATATATATCATCCCTGATCACCAAGAACTTACAGTGTACTTGATATATAATCAAAACATTATTCTATTTGACTTTGGAAAGTATGAAATAATTTTAGCAGCATTTGGAAGGTGCATGGTGGGAGTAGAAGGGCAGTTAAAGTGGAGTAGTAGAAAGTCTATAGGCAGATACTCAGGAACTGTTATGTTTGTACAGTTGGGGAGAAATGGCATCTGAAACATAATGTAAGCTAGAGATAGTCATTTGAAATTCAAAGTGATAAAAAAGACACAAAATGAAGCCATAAAATGTTAGCTACTATGACATGGGTCCTGTTTCATCTTTCTTTATACAATCAAGGGGTCTTGTAAAGGTGTAAGTCAAATTTCAGTATGTTCAGTCATTCTTAATGCCAAATGGAATGTGTAGTTTGAATGGTAGCATGATGTGGTGGAAAGACCACCACAGTAAGAACCAGGAGACCTGGATTGTTAATGCCAGCTCAGCCATTTATTGGCTGTCTAATCTTGGATAAGCCACTTAGCCTTTCTGAGCCTCAGTTTCCTCGTCTGAAAAATGATGTAGTTAACTAAGGTAATCTGTAATTTCCCTACATTTATAAAATCTTGGTTTTGTGACTTGTATAGTGAAATGCCTAGATGATTTAATATTTGAAAGGGTCTATTTTAATATGTCATAATATGTATTTGTTAATTGATTGAATATATTTAAAGCCAGTTACCTATGTGTGTAGTTACAGCAGCTGAAATTCTGATGGAAGATTTATGCTACTTAGGACAACTTTCAATGATTGTTAATTTTTACTCTGAAAGAGTCACAGATGTAGAAAACAAACTTATGGTTACCAAGGGGGAAAGAGGAGGGAGGGATAAGTTGGGAGACTGGGATTGACATATACATACTACTCCGTATAAAATATATGTAACTAGTAAGAACCTACTGTATAGCAGAGGGAACTCTACTCAATACTCTGTAATGACCTATATGGGAAAATAATCTAAAAAAGAGTGGATATATGTATATGTATAACTGTTTCACTTTGCTGTACAGCAGAAACTAACACAACATTGTAAATCAACTATACTCCAATTAAAATTAATTAAAAAAATAAAATTTAGAAAAAGTGCTAGAAAGGTGAAATATGAGTATATAAAAAGACTGTATCACCCGTATGTTATTAAACCTAATCATTTTTATATTATACATAAGTTGTGATCACTGGAAGTAATTCCCAGAATTTCTGCAAAAGAGAAGTCACATTACGTTGAATTTAATTTACCAAAACAGGCACAAGAATAGATAGAAAACCTGAGTAGTCCTACATTTCCTGAGTAGTAAGGAAATTAAATAATTAAATCATTTTACAAAGAACATTCTAGATCCAGATAACTTCAGTGTTAAATTCTATCATCTAAGGAAAAAATAAAAACAAATTTAGAGAAACTCTCCTAGAGAATAGAAATCGTTTTATGATCCCAGCATGACCTTGATCTCATCACATGACAAAGGCATTAGAAGTAAAAAATGATAATTTAATGTAATTAGATTACATTAAAATGGAAAACTTCTGTTTGACATGAACAATGATTCAAAAATCCTGAACAAAATCATAACAAACCAAAGTCAGTGATATAAGCAGTAGGATAATGCATCATGTCTAACTTGGATTTTTTTCCTAGGAATGCAAGGTTGATTTAAATTTTGAAAATTAGTCAATATAATTAACCACATTAACAGAACAAAATAAAGCTCATACAATATTCTCAAAAGATGCAGAAACACAATTTTATAAAAATTCAACACAATTAATAATAAAAACTCTTGGAAAAGTAGGAATAGAATGAAACTTCCATAATGTGACAAAAAATATCCACAAAAAACCTACAGCAAACATCATACTTAATGGTGAAATATTTAAAACTTTCCTTTTGAGATCAAGAATAAGATAAAGATAACCACTATCACTACTTCTATTTAATTTTGTACTAGAACTCATAGACAATGTAACAAGGCAAGAAAAAGAAACAAAAAAAATAAGATTTGAAAGGTAGAAATGCTATTTTGTTTAGAACCTCTCTCCCCCACCAATGAACAAATAAACTATTATAATTAATGAGTGCATTTATCAGGGTCTAAACCCCCAAGTCAGTACCCCCAAATCCATTATATCTCTATATACCAGCCACACACACACACGAAACCTTAAAAATACCATTTAAAATAGCATCAAACCATCAAATACCCAGAGGAAAAAATCTAACAAAATGTGTGCAGGATTGTTACACAGATAAGTATAAACATTGTTGAGAGAAATGAAAGAAAACCTAAATCAGTGAAGGGACACACCATGTTTATGGATTGGAGACTAGATATTCTAAAAAGGCAGATTCTTCCTAAATTGATCTATATATTTAATTCAATTCTGATAAAATTTCATCATAAAGTGTTGTGGAAATTAAAAAGCTGCTTCTAAAATATACATGGAGATGCAAAGGGGTAAGAGTAGCCAAGATTATCTTGAAGAAAAAAAGCAAAATTTGAAGACTTATACTATGAGATCTCAACATTTATTATAAGACTAGAATAATTATTAATTAATTCATATTATTAGTGTTAGTTGTTGCTGTTGTTGTTATTCTTCTTTTGACCATATTTAAAATTATCCTTCAGGAATCTATTGATCTATATTTGAGACATAAAAGAGGAAAGAACACTTTCTGTTTCATGTCAGTTCTCTTTTGGTTTAATTTTTGTAAAGAACCTTTTCTTGCAATTATGCAATATATACATTTTGGAAAAATGCATAAAACATAAATGTATCCTTTTACAAATAGTGATCCTTGTCTACTCACACCTTCTTTCCTCCAAGAGGTAACCACTTTTATGGTAATCATTACCTTTCTTTCTTCTATAGTTTAAACACCTCAGTATGCCTCCCTAAATAATATAGTTTATTTTTGCCTATTTTTGGACTTTAGATAATGAAATTATGGTAGCCAGCTTCCAAGATGGCCCCCAATTATCCTGGCTTCCTGGTGGTGTCTTCCTACATTGAATCAGGGATGGTCTGTGTGACCAACTTCTAAGGCTGTCGTAAAAGGTTATTGCAGTTTCTGCTTAATTCTCTCACATTATTCACTCTGTGGGAAGCATGAGGAAACTTAAGCAGTCCTATGAAGAGGACCATGTAGACAGGAACTGAGTCCTCCTACCAATAGCCAGCACCGACTTGCCAGCCCTGTGTCTGAACCATCTTAGAAGTGGATCCCCCAGCCTGAAGTCAAGGCTTCAGGTTACTGCAGCCCCCAGAGACCTTTGATTGTAACCACATGAGCAATCGTGAGCCAGAATTGCTCCAAACCACTCTCAAATATCTGATCCACAGAAACCATGAGCAGTAATAAATGATTTCTGTTGAATTAAAAAAAGACAATGAGATAATGACATAAAGATATACATATAAACCATTGCAATAGAATCCAGAAACAAATCTAAATTGATAACTTAATTTATGACAGATGTATTAGTCAGCTTGCGTTTCCATAATAAAATACCATAGCCTGGGTTGCTTAAATAACCAAAATTTATTTTCTCACAATTCTGAAGAATGGAAGTCCAAGATCAAGGTCATCAGGGTTGGTATCTGGTAAGAACTCTCTCTGTGAGTTGCCTTTTCCCTGTGTTCTTACATGGCAGAAAGAGATAGCAAGCTCTCTTGTGTCTCCTCTTATAAGGGCACTAATCCCATTAGACCAGGGTTCTACCCTCACAACCTCATCTAACCCTAATTAACTCTCAAATACCCCATCTCCAAATAGTATCACATTGGGAGTTAGAGCTTCAACTTGCATTTTGGAGGGACACATACATTCAGTCCATAAGAACAAAGGTGACAGTGTAGAGCAGTGAGGAAAGAATAGTCTTCTCAATAAATGTTCTTATGATAAAAAATGTATGTTGATTCTTTACACCATTCACAAAAATCAGTTCTAGATGGATTGTTGATCTAAATGCGAGAGTTAGAACCATAGAGCTTGTAGAAGAAAGCCTCAGAGAATATATTTATGATCTTGAGTAGGCCAATACTGCTTAAATTATATACTACAAGCACTAACCATAAAGAAAAAGGTTGATTAAATAGACTCTATTAAAGTTAAGAATTTCTGTTGATTAAAAGACATCTTTCAAAAAAATGAAATGGCAAATCACTGAGTGGGAGATATGTTTATAAAGCACGTTCCACAAAAGACTCACATTCACAATGTATAAAGAACCCCTAGAAATAAAAAAGAAAACATCCCAATAGCAAAATGAGCAAAAAATATAAACAGACACTTCACTAAAGAAAATATCCAAGTGGCCCATAAACATATTAAAAGTCGTTCAACCTCATTAGTCATTAGGAAAATAAAATTTAAAATCACAGTGAGACATAGCACAGGGAGATCAGCTTGGTGCTTTGTGACCACCTAGAGGGGTGGGATAGGGAGGGTGGGAGGGAGACGCAAGAGAGAGGAGATATGGGGATATATGTGTATGTATAGCTGATTCACTTTGCTATAAAGCAGAAACTAACACACCATTGTAAAGCAATTACACTCCAATAAAGATGTTTAAAAAAAAAAAAAAGAAACACAAAGATCCTCCAGGAGAGCCCTCCAATCTTTGTATTCTGCTCCACTTCAGTATTTACATGTATATGTTGTGATTTGAATACAGATATAATAAAGAAAAAAAAATCACAGTGAGATACAGTGCACAAACATTAGAATGGCTAAAATGAAAAAGACTGACAGTACGCAATGTTGAGAAGGACACAGACCAACTGGAACTCTCATGCATTGTTGCTGAGAGTGTAAATCAGTATAACCACTCTTGAAAGCTGATTGCCAATATCTATTAATGCTGAACTAAACATATCCTATTATCCAATAATTCCATCCTAGATATATACTCAACATAAATGTCTGTCTCTCTCTCCATATAATGTGTTTATATATATATATATAGCCAAAAACATTTGGAAGAACCTTTATAGGAGCATTTATTTATAATAGTTAAAAACTGGAAACAGTTTAAATGCTCGTCAACTGTAGTTAACATTGTCTCCTAGGGGTTCCTTGGATGGGCTTAGGTGGGTGAGTGTGGGCCTTGAAGTTGAATGTGAAATTGTGTGTATATTACATATGCATAATTCAGAGAAAAAAATCCTTGTCTCAAAAGATATTGAGTCCTTGACTTAATAGACTTTGACTTAGAGACCTAGGTTTCAAAATTTTTAAAAAAATTTAACTCCTTCTTGTCTTGATGTCAGCAACTAAACCCTAGAATGTAATTTTAACATTTTTATCCTATGTCTAGTCTGTTCATAGCTTTCTCACATGGAGTATTTAAAATCTCATCATTCCTTATTATTAAGGAATTATCATCTATTTACGTGAATTATATCATGGTGAAGCCTAAAAATTAAGTTATAGGCATGAGACATAAATATCTCTCACAGTGGTCTACTTGAGAGCTGCTTTTGATACCGTGTAAAGTGGAGAGAAATGAAGGGGCACTGGGTGAGTGACAAAAGTAGGATACACATTACTCTACACCAGTGGCTCTTATCAGGGGGTAAATTTGCCCCCCCCCCGGGGACATTGGGCAATATCTGGAGATATTTTTGGTTGTCACAGCTGGGAGAGGGGGTGGTACTGGTGTGTAGAGAGTAGAGGCCAGGGATGCTGCTAAACCTCCTACAATGCACAGGACAGTCCCACACAAGGAATTATCTGGCTGAAAATGTCCATAGTGCCATGGTTGAGAAACCAGGCTCTATAGTGATGACAACTCTGAGTATGGGACACCTCTTATGTGCCACCCCAGATCCTCTTGGCCCCATAGTGACTGCTATAGTACTTTGACAGCTTGGGTGTGTGCATTCTGAAAGGACCTTGCCTCATGCTTGTGGCATATGTCCTTAGCTTCTTGCTCTGGGACTTCCCTGGTACGGCCGCACGAGTTTCGTGTAAATCTTTTTGGCTGCATGCCCACAAATGCAAACCAGAAATATAGGGGAATTAACACACTAGGTCAATGGGGCATAGATGTGATGAATAAATTCTTTCTCCTTTTTGTCCCCTGGGTAAAGAGTTATGAAATGTATGTCACATACTCCAAAGATTGTTCTTTATGATTGAATACCAGTCTTCCTTAATCGTGGCCAACTTAATATCACATCATTACATTGGCTCTTCATCCTCCCCAGGTTCATTCCCCTTGTCCCCACCACTACTTCCTGGAATCACACGCCCAGTAAACCAGCTGCATGCAAATCTTTGTCTCAGATTCTGTTCTCTGGGAAACTCGGCATAAAATACCATGGGTGTGGAGGTCCACACTGAAAGATCAGAAATTAATGGAAAATAATATAAAAAGTTAGAATTTTATAAACATTCATGTTTGTCCCTTTAAAGTGAAGCATACATATATAATAAAGGATTAAAAAGAGGGTACCAGATTTGTGGTGGTGCAAATATTGGAGAGCTTAGAAAGGTCCACTTCTAAAATTGTCCCATCAGCCAAAGAATTTTCTAAGCCTCTTGTGGTAAGGGCAAGGGACAATAGTGGTGGCCCTACAGAAGGAGAAAAAAGGAAGGAAATGAAGTGAGGGGTTCAAGAAAAAAAAGGAAAAAGATTACTCCTTGGCTGCACTCCTTTAAATGGATCTTGTTATTTTGAGAGATTTAGAGTCCTAGATTTTTAGTTAGAAGGGACCTAGGAGATCATCTAGCTAAATCTCCTCTTTTACAGATGAGGAAAATGAGGCTGGAGAGAGTAAATGACCTTCTCAAGGTCACTGAGTTGCTTTCATGGCAGCAGTAGGGACACCATCTAAACATGGATTCTAAATCACACACCTCTGTGATCCATGAGGCAGCCTGGAACTTGTCTTGGCATTCTATAAACTCTTTTTGGGGGTATGACCTAGCTAGGATTTTAGAACACCCTGCCCCAGATCACCAAAGAGCTAAGATGCTAATACGAAATAAGAGGAAATGTCAGCTGTACTTCCCTTTGCTTGTAGAGGGTGGATGTGTTTCTGGAATTAACTTAGACTTGACTGAACTGTTTGCAATTAATTATTTGAAGGTATAAATAAAGTTTGGTTAAGAGAGAGGAGTGATGGTGAAGTTGGTAACTCGTATTATTCTAGGGGCATTCCCAATGCTGACTTCTCAAAGTTCTTGTTAAATTGAGAAGACTTAGTTCATGGACTTGGCCAAGGAGAGTGGAAATAACGATTGCATTCTGTTCTGGGGCTTTTCACTGGTGTTTCCCTCTAAGGTAACTTTGTTCTGAGTGATTAGCAAAGATGGTGCCCTTGGCTTCCTCCCCCACCCCCTGCCCCCGCCCTGGACATCCAACCACCCAAGGTACATCTAGTAAGGATTCTGCTTTTTCTTCTCCTTATGCTGAGGCCCAAAGTCAGACATTTCATTCTAGTGAATAAGACAGATATGGTCCCTGTCTTAAGTAGCTCACAGTCTGGTGGAGGAGACAGACATTAAAAAGAAATCTCAATCAAGTGTGTTGATGATCAAGTCCAGGGTGCTTTGGGATCTGACCAGGTTCAGGGTCAGGAAAGGCTTCCATAGGAGGACGTTTAAGATATGGAGGAGCAATAGGACTGAACTGGTCAAGGATTTTGAGGTTGTGGGCGAGGGAGGAAGCAGCACATGGAAAGACTCAGAGGAGAGAGCCTCAAGGAAAGCAAAAGAAGCCACAGGCCCGAGAGTAGACAAGCTGTGAGACTGGCCTCGTCCTGGGAGCCATGGAGAGGCCATGCTGAGGAGTTCCAACTTCTGGAGGGCAGTGGATGCCACTGGAGGGTTTTGGGCAGGTGAGAGCAGTGATCAGACTTGTGTTTCACAAGAATTCCTCACCTCCAGAGTGGAGGGAATGAGCTAGATGGGAGTGAAATGGGAGGCCACCTGTAGTACGGGTGAGAGGTGTTGGTGGCTTCACTGGAATGGACAGCAGTAAACTCCTTGAGGACGGGTCTCGTATAGCCTAGAGTAACACCTGGTATGCAATTAGACTGGGTAAAGAGTAATTGAATGAATGAATGCAATATTATAAAAATATTTAGGAGGACCTGGTGATTAATCAGAATGTGGGAGGTGAAAGGGGCAGGAAAGATACCAGATTTCTGCTAGCAGGTAACTGCATGGATGCGTGGGCCAGGAACTGAGATGGGAAACACAGTGAAGGGACAGGTTAGGGGAAAGGTGTGTATATAGCTTTGGACATGACAGGTTAAGATGCTGGGAGGCAGTTGGAAATAAACTGAGAAGTAACTGTGTTGATTTGGAAATCTTCATCTTATGGATGGTAGCTGGAGTCACAGGAGTGCATAAATACTATGGCCCAAGGGGACTATGCAGAGAGAAGAGAGGACTCTGAAAGGTTTCAGTGGGTGTGACCCTCCCCCTTTCCCATAGTGGGGCTGTTCTGGCACGTGATGTCCCATCACATTCCCAAGTAGGGATTGGCATGGGGCCCCTTCAGAGAGCCCCTCAATCATTAATCATTCTCATTCAAGAAATCTAAATGAATATTTTAAGATGGGAAGGTGAAGAGGGGAGTAAATTATCTTTTTGACAGTGTTCCAGCAGGTTCATCTTGGTTCTTTTAACAAATTTAGTTGAGTGAAGTTCTGCCCACTCTTCAGTCTGCTGAAGGAGACTGAAGAGGAGGGGCTGAGGGGGAGACAGTGGTGCTTGATGCGAAGGCTTTACCCTCCCCACGTGTCCCTTTGACCCCCGGTCTCTAGCCTGTCAGTTCCCCTCCCCTAGGATGGTAGCCCCAGCAGGTATGCTGCTTAGTAGAACTGCCTGGAATGCTGAGAGGTGGGACTTGGTGTGCTGGTCAGTCACACTGCGGCTGCTTATACCTGCTTTGTGGTCACCAAGAACACCTGGCTCCTGTGACACCCCCAGTGGTGACAGAGCCCTGGGAGCAGGCCTGGTTTTCCCACGGTCCTTTTCTACTGCATTTTGGCATTTTATGCTAGGGGCAGCCATGGAAACTTCCTTGAGGATTGGGATCGTGTCTGTCTTGTTTGCCAGCGTATTTGCAGCCCCTAGTATAGTGCCTGGTGCAAAGTAGAGTAAATAAATGAATCCTTTGTCTACAATTAAGGTTTCCCCTCTGGGGAGATTTGTCAACCACTGCGGGGCCCATTAAGTGTAATTAATGGGACAGCCAGATTTCAGAAGGGGAAATCAGCCCTTCAGATAAGTAGTGGGTAATGGGTATACTTTTCCTGTGCTGAAGTCCTATATAAAGCAGCTTGACCCTTTAGTCCTAATATGCTGCTATTTGTGTTTCTTTGGAGATGATGCCCCTCTATGCAGGGCAGGGGCTTGGAATTGCTTTTCCAGCAGTGATGCATGTGCTCGTGTACACTTTTTGACCTTGCTCCCTTGTCCCTAATCATGTGCATTTGTTGGCTAGATGCTGGGACTCAGTGTGTGGACTTTAGCCACGTGGGAGAGAAAGGTCAGGTGGAGAGCAAACCCATCATTGTCCCAGGGCACCTGAGATTGGACAGAGGGTCAAATCCAGGACTCAGGGATGGGGGACAAGAGTTTACTCAAGCTTCTTTTCCATTGCAACCAGCCAGTGAACATGAATTATCCAGTCTATTAAGAGGAGTGTTACTCTCCCATTGCCTTATTATTGATCTCTGCCATTTTCTCTGTAGGACTTTACAGGAAAAGGGTTGCCTTCTCTGTATATGATGCCTATAGCAGACACCACAGGACTTAGTGGACCATGGGTGTCTTTGTTCAGTCTGGTGGTGTTTATTGAGGGCTGGTGGGTGTTGGTCAGCAAACCCAGCACTGGCCACATGGCTGCTGGACTTCTCCTTCTGCCCAGTGCAGACAAACTCCTGGCAATGGAGGATCCAATTCTGGGCAACAGAGGAGAAACCTTCCTGATAATTAATGGCCCACATGGAAGTGCTCATGCTTCAGCACTAATGTAGGGTAGTAGAGCAGAACATCCCAGGGAGACGTCCTTAGAAATCCAGTCTTGTGGATCCTCTGTGAAAATACCTGTCCCTGGTCAAATTTGTGAAATACAGCCATTCTTATCTCCCTCTTGAAGATTTCTAATTACACATTGGTGGAGCCCAAAAGTCTTACAGTAAAGAACTTGTTGTTTAGCCCAGTGTTTTCCATAAATATTTGACCATGGAAGTCTTTAAAAAAATAACACCCCTTTAAGTATCCCATGGTATTAGTGTTCTGTGGGGGGTGTATTTTGGGAAATGTTGCATAGAGGATTCTGGGTTTTCCTTACTCTTAAGTTCTATCCTCTTCCTTTCTTATTCCAGCTTCTTAGGGTGGGTACATAGGGAAGACAAACTCTCTATAATGAGTACTGAGACGTGGAGGTGAGATTGTCGAGGAGACTTATCAGAAGTCCCTACTCTGGCTAATCAGTGAAAGTATTTAAGTTAATGTCAAGGAGCTGCAGACACATGTGCTTAGTAGTGTCTGTTAAAGAATCCAAGTTCAGTAAGGTATTTAAGAGAGAATTACTATTTTGTGACTTTATGGGATCTCTCCTTTTATTACCTTCTTTGTTCGAATGTTGAGAAAATAAGTGAGGAAGGGACACTGGAAGTAAAGCAAAATCACTTTGAATTTGACTACAGAGTCAATTTTCACAAAGAACTCTTTGGACTTTTCCCTGGTATGCTTTGACTAGAGACACAGGTAGATGAATTCTCTGAATTTGGGTGAGTTACATTCTTATATTTTGGTGATTGTTTTAGTCTCACTCTTAAATCTGTCCTTTCCTTTTCATTTCTACTGTTAGAAATGTTATTCTATGGGTTCAGAACTTCATCTCCTTTCCTCTGCATCCATCCATCCATCCATCCATCCATCCTTTTATTCATTCATTCAACATAGCTTAAGCATTGCTATTTACTAGTCACTGAACACACAAAAGTGAATGAGTCATTGAGGCTGCTCTCATGTTGCTTATTTCTAAGATGTGGAACAAGAGTCCAGTCTTCTGAATTCTGATCCACCCTGCTGGGGTAACATTTCTCAGCCCGTCTCTGCTCCTGTCATGTCCTGTGAGAAATGTTTGGGAGCTCCTCATTACCTGTGGAATGAAGAGGAACCCCTTCCACCCCAGAGCAAGATGATATTCAAGGGACTCCTCATGCAGGCCGCACCAGCCCCAGTCTAATTCCTACTTTTCTCTTCATGCAATTGTGGTAGCTGAGCTACTGCAGGGCTCCTCCCCATCCATGAGTGTGTCTGCCACTTCCTGACTCCTGGTCCTTTGTCCTTTCCCTCCTTCTCTTGAACTTTCTCCCCCTCCAAATCCTTCAAGACCCAACTCACAAGCTGTGCTCTCTAGGCTCAAAGAGGCTTCTGAACTCCTCTCTTATCACATTCTCCCTGTCAAATGATGGGTCACACACTTTTCTGCCTGTTCCCTTGGGAGCAGGGCCATGTCCTAGTCAACTCATCGTTCTTGACCAGTGACATAACACAGGGACCTGCACCTGGATGTAAATGTTTAATTCATTTTGAAGTCACATCTTTTACAAATACGTGTGTGTATGTGACCTGTATATATATATATGTATATACACACAGACACACACATATATATACACCCCATGTATATGTATCATATATATAAATAATTTAAAATCAGCTAGAAAACTTCCATTAGAAAATTGAAAATTAATTTTAAATTCCATCATTTTCCTGTCATTTTGTGTAACACGTGCTCATTCCTTTTACATACTGGAACCAAATTTTAGTTTATATATAGCAATTTAGATTTTATTTTGGGGTTAAGTACTACTCTATTTAGAGGGGTGTTGACTATTTAAAATCTTGAAATCGCTTCAAATAATTCTATTTCCAAAAGAAAAATAGGGATAATTTTAGGTACTATAAAGAATCATAATTGTATGGAACTGCTATCATTTAACTGCATCTCTCCTTTTAATGAGAAATAAGTGCAATAAAACTGTATTAATTCAGACTCTATTCTTTGGCAATTTTTGATAGTTCAGTTACCAAGGTGGCAGACATTTTCAGTTGTTACTATGATATTTCTTAAAAGAGCAAACTTCTCAGGTGTGTAGAAAGATCCACCCATGTGTGGATAGTTGATGTGATAATTACAAAGAATTCCCATCTATTAATTACAGAATATCTGGCAGTACAGTGATATATTTGGCAACACCCTGTCAACTATTAATTCAAGTTAAGTAATTTTTAAAAAGAATAAATGTAAGTGAAGCTTTTATTAAATCTAATGGCTTTCTTCTTAAATAGCCTGAGTTATTGAAATTTAACCAATTACTGGGTTTTTCTTTGTATTCAGAGTTAGTGAGTCTACAGATGTCATCCATTGGTGGGGGATGTGATTGAAGAGACTGGTGCCTGCTCATTGGGCCTCTCCAGATTGCACACAGCTGACACCTACCCTTTTTTTTTTAACATCTTTATTGGAGTATAATTGCTTTACAGTGGTGTGTTAGTTTCTGCTGTGTAACAAAGTGAATCAGCTATACATATACATATATCCCCATATCTCCTCCCTCTTGCGTCTCCCTCCCACCCTCCCTATCCCACCCCTCTAGGTGGTCACAAAGCACGGAGCTGATCTCCCTGTGCCATGCGACTGCTTCCCACTAGCTATCTATTTTACATTTGGTAGTGTAGATATGTCCATGCCACTCTCTCACTTCGTCCCAGCTTACCCTTCCCCCTCCCCGTGTCCTCAAGTCCATTCTCTACGTCTGTGTCTTTATTCCTGTCCTGCCCCTAGGTTCTTCAGAACCACTTTTTTTTTTTTTTTTTTAGATTCCATATGTGTGTTAGCATACGGTATTTGTTTTTCTCTTTCTGCCTTACTTCACTCTGTATGACAGTCTCTAGGTCCATCCACCTCACTACATATAACTCAATTTTGTTTCTTTTGATGGCTGAGTAATATTCCATTGTATATATGTGCCACATCTTCTTTATCCATTCATCTGTCGATGGACACTTAGGTTGGTTCCATGTCCTGGCTATTGTAAATAGAGCTGCAATGAACATTGTGGTACATGACTCTTTTTGAATTATGGTTTTCTCAGGGTATATGCCCAGTAGTGGGATTGCTGGGTTGTATGGTAGTCCTATTTTTAGTTTTTTAAGGAACCTCCATACTGTTCTCCATAGTGGCTGTATCAATTTACATTCCCACCAACAGTGCAAGAGGGTTCCCTTTTCTCCACACCCTCTCCAGCATTTATTGTTTGTAGATTTTTTGATGATGGCCATTCTGACTGGTGTGAGGTGATACCTCATGGTAGTTTTGATTTGCATTTCTCTAATGATTAGTGATGTTGAGCATTCTTTCATGTGTTTGTTGGCAATCTGTATATCTTCTTTGGAGAAATGTCTATTTAGGTCTTCTGCCCATTTTTGGATTGGGTTTTTTGTTTTTTTGATACTGAGCTGCATGAGCTGCCTGTAAATTTTGGAGATTAATCCTTTGTCAGTTGCTTCATTTGCAAATATTTTCTCCCGTTCTGAGGGTTGTCTTTTCGTCTTGTTTATGTTTTCCTTTGCTGTGACACCTACCCTTTTCTTATGGCTCTAATTGCCAGTAATTCTAAGGAAGGCTCATTTACATGAAGAATGTGCCTACTTTCTCTCGATTGATCCTCACCACAGCTAGAGTTAGGGTGGGCATTACTATCCCTTAAGTGACTTGCCCACATCACACAACTAGAAGGGGCAGTATTAATACTTTCACCAGTTTCCTCTGTCTCCATCTCTCCATACTCCATCACAGTGTCTTTCAAATAATAGTGACTTAGGTTCACAAAGGAGTATATATTTGTTACCTCATTTGCTTAACAAAAAGTCACCCCCTTGAGCTGTAATAAGTGGATCTGCCTGTTGCTTTTCTTTTCTAGAGATCCCTAGCGATATGCCATTCCTCCCACCTCCTTCAACTTCTACTGTGCTTTAAATTCACATCTAAAAGTCATTCTGAAAATATCTGAAATTGTGCTACAGTATGATCAGACAGTAGTTTTTCTGTCCACTCTGCCTTCACTTGGCAGCCCTCAGCTTGCTCTACCTATATGCCCAGGGCTAGACATTAGCAAAGTAGTGACCAGAGGCTGCTTTTGTCCTAGCCTCTCCCATCTCTGCCCTCCTCTTTTCTCATTGGAGCCCTGTCCTTAGCCCTTCTCCTCACTCTCTGTGAAAACTTGTTCTTCAGAAAGAATCACTCATTTTAAAGCATAAATCATTATAGACAAATACATATCGAGCCTTCTTGCTTTCAGGGAATTTGTGTTTTAATAGGATATAAGAAATATTTAGCCCAGGAAATTACTCTCTAATGGTAGAATTAAATTTTTGTGAGCAGTTGAGGATACTTTTTGAAGCTAGGATATTCTTATTGGCATCTTTGAAGTTACACATGTAAGTGGTTCCCCACTTCACCCACATGGAAAGTCAGTCTTATCCATGTCCTGCTGTGACTGCCCTCCCTTACCAAAGAAAAAGCTGGGAAGAGTATTGCTTGCCTGTGAGTAGAATGACTGCTTCCTGAGATCCAGGTATATTGGTTCTGTCTCATCATTTAATGTTCAAGTGGCACTTGCTGGTGAAAGTTCAGACAGAATGTTTGCAGCAAATCCAAGTCTCATAGTCATAAAGAAGTAAAGGCTTGCACTGTGGACCTTTAACTTGTTTTTTAAAAAATCAGTCAACAAATATCGATTAACACTTCAGCTGTCTCCTCAAAGACTTTTTGACCTTTTGGATTCCATTTTCTTTGTCTATTAGTGTGTCATGGAGCAGTGTGCTGTGTAAGTAGCAGAGTCTGTGACACCTTTTAGTCCTTTTTGTGGAGGGACGTCTGTGTGGATGGTGTATAGTCTCACACATTTAGAAAGGCTGTGGTCTCTAAGGTGTAGTGGTCAAGAGCTTGGGCTCTAGAGTCAGATGCCCTGGTCTTCATGTTGGCTTTGGTATGTACTGGCTGTGTGATTTGGAGCAAATCACTTAATCTCTAAACCTCACTTTCCCCATCTGCACAATGGGGATAATGTTAGTGCCTGCCTGCGGGGTAGTGGCTGTGATTAAGATTAAGTGATGGATTTAAAGAATTTAGCACTGTGCCTGGCACTTATTAAATAGTAAATAATGGCTAACTATTATTATTTTCCTTTTGACTCAGTGGTCCAGATTTTCTCTGGGTCTCCCTTATGTTTATTTCTGGAACACAGGGAATTGTACAGAAGCTTCTATAGGACTCTTAAATTAGAGTCTCTATAGAGACTTTTAAATCACACTGCCTTAAAGTTTTTGGAATTCAATTATTCCAAGAAGGGCTGCAAAGAAAGCAAACTTTAATTCTAGTTTTTTGCCTGCCTTTCAAGCCATGTCTTTATTCTGTTCTTAAATATAGCTTCTTCAACAAATAGACTGATAGGGTGTTACCTGTGCTTTCATCTCATGGCGTGGAGAACACACAGGAATCACTTCAGATTGTCTTGCAGCTTGTCTCATATAATTCAAGTCTTGAAATGATTATCTGGACATGTGCATTCTAGGAACTGCTGGAAGAGAGAAACATCACCAGCAGATACTTTCAGACTTTTTTCCTCAGTCTTGGATTCCCATGAAAGTTACAGAGGGGTGGTAAATCTGCAGTTTAATCACTTGGGGTCCGTTAAGGCCCTCCTGATTTTTTGGGCTCTGGTCAGGTAAGCTAGTATGCATGTTCATAGCCAATTAAAATGCCCCTAGAATGGCCATCCTTATTTTTGAGTCACCAGATAAAGCAATCTCTCAAACAGCTTCAGCAAGGCATTCCAGAAATGCTTGACTTCATACTTTTCTGCACTATGATAAATAAATACAATTTTGATTTTATCTCAGAGTAGTTAATCTAAATTTCTCCTTCTGGGGTGTAACGTAGAATAACGTTCTATAGCTCTTTGAACGTTAGATTGGAAAGAAAATGCCCTAAATATTTTGCTTAATTAAATCCTAAAGAGGTGGTACAAACTTTTCATGATTAACTGAAACATGCATATTTTGACTGATGCATATTTATATGATATTATCATATGAAAAATTTATTATGTTATATAAACTATTCAATTTGGGAATGTGATTTAACGCTGTAAGCGTTTTGCATTTGTTGCTGCATTGTTCATTATGAAAAATACACAGGATAATAATGGCTGTAAGGAAAAATCTGTTACGTGAATTCTCTTTGAGGTAATCTCATCTCTAATGGCCAGGACCTTTTGCCTAAATATAAGAAATCAGGTTTTTCCCTAGTTTGAAGAAATATTTTTTAAATAAAAAAGTTTTGAAAGCAGATAAGGTTCAGAAAGCTAAAGGGCTGGGCCCTTTATTTTGCTAATATAAAGCATGCACACAATTTCTGGGTTTCAGATTAAAAAAAAAAAAAAAGATGTGGTTGTTGAAATGAACCTATCCCCTTGGCTTTAAGCACTTAAGAAGAGCTCACTTTTCTAGGGGTGCAGTCACATTGTTTAAGATGGGGCACCATCTCATGTCTGGTGGCAGAATTTTGAGCTAAGTTTTAGCTGACAAAATTAATTTTAATAATCACAGTTCTTTCTTAATTTCTAAATATATTAATAAAAATGACTTTTATAAGACTAGAATATCTGAGATATCTGAAAATGTTTTCTTGAACTTTTGGAATAATCCCTCTATCAGACTCTTCTTTGGAGCATTAGCTATTGATAGCAGTTTGGTGACAGAAAAGGAGGTGTCTGATGGAAGTTTTCTAAAGGGTTTGCCTTTATGAAACAGAATTTTATGAAAAAAGGATGGGGATACTGAATTATTTAACAAGGCAGATCCTAACCACCATCCTAAGAGTTTTCCAACTGCCAGATACAAAAGTACGCGATTTCTTTTGTCTCATCTTCCCGTTTTGTTACTTTGTAGTACAAATGATTTATAAAAATAACCTGCTTTAAAATTCTACTTTTTGTTTATTTGTTATCTCTGTTGTAAGAAACTACCCTTGCCTCCCCTAAAAAAAAGACAAGTAGGTCTGTGTGGTGATGATGGAGTAAAGCGTGAGAAAGACCCGTGAGTGGCCTTTTTGCCCCAGGCATCATTCCTTCAGGCCAGGCCAGAGCTCAGGCCCGCTGCCCAGTCTTCTTATAGCTTTGCTCTCTACCCTCTGTCATCTCAGTTTTAGTCTATGATAGTTAAAGATCTAGGACTAAAACACTTACATTTTTTTTCCCCCAAAGCAGACTATTGAAAGGAAGAAACTGAAAGGGGAAACCTAATGCATGTTCTAAAGTGAATCCTTGGGAAGTGGGTTCTCCTCGTTGAACTCTGTGGCCAAATAATTTCCCCCATAAAATCTTTTTTTCCTTACAGATTTCACCAGAATCAAGCTTATTGCCAACGGATCATTTGTGAGAGTTCTGCTGTATCATATTCTTTTTCAGGAATTTAAGATTTTAAAGCAGCTAATCGATTGGGAAAATAGAAACTATTAGTGCTAGTTAGTTTAGTAATGATAGATGATTATTTTCTAAATATAGTCTTTCTAATTTAATTTTTAAAACTCCTCCATACTCTAAGGTAAATTATAGAGTCTTGTTAATTTTTCATACCATGTAAGATGTCTGTATGTAGATAGATGCCATATTAGAAATCATACAAAATATAAATAAATCTTTTTTTTGAATAGAATAAATTATTAAATGCAGTCATTGTATGACATTTGAATTCATGTTATGACTCCATTTAAAGAAAGTTATTTTATCAAAAATGTTTGATTAACATCAAAGGTTGCCTTTTACACTGTCTCATTTGATAATTAACAATAAATTACAACATGTAATTTGTGAAATAAAAATGATCATTAAAATGACATTTATTCCATTAAGGTAAATAAAATGCTTTACATAGTTCTGAATGATGACACTCAGGGGGAAAAAATGCCATATCACTGCACTACAAATTAGTTTGCTTCTAATTTTGCAGGCTGATGACCGCACTGCCTCAAACCAAATCTTTTCCCTGGAAATGGAATGATTGCATGACAGACTCTATGAACCATGAATATGTCAACAACTCATGGCCTTGCTTAACTCAGACCAGGCCTTGCTTAGCAATTAGTCTTTGGGGGATTTTATTCAGAAATCAGACAACAGTATACCAGAGCTTGTTGGGGATTTTATGATTACCAGTCATATCTGGAGCATGAGTCTGGGTTAGTACAAAAAAAATTCATAAAGGAGGAATAGATGCACCTAATAGTGGCAATCAGTCATACACACACACACACACACACACACACACACACAGAGTCAATGGGGAAGACTGAGAAAACGTAAGATATAGTGAAAGCCCCTAGGAGGCAGCAAGAAAATATTTCTTAGACTTCTACTTGTAGTCTCTCCTACAGTCACTCCCTGTAAAGAGACCACTGTTTCCCAGACTTCAGTCATTTGAATATCACCATCACATTTTTGTTACAGCGTCTTACCACCTGCACTATGATTTCCTCAATATATTTTATTAACTGACTCACTTTAAAAGCCTTTCTTTGTTTTAAGCAGTAGTATTTGTGATATCCTGGGCTTGTTGTGCTAGTAAAACTTGTTTTCTTCTCTTACAAAGGAAAAGAAATACAGTAGTTTAAATATTGAAAATATCTGCATACCACCTAACATTATTCTGAGCATTCCCATGACGTGGGTAGCAGGTGCTACAGGAGCTGCAAGGACCACCAGTCTGGCTGAGAATGATCTGGGCAGATGTGTGACCTCAGGCCTCATGGCTGACACCCCCATTACCATTCCTCCATCCAGGGACCACGAACCATATCACATGGAGGGGAATTTAAATCAGGCCTGCGCCTCCCCGAGGACAGCAGTGCGGGAAGGCTGTATCACAGCTGACTGTTGTGTGAGCCAGGATGGTGCCTTTTCATCGTGAGAAGATGGCCACTCACATCTTTCCTTTCTTTGAGTAACAGTATCACTCGGGAACCATTATATTGCAAGAGTAAACAACACCCCCTTTCATGTAACAGTAATAGGGAACAGGTCAAGATTGAGCCTGGCTCCTGACTGTCCAAGTTCACATGAGGGCATCACATTTGTAGGTTAGCACTGGGCGACCCACCCAGTGTGGATCTTGTAGGCTGTCAGCAATACCTTTGAAGAAATGGGTCACTTTACAAGCTTCATTAGTACTGAGCCTGGTTTAACCAGGCAGAATAAGCATTTGTACCAGGATACCAAGTGCTAGGAATCCTCATGGCTCTGCAGTGATGCTCTGGTTTTTAAATAAATGATGTCTTTTGGAAACTTAGGAGACAACCAAAAAAAAAAGAAAGAAAAGAAAAAGAAAAAAGCACTGAGTCTTCCCACCAAGAGCTGGCTATCTACTAGGTCAGAAAGTGGTGAGGTACTGAAATTAAGATCAGACCTCAAGTAGCTCTGTGAGGTTCAGGGTGTGTCTAAGTTTGAAGGGATGTTTGCTTCTGATATGAACATTTTTCTTATACTTTTATTATAGAAGATGATGTGTCAAATGTACAAATAATGTGTGCCTGGTGCCAGAAAGTGGGAATCAAGCGCTATTCCCTGAGTATGGGAAGTGAGGTGAAAAGCTTCTGCAGCGAGAAGTGCTTTGCGGCCTGTCGACGAGCCTACTTCAAGAGAAATAAGGTAAGAGCACCGTAGAGAGAGGCGGCCCACGCAGGCCTCACCACCCCGTGCGCATGCGCCTCTTAGCTTCTAGCCGAAATCACTGCGCACCCCGTACTTTTATTCTTTCTGTTTTGTCTGTTCTCTTTCTCTGTCATGCTTAACCTTCTGGAATAAGGAACCCTCTTCTAATGTGTAACCTGCTCTTCAGTTTCTCTTGTCTTGGTGTTTGAATTCTGAGAGGGTGAATGAATCTGATGAGGACATGGTGGTCGCAGCTGGTACCCTAAGTTACAGTGTCTCTCCAGCAGTAGAGTACTAGACTAGGGTCCATGAAAGATAAGTGGTAGAGATTTCTTATCAAGGCTGAGAAACTAGCCACAGAAGCATGGCCAGAAAGCTTTAGTCCGCTCGGCTTTATACTTGTTCCCATTGCGAATATTGCTCTGGCTCTTTCCAAAATCTGATCCACAAATTCTAATCAAGAAAAACGTCAAGTCTTTCTTGACACCTTACGTTAAAGTTGACTGATATTGAGAAAAGATGAAATAATGAATACATGAACCAACCTTGCTCACAGCCAAGCGTTTGTGAGAAGCATGGTGGATGAACACAGGAACAGCCGTAGTTATGGTTTCTTTGTTTGTTTGTTTTGTTTTGTTTTAAGACATCTCAGATATAAAAATGTCCTTTTAGAATAGCATTAGCCACCATTGATGGGAAATGGAATGCATGATGTTTTTACAATCAACACACACATACACACACAGCTAATTTCTTAATCTTTTAAGAACTGCTATTGCATTTTGCCACCAATTACTGAAATAAATTGCTAGTTCTTGATTATTTTCCATTGATCTGTAAATCTTCCTTAATTCATAAAATCATCCACATTTTGCTAAGCATTTCCATTTCCATAATACAAGATCAGAATCTGTCCTTATTTGAAGCAAACAATTACTACTTTTTTAAGTCTGTTATTTGTAATCCTGAAATGCTAATTTTGTGCTCACTGCATTGCAAGAAGCACTGTTGCAGCAAATTATCTCCTGCAAATTTGGGTCACATTATTCTGCCAAAAAACATAATGCCGAAAGAATTAGGCTGCAGAATTCAGCGGGGTGGAATTTTAGTAGCAGTCTCTAAGAATTAGGCTCATAATCTTCACTGGAACAGGGAGGCAAGTAAGGAAATTGTCTGGAATTCTTTTGGGACAGTCAACAGTTCACTTTCCCTTGGGAGGGGCCGGTGAAGCTTCAGAGGAGGGTAGTTAGAGCAACGCATGGGAGACACGTTTTGTTTTAATATAGGGGGATTAAAATGATCTCAGACCCTGGGGCTCCCGTTTTTAATGCTGAGCACTGGGGTAACAATCACAAGAGTGGACCCAGTGCTTTCATCTTCAAAGCCTTACTTACCACAACAAAATACTTTGCATTCCATCCCAGAAGATGGCTATAGAACAGGGGTTTTGGTCTCTCTCTGATTCTGAAGGGTTATGCGTCTGAATCTTGATGGACTGCCTGTAGTGAATAAAATCAAGCAAGATGAATTTGTCACAATCCCGGTGATACATGTTACACTTTGTATAGTGATCCAACTTTTTAAGGCTTTGATGAAAGGCACCTGATTGAATTTGAAAAAACAGTTCATAATAATATATATATGTATAATATATATCATATATACAATGTGTACATATTTGTAATTATAAAGTTTAAGGTCAAACTGAATTTAAACTTCCACAGCATACAGTTTTGAAAAATAGATAACTGGGAGCCAAGATAGGAATTAGTATTTGGAATACTTATAGTAGGTAAAATCAGCGAGGGGAGAAAGACCATTACTTTTCACTTCCTGCAAGGAGTTATTGGGGTAGTTCTTTGAACATCCTGCAAAACCTGGGAGTCGCAGTGGCTTGAAGTTTAGCCAGTGGCTTTGAGAGCTGATCCCAGCAGCCCATTAGTGTACATACAATACCTGTCTTCTCTGCAATCTTCATGCTTATTTATGTATTCCAAAGCTCTGCCACACTAGACATTCTCGTTTTTCAAATAGAGAAATAAACTGGTCACATCACTTGCTGGATTCTTTTTTTTTTTTTTAATTTTAAGAGTGTTATCTCTGCAACAATATCCTATTGTGTTACAATAAACATGTACAGCTGCTGCATTTCTGTTAACTGATAGGATTTTGTGGTCATTTCATTCAGGGCTTGGGTTTCCTAATGGATTGTATTAGATACCAGTCTCCATCCTGCCATTTCTAAGAACTGCTGTAGTAAGCCCCAGGGTGTTCCCCACTGAAGACAATAGCAAATAGCTACTTCTGTTTTGTATCATTTGACAGTCTTTAGTCCTCATTATTAAAACTGTGGACTTTCTTAATCTTAGAAAGAGGGCAGAATTCTTCCCATCCCTACCTAAAAGATTTTCTGGCTAAATTCTACACTTTTAAATAATGAGAACTGGATGGAAAACAGTGAATAATGTGTATGCAGAACAGAATTTTGCCTTAGGTATAATGTAGAATCTAAAAAAACATGTAAAATTAACTATGCTGTAAATTATGCTTTATAATGACAGCCCGCTTCTTGGTGGATAGCATGCTGGGATCTAAAAATGGTCTCTAAGTTGGACCCAAATTGCACGTATAACTTTACAAAGAAAAATCCTAGTAGAAAAGGTAGCTAATTAGGAGCAGTATTCAGCTGACCTCTGTTTTGTGTCTGAGCAACACCTGCATTTGTGAATGTAATTTGGACAGCTGTGCCTGTGCTTCCCCTGCTATCCTCGTCACACATGGTTGGGGATAGAGGCAGGAACTGCTTTTCTGCTAAAAACAAGGACAAAAATAGCCCAGCTCTCAAAATGAAGGCCCACTGAAAATTGGCTCTTTAAATTTCATTTGCTTCTCAAACCTTTTTCCAGAGGTCTCTGTGTTTGTTTGATGGAGTAGGTTAAGAATGTCACATCCCTCTCTCCTAAACCCTGGTGCTGTGAAGTAAGGTGGGATGGACTGAAGCCAAGTTAACCCTTTATGGCATATAGGTTATATTTTTAAACCAATTTAAAATTTAATTCGAAGAGTAGTTTGGATTACTGTTAAGTATGTACGCTTTCTTCAGAATGCTTCTGCTAGAACTGTGAGTCACAGCTGTATTCATTTAAGGAACCTAACTGCTAGTGTACACAATTCAGGATGTTGGCTCTAAGAAGTGTACAGTATTAATTCATAATCATATTTCGTAGAATCCTTATCCCTATCAGGCTCAATTGCTGACTCAAAAGTGTTTGAAACAATGGGTAAGAAAAATACTTTTGTAGTCTATGGGCATCAGCCGAACAATGGGATGTCAATCTCATTACTTGATGCACTGGAGACTTTTCAGGGAACTAATAGCTCATTCTTTTCCCAGCCCCTTCTTTTCCCAGCCCCTTCTTGAGGCCACAAGTAGAGAAGAACTTGAGAACATTTCTAACCTAGTGATTTGCCTAGGAGTTGGAAAGTTGTAGACTCCATAGTGGTTTTGCAAGAGATGCTGAAATGTTTAGTCCAACTAATACCAGTTTTACTCTGCACAATAACAGACACTTAAAAATATTCTTTCCTAAGGGAGTGATGCCTTGTAACCATTATCACACTTAAAACAAGAGTAACAAACAAGATCACAAATAGTAGTCATTTCCAAATATCCTGTGTTTGATCTTTTTCCTTCTGCATAGGAAATATCCTGTTGTCTAAACTGATGCCCACAAATCAAGCAAGAAATCAAAATTCAACACAGATGTCCAACGCAGGCAATGTAAAGAATGATTGTTTTCTTTCCTTGTTCAGATACCAAATTTATAGTGTTCTTTGTGGATTAGTGGCATCAATACTTTAGTAATAGACACAAATTCCTAAGAGTACCAAAGTTTGCTTCCTTGTTCTAGTTTTTCCATAACTTGGGACAAGAATAGATGGAAATACTTCTTCAATATCACAGTGTTGCTGTTCCTCCACAGACTATAGGGGGAAGAAACCTATGTAGATAATAGTTAAGGATGAATTAAAAATAAAAAGGTTATATAGATAGAAACAACATTTGCAGATGATATCATTAAGATCTAACAATCTTGATAGTAACAAATGTTCAACGAGGGGAATATTGTATAATAAGCATTTCCTTTACTTTCAAACTATATCCCTGGATACACAGCATGTATCATCATATTATTTGGAGTTACATTTTATTTAGACTATTGGTCTTTTTATTAAACTTGAATATATCCTGGGGAAGATTCTCAGTTTCAGACTTAATTACAGAACCTACTAGTGCAAAAGAAATGTGTAACAATTGCCTTGTTAATCTTGTGATTAACCTGTCTACTTTTTTTCCTTTAAACACCTGCAAGATTTAATTTGCAAAATGGCTATCATTCATGAAGGTTTAGGGAAGGACATTAAATTACTTGTAATTAATGTCCCCTGACTGCCTGAAGCTCAAGCCACAGTCTTGCTTTTGCCAGTTGTTTGCAAATATTCTTGATTGACAGGAATGCTTAGGGAGCACTGGATTTCTTCCTGTGGATTCACCGTGATTTTTATGGGGCGCCAGTGAGCCTGTTGGGTCTGTCTACCTGCACCCTGCCCTGCGGGATGATTGCTTTGCTTCTGCAGTGTCTGTGCTGCAAGCCTGCCCACTGCCTGCACATAGCATGGCCTCTGCCTTTAATCTGCAGGCCAGTGGCTGAGTTAGTTCCCTATTGGTTGCAGCAAACGGGGGTATCCTCTGGAAGCTTTGGGGAAAGAACAACAAACCCACCTGTTTTCTTGTTCTCTCATATTTTGAAATATGGGATGGAATATTGATGAGCTGCTGCAAATGAGAACCTATGAGAAAAGCACCAGCAGAGGGGAGGGACGGTGTTGGTCCTTTGAAACACATTCAGGGTGGGGGTAGAACAGGAGAATTCTGGCCAGAGAAATAAGATGCAGGTCAGGTTAAAGTGATGCCTGGGCTCTTGAAGAAAGGCAGAAAGCGTCCCAGGACAGAGCTTCTGCAGGCCAGATGGGACCCAATGCCCTAGGAAGCCATCAATCAGAAGCCTGGGGGAGAAGCATGTGATCTTGTGTTTACCAGAGCACTTGACCACCACTTGGGAAACACTGGTCTAAGGAATTCCCAGAACACCAACAGAATGGAGCAAGCGAGTCTGTACTGAAAGAAAGGAATAGCAACCACGTCTAGTTTTGAATGGGCTACATTTGGGGAGGTTGTGGGGGAAACAGAGAAATAAGTTTAATCTGTTACCCAGAATAGGTGTCAACTTCTGAGTAACACTAGATATTTTAGATTAAATGTGAAGAGATGATTAAAACTCCAAATAGCTTCAAGCCCCAATACTATTTCTTTCCAATGAGCAGAGGGAAGAGGGAGTACTTTTCATAGATCTGAATCTGGTCACCTGGAGAGCAGTACACAGGGCTATTGACATAGATGCTTGAATGTTAATTTCTGTCAGTCTCTGGCCATCCCGGTGATAGCTCCTGCTACACACTTAAAGCAAGTTTTTCTCATCTGAACTGCCGGTAATTATCCAATCCATCTCAAAGGCACGCTCCCTTTTAACATTAAGCACAGTGTCAGATTGCATCAGCCGCATTGTGCTCTGGTGACTGCGGCTGCAGAGTGATGAATGTGCTTGCTTCGAGTTCATAGTCTGGTGTCTGTTTGGGTAGTGGGCAGTTCAGGGAAACAGATGATCAGGAAGGGATCTAGTTATTTGGGACCTGCATTCTCCTTATTGATCCAGTCATTGTCTTGCCGACTTTCTCACCTTGCTGCTAACAGTGTTCAGGTTTATCTGAAGAATGAGCTTTTAAAGAATTATCTAACGGGTCATTTTCATGTGCTTCTCCAGTCATAAGCTACGTGCAGCACAGAGTTACTCTTTGTGCCTGATTTTAAAAGGAAGGTGTCATGAGACCTTACTAGTAATGACTAGAGGGGAGAGAAGTTTCTAAGAGTGCTTAGTGCACTGTCTAGATAAACCAAGAGAGATGATTGTGCATTTTCGTGGGATTGTAGTTATGCTCTGTTAATTCAAATGCTTTGTTAAAAATGTTAACTGTCTAAAAAAGTGCATGCATAAGACAGGCCAGGTGGCTTGCTATGAGATATTTTAAGATAGTAGTTTGAGTCCAGAATTTCTCTCATATACTTTTTCAATGTCTGGTCATAAAACCTAGTACACCCAAGAGGGCCACATGCAGGAGATGCAAACTATAGGCACACCCGTGTTTATTTTTATTTCTCCCCCATCTCAGTACCTCTGGATAGCTTTGGTACACATAAGCAAAAGTGTGAACTGGGCAAGCCACGTGCAATTCTTTGTTCCTTGGGCTCTTTGCTCTTTGTTCTTATTATCACAGATTAGGAAGGAATAAAGAAAATCTTGCTACAGAAGGCCACTTAATTTCTGCCCCAGCCGCTCAGACTGAGAATGGGAAATTCCCTAAGTTACAATCCACTCATAGGGTGGCCACGCACACAGTGGAATCTAATGTCTCCTGACAGACTGCCTTTGGAGGTTACAAAGCCAGTCTGTTGCATTCTCTGTAAACACAGGCTGTGGGCCAGAGCGGGGCACTACTACAAGCTCTAGAAGGCAGATCAATGGTTTAATGAATCCACAAAAGATGCTTGAACTCTGCTGCAATTTACTGAGCACTCTAGTTAAATGAAACTCCTGTAGTCTTTAACAAAGATAGAGATAATCAATGGCTGGAGATAGAAGCCAGTGTCCAGTAATCACAACCTCCCAGAATTTGTGTTGTTGTCTCATTGCTAACAGAGCGTTAGTCAGGTCCAGCCTTCAGAGCGCACCACATCTATGTTGATATTTTCTGAATGTTTGAGCTGAATTTGGCCCGGAGATTGCATAAGTGTAGTAGCGTTACTTCTGTGAGAACTATTTGTAAAAGCTATGGAATATTAATTAAATTAACATTTTCTTAAGGCAGTGAGATTAAGCTTAAGAATGGCGAGCTTGACATGTGTTGTCTTTGTAAGGCATCCTGATGATGAAAAGTAAATAGGTGAATAAAATTCTTTCTTGATTAAGTCCTCAAAATGTCAAATTGCGTAGTGTTAAAAGAGCCCTGATTAATCCTTCTGTGGTAAAATATTCCTCATTAGTTTGCTATGGTTAAGGGTTAACCTCTCCTATTATAAATTCAGATATTAATGTATTTTCTGCTTAACTCATCTTCTAGTAGAAGAAAATACAGTTAGTAGATATATATTTTTTACTTCCAAATGTGCCTTGGAAACATTATACTGATTTATGAGAGAGCTTTGGAAGCATGTAGAAAAATTCCTTCATAAATATGTTGAAATGTATTTAAAAGTATTTAACCACTTTTGACTGTGGAAAAACAACTGCCTTGACTTTGAAATTATTATTTTTTTCCACAGAGATAGTAGAATTTATGACATAAATGAAAGACTTTGCATCCAATTTTTGTCACACAAACTTAAACTGAGTGTTTCACTTTCTTAACTAGCTAATTAATATAAAGAGAGCAGGCTTCTACCCCAATAAGTATATTTTGGGGGTTCAATGTGTAATAGGAGTTTTGAGGTATGATGACTGCTAGTCTGCTTCACAGGCCTTTGCCAAACATTCCGTGATAAAGTGGTGATTTCTATATGGATCCAATAAATGATGTGTTATCTTGTATTCTGTTCTGATAGAATGATTTCATATTACTTAAAATATGGCGAGCAGTTCTGTGACTGCACATCCAACTCTTTAGAAGAAGAACCTTTGAAGGCCCTGACACTTTCTGTGATCATTTGTAGGGTTGTATGTGTCATAAGTTGGAGCAATTTAAGTTGTTGGTGTCAAAGGATTTAGAGATACGGAGACCCAGGAGTAGGTGAGATAAACCTGGGCAAGTAGCTAAAGACAAGGGGGATTTGTCCAACCAGAGATGAGTGCCTCTGTGCTGCTATTTTGTTTGTTTTTAAGAGAAAAAAAACCAAGCTTGTTACTTATTCATCCATTCATTCTTAGAAAATAAAATGAAAGGATATATTAAGCTCCTATAATGTGCTAGGTACTGTTTTAGGTTTGGTGGACACATCATTGAACAAGAGAAAAATCCCTGCCTTAAAGGGACTTGCATTCCATTCTCTAAGGGCGATGGATAATATACAGGTTAAAAATATGTATATATCTAACACAATTTCAGGTAGTGATAAATGCTATGAAGAAAAAGCAGGGTGAGGGGTTGGCTAGTGACGAGGTGCTGTTTTGTATCTGATGGTCACAGAAGTTATCTTTGAGGAGGTGATGTGTGGGTAGGGATAAAATGAAGTGAGGGAGCTAGTCAAGTGAAGAGCTTGTAGCAGACGGTTCCAGAGAGGAGGGGAAGCAAGTGAGAGGCAGAGGTCCTCAGGCAGGAACAGGCTTGGCATTTTTGAGCAACAGCAAGAAGGTCAGAGTGTCTGGAGTTGAATGATCAAGGTGGTTAGGGGCCAGATCATGCAGGCTGGAGAGGTAATAGTTTGGATTTCATTCTAAGTGTGATGGCAGTTATTCGAAGGTGTTGAGTAGGGTACGTGACATGACCTGATTTTTGTTGTTGATTGGATCTCTGTCAAGGAAGTAATACGTTTAAGATCCTGGATGGAAAGAGGATTTGGAGAGTAAGAAAGGCAACAGCATTCCCATCAAAGTTGGGTGTGTCTGGCAATAGAAAACTAAAAATATCATATTCACTGAATTATTCATTGGTAGTTATGAAACATTTCCCAGTAGCAAAAGTGTGTTGAACCAATTTAGGTTTCTTTTTCTTTCTTTCTTTCTTTTGGCAAACTGTGGGAAGAAATGAACGGAGGATGGACGTTGCTGGTTAAATGTTCTGACACAGCAATTTTCTTTCTGTAGGGTTGACAGGGCTTGCTCCCAACCTAGTGGGGAGGTTTAGGCCTCAGGAGGCAAGCTCAAGCTCCACGCAGAACCCAACTCTTGCCCTGGGAGACCTGTAGCATATGCAGGTCTTCTCAAGCTCTACCCCTCAAAGTAGCATGAGGCAAAGGAGATGGTAACTTTGAAGGGGCCATCTTTGGATTAAATCACTCCAAAGTTTGTTTTATTCTAAGAGTAGACCTAATTTGGTGATTATGTACTTTTAGGGTATATCAGGATTTTTAACGCAAATAACAGAAGACCCAACTCAAACTGATTTACACAATGAAACACATCTTTTATCTGATGAAACTGTAGAGTCCTAAGCTACAGTATGCTTCAGGGTAGGTTGGTCCTGCAGTGCAGTGATCTTATCATGGTCTTATTTCTTCCCATCTCTATATTCTTCTGTATAGAGTGTTGGCCATATTACAATGCAAGCTCCCCAGAGGCCATGGGATGGCTGCTAGCAGCAATCAGGGCTATATGCCTCCTTGTTCACATCCAATAGAAGACAGAGTGCCTATGCCCTAGCATTCCGAGCAAGAGTCTTGAAATTCACACTCATTGTCTGTGCTTAGGTCACATGCTCATGCCTGAATTTGGGACTATGACCAGGGCAATGGATGTTTGAATTAGCCTGAGCCAATCAGAGCTTCCTTCTGACGTTGGAGTTGGGCTCATTTTCCTCTAAAGCCCATGGGAAGCTGCATGGGGGAAGAGAAGCTACCAGAATGAAAATCTGGAAACTGTTTAAAGAGGGAAGAGGTCAGAGTGATGGCTGACGGTAGGTGCCAGTAAATGTCCACTAGAGAGGAGAGGTGATCTCATGAGGTTGAATTCTTTACGCAGTGAATATGTCATGTCCATCGACTTTTGTCATGTGGAAGGACTTTGAAACCCACGTGTGGATTGAAAGATAAAAACGTGGTTAACATTCATCATAGGGCCCTTAGATGAACTACCTCTTCTACCCAGGACCAGCTGCTTTGACAAACCCGATAATTAGAATGTTGGTTTTAGTGCCAGGACCAAAGTGCTGACTCTTTCTATTCTTTTTGGAGTCTATAGAACATGAGATTGCACAGAGCTAAGACAAAGGGATTGTAGTTAGCTGTTAGATATACTCATTTAGGAAGAGGAACAAGGGTGCAGTTAGAACAGCAGATAACCCAGCATGTAGTTTAATCAGTGTAAGTGGCTTGGGAGATGTTGGCCAAGGACCATATTGGATGTGGGGAGGCAGATGCCTGGGACTAGTTGGGTGATGGGGTAAGGCTACTGCTGTTCCCCATCAAGAGTTAGCCTGCTCGCCCACATTTAAGCCACTTTCTCTGTGGCTGAAAACTGTGTCTGCTAAACAGAAGGGAAAGGAGAGTGTTCAAACAAATTGTGATTTAGTCTGAGGCTGAATACATCAAGTTCAGGTGGCCAAAAGAGCAGAGGCCTTGGAGGCTGCAGCTGTCACAGTAATTAATTAATTAATTCAACAAATATTTGTCAAGCAGCTACTATGTGCCAGACACTGCGCTAGTCATTGGAACTATAGTGGCAAAAAACAAAAAACAACAACAACAAAAAACCCTGGTTCCTGCCCTTACGAAGCTTACACTCCAGTGGGGGACAGATATTTATTTAAATAATAACACAGATGTGAAGTTGCCACTGTGGCAAGTGCTGTGATGGTGTGGGCACAGTGCTGTGAGGGCCTCTTATAGGGAGATTTGACTAATCAGGAGATCTGAAAGTTTCCCTGAGGAAGTAGTGCTTGAACTGAAATCTGAGAGATGAAGAGGTGTTAAGTAGGGGAAGAGGGGAAGGAAGAACTTACTGGGCTGACAACACAGCAACGTGATTTCCAATCCTGGCCCTGATTTGCTCCTTCTTTGCTCATTTCAAGTTCTTTTGGAAGGGATGGAATTTTACCTGCAAACAAGAAAACAATTGAACAAATGAACATTCCCTAGAACCATAATCTCACTTATCCAATTGTTTGTGTGTCCATTTAGTCATTCATTCATTCTTTCATTCATTTTACCATCCTTTGGAGATTTGTTGCTTGCCTTCTAGCCTCTGCCTTCCTGGACTCTTTACTCAACTTCATAATTACAGAGTTAGCACGTTAGTGCTAATTCATTTCAGGGAGCAAACTGACAGCTTGTAACTCCTGGAGGTAGAAGCATTTTGTAAACAAATAATAATAAAAATAATGATAACAGTAAGAACCCAAGAGTTTTTAGTTATCAAATGTATCAGAAAAGCAACAGTGACCACAGAGAAAAGATTGGGTAAAAATGCCCTGATTTGAGAGAGAGAAATAGTGTCATTATTGTCTGACAAATGTTGTTAGATGGTTGAAAATAAATGGGGTAAACTACTTTAAGATGGAAAGATTTCCCCCCAACCCCCTACGATGCTGAGTGTGGACAGATATGTGGTTTTGTTATAGAGAGAAACTATAGAGCTATGTTAATATTAATGTGAGGGCAGACAGGAAGTTTGGGTGATGATAAACTCCACCAAAGAGGAATGCTTATTGACACTCTGGAATGCTTATTGACAACTGTGATAAAATGGAAACAGAGCAGCACGTCTTCTGGCATGCGAACAGAGGGCACTTCTCATGGCACACTGGTGTGGCGGGAAGGGAGGAATCTCTGCCCTTTCTTTGGATTTTTTGTTTCAGCCTGGTATTTCATAGGATCAGAATGACAAAGTCATAGGCATGTGGTGATAAATAAAAAGGCAGGTAAGTAAATCAGATTTAATATTCCTGGGTTTTAACTGGGTGATGTGGACATGGCTATTCTAAATGAAAGGGGTCTCCATCACTCTTCAGGATGCCAGATGGAGGAGATGACCCTTATCAAGCTTAACCATACCTGCACCTGCCTCAGATGACTGTGACTGGAAACCACAGTACAGTTCAGCTGGAGTCAGTGGCCCCCTTTCCAGTTCCAGTAACTTCTGAAAACTACGTATAGTGACAGTCATTTCCAAAAGAGGCTGATTTTAAAACTGTGATGAAAATGGCTAACAGCAGGCTGAAGGTTAAAGTAAAAAACTTAAAAACCATAAAATCTGCCTGGAGGCTATTTAAGCAAACTGTTTTCGAGGCACAGATGGTTCATATACCTCTGAGCCAAAAACAAAAAAGTAAAAAAAGGGACAGTAAAGCTGGCGTGATTAAGCAGACAAGTATGAAAGTTTTATTAGTACTAAAAAGGCATCCTTTAGAAAAGTGAAAAATCTGTCTCCAGAAACTCAGAAGACATGTTAAAGACCAATAGGAAATGGAGAGGGCAAAAAGATGACATTTCAAAAAGCAACCAAAGATGGTGAAAACACACAATGTGTTTATGTACCTTGGGTATCAGAAACTGTGCTCTAAGGAGATCAGAAAGAAGTGTGAGAGAAAGACATAGTATGTGCAGAGTTGGGCTTCCCTGTCCTGTATTTTTGATGCAAAACAGTTTTCATAGGGATTTGCTGCAACTTAAATGGTGATTTGAATCTCCAAGAATCTCCAAGAAAAATCAGCTGAAGCAAATTTGAGAAGCTTAAGTGCCGTGAATCAGAAGGTCCAAAGCACGTGAAGGAAATAAATTATGATGTCACTGTTAGTGTTATTAAAAATTGTAAGCATACCTGAGAACTGGGAAATCACTGGGTGGGAGGGCCTCCAGCCTCTTTTGAGGGTACCCCTGAGTGCTTAAGGATGCAATCCTCCAAGTGTATTGCTCTGCGCCTGCAGTGCAGGGGCATACATGTATACATACACAGAAAATTCCTGGATTTTAGATTGGTGAGCTTCTGTTATCATAATTTTGAGAGAAGTCAGACTCTGAAGAATCACAAAACAATACAGAGTTTGTAGGGTCACCATTTGAGAAGCCTCCTCTGAGGAAAAAAATAGTACTTGTGTCTTGAGTTAACATTCAATATAAACCTAACTAAAAATGACCAAATACGGCCTTGCAAAAAGTAAGGTAGATTTGGATTTTCAAAAATCCAAGTAATTCACTTAGAGTTTGGCTGACTCCCTCTGAAGGGACCCTTGAGGAAAATAAACAACTGAAGGCAAGGAATAAAGCCTTGCCTTGGATTAAGAACCTAGGTAAGGAACGGATGATATTCCTCAGAGTACAGTTAAATTAATAGCATACCATCCCAGGGGTTTATTATTAAGAGTAGTGTCACTTAATATACTGATTGTTTATTTGGAAGTAGATGTCAGGAAGGAGGAGAAGGTTGTTTTTTTCTGTTGCTTTCATTTGAAAAACCACAGAGGAATATCTCCCCTCTCTCCCCCTGCCCCCACTGCCCCCCAAAACCCCTGCTCTGCAACTATATAAATATAATGAGGTACCCTGACATCAGATGCAATTCCATTCACTGAGCTGCCAGCTAGCATAAGGAAGCAAAAAGTTTCAATCTCCGTACTCCCTGATATGGGCTGTCTCTCAGCATCTCCAGAGAGGGGAACTTGGTCCTCTGTGAAGGGGGCTCAATTTTGTTCCTTACCTAGACTAAAAAAACAAAAAACAAAAAAAAACCTTTTAAATGTTTGACTGCATTAAAGACAATTTTTTAAAGTGGACAAAAGTACATCAGGTTATATGCTGATAATTAAACCTTGTCCCATCTTCACAGGAAATGTGAAGTTCATTCTTCTTTAACCTGATTTTTATGAAAGGTTAATGCTGAACTTTAAAAGAGTTGACATAGAGGATTAAATATATTTTCATTAGACTCCAGGCTATACAAATATGAGACACAGGAGCCTGAAAAGGTATTCTGTTGAGGACAAAAGAACCAATAATAAAACTAAGAATTAGTACAGATAAATGTAATGAAAGTGTACCCTGCCTCTTAACACTCAGGGGTAACCTTTGCAGTTGGCCACCATGGAGAAAGACTGGGTCAAACTTTGTGGCAGATGGTTTAATACATGGTGCATATATTAATCCACCGAGGCAGCCCTGGAAATGCAAGCAGGTTGTTAATGATCGTGTATAGCAGTTGTGAGCTGCTTCTGCTCTTGCAGTAAGGTATTCAGATGTCATGCTTCAGGGTTCAAGTTGATGAGTTTCTAGGGTGGGAAAACATCTCCCCCTTTGTATTGCACTGCACAGCTGATGAGGCATGCTCCAGGGAAGGGGTGATTTAGACTATGTCAGGTGAATGGAAGGAAGAGAAGGTAGACTCACATCCCAGGTCCATGATTTAGTTTGACTTCTTACTTCTGGTTAAAGTGGTACCATTGAGAGTACATAGAGTATAAGGAATGTGTGAGTCAAATGTGAAGGCAGTGGACATCACTGCTATAAATCTAGTGAAACTTTGAACCTGATTAGCAAGTCAACACTGATTTAAAAAAAAAAGAACCCCCAATCTTATAGCCTGTTAGCACCAGAGAGAGCCCTGTACCAAAGATATAATTTTCATTTTCCTGTATCCTGAATTGTTTAATAAGTAAAAAAAAGAATATTGGCTTCCCAAATTCCAGAGCATTAAAGTTGACGTAAAGAGTAAATTAAAAACAGATAAACTCCAGAGAATTAATTATGAAGAGGCATACTCCCAAGGCCAGGGGCGGAGCTCATAGAAATTATTTGTATTTATTGAAGCTTAAGTCAAGACAGCCAGAATTAAATAGAAATTTGGGAAGAGTTGGGTGAAAAGTTTAGATGCCTTATCGTGTTTCATTTAGGGCATTGTTTTGTATTAAATGTGATGAGAGAAGAAAATTAAAGTGCACCAAAGTAAACAGAGGTGAGATTAACATTTCCATTCCCCACAAGCAGAAGTCCCCTCCTCGTTCAAGCTCTTTTGCTCACTTCCTTTACATTTTGAATGCAGCCATTTGTCACTTAGCAAATATCAGTGAAATTTAATTCTTTATAACTATGAAATTCAACTCTGGATAAGGAGATGTTTGACACCCCAGGACCTGAATACTTGGTCAGGGGCTGATAATGGTGATGTAGACCTCAATTTCTTTCTCCCTATGTATGTAGGGAGATAGGAAGATATATTAAATAAAACCTATATCAAAGTGATGATTACAGTTTTCCTCCATCGCGTGTACTCTCCAGGCATATCCAGGGCCTGGTAGCCACCAGGCTACCTGTTGCCTGTTGCTCTACACCAGCTGTGCAGGGCATGAGACGTGGAGAGATGAGCCTCACTCACTCCTGGTTAGCCCCGCACCCATGGGGCTCCTCCTCTCCGCACCTGGAAGGCCCAGCTTCCTCCTAGTGGGGACAGGAAGAAAGTTGGTTGCTTCCATCCTGGTCGTGGGTCCTGAAATAACTCCCTCTATCACTCAGCCCCCTCCCAGGGGCTGCTGCCAGCAAGGCCAGGAACAGTGGGGCCCAGCACTCTTGGCTTGGGCCAGAATACCGGCCTAGGTTGCAGAAGTAAAAGGCTGGAAAGAAGCTCAGGGATTTGGGTACAGATCGTGTCTGTGCAGCCAGTGAATGAACTAGCAGCTCAGTTAGCTTCTCCGAGGCTGGACCTGTCTCAGGGCTGGGTGCCATGGAACACAGAAATCTGAGACGTGGTTTCTGCTCAGAAGAATGTCTGCCTGAGTGTGTGCGTTTTCCTGTGCTTGCGTGGAAATTGACTTCATGCCGCACGTTTATTCCCTTACCCATTTATGCGGCGTCCACAGCATGCTGGGCATTGCTTTTTGGGTGGGGAGACAAAGATAAATAAGGAGAGATCTCTGCCTCTAAGACTCTCATAGTTGAGTAGGTGAGACTGACAAGTAAACAGATGATATGGTGTGAGGCGGGCTGGAACAGATGTGGGTAAGAAGAACTGGGGACCAGACGGTGACTTCTCCAGCCCAGGGGCCAGGCTATAGGCACAAGTGAGCACACGTGAGGATGGAGACCAAAATATAAATTCAGGAAATGATATGGCTGGGAACAAAGCTAAGGATGGTGAGGCAGGAAAGAAGGATCTGAGTCAGGAATGAGTGTTCCACATGCCACACATTAAAAAACAACTGTATAACCCTTATTGCAATTCCCACATTATGTTTTAACATTTTAAAACATTACAGACTTTATAGGAATACTAAACATCATTTTGTCGTTGGGTTGGATTATGAAGATTCTTCTGCAAGAGATAAAGGAAGGAGCAAAGGAGACAATAGACAGACAGGGCTCATGACAGACATGAGAAGAGTTGCATGCTTATCTGCATACTTCCTGGACTGTTCAAAATGAAAGTGCTATTAGAAGGCTTCTTCAACATCCTCCTTGTACAGATGAGAAAACTGTGGCCCTGAGGAGAAAACTGTGGCCCTGAGTTAGTGAAGGGCAGATACCCCAGATTCTGCAATTAGGATGAGGTCTCGGATGGCAGCCACAAGAGGAGAGTTGCATTGGCAGTTGTCTGAAGAGCAATGGAAACTGCTCTTCTTTCTGATTAGAATATCAATATTAGTAACTGCACATATAAACTTTATGAAAGAGCTTAGTATGCTAAGCTTAGTGCTTAGCTTAGTATGCTATTTTTCAAACTTTTATTTACCATGAACCTGTGGTAAGAAATAAATTTTGCTTTGTAATTTAGTATACCACACCCCCAACACACACACACACAAACTCGTACCGTATTCATCGTATCTAAGTCACTTTGATGCTGGTGTTTTCTTGATTTTACCAGAAAGTGTCATCAGGAGGTTTTCCCACAATTATGTCACAACGGTAACCTGGCTGACAACAGTCGTTAAGATGCACCACAATTTCAGAAGTACTAAAATGTGAAAAAAGGTTTAAGCTTTAGAATACACAAAACAGGGCATATCTATTTAAAACTGAAACAAAAGTTTCATGAAACAATACTTACTTTTGTATGTGATATACTCTGATATTTTCTGTTTTGTTCTATCTCATTAAAAAGTTGCTGGTTGGGACTCATGAATGGACTGAGAACCCAGCTTGAAAATAGATGAATAGATAGATTTGTATTAAATGTAGTTATTATGGCAGGATAGGGGACCCTTCAAGGTCTCACCATTGGATTCTCCTTGACCTTAACTCTACAATTTTACCAGGTTAAATTGAGGTATTTCTGTCAGCTATTCTAAGCTTTCCCTGTGGACTCTCTTAACGGAATCATGTTTATCCCTTAAAATGGCCCATGGCTGCCCCATTTATAATTTGTTTTTAAGTATGCATTTGTCCTGATGGAGAACTGGGGGTGATGGGTATACTGATCAGACAGTAAAAGGGAATGCTCACATTTAAAATGTGCTATGTCAAGCTCTTGTATCAGGAGAAAATGAAGTCAAAGAAGGCAGAGGTGACTTGGTGGAGAAAGCCAGGTGGGGTGGAGGAAAACCAGGCAGGGAGGAGGGGCCAGAGAAGCGATGTGAAGGAGGAGGAGCAGCCTCCCAAGCAGCTTCCACTGCAGTTCTGAGCCTTGGACCAAAGGTGATGAGGAGTTAAATGGGGGGACAGATTGTTGCCACGTTTGGCCCGGTCTTCTCATCACAGTCAATGAGACAACGGCCAGCTCATCCTTTACAAGGGCTGGCAACGTCCAGGGAATTGTTTGGGAGGACAACTTGGCTGCCAAGGAAAGAGAGTGGTTGAATCTATTTTACAGTAGGCTGATAAAGAAATGACAGTGAAGACTTCCCCGTTTAAATAATTTGATACTCACAGCCAGATCAGAGGCAGGGTGAGGGCGGAGTGGGGCACAAACCTGTATAGAAAACTGTCTGGGGCAGGGGTTCTTAACCTCTTGTTTGAATCATGGCCTTCTTGGATAATTCAAGAAAACATCAGAGGGGACCTTTTCTCTAAGAAATAAACATGTACACAGAATTTTACAGATAATTTCATAGGTTCATGGACTTTCTGAAATTCATTTGTGGACCCCTTGAATCCAGGTTTAGAGTCCTAACTAAGGGTTATTGGAGGTGGAGGAATTTGGCTTCTCATCTGCTCTTCTAAAAACTAGAGTTCTTCCCTTAAACCAGAGATGGAAAACAAAAGGTTTTCTGACCTATGCAGCCTGGAACAGAGGTTTGGAACAGGTGGAGGTGAGCCATATAAATCCAACAGCATTAGGGACAGTACAAGCAGACTCGGGGTTGACTGGTACTGCTTGATGTCTCCAGGCAGATCTTTAGAATAAGCGTCCAATAATAAATAATAACTTCTGCCTTAGCGCCAGAGATGATGCTCCTTCTGTAGGCCTTGAGAATCAAATGACACAATTTTTCACCAATTTGTCCGATACTTAGAGCAGACAGATACTTCTCAAAATGGATGTCATTAAAGTCACAAAAACTGGTGATGTTATGGACGGATTCTTCCATTTGTATTGCAGAGACATAACAGATGTGGGGAAGCGCCCAGTCTTAGCGAGATGTTGGATTAAATAACGCTTGCTGCCTAGATGTTCTGTCAGTTGCATTATAATACTTAACCGAACTCCTTGTCACTTCTTAAAGGAATTTAACTGTCAGCCCATTTAATGTCCATCCCTAATGTGAAATTTTTAGATGAAGCCAATTTAGCTTAATTTACCAAGACATCCCTTCATGTTTTGGGGAGGAAAAGCAGGGCTGGAGTCCATTGGAGCCGGCCCTTTGCAGAAGTCTGGCGCACACATGACACAGAATGGCTTCTGTGGGTCACTGTGGCATTTGTTAGGGAAAAGCAATGCCATCCTGCTGCTGCCTCCCACTCCCTCTCTGGAAAAAGGTATCATTCATGGCACGTTCGTACAGACACGGGAATGATCTCAGGAAGCAAGCACTGACCATTCTTTCTTTAGGGTTGGGGGGTGGGGTGGGAGTGACTGTAGTTCTGAGAGCCTGCCTGGGACTGTAGACGGAAGGGCTTGGTCAAGTCCAGCAGCTTTGTGCTGCAGTTAGTCGTTTCACCTTTTTTTTTTTTTTAACCCCCTTCTGAGGGAAATCTGTGATGACATTTTTTTTCTCTGCACAGGTGCTAGAATGCATTGCGCAAATACAAACATATCCCACTTCATGAGAGAATTTGGAAGTCATTTTCCTTCCATCTGTCTAAAGTAGACTGTGCTCTAAAACTGGCCATGCACCCACCCATTCTCCCACGCACCTTCTCGGTGACAAGGAGGAGATGGCATTGTAAGAGCAGGAAAAAAAAGAAGAGATAAATCCCGAAAGGCATTTAAAAGGATGGCTGATTAGTATCATTTGGGCAGCTATGAATAACACATGATCGCTCCTGGGGCTGCATATCATGCCCAGAAGAGTAGCCTTAATTTTCCTTCTCTCCTCTTTCCCGTTCCAGTGTCCCTTTATTAAAAGATACCTTTCTCCATCTCATTTCCAAATCCTTGCCGAACCTGAGCATTGTTTGATCACAGATCATTTTCCTATGTCCACAGTGAGTTCTTGCCACGTAGGTAGGTTAGCAATGCTCTTTTAGAAAAGGGAGGCAGCGCCTGGTTCCAGAGGACGCTGCAGCTGTATGCGCTCCGCAGCCAGACAATCAGAGGCCCAGCGGGGCACCTTCCGAGCGCAGCTGCACAGACAGCTCTCCTTGCAAGCTCTCCAAGGCACTGGGCCCTACGTGCGGATTCCAAGCTACATTGAACACAATTGCCCCTCAGCACTTAGGAAGCAGTTACCACAGAAACCCAGCAGAGACCAATTAGTCACATGATTAAATTAATTAAAATAACCCAGGGCATCTGCCATCTTGCCTCTTTCTGCTATAGATAGCGCATGACCCAGACAGAACTGTAATTGGTTAGCAATACTGTTGTGTCTCCAAATCCTAGAATTGTCTTCTTACCGTGGAAGGGGGTTCTCCTGATTTGCTTTTCTTTCCCTAAGAACTCTCTTAGGTTGCTTTGGAAGATATTCCTTCCCTATAAGCCAGGCAGTATCAAACTTACAAAACATCAGATTTAATAAACAATGGGATTTGTTATGTTGGGGATAAGAGGATTTGGAAACATTTCCAGTTGCACAGTTGAAGACTTTTGGAGGTTTCTTAATGAGGGCTTTAACAATACATGCCAGAGGGTGCTCTGTAATATGCATTTACACTTGACCTGAGAATTCTGTGGCAAGTCAGGGAAACCAGACCACGGCTCTGCTTGTTAAAGTAATAGAGGTGTTATAACGGTGCACAGGTGGCCTGTGTTCTAAGATGGTCCTAGGTCAAGGGTGGTATGCAGTGATCCCACTCAGTGGCTTGTCATTTGTAAAAGACAGAAGTGCACACTCAAGCTAACACAGTAAATCAGTGCTTTGTCCTTGATATGCTGAATGGCCTAATAATGGCCTCTCCAAAATCTCCATGTAGTCAAAGGTTTTCTATTATACCAGTGCCATACTTCTACACACACACACACAGATCAGCTTACCTGAAATCCCATGGTGCTCACAGCAGCGTGATTTCCATCACCTCAGACACTTTTCTGGAGGCCCTTCTGATCCATCGCACCTGAGAGCGAATGATTGAACACAATTTGGAGATATCAAACGGGGGTAATGGTGTGGTTTCCCAATGCTCCTTCTTTGTGAATTGGCTTGACAAAATGGAATGAATTAATTATATAGTCCAACTGCATTAATTTGTGCCTAACAAAGCAAGTGGCACAATCTCGTCTACAAACCTTGACTCTGAGCAGGAGAATCATGGTTATTATACATGAACAAGAGGTAGCATGTAAATAATCATCTGGGACAGATCTTTCGGCAGCTGTAGGCATTGGGTTTGTTTGAACTTACTTCTTCCTGGGTGAATCAGAGTCTAGTCAGACCTCAGAACAGATGTGTCCATCTGGCAATTCTGAAAATCAAGTGACTGATAAAAGAGAGCCACATGGTAATTCAAAAAGCTGTGGCCTAACCTATTATGTAACGAGCCTTAAAGGAAATTAATTGATAGGATGTCACCAGTAGCAACAATAAGAATACACATTTGTATCACATTTTATAATTTACAAAGCGTTCACATACCTCTTAATCTTTCCTCTCTGATCTTTACCAATTGTGTTATTTAATTACATATATTTTGTGTGCACTTGGTACATTCGCTTTGTTATTGGTGCAAGGATTACTTTGTACATAAGACAAACATAGTATGAAGGCAAAGCAGAGCTAAAACTAAGGGATAGAAAATATATTTCACATTTCAGAGGGTTTTTTCCTTTGAAATAAACAGAAAAATGAAAACATACAAAACTTTCTTTGCATAAGTAATTAATACCTCCAGTAGAGGTGATTTGAAAAGTAAAAAATATATTTTAAACTGTTGTATTATTAAATAAAATATTAACAAATATTTAGTAAATACTAATGCCTCTGTGACCCATAGGCTTACTTTTACCAGCAAAAATCTACTTCTGCTATTTCCATATAAAAATTTTCTCAAGCTATTAAAAATTATGGAAGACATATGGGACTTCCCTGGTGGCCCAGTGGGTAAGACTCCATGCTCCCAATGCAGGGGGCCCGGTTTCAACCCCTCGACGGGGAACTAGATCCCGCATGCATGCCACAACTAAGAGTCTGCGTGCCGCAACTAAGACCGAGCACAGCCAAAAAAAAAAAAAATTATGGAAGATATAGCCATTTGAAAACTGTTAATGGCTACTGTTTTGAGAATGGCAAAATGAACCACAAATCAAAGTGTATCTCGTCCTATAATTGCGTATCAGGTGTGGTCAAAATAAGTCAAACTTTCAGAAATTTATTCTAAAATGTTTTAACAGATAGACACCGAGTGCCAAGTAGTAGATTTCAAACAGAGATTTCACTTTATCTGCTAACATTTTCTGCAGACTACACTTGATTATCCATGAATTGAGTTTTCACAGCAATGCGCTGGGTTGCCTGTCATCATCCTCATCCTAAATTCTGGCTGTCAAGAGGAACTTTGAGGGGCCAAGGTTGGTTATGGAGGGGGATTTTAGTTGTGCATGTTCCCTTGCAAGTTTTAGATTATCCTTTGTCCTGTGTGATTCAGACTTCTCCCATCCTACCAAGGAGCATCAGCAAAAGATGACTCCTCACAATTTATGAATAATTTCTCCCTTCATTCTGCCTCCACTCTCCCATGTCATATTAACGTTCATTGTATATCTACCAGAATATGAAATTTGAACATTTTAGACTTAGGATGCTGACTACCGGATCAATCCTGATATGCGTCTGAGACTGACACATTGTGAAAAAAAAGTCACAAAGTTAAATTTCTACGAAAATTGGGATTATAAGAAGTGGTTGCTGACTGTACTGATTTTTAGCCCTTTCATTTGATCTTCCTGGAAAATCTTGGTTCTGAGTACTTACTGACACACTTAAATTGTCAAGGAAATCAACTTGAGATGAGAGAAAATGAAATATTTTGGAAATGAGTTTGTGTCTCTTCTGTTTTCATAAAGATCTAGTTCTTTAATAGTAAAGGGACAGGGCAATTTGTGGAACTGCACAGTAGCTCTACCGTGAATCTTTTCAGGAATGAGACAGCATATGAATAAATTAATAAACAAAATTGAATTAATAAGTAAAACTGCATAATATCAGAGCTACATGTTTGTTCCAACGTGCTAATTCATAGCACACTATGGAAGATAAGAAAAATTTTAAACTCACCCTAGTGATATTAAAAATTGAGCACTTGTTATTTTATTCAACAAATACCTATTTAGATCAGCAGTCCCCGTCACTCTTTAACTTCGTACAACTGCTTTTCTTTTCATAACATATAATACTACTGGATATCATATATTTTTTATAGATATTTGCCTATTGTCCGTACTTCCCATCATAACAAAACCCTATGAAGACAGCGATTTGTCTGTCTTGTTTACTGGCATATCCCCAGTGTTTGAAGCAGTGTCAGCCATATAAAAGATCCTTGATAAATATTCACTGAATGAATGAATGAATGAATGGACTAGGTCTGAACTAAATGATGAACTCAATGAACTAGACCAGACTTTTTGAAATAGGGATCATTGAAAGGAATGTTAATTTGTTTATCAAATTAGTTTAATTAAATGTTAAAAAGAGCTAGTTTGTAGACTAATAGATAACCTCATTTTTATCATCGTGTTGCATTTTTTATTTTTTATTTTTTTTAATATTTTTAATTTCTTTTTTTTTAAGTGTTGCATTTTTTGAACCTGTGAATCTTTACAGAGGATGTGAAGGCTGCAAGAATAAATGGTAAACTAGTTGATCGTCATAGTTTTTTCTTCTTTCAATATGCAAATACTTTGGCACAAAGAATCTAAGTGGATTGAAGATGAAAAAATTCAGATGAAATTTATTTTAGCCAAGAAAACAATAGAAACAGGCATAAAATTAAGAAAAAGAGGAGATATTGGAAAATGACTGAGAACTACAATGTATGCATAATCCTGTCTGGGGTAAATGGACCCAGAGTCGGGGGTACTTCATCTCCTGATCACTTATCCCACATGGCTTTGTTCCTGAATCATTGGGTTGTATAAAACCTCTGCAGATTAACTAATCTGTCTTCCCGGGTTTGTAGTAGTAGGAATAATTATCTTATTCTCAGCTATTCAGTGGTATCACCATACAAAACTTATTTTGTATTGTGTGAAAGAATATGGATTTGTCTGAAGTTTGGGTGACAAATAGATTATTTTCTCTTAATACCATCCACATGTAGTTTGTACCTTGCAGCAAACACAGACTCTTGTAATCTGAAGTAGAAATCTCAGTCATCAATCACTCACTGGTTTGCAATATACATGTCAATTTCTTTCTCCTTTGAAAAGGCACAGTGTTCAATGCATTGCATAGAAATGACTTATAACCCCATGAGGAAAGAGGGCAGCAATGGGCAGGGAGGAGTCTGATGCCCCAGTGTATAGCAAATGGAGCCCAGCAAAAGGTAGAAAATAACTAATTCAAAATGACCTTTTAGACAGTTGAAATAGTACTGTGTGCCATAGAAGAACCTCTCTTTTTTTTTTTCCCTCTTGTCTGTCTGGTGATTTCTATTTTCTTAGCAGCTTCCTGCCTTCATCTTACCCATCAGACTTGTAAAAAAGAGGATTTCAGGAGCCTTACCTAACCTTCCCCATCCCAAGTGATGTTCAGATAAGCTTTATGCAGCTCTCTCTTGGGTCTCCTGTGTAGATTCTCATGGTAAGGATAGGACTAGCTCAGGAACAATTTGAGAAGACTAGCTCAGGAAGGATTTGTCCCCAGCTCAGCTCCTGGGGACCTGTTTAGGGGACAATGCAACACCAGGATGAGAGGTCAGCCAAGTGCAGGAACCTCCAGGTGTCACCTCCGCCCACCACACGAGGGGTTCCTTCCTCTCTTGTTCCTCTCCTTCTAGGATCCTTTCCCCAAATCCTGGCCCCAAGAGCCTTCCTGACCCCCAAGGGTTACTGTGTTAGCACCCTCTCTATACAGCTGTGGATGCTCATAGTTCCTCCCGTTTTTAAAGTTTTTACTACATGAGACAACGAGCCAAGCACTTTGTGTTGTTTAATCCTCACAACAACCTGATGAAAAGGGTATTTTGTCCTCATCTTATATGGGAGGCACCTGAAACTCAGAGAAGTTAAATAGCTTCCTCAGATCAGGCAGCCCATAAGTGACCAGGCTGGGATTGGGCCCGGGTCTCTTTTCCCACCAGACTGTACTTTTGACTATCCCTATACCAGGCTGAAGGTGGGTGCAGCAGTGCCTTGCACACGGTCCCTGCTCTGTTCTGTTCCTTGTCTGCTGCTAACACAACCTAAATCCCTGGAAAAGCCCAACCACCTTTTCAGGCCTTTTTTTCTGAGAGACTCAGAAATGTGTGCTTGCAGGGAGACCACTGTCAGTGTTATACTTGCTTTCAGTTTCATAAACACTTCTGATGCCCTCTCTCTGTAAAGTTGTCTCCGGGGTTACCTGACCTATTAGGGCAAGATGCCAATTAAATCTACCTGTAATCTAAACATTTGCAAATCAGGGCTGTGCCGAGCCTAAAGACTTGTGGGGTCGTCAGCACCCTCCTTGGGAGCGTCCTAGCTAGTAGATAGAAGTTTAGGTGAATGCTTCTTCCAGTCTTTGAAACATTCCAGCTTAATTTGACCTGAAAGATATTAGGAAAAGGAAAGCAAGGAAACTATATACTTCATATACGCTTTATTTTTTTTTAAGATTTTTTTTTTTAATGTGGACCATTTTTAAAGTCTTTATTGAATTTGTTACAGTATTGCTTCTGTTTTATGTTTTGCTTTTTTTGGCCTCGAGGCATGTGGGGTCTTAGCTCGCCGACCAGGGATCGAACCCACACCCCCTGCATTGGAAGGCAAAGTCTTAACCACTGGACAGGCAGGGAAGTTCCTTCATATATATGCTTTAAATAAATTAAAAAAAAATTTTTTTTTAAAAGAAAGAAACCCAAGCTAAAATTTCATCATTGTTGGAGAGAAGTTGCACTTAGTGTTTTCAGCCAGATGTGTAGACAATTCCTCCAACTGTAGCCCTTTAATGGGAATTATGTTTTCCATAGCCTTTCATTTCCTTGAATATTCTGTGCTTGCACGGCGTGGCTCCAAAAAACCCCCGCTCTGGCTGCGGAGGCATTCTCCATGAAGCTGAGACAAGTCACTGGGCTGGGCTGGGCTGGGCCGGGCCATCCCTCTAGGACGAGGCACTTTTTCTAACCTAATCCTATGCATGTGCAGAGCTGCCTGGTGAGGAGCTCTGAATAGCAGAAAGGAGCTTGGCTGGTCAGAATCCTTGTCAGGTTAAGAAGCCCTTTGTTTCTGTTTAGTTTTCTGAACCAAGACAAATTATGATATTTTCTGTTAATTTCTTTCCTTAATGAGTTTCATTAAAATCAAAGCTTCCGGAAGACTGAGCCTTGACAGCTGTCTAAGGGCTGTTTCATTTACTGGGGGCTGCTTAGACTGAATAATTATTACAGCTTGATAGTTTAAAAAGAAGTAAGAACAACAGAGAGAAATAGATCCCTTGAATGGTGTGTCATACGTTTCTATTTCTTTCCAGGGTCTGGGATTCTATGGTGTTCAAAAGAGATCATTAAAATCATGAAATCATGTATTCTTTGAACTAGAATATTATTAAATCATCACACGCTTGCTTCTTAATGGCTCCCTGGTTCTTAAATACTGAATTTCACTTAATGATGGTAGATTAAAAGGAAACCTTTTAGAGGTTAATAAAAGAAATTTTAAAGAAGGATTGTCTTTAGACACTGGCAGGTCACTCAGTACATGGTGCTGTGTTGATGAGAATATGGGCAGCAGCATATTTTATCTTATGGTTACTGAGTGGTATAGTTATGCACATTAACTTGTCTTCCCCAAGTAATTTTATATGCCAGTTTGGCAGAAAATTTGAATTTATGGCCAGAATCTCATATTTCATGATAGGGTGTTCTTATTTGTGAGGCAAACCTTTCCCCCACCCCTCTCACCTTCTCTCCAAAGTAGAGACAGTGAATGTGACATATTGAGATGATGAGGTCCTCTGAAACATTCTGAGATGGTTTACCTGAAGGCCAAACCTGAAAAATCTCAAAAAAAGGAAAATAAAGTAGTATCAAAATTATGCAAAAATTGATAGAATGAAATGTACACTGCTGTGTATGAGGATGAAATGACTCAGAATTACTCTAAATAATTCTGCAAGGAGAAAATGAAAAGAAGGGATGGATGAAGTAAGTGGGGTAAAAATTTGATAATTGTTGAAGCTGAGTGATGGGAATTTGGAGATTCACTATTATCTTTATTTTTGTGGCTATTTAAAAAATTCATAATAAATTTTTTTTAAGTGATAAAATATTAATAGCATGATATGTACGAGATAGAAAAATAAGAATCATGAACTGTAGCAATTTGGTGGTCCAACATAATTTCACAAGAAAAGCTTTACATCATTTGAAAAAAAATTATATCATTGATGGAGCTTCCCTGGTGGTTCAGTGGTTAAGACTCCATGCTTCCACTGCAGGGGGTGCAGTTTCGATCCCTGGATGGGGAACTAAGATCCCGCATGCTGCGTGGCACGGCCAAAAAAAAAACCCAAAAACAAAAAAAAATATCGTTGGGAAATTTACATAACTGAGAAAAAATTGAGACACAACTCTGCAATCGTTCAGGTTCTGATTTTTTCAGCAGATAAATTATTGATTTAGGAGAAATTAAACTGGGGAAATACTCTGTATTTGGGGGAAGTATTTCTAGGAACAGATTTGAATTTCACAAAGGAAGCACCATCAGTAAAAATGAGTTAGTGGCTCATGTGGAAGAAAAGAAATTGGATATAAATAATGAGGAACAAACTACAGAAAAGAATAAGCATTTTCATTGTTCTTATTTTATCCCTAGCTATTTACAAAACTTGTAATAGACAAAAAGGGATTCACCTGTATGCTCACGGATTCACCTGTATGCCCAGAAAAGCAGAGGATCCCCTTCTTACAATGGTATTTGGCTTATAGGGGATGGAGTCTTACAGCAACACTCTCCATGAATGTGGAGGTTCAGGGAAGCCCCCCTACAACTTGAGATGGAGAGCCAGCTAGCTTCAGCTCTCAGCAGGAATCTGTTCCTTTGGCTGTGCTACCCCTTGATAACATCCCATAGGGTTTCATAGCCTCTCTGGAACACTTCCAGGCTCCCATTTTCAGAAGTTCACTTAGTAGCGATGGAATTGGATGGGCAGTTTGACCAGAGAGTTTGTAAGTTTCCTTCAAATACTGAGATTTTTATGATTATATAAGACAAAGAGAAATGAAAACATCCTCAGCGGTAACAGTTGGATGCAAGATAGGTATGCCTGAGAATGTGACTCTGCACGTTCCCTGTAAAGGGAAGACATATCCATATTGTGAGCTGTAGGCTGGCTGCCCACCTAGTAGCAGACTGGATGTAATCTGGTCCTTCTATTTCTTAAAGCTTTTAATGCCAAGGAGCCTGGTCTCTCTCAAGAACTCCTCATTAAAGTATAAAACACTCTCCCGTAGTTTTGACGGTAGGAAGGCGCTCTCCTTCCATAAAGGCTATTGCTATCTTATGGAAATCTCTCCCCTAGGAGGTCACTGAGCCCAGAGCTGCAGCTGTGTTTTAATAAGGGCTGGATAATTTTATGACCAATAACATTTGTCGTTACACATGCTACAAGAAGGTTAATCAAATCTCAGCCTTCAAGGCATAATCTGGGTTCCCACAGGAATTTTCCTGCAGAATTCTGTGTTTGGCTAGGGAAGCTTACTTCCCTCCTCACACATTAGTTGTTGACTGTGGCTCCATGATTCTGGATTTGTGCCGCGATTGTTTCTTACTGTCAATAGAATATTTCAGTGTTGAAATTGTTTGGGGGCACCAACCCGAGTGGCATGGCTTTAGGAGGCTGGCTTTTAGAGCTTCTGTGCTTTCACACAGAAAAAATAAAGCAAATACTTTATTTTTTCAACTTGAAACTTTAGTGAGACTGGAGTATTCAATCTATCTGTTTCATTTGCCTCAGGGAGCCAAAGTTTAAGGCAACTTTCAGACCTGAGATACCAAATATTTTTCCAGCATTTCTCTGTTGCTTAGGAAACTCATAAACTAGTTCAAACATCTCACTTGGGGAAATATTGAAGTGACATTTAACTCAGAAACAAACTGCTTTTGGTCTGCTAAAGAAAACAGCATCACTGCCTGAAAGGGCAGCAAATCAAAATAAAGAGGGCAAGAGAGAAAGAAGAGATGCCTATTGAAACCTGAAGTTTGGATGGCAGCAACACAAAGTTTGAGATTGTCCATGTTTTCTCTTTGGTTTGGATTATATGACTAGATCAACTTGTGGTATTTCAAATCTTGTTATAATAAAGGAGGGAGTCCCCTTGTCATTTGAAGGGTCGAGAGACCTCAAGAAGTCTTTTCTTCAGGACTCGGTGATATTTAATGACGCAGAGGAGGTGATATAGACAATCAGAAATAGGACCTAGCTGTCCATGGGTTCTAGAGTCTCTGTTAGGTCCCACTGAGCTTGCCTCTGTCTGATCTGTGGTAGACTGTTTGCACAAAGTTGTCCTTGCAGGTTCCGTGTGACTGAGGCCAGGTCGTTTCAGAGTCTCCACCGTGGTAGAGAGTTCTACCTCCCCACTCCTCACCTTCTCATGCTGGGTTCTCCAAATCCAGTACGAGGCAGGTGCAAAGGGTCTGATTCAGGTTGGGTGAGTACTAGAAGGGGTGTGTTTGTGTGTGCATGTGTATGAGAGAGAGAGAGAGAGAGAGAGCAAGTGCTAAATCTGACTCAGTTTCCATATGGTCACCTGGGTAGGAGGTGACCTGAGCCTACTCTAGGTTCCCAGGGCTCCTGGGCTAAGAATGGAACCAGGTAGGTATGGGATGGATGGGGGCAGGGGGGGTGTGGAGCCCAAGGAGACGAGGCAGAGTTCAGGGAGTAACTCTTCACTCCTTCGTACTTTCTTGGACTTTGGCTGTAACTGGAGGTATCTGGAGATAAGTGGAATGAGTACATAATATTAACTTAAAAAAAACCCAGAAAACAAAAATGAGGTTCTATTAAATGGCAGAATATACGCCTAATTTCTAGGCATTAGTGCAGAGCCAGAGACTGAAAAATCAAAGTGCACCTAATCCGAGTACTCATATTAATTGACCAGTTTCTGCACCTTCCAAAACTGTAAGCTAGAATATGTTAAATGGAAATAAAGGGAATTGGGGAGGGAAGGCGCCCTGGGTCATCCCGCCCCTCCTGGGCAGAGAAGGCACTGGAAGCCATGTTCTCCAGCTGCTTCGAGCGTAATCTTGTAGTCTCCCCAGTGGGCTTCAGCTCAGGTTGTGTCGGCTTATGTGTACAAACAGATTTTAAAAATTGTCCCTTGCTAAGGGAGCTGACATCTGCCACTCTCAGAAATTAGAAATGACAGATGCCCCGAAGGGTGAAAGGCTGTGGCTGATTTTCTGTAAAAAATAGAATCTACTCAGACTCCACTCTTCACCAAACAGACAGCATTGTCTAATCCATGCATTTAGTGGTGGTTTCAGGTAACGAAGGAAAACAGGCAACCTGGTTGTGCTTGTTAACACTGCTGTCTTCTCCTGCAAAACAAAACCCAAACCATTCTCACTCCCTTTCCTAAGATTTAATGCAGTGCCCTGTGTATCGGACCCAGCAGGTGATGGAGGTTTGTGATGAGATACTTGATGGTTGCAAAATCCTCGTTGTTTGTTCACCCTTTGAGGCCCCTTCCATCTGCAGTAGCCACTTTCCCTCTCCACCATGGGAGAGAAAGAACACAAGCATTGAGACTTTTGAAAGGGAAGAGAGTAGAGTTAAACTGAAGAGAGAAGAAGTTCCTGTCTAGCCAGGCTCTTTAGGGAAGGGGAGCTGGAATTGGAACCAGAAAGCAGTGAGAACTGAGGCAGCTTTCGGGCTTGGCTTCTCTCCACCTCCTCTCTCTTGGTATCTCTGAGTTTCTCTGGCTCTCTGGCTCTCTGCTCCATGTTTTTCTCTCTATCAACCAGACTTCATTGCTTCCCCACAGTTCCTCATCCTTGTCACTTCAGCGTGCACAACTCCATCACAGCCTCTCCAGCTCCTCTCAATATTGTGATCTTTCAGTTCAGGTCCCATCCTTACCTGTTGTAGTCTCTTGCTATGTTCTAGTTCTCGTTCCTGAGAGAGGAAATCTGATGGAATCAGTCTGCCTTTTTGCAACAGGGCACATCGTGGGTTGCTGGACAGCTTATCTAATGGCTGCCCTTGGGTCATGTGCATATCCTTGCTCCAGTCAGCTAAGGCTGGGTCACATGGTGCAAAACAGGGTACACAGTCCCTTGGAAAGGGATGTGATAGGTAGACACCTTGACTGATATCTCAAGTTTACTGCCCAACATTTATTGAGTGTTGACTTGTGTCGAGCACCTTGCTAGGTGTCAAGGGTGATCAAAAGCCTTTCATTCATTTCCTATTTATGTAGTAAGAAGGAAAGAAAAAAAATCACTACATCTAGAAGTGGATAAGAAATGGCAGGAAGCACGTGGGGAAGATGGTAGAAGTATAGGGTTTAATAATCTAGAACCAGACTTGTGGTTCTGATCCAAAAGCACACTTTCTTCCTCTTTAGTCTTGCTCCTTGAGTGTGAAATTGAAAGATGGACGGGACCTTAAAAATGACTTAAAAACCCTATTGAAAGCCTCCCTCCAGGGCTCAGCTAAATTCCATCTCCTGACCACCTTCAGCCCAAAAGGATACCTCTCTCTCATGGCCTTGGCAAGCAGGGTACATATTTAAACAAGAATCTGTCAGTTTTTTCCTCTCTTTAATGTGTGTATGTCTAATCTTCTTAACCAAGCAGAAAACTCCTTGAGAGAAGGGGCCAGATCTTACATAATTCCCATAGTTGATGAGATAAGGAAAATGAATTCAGAATGCTGGAAGAAGTTCATCTAAGAGGAGCCTTGGTTAAGGATTAAATATATACTGGGTGTGAAAATGCAATCCAGTCTCAGAATTTGGTTAGTAAAATATGCAGGTATTTTGATGATACAAAACAAAATAGCAGTACTTGAAATGCCCAAAAATATAGGCTTTGAGGGGGTAATCTCTTGGTTGAGGAAGGACGTTGTGGCGTAGACAGTGGTTGCTCATTCAGGGGTGAGCTGTGATGCTGAAGGTGTGTCTTTGCCCTGGCAGGCCTGGGATGGAAGGGAGGTTTGAAAGGGAGAACTAGTAAAGAGACTCTGAAAGTAGCCCAGAGGCTCTCCCCTGGCTCCGCCTTTTCTGGCTCTAGTGTGGGTGTGTAGGAGGAGGGGCAGTATTTAAACGCAACTGGCTGGTTCTCTTATGACCTTGTCCATTTTAAGGACCTGAGGCTTTATCAAAGTATGTAATATATTTCTTTCCCTTCGGTTTGCATAGACTTCTCAGAAATCTCCATTAAGAATTTCAAATATATCAGTAACAATCACACACTGTTGTCAATAGGTAGAGTTAAATGGCAAGAGTCACTTCCAATGATTGACTTTCTTCTGTATATTTCGACAAATTAAAAAAAAAAAAAAGGCAGCCACAAGAACAAAACAAAGAAGAATAAGATAGGACAAAATGCTGAACAGTGGAAAGTGCGGTGGAGTTGCCTGTGGAGTCCTTACAAAACACAGTCTTTTAAATATGTATTTTATTGTTTCTAGCAACTCGACAAACTAAAAACATATTGAAAATGAACAACTGACTGAAATAAGCCAAAGCATGCCTCAGGCAACTCCAAGCTTCCCACCAGTTTGGGGTTAACTTCCGTCACTCCTAACATGTGTGAGAGGATGATTCTGAATAACATGGAATCGAAATCACGAATTCTACACACAGATTAAATGAGGGAAGGGACAACACACGCTTAGCATCATTAAGCCTGTTGCTCCTTTACAACCTCTGATGTTGCACAGACGAAAGGTTTAGGAGGGGAGAGATAGGTCCTTGAATAAGAAAGAGCTGTCAGCAGATAGTGGGGACTATATTGGGTATTACCCTGGGGACCCTCTGCTCTTTTCCTTTTATCCCTTAACCAGTCAGTATCTTGCCATGAACCCCATATTATAATTCTTCTGTGCCTTCAGTTGGATCACCTGGTTACATCTCAGTATCTTCATTTTGAAACAGGGAAACATTACCACTCTCAGCAGGCTGAAGAAGAGCAATGGAAACCTTAATGCATTGACCCCTGTAAAAATTGTCTTCATTTATTAAAGAAACCTTTACACTCTCACACCTTTTCCCTACACATGTACAAGGCTAACAGAAAAGAAAGGAAGAGCTCTGATTTAAAGGGAGAATGGGTTTTTATATCAATCTCTTTAATTAGGGACCATTTATTTTAAAAGAGTTACTTCAAGAAATCATACTTTATTTGGGGGTCAGGTAAAGGAAGAGTGAGAAAGAAGGAAGGTCAGAACAATCCAGCACTTTGCCCCTTTTACATCCCACATATACAGGGAGTTCTGAATCCTGAGCAGTATCAGATTCTGCTTTTAGAAACACTTAAGGAGTGAAAATGTTGCCATTGACTCACTAGGGGCAGTGGCATCGCATTGCAGTATGGTCCGCTAGAGACCTCAGGATGAAACAGCACAGAAATAGCCATTTCATCACTAGCCTCTTCCAAGGTAAATCTGAGAAATTTCACTGATATTTTTTCCATATAAATTTCAAGCATTCCAAAAACTAAATCGGCAATGGATACAGGCAGAGGTTCCCCAGGGGCATCGTGTGTGTGGAAGGGAAGCCCATCCGTTGGGCCTGAAACCACAGGATGAAGGGGAATGAGATAAATGCTGGCTGTGAGTCCCTCCCTGCCTTGCAGAGCTGCCTTTGTTGCGATGAGTGTGAAGCACCCGCCTTAACTTTTCGTTACTTTGGCTTTTTTGGCTAGTGTCGCATCTTATAAGTCACAGTCTAGCTTCTCCTGTCCGTGTTTTTACTGCACAGAAGGTTTCCCAATTTGCAAGCGTTTGCAGCACGGCTGGGCCCGGAGATAAAACAGAATGTGTATGTAGTACAGCATGCATTCAACTGATGCACAAGATTCTTTCCACCATATGTGCAGAGTGGTGTGCTTTTCCCCCCGAGGTGCCACTGCCAAAACTGCCAGGAGCGCCTGAGTAAGTGGAGGAGAGACACCCCGAACGCAATGCGGCACCAGGCCTTGCCACCTCCTTGGAAAGAGACCCTTGCTTTCAACACCCACCGGCGTTTTTTACCCCCGCTTTGTTAGCTCATCTGTCCCACTCTTTTCCACTCACCTTACACAGTGCCCCTAACCTCATCCTGCTCCCTCAGCCTTGGTCCGGGGTGCCAGGCGTTGTTGAGGCCGGTATGGAGTTCCGGTTGCCCTTCCGGTAGGAGAGGAGAGGTGTAATTAGCACTTATGCTAATGAGGATAACCAGACTGTGGTTAAAAACTCATCAGTTACAGAGGAATGACATGAGAGGAAAACCAGCTGATTTTTTTTTTTCTTCCCCGTAAATGTGTCTTGTCCTTCATCTCATGCAAAGCATAGCTTACCAAGCCTTTTTACAGGAAAGGAACATTAGTCTGGTCTTTATAGGTAAATCTTCTGGTGGAACTTCTTTTATGATAAGGAAAAAAAAAGATGAGAGATATAAGATAATTGTACTTTTCACTCCTTGTATCCTTTAGCTGAAGTAAACCAATTCAGAGAGTTTTTTGGTTAATTGTATTTTACTTTCATATTTGCTGCTGAAAATTTGAATCGTCACTACTTTTGGCTTTACTGGAAACTTGTTTGTTTGAAAGCATACAGTATTTCTGACCAAAAAATGTCCGCTCAACTCAAACTCAAACTCTCTTCGTGATCTATATGTATCGGTGTAATATGGAGGTTATAGCCACTCTCTCACTAAACCGAGTGTGGGTAACAAGTACGAGCCCTGCTTCACAGATGGGAAACCAAGCCACAGGGCAGTAACTGCCTTTTACCTGTCCTTTAACTTCTTTAGCCGCCAGTCTGGGAGGTAGGGCTCCTCCACCCACAGGCCCTGAAACAGGAGGGGTTGGGTTATTATATTTGATGAAGCATAATAACAGTGCTATTATAATCGATCTTTTGTTACTAAGTCATTATCTCAACTTGCTACATTGATTTCACGTGATTTATTTGCAGGCTTTCTTCCCCAGCATGTTAACAAATAACCTTTGGGCAAATGGAAAGTGTGATTTTTGTGCTTACATTGTTTGTGAGTGCTGATGGATTTGCTACTGTTGACTGTACCACAACGTAGAACAACACGTGTCTCCGTATAGGCTACCGGTGTGGTACCCCACCTTTCCTGAGCAGTAGGTCTGGAGAATTCCTTGCCTGGGAGGATAGGCTTGGAATGGCAGGGCTTTTGGGTTTTAGGGGTCTTTTGTCACTGTGGGGTCTCAGGGAAGGTGATGTACACCATGGGGGAAAGAATAGGCTTATGGTAGATACTGCCCTGTTCATGTGGAAATCTGGGTGGGCAGGCAGTCAGGTGGGTGAGCACCTCTGGGTACTCAAGGAGAGGTGAGGGTGATGTGTTCTGGAAAGATCAAGGACAGGAAATGGTAGGGATACTGAGTTGCCTGGGAGATCCCACAGACCATCCATGGTGGCCCTGTTGGAAGCTTCATTCCTAAGGGCAGGGACCAGGGGAGAAATGTCCTGCATTTTAGCAAATTTATCGTGGAGTAGGAAAGGCTTCTCAGCCTCGGAGAGCATCCTTGGCTGGGGAGGAGCACATCAGAGCCTCTCCTTCAGGCCGTGTTTTATTTATTTATTTTAAATTTATGTATTTATTTTTGGCTGTGTTGGGTCTTTGTTGCTGCGCGTGGGCTTTTCTCTAGTTGCGGCGAGCGGGGGCTACTCTTTGTTGCGGTGCACGGGCTTCTCATTGTGGTGGCTTCTCTTGTTGTGGAGCACGGGCTCTAGGCGCGTGGGCTTCAGTAGTTGTGGCGCTTGGGCTCAGTAGTTGTGGCACGTGGGCTCAGTAGCCGTGGCTCGCCGGTTCTAGAGGGCAGGCTCAATAGTTGTGGCGCACGGGCTTAGTTGCTCCGTGGCATGTGGGATCTTCCCGGACCGGGGCTCAAACCCGTGTCCCCTGCATTGGCAGGCGGATTCTTAACCACTGCACCACCAGGGAAGTCCAAGCCCTGTGTTTTAGAAGCACATCATCACTTTGCAATAGTGGCGACAGTCACACTGGGGCTCGACTCTCATTCATCTGGTAAGTGGTTATTTTAACACAAACTGTGACTAAGGAACATGATTACACACCTGTCAGCCATATGACGGGAAAGAGAGATGTCTGTGAGCAGGGGAATCGGCTGCATTTCCACCCGGGTCTCCGTGGAGTCTTCTCCATCAAAGATGTCATTTTTCATTTTTACCTTGAAACAAGACAGACATTATAGCTACTGCCTTGTCTATATCATTTATAGGAATTGCTGCCACAGATGCTAATCTAAACCAATTCTGATTATATCTTTGTAGACATCAGATCCTAGAGCAGGAGGGCAGGATGTATATAAAGAAACAAATGAGCATAAACATTATATGGTACCCGTATGGCAGCTTCCTGTGACAGGGCAAGGGGTGGAAAGAAATGAAAGTGTTTTGTACAAGGAGGACATTTTACTTTAAGATGAAATAGATCAGTAAAATAAAAGAAAGCTGTTTCTGATTGTACAGGTGACTAAGTGGAGGAGGGGATTCTCACTTACGGCGAGGGGATTGCCAGGTGATTCAGAGTCCTGTCTAAGGGTTGGGAAGGAGGGATGATGTGTCCAAAAGATGAGAATAAGCACAATAAGAAACAAACACACAAAAAAACCTCAAAGGCAACAATATTGAACCGAATTCTAAAACAAATAAGGACCTAATAAAAGTTGCAACATTTAGTTTTAAAAAGCCCTAGCCTTTTGAATAAGAAAATAATATTCACTCATTTGCACATTTTCTGAAAATGGTGAACCAAATATTAGATTGTTTGGAAATTCTTCCTCGCCTTTATTTGTCTGCTCCTATCCATCTTTGGTGAGGCCATTCAGTTTGGAAAGAGTGTGTGGTCACCACGTATAGATGTCCAACCTCTGCTGAGCATTGAAATCAGCAAATGATACGGGTGTCCTCTATCACTGAGTTAGAAACAAAGTTGATACAGGATGAAGTTAGTAGCTGGAAAATAGGGAATAAAGGGGGATGATGTGAATGGTAAAGAAGGGTACCAGCAATAAAACCTTGGTTGTTAATTTGGCAGAAGTGTGGTGAAGGTGGTGGAATTCAACATGTAGCAGTCTCCAGGAATCCCAGGCTGCTTATGTGGGTGGGAGCTGCCCAGTGAGGGTGGAAAGTTTCTTGATGGAGATGTTACTCATGAAACATAAGAGGAGATAAAGAGGTAAGAAAACAAAACGATGCCTTATTTGCAGAGGGCACAATGGGTAGTCAGATGGCAGAAGAGAGATAGAAGCCGTCATTAAGTACCGATGCTGTGTAGGGGGTTAGGATCCTGATTAGAGGGTGTGTTTATGCATTTCTAAAAGCCCTCAAACCTTCGCCAGTGTCTTCGCCTTTGCCTTTGGCTGCTGACCATGCCCTATAGCTGCCTGCAACTTGATTTTAATCAAGACTTTAATGGTAAGAAAAGATACTGAGTCACTGTGGCCTTCCTGCCAGCTGAGTTTTTCTCTCCAGAAAAGCAGTGGGCTTGTGAAATTTAAATAACTGTCATCTATTGAGTTCTTACTCTGTGCCAGGCATTGTGTGGGACATATGATGGATTTTCTCATTCAATCCTTGCAACGAATTTCTAAGCTGGATGTTATGTCCCCTGTTTTTATTGGTAGCACCGGAAATCACACGCAGCTCGTTATTGGCACCAAATGGCTCTCCTCACCCCTTTCTGTACTAACATCTTCAACCAAATGGCACAGGGGTGCTCAACCTTTCAGAATTTGCTCTTGCTTTTTCTTGGTTTTTACTTCCTCATAATTCTTGTGTGTTTATGAGAATATTTTCTACTCCTTTTCGTGGTTTACTTTTATTTACCTTTCAAATTTATAATTACTTAAAAATCTAAATTTTAAATAGGATATAAATGTATGATATTTGACACTCCAAAAAGTGTATGGTTAGACCTTGGCAAGGGATCGTTTGATCTATTGTTATCATTGAACTTCAAAAATTAAAATGTGTTGAACGTGTGGGCTGGATACCATTCATTTTGGATACTTAGTTGTAGATGCTCAATGAATGATGAATGAATGAATGAGACCTCAGGAAAAAATTATGTAAATGCTCTTGTCATTGCTGTCTGTTTTCTGTGAAGTCACAATGCCACATAAAGTGGTTTGGTATAAATTTGGGGTAGTGCAACCTACAGTTTATGAATTTGGGCAAAACATTTTAGTGTAATCCGAAGGCAAAGGTCTGTCATCCCTTAAGGCAAAGAAATGAATGAAATTTCTTTATCACACTAGGATACTTGATTGCATCCTGCTTGTTATTATTAATAAAAGAAAGCTAATACTAGTAATAGTTATATCAACTGATCATTCTTATTCCCCTTTTACTATTTTCCACATCAAACCATAACAGTTTTCTGTTCTATGCTTAGGCAAGAGCCACAAGAAGAGTTTTATGAATTTAGAATCCTTTGTCCTTGAAAACATGTCTCAGTCTATCTTAATATCCAAGAAAAGATTTGGGCTCCCACTCTCACCTTAGGATCCCATAATCTTATATTTGTAGGATGAAACCAAAATATAAGAGAGATTTGAAAACAAGCAGGCCCCCTAATGAGAAGTCTGTCAAGTTCAAGGATGTGTCCTTCCCCATCTCCATGCAGAGTTTCTCCTGCTGCTGTACAAGACTCCTCGGCACACTCCCATTTCGATGTCCACTCCTCACCCTTTCTCCCCTCCCATCCTTCCCCATCTCTGCCCCATACCTCAAGGGCAGAATACTTGGAGAGGCCATTGCCCTCCATCTTGGTGGGCTCAGGATTTCGGTCTGCTCAGGCTTTGGCTGTCTTCTTGTTGCTTGTGTTGGCTGTGGTCTAGTAGACTACCCCTCAGGCCCTTGTGGGGTGCCAGCTTCCGTGACCACCTCCATTTGAGCTGCGTTGGGCATCAGTGCTTCACCACGAAGAGGGGAGACCACAGGGCAAGATTTCCCTCTTTCCCACCAGGACCCACAGGGACGTTTGAGCCATCCTTTCTCTGCCTTCTGAAAATGTCTGCAGTTTCTCTTGCTCATTGTCAGCCAGGCTTCCTCTGCTGGCTGTGCCACTGTGGAAGAGCCCCTGTGGTGTGGGGATAGGAGCCTGTGCCTGCTGTCGAGAGACCTGCCAAGCTTTGTCTTTATCAGCTCTTTAACTTTGGACAAGGTACTTAACTTGGCTACACTTCAGATTCCTTGCTGGCAAAATGGAGGTGGTAATGGTAATACAGACCTCATAAGGGTTTGGGGAGCTTTAATGAACTGAAGTCTGCAAAATTCTTAGCATGGTGTCTTGCACAGAACAGACTTGAGTCTTGTGTTACTGTCAAAGTGACTTCTATATTGAGTTTTCTTCCTTTGTGGTAAGAGCCCTGTGAAGCGGTCGCTGAGTTGGAAGTTCTGGAAGTGGTAACATTCTCTCCAGTGCGGTCCAGTCTGTGGTCTGGGAACCTCCTTCCAGTGGGGCTACCACTTATCTCATATCTAGAATCACACTGGGCAGCTGACATACCAGGGTGCAGAGGAACTGGAATAGTTTGGGAATTTTGGTACCAGAATGGTTGGGTGAGGGAGGGATTAAAACAAATGGGGGGAAGGGGGAGGGCCACTCACTGTGCAGGGAGCCTATGCATCCCCTGTTCTCAGTTATTCTAAAAAAGGAGAGGACGTGGAGACCCAGGTCATTTTCTGTCTTTTGTCACCTGGGCTTTGATTCCAAAATATACTTCCTGGAAGTATAATAATAATAATAAATAATAATGATAATAGTAATAACGACAGAGGAACAAGTGTTAACTGAAATTGTCATCCATAAATGGACTTTAACCTGATACTCGGCTGTTGGCCTCGACAGGCCTTTCTGTCAACACCAGTCAAATTCTGCGTGAATGATTATCTCCTATTTAAACATGCCATAATCCCACCTTTTATTACCTCCATTCATCATCTGCAGAATGACTGGGCTTTAAAAACTAAGACTCCAGAGAGTGTTGTTTGAGCAGAGGTTGTTATTCATGAAGCCTCTGTGCCGCCATCTTTGCATTTGGGTCCTCAGAGAGGCCGATTGGTCCTGGGCTTGGAAGCCAGGTAATTTAGACTTTGTTCCTCTAAGCCTGATGGTGCCTCTGTTAACAGGTCAAGGTGCACGTGGATCATAATTGGAGCTGTCAGGAGGACCATCCTGTTCAGAATCGCATTCTGACTTCACGATCTGAAAGACCCAGGGGCAGAGCCCATGGATCGGTCACCCTGTCTTTCTTCTTTGCTTGCCTCCTCCACATAAATCACAGCACCGCTCCAAGTCAGTCAGAACATTTGTGTGGACAGTGCACAGTGACACCTAGTCCTGGTCTTTCTTCTTCATGTTCAGGCCAATTTTAGATCTTTACAAACATTGCATAATTCACAGTTCTGTTTCTTGCTAAAGAAATCGTATCTTTAAGACAAACTGTACTTGGGGCACCGTTATTGGATGCTGACCATAAAACTGTCCCAGGCCAGAGCAGTGACCAGAGGAGCCCTCCTGTGGCTGTCCAGAGTGGAGGACCAGAGTGGCCGGTCCAAAGCTAAGTCCACGAGGGATTGCAAGCTCCAGGCAGGCCAAGTGCACAGATCAAAGGGCCCAAGGCAGGGCCAGAGTCAAGGGTGAGAGTGGAGAGCTGGGAGTGGTATGGAAGTGGACTCAAAGCCAGAGCTGGTAGGGAACCAGTGACAAGAGTGCCGGCTGATTGCTGAGATCAGCCTCTGGGTCTCTACAGTCCCACTCTGCAGGTTAGTGGGCACCCAGGGGACGGGGTTGACTGCGGCTTGGCATATGAACTGTCCAGAGAAGATTTAGGCAACCTTGTTGTATCTGCACCTTGATTATGGCATTTCTGTGGTTGCTGGTTGGAGAAAAGAAAGTCATCTGTGTTTCCCTGCCTTGTGTTTCCCCTCTAGGGTCCCAGGGTAATAGAAGCAAATGAATAGTGAAAAGCCAAAAGGCAGGCTATGGGCAGAGGTGGGAGGTGGGGAAGGGGAGCAGTCAAGGAGTCTGGATAATCCACTGTGGATCAAGGGTCCTGGGATGGTCAGAAGCTGACTGGAATGTGATGGTGATGTCGCTTTAGCTGAGAATTGAAAAGAAGGGGCCACACGCCCCAGTTGCCGGGTCTTACCTGTGGTCACTTTGAAAAAACAGTTCTTACCAAACAAAGACACTCAGGTGACCTGACGAAGAGCAGTGCAAGATGAATCCAGAAGGGTCACCTGTTCGATAAAGGGAAAATAGATTTAAAAAAGGAAAAGCAAAAACAGGGATTTCAGAGCCACTTAGCAACTGCTCTGATTATTCCAGACACAGCTGTAATGTGCTGGATTGAGGATGATATATTTTAGTCCGTGTGGTAGCTGTATTTCAGGCTAATGTGGAATCTTTTGCCGTAACTGTCATGCAATCCATTAGGGCCCTGAGTGAGGGCAGCCATTAATCAGGCGCGAGATCAGCCCTGTAGCTTCATACACTCGCAGGTCTGAGCAGCTCTGACCTGACATCGTTTAAGGAGATGCTCATGGAGGCCATAAACATGATTCGATTCCCATTATCTTCATGTTGCATGTTTGTTACCGTTATTCTTTGAAGACTCCAAATTGGATATTAAAAATTTATGATACATATAAAGGTTTGTATGGAGTGAAAAAATAGCAGCAGCAAATAGGTCCATCTCATCCATCAGAGATGTGTGAGCTGTCAGAGGGGCCTGAAGAGGTATGGAGAGAGCCCCTCTGCTTGCCAGTTGAGGAGGATGGAGAATTAGGAGGAACTTCGCTGGGGAAAACAGCTTCTCCCTTGGCCCACATGCTAAGTGGGAATTTAAATACATTTTGTTAAAAGAACAAAATAAAACAGCACCGCTGCAGAATCCCATAGTCAGTCTTCAGTGACAAGCTAATGAAAGGGAGAGCAAAGGATTGTGATGCAAAGATTGGTAGCAACATGAATTGAGCAGATGCCTGGCTCTACACACTGAAGTTTCTGGGTACCTGGGGCATCTCCAGAGCAGGGAGCCTGATGCCAGGTGGGAGGCCTCGGTCTAGAAAGAAAGCTCTCTGCCCAAGCTGCATGCATACACAATCCTGTCCATGACCCATCTGCCTTCTGATGTTCAGTGACTTGAATATGTACCTACATAGAAACAACCCATCTGTAGAGGTAGGCAGCTCAGAGTAGAGAAAAAAGGGCACTTCTGGGTCTTACCTTAAGGAAGGGCAAAGGATTAATGAATCCATTCAACATATATTTATAGGATTGTTATACAAGGTACTCGCTGAGCATGGGGGCTTCATACATAATGCACGGTCTCTGCCCTCAGGCAGTTTCCATTCTGGTAGGGAAGGTGAGAGAGGAGTCCTAACTGGGGTGAGTTACACCAAGGAGTCCCAGATGGACTTGGGGCACTATGACTAGGTGAGATAAAGAAACAGGGAGCGAGGCACCAGGTTGGTTGATCTAGGAACGGAATTTTGGGGATGAGAGTTTCGTAGGCAAAGGCCAGAGATTAGACTGATCTTTGTTAGGCAAAGGTCAGTCCAGGTGGGAGGTGGAGGAGAGAAACATATGGGACAAAAGGATTATTGGCTAAAGTCCAAATTGAGTACAGGCTCTTCAGGCTAAGACCCTAGTGTCTAACCAAGTGGGAGGGACACTAATCAAGTTGGGCAGAAGTTCATGGAATAGTCGGTGATGGTCCAAGTGTGAGGCAGATGAAGTCAGAAAGCTCCAGCAGAGGCCTGCTGAGACTCAGTATGGAGAGTTCTCCTCGGTTCAGGGGCAGAACGTTCACCTCTGGGGACTGGAGTGCAAGGCACAATGTCCAGTTGCTAGGGTTAAAGTATAGGAACTCATTCATTCATTCATTCATTCATTCTCTCACTCACTCACCATTTATGGAGCCTTTATAATATGCCAGGCACTAGATGAGGCCCTAGCGATTTGCAGCTGAATAGACCACAGTTTCTGCACTCAAGGACCACACAGATTAGTGGGGAAGGCAAACACATAGATGGTCATAGTACAGTGCAATGGATGGAGTGGATATAGAGAGAGACAGAGGGGTACAAAGCCCAGGTTAGACCAGGAGGAAGAGGTCTCAAGTGGGTTCCTAAAGGAGCTGCAGTCTGAATGAAGGCTTAAAAGATGCCTAAGAATTTTCCAGGAGAAGGGGGGGGAGGAGAGATGGAAACTGGTTTTACCCTGAGGAAATGAGGTAAGGGACAGGAATCCAGTTGAAGGGAACAGGGCTTTCAGTCATGAGGAATTGGGCCACCGAGATGAGAGTAACTTGGCGGTTCCTCAAGTGGAAGCAGGAGCTACTCCGGAGGCCTCCCTGTGCTAGTGCAGCCCAGGGCCAGCACTGGCTGAGCTTCACTGAGCGGCAAAGAAACTGGGCTGTTGTTTACGTCAAGTTCACAGAGATGTTCGTGACACGCTGAAAGGCCACATGCGGCAGCTGCCGTTTATTCCTCTCTGTGCTTCCCCAAGACAGTGTGTATAGACATTCAACAAAGGAAGTTCAGATCAGAAATGGTACACCAGAAAATGAAATTCCAAGGGTTTTCAGAAGTGGTCTCCCCGTGATAAATTCAATTTATGTTGAATTTTGAAAAGAAATTCTATTGCTTCTGGTTCCAAAAATTAGTTATAAAATCTAAATTTTTTGCTCTAGAGCTCTGCATCTCTAAGCATACTCCTGCAACTTTGAGATGCACTATTTTTGATGTTCCCAAGTCTAGTCACCGCAGCACATGTGTGAGCTGACACGTGCTACATCTGCTAAAGGGTTGGAAAGCAAAGTCTGGAAGCTCTACAGCGCTCCCCCGAGCTCTGATTCCAGGCAGAATCTTTTCTTGTTTTCCAAAGAAGTTCTGAAATCACAATGACGGGGAGGTGTAAAGTCCCATTCCTCACAGGGAGGTATTAACTCCCAAGCCTAGTTATCTTTCCACTTAAATGGCAACAGTGTTAACCTTTTCATTGAGTCAGAAACATTGCACTTTTCTGGGGTGGGCCAGTGGAGCTGTTTTTAGAATGTTCCACATTTTCTAAAGGAATCCTCCAGAGGAGAAAAGATGCTGATCTTGCTTGGATATGCACATGACATCAAGGCTTTAGCCCAAAGGAATAAGTGGATTCTTTGAAAGAAGAAATAAAGTTTGCTGAATGTAAGAATCAGAATTTAAAAAGTAAATTAGTGACGATTCACAGGGAAAGAGAGGTGAAAATAAAGTTTGTTTAAGCCAGAGGTGTTTGAGGTAGAGAGAAAATTAGTCTAAGTTTCTCACATAATCTATTATTTATTCAAATGCTAGGCATGGCATGAAAATAGATGCATGACTGACAGTGAGATGGTGAAATCCCCTTGCAGTTTAACTGAAGGACTTTAATTTTTATTTCTATTCCATGGCAAGAAGTGAAGCCTTCTTACAATAATAGATCAAAAATACACCTTTGGTTTGACAATCACATTTGTAGTAAAATGTGAAAAACGGTTTCCCGTTTGCTTTTCCCCATAGTTGGCATAAATAGCTAGCATATTAGTAAGAATAAAGCTGTTGAGAATAAGACCCATGGAGAGAGTTAGTTCATCATGACGTGTTTTGACATTCCTTCTGTCAGAACTGGTCACTTTATTTATTTATTTAAATAAATTATTTATTTATTTGTTTTTATTTTTGGCTGCGTTGGGTCTTCGTTGCTGCGTGTGGATTTCCTCTAGTTGAAGCAAGCGGGGGCTACTCTTCGTTGCGGCACATGGGCTTCTTATTGTGGTGGCTTCTCTTGTTGCGGAGCACGGGCTCTAGGCACGCGGGCTCAGTAGTTGTGGCTCGCAGGCTCTAGAGCGCAGGCTCAGTAGTTGTGGCGCACAGGCCTAGTTGGTCTGCGGCATGTGGGATCTTCCCGGACCAGGGCTCAAACCCATGTCCCTGGCATTGGCAGGCGGGTTCTTAACCACTGCGCCACCAGGGACGCCCAGAACTGGTCACTTTAGAACAAAGTCAGACATCAACACAGGTCTCCTGGCCCCAGTGGATACCACGAACTGGTGGTGGGGTGGTCTGCCTCGACACAGGCCATTAGAGGAGACACAGTCCTTAGAGAATTCAAGAACAATAATGAAACCAGCCAAAAGTTGGTCTGCTTTGTGTTATTACCGTGAGCAGTGATTTCGAGCAGCTTCAGTGTTTACATACCCTCCCTGCAGGGGTCGTGGACTCCCTCTGTCTACCCCCATGGTATGCCATTGTCTGCCACCCAAAATGGGGCAGATGCAGAAAAAGGCAATGGCTTCAATATACAAATGAATCTGAAGTGCTGAAATGAATCTGCGCATAGGGTAAGGAAGTTCTAATGGATTTTGTCTAACGTTGCCACAAGTTGCTGTGGAATGATAATTAAACTCGTTCCTACAGAGCGCTTACTATGCTCCAGTCAGTGGCTGGGGCCGACGATCCAATGGCGAGAAGCCAAACATCATCCTGCCCTTAGAAAGCTTGCAGTCTGGTGGGGAAGACAAAAATTACAGCAGCCAGTGTAAGGGTGCACGTGTGTCAGGCCTAAGAGAGGGCAGAGTGGAGATATTTGACTTGGTTAGTGAGGTTCAGGAAGGCCTTTTTGAGAAAGAGGTATAGTAGTTCTTCCAAGATTATTTGTCACACCAGAAACTAAAAATAAATAAAGAGAATTTTTTGCTTACAAGCAGCTAGTCATGAAATCTCTAAATCTTTGGAGTAAACCCCACTGCTGGAGACACATCCTGTATCCTCCTAGTGTTGCATAGCTGTTCACTCCAGTGGGCCTGGGGCCTGGCTGGAGGCCATGCTGACAAGTCTGCTCAGGGCCCCCTCTCAATACCCCTCCTCCAGGCACACTCCTTACATCAGTGGTTCTCGGGCTGCCTGTGCATTACTATCACCTGAGAGCTTAAAAAAAAAAAAAAAATCCATGTCGAGGCCCCACCCTGGACCAGTTAAATCAGAATCTTGGAAACATAGTGGGGAGGGGGAGTTCAGGCATCAATATGTTAAAAAAAAAAAACCACCCCAGATGATTCTCATATGCAGCCAGAGCAGAGAACTACTGCCTTAGATGAATGCACTTAATTTCACTTAGTCCAGTAATAATAATTTAAAATTTTACATTAAAAAACTTGAGAATGCAAAGGGAATTACGTCAGTGAGAGGTGTGTGAGTGCTTGTGTGTGCACACACACGTGAGGGTGATGGTGCTCGGTCTTCTTGCATGTCGTGTGCTTTCCGTCTCTGTGGCATGTGGTGGAAACACAGTGAATGGCTGGAGGATGGAATTTCTTGGACTCAAGAATCAGGTTGATTATCAGAGGCAGACCATTCCAAGCTCCATGGAGTGTGATGCAGAGGCAAATACACGGTTTAATAAAGAAGCGAATTTCTGCCTTTCTCTCTCCAGTTCTAATCACTCCAAACCTCCTCTCCTTTCTCTTCCACTGCTGTTTTATTTACTCTCATAAATTATGAGACTTTATATAAAATCCTGTAGCCCCTTTGAGGAAGCACAGTCAAACCTTAATGGGTTTTTTTGTCCTTTAAAAACATAAAAAGCATTGCAAGCACCTTACATGTAAGTGGAATGAATATATTTTTGCCACTAATGTTGAAAATATCCCCAGGCATCTGGTGTGTATGAATGTGTATACATAGTACATGCATAATAAACATCTTCCACCTTATGAATATTTATACACAAGATACATATATATTGAATATAGACATACATATGTAAATAGTAGCCCTTGTAAACTATATGCCAAGTATGTTTCCAAGCATATGCATCATAGTGCATCAGGAATATAATAAACCTACCACCAAGTTTAGCATATTTTGAGGTGGCGTCTTCTACAGAGTTGTGGTAGGGTCTAGTTACTAACCACGTATGGCTTTTTTTTCATCACTGAAATGTTTGTTAAGCACCAACTAAAAGTAAGGCGCTGGGCATAGTAGAGTAAGAAAGATGAAATAGATGTGGTCCTTGCCTTCAAGAGACCTGCACCTCACAGAGTGCCTTAAAATTCATTTAAGAATCTGACATGTTTGCTACCCATTGGCATCTTATTGCTTTTTATACAGCTGCCTTTTATGTATACACTCTGCTTTAAAATGGGCCCCATTTAAGGCTCTATTGGCTTAAACGCTGATGTAGCTGCATAATAGAACTGATGCTGTGAGAAGAAACATCACTGGTTTCAGTGCCTTGATTGGACATGAGCATGCTTACACATTTTTTCTGTCACACATAGTCCAATCCTGCATTTTCATTTTACTCTGATTTGGTAGAGGGGGGAAAAAAGGTAAAATTAAAAGGCACCAAATCCCAGAGATGTTTGTAAATCTCAAAAATACTTTTTGTAACCCCAGTATTACTACTATGACAGTCCACTTCCAAATTCCATCAGTTCCCTCCCTGCAATAAGAGGCAGAAGCCTTTATTAAAGGCAAGCTGTACATTCTAAAATGTACAGAATAGTGATCCCTTTCTAAAATGACAATCCCTAGTCTAGCTGAGAGCTCTGAGTGATACTTGTCAGGGGCAGATTTCACGCCATTAAAAGAGAAACAATACATCAGCGCTGTCATCGCTATGCACAGATGTATGCTCATTGTTTTCTCCCCCTCAATCCATACATCACAACAGGTAGTTCTCAGCTGTTCCCCTGGTGCCAGACATACATTTTATCTAAAGAGACAGCAGATAGAACTACCTGCTGCTTCCTGTGCGGCTCTCCCTGTGTTTCTCTCCCTTTTCCTACTTCACTTGGGCTTTTTAAAATCAGCTGGCAGGGAGCCAGGAGCTCATCATTTTAATGCAGTGCAAAATGGAATATGCATAATTATATGCAAGCCATATGTGAGGGAGACAGCTCAGCTGTGAATTTCAGGAGGCCAGGAAAGAGAGAGCAGTTAGGGCTGAGATAAGAGGAGCGCAGAGCAGAGTGCAAGTGTCACCCAAATGAATGGTTTAATGAGTGTGCTGCAGACACGCCTCCTTTCACCTACCTCTTTCTTCTCTCCAACTCCAAACCAGAAACCAATGGAGATTAGAAAGGGAAGACTGTATGCAAGGGGTATTGCTAATGGGTTCTATTAATGTCTCCATTTAAACTTCAGCTTTCTTAATTAACAGTGTAGATGAAAATAACCAGTAACTTTTAATGCAGCTTCTTAATTAAATCTTTTTTTTTTTTTTTTTTACTGCATTTGATTGACGAATCATTGTTCTTACTAGATCATTGCTCCTTTTAGATCTTTATTTAAAAATTGAGGGGAATCAGTTTATCTCTAATAGTATTACAATGCAAAATATAACTATGCAAATTGCTTTTCTTATGGCCTTGCTATTAGAATTTTTTAAAAGTGCATTATCTAGAGATTGCTTAAGCATGCCAAAAAGTTTAAACACGTATGTATGTCATATAATCCTAAATGTGCAACAAAAGTCACTGGAAGTCTGAAGTGGTGGTAATTTTCAACAAAATTATTTGCTTTTGGTTTGTTTCATATCATTTTAAATATTACACCACAATGAATTTGCATGTTCAAACTGAACTATGTAAAGAAAAATAAATCCCAAATTTTGATATCTAAAAGGCGTACTGCGTATTTAAACAAATTTCTTATTAATGTTGTGATTTCTGGATTCCCGTTTGTTTAATGATCTGAGCTGTTATGCTTTTAGCTTTTTTTCTTCCATTATTTGTAAGTCCCTAAATAGGCCATTATATTTCCCTTCAGGCTAGAGATGAAGATGGACATGCTGAAAATTTTCCCCAGCAGCACTATGCTAAGGAAACTCCAAGGCTTGCCTTCAAGAATAACTGCGAACTACTTGTAAGAATAACATACTTACAACAAGTCTAGAATGTTACTTTAGCACAGTGAAAACAGTTTTTGAAAGGGTTTGTTCATTATTACATAATTTTTGAAGTATTATAGTTTTTCTGTATAGAGTTCTAAATGCTAATTCTGATATCACTGAATATTAATTATAAGATCTCAAATTGTTTGCAAATCTTTTGTATCTGATTATAGAGCTTGGATGGCCCTGCTTTATTAGCTTGTTCTGTATAGTAGTTGATAAGCAGCCATTTGGAGAATGGCTAGTAAAGTTAAAAATATAGAAAAAGACAGTTGATGTATGTAGCTTGGAAAGAAAAAAAAAAAAAAAATCCCATCCCCATCCCTCCTCCTACTTCCTAATTGTACACTATTTTAGGAGACAACATGGTAATATTTTGTTCTGCTAGGAAAGATAGCAGAGTTGACACGCAGTACTCCCTTTAGAATTCAAGTATTCCTACACTCTCTTGCCAAACTCAATCAGGCGCTTTCTCTCTCCTATGTAGAAGTCAAAGCAGCGACAGGATGCGGGGATGTTTCCAAGTCGTGAGAGAGAGGATCTCAGCTGTGACAGGGACTCTGTTCCAATGCAGGGTTAATTTGCTGTTCATTTTAGCATTTATAGCGAGACAAGATGAAAAGCGAGCAGGAATGCCTATTATATTTCTATTAAATGAATCTGTTGGGACCTAATGTTCTTGATTAGCTTTTGAAAACGAGTGCTCTGCAATGCATTTTCTGTTTACCTAAAGTAAACAGAGAATGAATTGTCATTTATTTAGAGATTCAAACACTGCTTTTGAAAATGAAGCTTTATGAGGGATCTAGCTATGTTGTCCCTAAATGTTCTTTTCTTTTCAATTGCATTAAAGCAAAACATTTGCTCCAACTAAATGAAAACACTGAAAGAGAATGAGGATGCTCACTTGTTACATTTTGAGGTAGTCTCTTTTCTGTTTAGTTTTTTGGCCTAACAGAGCACAGCCCTGCCAGGTCTCTGCATTAGGAAATCCCACATGTAACAGTCTTTGGACTTAGCTCTGATACCAACTGTTCATTAAAAACAAAGTGTCCAAAGAGCAGGAGAAGAGAGAAAAATACATTCTTTCTCATTCTAGCCACAGGAGCTAGATGTTGACAGTAAGAAACTCCTTCCCACTCCACAGTTTGCGTGGTTACAATAGCATCACTTATTCTGTGTGTCGTCCCTTGACCAACCAATCCACAGGCATATTTGTTGCTTATAAATGCAGTTTTTTTCCCTGAAATTGTAACTCACCTTATATTTTATCTTAGGGCCCTTAAACTTCCAGGCTTGCTAGCATTACCTGTTTGGGGGAAACCCTTTTCTTTCATTTTCGTTTTAATGTTTTACTCCGTAACTCTGATTTTCCAGCAGAAGACTATAGGGGCCATTTATACTATGTTTTGGTATCAAAATGCTTTTAAGAGTAGCTTTCTTCTTTTTAGAGATACTGTTATGCCATATTTGATTTTTTTTTCCTATTTATTGGAAAAATGAATGTGCTTGAGTTCTGGTTGTGGTCAGTTTGTACTGAAGAAAGTAAAACATATATGTGAACATCTTTTCCAGCTATCTTTAGAGAAAATATATGTTTAGTCATTGCTGTGCTTAAACACGATATTGTGTTGGCAGTAGTTTTGAGAGATTGGTACAATCTTTGTCCTTTTAGTCGCTGTTAGAAATGCTTTATTTTGGTCAGCACACTTTCTTGTGATAAAAGAAAAAAAAGGTATAGAGAGAAAAAACAAGTAAGCTTATTTCTCCAAGGAGAAATGTAATTTTTTTCAGTTGCAAGAGAAAGGATGGTGTTTGGCTGGTTATGAAGCCCTGAGAAGTTATGCTTCTATATGAAAATGATTTGTTCATTCATAAGAGAGAAATAGGAAGTCCTTGGAGTTTTCTTAGTGCAGCTTAGGGCAAATTTTAAAAGACTTGGTGAGAGAAGATTGCAAGCCCCACTCCAAAGGGCTTCTCTTAGCTTAAGGGTGGGTCTGCCATCTTGCATGGTTCGCTAGAACAGGGGTGGCTTTAGAAAGTGGGGGAGCTCTTTGGAAGATGGTGATGGTTCTTGGGAGAAAGCCTTGAGGGCACAGGTTACTTCCAGGCTCCCAGGTGATCAGGAACACATGGCTGGAAGGCTAACCCTCTGGGCCACAGGTGCTGACAGAAAGTGCCCTGGCCAGGTAGATGGGACATGGCCTCTGACTTTATAACTGACTATTGATTGTCTCTGCTTCTTGGAAGAGGAGGAATATTAAGTAACCTAAACAAAAGCAAAGTAGAATCGATGCCTAGAATATGCAAGTGTGTGTAATCAGAAGGCACTGACAAAGAAAGCATTGGCTGATAGAAAAATCTGCTATGTGACTGTCGATTTCCTGTAGGTATTGATTTGCCCATTTAAATCTCAAACTGTGATATGTGCCTTCACACTTAATGTACAACACAGATGACTAGATATTTAGCTTGGTGGCCAAGATTCTTTGGTTGGTGACTGTGTGGCAGTTTCCTTATGCTTTTTATTAATTTTGAAAATGCAAGGCTGTCAAGATGAGTGGCATTAGATAAAACTTGAGTATTATTTGATATATCACAATTCAGTGTGACCCCATCTACCTCTTCATAGATAGATGTAGGTATACACACACACACACACACACACACACACATGCCTCAGGGTCTTTTGCTGGCCTAAGTTTATGACCAAAGCAAATAACTTTCAGTAAAAGAAAATGTGGGAAATTCACATCACTTTAACAATACAGCAACATGGCTTATGAGAGCCCAGAAGAGGGAACACTTAGAGCCAGCCTCAATGACTAGCCCTTGTCCCAAATTCCAACTCTGTTGCTAGTTCCTTTACCATTATTGCCTCATTCTTTTGGGACTAGAAGGCCTTCTCATTTCCCCTATTAAAATGCTCATATTGATGGTGGGAATTGCATTAAGAGCCAGAGTGGGAGGAGGACCTAAATCACACCTCTCTTAAGCTAGTACTTGCTCAGTTCTTGAAAGCCACCTGGGGTAACACCTAGCAGAAGTATAGCATACGCTGAGTCCTTGGAGGGAGAAGACTTCTAGCTAGAAAAAAAAGGAACGTTAAAAGAGTTTGGGGAAGGAATTGAAGACAATTGAGCCTACTCCCCAAGTGTTCTTAGGGGGCAGAGAGCATCAGTCCAGAGAGCGTCACTGTATTCAGGAAGAAGGTCAAAATATGGTCAAAGATTAGCAGCAATCAGTGTGGTATAATTTGGTTGGAAAGAAACCAGGTTTAGGAAGTCTGAAAGGGGAAATAAGAGAAAGGAAACTCAAGAGGAGAACAGCCTGTCTTCCTTAGTTCCAGATTCCCGGGTCATCACCTAGACAAAGTTTGACTCCTTTTGGCTTTTCCCTACTCTGATGAGGGTGGGAGTTTTGCAGAGGAAGGGAGAGGGGGCCCTTAGTTGGGAAGCTAAATAAAAATAGCATCAGGGAATAATACTTTCTTCTTTCTGAAAGAAGAATTCATTCTTTACAATGCCAATGTAGGGAGAAGATGAAAACTATTTTAATTTTGTGGCCTTGTGAATAGAGCTGGTGGAGAGGAGAGTGGCCTAGGCGGTTCTGTGGGCTGATTTGTACGTCTTGTTTCCTTGTGGAGGCAGCGAGGTGGATTATAAGAGTTGGATATCGCCCTTAGGCAGAACTGCTCTGTATTAATGCAGTGTTCAATTAACAAGATATTATTGATCATCTTCTATGTACAAGGCATTTTACTAGACAGTGCTTTTGGGGTTCACAAATAGAAAAAGACACAGTTCCTTCCCTGAAGGAGCTTACAATTCAGTAGGAAGAATAGGCATATGCAGTATTGTTAACCATCAAGAATGTGGGCCCTCCGGTCTTCCTGAAAGTTAGAATTTTGTCTCAACTAGACTTTATACCATATCACTCTCGTGGTAGCTAAGGATCATAGGCACAAAGGCTTAATATTTATGGTGATACATCTGGCATCATATCACATTGGACCCCCGTTTCGCCTCTTGGACCTCTTTGCATTTCAGATCTTCATCTGTAAAATGTGATAATAAAAGGGTAATAGCCTCAAAGGATATTGTAAGGATCGAAAGTGATGACATATCGAAAGTGCCTGGTACATACAACATTCAGTATATATTCATTGCTATTATCATGATGCTTCTTTTTTTCATGATTATTATCATTACACAGTGAGCTGTGGTCCTAGAGAGCACCAACAAAGTTCTGGAGTACAAAGGAGGAAGAGATTATTTCTACATGCCATAATTAGAGACAACAAAGGAGGATACCTTTGATCTAGGCCTTCCATGGGTTGGATTTTCCATAGTCGGAGCTGGGGTATAAGGGAAGGGGTCATTCCAAGCAGAGGAAAATAGCATGGGCAAAGGCAAGGAGGTGGGAAAGTACAGCCCAGGTGACTCACACCTCAGTTGACAACTAAGTTGGCTGGAGTATAGGGTACCTGAAGGATACAGGGTGAGCTGGCAGGCCGGCCCATTTGCAGAGGTCTAAATAAGTGACACCATCCTTTCAAGTCTAGACTTCAGCAGTTCTGCTTCATGGAAATTCCTAGTACTTCTGTGGATTAAAAAAAAATTATTATGGAAAATTCCTAACACATACAAAAGTAGAGAGTCATATAATGAACCTCCATGTACTAACAATTATCGACTATTAATCTTGCTTCACCTACCCCTTTACCCATCCCACCCTTTTATTCTGCTGAAGTATTGTGAAGCATATATGCTTTTTTGTTTGTTTTGTTTTTTTGTAAAGACTAGCACACCACTTCTCTGGCTATGAAGAATCCATTGAGACTGAGTAAACTGGGAATTAGAGCTTTGTGACTATGTATACATAAAACCAATGAATCTTGGTTATGCAGAATGCTCTCCCCTCCCTGCTCAGCACAGCCTTGTAAGGCTTGGACGATCAGATGGAGTTTTAAAAACCCTTAAGGTGAAAGACTTGCCACAATGCTAGTGATGACTTGAGCCTTCTTTGTTCTTCTATATTTTAATTTTTCTTTCTTTTTTTATTGCTGTATAGTTGATTTACAATGTTTTGTTAGTTTCTGCTGTACAGCAAAGTGATTCAGTTATACATATGTGTACATTTTTAAAATATTCTTTTCCATTGTGGTTTATCACAGGATATTGAGCATAGTTCCCTATGCTATACAGTAGGACCTTGCTGTTTATGCATCCTATATAGAATAGTTTACATAGGTCCCTAGTTTTAAATGTATTTATTTTAAAATAAGATCAGATCTCTTTGCAACCCAGCCCATCTCACCAGTACATGTTGGCCTCATCACGGCAATGAGGGGGAATTCTGGATTGCTGTCAGATATTAGCTATTACTAGGCCTTTCTGGCTAGATCATGGAATCTTAATGAGAACCCCCAAAAGGCGATAAAAACAGCCACATTTCACTTGAAACTTGATAGGCTTTTCAAAATAGGTATAATTGACTGAAGACCTCCCTTAACACTGTTAGTCTTGCAGAAAGCCAGATACGTGCCCCAGCTCAACTTGAATTGACACACTGTTTCTTTGCTGTTACAACTGAGCAGCCCAGGCACTGAGAATTAAAATTCATGGTGACACACTTGGACTCCCATCACATCAAATAAAATATCATATGATGTATGTGTATGTAGTATGCTGTGTACCGGTTTCCTGAAATAGTAATTGTAAAAGCCCCAAAGGTGTAAAATGACCCAGAAATCCCCAGGGATGGGTTGTTGTCTAGAGAGAGTTGGCCTATCCAACCATTTTTTTCTATCCACCCTCCGGATCCCTTTACTCTGGAGCTATTCCTGTGTTCCCACGGTTCTCTGAACTATTTTTTTAAGGAAAAATGGACCGTTTTAGAAAGAAGAGGACCAATCTTAGACTGAACAAGGGTCAGTTCCAATAGAGGTGGCACCATTACGCTCTCCATCTAGACCATCTGGACTTTAACACAGGCAGAGGAGTGGATTCCACTTGAGTTGTCCTATTTCACCTGCACATTCCTCTGTTTCCATCTGTGCTGTTGTTTCCCCTGGCTCTCCAGCTGGCTCTGCTGCTTCTCTCTTTCTCTTTTTAGCCCCTTGGCTCCCATTGCTGCCATGGTCTTGTGATTTAGAGCCTTTTTCTTCTCCTGTACAAAGACCCTCTCCCACAAAGACCATCTCCCCTCACCTACCACCCGTGGAAACCCTATTTTAACTGTCCCTTTTAGTTTCTTTCTTTGGGGGAGAAGCTGTCTGCAGGAGGGCTGGAGTTCCCCTGCTTCTGCTCTGGTGTAGGTACTCTGCTTGGGATTAGATTTGATTGGAGACCCTTGGTCCCCTGCAAGCTCCCTTTTCCAAGGCATGGAGATCTTCGCCTTTCCCATTCCAGGGCCATTGTGCAAAAAGGTCAGAGGCATATGGTTTGGTGTTCATGCTGGCTTACATGAGCAGTCCATCACACAGTACATCACAGTGGTTCTTGGAGCCAGAGAGAGGTATCGAGGACCATGTGTTCTCCAGGGGAGGCACTGTGGTATGGTGGGTAAGAGTGGGTGTCCCAGGCCCAGCTCTGCAGACACGCCAGCTGTGCAAGCTGGGCAACTTTCCTACCTGCCCTGAGCCTCAGTGCCTTTATCAATACAATGAAGATAAATATAGTAGCTGCCTCGTAGGGTTGTTTTCAGGAGTAAATGAGATCATGTATATGAAGCACTTAGTGCGCCTGACACATACTAAGAAAAAGTTCAATAAACAGTAGTCTTATTACTAATAAAATGGATCTAGGAGGTGGCATTAGTTTAAACAAAATCTTCAGGCAAATGCTGGAAGTACCTGCCTTTATTCTCTAACAAGAGTCTCTTTCCAGTGGGGTCGGATAGAAGCCCATAGGTAATATTTTAATTTAGGACAAAACTTCAGAGAAACCCTTGAACATCCACTCACTTGCCTATTTATGCCGAGGGCACTAGAGATGCCTGTTGGCTGCATAGCAAATGCTGCTGATTTGTGAGGTACTAAAATGTTGGAGGACTTTTTCAAAGAAGAATTTAAAACTTCCAAAAAATAGTACGGTGTTGGGGTGAAGAGCTTGGGCTCTTGAACCAGACTATTTGGTTCAGATTCAGGAGGCTCCACCACTCCACCCACTGGCTGTGTGACCTTGGGCAAGTCACTGAATATCTCTGTGTCCATGTCCTCGTCTGTAAAATAAGGACAACAATCCTATGTATCCTGTAGGATTGGTGTGAGGTTTGAATGAATGAATACCCCTATGATGCTTAGAACGGTATTCGGCAAACGGTTGGCATTCAGTTGAGGTTGTTGTAATTATGATTATGATTATTTCTTTCAAGGTTGCATACTTACTAGCACATCATAGAATACCATTGACCAAATTTCCTAGCAACAGATTATCTGAAAGTCTTGAGTATTTATATTTGCATGCAAAAGCCACAGTAATTCCTTGTGAACAATAAGAGGGACAAGGTGCATTATGCAGACAATTCTCATAGCTAAGCTTTTTAAAAAAATATATAACTGTCCAGGAAGATTCTACGTGATCCAAGACTGCTTCATCTTGCTCTCCCCTTTAATACTAAAATTGTTCATCTTAGAAATATACAACTAAGAAAATAAATGCAAAGCAAAGGAAAAATATAATTTACACATGTAAATGTCTGCAGTAGCAAATGGATGTGCCTCTGATAAGCCTGTTAAGGGAAGGAGACAAGAAACCATCCTTTGTGGGGCGCCTCCAACGTGCCGTTGTGCTTGGTCTTTACAGACCCTTTTTTAGACCCTGTACGCTCTATACCTTTGCTAGTAGATATTGTTATTATTGTTTTACAGATGGGGAAATTAAAATTCGGGGATGTTACGTTCCTTGCCCTGGGAGAGAGGAAGGGATCTAGTGAGCAGGCGCAGAGCCTAGATTTGACCCACATCTCTCTGACCTGTGCTCAGGCCAAGACACACTGCCACCTTCTCAAGGTAGGGACCGGGTCTGATACATTCTTCCATCCCAGGGCGAGAGAAGGGGTTCAATCTATGTTGGTGACGTGAAAGAAATAAGCAATTAATCCAGAATCGCTCTTTGTAGCTTCTTTATGGTAACAATTCTTTGGTAGAATTCTGAAGCCAGAAAGAACATCTGTGGGAATGTTAGGAAGGGGAGTTTATTCAGAAAGGCATGTCAGTGTTTGAGAATTTCCAATGAATACTAAATTGTAGGGAAAGGAACCAAAGTATATATATTTTTAAATTTGGTACTCTATAGAAAATATAATTTTCAATGTGTTATAAGCGTTTGAGTGGGTTCTTAAAAATCTGACAGCAATAGATGATATATGATAAATGTTAAATTTTCTTTTGAAGATTTTGATTCTTTTTACAATCAGTAAGGCCGTTTCAAAAAAGGCTTGGCCTCTTTTGATTTGGTGGGGTTGTATTCCTCGGGGTGAACTGATCTATTGCCTTCAAGACTTCCAGCCATCAGGTAGCATACTGGAGTTAGGGGTCAGTGACATTTTCCCTCATTGTTTTAATTGCTAGAACTCAACAATTACCTAAAGTACCAAAGAGAATTCACCTTTGATGGCTTGATAGAAACTCTACATCGTATATCAAGCAAAGCCAGAAAACCAGATAGGATATCAATTATCAATATAAAAGTGCCTAAGAAACCAGCCAGAACTAGTATTAATCATATTTAGTCATATGCTTGGTTTATGGTTAGAAGAACAAGCTAATGAAAGTCTCTTGGGAGAAAAAGGGAAAGGGAATAAAAAATATTTGGACTTGGGAAGAATGACACATATGAGTAATAAAGGAGGCAAGAAATCGGCGATGGCGATGTGGGGGTGATGGGGGACCGGTGAGAGGAAATTTCAAAAGAAGAAGAAAGATAGACGGCCATGATTAAATGGCAAATAAGCAGGTTCAGGCAAATAAGGTCTTTAATGTGTTTTCTCATTGAATTTAGCTTAAGCGTCTTTTGTAATCATGTTTTTTGTACACTTCCTACTCTTCTGGTTTGAGGCATCAGACTCTCCCTGAGGGCTGTCTTCCCAGCTTCTCCTCCCTGGCCACGTACAACCAGAAGTTGAGATAACCCTCTTTTCATTCCAGATGAGGCTCCCCTAACTGAGAGCTCTGTGAGGCAAGACCTTTGTCTTTCCTCACCGTACCCCTGAGAACCATGCTTGCCCACCCCTTATTTTATGACTCCAAGCTCTCACTGCCAAGGGCCCAGGTTCAACCCCTTGTCGGGGAACTAAGATCCCGCGTGCTGTGCAGAATGGCCAAAAAAAAAAAGGGGGGGATTGCATGTTACAGTTGATGACTTGTCATTTTTTTAATTGGCAATGTTCTTTCCTAGTGGTATAAAATAATAGCATCTTAACGATCAGTGGTGATATAGATTCAATGATCTGTGGAGGTAGGTGCTCAAAAATTATTTGTTGGTTGAACGCATGCAATAACATATCCCCCTGGTTCTAGTTCACGTAAAAACGAAATGCTTAAGGTTGGGTCTGGATTGTGCATTGGCCACGGACAAGGTGGAGTGGAGAGTTGGTCTGTGGTTGTCTTGGCTGAGAATTTTCCTGCTGTATCCTTTCCCTTCAGTGGAGCTGATAGATGGCTTTGTTCATAATTTCAAGTGAAATGTTGAACCAGTTAAGACATACTCCTGATAAGCCAGGTTTAAAATAATAAGCAGTACTTTTGCCTTAATTATCCAGAAAAGTGCTTACTGTTCTACTTTGGATTGCATATCCATCAATATTTCTCTTGAAAATCCATGAAGATACATTGGTGGAGAAGCAATGGTTTCTCTCTCTCTCTCTGTCTCTTTCTCAATAGAACGAGCTGTAGATTCCATTAGGATAAAGTATGGGGTTTTTAAATAAATCAGGATAAAGTATGGGTTTTTAAAATAAATCAGGATCTTTTTACCCATCATCATCACCAACACCATCATCTCTTAGAGAGGTTCCCAATCTACAGAAGAGACAAGTACACATAGATAAGTACATTTCCTACACTTCAAATTTGATAATCCACCTTCAGGATATCAACTAAGTTACACCCTATATTTAACTTTGTGAAATACTCTGCTGTTTTATAGTGTTCAGATCTCAATATAGTTTGGTTTCCTTTGAATGGAAAATTTGAATCTGATTCTGATATTGCAGCAGGATCTGTTATACTCTTCTTTGTGTGAACACAGAAGGGGAAAACCACATAAACATTTTTAAATGTCAAAGCCTGAGATGGGAAGGGAGGCGATATTTAATATTGAGCTAGAATATGCTAGAATAAGGCCTTCAAATGAAAAGTATCCTGATTATTAAGATATATGAAATACTTTGGGGTCTCCATTATATAGCCATTTCAAGCAGTGGTGTTTTTAACTTCTAAATTGTCTGATAAATGTGTTAGGACAAAAATGGTGTAAACACTAGTTTTGGCTTAGCGAAATATTTATATATTTGCCAGAGAGCTTGAATTTTGACAATTTGTGACATCATTGTGTATATAAAATACAGTATATGAAGGCAAATTATATATCCCGTGCAGAAATGTGGATACATACATAAAGGAAAATGAAAATAAACTAGAGCATTACAGAAGTGCTTATGAGCCTATGGCATTTAACACATCTCAATCATTTATGCAGTATTTGATATAAACATCAAAAACATAATTTGATGTTTATATATGAACACATAAAAATAAATAACATGGAAAAATAAAGTTGTAGTGAAATTTTCATTTTCATTTTTCCTTAGCACTTTTATTTTTAAACAATGTTATGACTGTCATCAAATCAGCCAAGTTGAGAATTGAGCTGCATCAGTAGAGACAGCCGGTCTTGATAATTCAAACCCAAAAGACCTTTTCTCAAGGGATATATTCTCTGGTGTGTTTGGTCTGGATAGTTTCTTACATCTCTAATTTATTCTTCTGTGTACCTTGCATGAAGACGATATCTATAATTCAATGCAATATCTATAAAGATTTAAAACCTTTTCTAAAAACCTGAGTATTTAGTGTCATGGACACAACTCAGAAAGTGGAATTAATATGAGAGTAGGTGGTGATGGGGTATATATGTGACCCAGATTTTGAAGATACTTGTCTTTCAGTCGAGGTGCATTTATTGAGTACCTACCATCTCCCCAGTGCTGTGCTTAAAAGACGTGTGTTGCAGTGCAAACACAGCATAAAATGTGGATCCTTCTCATAAGGAGCTTACATGCAAACTGTGCTGATATGAACAGTGAACTTCCAGTGTATATTAAAGTGCCAGATGTGGTGGTGTGCTGGTTAGAGAATAGAAATATGTATTAAAGTATTATGTGTACAAAAAGGAAGTAAAGGGTCATTTAATGGGGAAGAGATGGTGGGCTGGAGTCATCAGGAATGGATCCTCAGAGGAAGTGGGGCCTGGGCTGGTCCTTGTAGGAAGGGGAATGGAAGTATATCTCAGAGAAAGAGAAGACTGTTGGTGGAATGATGGGAGGGAGGTGAGCAGGGAGCACGTGGGGGTCATCAAGACACTGCCTGGCATCATTTTGTGAGTAGTGAGAATAGAGTTAACTCGGTAGGTTGTGGTCAAATAATAAAAACAGTGAAAGCCAGACAGCTAATTTTACATTTGGTGTTTTAGGCTATGGGATCTGTATTAGGTAACTGCGCCAGGAAGTGCTATTATGAAAGCAGTGCTTTCACGCCTTGGAGGACACGAGCAGCGAGACTTCTAGAAGGTGGTTAGAACAGTCCAGGCACACTGTGATGAGGACAAGTGCTTCTCACAGCTGGAAAGGCAAGAAAGAGACTGCAAATGACTGTCCAAAAATATTGGCCATCAAGTTCTTATGACCATGTTAATATAAGTAACTGGCAAAGATTTCATCTCAAGCCAATTTTCTTATAAATTTAGATTTTGGATAAGAGTCGTAATTGAGTAAGTAGGTAGTTGTGTACAATGGGAAAAACTGAGATCAAAGTAGAAGCAAGAAACTGAACTGTGATCCAGAATGATTCAGGGACCATGGTGATTTAAACACAAACTAGGGGGAAAAGGGCCTTAAATTTGGATTAAAGAGGGATAGAATCTCCCTTAACAAGAATGCAATAACCCCTTTGCCCAGAGAACAGCACAGAGGCAGTGCAGCATATGTGCCCTGGAGTCACACTAACCTGGCTGTGGGGTGACTAGCTTTGTGGCCTTGGGAAGGTCGGTTTCTGCATGTGTAAAACAGGAACGATAGCTGTATACACCATTTAGAGTTGCCATAAAAGCTGAATGAGATAATACATATAAAGTGCTTGGTGTATAATAAGCACTCAATAAAAGGTAACTAATAAAGGGAATAAACCCCCTTTTTTGTATTCAACTTTTAAGAGAAAGAAAGAAATGCCAGTAAATAAAACTCACATGAATATTTAGATTCCTTGTTTTTTAAAAATGAAGACAAAAATCTTATAGCTTTGGATTGCGTGGATTTAGCTTACTCTTTACACCTTGCACGTGTACAAGACTCTAGAAGGAGAACTGGTATTTATCCAGTAACGACCCTAAAGATTTTCAAGATCTTCATCAAAGAAAAAACATCTTATTGAATTTACTGTCTTTACTAAGATAGAATATTAGACTAATATAAAATGGTTTTGGGGGAAAAAATTCATACACAAAAAGGGTTTGCTAGTTAAACCTCCAAAGCAAATTTCTTATAATCCCACATTCCCTGATTTTCCTAATTACCTGACTATTTAAAACTTTACTTTTCTTTTGGAAGTAAACACCATCACCCACTTCTTTGGCCATCTTCTTTGTTCATATGCTGATAAGTTTCAGGATGTATCAGTTAGGCACTTAATTATTGATTTGATAAATCAGTTTTCCTTTGGCCTGATTTAGCTGTCTAGAATGCATGTGGAACTTGTTACAGTCGTAAAAATGAAAAAAAAAAAAGAAGCAAAAATCCAAAATAATGTGAGCAAAATGTCATTAAGTGAACATGATAAAGCTGGAAAGCATCTCTCTTGGTTAGAACTCTTCTTTGAAATTGTTGGGCTGCCTCTATCCTACACAGATTATCAAGGTCATGTTCAAGATTAAAATGAGCTGTGGGACAATAAATTGCCCTTTATAGCAGAAAAACATGCAAACAGAAAATGAGACCTAATGTCTTTCCACATGCCCTGATTTTTTTTCTTTCTAAGCCTAATACACCTATTTAGTCTAATTTAGTTTTAACTTTAGTTATGGTTTCGAAAATTACAATGTGTGCGAGGACTGGAATTTTTTTCTTCCAACAGCAATTAGAGTATATGTAATATGCTTTTCTCTCCTCCTTTGGGGAATGGTAAGAATCACATATCTCCCTACTGTCTCTGTGTCTAGTCAGCCTGCTGTGGGGATGCCTCTCGCGGGGCCCAGTGTGGGAACAGTGCCTCTCCAGAACCAGCAGCCCCATAGCCTTGCATCTAGACTGGCTCTCATGTCATCAAAGTGTTAGCCCCAGCAAACAATGAAAGTACAATAATGTCTTTTTAGATTGTGAAACTAACCATACAGAGTTATTTGTAGATTTGAAAGTACGACTTAAAAAATGTAGTTGAAGCCACTGTTGTTGTTTTTTTTTTAATGACCACAATACATGGGTTTACATTTTAAGTTTTCTATCCCAAGAAAGAAATGACAGGACTGTTAAGGATGCTGATGGTTAGAGCAAGAAACCTGGGAATAGACAAAGGTTCTGCAGTCAGTTCTCCTTCACTCTCAGCTGCAATCATCACCATCTCTTTGGCTTATCCTGGCCATGCATTAACATCTCTTAACTGTTTCCATAAATTAGAGAACTTTATGCAGGTGCCACACACAATCATGCTTTCCTCAAAGCCCATGTCATCAATTTCTTCCATCATTCAGTCAGCGAGCTTTTACTGAGTGCTTACGATGTGCAGGGCGCAAGATCATCTTGGATGGGTACGAAATGGACTACATCTTCACAGAATTGCCCCCTGGTCTTTATAAGTTCTTTGTACATTTACTTTATATTATAGTTAGATGATAGATGATAGATAGATAGATATAGACATACATAAGTATTTATAAAATCATTTTACTAAAGGCTTTGAATAAGCGCTCAAGAAATACCTACTGCGTGAATGAATGAACAAACCGTACTGGTGTGGCTCCCTGTTGGCACTTTTCCACAGCCAGCTCAGACTCCAAGGTCTCTCCTGCGTCTAGGGAGTTGTCAGGAATGTCTGGAATGCGGCAGCACTGGTTGAATGGAGTTCCTCTCCGATAGATTTCTGAGTTGTCTGGTTTCTTGGGCAGAATGAATAGTGGCAGAAGGTGTAGGAGCCACTTCTGGGCTCTGAGAACTATCTGGGGTTCCCTCTCTGAACTGTGGCGTACCTCATAGTCTCCCCGCCACCCCAGTCACCCAGGTTTCTTTCCCACATGAGAGTGGGGCCTGGAAAGAATTTTCTCCAAATTGCATTCAATGCCGCATATCCATGTTTGTGTTTGAATTTAGCTACTAGAGAAAGTATCAGATGTAGTATTCAAGACATTAGATTTAAAAATATGTATTTTTCATTCTTTTTGAACTATTTAGATTTAAGATTTTAAATGAAAGAATTGCTTCGGAAACACGACTACATTCCTAGGTTTAGGTGAGACACTCGGGTCTATCTGGTCTAGGATGGCAAGCAAAGCTTCCAGAAATCCCCCTAGCCCTCTTCCAGCTCCTTCTCTCTCTCAGGTGATTTTCATACAAAATGTCAGTGGCTCCAAGATGTAGTTTTCTCAGAACCCTCATTCTGTTGAATTGGCCCCATAGAATGATCATACTTCTTTTTGAAATAGAACTATGCAAAGTCTTGAATTCTATTACAGAATTTAATACCAATAATTACTTAAAATTTAATGAATTTCACTACTGACTTAATTGCTTTTGAGTAGTTCCACTTAACTTATTAAAGACAAGCAAGGACATATTCATTTAATGAGCAGCAGAAGTCTTGCCCTCACATCCGCCTACGTTCTCTTTTCAATTAATCAATTACAGTCCGATGGTGTGTAATTACACATTAAGAAAGTTATTGGATATCGCAGCATGTCTGTCCCTGGGGGGGCTCATGAATACACTAATATAACACACCTGTAATGACCTGTGCTTAGATCTACAACTTACACTCATTTCTCTCTCTCTCTTCCTCTCTCTTTGCTAAATTAAGATGAGAGCAATTACCATTAACTTTTTGAGTCACATCTAGTCAATGTGATATGGAGAGAGAAAGTGAAAAAGACTGAAAGAAAAGTAAAAATGGAGGAAAAAGACTTTATCTCCAAGTATGAGTAATCTGCCTTTTGAAATTAAGCTTCCTGAGACCTGGTGTTGAGAGCCATTGCAGCAGTGGTCGGTGGTCGTCCATCAGAACTGTGTCTACTGAATCGTACCGAATTCTTGAGAAAATCAGGCCAGCATTATTTGAACTCAAATAGTGTCTTGCTTCCCAGCTTCCTTCAATCTCTTGATGAGAGAAATAGGAAAACATTTTGAAATCACATTCAGGCAAATTTGCTTGGCTTGTTTCAAATCAAACCAAAGTCTGGAACTGATCCCCAAGCAGGAGCGCTAAGCCTCCGCATAGCAACTAAGCCGCGTTAAAAAAAAAATAATAACAAAGAAAGAAAGAAAAAAGAACCCACTAAAAATGCAGCACAAACAAAGAGCAAATTTTACTACGTTCATGGCCTAAAGGCTCTGGTTATGTGAAGGGGTCTATTCCAGTATGTCCTTCTGATTTATGCTAAATCAGTAAAACCCAACAAGAACCTCTTAATCCAAATTATATAGTCAGAGACATTCTAAATGCCTAAACCAACCAAGTGATTTTAAGCAAATGCCCTGTTAAAATAAGCTTTTGATGTCTGCACAACTCCAACTCAAGAAGCAATCTGTTGACATTTTCGGCAAATGCTATCTTCGTCTGAGACAGAGGCAGCCGTGGCTTCTTCAGAGTATTTTTCAGAGTAAAGCGATTCTTCTCTCATTCCCTCCCTCCTCCCCAACAAAAAACCCTGCTTCTATTATCCACTCATTGAGGTACTGACATGGTCAAGTCTACTGTGATGAATGGCTGTCCATCAGGATAGAAAGAAGGATACATTGGTACTCAGCTAGCAGATGCTCATGAACATGCAAATGAATGTGGTGAGCCTCCTTGGTAGGGAAGGATTTGCTTTGTTGATGTTTTTAACTCTACAACCAATTTTGGGCATTTTGTGTGCTGTTTTCCCTGCTTACAGCCACTGGCCGCGCATACCCCACTGTCACTTGGGCAAAGCCTGCCTCTCCGTGTGCCTCCTGGGGATGCCCAAGACCCCGCTGGCCCAGAACAGAGGATGTGTGTCAGCGGCACAGAGGCACCCCATGTACTTTCAGGGTGTGTCCTTTCCTGGCACTCCTGGCCTGTCGGGACAAATGTCTCTACCGAAGGGGCTGTCTTCCTGTGTGGGCTCCATTTGTGGCATCTCATGGGCCTCCATGGGGTTGGATTGTAAATAGTGGCCACCACATAAAACATACCATCTGTACCCCTGTGGGTAGTAGGATGGAACACAAAAAAGATTTATTCCAGGAATATGAACTGATGTTTACAGACATGCCAGGGCTGACTTTGAAAACACAGTGGAAAACTGTCTCAAAAGCAGTTTAAGTACCATGTAATAGGAGTCTCAAAAAAGTGCTATAGGAGCATGAAGGAAACCTCTATGTCCAGGGAGATGCACCAAGCTGATGTGTCTGCACCAAGCTGGTGTTTCCACACCAGTCCCCTTCCCCCTGGAGATGGGAGGTCCCATGAGGGAAGGCAGGGCCAGAAGGCGGAGGGTGCCTGTGGCTCTCATGCTTTGGGGGCCTAGAGTCCCCCCAACCCGCAACCCCTGTAATAATTCCTTAAAAACTGGAGGGTAAGGAGATAAGTTCAGATTGAACAGATTGGATTGCTCTTGGGAAAGTTTCCTTATTTGCTGGGCTGGGATTCAGGGCTGTGTTGGGGGGGTGTCCTTTGTTGAGGGCATCATACCCACAGGCAGACACAGGCATCTTGGCTATTGGGGTGATGGCTGCACATCCCGGGATTTGCACAGCCTTCCCAATTTCACGTTTATCATCTGTTTTCACAAACCAGTGGTCCTCAGATGAGTTCAGGTGCCCAGCATTTGGAAGTAGTGTCACTCTTGGGAACACTATGAATTATTGACCTATTTAATCCCCACTGCGTGAACTAGGAGTAATTTTTGCCATGTTAGATATGAGATACAGAGTCATACACAGTTCAACAAACATATTATCAAGCTAACTAAGCAGGAGTGACACTTTCTTGTTTCCCATTCATATTCCTTTGCTGCTTGCCCATTGGTTTTGTCATCTTTGAATGCTTTGCTAGCAGACACTGCAGCCTCGGTCTGTGAGATAAGTCCTTTGCTACTGAATCTGGGTAATTCCTGTTTATGCGTGCTGTAGTTACTGCCTTGTGATATGAGTTTATTTCCCTGCTCAGCCTGTTCTGGAGACCTGGCCACTCCGTTTATGAAGAGACTGGGGTCTCACCTGAAGGGAGTGGCGTCTCATATTTCTAAACTCAATCCCGCATCTCTACCCCGACCCCGGTTGCCACCTATTTCCCCTTCCCACCTCCTTCCCTTCGGAAACTAAGAAGGGTGAGGGCAGGGGATAGGCAGGCTTTCTTGACCCTCACTACAGTGTGGATGTCGGTGAGGGCGCCCCCTAGTGATTTGTGGTATAATAACGCCCTCCAAGTTGGCCCTGAAGTTGGATCCTGTGTCTGGACCCAGGCCTGCAAATTGTGCCAGCACTTTAGGACCTGTGAGTTTGATATATTAGATGCTCTGAGCCAGACTGTGGTGTGTGTGCGTGTGTCCCTGTGGGCGTGCATGTGCATGCAGCAACTTTTTACTGAGGGCTTTTATATCACAGGACTGTGAGAAGCTCAAATGTGACATTCCAGTTCATAAAAACTTTTCAGCCCCCAGGAACTTCTTCCTGGCTGCATTTCCCCACAGGTTACGGTCACCTGTCAGTCTGCTCAGAGACACCTTCCCCTCCTCCCATTTCCTCGCCTCACCTTTCTGTCTGTTCATACCCAGTGCTCACATTTCCCTCAACTTTTTGTGCTGAACAGACCAGCCATTGCCCAGCAGCCTTTGTGCTTCCTGTATTCTCTGAGTATATTTCCCTTTTGTTCTCACATATTGTATACTATAATATCTTTTTTGAAGTCCCACAGGGAATAAAGCATGTCAAAGGAGGGCTGATGCTTGTGCCCGCTCTTTAAAGACCAGGCAGCTGCCATTTACAGACCCATGCGGGGGGCCAGCAGGGCTGGCGTGGGGCAGCCCCAGAGGTGGTGAAGCTCAGGGGTCTCTGCCTCTGCTCAGTTAGCTGCCCTTCTCCTACTAGAAGTTCTCCTGCCATAACTAAATCTTGAAGTCTTCTAGTTAAAGCTGAGGAAAATATATAGGAGAAAAACATAAATTTGCAAAATCAGTGCATTAACATTTTTCCTCAGTGGTCTGGGAGGAGACAAAGTGATTTGATTGAAGTAGCAGCTCCAGCTGGTCCAGCTTACAGGCAAACAGTGTGTCCTCGGGAGCTGAGTTTCAGAACCACCACCCCCAGTCTCTGAGAATGTCCCAGGAAGTGAGAAGCTTCAGCATCCTGCTGTGGCTTCCACACTGCCTCTGGCTCCCGAAAGCAAACCCCAATCTTCCCTCAGACCATAGGCCCTGGCTTGGAGTTCAGAAGATATGGTTCCGTTGACTGTGGGCTGACCCTCCCACCCCAAGTTATGTGTAGCCCCTCACTATCAAAATGTGGTCCACCCACTGGCAGCCTGGACTCCACCTGGGCCCCTGGCAGGATTGCAGACTCTCAGGCCCTACCCAGCCATCCTGAATCAGAACCTGCATTTTAACAAGATCCTGGGGGGAGTCATCTGTACCCTAAAGTTTGAGAAGCTCTGGGCTAGGGTATTTTTATCCTGTAAATTTGGGTCTGCTTCAGCGGGCTCCTTATCATCATAGGACACCTGCCCGCAACGCATTCAAAAATTCACACCCCGTACTCCTTCCTCCGCTGGAGTCTCTTTCACAGCCATTGAAAATCTTATCCCGTACAACAGATAGAATTCGTACCCTCAGCTGAGAGAGTATCTTGCTGGGAGTCTCTAGAAGGAGCAAGTTGGGGGCTGGTAAAGGTAGATGGGATGGGGGACACAGCCTCGAGAGACCTCTGCTCCACGGGAAGTTCAGCCCACTGCTTTAGCGCCTCTCCATATTTGAAGTCTGGGTTTTAGGGCTCCAATTTGGGAAGAAAAGGTGAGGCAGTTGATGGGAAACTGAATTCCAAACAGCTTCTGGTGCCTGGCATTTGGGCTTCATTGTTTAATCCCCGAAGGGAAAAGACAGGGTTCCCGCGTGGCATCTCACCCTAGGAGAGGTGGCTCAGCCTGGTGGGATGGGAGGTGGGGTCCACAGGCTGGGCAGGGTGGAGGATAGAGGGGCAAGGTCTGAACCAAGATTCACCCCCTTGTTTTCTGCCTGGAGGACCGGGAGAGGCTGGACTTGGCTGGCTTCCCTCTGCTCAGGCAGGTGAACATGTGCTGTGGAGGGGTAGCCTGGGCAATCCCGGTCCCTGCCACGTGACTTCAAAGTAGCTGTCCACAGTGGTGCCCAACTTGGGGCTTAGCACCGCCCCCATTCCTCCCTTCCCTCCCCACCCTGTGCATTGAACAGGTGAGGGAGCTTAGCACATGGCAGACTGGGAGGCCTTGGGTTTCTCATAGTCTGGGTACAGAGTCTGTTGTCCACACCAAGAAAGGGAACTGGGAAGAAGGTGTGTGTGACAAGGGATTAGGGCCGGTGAGCATTTGACCTTAAGTCCAGTCCTGGGGATGTGCTCTGGGTGATGTTATTAATATGGCTACTGTACCTTTTCCAGGGCACCTGGTTTCAAATGTTCTGCCTGTTGTCACTATAAATCAGCAAGATGACTTGGGGCTTCAGCTATACATCCCAGTCTGCCTTACACACCGTGGCAGAATAAATATAGGTCAGATCATGTGTCCTGATTTTTTTTTTCAGGCAGTTGGTGACAATTTATTGCACAACAGGAAGTGGACAGTTAACTTAAAGGATCATGTCTATGGCCACCTGGAATTTCTGGGACAGGCCTGATGTAAAATATTCTGGCCTGTTATCATTAAACTCCCAAGGAACACTGGTGCACTGCCAGCTGGGCCTTCATGTTCTGCTGCTGATATCAAATACGGGCATTGTTGCAGAAAAAATTAAGTTAATGAATATAGGGACTTCCCTGGTGGTCCAGTGGTTAGGACTCCGAGCTTCCACAGTGGTGGGCGTGGGTTCGATCCCTGATCGGGGAACTAAGATCCCACGTGCCTTGTGGTGCAACCCAAAATTTTTTTTTTTTTTTTTAAATTAAACACAAAATTTAATTGTGTGCTGAATCACCTAATAGTTTAATTCATAGCCTCACTGTGAAGTCCCCCCAAAGAGTAGTAAGACTTATTCCTGATCTTACAGGGAAAACAATCAGTCATTAAGTATGATGCTATCTGTAGAGATTTTTATAGATGTTCTTTATCAGGTTGAGGATGTTAGTTTTCTAAGAGACTGGGTATTGATTATTCTCCAATGATTGTTCTGCATCAATTGATAGGATCATACTCAAAAATTTTTTTTAAATGAATATAATTTTTTCCATTTAAGAGTTTTTCTTCTAATTTTTCGTAAGCATTTGGTACCTGGTACCTATTATAGCGAGCATATGCTAGCACTTGACAAACTGAAGAAGCAATACAGTCAGTATAATCACATTTTCTGGGTATAACATTGTTTTCAGTCCAAATGATAGAATTAACCGTATCAGCATTTTATGCTGTCCTCTGACCAGATGTGAGAGACTGTGTCAGTCAGGGTCCTAACGGCTGCTGGAGCTTTGGACCTCTTTACAGGACCAGCTGGAGAGAGGTGGATTCGTCTGTAACCATGAATATGCTGTGATTTGAAGGGCTACTCAAAGGGAAGGGATGGCCACCCACTCACCTGAAATTCTACCATCAGAGGTTATTTGCTTTGGGTTTTGATGCTATCTAAGGTGAAAGCCTTGGTTTGACATTTGGGTTTTATCTGTCTGGGATCAAGGCCCTGAAAGAAGGATAGATAACCAAGGGAGAGACAGACCTATGAAGGAGAAAGTGGGATAAACATCTTACATCTCACACATCACTAGTTCTGTTCGGAACCGGGCTTGTCTCTTCCTCGACTGCCCAGGGGAACAAAGTGCTGTCAGTGACTTGGTTGGAATTGTGCTGTTGCTTCCCTCCGCCTCAGTTGTTTCTAAATGGTGATCCCTGGACTGGGGCATGATGAATGGGAAAAATGAGGATGCTGTTTAAATACTTTATATGGAGGTGTAAGGTCCCAGTCTTTTTGGGGAAAGGCTGATCTTTTCTTTCTGAGATTATGTCTTTTAGTTGTGTGGCATTGAAATGTCTTTTTTCTTTTCTTTTTTTAAAATTGAGATTACAGTGATAATAAATAGTGGTTTTTAAAAAGTCTTCAGGCAAAAATGAATCAAGGGACTTACATAGGGTGGCAAACTTAAAAGCAGTTTTTGAGTTTTCACTGAGCATGGAATCCAAAGTCAGGGAAATACTTAGTGCCCAGGGACCTCACTATGACATGGTCATCTCTTTTAAAATGAAAGCTTTATGTTTGCAAGGGTTCTCCATCAGATACTGTATGCAAAGCCTTCAGGAGATGAGTTAAGAAACAGACACTGCTCTCAAGACGCTAAGAGTCTAGGACAGACATGATAAAGACTCAAGTAACATCAGAAATTACAGTAACCTGAGCTTTGAGCAAGGGAAAAAGTGCCAAAGAAGAGTCCCAAGGAGGGACGAATCACATCCGATCCATGAGAGGGAATCAGGTGAGTCTGTTAGATTTGGCGTCAGAAAGCTCCTTAGGCTGACACAGAAACAAGGGGCATCCATCACTTTGGATCTGCTCTTTGTCACCCTCCCCAAAGAAAAACCTAGGGAGCATCATCCTTGCCCCCCAGCTATTCACACCCTAATCTACCACTTTGAGTGTTTCATAAAAAGTGAGGCCAGACTGTCCCTTAGACCTGTGATCTCAGTGGGTTTTTGATTACATGCCCCACCAGTAAAAAAACAAAAAATTAGACACCCTAATATTTTCTTCCATCACTTCAGTGGATTGTCTTTGCACCCTCTGAGGTACCCTGCCCCACCTCAGAGATCAACACTCTAGAGAGGTGCACATAGGCTGCTGAAGGAGACTGGGTTTTGTAGGAATAGCTCCTCTAGACAAGAAAAGCCTCAGGACGTATACTGTTAGGCTACACATCCTATTCCTCAGCAAATCTCAGGAATACGTTGATGTCTATGGATGGTAGAGAGAAATTACAGAACAACTGTGGGGCACAATGCTGAGATTCTTGGTCGTAATTCAACGTGTAGTGCAGAATTTGTATTTAACACATAGGTAGTTGATACATTCCCCAGGACCTCTCTGCCGGATCCCGAGGAGTTTTCAGGCTGGGATGGTATGTGGTGTTAGCAGCCCTGCTCAGCGGGGTGATCTTGCCCACTGGCTCCATTAGGGCATTAGGAATCCCAGATGAAAGGAGGAAGACAGAGATTCTGGAAGGTCTACCTGGGAAGCCCTGCACCCTATCCCTGGGGAGGACTAAACTGGGAGGGAGACACTAAGTTAGGGCTGGGCAATGGGGTCATAATCTTAAGATGCTGCCCAACCCTTCCCAGGGCTCCATCCTCTGGTGCTTTTTGACCCATTTCTGACCTAGCGATCCAGTTCTAGGAGGATCCCCCCCACCATAAACACACATCTCCAGTTTCCATAAGCCAAGTCGGGGCCCACAGAGGGATCAATTCATAGGAATTCATTTAAAGAACCTTCTTCTTAGTCACATCTCCTCTCCCAGTTGGAGACCACCTGTCCCGTTTCATAGGTTGTGTGCTCTGTGGAAAACTGAGAAAACACCTAACACTTCAGCAAACCTCTGTCAGGCACCTACCAAGGGTCAGGTACTTGGGAAGATCTGGGAGCTGAAGAGGAATGAGACGGATTCTTCCCTTCCCCCGGCGCTCATTGGGTCCAGAGCTGCCTAGGGTCCCCCAGAACAAGGCAGCTGGGCCAGCACTGCAAAGCTAGCCCGTCTTCCTTTCTGGGGGAGAAGGAGCCATAACAGCTCTCTGGACTGTCTCCTGTGAAACGTTTCACAGCCAGAATCCTTGCCAGTTCCTGAAGAGGAGGGCGTACCCGAGGTGAGTGGCCTGCAGAGGCGGCAGGGAGTGAGGAAGGCTAGTCTGGGAAGAAGGGACATGGCACGTCTGAGCAGCCAAAAGATCCAAGAGCTGACCTGTGGCCTTTGCTCAGGAGGCCAGGGCAGGTGCCACGTGGCTGCCACGCAAACCCTGAGGGTACCCCACCCGCTGCAGACCAGCTGAGTCAGAACCCTTGGGAATGGGGGCCGAGAAAATCTTTTGCAGTGATTCTAATGTGTCGTGAAGCACTTGGAGCATCTACAGGCGCTTAGGTCCTGTTCCAAGCAATATCTTCTGGCTGGTTCTGAAAATACCTAAGGCAACGCTTACCTACCTTCCTCCTTCCCTCCCTCCCTCCTTCCTTCCTTCCTTCTTTCCTTCCCTCCCCCTTTCCTTCCTTTCTCTCTCTCTCTCTCTCACACACACACACACACACACCCCTTGGGCAGGAAAGAAGGAGAGAGAGAGAATAATAAAGGCTATTGAACACTTGCCTTGAGAAGAATTGAACATTTGCTCAAAATGCATCATTACCATAGTTACCATTTGCTGTGTGTGAATATAATACCTGGAAAACAAAATTATTCCAGCATGTGAGAGAGAGCAGGCTGTCTGCTTGGCCATTGCAGGCGTGGCTGCCAAGTGGGTCCCAAACACAGGAGTCTCACCCTCTGGTTTTGCTTCCCAACCTGCCAAGTCAGTCCCATCAGGCCCCATCTTTTACTGCTGAAGATCAAATGATTCTGCCCCTGGTCGCTGCCCCGGTTCCCTCTTCCCTAAAGACTTCAGAGGCGAGGGCCTGTGATAAGAACTGAGAACCCACGTGAGGCCTTTGTGGGACTGTCTGAGCCTGGGGCGTTTATCATCCTTCTGAATGGCGTTCTCCTGGGGAGGGGGAAGGGGAGGGGGCCCTGGCGGAGCCAAAGAACAGTAATCTTCGGAAAAGAAAGAAAAGGGCCAGCAACGGCAACAAAAACTTCCTGCAGATGTGGAATTTGAAGGAATCCAGAGAAAGCAAGCCTATTTTTAGCAGGAGTGAGAGTGCAAACCGTGATAGTCTCCACAGGCTGCTGTCACTAACATTTGTCTATAAGCAACATTTTCATATTTAAACACGACAGCCCTGCAAATTGAAAAGAACCAACACTTTATCTGCTTGCTGAGTAAAAGCTATTGTCTTCCCTCAGCCCGGTGGGAGGACCCGCTCCATCCATTGGCATTGGGCCAGGCGTTGGGTTCACCTGTGTTGCCATGGATATTCATGTGTCAGCCATTGATGGCAGGCTACTCAGCAGTGGTGACACGCATGCTGTTCCTTCCGGGTGAGAAAGCTGTGCCGTGTTACCTCTGCAGGGAAAAACGTCCAGTGCACTTTGCTCAATTCAGCATGCATGTGTGGAAATACAACACTCAAATGAGCAGGAATAAAACTATATTAAATTTGAAGAAGTTAAGTAATACCGTCGGGAAAACCAGTGAACTTGAGGTGAACCCAAAAATGTCAAAAAAGAGAATCTCAGAAATGTGAGCCTTTCCGCCTTTTACCAGACCCCAAATGAGACATATGCATTACGTCCTCTATGCCCCGTACGAATATCTTGCCCAGATCAATATCAGGAAGCCTGGCACACAAGTTCTTTTGAAACTTTAGGCAGCAAGCACTTTTCTAAGCCCTATTAGAAAATAATTCACCGTTAATGTGGTGAGTTTGGATTGGGGAGGGGGACAGTCCTCCGAGGATGAGACCCTGAAGATGACTTCTCCAGGCCCCCACTGCACATTCTGACTTGTACCTGTCCCTACCCTGCTGAAGTTGGTGTTAGTTATTGGCATTCCTGCTGGTCAATGGTGGCTCAAAACTGAGTAGAAAAAGAGGGAGAAAACCACAGGGAAGCACTGAGAGCCTCAAGTTGGCCTGGATGCAGCTGCTTTTATTATTCCCAGCTTGGGTTGACATTGCTATACATGCAGAGAAGTTTGAGCTTTTCTAGATGATCAGCAAAGCAAAGCAGGAGAAGTTGAAGGGTTTGCTTAGCTTCATTGTGGGCTGGTGGCAGTGGTTTCAAAATGTGGTCCCCAGGCCAGCTGCATCGGCATCACCTAGGAACTTGTTAGAAATGCAGATTCTTAGACCCCCATCCCAGACCAGAATCACAAACTCTGGGGGTGTTGCCCTGGAATGTGTGGGGTTAACTTTTTTTAATATTGTGCTAAAATATAATGTAACATAACATTTGCAATTTTAACCATCTTAAGCATATAATTCAGTGGCATTCTCAGTGTTGTACAACCATCACCACTATTTCCAGAACTTTTTCATCACCCCAAACAGAAAATCTATAATCATTAAGCAATAACTCCCCTCCTCCCTCTCCCCCCAGCCACTGAGAACCTCTAATCTACTTTCTGTCCCTATGAGTTGCCTATTCTAGAGATATTTCGTGCAAGTGGAATCATGCAATATTTGGCCTTTTGTGTCTGGCTCCTTTCACTTAGCATAATGTTTTCAAGGTTCATCCATGGTGGTGTAGCATGTATCAGCACTCTGTTCATCTTTATGGCTGAATAATATTTCATTGTATGCATGTGCCATGTTTTGTTTATCCATTCAACTGTTGATGAACACTTGGATTGTTTCCATCCTTTGGCTACTGTGAATAATGCTTCAATGAACCTTGGTCCACAAATATCTGGAATCTGTGTTTTAACAAGACCACCAGGTGATTCTGATGTGTACTTAATTAAGTTGGAGAAGCTCTGGCCCAGAGCCCCAGAGCTGTCTTTCTCTAGAAACTTGGAACACTCAGTGCAGTCTGCCCTACTTCAGCTTCATCCATCCCAGCCAGGGGTCAAGGCTGTGGCCACTTAACATTTCATTTATGCTACAGAGATCGATATTTAGAGTTTCTCAAGGGTCCTTCTAAGACTAATCCCAGAAGAAAGATACCTGTTCAGATTAGGGATTCTCTTTGACTTTATTTCAAGGGTGAGGCCTCAAAATATTTTAAAGGGATGGCAGAAAAACATTTATTAAAAATACATAACCATTCAGTTGTTGATTGGAATTTCACTCACATGTTTTGTGTTACTCCATGATGACCTCAGTATTAACTATAACAATGACCCACTCTACTCCTATCTGTAGAAAACAGCCCTTTTTTCCCCCTGAGAATTGTAGAGGTAGTAAGTGGGAAGAAAAGAAAGAGAAAAGGAAAAATGTATTTGCTATAAGTTCACAGATACTTGGGTAATGTTCAAGGACTATTGTCTTAATTTATAGGCCCCAATATGTTATTCTCAGCTAATCATTCTTCCTATTCAGAAAGGTTAAATAACTTGCTTGTGGTTGCATAGCTAGAAAATGACAAAGCCAGCCATTAGAATCCAGCTCTCAGTCCAAAGTTGCTGAATAAATCAATTTATACTGGCTGTGTGTGGTTTAAAATATTACCCCTTTGGGGATATTTGGATTTTTAACAGAGGACTCCTGGATATGTATTATTTTAACCTAAAGAAATAAATCTTTAAAGGTAGAATGTCATACCTGAAAAAGAGGAAAGGAAAACCTTTCCAACAACCACGGACCCACACTGTGGCGTCCCCTGCAAGCTAAGCGCTAGCGATCCCTGGAGGGCGGGCTGAGGAGAGTGTTGTGTTTTACCTTGGGTGTCACATGTTGAGAATGAAATGAAGGTGAGATGGAGGCAGCCAGGACTGTGACAGTCTGGAAGTCATGATGCCCTAAGGACAATGGAAGTGACTGAGGTGAGGCCAGGGGAACACATATGGCCCTGTTGCCAGGTAGATTAAGGGCAGCTCTGCGGAAGAGGGTGCAACCATGCTGAGTGGCTCTGGGGGAGAGGGCCAGGCCTATGGGTAGGGGTTGCAGGAAGGCAGATTTCTTCTCAGTATCAGAAAGAGTTTGCTCACAAGAGTAGGATGGACACCCTTGTGAAGTAGTGAGTTCCCCGTTGGCAGAAGCGTCACAGTTGAGTCTGATGACCAGCCAAGCAGATTGTGGCAGGGCTCCCTGCACTGAATGGAAGGTGAGAGAAAAATGACTCCCTGGTGCCTGTTCAACTCCAAGGCATTATGACCTTGAACTTAGTTGCTGAATTGTTATATGCCGGATGCAAAACAAGTATCGAAAGGGAATTTGATAGTGATCGATCATTTTCACTGTTTAAAGTATGTCTCTCCTTTTAAAAAAAAAATCACTCAGCATCACTGATGGACATTTCTGAAATATTTAGAGTTAATTATTCTTTGGGGATTTTGTCTCCTTTTTATAAGTTCAGTGGGAGCATCAATTTGAATACCCTCTGATAACTGTGTACCGCTGTGACCCATTGGCATTTCCCTTTTTAGGCTAATAATTGGAAAACTCAAAATGGAGCTGCTCCATGGGTAAGGATCTTGGGAGATAACAAAGCAGGGAAGACCCAGCTGGAGTCTGAGGCAAACACAGGGACTTTTTGTATTATCATTCTTCCTGTTGCATTCGGCTCACATTAGTGAGGTCTGAGGATTTGGGTGGTTGGCATGATCATGGTCTTCAGACATCTGAAGGATGTAAATACTGAGGAAGGAAGGAATTTATTTAGCTCGAGACAAGGGGTATATATAATTAGGGTAAGAGTAATGGAATGAAATTAAGCAAAGAAAGATTTAGACTGAATATTAGTGGGCTACTTCCAAGCAATAGATTGATGACGCTTTTAGATATCTTCTAGGGAATGCTATCCTATGTTTTCCAAGTCACTTGAAAATCAGAGGGACAAAGGCTGCGATAATCTTGAGGAAACCACAGTCTCTGTAGATCAGGCAAACGGAGAGTGCTTAGCTTTCTACTTTCTAGTCTGTCTCATAAACATGAAAAGCTCAGTGGGCAATCTCCTACTGAATGACTTCTGTCCGCCTATAGCAAGTGCTTGCTTTTCTTACAACCAGGAATTTTTGAAACGTTGTTATGTTCCCAAGGGTAAAATCCAAATGTGAGAGTCAGAGGAGAATTCTGGAGAGAATCTGGGGTGGAGCAGGCACCTGACTTCTCTGCCTGCTTGTTAGTGGTGCCTCTAAAGGGCAGGAAGAGGAGGCGAAAGTCAAACGTTCCTGTGATGGGTGGGAAAGGATCTTGAAACTCTGGGTCAAAAGGAGACACCTGCTGCAGGGAGAATTGAACACAGCTGGTTGAGGAAGATGGCGACCTCAGCCATTGCAGGACTCTCCATAAACCTGGAACTTTTCTTCTCTTCTGGACCGTTTCCCCTACATGCTAGAAATCTACTTGTTCCTCCCAAAGTCTAGTACAGACAACTCTTCCAGGATGGGCTCAGATTCTGGGGGCCACCAGTCACTGTCTAGGACTTGCGGCCTTCCCGGGCCAGCCATGTGGTCCGGGACCAGCTGGTCACATGCGGCCATGTGACCAGCCATTGTGGGCACGTGCATTGCCTGGAGGGTGTGGGACTGGGCTTCCTTCTGAGACTAATTAGAGACATTTGCAATGAGGTATTTTGCATAAGCCATTCAATAGTACTGACAGGTAAAACAATAGAAAGATATACTGAATTTGGTAGAGATTTTTATGTTTAACCTCTTGGGGGGTGTCAGTACTCCTGGCTTCCTCTGTGGTCACAGAGGTGGGCAGTCGGGTAGGGGGGCTCTTTTTCTATAACAAGGGTAGCTCCCATGTAATTTTCCACTTTGAATCCTACATCTTATTTTATTAAATAAGATGGAGTTTTACTCTTTAAAACAGACCATCGCCGGTCTGCCCGGCTAGCTTTGTCTTAAAAGGGAATAAAATTCTTAAGTTGAAACCAAATCGGAGACTGTTCTATGGCACGCTCTGCGAGGGGCGTGCAGAGACGTGAGTCTGCTGATTACCTTAATTGCGGAGACAGCGGGGTCCATAATCTCTGGGGCAGTGGACACTCGCTGCGTGTGTTCTCCCCGTCCTCGGATTTAGACGGCCTTTGATCATCCTGCCTGGCCTAGAATCCCGAATTCCACTGATGACCAGCCTCAGGCCGTCCACTGTTGCATTCAGGCGTTCGGGAAGCCCTCTGTCTGTCTCCAGGATGTTCTGGGTTGGAGCCGGGAGAGGACGGACAGGCAGCAAAAACCAGAGTCAGAAACTCCCCAGCAGCAGAGAGAAGGGCCCCCGGGAGCTGCTGACAGGGATGAAATGGGAGGCGGAAAGGCCGCAGCGGAAGCAGCAGCGTTCCCCAGGAGGACGGTGGCTGCCGGGCACCCGAGGAGACGTCCCCTCAGCATGAGGGCACTGTGTAAAGCAGGGTTAGCCCTTGAGGAGGTTTTTATGTGTACTCCGGGTTTTGAATTTTTCTGCTGGCATCTCATCACAGTGTGGGGTAGTAGCCAAGGAAACCCTCAGGTGCCTTCCTCGTCCATTTCCAACCCTGGTTCTGAAGAGGGCAGGGTGCCCCTCGCCCCCCTGAGGTCTCAAGGGGCATTATAAAACTCTCCAAATAAGACGAATTTGGATTCTTGCTAATTTAAAAAGTCAGTGTAATAATGAGTGTGTTGGAAAATGGAAGAAACTACCTTCTCAAAGGGGGGGTAATCATGCTACAGGACTGGGTTGAACTGAGGGTTAGTGTCGTGTTTACTGTCACTGAACATCAAAGATGTCTTAGGCTAGGAACACAGTTGTCTGTCTCAGCGTGACTCCCATTTACTGCGTGTCAAGCTGCAGGAAGTCCGGCTGATGTAAATAGATTAATATTTAAAAAGTAATACAGAAGAGTAAGGTTCCAAACATGTAATGTTTAATTATTAAAAACCCATAATGGAATTCCAATCCGAGCTCACGTCTCACGTCTCACTGGTGCTAAGCAAAAAACTCAATTAGCCAGCGAGTCTCCTCACTCCACGGCTCATTTTGACTCTCCCAGGGCCAAGCCCGTGTTCTCTTAAAGTGTCTAGAAACATAGGTATGGGCAGCTTAGGTAGTACTAGGCTTTCTCATTAGACAATTGTCGCAACCCTTTTCAGTCAGATTGTTGGATAAAATGACTGTACATTGTTAACAGGACTTAGGAAAGAATTTGAGTTACTTCCAACTGATAGGACTTGGGAGAGTAGGTGATCTGTTAGAAATCACAGTATAAGGGCCTCCGTGCTCCTGTTGGGTTTATCAGGCTACGAGGTATGTGTTACAGGATGCAGGTGTCTGATTAGAAAAATGGACTTAGCCCAGGGATAGTTAACCACCCGTTTTCCTTTTGAGACCACAGTTCTCCTGGCCCTTTAGGACACACTCTTTTTTTCTTTTTTCTTTTTCATTTGTTAGTTCACTTTATTATTCATTCAACAAATATTTACTGAGTACTATGTGCCAAACACTCTTCCAAATGCTTGGGATACACATTATTTACACAATGGACAAAATTAAATTTCTCCATCCACTGTGCCTAGTTGGCAGCATGCCTCAATACAGTGGGGTGAAATATTCTGCTAAGTGGTGTTCCTGCTATCAATTTTGCACAGTGTAACCCAATGTAGGACACACTCCTGTGAGGGTGAATTCCTCCTATGGTGGAGAATAGCCAGAGGAAGAGATAGCATGACCAGTGTGGCTTGGAGTGGAATAAACCCTCATGGACCAGTCGAATCCAGTTCAGAATCAGTGTGCCAGCAAGGCTGATTGGGGCAGTAATTCTTGATTTTGTATTTTTATTTAGCAGGACAGATAAGGATGTTCCTTTGTATATGAATATGAAAATACTGGTAGGCCATTTGTTTTTCTTGTTGCTGTGCTCTAAGAGTTTGCCCCCTCGATTGTGGAGCCTCGGTTCCCATGAGATGCTCATGCATTCATCTATAATGCAGAAAATGCAGTGGTGTGACCTAAAATGCTCTTGGGTGGAGCTTCAGGGTTTGGAAGGTCACACGAGAGGTAACAGTATTCATGACATCCTGTGGGCTGGCGGGCTGTGTGGGGTAACCAGAACTGAGAGGACAGAAATTGAGTTTGTAGTGACTGCAGAAGCTGAAACCACAGGGTGAAATGTAATAGGGTCCAGACCTCGATGAACACAGGAAGCTGATGAGAGGGGAGGAGGGAGCTGTAGGGCTGAGAAAAGGGCCGCAAGGGGACGAGTAACCTTGATTCCCAGCAGGGCAGAGCCTGTGAACATGTGGAAGGGCAAAGGCATGGGAATCACCTTTGCCTTCTCTTACAATTCAGAAAACAACCAACAGTTGCACGTGGGAGGCCTTACCATGTGCAAGACAGTGCTCTGGGGTGTAAAGGCCCAGGCCCAGTACCACAGAGGAAAGCTTTAAGCAAACGAAAAATGTTAAGGCCTAGGTTTCCTGGCTCTGTCTTACAGGCATCCAAATCATTACAGTAGCATTTTCCAAAGTGATTTTCTACAGGATCCTACTAGGAAAAAAAAAAAAGATTTCTATTTTTGGAAAGTTGAGGAAACTCTGGATTACTGAAGTTAAATGTTTCTTTTCTGTAGAACTTCTCAGCGGCTTAAATATGGCAATGTGCAATGAGAATCTTCCAGAGGAGCATAGGGTGTGCAACTTTTCCCAAACTCATTTGACCATGGAATCCTTTTTTAGGGGCAGAACACTGATGGGACTGGTGTTTCTCAGGATCCCCTGTAGGCGATAGATTTGGGACAGGAGTAGTCAATGAGAAGGGGGGCGGGGTTTGCAGTGGAATTAGGAACAGGCAAGGACCTGATGTGGCAGTCACATTTCCTTTCTGTGGTGACCCTCAGAAATAGTGCTGGTGTAAAGAGGTCTGTGTAAGAGGCATATCCTGGTGTCACCTTCCCGCTTTCCTGGGCTGACGCTGCCCTGGGCACCCCACACCCATAGCAGGGTACACGGTAGGATGATGCCACAAGGAGCTCCTTAACCACAGAAGGAAGTAGTGTGGGATCAGGAAGGACTTTGAAGTCCCTGACCCTTCCCAGATTGTCCTCATCTTTTAATATAGAGTAATACCGGAAAGGGCCGTGGTCAGGATTAAATCGGAGAAAGTTTGTAAAGCTGGGTTAGATTCTTGGTCTCCCTGAAGTTGGAGGCTCGCTATATAGAAGCTCAAGGAAACAAGCAAGGCAGGACTAGCCATTGCTGCCCATCTTCCTGGAGCCTGGGCAATTGTTCTGGCAGCAAAGGTGGCCCCACAGTGCTAAGAACTGGGAGATGGGACTGTCTTTTTGCCCCCAAGGAGTAGGCACCATTGCTTCCTGCTCTAGCACACGGCCTCGGAGGACCTGCAACTCCTGCTGCGTGACTTCCGGTCGTGCCACTTCCAGCCCTCTCCTCTCCACTCTGCCTCACCACCTGTGCTGCCCCGGCACTTCTGCTTACTGCCTGTCCTCTGTGGTCCTCTGGCTTTCTGCCCACGGCCACTGTTCCCACCACTACTTAGTCTCTTGAGGTCATCTCGATTCCCAACTCACCAGAGAAGAAAACCTGATTGGCTTGTTGAATTGCTCTGTCCCTGTTAGGCAGAGTCCCCGCCCCAGGTCTTGAGGTATCCTTGAGTCCGGTCTGCTCAGGGCAGGAAAGCAGCGGGCAGTGGCCATAGCAGGCACTTAGCGCCTAATGGCTTCTGTTCTGATGTATAGGTAGTTCCTACACCGTTTTGCTTTCTCCCCCTCCTTCTCCCCTTTCCTGCTCCTCCCCACTTCTGTACATGCCAGTCCATACCAAGGGCGTGCCTTGATACAACACAATATATCCAGTGACGCCTGTTCTTTCACTCTTAGATACTAAGCACTAGAAGAGAGGCTCAGCCTCACATATTTCGATTATCCCCTCGTATACCCTTCTTTTGTATCGTACCAGATCTGAGGTCCATTGTACAGGCTATTTGGATTAGGCAGTGCATCATACTCATTTCTCTTTTCACCTAGGAGCCAATAGTCCAGTTGTACAGTGGGTCAAATGGTAGGATCCTTTTCCATTTCATTTCCTTTCTTCAGAGGAGACCAAAGAATGATGTAGTTAGTCATACACGGGTTATGAGATGGGGGCTTTTACCCAAATACTGATAATGGATATATAATTGTTGCTAGTCTTAATTTCCTTATCTCTAAAATAAGGTCTGTTACCTGGCTGCTGATCTCTTTACAGACTTTTGGTGAGTGGTATTGTGATAGTGAGTGGTGTGTCTTTTGCACCACTTGAATTTACTGGAAGAAAGGAGTTATAGAAATAACAGATGTGTTTAAACATATACGAATTCCATATCTTTGTCCCAAATTGTCTTGCTTCATACCATGTAGCACTTCAGACATTCAGCCTGGATGGGGAGATTGGGTTGAGCTAACCCAGGATTTGCTTAGGAGGATGGAATCGTAAGAGGGACGCTCAGTGGAGAATCTAGCATTAGTGGAGTGTTGGCTTTCAGTTAAGTAGTTAGCTCAGCAGGGTGGCTGCATTCATGGAACAAAGATGGAAGAGAACTAGGCAAACCTACGGTCCACAAACATCCAGGAAGTTTTTCAGAGACAAAGAAACCAACATGGGGATCTGAAGTTGGAAGCAGTCCAGCATATCCCTCACAGATACCTAAGAAACTGTCACTAAGTAGGTGCTCTCACACTGGTTTTAATTAACTAAAAAGTCAGTAGATAGCCTAAATTATTTCTTTTCCCCAAGTGTGTGAGCCCAGTACTCTGGGCCTTTTGAATTGGTAGCATTGTGCACCAGATGCCATAAATGTCACATTTGTGTGTAACTGAGCATAAGGGATTCCATTGGTGACTCTGGCCCGGGCGACTGGTGCTGGCCTGAAGCTGAGCCTAGGGCTAAAACATCCGTGAGCTTAAGACCACAACCTGGCCGGCAAGTCTCCTCATTATTGCAATTATGTTACTGTCAAACACTCTACAAGCCCTTGGAAACACAGTGGAGAGAATATGGGGGTCAAGTGTTTTGCTGATTTGGGTTTCTGGGTTTTATTTTTGTGGTGTGCTTTTGATTTTGAAGTATGCATCATAGGAAATTTCATATTAGTGAATTTCCTCTTTGTTTTTAATAACTGAGATTTAATAAAAGAATGAGTAAATAAGAGTTTAGTTAAACCAGTTGGCTCTCTTTTAAACCTGTAAAACTGGACCCAGTGAAGGCAGCAGATATGACACAGGAGGAGATGGGATAATGAAAAAGGGGCCAGTCCCTTTCAAGAGTAAATAAAGTCACAAGCAGGAACAAACAATGGCTTCTGACATCTCTCTACCAATGCAAAGATTGGGAATGACCAAGTTACCCTGGGTTGTGGGCACAAAAAGATAAAAATGATCTTGGAGATACCACTGAGACTTGGAGGGGGGTTAATGCCTAGATGAGAGATGACATGTAGTACTAAAATGTAAAACACCATATCCCACCAACATACCTGGTAGGTGGGTAAAATTCTGGAAAATATATCCTTGTATGGCAATCCATGCACCTGAGGGGAAATACAAGGTGGGAATTTTAAGAAAATAAAAGGAAACATCGGGCTTCCCTGGTGGTGCAGTGGTTGGGAATCTGCCTGCCAATGCGGGGGACGCGGGTTCGAGCCCTGGTCTGGGAGGATCCCACATGCCGCGGAGCAACTGGGCCCGTGGGCCACAACTGCTGAGCCTGCGCGTCTGGAGCCTGCGCTCCGCAACGGGGGAGGCCGCGAGGGTGGGAGGCCCACGCACCGCGATGAAGAGTGGCCCCCGCTTGCCGCAACTGGAGAGAGCCCTCGCACAGAAATGAAGACCCAACACAGCCAAAAATTAATTAATTAATTAATTAATTAAAAAAAAAAAAGGAGGTCTAAATTTATTAAAAAAAAAAGGAAACATCAAAAGAATTACTTGGGGGGGGTAATTGAGTACAAAATATGAAGTAGATACTGAAAATAGATTAATTAGCAATTAAGCAAGATATGGGGCCATTTACCTAGACATCTGCTAAGAATACCATTCTGTTAGAGCGATTGATCCTCCTTCCCATGCCTTGTGCATAGTTTTGAGAAGGTGGAGAAGCTGTGAGAGGAATCCTACTTTGACCACCATAGTGATTAATACAGGGGAGAGCAGCTTGGTGTGTGGATGGAAAGAAGAATTGACACAACCATCTTGGAATGTGCATGGATGTGATCAACCATGTTCCCTAGAATTTGGATAAGCAGACATTTTTAATCCAAGGAAGGTTGATTTGTTCCCCAAATCAGAGGCTCAGTGTAGTTTGTGGGGGTGGGGAGGGCAGAATGGAGGGTGGGAAATTCTGAAAATGAATATTGTGTCAGGAAGGCAAGGGTGCATGAAGGGATAAACCCTTGGGGGAACTGCCCAAGGTAATAAAAGGAACTATTAGGGCTATGCTCATGGAAGGAGCAAGAAGCAGAATTGGAGAGATCAGTGTTTAGAGCAAATGGTGTAATGTTTAACAAAAGAGGGTGAGAAGACAAGGCTGGGCAACTTTTATTTGTTTTTTTTTCCATTGTCTCCATAAAGAGAATGCGCTTTATACTGGAAAGGGTAACAGAAACCATAAAGAAAACTGTGAATCCCACATTGGGGGCAAAGAGATAGGCAGAGAGCACCTGCTACACTCACCAAATTTAGCTCTCCCTGCCGCTTGGAGGGAATTTGAGGATAATTTCATATTTACTTTGGGATAATCTTTGTTCTATCATGATGAATGGAAGAGGTTTTCAAGAAGACAGAAATGGACTAAAATTTCAAAATTGGGAAAGGGTTTCTGATTTCTGAAACTCTAGACCAGTAGGCTTGATGGCTTACCCTCAAAAGGCCTTGACTATATCATTAAACAAGTGGTTGATAAGCACTTTCAAGAAAAAGGTTTTGGTTGACCAGAAACTCAGAGTGAAGCATGCAGCATGGTAGAGTGAAAAAAGGATGGGTCGGAAGTTCTGATCTGGATCCTGGCTCCATTATTTGTAGACTGTGAGACCTTAGGGAAACCACATCATTTCTTTGAACATTTGTTTTCTTATCTTCAAGCAAAATGGGAAAAACAGTAGCTCCTGTACAAGTTTGTTGTCAGAATTAAAGGAGATCAGTGAAAGCTTCGGGCTTAGTACATAACAGACATTGAATAAATGTTTGTTTTGAAAAAGCAATACCTAACAGCGGGATACGACTGCTAAAAAAGCACATGTGTTCTAGGGTGGCATTAGTGGAGCTACTGTGTTCCGTGTGAGGGAGGGGAGAGTTCCCTGGACTCGATGCTGGTCAGGCTGCTGCGTTCTGTTCTGGACTCCACCCTCTAAGAGGGGCATTACCAAGGTGAAGTATATGCCTGGGTAAAAGACACAGGAGGACAGACAGGATAGGAGGGCTCTGGGAACTTGTCCCTGGGGAATGGGTGCAGGAACTGGGGAGGTTTAAAAATAAAAATCTGGGGGAAATCTGATGGCTCTTTTTAAGTATTTGAAAGGCTGAGCTTTGGAAGAGGAGTTGACCTGTGCTGAGAGACCCTGGGGAACAGAACTACTATCAATGGGTGGAAGTGACAGGGACATTGAATGGTTAAACTTTCTGACACTCAAAGCTGTCCGACAACAAAACAGGCTGCGTAGGACTCTGCACTATATTGCAACCCTCTTTAGAAAGATCACCTTTGTGGGATTCACTCTTTGGCTGTGTGGATGAATCAGGATGGTCTCCCTGTCGTAGGAAGATGAGGGGCACCTAGAAGACCATCTGTGTAGAAGCAAACCCACGTTTGCTGGGGGAGATAGGTTGGGCTTGACCCATGAAGTTCCTTAGAGGTCTAAGTGTCTGTAATTCTGAAATTTCAAAACAAAGCTATTATCAAATACAGACATACCTCGGAGATATTACGGATTTGGTTTCAAGCCACTGGGAAAAGAAGCAAATATACTAGTAAAGTGAGTCACATGAATTTTTTGGTTTCCCACTACATATAAAAGTTATGTTTAAACTATGCTGTAGTCTAAGTGTGCAATAGCACTATGTCTAAAGTAATGTACGTACCTTAATTAAAAAAATACTTTATTGCTGCAAAATGCTAGCTTTAATCTTTTCGCAAGAGTAACATCAAAAATCACTGATGACAGATCACCATAACAAACATAAAATGATGAAAAAGTTAGAAATATTGTGAGAAGTACCACAATGTGACACAGAGACACAAAGTGAGCAAATACCATTGCTCACTGATAGACTTGTTCAATGTAGGGTTGCCACCAACCTTCAATTTGTAAAAAACACAATATCTGAGAAGTGCAAACAAGGGAGGTGTGCCTGTATTAGTCAGTCATCTTACTTCTGTAGTTTTAAAGGAAAATGCCAAAGTCCTTGAGATAGTGGGGCAGTATGGGCTTTGAAGCCAGACACATCTAAGTTAGAATCTGGATCTGCCATCTCTTATCTGCATAGGTAATCTTGGACAAGTTACTGGTAAATCAATGAGAGTCACTAGGAGCAGCTGCGAGCCTTTGAGAAGCGCCAGAGAGGGAGCTGAGGAGCCGTGAATTCTGCCTAGCAGCGCCCTTGACATGGACCACCTGCATACACACAGCCTTGGTCCTATGGCATTTCAGTGGCACTTCTCATCGCTGATGCCAAGACACAGCCTGGGTGGATGAGGAGGCTGGGAGGCAGATTCAAATAAAATCCCTTGAAAAAAAGAGACTGTTTCAAATATCACAGATAATAATAGCAGTCCTTCCAAAAAGTCCTATTATTGATGTACGATTAGCTGTGTTGTGGAATTAAAGCCATGTGTTTTGAAATATGATTTTTGCCATTTTCTAAAAAGCCTGCGTGAAGGAAGAAATGAGGTGAGTGACCACAGATAAAAAGAAGCCAGATAATTAGTACACTTCACTTTTTTAACACATTGGTGGCGCTCCCTTTATACACAGGTACAACCCAAGGTCCCTCCCTACAGTTTTTTCAGACAGAAAGAGGGCTCTTATAGTCACACATAATGAACTTCAAATATTCAAGTATGCATTTAGAAAACAGCAAGTAATGATAAAGGAGATCAAAGACACATTTGAAAAGAGATTCAGATATCTATTTTGAAAACAAGGAGAGTTACAATAACCAAGGTAAATATACATCTGAAAAAAGATTCAGATATACATTTGAAAAAAGAGGAGTCACAGGGTTAGAAGAGCAAAGGGGAGTTAGATATTGAGACAGTAAAATATTAAGACTATTTTTTAGTTAAAAACTGTTCGTTGCATTTAGAAGAAATCTGGGGAGAGGAAGTGCATGCAAATTTCTCCCATGACTGTTAATAGACAGATTTTGAGTTTCTTGAGGGCAGGTGCTGAATCTTTCCCATTGTTTCACAGTTCAGTGCCTTCTTGAGCACAGCTCAGTACTTATTTTTGAAAAAATAAAAGCATTACAAATAGAAGCTCAGTTTTTCTCAAGCTTCAGTTTGAAGCAAAGATGGTTCAGTAAAAACAAAACAAAATGGTGCAGGCCTCCTGTTTCCTGCTGTAGATGCTAAGCTGTATGAGGGCAGGGGATGCATCTTACTTAACTCATACCCCTGGTTCCTAGCTCAGTGCCTGACACAAGGTGGGCCCTCAATGAATGAATAAATTGGATTATGTGATGGCAAAATTTTCAGGGCAGGTCACAGAATACCTGGAGTTGATAAAAAGGAGAGAAAATCGAGTCACGGGGCATGGCAGCAGCGTTTCAATGGGGGATGGGGTAGGACATGGCTCTCTGCTTTTATGGGGCACGTTTTCCATGTCTGCAATCACTTGCTGGTTCTTTCTTCCTCACGTGTTTCCTGGGCAGTGCGTCACTATGGATGATCTCAGTTTACAGCTGAGCACCTGTGGCTCAGCGCGGTTAAGTACCTGCCCCACCAGGAGCTGGAGGCTGGAGGAGTGGACTAGATGATCTCTGAGGTTCCCTTCAGGGCTAACTTTCATTGCTCTGAGATCTCCTGGGCTACTTCTGTGTCCTTTCACGGCCACAGAACTGGAAAACAGAGAGGCAAACATTTGGCATCAGGTGGATCAGATTTTCCAATGTTTGAATTTTTCAGTTTCCGTCTGGGTGACCTGTGTTAAGAAGAGGTAAGCTGCATTTATCCAGTTTAAATGAAGTGGAGAGTTTTGTGATGATATACTAATACACTTAGGTGACCGAATATGTCAGAACAAAGGGAAACGTCACCTTCTTCTGAATCATGTGTTTGGCTGTGAGGATGGAGCCTCGGTCATGGAATACAGTCCAGGACTCCATCTCTTGCTTTGGCTGTAGAAACAGAGACTTGGGTCAGTAAGGAGCCATTTGTCAACGCTCATTGAAATTCTGGAAACCAAGCCCATCTCTGCTCTGCATTTCAGAGCTCATGGCACGTGTGAAAGAGAAGGATCTGCCCTGGTGACCTGGCCCAAGGTTTCTGAAATCCAGCTTAACTTATAAGATAAGTAGTACTTGAGTCATGGTATAAAGTTCCTACAGGGCAGCTTTCTAATGAGATGTTCAGTTCTAACAAAGATGCTCGTTAGTCTCTCCTTGAGTTCCAAATCCTATGTGAGGGGAGAGAGAGAGAGAGAGAAAGCCAAACTGCAAAGCAAAACAAAAAACCAAATAAGACCCTTAAACAAAAGGAACTATGTAGCAAACATCATCACGTTGGAATCTAAAGCTGCAGAAAGTTTATTTTGCAAATGAACTTCTCCATGAATTGGCTTTTAAAAAAAAAAACAGTCCTTGCTCATTCTAAATCCCGCTCCTGATTTCTGTGTAGCTGTGCACATCTAAGGCTAGGTCATCTTTTTCCTTCCTTCACTGTAACCCAACTTTGCAAGGAAACTTGGAATGGTGAACTTGGTCCCCCCATCAGAGCTTGGTGCACCGCTCTATGGGGACTCGCCCTCACACGCATTCTGCCATGCCGGGCTTGGGTCAGCCTGTCTTCAAGGCATGTGATACTGTGGCTTCTGGCCCTTCCTTTGGAAGATAGTTCTGCCATGTAATGAGTCAAGCAGATCGTTCATCAGCTCTGTTTTTTAATAAAACATGAATAGTACAGTTTATGGCTTCCACTGTTCAAACAGCAGTTGAGCCTAAGAGGAATTATTCATCTTAATGGTTCTAACACTCATTTCCAAGCAGCCATGCTGCTTTATCAAGCTTTCACCTGAATTAGAGAGTGACTGGCCTTGGAAAAAGTGGGCTCAGCAGGAGCTGAATAGAGCCTTCCCAGGATGGTGGGCAGCTGGGATGCACATAGGCCTGTCATCTGGTTAGTCCCTCTGTCACCCCTGGGACGGCAGGATGCAGGATGGGGGCTGGAGTCTGTGAGGTTCAGCATGTGTTCGCCCGTGTCTCAAAGACATGCAGACTCCTAGGAAATCCTAGATGAAAACCTCCCTTTTCCTCCTCACACTGCCAGAAAAACATCCTCCCATTAAGTTAAACTGAATTTAAACCTATGGAATGCTCCTGGGAAATCGGCAACCATGAGGGAGGCAGGCTAGGAACTGAAAAATTACTCTATGCAACAAGGTTACTGATATGCCCAGCACACCAGCATTGCTTGTTACTACTATTAGCTCCATTTCACAGAGGAAGAAACTGAAGCTGAGATTTTCATAAGAGAGAATGATGGAGCCCAGACTCACACCCACATCTTCTGATTCCAAATCAAATGTGCTTTCTATAGCATCCTTTGCTGCCCAAGTGCACCGAATTAGGGCCCTGATGGAGGCAGAGTCTAAACCCAAAGGAACAGTTGATGCTGGGGCCATGGGACTGCAGGGTCGAGCTGGAAGCAAGTATTCAGGTGGGATCAGTCTGAGGCCCTCAGCTCATGCTATGAGGTGACTATCTATAGGTAAGGCAGACCCAAACCCTTCAAAACACTGATCACCCCTATCCATGTCTCTCCAGCCTCCTTTGCTTCACTGTTAGGTGAGCTCATGATTTTTTGAGCTGCCCTGGACTGCAAGATCAATGCCATATTTAACAGGCCAAGATCTAGAGAACCAGCCTCTTATGGCAAGCTCCAATTTTGGATAAGGGGCTACAACTTCTGAGCTGTTACATGGGTGCTGTATTCGTGAAAAGTCAGGAGCATGCAAAGATTTTGTTTTGTTTTTCAGATTGTTGATGGCATTCAAGAGATTGCTAATATCTTTTTACTGTTCCATTGCTGCAAATGCCTTTGCCCAGATAAGAAAGATTTCAGCAAAAGAGTTTCTTAATGAAATATTGCCTGATGCCAGGTTACCACTCAGAAGGCAGCGGTGGATGGGTTCCATTGAAGAATGAAGTTCATTCCCACAGCTGACAGCTGATTAATGTGTGTTAATTAGGAACCCTGTCTCCCTCCCTGATCACCCGAATCTTCTTCTAAGCCCAGCAGAGTGTATATATCGTGCCCATGTGGGTAACCTCATGGCATACTTTGGCTTTGACTTTGGACGTTTATATAAAGGCTCAGTTGCCAACATGAATAGCTTTCTTTCTTTCCAGGGGAAATACAAGATGGAAAGAGTTATAGGAACCAGAAGTCCTGCCTTTCAGTTTTCTTGTATCAAGAGCAAGTGATATTTCTGCTGAGGCAGTGTCTTTTGAGCAGTTTAGCGGTGTAGGTTGCCACATGTATTTCACAGGAAAGGAGTGAATCCATCAGGCCACTGAGCTTATAAGTACTACCCTGGCAGTCAGCCACCAAAATATAAATACTCTAAATGGACTAAAGGAAATGTTCATTCTGTTGTTTAGAATTGGACACATCCCAGGAAGGTAAACTTAATCTTTTTGAGGACTGCTGTTATAGGGCTGAATGGAATACGCATTTGTTTATCTCCTTTGTGATCTTTTTGTCTTCCCGGTGATACATTATGTATTTGTGATACGAAGCATTTCAGCTGTCTCGCTCAATAGCCTCGCATTAGCTGATTGTTCTGTCCCCAGATTGCCATCGTTAAAACAGCTTCAGCCTCAGCTCCGTCCAATCTGGGACCTGTTAGGGAGAGAAGTGGAACCAAAGAGGCCAGATTCCAACAGAAACAAAGCCGGGTGGAATTAGGGGGAAATCATTCCAGAGCCCAGTGAGTTGAGCTCTGCACTTCTTAGTCTTTATCTTCTAAAATATCTGAAGGAATTTTGGTACTTCTTGGCATAATGAGGGAAAAAATAATGCCTCAAAAAGTTAAAAAAAAATTAAAGCCGTCTGTGGAAAAAAGATGGGAAGAATACCCCATAACACCACAGTTCAGAAAAACCATAGTTTATGAGACACATGCTGTGTATTTCATGGATATGCAAATGTTCTTTTATTAAAGAGAAAGATCTACAGTATATATTTTCACCTAACTACCACATCTTAAGTAATCAGCTCAGGCTCTTATGATGAAATCTTTAATTACTAGAAGTGTATTAGTTAGATGTAGAATGAATGATGTGCTGCGTTTTATTGCTTCACATGATACAGCCATTTGTGCCATAAATTCATTGATCTAATCTTAAACGATGTGTCCTGTAAGACAGACATGATTCATTATTTAAGTGACAATTTTTTTCCCAAATAATTTTTTGCTTCACCAGAAAGATCGCCTTATTGTATTTTTAGACTAGTGTTCGGAATTGAAATGTAATAAGACAAGGATACACACACATTCACACTCCTTACCCAAAGTGAGATTGTCATAAACTGTCACACTATTACCTAAACACTGTGGGATGCTGCAGAAAATCAAGTAGGGTAACCATTAGGCTTTTGCTTTAACTGGAAAATTTGATGAAATAGAATTTGCTTCAAACTTTGATGTCTGTAATTCTTTTTATGTGAAATAGATAAAATATGGTGGAGAATCCTCATTGGATAATTGGGATAGATCTGTGAGCATTCCTTATTCGTCAATGAATTACTGAAAGTGAAGGAAGTGAAGGGAGAACATTTAAGTTATATTTAGATTATTTTTTGTGACTCTACTTGAAAATGTTTATTTAGCTTGAGGAAACAGAGGAATCCTCTGGAGGCAAATAATTCAATCTGGCAATTTGAAGACCAATTAAGGATTTCAGAAAACTCTTTCCCCTTATGGTTAAAAAATACGATCCAAAAGAAATATGCCAGAAAATTTGGTATATTTTTTTAATTAGCTTAATTCATTGATAATTTTTTTTAGTTCATAATTAAAGAAGCTATATTTGATCCTTCACTTCAAGCTTAAAAGTTTACATTTTAGGCTTTCTATGGATGCCTAATATTGAAACAGAATCAGGTGGCTTTATTTCATATTGGAATTTAAATGTCATGTCATTATACATTAACTTTTAAAAAATTATCAGGTTTTAAAAATAATAACTTACATGCATCAAGTTTTCACTACTAGTTTATTTAACCTTTATCTAGATGAGAATTTTGAGAGTCTGATAGATTCTGTGTGTCTCTTCTCATCAGAGGCAATTCTGTGCTTATTTGTAAACTAGACATCTCAACTATGAAAAAAAAAAAACCTCTTAATTCTGGAGAAACTTGAAACACTGTAGTGAAACACAGGAGTATCTTAGCATTGATTTTATTTTTTTAGCAACAAGCATTTTGAAAGGGTATTTTCATATGAGACTAAACAAAAAGCTAATGTGTGCCAATAAGTATTTGTCATTCAGTCTCACACCATCAAGTATATCACCTGCAGATATCAGTGGGAAAAAAAGTGAGAAGGAAAAGAGTGGATTTACACAAACAGACTTACATCTGCCACGAATGTGTACACTCACAATCACATACTAGCATGCCACCACTGTTTACAGTCTAGGAAAGCTGAGAGTTCAATGAGATGAGTAATCAAATGCCCAGCATATGTTGTTTTTGCATTGTTTATGTGACCAATCATTATTAAAATTTATCACCTTTTAATGCTATCAGTTTACCATAGTTAAAAAAGCAACATGCACCAGCAACAGAACAACAGACTCTCTCCTCAACAAAAACAGGGTTCCATTTAGAGCAATATTGGAACCAGGGCTTTACTGAAGAGAGAAGCAAATTCAATGAACTCACCATCACACTGTGTTTCACAATTCTTCCTCTGCTGCTGTATGGCTTGAGTGCTACGGAAATGACCAAAAAAAAAAAAAGAAAGAAAAAGAAAAAAAGATTGTGTATGTAATGTTCAGTCAAAAAAGTAAGGCACTGAAAGAACCATTGAAAATTTTGACATCTGTTTATCTGTTTATAGCTATGGCAAGATTACTCGTATTAATTCTTGTTTAAAATGCCATATGAAGGAAAGACATTTGTGCAAACAAGAGTCGTATTTGAATTGTAGATCATGTCTTCACCATCTGTGAGAACTGATGGTGTTACAAAATTAATGTGTTAATGAAATCACAATAATTTCTCCAAAGTAATGGCTTCTGAAGCCGAGAATGACTATTTTTTGAACTTTGATGTCTAGTGATTTCCAGTTGGGAAAAGCTCTCAGCCTTTAATTAGTTCTGCAGCCCAACTTTAAAATAAATTTGGTGATGTCTCTCTTTTGCCAGGAGTAGATTTGAAGGGGGGAAAAGCCATAAAAACTTTTGGAAAACGTTCTCTGGTGTTTGAAAAGTTGTTAAATAAGACTGCCTGCCAAGAAATGTCACCAAAAATTCTGACTACTGAGAAAGAGTGGGCAAACAGCTCAAAAAATAATTCTAGCTTGCTGCAACATCACAGGTTGGGAATAGCTAAACCTCACACAGACTTCATGACTAATTCCAAGTTTCTCCTTGGAAGCCAGACATAATGATGTTCAGTGCTATGTGTTATTGGTTAACACAGCACACCCCTTCCAACTGCATTATCCAACAGTCAATAGTGTAAAGTGACTTTGCATGAGGAGAATTTTAAGGGTCTATATTTCAAAGTCCACTGAACTTTCTGGAGAATTCCTCTCACCAAAACTATTTAGATTTGCATGTACAATGAGCCTCTTTGACCAGTGAAACTATGTGGGCAGGTATATGTACTCTTTTTTTGTTAGATCTACCTTAAAGTCATGCTTAAATGGGATAACACAGTTTCTTTTTCTTTTTTTAAAATAGGAGATGGTGGTAATTGCTATTCTGAAGAGTTAATATTTATAAAGCAATTCTGGCTTCCAAAGAGAAATTGTTTTACAAACATTTAAGAATTGTACCTTTTAGAACGAAACACTTACGCCTGTTTGAAATATTATGATAAAGTTTGAAAGAAGCTTCATGTAAAACATGAAACGCTGTCTACCAAAGGAAATTGTTTACCTTACTTTTTTCTTCTTTGTTACTGTGTTGTAGGTATGTGACTGGTGTAAGCACATAAGACACACAAAAGAATACCTGGATTTTGGGGACGGGGAAAGAAGGCTTCAGTTCTGCAGTGCAAAATGTCTCAATCAGTACAAAATGGACATTTTCTACAAAGAGACACAGGCCAATCTTCCAGCTGGGCTGTGCAGCACATTACACCCTCCCATGGAAAATAAAGCAGAAGGCACTGGGGTGCAGCTGCTCACTCCAGACTCTTGGAATATCCCTCTAACAGATGCTCGCAGGAAGGCCCCCTCCCCGGCGGCTGCAGCTGGCCAAAGCCAGGGCCCTGGCCCATCGGTGTCCACCACCGTCTCTCCATCTGACACTGCCAACTGCTCTGTCACTAAAATCCCTACGCCAGTGCCCAAGTCCATGCCCATTAGCGAGACTCCAAACATCCCTCCTGTCTCCGTCCAGCCACCTGCTAGCATCGGGCCTCCCCTCGGCGTCCCGCCTCGCAGCCCGCCCATGGTGATGACCAACCGCGGCCCGGTACCGCTGCCCATCTTCATGGAACAGCAGATCATGCAGCAGATCCGCCCGCCCTTCATTCGCGGACCGCCGCACCACGCCTCCAACCCTAACAGCCCTCTCTCCAACCCAATGCTCCCCGGCATCGGGCCCCCGCCCGGCGGCCCCAGGAACCTGGGCCCCACTTCCAGTCCCATGCACCGGCCCATGCTGTCGCCCCATATCCACCCCCCGAGCACCCCGACCATGCCCGGGAACCCTCCGGGTCTGCTACCCCCGCCACCTCCGGGCGCGCCCTTGCCGAGTCTCCCCTTCCCGCCAGTGAGCATGATGCCAAATGGCCCGATGCCCGTGCCCCAGATGATGAATTTCGGGCTGCCGTCGCTCGCCCCGCTGGTGCCGCCCCCCACCTTGCTCGTGCCATACCCCGTGATCGTGCCCCTGCCCGTGCCCATCCCCATCCCTATTCCCATCCCTCACATCAATGATTCCAAACCCCCCAACGGATTTTCCAGCAACGGGGAGAACTTCATTCCGAGCGCCCCCGGCGACTCCTCGGCGGCAGGAGGCAAGCCTGGCGGACACTCCCTGTCGCCCCGGGACTCCAAGCAGGGCTCGTCCAAGTCCGCGGACTCACCGCCCGGCTGCTCTGGCCAGGCCCTGAGCTTGGCGACCGCGGAGCACGGCCGGAGCGAGGTGGTGGACCTGACGCGGCGCGCCGGCAGCCCCCCGGGCGCGGGCGGCCAGCTCGGCTTCCCCGGCGTGCTGCAGGGCCCGCAGGACGGCGTCATCGACCTGACCGTGGGCCACCGGGCCCGGCTGCACAACGTGATCCACCGCGCGCTGCACGCGCACGTCAAGGCGGAGCGCGAGCCGGGCGCCGCGGAGCGCAGGACCTGCGGCGGCTGCAGGGATGGCCACTGCAGCCCGCCCGCCGCCGGCGACCCGGGCCCTGGCGCGCCCGCGGGCCCCGAGGCCGCCGCGGCCTGCAATGTCATTGTGAACGGCACGCGCGGCACCGCCTCCGAGGGCGCCAAGGGCGCGGAGCCGCCGCCCGAGCAGCCCCAGCCGCCGCCGCCTCCCGCGCCCCCCAAGAAGCTGCTGTCGCCGGAGGAGCCCGCGGTGAGCGAGCTGGAGTCCGTCAAAGAGAACAACTGTGCTTCCAACTGCCACCTGGACGGGGAGGCGGCCAAAAAGCTGATAGGGGAGGAGGCCCTGGCGGGAGGCGACAAGTCAGACCCGAACCTTAATAACCCCGCGGACGAGGACCACGCGTATGCTCTGCGTATGCTGCCCAAGACGGGCTGCGTGATCCAGCCTGTGCCAAAACCCGCGGAGAAGACTGCCATGGCGCCGTGCATCATCTCCTCGCCCATGCTCAGCGCCGGGCCCGAGGACCTGGAGCCTCCGCTCAAAAGGAGGTGCCTCCGAATTAGAAATCAGAATAAGTAAAAGGTTTGTATGTACACCGGGGCTTTTCTCCACACGAGTCAGTGCACCCCCTCCTTACTTCTTACAGGGCAGAGGCGCGCGCGAGAGTTGTATTGATAATCATGGTTTTACCTTACGTGTTTTACAGTACACCTTGTGTGGTCACACACTATCATCATCTTGATCCAACATCATTCCCATTTTACAGATGAGGAAACTGAGTCACAGCATGTAAGTGCCATGCCCAGGGTCACTTACTTAAGGATAAATCCAATTCTTGAACCTGCATTGAAACACTATCTACTAATTACACTTTTATTATTAGGCTCATCCCTGTAAGTAGAAGAGGATGTGGGGAGGAAGGAGAGATTACTTGGGACCAGTAAATGTTCAGTCATGAGGTTACAGGACTGAGGTAAAAGGCAAGCTGAGCCACTTCCTGGAGCTGGTAGAGTCACTGGCAGAATGTCCTAATTCACCAAATGTTCTCAATAACCAGGGGATTCCATTTGCAAGATGAGAATAAAATCTAACCTTCTTACATGCTATGCCAGCTGAACCCAGGCCATGAAGCCCCATTTGCCTGGTAGGGTGTTGGAGCAGCTCGTGTTCATGGGGTCTCTTCCTTCATTTGTCACCAACCAGCATTTCCCAGGGTGGGCCTCAACATCACTGACCAGCTTTGCTTTCTCCCCTTTTGGGGCTCAGCAGCTCAGTGGGTGAGGTGCTCACCTCTCCAGGCAGTGGGAGGCTTTGACAGGGAAAAGGGCAACATCACTGAAGTGGGTGAGAGCGCACATCTCTGACCTCTGGCAGGGGAGGGTCTGGAATCCTGCTTAATACCAAGTGAACCATAAATAACGAGTTCAGAATTTCAGTAAGGGGGAGGGAAACTAGCCTGAGTGGCTGCCCACTGTAGCCAGATGTGACCTCATTTGTTTGATCCTCCCAACAATCCTGGTGGAATAAGCATCGTCTGCGTCTTACCAAGGAGGAAAATAAGGCTTGGAGATGTTGCCCAAATCAGAGCTGGTAAGTGAGGGAACCGGTATTCAACTCAGGCCTGCTGGACCCAGAGCCTGAGCGCTCTCCTCTGTCCACAAGGACAGCAAACAGGCTAATGTTCTGCTGAAGTTTATCAACTATTTATGGAGAGGAAAGGAAGGGAAATGAATATTTACTGAGCACATAATTTATGCACAGCTCTTTCCAGGAGTTGGGGGTTACAAAGGTGAATATGGTGCAGTGCCTGCCCTCAAGGCACTTACAGTCTGGTGGAAATGTACACCGGGGAGGAAGGAGGCCTGGGTAGGAGAAGTGGACCTTCTAGGAAGAGCAGTTGCTCACATTGGTATGTGCAGGTCCTTCTCTAAGTGTTTTTCAGTAGTATTTATTTGGGTCAGGATCCATTTGGCAATTGTTATTGTCTTCATTTTACCGATGAGGAAACTAAGACATAGAAATTAAGTAACTTGCCCAAGATTACCAAGTTAATAAGCAGCATTGAGATTCAAATGTAGGCTGTCTGACTCCAGGGCTACATTTTCTTTGAACCACTGTAGGAGAATAGGTTAATTGGTCCCTTTATTACCCTACTTGATAAAATTCTTTTATCCACCTCAGTTGTCTTGGGGGAAAGTTCCTAGACAAAAACCAAGCCTACCTACCAACTTCTCTAAGTGTTTAGATGGTGTGTGTTTGTTTGTTTGTTTTTAGCGTGCTCAGTTTTTTTTTCAGCAACAACAGTGAAAAACCTAGAATACCAACCCATTACTCCACGGTAGGAAATATAGATGTGGACCAGAACACTTGATGTGGTGTGTGCAAACCATTGTCTCTAAGTCAGCATATTTACATGGGCACCTACCTCACTTATAGCCAGGAGTTTGCTTGGGAAGCTCAGAGCCAGTGAAAGGGGCCTTGCTGGGTGGTGTGAGAAGGGTTTCTCAGCCACCATAGTCTGAGGCTTCCTTTTCCATTGATGGCTTTGCCAGTAGGAGCAGAATACTAAAAATCAGTTCACCAGTCCTTGATTTTATATCTGCAAGTTCTGCTCTCCAAAGACAGTCTCAGCCTTCTCATAGTCACCTCAATTGAAAATGCCCCTGATTTCTCTACCAGAGTAATTTAATCTGGTTGACAAAGCAGTGAGTAATGGGAAGATGTGGGACAAAAAAAAGTGATGGCCTTTAGAAAGCCAGAAAATCATCAGGAATTGTAATTTTAAACACATTCTAGTGTCACTCATTCAAATGACATTAAAGGAAGAATGAGAGGGTGAAAGATTTTACTACCATTACTAAAGTGAGAAGTGACCAGGTCAAGAAGAGTGTCACTAGTCCATAAGTAGTATAGCGTCAAAAGAACATAAAAGCATGAAATATATGATGGCTATTTGGATGATATATGTTTCTGAATAAAGAATCAGGCTAGGGTCTTGTATGTGGACCAGAGTCGTTACTAAAAATATTAACCTGGCTTCAGTCATTTTCAGAAGATGCAATGATGAAATTGCCCATATCCCCCTGAGATTGGAAAGTTCTTTTTATGATGGGTCCCGCAAGAAATTACAGCTTTTCTCTAAAGCCAGAGACTCTCAGGCTTTGCCAGCTACAGTGGGGTGACAAGGCGAGTGATTTAAGGTGGGGGAAGAACGCCTCTGCTCCACTAAATCACATTGCCTCTTGCCCTCTGTAGTTCCGTGTCAGCTCACAGCACAGTCTCAACCTGCCGTAATTCACTCACATTCTCTGACCCTTCCTGATTTTCTGTGCACACGTGGTGCTGTTTTTCTTCTATGCCTTCAGAAACCCAGCCTATGCATATGGTTACGGAAACTGGAAATGCATCCGTTAAGTAAAGAACTGCATGGCTTTTGTGCCCTGACAGTGAACACTGTTTGGTGACAAGTTAAAGCCAAAGGGGAAAGCATTAAAAAACCAAAACCAAACCTGGGCTGAGTTGTGGTGGATGAGGCGCAGGTGAGTGATTTCTCCTTGTGCTTGTTGGTGACTCATTGTCTGTCAGTAACTTTCATCTGGGTTCTTCATTTTCAGTATGCCCACCATTTTCATACTGTATTGCTATTTTTAAAAATCATTTAAAATAGATTCAAAGCAGACTGTGTCTTGAAATCAGTAATCCAGGCAGCTACAGTTATCTTCAAAGAAGTCATCATTTTTGCTAGTTCTTGGCAAATCACAGGGTTTTTTTTTTTCCATTTTGAAGTTATTCTGTTCCCGGTTACCTGACTTTATGCATTCTGGTTTGTTGATATGATTACAAATGATTTAAATGAGCAGATATTTTCCTAGATGCAGAACTAATTAAGTTTCGTCGACGATTTTAAAAGGTTGGAAACTTCCTTTAATCTTCAACTTTTAAGACGCTTCTGTAAGCTGAAAAAAAAAATCCCCCCAAATAATAAGGAAAACAATGTATAAACATTTCCCAAACTGTTCTCTCCACAAAGAATTCCATTTATAAATGGAATACTTCTTTCTTTGTCTTTGCCTTTGAGCTTGGGGGATAGCTGTTTGTATTTGTACATTTTCTGAATTTCTACAGTTTACACTTGTTTATGGTACATTGGGGAGTTCAGAGTAACCATTTGCAAATGTTTCAAGATATGCAAAAGAAAATATCCCCCCCTCCTTGATTTTCCAGGGAAATGACATCTTCTCTTTAAGTAAAATAATCAATGGAAAAAATGTGTACCATGAGTAACCCTTTCACCCTCACTTTTTCCATTCCCAACGAGCGGCAAGACCAAGAACTTCCCACCTTTGTGGCTCCCAAATTTCTTATGTGTTTCTAAAACCAGAAAGAAAATCCAAGAGTCTTGTCCCCGGCCCCCATTCCGAGATGCTCCCCTAGCCTCAGCAGCAAGAGTTCCTTCCACTTTTTGTTTTCTCTGGGAAAGCTGAAGAAGGGGGGCTGTAGTTTTGACTTCTTGGAGTTTAGAATTTAATTATTAGTCTGGCCACGGAGCCACAATCCCAGAAAGGACTATTTCAAGAAGGGGGCAGGGGACTTGCCTCATTAGGAAAGCCGCAAGGGTGGAGGTGGCAGGTAACTTTTTGCCAGTTTGGTTTCTCCAGCTGAGAAGTTTGAGAGGATCGGCTGCCTGCAAAGTCAAGTCCATGCAGTTGAAATGTGACTGTGGGTGCCGACTACGAAAGCAAGGAAAAGAGGAAAAACTGTGACTGAGAGGAGGAAATCAGTACAAGTAGGGTGTGCTCAGATTCCTTGCCAAACTTGAGATTTTTAATGTTCTAATACTTGGTTATTGGAAATGTTCATTGGTGACGTAATCCCTGATGTTCAAGTTCTGCCCGTCTGTCAGGATGCAGATGGCTGCCCAGCTCTAGGTATAGGTTATTCAGAGAGCCAGCAGTGAGGAATGGCCAGGTCTGCGTCATGCGCACATGTGAGTGGTGAGGACCTGAGAGAGTGCTTGCTGTGATCATTTCAGACTCATAGAGGAGAATTTTCTGGATGAACAGTGTCAAGGTTGGCCTTCAGTGTTGCCGGGTCTCTTTTAACCTTTAGGACAAGGGGGTTGAAGGAGGGTTTTAATGTGCAGGCACCTGGCTTTAGATATTATTTCAATCAGATTATGATGGAATAGGAAATGACATATATGACCGGGTATTTAGTTCTTTCAGATGTAGCCATAGGCTTCCATCTTCAGCAGGGCTGGGGCTAGGGTGAGCGAAGAGAAGTGCTTAGTGCGTGAGCTTTAGCGAGGATCCTCAGGGTCAGGCAGTGCAGCGTGAGTCCTGGCCCTGATCTACAGACCTCCCGATCTGTGTGTCAGCTCCCCGGAGCTGGTCTCCATGGACTTGTCCATGCACAGCCTTCAGCTATTCCCTCTGGAATTTTGTGGAAAGCTTTATGTGCTTGTGCACGGAGGTGTTTTCTTGGGAGGAGCAGTCCATAGATTTTGGCTACAGAAAAAGTATGCCTTACATCTCTGAAAGATTATTTTATATTATCACCAAGCAATACCTGAACAGAAATTTTTCTTGTTACTCTGAGGAAGCTGAATTAATTGTAAGTTTCCCTTAAAACTTGGAATTTATTTTTAGCAATTTTTGCTGTGTACCTAATATTGCAGAATCACTGTTACAGCTACATAATGTAGCCCTTGCCTCAGTAAGATTGCCTGAGTGACAAAATGCAAAGGGTGATAGACTTTTCTTCAAGTTACCATAACCTGTGAGTGCCTATGGGAAAGAAGAAAGGGGAAGCAAGGAAAGGAACAAGCTAGACACTTCCCCAGCACTTGGACTTTCAAAGTTCGTGCTGTATAGGCAGATGCTGTCCTTCAGTGGAAAACCTTCTACCCTGCTGTTGAGGCCAAGGGAGGAGAATGGCTTGAGTCGGAGAAGTGGACGGGTCAGTAAACACCAGGGCATCGGCATGGCCGTGTCTTGGAGCGCTACCAAGCCCCCTAGCTCCTAGCGTGCTTCTTCACCTGGAGAGAGTGTACTTGGAAAGGTGAAAGCATTCAACCAGCTACTAACAAGCCATTGCCCAGAAGGGCACTAGAAATAAGCTCCCTGTCTGGTTTCCAATGAATCACTCCCTTCCCGGCTCGAGCGACTGCCTGGGCATCAATCATTTACACCTACCTTCATGCAGACAAGCATCACAGAGGGGCAGAGGTGTTTGAGGACCAAAATACACTGCAGCCTGGAACACTTACCTCCTGTAGTGGAACACCATCCACCACCAACACTCTGCCTTTTCCAGACTCTCTTGTGGAAGAGATTGTGTCAAAGGGACAGAGGGTGGCCATTCTGTTTTCCTTCACCCTATCCCACCCAGAGTTATTTTGTATTCTCCAGTTGCTGGTTTAAATATACGTGGATGCATGTTAAGGCAATGCATTCTGCATGTGTAAACTTTTTTTTTTTACAAATGCCTCAAAAACATAAAAGGAATTCATTTCAGAGAAACAAATAAATTAGTTTAAAAGATAAACAATTTAGCACTGGCATCATTTAACAGGGTCCCATTCTCAAGGAAAAGGAGTAAATGCCATCTCAGATGCCAGCTCGAAATACTAACCACGGAGAGCTCTTCTCCAGATTTACGGATTTCCACAGCATTCTGCTTGAGAAAAAAGTAGGGTGGGGTCAGGATTGAGAACATGCAGCCATCAGCAAGGAGGGGAAATGCACACACACAAATTATTTCAAGGGGGTCATTTAAAAGATTCTAATGAAAATGACTGGAGCAAAAGCAAAGAACAATAAGAACAAAACTTTTAAAGCGTCTTTTGTGCTTTAAAAAGCTCCTGAGTGTACTAAACATTCTTAAATTGGACACCATTCAAGTAGCTCCTGATATCCCTTAACTCTGAGCTCCTAGGACTGAGCTATGGCCATAAGCAACAACATGCTTGTGCAATTTTACCAAGCACACAAGTCTGAATAGAGAGAAGGGAACACGAGAGCAGAACTGCCTTTCCACGTGGGCGTGGGGTCAGGACTGGGACAATCAAAGCTGTCCAGCACTCCCCGGCCTCATTCCATCCAGAGAGTTGGCTGCGATGCTGGTTGTCTCATCAGTTCCCCCCTTTGAACCTCTGGTTTGTTGTCTTTCTTTGATAGCAAGCTGTGTTTTGTTTTGGGTAAAAAGGGAAGTAAGAATGTGACAGAAGAACAGAAGGGAGAAACATACATTATGGACTCGTTTGATATGAAACATTGACCTAATGTCCAAAAAATGCAATTAAAAAGTATATCTCTCCCTCATTTGCATGGCTTATTTCCCCAGACATGTTTTTGGTATTGAAAATGAATGGTATTCCCATATAACATGTGTCTCAATTTGTAATGATATCCTCCTTGCAGCTGGCTTCGTTCTCCAACTGTTTCTAAGATGTTACTGTCTTAAATTTGAGCCAACCTACAATAACAAATTATCTAGAAGCAAAGTGGCTAAGTTGCATTTGGTGAGAGAAGGGGAAACCCTATATTTCATCCTTCAACTCTTGTTTTGGAAATTCAGACTGTAGCATGATCTTTTCCTAAGGAAATCTACACACGCACACTTTAAAAATTGTGCCTGTTGGGTGTTGTGAGAGCAAGAATGATCAGGTTTAAGTTTCTCTGCAAAGTTCTGCATCCCATCAACAAGCCCTTTTGATATTTTAAACCCATATTTAGAGTAATTTCAAGATATTTGGAGCACATGTGGTTAAATGTAAAACTTGGTCATTATGATTTGTTAGATGCTTATACTTTAAATATTTATAAGCCATTTTTAAGTACTTTATCCAAAAGCTTTCTCCCACTAGAATACTATAATTGAGTGGTATCTGAGCATCATCTGAGCATATAGTAGATACAGGGTGAAGTCACTGTAGCATGCATGCACGTCCTTCCCGCTTTTCTGGTTTTAATTCAAATGTCGTTTTTAGTAGATTCAGCTTATTTTTTAAATGTATAAAAAGTCATAAACAGGATTGGTTGTCTGTGATTTTTTAAAGAATTACCAAGTCCCCCAAACGTAAAATGTTCAACTTGAATCATGTTGATTCCTACCTCTTTTTCTTATCCTAAGAGTAATTAGTAAAACTTTCCATTAGAGTGTTGGATCTGTGTCCAGAGGAACTTAAAGTGTCATATTGTTCCTCCAAAATGTCTTAGAGGCAGTTTATTGGTGGTTAGATTGAATCCTTCACTATTCACCCTCAGCCATCTTGGAAACTGAGACATAGGATCCCATCTTTATCATAAGTAGCCTGTTTGAGCGCTTAATATGAAAAAGAGGAGAGGGAAAAAAATCTTTTTCCAAGTCAGAATCCATTTAAGCTTCAGAGGTTATAAATTTCAAACTGACCACAGGCCTCTGGGGCTCACACTCTTTATGGCTGGCAAAATACAACTTTCTGGCAAGAACGAGGAAAAGAAGGCTTAAAAGGGCTCATAAACTTGCTTGGACATCTAATAGCTTTTACCAAACAGCATTTTCATGAGTTAAGTGTAAATGAGTCAGAAACATATAGATTGAATTTCTTTTAAAATACACATGGGTTTAAAAATTAAGGCCAAAGTGCTTGGCAAAATAAGTTTTGGTTTTAGCCAAACCCCAAATGTTTGAAAAAAAATAGTTTTACAATTTGCCAAACCAAAAATATATCCAGGTCCCTCCATTCCTCTCATTTAATACGATGACATCGTAAACATGGGACTGAAGGTCTATTTTCATATCCACCAAGGTCTGAGCAACTTGAATCCCAAATACTAGTTGAAAAACCATGAAAAATTTTTTGTGGAAAAACCTTATGACCTTGCAAATGAAGCTGAGCGGTCACTCATTCAGGGTTCTGATTTCGATAGCACCTCCCACTGTCTGATCCTCCGATCAACTCGTTCTGTGTCTCAGCTGTGTGTGTGTGTGTGTGTGTGTGTGTGTGTGTGTGTGTGATGCACAGGGATAGTAACTTTTAAAAAAACCTTATATTTAGAATGGTTAATTTATACTTAATTAATATATTACGACCCACGAAAGTTAATAAACTCTTAATCATATCCGAACAGAGGGAGGCAGTCCCCTTTCACTCATTTATGGTTCAAAGATAGTCTTCATTTATTTCCCTAGAGGGTAAAACATATCCATTTTCAACTAACTGTATTGAACACTGACTCCATGCAGGGGCACTGTTATTAAGAGATGGAAGGAAGAAAGAAAGGAAGGAAGGAGGGAGGGAGGGAGGGAGGGAAAAGAAAAAAAAGTGGGAGAGGCAGTGGCAGGAGTCTTAGACTTGTTTTGAGGAGCTAATAATCTGAGAGAGGCAAGCAATAACCAAGGCCACTATTGCAAGCATCATGCAGGACCTGCAAACAGATCTGACACTGTAGACAGCGGGCTTTGGTGAGGGCTTTGGTGTGAACGGGGACAGTTCACACATTGTTGTAACTGATGACCTAGCTTGGGGCTGGCAGAATGGACACATGAGTATTTATTGAGTGAATGAACGAGAAGAGTGTCAGGAGAGGCATAGTTAATGGAGTTACCAGGATAGGGTTCCGTACAGCAGGTGAGTTTGGAGTTAGGTTCTAAAACTGGGGAGGGCCTTGAACTTGCAGTCGGGAGTGGAGGAATAAGAGAGGCAGTAGGATGTCAAGAGCCACAGGTGCGGAGAAGAGGAAGTCAAGTGAAGGATGACCTTGCCCTTCGCACGGCTGGAGTGAAGCGCTTGGCTGCAGACGGAGAGGAGGGGGCCGCTGCAGGAGAGCAGGTGGGCAGTGGAGCTGGAGGTTGTGGCACTTGTACTCTGTACGTTAGGCAACGTCACCACGACCTCGAGCAGAGGAGTGCCAGGAGGAAATCTGTGTTTGAGGAAAATTACTTCAGCAGCTGTTCGTGCACTGAAAAGGAAGCAAGAGAAAGACTAGCATTGCTGAGCTGATCATTGAATTCTGATGACAGGCTCATTACCAGCGGTGGATTCTAAACATTGTGGGATGTTATCGCTGCAGTGCGAGTGGCGAGAGCTGCCACATCTATGTTTTACGTATGTAAAGCCATCGTGGCAATGCAAGGGGAGGCTGAGCTCTTTTCTTTGTGCCCAGAGCAGACCTAAGAGGTTTCATAGCACACAGTGGAAGGAAACCTCACAACATTCCAAAGTTCAGTCAAGGGGGATGCTGGCCGGGCCCCAGATTGCCGTGGAAAGAGGGGCTCCACCCTTCTGACTGCCCAGCTGCTCTGAGCCTTAGGCCAGTGAGGCAGGGCGTGGTGCAGGCCGTCGGTCGCCCAATGGGTGTGCAAGGCAGGCAGCGGATCTCGCAGCGGATCTCCTAGCGGAGGACTTCCCTGAGGATGGACGTGGAGCCTGGACGGTGGCCATAGTGATGCCCAAAGCTCTGTCCCTGGAATGAAGAGCAGCCACAAGGCTTGCGTGGCTTGCTCAACCTCAGACACCTTCAGAGATCTTCACAGAAGCTGAATCAGATCCTCCCAGGGCTGGCAGGCACTTTTAAAGGGGTGTGGCAACTTTTGGAAATGTCCTTTTATCTTTTTTGACTTCCCAGGTCGTATACCTTCTGAAGCTTCCACATGTGGTGACAGTGGGCTCCTGGTAGTGAAGGAAGGCAGCGGTGTGGTTTAGTGGATACAGACTTCTGCTTTGGGGTTGGGCCAGCCTGGGTTCAAATCCCAGCAGAGCCAATTAGTAAGTGAGGGAAGAAGCGACTTTACCTCCCCAAGCCTCAGTCTCGAGGTCATAACATTGCTGGGAGGAGCAGATAAGAAAACATGGGTAGAGGTGCCCAGGAAATAGAGTTACTGTCCTACTAGGCTACAATGCCTGGGAGAGGAGTCCAGGGCTGGAGTGAGGTCTGCTTGGATCTGAAAACCAGCTGTGAGTTTGGACCAGTTTTATAACCTCTTTATGCCTACATTTTCTCATTTAATAATTGTAACAGCTAATATTTGTTGAGCACTCTTTATATGTAAGCAGTGTTCCAGATGTTACATGCCCACAACAACCCTCTGGGGTACCATTATTAAACCCATTTTATAGATGAAGAAACTGAGGCACAGAGTGGTTGAATATCCTACCCAGAGTCACTGGCCAGTAAATGGCAGTGCTGGGATCTGACTGGCAGCCTGGCTCCAGAATCTTCCTGCAAAACCACTGAGCATGTCTTATATACAAAAAAATGAAGATAATAACCCATACTTCATAGCGTTATCAGGCTCCAGTGTAAACAACAGAAGTAAAATGCCCACCTGGCATATATATACTAGGTGCTCATTATAAGAATTGTAAAGGTAGCCCTTGCAGCCCAGAATGTCTTCCCTCAATGTGTAATGGGAGGTAACGAAACATTTCCATGCTGTCAACCTCGGAGGTTAGGGAAATGATTCCAGAAATTCTCCTAAGATGTCTGGTTCCACTTTTATAAGTAGGGACTGGGACAAACAGAGCAAACGCTCAAGGTCACAGAGTGGCGCAGCCAGGATTAGAACCTGAGTCCTCATCTGCCTTTCCCCTCAGTGGGACACGGGATATGACCAGAGCTGCTTGAGTTACACGCCCTGTGCCAAGGACCAGAGTCATACTTTTGCTACCCACGGCATCACTGCCTCACACCGGGCAGCTGATTTCAGAGAGGAAATAGGTTGTACCTGAACATCTGGGGTGGAAGGGTGGAAGGGTTGCAGAAAAGCAATTATTAAGCACACTTTCCATCTCCTTGGCTGTTAGAGGGGGGTAGCAGGGAATCAGTATGCTTGCTCTTATTTTTTACATGAAGTTTCTGTGAAATGAAGCCCTTCCCTCTCTCTCTTTCTCCCTCTCTATTTCTGCTAAAAGGCTGGTTGTAAAGAGTAAATAAAGTGTCAGACCTCTTTTCCAGACCCAGCCTAAAATCTTAAAGTCTGTTGATCCATAGACAATAGCTACTTGCCATATAAAGCTGCTCTTTTCTCTAGGTTCTTTTTTTTCTTTCTTTCCTTTTTTTTTTTTTAAACTTAGACTGCCTGTGTTCAGATTATATAAATAAATAACAGACTCAATCTTAGTACAATAAACATCTACTTTTGTGTCCAAGGCAGAATTTTTGGAAGGCACATGAACCAGCATCAGCTAGTTTGTGTATTGGATAGGACTTGAATGAAAATGCAATTATTATTTCTTAGCAAATAATTTCTCGGAGTTTTGTCTCTAAGGCCCCTGCCAACTTTGACATTGTGACCCCTGCTTGTCAGGGTGAGGAAGGGGAGAGGTGAAACCTGGGCTAGGGGATAGCACTCCGAGGCGAGCATGGACTTTGAGGTTGTGGGACCTGGACTTCAATCCAGCTTGGCCCCTTTCTAGCTGGTGACCTTGAGCAAGTAAGTTCCTTAACCTTCTTGGGAAAGTTTCCTCATCTGTGAAATGGAGACAGTAATAAATACTTCATAGCATTGTTGTTTCAATGAAACAAGTATATAAAATATATTTGTTTTTAAGTGAAATAAATATATAAAAGTACCTAGCGCAGTATTTGACATTAAGTGCTCAGTAAATGTAACTTCTTTCTTTGAAAACACTGCAACTTTCCCAAACCATAATAGGAAGTGCTTGGTCCTGAAAGCCAGGCGGCATAGGGCTCGAGGCTCTTATTCAAAATTTCTTGTAAAACATTAGCTATATCATGTAATTCTTCATTTTATTTTTCTCTTTCACGAATGCATGTAGCCACTTGCTCCAGTGCATTTGTAAAAATGTGTGCAGTTAGTCATGAATCCCTGCCTGCTTTTAGAAAAGGACCAGAGACAGGGTAATTTGTTTAGCTTAAACTCCCAGGTTTTAAAAAAAGATTTGAGGTAGCTAAAGAGGATCCATCGTCCAGGGTGAAGATAAAGGCTTTTGCAAGTGCACAAGAGGGGGTTCTGTGGCTCAGGGTTCTTTGTCCCCCAGGATCTTGTAGAGGTCAGCAAGATAGCACTGGCCACTCATATGAATAAACAGGTCTCTCTGCCCATTTAACTCCTAGAACCAGCTAAGCAAAGAAAACCAAAATTTAAATTTGTAAAACAAAAAATTAAAGATGGAGTTATCTCAGTAGGGGGTCTTGTATGGTTGGGATTTTTATTGATTGAATAGTAAAATAAGAGATGTTGCTAAAGGAGAAAATTATAAAAAAGAAAAGCAAGGCCTCATGTTTGGTTTAATTTTCCTTCTTTTAAATAATATGAGCCTTAACTTATCAGAGCCAGGGCATGGGCAGCTCAGTGGTGCTGGAGCTCACCCTTGGCCCTACTCCCCTCTCCTCACCATGGGTTATTTCCCATAGCAATCATGCTAGAAAAGAGAAGCGATGTTTTTAAATTACTTTCATCAATTAGCAAGCTATAAGAAAAGAGATACCATCCACTTCATAAATGAAAACGGTTTCCAACTTGGTAAAAGCCATTTCAGAACTCTTCATGTAAGCGATGGTCGATGGAGGAGAGAGGGAACCGTTTTTTGGCAAAACCTCCCCAAGCCGTAGCCCTTTCCGGGATGGGCTCGATGCGGAGCCCGCTGTCTGGCGTCACACCCGGCCTTATCAGCTGGCGCAGGCGGCTCTGTTCGTTGACCACGGGGTTCTACCCTTGTGCGCGCCCCAGAATAGCCGTGGCTACCTGAGCGCAGTCCAGTCCTCAGGGACTCATTACTGTCCCAGATAAACAGCGTGGCCGAAGCCAGCACGTAATGGCTGTATTTAACCGTGGTAAATGACGGGCTTATGTGCCCGAGTGGCATCACGGGCAGGGCTGGGGTAACTGGACAAAGGCAGGCTGGCCTGGCAGCGGGCACCTCTTGCACATTGTAGGGTTGATGCCACAGGATTTTGGACTCTGGGGAATGAATATGCTGGACCTGGAGAGCTTGCCTTCTAGACAGGTAAGACAGGACAGACCTACTGGATTTTGATTATGCTAATGACAAAGGTATTTGAGGAAGCAAAGAAGAATAAAAGTTTGGAAAACAGATTAGATTAATGGAGGCAGGCTGCCTGGTGGAGGTGGACTCTTGTGCCACGGAGGGACTATGGTGGGATGTAGAACAAGACAGACATTTTCTTTGGATACACATTTACTTTTGGGAGTGGTTGCCTGGAAATGATAAAATTTCCTTTGAAATGCAACCTGCATACATCTTAAGCTGTAAAGGTCCAAGAAGAAAAGGTGAGGATGATGGTATGTTGACAGTATCAACACTGAAAGAAGTTATTAGTACTCAGGCCTATTTTTGTTCTCTATGACACTCTGACAATGCTTATGCGATAAAGGAGAAGTAACTCAGTCACATTCTTAGCAATGCTTTCCTGATGGAAAGGGAAATTGCCGGTGGTCAGAGGCTTGTTCAGGGCACTTGGTGTGCAGCTGAGTCCATGAGGGAGAGACTTTATTCTTCTGGCCAAAAGGGGCAGCTGGGCCTGGAGTGCTGCAGACGCTGACCGTACATGCCTGCTGGAGACCACGCACTGTGGAGCTGGTCTTCATACACGGTGCAACGTGGTCCATGGGACGGGCTGTGTGTGTGTGTGTGTGTGTGTGTGTGTGTGTGTGTGAGATGTTCCGCATGGCAGGGCCCTGGGTTGTCCTGCCTTCAGACAAACCCCAATTCAGAGGAAAACCCAAATGTGAGGCACAAGTAGAACCACTTCCCCAGAACCCCCTGCATTAAGGGACACTCCAAAAATCTCTGCCAGAGGTGAGAGTGTGTGTATGCGATTAATAGAAAGAAGGAGACTCTTTCTGAAACTTGGGACTTCAGGATAAAGAAATGAATAGTCTTTCTTATACATGGATAACTGTGTACCACCATACTTGATGATGGCTTTGGTCCAAAGATCCTACAATCCCAGAATATGAGAGATGGAAGATGTAATAGAAAATCTCACCCATGCCTTCATTTCACAGATGAAGAATCCAGGCTTGAGGAGATTAAGGAATAGATCCAAGGTCACACGGCTACGTAGGGTTTATGCTGTAACCTGCATCTCTGTCTCACATATTGTAGAAATTTCCCCTTTACTCAGATCAAGAAATTTAGACAGGGAGGACCGACTGTTCTATAAGACACCTCTGCTTAGCAGGGGCTGAGTCGGAATGGACTTGGGCTCTGGAACTTCCTGCCATGATCACTTTCTAAAACTCCAAGGTCACTTCCTCCCCACTCTTGAGTTTCACACCTTGCCAACGAATAACTCTCAGGAAAGTGATGCCCAAGCTTGGTTCTTCATTTTCATTGATTCCTGTGTCGCCAACATGGGGGCTGCCCTGAACCAGCCAGAGCCAGGAGGACAGAGGAGGGGGCCTTCAGTTTACCCCCTCCTCAAATGTTACCGCCGAGAGGGACTTGCACTGCCACCATCTGGCCTGGGTGGGTGTCCCAGACACGGCAAGTGTGTGTTGAGAGGGAAGGAAACAGCACAAATCCTCCCTTTGCCGTTCTCTTGAAATAAGCTTGGTGTGAGGAGGCTTTCCGGGCAGCAGGAGTGGGGCTGCAAAAAATAGAGTGAGGTGCAGCTGCACCCTGTAGAACTTCGGGGGAAAACACGTATTATTTACCAGACAATAATAGATACCAGAGAATAATAATGATTATTAGCGTGTTTGGGATGGCAAACGCTGTAGTTAAGGTTCCAGAATGGCTCTCATTATCATCGCGTTTTCCTAGTCCCTTATGAAAGCCTTGAGATTTTCTCTAAGTAGGCTGATGCTGTCCATGTTTGGCCTTTGTCCAAAGGTGATTTCAGTATAAGGAAACTTATTTGAGAAATAGTCGTCTTTAGGGGGTCATGATTACATTAAAGAAAAATTTACACCCTTGAAAAAGCAGTCACAGCACTCTTGAGTGAGTAATTCAAAATGGAGGTGTTTCTCAGTCACTGGAAGAAACCATTAAACACCTTTTTTTTTTCCTTTTCCTTTTTTAAAGAAAGGATTCAGAGGTCCTCTCTGACTACAAGATTTGGTCACTCTTAGTCCCAAGCCCAGAGGTAGGGATGGTTTCCCTCCTTCCAAAGCACGTTCCAGGCTGTGCTTCCTAAACAAAAGTAAATCCTGCCCAGAAGAAGCTACAGTATGTCTTAGGATCCATTTTGGTCCATTTCCAAGGCCTCTTTCCAATCCTTTGTGACTTCTCATTTGTTGGTGGCTCTTGTTGTTTTTGTTTTTGTACCTCTTCTCACCATTATGTCTTAGAAAGAAAGAAGGAAAGAAAGGGAGGGAGGAAGGAAGGAAGGAAGGAAGGAAGGAGGGAAGGAAAAAAGAGAGAGAAAGAGGAAGGAAGGAGAGAAAGAGAGAAAGAAAGAAGGGGAAGAAAAGAAAGAAATTAAAGTGAGCTCTTTATTCAGAGATAAATATCCACATTTCCAAATCTGACCATGCCAAATGAAAAGGTTTCCATGACCTTGTAATTCCACTCCCATTGCATATTTGTGGTGTTTTGCATTTTCACTTTGGTTATTTAATATACATATTAAATGCACACAGATCTGGTGATTTAATGTGATTTGGGGAACTCAGGCATTTCCTGTCATGCACATTCAGATTTTCAAACCTTGTTTTTGGCTGATCATTATTATGGTTGCCATTAACACCAGTATTTGGATAGCAGGGTTCAAAGCACAAGCTTGGACTTAGTCCTCCCAATGGGCATTTTGACCTCCTCACACTTGTGCTAAATTCATGCTACAGACACTCTGAACACTCCAGTTCTCTTTGTGGCCTCCATTTCTTCATCTATAAAATGCGGAAACTGTGTATATTATCTCTGGGGTCCCTTCAAGTTCTACATTCTATCACCTGAAATTATTTGTTCACTGGTCTAGGAATAATCTCAACAGTTGTAAGGATGTTTACAAGTCCTCTCCCACCACCTCACGTTAGCCAAATTTTCCCATTCACATATCTGACATCCCCATTTATTGGCAGGAAAAAAAAGTACCATTTTGGGACATGGGGGACAAGAGTTGTTTGACTCTCATTCATTTGACAAATGTGTGTTGAGCTGAATACATTTGTCCCCGGGTGTAGGGATGTGAGCAAAACAGACACAGCCCCAGACCTCAGGGACTTCACAGTTTAGTTGGACGACTTCTGAATGGCTGCTTCCTGGGGGTGACGGAGTGTCCTTAGGAGGTTTGAAGCCAAGAGACTGGTAGCAAATGAAATAAGCCAGTAAGGATAAGAGAGGTAGAGCCCAACGTCTGTGGAGAAAGTTGGGGTGGACATTCCGCAGAAACCGACTTTCCTGGTGAACAGTCCTGTTCAGACCTTCTGCCCTGGGATCCCAGTCCTATGCTTGGTCTGGATATGAAGCGATGTGAGTTGCTCACCTTTGTCAGGCAAGACCCACAGAGAGGGGCACTTCTCCCAGCTCAGTCGCCCCTGTAGGAAACCTCTGAAGAGTGGTCTCTGTGTCCCAGGAATTTTTTACGTGCTAAAAAGTCCATCTCATGGCCTTCCTCCTTTGCAGCAGACACTAGGGCTGTTACACGGGGTACAGGCTTGAGGTCTGCAACACCAGGGTCCCCCGATGACCTTGCCTGGCTTTGGGATGCCCTTGGGCAACTCCAAAGACCTCCTGCCAGTTAAGCGTGCAGTAACGTGGAGAGTGAACGTTGCTGGGTTGCAAAGGATGCTGCTGCAGTCTTTGGGTGAGGGCGTGGTGCTCCATGCTCATTATGGTATTCCAAAAAGCGACTCGAGTTTCATTTCCTCACACAAAGCTGGCAGGGCTGATCCTGCGCAGAACCGTGAATGAAAGTCGTGTGGAAATCAGGCTGTGCCGCCCCAGTTCTGGGGCCTTGTTGTAAGTCTGACCTGACAGCTGGAGAGTGTGCTGCTCTGACTCATGCCCGGCTTCTCCCCAGCCTGGGGGGTGGGGGGTAGTTTGGTCTAGTGGATTCTAACAAACCCCTTTTCCTCTTTTTCTAGGAACGCTCACTCACAGGGTACCTTGCATGGAGAGAGGGCGCAGAGCAAACCATGTCTCGCCATCCAGTGACACCAGCTGGTCAGCTCACCACCCCCTCTGGCTAAAACTCAAGCAAATAAAGCCGCTTCCTGTCATTAAGCATCTCAGAGGAAGCAGCCCTCCCTCGGTGGCCTCTAGCCCAGAGAAGCCAGCACGTCTTGGACCCACCAAGCGGGCCCAGCCTTCCTGCTGCCACCATCTCTGCTTCTCCCCAGAGGAACTTAGGGATTTTGCCCCTGGTTTAAAAGAAAAAAAAAAAAAACGACAAAACACCAACAAGCCACAAGGACCAACGTAGGTATTCTCCCTGCCCCATCTTCAAGGCTCAGAGGGTGAGGCTGGAAGATGATACAGATTTGAAAACAAAAATCTTTTTTTAATCTTTTTAAAAACTGCTGTGGTTTTGCTGCTACACGAAGAATTGTGATTTGCATTGTACGGTTTTGGACCTATACTGTTCACGTTTTGACGGCGGAGAGGGATCATACTGGAGTCCCAATGCTTCAGATTCATCTCTGTCCTGCCCAGGATGCACTTTTAAATGAAGAGTTAGAATATTTTATTGGCTAATATACTTTTCTTGTTATTTTTACAAAGGCCACCTTTATCCTTTTTAATGCCATATTTTCAGTGTTACACTTTTATGGCTTTTAATTTTCGATCTGACAGATGTAAGAAGCAGCATGAATAGTTTATACTGTGGTTTTTCAGAGACTGAATGCCAAGAGAACTCGGTAAATGTTTATTCTTCTCAGCTTTCTCCTTAAATTCCCTTAAATAGCGCCCCATTTGGGAACAGAGCAAGAGTGTTGAACTGAAGACCAAAATGCCCTCAAGGTGTAAAATAATCCGAGGGGGAATATTTGCTGGGCGTCACGAAAGACTTGGATGAAATTTCAACTCTGATGGCTTTCGGTGATCCAGGAAGTCAGTGAAGCAATCTCTCTATACGCAGAGCCCTTTCATGATAATTAGAATGGTATGGACAAACCAATGAAAACAGGAGGGAAAGTGAGAAAGCTCACCCATGATTCTGTTTCACTGTTTGCTTTCTCCTGTCATGGTTAAGAGAAATGTGCAATTCGATCCTCAATCAGTGGTTGGAGGATAACAGGGTAGATTTTCTTGTGTGCACTTGTACAGTTGTAGCTGCGAGTCCAGAAGTCCTCTAGAGCATGTGTACTGGCACTGAGTTGGTGAGACAGTCGTGGAGTATCCCATTCTGATGAGTACAGAAAAAAAACAAAAAAAAGAAAAAATAAGAAAAAAAACAAAAAAAAGAAGAAAACTAAAAAAAAAAACAAAAAAAAACAAATCACCTTGTGATTCAGTGTATCTGTTTACTAACTCCAATAAAGCAATTGTTCCCTCTGGAGGGGTCCAGGTGCCCCCGCCCACAGGCCACTGAGCCAGCAGCAGCGGGGCGGTGGGGTGTGGTGGGCAGGCAAGGCCAAGACAGAGTCACGCTGGCCTTGAAGCACCACGGGGCCGTGGATGCGGTGTACATACTGTATTTCTATATCCTCCTTTGTACAGAGTCACTTAACAAGTCAAGCTACTGTTTTACAGGTGCTCCTTATTTATTAGAGCTGTGAGAGCTTGGGGACACACCTGGCGAGCGAGCTCGCTTTTTAAAAATGAAATTGGGGAGCAAGGGAAGGGGGCGGGAGGGAGGGGAAGCTCGCAAGTCTGGGGAGAGATTTATAAAAGTGAACAAAAGGAAAACTTCCAGCAACCGATTAAACCAACCAACCGACCCTAACACCAAATTTGTCCATGCAGGATGCAGAAGCCCCACCTCTGGGTGCCCCTTTCCCTGCGGGGCCCCCAGCATTCTCCTCTCTCCCTGACCAGTGTCCGATTCATCAAACAAAAATAAATCTCTAAGAAAGAAAAATGCACTTACATGTGCTTATTTTGCTTTTCTCATTATTATGACTATTGTTGTTATTTTCCTTGTTACAGAAGGTGTTCATTTCTTTCCCCCAGGGAAATTTTTTTTTAAATAAAGCTAGTAAGTTTTAGAAGATGTTGAAATATCAGGGTGATGCTGGCCCTTCCCAACCTGCATCTCTGCAAACAAGAGCCCACCTGGCCTGTTCGAGGGTCTGCTTCCCCACCGTGTCCATTGTTGACAACACACAGTGCGTGTGGAGTGGGCTTTTAGGCCTGTAGACTGGGGTGTCCCTTCCCAAGTGCTCTCCAAGTCCTGATCTTTTTCAGCTCCAAGGGTTCTGGTCGAAGGCTCAGGAAGCACCATGCAGCAGAAGCAAACCTCCCCAGCGGACTCTGGTCCCGTTAGTACATCATCTCACTGTAGGTCGGGAGTGCTCCTGTGAACGAGAGGGGTCAATCTGGTTTTGCCTTGGTACCTGAATTAAACATCAGAAAGTTTCTAAGATGGAAAGTACATTGATACCTAGTTCTAATCAGTGAAGATCTAGTCTAATCTTCTTGTTCTACATGTGAAAAAAACTGAAGCCTAGAAAGGTGAATTGACCTGTCCAGAGTCCACACTGAGTTGGTTTAGCTTGTCAGAAAACAAATGTTCATTAAAAAGTTAGGCACTGGGACTTCCCTGGTAGCGCAGTGGTTAAGAATCTGCCTGCCAATTTAGAGGACACGGGTTCGGGCCCTGGTCTGGGACCATCCCACACGCCGCAGAGCAACTAAGCCCGTGCGCCACAACTACTGAGCCTGTGTGCCACAACTAATGAAGCCCACGTGCCTAGAGCCCGTGCTCTGAAACAAGAGAAGCCACCGCAACGAGAAGCCTGCGCACCGCAATGAAGACCCAACGCAGCCAGAAAAAAACTAAATAAATAAATAAATAAATTTATATACATATAAAAAAACTTAGGCACCATCAGCAACCTTCTATATATAACCATTCTAGGAGTGGATTCTGGTGACCCGGTTTCTTTCTCTCGTGGAGCCTGAGGGATCTCGGAGGCTCCTGGTATGGGGTTATGGTTATGACTCCATGGGAACTCCTCAGCCCCAGCCGAGGCCATGCAGGGGCGGGCACCCAGCTGGGGCTGTCTGGTGCAAAGTCCCTGATAGCGTTATTCAGCTGGACTTGGCCATAGATGCAATCGCCCAGGGTATTGATTTTGCTTTTGTCTGTAGTCCAAGATTGTCCAGCAAACATGTTGACCCTTCAGGAAACAAAAGTTCCCTTTGTTCCAACAAGAAAAGATTCCGTGGCATCTCATCAGACAGCACACCTTTTCCTCTTTCTCTTCCTTCTCTTAATCTTAGTGTTCCCTGAAATACAGAATCCTCTCGGGCTATCAAAACTGTATAGCGAGAAATAGAAATAATAATGTCAATAATTATGAGCACGTGCTGAGTACATGTACATTAGCCTCACTTACTCACGGAAGGTCCTGATATTTCCCCTTTATTGCATGTGAAGAACGGAAAGCCCAGTGAGTTTAGTAATCGCCCGAGATCACGCAGCCAGTGAGTTGCAGAATAGGATTCAAACCCAGGGGAGTTGGTGCCAGAGCCCAGGCTGCACGTCCAATCTGCAGAAAAACTGGACATCTTCATGAATTGTCATTTTCCGGCAGTAATTCAGTTCTGTAAGTTTCTGGCAGTGATTCAGCTTTGTTCTAAAGTGACCCTCATTTTAAACTAAGCCAGAGAGTTGAGTGTTCATGGTTACTGCCCTCCACATCTTACTGGGTGTGTGGATGTGCTGAGGCCACTCTGCTTTCTGAGAAATTAGGCAATGAGTTCCCTGTTGGTTATCAAAGCCCCACTGAACACAAGGCCCCATGTGTGATGCTGAGGGGAGACCGGAAACGAACACAGCTCACAGCCCCCGCCCCAGTGGCTTACATGTAACGGGAAGATGGGGCTGTGGAAAAGAAGGACCACTTCTTGGTCTCAGCAGGATCTCTCTGGAGGTTTCCAGAGTTTATATGAATGCATGTGTGGAGCCTGGATTCACAGCTTTGCAAAGCTACCCTCTTTTTGCAGGTGTTCCCTTGACACTGGAAGGGCAACTTGAGCTGCAAGCAGGCCTATAGGTGCGGGCCGGTTCTGCCCACAAGGCACAGCCAAATGTCAGGGCTGGGGCCCGGGGACAAAGGCACTCGAGACTCACACCGACTCCCTCCCCTCCTCATCTCCCACATCTCTTGGTTAAATGGACCGAGGCCACTTCTCACAGGGTCCTTCCCACATCATCTGGGCCCCTTGAAGGCGGGCACCGTGGTCTTCCTAATTTTGCATCTTTGAAGATCTCTTGAAACAGAAAATGTTGGCTGAGTTGAGGTACTTTTCTCCCACCAGCCTGATGGGAGAAGAGGACAGGGAACCCCAGAAGCCAGAGCTGTCGTGCAGCAGACACAGGAAGGCTGCGTTCGGAGTTTCATTTTGTTTCTGGTGCTCAAGGGAGGAGGTGCCAGCAGCAGCCCCCGGTTCAGCACATCTTCAGACTGCTTTTGAAAGCAAAGAGTGACACAAGGGGAGAAGACGCAGCACTGCCCTGGGCTTCTGTGCTGTGCAGTGACTCCAGGCCGCAGACGGTTACACCTTTTACCCTGAGGAGCCTTGGAGATTAGATCATTCCTTGAGCCCCAGACACACATAGAGATGGAAAGTTAGTCTTCAGCACCCAGAAAGGACCTCTTATTCTATCTTCTCAACCGTGGATGGAATGAACAGTTGCCACCAGTGTATGGAGCTCTTCTCATGAAAGGAGCGGCCTCAGCTGGCTCACAATGAATTAGCTGCTTCCTCTGTGCACGGCCCCAGCTTTACACACATCTGCTTATTTAATTCTCACAGCAGCCCTGTGAAGGAGGTGCTGGTATTACCACATCCCCATTTCACAGTCAGAAAAAACTGAGGCATGACGATGAAGGGGGTTTCTGTCCACAAATAGAATCAGAACCCAGCAGTGGGCTCCAGTGGCCACCCTCCCCGTTGGTCATGCTAAGCATGACCTCACCAGGGCCCAGGACGCCCGGCGGTTCAGGGAGAGTTCGGGTCATTTACTTGGTGCCTAAACCATGAGTTGGAGACATCTTTGACCTTTATATTGTGTTTGGAGAGGAAAAAATAATCTACTTTTCTTGATGCCTGGTTTTGCACATCACCAGAAACGGAACAGTCAATGATTCCATAGGGAAAGTTTGAGGGAGATGGGAAGGGGGCCTGTGTCAACAGCTCAGAGGAGAGGAGAGAGAGGCAGACTGGTCCTGTGTTAGATTCCTGTGGCAGGAAGAAAGGGGGCATGTGGGCCACGGGCTGTTTTCCATTTCCCCTTATTCCGATTTGGGGAGCTGTAAGCTGGGCTTTCTCCTGCGGCACTTGTTTGGATGGGTGAAGGGGTGTCAAAGAAGAGCAGCAGGCGGGCTGTCCGGGCCACACAGGACTCCTCCCTCTGCCCAGAGGGCAGGGAGCTACAGCCAAGCCTCACAGTCACTCTGGGGCTGGGCCACTGGATCCAGGGTCAACTAGCTGACCGAATGAATGGACGGAAATGTTGAAAGTCCCCACATGCCAGACACCACACCGGTCAGTCAGACAGACCGTCTCAGGCAATTCTTATTAAACCACATGCTATACAGGCCGTGTGATGCTCATTTCTGGATGAGGAAGATACAGTCCGGGAAGGTTAAGCGATCTGCTCAGGTCACTCAGCTAATAAGTCAGAGAGACAAGATTTGGACCCTCAGTCCCCATATGCAATGCTCTTTGATGGCACCACAGCAGCAGAAATACCAGTGTCAACTCAGGTCACAACTCCATATGAATTTGAATTAGCCAATGGGACACGTGCCTGATGATGTCATTCCAGCCTGCTTCCAGATCTCTGGGAACAAATCACGTTCTCTTTCCTCACCCATTCCTCACCTGCAGGGCTGGGCCAAACCAGCAGACGTGAACCCCTCCAAGAGGGAATGCTAATCTTAACGACATTTATCCAATGTGTACTAAATGCCATTTTGGTTGCATTATTTTATTTATGCCTCACAACAACGCTGTGAGGTGATTACTATGATTATTCCCATTTTATAGATGAGGAAGCTGAGCACACAGAGGCTAAGTGAGGGCAGAGTGTGCTCCTGCATCTGGGCGTTCGGATACCTAGCCCTTCCCTCACCAGCACGCTCACGTTTCGGCTTCCCTCTTGTGGGTGCATGGATGCCTGAATGCATGAATGGAAGAGCATTTAATCGAGTACCTCGAGGGACGCCAAATCTTACACTTTCACATGTGTCATCTCATCTTTGAGAGTGACTGGAGCATCAACCCTGGAAGTGATGTGGATGAGCACAGAAATGGTTCCCATCTCCTGAGTTATAGAAAAAGTCAGTTGCCCGTATCTCCTTCACCTAACCTCCCATCAATTCCTGTCCTGAATGAGAACTCTTCTTTGCAAATACTGCCGGCCTCATAATGTAACAAAGAAGAATGCTCAAGGGGATTCACTCCAAAGCTCTTTAGGGTGCTTATTTCCACTGCCGTGCTTTCCTCTAACAGCCTGGGAGCAAGCACCAGGGCTAATTCATCTTTGCATTCCCTTCGGGCACCTGGCATGCAGTGAGCTCAGTGTCGAAGGACTGAGTTGCTAGGCGTGTAGATCCCGGCCGCCGTGCCTCCCCTCCCCGTGGGAACAGGATCAGTCAAGTCCCTCGAATCTGCTCCACACCCTCTGTGTCTTCGAAACCCCCTTCCCCACTTCCTGCTCTGGGTTCCCCTCCAGAGCCTCTGAGCAGCAGAGAGGAGCCACCACCTGCCCAGCTGTGTGGATGAGGCCGGCTCGGGGAGCCTCAGCTGGTCGGGGAGAACAAGGAAAACCCCTCATCACTTCCCCTCTCCTGCTTCTCATGCAAACACCTCACATTCCATTTAAATGCTCCATCTAAGATAATTTCTGGTATTGGAAATACTTGAAAAAAAAATTTGTTTAGGAAAGGCTGGTGGTGGAGGGAGTGAGCTCTGGAAGGCGTGCCTTCTGACCTTGATCAAGAAAGGGAAGGTCAATGCAGAAGCATATTTAGCCACAAGCTTTAGACTATGCGGTATTCTTTTCCCCTTCTTTCTAGGTTTACTTAAACAAAAGGGAAAGATGAGCACAACATAAAAACAATGAAAACAATTATAGACAGAGAAAGAAGAGTTTCATAAGACAACAGCACCCAGGCGGGGCCTTTTGGATTGCGTGCTCTCAGCACCCAAGCCCCCGGCCCACACTGAGACCTGCCTTCCCAGTCTCGGCCATTTGCCTCAGGTATCCCCTTCACGTACGGTAGCTGGATTAGGGCTCAGGACCAAAGGCCAGGAATGCAATAAGATACTTTTATACATATTGATCCTTTAAAAAAGAGTTTGTTTTCATGAAACTTTAATTCACTTTTTTTTTTTTTTTTTTTAGCTTTTTAGCCTAACTGCTACACATTTTATCCCTGTTCTTTGTGAAATGCTAATCCAGCCCGAGGTTTTCATTTTCCGGGTGTAACTTTTCAGAAATTGTATATCTGCATAGCAACCCAGCAAGAGCTGCCTATGTCACGGTATCACATGTCAGAAAGATGAAAAGGACTCCAAATCTCAGCTCTCCACAAACTTGGCCCTCCAATCCTGGGGCAGAGAGCTTCTTGGCCTTAATATAAATGGCAGGAGAGCCATTTCAGGGCCAGAGAGGTGCAAACTTTTATCTTGTTGATGACAGAAAACGACACATGACCTCAGCTCAGCTCAGTGGGGACGAGCAAACCAGAAACAAAGGCCGTATTTTTCTCTGCTCTCGTCCCTGCTGTCAGCTTCCAAGTGCAACCTGAGCCTGGATTCCGAACCCAGTGTCCAGATTAGAGATTGTTGACTCAGATTTAGTGGTGAAACGTGAGCCCGACTCTGTTGATGGCAGGCCTTGAAGGAGCAAGTTTACTGAAGCCAAGAGAGATTGTATGTCAGACGAGAGCCTGGCTTCTCTTTATCACAAACTTCCTGATCTGCCTCTGTTTTAATAGTTTCCACCAGCACCACCAAAAGAGAGACAGAGAGAGAGAGAGAGAGAGAGAGAAACAAAGACGGAGAGAGACAGAGACAGAGGGAGGGAGAGACAGAAGAAACCTTGCCCTCAGTTCCATCTCCTCAGTGTCATAAATCAGGAAATTAACAAGTGTGTAACTGGCCTTTGCCACAGTCCAGGACAATGACCTTTTTGTGTTTCTTACCAGTGGCCAGCACTTAACATAATCAACGGAGAGCTCCACTCAGAAAGGATGTAAAATGGGGGCTTGATCTTGCCATTTAAAGGATATTTCCCAATACGCAGGCACATGGCTTTTATGAGGCTCAAACATGGCTTAGAAACTCACCTCTTCGGTCTGAAGGCAGGTCATTAAGAGAAATCATTACATCGCTTTCCCTGTCTCTGTCTCTCCGTTTTTTTACTTTGGCACCTTCCCGGCTTTTCCTTGGCTTCTGATTTCATCCCTCTTTTAGATCCTCTGTGCCGTCAGTAATTTATGTGCAAGATATTTTCCCAACCTCCAAATGTTTTTCCATTTGGCAAACCACGTCCCGAAGCTTCCACACAATGTAACTGTAGAGTTCATTTACACTAGAAAACATAAGCTTGGTTAATGGAAAAGCCTAACAAGCCCATGTCGGTGACTCCGGGTGCAGGGCCGAGTCACAGACGATCTTCCAGGCCACCCCTGGGGACGCAGTGGGGGTGAGTGTCAAGGAGGAGTGTCTTTCCCTGGTTCCACAGATGCTTGGCTTCGACCCTTCTTGTCTCCGAAAAGGAAAGAATTCCTTCCAAGCCCCTTTCTCGTATAGTTTTTGGAAGCTTCAGGGCACCATATGGAGAATCATTTCATGATTCTCCTGATGACTTTTACGTGAGCAGCTATAAATTGAATGGTTTCCTTCAGGTCTGATATCCCTATGGTACCTGCTAAGGATTGTCGGGAATGATCACTGAAGGTGTTAGTCCTGTGCTGTTCTTGATAGGAGAGAAAACCCAGGCCCCCTCCTGGCAGGGCACAAAGTTAAGGGCACCCGGGAGGGGGTGGGTGGGATGGGGAAGGCCGCACAAGCCTTTCCAATTGGTCACAAGGGTGCTTTGCCCCCAGTGACTTTTTCATTCCAAAGTCATGGATTTAGGACGGAGGCGGAAGTTGAGTCCCCGTCCCCGCCCCAGTGCGGGGCTCCTGGGCTTCTCCCAGGGCTCTCGCTAAGCCAGGCCCAGCTGGGCCCCTCCGTGATACACGCTTGAGGCTGATGGGCTGGATTTACATCCAGTCCCTCACAGGGCACATCTAGACAGCATTTTGGCTTCTGAAAGATGAGTTTTATTCACTGAGTAACTGACACTTTTTCTTCCTAAACAGTTGCAATGATACAAACTCCCTGCATTTTACCTTTTAGAAGTGGCTCGTGACGTGCTGTCTCTCTTGACCCAATACTCTGTTGATTTAATAAGCCAGTCAAAGGCAAAGAGTCATTCTAATAAGGATAAGACTGTAGGTGAGTCTTTTTAGGGTGTTTATTTTGCTTGGGTAGCATTTCCTTAACTCACTGAATTTCTTTGGCCCTCTGGATCAGTGCCAGGGTGGCAGAGGGTGGCAAATATCTTCTACAGAACCACCGATGAATGAGGCACCGAGCCCTTAAACTGTTTCCCAAGAATGTCTGTTAAAAAAAAAAAACAAAAAAAAACATAAAAATCATAGTACTGAAGATTGGTTAGCTCTAGGAGCTCATTCCCTCAGATACATTTTTAGGCTTTTGTTTGTCTTTCTTGATTGATAAAGTAATTATCAAAATGCGTTAGAAAATAATAGCCAACTGGTGAGAAAAGGAGCAGTTGGAGGAAGCAAAGCAGTGGAGGAAAAGCATGCACAGACTCTACCCCAGGCTTTCCAGTGAAACTCCATGAAAATTCGTCTTCTCTTTTGCCTTTCCCTTCCTCCGAGGCTGATCAGGGCACTGGCTTGATAAAGCCTTTCCATCACACGGTAGCTAATGAACTCCTCGGGAAAGACTGCTCTCATCCTCCCTCCCTGAGTCCCTTCTCCCTTCCTCACCTTTTCTCTGTCCCTCTCCACTCTGAAGTCTGCCACGGGCCAACCAGAACCCCAGCAGATGTTTGTGTTTTATGATCCAAATGGGAGCCCGAAGGATCAACCAAATACCAGCCCCAGTGAGAGATGGAACCAGGCCATCTGACATCAGAAACACGGAACGTCCACCCGTCCAGCCGGGCTTGGGCTTCCAGGGAGCAGAACGAGGGCTAGGTAATTAGCTGGCACAGCCTACGTGCTGGCCCATTGCTCTACCTTCTGAAGAGCACACAGAGTCATTTCATGGAGGCTCAGGGAGGTTGGGCAAGACCCTCCATGAGTCTCCCTCCCAGGATGGCAGTCCTGGCACACAGTGGTCTCCCCCCATTCCAGAGCACCACGTGGTGCCCTGACTGTGCATCCTGGCCCAGGAAAGAGCTGGAGGTTAAGGACCACTACCGTGGGTAGCTGGGAAGTGCCATGTGGCTCAATAGGCAGCCCTAAACCCCACACCAGTGCAGGAGCAAATAAGGAGAGTGGACAGAGTGTGGGTGGACAGATGGGAGGTCTGAGCTTCTGTCTCAGCTCCACCATTTACACTGTTATTGGCTGTGTTGGTTTTCATTGTCTCTGAGGCTTGGTTCCTCCATCCATGATATGGAGATTGTAATACCGACTCGTGGAGTTACTTCCAGGATGAAATGATCCTATGTGTGCCAGCTCTGGGCCTGTTCCTTCACTTTCCCTGCTCTGCCTTGGATGGGAGGGGACCGGACCCTGGCTGAGTTCAGCCAATGGGAACATGGGGGAAGGTATTTCCTTCCCCGTCTCTCTGACTCAGGCAGCTTCTCCGGCAGCAGCTTCCTCTCTGCCAGGCCTCCACTCCCCTCCGGAAAGTCCTTAGTACTGCAGCTCCCGTAATGGCCTCCTCCCTTTGTCCCTCAGCCTCGGGGTGACCTTGCCATCCCCTGTCCAGCTGCTCAGCTCACCATCACCTGTGTAGCCAGTCCCCTTCATTGAATTCCCTTGCATGTGAATGTAAGTGCTGAGGTGCTTTCTGTTTTCCTGGTGGGACCTTAGGCAATAGAGCATGTGAACATGTAAACGTACTGGACACCTAGATGGAAACAGAAGCTCTCATTGCACTAAGTGCGAGGGGAGAGGGCTGCTTGACCTGGTTCTTCTCACCCTAAGCATCAGATCCTGGACTTTAACCCTGAGGTCAGGATCCTCCTGGGCCAGATGTCAACCGGAAACACTTTCCAGAGGGGTTCTTCAACTGGGGATTTTATAAAGACAGAAAACTTAGATAAGACCTATATATTTTAAAAATCATACATTAGTTTAAATATATATACTATAATAAAAATATCCAGTGGACTTCTGGTCTGCCTTCCATTTACTCTCCGCTCAGGCACCTATAGGCGATGTGGTCTGGTGTGTCTAGACTCTTCTATGCTCTGCTGACCTTCTCCTGAGTCTCCTGCTATTCCTGTTTCACACCTGGGAGCATTTTCTCATTTCCCAGCCTCGTCCCCTGCTTCAGTGAGTGAGCGTTAAGGGTCGTCTCATCCCTGTACTACTAAGGGGGGATGTGTCCATCGACCCCCTGCTCTGTCTCTCCCGGGTTTGCTTGGCTTCCGTGCTGTTTCTCTCCGCCTGCCTTCTGTCTTCCGGTTCTGCTGTGCCACAGGGATGGGGAAGGTTGTATTTCACCCCTTTTGGCAGGAAGAGTAACTTCCTCATTGAGGTCAGAATTGAAAATGGATTTCCCCATTGGGCAGAGAGAAGGAGGCCCGACTTCCTGTGTAGTGTTATTAATCGGTGGCCCTCCCCTGCTGGTGGCTGCCCTGCTCAGGACGGTCCCTGCTTAACCATTTCCTGCCCAGCATCATGAAGGCTACAAAGGCACAGCAGGAGCTATGAAGTGATCTCTATTTGATTATTATATTTTGTGGGCCATCACCCTTTGGGTCCTGAGCTACCTGCGCTCTGTGGGGAGAGGGACAGTTAGGACAGCAGTGCCTTTGCCTGAGGAGCATATTTAATACATTTTTCTCACTCCCATATCCTCGGGCAGATTTATGCTATTTCATCTCAAAGTGACAGGCCTAGAAAGACATTCTTTATGGGTAAGGCTTCTCTCCTCCCCTTTGGCTGGATTTCATGTCATTCCTATTGAAAGTATAGTAACCAAACAACATGAGGACATTTTAAACACACCCGTGACGTCACAGATGACATTGTACACTCAAGCGTAGAGCTGGGAATCCTTGGGTTTGTACTACCAACATCTCCCAGATTGCAGCCCTGCAATTTCAGACTCATCCCTTTCTCACACAGTCATAAATCGTAACAGTTGAGAGCTGGACTGGACTTCACCGTTCATACCATGCAATGCACCTATCTTTGCACCTGAGGCAACTGAGATGTGGACATAGGCTGAGTGACTTGGCCAACGGCAGGTGGCTAGTGAGGGGCAGTGTCAAGGTGAGAACCTGGGTCTTCAGGGACCTCAATCGAGTGCTCTTTCCGGTGACCACCACGGCAATTAAAACCAACCAAAGCTTTTGTTGCCTTGATGCATGTGAGTTGTATTCCACAGATGTGACGCCCAGAGAAGATTCATGGTGCCCTGGTAAATGTTCAACCATGGACTCTCTGGAAAATATAATGTGTGCATATACATACATACACAAGTGCGTTATAAATATTGCTAACATAAAGGATGTGTAGCACACAATTTACACATAATAATAAAATCTACAACACTCTGTTATAAATCCCCTACAGCCAGTTGATTCTCACAGGATGTTTTTGTTGATTTTGGCTGAATTCTTGTACCTGTACCTGGTTGCAGTTGCTGATATTTTCTGTACCTGGTTGCAGTCAGTGATATTTTCTTGTGTGTTAACAAATAACACAAAACCAAAGCCACAAAGACAGGTTGGAACTTTGCCTGTTTATCAGTGACAGCAATGACTTTTTTCCTAAATCAGATAGTAGCCTTCAAATATGGAGAGAATATTCCCTCAAATTTTTGTGCTATTTGCAATGTAACAGCCATATATAGGACATGCTTTTGAGTTTAATCCTCACTATTAATATTTTGCATTACCTTCTTAAGTTTAGACAATCAGCAAAACAATAAATCAAGCCCTGGTGTCTAGCATATGCTGATTTCCGTGGCATAAATATTTTCACCATGATCAGTTTCGAGCTAACAGGGTGATGTCATTGAACTCAGAGTTGGCAAGACATGTGCAGTGGTTCCTCGTTATACAGTATTTCCACTATTCAGATACAACAGGTATAAATAACCTCAAGAGCATAGATAATAGTAAAAGGTGGTAAAATAATTGAGGAGTGATAAGTTTTGAGTATCAATTACTCTTGGCTTTAACATAACTTACTTAACTGTAATGTGTATAATTTAATTTTTAATAATGTCTGTATTTAACAACTGGCTCATAAAATTCCTGAAAATTGAGAATCAGCTCTCGTGAGCCCATAGGGGCAGCCTCCGCACAGCACTAGCAGGGTATGGATGGGAAGGTGCTTTGCTCCTCCTCAGGGTATGCCCAAGGCCACCAGGCTGAGGAGACCAGGACGCTGGCCATCTGGGTACGAAGGCCTGGATGGAACCCATGCTGAGGTGTAGAGGGCAGACTTAAGAACATGGATCGGATCCCATGTAGCAGGTGAATAAAGGTGGGGTTGATTTTTTTATACATCCTTCCAAAAGCTACAGAAAATAAAGTTTTAAATATTAGATAGTCAAGGAATTTGACAGGAAAAGAGGCACAGGAAAAAGAGAAACAAGGAGGAAAAGGATTATTGTTTTTTAAATATCCTTTATTAAGACAGTAATGTGCTGACACAGAACCCTAGGCCTGCTTTTGTGAACGCTCCCACGGACCTCCCACGTGCGTGCCGTGATGGACACAGTGCCGGCCCTGCCCTGGGCATTCCCTCAGTGAGGACCTGACCTCCTACTGCTTTGGAAGGAGAGGATGAGATTACCAGAGCTTTGGATCCATTTTTGGATCAAATGAAAACGTCAGGCTAATCCTTAGCGTGTTCCTCTCCTCTTACAGATGCTGGCCTCACCCTAGGGGTGGGCGTCGGATCTCTAACAGTTCCCGTCCTAGGACGGGGCGGAAAGCCCCATGCTGCTGTCGAGGCTTGCGGCACCCCTCCTGACCTCTGTCAGCAGCACGTTCTCTGCACCGGTGACCCCATCTTTCCAGACAACTCCAGCGTCACCTCCCCCATGAAGCCCTCAGGGACGATGACCCAGGCAGTCACCCACTCTCCTCTTTCCTCACGGCATCTGTTGTCATTTGCTGTACCCTTTGTTCACTCATCTCTGTGAGCCTACAGGACTGTGGGCTCTTTGAGGGAAAGGATCTTCTCTTGCCAGTACCTGGTGCATGTAGGTCTCAGTAAATCTTAGACCCCACGTCACCTTGTTTAGTGATTCTCAAACACTCGTGCATAAGAATTACCTGAAGAATGGATTAAAATGCAGATCCCCAGACGCCAGAGCAGTGACTGGGTCTTTAATAAAACCAAGTGATTCTCAGGCACATATGTTCACAAACCATATTTTGAGAAATACGGATTTGTTCAATCTTTTCATTTTATAGGTGGGGAAACAGAGGGCAAGAGATCAAATGATCTGCTTCAGGACCCTCAGCTACCGAAGTGTAATGGGGCGTCACAGTGCTTTGACATAGAACCGCCTTAAATCCTTAGTAAGCAAATCACAGCTACACGGATGATGACTGTTAGGAATATTAAACAAACAAACAAAGAAACCCTTGAACTGAAATCACTGCACACCACATCTTAAAACAGCAATAGACTCTCCAGATTTAGATGCCTCCACTAGAAGGGTGTGCAAACAGGTGTCATAAGGGCACCCCTTTCCTATTGCTTATCAGTGTCTCCCGAGAATCTGAGGTGTTTTCTTGCTGACATGGGAACAAGTACCCCGATGATTTCTGCCTCTAAACTTGCCTCAGTAGCTATCACCAGAAGCCGTCTGCCACAAGCTCTATTTCCAGCAGAGTGTCCTCTGCCCGCCTTCTGACGCTCACAGCTTGCGGCAGCAGACACAGGGCCCCAAGCAGACCCGGTGTTCAGGTGTCCGGTTCAGGCCTATTTTTATGAGCAAATCCTTGTTTCATCTGTCAGTTGTTTGGCGAGTGCCATGCGTGCTGGTTACTGCCTTGGGCAGCAGATGCCACCTAGAGGGCCCTGGGACCACCACCGTGGTTTGGCAGGAGCTGGGCAGCCCCTGGCCTGAGGAAGCCCTGCAGCTACCCACCGAGGGTTATACCAGCTCCTAAGCAGCCCTGGCACTAAGGCTTCAGAGGATGGGGGTTGCCAGGGGAGCAGGAGAAGGACAGAAGAAGGAGGTCGGGCTGGTCCTAGCTTTCAGCTTCCTTCCTTGATGGGATTCCGAGGGGAAATGGGCGGGCGCTCTTTTTCTCGGCCACAAGGTGGCAGCAGTGGGATGGTCAGGTGCCGGCTCTGCGCGCGGCTCTAGGAGGACCGCCCAGCACGCAGAGAAGGTGTCGCCGGCTGCCCTTTAAAATTCCTTGTTTGTAAATAAGATCGTCTATACAGATTTTTTTCAGATTTCACATATATGCGTTAATATACGATATTTGTTTTTCTCTTTCTGACTTACTTCACTCTGTATGACAGTCTCTAGGTCCATCCATGTCTCTACAAATGACCCAATTTTGTTCCTTTTTATGGCTGAGTAATATGCAGAAATAGAGATACAGACGTAGAGAACACACGTATGGATACCAAGGGGGAAGTGGGGTGGTGGGATGAATTGGGAGATTGGGACTGACATATGTACACTCTTGATACTGTGTATAAACCAGATAACTAATGAGGACCTGCTGTATAGCACAGGGAACTCAGTGTTCTGTGGTGACCTAAATGGGAAGGAAATCCAAAAAAGAGGGGATATATATATATATACGCGTATATATATATACGTATGTATAGCTGATTCACTTTGCTGTACTGCAGAAACTAACACAATATTGTAAAGCAACTATACTCCAATAAAAATAAAATAAAATAAAATTCCTTGTTTGGAGAAACTGCCATTCTTATTAGTAGGGGCACGGTGATTAAGTTACCAAAGCCCCTCCCTCGGTCTTGCCTGTGGACTCACCACAGGCCTCTCTCTGCCTTCAAATGAGTAAAACGGCCACTGCGGGGCGTCTGGACCAAACCACAGCTTGAAGAGGTTGAGGCAGGTGGGGACTGCGGGGAGAACGCCCAGAAAGCACCGATGCTCGGGGTGTGGAGACAGAGGAGTAAGGACAGTTTTTTATTTATTTTTAATCTGGGCATGGGTTCTGGCTTGTTTGCTTACTAGCTGTGAATCTGAAGTCTGGCTTTGCTTCCCCTTCTGTAAAATGCCACATTCCTCATTTTTCAAATGGCAGTAGTCACAGGGTTGTTCTGTGGATCAAAGGAGACAAAATGGTTTGCAAACTATGAGGTCCCATGTACACAGGTGTGCAGTTGTAGGGGTTCATCTTTTGACCTGAGCCGTGTCACAGAGCTTCACAGACTGGAGGAACAGACACTGGCAGGGGAAGGGGCCAGCTCCTCTCCTAGAGGGTCACTGGAGTCTCCTGCATGAGCTGCAGGCCGTAAACTCCTGATCTGGCCTGATAGAGTCGTCTTCCAACGAGAGTCTTCCTGGATGCCTTTCCATGGCATGTTTCCAAGCAGAAAGCTGGCAGTGGCTGCTCCCTCTTCCTCCACTGAGCCTGCTTTTCCATATTGGAAGAAGATGAAATGCACATTTTAGAATGTAAGTTTTTCCTGCAGGACACTATCCCCAATGGTGGAGTGATGGAGAAAAATATTAGATGAAGTCAGGGGATAACTGAGTAACATACTGATTTATAAACTCGTGGAATGAAATGAAGGCATTTTTTCCACTGGTGGGGTTATTTATTATGTCCTAGCTGGCCAGATCCAAGGGTTGAAGAGGCTTTGGTTCCTGAGCAATAGAAATAGCAGGAACCAATTTTCTCCATTGCTCCTCTTTCAAAAACGCAGAACTCAGCCGATGTTGAAATACACAGTCATGGGTTCGACTCGAGACTCCCCTGCTCATCACCTTATTGGGGTGAATGGGGACTGAGACCCAGACCCCATCACCCTGGGATGGTGGCAAAGAAGAGATTAGACTGTCCTCACGGGTCATTGCTCTGTGGAGCTTTTCCTGTGGCCCATCCCTTGGTGGAAATGAACTACTCTGGAAATATCCCATGAAAAACTCTGATGGGATTTTGATGATAATTTGACTAAGTTATACATCAATTGGTCGGAAAGTGACATCTTTATGATATAACATTTTTTCTTCCGTGAACATGGTGCACCTTCCATTTATTCCATTTCTCCTTTATATCTTTCTATATAAAATTGTTTCTTTATAAAGATATTGCACATTGTATGTTAGATTTATTCCGAGATAAATTATAGCTTTTATTGCTATTGTAATGGTATCTTTAAGAATATCTACATTTTCTAATTATCTGTGTGTGTGTGTCTGTGTGTGTGTGTTGATAACAGTTGACTGAAGCCTTATTAGTTCTAAGAGTTTGCCTGTCTTTTTGAATTTTTTGTGTAAACAATCATATCAAATAATACCAGTTTTAGTTTCTCCTTTTTGATCCTAATATGTTTTATTTCTTTTTGTTTTTTTCCAGTGCTGATTAGCATTCTGAGGTCATCCTACCACTCTTCCTGACTTGAAGGGAAATAGTTTTTTTGCATAAATGTTTTATTTAGGAAGAAATTTAGATTTACAAGAAAGTTGCAAAGATAGTACACAAAGTTCTCGTATAGCCTTCACCCAGTTTCTCCCACTGTTAACACCTTACATAACCATGGTACCCATGTCAAAACTAAGAAACCAACACTGGCACATCGATGTTAGCTAAATTCCAGACTTTATTCAGATTTCAAGAGTTCTTCAACTAGTGTCCTTTTTCTGTCCCAGAATCCGAGGCAGGAAATCACGTTGTGTTTGGTTCTTATGTCTCCCTAGTCTCCTCTGGTCTATGACAGTTTCCCACTTTTCTTTCTCTTTTATGACCTTGACAGTTTTGAGTACTGGTTAGGTGTTTTGTAGTGTGTCCCTCCATTTTTTTTTTTCTTGTGAGGCATAATGTGGCTTTAAAGTTTAGTGATTTGTCTAAGGCCAAAGAACAAGTTTTTTTTCCTTTAATGTCTTACTTTTTTCTGATAATAAAAAAATATAAATAATACTAAAAATTGCAATGAAAATTAAGGAAATAAAGGTAATCTAAAATCCCATCACCCAGAGAAAAGCACCATTTACATTTTGGTGTGTATCTCCAGACTTAGTCCTATCAAAGGGCAAGTTTAGAACTTGAACCCAGGCCAGAATTGAAGTCTCTTGGTGTCTTTTAAGAATATTTGCTTTTATTTATTGTGATATATTTCAAATACACAATACGTATAGAAAATAGTACAAAAATCTATGAACCCAAGGCCCACATATAACAAAAGTTCTCATTTGTATATTTACTTCAGATACCTTTTGTTTTAATAAACAAAATGTGGCAGAGTTTTGACATCCTCCCCACCCCCGCATCCTTTTCCTCTGCCCTGGAGATAACCACCTTCCTGAGGTTGAGAGTATCTCTCCCATACGTGTTTTTCTATTTTTCTATGTACATTTGCATACTTAAACAATATAAGGTATCATTTTTGTATTTTTAAAGATTTGCTCAAACTATATCAATACTCCTTCAACTTTTTTTGCATTCACCATTGTATTTCTGGCATTTATTTGTGTTGACACACCTATATCATATTAGTTATTGTATAGTATCCCACTGAATGAATATATCAGAGTTCATTTATCCATTCCCTTGTTGATAGGCTTTTAGGTTGTTCTAATGTTTTGCTATTTCAAGCAATGCTACTGTAAATATATTTGGCCTCCTTGTGAACACCTGTGAGAATTTCTAGAAATGGAATTTTGATGTTGTAGTGTAGGCAAGTCTTCAACTTTGTTAGACATTGCCACATTGCTCTCTCAGAGATTCAGGTACTAGCCAACCAGATCCACACCTTCTCCTTGGATTTGGGCTGGAGTTGGAGTGGCTCTAACTACAACTTGTGCTGTTCTGTCAGTGTGCCTCCACATTGCCCTGGGCCCGGGGCCGGTGGCAGGCTTGAAGGGACAATGCTCGCGGTGCACCCTTTATAAAGAGGGAGGCAATGATCCCTTCCACTGCCGTGCGCATGCCCATGGCTGTGTGCCTGTCCTGTCCTTCCCATCAAGAGGCCTATCTCCCCTTCCTTGAATCTGGGCTGCTCTCACGGCTTCTTTGAGTAATAGGAAGGAAGGACCTGTGTGACTTCTGAGCCTCAGCCCCAGGAGACCTTGCAGCCTCTTGTCTCCCCTTCTTAGAACACAATCCTGCCACGTCGGGAAGCCCAGGCCGGCCCCCTTGAGGGTGAATGACCATGTACAGAGAGAGGCCCTGCCATCGGCAAGCAGCTGGACGTGTGAGTGTAGTTGTCTAGGACCCTTCAGCCCTAGGTGAGCCCCAGGTGAGCCACCAGGTGCCTGTGGTTATGGAGTAACCCCTGGCAAGACCAAGGGAAGAACCACTCCACTGTACCCAGCCCAAGATGCTTACCTATGGTATTGTGAGCAAATGGAATGATTGTTGCTCTAAGTCATTGAGTTTTAGGGCAGTGTGTCCCACAGCAATAGTCACAGCACCTCTCCCACACGCCATGCCGCATGTCTCTTGCCTCTCACCTTCTGAGATGCAGGATATCATGAGACCCACTGGTGCCCATACAGACACATCTGGAAATGGCAACTGGCACGCCAGGACCAACGGAAGATGGGAGCTGGAGGGGCAATCTGTCTCCCTTCTTCCCCTGGGAGGGACTGTCTGAGGAGGGGTCGTGTCACGTGGTCTCTCTGCAGGACGGAGCAATTGGTTTCTCGTGGAGCCGTGACCAGCTTGGTAACACACCTCCGTATGTTTGCCCTCCCTCTTCCCCTGACTCTTTCTTATCTTCAGTTCTGCTTCCCTGGAATCCTGCTTCTCAATAAAGTCTTAACATACAACCTTTTGCTCAGCCTCTGTTTTCTAGAGATTCTGGGCAGAGACAGTTCCAAGTGAGGTCCTAGAGACCAGATCCTCAGAATGGGAATTGGGAGTTGAATAGCCCACTGGTCTGAAGGCACTAGGCCCCGGTTCTGGTAGTGAGTGGATTGGGAACAACCCAACGTGCAGTGGTGGCACTAACGCTTTCACCTGCGCTGCGGTGGAGGTCCAAGTCGAGGGACTGGGATACGCCCGTAGTTTCCAAACTGCTGCACGTTAAAATCATGTGGGGATCTTTCAGATAACCCCACGCTTGGGCCCCACCCCATACCAATTAAATCAAACTGTCTCTAGGTGGAAGCCAGGTGTCAGCAGTTTTTAAAATTTACCAGGTGATTCTTATATGCACCAAAGTTTGGGAACCGCTGGAATATGCATGGGTTGTGGCTCTTGATTGGTGAAATGGGGTAATTACAATGGTAAGGATTGTGGTAGGTTCTGGCTGCTTTTGATGGCATTGTAATACTTGATTTAAAAAAAATAAATGTTTGGGACTGTTTACTGCCAACTTAGAGCACGCTGGGAAAGCCAGGGGGCCTCTGTGACAGCCCTTAACGCCCATCTCCTGCATCCATGGCACAAACTGTGCTGAAAATCAGCCCCGGGATCTGATAATAATAGAGGCAGAGCTGTGAAAGACACTGAATGTGCAGCCTTAGGTCTCCTGCGGCAAATTCATGGCCCTAAAAGTGACAGGGTGGGACCCTGAGACTTGGGATAGGGACATTGATTGGAAGAGTCTGAGAATCCTCAGCCCCGAGTTCTCCTTAGTTCTCCAGGCCAGCAGAAGCAGGCCCCTCTCATTGGACAGAGGAAAACAGCTTCCCTTTGCCTGGAGACAATGTGTGAAGCCTCGAAGGCTGGTCCACATACTCTTCGAGATCTGCACCCCAAGTCCTTGCTGCCTCCAGGTTGATTGCCAGGGGCAGGTCTCAGCAGAGCTAAATGAGGACACACAGTCCCAGCTTCAGGGGGACCGTGCTCACACACCACAGCGTCCGGGACCCGGCGAACGTCTGTTGGCAGGAGCAATGTGTGCACACGTGACCGTGAGTCTGCAGAGGCTGGACTGATGAGGGCGGACTGTAGGCCGGACAAGAGGGACTTGATTGACGTGGGTCACTCACTGGTGCCGCGGGATTCAGTGCGCTGGCTGGAATGCCAATCCTAAGAGTTTGCTTGGAAGTTACATACAACCAGGGTCTACAGTAAAGCATGGGGCACATCTGCTGTGAGTGCTGTGTGTGTGAGTAAGTGTGAAAGAGAGTTGCGAGTGTATATGAGTGTGTGAGTGTGAGTGCGTGTGTGCTTCTGAGAAGGGGCTTTACCCTTGGCTTCCTTTGGTGGGCCAGGTGACAAAAACCAAAATCGCCATCCATTTTTGTGCTTGGTGTCTCGGTAACTTTTGAGAGGCTTATTCACAAAGTCCCTGAAAGAAAGAAAAGCTTCCACTTAGGCTGAGGGCTGGGCCTGTGAGCTGGTTCTTGCCTAGGACAGAGGCCCTAATCACCAGACTAGATGACCCGGCCTCGGCCCTCGTGGAGAACCAAAGGCCTCACAGAGGACAGGGGTCCTCCACGTGCTCACCTTGCCCTTCAGGTGCCCGCAGAGCAAGGGTGGTGGAGGAATGAGCGAGATGTTTGTCGTGCGTGAAGCGCCCAGTGCCGAGCCCGGCTCCTGGCTTGGAGCAGGAACCGGCTTGGTGCAGCCACCTCGCCTGCTGCAGCCGGAGCTCCGCAGCCGCTCTCCCAGGCCCTGAGTTTCCTAAGGCCCAGCCCCGGAGTTTGCTGCAGGCTTGGATCGCACTCTGCTGGGCTGGGAACTGGCCTCTTAGAGGGGCCACCGCCCAGCTGCATAATCAAACATTAGGAGCCCAAATGAGAAATCACAGCATGGAATTACATCCAGAGGTTCGACCAGCTTCTCAAGTCATAAATCATAGTCAGTTCTCTGAGAAGCACGGGTCATCGGGACCTCCAGGCATCTCACACACGAGCTGTTGCAGCAGCGGTCACGGTACGAGCAATGGGTAGGAAGCGAGGCAACAACCCCAAACCTCAAAACCTCCCTGCCCGGGGAGTGGGAGGGAGTCTGTGTCAGAAGTGGGGGGGGGGGGCGGGTAGACCCAGCGCGCTTGGTCCTGGCCTTCCCTGAAGCCCAGGCCTCCTCCCGGCCGCCGCACCAACTCCGCGCAGACGGAGGCCCATTGGGACTCTCAGAGCTTTTACTGGATGCCTCTTTAAAGTGTCTAATTTTAATGAGGAAATCTTTCATCTGCCATCCCGTTTCCAGGCGACAAGTTTGGAAGGAATGTTCACAAGTCACTGAGGCCCTTGGAAGAGCGTTTGCGGGTGGAAAATGTAAGGCTGTGAGACGAGCACATAGACGGTCTCACTGGGGTCGGGGTGGAGGAGGCTGAGGAGGAAATAAAACGCCAAGAAAAAATGCTTCAAGAGCCAAGTGGAGGAAGGATGCAGAGGTGCAACCAGAAGGGGAAGTGTTGGACTGGAGATGTATAAAGAATAATTCAGCCAGAAAACACAAAGTCCTTCCCGGGGGAAATCACACGCAGCTCCAAGAAATGCTAGGGACCAGAGGATGCGTGGGAAGGGGTGGGCGAGAGGAGAAAGGGTGGGAGGGAAAATGTCATCCACTACTGGAACGAGGCAGAGAGACTCCGTGCGTACACAAAACACACCACACACACACACACACACGCCCCCCACGTACCACATACCACACACCAGAAAAATTCTCAAATTCATCCCCTCTGGAGCTTTTTGAGCCAAGAGGAAAAAACCAAACAAACAAAACAAAACAGCTGAACTGGAAAGTGGAGCAGTGTGGAGAGGGAACAGCAGGTCTGCTGGGTTACACCTGGGAGTGTCGGCGTGGTGCTCAGACACAGCCCTGCCCCTCTGGAGGGGATGCTGAAAGAAGGTCTCCACTGCCTATTCTCCTGGCTCCCGACGGCTTCGGCCCAGCACCTCCAGTCCTGTATTTCGCATGGAGGGAATGGCTGCCTTTGCCTCCATCTCTGAGGGGTTGCCATAGCACTCCCACCAGCTGCATGACACACCATTACACCACTTCCCCTTCCACAGGGGACATGACGCCATCTTGGTAGAAGGTCAAAGCAGACGCCAACATGTTTAGCACCACCTGGTCCTTCTCTGAGGTTCCCAGGCCCCACAGGGAAAGGGATGGGTGAGCATGTATGAACTCACGCACAGGAAATTTGGCAGATGAGGCTATGGGATTTAAACACCGACAAGAGCCAAGGGTAGGGAGGCAGAGCTCAGAGCTACTCTAAGTGCCCTGGACGAGAGACTTGAAGTGCGAGATGAGGGACGTTAATGGAGGTGGTTTTGTTGAAGGAAAGTGGATCTCCTGGATCACTAAATCACTGGAAAGTCTCCTCCAAGGCTGATGAGCAGATGGACCTGGAATTGGCTTTGACTTAGCGAGGCTTTTACAAGCCTGCGAATTTACTCTCGGTGGACATGAGAGTGTGTTCCTTCAGCTGGTGATGAACAAAGGAGCAGCTTCCTACCTCTTCCTGATTTACAGTCCACGCCAGCACCAAACAATGGGGGAGAAGGGAAGTGGCAGGCTAGCATGACTGTAAAATATTTGGATAAAACATCAGCTTGATTTGCACACAAATGGCATTTTCAGTGTGCTTCTGTGTACCCGGTTTCCACTAACGAGATACTACTTGTAGATGCAAAATTTTAAGGATGTTATCTTCAGCCTGGAGAGAAAGAAACTGTAATTTGCAGCTTTTGCTAAGAATGATAACCTTATTAAGTAATGGGATTCGCTGATTAACTGCTGCTAACAAAACATCATTGCCAAACCTGTTAGTCTGAAACCGGCAACAGAGCTACTGTCAGATCCACTTCTCCTTCACCTCCCAATCCCAGGGGATTTTACAGAAATATTTCTCATTTAAATAGCCCTTGCCTCTCAATAGTTTTTTATTGCTTTCACTAATAGGTTAACAATAAGTTAGGAGCTACTCCTAGATGGATACTGAATCAACCTTGGTGAAGAGTTCAAGGAGAAAAGCAATTCTGCTTAAAAAATGATTTTTTTATGAAAGGGATAATGGGAAAATGTGCAAGTTCACTGAGCACTAAAATGAATGGAAGTTCTTAGAGATCAGAAGGCAAGATGTGTCCGTGCTCAATGTGTGTGATGGCGTTTTACATTCCTACAATGGAGTAGTATCTCTTTCACTACCTGAATCACAGTGATTCACATAGTATGTAGGAAATTCTCTTCTCTGGTAACTTGCCTGAGAAAATCAACCCCATTCTGATCTTAAGAATAACTTTCCCTCGTAGATCCCTAGGGAGAGAGACCCCTGAGTTTGGTGATCATCTTGGTCTCAGCTGCATAAGCTCCTCTCTTCTCTACAGGGCCCCATGGGTCTTACCAGCTCAGGACTCTCAAGACCACGACAGGAGAGTCTAGGCACAAACGGCCTTTCTACGGCTAAGCCGCAGGCCCATGGCAGCTGGAGCGACCAGGAGGTGGGTGGGGGAACGTGGACCCGGATTGTTTCATTGAGAACCATGTTGCCCTTGTCAAGGATCATTGCAAAGCACTTGGGATGGGATGGAGACCTCTGAGCAGGGAAGTGGCAGGTCAGGGTGAGGGGTGGATCAAAAACCAGGAGCACGGACCCCAGGGAATATTCATCAGAGTGAGGTCTCATGGAGTTCCTCCTCTCAGCACCAAGACCCAGCTCTACCCAATAGCCTACAAACTCCAGTGTTGGAAGCCTCAGGCCAAACAACCAGTAAGACAGGAAAACAATCCCACTTGTAAAAAATAAAAAATAAAATGAGACGGCAAAAAAATATGTCACAGATGAAGGAACAAGGTAAAAACCTACAAGACCAAAGAAATGAAGAGGAAATAGGCAATCTACCTGAAAAAGAATTCAGAGTAACGGCAATAAAGATGATCCAGAATCTCGGAAATAGAATGGAGGCACTGATTGAGAAAATACAAGAAATGTTTAACAAAGATCCAGAAGAACTAAAGAACAAACAAACAGAGATGAACAACACACTAACTGAAATGAAAAATACACTAGAAGGAAGCAATAACAGAATAACTGAGGCAGAAGAACGAATAAGTGAGCTGGAAGACAAAATGGTGGAAATAACTGCCAAGGGGCAGAATAAAGAAAAAAGAATGAAAAGAATTGAAGACAATCTCAGAGACCTCTGGGAAAACACAAAACACACCAACATTTGAATTATGGGGGTCCCAGAAAAAGAAAGGGTCTGAGAAAATATTTGAAGAGGTTATAGTTGAAAACTTCCCTAACATGGGAAAGGAAACAGTCACCCAAATCCAGGAAGCACAGAGAGTCCCATACAGGATAAACCCTAGGAAAAACACACCAAGACACATATTAATCAAACTAACAAAAATTAAATTCAAAGAAAAAATATTAAAAGCAGCAAGGGAAAAACAAAAAATAACGTACAAAGGAATCCCCATAAGGTTATCAGCTGATTTTTTCAGCAGAAACTCTGCAGGCCAGAAGGGAGTGGCAGGATACACTTACAGTGATGAAAGAGAAAAACCTACAACCAAGATTACTCTACACAACAAGGATCTCATTCAGATTCGATGGAGAAGTCAAAAACTTTTCAGACAAGCAAAAGCTAAGAGAATTGAGCACCATCAAACCAGCTTTACAACAAATGCTAAAGGAACTTCTCTAAGCGGGAAACACAAGAGAAGAAAAAGACCCACAAAAACAAACCCAAAACAATTAAGAAAATAGTAATAGGAACATACATATCGATAATAACCTTGAATGTAAATGGATTAAATGACCCAGCCAAAAGACACAGACTGGCTGAATGGATACAAAAACAAGACCCATATATATGCTGTCTACAAGAGACCCACTTCAGACCTAGGGACACATACAGACTGAAAGTGAAGGGATGGAAAAAGATATTCCATGCAAATGGAAATCAAAAGAAAGCTGGAGTAGCAATACTCATATCAGATAAAATAGACTTTAAAATAAAGACTGTTACAAAAGATAAGGAGGGACACTACGTAATGATCAAAGGGTCAATCCAAGAAGAAGATATAACAATTATAAATGTTTATGCACCCAACATAGGAGCACCTCAATACATAAGGCAAATGCTAACAACCATGAAAGGAGAAAGCGACAGTAGCACAATAATAGTAGGGGACCTAAACACCCCACTTTCACCAATGGACAGATCAATAAAACTGAAAGATTGTTCTTTGAGAAGATAAACAAAATTGATAAACCCTTAGCCAGACTCATCAAGAAAAAACGGAGAGGACGCAAATCAATAAAATTAGATATTGATTGGCTGATTCGCTTTGTTGTGCAACAGAAACTAACACAGTATTGTGAAGCAATTATACTCTAATAAAGATCTATTTAAAAAAACAAACAAACAAAACTCAGGAGCAGTCACGACCCCCAAACAGCTAGAGTCACAACCAACTGATGGGAGTAAACAGCCTGGAACAAGGATTCCAGATTCAAAGGCCACTGTTTGAGGAGATTTTCAAGCACTGCAATTCAGGTTAATCCTCCTGTCACAGGAGGCAGCCCTCTTGTCCCTGATTACTGACCTGGAAGGAGATCCCAGTCCAAGACGAGCCTGGGTGGACCCTTACCTGGGGGCTCTGATCAAATCTGGTGCTCCTTCCCTGCCCCGGGGCTGCCCCTGTGTAGTCATGGGCTGGAATAGGAAGGTCAGGGAGACTCGAAGTATAGTCAGTAGAGACCCCTGGGCTCCTGTAACAAGTCCCTCCTGAGCCATTGTGGGGCTGGGCTGGCGACCTGAGGGGCTGGACTGCAGGCAGCCAGTGGGAGGGGCCTCCCAGGCAGCTGTGAATCAGGCCTTTGGGGTCTTGGCTGTCAAAAGACTTCATTTGAAAGACTTTTCCTTGTTATCTTCTTACAGGAATTAGTCCTAATGAAATAATAATGAACATTAAAAAGTTGATCAGACAAAATATACAGAGGCTCATAAGTTCCATTCTTTAATAAAAATACAGAAATGCTTTTTACAGCATGAACAGAAAACACTGCATTGTCTTGGAATCTTAGGATTGAGAAATTTTATTGAATCAGTCCCAGGTGCATGATACACTGTACTAGAAAAAAAAAAAAAGAAAACTGCATCAAAAATGGAAAAAAGCACCTGAAAATATTAAAATCATTAAGGCCAGTAGTGTTTATTTAATGAAACTGTACATATCTGACTATGTAACAGATATGTAACATATCTGACTAAACAGTCACTGTTTAAGGGAATACATTAAAAACAGACCTCTAAATAATGAAAGAATTGGCACCAAGGAAAAAGTTACAGACAATAACCAAAAGACTTTGAAAAATTTAAAGCACATTTTGATATGGTGTCATGTATAATGGTCTATTTGTTAATAGTCTGTTTGCACTGTACATTGTAAAAAATGAGCACATCACCTCATTCCTGAACGTGCTTCGCTGGAGCCTGCTTATTACAAATAAGAGACAAATTATAAATATGGGCGGTAAAAAAACATACAGATAATGCATCTGTATGAATGGTATGTGACGAAATTAAACTAGAGGATAAATAACTTTAATAAGTGCTACACTTTGAGGCACATGAGGAATGAAATTCATGTCGTTTCTAAGTTATGGACACAGCATCTTTTCTCCCCACCTGTTTTCGTACCTTAGTGTAATGCCTATTTGCATTTAACCTAGTTATCTTATGTTTGCATGCTTTGCAAACTGAATTACAGAACCAAATTGCCTGTTACAATTTCCCATTATGTGACACAATTACATAGGAACACTTTGAGGTGAGAGGATTGTCCTAACATCAGGAAACACTGATTGCATCACGCCGGCAAAGAGCAAAAATTAAGGAGCGGCCTCTTTCCCCAGGTGACAGAATTTACTGCTCTTTCTCTCCAGTGTAAATGCTGTTCCCCATACAATGAGTTCTATTCACTGATTTCTGGTCTGCAAGATTAGATCCATTAGTATTTAAAAAATAAAAAAGTCAGACCCCCAAACTACACATTTCCTAATCGAAGCTCCGCATTCCTTGAGCACTTCTAAATAAAGCAGGGAGTTGAAGTAATGTTCCAGAATTACCTTCTGCCCATAAAGAGTGAAAGCACAATGGATTTTCAAGTAATTACCGTATCTGCAGTACACACACCCGGCCCTTCTGGCACACATGCCTCGGCACAAGCAAATGATGCAAAAACTTTCACTGGATGACCTTTGTTTCAAATACCCAAACCTAATCATAAGCACACGCATGAATATGTGTGTACATGCACCCTTTTACAGTCTTTAATTAGAAGGGAGGGGAGACCATCTAGTTAGAGAAAAGGGACGTAGTCAACCCTATTTCTCTCTTACCGAGATGAGGGGATGACATATTTGTACCTTCGTTAAAGACAGAACTTAACCAGGAAAAGCGTGCAGCTGCCCGTCTCCCAGGTGGAAAGACAGCAGTCTCCCGCGTGGGCATACTGGGGTCAAGATGTGGAATAAAGAGGTGGAAACATGAGATTAACTAAGGCTGAGTTGAAAGAAAGAATCTGAAAATAAACCCCTCAACTTATAAAACAAAAGGCACAACATTTCAATCATCATCATTCAACCTCGAGAGCTTAGCACACATGGATTTCCACTTACTCAGAATTCCTCATTATTTAGCGAGAGCCTTGTCAGATAATCACAGCCTAGCATCGCTAGTAAAACACAAACCTTTTGGCCTCATGACACTTCATGATGTTACAGTGGCACTTAGCAAAAAGTTTTCACTGTTAATGTGAAGAAAAAAATCTCAACAGAATACAATTATGATGAAATGATTTTATTTCATCTATTTAGTTTTCGTGTGTGTATAGAATAAAAAGTAAATTTATCTACAAATGTACTTATAGTATAAAATCTTTATATTAATAAAATTACTTCTACTTATCTACAGGAGAGAAACAGTCTAATTAATCAATAACTATAAATGAAAATATATGCTATATAAAACAACTGCTATTTCAAAATTTCTGGAGAATGAGATGAGACAAGCTCGTTCTTTTAATCCTGATGTGATCAAGGATGTAGCTGGAAGATGACAGCAAATTAAGTATCGTGGCTTAGAACACAGTGGAGAATGAAAGAAATCAAAGTTCTCCAAACTCTCTCACACTTCGTCAGAAACACTTTCAGTTCCTGTGGAGGAAACAAGTTTGACTTCTAGAAAGACCTCGAGGGGATGTGATGGTGCTGGATAAAGGCCAGGAACAGAGCATTCCCGTTCCAGAATTTTGCTGCCTTTCTCCCTCCTCTAAATCACATTTTCCTTTGGGAAATATGTCATCATCTTCCCCTACCCAGACACAAGCCACTTAACATTGCACACATCTCAGCAGACTTATAAATGTCTAAAAACATACCCTCACCCCAGAAGTGCTTCTGATGTAGGTCATTGTGTCTCATCTTTGATCCCAGCTGGCCCTCGTCATTTAAACTGAGACACTGGTCTGGCTTTGGTCACTGAGAGGCACAGTCAGTGCTCAGCGGGTCTGGACAAAGCTACATGTTCTATAAAGAACTATGGACACACTACTACGTATAAAATAGATAACTAATAAGAACCAACTGTATAGCACAGGGAACTCTACTCAACACTTTGTAATGACCTATATGGTAATAGAATCTAGAAAAGAGTGGATATATGTATATGTATAACTGACTCACTTTGCTGTACACCTGAAACTAACACAACATTGTAAATCAATACACCAATTAAAAAAAGAATTTAAATTAATAAAATCACTTTACAAAGAAAAAAAAAACTGTGGAATGATCAGAATTGCTACTGGAGGGCAGAGTGACTCCATGCAGATTGCAAGAGCCAGCATGGCTGGCAGAAACAACTCATGCTTCTGAAGAGGTATGTCACATCAGCTCCAGGTCACTGGGCTCTTGACCTTCGGGGCCGAATGAGGAGGGACACCTGGTGGGATGGGCATTGGGGCCTGTGCTTGAGGAAGGCTGATGAGGCCTGTGAGTGAGACATCAGGGTGAGTCACAGAATGAAGCAATCAAAAGGGACAGGACTCTTGTTCCTGAAATCAAGGACAGGCTGAGAGGGCAGGACCTTGAGGAATGGAATGAACAAGTGGAGTTCGGGCCGGAAGCACGACAGAGCCGAGGAATGCTGTAGGCGGGTGACGATGGGACAGTGGGAGCAGGCAAGGGTCAGGACAGCCCGGCCAGGGAGGGAAGAGGCTACCTGTTAATTCTTTACTTCTCTCTCCACCTCCTCTCCTTCCCACAAGGCATTGGAGGTAGTGGAATGGAGAAAAACAGAAAAGAGGAGACAAAAGAAACATGGAGACAGGAAGAAAGAATTAAATGGAAAGTAAAAAATAATGAGAAAGGATAGCAAAGGGATGCTTCCGTGGCTTTGAGGAGGAGCTATGGGCCAATGAGAGAAGAGGATGAGAAAACATCTAGACGAGGCCAGACAGGAGGAGAGGCAGAAGCTGGAAATCATAAAACAGAAGACCGAGGAGCCAACAGTCCCACCGGCCTTTGCTGAAAGTAACTGAGCTGTAAATGCCTCTGAAGGTCATCTGGATGCCTCTCCTTTTCCAGATGAGGAGATGCGGGTGCGGGGGAGGCAGTAACTCGGAGAGCTTGTTTCTTTGTACTGCACCACAATCTGCCGCCCGAGTGGTGTGCAACCAGCGGAAGACGGTGTGGAGAAGACTTTACCCTGGAGGTGAGCTGTCCCGGTGTCCCCTAAGGCTTCTACCTCCCAATTGCTCTGCTATTCTAGAGTTCTAGGTACACTCACAATACCCTCAGCTTACGATGCCTAAAGATACAGATGCCTAACGAACTGTAAATGAGCTTTAAAATGAACACGTTGAATGTTCATCCAAGTGACGCTGCCCTTCAAATCAGTCTCTGCATTGCAGCCCCTTATATTGACACCTGCCTAATATATTCAAGTTAACAAATGAGTTGTGGCTGTTATTGCTCAAACCATCTGTACCCAGTAAGGAAACACACAAGGAAAAGACAAACTAATGAGTATGGAGAAACATTGCTTTACATCTCAAGTGGATTACCTGTGCTGCTCACCAGACATGACCCCAGTGCCTTTGACTCCAAAAAGAAAAAAAAAAAAAATCCACCCTCGAGTGACGACGATGGGTTTTCCACTTGGAAAAGAATGGGTTCTAGCATCTAACAATGACCTCAAAAGAGATGCAGTGGAAATATTCTGAGCAATGACAACATCCTTGGAACATGTGCTCAGTCAGGCTTTTGAGGTGATTTCTTTGAAGGTGAAACACTCTAAGTTTTGGTGTGGTTGTGAAAAAAAAAAATCAGTCACATAATTCTATTCTCAATGCTCCTATGTAACCTTCTGGGGAAAAAAGAGAAGCCCCTGATCTCTCCAAATCTGCTCTCAAGGGTGGAGATGGGTAAAGAGTGAAAAGGACAGGGGAAGCTTTTTTTCTACCCACGTCCTGTGGGCTGCGCCCTCCCAGGCGGGCTACCGTCAGCATGATGACAGAGTGGCTTGTGGGGAAGACCCAGCTCCACTGACCTGCCCTCTCCAAGGTGAGCAAGGTACTGGGAGTGCAGGGCTCAGGGAAGGTGCTCTCTTCCTCCTGGAGACGCTTGCTGTCCTTGAGCAGTTAACCAGCCCACCGAGACCCTACTCATGCTGAGAGGCACCAAGCATTGAGAAAGAAAAGGAAAAAATGCCTTAGAAGTGAAGCTGTAAGGAATCTATTGTTATTCTCTGATGCTTGCAGTAGAACACGAGGCTAAGACAAAAAGAGGAGTGAAATGCAAGTCAGTGACTGCGGGGTTGACCTCCTTGAGCGTTTGGGGAATCAGAGGAAACGAAATGCCTTATCTCTTCTTTTGGCCTGTCCCTTCGGCACTTCTCCTTTCAGTAAAGATATGGGGTCCAAAAAGAAACTAGTGGCTTTTTGAATAAAATACGGAAACTAGTCAAGCATTTGTTCATTCAGCGAATGAATATTAATGAGGTGCCTTTTACAATATATGGCAGGTGCCGCTGTGCAGGGTGCTAGATATAATTGTAGCTACTTATTTTCATAGAGAATCTGCTCCATAATCCAGAATTTTATCTAAGCAAACTACATAAACTACATGTTATGTGTACTTTGGGATCTGATTTCTAAATCATTGCTAGATAGCTCTTCTGAATAAGAGTGCTCTAGAAAGCAAAAGCTCCCTTTGCAATCCCTTCTCTAACCTTCCCCAATTCCCACCTCTCATTGCACTAACTCACAAATACACACTCACTGGGGCGTGCACACACAAGCATGAAATCCACGTGGGCTTGCTGTCATAAACTGTATACCTCTTGTATAAATTCACAACAGACCATGTTTACTTTTCTATCATCAATTATAACTTGTTTTTGTCTAAACTAAAGCTTCCTTAGTTTATTATATCACCAGTGAGTACAATTAAGAGATAGGGCTTTCATGTCTCGTAGCACCTTTTCCAGTTAATGAGGTGCATGGACTTATAGATTCGTTCATGCAAACTTTTGTAACTCACATCCTTATGTGACCACAGCCAGATTTACAACTACACTAAAGATTCTCCCAGGACACCCTTTTTTTGTGTGTGTGAGACCACAGGAATTTCGATAGATTTTCAGGACAGGGCTGATGAATCTGATGGCCATGACCTATCTGAGTCCCACATTGATATTCAGTGTCTGCTCCTCCACGCTAATGTAGTGGAGCTGGGATTTATTCGCCAATGTCAATTTGTATTATAGGTGTGGTTACTGCATGGACAAGCTCTGTTAAAAAAGAGAAAGATTGCAAAGTTGGCTTCATCTCAAACGTCTGTGTCTGATTCACAGACATCTGTGTCTCCCTGAGAAATAACGTTTTCACAACCAGAGCTGTCCAACAGAGAAATAAGCCACTTCCTATGGGAGTAAACTCCTCCTAATGAGAAGCGGTCAGGCTGTGCGGAAGGCATTCCAGCACTGGATGGGGAGGTGGAGCCTGCCTAAGGTTTGAGGATGCTACATTTATGATGGAGGTAGCCTCCGGTCACATATGCTTACTGTAAAATGACACCCAGTGTGGGTCTGCTGTTCCATAGTGAGCTGTTTGGAGAAGCAAGGCTTTGGTTGTGTTCCAAAGTAGGATCCGATCAATCGAAGACATTTGTGTTGGCCTTTACAACAAGCATCTAATAGATGGAACCAACTCGAAGGCTCAGGTCATGTGGTCGAGCTACAGAGCAGAGAATGGTGGGCTGCCAGCCCAGAGCAAGTCCGAGTGGTAAATTTAGACCCTTTGGACGGAAAGATGCCCACACTGTCAGCTATCATTACTTAACCAACTGCTGAGCAGCTCTTGGCTCTCGGATGCATCTCCACCCTTCTTGTGCCCCATATCAAATATGGGTACAGCACACTGACCTGGAGGAAAGGGTCATTCTTTAGCTCTGCTTGCTGTTTTTCCTCTGGAGGAAATCAAGCTCAATGCTGAGCGTGAGGAGAACCCCAGGCTCTCTATGTAGGATTTTAAGAGCACAGGTCTGGGGCCCTGTTTAGAAAAGCAGGGAGCAAAGAAAAGCAAATCCTCCTCTAAAAATCACTCTTGCCCAGAACTGCTTCTAAGTTAGGGGAATTTCCTGCAGCCTAGGAGAGCCAGAGTGAGCGTTCTTCTCAAGTACAGCGATTTGGTGAAGTCCATGTGTGATGATACCACTGTAACCACAGAGGAATTTACCACAGGAAGTGTCCCAGCTGTTGCTTATTAGCATTAGAACAAATTACACAAAGCAAATTGTTAGCAGACATGTTTCCATAATATTTAACTGGTGGCAATAAATAAGAACAATTCTCTTTCAAGTAAATGCTAGATTTCCAAAAATCCAGCTTCCAATTGTCCATGAAGGAATCGTCTTCGATTAGGATAATGGTTGGAGGGAAGGGGACCCTGGAAGCTGAGGCTCCCAGCCCTCTTCCCGGGGCAGCACGGCCGGGAGTCCTGTGAACGTAGCCACTGGGGTGACATCACAAGATGGGAACAGGGCTGTTTGTACCTCTAGACGGCGGACCATCTTCTGGGCTCACCGCTGGGCTTCTCAGCACGGTCATCTCATGCCACAGGGAACATGGCACGTGGCAAGACCACAGCAGAGCTGGGCAGCTACCTAGTTCTTGGAGTGAGTTTCTAACAAAAAATAAACCATGCCCACGGACAGGTGTTCATCCCTCTCCTAAACAAAATATTGCAGTTTTGAAAAATCATCTCCTCCTTCCCAATTGCCTGTCTTGTTATCTGAGGTTTAAGGAAAAAAAACGTGAGTCCCATCTCCTCCTCCTCCTCTTAAGCCCATTGGAGAAGAGTTGAAAAAGCACTGGATCAGAGCAAATGCCACACAGCACTCACCTCCCGCTCACGCGTATGGAAACCTGGCTAGTTCTTTAGAAAGAAAGCAGAGTATCTCCATCTTTCAAGACCTTCTGACAATGACTAAATTCAAGTCCCTGGTCACTTCTGGGCACTTCCAATAGTCTTCAGAGCTATGACAAAATTCTCCTAAAACAATCTCAGAAAGTAATAAAAAACATACTTTTAATTTAAAAAAAATAAGAAATCTTCCATACAGCACATAAATACAAAAATAGGTTATTGTACCTTAAAGGGTTGGGCCTGTTAGAAGAGGTGCTCTCTTATCGTCTTCCTAGGACAGTTATTTTTGTCTTCCCTTCTTTACTGTTTCCTTCTCATGCAGTATTCCTCCCCAGTGTATTTTAATATCTTATTTGGTTTTCCTGAGGAGCTCCCCACTCCTTTCTCCTGCTGTAAAGGAAAATACAAGGCAGCCCTGCTGAAGGGAAATGATGGAAGCGCGGTATAGCTCCGGTGGGCACTAAACCAGCCCACTGGGCTCCCTGGCGAGGCCTGTCCCCTTAGTGACACGGAGCAGAGCCTGGGCTGGCTTGGTGAGTCCAGTTAGCACCTGACCTGGGCAGGCCCAGAACCCCAGCACTGTCCCCCAGCTGCCTCCAGGGCACACCCTGCTGGTGTTAGAGGGGATACTTCGCAGTAACAGCCTAGAGAGCGTTCTGCCTCAGTGCTACAAAGCTGGGAAGGCATTTGAAACCAAGCAAACGCAAAAGCTGATACACTCCCACCCACTACAGTGTCAGGACACACACACACACACACACACACACAGACGAAATGCACTTCTTTTACCTGAAGTCTTCACAAAGGGAATAATGTGCCTCATAAAATATTTTAAATGCCTTAGGCAGTAGAACTGTCTCTAGATTTTTTTTTTTAAAGTGTTTAACAGACAGGTGTAATTGGAAATGTTTGGAACATGAACACACACACACACACACTAATTTGAAATTATGCAAAACTATATCATTGTTTACGACAACCTGGAGCAAATCTACTGCCATGGAATAACAAGTAACACATCTGTACAAGTTCAAGGGCCGCCAAATAAGCTCCCATTCAGATGAGAATGACACACGTTGCATGACTCTGTAAGGTCCGTTTAGAGGAGCTGGCCTGGCATGTTTTACATTTGCTAAGCTATTTAGCTGCCTGGTTTGACAAGATTTTTGAAAGGGGTGAAAATTAATTTAATTGCAGTATTGCAACAATAATTTGGTCGGCTAACTGCATTTCAGTGCAAAAACAGGCAAGGAAGAATTTCCTCCTTAGGTTATTCTCTGATGTGGCAGCATTCATTTCAAGAGTAATGAGATTTTTAAAAAGTCAAACCTTAAATATCATGGTTTCAGCAATCTGTCCTGCTTAAAGTTTAATGCAAAATGAGATAGCATCTCTGTGAGGGCAGTTCCACATGAACGTGGACCCAGTTTTCTCCTAGACTTGAGATGGGAAAATCTCTCTCCCCTGAAAATTACTCCGAGTATCTCCTTGACATTGTTTGCAGATGATTTTGATTTGGCGGCACCAATGTTGATGTGTTTGTACCGAGGGAGGCACTACTAAGAACGGTAGAAAGTTTTGAAAATCTCTATATGAGGTATATGTGGATGCAAGAGGCACCACAAGTTTCAGAGGACTGAGGAAAAATGGTGGAGTGAGAAACATAGGCTGTCGTGGGATTTTCCGGATTTCACTGTTTTCACACTGGCCGTTCTGAATATATACACTATCCATGGTTTTTTGAGGGCAACTATCTAACTCCAGATCAGCAGTGAGCACTTCACGATTTACAAACTTTGAGGGACAGAGTCAATTTATTGTTTCAAAATCTTGAAGACGCTGTCCCAAGGCCTGATTCAGGGTAGTTTTGTCAGGTGCCGGGACCGACAGACATTCAGCTCTTCCACAGCCTGATAAGCTCAGTTCCGTGGGCAGTTTTCGGACACTCTGCTCTATCCCTTTTCTGTCACGCTTTAAGTCCGCCACCATTTGCGTGTCTAAAAAGGATTTTGCTCTGATGTGCCTTCTCAAATACCACTCATCAAAGTGGGTCTAAGAGCATGGCATGGAATGTTTCTTATGATCCTCATCCAAGTTCTAACTGATTTATAGAGGATCAATATACAAATCTACCCAGGGCTGCCCTCAAGTTTGTACAGGTCTTGTCCTGCACAAGGTCACCTAGTGGAGGGGTGGGAAGGCTGCAATCCCACCCTGCTCCACTCACTGGCCAAGACGCCTGTCCAGGCTGCATACCGAGGATGGTGTGCCTTTTCTGGTTTGCATTTGGGCCAAGGGAGGCCCTGAGTGGCCCTTGATCTTCCCCCTCCCAGAGATCACAAAGTCTAGTATTCATCTCCTCCCCTACAACACTTCGGATGTTTTTTAAGGAAGAGGACATGCCCAAGGCAAAGGCGAAATCATTTTGAAGATATGTTTCCTATTCAGTGAGAGAGGAAGGAAAAAAGAGACAGGGAGAGAGAGCAAGGAAAAGGATAAAAAGAAGAATGGAGACAAGGCTGCCCTTCTGCCTAGTAAATTGTGGATTCATTGTCCGTCCCTGGACACAGCTGCAAAAGGGTAGAAATCAATTTTTTTCTATTACTCCACGGCGAGAAAGGAAAACCTATTTGTAAATTGAATTAAACCCAATAATAGCATGGCTGTGTACATGCTATTATTATTAAAATTAGCCACACATACAACTATATAATCCCACGATGTAACTAGAAATCAACACTCTCCCATTTCAAAGCTTAGTAGAGACATCTTTCTTCTTTTTTAAAGAAACACCACGGCTAAATGTCACTAAGCTCTCCAGCATGCCAATACATCGACACCTCAGTAAGGACTCTGGAAGGGAAGGAACTCCAAAGCCCCATCTGGGAAGAACGTGCTTCCAAATTCTTGACTTTGCTGCTGGTGCACCTCAGTCAGTCAGTAATGATTGGATATGAACTAGAACCTTCTAGAAGACGGTTTCTTCCCAAGTTGCAATCTGTGGTGCTGACTGTGGAATAAATTCCCTGTGTCTGTGTAGGCTAGGTCTTGTTCACAGAAACCCTAATCCATCCACTGGGTACTGAGTATCAGGCTGCTGAAGTGAGGGTCCCGAAAATACATTAGCAGTCTGCCCTCTAGTGGGGCAAGACAGTACTTCAGATAACTAGGAATAGAAAAGATTTTTTTTCCTTCTCTTTCAGAGAGCAAAAGAATTCAAGTTTTCCAGATAGTGCAAGGTGAGGCATTTATCCTCAGAAGACAGCTTCCAGAGCTGAATTAAGCAAGGCTCACAATGATAGGGTCCCCAAGTCAGAGCTAAAGACAGGTAGTGCTGTGGTGGGCATCCCCGCAGAGCCTGCAGGGACAAAGGTTCTTCTCACATCCTTGGACGTCTCCAGTGCCCTCCTTGGGTGATAGCATTCAGTTCCCCACACTCTCATTATAAAAATAGCACCCACCCTAAGAGCAACCAACCTACCAGAAATGTTAAAAATAACAGGCTTCTTTGTAATTTTTTTGGCAAATCATTAACACAGAAGAACCTTTCAAAAGGGCCATGTTGAATTTTTTAAAAGGTCAAGATGCACGAGTTTTATAAAAAGACCAAGTCTTTGTGGCTGTTCTTTTTCAGGAGAGAATCTTTGTGATGGTGGCAAATGTTGGTAAGGCAGAAGATGATCTGGAGATCTGTTGTCTGGATTTTGCTTCTGTCTTTTAAACACCTTCAGAACTTGGCTTGCTTCAGTTTATCAATATGGTAGCAGAGTTTCAGTGCAGGTCCCAGCTTTAGGCCCAAGTATTTCATGATCATGTCACTCTTCAGCAACAGGAGGGCATTGCCATCAATCTCCTGGTGGAACAGAATCAGAAAAAAGAATACCCAGAAAGTAGTCAAAGTAATCAAATAGTGGCCACAGTTAGAGTATGGTCAGGGAATAAAGTAAGGGAATATGGATTTGCTTAGATGCATATTCTCTTAGTCCCAAGGCAAGACCTTAAGAAAATAAATGAAAGCCTACAAATACTATGTGCTCCTCTTCCCATATTCTCCCTGGGGTCATTTGATACACTGGATCTTTCATATTCCTGCTCTCTCCTGATTGAAGGAATCTAACATAATCCCAGCCATACTCCCAATATCCCACATATGTTTATCTCTTCATCCAATCTAGGGCTAAACAAGCAAGAAGTGTTCAATGGACTGACTGTGCCCCCCCTACCCCCTCCCCAAATTCATATGCTGAAATCCTAACCTCAAAGTGGTGGTATTTGGAGGTGAGACTTTGGGAAGTAATTAGGTCATGAGGGTGGATCCCTCGTGAATGGGATTAGTGTCCTCATGCAATGGGAAGATGGCAGTCCGAAACCTGGAAGAAGGGTCTCACCAAAAGCAGACCTTGATGGCAACCTGATCTTGGATTTCCAGCATCCAGAACTGAGAAATAAATCGCTGTTGTTCATAAGCCAGCCAGTCTGTGGTACTTTGTTACAGCAGCCTGGACTGACTAAGGCAAAGTATCATCCCATTAGACCCTGAAACTAGTAGTTACCTTTCCATCCCAGGTGCTGGTATAAGGCCCTGACTTCCATCCATCATCCTGATCTCTGGGTTTTTTCGTGGGACACTCGCCTGCCTTTAGCTGATTACCAAATTGCTAATAACACTCTATAAGGGATTTCAGGTGTTTTTTGGCCCTGTCAATAATACTAGGTGGCATACAACTAAATAATGCACCTGCTTCACCTGAGGGTTTAGCACAAATCATTACTAAGGGAATGCCAATCCCATGAGGTCCCGATATTGCTCCCATTTGTCTCTGAAAATGGTAACCCTCCAGACTGCATGTTGAATTCACGAACTTAGTAAGGCTGGGTTTCCTCCTTCACCTATAGTGCTATTTTCAGATTACTAGAGACAAAGGGTAGAGATTTTGGGTGCTCAGGTGGGGAGAAGAGGCACAATACAGGACTCATATAGCAGCCCCTCTCATTCCTCTATCCAGCCAGCCACTCAGCCAGCACTGATGAAGCACCTACTCTGCGTCACTCAGAGCTCATCTGTGGGGCCTCCCAGGGGCCTCAGTGCCGAATGTTCTCTCTCTTTCCCCCACCTCCTAGACTTCCACTGCCTCCTGTCATGCTGGAAGGAAGCCAGAGTCCTCCCACCCAGATCTGTCTAAACATAAACCCTCTGCGGTCCTTGCTCTCAAGGCCCCACTTTTAGCTGAGGTCAAATAAAATATATCCTTAATAAAATATGAGTGTTGGATTAGATGATGATCCTCCTCAGGTCTGAGTGTATGATTTCTATGATCTTCAGTTCAAATAAAATGAAAGACAGGGAGGAAAAAAATAACGATAACTCTGGTAGACAGAAGAATGCTCCCTCTCCTCCCCACAAGATGTCTACGTCCTAATCCCTGAAACCTGTGAATATGTTAGGTTACCTGGCAAAGGGGAATTAAGGCTCCTAATCAGCTGCCTTTAAAATAGGAAGCGTATCCTGGATTATTGGGGAGGGAGGAGACTGCAATCACAGGGCCCTTCGAAGTGGAAGAAGAAATCAGAAGAAAAAACCAAAGAGTTGGCAGCCTGGGAAGGACTCAGCTTGATGTTGTTGGCTCTGAGGATGAGGATAGCGACGTAGGAGCCAAGAATGAGGGTGGATCTCAATGCTGAAAAGCCAAGGAAATGAATTCTCCCTAGAGCATCCAGAAAGAATGTCAGCCCCACCGACACCTTGGTCTTAGCCCTGTGAGACCCCTGTCAGACTCCTGACCCACTGAACTGTAAGATAATAAACTTGTGTGGTTTTAAGCTACTACGTTTGTGGTAACGGGTTATAGCAACAATCGATAACTGACATAGTAAGCTTGGCAGGTAAAGTACTAATTCTTACCTTTTTAAAACAAATTACCATCTTTATATATTTTAGAATCTCCTAAATAATTATGCAAATATGTAGATGGCCTGCTAACCAAAGGCCATCTACGAGCCAGGCGCTGTGCTGAACACTTAATGTGCATTTTCTCATTTAATCCTCAAAGCAGCTTAGGAATAGGCACTGTCTGCTGGCATATTGTAGGTGTGCTATAAATGTTTGTTTATGCACAGACAGACGGATGCACAGACAGACGGATGGATGGGCAGGAAAACAGGCACTCCTGATAAAGGCCAAAGTGAGGCAACGGATGGGACAAACAAAACTAGGTGGTTGTTCCGCTCTGAGAACCCTGTGGTTCCATCTGGTCTCCCTTGAGTGGTGCCCCCGGGCATAGTGCAGAGCCCCCCGCAGCCCCGCAGCTCCCTGACCGCCCCCAGGCCCGCCACTGCGCGTACATGCTTCCGGAAGAGCTCCACGTGGGGCCCCAGAGCCTGCGGGTCTGCATCTTTCACGAACCAGACCACATCCTCCACGGACCAGGTAGAGGGGTTCCTGCTCCTTGGACGCCGGGTGTCCTGCCTGTCCGGAGAAGGGCTTGAGGCTGGAAGGTAGAGCACAGAGAGGGAGGCCGTGAGACAGCGGGCCTCGGGCCTTGGCACCTACCTGGTGCCGCCTGTCCCCACCTGGCCCCCGAGTCCAAGGCGATGGCCCGAGTGACCTCCTGCGACAGAGCAAGGCCAGGAGTGCCTGCTCTTGGCAGGAGCCTGGAGCACCGGAGGCCACTCCTAAGGGCAGCAGCCTCCCCCTCCACACAGAGGTTCTCTGCTCTCCCAGGGAATAGAGCATTGGAAAATGGATCTCCTGCAGCAGGTTGAAATGCTGACCCATGTTAGAGTTTTAAAGACCCCCTCCTGATCAGTCCTGTCTCAGTGGGCCCCGGGCCTGCTGTAACCAGGTTCCATGAAGCTCCAAATAGACCTCTGTAGTGCTGTGATGCCAAAACGACCTCAGGTCCTTTCCGCCTCCACTGGTGTCACCCTGAGACAAGAAGGACGCGGCAGAATGGAGGGGCATTTTGTGCTTGTCCTGGGTCTCTGGTGCCACAGTCTCAGAAGCCCTGTCTGTGAGAGGTCCATGCCCTGCTCCGCATGTGCAGAAAGAAGACTCACCGCCTACACTGAGCGCCTCGCCAGCCCTCGGGTCTGTCAGAGCACTCACTCCAACCTCCCACTAGACGAGGGATTCCTTGACAACAGGAGCCTAATCCTGTGCCTGGTCCACAGCTGGTCCCTGGTCAGTGATTGCGGCATGAATTGCATTGCTGCATAAATGCTTTTCCCACATGGCAGATTAAAAGGTGCAGGACATATGAAGGAGGAGAGAGTAGTGTATCAATATTTAGGCAATATTTAGGGGGTGACTTGTTTTGTATGTCCCAAACGAATTCATCCTCTTTCCCTAGAACCAGCATCCCCTCCTATCTCTCATGTTTCTGAAACCTCAGTGATATCTCTACCTCCTGTCCCTTATTTGCTCCCCGCATTTAATTATTCTGAAGCTCTTAGAAGGATGCCTCTCACACTGGTCTCCTGTCTTCCATCCCTGCTGCCCCAATCCAGGAACTTCTTACCTGACCCTCTACAAAGGTTTTCTAGCAGATGTCCTCACCTCACGCTTTATTCCTTCTAGAGCAAAACTGTCACGGCCTCACACTCTCCCTAGTGACCCTTGTGGATGCCCCTCACCCGTGCGCCAAGTCCGTACTCTAGCACAAGGTCAAGGGCTCTCTTTGGTCTCAATAACATCTTTCCTGCCTGGATAGAGAGGAAGAGCTTTGGTGCCAGAGAAACCTAGGGACAAATCCTGGAGCTGCCCGTCATTAGCTGTAAAATGGCAATGCTCTCCACCTGAAAGGGCAGGTGTGAGGATGGAAATGGGATTGGGGCTGGCCTTATGGCTGACCTGCATCAGGTGGTCCACAGAGGGAAGGAGGCACCCTGCCTGCCTCCCTGCCCTTCTGCACACCCCCATCTGGGCATACTGGTTCTGACCGAATGTTCCTCCAGCTTCCAGTCTCCACCTTAGCTAGTGCTTTTGCTTCTCTCTAGAAGGTGTTTACCTTCCCTCCTTTCCAAAGAAGCTCTACCAGACATCAAAGCCCAGGTAGACCCCTTCACAGGCAGCATTTCCATGTCCTGCCATCTGGATGTCATCTTCCTCTACCTTTAACTCCCAAATCTTTGTTTGTTCTTTTCTTAAAGATGCTTTCCACATCTGCCTTGTATTACCATTATGCATGTGCTTGCCTGTAACCTCCAGTTAGTTTTAATTTCTTGAGGATGATCTTTTTCATCTTCCCCCTATTCATCCACGGACATCTACTGAGTGTCTCTTCTGTACCAGGTCCTGGGCAAAGTGTTTGGTGAAAAATGGGATCCTCTCATTACAGAGTTTATAATCATTGACTCTCCACAGCTCCATGCAAATATATTTGTAATATGGGTTCAATGAATGTAAGATGAATCAATATACTTCATAGAAACAGTATAAGTAATTTACACAAAAGCTTTGTGCGAGTAATCCTTAATCCTATTTTCAGGCTCTGAACAATGAAGCAGCTTCCCTACAGAATAATTCTAAGTTAGAAGTTGAGAAGCCTTCACTTCCATTTCCCTTCTTTAATCTCAGAATGCAGTGGTTTTCTGCTGTCTCTTTTTTTCCTCTTTTCAATGTACTTGAGAAGTGCACAGTTCTCCAGGAGTGCTGAGAAAAGTACAGCATCACATTTGAAGTCTGTCCTAAATACATAATAGTTTGGTTGCGAATTGGATTTACTTTGAGATTTTTCCCTGCCTTTTCCTTGTTGGACCTGGAAGGGTTCCCTAAGGTGATTTGGCACGGGCTTGGGTGCATTTTGGCGGGAAACTGTTAATACACCCTAGGGCCATCTGAATGCTGACGCATGCTTATTAGAGATGATTTCACTGCATTTAAAGACACTTGCACTCAACATGGGGAAGAGGAACCACGGAAATCGCATTTGCGTTTGGAGCCTGCCCCATCGGAGCATCGGCGATAATCAGGGTGATAATAGATGCTCTGATTACAAAGGCGGGAAGTCTTCAGTGCCAAGAATGATTTTAGAGTGATCAGAGCGGAGGTCAAATCTAATTTCCTGTGTTTGACAGGAAGGAAAACCACCAGACCGACGCACAACATCATCCATGGGAGCCTAAGGTCCTTTGAGCAAGGCCAGGGAAATACTTTCCCCGTGAGCCACAGCCATGGAGTTGAGCAAGGTGGTCTGGCTTGTCTTTATGGGGAGGCTCTCCAGGTGATGAATGTGGAGGGGAAGTGGCTCCGCTCCTGGCACCTGGTACTAGCTGTGGGCATTTTCACTTTTGCTCTCTGAGGTGCCTCACAGTCATACAAGACGGCAGCGGGAAGCTGTCACACCTCGGGACCTGCTCAGGATCCAAAGCACATGAACTAGCTCTAAGAGGAAGAGAGGGAACTTTCTAGCAGGTTTGAAGAGGCTTTGCAATGGCCTGTGCTCACACAAAGATAATAAGCACGCTAGCCCCTCCAGCTGCTGCGAAGATGTCAGGAAGACAGATGGGTCTGGCCTGACATAGCCAGGCCAGGCAGATGTGACTGGTCAGCACTCAGACATGATAGAGGTGAAAATACCTTGCTCCTATAGGAAGAGAGTACGCAAAGCGCTTGCCAACCGCCTTTACGGGAGGTGGCATTCTCCAGCGCCGAGAACTTCATACGTGGTCAGGTCTATTCCCTGGGCGATGCGGGAGACGTGTGTATAGTAAAACCCAGCTGTGCATGGACGTAGAATGAAGGATGGTGGTGGCTGTTTCTAACGCTGAACTCACATCCACCAGGAATAGACTGACTGTGAATCTGTCTAAAGCAACCCCGGATATCTTCACAGCCCCGGTACTCATGCTGCTGCCTGTGAGTCGCTCTCTGTCTCACACAGACCCACAAGCACATGCATAATTTCCTTTTGTTCATTCATAATTCAGAGGAAACTCTTTAGCTAACAATAGAGTCATGTGGAGGAATGGAAGGAACAATGAGCTGGGAGTCAGAAGCCCCTACCACCCACCCTCTGTGCAAGCGTCTCTGTGCTTCTTTGGTGTGAAATAAGGAGTTGGGAAGGATCTCCAAGGTCCCTTCACACCACAGGCTGTCCCGGGTAACACGAGGGAGCTACTTTCTCACACATCTGAAGCCTCATCAATGTGTCTGTGTGCAAAGCACAGTGAATGCAGAGCCAATGGCCAGGTTTTGAGTCCCTTCCTGGACCTGATCATTCTGTTCTCTATGAGCCTCCGTTTCTTCATCTTGTTTCTCAAAAGTATTGTAGGAGTCAAGTGACTATATGGCTTTGCGCTGGAGCCTGACAAGAAGCATCTTGAAGGGGGAAGCCCATCAGTCTCCAAAAGGGGCCCCTCAGAATCATTTGTTACATTCGTTAACGTTTGCCTCTCTGGAATTGGACGCTGTCAGCGAGCAGGGCCCACATCTGTCTTGCTCACAGCTCCATCCTTGGACCTCAGAAGAGGCCCTGGCATGTTGTGCTCCATAAGTATCTACTGGCCAGGACTGACCAACATCTCTTTGAGGCTTAGTTGCCTCACCTGTCAAACCTCTACCATGTTGTGAGGATTAAATAGGATAATGTGAAGCATTAAATGGTAAGAATTAATCAAAAGATAGCTGCTATTCTTATTATTATATATCATTCCATAATGGCCAATAGATTTGTCTTCCTAAATTCTGTGGTCATCAGCTCACTTCCCTGTTCAGCCATGTCTGGTTTCCACAGAGTAAAGAAAGCCCAGTCTGCTTGACTTGAACCCCAAATTTCCCAGCATGATTTCCCTTGGTGTCCCTGCACAAACTCTTCTCTTTCCTTGGAATGAATAAGCCGTGCCGCACCTTCACTCATTCCCCGCCCCCCACATCGAGCGCTGTCCCCATTCTTCTTTCTCTTGCTGAATTGTTCTCTATCCGTCACCCGAGACCATACCCTACGGAATCAAACTCCAACCCATGGAAAGCATATGAGTGGTAATAACAATGTCAGAGTCACTTCCATTCTGAAGCTTGGACATACTTGTGGTTGGGAATTCTACAGCATCTCCTGTTAATGCAAATGTCAGGAAGCTTTTGTTATCTAAAACCTCTTTATAGTTCTCAGTGATTATATCTTGGATGAGAGACGGAGGAGAGCTCTCAGATTTTCACCTGAGTATCAGCAAAAAACAGGGAAACGTGTCCTGTGAATACATCCCTTCAGAGTCCACTGACAGAGGTGATGGGCACGATATATCAAGACGGCAGGAGGAAGTACAAACGGTGCTGCAAAGAATTTCCTTGCACATGTCTCTGAGGAAGTTTTTATAGGTTATGTTCCTAGACGTATTATTGGGTCATAGGACATGAACATATTTAATGGAATATATACAGTAATTTGGGGAGCATTAGCACCATCATGATATTGGGTCAATTGATGGGTATAATTTAATTATCGATTTATTCATTTTTATGTCCTTTAATAATATTTTATAATTTTTTAAATAAAAGAGTTGCACATTTCAAAAAAAAAAAAAAGACAGCAGGAGGCCAGGGTAGGTATTCACATGAGAGAGAGGACTGAGAAGTTTGTCATGTCATCGATACCTACTGTCCTGTGCAGCCTCATGCCATTTTCTGGCTTCTGCGGTTTTAAACCATTTTGATTAGCACCATGGGGGAGAATCCATTTCTAGGTCCCTTCCAGGTTTATGACTTAGGTCAAACCCCCTTAAAGAGATATGGTTTCTTAATACCAACTGCTTTCACTTGGGATGCAATTTCAGAGCAATACTGAGCACTTCTTTGGGTGGAGGGAAAACTTCACAGCCCTCCAGCGGGCCTGCAGCCGGCACCTAGACTGGCAGCTAGGTGACAAATGGGTAAGGAGGCCAAGGGTTTTCTCTCCTACTTTAGTATACTGCCACTCAATTCAGCATGGTTTATCTCCATGGTTTCCAAATGCGTTTAGCTGTGCAAACTTTGTTCAAACTACACAAACGTAGAACCCCACTCTTCAAATGTGAAGAGGCCCTGGTTAAAGAGGGCAGTGTTGGAGTATTATCTGCTCCCATCCCCTCTCTCCTATGCCCTAGAACCTCTGAGGGACCCCTTGAAGCCCATTTCGCATGGTTTGAAAATCCCTGGGATAATTTTGAAAGCCAGCTTTGGAGTCAGTTGAAGTCAAATCCTGACTCAACACTTGACTGACCTTCTCTTGATCTTCAATTGCTTTATCTGTAAATTGAATATAATAATACCTACAATAATAATATATACTTGCTATAATAATAAATTATAAGATATAACTTATAATAAGTCATAAATATTGTGTGGAAAGTGTCTGGCCCACAGTAGGTGCTCAATAAATAGCTATTTAGGATATGCCTCAAACAGGCCCCTTTCCTGGGGCTGCGGAGGATTCAAATATGAGTGAGAGACTTCATGAAGCTGAGAGTCTGGTTCCTACTATGGGACAGGAGAGAGGAAGTACCAGAGATGAGGAGACAAAGTGCCACAGGAGGAAACAGGAGGGAAGGAATATTTCTAGTCAGCAGTGACTGAAACTGCCAGTTGCCGACCCAATCTTTTTTCCACTTCTGCTTACATCTTCCTGGCCACAGTCAGTGGCTTGCTTGGAGTGGAAGGCAGCAGGCACTGGTGCACTCCATTTCTCTGGTCTCACCCAAGATCCTGAGAGGCAGAAGTCCTGAGCTAATGGGGCTCTCCTGGGGTGCAACTAGGGCTCTGACAGAGAGGGCTCTCTCAGAGCTTGTTCTGAGCAAGGGTCTGGGCTTCCCTTTGGCTAGATTACTCAGACAGTAGATGAGGACCTAATTCCAGGAGAACAAAGGGCTGAAGCGGAGATGAAAAGGAAGGACAGGAGGGCTGTTGGAACTGGGATGGGAGTTCGTCCCAGGACTCTGTTGGAAGGAGGCAGAAAGAGAAAGGGGGAGGGAGCTAAATACCTGAGACCCCTTTGAAGGGTCCTGGATTCCCCTCATCTGGGCCACCAGATGGGCTGGGATGGGGCAGACAACTCTTCAGTGACAGATGGAGTGGTAGAAGTTCTCCCCATTCAAATCGTGCCTTCCCCTTACTGCTTGAAATCCTACGCTTAAGACATAGGGTCTAAGATTTCACCAACTTAAATAGGAGAGTAAATATCTCCTTTTTAAAGAATGGCAATACTCTTAGGTTTATGAGTCCATTCAATCAGCCTGGTGTCCTGTGATCACCACCTTGAGCAGATGGGAACTGCATTGAGGAGAAGAGGTTGAGAGAAGGAGACATGTGATGGGCAGAGGGACCCCAGGATGAGGGCTTTGACAAGCAGGGACAATGTGAGGGCACTGGGCTCCATGGGGGGAGTGGAGTTGGGTAGAGAGAATGAATGTTTACTGAACGCCTACTATATGTCTGATATTACACTAACTCTGGGGATAAACCTAGGAAATAACTGCTGCCCCTCATTTACTTTATGATGCGGGTTTGTGCCAGATTTTGTTCCCTTCTCTTGTTCTTAGAAATCAGATGCAACAACGTCTCTCCGCTTTGGAAAATGGGCTCTGCCCACTCAAACCTGCCTGGCCGACGGCCCCGCGTGACATGTTGGGGAGCAGGGCCATCCATGTTTGGCAAGAGCCCCCATGGCTGAGGGAACAGTGCCTTGCCCCTCAAAACTGCCTCCCCTCCTCGGCCCACAGAGGCTCGTCTGTGATGGTGAGGCTCTTTGAGGGGACAGTGTGGAGGATCTGGGATCATACGCAATAGCTCACCACCGTGGCTGTCAGGGCTACCAGTGGACGAGCCAAGGCTCAGAACAGAAATGCCAGAGAAGACAGCCAGCCCCCAGGAGGCACCAGAGGGGCAAGATGAAGACTCCCTGACTCCCGGGCCTCTGGCCTCCTTTGTTCAGCAGTTCTCAGGTGTAGAGTTGATGGGCTGTGATCTGTTGAGGGGTGTGTTCACGTGATCTGTGATTGCTGATATTTACTGAGCTCTTAGTAACTCTTAGGCCTTGTACTAAATACACATATGAATTTATTTAATCCTCCCAACAAACCTATGAAGTAGGTGCTATTATTATTATTCCAATCTCACAGATGAGGAAACTGAGGCACAAAGCAGTTCAGACTTGCAAAAGGTCACATAGTCAGAAAATGGCAGATCCAGGATTCCAGCCCAGGCCATCGGGCTCCATAGTCCATGTGATTATCCACTATGCTCTATTCATACTCAAATACTGAATTGAAAATGATTTTTTTAATAACATAAATCAAAATGGACATCAAGCTACCCCTAGAATGACAGTACCTTCCTACATTGCATTCCAATAAGCTAACTTTAATGGGTGAGACAGAAGTAGCATCATAACCAGTATTGTGGGGGGCCTTCCGTAGTGGTCCAGTGGGTAAGACTCCGGGCTCCCAATGCAGGGGGCCCGGGTTCGATCCCTGGTTGGGGAAGTAGATCCCACATGCATGCCACAACTAAGAGTTCACATGCCACACCTAAGACCTGGTGCAGCCTAAATAAATAAATAAATGGAAAACCAAACCAAAACAAAAAAACTTACGGGACAAAAAAAAAAATAACCAGCATTGTGGGAATTTTACTTAACTCTGGTCTGCCCATGTATTTGTATCCTGCAAGAGTCACCCACTGTGCAAGAGAAAAGTCCTTAGCAACTTCTGGTTCTTCTTTTTCCGGGCACAGAGCTAGTCTACACCTCTCAGATTCCCCCAGAGTTAAGTGTGGTAAAATGGCCAGCTCTTGCCAATGAAACGTGAGTAGAAGTGATGGGCATCACTTCCAGGCTCTAGGGAAACACGTTCATCTTCCTCGTTTGTTCTTTCCCTTTCTACCACTAGATGCATGGGGCATGGAGGCCATAGGGGATAGGAGAGCCATGAAATGGACAGATCCTGGGTCCCTGAGTTGGGATACACACACCAACTAGGAACACCCACTTTGGACTCCTGGATAAAAAACTTCTATTGTATTTGAGCCACTGTACATTTTGGATTCTACTTATTCCTACAGCCTAACTTACTCTAATACACTATTTTCTTTGCTTATGGTCAAAGGTTGAAGTCAGCTGCCCTCAAGAACAACAAAAATCCATGAAGGGATTTGTGGAAACCACCAATTTCCCAGTGTTGCTGTGTTCAAACCACCACAGTCCCCCGGTCTCCCTACATTTGGTGGTCCCAGGGCAAGAGCAGAGGAGGTTAGGTCATGGGGAAGCCAGTGCACGCGTTACATTACCACATCTGTTTCCTTCAAGAGAGGTCCCGTTTCTCTTGGGGCTGGAGCCAGGGGGCCTCAGCCCAGGTGCTGAGGGGCCTCCAGAGGACATGGGGCTGGTATGGGGACCACCGACTGTGGTGGCTGAGCCTCCCCCAAGGTGGCCGTCTCCAGAGTTCTGCCTCTTGCAGTACAACGAAGAGGACGTGGGCAGGGAGCCCCTGTGGCTAAAGGCGGAGGAGGAGGAGTCCACGCTGTAGCGGTTCATGCTCGCAGGGTTCACCAGGCACTCCTCAGTGGTGACCGTTTTTGCTAAGCAAGAAGGCAGGGCAGAGAAGCAGAGATCAGAGAGCAGTTCAAGAATACACCTGGTGCTGAGTCTTGGAAAACCTTTCCCCAGCAGCACAGGTGCCACTGTCTGTGGGGATGGCAGATGAGAAGGAATGGATACCGTGGCATAATCCCAAATAGCTCACCTCTCAGAAGATTGACACCTCACCAACGAAGCATATTTTAGTAGGGATTGGGACATGTGACCCTCCATGTTCTGAGGAAAATGTGATTATCTTGGTTATTGATGACTTGTAAATAAAATTCAAACAAAGGTCTTTCTCCCTCCATGGCTCTGCTCTTCCAGGAGTTTCTGCCAGCTTGTCAGAATCTCCCTGCTCCCTCTTCTCTTGCCCATCACCACTGCCTCCCGCACCTGGCCCATGATTCCTGGGAGAGATCAAGCCAGAGTCACAGTGTCCCAGAGCTAGGAGTAACAACTTTGGCCTGGGTTCTTTTTTTTTTTAACATCTTTATTGGAGTATAATTGCTTTACAATGTTGTGTTAGTTTCTGCTTTATAACAAAGTGAATCAGCTATACGTATACATATATCCCCATATCCCCTCCCTCTTGCATCTCCCTCCCACCCTCCCTATCCCACCCCTCTAGGTGGTCACAAAGCACCGAGCTGATGTCCCCGTGTGATGCAGCTGCTTCCCACTAGCTGTCTATTTTACATTTGGTTGTGTGTACATGTCAATGCTACTCTCTCACTTTGTCCCAGCTTACCCTTCCCCCTCTCCTTGTCCTCATGTCCATTATCTACGTCTGCGTCTTTATTCCTGTCCTGCCCCTAGGTTCATCAGAACCTTTTTTTTTTTGGATTCCATTTATATGTGTTAGCATCCAGTATTTGTTTTTCTCTTTCTGACTTACTTCACTCTGTATGACAGACTCTAGGTCCAGCCACCTCACTACAAATAACTCAATTTCATTTCTTTTTATGGCTGAGTAATATTCCATTGTATATATGTGCCACATCTTTATCCATTCATCTGTCGATGGACGCTTAGGTTGCTTCAATGTCCTGGCTATTGTAAATAGTGCTGCAATGAACATTGTGGTACATGACTCTTTTTGAATTATGGTTTTCTCAGGGTATATGCCCAGTAGTGGGATTGCTGGGTCATATGGTAGTTCTATTTTTAGTTTTTTAAGGAACCTCCATACTGTTCTCCATAGTGGCTGTATCAATTTACATTTCCACCGACAGTGCAAGAGGGTTCCCTTTTCTCCACACCCTTGCCAGCATTTATTGTTTGTAGATTTTTTGATGATTGGCCTGGGTTCTGACACAGGTGTGATGGTGCTTCCTCCCCACACTTTTAGTTCCAGTACACACAAGGGCACTAACCTTCCACCAAAGCTAACAAACTAGGGACACAAATGCTGATCTGGATGGCCCCATGGTCCTCCCCAAACCCTGCAGATGAGAGAGAAAGAACCAATCTAAAGCGCAGGGGGAGTAGAGGACCTGGAGACTCTGCCAATCTCATCGTCAGCTCCCCCACCCAAGTAGATCAGGACTTTCTACACTTTTAAAGCTCATTCTTGCAGCCTGTTGAACTCTGTGAGCTATACCTGTGGCCAAATGGTGTGGGGTGTTTTGCTTTGTTTTGTTTTGAAGAACAAAGTCCAGAGGGATTATAGGGATAGAAAGAGGAAGAAAAATATTCTAGTAGATCCTTTTCTTCAGTCCCTCCCACCCCAGACAAGATCATATCTATCTAGCCCCATCAACAATCATCTATATACTACACATGATCAAAACAGATATAGACATCCCCAAAGGCATTAGAATAACAAAAACCAAGGGATCCTCCAATGTTGGCAATGAGTAAACACATTTGGGCCACAAGATCCAGATGTCTTCTTCAAGTATGGATTCCTCGCACAACATAGGTATTGAAAGATTAAGAATTGATTCTATTAGGGGAACTAGCAGGTCTTCTCACAGATGGGGATGCATATGGAGCTTGCCTGGAAATAAAAACCATTGCATATGGAATGCAGCTAAAGCAGTGCCTAGAGAAAATTTGTAACTGTAAATACTTATATTTAAAAAGAAGAACATTCTCAAATTAATAACCTAATCTTCCTCATTAAGATACTGGGGGGAAAAGGGCAAACTAAACTTAAAGCGAGCAGAAGGAAGAAAATAATAAAGATTAGAGTGAAAATTAATTAAATAGAGAATAGAAAAATAGAGAAAATCAAAGAAACCAAAAGCTGGCTCTTTGAAAAGATCAACAAAATTGGCGAACTTTTAGCTAGATTGGCCAAGAAAAAAAGAGAGAAGACTCAAATTGCCAGAATCAGAAATGAAAGAGATGACATTATCACCAATCTCACAGAAATAAAATGGATTATTAAGAAATATTACAAACAATTCTATGCCAATTGATTAGGTAACTTAGAAGAAATGGACAAACTACCAAAACTGACAAAAAGAAATAGACAATCTGAATAGACCTATAACAATTAAAGAGATTAAATTAGTAATCAAAAAACAAAGAAATCCCAGGCTCGGATGGTTTCATAGGTGAATTCTACCAAGTATTTAAAGAAAAATTAAAACCAATTCTTCCAAAAAGTATAAAAAAGAGTGCTATGGACTGAATTGTGTCCCCCTCAAATGTTCATATGTTGAAGCCCTAGCCCCCATTGCAACTATATTTGGAGAGAGGGTCCATAAGGAGGAAATAGAGGTTAAGTAAGGTCTTAAGGGTAAGACCTCAACCTGACAGGACTGGTTAAAAAGAAAGTACTGACAAGAAGAGGAAGAGACATGAGAGAGCTCTCTCCCTCCTCACACACATGCACAGAGAAGAGGCAATGTGAAGACACAGAGAGAAAGTGGCTGTCCACTAGCCAGGAAGAGAAGTATCACCAGAAACTAACCCTGATGACACCTTGATCTCAGACTTTTAGCCTCTAGAATTGTGAGAAAATAAATTCTGTTGTTAAAGCTACCTAGTATGTGGTATTCTGTTATGGCAGCCAGGCAGACTAATATAAGGAGGGAATACTTCCCAACTCATTCTATAAGAACACTAATACCCTGATACCAAAACTAGACAAAGTCATCACAAGAAAATTACAGATAAATGTCTCATTAATATGGATGCAAAAATTCTCAACAATATACTAGCAAAACAAATCCTTAACATACAAAATGACTTATACATCATGATCAAGTAGGATTTGTTTCAGGAATGCAGGGTTGGTTTAACATCTGAAAATCAATTAATGTAATATGTGATATCGATAGAATAAAAAACAAAGATCATGTGATTATCTCAATAGATGCAGAAAAAGCATTTGACAAAATCCAACATTGTTTCATGAGAAAAACACTCAACACACTAGGAATAGAAGGGAACTTCCTCAAGCTGAAAAATGGCATCCACAAAAAAACCTACACTTAACATCATAGTTAATGGCGAAAGACTGGATGCTTTTCTTCCTAAGATCAAGAACAACACAAAGATGTCTCTATTCTTGCTACTTCTATTCAACATTGTATTGGAGGTTCCAGCCAGGGCAAGTAGGTAAGAAAAAGAAAAGGCATCTAATTTGGGAAGGAAGAAGTAAAACTATCTCTTGTATGTAAAAAATTCTAAGGAATCCAATAAAACACTTTTATTAATTGAAATTAATAAATGAATTCAGTAAAGTTACAGGATACAAAATTAATATGCAAATATCAATTGTACTTTTATACATTTGCATTAAACAATATGAAAATGAAATTGGGGAAAGAATTCAATTTATAATAGCATTAAAAAGAATAAATTTAACAAAAGAAGTATAAAACTTATGCTCTAAAAACTACAAAACATTATTGAAAGAAATTAAAGAAGATCTAAATACTTAATTGGAAAAAATCCAATGTTTATGAATCAGAAGACTTAATATTATTAAGATGGTAATACACCCTAAATTCATCTATGGATTGAATGCAATTCTTGTCAGAATCTCAGCTGACTTCTTTGTAGAAATTGACAAGCTGATTCTAAAACTCATATGGATTTTCAAGGAACCATAAATAGCCAAAACAATCATGGAAAAAGAAGAACAAAGTAGAGTAGTCACGCTTCCCAATTTCAAAATTTACTACAAAGCAATGGTAACAAAGACAGTGTGGTATTGACTTAAGGAGAGACATATAGAACGATGGAATAGAGTTGAGAGTCCAGAAATAAACCTATGTGTCATGTTCAACTGATTTTCAACGAAGGTGCCAAGATCATTCAATAGGAAAAGAATAGTCTTTTCAACAACTGATGCTTGGACAACTGGATATCCGCATGCAAAACAATGAAGTTGGACCCTTACTTCATACCATACACAAAAATTAACTTGAAATGGGTCAAAGACCTAAATGTAAGAGCAAAAACTTATAAAACTCTTAGAAGGAAATATAGGGGTAAATCTTTATGACCTTGGGTTTGACAAGGTATTATTAGATTTGACACCAAAAGCATGAGCAACAAAAGAAAAAATAGACATATTGAATTTATCAAAATTTAAAACTTTTGCATTTTGAAAGACACTATCAAGAAAGTGAAAAGATAACCCACAGAATGGGAGAAATTACTTGCAAATCATACCTCTGATAAAGAATTCATATCCAGAGTATATTTAAAAAACTCTTACAACTCAACAATCAAAAGACAAATAACCCAATTTTAAAATGGGCTTGAATGGACATTTTCCCAAAGAAGATAGACAGATGGCCAATAAGCACACAAAAACTTGTTCTAAATCATTAGTCATTGGGGAATGCAAATCAAAACCACAGTGAGGTACCACTTCACACTCACTAGGATGGTTATAATCAAAAAGTCAGATGATAGTAAGTGTTGGTGATACTGTAGAGAAATTGGAAACCTCACACACTGCTGGTGGGAATGTAAAATGATGCAGCCTCTTTGGAAAACAGTCTGGCTCTTCCTCAAATGGTTAAAAATAAATTCACCATACAACCCAGCAATTCTACTCCTAGGTGTGTGTGTATGTATGTGTGTGTATAAATATATATATATTCCCAAGAGAAATGAAATTTCCACATAAAAATTTTTATATGAATGTTTACAGAAACACTATTCATAATAGCCAAAATGTGGAAACAACTCAAAAAGCTATCAGCTGATGAATATATAAACAAAACATGGCATATGCGTACAATGGAATAATTTCAGGCATAAAAACGAATGAAGTACTGATCCGTGCTACAGTGAGAGTGAGCCTTGAAATGTTATGCTAAGTAAAGAAACTGGGCCACAAAAGACCACATATTAAATGATTCCATTTGTATGAAATGTCCAGGATAGGCAAATCTATAGAGACAAAAGTAAATTAGTGGTTGCTTAGGATTTGGAGGTTGGGGGAACCAGGGGTCCTAGCTAAAGAGTGTATGGTGTCTGAGGTGTTGAAAACTTTCTACAATTGACTGGGGTGATAGTTGCACATATATTAAAAACCATTGAATAATATACTTTAAATGGGTGAATTGTATGATATATGAATTATATCTCCATAAAGCTGTTTTTAAAAACTCATTGCAGAGGCCCAGAGTTTGGCTGTGAACACATTCTTGACAGTGTTGTACAGTCAAGTCCAAATTTCCCTCTTGTAAGGACCTACCTTCCCCTAGATGGCCTCTATTGCATCTTCCCTCCTGGTCAGAAGACATCAGCAGGAAGGACCTGGCTATGGAGCCAGATACTAGGCTGCTTCTTGAATGGAGTGAGGAAAAGGAAGACTAACATTTTTTGAGCACCTACTATGGGCCAGCACATTCCAAGCCAGTGAGCAGGAAGCCTGCCATTATAGTCCCTTCACTGAAAAGTTTTCATAGTCTGGGATACTAATCCTTTTTGTGTCCCCAGTGTCTGGCATGGTGCTTGGCATTCAGAAGGTGCTCAATAAATATTAAGTAGACATTTGGGCAGTAAGGCTGCTGTTACACAAAAGACGTGTTAAAATTCAGATTATAAAGAACTAAATATAAATTCTTCATGTAGATGCACGGTAAACAATGAAAAAAATCTAACTAAAACATTTATTCTGTTTATTAAATATTTTAAATCCAAATTAAATATGCCTATGGAAGTCTGATAGTCTAAGGTAGAGAATGCAGATAATTCACCAATCTGCACTACAGCTGGAAAATAGAGATGCAGATGGAATATTGTTCTCCTATGACAACATGTGGAAATGGGGAACAAGGGAATATGGACCTTATTGGTTTAAAAACTGCTGACAACCATGGGTGAGATCAAAGGTAATAAAAGCCAGCTTCTGGGCTATGATCCAAATGAATTCATCAGAAAGTAAAACCGACTTGAGAGAGCGTCAAGCAATAGCCCTCCACCCAGCAAAGGATGTGACAGTGATTCCAAAGGCGGCCAGGTGGACAGCCATGGAAACAGACCACTAAGCCCCAGCCGTGGTCCTACACAGCCTGTAGCTCCCAGGAAGCCTGGGAGTGATTAGCACGTCCAGGTGCACACATCAGGGTGCCATTCAGAATTGACGAGATGGATCTGCTCAAACCCGATTAACACAGCATTTTCCTCACCTTTATAAATAGGGGTGCTGACACTTACATCATACCTGAGTGTAAAAATGACTGATACAATGAAGGCCATCATCATTCAACCACAGGACTGAAAAGGACCTTCACAGAGCACCCGGCTCAGCATTTCCCCGAGTGTTAAAATGTGTCAACAGTATGGAGGTTCCTTAAAAAACTAAAAATAGAACTACCATATGACCCAGCAATCCCACTACGGGGCATACACCCTGAGAAAACCATAATTCAAAAAGAGACATGTACCAAAATGTTCACTGCAGCTCTATTTACAATAGCCAGGACATGGAAGCAACCTAAGTGTCCATCATAGGATGAATGGATAAAGAAGATGTGGCACATATATACAATGGAATATTACTCAGCCATAAAAAGAAACGAAATTGAGTTATTTGTAGTGAGGTGGATGGAGTTAGAGTCTGTCATACAGAGTGAAGTAAGTCAGAAAGAGAAAAACAAATACAGTATGCTAACACATATATATGGAATCAAAGGAAAAAAAAAAAAAGGTCATGAAGAACCTAGTGGCAAGACGGGAATAAAGACACAGACCTACTAGAGAATGGACTTGAGGATATGGGGAGGGGGAAGGGTAAGATGTGACAAAGAGAGAGAGTGGCATGGACATATATACACTACCAAACGTAAAATAGATAGCTAGTGGGAAGCAACCGCATAGCACAGGGAGATAGCTCTGTGCTTTGTGACCACCTACAGGGGTGGGATAGGGAGGGTGGGAGCGAGGGAGATGCAAGAGGGAAGAGATATGGGAACATATGTATATGTATAACTGATTCACTTTGTTATAAAGCAGAAACTAACACAACATTGTAAAGCAATTATACTCCAATAAAGATGTTAAAAAAAAAGTGTCCCGCTGGCCCAGCAGGGGATGATTCTTGGTGGTACTTAGGTGTATTAGTTTCCTAAGGCTGCAGAAATTACCACAGATTTGGTGACTTAAAACAACAGAAATATATTCTCTCTCACTTCTGGAGGCTACAAGTCTGAAATCAAGGTGTTGTCAGGGCCATGCTCTCTGCAGTTTCTAGAAGATCCTTTTTTGCCTCTACCTGCTTCTGGTGATACTCAATGATCTGTGGTGTTTCTTGGCTGCAGACACACCACTCTAATCTCTGCCTCTGTGGTCACATGGCATTCTCCCTTTGTGTCTGTGTCTGTGTCCAAATTTCCCTCTTGTAAGGACATTAGTCGTTGGATTAGCGCCCGTAATCCAGTGTGACCTCAACTTGATTACCTCTGCAAAGACCCTATTTCCAAAGAAGGTCCCTTTCACAGGTACCTGCGGTTAGGACTTGAACATGTATCTTTTTGGAAGACACAAAAACAGGTGAACGTTATTTTATTATAGTCATATATTTTAGTGCACAGCAATAAAATATAGTTAGCTTATCAAACTATGATTTCACTGATAAGGTATCACTGCTTAAGATGACTAAAGGCTACGGTTAAAAGAAATGAATCCATTTAAAGGAATATCTTGAGTAAACACTTCTATAGGTTTTAGTCAGACATAGCAAAAATTGTGAAGGTGGTAAATTAATGGTGGAATGCCTTGAGCTTGCCCCAAATTCTCTTTTCAGGCAGGGTGGTATTTGGAGCGGAAAATAAAGTAAATAACTGAGCCTCTTATTTAAAAGCTTCCCAAAAGAGATCTTACAATCTCCTCACAGTTAGGTCATTGTGCCACAAACCTCATTGCCTGAAACTTCTTCCTTACACCTAATCCCAATTCCTCTTGCTTCAGTTAAAATGATGACTGCTGGGTACCTACCCTTTATACTATTAAAACCATTAAGTCATCCAACATACAGGTAAGATGAATTTAATAAAGTGTGGCTCGTGAATTCTTTGTTACCCAAAACCACTATTTAAAGTTGGTAAAAAAAAAAAAAAAAGGACCAAATCTCCTTGGAGAGAGAACTACACTTTTCAAGCAGTTTTGTGGCTGACTGGTGAGTGAACACCAGATGGGGCCAGCAGACCTGGGATCATCTGTGGAGAGTGCCCTGCGTGGATCTGATTCCTGCACACAGACTTGTGGTAAACCACAGGGCTGACAGATTAAGACGTTCCCAGTCTTTCTTCCTGGATTCTTAGAAAATCACTTCTCATCTGAAATGAGCTACCTTGTCACCCTGGCACCTCTCACTAAACAAGAGGATCCAGCCCAGCCTCTATTTAAGGCCGTTTCATCGCTGTGCGCACCAGCTCAGCAAAGCAGGGTAAACAAGAGGCATTTTATGTGCTTCTCTTCTATAACCTCCTGCCTCTATCCAAGACACTAAGGATGCCACTTATAAATCATTAAATCTTTCCTCCAGAAAAAGGATTAATCTGCTTTCATACGATCACAAGAGCATGCTTAAATAGAAAGGCACAGACACAAATGGCACATTCAAAGAAGGCTGCCACGTTTTCAAGGTTTGGTGTCTTAGGAACATTCAAAAGAGGCTAACGTGCCTTTTTCACCATAGCTAATCTGCTTGTGGACTATGGTTTCCCCAGCTGCTACGTATAAAGCCTGCCCATTAGGCTAAAAAATACTCTAGAAGACTTCAAACCCACTCAAGCCTCAAAGGACACCCCTTTGCTCCTGAACCTGAACCAGGTCTAAGCCTCCTTGTTTGGAGAACAAAGGTCTAGGGTCTGAGTCAGGAGTGTGTGGACTCCTCCCTCCACCCACACCCCTGCAGAGGCCTGGGGGATGCCCAGCACAGCCCATCCTGCTGCAGTTCTGGAGGGTCAGCTGAGCACCTGGAAAGTGCAGAAACTCCAAAGAGAAGCAGGAAGAGGCAGAGGGACAGGAAGGAGAAAGCCAATAGCCAGAGAGAGAAAGAGAAAGTCCCAAAGCAGCGACAGCGGCCCGGGGAGGAAAGAGGGGCCCACATGGATGAGACTCCAGACCTGCTGACGGAGGTTTAGTTCAGGGGGTGTTGGCCCCTTTTCAGGTAGGACACAAGAGCCAACTGCTCACAGTTAAGTGAGCTTGGACTATTTAATTTATTTAAAGAATTTTAAAAGGCACTTTACTTGGATTCTCTAACCAAATGAAGCCCTGAAAAGCGACAACACCACCGTCTGCAAAATTATTCTCAAGTAATCTCTCTGCGTGCAATAATACCCCTACATCCCAGAGTCTCAGACACTGTTCTTCCCAGCACTAAACAGTTCTCTCTCTCTCTCATACACACACACACTCACCTTCCACTCCCCTTTCCTCACATCAGTCGCAACTTCCCAGCTGAAGGAGCAGCTGCACAGAGTGAACCCTTTCTGCAATCAGCTCTGCCACCTTCCCCCAGGCTGAAAGCCATTGCCTCTCCTGGGATTGATTGCCAGCAGGTCTGCCCAGCCCAGCAGGCCACGTGACCCTGCCCAGGCTGACAAGAAGGTCAGACCACTGGACCAGTGTCCAGAGGGCTCCGTGTGTGAGCGCCTTGGCTCTGCTGTTTAAAGAGATAGCGGCACCACGGGTCCCTAGCCCTGAACCCCCGATGAGAAAGGAAGTAACAGAGTCGGCCTGATAACACCGCCACGTGAATAACCGTGCAATAACTATTCCCCTCTGCTTAATCAGGTGCCACCACCTAAGGAGCACAGCCAGTGAGTTCTGGAATGCAGGGAAAGAGACCTGCAAGGAGAGAAGCAGAAAGAGGAAGGCGGGCAGGAGGGAGAAGGGCCAGGAGACACTAGCAGGTCCCCGTAGAGCAGCCCCTCCCCTGCTCAGAGCCGGACCTGGGCTTCACTTCCTACCTGGAGTGGCCCGGTCTCCGCCACCAGGCAGCCGCACGCACGCTTCTCGCCAGCACCGCCGCCAGCGCCCAGCGCGTGCTCGGCTGTGGCCGGCAGGGAGGCCCTCGGCGGGACTCCTCGGTGTCCGAAACCAGCAGATCTCCTCTCTGCCCTCCCGCCGCCTTTCACTGCGGTTCTCGTGGAGGTCTGCAGGTTTCCTTCACTCCGGCTCGGTCCCGCCCCTTGTTCTGGCTCAGATAAGCTCATCACGTTCTCCCTTAGGGCCCCCTGTGGCCTCTTGTCCCAGCCTTCCTGGTTCAAAGGGCACCAGGCCACACCACCTATGAGGCTTAGCCTTTCGTTCGCTTCAATTAAATTTTCCATTAGCTTGGTCTCTGGCCAGTACAGATTTTCTCTTCAAGCTCGTCTCTAAGTTCAGATCACTCAGCCCTCAGAATCAACCTTATAACTCCCCTTGGGTCCATTTAAGTACATTTATATTTTCCCCCTGACACCTGAACTTCTTTAGTCCTTTCCAATGTTGCTGGTTTGCCTGAGACTTTGTGTTTAAGATTTCCTCTTGTGGAAATTTTGCCCGAAGGCAATTTTGCCCAGTGTCAGCCGTTTGAGAATAGTGAATGCCCTTTCAGTCTCCAGAGGGGAGCAGGTTCCCTAACCACCATCTCTGTGGTCTTTTCTTTGCGGCTTTGCCAAGCCTCTACCCCGAGGCTTAAGGGAATGAATTCCCAGAAGGCGGGGGAGGGTGAGAGTGTGGGACCTCCCACGGTCAAGCTCTGTTTCCTCAATAGCCCCCGCTCTTTTTGGTCTTTTATAGAACTCTGGGGAAATTTAAAGTGACCCTTAATCAGGAAAATGTTGGAGTCCCTGGACTAGAGAACACCATATAACTTTTGGTTCTAAATGGACATCCTAATTTTTAGGAAGGCTTTCCTGTATTTCTCAAGTGGGTGAAGCAGGCTGCCATGTTGTGAGAAGCTCTGTGGAGAGGCCTATATGGCAAGGAACCAATGGCTTGTGGGACATGGAATCCTGCCAACAACCATATGAATGAGCTAGGAAGTAGATCCTGCCCTAGTTGAACTCTGGGATGCTTGCAGCCTTGTGAAAGACCCAGAGCCAGGGGACCATGTTAAGCTGCACCTGAATTCCTGAGTCACAGAAACTGTGAGATAATAAATGTTATTTTAAGCCACTAAGTTTTGGGGTAATTTGTCACACAGCAATAGATAAATAATACAGGTGGGAAAGGGGAATTTGTTTCATTCCTCTTGACTCTGCATATCTAGGTTGGAAGTTGTAACTATTAATTCGGTAGCAGCTAGGATGTATCTGCTATAGAATATCTAATTCTCTGTCAGGAAGTTTATGGGATTTTTTTTTTTTTTCCAAAATCCAAGGGTTTGCTACTTATGTCTGAGACCCAGAAACTACCAACTAATAGGAGAAAGCTCATGGAGTTTATCTTAGAAGGCTACTGGTTTCCAAAGTTGCTTCAATTCCTCTTGGCATGGTTTGCCAATTTAACCCTAGTTCTGATGCACGGTCAGTAGATACTGGTGTGGATAACCTGCAGATATTACCTTAGGACCCACCACAGGGGCTCAGGGTATTAGTCCAGAGGAGCAGCCCAAAGGATAGAGAATCCAATTACAGCTCCTCTGGGCCCTGGAGATTTTGGGATGGCCAAATCTCATATACTTGATCCTTTGTTTCCATCAGTCCTTGTGCTTTCTGTGTTCTGATGTATAAACCAGAGACCTTGGTCACCATCTCCTTGGATCTCCTTAGAGACCTTGCCCATTCTCTACGTCTACTCTTCCATCAAGGCAGGAGCCTCTTTGGACAGGCCTGCCAGAGACACAGAGGGCCTTCCGCACCTGACTCAGCTGTCCCCAGCATCGTCCCCAGTTCAAGAGTGGCTCATGGGGGATTGATGGGTAGGGGTGTCACATGAAGGACAGTTTCATGGAACAAAGGGGAAGATTTCCAGTAGATTTCTTTATTTGAAGAGAGGCATGGGGCAGGGGCAGGGGTGTCTTTCAGAGAATTCCTGAGACCAGCCTTGTAGGAAGAAAGAGCTCATACCGCCTATTTTTTGGCAGCCTCTTTTTCTCCTCCACACTCCCTCCTAGAAGGAGCTCTCCCAAACAGTAGAAAGCCTACTGGGGATTTACCACCATCATCATTCTGCTCCTCAAGTCTTTGGTGTTGGCATCTTTAATCCACAAAATGACTTTATTTGTGATCTTGGACAAGAGGAGCGTTATCTTCATTTCTTTTTGTTTCATTTTAATGTGTATACTTTCTATTAAAATATTACCAAATTGGTCACCATGATTCAATAGTAGCCTATTTATCCCATATTTAAAGTACCTTGGGAGGTTCCAACAACTTAATTGTAACATTCATTCATTCATTCATTCATTCATTTAACCAATAATTATTGAATCCTTGTGCTTCCTCAATATCTACAGGATTCAAAAGAGAACCAAAGCATTACAGCGCAAAGGGATCCAATAAATTACTGAGCATTGTGAAAATCTATTTCAAATTCTACAAAACCCAGTGTTTTCCTTAGTGGTTACATTTTTCCTTTTTAGCTCAATGTTTTAAAATAGGTACAGATATTATACTTTAATGAATGATATCACTGAAAGGATGATAAATAGCTTTTCCTAAATGAACTCCTATTGGCACACAGGCAGAGCTAAGATCAGGAATTCTACACTGGCAAACACTCCCTATTCCATGCTGTAAGAGCTCTGGCTGGGCTTCTCCTGGACCTATCTGTCCGAAAATATAGGAAGGCCTTTTATATTTGCTGCCGAACTTGTGAACATTCTTCTTTTCACCTTTCCATCAAAACTTTCTGCAAAGATTCTTAAGAACTGAGCTTGACACTGATACTTTGTTCTCCTTCCAAATGACCCCCTTTGCAATGCATGGCTTGAGAACCTGATGGCTCATTTTGTTCACATGGCCCGTGGCTATGACAGGGTGAACATAGCTCTGCAATATTCTAATCATTGGCCTGCACACGCCTTCCTTCATTTCTTTTTTTCCCCCATCATTTCATATATTATTTAAAATACCAGGTCAAACAACACCTAGTGTCGGTGGAGTAGGCCACTTTGTGTGGGTTTTGTAGGGATGAGAAAGTTCTCCTGGTGCCTAGGATGATAGGCTCTGCCTGTCCTGTGGAGGTCGTCTAGCAACGATGTAGCTAGGGCACAAGGATAAGGATGAGACGCTCCTTGGGGCCAAGATATTAACCAGAAGGAGAAAAGATAATTGATGTCCCTGGAGTGCAGTTTCTGCCTAGATTTTGCTAAGTGGGCATTTGTGTTTGTTTTGTTCTTTTACATCTTTTCTAGAAGAAGTGACACAGGGGTACCACAAGCCACTTGTGAACATCCATTTTGTGTGGTCAGGCTTCTGAGCCAGGGAACAGGACACACACACACCCCAGCAAGTGTTGGGTAATGGGGCCCTACCGATAGGCTTGGGAGGAAAAGCAAAGGGCCAGGGAGGAGAAGACCTAGGCTCACCTTCCACCCTGATGCTGCCTTTCTGTGTGGCTCTGAACAAGTGGCCTCAGCTCTGCAGGTATCACACGTAGAGGGAGCTCAGAAAATGTTTACCAACTGATCATATGGATAGTTCTGTATAATGGAACTCATGCCACTTGATAAGCTCTATTTCCTTTTAGAAATAAACAACCTTTTGGAAAGAGAGATATTCTCTGGATAGTCATTCTCTGTAGAGCTATTACATTAGACAAATTTGTAGTTTAACAAGGAAGCAGATTTGATTTCTAGATGCTGGGTATGAAGGTTCAACCATTCAACCACAGCAGAATGTACCGTGCGTGTCTGTTACTCCAGTAGTCTTCTGGTGCCTGGCTCCAAGACCACCAGCCAAGGAAGAAAACATCAAGTCTCAAGAATAAATGTCCTTTCTCATCTCCCACCCCCACCGTCTGTGTATCAAAAAAAGCTACTCAACAAAAAGTAAACAATTTGTTCCCATCATGTCAAACCTTCAAAAGGCAGGAAACCAATCACTAAACTAGATCTTGCAAAAGAGTTCAGCTATCACATTTGTGGTTTCCAGAGAAGATCTCCCCAACGCTTCGTGAGCAGACAGTTTGTTCTGTTGTGTCGCATAGAATTCGAAACAGTAAATATTTACTGTGGACTTGTTATGTCTCAGGCTCTGCTGGGGACTGCACGTCCCTGCCCTCAAGTCTACCTAGCAGGGAGATGAGGTCTGGACCCAGATTCTAGCAGTATAAGGCAGGGAGGGTATGTAAACAAGGGTCTGAGAGAATAGATCCCTAGGGTCTTCTAGGAATTCAGGGAAGCTTAGAGGGCAACAGAGACCCTGCTGCCGGTGGTGGTCAGGCCGCACCGAGAAATTTGCCCGTCATCATTCTTTCCTTTCTTTTACTCTCTTCCCCAGCACTGCAAACCTCCTCTTTCTCACCTGGATTTGCACATGTGCCACCTTGCCTGACGACTCTGCCCCCTCACGCCCCTCTCTTCTTCTCCAGCCCACAGACACCTCCATGGGGCACCAGATCATCCTCAGCAGCAATGCTTTTACAGGTTTGGCACCATCCTAGCACAGATAGACTTATTTTACTGAAAACCTGAAATAAATTTACCTCTGGGAGCAGGACTCCGTCAGCACACACTTTCTTGTTCAAAGTGTGGTCCCCAACCAGCAGCAGCACGGACATCACCTGGGAGCCTGTTAGAAACCAGACTCTCAGGCCCCACTCCAGCCCTCCTGAGCCAGAATCCACATTTTATCAAGATGCCCGGGTGGTACCAGAGCATATTAAAGTTTGAGAAGCACTGGCTAAAGCGTACTTATAATTGAGACCTTTTTTTTTCAACATTCAAAGATAAGGTAAAATTTCCCCATGATCATCTCAGGACTTCTGACAGAACCACAAATGTTATCAATCCATGTTTTTGCTTCCACTCTCCTAAAGCATCCAGGGAACTGCTCTTCTCTGAAAACATGAACATTTGGCTGTCAGTTAATAGATTTGGAGGAAAATGACTAAAATTCTTGGTCTCAAGCCAAGAACTCTACCTTCCAGACTGAATTCAGGCAGCTGAGTGGGTCTGAAGCCCGGTTTTCCCTGAATGCAGGAGAAACATCATTTGGTGACAAGAGTGTATCTTTCAAAGGTCTGAGGAAGAGATTTGGAAGAAGCCCTCTCTCTGCTCTAATGTGAGCCCTTCTGTCTTGGTATCCTCATCTTCCCCTTTGGGGGACCCCTCCCCAGGGCTCCTGGGGCCTCTCATCTCCTGCTGTCCGCGGCCTTCCTCTGCCACCTCCAGCCGTGACTCTCAGCTTGGAAGGGACCAGAGAGGACATCTTGCTCTTACTCCTCTGGGCTGCCAGAGTTCACCCTAATGGCCCTGACACGTGGACATCTGCACTTGGCACCAGTAATGAGGAGATCTCTCCATCCAAGCAGCTCCTTCTACTGCTGAATGGCTTTGACTTTTCAAAGTTCTTTACAATGTCAACCCCACCTGACTCCTGAGGGAGCTGTCTTCTGAGAGTTCCACCTGGTTAGTCAGCTGCCAAGTCCTCTACGTGGGAAAGTATTCCTGAAACCCAGGCTTCTCCAACTTTAGCGTGTCTTCAAAACACCTGGGATCTGTTGTGAAGGAGTGAGGGAGGGCCACTGAGCTTTTCCTTTCTCAGGTTATGAAAGTGCTCCTGACCAGAGTTTGAGTGGCAAGACGTGAGGTTTAATTAAATCTATCTTCAGGGCCACAGAGAACAGATCCACATGACCTGCTGTCATATCCTGGAACAGAAAATTTTGTCTTCCCCAAATCATCCATTTCTTTATATAGTTCCTTATGTGTCATGGCTTTGCATTTTCTTATTGTCTGATTAACTGTCTTTTGGAAATGTCCTAATGAGTGTTGACAAACCCTCTAACTGTGTGGCACCAAACCTGGAACACTCCAGCTTTGACTGAACAACCTTGGGGCAGACCAGGATCTGATTCAAATGAGTTCAAGACTGTACGATCTTGTTTAGGAACGACGTGGTCCTATGGATGGATATGAAGCCTAAAATCAATGAAGACCTCCATCCCTTCACTTATAAATGCACCTGCCTTTCTTGCCACAGTCATGGGAAAGTGGGTAATAAACTAATTCCTCATCCAAGGTAATAATAACTTGATATGTTATCCTTTAAGGGAACTTTGACAAGGCAATCCTAAAGAAGCAATGTCTTAGTCTAAAGGCAAACTCTTTAGTGGTGTCATCCTAGGCCCCATGGCAGACGGGTAGGAGAGATGTGTGCCAGGGGGCTGCTCAAAGCTTACCGTGCCGTAGCTGCTTCCTCCACCCTCCCTGGGGCCCCAGACACAAGAAACACACAGCGCTTGGTTCTGTAGCACCCAGGGCACGGGGAACAATTTCCACAAGAACTGGAGCAATTCAGTTTTTCAAAGCAGCCACAGGCTAGGGAAGGGCTCATGAAGACAACTGGAGTCATTACTTCCAAAGCCAAGCCAACTAAGAAAGAAACCAGCTTGCAGGCAGAAATACCGGCCTCAGCCAAGGGAAGAAGTGAGGCGGCTACACTACACTTTTCCCAGGAGAAAGACAGGAACTTCACTCAGCATGGTGAGCTTGGAAGGAGAAAGGATAAGGTGGAAACCAAGGCAAAGGTTTCCTCAATGATCACTTAAGGAAAGCTGAAGGGGGGTTCCTGGGGCAGGAAGTTAAAATGAAACTATTTTAGTTTCAGTTTTGCTGAAGCTGCAAGACAATAGCCTCCCCATACCAGAGTGAAGTGTGGAGATCTAGCAGAAAGAGGTGGTGGGAAGCCAGTTTTACATGTGTAGATGACCACCCACATGCAGCCTGCAAAAGAAATTGTAGAGGTTGAAAAGCAGGTTGAATAGAAGATGAACTGTGGAGAGAACTGCCCCATGTGTTCCAAGGGCTTCAGTGTGGCCGTGTGTATAGCTTGATATCTGTCCCTGGAGCTCAAGAGACACAATGGATTATTGCTTGATTTCCATGAGAAGCCAAAAAGTCTGGCTGCTGTGATGGCAGGACAAAGGAGAGGTGCCTGCTGAGATCAGCCTGCACGCCCTGAGTTTGTTTGGGCAAAGGATGTTTCTAAGGGACCAGATGCAGGCCATCAGAAGAGAGATCTGAAGTGAGATTATCTTAGGTCCTTTCCATAGGACTGTCTGGAGGCACAAGGGGGCCTCAGCAGAAAGAAGCTAGAGATGTACCCACGGATGCCTTGAGGCTGTGGGAAGAATTGTAAGTGACCAGCCAGAGAAGAGTTACCTTTGTCCACGTCAAGGAACGTGCAGATGAGAGATGGTAGGATCACCAAAGGACCCATGCAAGAGCCCACAGGGTGCAGAATCAGCTTGAAACACCTGCCAGAACCAGGGAGCCTGATGCCAGCTCACAGTGGGATTAGTCAAGTAAAAACTCTCCTACCTCTTGCCTCTCCTCCTTCCCTCACTCTGATCAGGAAGGATTGGGAATCATTATTAGTTAGATAAGGAAGGGGCAAAAACATAGGGTTGGGCAGGAGGTGGAGAGAAGCCAACCATGCCCTCCTTTACTGCTGCAGGCAACTGGCCTGAAGCAGGGCTGAGCTGGGAATGGGGAGTAGTTCCATCTTCGAGTGAAATTTAAAGTTTGATGATCACACTGACCTGGGCATATTAATTATTTATTAGAGAATGTTTTGTTATCTGAAAGGAGCCAGAAAAGTCACGAGATTTGCCCTAAATTTCATCCATGGACAGGGAAGAAGTGGTCTCACAGGAGACTTTCATTTAAAGGAGAATGGGAGACATGAATTATGTGGCTTTATGATTATGTCCATGGGTCATTGCTTGTTCAATGTAACAATGACTTTAGGGTGTGCGAAGTGAAATCAGATCATCATCTGCTATTTTCATTGCAAGAGTCACTGTAAGATACGTTAGCTTTACAATATGTTTCTGAGTCAACTAAGGTTTACAGGAGAGGCCAGATTCATAGACTGTCAGAACCAGAACATTATACATGAGCAACTCAGCCCATCGTTTCACACAGGAAACTGAGGCCCAGAGACATGAGAAGACTCTCCCAAGCTCACACATACAGAGGCATCAAGAAAAACACAGAAGTATATAGCATCTGCTCACACAGACTATATTTAATTAGGTACATTTCTTTGTAAAGGCCAGATTTCTTCCTGTTTCCCAGGTCTCTGAGAGTTTAAAGTAAAATTGTAGACAAGGCTCTTGACAGGATGTGAGAAAATCTACGCTTAGAATCTAACTTTATCCTTCCCTGATGTCCTCCTAGGCTTAAAACATAGCCACTCCTATTATAAGTATCCTTTTGTTGAATGCTCTAAGCCTGTCTGTGAGCACGTACCTGAAAATGTAAGTTTTTCATTATTCATACTGGTCACTCAATACCTCAAAAACTTTCCTAAGCTCACAAACGTATTTGCCTTATTCCAAGACAGGGTCTCACATGGTGCTTGGAACAGAAAAGGGTTCAGCAAGTGTTTGCAGAATGACATAACGGCTAGATTCCATTTCACTGTCTATGTGTTCTTTATGTATCAACAACACTGCTTCCAGAGAAAGAAAAAAAGGCAACATGCCTGTTCATCCTTGGGAACCTGGAATCTAGAACCTGGACTCATGTTCAACTCCTTGCAAATCCATAACTCAGGGCCGCTAAGTGGGGAAGGAAGGAGCTGCCCATTGGGCAGACAACGGTGTGGCAAGTATGCCCATGTGGCCTTGCTGCCCTTCCCACTGGCCAGTTCCCTATGCTGAGCTATTCTGGGGCTGGTGATACAAAAGGCATTCAGCCCCTGGGTCACTTTCTATCCTGTGATGAGAGAGAAACACTCTCACTGGAGGACATATGTGATTTATGGGCGGGTCAAATTCCTGCCACATTAGACACTCTGTTACACATTTTATTGACCTGGATAGGAATCTGAGGCCCCCAGACAGGACCAACATAATCAATTCTTTAGCCCTTGTTTCTTCAGGATTTCTTTGTTCCTGAGGCTAGTAGTCCTTCAATTACTCAACGATGATGAATAAATGCCCAAGAGACTTAATTAGAAGAGAGGAAAAAAAATCACTCATTGCATGTGATGCGGTCTCATTGTCTAAATTCTAATAACATAGGCCTAGAAGCTATAATGTCAGCTCTCAGTAGCTGGAGCCATCTCTTCCCACTGCAGCCTGGGCAGGGACCGTCGGGGTGTCCTTGGTCCTGGTCAGCCTTGACTGTTCCCCGGGTGCCCAGAGGAGCAGCCTGTGAGCTTCCAGCAGCAGAGCTCCCAGGAGCCCCCTCAGTGGCAGCCTCACCTGCCCCGGGAGGGCGGACACACCTGGAACCACCTGCAGGCCCAGGAAGACAGACGGGCAAACCCTACCTGACTCCATCCTGTCTTCCTGGCTCTCAGGGGCTTCCTCGGAGGCGCTGGTGCCCCTGGGGAACGGCTGGTGGCTGAAGAGGTCATCACACAGGAGGCTTCGGCACAGCTTGGCAAGAAAGCGGAGGACGTACCCAATGCTGTTCACCACGGGCAGACTCCGCAGGTGCTGCTTCCCATCAAAGGAGGCGGAGACTGCAAGAGCACAGAGACAGCGACTCAGAGCGGGACTCTGGGAAAGCCGTCAGCCCGTCAGCCCTGGGGAAGAGGTTTTGGTTTGTTCAGTTTTGTTTTGTTTTTAACTAAGCTGTATTTGGATTTCACCTGTTTTTTCACTAATGTCCTATTTCAGTTCCAGGATCTCATTCAGGAGACCACATCGGGTGTAGCTGTTGTGTGAGCACGGTCTCCTCGGGTCTGTGACTGTTTCACAGTCTTTTCTTGTTTTTCATGATCTCGACAGTCTTGAAGAGTACTGGTCAGGTATTTTGTAAAACGTCCCTCGATCTGGTTTGTCTGATGTTTTTCTTATGATTTTACTGGGGTTATGGGTTTTTGAGGAGGAAGACCACAGAGGCAGTGGGGGGTGGTACATGATAGCCACAGTTCATCACTGGGATGTTAACCTTTATCTCCTGGCCAAGACAGTGTTTGCCACATTTCTCCCCTGTATTCTTCGTATTCTGTTCCTGGGAAATAAGTCACAAGGTCCTACCCACAGTTAAGGGCAGTGGAGGGATTAAGCTTTACCTCCTGGAGAGGGAAGAGTCTCTATATCATTTGGAATTCTTCTATAAAGGAAGACTTGTCCCATTTCCTCCATTTATTTATTTGTTTATTCATTAATATCAGTGCAGACTCAATATATTTATTCTGGGGGAATTCCCTGGCAGTCCAGTGGTTGGGACTCAGCGCTCTCACTGCCGAGGGCCTGGGTTCGGTCCCTGGTTGGGGAACTAAGACCCCACAGGCCACGTGGTGCGGCCAAAAATAATAAATAAATAAAAGTTAAAAATATATATATTTATTTTGTATTGTGGGTTGTCCAATACTATATTATGTATCTTATTGCTAAATTATTCCAATTTTTGTCTTTGGCATCTTTCAGATTGACTCCTGTGTCCCTATGACATACCCTCATTTTTTTTAAGCAACTCTAGATAGATAGATCTAGATCAATAGGTAGGTCTAGATAGATACATCTAGATCTAGACATATAGGTATATTCAAATAAACCTGAGTTCATATTGAGGTCCTCAACTCTAACGCAGCACCACAGTGTTCAGGGTGCATTCAGCCTTCTGGGGAGGAGTCTTTATAAAAGAACAATAATGTCTCCACAGTGATGCTAGATCAAACTCAGTTTCTCTAGGGTGATCAGAATTTAGAAGAAACACCTGGTTCTTCCAGCCCAGAGCATGTTTCTTTCTGTAACCCCCCTCACAGCCCTCTGCTGCTGCATGAAGCTCGCACAGCAGCCCCAGGGTGCAGAACACGTGAGAAGATCCCCAGCAGGACATTCTGCTCCCACCCGGGCTCTGCCCTCAGCACCAGCACCTGGAGGGCAGCCTGGATCCTTATACTATATCTCTCAAAGGCTAGCACACTGTAAGGGCTGCGGCAGGGCGACCAGAGCTAGTTTTGATTTCAGAACTAAAAAACAAACAACAAAAAAACTCCGCACCCATTTAAATTAGAAATCAAAACAATCTATTTCTTTTGTGTAACTTTTTATAGTTTGACAAGAGCTTTCACACCTATCACCTCATTTAGGCCTTCTGACTGTCCTGTGAGGACAGTGGAGAAAAAGTTATGACTCCATAATACGGATGAGGAAACTGAGGAGAAGGCCTAGAGTGGTTTTTTCCAGCTCATGAGGCCTGTAAGTGGCACTTGCCTGTCACTTTAATACTCCAGGTGACTCAGATTAGGAGAGCCAGCAAAGAGCTGCTTAGATGCTCAGTAAGGGGGTCATCCTGGCCACTCGAACACTCTGGAAATTCCCTCTTAGGTGGGCACTGCTGCTTGCCTCTGATACCTTGAAAGAGTAGGTGTGCTGGAAACTGAACCCACAGCAGGAAGGTCTGGGTCATCAGGCCTGTGCCATAAATCAGTGTGTATACATTCCCAGAGGTGCCTGGATGGTCACGTAGTAGGAAAATTCCACCTCCTGGAAGCAGACATGGAATTTGTGAGATCACAAAATCTACCCCTCTGGGAGAGTGTGACTAAGGCAGAGCATCCCAACAGGTGTGCTAGGAATGGGTCATGGGTACTGAGATACTATTCCCCCTCAGCCTTTGGGGTGGCCCAAGGCCCAGCCACAGCAGGTTAAATTCCCTTAGCACATGGTACCAGCACCAGTGTCACCATTTTCTACATGTTGTGCCATGGGGATGTTTAGAAAGCAGTGCCCTAAGGATCAGGTTCTAGGTGGAGAGTGGGAGAGTCTGACTATTCCTCCTTGAGTCCCTCCCTAAACCACCTTGGGGCTATTGCCACCTTGCTGGGCTGCCACATCACCATCAGAAACGTGAAAGCCCACCTTGCCACCTCACAACCTCAAGGCGGTGGCATGAGGAGGCCCCTCAGCGCTACTGCATTCTCCATGACTAAGTCCTCAGCTCTGGCCTTCCTGGGAATCCCTCAGCCAAGGGAAACTTGGCAGGGCTCTGCCCGCTCATGCATTGGTGCCAGGCACTGCAGAGCCTCCTCCCCAGCACTGAGGCCCCTGAGGCCACAGAAAAGCTGAGCAGGAGAGCAGGGAGAACGGGGTCAGCTCTCCCAGCTTGGGGGGCAGGGGCCACAAAGAACTCAGACGGGATTCGCTCAAGAGTGGGGACACACGGTACAGGAGGAGCTTTCTCTTAGCACTGGGTCTGTGTCTTGAGCCCTGCTGTTTAGCCAGGAAAAGGACAAGGCCTTCAACCTCAGAGGGCAGCCCAGGATCAAGAACCTGGCTCTCAGACAGAAACCAGGAGAAGAACAGCCAAGGAGCTCTCAGAGGCCTAACAGCAGGACTCTCCTCCTGGCCTCCCTTGGTGCAGTACTTCTTTGTCCTGTCTCTGCCCACATCTGCTGAAGTCTCTTAAAAGTCACCCTGGGTCAGACACATGCACCCAGACCTTGCCAAGTTCTATTTTAATCAATTACCAGCAAGTCAGACCCAGCTTCCTGCTCAGAGGGAGCTCCAGAAGGAGGGCTGAATCAATCAGAGCTGGTGAAGCTATGTTGGAAAATCTCCCCATCTGCAAGCCCTCGGGATCAATCTGGAGTTAAATAAAACACTTATGCTTTGGTTTTTCAGGACGCAGCCACGTTAAAGGCCCCTCTCCCCGACCCTTTCTTAGCCAGCCAGCAAGGTCACCTGCGCTGCCCCGTGGCTGGGGTATTGTATCCCTTTTCCCTGGTGATACGGAGGCTGTGTCTATGATGCTGGGCCAGAGAAGACACCAGGCTGTCCCCTTGGAGTCAAAGCATCTTGCAAAGGCCTGGAGCTCCAGGGCTTAAGGGCAGGTGGTGACAACCACTGTGCATGTGGAGAGTCTCGGGTAAGACAGACAGAGCCTCTGCGGGGAAACATATGAAGGGGGCAGAGCTCCCAATTTTGCCTCAGACTTGTGGTGACAGTTTCCACTCCCTCTGGATGCTGTTGGGTCAGGGTGGAAACTGGAGGAGGGTGGTGACAATGGGAGATGGGATTGACCCTGAAGGCTCTTGTTTAAAAAAAAAAAATGTCCTGTGAGATGGGGTTTAGACCATGAACTTTCCCCACTTCCCTGCATGGTGTTAAGGAATAAAGGAATAAAGCAGAGGAAGGGAGAATAAATAGTGACAAGGGCTGATGTGTTAGATATGTGGTCAGGGAAGGGCTTTTTGATAAGGTGGCATTTGAGTAGGAATCTGAAGGAACTCCAGGAGCAAGTCATGTGGACAGTTGGGGAAAGAGCATTCCAGAAAGAGAGAACAGCAGGTGCAAAGGCCCTGAGGCAGGAGGAGCATGGTTGGAGGACACAGGAATGAAGCCACTGTGGCCAGAGCAGAGTTTGGGACTCAATAGAAGTGCCCAGGAGATCAAGGAAGTTCCCAGGACCAGGTCACATAGGACCTGGGGGCCCCTGTAAGGATGTGGGCTTTTTCTCAGAGTGACATGGGAGCCATTGAGGGTTTGGAGAAAAGGAGGGGCATGATCTGACTTAGATTTTGAAAGAACCAGAATTGTGAAAGGATTCTGGATATATTTTGAAGTTGATTCTGAAAGGATTCTGGATATATTCTGCAGTTAGAACAATAGGATTTATTGATGGGTTGGAAGTGGGAGGTGAAAAAGGCAAGTCAAGGGAGAGGATTCAGATGTCCAGTCTTCTTATCCAGATCTGGAAGTATCTTCTCCTCAAGCCCCAAGAGACACCTTCGGCACACAGGCTCATTTAAGGACCCTGGAGCCCAGAAGATGGGGAACAGACCCTGGCCACAGTCCCCTAAGCCTGATTACAGCTATTTTCCTCTTTGGAGACACACCCACGGCCCTCCTCATACAGCCTGCTCCAGGGCTTTACCTGACACCATCTCACCACCGTAGCCCTGCTTGACCAGGGAGAAGACCAGCTTCTGCTGGTGGGCACAGTCGATGCACGCTTGCACGGCCTGCTGCAGGACAGCCGACGGCCTCTCGGGCCCAAAGTGCTCGGGGAGCTGCTGTACCTTCCTCCTCTCCAGGTACGGCCCTGCGTTGGCTTGCTTGTTGATGTAGAGGCAGACTGTGGAAACAGACCCACAAAGCCCTCAGCATCGAAGCACATCAGGCCAGGGGTGGCTCCCGTGCACACTGTGGATGCCTCAGCCATGCCCCCTTGGCCCTGGTCTTGGGAAAGCAAAGGCCAAAGTGGGACCAGTTCTTCCCAACTTAAGAAGTAAAAGAGGCAATAGAGTCAATCACCTCCAGCTGCCAGGGCTTGCTCTCAGAAAGGCCTCCTGGTTGGGAAGAAATAGGCATGTCCCCTCCGATGTACTCAAATCTGAATTGTAGACAATTATGGACAATTGTGGACCATGTATATAAATGTATTTATGTGCTGGGAACATACACAAAATCTTCCCTTCTCCTCCCAGGAAGCTATCAAGCTATATATAATGTTTGCCATTTTTTTGGTTAACCTTCAGTAATTAAAAAAAATCAACATGTTGCTAATTACTCCAAAGACTATATATTCGATGAAATTCTAAAGAGAATTCTGTTTACAATCTCAGGATAATGAACACTCAGCAGTCCATTTAGGTGAGCCCAACCAATGGTCCCCACACTTTTAAACTAATATACCCCATTGGTAAAAGAATTTTTAGCACATGCCCCAACATGTGTTTATTTATTTATAGATTATATACATTCTCAACTGTATTAATGTATTACATACATTTTAAAGATGTAACCAAAAAATAGAAAATTTTAAAGGATGAGATAAAAAGAAATATTAATAGTAGGTGTCATATTTTCTTCCACATGTTAATGACTCCTCTTATGTCTCCCCCTCCCCCCAGCCCAGGTATGAGCATCTTACCCTCGGGGCCACTAGTGCAAAGGAGTGTTAAAAAGGGACTTTAAGAGGAGACCAATATGACTTTGGAAGGATTAAACAGTAACAACAAAGTTGAAGAAAATTAGTTTTTATTGAGCACCTACTATATTCCAGGCACTGTATATCCTTTATCTTGTTTGATTCTCAAGATAAGCCTGAGAATTAAATATTATTACTTCCTCTACTAAAGAAGAAACTGAAGTTAAAAGTGGTTAGTGGCTGCTCAGAAAGTGTAATTAATGGTGCAATAGGGATTTTAACCAACGTCTTTCTGATGTCATGGCCTGTGCTCTTTTCACTCTACCAGGCTTCCTTCTTCGACTAATCCCACATGATTAAGGAAAATCTAATTGCTAAGGGACCTTCATGCCAGGCAGTGTGCTAGGCCCTACAGAGAAAATCTACACAATCCCTGACTTCAGAGAACTTAGGGCCCAGAAGGGGAGACAGACCTACTCAGAGAATCACAGGAAGTGATGTGGGACCTTGGCTGTGAGAAACATTAGGGAGATGCTAGGAGAGCCTGTCTTGGGAACTTTGGCAGGAAAGTCAGTGAAGGGTTTCTGGAGGGAGGTACCTGAGCTGAGGTACAAGGGAGGAATAGGTTGACCCCAGAGGAAAGATCATTCCAGAAGAAGGAAAGAGAATATGTTACGATCCTATGGTGGGCCCTAAAGACTAAGAGCAGGGCCTTGTTGGCCATACTACAAAATTTGGTCTTTACCTAACAGCATCAGGAGGGCACTGAGGGGTTTAAGGGGGATGGGGCTGGGGATGGTTTGTGATGAGGGGGACCTATGGATGTGTATGTGTATGTGTGTGTGTGTGTGTACGTTTTGTGTGTGTGTGTGTGAGAGAGAGAGAGAGACAGAGAGACACCATCCGACTGCTGTTACTCTTAAGATGGAACTGTTGGTTGGTGGATGCCCCATGAGAGAGACTGGCCCGAGCTCCACCCTGAACTGGATTGGAAGGCACTGGGTGGGATTGAGGGGCATTAGGATCCTTAGGAGATCTGGAAGTACAAACACAGGGATAGAAACTCTTCAAGGTGAGCAGGCTCGCTGTTGCTGCAAAGTTAACGTGGCTCTGAAGATAAAAGTCTGGGCCGCCAACCACTCTTTCGAGCCTCCACCCACCCACAGCAACCAGCTGAACCCAAGATGCATTGAAAATCAATTTTAAATAATCCAAGCTGTGAGACACTAAACTCCTGTTCTCAGAGAATTTGGTCATCCTATCTACTGTCCAACTGACACACTGAATCCTTCATTTGAGCGACCTCAGTGGCAGCTCTCTAGTTCACAAAGTAACTTTAGCTGGCGGGGAGGCCATCCCAGCCTTGGAGTTCATTCGCCTCACCTACCTGTGAGAGCCTGTGGCGCTGCCAAGCTGGGTATGGTGGCTGCATCCTGAGGGATGGAGCTGAGGTCCGGCTCCGGCGTGCTCCGCGGGGGTGAGAGGGCTAAAGGCGTCATGAGAACCCGAGACTTGAGCTGCAAGAGAGAACCCAGGGAGTCAATGAAAATCTGGAGATGCTCTCTACACTTTCCCAGGATCCTTCCTGGGCTCAGTTAACCACTGCTACTCTGTCATTCTTCCACACCTTTCTATTGTGCAGCTTTGGGGGCTGAACTTCAGATTCGAGTTTGGCTCACACCCAGAGGTCAGCTCTTCACCCCGTCCTTACAGTGGAGCCACCCAGGAAATGACTGTGTCAGGCAGCGGGTGTGGGACACACAGAGGTGTGAGGAATTGCAGCCTATAAGCCTCCTGAGTGCAGGATGCAGGGTGGGGGACAGTTCCCAGCCTGACCCCTGTGCTCCTGAGGTTCCTGTGGACAGGTCTTTCCTGACAGCCACCCAGTGACCAATCCAGAAGCTTTGCTCACTCTGCTGAGTTTTCTGTTCACAAAGATCACTGGGTCCTGCTAGAAGAGACAGCAGGAGCCATTCTTCCAAAAGGTGACATGCTTCTCAGGGTTTATTTCCTGCAGTGGAGACCATCAAAGGCTGATGCTGATGTTGGTGGTCCATGGACCACACTTTGAGTAGCAAGGGTGGACATTCTGTTGTTAATGTATATGCAATCCCCATCCATATCCTAACTTGATTCCTGGATTTTTAGGATGTAATAATAATAGTAGTCACGGAGAAATAGTATTCCTACTGCTAGTTATCCAACCATTCTACATTCATTCATTTAAGTCATACCAGTGTTTAAGGGAAAAACATTCCAGTGAATGAGAATACCAACGGCAAAGGTCCTGAGGCAGAGCATGCCTGGAGTGTTTGTGCAACATTAAGGAGGCAAGAGTGAGATTGGAGAGGTGGTAAAACCACAGGGCTTTGCAAGGCACTGTAAGTTCTTTGACTTTTGCTCTGAGCTCTTCTGAGCAGAGAAACTACAGAATCTAAACAGACATTTTTAACAATCTTTCTGACTGTTGTGTTGAGAAGAGATGAAAGGAGCAAAAGTGAGAGGACCACTAATCTACAGTAGATGAGCGACAATAGTAGGTTGGATCAGGGTGAGAGCAGTGGAGGTGAAGAGAAGGGGACATATTCTGGACAGATTTTGAAGGTGGAACCAGAAGGACGTTCTGACACACTGGACGTAGTGTGTGAGAGAAAAAGAAAGAAGTCAAGGATGACTCCGAGGGTTTGGGCCAGGGAGTTTTCAGGTGGGGGAAGGAGGAGGGGAGAGTGGAGACAACGAGGGAAGGTCAGGGGTTGATTTTGGACATGTCAGGTTTAAGATGCTTAGATCCAAGAAGAGATGGTAAGTAGGCAGGTACGTATACTGGACTATGGAGTTCTGGGGGAAAGTCTAAACGGAGATCTAATTTTGGAATCGTAAGTAGTGAGTTGATATTTAAGGCCATGATAATGAATGAATCATCAGAGAATTGAGGGTAGGTGGAGAAGAGGAGGATCCATTCATTGATCCCTGAAAGACTCCAACATGAAGAAGTCAGAGAGAGAGGGGTGACCAGCAAAAGAAACCAGGAACTACATCCAGTGGGGTAGAAAGAAGAGCAGGAGAGCGTGGCACTGTGGGGAAAGATGGAGAAAGTGTCTCATGGAGAAGAGAGTGACCAACCATGTCAAATGCTCGGTCAGACAAGGAGGACCAGAAGTGGCCACGTAGCAACTTTTTGACAAGAGAGGCTGTGGTGCAGTAGGTGGGATGAGAACCTGATTGGAATAAGCTTAAGAAATAGTGGGAAGAGAGGCACTGGATCAGGAAGTAAAGCCAACTCTTACAAGGAGTCTTGTCTTAAAAAGGAGTGGCCAATTAGCCATAGCAGCAGGAAAAGTAGGACTGAAAGATTTTTGCTCCATAATGAGATACCACCTCACACCCATTAGGATGGCTACTATAAAAAAAAAAAAAATTAAAAATAACACATGTTGATGAGGATGTGGAGAAACTGCAACCCTTGTGCACTATTGGTGGGAATGTAAAATGGTGCATTCCTCAAAAAATTAAAAATAGAATTACTCAGAAATTCCACTTCTAAAAGAATTAAAAGCAGTGTCTCCAAGAGATATTTGTACACTCATGTTCATAGCAGTATTATTCATAATGGTCATTGTGGAAGCAACTACAAATGTCCATCAGCAGATGAATGGATAAACAAAATGTGGTATATACATACAAGGAAATATTATTCAACCTTAAAAAGGAAGAAAATTCTGACACATGCTACGACATGGATGAAACTTGAGGACATTATGCTAAGTGAAATAAGCCAGGTACAAAAAGACAACTACTGTATGAGTCCACTTATATGAGGGACCTAGAGTAGTCAAATGCACTTAAACAGAAAGAATGGTGGCTGCTAAGGGATGGAGGGAGGGGGAAAGGGAGAGCCGTTGCTTAATGAGTATAGAGTTTCAGTTTTGCAAGGTGAAGACGTTCTGGAAGGTGGATGCACAGCGACGTGAATATACTTAAACTACTGTACTGTACACTTAGAAATGGTTATGATGATAAATTTTATGCCATGTGGTTTTTATCACAATTACTTTAAAAAAATTTTTTTTTAATTTATTTATTTTATTTTTATTTTTGGCTGCATTGGGTCTTCGTTGCTGCACACGGGCTTTCTTTAGTCTCGGCGAGCGGAGGCTACTCTTCATTGCGGTGCGCGGGCTTCTCATTGCGGTGGCTTCTCTTGTTGTGGAGCACGGGCTCTAGGCACGCGGGCTTCAGTAGTTGCGGCAGGTGGGCTCAGTAGTTGTGGCTCTTGGGCTCTAGAGCATAGTCTCAGTAGTTGTGGTGCACAGGCTCAGTTGCTCCACAGCATGTGGGATCTTCCCGCACCAGGGCTCAAACCCATGTCCCCTGCATTGGCAGGTGGATTCTTAACCACTGCGTCACCAGGGAAGCCCTATTTTTTTAAATTTTTATAAGATTTTTTGTTGTTGTTTCTGAGAAGGGGGAAATATGTTCTAATGCTGGTGGAAATAGCCCAGTAGAGAGGAAAAAATTGATGATACAGGGGAGTGTGTGGAGAACTGCTGGCATTGAGACTCTGAACAGGTGAGAGAGGATGAGATTTAATGAACTGGGCTATGGCCTTAGAAAGAAACAAGGACTTTTCATCTACTGCAGTAGGAAGGAAGGAGGAATATGAGGCTCTGGGTTTGAGTGGATGTGGAGGTGGGAGCTTACAGAAGGCCTTTTGCAGTGGCTTCTAATTGCTCAGTGATGCTGGAAGCTGTGTGTGAGGGTGGAGGAGGGTGGGTTAATGAACTAGGAGGGTGGGAGGCCGTGGGGGGGAATGGAATGTGGTTGCTGAGCAGCATTGAGGGCACAGTGGGATGTGTGGAAATGAATTTAAATTAATTGAAATGAATTTAAAAGGAGACAGGCCAAAAGTGAGCATGTTGGCTACACAAGGCTGTATGTGTGCAGAGTCTGGGGCTCTTGCTAGAGATCCTGTGTTAATCAGAAGCAGCAATTAACAATAGATAGTTCATCTTAATTTGAGCTTAGCATTTGAAAAAATTAAAAGGCTCATCATGTAGCAATACCATACTAAGTATTATAAAAATAATTTAAAAGAAACTTCAGTGGTGGGACAGAGTAGGTGGGAAAACTCCTGTGACTCAGTCACCATGACTATGGCAGGGTTTCCTCATCTGCCAAGTGTGAAGAGGGCTGCGGCCACCCTGCCTGTTCTCCCAGGTCATGCACCAAGGGTTCCCCTGGTGGTCTCTCTAGGAATGGTATCTCTAGGAAGGTACAGCTTGTGATGGAGAGGCTGGTGGTGACAGTCTCCAAGGACTGTGGGCAGCAGGCTCTGGAAGAACCTTGGCTAAATCCTCCTTTACAGGCTTAAAGCCCTTCAATGCCCAACATACAGATAACGATGTTGGTGGGGGAAAATAAACAGGATTAGTAAGTCGTCATTTTCCCCCCTGTGTTCTTTAAGTAAATGACACAAAGATCCGTGTGATCCTTCCCAAGAAAAATGACAATGATGATGAGGAGGAGGAGGAGGATGACGGCAGCTAAGACTTAGATAGCAGACACTGTTTACTGTTCATGTAAACTTCATAATGACCCTAACTTTAATACTTGCTCACTATTTTAATATTTATTAGAGGGGGATCTGTCCATTGAACCCAACTCCAAAGAAATAATATAGTTGGCTGTTACCTCTGCCCATAATTTCTGCCCAGGTGAAGCAATTAAAGGGATTAGAATAAGTCAGCTGGTTTCAGGAAAAACCTTACATATTCATTCAACCTGTAAAACAACTTCTGGGACTTTTGAACAAAGAAGGAATCTCATGCAACTGTGGGTGGTATATGACTTTTAAAAAATATTCTTTCGGTAAGAGGATAAATCATCAGTAGGAATATCCTTTGACTCAGCATTCTGAAATTTCTATCTCATTGCTTAATATAAAGAATGAATCAAAAGTAAGCTAACCTAGAAAAGGGAGAGGGGTAGGTCATAGGGACACGGGAGTCAACTGAAAGAGCTTTCAATGGCCAAACCTGGAGCAACATGAACAACAGATAAAGAAGGTAGTAGTGGATTATAATTTAAAGTATACAGTGAATATCCATGACTCCATACTCACATAAATGAGTGACTGACTAAATAAATACATGGGGAGAATAGACAGATCTCCCATGTATAAAAATTCCAAATATTTTATTGTGGAGTATAACTCCTCCTCCTTAAGTGTGGGCCACACATAGTGACTTCCTTCCAAAGAGGACAGTATGGGAATGGGGGGAAAAGTAACTTTACAGTGGATAAACTGGTCAAACAACACCTCAGCCAGGGGATCCAGATCACCATCCACAGTGATAAATCATGTCGATAGTTCACACCCTTGATATGACGTGATGGGAATGGCACCTTACCTCTGAGATCTTCTTTCCAAAAATCCATGACTCCCTTCTAATCATGGGATAAACTTCAAAAAACCCAAGTTGCAGAACATTTTATAGAATACTTGACCAATACTCCTCAAAACTGCCAATGTCATCAAAAACAAGAAAAGTCTAAGAAATTTTCACAGCCCAGAGGAGCCTAAGGAGACATGATGACTAAATGTGATGAGGTATCCTGGATGGATTCTCAAACAAAATAGGGAAAAACTAATGAATTTCAATAAAATATGGACCTTATTTAACAATAATGTATTATTATTGGTTCACTAGCTGTGACAAATGTACCATAATAATGTAAGACGTTAACAATAGGAGGAACTAGGTGTTGGGTATATGAGAATCCTCTGTATATTTGCAACCCTTCTCTAAACCTAAAACTGTTCTAATATATAGTTTATTTTAAAAATATTCAAAACAGAATCTGGCAGAATAAACTGCGTAAAATAAAGAGGAAGGAGGGAGGAGAGGCCTCTTTCTTGGCTGCATAAGACTGGAAGAAGATTTGCTGCCCAGGATGCCTTGCTCTGACATGCAGGAGCTAATCCTTGGCCTTCAAAGCCAACAGCCCTGTACGGATGCTGGCAAAGTTGACACCTTTACCTGAAATTCAAAACCTCAATCAAATGGGTATGGCGACTCCTCATCCAGGGCATGGTTGCCAATGGCTGTGCTTTGCCTTCTTAAAGCATCATGGTGGGATGAAGCAGAGGGGTAGAGGCGGCCCCTGCCAGCTGGAGTCTCACCAAAGGGGCTGGGGAAGCTGGGATCAGCTCATCTTTCTTTTCCATTCACAGATCCAAAATATGGGCCTGGAGAGTTTCTTGCTCCTGCTGTCTTCAGGGGAAGACCTTCTCTAAGACATTTGCTAGAAAATCACTACAAAGAGTTGGGAGGGGATTTGTCTGCAAACTGAGATGTATGGCCAGGGCACACCAAAGAAGAAGGGATCAGCTGATGTAAAATTCAAGTATTTTTCTAGAAATATGCAAGTGTGGAGAAACAGAAGTACTGACTAAAGAGTATTTCTTAGACTGACAACAAGAGGTTGGTAAATGAAGGATACAGAATGTGGTTGGGGGAGTATAAAGATGTGTAGAGCCTGCCTGCACATCAGCAGAGGATGAAGCAGCAAAGCAAAACTAAAGTAAGTTCAGGATAGCAGTGGGCACATACAATGGAGCACTAGCTTTTGAGTCTGGGTTCAAAGCCCAGCTTAGTCACTCACTAACCCTGTCCTAAGTCTCGCTACTTAGCCTTTCAGAGCCTACCTTTCCTCATCTGTAAGGTAAGGATAACAGCACCTTCTCACAAGGATGTGACAAGAATGAAGTGTAAACATTTAGTATAGGGCTACTGCAAAGTGAGAACTCAATAAGTGTTTCTGATCATTATTGCTGCTAGTATTGTAATTTTATTATTAGAAATTCCAGAAATACAAATGAGTTCCAAGTTTCTTGTTCATGTAGCCATGGCAGGAAAGGGAAATTGCCCATCTTTCTTCTAGGACCCATCTACATTTTCTACACTTACCCACTTGGGATCACATCTTCCCAAATCTTTGAAGACCCACCCTCCTACCTTACACATTGCACATGATCCCCTTTAAGAAATGTTCCCAGTACGTTAAGTATTGCTTAGGCAAGAGCTGCCCTTTCCAAGTTGTATCATTTAAGCTAAGTCTAAAAAGGGAAAAAAATTCATTCCATGAGGCAGTCATTTACTCAAAAAATATTTATTGAGCATCTACTGTGTGCAGGAAACTGTTGTAGGTGCTGAGGATACATCTGTAAATGGGGGAGATAAGGTCATTGTTCTTGATGAGGTAATATCAAAGTGGAGGAAACAAATAAGAAACACAACAAAAATGTCAAATTGTGATAAGTACTACTCTGAGAAGTAAAATATGGGGATGTGATAAAAAGGGACCAGGTGACTAGGGTAGGCTGATAAGGAGGTGACACCTACATCAAGACCTGAATGACAAGAGGGAGACTGAGGGCTTCCCTGGTGGCTCAGTGGTTAAGAATCCGCCTGCCAATGCAGGGGACACAGGTTCGAGCCCTGGTGTGGGAAGATCCCACATGCTGCGGAGCAACTAAGCCCGTGCGCCACAACTACTGAGCCTGCACTCTAGAGCCCACGAGCCACAACTACTGATCCTGCATGCCACAACTACTACTGAAGTCCATGCACCTACAGCCCATGCTCTGCAACAAGAGAAGCCACCGCAATGAGAAGCCCGCGCACCGCAACGAAGAGTAGCCCCCGCTCGCCACAACTAGAGAAAGCCTACACGCAGCAACAAAGACCCAATGTGGCCAAAAATTAAATAAATAAAATAAATAAATTTATTAAAAAAAAAAAAGAGAGAGAGGCTAAGGAAAGAACTTTCGAAGGAGACAGAGTGGTCAGTGTAAGCCTCCTAAAGCTTGGCTTCTTCAAAGAACCAGGAAGCCAGAGTGGCTGGAATTATGAGCAAGAGGCAGAAGGATGCAAGATGAGGTTAGCTAGGTGATCAGGGCCCAATCATGAGGGCTTTCTAAGTCAGTGTTGTAGATTGAATCGTGTCCCTCTCAAAAAAGACATGTTCAAGTCCTAACTCCCAGTACCTGTGAATGGGACTTGACTTGGAAATAGGGTATTTGCAGATGTAATCAAGTTAAGATGAGGCCATACTGGATTAGAGTGGGCCCTAATGCCAATGACTGGTGTCCTTATAAGAAGAGGGAAATTTGGACACAGACACAAACACACAGGGAGAATCCCATGTGACAATGGAGGCAGAAATTGGAGTGATATGTCTACAACCAAGGAACACCAAGGATTGCAGGCAACCACTAGAAGCTAGGAAGAGTCAAGGAAGGATCCTACCCTAGAACCTTCAGAGAGAGCATGGCCCTTCCAACACCTTGATTTTGGACTTCCAGCCTCCAGAACTGTTGTTTTAAGACACCCAGTTTGTGGTACTTTGTTATAGCACTCCTAGTAAATAAATACAGTCAGATTAAAAAGTTTGGATTTTATGCTAAGAGTTATGGAAACAATCAGAGAATTTTAAGCAGAGAAAGACACAACCCAGTTTTTATTTTATAAAATTAAGTATGGCTGCTATACAGAGAATGGATGGGGAGAGGCAAAATAGAGAAAAGAATACTAGTGAGGAGGTTATCATATGGTCCAGGCAAGAGGCATAGGTGGTTGAACTAGGGTGAAAGTAGTGAAGACAGAAAGAATTGGTTGGATTCAGGTGTACTTTGGAGGTGAAATTAAGGTGATTAGAGAGAGAAAGTGCAAAATCAAAGATAACTTCTAGATTTATTCACATAAACTTTGTTTTGATAGTATATTTTTATTACATTAGTTTAAAACATTAGCATTTTACTTGTTGCTCATTTAGTTAACTTTGGGGAAGCCATAATATTGGCTTGTGTCTAAGGTTCAAAACATTCCTCCTCTAATACTCAAGCAGTAAAACTTCAGAATATGACAGGAAACATTCTATGCGGAACTTCTGGGAGAGGACGTGAAAAAGAAGTCGAGCATCCACATTTCCTCATCTGGGAAATGAACACTGAGAACTGACATGATTTCACATTGCCCAATGAGCTGCAGGGAGTGGTGAGAACACAGGACTCAGAGAGGGCTGGTGTTCTAATCCTCGTTCTGCCCCTGACTCACATGGGACTCTGAGCAACCCATTCAATGCCTCTGGGCTTCATCTTCCAAAGCCATTAATGCGGGTAGGGTTGTTGGCTTTTTTTTTTTTTTTTTGGCCTTGCCACTCAGCATACGGGATCTTAGTTCCCGGACCAGGGATCGAACCCGTGCCCCCTGCAGTGGAAGCACGGAGTCTTAACCACTGGACCACCTGCGAAATCTCAGCTTGTTGGTTTCTAAGTTCTATTCCAACTCGTAATGTTGTGTATGTACCTTGCATTAGACTATTTCTGAAAATGTTAAAGAGCTTGAGATAAAACCAGTGTCAGTGCCATATTTTGAATGTTGATTAGAAGAAATGTGGCATCCTAAATTTCTTTGGAGTTTTGTTTCTGGGAATATAGAAAACTATGTTATTTGGATCAACTGAAAACAACTACCAACAATGGATAAAATGTAAGATTAGTAAAAGTATGGAGGAGCTAACAATATATAAAGGATAATTGGGCCCAAATATAGGTGAAATCTAGGCCTTGGAATTACCATGGATCAGGGCTCACCCAAAGGGCTACAACCTCAGGGTAAGGGTAAGCTAGCTGTAAACTTGTCCTGCCCTACCCCGCCCATACCTGACTCTAAGGAAAGTTGCTTTGACACTGGGGGAGGGGGTATGCAGAATCCCTGGGAAGATATTGCCACAAGCCAGAGCTCACACAGATTTGCAGCTCAAATTCACAGAACTTGGGCAACCAAGAAAACTTCAGGCTGTGAAGTTAGTTTAAAAATTACCCAATCTGGCAGTGCTCCCAGGTTACCTGGAAAAACAAACACAAATCATCTCTGGAGAAAGGTCTCAAAGAAGTCCCCAAAATAATTTTTCAAAGTCAGTGAATAACACAGCCCAAACACACAAGGAAGCAAGGAACCAAAGCAAGAATGGGCAATAAAAACACACAGCAGTAAAATCCCAGAAACGGGGCTTCTCTGGTGGCACAGTGGTTAAGAATCCGCCTGCCAGTACAGGGGACACGGGTTCAAGCCCTGGTCTGGGAAGATCCTACATCCCGTGGAGCAACTAAGCCTGTGCGCCACAACTACTGAAGCCCGTGTGCGACTAGAGCCTGTGTTCCACAATAAGAGAAGTCACCACTTCTTTCTTCTTATGAGAAGCCCACGCACCACAACGAAGAGTAGCCTCTGCTCGCCACAACTAGAGAAAGCCCGCGCACAGCAACAAAGACCCAACGCAGCCAAAAATAAATAAATAAAATTAAATAGATAAAATAAAATACTTGGGCTTCCCTGGTGGCACAGTGGTTGAGAATCTGCCTGCCAATGCAGGGGACACGGGTTCGAGCCCTGGTCTGGGAAGATCCCACATGCCGCGGAGCAACTAAGCCCGTGTGCCACAACTACTGAGCCTGTGCGTCTGGAGCCTGTGCTCCGCAACAAGAGAGGCCACGATAGTGAGAGGCCCGCGCACCGCGATGAAGAGTGGCCCCCGCTTGCCACAACTAGAGAAAGCCCTCGCACAGAAACGAAGACCCAACACAGCCATAAAAATAAATAAAATTAAAAAAAAAAAAAGAAATGACTACTTGTTGAATTTCCATACAATATCAAAAAAATAACCACAATTATCTGAAAAGGCTATTAAAGTATGTTTCCTTTAAAAAAAAATACTTAAGATATTTCAATTATCAGACTTAGATTCTAAAAGCAAGTGTGATACTATGTATAAAGATATAAAGAACAAGTTTGAAAATATCTCTGGAGAACAGAAAACTATAAAAAATAGCATAGCAAAATTGTAAAAGAACCAAATTTAACTTCTATACAATAACTAAAATTAAAAACCACATAAACAGATTTAACAGCATACTAAATATAGCTAAAGAAAGAATTAGTGTGCCAGAAGATATGTCAGAAGAAATTCACCAAAAAGTAGCATAGAGACAAATAGATAAAAACTATTGAGGGAAGTTTAAAAGACAATGCGAATATGAGAAGTTTTAACATTAGAGTTTCAGAAGGAATGGAACAGAGGTTATATTTGAAAAGATAATGGCTAAGAATTTTCCAGATCTGATGAAAGTTCTAATCCACAGATTCAGGAAGCCCAACAAACTCTAAATAAGATGAATAAAAAAGAAATCCACAGGTAGACACAACAGAATGAAATTGTAGAACACCGAAGACAAAGAAAAAAATCTTAAAATCAGCTTAAAAATACAAAACCTGCCAGGGAACACTCACATAAGCCAGATGGAGAGCTGAGTTCTTTACAACAATGGGCCCCAGAAGATAAATGGAATAATACCTTCAATGTGCTGCAAGGAAAATAACAACCTAGAATTCTACACCCAGGAAAAATATTTTTTTCCAAAAGTGAAGATGAAATAAAAGTACTTCCAGACAACAAAAGCGAAGAGAATTCATCACTAGAGGATCTGTATTAAAGGGACTTCTAAAAGATGTACTACAGGAAATGGAAAGTGATTTCAGGTAGAATGTATGATATGCAAAAAGAAATGAAGAATTTTTTTAAGTGGTAAATAAGCAGGTGAATCTAAATGAAAATAACTGTACAAAACAAAAATAATTGTTTTGAGGGATTAAAAAAGCAAAAAAGAATTAAGATGTGTGACGACAGTTATACTGAAGTGGGGAGATAAATGGAGTTAAAGTGTCCTAAGGTCCTTGTATGATCTAGGAAGAAGCAAAGGTAAGGTTAACTTTAGAAAACTCTAGTACATAAGCATGCTGTAATTTCTAGAGCAATCAGTAATACAATAGAAAACATAGTGCTTAAACTTCAAGAAGTAGAAAAGAAAGAATTATATGCTTAAAAATCCAAAAGAAGGCAGGAAAGACAGGTAAAAGGAACATAGAATGAGTGAGACAAATAGAATACAGAAAATAAGACATAGATTTACACCCAAATTTATCAATAATTACTTTAAATATAAATGGACTAAATGTCTAGTTACAAGATAAAGATTATTATACTGGATGCTATGGATTAAAATGTGTCTCCCCACCAAAAGATGTTGAAGTCCTAACCCCCAGTACCTGTGAATGTGACCTTATTGGGAAATAGGGTCTTTGCAGATGACCAAGTTAAGATAAGCTCATTAGAGTGGGCCCTGATCCAATATGACTGTGTCCTCATAAAAAGGGGAAATTTGGACACACAGACAAACATGTACAGAGGGAAGACAATGTGAAGACCCAGGGAGAATGCCATCCACAAGCCAAAGAACACCGGAGGCCCCCCAAAGCTAAGAGAGAGGCGTGCAGCAACAGATCCTCCCACCCAGCCCTCAGAAGGAACCAACCTGGCTGATCTTGATCTCAGATTTCCAGCCTACAGAACTGTGAGACAATAAATTTCTGTTGTTCCATCGACAGATGAATAGATAAAGAAGACGTGGTATATATACACAATAGAATATTACCCAGCCATAAAAAAGAATGAAATAATGCCTTTTGCAGCAACATGGATGGACCTAAAGGTTATTATACTAAGTGAAGTAAATCAAAGACAAATATCATATGATATCACTTATATGTGGAATCTAAAAAAATGATACAAATGAAGTTATTCACAAAACAGAAATAGACTCACAGACATAGAAAATAAACTTATGGTTACCAAAGGAGAAAGGAGGGGGGGATAAATTAGGAGTTTGGAATTAACAGATACACACTACTATATAAAAAATAGATTAACAACAAGGACCTACTATATAGTACAGGGAACTATATTCCATATCTTATAATAACCTATAATGGGAAAGAATCTGAAAAAGAATATACATATTCAGTAATACATATATATCTAACATGTATATATATATATTAAGTGATATATATGTATATCTAACATGAAATTAATACAACATTGTAAATCAACTATTTCAATAAAAATAAAATTTTTAAAAAATTTGCACTGTTTAAGCCACCCAGTTTGTTGTATTGTGTTACAGCAGCCCTAGGAAACTGATATACCAGATTTTATTTTTTAAAAATCATGTTTTCTCTCCCTTCCTTCCTCTCCCACGCCATTGGAGGATAGCTTTGTCCACGTCCCTGCCCATAGCTTTCCCTGGGGGCACATTGCTCCTTTAGGCTCATCTTTCTTCACACAAAACTCCCTCAGGGTTCTGCGGAGATTCAGGGAGCAGGGTTAGGGAAAATTGAATACCTCACCGTGTTTAACCTTAGACTTTAGTCTAAAAAACTTGCCTGTTGGAAATGCAAATCAGCTCCAACAACAAGAAGTTTGTGGCCAATGGCCTAATTCCATTCCGAGGAGTCAGCCTGTTTCTGGGTTTACCCACACCTTTTTCTCCTTTCCCTTGGGAGAGATTAAACATGCAAAGGATGGAGGGGCCAGTATCCTTTGGCCTTGTTTACATTTCTCTTACTCCTTAGCATAAGTGAAAATACCAACTAACATTTATATCTGAGTTACATCAGAATGCTGGTCAGGAAACATTCACCAGATACCACTGCCCCAGACCTACTGCTTAGCCTCACCCCTGACCATTGCTCCAGCCCTGGGGTGAGGGCGTTGGAGAGCGGGGGTGGTCACAGAAAACCCCAGGAGAGACAGTTCCCAGCTCTAGGGTTAGTGTGCACGGAGGCAGAGGCGGAGGTGGTGCTACCATTCTGCCTGGGTGGGGCTGAGAAGAATGGGTTAATTTCCTCTTGACAGAGGGCAGCCGAGAGAGGAGACAGTGAAGCCGTGAAGCCCATACTCCGTGAGTACCAGGAGACAGAAGGAAGAAAAAGGAAAACAAAAATAACCATCATTGGATAAAGCGGGATGCAGAAAAACAGATCCATCCATGTGAAGTATTTAATGAATGTCGACTCTGCCCTGTGACTCCAACAATCTTTAGTAGAGACCACACATTTCAAGGAACGCTTGCTGTGATGGAGTTTCTTACAGAAACTGGCGAGGGAGCCAAGTTCTACGCACCAGCAGGTGTGGGGTCAGCCCTGAAGATGACAGTGGGGATATGGAACATACACTTACAGGCATCCTGCGCATAGCAGAGCTCAGAGCAGTGGGGAGGTGGAGCAGCTTATATTGGTTCAAAAGAGGTGATTGTTAAATTTTCAGGAATATTGCAAGTTGTTTGTTAAACACAGCAATTATTAAAAATTAAAGTGCATACACTTACAGAGTATTAATTTTTAAAATATATTAAGAACAAAGGTAATAGATACTCAAAACTCATCACTTTCTAATTATTTTACTGTTGCATCTGTGTGGAAATACAGTACAAGAGTGATACTGCAGCACATCTTTTACCAACTCCACTTTCAGGAAAGTCACATTGGTGCCTTGAAACTGGCCATGTTGGCAATATTTACACCTTGGAAATTGGCAAATGCTACAAATAGGGCTGGATTTACTGTTTTGTTGACTTATAGGCTTAAGAGAGTGATGGAGAAAATATTAAAAATGCAAATTAAACTTAAAAGTGTGTCTTGTCTGTAGCCATTACACAGCGAATAGAATGAAAAAACAAATATTTTTTGTTTTCACAAACTATTATCCAATTCAGCAAAGAAGTCAACCACATCCTTGACAAATGAGTGAAATTCCAACATACAACTTCACTGTTTACATTTCTCTCACTCCTTAACATAAGTGAAAATACCAACTAACATTCATGTCTGAGTTACACTCAGAATGCTGGTCAGGAAACATTCACCAGATACCGCTGCCCCAGATCCACTGCTTAGCCTCACCCCTGACCATTGCTCCAGCCCTGGGCTGAGGGCAGGAGGGTCACAGAAAACCCCAGGAGAGACCGTCCCCTCCCTAGGTGCTGCACACCATTCAGCCCAAGGGAATGGCCCCTGCCTAGTGCCTGTGTAGTCATTTCCCTCACGGGCCACAGGTGGTACTTCATATGCACCATCAGCAAGAGGGGGACCTTGAAAATAGGCACAGGAAAGGTTAGATGTCGATTCTTCCCTTCCATACTATTAGGCTGCCATTAGTGTTCGTAACTATGACTCTTAAGGCAATACAAGATCTGGATAATCAAAGAAGCACTGAAGCCAATTCAACAGTTATAATGAAAACACACTTTAGAAAGAGGCTTTAAACAAATGTTGAAACAAACAAACAAACAAACCCTTTCTACTTAAGTTTGAACATTCTCTTAATTGAGATTTTTGTTAACTTGACGTCCTTGTTACACAGTTCCAAGAACACATACTTTTTCCGGGGGGAAAAGGATGACAATAAGAAAGGAGGAACAAAACAAAATGTTGCATTTACTCATGCTCTTCAGAAAATTACTTTCTTTATAAAGTGAATTTTCCAGTTAACGGAAGACTGTCCTTTAAATATTTAGCAGAAATTGCTGGCTTTTCCCAAATATCCATGCTCCTTTCTTCATTTATTAATGGAATCCCTGGATTTCAGCTTATCACATGGTCACTCAGCACTACATTTTCCCGCCTCTCGTGGAACTAAGTGTGGCCAAGTGACTCACTTCTGGCCAGTGAGTTGCAAGTGTGAGGGTGTATACAACTTTGAAGGTTTCACCCTTAAAGGGGAACAACGTGCCCTCCACCACCTCTGTCCCCATTCTGCTGGCCGAAGTAGTGGGATGGTGAGACCTGGAGGAGCCACCTTAGAGCATGAGGTAGAGACTGTGTGTTAAGATAGCAGAGCAACAATATAAAAGGAGCCTGGGTCCTCGACACAGTGGAGTCATCGAATCAGCCCCACATGGCCTTCCCAGACAGTAACATGAGAGAGAAATTAGTTTCTATCTTCTTTAAGCCACTGCTCTTTGGCTTTTGTTACAGCAGCTGAATTTGTATGCTGAATGATACAATTATTAACATTTTAGAACATTTAAACTATTTGTTTTTAATATTTCAGGGATGATATTCTTTCTAGAGCATGTTACACTTTTCTTAGCTAGTTAAACAGAGCAGACAGAAAGTAATCTACGCTTTTCTGAATCAGGAAACACAAATACTATTCTGAACAATAATGCAAAGAGATTGCTGAGGTGGAGAGGGCTGCTGGCCCGACAGTATGTGGCCTCAGGCTGCGGAGCATGGTTAATTCATGCCTAATTCCTGCAGTTTTTCTGACTCCTCTCACTATGAAATTATCAAGGATCTATAAGAAATATAGATATAAAGTGCTTAGGCCCAGAGACTCAAATGTAGAAGTGCTCAGTAGGTGTTACTTATGACTATTATTGCTATTAGTATTAATTATTATTATTGTGTACTGGGGACAAACGGCTATCTTAAAAAACCGGCACTTTTTTCTTCCTGCTTAAATCATAAAGACACAGAAGCTGAAAATCCCGCTATTTGGAGCCATTATAATCAGATATGTCTACTGAATGGAAGTTAGGGTTTATCCTTGGTGCAGCCCCTCTCTCTTTATCTTTTTAAAAAGACTTCCATGGTCTCCTTAGTCATGAAATGTACGGAAATTCTACCTGTTGACCTTGGGGAGTCTCTGAACTGAGGACCTAAATCAACAGCAGAGTCTTCAAACTGAGATGTAAATGTTCCGTTCTATAATGAACAAAGCTGTTTTCATGGCAGGCAGAGTATGGCTCTTCAGAGAAAATATGACGTTAAGAGGTTTTTCCTTCCTTTGACTGGGGTGAGAATGGGGTAGCAAGGCCATAAAATGATACTCACAGCAGCAAGCATGCCCCAGCAAAGTGGCTGCAGGCCGGGGCCAAGAGACATGGCCAGATGGGCCCTGGGAGGAGGAATGACCCATGAACTCTGGAGCACTCACATCTGAATGCCAGTTAAACCCTTCCTTTTCTGCCTATAATTTGCTCATGTTATTCTCAAGACTCAGAGAAGGGGTTAAATATCACAGCCTGTGTTAGCTGTGCTTGGGTCTTAAAGGGAGAGGCTTATACCCATATTTGGACCAGAGAGAGTTTCCACACATGCAGGGACACAGAGGTGATTGACAGAGCAGCTTGGGACAGCACCAGGCAAGAAGCGACAAATGTCAACCAGCACAAACCTGTGATACAGTTGGTACAACCAGGCATCCTCAGAATCTCCTGGCTCAATACTTATCATTTTATTATGATAATATTGTTAATATAAATATAATAATGTGCTGACATAAAGTTATATTGTTATTATTTTATAACTGATAATATTACTGTATATTATTTTATTGTTCTAAATTACTAACATGATATCATATAATTATACTTTCAGTATCCAGCTGTGTGTGCAATCTTCTCCCCAAAATATCTTCCCCTTCAAATCAAAGGCTATTAAACTGCAATAATCAAGCTTGTAAGAAATGCGTCTACAATAAAGGTAAACAGACTCTGAGGAAGGGTTTGGAAGCATTTTCATAGTAATAAAATACAAGATCTTTAAGGGTAGACCAAGTAATATCTTATTTCACTTGCTCAGGATTTTTTTTTAACAACTCTGGCTCCCCAACTGTGTGCCAGGTAGTTAAAATTGCCAAATGAGTGGCCATTTGGTAAATGGAATCAAACTGTACAGTTTCCTTGCTGGCATCTCCACAATTAAAACCATTTCATTACTGGTAAAATGGGGCTTCAGGGTCTAAGAAATTGTCAAAATAAAACCGGAGAGACTTAATACGTTGCTAACTTTACTTTGCCAAGTAAGGACATTTTTTTAAGATTACCAAACCCTCACAATATATGACACTTAATAGATTTTAACACCAAAATAGCAGGAAGCAGATATTTCAGAATAAAGGACGATCCTGGGGCTTCCCTGGTGGCGCAGTGGTTAAGAATCCGCCTGCCAATGCAGGGGACACGGGTTCGAGCCTGATCCGGGAAGATCCCACATGCTGCGGAGCAACTAAGCCCGCGCGCCACAACTACTGAAGCCCGCGTGCCTAGAGCCTGTGCTCCACAACAAGAGAAGCCACCACAATGAGAAGCCCACGCACCGCAACTAAGAGTAGCCCCCGCTCACCACAACTAGAGAAAGCCCGCGCGCAACAATGAAGACCCAGTGCAGCCAAAAATAAATAAATCTTAAAAATAATTAAAAAAAAAAAAAAAGAATAAAGGACGATCTTTTAGGTGGAATCATTTTAGCTTTGTGAAGACTTTAGACGTTTTTCTCCTGTCACCAGGAGCGGGTCGGGACTTCATACAGACTGGCACCCGGTTTGGAGCCGTTTTTCTCCAACACGAAGCCCATGGCTTGGGGAGCTATCTGGGAGCTGCTGGCCTGAAATAATTCCCACAATTTCCTCAAATATATGGGAGGTGGACTGAAAGAAGAGCTGTGGCCTGCTGTCCCCAGAAAAGAGACCCTGTGAGGCATGGGAATAAGATCCACCTGCCATGTGCAGGGCCCGTATGTCAGCTAACCGTCTCCAAAGCTTTCTTCCTGCCCTGAGCTGTCTCTGAGTGTTAGGAGAACTGAAAACTGCCTTTTTCAGGAGACAGGAAAATTGCAAAGTTGGGTTCATTCCACAGAGTGAATTTCCATTTTTCCTGGCCCCAGAAATGCTGTGTCTGTTGGTAATTTTCTTTCTTGGGTCACAGCTCCCAAGGGAGCAGGAGAAAGGCCAAATAGGAGAGAAAAATTTTCAGTGTGTTTCTTTAGATCCTGGATTCACTCCCTGGCTCTATAAACAGAAGGGCTGCCCTGCTCCAGCCTTCCAGATGCAATTCCCAGACCCCAGCAACTGCGCAGGTAGCTGAGCAGAGAGACCTGCCCTGGGCCAGCTTCAGAGACACAATTCTGAAACCGGTGTGCCCATGAGAAAAAGGAAGCTCTCTTTGTTAAAAAAATAACCAGTGACAGAAGCCTTTGCTTCAAGAGCTGGCTGAGTAAAAGCTTCTTTTACTAAAACCAGTGACCCCCAAATAACTTTAAGTCACCTTCCCCCTACCTATTGTGTCTATTTTCCAGCAGTTGGAAGAACTGTGGAGAACCAAAGGGATAGAGGTTGAATTCATTACCAATTCTTCCGGAAGCTTTGTCTTTCTGCTGACCTGAAATAATTTCCATACATTTTCCTAAATATATGGGAGTTAATTGCCAATTTGCATTTTGGTTTGCGTATTCAGATCTCAAGATGGAAACATAAGCTCTTTATTTCTAGAAAAATAGACGAAGGAAAACTTCTGAAGCTCATTTTCTAATGCCCGAAAGGCTCATGGAAAACAACTCAATGATCTTTCTTCTCTAGCAGACTCTTCAAAAACATCTTAGAGGAGAAGCTCTCCCTCGGGTTTGGGTTGTTTTACGTGATTTCAGTTACATCAGAGAATTTATTCTCCACCCCACAGCCTCGCCAAATCATTAATTCTTGAAAGAGTAACAGGATTTTCATTTTGGCTGTTATGTCTCCTTGTAGCCAATCTTGACGTCAGCGCCTTTTGTAAGCAGGAAACTATGAATTAACACCCTGAATTTTCATGATGAGTCCCCTTATTGAGGCTCTATTAGGGAAAACTCTTCACGACCTTTGACACTAGCTTGCTCGCATTATTAATTTAAATGTCTCAGGGACATCATCTGCTTCTACTGAAATTAATGACAAATGAGTTCTGGAAAGTGGCTTCCAGAGCCGCCCTCATAAGAACAGTCAGGGGAAAGCTCAGTGTCTGAAACGTTAATTGAGATGCGAGGCTTAATAATGTGTGTTTAGCTATGACCCTAAAATCTGCTCGCCTTACAACTTTCCCCATCTGGTGTAATTTGCTTTCTCCACTTGTAAAAATGCACACGACAGCGACAGCATGTATTGTGTGCCATGTTGCAACAATGAAGCCTCGTCTGTCACATGCTTCATTGAGAGAAACTTATTTCTCACCCTGTCTTTACCCAGTTTCCAACCTCTCATCACATTTTGCACTGGAGTTCTGCCCAAGCGCCATGCCCCAGCCCAGTTCCACTTTGGAGAAAGGAGATGATGGAGCCATACCTTGTACCCAGGTTTCCGCCCTCTTTTCTTTGGGATCTTCACTGCTGGTAAAGAACCAGCTGAAGCAGAATAAAGGTTATGAACTGCCATCTTCATAGGTGTTGAGTGAAGTGGGGGTCGGCCTCGCTTTCTCCCCGGGATCCTCTGAGACTGCATTTCTGCTGGTGCCAGTCTTACAGAAGGAAGTGACAAATCGCTCACAGGCAGAAGAGGTGCTAAGAATTAGTCCAGACACAAAGCAAAACAAAAACAGAAGTGTTTGTTTGGTTTGCAAGGCAAACATGGATCCGGTTTGGTGATTTTGGCCATACCTACCCCTTAAGGGAGGGGAAGACCAAATATGAGAGAGCCAGGCACCAGTAGGAGCTTTTAAAGTGCTGTTGGGCTCCTGGTATAATTTCAAGGATAGTGAATTTCCACGGGACTATAGTGAAGTAGGGAAGATACTGGCTAGTTGAAGAGGACAACAGCTTCCCAGCAACAAGCACAACAGATGGTGTCACCAGCAAGGAGACAACTTTATCTATGTGTCTCAGTTTCCCAGTTCAACTTTGAACTGAAATAATAACAGTATTAAATAAACACAACCGTTTTGTCACATTCACTCCTACCCTTTGGTTGGGTGACAGATTGTTATGACCTTTTTTTTCCCATGAAAGAAATTTAACAGTACAAATCAATTGGATTAACGTTGATTATGTCCCCTATCAAAATGTGGACAGAGATTTGCATACAGAGATGTTCATTTTGACATGATTCAGAACTGCAAAAATAAAATGGATAGAGCCCAATGACAAGCAATAGGGGAATGGTTAATATATCTACAGAATAAAACAGTCAACTAGTTACAAGCCTTGAACAATACTCTTTTTAATAACATGAGGTTGAGTGAAAAAGCATCACACAAATTGCACATAAAATTTATTTCAACTCTGCAAAAATTTATGTGGTGAAAAACTAGAAGGAAACGTGAGAAAATGATGCCAATGGCAAAGATAGTGGGACTATGGGTAATTGTTCACCACATACAAATCCTTTCCCCCTCGTATTATAATATGCTTAGCATTAAAAATACTTGTAATAAGCTTCTCAAGTAAAGTTGGCTAAATCTTGCAGCAAGAGGTAGTTGATCAGCCTCAACCTAGAGAACGCAGCTGTATCATGAGCTCAAGGATCACATTTCCTGGAATGTTCAGGAATGTGGCAAGTGGGACAGAACTTTAGACTTTAATTCAGGGGTGATGTTAGGTGATAAAATTCATTTCTGAGCATTAGTGATACCTAATAGTGGAAATGAGAAGCTCTTTCTCAAAAGGCTGCTGAAAGAGTTGGAAAAGACAATAGAAGCAATCCCTACACCCTGGTCTGGGCAACACTGCAGGGACCAGATTGCTTTACTCAGGAATGAAAATGTCAAATAGTGGGAATTCTTAAAAACATGACAGGGAAGAGACTCCCCTCGTGGCCCAGTGGTTAAGAATCTGCCTTCCAATGCAGGGGACGCTGGTTTGATGCCTGGTCGGGGAACTAAGATCCCACATGCCACAGGGCAACTAAGCCCGGGTGCCGCAACTATTGAGCCTGCGCGCCACAACTAGAGAGAAGTCTTCCCACGCTGCAACAAAAGATCTGCATGCCGCAACTAAGACCCAACACAGCCAAAAATAAAAATAAATAAATAAATATTAAAAAATAAAAATAAAATAAAATAAATATTTAAAAAAACATGACAGGGGAAATCTGGGGCGTATCATCTATAGATGTAAGGTCACTTTGTTAATTCTCTGAATATTAATGGTATTCTATCAATGTCTTGATTTTTCTTAGAAATATCATACCTAGTAAATAGAATTTTAAAGCATAAATTAACCTATTGACTGTATTGTTAAATATTTCAGATAGATGGACAGGTTATTAAGGATATCAATTTTCCCTGTTTTTGTCAGTTTAAGAAAAATACTATATCTCATCAATTCTATGATGCATATTTTTTCACATATTAACATCTTTGAAATCAGGATGCACCCTAAAGCACTGTAAGCATGTCAGAATTCCATAGGGAGCATTTTTTCTTTCTTAGTGGTATATGAAATAATGACGTGTGATATATTTAAAGACATCTTAGAGTCAAGGAATTATGATCAATGCAGATAAACCCATATGTAAACAAATATGTAAATGTCTAGACTATTTCTAGACTTAGTGTCTCTGCTCCACAGTGCCAACAAATACCCAAATATTCATTTTCAAAAGAGAGGATTTTAAAAACATTGAAAAACCACAAGAAATTATTCAGTAAGATTTTTGCTATGTGAAACTTTATCTGAATCCCATTTTGAACTACCATGATCAAGTTTCTGCTTCTTCATAATTAGTTTATCTTTACAGATTTTGGAAACAGGAATTTTCCTAGTCTAGGACAAGTTTCTCTACCTTTCTACTTTCCTCTAATGAGGAGGTCAGCAATGTATTTAATAACAACAAGATCAAAAGTCAACAAGAGAAAATCCACAATCAGAGAAGGCACTGAATTTCTTTCCTCTCATGAAAATGCGAGTCCTCTGGAAGGTTCAATTAGCAGCACTCCTTCCCTGGTGAGTTGGGATACTCTGCTAACTGAGTCACTCCCTCACAAAACTCTTCTTGTTGAACAGGTTTTGAAGAGTAAAGGAAGGGTAACAAACTAATGAGCACATTATCCTAAGAATTTGTATCACTCAACATTACACTTAAGTATCCCCAAATTTCTAATATGCCAGAAATAATTTCCTAGGAAAAATAGTCATCTTTTAAACTGGATTCTTTTGTTCTACTTCCCTCTCCCTAGTGGGAGGAAAAAACAGGACTTGTGCTACTTTCCACTCCCTTCTATAGAAGCACATCCATCGCAGGAGTATGAAGGACCTTTCCAGATAACTAAATCTGATCAACGGACTTCATGCTAATGGAACAACAGTGAAGTATTTTTAGTGGAATACTAAGTACTGGTTAGTGGTTGGGGAGATACTTGGAGATAGGGAGTCTTCCCACAGTCTCCTCAATTCACCATACCTGAATGATTATGTATTTCGTCCATCAATCAGGAAGATGCTGTTCCCCAATTCCTTGTTACAAATATATACCATTTTAACACAAAAATAAATCCAATTTTAAGTAATGGGACAGAAAGCTGTTAAAAACTGAATAGTCTATTTTAACCATGGGGGAGTCTCAAAATGTCTTCTTGGAATAATTTTAGAGAGTTGGAGGAAAGCATCTACAAAATGGTTCTTTCAATAACAGATCCAACTTCCTGCGCAGAGGAATTCCTGGTGTGGTTCAACCACTGGCAGGCAGGCTGTGCTGTAGTGGAGGGGGTCCCCCATGAGTGTGGCGCCCCGGGTGGGCTACAGCAGCAGCGGCTCCGAGGTTGAGGCTGAGGCCGGGGCCCGGGCCCGGGTCTGGCCGGGAACTGGAGGCCGCAGTCAGGGTCGGAGCCCCCTTCCCAGCCAGAAGTTGCCAGTACCTGACAGTGTACTGGACATGTTCCCGGGCACCGAGGAGTGGCCTGCGGATGGTAGCGCAAAACACGGGGGCCGGGTGCTCACCTTTCCCCACAAGCGGGGCAACTGGGCCGCCCACATCTATGTACCATGTGAGTAATGCACGTGGCTGACACTGACAGGTGCCCCTTATGGGAGGAAGCTGGCCCCAACCAGGAGGAAGAAGCCAGAAACCTTTGACATTGGTGGTGGGAAAGAGATTAACTCAACAGAGAGAGAACAAGTTTCAAGAACTAGGGGATTTTTCTGTTAACTTCGTTTCAGCTTTTCTGGTTTTTGTTTTTATATTGGGGTGTAGTTGATTAACAATGTTGTGATAGTTTCAGGTGTACAGCAAAGTGATTCAGTTATACATATACATGTATCTATTCTTTTTCAGATTCTTTTCCCATTTAGGTTGTTACATAATATTGAGCAGAGCTCCGTGTGATATACAGTTCAGTTTTGAATTCGTTGCCTGAAATATTTTTTACTAACCCTGTGTAAAATGTTCTCCCTGCTCATGAGGATGTGACCAAGGGAGGGTCTAGGGCAGAGTGTCAAGGCCATCCCAGACTGCAGCTGTAGCTGGTACTTTATTTCGAAGAGGGCTGTAGGTGTGCTGGCCCCCAATCCCACCCCACCCTAGCCCTAATGAGTTAGTGGCAGGCAGTAAATGCCCAGGCTTCAGAGTCTGACCTCACTCCGCTACCCACTACTCTGTGTGCCCTTTAGTAAGTTGCTGACTTCTCAGAGCCTCAGTTCCCTCATCTCTAAAATGGGGATAGTAGTAATACCTATCCTCTAGGACTTTGGTGAAGATTAAATCAGATAATCTATGTCAAGTTCTTAGCACGATACACGGAGAACGTAGTGGCTCTTATTATTTTGTGTTAGATCAGGTAGACTTTTGGAACCTCCATTTCCCCATCCACAGAATGAGAATGATTCTCTATACTGCCTACTCCACAGGGCACTTGGGCAAATCGAGTAACTTATTAGTTGTGAGCAGACTATTAACCATGCAGCTCTAGTCACATGTTTGGTTAAAAATGAATAATCTGTGAACATACAGTGGTGGTCCTTGTTGTGTTCTTTGTCTTTATGAACAATTAGGAGCATTCTAAATGTCTATCAGGAGATTCTAAATGTCTAGTAAATGTCTGATTAAAGAAATGAACTGTTTCTGATTATGGGTTACTGTGGAGCTGTAATCATGAGTTTGATTTACGTAATGAGAGGAAGGCTGTCCAACATGTAATGTTATATGGAGAAAGCCAATTGAAGAACTGGTATGCCCTCATCGTTTTTAACAAATAAGATATATACGTTAGTACATGCACTGAGAAAAGGCTGGGGAAATAGGCATCACATTTGACAGCCTTTATCTCTAGGGTAATGTCTTGAAAGTGGGCTGTATGTGCCTGGGGAAGGGATCAAGATGATCCATTAGAGAGAAAAGTATTAAAACCTTTTTAGGTATTTCTCTTTATCTCATCTTTTAAAATTTCTGTTGTTCCAAGTGTACATTTTATAACACATAATTTTGCAGTGTAGCACATGTTTGAAATTTATAAATAAATACACATTTATTGTGGGTAAAAAAAAACAAAATGAAAAAAACCAGATCCAGACACTTTGGAAAAGATGGTGGCAAAACTGCAGGGTCCCCAAAGTCTTCCTTTCCAAAACTAAGACATGAACAACAACAAAAAGTAAAAATAGCAAAGATCAATACTGAAAATAAAGAAAGGTCCCAATCTTGGACTGCAGTGGAAACAAAACAGATGGAAATTTTTTAGGGAAAACAAAACTATGGATGATAGACAATCACAATTTATCAAATATTTAAGGAAAAGGTCAAAACTAATAGCAAAGTAAAATACTCAAAGATATATTAAGAGGCTGTCATCAAGCATAAAGAGTCTCTCTGTGTCTTAAGAAACTTCCTTTAAGAATGAACAACAACAAAAAAAATCCTAAAAAAAATACACTCAACAGCAAAGGGAAAAATCTATAAGCATTTAGGCAGAACAAACAGATCATTTACAATAGGAAAAATAAGCAGGCTAGCTGTCTTCAGCTCCATTAGCCAGAAGATAATGGAATCACTATGGTGGCCATTTTTCCAGATATTTATTGTTGCCACACTTTCTCCCATCACAGGGCCTTTGCCTACAATGCTCTTTCCTCCTGCTCTGGCTTAGTACCCTCATTCTTCAGCAGTTAGCTCAAGGAAACTTACCCTGAGTTCTCATTAAGGTTCCCTAAGCTTAGAGTTCCTCAGCTGTGACTACTGCATGTAAAGCATCCACAATGGAACTTGGACAAGAGAAGCAGATGGGAACATGAAGATTATACCACCTGCTGTGCCTCTGATCTAGCAGTCACCTTTCTTCTGCCAGCATCCACGACACCGGGGTAGGCTAACCTGTCTGCTTGCAGAGGATAAAATTTCAGACCCTTCTCTGTTCTTCATATAGACTTAATAAGAAGTGGAAGAAGTCACATGAAGAAAATAATGGTTTTTGAAATTCTACTTATGCCTTAAAAATAAGATGAATAAATTAAAATATTAATCTATCATTGGACAGATGGATATTTTAAGAATATAATTTTTACATAAATTATTCTATAAATTAAGTGTAATCACATTAAAAATCCAAACTGATTTTAAGAAAAGAAAGACAAAACAAAGGCCAGCAGGAGAGACTTGCCCTTCTGGTTCTTAAAATGTGTTATAAAACTATAACAACGGCAGTAGTATGGTACAGAAATAAGCAATCAGATCAATGGAAAAGTTAGTCCAGAAATTAAACGTATATTAAGTTTCCATTTGTTTGAAATTTAGGATCATTTCATATCAATGCAGACAGCTCAGTAAATAATTTGTGGACAACTGGCACTGAGAAATCAATAAAGTTCTGACTATATGTCAGCAAAACAAATCCTAGAGATATCTAAGACTAAAATATACAAAAATAAAAGAAACATTAAGAAGTGCTGGAGGGCTTCCCTGGTGGCGCAGTGGTTGAGAATCTGCCTGCCAATGCAGGGGACACGGGTTCGAGCCCTGGTCTGGGAAGATCCCACATGCCACGGAGCAACTGGGCCCGTAAGCCACAACTACTGAGCCTGCGCGTCTGGAGCCTGTGCTCCGCAACAAGAGAGGCCGCGATAGTGAGAGGCCCGCGCACCGCGATGAAGAGTGGCCCCCGCTCGCCGCAACTAAAGAAAGCCCTCGCACATAAACGAAGACCCAACGCAGCCAAAAATAAATAAATAAATAAACAAATAAATTTATTTAAAAAAAAAGATTGCAAATTAAAAAAAAAAAAAAAGAAGTGCTGGAGACAATATAAGTCAACATTTTTAATACTCTTGGGATGGGGATGGACTTTCTAAGTATGATGGAAAACTCAGGAAGTGGACATGGAAAGACTGACGGACATGACCACAAATGCTTTCATACAGCAAAAGTACAATCATGAATAAGGTTGAAAATAAATGAAAATCTGAGGAAACTATTTGCTACATATGGAACCAACAGAAGGTTAATACAAAGAACTCCTTCAAATTATTAAAATAAAAATTAACACTCCAATAGAAAAATGGGCAAAGGACACAGACAACTCACAAAAGGCAGGGGGTGTGTTGGAGAAGGCAAGAAAGAAAAAAAGAAGAAAGAAAAGGAAGGAAGGAAGGGGGGAGGGAGGAAAGAGAGAGGAGAGAAATAAATGATCAATTATTACAAGAAAAGATTCTAAACTTCACTGGTAACCTTCCAAAAAGTAAATTGAGATATCATTTGACACTTATCAGATTGATAAATGTGAATAACCCTGATAATACTCCATGTTGGCAAGGGGGTAGAGGAAATTCCCATTTACTGTTGGTAGAAGTAGAAATTGGTTAAATTTTCTGGAGGACAATTTGAAAATCACTTACAAGCTTTATACGTGCACACTTCCTAATCTAGCTATGTCACTCCTAAGGATTTATCTTAAGAAGATAATCTGGGAAGAACACAAAGATAGATGGCCAAGGATATTCTTCAAACATTGTTTATGACAGTAAAACACTGAAAGCAATCAAAATGCCCCTCTCAAAGCAGCCTTGGTTTAGTAAATTATTTCACATTCATAAAATGGAATACTTTGTAATTTGTGTGTATATACATACATGCCTATATACATGCATTTATAAAGATTGCAAAATAGCATTTATAGTACGATTCTATTCATACCTCTTTTACATATACAGATAGAGAAAAATCTGCATGTGTTTAGGCACAGAAAGAAGTCTGAGAAAGATAATCATCAAAAAGGCTGATGGTAGTTGCTCTGGGCAGAAAAATATTGAAAGATGATTTTGCTTTCTTCTTTGTACCATTTTGCATTATTTGAATTTTTAAACCATAGGCAGAAAAGTAGTATAAAGGGAAAATAAACAATGAGTGAATAATTCTCATTCTCTGGAAGTTTCTATTGGAAATTTGTGCTTCTTTAGATGGCCTTTTGTTTTCTTGTTTTCTAACGGTTTTGGCTCCTAAGCCACAGAACTTCACTGGCCACTGCTTTAACATCACAAATAAATTGTAACAAAAAGGCAAAAAGACTTTATAACCAATAATACAGAGAAGGCTGTTTCAGAGCTAAGAATGTCCATAAACAGATGGTGGACAGGGGTGCTTTGCTGGGCTCCTGAGAGAACCAGCTCACTGCCTTTACCGCCCTTGATACCACCTCCCTGCAGGCACTTCCACCCAGTTGGCAGCTGGGTTACTGCTCTTCGCCCAAAGATTTCCACTCATCTCCAGAGACCTTCAAAAGACCTCAAGTGCTTCCAAGGACATCCTAGCCATGGGCACATAATTTGATACAACCAACTATATAAATCATTTGAGAACTGTCAAAATCCCGAGGTATATATGATACCTCTGAATTTCTCTGTTTTCAATTGTGGACTTTGGTAAATACAGACTGCCTCAGTTCACTTCAGAACTGGAAGCCATCTTAGAGCAAAGAGCTTTAGTAAACATTAAAAGATCCTGTCCTTAGAACAACCTAACATTCAAGTCTCTAAATCTCCAAGTTATAACCTTTAAGTGGTTGTCAAATCCTGACAACGTATTAAATCAAGTGATTTGCTGCTGGTTTTCTAAGTCTCCCTCTTCTTATCAAAAACAGGCTTGGCTAGAAATATTATAGGTGAAACCAAGAGAAACTAAGATCTGGTCTATGAATTTGGGGATGACAGTTTACCTGCTTGCCTTGCAGATCTAATACACATAAATCAAGATCCTGGCTAATGGTACTTCATCAAGGTAAAGAACAAGGAATTACCAAATTCAAAGCATACACCAATCCCATGGGGCCACTGAGTCACCTAATTCAATCCTGAGGCATGTGTTCATGTATCCATTCATTCATTCACTGTTTCATTTATTAATACATCCAAGAAATATCTGTTGAATATGAAGTGAGTGTCAAGTATTGTGCATAGGCACTTGGATTACAGACAAGAGTAAATAAAACACATCTCCCTAAGATATGCACTACGGAGAAGCAGACAAGTAAGGAGGCAATAATAATATGTGAGGTAGATGGTATAACAAAGGTTTCCTATGAAATGCTATGAGAACATCAAGGAGAAAAGAAATCATTTCTTTTAACAGGGTTGGAAAGAGTGGAGGCAGGAGAAGCACAAAAAAGGTGACATCAGAGCTAGGATTTTCCAGGCAGAGCAAGCTAAACGCACAGAGCTGGCGATAGAGCAGGTACGTTCAGGGATGTTTGGTGGTGCATGGAGAAGGGATGGGCCAGCCAGACCGGAAGCAGGACCAATGGCTTTCTGTTGTTTCTAAAAGCATTGAGACGAGGTAGTTACAAGGCTCTCTAGCCTCCTAATGGACTCGAGATTATTTCCTTCTATTAACTGCATGGGATGGGTTTCTGACTTTGGTGTCAGTCATGCTCTTTCTCACTGTCATTTTAAAAGTACAACCAGAAGACAACCCTCAGAATAGGAGAAAATATTTGCAAATGAAGGGATTAATCTCCAAAATATACAAACAGCTCATGCAGCTCAATATCAAAAAAACAAACAACCCAATGAAAAAATAGGTGGAAGACCTAAATAGACATTTCTCCAAAGAAGATATACAGATGACCAACAAACACATGAAAAGATGCTCAACATCACTAATTATTAGAGAAATGCAAATTAAAACTACAACGAGGTATCACCTCACACTAGTCAGAATGGCCATCATCAAAAACTCTACAAACAATAAATGTTAGAGAGGATGTGGAGAAAAGGGAACCCTCCTACACTGTTGGTGGGAATGTAAATTGGTACAGCCACCATGGAGAACAGTATGGAGGTTCCTCAAAAAACTAAAAATAGAATTACCATATGACCCAGCAATCCCACTACTGGGCATATATGTGGAGAAAACTATAATTCAAAAAGATACATGACCCCAACATTCATTGCAGCACTATTTACAATAGCCAGGACATGGAAGCAACCTAAATGTCCATCAACAGAGGAATGGATAAAGAAGATGTGGTACATATATAGAATGAAATATTATTCAGCCATAAGAAAGAACGAAATAGTGCCATTTGCAGAGACGTGGATAGACATAGGGACTGTCATACAGAGTGAAGTAAGTCAGAAAGAGAAAAACAAATATCGTATAATATTGCTTATATGTGGAACCTAGAAAAATGGTACAGATAAACCTATTTGCAGGGCAGGAATAGAAAGGCAGACGTAGAGGATGGACGTGTGGACACATGGGGGGGAAGGAGTGGGTGGGATGAATTGGGAGATTGGAATGGACATATATACACTACTATATATAAAACAGATAACTAATGAGAATCTACGGTACAGCACAGGGAACTCTACTCAATGCTCTTGTGGTGACCTAAACGGGAAGGAAATCTAAAAAAGAGGGGGTATATGTATACATATAACTGATTCAGTTTGTTGTACAGCAGAAACTGACACAACATTGTAAAGCAACTGTACTCCAATAAAAATTAATTAAAAAAAAAAGTACAACCGGAATCTTATTTTCTCTCGTTCTGGGGGCACCATGTTGAATTCACCATAAGCCAGAGTCTCTAGCATCATTCTTTTGCCAGCAGCCTCGTACGCATCCTAATACCCACGGCTCCCCAGGCTTCTTAGGTCTGTATGTGAGGTGGTTTCAAGCAAGTAGGATGAGCCTTGGCATCTATCTAAAATTCAACCACTCTCCAAGGTGACCTAAGCCCTCCTGCTTCAGGGACCTTCCCTTCTCCACACACTGATCTCTCCCTTCTCTCAACTCCTTCACCACCTATTGCCTGTGCCGCCAGTTTCAGCAGGCACTGATTAAATGATGGTTTATATAGTTTTCTCATTGCAAGCACGTAAGTGATTTCTGTCCATCCCTGGCGGCCCGGGGCCATGCTTCTTTCATTTGTCACTATGCTCTTCACAGCACCTGGTGCAATGTTGCCCCCACAGAGTGCACCTGGCACCTGTGGCAATACCATTCGCCATGGAGTCTGCCATCTCACCGAGGCTCCCGGCCCACAGCTGGTGTCAGAGCTGTGCATTCATATGTTTTAATTTTGGCTAGAAATATATGAACATAATAGAACACTCTGCTGGTCAATGAAAGCTTCATACCATAAGAAGAGGGACAGCAATATAATCTGTTGAATGGAGAAAAAGAATTCCCTTAATATACATTTTTCCCCAATTCTGTCACAAAAATTGGGCCCACAGAAGCCAAAACCAACACTCATTTGTACTCACTCCTGGCACTCACTTTTTGTTCTCTGCCACTATTTTCCACTGGAAATAAAAACCAAGACTCCTTAGAGGGAGCTGATTCTGTATCTTGGGGACAGAGAAAGGCCAGAATTAGCTTGGAACATCTTATTATTACCAGACAAGGATGACTACCAAATGTAAAATAGATAGCTAGTGGGAAGCAGCCGCATAGCACAGGGAGATCAGCTCGGTGCTTTGTGACCACCTAGAGGGGTGGGATAGGGAGGGTGGGAGGGAGGGAGATGCAAGAGGGAAGAGATATGGGAACATATGTATATGTATAACTGATTCACTTTGTTATAAAGCAGAAAGTAACACACCATTGTAAAGCAATTATACTTCAATAAAGATGTTTAAAAAAAAAAAAGAATATCAGGGGTGGTGCTAAGAGGACAAAGAAGCAAGTTGTAACAATTTATGAATCAACCATAATAATAACAATGGTAATATAGTGAATTGAAATAATTGTTTGTGAAAGGCTATGAGTTCTTTATGATACTCAGAAGACTAAGCTAAGGTGCCCCAAACTCTATTTGTAATTGTTTTAATACAATAGAAGGGAGAATAGAATAAAATGTAACTTATTTATCCACTGATTGCATACTGATATGCCCTTGTCTTTCCATGTCTAAATACACATGGGTGAGTACAAAGAAATTATAAATAAGCCACCTTATTCTGGAAAAATAGCAACTGACCCAGGGACGAAAAGGACTGGTTAGCCCCAGTTATGCCACATAATAACCAGGTAGAAAGTGGGTTCAAGAGAACGTTGAAGGCGATGAATCTGTTCAGTGTCTTTAGAGGGGTTCTAATGTGCAGACTTACCCCCTCAGTCCCCAGAGATGAAGCTTCTAGATGTGCAGAGTAAGTGTGTGGAGACTTCAAGGTGCAGGCGCCTCCTTCTCCACAGAACTCCCAGCTCTGCTGCTGGGTAGGCGCAAGGGCTTCCCGCCTTCTTGTAACTGGCTGTCAGCTGAGAGGGTAGATTCTAAAGCCTGTCACATCCATTGCACCCCTGGCTGAACTTACAAAAGCCCCTCCCCCCCGATTCTGCAACCTTCCCTGCATCAGGAAAGGGTGCAGCAGCCAGGGTGATAGAGAGCCAAAATTCATATATTTAAGGGGAAGGAGGAAAGATACATGAAGGAGGAGGAGAGAATATGAGCCTCGAAGTGGGGAAAACACCCATTCCAATCTGCAGGGTTTGGAAAACGTTAGAACATTTGAAAGCATGAGAGGCAGGCACACCGCAGAGGTATGAATTATTTACTGGCTGGGCAGCTGCTCGGCGGTACCCTCAATCAACTATTTTCTGGGTCCTGCCAGTACCCTCAGCTGGCACAAGAAGAAGAGGAAGCTGCTTCTAACTCCAGCACCGCCATCTGGCCTAGAGCTGCTCCTCAGAAGGTAAACTTCAGAGGACAAGGGAAAGCAGAGGCCAGACCCCAGAAGCACTGGCTGCCACCTCCTTGTTTCAAGTGTTCATCCCTTTTTTAAAACTCCAGTCCCCCACACTGACAGGCCTCCCCCTTCAGGTGATGTCCTTAGAGAAGACAGCCCTCCGGAGATTCCACGGGCCAGCCCTGGCCGGCCTCCCTCAGCTCCGCCCCTTATGCTGCGCAGCAGTTCTCTACACCAGGGGCCTGGTCCCCAAAGCTGTTTTCCAAGCTTGCCATGACAGCTGGCTGCTGGCTGCGTTTGCTCAATGGGAAGTGCCGGTCTGAGTTTGGAGGTGGCTGTTGGCATGGGTGAAGCCAGGGCTCTGTCACCCACTGACTCTGCTTTGCTGGGTCTCCGCCAGGAGCTGCCTCTCCTCTGAGGCTCTAGCTCCCGCTAGGCAGGCCCACGTGGTCCCACACTCTGCTGGGTGGCCTGGCCCTGCCTCCTGCCACACCACCTCGCCCCTCTGCCCCTCTAGCCTACAGTGGCTCACCTCCAGGGACTGTGGCTAATGGTCCAGCCTCCTGTATTGGCTCTTCCATCACTGTGCCACCATTTCCCTGCATTACATGCCCAGCGCCTTAAATACTAAAGAGGTTTCCTAGTTAGACCCCGACAGACTGACATGGAAAGGCAGGTCAGTTCATGACCGGGCAGAACTTTGTAAGGAAGCCTCCTTTGGGAATTTCCCATCTTTCCTGCTATCTCCAAGAATGGAGTCTGTCTCTCTGTGGCCACACCTGGAGCTCTGTGCACATGCAAACCCATGGGTTGTGAGCAGGAACCTGGAGGAGGGAGGAGATAGAATGCTTTCTGCCATTGCTGTGGTCAGCAGAATCGTGGCTAAGAAAAATAAGAGCAAATGACCTTCAAGATAAATGCTTAAGTTTACATAGTAGCATGGATAGCATGCTATCATATGGTAGGTGAGGAAGATACACATACAAATATATACACTCACACATATATACACTTATATATGCATAAAATACCTCAGGAAGGGTTTAAAAATGGTAGCATTCATCTCTTGGAGGTTGGCGGTGGGAGGACTGGGATTGTTCTCTGCATACTGTTTTCTACCTTTTGTATTTTGTGTCTATTCAAAAATAAAAATAACAAACAAATAAATGAGCTCATGCGCAATCTCTTACTCCAGAGAAGAATGAATGAGTGGCTCTACCATCCGCAGCCATTGATCAGCCAGGGCCATCTGCACTAGCATGTACGGGATAGGATAGGTCAGGTGCTCTGGACCCTGCAAGGACCACAAATCACAAGCCAATATGTGGGTGCTACGCTCATTGGGTGCCATGGTTGCGTGCATTTGTACTGACCAGGACAACTAATAACCCCAGTGACTTGACTGACTGGACCAGCAATTGTTTCAAAGGGCATTCATAGGCCATAAGGCATAGTATTAGGTGCTAGTGGAAATGACCCCAAATTTAGGGAGCTAGCCTCTAGTCCCGGCTCTGCTCCTAACAGGCAGAGAGATAAAGACCACTCAAACTCTCCCAGCCCCCGCCCTCTAATCTGTGCAGGTTTTGATCTCTAAACTCCCTGAAGAACAAAGCTGACAGATACCTCCAGTAAGAAGACAACAAGCCCTTGTTCAATCCAGACAGTTTCTCACTTGACATTGAAGCACCAGCGAGAAGAGCACCAATGCCCCCGTGTCCCTTGTCCCATAGGACAACACAGAAACAAAAAGGGCCAGATGACTGCACCCTGTTGCTGAGGAGCCCTCACGCTGCAGGAAGCAGTTTTAGAGGCTGCAGCTGCACCCTCCGGGAGAGCCAGGTGAAGGCCTCGCCCAGGAGGCAATGGGAGACTGTCCCACGACGGCCCTTGGGCAAATAGGGAGGTGAGTGGCAAGTGGCCTGCTAGCAGCTCCTCACAGGCCTCCTACACGCTCGTGGTCTGGGAGCATCACAGGGGCTCTGCCAAGACTCACATCAGCTTGGTTGAGCTTTGCCTGGTGGCCTATGTGGAGACGTGCCAAGTCCCCAGGGTGCCATGGCTGAGCCGGTCCCCATACTCCCCTCCAGCCTTCAAGAAGCTAAGCACCGAGGAGGGGAGAAGAGATATTTGTACACGATATGGCAGGAGGACGGTTCTGAGGCAACTTGTACCCTTAGGATGAGGACCAAAGGGTCCAGGATGCTCAGAGAGAAGAGGTCTGTGGGGCTGAGATTCTTGGGGCCGCAGAACAACCAAGGGAAGTCAGAGCGTGCGGCCTGCTAACCTCTCTCCACCTCACCCTCCGCAGGTCCTTGCAGCCTGGCACTCCCCGAGGGGCCCTGGGCACCCTCCCCTTTGCTACTGAACCAAGAGGACATCCAAACTGAAGGGGGTCCCCTGATGCAGCCCTGGAATTTTGCCCTATTACCTACTCCTAGCTCATTTCAGGTGGCTTTCATGGGCTTGAACATAGTGGTGAAACTGATCTGCTTCCAGTCGGACTGAAGGGTAGAAGGAGAACTCAAGGTGAGTGAGTTGAATCACAAGTCTCCCCAGAAGCCTCTAAGGTGGTGCCCTCACTCACAGTTTTCTCTAAGGTCGGAGTCAGAGAAGTGCCGTTACTTGATCTTTGCCCAGCTTTTCAAGAGAGAGATCTATCCTTTCTCCAAAAGCCATCAGCTTCTCCCTGAAATGTGAGGCCTTTCCCCTTGGCTAGATAAAAAGGAATCACTTTCCTCAAGAAGGTGGCTTTCTAGAGACTCCTCCCGCACAGCTCTGCCTGGATAGGATGTTTCCGTTCTACATCCCCCCAGTGTCTGTGACTGACAATTTCTATCACAACACCACAAACATGTCATTCCATTTATTTGTATCCTTGTCTGTGTCTCCTAATATATCTGAGCTCCTTGAAGGAGGCACTGTATCTTGATCCACATATCCCATCTAATTTAGCATCTAGTACAACTTAGGGACTTAACAAATATTTATTGAATAAACGATGAGTGAAGGATCACAACCCAGCCCCTCTTCCAGGACTCCCTCCCCTCCCCAGCACTGAGGCAGCAGGATCCAGCCCAGGGCACTTGCCACCAGCAAGCTCAGAACTCTACCCCACAATAGCCACTCTCCTACAACAAGGCCACCCCAGCAAGACACAGTGCCCCACATGCTCCCAAGATGGGCCTTCACCTACTTCATCTCTATTCATTTTCATGATTCTCTAAGATAAGTATTACTGTCCTTGGATTTACAGATGCAGAGCTATGGCCCAGAGAGGTCGCATGAGATCACCCATTAGTGGGCAGAACTCAGATTCCACCCCAGGGTCCTCTGCACAAATCCCTACAGCTGCCTCCCAGGGTCAGCCCTGGGTGGCATGCCAGGAGCTGGCAATGGAGCTGGTCAGGGGGACAAGAGGGAAGCCCAACCCTTCAAGACACATCTCCACATCTCTATAGGATGTAAAGAGGTGACACTGACACTAAGGGAAAGCTTAGGTGGTATCAGGCAACCCAATCAACTCACTGAGCATGTGGTGACTGAACAGTCAGGAGCACAGTTATTTGGCCAGTGCCTGTGACATACAGACTGATCCAAAGATTTTTGGAAGATTATTAAAGAGCAGTTGCAGGCAGCAGTAAGGCAGCGCGTGCTGGAAGATGCTGTCTCTGCTGGGAGGTGGAGCCAGTGACCTTCTGTCACTTGGTCTCTGAACTCAGTCCACAGTGTAGGGAAAGGCACTTTTTTAGGGCAACTACAACAATTTCTTTTTTTGAAAACCACAATTTCCTGTTTTGTTCTCTATTTATACTTTACATTTAGTTTTGAGAAAGCACTGGTGGTTTGGTGTTTTGGTTGTTTCTAGTTCAGTCTTTATCAACAAAGCAAACTTTCTTTTCAAGACGATGTTTTGTCATATAACTGAACTGTAGACCTAGATTCCTTTAAAATACTTTGCTAAGAAAAATTCTTAAAGCTTTAACAATAAGACAAATCACAACTCTCTAAATCAATGCCTCACGGAATGGGAATCCATTCAGCAGTCCTGGGGGTTGTGAATTCCTCAAGGATTTCATGCAGGGATGTTTTAGACAGCATCCTTTTCAACACAAACATTTTCACAAAACTTTTCAGGCACAGAAATGTGAAACTATGCTATCTGCATTATGATACTCTTTGCAAAACATTGAAGTATCCAAGACACTCTGTTAGTGGTCTGCAATGAGACTTAGCAACTCAATGTTTGCCCTGGAAGAACTCACTGTCTAAGAAAGATACACACCTTGGACTGTCTAAGAAAGATATACACATTGGCTCCACATAGGCAGGATACAGCAGTCAACAAATATGAAAATAACCCAGGAACCAATGCCCTCACCTCTTTGCAAGTCAAGGAGAGATGTACGTTAGAGGTGAAAGGCAACAGCACGTGCATGTTTATCTTGAAACTGATTTTGGTCCTCTGTGTTTGGTGGTGGGAAGCTTTGCTTCCGCAATATACAAGGACCGTGTTTCTTTGATCGAGAGGCCAGTAGGAGGAGCTGGTGGTCAGGGTCCAGCGAGCAAGGATCAGGAGAGCCGGTTTTGAATTGAAGTGGGAAGTAACTAGAAAAGCAATGTGATGCTTGGGCGTCAGTGTCCTGACCTGTCAAACAGAGATACCAGTACTTGCCAGGGTCACATCACCAGGCTGCCTTGAGAATCCGATAAGAAAATGACCACAAGAGCCCATCCTAATCTTATTATTATTAAAGAAATACACCCAAATGCATCCAGAGAACGCCACGCTCCTCATCTCCGCCTACAGAGCATCACACTAGTCCTGTCTCCCGGCTGGATTATACCCTCCTCATGGGGGTGAAGCTGCTATGGACACCCTGGCATCTGGGGGACTCAGAGCTCTCTAGAAAGCTGTGAGGCTGGAGGGGTCCTTGATGCCTCACACTGTCACCATCCATCATCTGTACGTGCAGTCACTGCGCACTGGTTCACTCTTCCCCTTATTTCACAAAGAATAATCCCAGGGTCTTTAAATAGGAATGGAAACTATCACCAGGTCTGGGGATAGAATGGGTGAAGGGAAGGAGGGGCTGGAACAAAGAGTACTGGGAAACTTTTCCCTGCGGTATTTTTTGTTTCTTTGTTTCCGTATTTGTTTTCCTAACGTAAAAAAGGAAAACAAAGTGTAGTCCTTATTTGCTTCTGATCACCAAGGGTCACAAAGGCTTCCCAGTTGTCCTGTTAAGTGTAGTTGCAGCATCATCCCACCAGGGACACGGTGGGCTGGTCACTACTTCTTGGACCAGTGTCCCCCAGTGGCCACCCTTAAACAGCCTGGGGCCCCAGAGTTCACGGTACTACAAGACTAGGGATGAAAAAGCAACTTCTTGGCCCTCAAAAGGGAAGCGCTGCTCAGAAATGGACTCTTATCCCCTTGGTCATCCCTTCAATGATTCAACAAATACCTTCTGGGCACAATACTGTGTACCAGGCCCTGTGCAGAGCCCACTGGGGACATGAAGATGAACCCAGAGTGATCCCTTCCCCAGAGACTCTCAGGAGGACAGAAGGAAAGCAGAGCACCTACAGGTCATCACATGTCCTCAAGTCCCAGCCCATGCTGACCACACACACACACACACACACACACACACACACACCTCCTTCCAGGGGGGCCCCAATGGCATGTTGTGGTGTTCAGAGCACAGCCAAATTCTCAGTCTCCGTCTCCCAGGATGGCTCTTAGCCTGGTGACACTCGCAGGTCACTCAACAAGGAAAAGCAGTCACAGCACACACTCAGTCCAGATAAGGAGGGGTGGCTGGTAACCACAAATGCAAAGCCTCTGCAGACCAGGCATGCCAGCCCATGGCACAACAGCCAAGTTCATGTTCGGGTCTTCCCTGAGCAACTCCTTCTTCCCTTGGGACACCCCACCCATGGAGCACGGGATCCCCAGTCCCTCCAGCCCTTGTCAGCGCCTCCCTCACACCTGTGCCCCTGATGCTGCAGGCGCTGTCCCTGGTAGACATGGTTACACGTAGGGCCCAGCTCACAGGACCAACAGGGTAACAAACAGTGGATGAATAAGTAAATGGATAAAAGAAGCATGTAACTGTGCATACATTATTTTGTTAAATTCTCAATACAAGTCTTTAAAACAAGTATTATTATGTACCCCCATGACACAGATGAAGAGTCTATCAAATCTACACAGATGAGGGCTCAGAGAGGCTCTGCGCCTTGGGCCAGACACAGCCTCTCACCACCAGCACCTGGTTAACAAGATGTTAGTCACTGAGACCCAAGGAGTGTCATCTCCCAGGGCTTTTGTTTCTGGCTGGAGGTGGAGTGGGAGGTGTTGTATTTTAAAATGTCTGACCGAAAAGTCTGGAAGCCTTGCACACAACCTGAGAGAAGTCAAGGATGTTATTACTGCTGTACCTGGGCTGGGTAAAGCTTATGTGACCTGCTGGGGCCCTGCATGGAGTGAATCCTCAGCAAATATGATTTGATTGACTCATAAAAAGAAAGGGAGGGAGGGGAGCATAGAACAACACAACTGTGGCCTTCTACTGCTTGGTTGTGAAAGAAAAGGTCAAAAAAGGAAAAAATAATGACTCTCTCGTCCTGGTCTCTCTCCAGTGGGTTAGCAGTCAGCAAACAGGGGCTTCCTGGATAATTTTCTACATCTTCTCCCCTTCTCAGAGGTCTCCTGAGGCTGTGCAACGGCAGTTAAATCAATTCTTAATTAGCTTTCAACATTTACCTTTTGAAAATCCATACCTATATGAATATTTATTGAACACTTACCACTTACTAGGTGCAAGGCACGTGTGCCAGGCCCTGGAGATACAAAGGGGCATCAGGACAAGCATGCAAACAGAAAAGTATCTGCAGCGGCAGGCTTGCCTGGCCTGGGACAAACCTTGCAAACTTACTGCAAGAGGCAGGCAGAAAAGTCTCAGCAGAGGTCAAAGCACAGAAGGAGCTGAGAGTGACAAAAAGCACTAAAGAACACAGGGATGTGCCATTGGGTTAACTTTTATTTTTCAAAGCAAGAAGAACAAGGATGGAATTAGCCTACTGCTTAAAATAGACTGGAGAGTTCGCAAGTGACAGTGAGCTGCCAAAAGGCTTGGGGACTATTTGTTCCTGTTTAGTACGGGAAGGGGAAGGATCTCAAACTGGAGGCAGCAGAACACAGGGTGAGAAAGAGGTCAGCTGCCCTGGGTCGGGACAGAAAAATTGGTAACTGTTCATCACTTCAGTGAGCTCAGTCTCTCCAGACTCAGACAAACCCTTCCTCCAGGGCAGCAGGAGTTTACACATAGGGTCTCAGAGCTGCTGCTGGAAATTTATGAGAAATCATGGAAAGTGGAGAAGTACTAGAAGAGCAGAGGGGCATATTTTATCCCAATTTTCAAAACAGGTTGAATTCTGGATGTGAATAAGCCATTACAGAACTGATATTTAAACAAATTGGTAAACTCTTATAAAAGAATGTGGCCATCACTAATATTGGAACATTGGCTTGCTAAGAGCAAATTCCCTTAAAGTTTAAGGGTTAACCTAACTAGATTTATTGGTGGGGCAAGGGGGGTGGGTGGGGAAGTAGGGATTAGGTTGGAAATCAGGAATGCTATAACCACGGGCTGTCTTGATTACCACAAAGTATTTGGCAAAATTTCCCAAGATTATTTCATGGATCAAGAGTACATGTGAGTAGAAGGAGAATACTTTTGGGTAGAATTGTAACTAATGAGACACCACCTAGGTTCTAAGTTGCATAACTAATGACAACACCAATCTGCAGGTTGTCTCTAGTGGCACGCCACAGGTCTCTAGTGTAAGTTATATTCTCCCTGATGACATGGATGAAGATCTGGAAAGCAGGCCTACCAAATAATAGTGGATAACACAAGTCTGGGAGGGACAGCTAATGCTACAGGTTACAGAATTAAGATTAAAAAATTTTTTAACCAGGTAAACCAAATCAATCAAATAGAAATTTTAAAAGACAAAATACTTAAAATCCTCATTCACAGATGTACAGGAGAGACTTGACAGGAAGGCTTCCTGTGTGAAAAAGATCTAGGAATTTTAGTTAACGACAAGTCTTTTTTAGACTATGGTGTGGGCTATTTTATTAAAAAGCTCACAGGATTATAGATTATGTAGAGTGTCCAGATCAAAGGAAACAACCTCATTGTCTGCAGAACATCTAGAGTTTTACACTTGTTTCTGGGGGCAAAAATTAAAGGAAATATTATATCCAAAAGGAGGGGAAAATGGCATATGGAAACTTTCCTCTGTGGAACAGTTGAAATAACTGAGGACCCTTAGCTTGGAGAAGAGATTGATTATTCCATGTGGCACAACGAGTCAGAACCAGAATATAATAGGCAGCCTCCAAAATGGCCCCCAATGATCCCCATCTCCACTCCCACACTGTGTCAAGAATTTAAATTAAATTATTAACGGAAACATTGATTACTCAGAATTCTCATAATCTAAGACCCAGTCTAACTCAAAAGTGGGAAAGCAGTAATTAATTTGCTTCCTTACATCAGCAGCAAGAAGAACTGAGTGAGATACTATGTATTACTGCCAGTGGGTATTTATTCTACGGGGCAGGAAGCCCCTGCATGCACGTGAAACACAGAACCAATAACTGGGAATCATACCGGACAAACAAATAATTAACCCAAGCTGAACAGGACAGGACATTGGCTTCCTCCTCACTGCTTCTGGGCGAGCATCTTTCTCACTGTGACTCAGGTGGACTCACATTCTTTCTGCTTTCATCTCTTCTGTAACTTCTTTATAGGATGAGTTGCACCTCTCTATCTGCGGCAAATCCCAAATTCTAAGAAGCCCAGTTAAGTAAGGACATTAGAGCCTATTAAAACAAGAAGGTCAGTATAGGAAAAGAAAAATATTGTATCCATTCCAAACATCAGACTCTTTTACTCTGGTCTTATTATCAGTCTCATATTATATTTCATAATAGATTTTCAAGAAGAATCTTTGTTTGCTATGAGACCTGAGGGGCAGAGGTAGTCAATTAAGATGAAACCAAAGATGTGATCACAGCAGAGTTGCTGGCACAAGGAAGGTGCTCTCCATAGATGCTTACTGAGTTGGTTTGCACTACGTTGGATTGAATTGAACAGATTTAAATAGAAGCGCTCAGGATGAGGCATTTAATAAACCGTCATCTAACTGAGGTGGGCTGGCAAAATAAATCATGGGAAATCCATATCCTGGAACACGGTGCAGTCTTTAGAAAGACTAATTCTCTGGCCCCAGAACAGCCCAGAGGAGCACATTCAGGCATCTCTCTGTGTGCTAACAGGGAAATGTCTCCAGGATTTATTGTTCCGTTAGAAAACAACAATAAGAAGTAGCCAAAGAGTATGTTAGCATGTACATTTATCTCATGTTTTATACAAGAAAAGGCGTATATACATTTTTCAGAGCACATTTTGTTTACTTTATTGATTAAAATCTACTTGAGTGTCCCAAACAAATGTTCCAATACTTAAACTTTATTCTTTGATAACCTAGTTGAGTAGTGAATTAGTTTCCTAGTGCTGTCATAATTAATTACCACAATCTTGGTGGCTTAGAACAACAGAAATTTACTCTCTCACAGTTCAGGAGGCCAGAAGTCTGAAATCAAGGTGCCAAGCATGGTTTAGTCCCTTCTTAGGGTCCTGAGGGAGAATCTGAGAGTCTGTTCTGTGCCTCTCTCCCGGCTTCTGGTGGTCACCAGCAATATTTAGCATTCTTTGGCCAGCAACTACACCACTTCGGTCTTTTTCTCCATGGTCACATGGCCTTCATCCCTCTCCGTGTGTCTCTGTACCTCCACATGGCCTTGTTGTAATGACACTAGTCATTGGATTTACAGCCCATCCTAATCCAGTTAGACATCATCTTAACCAATTTCATCTACAAAGATCCTATTTCCAAATGATATCACATTCCGAGGTTCTGGATGGACGTGAAATTTGGGGGGACACTATCCAGGCCAGTACAAGTAGTATGCATCGACCTTTCATTTGGGGGAAATACTGTCTTTATCTTACCATCTGTGGTGGTATGTTAACTAGAATATGAATTTCTATAGAAGTCTTTTGCTATAATTTAAGACATTTTTCTTCCTACATCCCCTGGGAAGATGAAGAAAATCTGTTAGCCCTTCTTGTAATTTAACCATAATTTTTTTACCTTCAAGCTAATTTGTGCAAGTAAAGTTTTCCACTTAAATTTACATTTTCCAGATAAAAATATTTGTTTTAATTGATACACAATTACATACAGTGAAATGCACAGGTCTTAAAGGTACAGTTTAATGAGTTTTGACAAATGCATACACCAATGTAATTCATATCCCAGTCAAAATTTAGAGCATTTTCTTCACCTCAGAACATTCCTTTATGCCTCTTTCCAGTCAACCTCACTCCTCCAAAGCCAACCACTATTCTGATTTCTATCACCATAGATTAGTTTTCTCTGTTCTTGAGTTTCATTTAAATGGAATTATACAATACATATTCTTTTGCATCTGGCATCTTTAGTTCATAAACATATTTTTGCACATATCAGTAATTCATTTATTTTTATTGCTGAATAGTATCCTGTTATATGAATATACCACAACCTGTTAATCCATTCACCTGTTGATAGACATTTAGATTGTTTCTGTTTTTAAGGTATTTGAACAGATCTGCTGGAAACATTCATGTACAAGTCCTTTGTGGACATATGTTTTCATTTTCTAAGGTAAATACCTAGGAGTGGAATCTCTGGGTCATGGGGTAGGTTTACGTTGAACTTTATAAGGAACTGCGCAACAATTTTCCAATGGTTGCACCGTCTTCACTCCACCAGCAGCGTGAAAGAGCCCAGCTGATCCATATCCTCACCAATATCAGTGCTGTCAGTCTTTCATTTTAGCCATCCTAGTGTGTAGAATTTAATTTGTATTTCCTAGATGAGTAGAGACGTTGAGCACATTTTTAATGTGTGTATTGGCCATTCACGTAGCCTCTATTTAACGTACCTGTTCAAGTCTTTTGCCCAAATATTTATTGGGTTGTTTGCCTTTTAAATTATTGAGCTGTAGGAGTTCTTTATATATTTTGCATACAAGTCCTTTGTCAAATATCTGTACTACAAAACTTCTCTCCCTGTCTGCGGCTTGCCTATTTACCCTCTGAATAGTGTCTTTTAATGAACAGAAGTTTGGGTTAGTTTTTTTTTCAGTGAAGTCCAGTATAGCAACATCTTATTGATTAGTGGTTTTTGTGCCCTCTCCAAGGAATGTTTTCCCACCCCAAGATCATGAAGATATTCTCCTGTTTTCTTCTAATTTAGAAGCTTTGTGATTTTACTTATTACAGTTTAAGGTCTATGATTCATCTCAAATTAACTATTGCGTTTGGTGTGGGATAATGTTCAGGATTCATTCATTCCCACACATAGTTAGCAAGTCATCCCCAACACAATTTGTTGAAAAGGCTTTTCTCTCTCCATTGAATTGCTTTGGTGCCTTTGTCAAAAATCAATTAACCGTATGAATTTTAGTGTATTTCTTGGGCTATTTATTCTTTGTCACTGACATATTTGTCTATCCTTATGCCAATGCCAAACTCTTTTGCTTACTATAACTTTATAGTAAGTCTTAAAATCAGGTAATGTAAGTGCTCCAACTTCATTTTCCTTTTTCAAGATTATTTCATAACTTACATTTGAATTTCCACATAAGTACAAAAAAAAAAACCTACTGGCATTTTGAATGGGATTGCATTGAAACTATAAATCAATTTGGGAAGAACTGAAATTTTACCAATATGAAGTCTTATAATCCTTACACGTAGTATACCTCTCCATTTATTTATGACTTCTTTGGTTTTTCTCAGAAATGTTTTTGTAGTTTTTGGTGTAGATATCATTCACACATTTTGTTAAATTTATCATTAAGTATATTTTGGGGTTTTTTTATTTTTTTATATTTTTATTTTTGGCTGTGTTGGGTCTTCATTTCTGTGTGAGGGCTTTCTCTAGTTGCGGTGAGCGGGGGCCACTCTTCATCGCGGTGCGCGGGCCTCTCAGTGTCGCGGCCTCTCTTGTTGCGGGGCACAGGCTCCAGAGGCGCAGGCTCAGTAGTTGTGGCTCACTGGCCGAGTTGCTCCGCGGCATGTGGGATCTTCCCAGACCAGGGCTTGAACCCATGTCCCCTGCATTGGCAGGCAGATTCTCAACCACTGCACCACCAGGGAAGCCCTATATTTTGGTTTTTGATGTTTCCCCACCTCCCTTCCTGGCATGGTGCACTCAAAGTCATCCTTCCAGATGGCTCAGAGGGCATCTCCTTGAGGAAACTCCCCATTCCTACATCTACCTATACCTGCTCACTCCCTAGGTATGGAAGCTAGAGTTCTCTGCTACACCTAGGAAGGGCTCATTTCTCTCTGGAATATAGTTCATCAAGGTTTCTTTGCATCTATCACTTTTTGCTAGTCCCATTGAAAAGTATGGGTTTTATTTTTCTAAGTTTTTCTTGTTGCTTCCCATGTCCAAAAATATTTCACATTTTTTTACATCCTAACTGGAAGTAGAAGTCTCTAGGTATTCTTGCACATGCAAAGACAGTTTCCAGAAGTATATGCTATTACAAGACTAAAGACTGAGAAGTGTGGAATGAGAGTGAGCACATAAGTGGGTAAAGAGAGACATTTTTACTTTTTACTATGATCTTTGTTAATTCATTCATTTATTCAGCAACTGTTTATTGAGCACCTACTATATGCCAGTGTTCTGGGCACTAAGGATATAGTATGAACAACAACAAAAAGTCACTGCTGTCATGGAACTTATATTCTTTTTTTTTTTTTAAACATCTTTATTGAAGTATAATTGCTTTACAATGGTGTGTTAGTTTCTGCTTTATAACAAAGTGAATCAGTTATACATATACATATGTTCCATATCTCTTCCCTCTTGCATCTCCCTCCCTCCCACCCTCCCCATCCCACCCCTCTAGGTGGGCACAAAGCACCGAGCTGATCTCCCTGTGCTATGCGGCTGCTTCCCACTAGCTATCTATTGTACATTTGGTAGTGTATATATGTCCATGACACTCTCTCACCCTGTCACATCTCACCCTTCCCCCTCCCCATAACCTCAAGTCCATTCTCTAATAGGTCTGTGTCTTTATTCCCGTCTTGCCACTAGGTTCTTCATGGCCTTTTTTTTTTTTTTCCTTAGATTCCATATATATGTGTTAGCATACCGTATTTGTTTTTCTCTTTCTGACTTACTTCACTCTGTATGACAGACTCTAACTCCATCCACCTCATTACAAATACCTCCATTTCATTTCTTTTTATGGCTGAGTAATATTCCATTGTATATATGTGCCACATCTTCTTGGAACTTATATTCTAATGGGGAGAGACAGGCAATAAACAAACAAATAAACAAATATGTTATAAGCTAAGTGATGATAAATGCTATAAGAATAAATTAGGTTAAGGGGGATAAAGCCTGATGGCAATGTGGGTGCTTTTTTATATTGATGGCCTGGGAAGGCCTCTCTCATCAAGGGATACTTGAGCAGAGACCTCAGGGAACTTGGAGAATGAGCCATGGGGATATGTGAATGAAGAGTGTTCCAAGCAGAGAAAACAGCAAGTTCCAAGTCCTGTGGTGGGTATGTACTTGGGTGTTCCAGGACAGTATGGAGGCCAGGATATTGGGCGTAGACTGTCTGAGGGGAGGGATGGGAGATGAGGTGAGAGAGAGAATAAGGGACCAGAGACTGTAGTACCCCGTAGGCCACTTATGAGTGTTGGATCTTTCTCTAAGATGCAGAACCACCAGACGTTTCCAAGCCAGAGAAATAATGTGACTCGCTCTGGCTGCTGTGGAGAGCACAGCTATGTGAATTCTGTACCAATTTACTAATTTTCATTTTAAACATGAACATGCATGTGTACAACTTGTATATCTTGAAAAAATAATTTAAAATAAGTAAATAACCCTCAACAGCCTGCTACAAAGTTAAGTCCTGGCAGAGTGCCCACCATTGCTTGAGGCCAGGCCCCCTGGGAAGGCAAGATGGGGTCCAGGGCTTTGCTTCTCAAGTTTCATTTCAGCCTTATAGATGCAGGACACCCAGAGGGGAGTCCAGAGGAGACAGAGAAAATGGGGGCCAGATTCAAATTGCAATATGTTGTTTAAGCATCCAAGTAGACCTAATATTGGAATCCAAACACAGTATTTTATACCTATGTATATGTATGTGCACACACACAGACACATACAACCTTTAATTTTAAGAATTGGCTAGCCCTCCAAATTTCTCCTGCTAGCAGAGGATATTATCCAGTTGTCCCATTTTTTTCTCAGCCCTTGAAAGGAAAAAGTGTGACAAAACTGGGGTTGTCGAGGCAGCCCAGAGCCGAGCTGGACACGTGGCCCTTACCTGGGAAGAGGCCCTGCTCTCATCCCGGCCTGAGGCGTGAGACCAGCACCGGTCATCTGAGTGGGGTGGGGTTCAAGTTCATGTCTCCCCCTCATCCCATTCACGAATGCCTTCTATGTTTGCCAGACAAGCCACACCCCCATACTTGCTGCCCTCACATGCCCTGGCTCTTGCTGGCACACATGGGAGGCGTGCAAGCAAGCAGGACGAAGCCTGCTCCGCTGCTGGACATGACTGATTGCAAATTCTTCCTAATCTTGAGTTCAACCTTGCCTCCCAGAAACTTCTCTCCCCGGCCCTAGTTCTATCTCTGGATTTACATGGGGAAGTCCACTTTCCCCTCCATACGGAAGACTAATTCTTTATGTTTCTAGAGGATCATGGTGAGACTCACACCTTCAGCCTGCCTTTCTCATCTTGCCTCTCTCCATTCCAGACCCAGGACATGCTCCCCCGGATCCACAGACAGACTGTCTTGCACACACCGTTCAGCCTGCTGGAATCCCTTCCCACCTCCCTTCTCTGTCCGGCACACTCAAAGCCATCCTTCCAGATGGTTCCAAGGGCATTTTCTTGGCAAGACTCCCTACCCTGTCCAACAGCGAGGACCCATGGCGCTTTGTAGGACCTCCTCTTACAGCTGGCCTCTCAGTGCCTGGGAATGAGTGATGCAGAGTTTCACATATGTGGTGAGCTGTTTTATAGGCCCTCAGATCTGAGAGCACGTGGCAGCTATAATATTCGCAATCAGACCTGATGAGAAATCAGCCTGGTTCTGAAATATAATATCCCTAATTATAATAAGAACAATGGCATTGAAATGGACAGACATTATCTCCGAGGAGAACCAGGATTGGCAGGGGATCAGAGAGCATGAGAACCCAGGGATTTACGTGGAGAAGGCCACGGTTATGAGTTCTTGATCTGTAGATTTCTGTCAGCCTCAGAAGAATGTTTAAGGAGACATTCCTTTTCTTTTCTTTCCTCATTGAACAAAATAAGATTTATCACGGGGCCAGGTGATACCACAGAGAGTCCTATGCCTACCACCTTCTCTACTTCTCCCAGGCAGCTTTCAACTTAGAGGGCCCCTTGTCAACTCAGAAGGACAAACAATCAAAAAGAGATTTTGTCCTAATAGACAATGAATAGGGGCTCAGTTGACAATCCATGTGCTAAATGACAGTATCATATCAGCTTCAATTTATTGCACACTCCCTGTGGCCAGGCAATATGCTAAGTGTTATACCCATCTTACCTCATTTGCTCCCCATAGCTACCTATGATATAGGTGTTCATGTCTGTAGAGCAGCGGGCCCAGCAGAGGTCAACATTAAGGAGCAGACCCACCCAGCTGTGCCCTGGATGGTGGTTACTGGGTCTCACTGCTAGTGGAGAAGTAGAAACCAATTAGTGATGTTACGTTTGTTTGTAATCAGTGAACTTGACAAATAATTATTGAGCCCCTCTGATGGGTGAGACACATGGAGTAACTTACTCTGGCCATGCAGATAGACAAAGTCAGGTCCACTAGCACCAGAAGTGGGTCTCCTGCCCTTCAAGGACCACCTCCTCCAGGAAGCCTCCCTGTCTTCCTCCAGTTCTTGTTCTTTCTCTTGGAGGGCCATTCAGGTCTGCACCTCAATCCCCTGCTCCCTTAGGTCGGAGGTTATCTATTCTCTGTGTGTGTGTGTGTGTGTGTGTGCACGGGTGCACGCACTCATGCACACACAATTATGTCTTCTCCTCACTTAGGGCAAACTCTGAGGACAGCTGCTGCCTCGCACTCAAGGCTCTGTGATGCAGCATTGGTGTCCGAGCAGCCCAGGGTTTGAATCCCAGCCCTGACACTGCCTCTTTTCATCTCTGATTCAGCCATCTCCAAGGCCAAATCTCTGACCTGAGGGCAGTTGCCATATCTTTCTCTTGGTTCCTGGCTCTTTGCCCATGTGGTGCTGGTAGCTGGACGAAGCTTTGAGCTCCGCCCAGTAAGAATCCTCCAGCCTGTCTGATGGCAAAGAACTGGCTTCCCCTGCCTTAAGGCTCAGGTGCTCCCGTGTGATAATCGATAAATCGCTGGCAGCCAGAGAACGTGCATCAGCAAGAGGAGAGGGAGAGGAGGGAAATTTAAATGAGTCTTAGGGGATTGGAAAATTATTTGGTGAAATGTTCCTAAGCTTTTTCTACTTAATACCCATAAATTTCAGGGGCCATGTGCGCTAACAGCTTTTGATTTATGATGTCTGTATTCTTGCACTGTATTTATGCCAAATTATGAAAAGGTAGCAAGACTCAAAAGAACCTTTTAAAAATGCATTGGGACCCATCATGGGGTCGAGCCATTTATGTCAATCTTTGCCACCACTTGGTTAAAACAAGGGCTCTGGGTGCTGACAGCCGAGTAGCTAATTGGTGTTGGACCCCAGCCCACCAGGAGTCCTCCTCTTCTTAGAAACTTTTTCCTCCCTTCCTCCAGACCCCTGCCTCGGGTAAAACTTTTTAATGGCTGCTGAGGGCAAGGAGGAAAGCCCACCTTGGGTAAACTTCGTGGGGCCAGGTCTCACTCAGCTGCCACAGCACAGAAATATTCCCAAGACCCCTAATTAGAATGACTACAGTCAACCAATATGCTCCTGCTTCATTGCCCAGGGGTCGCAAAGCTCCCTGCTAATGCTGAACACTAACTAAACGCCGTGTCAGCCTTTCTTGTCCCATAACAAAGTTATTGTCATATTTATTAGCACAATTCCCTGTTGGACACTGGTTGGAATATCTGAAAAGTGAGTTAAGCACTCTCCTTGGCGAGATGGGGAAAATGCTTGGCCATTTTGGCCATTTCTCTGAACACACATTAACTTTGCAATTTGTGCTCACAGCAACTCCCCGCCAAACACAAGCCGCCCTGCCGGTGTTCCTGCACTGGATGGGGACGTTCTCGCAAACTGTAATTGTCTTGCATTCACGAAACTGTAAAATGACTAGGTTGTTGCCATTGTTTTTATTTCAAAGAACAGTTCTGTTATCTGTTTACTAAAATTTAACAACCTACAGCACTTCCATGACTTAATTACAGTGTGAGGGGAAAACAAACACAAACATCACCCATCACGTTGTTCCAAATCACTTCAGCCCAATTGCTTGATATTCGGAATTCAGTTTACTTTTGCACATCTCCCTCAATTACTCCCTCCTGCTTTGTCGGTCTGGCTGCCTGCTTCCGCACTCATCTGTGGGAGACGTATTTTACCCAGAGTAATAGAGAAGTTGGATGAGGAAAAAAGAAAACAAAAACAAAAACAAAAACCTCTTTGGGATGTTTGACAAGGAAGGAAAGACATGTTACTATTACAGTTTTGTTCTTGGCCACAACAGGGATGTATATCCTGATACCTTCCTTCTTTCTCTTTGCCCACCAGAAAAATATTCTCAAGTCGTGAGGCAGGAGAAGGTTAAGGATCTAAATACTATATATAAAGTCTGTGTGGAGAATCAGGGTCAGGGGAGTGATATGTGAGCAATGTTTTAAAAGACACAGAATTTCATCACATGGAGAAGTGAGGGAAGACATGGGAAGAGAAAGTGAAAAAACACAGAGGCTTTGAGAATGTATGGGAAAGGGCAAAAGGCTCATATGGCCTTTTTCATTTCTATTTTTGCATATGTTTTATAATATGTATACTACATTAATACAAGTGTATGTATATAATCTATGACTATACATATACTGGAAATGTGCGCTCAAGGAATTATTTATGATGGAGAACACAGTCCAAACATTTGGCACCTATTGATGTAAGCAATGGAGTCTATGTGAGATGTTTAAGCAGCTGAGTGACTAGAGTGGATCCATGTGTTACAAAGGTAACCTTGCTGCAATGCACGAAGTGGATGAAGGGAGGAGGAACTGCAGGGAGAGGAGCAGGGCTGAAGCCCATGGTCCAGGAGAAGGGTGACAGTGAGGGCCTGAGCAAGGGCAATAGAGGGTGGAGGGAGGACCTGAAAGTGCAGGAACTCTTTTGAAGTAGCATCCATTAGAACTTGGTTTCTAGTTGGAAGGCATGGGGTGAGGAGAGTTAGGGATTCTGAAACTGTTATCTTGGGTAGCTGAGGAAGCAGTGATCGCTTTCATGAAGTCAGAATAAAGGAGAAGGAGAAGATGTGGGGAAGGGAGCAAATAATGAGTCCAGTTTTGGAAATGTTGAGTTTAGGGTACCTGTGGAACATGTAGGTGGAGATGTCCACTAAAACAGTTGAAATTCCAACCTGGAAGTTGGGAAGCTAGCCAAGCAAGTCTTTGGGTGCATAACCCCCTCATGTAACCACCCATTCCCCTTTCTGTCCATACATCTCCTTCGATCCCTCCGGAAAACACAGGGAGCAGCTCCACGCCAGGCCTGCTGCTCTCGTGGTCCAGAGAAGGGGCAGCTAACAGAGAGGCCATTCCTGGGCTGATAAGGCACTAGCCACTTCAAGCATGGCCCCTGTCCTGGAGGCTCACACAACAATCCTGATGCTACCACTATCAGCTGAGGAGCTCAAACACAAGGGCACTCATTCTCACTCCACTCACTACAGCCCTCTTCACATTGCCTGCCACATCGGGGCCAAGAGTCACCGGAAATCTTCAGTCAGGGGCATCAAGTGGTATGCAGATAAATAAAGTCACTCCAAAAGCCCCGAGAAAACCCCTGGCCCCCAAGTAAGGCGGCTATCCCAGTGCTTTCTCTCAATGCCTGGACACCAACCGAAACCATGACAGGCCAGTCAAAGCCAATTCACACCATCAAATATGAGTGAGGAGAGTGCTTGAGTTATATGTTATAGCAAAGTATTTTCAAACTTCTTCATGCACAACCATCACATATTGCCCATCCTCAAATCAGGGATTCTAGGAAAACTTTACAGGTTAACATTGACAGTGGCTCTGGCCTGGGATTCAAGAATGCAAGCTCTTCATCCTAACCCTGCTACTGTCATAGACCCTGCAACAAGGGCGCATCAGTCTCCTTGCAACGAAGCTTGTTAACCAGCGCACACGCATCCAAACATCAGTGTCAAAACTCAGGTCAATAATTATTATTCATTTTCAACAGGTTAATCTCTTAAGAATAAGAGGGAACTCCCAGATTGAAGAGTTCAAGAAAATCTAGTTAAAGGGATGAAACTTAGATTAATAATTTTCACTTGAATAGAATCTGTATCCTCAAGACTCCCCCACCCTACTGGTGCACAAAGCATCTTAGGATATTTCCGAAGACATCCTAAGATGCCTCGTGTCCTACTGGGAGAGGTAGAGTGCACAGTGGGAGCTGTGTCCACAGCATAAACTCTGAGGCGCTATCAGTACAACCCTCCTTGTTGAGTTCCATCGACGTCATGAACTTTGTGAACTTGCACCGCTGGGGGAGGAGGAGAGAGGGGGAGACTCCAGTTGCCATTTAAAAAGAATTTGGACACATCAGATCACCTCCTCTGCCCTGAGGGGAGAGTTGGAACCTTTGTGAGGTAGGTCCCCCGGCCATCTGGAGTGGGTTCGACAGATATATGACTGACCTAAAATTCAAAGAAATGTAGGTGTTTGCTAAGTCATAAGAGACCATCATGAGGCACATTTAGCATTGATAGTTTCCAAGGAAATAGATGAAAACTGTCAGCTGAAATCTTAAAACTGCTGTGCACTGAATTGTACACCCCCAAAATTCATATGTTAAAGGCTTAACCCCCAATGTGATTATATTTGGAGAGGGCCTTTAAAGAGGTAATTAAGATTAAATGAGGTCATAAGTGTGGGAGCCTGATCCAATGGGACTGATGTCCTTATAAGAAGAGGGAGAGACACCAGGAGTACTCACGCACAGAGGAAAGGCTGTGTGAGGACACAGCGAAAAGGTAGCCATTTACAAGCCAAGGAAAGAGGCCTCAGGAGAAGTGAAACCACTAACACCTTGATCTTGGACTTCTAGCCTCCAGAACTGTGAGAAAATAAATTTCTGTTGTTTAAACCACTCAGTTTCTGGTATTTTATTATGACAGCCCAAGCAGACTAACACAGGCACTATGAATATTTTCTTCTTTAGTACCAGAAAGAGATCACTGCTGTTTTCATCCTATAGATATATAATCAAAATAAATACAACTTGTTTTTGTGAACTTCCTTGTTTTCTTTATTGTGTTGTTTGCTTCTTGTTGTTCCTCATGTTACTTCTGAATCAACCTACCCCTACTCCTTTCTCTAGTCTGACCAGAACTCATCATTTCAGGGAGTGGAAGTTCCATCCCTCTCTCAGACATCGAAGATAGGGTGAAGACAATTACAGGCTCTGCTGATTTGCAGCAGTTTGTGTAAATGAGGGCTGCCCAGAATGCCCCCAGTCAAAAGGCATCCTCCTGGAGAAAAAGATGTGTCTTCTTCAATCCCACTGAAGTGCCCACCACTGATTTTCTGTTCTGCTATGACACTAAGTCAAAGAGGTCAAAGAGATAAAAATGCTGCCCTAAAGACTTTTTATTCCACTTCCAAGGGCAGTTTAGACACAAATTCACAGAGAGGGGACAGTGGGTAAGTGAAATTGATGGTGCTACATAGCATCATCCAAACAAGTCCAGCCCAGAGGGGGATATGAAAATGTTCAGCTCCCTTCATGGCCATGAGACATGGACCTATCATAGCTCCTATGATGTCACATCATATACATCACATCTGAGCTCCTTGTCACCACTGAGCCAGACTTCACATTACATATTGAGACAGGGTGTCCAGCGACCCTGACTTCTGGGGCAGACATTCTCTCACCAGAGAACCAAGCTTGCTGTGACATACAATCCTGTGCAGGAGCTGGCAGGGAGCCCGAACGGCAGCCGCAGAACTGTGGGCAGCCCAAGGCACCGACAGCAAACATGGCAGCCAGCTGGGAGAGGCAGGGAACGGCCACTCCCAGGAAGGCAGCCAGTAGTCTGAAGGGTGGCTCAAACCTCCCCAGAAGTAGAGTCACCAACAGGGACATTCTCTAAAAGCTGCTCTGAAAGCCAAAGAATAACTCTTCCAGGAGACACTATGGGAAGGATTCAGAGGATCACAGTCTCCATGGGTGAACTAAGCAATATCACCAAGGATTTCAGCTCCAAACCCTCAGACCAGAGATAGGGATGGCCTAGGGCACAGTGGAGTGGTTAGCAAACTTTGGATCCTTGGCTACAACCTTCACAATATTTGTCATGTCTGAACACCTCCTATGATGGTTAATTTTACGTGTCAACTTGACTGAACCATGGGGTAACCAGATATTTGGTCAAACTTTATTCTAAGTGTATCTGTGAGGATGTTTTCGCATGAGATTAACATTTGATTCTGTAGACTGAGTAAAGCAGATTTGCCCTCTCTAATGTGGGTGGGGCTCATCCAATCAGGTGAAGGCCTGAATAGAACATAAAGGCTGAGTAAGAGGGAACTCCTCCTGCCTGATGGCCTTTGAGCTGGGACATTATTTTATTCCTGCCCTCAGACTTGAACTGAAACATCAACTCTTCTTGGTTCTCAGGTCTTCCAGCTTTCAGACTGGAACTACACCATTGGCTCTCCTGGGTCTCCAGCTTGCTTTGCTGACCACAGATTGTGGAACTTCTCAGCCTCCATAATCATGGGAGCCAATTCCTTTTTTTTTTTTTTTTTTTTTTTGGCCTCTCCGCATGGCTTGCAGAATCTTAGTTCCCCAACCAGGGATTGAACCCGGGCCCTCGGCAGTGAAAGCACCAAGTCCTAACCACTGGACCACCAGGGAATTCCCTGCCGACATCTTATAATAGATCTCTATCTCTAATCTGTCTGTCTATCTATCTATCTATACTATTGGTTCTGTTTCTCTGGAGAACCCTAATAATACACCCCCTGTACCATATTTACTTAATACCTACTAAATCTTTAAATAGCCTATTTAAATAAATGCATTTTAAAATGCAACTTTGTCATATTGACAAGTTTAAATCAAATATTTTTGTTAAAAATATAAATATATAAGCTAACTGTAAAATTAAATACACACTTATTAAAATAATAGTTCCCCTGAAAACACACACTTCTGGTAACTGTACATGGCACAAAACTTCTGTCTCTCATTTCAGTCCCTAGCAAATGGAGATCAACTATATTTTATAGTGAATTTTACCCTCCTTTCAAGTGGAAAATCCCTTCCTCTTAGGCATCAAAAGTAATACTCAATACAACAGAGAGAATGCCATTACTATGTGCTTCAGTTATCAGTTGCTACACTTAAAACTACTCCAAACTTTGGCTTATTATGTAGGTCTCACCGTTTTGTGGGTCAGGAATTCAGGAAAGGCTCAACTGGGCAGTTTGTCTCTGATCCTTGTGGCATCAGCTGGGGAGGCTGGGACAGGAAGATCCACTTCCAGGATGGTATCTTCACTCACATGTCTAGTGGCTCCGTGTTTCCTGCCTATTCCTCTCTCCCCTTGGTGTCTCATCCTCCAGCGCCTCTCCACAGAGCTTTGACTTCTTATGGCCTGGTAGCCCTGGGGCAGTCACATTTCTTATGTGGCAGCTCAGTGCTCCAAGGGCGAGCATTCGGAGAGTCCCAGAGGTTCCTCCTGTCTGTCCTGGAATGTGACTTCCGCAACATCCTATGAGCCAAGGAAGTCACTTAGGACAGCCCAGAGTCAAAGAGAGGGAATTAGACTCCACAGCTCCATGGTAGGAATGTCAAATAATCTGTGCCATCTTTATTCCTTCACCCCATTCTTACGTACTGAAGAAGGAGAAAGTCCTCAGACATGGGATTTCCACATCATGGATAAAAGTGTATCGTCTAAGAACTAAGGCAGGAGCCAGGTCACACTGGAGCAAAGGCATCAGTTGGAAGTCAGGCACACCTAGCTTTGACACCAGTTACACCACTTGCTGGGTGACCTTGAGTTTAAACTCACTGAATCTCGGGGGTGGGGGAGTGTTGTCTGTAAAGTGGAATAATGGTATGTTCCAGGGCTATCGTGTGGATACCTAGTAAAAAGACTTACTTTAGTCAGTAAGAGTTAATGCTTTTAAGCAAACCCAGAAAAAACTGATGATTTTACAAAGGTATTTTTAAAATACTGTATCTATGATAAAACCTATTCATACTCTGAAGGAGAATGAGACATGATACAAAGAGCCTTCTCACTTAGCTTAAAGCTGCAGTTTTGGGAGGAAATCGCTAGCGAGCATCTTCTCAGAATGTCAAAGTTACCCCCCAAATTCCTGCCGTGATATTTGAGATGGCTCTGCTTAGTAATCATGTAGGGAGCTGGCAAAACAGAACCATCTTTTTTCTAAGCCATAATTAGTCAGGTGTTTGGGGAGGGAGGAGAGAGTGAAATGCATGACAGTTGGCATGCTCTGATCCACAGGTGCTCGGCGGTGGTGGTCACACCCCTGCAGAGGGGCATTTTGGAAATGCGCTGGTCCAATGCAGGGGGCAGGGTAAGCATTACTGTACTTGGAGGGCAGAGACGAGGGACGCTGGGTGCATGCAGCTGTCGCACATAATGAAGCACTTGCTCACCATATAGTCACGTAAGCGAAGACCTCGTTTTTCTGAATCTAGAACTAACTTCGTTTTGCGTATAAACATAATGTATTTCTATTCAGCTATAATATTTTCCAGGAATTCAGTTAGTACATAAACCAAGGAAAGACTGTTCTCTATTTTGTTCAGAATTCCAAGAGTTGTTTACCATTTTGGAAAACCATGTCACTGGCAGCAGCACAAGCTTGTGCTATCCAAGTCTCCAGTGTCACTCGCCTGTTTTAGCTGCACTGAAGGTAGCAAATGTCAAGCACCTGATCACTGTCACTGGCATCCAACTTCAAATCCTGGCTCCAAAACAAAAAGTGCGAATGCCCCGAAGTCGGTTTTCACCTTGGGTTTTTCTCCTCAATTCTTCTTGTTTTCTTTTACCAAGGCCCTGTCAAAACAGGATGCAAATCCTGAGGCCAGTCCCAGGCCTGCTCAAAGACTGCAGTCAAGGCAGACCCTCACACGGGGCCGCTGTAAGTGTTAACACCAGTCTGGTGAGAGGGCTCAGGGCCTGGCTCCGGACACCAGAGAAAAACACACTCCTTGGCCTTCCACCCTGGTTTTCTCATCAGAATGATGATGTCCCAGGATGACTTGTGGACGAATGCGAAAGGGAACATAGAAAATCTTTCCTTCCAAAAGAAAACGAACGACCCATAAAGCTCTGTGAGCTGACAGCCTTGTGCTACTGTTGGCTATTACTGAATCCTTTCTGAACTGCACCAGGGGATATAGGAGGGAGGGTGATGCCCAAGTCCTCCTTGGAAGAGGGATGGAATAGGCTCTCTCCTCTTGGTTTTATCTTTGTTCAGTGCCATTTTCTCTGGGCTGGACTAGGACCTAACCAGAGTAATTCTTTGCTCTGCCCAGATCAGCATTTGCTCTCAAGTTTAGTGCCCATCTTCATGAAAGGCTGTATATTTCTTTAGAATGAATTTCAGCCATATGTGTGTGTTTTGAAAGAACTGGGGCTTTTGCTCTAGAATGGTCAGCACAGAGAGACAAAAAGGGCAAAGTCTTTTGTTACCAAATATTCAGCTCACGAAAGTTGAGTCACCATCACAGGGCTAACCAGACAACATCACCACCTTTCAAAGCACAGCATTGACACTATTTTTCCCTGGCACATTAATTTTCTCACAACAGCCAACTCCACTCCTCTGCTTCTGTACTGAATGCCCTCTGGAGATAGTAAGACCACCACTCCTCAGTCCAGCCCCTTCCCCAAAGGGCTCACAGTAGTGTGCAATCCTTCCTAAAAAGCAGCAACACTGGGACCAAGTTCCATTTATATGATCAATAAATGAAGCTGATGAAAAAGAATGCACGCCTGCCTCCCCACAAATAAAACTTCAGGGAGAACGTGTCTGAGTTTGTGGGAGAGTAAAGAGGAGTTTATACAGTTTGGTGCCACCAGATTCTCTATAAATCACAACTGGTCAAACAGTAACAATAGCAATGCCAGGGAGGCCCGCGATGTGCATCTCGGAATATACTCCTGTTACTCCAGGTGTCACATAGACTCAGTGGAATGACTTTTCAGCCTACTGCAAAGTGAGAATTGCCACTGGGTAATAAACTCCTTTCTGTCCTAAAATAATCACTGCAAGAAGCAGTGATAGTCCACGAAGTAATCACTTCAAGAAGCAAGAGGTGTTTTATCTCCTCAGTGGTGGCAAAGTGCCTCTTCAGATTGAAAAATGCTGATTTATTCCAGAATGCGGAAATCCTGCTGGCTGTTCGTCTCCGTCCCCCGCTCCTGAAGGCAGGGATGTTCTGGCCTGTGTCAGAACTGCCAGTTTAACCCAGCAGGAAGTTTTGTCTCCAGCACCCTGTTCGCCAGGTCTGTTGGCCAAGAGAAGCAACAGCTCACCAACGCTAACATGTGAAGAACCCAGAGGGTGGAGAGAGAGGTCTGACTCCTGGAAGGAGTGATCTGCACACATCGCCACTTGCCTTCCATCTGCTGTGGCCAAACAGCAGCGTCCCTCCTCAGGCTGCCCCTGAATGCCACCCACAAGTGACCAACAGCACAGGGGAGTGGGGCACGGGGGTTTTGTTGCGGGGCAGGCTGCTCTGAAGTGCCCGGTGCTCCTCTACCTCCTCGAACATTTATACACATAGGTCAGGATAAGCCAGATTTCAAACAGCCCTGAGCACGTCTAAAATGGCCTGCAGCTCCACTTCTTTGAGCCTCAGTCTGAACCTCGGCATCTGACAGCCCCAGGGTGAGAGTCTGAAGACGTATTAAGGAACGAACCCTTGCCAGAACTGCAACCGAGATGAGTGCAGCAATGAAAAACACTTAGAACCTCGTGGGCTCGCAGCCAGACACTCGAACTTGGTTTGAACGTTCCAATGAATGCAGGATTCGCCACAGCGATTTACAGCAGAGATTCTAGCAGAGATTTACAGCAGAGACTAGCGTGTGGTGCTCTTGCAAAGGCAGAGGTTTTGGGGGGAAAGGTAGAAAAGGAAAATGAAGAAAGAGAAAGCGACAGATGCAAATGCAATCCAAACACTCTGAGTCACTCTTTCAACCTCAGAAATTGCACAATTTGAGTGATCCTAATGGTCTTTGAAGTACATTGGAAAATGTCGCAATAGATGTTTGAATTAAAATCCAGTAGGTTTGCCAAAAGACCAATTGTTAAAAATTGGCAAGATTCCAGAGAACTTACTAGGCTGCAGCCTGCCCGGGGCTGAGAGAATTGCTAATTCCAAAGAAAGTTAATTATCACCTTATTGATAAAGGGGTAATTTTTAAAGCTTATGGTGTGGCTTTTGTGACTCAATTAAAATTTAGAGTAATTTACTAGACACAGCGGTGGCTTCTGTTACATTATATAGTATAAAACCATTTGATTTTTCTCCCAGGGGCTGTTTTTAATCCCCCTGGCCTCTCCTCACCTGTCTGCCTTTGAAGGCAACAAAAACATTAAAAACATGTAAATCTCAAACCAGCCTTTTGAGAGATTGCAGGATTAAGAAGTAAGATGTCCAGGAGACACTTAAACAAAGCTCTCTCCTAGCAATGTCAGATTTGTCCACTGAAATTAAGAATCACATGGGCTCACACCAAAAGGGACTGCTTTCACAAACTTCATTTCCAAAATGTGAGACCTAATTTTATGCCCTTTGTTAATTTGATGGGAAAAGAGTCTTTCCTCATCTCTTTTCCCTTCTCTCCCACACCATCTGCAAATAAAAGCAGAGGCTCTGTGGAAGAAAAGCCTCACGGAATGAAACTGGAGGTGCTTGGGCTGTGAAGCTCCCAGGCAGTGTCGCCTCCTGCTCTCTCCAGGACGTGTGGATCGGGGTAAGCACGCCCGGCCACCTGGCGTCAGTGTGACGCTGAGACTTCCAGGGGTACAGACTCGGGAGGAACCTTGTCCCTCGGAGCTCTGCCCGGGGCCCCAGGGAGCCAGTTCCGAGCTCCGCCCCACCTCTGCCTGCCAGGACCCCGTGTTCGCTCTACAGTGTCTTCAGGAGCGACTGAATGTGTGTGATGTGTCAGCCAGCCACGCCGAACTGCAGACCTCCAAAACACTCTAAACTATAACTTCCCACGTGTGCGTAAAGATTATTTCTCTCTGAGCATTCCTTGTTTTGATTTAAGGGCACTTCAGCAATGTTTCCTTAAACTTGTTGAAATATTTAAGATCCAAAATTTAGATTAAAAAATGCATAAAAGCCGCCACAATATGAGAGGTTTCTGCTTGTGATTTTTCACATCATTTAAAGTTTAAAAATTTTTTTAAATTCTATCTTTGTACTCTGGGGCATCGCTTGAATTTTATAATAAGCAACTGTTATTTCACATTTTAAAAGTCACTATTCTTTCAAATTTTCAATATAAAAGTTTTACAGCAGAGACAGTACCCGGGGCTGGCTCGTGTTCTAGCAGCTGGTCTGCTTGTCTTACCTGCTGTTAGAGGAGCCCCTGCGACCCCAGCCCACAGAAGCCAAGAACTAGAAAGTGAAACTGCTTCTGCTGGTTTCACTTGCCTCAAAAACACACCACCAAAAACAGATAAATGACCCAAAGCAATTTACTCTTGTATCTCTTATTGTTTTCTTTCTATTATTGTTCATTTACTTGTCAGTTTTTTTTATTCTTGCTGTTGTCCTGGTTTTGGGGGGGTGGGTCCTGGCAGCAAAACAGAAGTCATTTTAGTGGCATAGGGAAGAAATTTAAACACGTTAAACATAAAAGAACTGGGTGTTTGCGGAATTTTCACTTTTCTTATAATTCCACAAATCAAGCAGACATAAATTATTTACCAAAATATTACACAGCCCCTCCACATACACAAAGATTAAAAAAAACACATTCATATTTTTAAAAATATCTGTCACAAATATGTTTAAAAGGTAGATTGTGGAGCCACCAGACAACTCCCCTAAAACTGAAGGCTCTACGTTCACATTTTATTTGAGTTTAGACGATTCACTACTGCTTTTCTAGGTAATCTTCACCGAGCACTGTTGCTCAAATACCCGCTTCATTTCTTCAGGCTAGTTCTACCAAACAACACACACAAAAATGCTGCACATGAATATTGCACCCCTAGGTAGTTTACTTTTCCACACTATAAATTCCTTTATAGTTATTTTTATGCTTTCACTCCAAATATCCTATCTTATATATATATTTTAAAGTCTTGAGGGAAAAAAAAAGCAACTATGTTTCTCACTCTTCAAAAATGGTTCCTCTGGTTGAAAAGGAAGAAAAACAGAGTATACAAGAAACATCTGGATTCTGAAGTGACTGGATTACTTTCTCAAATACCACAATTTCTGAGACCAACCAAAAAGCCACTTTCTCAGGAAGCTACTGATTGTCGGACCCTCTTGAGTATCATCACAGAATCCAGGGCCTCCTCTCCTTCACTGTTACAGGTAATGGAAAGAACTTTTGAGCACCTCAACCATCAATCTAATGATTACCTGCAGCCCGCACCTCACCCTCATCCACTGTCCTGTCCTGCTCAGCAAGCAATCACGCCCCTGGATTCAAGTCACACAAAGCCCTACCTGGAAGGAGGTGACTCTGTATTTGAACTTGGGGAAACTGCTCCTGACACTCCATAGTCACCTGGTTTTTTTCCCCAAAACTAACCAACACCAGCAACTAGCAATAAATAGTATTCTCATCTATCCTGGTAAATTAGGAGAAACTAGTACAAAGACACATAAAATATTCCATCTGAGATATAAAAAACAAAATTCAATTTTAAAAACCACTCTTACATGTTCACAACATACTGATTATAAAAATTAAATTTTAGGTGAATATTTTTATCCCAAGACATACTACAATTTTTAAATTAAAAAACAGAACAAAGCAAAGTGTAATCATCATGCCAAAAAAAAAAACAAACTAACCAATTATTTGAGTGCACATTTGGGAAAAAAAATAACTTTCTACATATTCAAATGCAGAGTGAAAGAGTAGTATATGTACCCCAAATTGATAAACTATATAATTCTATACTATGTCTTCCCCTCTGAGATCTGGTCAAGAAATCAAACACTGTATTTTGAGTAGGAGGAACTAAAGTTTACCTGCCTGCCTCAGCGGTTTTAGTGCAGGACACTCGTGCATTGCCGTAAATGTAGGCATGCAATCCAGAAGAACTGAAACAGGTAATCTGTTATGCTTATAGTGAAAAGAGAAGGATCCCATGTCAACGGCACACCCTCCGATTGTGCATCTCCCTTACCTACAGCTCGTTCACCAGAGCCCTGATCAGGTTCTTTACCAGGCCGGGAATGTTGACTCAGAAGACAGATGACTTTCAGTACATGCAAACCGAGTATTGCAAAAGCTAATCTTCCACCCGTGTGTTAGTAGCTCACAGTTAGTCTCCAGCAGCCCTGCTCTCCGGCTGCAAACATCTCATTAGACTAATGCATTCAGCACAGGCAGAAAACTCGATTTACCATAGCTACAGCAATGAATTTCCATTACGATGACAGCTTCAACCACCTCATGTCCGGAAAACCAGCCAACCACTGGCTTTTAAAGAACACACACATTTTACATGCAGAAAACGAGGCGTGCGAGTGCGTGTGTGTGTGTGTGTGTGTGTGTGTGTGTTTTGTGTTTCCTTCCTCTTAGCAGCCCAACTAAGAGAAATGTGCAGTGTAGCTTTTTGCTGACACAAGCTGCAAGGTAAGGACACTTTTGCTTCCTTGGTAGTTACGTCCTTGTAATAACCTGAATTATGTCACAATTGTCAGAATGGGTGTTTCCAACATTTCGGTTTTCATTACCCCTCCTCTGTTGCCATAGGAACCAGACTGTAACATCATCTCTTTGTCCCAGTCCTGCAGCAGTGTGCCAGCACCGGGCTTATAAGATACTGGTGATCTGAAGCAGTGAATGCTTGACTTTGAACAAATAAAATAAAAAGAATTATTCTAATGACATCGTTGTTCAGGGGAGACTGTGTGTTTGCCAGAGGAGTGTGCCTCTACAGGTGAGCACACCATGCTCATACGTACTGACCCTACAGCTGCATACAACACATATGGTTAGTTCTTTTAAACGGGGCACTGACTTGGGCTCCAGATCTGTGCGTAAGTGCAGAAGCGTAAACATGGTTTACACTCATAAACATGGTTGGGTCCTGCATGAGGTAGAATGGTCCTCACATGGGATAAGGGCTACTATTCATCCTCTATGCCCTATTGTTTTCTCTGTGGCAAATCAATTTATAGTGGTAAAGGGACTTTTTCTTCTTTTTTTTGTAAAGTGGAGCAAGGCTCCCAATTGCCCATTTCATTCACCCCATTCTGGCATTTTATTCCCAAGTATTTCCTACAAGATGAAACATCCGTTTAATATGTGACCACCTGCAGGCTTATTCCTGGGGATGAACAACAAGCAAATTTAGCCAGGACTAAACATCAACCAGGGATAATTAAGGTTTAGACCACAATTTGGACAGTTACTGAGAATGAAAAAAATGAAATTACAATTTGAGGTTTTTCCAAATACATATACAGAGTCACAAAAGAAAGAAATAAGAAATCTCTCTCCTCAAATTATAAACATGGAAAAAAATTAAATTTTTTTGAAGTCAAAGCATTGTACTTATTGAACAAGAAATAAATTCACCACTTAATCATCTAATTTTGTTGTTTTGTTTTGTGTGGGAAAAGGCAAGTTTGGTAGTTTTTCATTTTGCTCATTTAATATAAGTTCATTTCATTAAAGGAGGAGGAGGAAGACGAGGGAGGGAGAGGAAGAGGAGGAGGAAAGAAAACAGGACCCAATGGATGATTTCAATTTGGCCAGCATTTCTGCTGCAGCCACAGTGGTAGTATTTATGCCCATGGCCTTGAACACAATCCTACACTACACTCAGTGAAGCACCTTGGCCTGAGATGCTAGACCAGTCTTTGCTTTAAAATATTTCTTCAGATAAATCAAATAAAAGTTTCCTAGATAATCTAGAATATTTCCCAATTTCTGTAAAAGAAGAAAAAGGCTTGTCAAGATCTGCCTGAAATAAAGGAGTTTTCAGTTTTCCTACCCAGCTCTAGAGAATTTGTGATTCTGGTCCTTGGGGTGCACAAGACCCGTCCTTAAGTCAAGTGTGTCTGGGATGCAGGCACTGGCATCACAGGTCAACTGCACAATGAGGCTTAAAATGGAAATTAACTAAACCTGACTTGCTTTTAAAAAGTAGATAGATGCTTGATGGATAGACAGATAGATAGATTATAGATGATAGATAGATAGGTAATTTTACTGGGATTTCTTTCTTTATACAACCATGACTATGGGTCTTAAGTAATTAAGTTCATGTTTTTAAAAATCCTCAATGTTTTTAATTCCAAGAAAAATTTAAGTTAAACATGTAAGAGAAAGGAAATTTGGTGGGATGGCTGCCTACAAGCTAAGGGGTCTGCTGAGAAGACAAGGGGCCCTTCTGAGCTAATGTATCTCCAGGTTTTATACATCCCTGGGCTAGGATCAGGATGCTTAGGCTATGCCACGTTGTTAATTTCCTTTGGTACTGTGGTTACATTTCTGTCTCAGACCACAGGCAGCACGCTCCACTCTTTCTACACAAATGCTACTGGGTTGGTGGTTAGCAGGAGGCAGCCTGAGGGAACAGGTTAATTTGGGGGCATCCCAAATGCAAACCTACTTAGAGTAGCCTCTCTCTGAAGAGTAATCCCTATGTCAGCTGCTGGTAAAGAGTTCTGGTTCCAACACAAGAATCAGGTGGAGAGGGCTGTGTCCTGGACAAAGGAGTCAGTGCTATGGGAAAAACAACCCTTGTTATCATAATAATAGCCAACATTTACTGGGGAAATATCATGTACCAACCCTTTTCATATGTTATCTCATTTACAACAACCCTATGAAATAAGTATTATGAATACCATCCCCATTTTACAGAAAATGAAACTGAGACTTGAGGACTTTAAATAAGTTGCTTGGGCAACTTATTTAAATTTAAGTACTTATTTAAAGTATGCAGCTCAGAAGTGTTGCATACAGGACTGACCCAGGCATTTTGTCCCCAAAGACACAGTACTTAGTCATTTGGCCACATGGCCTCCTGGCACTGCCCCTTGTTCCAGCTCTGCCATTAACCCAAAAGCATTGGTCGAATGTTATTACACTCTCCTTCTATAACATGGGGATGGGAGTAGAAGACTAGATCACCTTTGTGGTGTCTTACGGTCCTGACATTCTACAGTCCAATGAATTGCTTTATCTGCTGGGCTGGAACAGACCAATGCTTTGGGTTGGAGGAGAACTCACTTATGGTTGTGGCTATGGCCATGACTACTAAGGGGAAAAAAGCACCCTCTCTTTCATTAGAATAAGATCTGATAAACTAGTGCTTTGGACTGTCAATTTGGGATGGAGGTAGAGGGGAGAGAGCATAGAGAAAGAACAGGGAAGTTTTAAAGGCCAAGATCCCATTCCTGAAGTAGCAAAAGGAGACCAGTTTCCCACAATCAAGAAGCCCCATGACACTGCTTCCACATCATTCAACACAGACTTTTCCCTGAATGTTCCTGAAAATTTGAGAAGTTTCAGGGTTATGGAAGGTATGAGGCTTATGATCCCATTTTGCCAGAGGGGAAATCGAGGCAGCAAATGGCTAACCTGATTAGTCAGACAAGAGGTAAACAATTAGTAGACCCAGATCTCCTAGTTCCTCCAAACTGCCACTTCTTCAACCCAAAGCCCTACCTTCCACAGGGCCAGATCTTTGTTTAAACTACACAAGCAGGAATCTTTCAAAATTAGAAGCAAAACTGTTCTTTGTAGTGAAGTTAAACAGGAAACAATCTCAATGTCCAATAAAAAGAGATTATTTAAGTTAATGTATCATGTGTCCATACTATAGAATATACAATGTAACCACCAAAAAGGATGTCATAGAAAGCCATGACATGAAAAAACGTTCTCAATATATAGTTGCCAAAAAATGCAAGTTACAAAAGAATATGCAGAATAGAATCTTATTTTGAAAAAAAAAATATTTGCAAAATACTGGAGCTATGGTAATAGTGATGATCCCTTGGTGATGGGATTATGAGTAATTTTTATCTTCTAATCTTTCTTTTTTATATTTTCTATAAAGGAACACCTACCTTATGTGGTAATAAAAAGTTAATGTGAATTAATTGATTAGTGACAATTTTTCCTTATCACATCTGCAAACATATTTGCTTATAATTCTCATAAATCTTAAATCTCAAATTTCTTTTACATCAATGAAATAAAAATAAATCCTGTGCCTGGTGGTTGTAGGCTACATTCAGCCATGGCCTTAGCCAGTGCTTCAAGCTTGAAGACTGCTCCCCAACTCTCTCAAGTTATCCTGCTGTCCTCCACTCTGGGCTTCACCATCACCTAATATCTTTGAGCCCATGCAGCGGACTCAGGACAACTAACACAAAATCAGGGACAGACTCCCTATCCTTCTATACCCAAGGGCTCCCATGGTCTGTGGGGTCCTTTCACACCTGATAATACTCAGTCTTCTTTTAGTAAAGCCATATTCTAAAGATAAACGGGTTGGTGAGGGGAGAAGGTGATCGAATGAAGTGAAAATCACTCCCATCCAAGGAAAAAGTGACTCATTAAAATTCTCTTGGGCCTAAAACTTAGTTCCTTTCAGATGGGGCCTACTGTATTTGTGGCTCTGGGCCTGTGGCCCTGGCTGATATTCAGGGATTGACTTAGTGGAAATATTTGTCTCAGGGTCTGGCAGTTTTGGTAGTAGCAAGTCGTCCAGTGACCCTCATCCCAGGGGCAGTGTCTGGTAACAGGGTTGGTTAGTGAGGGCATGTGCTGACAGCCAGGAGAGCTGCAGGGGACAATAGCTGGGACTTTTCTTTGGTAACTAGTCTGTAGATTCCAAGCTGCCAAGGAACCAGTCTTGCTGGTTGAATCCCCAACATGTGTCTGGTCTGTAGTAGGAAATCAACAAATAATTATTGCTTAATGAATAAAAGAAACTAGGGGTTAAAAAGGTGACCTAATCTTAATCAATATTAGTATAGGCCTTTAGACCTGATTCCTTTTCCCCCCCAAAAAGTGACTGACTTTTGATATCTGCCATCAGAAAAAAAAAATCCTAATCTGTTAAAACTGAAAGGATGACTTCCATTTCCTATCTCCCTCTACCTTTATGCTCTAAAAATGCTATCTCCTTGGGATCACTTCTGCTTTGAGCCATGTTTGTTTGAAACTGATGAATTTTTATTCAGAATTCATAAAGGTGATCTCCAAACACTTTTGGCTATTTGATAGGTTTCCTTTTACCTCCTAAAATATTTTCCCCAAGTTAAATATGAGCGACCAATGTTGGAATGCTGAGAAACTCCTAGAATTAGAGAAAGTGAGACTCAGCCATACCTGTATGTATACTCCAAAGAGACAGAAAAAGAGACTTCAAATAAAGTAAAGAGTATATGCAATTTACTCTTTTTTAACCTGAATAGCCAAAGCAATCTTGAGAAAGAAAAACGAAGCTGGAAGAAACAGGTTCCCTGACTTCAGACTATACTCAAAGCTACAGTAATCAAAACAGTAGGGTACTGGCACAAAAAAAGACACATAGATCAATGGAACAGGATAGAAAGCCCAGAAATAAACCCACACACCTATGGTCAATCAATCTACAGCAAAGGAGGCAAGACTATACAATGGAGAAAAGACAGTCTCTTCAATAAGTGGTGCTGGAAAAACTGAATAGCTACATGTGAAAGAACGAAATTAGAACATTCCCTAACACAATATACAAAAATAAACTCAAAATGGATTAAAGACCTAAATGTAAGACTGGATACTATAAAACTCCTAGAGGAAAACATAGGCAGAACACTCTTTGACATAAATCACAGCAATATCTTTTTGGATCCATCTCCTAGAGTAACAGAGATAAAAACAAAAATAAACAAATGGGACCTAATTAAACTTAAAACCTTTTGCACAGCAAAAGAAACAATAAACAAAACAAAAAGACAACCTACAGAATGGGAGAAAATATTTGCAAAGGATGCATCTGACAAGGGATTAATTTCCAAAATATACAAACAGCTCATACAGCTCAATATCAAAAAAACAAACAACCCAATCAAAAAATGGGCAGAAGACCTAAATAGACATTTCTCCAAAGAAGACATACAGATGGTCAATAGGCACATGAAAAAATGCTCAACACTGCTAATTATTAGAGAAATCCAAACCCAAACTACAATGAGGTATCACCTCACTCCAGTCAGAATGGCCACCATCAAAAAACTACAAATAATAAATGCTGAAGAGGATATGGAGAAAAAGGAACCCTCCTACACTGTTGGTGGGAATGTAAATTGGTACAGCCACTATGGAAAACAGTATGGTGCTTCTTTAAAAAACTAAAAATAGAGTTGCCATTTGATCCTGCAATCCCACTCCTAGGCATATATCTGGAGAAAACTATAATTGGAAAAGACATACACACCCCAATATTCATTGCAGCACTATTTACAATAGCCAAGACGTGGAAGCAACCCAAATGTCCGTTGACAGACGAATGGATAAAGAACATGTGGTGTATACACACACATACACACACACACACACACACACAAAACACACAATGGAATATTACTCAGCCATAAAAAAGAATGAAATAATGCCATTTGCAGCAACATGGATGGACATAGAAATTATCATACTAAGTGAAGTAAGTCAGACAAAGACAAATATCATATGATATGGCTTATATGTAGAATCTAAAAAAAAAAGATACAAATGAACTTATTTACAAAACAGAAATAGACCCACAGACATGGAATACAAACTTATGGTTACCAAAGGGGAAAGGGCAGGAGGAGGGATAAATTAGGAGTTTGGGATTAACACATACACACTACTCTATATAAAATAGATAAACAACAAGGACCTACTATATAGCACAGGGAACTATACTCAATATTTTTTAATGAACTATAAGGGAAAAGAATCTGAAAAAGAATTGATATATATACATATATATACACATATATACACACACACATATAACTGAATCAGTGAATCACTGTGCCGTACACCTGAAACTAACACAACATTGTAAATCAACTATACTTCAATTTTAAAAAAAGGAGTATATACAATTTAGCTGATAACAGTTACTTCTTCTGGACCCAATTTCTACAGAAAGGGGTGTGTGTGTGTTAAGTAGGAAGGACGTACCAGGGGCTCAGCTAAAAGAAACTCTACATTTTAAAAATGTCATTTAGAGAATAGCCCGTTGGGGGTTGCCTGCAGTTTCAGTTTCTAGAATAAAGTCATTGATCACCTGAAGCTCCATCTCCCTTTATTTGAGGGAAGATCTCCAAGATGGGCCCTTTAGTTACCAGAAGGCAAGAACATAACCATTGTCCTTGAAACAGAACTTGAATGCAGATGATGCAGTCTGAAATTTTTCACTGTCTTTAGATTAAAAAGTAGCTGGTTGGTGAATAAAAAGCAACTGGTTGATGAATTCCCTGTAAGGATAACCAACTTTAGTATGGGCCACAATTTTAATAAGCCCACTTGGTTAGAAGCTGAACCCAGAAAACTGACTCTCGGGCCAAGAGGAAGGAAGAGAGAAGTAAGGTTGCATTAACAGTAAAAATAACTCAGAGCATTCATTGGCAGGGAGTCCAGTGAGCTTTCAGTGAGGCTGACCCAACTCAATGATATGACAAAACACCTGGTCTGAATCATCCTATGCCTGGCTTCCCACATGGTCACAATATGGCTGCCACTTGCTTCTAGGCCACATACTTCCCCATTCACATTCAACACAAAGGAGAGCTTCTCCAGGTACCTTGCACAGAGGAGCTAGGAAGCTTCTTTCCTAGAGCAACCTGCCAACATCTCTCTCATCTCATTGGCTGCAATTGGGCCATGCCCCATCCCTGAACCAATGACAGCCACTAATATATGCTGATTGGCTTAAGCCCACCTTTGGAGGGGGTGGGAGGTGGATTCTGCTTTGCCCCAGGCACAGGAGCTGCCTGGGGAGGGCTGGATACCTGAATAATTGCAGCGCTCTTGGCCAAAAGGAAAAGGAATGGGTGCTAAGGGACCATAACCAGCAAGAAGCGACTGATTAGTAGAAGGTAGGGAGGGGGAGATCTGGGAGGAGAGAAGAGCTTGGTGGGCTGGGGGATAAAGAGATGGCAGGATGCTGTGCGCTGCGCATGTGACCCTCACTCCTACAGCGCTCTCAGACATGATCTTCAGGAAAGACCACAGAAATTGTGAAGTGCTTGATGTGGCTGAAGTTCTTGTAGAAATTGGTGAAGATGCTGAGCTTGGCTCTGTTTTGGTGAAGATGCTGAGCACATGAGAAGCCAGGGACGAATACCAAAAGGATTCAAAAACTGTTAAGCCTGGGGAAGTAGTTAACTGCTAAGCCATATGGGGAGAACTCTGGACTTCCCTGGGATGTGAAAATCAGGAATTTAAGGGACAGAAAGGCAGCCAGCTGACAAAGGGGCTAGAACCATGTAAGTTGGGTGTATATTCAGCTATATTGCACTCTTAAGTAAAGGGGAGGGATCTTCTGGAGATTCTTGACTGGAATTGGTACTCTCCAGATGAGCTATTCAAGACTGAATGACTCACACTTTGAGAAGACTGTTGTGAACGACTGGGATTACCTTAATCTAGCTGCACAGTTCACCCCTAAACTGCATGTGTGTGTTTTGTGAGATGAGAGATAAAAGCCAGGCCCTGACTGAAGGGAATCGATGGGAGGGTCGGTTCCGTCCTCTTGAACAATGTAGGGGCTGCAGGCAAGCCTTGGGAAAATGTCCAGGTGGAAACTGAAGGAGTTCCTACAGCTTAGGGCTCAAGGGATGCTGTAGGGACTCAGAGACTACCTGCTTTTGGCAGCAACAGGACATGTGGCAGCACCATCTGGGAATGGGTCCTCTACTGACCTTCCAGTGATGGAGACCAGGAACAACCTCTGGACTAGTACAAAACCCAGAGAGTTTGGGGGACTCTCCAGTGAGGGATGCCCATCTTCTCCTGGTTTGTGGGAGTTATATTCATATGAACACTAAAGGAGATGGGAATAGCAAAAACTAAAATGAAAAGAAAATTTAACAAGAAACATACAAGTTTTATGTGAAGCTCAGTGGCTCAGAGCAAGTATTCTGGTTTGACCCCATCTGTGACCTTGGGTGAAGAAACTCAACTGCTCTGTGCTTTATTTAATTTCTCTTGTCTATAAAATGGGCATAGTACTACTGTTGTGAGGATGAAATGAGTTAGAATAGATATAATGTCAAGCTGTTAGAATAGTGCCCGGAATGAATGAATGAATGAATAAATAAATACATAAATAGCTATAATAAGGAAAAGGGAATCTAAACGGCACAAACACACTTGAGAAACAGGAGAAAAGGGGGATAAAAGCAACAAAATTGTAGAAGCTGCAAAGCAAATGGGCTGATGGACGAGAGGGATCTGACCTGGTGGACCCACGATATCTGAACCTTTATTCTGAAGTGAGGGGTCCCAGGATGCACACACTTCACACCATGAACGCCTCTGAAACTGGAGGCTTCAGGAATCTCCAAAAGCGGAAGTGAGAGGGGACTAAGAACAAGACCAGACCCCCTCCCCACCCCTATGCTGCTGGTGATGGCCCCTCAATCCTGACCAAACAAAGGATTACTCTATTCTTGAGGACACAGGCCCACCTGAGGGCAGAGGTGCTGTCCCCAAAACAGGATTCAGAAAAAATTCATATCCTTAACCGTGGGACCCACAGAGCCCACCCTGACTCAGCTGTCAGACTGTTTGCAGGGAGACTTAGACCCCCAGGCAGGACATCAGAGGGAGAAAAGATCTACACACACTGACAGGTGGGGTTCACATGAATGGCCCAGCAAGATCCCCTTCAGTGAAGCCCACTAGTGACAAGGTTACCCATACGCAGAAAGCTTCCAATCACATTTTAAGGGGCTCACTAAATTTGATTCTCTGGCCTGAAAGACAGAGACTAAAACCAACAAACAGGAAGAAAAGGAATCTGGAGAAAAACAAATTTTTTTTTAATTATGATTAACGTCCTGGAAGACATAATACAACATATTGCACCAATAACATGAGAATGGGTTGCTATTTTTTAAAAAGACATTAAAAGGATAAAAGAGGATCCTTGGAATTAAAAATATGAGAGTAGAAATGGAAAATGTAATAGAAAGATCAAAGGATATTGTCAAGATAAGAGAGAAAAGCTAAAAGAAGGAATCTAGAAGAAATTAGGGGATCAGTGTAGGAGATGCATGGCAGGCTGATGCCCCCTAAGAAGTGAGATGCATGTCCCTCCTGGCTTTACCCTCCTGCAAGTTTATTTCAGCTAGTTTTTGATTGTATTTGGATGTCTTCTTGGGAAAACAAGGGTTTTGGAGCTTCCTAGGCCATTGTGCTGACGTAAATAATCTTAAGCAAATTTTGATTGCAGCAATTTTTGTTCCTGTGCTTTAAGATGTATTTTAGAAGCAGAGAATAAATTTCTTAAGGCAGATTTATACATCCTTTTAAAAAAACATGCTGTTTTGGAAAAGTATGTTAATTGGAATATTGTTGCTCTCTCATTTGAAAATACTTTAGCAGAAATACTCTAAAGACATACAGATGAATTTGGAGCTGGCACAGAAATGAGTCCTGCAGGTCAGAGTTATCCTGTCTCCTTATTCTCAGAGTTTTATCCCTCACCCACTCAAAGGCCACATCATCAACATCTTAACTGATAAAACTACACTTCAGGTACCACTTTAGGTAAAGTCTGATTTCCAGATGCTAAACCTCTAACCACATCACAAGACCTAGGGACTTTCCACCCAGGGCTTACCAACAACATGGGGTGCCCTCACTGTCTCTGGACCTCCCAAGCACTGGCCACAGCATACATCATCGTCTAATTCTTTAGTCAGGGATGGGAGTAGCTCTCCCACTACTAATTTTGATTGCCCAGATAGGTGTGGTGACTCCTCAAACAAGTGATGACATCTGTTAATATTTTACTGCAACCAATTTGTACAAAACAAAGCACAATACACATTGTATTACATAAGCTCCCACTTTCTGAAAAAAATGATAATCAGGACCACATAGCCCAGGACTCACTCAGAATCCGCCTAAATTTAGCCATTTCTTTGTATGCTTGCCTCGCTAAATCCTGTACATTTGGGAAGTTGTCTGGCATACAAATGCCACAGTCTTCCCCACAATATCACACACTCCTCCTTTTTCCGCTGGGATATGATCAGGGCCGTGAAGTTTTGGAGCACCACATTTCTCAGAGCCACCATTCTTACGGTGATATATGTCCAGTCTCTCATATGGTTTTTGTCCTTCCACACATTGGGATTTGTATATTCAAACACTGTTCTGGAGCTTATCCTGGGTTCTTGATTCCCAGTCTTGATTTCCCACCCCACCCTCCATCTTCAGGGAGCCATTGAACATCCACAGATGTCTCACATGCCCAGTAGGTAGAATAAAGGGCAGGCTATTCCTTAGCCATTATCAGAGCCCACTCTGTGGGATCTGCATTGAGAGGTGATAGTATGGAACCATCAGGAAGCATCACATGTTCCAGGAACTGTGCCCTTCCACTTCCGCCCGGGCTTATGAAATGTGTATACCCTAAACAAGGGAATAGCCTTATCGGGTGGGTATCTTGGGGTGTCTGAGGGTTAGATTGCCAATCATGAGCTTTGGGTGACCAGTTTCTGGGCATTGTGGTCCCCAACCCTGGATGTCCAGAAATTAGTAGGCCTACTGTGCTCCCACCCACACCCCATGAGTTCAAGGTTTTGGTCCCCCATCCCATAATTACGAGTGTTTTTCCTGACATTTTCTCTTTGTTTATGATATTTATCAGGTTGACCACTGGGGACAGATCACCCAGAGCCACTGATAGCCTGTGACTCTTGTCAGGTTTAACACCAGATACTATGATAGCCCATCCTTCAGAGATTATGGAGTGAGGGGTCTTCCAAACCTGGAAGGGTATTTTTCCTAAGCATTTTCTTGATGTAGATCAACTCTCTGTCAAGGCCCTGATTGCCCTATGGGGGCCATAGCCCTGCCTACTAGGGCCATGATTACATTATCTCTCAAGTCGTAGCTGGCTCCCTACATTAGCACTGCACAGCGCTAGGGCGAGCTGATTGGCTTTAATCTTATTCCAACTGGTATCATAGCCCAACATGTCCTAGATTAACCTCACCATCATTAAGAGAGAAGCAGGGACTCCTTAAGTTTCTCCCCACAAATAACAATGAAGGGCTATTGCTGGCTTACCACCACCTGGGCAGGGCTTGTGGCCCTCTAGAGTCCCAGAGGTGACCACTCAGCCTCCTTTCTCCCCAGGCAGCAAACAGAAGCGGTGATAAATGAAATATGAGGTCAGGTCTGCCCCATCTTCAATTCTTCCCTAGTGTCCTCTAAGGCTTGGTTCAGGAGTGTCTGAAGAAGGACAAATCACCAGAGGCAGTTGGTAGGAGTGATTAATTCCAGAATAATGGTGATGGGAAATTCCAGAATGACAAATATCAATGGACCTCGTGAGCTGCCCATCCTAGAGGCATGTCACCAAAGGGGGAAAAAAAAAAACTAGGAGGTAAGGTAATGCTTAAACATAATGAAAGTGTTACAGTGCTGGCAGATAATTTGGGGATAAATTTGTGATAGGTACTTAGAAAACCAAGCAAACAAAAAATAGAGAATGAGAGAGAGAATTATTAACTCAGAGAGATAAAGAGAAAGAAAAAGAAAATATAACTGTAGTACATTATATGATTCAATTCTAAATGATATATACATTTTCAAAACAATATTATCACTAAGTATCGATTTCACTAAATATTATGCCATAACTTCATTGGGAGGATGGAAGGAGAAAAAGGTGGGATGAGGTCTTCAAGCTAAACCCTCATCTTCCAAAGTAAGAGATAAACAGACTGTACCTAAAATGAAAATAATCAAGAAAGGGCATTATATGCAGATTAATTAGAAATTTAGGCAAATATCAGAAGCAACAACTAAAAAAACATGGTTGTCATTGAAGAGTAGGGACAGGAGACAACTATTTTTGATGTAAATCTTACAGAATTATTTGCCTTTTTAATCTCTTTCTCAATAGATAGATACATATATACATATATATATAACTTTAATTATAAAAAGCATTAAATAAAAAATTTTAAGCATGCCCATTAAAATAGAAAAAAAGAAAATCATTGATCTTCTACCTCTGAGAGTGGAGGAGCTCACAAATACTAGGAACATGATATTTTTCACCTAAGAAGAGTTGCCATTTTAAAAAATATGTAATAAAATTCAATCATAAAATAAAAATTAAAAACAAAAATTTTAAAGTAAATCTAATTACACTGTTTTTTCTTTACTCATAATAAAAAATTTCGTATTATTACAGATTCTTTATGAGAATACCTACCATTGCTCTCTAGTTGGATATTGGAGTTTTTTTTCTTGGAGAGATCCAATAGCAATGTTGTGCCTAGAACAGTGCCTGACACATAGTGGGCACTCCATAAATGTTTGTTAAATGATGAATGAATGAATGATACTAATTCATTAAACACTTGTGAACATCTAGTTTCCCAGATTCAGAGTTCACTGAACTCTAAATGAGAGGGAGAAAGTTCCTTGAAAGCAGAGACTGTGTTGGATCTATTTTGGGGTCCTGATCTGGGATAAATAATGTGACCCACTGTGTGTCTAGCATGACCCTATTATAGACAGGGATTTTATATTAAATAGGCACTTTTTGAGCTGTCTAGCATATCAAATGCTCACAGAGTCCTAACTTCTGAATGCCTTACCCCTAACTTATGATAAGTGAAGTGACCGGGAATCTTTACTCATTCATTCATTCAACATATAGGTAATGAGTGCCTTCTGTGTTCCAGGCACTATTCTAGGCTCAGCTTAACAAACAGACCAAAATCTCTAGCCTCATGGAGTTTACTTCTATTGCAGGGAGACAGACAATAAGCAAGATAAATAAATAAAATATGTACATGTTAATAGTGATGAATGACAAGGAGGAACATTTAAGCAGGGAAGGGGGATAAAGAGTGTCAGGGTTGCAGTAAGGAGGAAGGGAATTGTGATTAAAATCAGAGTAGCAGGGCAAGTCTCCTGGAGGTGAAGGTGTGTTAAGACCTGAAGGCAGTGAAGGGGAAGCCCTCTGAGCCTCAGCCCCTCCACTGCAGTGCATAGTGGGAAGACGGTGAGCAGGGGTATCAGCCTGTTCTGTGGACCCCTCACCCACTGCATGTTGGCAGAGCAGCCTTGGGCAAGTTACCTAACCTCTGTCTGGGCCCCTCAGAGTGGGAGTGACGGCAGCTAACTCATAGAATGGGTATGAAGATTCCCGAGACTGAATTCTTTGCTCTCTTCTATGACTTTCGTGATGTTATCAGAGGAACCTCACTCTCATCTATCTGCTCAATCCCCAAACACACCATCTCCCTCCCTTTACCCATTATATCACATCAGACAATATTAAGTCTGTATTGACCAGCATCAATAACTTATAAATAGGTTTATAAATAGTTTAAAATGTAGATTTGTAGTCATCACCTTTTTTGTGCGTAAAATATAATTGATTTAAAACATTGTGTAAGTTTAAGGTGTATAACATGTTGATTTGATACATTTATATACTGTGAAATGATTACCACTGTAGCCTTAGCTAACACCTCTATCATGTCACATAATTATTATTCATTCTGGGGGGGAGATAACATTTAAGACGTAGTCTCTTAGCAACTTTCAAGTCACCTTTCTAATAGGCCAAGATTCTTTCCATTTTTATTCTAAAATGGTCTCAAGTTGCAAATCTGCCAACTAACACTTATCCAGAGCTATCGTGTGCCAGATATTGTGCAAGGCACGGGAGAAACAAATACAGACTTTTCTATCCTGGACCCTATGGTCATGAATACCAGCAAAAACACCCTTTTACATCTGAGCTCTGAGGCCAGACTGCCTGGATTCAAATCCTGACTCTGTCACTTATTAGGTGACTAACCTTTGGCAGATTACTTAACTTGTGCGTGCTTCAGTTTCCACGTCTATAAAATGGGGGTAAAAATACGTTATTTATAAGGATTACATGAACTAATACACTTAAAGTGCTTATAACAATACCTGGAATGTTATAAGCTCTCAACAGATGTTAGCTTTTAAAATGACATAGGTGACCTATAATATTTTAAAAAACATTTATAACATCTAGTTTTCACAGATGTCCTGGGTGACAGAGAGCTAACACTCACAAGTCTAACTTGTATAAGTGAATGAATTCCTCTTCCTCCATACATCTGTATTTGCATCCACTGATGTACACAGGGACTTAAAGACTCTTTTGGGGGAGGGGGTAGGAAGTTTTTCCATTTTTTTCTATTTCATTGATTTAGGCTCTTTATTATTTCTTTCCTTCTGCTTGCTTTGGGTTTAATTGCTCTTCTTTTTCTAGTTTCTTAGAGTAGAAGCTTAGATTTTTGATCGGAGACATCACTTCTTTTCTAATATAAGCTTTTTTTTTTTGGCTGCGTTGGGTCCTCGTTGCTGTGCACAGGCTTTCTCTAGTTGTGGTGAGTGGGAGTTACTCTTAGTTGTGGTGCATGGGCTTCTCATTGCAGTGGCTTCTCTTGTTGCAGAGTGCAGGCTCTAGGCACACAGGCTTCAGTAGTTGTGGCATGTTGGCTCAGTAGTTATGGCTCACGGGCTCTAGAGCACAGGCTCAGTAGTTGTGGTGCACGGGCTTAGTTGCTCCGCAGCATGTGGGATCTTCCCAGACCAGGGATCGAACCCATGTCCCCTGCATTGGCAGGAGGATTCTTAACCACTGTGCCACCAGGGAAGTCCCTAATATAAGCATTTTAATGCTATAAATTTTCCTCTAAGCACTGCTTTTGCTGCAATCCACAAATTAGATATAATGTATTTTCATTTTTATTTTGTTCAAAGGATTTTAAAATTTACCTTGAGGCTTCCTTGAGGCCCATAGGTTATATAGAAGTGTGTTAACTGCCAAATATTTGGGGATTTTCCAGACATCTTATTGTTACTGATTTCTAGTTTAATGCCATTATACTTCAAGAACATACTTTGTGAGATTTCATTTACTTTTTAACCTGTCCACCTGCCCTCTATCACACTGGCCCAGTGGAGGCACCCTGCACACTCTCTAGGCAGCACCACCACTCTTGCCCATAGACCAAAGCTCCAGGAACCAAAAAGAGGTTTCCATTTTTAAAAGTGTGTTAAGGTTTTCTTTATGAGCCAATGTATGGTTTACCTTGGTGAATATTTTGTGTGCAATTGAAAAGAATGTATTTTCTGATCCTGCTGAGTATTCTATCAATATAAACATCAATTAGGTCAAGTCAGTTAATGATATTATTCAGATCTTCTTTGTCTACTGTTTTCTGTCTACTTTTTCTATCAGTCCTTCAAGTCTCCATCTATAATTATGGATTTGCCCCTTTTTCCTTTCAGTTCTAGTAGTTTTTTCTTCATGTCTTTTTAAGCACTGTTGTTAGATATGTACGAATTTAGGATTGCTATGTCTTCTTGGAGGATTGAGTCCTTTATCATTATGTAACATCACTATTTATCCCTGGTAATATTCCTTATATTGAAGTGTACTCTTTCAGATATTAATATAATATAGCTGTTCCAGCTTTATTTAGTGTTTGCATATTTATTTTTTGTCCTTTACTCACAATATATGTATGTTTTCATATTTAAAATGAGACAATATAAAATGGTTTAATATATATGCAGTTGGAGCACCAGAAGGAGAAGAGAGAGAGTGAGGCAGAAGAAATATTCGAAGAACTAATGGCTGAGAATTTTCCAAAATTCGTGACAGACATCAAACCACAAATCCAAAAGCTCAGAAACATCAAGCAGAAAACAAAAACATCACACCTAGGTATATCATTTTCAAACTGCTGAAAATAAAAGATGAAAAGGAAATGTTAAAGGCAGCCAGAGAAAAAAGGCATATGACATTCCCTGGGGAGGACAGGAGACTCTAAAAGAGTAGTCAGAAACATCATTCCAGTGCCCCTTTAGAAGGCCATCAATCCAAAATTTAAATAAATAAATAAATAAATAAAATTGACTTCACCAAACTTAGAGCATCTGTTTTGCAGCAATCTTAAAACTTCTAGTAACATGCCTTTTGAGCACATTAGAGAAGCGCGTTATTCAAAGTAATCCAGGCAAACAAGTCCCCACACACTGTACACTTCTGTTACCAGCTTCTTCATCAACCTGCCTGCTCTGCCTGCCAACCCTGCTAGTGACTTCTGAGCTGTTCCCCCCACAGGCCCTATAGTGGGGGAGTGTAGAAGAGCAGGACACCTGTAGGCACATTCAGCTTCAGGGAAGGAGACGAAACATATTTCCAGGTGGGAATGACCCACCCAAACTTCCCGAAACAGGCTGGAGGGGGCGGGAAGGGGATTTACCACACCTGCTCTCACAAGAATTAGAGAGCCCACTGGTGAAGAGACTGGAAGGTATGGCACCGGGGCTGCTGGCACCAGGGCTGCTGGTGATGTTGACCGGCTTCAGCACCTGGAGTCTGGTTTCCATACCCCTGAGAGAGAAAAACCAAAGTAACAGAAAAAAAGAGACAAAGAAAAATTATAATAATCCCAAACTGAGTAGGGGAAACAATCAAGGATACGGTATCAGAATGAAATGAGTATGTGTTTGCTAAAGAAAAGTTAGATGTAACATGATAGGAAAATAGAAAAATAAAATGTACACCATGATACAGAACAATTAAGTGATGGGAAACAGATGTGAATGTGTGTTGGGAGGAGAAAAAGAAATGAAGAGACTGACAGGAAGAAAGCACATGTTGGCTATGGAAGGGTGAGTGGGTCTTCTGGAGCAGGGTTGACTCACAACAGCATGGGGATATGTGTTGTTGAAGGAGGCTGCCAAGGAGGGAAGGCAGGAAAAATGGTGTTGGTACCCTTGTATGCAAGTGATTGAATTAGTCTTCTACCTGCAATCTCTTTTTACCTCAAATGTATTGAGAAAAAGTATTAATGTGCTCACAGTGGATCAAGAAACTGATGATTTAAATGATTAGTAGGTACTAATTAGCAGCCACAAGTCTTAAAGGTGTGCAGAAGGGTGTTAAGCCCCCAACTGCTCCTGGGCTCTCAGCTGGACCGAGGCTTCCTCACTTTGCCAAATAACTTTATTTTTAAGGACAGAATCCAATTCATTTTCCAAACAACTACCTCCGGAGCCCCAAATGGCGATGGCCGTCACAGCAAGGGGACTCCCTCCCTGAGGTCAATTCTCCATCCCATTTGCTCAGATGCCAAATTTTGCACCTCCAATATATTATATTTTAAGGAGATTAAAAATTCATATCCCCAACATAGTGAGACAAAGGATCTCATTTTGGCAAAAAGGACCATTTGAAATTATGCCTGGGGGGGATGGGTTGTGAAAAAATCTGTCCTAATGCAGCAGGATGTGATGGCCCTGACTACTAAGTTAGCATTGCTGGAGCCTGGAGACTTTCCCAGGGGGACCAGTAATGGTGGGAAATTGCATGTGCTATTAGCCTGTTTTCACACTGGACTTAGCAGCTACTAGAAAGGTGCCGGTTCTCTGGAAATTACAGAATAGTTGACTGGATTCTTTTTGTCTCCATAAACCAGTGGAGGAACTGGGATTCTCTCCCTTGCATGATTTCCTGTTACTAATTAGAATATTAAAATCTTATGGAACAAAATGGTGACCAAAGTCTGAGTTTGAAACTCTGCAGTGACTATATTCACTTAGAAAGAATTAGGCAAGGCATTATTTTGAATCCTCAGATTTCAATTGTGTGTGACAGAACATGGAGTTGCATTAGAGTTTTATCATCAGAGTAAGAGGATACAGTCCAGGGAGGCTGGGTTTTATGAGACCCAGATTGCTATGAACATGTACTACACGTTATTAAATTTTTACCTCAAATCCTCCGAATGCCTGCCCTTGTTTTTCTTTCCTGGACCAATTCCCAGCTCCCCAGTGAACTTGGGTGCCACACGTGTTGGGCAAATCCGTGGAGGATGCTCTGCTCAGGGTCCTCTTCCCACCTGCAGTGAGAAGAGACAAGTGGGTCTCTGCCCTGGGGAAGACAAGGACCGCTCCCTGAGGCAAGCATCTCCACCATGGAAAGGTTCACTGTGGAGAGGAAAGCGCCTCTCCTGCCAGGAACTCAGCTGATCTCTCAGACCAAGTTTAAGTGTCTGACAGGAACAATGTGCTCTCCCTGGAAGCCAGCACTTCCTGGGTTCTAGGAGCTTCCTGACCAAAGTTCCAGCCTGGCAGCCAACCCTCTGTCTGTCAAGGTGCTGATGGGACCCCTCCCCCCTGCCAAAAGAGTCATCTCTCAGGCACCAAAGTATTGCACTTTCATTTATCAGGGTTTCCTTGGTGTTATGGGTTGAATTGTGTTCCTCACAAAATATGGTGAAATCCTAACCCCCAGTCCCTCAGAACATGATCTTAATTGAGATAGGGTCTTTACAAAGGGGATCAGGGTAAAGTGAGGTCATTAGGATGTGCTCTAATCCAATATGACTGGTGTCCTTATAAAAAGGAGAACTTTGGACACAGAGACAGACATGCATTGGGAGAAGACAATGTGAAGAGACACAGGGGAAAGATGCCATCTACAAGCCAAAGACAGATCCTGGAATGATCCTTTCCTCACAGCCCTCAGAAGGAACCAACCCTGCTGACAGCTTGATTTTGAAAATCTAGCCTCCAGAACAGAGACAATACATTTCTGTTGTTTAAGCCACCCAGTTTGTGGTACTTTGTTATAGCAACCCTAGGAAACTAACACACTTGGCTTTCTCTCCTCCAAGACTAAGCAGGTCAGGAGCAAGGGGGAGCATATCTACATCTGAGTCAGTCCTATTTTGGATGGGATTCAACAGTGGAGTGAAGGAAACAAGCTCAACAAGGGCCAAGCAGTGTTATTAGGAATATTATAAGGGATCTGGTCCCTCATAGGGGATTGAGTCCCTTGACCCAAAATCTAAATGTAATGGACACATAGACTGTGTGTGTGTGTGTCCCATAGGACAGTGGGTGTAAAATGGTTATCCAGAAGTGAGGTCCCCAGAAGGCTCCCACCAGGTTTTGTTCAGGGTGGTGCACAGGTGGTATCATGACTTCCATATTTCTGCCCTACCCAACAACTGCTGAGCCTGCGCTCTACAGCCCGCGAGCCACAACTACTGAAGCCCGCGTGCCACAACTACTGAAGCCTGTGCACCTAGAGCCCGTGCTCCACAGCAAGAGAAGCCACCGCAATGAGAAGCCCGCACACCGCAATGAAGAGTAGCCCCCGCTCGCTGCAACTAGAGGAAGCCCACGCGCAGCAACGAAGACCCAATGCAGCCAAAAATAAATAAATAAATTTATAAAAAAAAAAAAAGAAAGTAAACCTCTCTGCCAAAACAGCAAAATACAGGTTTGTCTATTAAAATAAGTTATTATAAAAATATTAAGCTTCTCGAAAAGAAGCTTCCATAGATATAAAGAGCAGCAGCTTTAGCTGAATTTCATGATCTAAATGATTGGTTGCTTCTTCTTAAAATCTGTTAAGAACGCTGATGGCTTGGGAGAAAAGTCACAGACAAGGTTGCACTTGAGTTTAACTGAAACAAAGCAGAGATTGGATTTTTTTAAAAACCAGCCAGGTTTTTATAAATGGAATTTAAAATATATAGATAAGAAGACATTCAAAAGACAAAACAGAAATGTATCTCTCTCACGATGAGAGCTTCACGCATTCTTTCATTTGCCCACACCTTTCCATTCCTCCCTCCACATAAATTCATTGCTGGCTAGAGTTGCCAGAAAAAATACAGGACACTCAGTCAAATTCGAATTTCAGATAAACAAGGAACACACACACATACACACACATACATTTAGTATACCAAATGTATATACCTTACACATATATGCATATTTATTAATAAATAGATTTATATATATATTATGTAATATATATTTAGTATAAGTGTTTTCCTAACTATATAATATAAAAATATATTTAATATACATTTAATATAAGTATATACCAAATATTGCATGAAACACACTTAAATACTAAAAAATAATCTGTTGTCTATCTGAAATTCAAATTTACCTGGGCATCCTTTGTGTGTGTGCTAAATCTGGCAACCCTGTTCCTGGCCCCAAAGCCAGGCCCCTGTAGCTCCTATGGAAGGTGTGGCGGTGAGTCCTAATGAGGATTATATTTATCCAGGGGGGGTGGCTGTATTTCCTCCCTGCTCTAGCGAGAGGCCCTGAAGTTCACTGGGTTACCCCTCCGAGGCAATGACCGTGGGTAGCTGTCGGCCCCCAGGGTGGAGTTTCGGGGCTGAATCCTGGGGACAGTGGGGGAGCCCCCCCCCCCCGGGGACGGGGCGCCAGGTCTATCCACCCGAGAGACGAACAACGAAAGCGGCAGTGACTCCCTTTGGCTTACAGGGGTCCAAGGAGAAGCAGCTCGGTCCTGGGAGTGGGCAAAGGGGACATGGTCGGGACTCCGGGTCGCCCATAGCTCGGGAGTGGCTCCGGCCACAGTGGCTCGGGCCGCGGGCTCACAGGAAGGCGCCCCGGATGTCCCGGCTCCCGACGGCCTGCTCCCGGCCTCCTCGGCCGCCTCGCGCCCCCTGGCGGCGGCAGCTGGACACGCCGCTCACTCACTGAGTCCGTTCCCGCCTGAATCCCGACACCTGCATGGAGCACCTGCACTGGAGGTCGAGAGTCCTGGGGAAACTAGTGCTTCGTGGGGCAGGACAGAAGAAAGTGACCATTTCCACCGAAGACACCTCTTTCACGGTCTTCAGAGACAAGGGAAGACCTGAGCTCCTGGTAGAAAGTCTCCTAGGGACAATCGAACTGCTCCTGAGAGCATCTTTGCCCTCGTCTTCCGCAGGTGTTAGGTAGCATAATGCTCCGCTGGCCCCATCACTTAGACCACCTTGAGTAAGTGTGATAGGGAATCCATCTTTTTAACTACAAGACTTGCCAAACTAAGAAAAATACAAGTAGACATCTTGCTCAGTCAAAATTAGTAATATCTCTTGCTGCAAACGCAAAACAAAAAGATGAAGGTCTTGTGTCTTGTTTTACCTTACTCACACAATGATTCCATCCTCTCCCCTTCTCACAATGCTGTGCAGACGTTCTCTAGGCAGACAGAAAAATCAAGAGACAGATGTTCCAAGTGAAAACCAAGGGCAAGAGATCCCCTAACCGCCAAATGACTGTCTCTGGCCCTCCTTCTCCACCCAACGCAAGTTAACTGACAAACACTGTCAAGGTCTTCATGGTGGGTGGTTTTTTTATGTGTCCACTTGGCTTGGCCAACATCCAGTGTTTGGTCAAACACTGGATGTTGCTGCGAAGGTATTTTTTAAACGAGATTAACATTTCAATCAGTAGACTTTAAGGAGATTATCCTCCATAATGTGAGCGGGTCTCATCCAATCAGTTGAAGGCCTCAAAAGGAAAAAGATTCACTTCCCCCAAAGAAGGAGGGAATTCTGCCTCCAGACTGCCTTTGGACTCAAGACTGCATCAACTCTTCCCTGTCTCCCAGCCTGCCAGCAGCCCACCCTGGAGATTCTGGACCAGCCTCTACAATCGTGTGAGCCAATTCCTTAAAACACCTCTTTCTCTCCCTCTCTCTCTCATACATAGATATAGACATATCTATATCTGGCTGGCACCCTGCTCAGCCCAGACCCATCCCTCTCGCCTACTCCAAAACTTGGCTCCAGCAGTACCCCTCTCTTGCCTTATAAGTTTTTCCTCTCCAGTAGACGATTTCCTTCTGCATAAAACATACTGTTATTGCTCTCATCTTTAAAAAAAAAAATCTTGATTTCATTTCTCTTCCAGCTGCTACTCTCTTTCTTTGGTCATCTTTGTAACAACATTCCTCTAAAGAGTTGTGTGTGCTCTCTGTCTCCAAGTCTCTCCTCCCATTCTCTTTGTTTGCCTTTTTTATTGTGAAATACAACACATATACCAAAAAAAGGGGGAGTGGAGGGTAAAACAGAACCATACAGCTTAATGATTTATCCAAAACAAATACCCTTGCTACCACCATCCAGGTCAAGAAAAATAGCACATTAGCAAGAGCACAGAGTTCTTCCTTATGCTTTCTTCCACTTCCTTCCCCTGTCTACCCCCAAAGGTAGCCACCATCCTGACTTTTATGATCATCGCTTCCTTGATTTATTTTATTGCTTTACCTTCTAGGCATGCATCCCTCAACACTGTACTTTAGTTTTACCTGTTTCTAGAACTTTAAATAATAGGATAAAAAAAAAATGTCTTCTGTGGCTGGCTTCTTTCATGCAATATCATGTTGGTAAAATTCACCCATGTTGACAAATGTAACTGCATTTCATTTATTTTCATTACTTTACAGAATCCCATTGCACTAGTTATCTATTGCTGTGTAACAAATTACCCCAAGATTTAGCAGGTTAAAACTAACATTAATTATATCACCTATGTCCTGAGAGTCAGGGATCATTTGTGGCTTAGCTGGGTGTTCTGGCTTTGAGTGTCTCCTGTAGTTGCAGTCAAGCTGTCGCCTAAGGCTATAATCTCTGAAGACTTAACTAGGGCTGGAAGATCCACTTCCAAATTCACTCACAGGGCTGTTGACAAGACTTGGGCCTCTCCATAGGGCTGCTCACGACATAGATTCCCCAGAGCAAATAGTCCAAGAGAAAAAAATGTGAGTGAAGGCGCTCCCAAGATGGAAGCTGCAATGTTTTTTATAACCTAATCTCAGAAGTGACACACTGTCACTGCTGCTGTTTCCTATTGATCACACAGACCATCCTGGGCCAGTGTGGGAAGGGACCACCCAAGGACATGAGCACCAAGAGGCAGGGATCACTGGGGACCATCTTGGCGGCTCCCCACCTCAACCTTTGTATAAACATAGAAAACTTTATTTATCCTTTCTATAATCAATCAATATTTGGGTTACTTTTATTTTGGGGCTGTTATGAACATTCTTGTACATGTCTATGGGTGTATATGTGCATGCATTTCTGCTGGATAAATACCTAGAAGTGTAATTGCTAGGTCACTGCCTATGCATAAGGTCAAGTTTAGTAACTAATGGCAAACTGTTTTAGGAAGTGATCTACAAAGTTACAACCCTACCAGCCAGGAGTAGATGTGATTTCCAGTTGCTGCATGTCCTCAGTATCACTTGGTATTGTCAATCTCGTCAAATTCTGCCATTCTCATGAGCATGTAGTGATGTCTTATTGTGGCTTTCATTTGCATTTCCCCGATGGATAAAGCGCTTGAACAGCTTTTTTTTATGTATGTGTGAGGACCTTGGGATACAGTGTTTTGTGAACTGTAGTAGATGTGGAGACATGGCACTCAGCTCCTCCTTCCAGGAAGGACTTGCTGCCCAGCAGCGGAGTGGTCCCCAGACAGCCCCCAGCCAGTGGCTCCTTCAGGGTCAGCCTCAATTGTAGAGAACCACCTTGCCCAAGGTCGCGCTCTTCCTGGGGAGCCCATTCTCTGACTGAGCAAGGCAGACTATAAAGGTACAGCCGTACCAGCCTGGCACGGGACACAGGACACATTAATGAGCACCCTCCACCGAGTTAGCCTGGGCTTTGCTGGGCCTACATCGAAGTTCAACTCTTTTCTCTGCCCGATCCTGCTTCCTTCCCCTTTTGTTCACCATAAGCGTCTTGATTCTTAATAAACATCTTGCACCACAAACTCCTTCTCAGGGTCTGCTTCTGAAGAACCCAATCTGTGACACAAAGTGTCTTTTTAAGCCTATTGCCCATTTTCCTGTTGAGGTGTCTGCCTTTTTTTTTTCTTACCAATTTGTTGGTGCTTTTTGTTTAGCATGGATACAACTCTTTTGTTAATTGCATGTATGGCAAATATCTTCTCCCACTCTGGGGCTTGCTTTCTTCATTTCTTTATTGTGTCTTTGGACAGAAGTCCTTCATTTGGATGTAATTCAGTTTCTCAATTTTTTTTCCTTTTTAGACATGCTCTTTGTATCCTACCCTAAGGTCATGAATATATTCTCCTCTATTCCAAAAGCTTTTATTGTTTTGCCTTTCAATTTTAGACTTATATGCCACCTGGAATTAATTGTTGTATAAAGCATGAGACAGAAGCCATGTATCTTTGTTTTCTTTTTTTCCCAAATGGATATCCTATTGTCCCAGCATCATATTTTGAAAATGCCTTCCTTTCCCCCACTGCTCTGCAGCACCAACTTCTCACATATATCAAGTGCATGAGTCTATCCACACGTGTGTGGCTGTTTTTGGATTCCCATTCTGTATCATTGGCCTCCTTGTCTGCTCGTCCCAATACCACACAGTCATAATTCCCGTTCTGAATTTCAAAGCTGCTTGGAGTGGGGTTTTTGTCTCCAGTTGTTCCACTGAAATGGCTCTTATGAAGTTCAGCAACACTTCCTCCTGGTTAATCCAGGGGTCAATTCTCAGTTCTCACCCCTTTCTTGTCTTCTCAGTGCAGTTGACACCAGTGATGATGATACCTCCTTCTCCTTGACAGCGTCTGCCGGAACCCCACACTCTTGGTTTTCCTCCCAACACACGGTGTGCTCCTTCTCTGTCTCCTCCACCATCTCCTACTCCTCACTCCAGCCTGATAGTTTTACCCCTCCTCAGGGCCCAGACGTCTCTCACTTATTTCTTTGTTGATCTCATTCAGTGAGTAAATGCCATTTCAACCCAAATTTCTATTTGGAGGTGGACTTTGTTCTTAAGCTCCAGACTTACACACTCAGCTGCCCACATAACTTTTCATTTGAAGAATCTCAAACTAACATATCCAACACAGAACTTCTAATCTTTTCCCCCAAATCTGTTCCACGTTTTTGCCTTGATCTGCTGACAGCAACTCCATCCTTCTAGTTGCTCAGGCAAAAACCGTAGAAGGATCTTTACTCCTCTCTTTCCCTCATAACAGCGCATTCACTTCACTAGGAAATCCTACTGGATTTACCTTCAAGATATTCACATCCCAAATCCAAACACTGCACCCCACCTCCACGGCTGCCGCCCCATCGAAGCCTCCACGCAGACAAAGGGATAGCTATACAGGCATACCTCGTTTTATTGTGCTTCACAGATTTTTTTTTTTTTCCCCACAAATTGAAGGTTTGTGGCAACCCTGTGTCAAGAAAGTCTATCAAAGCCATTTTCCCCACAGAATTTGCTCACGTGTCTTTGTGTCACTCTTTGGCATTTCTTACAATATTTCAAACTTTTTCACTATGATATTTGTTATGGTGATCTGTGACAGTGATCTTTGATGTTACTATTGCAAAAAGATTACGACGCGCTGGAGGCTCAGATGATGATCTGCTTTTTAGCAATAAAGTATTTTTAAATTAAGATATGTATGGTTTTTTAGACATAATAGACACTTAATACACTACAGTATAGTGCAAACATAACTTTTATATGCACTGGGAAACCAAAAAATCTTATGACTCACTTCATTGCAATATTCACTTTATTGCGCTGGTCTGGAACAGAGCCTGCAACATCTCTGAGGTATGCCTGTATAGCATCCATTGCCTTATAACACATGTAAAAATTCCAGGGAGAATTCTGCAGTAACCTTCTAATTGGTCTTCCTACTTCAACCCCTCTCTCCTTAGTCTTTTTTTTTTTTTTTTTAACATAATAGCCAGAAGTATCCTTTTAAGACATAAAAGGATCAAAACCCTGTCACTCCTCTGCTCAAAACCCAGCAGTGGCTCCCCCTTCACTCAGAGTAGAAGCCAAAGTCCTTAAACAACCTGAAAGGCCCTGCCTTCTGCGACCTTGACCTTCGATATCTCTCTGAGCTCGTCTCTTGCTGCTCTCCCCTCGCTCACTCTGCTCCAGCGGATCCAGCCACTTTGATGGCCTCTTTGATGTTCTCCGCACTTGCCAGCCGCTCCTGTCTTACAGCCTGTGTGTCAGCTTTGCCCTCTGTCTGGAACACTCTTTCCCCAAATATCTGCACGGCTAACTTCTCCACTCCTGCAAGCCTTGGCCCAAATGTCAGCTTGAGATGAGACCCGTCTTGACCACAAAAAGTGAAACCTGTCCTCCATCTGCCTGCCTTGTTCTTCTCTACTTTCTTTTTTCCATCACTCTTATCACCTTCAATTATACTATTTAAATTACTTATCAATTATGTTTATTGTTCATTCTTTTTCTCCTCTTTTAGAATGTACAGCAGGGGTCTTTATTTGCTTTTGTTCTTTTCTGTTTTCTTTGTATCCCAAGCACAGTCTACTGTTAGCTTTGTCCTCCGCCCCTCCCCTCGGCCTCAGGTCCCTGCACCTGGAGCCCATGAGGAACCCGTCAGTGATGGTCTTCCGGGGTAGCCCTGCTGTCGGAAGCAGTGGTGCAAGTAAAGACACGTGGGTTGTACAGTGCAGCCCCTGTGGGGGAAGGTGCCCGGGTCCCAGCTCCAGCTCCGTCACCAACTGTGACAAGTCACTTCTCTTATCTGAGTCTTTGTTTCCATGTCTCTCCCTCACGTCAATGCCTGGCCCTCTGTGGGCGCAGCTGGAAGTGTGATCTACTTCAAACCAGAGCTGCTGAGAAGGGGCCTCCCAGGTTCTTAGCACTTGCATACACGCTGTCATGAACTCCCCACGGTAATGCCACCCCATGGAGGTAGCACCAAGACTAAAATCCATGGATTTTGTTCCCATACCTACATTCTCTCTGCTTATATTAGGCTGTGGAGGGATTGGGGGACAGGCACTCGGTTCAATCAGATTATAAGTACCTAGCGCTAAATGCAAAGAAAATTTTACGAATCATACACAGGGAGATGGAGGAAGGCTTTTTTTAAAAGATTTTTTTTTCTCGCTCTAAAAATTATTCTTTTCAACACACTGAAACAGTCACAATTCTACTCAAAACTCAGTTTTAGTATTAGCAAACCTAAAATCGGCTAAAGTGCGCTGCCCCTAATGTGTCATTCCTGATGCTCAGAGGGATACCCTGTCATCAAGTCAGCAGATTTGAAAGATGTGGAGGTTCAGTGTATAAAGAAATAATACTGTGAGTCATAACACTAGTTTCATCTCCAATTCTCAAAAGCACTATTTGGAAAATCACAGCAATCCTCATAATTTGCATGATAATGGGCCCGGATCAGCATTTTGTGAGTGGGGTAGGGTAGCTGGAGCAAGATCTCAGGACGGTGGAGAAAGAGGAACTGCAGAGTCCGGAGCCAGGAGTTGGTTGTGGGGAAAACTGCAACTCCGACACATTTGGAAGGGATGCCCTGCTTCCCTTCAACTTGGGGCACCTCTTCTGGTGCTCCCCCTTCTCTCTCTCTGTGTTGTCACATCAAGAAGAGGAGGCTTCTGGAAAAATTTGGAAAGTTGATGTACAGCACAGCCAGCAACAGGAGTCCCAGGAATGTGGCAAAGAATCAAGAAATTATAAAAAGCTGGAGAAACTTTGGATGTGATTATAAAGCAAGTAGACTAATTTTTATGAAGATATAGATGCAGAGTAATTCATATAAATGAGGGAGGCTAGGGTTATCCCAGTAATATTACTGAATGTCTCCTTTGGAGTCCTCAGATGCACTTTAAATAAAAATCATGATTTTTAAAAAGGCACCCATTGAATCTTAGTCACATGCTTAATTTTTCATCGAAATATCAGCAAATTTGACTACCCTCCCAATTCATCAGCATCATCTCTAAATGACTTTTCACAGTAAAAAAATAAATAAATATTCTCTCAAAGGATGGTCAGATGCCAGCACAACTGTTCAGAAGAATATTTCAGAGGTTCCTCAATTATTTCAACCAAAGACACTCCAAAGACTCCCTGGACTTGGATAGCATCTTAGGAAAAAGGACACCACTAAAGGAATGGCAGCTGTTCTACAAGGATCCACTCACTTGGAGGCACACGTTCAGTTTGTTGGGAAGAGTGGGATTTGGGGGGGGGGGGGCGGGTGGCAGGACACGTTTTGGGTTGAGGTTTTGGGCAAAGGTACAGAGGCAATTATCAAAATCTTTTATGGTTACAAATTATATAACAGCTATAGTGTTCATTTTTAGACACCCTGTTTGCACTATCGCACTGCTCTGGATTCAATTTGGAAAATTCTGTATTTTTTTTAGTTGGTGCACATGTTAAGTGAACGGTCTTCAATTGTAACATGAAACTATCTTTGACAATAAAACATTTGCAAGAGGTTTAAATGCACATTATTCTCAAGGAACATGGCCTCACTGGTCCTAACGGTCACTAAATAGAACTCATTCTCTTTGAAAATAAGAACTCTATACCTCTTTGTAAATAGAAGTTACTATATATTTTGAATTCCAACTTTTGAGAGACAATTTTCTATGAATATCTCATGTTTCTGCAAACCTTGTGAGCAGAGGCACACTGCTTTTGTTCCAGACTATCTTTTTATGTGTGCATAGGAAACAGCCTTGGAAGAAAGAGTATCTCCCTCTTGGGCAGCCTTGCTTGCATACTCTTTAAAGAGTAGGTTTCCTGAGCTCGAAATTCCTCAGCATGTGCAGCATCCACCTGAGCTACTCCAATCAGCCCCATGGAACTTGGAAGACAGAGGAGCAGATGGGGAACAGGAAGCTCACGCAGCCTCCAGTGCCTCTGACTTGGGAGTCTCCTGTCTTCCGCCAGCATCCACGGCACTGTGGCAGGTTAACTTGTTAGCTTGCACACAGAGTAAAAATCTCAGACCCTTCAATAGTTTTTGACACCTACCATCCAAAAATTAATTTTGTAGAATAAAAGGATTTTTTTGTCCTACCTGACTTCCCACCTCTCTCAAGCAATCTAATACATTTGTATTAATAAACGTGGATTGTCCTCGGGAGTTTGTTGCAAAGGGGCTTAATGTTTCTAGCCAGAAAACTGAGAAGTAAATTTAATATATTAAAGGACACATGTAATAAAGGCTAGGGTTAGACAGGAATACAAAACATTAAAGGGAAGGAAGTAAGCCTAGAAGGTGGAGATAGAAATAAATTACACAGCCATGTCTTTAATTTTGGTTCTTTGTGTCACAAACTAAACCATTCTTTGCTAAAGAAAATTATAGCCCTATCGCCCTCTACCGGAACCAGGCTAGAAACTACAGGGAAATAGTTTAAAGTTCTTTATGGAATCTGCTCATAATTATCCAGATTTTAAAGTGTACACTTCAGGTGTCCAGTAACCCAGCCTGGCAGGTTAACGCTGGACCATTTAGTGCCGAAAAGAGTGGACAGTCCTTCTCACGCTCACCTGTAATTTGTAGCAGCCACTGATTGCAGGGACCACTAACAGAGCTGTAGACTTTGCTGGAAGTCCCTGGAAGCCACACCTAGCACTTCTGCCCTCACCTGTCCCACTTTCTTTCCATGGACAACAGCTGCTTAGAACCCTCCCCTCATCTATTAACCCCATCACCAAACCTACTCAGTTCCACCTCAAAAAATATCACTTTGCTACACAGTGAATGCCAACCCTTCGACTCCAGCAGAGTAGCATCGTTTCGTGAACTCAAATGGTGAGTGCCAAAGGTCCAAACCTTCATTTTTGCTTAAATGGCAGTATATCAACACTTCAAAGCAGCATATCCAAATATTTTGATCATGCATTGAAATCAGAAAAGAATGTATAATGCACCAATAAATGTATTATTTATTTACAAATTATAGCAGTGTACAATTGTACAATATATTATGTACATTATAAAACACATAAAAATAGAAATTTAAAAGGCTGAGATTAAATACAAACAACCGCTTTAACATTTTCCCAGTGGACTGATTACCTGCATATTCCTGGGATGTACACGCCCCCACCTGAAACCACAGCCCTAAAGCAGGCCAATGATTGCTACACTTGAATTTTTAGCTCAAGTTACAGAAAAATGTACAAGATCACAGCTTTTTTTTTAGTTTTGCAAAATAGCCCTAGCATCAAGTTTAAATGTGTGAAGATGCTTGATGCTAACTTTTAAAGACATATTTGGGCTAATCACTGCACAGCTGGTAGGTAAAATGTCACATTATGGTTCACTGATAGCTGTTTCAGTTACCATAAGGCAGATTAAATAGGGGATTTCATGGAGTTGAATAAGAATATTTGGGGAGGAAAATGCTTTAAAGAAATACTTAATAATAAAGGATGAAGGTTTGCCTTTTTCTTTTTTTAAGCCAACAAGTAGCTAGCACCTAAAAAAACTCCTCTGCCTACAGTGGAAAGACAAACAAAAAAAGGCATTCCAAACAATGGTCATTAGCCAATGCAAATGGATTAAAACAGACTGCCACACATCTGCCTGCCCTAATACCTGTGAGTCATTAAGAACGCAAATTCTTTGATTTTTACAGCCCCAGTGTCCAATCACAGACCCAGCCACACTGAAACTCAGTAAATATGTGATGAATGATGAAGAACCCCTCGAAAAATATGCAAAGTGCTTGCTGAATTACATTTGAAATAACAATTGTTGCTAAAGACCACTCCAGTATCTGGTTTTTATTGGCTGAAGTGAATAACTGGATAAATGTTATGGTCGAGAATAATATGCTCAGAGAACCTCATTACATTCCTCAACACCCTTGCCCCCGTTTTCCACATCAGTCCGTTGGTGTCCACCCGCCCTGCTTCCCCCCATGGCCTGAGCCTCCACCTCGCCGTGGAGCCCTGCAGCCAGACAGGCCATTATCCTTCTGCACCCCTCAGTGCAAGCTGGGAGAACTAGAAGACAGTAATGTTCTACACAGAAAACCTTATTCAATGTACTCAATTTTTTAAAAATATTCACCAAAAAATTTTTTTTAATTTTAAAAGACATGAACACCTGACTTCGAGATTGAGATATGCACGTGGGGCCTCAATCAAGTTTCGTAACACAAACATTTACAACTAAAAGACTTTCAATTGTGGTCTCCTCTGGACGAGTACCTTTTAATAGGTACTTCACCAATTTAAAGAGATAAAAATATTATACAATTTAAGTAGCTTAATTTCATAAATAACCAGTTTCACTTTGTATACGCACACTGAATGTTTTCGTCTATATGTTCATCTATTCTGTTGACAAAATGTCAGTGTTTCTTGATGGGAACAAAACTGAAACTGCACTCAATGAAAGTTTCCATTTGATTAAATGCAAACCAGGGTAAATTAGTTATTAAATCTCAATAATAGAGAAAGAAAGAAAGGATGTAGAATTCAGAGACCTGCTGGAAAGATGAGAACTATAAAATGAAGGCTCAGTTCTTTCACTATTGCAATATGGAAAGAGCTTACCTAAAGTACTCATTAGAAGAAAATGTACTATTTGGTTAGGAAGTACACATATATCACACAAATGGCAAAGGAAAACAGGCTAGTAGGATTTCCTAACGAGGTGATGCTGTTTTTTTAAGCACTGTGGTGAGTTACTGGGTTGTAAAATCATCCTCTAGCCTTAAAATCAGAAAGAAGCCAGTTGTTTGAATAACTTACAAAGCCTCTTTAAGACAAAATCGCCACTAGAATAGAAATACTTTTCTTGAAAAGTATCTTTCAAGAAAGCCAGGAGTGCGCATACTACACGTTGTTTCATTTGCTCACTTTCCTTGCCTTCATGCCACCTGCGTTTTCTCTAACCTCTCCTTTCACTGGATGCTACAGGCTGGCTCACTCCCTTCCACCTCAATTAGGTGACCAGCAGCTTCCCAGCAAAACCTGACTCGAAAATTAAACCCATCCTCTACTTACAAAATGAAACAAATCCTCAGTGGCGCTTCTGCTTCCCAAGGAAGGGTCTCACTAACACCTTTAAAAGAAAAATAGGTGATGGAGGTTCCAGTGAAAAAACTGCTTTGACCATATTATAGGATTTAGAACCAACCTAAATTTAGAACCAAAAAAACCCCCATTCATGTTTTTGGTTAAGTTTCAAATTTTATTTCCAACTACTGCAGTTACAAAACACCAGTGGTAATTCTGCATGGAAAGTGGCAACCTTCTAAGTAAACAAGGTCACAAATTAGTATTCCAAGAGTACTTTGGTCTGTGGAGATTTAGATAGGAGAGGATTATTACAATCAGTCCTATAATAGAGACTTACGCTTCCTCCGTATCTAGTAATACTAATACCTCAATAACTCATCATGTACACATTTCTGCTCTTTATATGCACTACCCTTCCAGGTTGTACAGTGTGGGAGTGTGAGGGGGAAATTCCTCCCAATCATGGGTTTTTCTATAGTATACAGAAATAGCAATCACTTCAGCAGTCATGTACATTATTATTAAATTTTTAGTTGAAAAATAAAAGAATGAGTTATCCTATCATATCCCTTTCTGGGAGTAAAAAGACACACCATTACAAACGTAAAGTGAGTCAAACTTCTATTTTATTGACAGGAGTCCAAAATGAATACAAAAAAATGCCTCGTTTGCATGTTATATTTTTCCTTAAAAGGCTTCTGATAGAGTCAGGTAGATTAAAAGCTAAGAATGTATTTCAGCTTTTATAATGAACCTTTTAAAAAAGGTTTAATAACATAAGTCACCAATATCAGAGAACATATGGTCCCACAATCATTTTTAGATCTATAGCTTATAAAAAGGATTAGATCCTGTATTGATCTGCTAAAATAGAGGCTTAAAAATGTTTTAAGCCATTAAAAGCCATTTTTATAATCTGATAACTCTGGGCAATTAAGAAAAGGAAAATCCCAAAACGTAGCCCTCTATATTATGTGGAATGTGACAGAATGCCAATTTACGACCAAGATAGGCAAAAACAAAATGTTTAAAGCTATGAATGGAGCTGTTATAAATACTCTTGTATCACTGCAAAATGTCAATAAATGAATAACAGAGCTTACCAAGAGATTAAAACTTGAGCAGATGTTACTTAAAACATTTGTGGTGTTTATCATACTTTAACGTTTGTTAAAACTAAAGCTAAACAAAGAAAAGTCGCTCATTTATAGATTGTTTTTCATGTACCTTTACTTTCACTGGGACCACAAATGATCAGATAATACATAGCCCACACTTCTGGACAGTTATAACAAAGGGTTTATTATCATTTTCAGATGAAATAAATGCACCAGCCCATACTTGAAAGGCTTTCAGAAGCCTTAAGCATTTTTCAGACTGTACCAAGGCACCACCACTGCCTAGTTATATTATGCACCCATTTCTAGTAAAGAACTAACACCTCCCTCAACATCAGTTCTGCACTGTTTCTGGTTTATTACACACTTCCAAAACAGCAAAAATTTGCAAATATGTGCAAATGTTGTGGTCCATTCATAGTACTGCTTAGTCATCATCTTCCTCCTCTTCTTCCTCTTCCTCAAAGCTATCTTCAAAGCCCTCGCTGTCCTCCTGGTCTTCATCCCCCTCTACTGCTGTATCCCACTGTGGGTGATTTTCTGGCACAGGCTTAGCCTCATGAACTTCCAACTATAAAAAAGAATTAAATGTAGACTTCAGAAACTTAGGGAGGAATCATGGGAGAAATACCTGGTAAAGAAAAGGTTTTCTTTGACTGCAGCAATTATAAAGAGATAGATTTTATGCTTTTAACTCTAAATTTAACACATTTAGAACAGATATTCATCCCAGAAATAAAAAGGTGAATCTACTAACATGTAAGTATAGTTAAATTTCTAATGTAGTTTGATAGTTTGATTTTAGGAGCTTATACTATTTATTCTGTGACATGAAAGATGAATAATTATTATTCTTGAGCGAGAACACTGAGTAATGTCTTAATAAGTCTTCTGCTGATGAAGAAAAACTCAAGTGTGACTTCCAAAGAGGTATTTGCAGCCTCCAGACTCATGAAGTAACATTCTACAGCCAATGGAAAGAAATACAGTATTCTCGTGGGGGAAAAAAAGGTATGTCTTTGCTGGCTCCCTTCTCTTAGGTCTCCAGTATAGAGTGCAACAATACTTCTTCAGCACAGTCTCTCTAACACAATAGCACGCCTCTTATAAAAAGCTCAAGTGAAATGGTAAACACTGATGCGAGTGTGCTTCAAATGATACACAAATGTATACTCTAAAATGATCAAAAACAAATTAGTTTTGGAAATCAACAAACACTACAATGGAATCTGTGGGAAAACACATGTGCTTTTTAAAGAAAACAGAACCCATTTGGTGAGGCCCTGTAAAGTAACAGCATATTACAGCACATTAAAATGTATCACGTAAGTTATACTCAAGGTTCTAAATCATACTCCGTTAATACAACTTAAGTTTATTATTGAAAGAGTAGTCCATCAAGTATATTACCTAAAAGTATGAGATGACCTCTTTTTCTATTATTCTACATTTCAAAACTAGAAAAGCTTCCCCAATATATTAAGCACTTATTCAAACAGACAACCATATTTACTGCATAGTCATTATTCTTACCTTCAATGGTTTAATCTGATCCAAACCCATATAGGAGTCTGATCTTAGAAACACTGTATATTGATAATTTCCAGGCTTTCCTGGTGCAGGAAACTTCAGTTCTACCTAGAATATAAAATCAGCACTTAAAATCTGTATTTTGAGGAGTGGAAGAAACAACAGCTCACTCCTAAAATATTTAGACTATTTAATAGTTAGGGTTTACTCAGATGACACAGGAGGTCCTAATAAATGTTACAAAAGTTCTAACAACAACAAATACATACATATATGATGTTTATGTCATATATATACTATACAAAAAGAAAACAAAAAGAGGCAGAATTGATGGGGTTAATTTCTATCTCCACAATTCAAGAAAGCATATTTAAAGCAACCAAGTTCTATGTTGACCATCACATCTTCACAACTTGAATGAAGTTGGGTATAAAAGTTAAAATAAATGAAATGGACTAAAACAGACTTCACCAGAGAGGAAACAGTTCTTGCCAAATTTTCTTATTTCTACGACAAATGTTGTGAGATAATAGAAAATACATATTATTGGCCTCTGCCCTCAGTTCCAGGCACAGAGCTCCTCAAACCCCTGGAATTTCCTAAGTGATAAGAGCACAAGGAGCATCTTTTGTTCTAATATTTGGTCTTTGACTCTGGTTCCTGACACTGAGCTTATAAATCCCTTGCAATTTCCTGGATAAGAATGAGTTCTCTTCTAATGAGGTGGCTCTTGGTGGGCTCCTAGATGAGGACTGGTCACCAGAAAGCCCAAACCATGATTAGAGGCTTAGAACTTTTAGTCCCACGCCCCCATTCTCCAGAGAAGGGCTGGAAACTGAGCTAATGATCCATTATGCCTTTGTGATAAAGCCTCCATAAAAATCCCCAAAGTAGGGGTTCAGGGAGCTTCCGAGTTGGTGAACATGTGCAAGTGCTGGGAGAGTGGATTGCTCAGAAAGAGCATGGAAGCTCCATGCCCCTTCCCACATACCCTGGCCCTAGGTATTTCTTCCATCTGGATATTCATCTATATCCTTTATCATACTATTTTCATAATAAACTGGTAAATATGTTTCCCTGAGTTCTGTGAGCCATTCTAGCAAATTACTGAACCCAAGGAGGGGGATCATGGGAACCACGATTTACAGCCAGCTGGTCAGAAGTATAGGTGACAACCTGGGACTTGTGACTGGCATCTAAAGATGGGGAGTGGGGGAACAGCAGTCTTGTGGGACTGAACCCTTAACCTGAGGTAGATATCCAGGTAGACAGTGTCAGCACTGAGCTAAACCACAGGACACTCAGCTGGTGTCACAGCGAATTGCTTGGTGTGGGGAAGAGCCCACAAACTGGTATCAGAAGTGTTGAGAGTGTGGCAGTAGTGTTAGAGTAAAGGAGAAACACACGGGAGAAATACATTTTTTCTTTACAGATGTCCAATGCCTTACCAGGTCAAAAAGATACGTTATTTCCTATCATATACTAATGAACTTCAAATACAAAAATTTACGAACTCTTAGAAGTTTCTATGCCACTTGGACAAAGGAAGAATACATTTTTATGATGACATTTAGATGTTCTGGTAATCTGCCTCCACTTTCCAAAATCCAGATTTTGTTGGCAAGATTATATATTAAAATTTGCCATTAAAACAAACAAGTTAGAAAACATCATGGGAGAATTTTTTTAAAATTAATCTCAAAGTTTGGCCCCTCTAACTGTAACATCAAACCTAGAAATCATAAAAGAAAAAAACTACTAAATCACACCATCAAACACCCAAATAAACCAATGGATAAACAAATGAGTAAATATTTCTATTTTTGCTTGATAAAAACAGCCACAATAGTAAAACAAACTGGGGAGAAATATCTGCAATACACATCACAAAGGGCTGATTTCATAATATTTAAACAAAAAAAGTTCCCAAAACCAATTTAAAAGACCAATAACCCAACAAAAATGAACAATGGTCACAAACACACACACAAAGAAATATGATTCAAACACACTGAAAGATGTACAGTTTCCCTCTTAACAGAAATATAAAATTAAAACTACACTGAATACAACCAGCATAGTAAAAATTGATTCAGGCAAGAATCATCAACGTATGCTAAAATGAGTGGGTTAAAGACTGTTGGAGAACAGGGTATTCACATAGTGTCCAAGTATCACCCCGCAGATTGGAGGAAGACATACTTTTTACAACAGAGAAAAGCCTTAACTAAATGGTCAACCATGATATATCACCAATATCAGGCAAACTGATATAATGTGCCCCTGATGTGATGCACTAAGAAGGTTATTACATCACTTACGCAGTATTTTTGCCAAAAATATTTGAGAAGAATATAAGCGTGAGTAACCAATAAGACAAATTCAGATTAAGGGATATTCTATAAAATACCTTGCCTGGACTCTTCAAAAATGTCAATGGCATGAAAAAATAAAAAAGAAAGAGGTCAAAGTCATAGATGAAGGGTCTATAGGGGCATAACGTGCATGCCACGTTTTTATATGTCTCACACACTGAGAGGCAATGGGCACACTTGAACATTCATTCTCCCTATGGAGAAACAAACATTTAGCAATATCAAAATTACAAATGTGCAGGGCCTCTGATTCATTAATTCTACCTCTATGAATTTATCCTATAGATATGTTTGCACATGTGCAAAATGACATGAGGTTATTCATTGCAGCAAAAGACAAGAAACATCTTGTAAGTCCACCAAACAGCTGAGTGCTGAATAAACTAACTCCCACACAAAAGAATATCATGCAGCTGTAAAAACAAATGAGGAAGCTTTTTCTGTACTAACAAAAATTAATACAGAAATTAATTTGCACCATAACTTGGTGCAAATTCCAAGTTATGTCACTAAGAGAAAAAGGTAAGGTACAGAACATGGTATATGCTACCTTTTGTGCAAAACTGGAGAGAATACACCTACATATTTGCTTGTAATTTACAATACCACATGAAGAACAGATAAAATTTTGATAACACTGATGGTCTCCAGGAAGTGCAATGGGTGACTGAGAGACAGGGATACAAGATATTTCAGTGTGTGCACTTTTGTATATCTTCTGAAATATTAACTAGGTGAACATATTATCCATTCAAAAATAGGTAAAATTTAAATTTAAAAAAATGTTAAAATTACTCTGTCAAAGAAATACCCTTAAGTTGGTACCAACTCTAAGTGTCAAATAAACAAGAAACTACTTCATACATGTACTACTTGGTTAGAAAGACGGGAAAAAACGTTTTGGATTAAAAATCATCATCATAGATCTTGAAATTCAAAGCCTTGCTCTTGTCCACCAAGTCCAGGTAGACAGAACCTTCTTCCTAGAAAAATAACATAAAAAATCAAGAAGAAAACCAAGAAAATCCAAGGCAAAATATGTTCATCACAAAGCTATATTAGTGATGTCACTGACAGTGGACAATGCAATGTAATAAAAAATTCCACTCTAAAACACGAATCACCAGTTCTTATATTTATTTTTAAGACAAAAGGTATATATCTGAGCACTAACCCAAAGAGGATAAAAATCATAAATTTTTGTAAAACATAATTAAATTCTGGAGATAAGGTAAGCCATGTGTTCTGAGATAGTAACAGTGAAAACTCCCCAAAATAAGCTGAGAACAAGGTTTTAGAAGACTACCAAGTTGTAGTTCAGTACTTTATAAATTTCCAATGAGCTCTCTCCAAAAAGATGTCAGAGAATAGTTATAAAATGTGTCTTAAATAAAATGTAATAAGCCAAATACGATAAACTGATTTCTATACTGTTTTCTATATTTAAATGATGTTGTTGGATAATTACCTCTTCCATATCTTTTAGTGTGCACACATGGTATGGCATAGATATTAACGTCTGTTCCTTCCTATCTGCGATATAAAGCCACCACCATTCTTGTTTTTCCTGCAAAGAAAAAAAGAGTATAAATAACCAAAAAGAGTTGGAGAAATACAATTTTGCCTTGTCTCATTTTAGCGGTATGGTTATCCCTTGGTACCTGAGGGGGACTGGTTCCAGACACGCCCCCCCACACCCACAATGTGGACACCAAAATCCATGAATGCTCACATCCTTTATATAAACTGGTGTCGTATTTGCATATGATTTGTTTCATCTCTAGATTACTTATAATATCTAATACAATGTAAATGCTATGCCAGTACCCAGCAAATTCAAGTTTTGCCTTTTGGAACTTTCTGGAATGTACCCCCCTAACATTTTCAATCCACAGTTGGTCAAATCCACGGATGCAAAACCCACAGATGCAGAGGGCCAACTGTATTTTCCTTGTTTTATTCATTGCTGTATCCCCAGCACAGACTCAGTGCCTGGTACAAAATAGATGTCAATAAATATTTACTGAATGAATAAATTGTTCTTAACCATTTGTAGATCTGCTCTCCACAACACTTTTGTATGTAATTTTGGTGTTTCAAATGGCCCCTTAAACGCTATTGATGAACCTCTGTATTAAAAACCCCTGATTAATCATAAATGACAAAAGATATGCTAAAAAAGAAAACAGTATGAACTATTACAATATAATTTAGCAAATAATCTTAGTAATGTTACCTAGTAATAAGCAAAAGCCAGAAAGTAGGAGTGGAAGGGACTTGGGCAACAATATCAGAAATCAATATATTAAAACACATTACTCATAAGAGAGCATCTCAGATTCTAAGAGCCTGTTTATACCTTTTACTGCACATGATTTTAATAAGCTCAGCATTTTTAGTTGTACTTCATAAAAGATTAGGAACAGAAAAAGAGCTGGGTAAAAAAATTGCCACCAGAATGCACAATGGTAGCAGAGAGCACTGACAGGAGACAAAAATCTATTAAAACAAAAATTAGAAGACTAGTCTGGAAGTACCAAACTTCAGTGTGCCCAGCAACCATCACTGTATTACAGCACAGGTCAGTAACTAAACAGTCATCTGCTTTGCATCCACTGTTTAAGAACTGGATAGAGACAATATCTTTCTAAAATGGCTTTAAAAAAAAATGTTTTGTAGCTAAAAATAAACTCTAGGATATTCCAAATAATCAACCAAAACAACAACAGACTATTCTAAAGTCTCAATTATCCAAAAGAAGGTTAAAAAAATAACTTTTTACTGAAAATAGTTTCGTAGGAAAAATGTTTATGCTTCTAAGCCAAAATCACTTGCACTTTCTATTGCATTTCAATCCTAAGACATTAAAATTTGTTTTATTATCTTTCTAATAATGCTACACTAAGTTCAGCTAAAAGTTTTTGTTTAAATGCCTTAAACTACAAGGCACTGCAACATTAATAAGCAGAATAACAGATCACAAGTGCATGATTAACCCAACTTCTGCTTAACCCAAGGGTTAAGACTACCACAATAGGTATATGTGTATATATATGTTCATCTATGTGTATTTTGAACACACAAAATGTGTAAAACATAACAGACTCAAAATGGAGTACAGTTGTACCTCACAGAAGATTGGTTCCAGGACTACCCCACCTCCAGGATACCAAAATTCATAGATGCTCAAGTCTCTTACATGAAGTGTCATGGTATGGTTGGCCCTCCGTATTTGCAGATGCAGAACCCACAGATACCGAGGGCCAACTGTATAAACATCTGGCCTTTGTGAGCCAGAGTCTCTGCTGCAACTACTCAACTCTGCCACTGTATTGCAAAAAGAATGAGTGTGACTCTGTTCCAATAAAACTTCATTTACAGGCCGGGAGGCAGATTTGTCTGTAGGCAGTAGTTTGCCAATGCCTGTTTTAAAGCCATCCAGACCTGATTATTTCACTTCTCTAAACCTCACTTTTTTCTCTGTTAGTGATGAATGCCTACCTCACGCTGTGTTGTGAAGATAAACCGAGATAATACAAGTAAAATATCTGTAAAACTGCCTAGGACACAGAGCACAATAAAATTACAGTTACATTTATATAGCCACTATGGAAAACAGTATGGAGGATCCTCAAAAAATTAAAAATACAACTACCATATGATTCAGCAATTTCACTTCTGGCAATTTATCCCAAGAAAACAAAGTTGCTAATTTGAAAAGCAATTACCGCAATTACACAGCAATTCACCGCATCATTATTTACAGTAGTCAAGATATGGAAGCACCTGAAGTGTCCATTGATGGATGAATGGACAAAGAAGATGTGGTACATATATACAATGGAATATTACTTAGCCATAAAAAAGAATCGAAATCTTGACATTTGAAACAATGTGGATGGACCTAGAGGATATCATGTTAAGTAAAGTGAGAGAAAGACGAATACCATATGATCTCACTTATTTGTAGAATCTAAAAAACAAAACAAAACAAAATGAAAACAGACTCACAGACATAGAGAACAAACAGGTAGTTGCCAGAGGGGTGGGGGTAGGGGGAGAAATAAGTGAAGGAGATTAAGAAGTACAAACCTCCAGTTATAAAATAAATAAGCCATGGGGACGTAATATACAGCATAAGGAATATGATCAATAATATTGTAATAACTCTGTATGGGAACAGATGGTTACTAGACTTATTGTGGCGACCATTTCATAATGTATGCAAATGTCAAATCACTATATGGTATACCTGAAACTAACGTGATGTTGTATTTCAACTATATATCAATAATAATTTTAAAAGTTATGATTATTAATGAAATGAGGTAAACATCTCTACTATTTAAGTGGTCTGACATTTCATTACCAGAACATATATTAATATGAGAAGCAGAGGGGTATATTCAAAATGTGCATTTATTCTTTATCTCCACTTAGAGAATGCCTCCCACCCTCCACCCCCTACCCACGCTATTTGATTAAAATGAGATTCATTCAAGAATACTATTTATTAAGAAGCTAGTGACTATCTGGGACTTCCCTGGTGGCGCAGTGGTTAAGAATCCACCTGCCAGTGCAGGGGACACAGGTTTGAGCCCTGGTCCGGGAAAATCCCACATATGGTGGAGCAACTAAGCCTGTGCGCCACAACTACTGAGCCTGCACTCTAGAGCCCACGAGCCACAACTACTGAGCCCGCGTGTCACAACTACTGAAGCCTGCATGTCTAGAGCTCGTTTTCCTCAACAAGAGAAGCCACGGCAATGAGAAGCCCGTGCATCTCAATGAAGAGTAGTCCCCGCTCGCCGCAACTAGAGAAAGCCCGCGTACAGCAAGAAAGACCCAATGCAGCCTAAATAAATAAATAAATAAAATAAAATTTAAGATAAAAAAAAAAAAAGAGCGGATCTGTTGTGTAAAAAAAAAAAAGCTAGTGACTATCAATCTACGGCACTGCACCTACGCTCTCTTGATGCACATGGTGAAAAGTGGAAAAGATGTTCTACCATGAGTTATTTGTACTTTAAACAAAACTGTTTCTGTTGTGTGAGATTCCCAACCATTCTTAACTTATTAAACATATGAGCTGCAATTAACATGTAAGTCAATTATTAACATAAAACTTTAAGTAATTTAAGTGGGTAGTATGGTGGTTAGGTAGGTACATGGGAAGGTAGACAGGTAGATGTTAGGAAAATCCTAAATAAAGTTTATCTGATAAATGGCACTTTGAGATATTTACCATGTAGATGAAATTACAAGAAGGCATTTTCACTGCTAAAATGTTCTAAGGGAGTAAATGAATGCTTTGCTTATTAACTAAGCATGGTCTAAAATGAAGTTGTCTATTATAAGGGTACAAATTATGCAGCTTACAGCATCCCATGGTACTTTTAAAACCAATCAATGAGTGGAATTTATTCGCTTGCTTTCAGGAGCTTTGGTGTTGGCAGACGACACTGCAATGGGAAAAATGCCCCTAACAGATGGGCTATAGCTCAGGACATGCCAGAAGATCAGTGCACACAGTAAGATGGAATCCTGGGCTGACTTCTCTCCAAGTCAAAACAAAAGTCTGTGCAGAGCCACTCATTTATTATTAGGAGAGCCAAATCACTTAGGAATTTGCCTTCAGCAGCTCCCAGCAACTAGAGATTGATGTTCTAGAGCAGAAAGCAGATTTATACATGAAATCACCTGCCAAACATGAGTGGTAAGCACAAGGTTCTGTGGCAAAGCTGCAAGGCAGTCTACGGGAACAGCTTTGCTAAACTAAGAGGCAACCAGTCCTTGATCTCTAGCCACAGACAAAATCATCCACAAATGCAATACGTCAAGCAGATCCCAAATTCATTTGAAAGACAAACAACATAGCGTATCAAAGAGATCAAAAGTTGAACAGGCCACAGTCACAAAGTAAACAAGCACAAGGGAACAAACAGCACTGCAATGATCTGTCCTGAGCTTGGGGCTTGGCTCCTACTGAACTTAGCGGGTCCCTCAGCCATGGGCTTGCCTCTTCCCATGGACCAGGGCAATTATCGGAGCAAGTCTAGTGGCTACAGGTGGCCAGTAGAGAACCCTCAGAGAAAACCCATGGGGAAAATTTAAGAACGTTTTCATCCTATTTAAAACACGACAGAAGTGTGAGATTCACAACAGCCACATAGTCATAGGCAAAATATGCATTTGTCCAACTAGGACTGCCTGAACTGCTAATGAAAAATCATCATTAAGCACAACTCTCAGTAATCTGGGCGCAGAAAAGACAGAAGTACTTAAAAAGTTAACAACCCTCCTTTTAAACAACACATTCACTAAAAATGATTTATGTTGAAATATAGGCTTCAAAAATGTGGCCTATCAAGAATAGACCACATTCAGCATATTTGAGCCAATACACACTACAGAGAGATAAAAAGCAACTAAGAAATATCTGAATAGAATAAGGAAAACACTAGGCTGTGTATAACTCACCTCAGGAAAGTAAAGACTATAAACAGGGTGTGTTATCTTTGATTTGGTTTCCAGTAGAGCTCGCTCCTTTCGCTGTATACTTTGTTGTAATTCTTGCCACTCCTGTAAAGTGAAAATTAAATATTTGAAATCAAGCATGTTTTCAATCATTTTGAGGGGTGTCCGTCTTCTTCCAGATGTTATTCCTGACAACACTAACTACTACTGAGTTCAGTTCCACAAATCTGATCCTTTCCCTGCCCCAGACTTACAATGCTTCTTTTCATAAATCAACTCTAACCCGTCTAGTATGAACTACACAGCCAATCATGACCTGACCTGGACCTGTCTCTCCAGTCTCCTGTCACTGTTTTCCTCCCTGCACTTTTTCTTCTAGTCGTTTCCAACCACCTAGACTTCTCTGACCTCACCAGCTATTTCACTCCTCCTAAACCCTGTTTGGATTTTTGTTTTCTTTTTTCTCTACCTGGCAAATTCCTACTCATTATTCTTTCAGGAGCAGCTGAAGTCTAAAGCGTGAGTTCCTGAGTCCCACAAATCGTCCTCTACCCCAGAGCTGAGTTGATCACTCCTTCCTTTGTGCCATCACTGCCCCTTGCACAACGTGCATAGTCTCTTTGGTACTATAGTGCTTACTTACAAGTCTGCCTTCTCCATTAGGCTACTATCATTCAAGGGCAGAAACTATTGCACATTTAGCTTTGCATTCCTATCATCTAACACCGCGCTTGCAGTGTGACAGATAATGAGTAATTATTTGTTATTTGTATAATTATTTGTCAATTGAATGAATGTATTTTTTGGTCATCTGAAGAAACTAGTTTATCAAAACCCTACTAACCTAGTCACTTCTACTAACCCTAATACAGCCAGAAAGAACTATGTCAACTCTTTCTCAAAACAAGGGTGGGGGAATAATTTCTTTGATAGGTTTTAATTTCCTGGCAATCAACTTAATTCTCAAAGTACAAAAACACTCAAGGGCCAGCAACTGCTAAAAACAGTCATCCTTATTTTTCTCCCACCATTCATTCCCAAGGGCAAGTACATTATTTCTATATACCTTTATCCTTTGCCCTTTTACTTTTTCCTTTTTTTGGCCTCTGCTTTTGCTTCAGAGGCTATTCAGGGAATCTCTTTTAAATTCCTAAACCACAAGGGTTAGTTTTAGATCAATGGTCCAGTCAAGAACACCACAAACATAAAGAAAATGGCTGATCAGGTTACAGTTCGTTTACAGTGAACCTCTAAGGACCGTTATTTGTCCACCAAATATTCTTTTCTACAGCCTTCTCATAAATCATGTGCCACTTAATGCCATGCCATGAGATTTTTTTTCTATTCCCTTTACCCTCACAATCTTAATTCCTTAGTGACAGCCCTTTCCTTAATGTCTTATATACCTCTTGAAACGAGGTGGCATTCCGTAAATGTTAGCTTTTACCTTAACCAACTTCTTGACATTACAGCCCACAGTAATGTTTCTTCACCCTAAACATTTCCTGGAACTTTTGAGATCCTCTTCCAAGTAAATGCTACCTATTTCATAATCCACCTTTCCTTACTCATATTTCCAGATAACACAGAAAATTGCCTTAAGAGAACAAACTGACTTCACCTCAGACCCAGGTCCTACCCCATCTAACAATTTAAGATTTAAGAAAATGAGGATTTCCAATCTTGTTAGAAATAATTTTTCTTTATAATTACAACTACCATCCCTCAAAAACATTCTGTAAAAGTAATATAAGATTATAAAATATACTGGTATTGCTTAAGACAAGCAAAAAAAGTAAGCAAGCAAAGGAAAAACAACAACAGAAACCAAAACTATCATCAGAGGTATAATTCCAATTATTTAAACCTATAAGTCTTACTGCTTCATCATCCTTGTTTTGTTTTTCATCTTGCTCTCTATCAGAGTCTCTGTCACTACCATCATCTTTTTCACTTTGAGAGTCTCTATTGGTTTCTTCTTCCTCAGAGTCACTGCCTTTGTCAGAAACTTCTTCTTCATCTTCCTTTACTGCAGCTTCCTAAAAGGAAAAAGCAACCACAAAAGCTCTGAATATCTCAATGAATATACCATTCTGAGTCCCTGAAACTAATTTACTGTCATTAAAATTAAACGGGCTCAAGATTACAATTTCACTATTCATGCAGAATTTTAGAGAATTATAAACATTTTTATGTATAAATATGTGGGAGTCAGACTGAAGACTTTTAACATTTGGCTTATTTGTCTTTTTGTCAGTTATTTTATTCAGTCTTCAGAGTTTGTAAAACAAAAATATTTCTATTTGCAAAATATACTACCACAATGGCTAAGATGGCTCATCTTTCACAAACACCAATTATACAATATATTTTATTTGAGAAGGAGAAATGAGAAGTTTATAGTACTGCTTTGGGAATTTAATATCATCTTCAATAAGGAGTATAATGCAGTAAGGAAAGTCACTGTCCCAGACAAAATACTTACTAGTCCGTTTCAAGAAGCAAGAAAAAGAATAGCAAATTAAATGCAAATAAAGTAGGAGTGAATAATACAGATCAGAAATCAATTAAAGAGAAAGCAGATATGCAAAAGGGAAACCCAAACAAAACCAAACATTGGTTCTTTAAAAAGATTAATAAAATTGATAAATCTTATTAGGCAAGACTGATCGAAGAAAAAAAGAGACAATACAGATTACCAATATTAGGAATAAAAGAGACATAACTACAGATCCAAAAGACATTAAAAATAAGGATATTATGAATAACTTTGTCAATAAATTTGACAACTTAGAGGAAATGGACAAAGTCCTTGAAAAACACAATTTACTAAAACTGATATAAGAAAAAAAGTGGAATATGTTAAATAAATGGACTCTACAATTAAATCCTTTTTCAAACTCCAAGCCCATACGGCTTCTCTAGGTAATTCTTTCAAATAAGAAACAACCCAATCTTATATACCCTTCCAGGAAAAAGAAAGAGAGAATAATCCCTAACTTGTTTAATGAGGCCAGCATAAACGTGATCCAAAACCTCGCAAGAATATTACAAGAAAGAAGAATGACAAACCAACTTTCTCTCATAAAAATAGATGCAGGAATCCTAAACAAAATATTACTAAATCCAGATAAATATTTAAAAAATACTATGTTATGAGCAAATGAGATTTGTTCCAGGAATACAAGGATAGTTTAAAATTTTTTAATTCATCAGTATAATTAGTCACATTAACAGAAAGGAGAAATATCATACAATCATCTCATGATAAAAAACCAAACTGGGAATGGAGGGAACACATCCTTAACTTGATAAAGAATATCTACAAAAACCCTATACCTAACCTCATACTTAGTGGTGAAATAATGTTTGCTTTCTCCATGAGATCAACAATAAGAAAAGGGTGACTGCCATCTTCACTTCTACTGCTAATCAACATTACACTGAAAGTTCTAGCCAGTACAGTAAGGCAGAAAGGAAGAAACCGCATAAAGATTAAAGTAAAGCTGTCTTTATTCCCAGATGGCATGATTGTGTATGTAGAAAATCTTTTTCTTTAAATACCTACAAATAGTTAGAATTACTGTCAATTCATCAAGAATCCTTGATATAAGGTAAATATTTAGAAGGCAACTACACTTCTATACACCAGCAATAAACACTGAAGAATGAAATTTTTTTAATGTTATTTGCAATAGCACTAGAAAGGATCAAACACACAGGAGTAAATCTAATGAAAGATGTGTCATATCCTCTGCCAATGGAAATCACAAAACACTGCTAAGAAAAATTAAGAAAGATCCAGTTAATAAAGATAAAGCATAATTATGAATAAAAAGAGTCAATACTGTTAACCTGTGAATTCTTCCCATATTGAATCACAGAGTAAACACAATACCAATCTAAATTCCAGCAGCTTTTTTTGGGTGGAAATTCTCAAGCTTATTCTAAAATTTTAGCTGGAAATGCAAAGGACCTAAAATAGTCAAGACAATTTTGAAGAAGTAAAATAAGAGTTTGAGGACTTACATGACCATATTTTAAGACTTAAAATAAAGCCACAATAATTAAGACAGTGTGGTACTGGCACAAGAAGAGACAAATAATCAGTGCAATGGACTAGAAAGTCCATAAACAGATTTGCGCATATACACTTACGGTAACTTTTTTACAACAAATCACTATTGCAATTCAGAGAGGAAAGAATGATCTTTCCAATAAATGGTGCTAAAATAAGTGGTCTATAATCCCAATCTCACACTATTCACAAAAATTTAAGATATAACACAGAGCTAAATTTAACAAGTAAAATAATAATACTCATAGAAGAAAACAAAAATATCTTCCGTTCCTCGTGTCCTTGGGATAGGCAAAGATGTCTCTAACAGAACACGAAAGCACTAACCATAAAGACTGATGAAACAGACTTTATTAAAATTAAGATCAAAAGCTCCACTAAGAGAGCTAAAAGGGACTCATATCCAGAATACATAAAGGAATCCTACAAATCCATAAGAAGAAAAACAACCCCAAAATAAAAGAGGATATCCAAATGGCCAGTATGTACTTGAAAAGGTGCTCAAAATCATTAGTCATCAGGTAAATATAAATAAAACCACACACAGGAAAAACACACACACACACCCACACCCACACCCACACACACAGATACCACCACAGATCCATCACAGTGGCTTAAATAAAAAAGAATGGTAAAACCAGGTATTGGTGAGGATGTGGAACAGGACTCATATTTTGCTGGTAGGACCAAAAAATGGTAAAACTTTAGAAAATGGGCTCTTTCAACAAGTTAAACATACACCTATTTTATGACCCAGCAATTCCACTGCTAGGTACATACCCAAGAAAAATGAATGTCCACAAAATGACATGTACAAAAGCAGAACACCTTTATTAAGAATAGGCAAAAACCAGAAAAACCCATAATGTCCACCAATCACAGAACAGATAAATTGTGGTATGTTCATATAATGGAATATCTCTCTCTCTCTCTCTCTCTCACACACACACACACACACACACAGCTGCTGCTACACACTGTACAGATGAATGTCAAAGACACTATGTTGAATGAAAGCAGCCAAACAATTCCACTTATAGGAATTTTAAGAATAGGCAAAACTAATCTATGGTCCTAACAGTGAGAATAGTGGGGAAGGCCGTGGGGGGTGGATGGAGGGGTCACTGACTGAGAAAGGTACAAGAGAGCCTTTTAGGGTGCTGGTAAGGTTTTATATCTTGATCTGGGTATAATGGGTACACACAATTGTAAAACTTCAGGAGCTGTACACATAAGATTTGAACATTTTAGTGTATGTTAGACCTCAATAAAGATGATAATAACAATAATCTTTACATAAGATAATAAACTTACGCTCCCAACGACTCCATTAGCCTGCTTTTGTTTCTGTTGCTTTGGTTGTGATAAGGGCACAGGTGTAGGTTTTTTTTTTAAAGGTTTCTTTTTTTTTGATTTAGCAGTTTTCTTGGGTCCTTTACTCTTCTGTTGCCATCCTCCTTTTGTTCTGTTCTTGTTAGTATCACCCTGCTGTAAATCACAACACACATGCACACTCAGAAGTTGTAGCACTAGTTTCATTTGGAAGTCATAGTAAATTTTAGATGGAAATGGCTAAACTAATAAATGTTGTAGTAAAGTGAATTACTCTCCCACAGCAATATAAATCAATCAGAGAACTAAACAAAACAGTTCTTTCACCAGGAAAGATAGATAGGAAAACTGAAGTTTTTACCCCATCTTCTGCTGGCTGTTCCTCTGCAGCACAGATGGACTGCTCCTTTTCAAATACTTCCTACAGGTAGTGAGAAGAAAAATATAAAGTCTGTCAACCTATATTTACCTTTCCAATAAAGCAATCTTTCAATATATATTATCAGTAAGTTTTTTAACTGCTGACAACTGCAGGAGGTGGGGACAAAACCATGGATAGACAGGAGACTTGAAGCAATTACTAAATGATGTATGTGTGCAAATTTAGCAATCACTAAATGACGCTTTAGAAGTTACCTTCTGAAATATCTCACATCTGTCTTGAATATATTTTGAGAAGTACACTCTACTTAAATTTATAAATGCAATGCCTTAAAATATGTAAACTCATTATAAGTCAGTCATATTTCATAATTTAAATTTTTACTTTTATTCTAATAGTAATCAGACATGACTATTTTAAAGTTATGAGAATTTGAACATATTACATTATTCTCTAACATTAAAACTTCACGAGATCAATATTAGTTTATTTATGATTGTAAGTGATATTGCTGATATAACTGATATAACTTAGATATAACAAAGAAGTGGAACACCAAATCTTCATATCCTAAAGACATACCCACCCACCAAATAATCCATTTAGAATCAGTACAGAAGCTATAAATTTAGGATTTGAAATCCAGTAAGAATTTAGCAAGAATCTATACTAGAAGACGACAAGTGATATGGGTTGTGTTTCATAAACTCCCTAGAATTATTAAAGCTAACAAGTGAAAACAACAACTGTTGGGCTCAAACTGTTGGCCTAATGCATCGGTCAGCAAACTATGGCTCACTGTCTGCTTTTTAAACAAAGTTTTATTAGAACACAACTATGCCCATTTGTGAGTTCAGCAGTTGCTACAGAGACCGTACGGCCTGTAAAAACCAAACATATCAATATTTTTTAAAATTAATTAATTTCTTTTTGGCTGCGTTGGGTCTTCGTTGCTACGCGCAGGCTTTCTCTAGATGCGGTGAGTGGGGGCTACTCTTTGTTGCGGTGCGCAGGGTTCTCATTGCTGTGGCTTCTCTTGTTGTGGAACATGAGCTCTAGGCATGCAGGCTTCAGTAGTTGTGGTTCACGGGCTTATTTGCTTCGCGGCATGTGGGATTTTCCTGGACCAGGGCTCGAACCCATTTCCCCTGCATTACCAGGTGGATTCTTAACCACTGCACCACCAGGGAAGTCCTGAACATATTATTTAATAACTGGACCTTTATAGAAAAAGTCTGCCAGCCTCTAGCCTAATTCTATCATCTCTGCTTCATTTCTTCACTTATTAGTTGAGTTCTAATGCTTAATTATGCTGAGATACAACTGATGAAAGAACTGAAAGATAAATACTTGATTCTTTCCCTTCCTCCAGGGCACTTTTTCTTTTTCTTTTACTAATTACATGAGAAGTGTCAACAGCCCAAGGCCAATTTTGTGCTCATTTCTCAGGCTGGGAATTTCAAAGCCTGTGGGCAGTGTAAGTCTAGATTCTAAACCCAATCCTGACCACTGGCTTAGAGCTTCCTCTTCTCCCAGGAGGCACGTCTCATCCAGAGTCCATGATACAAATGCTTCCTTACCACTTGCTACCATAAAACAGTATCTTTGATTTGATATGTCCTACTACAAAATATGCTTTTCCTACCAGAGGTTTTAGACATGGGTTTTAAAGGTAGCATAGGTTTCCTACAGATGCCAATAGACCTCAGAGTAGAATAGGCTAAAATCTACCACTGGCTGAATAAAACTGAGCTGAAATACTACAGTCTATCAAAAATGGGTTACGACTATAGTTGAAACTTGGGAGTTATACTTGGCTTGGGAGGTAATATAAATATGTAACAGAAACTGAGAAAAACAAGATGCAGGAAACATATACATTATGACTGGATTTAATGAAAAAGAATGAAAAAAGTACCAGTATACATATACATGCATGTACATATATGCACTGAAAAGGTCCAGATAGTAAACACGAGCATGGAGAAAGATACAAAAAGATTAACACAAGACTGAATTCTGGTCATCTGGGTCTGACAAGGAGGTTTCCTGAGGGAGCAGGGGTGAGATAAAGGATCCATGATAAAACTATCATTTAACTCTGTGGGTATTCATGCATTAGGCTAGCTAAAGGGATGAGCTTCAAAACTGATGATCTCAGAGTGGTAGAATTTTAGGTGATTTTAATTTCTTCCTATACTTTTCTGCATTGCCTAAATTTTTTTCCCCACACAGCATGAATTTTTCACATAATTAGGAAAAAAAGCTAATTTTACTGTACGTTTTAAAATAAAAATAAAAGGGAGTAAATTCTCAAGAATTGACTAAAAAGAAGTAGGTAGAGGGCAGACAGCAGAAGCAAGAAGAACTACAATTCTGCAGCCTGTGGAAGGAAAACCACATTCACAGTAGGACAGACAAAATGAAAAGGCAGAGGACTTTGTACCACATGAAGGAACAAGATTAAACCCCAGAAAAACAACTAAATAAAGTGGAGATAGGCAACCTTCCAGAAAAAGAATTCAGAATAATGACAGTGAAGATGATCCAGGACCTTGGAAAAAGAATGGAGGCAAAGATCGAGAAGATGCAAGAAAAGTTTAACAAAGACCTAGAAGAATTAAAGAACAAACACCTAGAAGAATTAAGAACAAACAAACAGAGATGAACAATACAATAATTAAAATGAAGAATACACTTGAAGGAATCAATAGCAGAATAACTGAGGCAGAAGAACGGATAAGTGACCTGGAAGACAGAATGGTGGAATTCACTGCCGCAGAACAGAATAAAGAAAAAAGAATGAAAAGGAATGAAGACAGCCTAAGTGACCTCTGGGACAACATTAAATGCAACAACATTCGCATTACAGGGGTCCCAGAAGGAGAAGAGAGAGAGAAAGGATGCAAGAAAATATTTGAAGAGATTACAGTTGAAAATTTCCCTAACGTGAGAAAGGTAATAGCCACCCAAGTCAAGGAAGCGCAGAGAGTCCCAGGCAGGATAAACCCAAGGAGAAACATGCCGAGACACGAAGTAATCAAATTGACAAAAATTAAAGACAAGGGAAAATTACTGAAAGCAACAAGGGAAAAATAACAAATAACATACAAGGGAACTCACATAAGGGTAACAGCTGATTTCTCAGCAGAAACTCTACAAGCCAGAAGGGAGTGCCATGATATATTTAAAGTGATAAATGGGAAGAACCTACAACCAAGATGACTGTACCCAGCAATGATTTTATTCAGATTCGACAGAGAAATCAAAAGCTTTACAGACAAGCAAAAGCTAAGAGAATTCAGCACCACCAAACCAGCTCTACAACAAATGCTAAAGGAACTTCTCTAAGTGGGAAACACAAGACAAGAAAAGGACCTACAAAAACAAACCCATAACAATTAAGAAAATGGTCATAGGAACATACATATGAATAATTACCTTAAACATGAATGGATTAAATGCTCCAACCAAAAGACATAGGCTCGCTGAACGGATACAAAAACAGGACTCATATATGTGCTGTCTACAAGAGACCCACTTCAGACCTAGGGACACATACAGACTGAAAGTGACGGGATGGAAAAAGATATTCCATGCAAATGGAAATCAAAAGAAAGCTGGAGTAGCAATACTCATATCAGATAAAATAGACTTTAAAATAAAGAATGTTACAAGAGACAAGGAAGGACACTACATAATGATCAAGGGATCAATCCAAGAAGAAGATAGGACAATTATAATTATATATGCACCCAACATAGGAGCACCTCAACACATAAGGCAACTGCTAACAGCTATAAAAGAGGAAATCGACAGTAACACAGTAACAGTGGGGGACTTTAACACCTCACTTACACCAATGGACAGATCATCCAAACAGAAAATTAATAAGGAAACACAAGCTTTAAATGACACAATAGACCAGATAGATTTAATTGATATTTATAGGACATTCCATCCAAAAACAGCAGATTACATTTTCTTCTCAAGTGCACACGGAACATTCTCCAGGATAGAGAATGTTGGGTCATAAATCTAGGGTCACATCTTGGGTCATAAATCAAGCCTCAGTAAATTTAAGAAAACTGAAATCATATCAAGCATCTTTTCTGACCACAATGCTATGAGATTAGAAATCCATTACAGGGAAAAAAACGTAAAAAACACAAACACATGGAGGTTAAACAATACGTTACTAAATAACCAAGAGATCACTGAAGAAATCAAAGAGGAAATCAAAAAATACCTAGAGACAAATGACAATGAAAACACGATGATCCAAAACCTATGGGATGCAGCAAAAGCAGTTCTAAGAAGGAAGTTTATAGCAAGACAAGCCTACCTAAAGAAACAAGAAAAATCTCAAATAAACGATCTAACCTTACACCTAAAGGAACTAGAGAAAGAAGAACAAAGAAAACCCAAAGTTAGTAGAAGGAAAGAAATCATAAAGATCAGAGCAGAAATAAATGAAATAGAAACAAAGAAAACAATAGTAAAGATCAATAAAACTAAAAGCTGGTTCTTTGAGAAGATAAACAAAACTGATAAACCTTTAGCCAGACTCATCAAGAAAAAGAGGGAGAGGACTCAAATTAATAAAATTAAAAATGAAAAAGGAGAAGTTACAACAGACACCACAGAAATATAAAGCATTAAAAGAGACTACTACAAGCAACTCAATGCCAATAAAATGGACAACCTGGAAGAAATGGACAAATTCTTAGAAAGGTATAATCTTCCAAGACTGAACCAGGAAGATATAGAAAATATGAACAGACCAATCATAAGTAATGAAATTGAAACTGTGATTAAAACTCTTCCAACAAACAAAAGTCCAGGACCAGATGGCTTCACAGGTGAATTCTATTAAACATTTAGAGAAGAGCTAACACACATCCTTCTCAAACTCTTCCAAAAAATTGCAGAGGAAGGAAGACAATAAAACTCATTCTATGAGGCCACCATCACCCTGATACCAACACCAGACAAAGATACTACAAAAAAAGAAAATTACAGACCAATATCACTGATGAATATAGATGCAAAAATCCTCAACAAAATACTAGCAAACAGAATCCAACAACACATTAAAAGGAACATACACCATGATCAAGTGGGATTTATCGCAGAGATGCAAGGATTCTTCAATATATGCAAATTAATCAATGTGATACATCATATTAATAAACTGAAGAATTAAAACCATATGATCATCTCAATAGATGCAGAAAAAGCTTTTGACAAAATTCAACACCCATTTATGATAAAAACTCTCCAGAAAGTGGGCACAGAGGGAACCTACCTCAACGTAATAAAGGCCATATATGACAAACCCACAGCAAACATCATCCTCAATGGTGAAAAACTGAAAAGCATTTCCTCTAAGATCACAAACAAAACAAGGATGTCCACTCTCACCACTATTATTCAACATAGTTTTGGAAGTCCTAGCCACGGCAATCAGAGAAGAAAAAGAAATAAAAGGAATACAAATTGGAAAAGAAGAAGTAAAACTGTCACTATTTGCAGATGACATGATACTATACATAGAGAATCCTAAAGATGCCACCAGAAAACTATTAGAGCTAATCAATGAATTTGGAAAGTTGCAGGATACAAAATTAATGCCCAGAAATCTCTTGCATTCCTATACACTAACAACAAAAGATCAGAAAGAGAGAAATTAAGGAAACAATCCCATTCACCACTGCAACAAAAAGAATAAAATACCTAGGAATAAACCTACCTAGGGAGACAAAAGACCTGTACCTGTACTCAGAAAACTATAAGACACTGATGAATGAAATCAAAGATGACACAAACAGATGGAGAGAGATACCATGTTCCTGGACTGGAAGAATCAATATTGTGAAAATGACTATACTACCCAAAGCAATCTACAGATTCAATGTAATCCCTATCACATTACCAGTGGCATTTTTTACAGAACTAGAACAAAAAATCTTAAAATTTGTATGGAGACACAAAAGACCCCAAATAGCCAGAGCAGTCTTGAGGGAAAAAAACGGAGCTGGAGGAATCAGACTCCCTGACTTCAGACTATACTACAAAGCTACAGTAATCAAGACAATATGGTACTGGCACAAAAACAGAAATATAGATCACTGGAACAGGATAGAAAGCCCAGAGATAAACCCACACACCTATAGTCAACTAATCTATGACAAAGGAGGCAAGGATATACAATGGAGAAAAGACAGTCTCTTCAATAAGTGGTGCTGGGAAAACTGGACAGCTACATGTAAAAGAATGAAATTAGAACACTCCCTAACACCATACACAAAAATAAACTCAAAATGGATTCGAGACCTAAATGTAAGACTGGACACTATAAAACTCTTAGAGGAAAACATAGGAAGAACACTCTTTGACATAAATCACAGCAAGATCTTTTTTGATCCACCTCCTAGAGTAATGGAAATAAAAACAAAAATAAACAAATGGGACCTAATGAAACTTAAAAGCTTTTGCAAAGCAAAGGAAACTACAAACAAGACGAAAAGACAACCCTCAGAATGGGAGAAAATATTTGCAAATGAATCAACGGACAAAGGATTAATCTCCAAAATATATAAACAACTCATGCAGCTCAATATTAAAAAACAAACAACCCAATCAAAAAATGGGCAGAAGACCTAAATAGACATTTCTCCAAAGAAGATATACAGATGGCCAAGAAGCACATGAAAAGATGCTCAACATCATTAAAGAAATGCAAATCAAAACTACAGTGAGGTATTACCTCACAGCAGTAAGAATGGGCATCATCAGAAAATCTACAAACAACAAATGCTGGAGAGGGTGTGGAGAAAAGGGTACCCTCCTGCACTCTTGGTGGGAGTGTAAATTGATACAACCACTATGGACGACAGTATGGAGGTTCCTTAAAAAACTAAAAATAGAATTACCAGATGACCCAGCAATCCCACTGCTGGGCATATACCCAGAGAAAACCATAATTCAAAAAGACACATGTACCCCAATGTTCACTGCAGCACTATTTACAATAGCCAGGTCATGGAAGCAACCTAAATGCCCATTGACAGACGAATGGATAAAGAAGATGTGGTACATATATACAATGGAATATTACTCAGCCATAAAAAGGAACGAAATTGGGTCATTTGTTGAGACATGGATGGACCTAGAGACTGTCATACAGAGTGAAGTAAGTCAGAAAGAGAAAAACAAATATCGTATATTAACGCATATATGCGGAACCTAGAAAAATGGTACAGATGAACTGGTTTGCAGGGTAGAAATAGACACACAGATGTAGAGAACAAACGTATGGACACCAAGGTGGGGAAAGTGGCAGGGGGGGTGGTGGGGTGCTGGTGGTGGTGGGATGAATTGGGAGATCGGGATTGACATATATACGCTAATATGTATAGAACAGATAACTAATAAGAACCTGCTGTATAAAAAAATAAAATAAAATTCAAAAATTCAAAAAAAAAGTAGGTAATGAAATTCTCAACAATAATCAATAATTAATCTCTGTATAACACTTTACAGTTTAAGATACCCACACTACCTTGTAATTACAATGTTTTATAGGGAATTAACAAATCATCACAGGAAGAATTAAAGTATTTTTCAACTTTGTGTGTGTGTGAAAAACTAATGTGAAAACTATAAAAATTAATTTAAAATTCCAAAACAGCTAACAGAACCTGCAAAATTAGATTTTCAAATCTACAATAAAAAAATTAATTAATTAATTTAAAAAAAAATCTACAATAGTTTTGACTCTGAGAATGTATAACTTAGAATGAAAGAATATAAAAACCTTAACACGTAACTCTTAAAGCATAAAAATACAAACAGACTACTTACTGCCATTGTTTGCCTTGTCAATTTAACCAACACTGTAACTAAGGATCCTACTGTGATGTTGTTGCTATCTTCATCATCCAATACTATAAGATAAAAGGAAAATAAATAAATAAAAATCAAGCTCTATGTCAAGGCAAACAGCAAAACTTAACTTATTCAAATCAATCTGGTATTTCAGTATTTCAAACATACAGAGTTTTAAACCTACTAAATAAAAAATAATTTATTGACTATCTACTCTTTAAAAAGCTCTCTAGTAGATGCCTTCAACAATGTACTCATTTAATCCTTAAATCAGCTCTATGACGCATTATTATTATTTCTTTAAAGAAGATACTGAGGTTCAGAAATAAAGTAAAATGCCCAAGGTCACAAAATGGCTATATCGACAATGCCAAGTTTCAAACCCAAGTCTTTTAAAACAGAGTATAATGTTAGGACTACAACAGCTTTCTCTCACAGTGATATAAAAATAGGATTCTGTCACTCTATTAAATTGTGCAAACTTTATACTCACAAGATCTTACCTATATGAAAAAATGCGTGCCTGTAAGAATAAAATAATTAAAACTAGTATTCTGAGCAACAGTAAAGATATTTTAAGGCAAGAACTTGAAAATATTGTTTATATTAAAAAACACTTTAAAAACATTTTTTTGCAATGTTTTTGCAATTGTTTAATTTTTTAAAACCACATTTGTGGGCTTCCCTGGTGGCGCAGTGGTTGAGAATCTGCCTGCCAATGCAGGGGACACGGGTTCGAGCCCTGGTCTGGGAGGATCCCACATGCCGCAGAGCAACTAGGCCCGTGAGCCACAATTACTGAGCCTGCGCATCTGGAGCCTGTGCTCCGCAACAAGAGAGGCCGCGATAATGAGAGGCTCGCACACCGCGATGAAGAGTGGCCCCCACTTGCCGCAACTAGAGAAAGCCCTCGCACAGAAACGAAGACCCAACACAGCCATAAATAAATAAATTAAAAAAACAAGAAAAACAAAAAAAAGCCACATTTGTTACACACATCCCCAGAAGTCTAATAATAAGAAAACTGAACTACAAGCCCTTTAAAAACAGAGACCATTCCTAACACATCCTTGTATTCTTGGTCCCACAAGAATGTTTTCACAATGGCAACTTAGTAAATGTCAAAGCTCAGAACAATGTCACAATGAAGGAATGGAGCAGAATAATCTCTAATTCTGTCACCATTCTAAGATACTATATTCAGCTCTAAAATGGGAACTCACAGGACAATTATGTAGGTAGAAAAATAATCTCTATTTTTTTTTCACTCCAAGCAGACATAAAGACAGAAGTCAGTCAAGAAAAACACATGAAATGTGCCACAGAGCATGGTGATTTTCAAGATTTAATTAATATAAACAAGTTAGGTTTTTTAAAAATTAATTTTAGAACTAAGCAGATATCTTATACTAACAATAGATATATTTCAAATATCCTTCATTACATCTAGAAATCTCTTTCATTCTTTGAAATGTTAAGATCTTCTTGAAAGCTGAACTACAGAACAGAAGCATCCTCAAACCTAAGCCCATTAGGAGGATAATAAAAGTAGGGTTCTCAAAACTAGTAAGTATACAACATCCTCCATCACAGCAAATCTGACAGGTAAACTACAGTTCTGCAAAGTCTAATTAAAAGTTATTAAATGAAGTGTTTTGAGGACCTTGAGCCAAATTAACAAAAGCCAATCTATCAAAAGGGAAGCAATGGGAAACCTCCCATTTACCCTGTGATTTTATGTCCATGGTCACAAATGGGAAACTCCCAAGGACAGCCATAACCTCTTCATACTTTTCATCTTCAAGGAAGTGCAATAGATTGTGACGATCTGATTCTTTTAAACTCACCAAATCCTGGATAGTCTTAATTTTGTACTGAATTTAAAAAGAGAGAGAAAGAAAATAAATCCCGAAGTCATATAACTTTACGTAAAAGGAAAATTATTAGCATGTTTACCAAAACAAAATCCAAAAACTTTTAGAAAAATGTTAAGATTATATACATTCCAAAGCAGAAAATACAACTTCACTGCATTTCATGGCCTTTTTCTCCAAGGAAATTTAAATTTAAGAATTTTCTTTATTACAAAGTTAATACACAGTTACTTTTTTTAATTAGAAAAAATAAAGTTAGAGGAAAAAAATAATAACATTCATATAAACTCTTGACCCAAGCAAGAACGACTGTCATTTGATTTGTTCAGTTTGCAGACATTTATTTTTAATAATAAAAACCTTTAAGAGTATGAATTTATGTCCAAGTAACAGCTGTATGCACCCTTAAGTTTTACTATGCAATACTCTCATTTTTGTTATTTTCTAAATACAGCTATCTGTTATTGCAGTAAAACCCAGCCTGGCTAAATGGATACTCAGGAGAGGATTTTTTAATTTCTGAGTATTTGGTGCCAGTTATTAATTTTTACTTTCACCGATAGGGATTAGCTCATGAGGCATGTGAAATGGCTGCTTCTGAATTCTGAAGTTTACAATTATGACTTAAAATGTGATCAAATTTATGAGTAACACACTCGAAAGGAGAAAACTCTGATGCAAATTTCTAATATATATTTATTAGTTCTACCTTAACACTATCAAATCCAATGTCTATCTTCTGCCTACTTTGTCTAATATCAATATATACAAAGTAATATTTAAAATCTCCTACTAAAATTACAATTTCATTCCACTTTTTCTTATATTTCCTCAAGTTTTCATTTATATTACATTTCTTAAATATCTTAAGATTCATTATCATAATCTATATACAGATTGTATTTTCTAAGTAAGAATTATCTGTATTTGATCTACTTATTTTTTGAATGCTTAATTTTTTTTGTTCATACTCAACCAATAAACTATTGCCCAGCCCTTTAAGCCACGAATGAAATAAATGGAAAGTATATAGTGCATTTTTACTTAGTACGTTTATTTTTGGCAACATAAAGAACAAAGTGTTGACTGCTAAAATGCACTGACTCCCAAAGTAAACCACTACAGTAGTAAAATATTACAAAACAGCTACCTAATCAAGAAAGTATTAACAGAATCACTTGAGGGATAGTTTTAGAATGTTTAAAACATTGTAAATCTAAGAAGTTCATAGTAACCATTTCTAGAAAAATTTTCATTCATGTTACCTTTAAGTGACAGGACAAACTGCTTAAAACTAATTTTAAAGTAGCAAATTACCTTTTTATGATTAGAAACCCTTCTAAGATTGTCTTCTTCAATGTGAGGGAGCTGCAGAAGGGGAGACTTAAACTGCTGAAGGCCTTGCACAGCCATCTGGGAAAGCTTCATGCAGTTTTCCAGGGATGCCAAAGTTGGAGCACGAAACTCCCTTTCTTAGAAAGAACAGAAGAAAAGCAAAACAGGTCTGGACTTTTTATATGTTCAGGAGTACACAATTCATCACAAAAACAAATTCATGTGAACATCCTTAACACCTCAAATTTTACGATCACAGTGTTGAATTTCCTTTAAAAGTTACTGGGTAAGACACAGAAGATACACAAACTTGGTCAAATGCACATACTGATGTCATGCCAAAAACTGACATCATCCATAACAACAAAACACAACCAGTATCTCTTTTTTAAGGGTCTCTCTTTCCATTACTGACCATAAATAAACTCCCTCGTTCTTTTTTCCATTATGTAAAAAACACTACATGTCAGATGAATCATCATCACATCACTTAAAGAATTACTTCAAACTCATTGTTAACCTAATTCTAAAACTACTCAGAGGAAGGAAAAGGGTATTTTAAATCTTTGCAAACAATAAATAACAATAAAACAATGAAAAATTAAACTCAAAAAACATAAGTTACGATACTTTACATAATGAAAAATACAGGAAAGAAATAAGAAAAACCATGAACAAAACTGGGAAAACTGATTCACCTTACAGACAGAATTATACTAAGCACCCAAAAATCTTAAAACTATGAAGTATAATCTGTATGTGCTTGCAAGAAAAAGTACAACATAATTATGCTTCCTCCTCACCTTCACGGCTCCGGGCCATTATTATTAGTTGGCAGATTACATTAACCATCTCTTGAAGTAGGGCAGGGCATTTTTTCAGCATAAATTGCTGATCTGCAAAACAATAAAACACCTGAAACAAATCATTCTTCTTTTATGATGAAAACATCTTTATCACCTGTAGTCCAAGACGAATGCTAAATTTAAGCTGTCACACAAATTTTTCACATGACCTCAGAATATTACAGGTTGAACACCATAGTTTCTCCTCGGCAGCACTATGTCAAAAATCAATCAGAAAACCCTACCTCAAATTAGATGTGTCAAAGGCAAACTTTTAATATTATGGTCTTGGGCTTTATAAATTACTCCCTACCTTTTTTTTTTGAAATAGCCTTAATCTTAAATTTAATCATAATCTTACTAATTTAAGAACTTCAAAATTCTTCTTCTTGTGTACCTAAATTCCTGTAAGTATAATTATGGATAAGTCCAAAGACTAAGATTGAGAATAAATGTCAGCTAAATGGAGAGAGGAGGATAGGAGGAGGAGGAGTGAGACAGACACTTTCATTTATACTGCATATAATAGTTTACCATTAAGATCATCCATTGGGGTTGGTACTCAACCTAAAAAAAATCTGTTCCCTGTTTCTTAGATAATTGGTAAAAATGGAGATGGTTTCATATCTGTACAGAACATTAGGAACAGAATTACTAGTTAACTTGCAACTTCAATAAACAATGTCTAAATAGCGCTCCTTGATTCCATCATAAGCAGCCTATCCTATCATTAATCACTGAGCATCAACTGACCTTGTTTTCAAAGGCATTTGATTGCATTATTGGCTTAAAGCAGGGCTGGGGGGGGGGGTTGTTGGTTCATTCAGAAAGAAAATTCCCTAAGGATAACTTTCTTTTAAAACTTCCAGTTGAAATAATGCAAGTGAAAAGAGATGACACTCAAATTCATGACATCCCTGAAAACACCACTGTCCCAATCCACTGCTTTTCTTTTAAGCAGAATAGATGGCTTCAAGTACTTATGAAACTTTAAATAAAGATTAAACAGACACTTTATTGGTAACTACTGCTGGAGTATGATGGCGGTACTGGTGGCGGTGACTGAGACATCTGTTGTGAAAATCCATTTTTTTCTTGCCCCAAAAGGCTTACAAAATCCTTTTTTAAAAGTCATCAGGAATTATTGTATAATCTGCAACTGACTTAACATTTTTCATAGAGAGTATTCTCTCACCTTGAAATACAACATTTTAACATTTGCCAAAACATCTGACTTACTAATACCTTCAAAGAATTTGTGAAGTAATTATGTACGTAGCATATAGATTTGTTTTTAAAAGGTCCTTGAGTAATTATCTGATTGAGCAAAAAAGAACAGTGACAAAAAAACACAGCACCATGAGGTCTAATTAAATCCACCTCTTCTGTACCACTAAAACCCTACAGATATTAGAATCACAAATACCTTCTTCAAGGGTCTCAGGAATTTTCATTCTAGCAAGATGAGACAGTAAAAGAACTCTGGCCTTCAGGCTATATGGGCAGGTAAGTGGCGGCTCATTCTTCTTTAAATTAATGCTGCCAATTTCTCTGATTAGCTAGAGTAAATAAAATAATTATTTTAAAATGTATACTTAAAAAAGCATTAACTTTATATACTTAAATGTTTATCAAGGAATTTGGGAGACAGGCCTAACCTGAGGTATTAGAATATTATCTGTTGGTCTGCTTGTGGCATCCTTGTTATACTGAGGATCAAATTCAGAGGCTCCAGCCAAGACCATGATAAGCCCTAAGAAAACAAAAGAAATATGAAGAAAAATAAATTTGCTCACCCATTAATCCGCCTCCCATGATACTTGGTTAATCCTAGAGTGAGGCAGTTTTCCAATCACACACAATGCTAAAATCATCTGAACTCCACTATCATAAGCATTAATCTCTCTCATAACAAAAGAAACATCTCACTTTTTAAAATGTGTGCAATATTACCTATCACAAGTAAATAGAAATACACATCAAATTAAGGGCCCAGAAGCAACTAGGTGCATTAAAATCACTACAAATAGCATCGGTTTCTAGACCTAAGCATGTGTTCCACAGAAATTTATAGCAGGAAGTATTCTATGTGATGTTACTAACTGCTTAGTAAAAAAAAAAAAAAGGGCGGGGGGGAACTCCATGGCTAAATAAAGCTGAGAAATAAGAGTTAAAAAGAGTTTCAGGGCTTCCCTGGTGGCACAGTGGTTGAGAATCTGCCTGCCAATGCAGGAGACACGGGTTCGAGCCCTGGTCTGGGAAGATCCCACATGTCGCGGAGCAAATGGGCCCGTGAGCCACAATTACTGAGCCTGCGCGTCTGGAGCCTGTGCTCCGCAACAAGAAAGGCCGCGATAGTGAGAGGCCCGCGCACCGCGATGAAGAGTGGCCCCCGCTTGCCACAACTAGAGAAAGCCCTCGCACAGAAACGAAGATCCAACACAGCCATAAATAAATAAATAAATAAATAAAGCACACCTAGTATTGAAAAAAAAGAGTTTCTGGTTTCTTCACTTCATGACTCCTCAGAGCCTTGAGTAAACTAAAATATACTGTAATTTGCAGAAATTTTTATTATGGAACCCTGGAGGGTTTTGTGGGAATAGTGTTCCTTGAAATACACATGATGTGAGGTCACATATATTAGCATTACTCTCGTTGGCCTATACAAGTTCTTTAATGACTGGCACTATAGTCATCAATCTTACCTTACAGCAGAAAATACATGCAACATCCTCACAAAAAGCAGGACGGTACAGAGGTTAAGTGTGTAGCTGAATGACCTAGAACAATATTCTTCACCTCTCTGTGAGCCTCGGTTTCTTCATATGTGCCTGACACACAGTCAGCATAGTAATGTGTGTGAGCTATTACTATTACTACCCTCAAATGTTTGAATGAAAACAACTAAGACAGCTATATAAATGGTGCCAATGCTAAAACCAAGGATATATAACCAAACCCACCAGCTAAACAAAGCTTTTCTGATAGGATTAATTGTTAAGGCCAAGTACCATCCTCAGAAATGAAATAGAAATCAAGATCACTGATCCAAAAAACACATTAAAACAGGTTACAAACATGAAACAGTTTCATAAGGGAGAATGTTTATATATTAATATTTCGATCCAGCATAAGGAAGAGTCATACATGTACATAAGGGAAGGTAACATTCACTCATTCCTCAGAAATAAAAGATCTGCTCATTCTTCAGAAATATAAGATCAGTTCATTCTTCAGAAACACAAGATCAGCTCACACAGTCATATGATCCTGAGGAATCTCTTTCTCACTACCAAGAAAGTTAGTAAAATTGGCAAATATGAAATACGAAAAAGTCCACTCAGGTTTTGGAACAAAAATACATCCTCCAGTGAGGCACAATTTAAAACTTACTTTTTTTTTTTTTTTTTTAAGGAAGGGAAGGGAAGGGAAATGTGTATGATTTCCACAGAGCAGTGATTCTGAAAGGCAACACTATATATTCCAGGGATAAAATTTATAATGTTAGCTTTATGGGATCAAAGAAAGTTATTTAGGATGGTACTTTTTGTTTTTCATAATAAATTTTGAAATAAGACTCTGGGAATGAAATATTCTGGCAGTTTTCTTTTAACACACCCAAGACCTCTACATACTTTACACGATTAACACAGTATAATGTACTGGTTTAGGGCTTGGGAACCACATTACCTGAGTTCCATCCTAGCTCTGTCACTTACTGTATATCCTTGGGCTCAGTTTCTTCATCTATAAAATGTGCTTTAAAAACAGCACTTATTTATGGGGGCATACAAAGATTAAATGAGTTAATACATGCATAGTGGCTAGCAATGCCTGGCAATGACAAATACTCAAGAAATGTTAGCTGGTATTATTACAAAATTAGCCCACAAGAAGTTTTACTATAAAATTTCTGGAGGGAAAAAAATATGTATTGACATATACATATAGCTGAGTAAAACGGGAATAAGAGAACTACAGATTAAGACATATGATGAAAGGTGTTAGCATTTTCCTCCAGCTTTAGCTATAATGAACTGAATATCCCTAAAACTATTAAATGGAATTTCTCCAGTTGAATATATATCAACTCTACATAAATGACTCAGAAAATAATCTAATGTCAGAGTTACTTAAATTTACTTACGTTTCATATCCATATTTCGGGTTTTATAAACAAAGTATGTATAAATCTGTGTTGTGCGTATTAGAATCTGGTCTCCACTATAGCGTATTGAGCGATACCACCAAGAGCCCTAAAACACAAAATTAAACCAGAAATAAAGCATAAAAACCACGATAAATGTTAACTTTGATGCAGAATGGTCAAATTTTCTAAATGTTCTTAAACCAATAAAAAGACCTGCTCTTTAAAACAAATGCCTTTGTTACATATTTCAAATGATTTATTTGGTAAATATTTATGCTGCCTGAGGCCTAAACACCAACCTACCTCATTACATATATATGATTAAAACATTTAAGTTTCAGCTAGAAATTGTTTAAAGACAAAATAGGAATGAAACAACCCACTGCTATAAGCAACAAGCTGGTTCCTCACACATAGCATGTCTTCAATAAATATTTGACAAATAAGCGTAGGAGCAATTTTATAGTTGATATACTACTTTCATTCACATTATTCCACACAAGTGGATTCTCACACAACAATCCTATGAAGAAGGCAAGACAAATTAATTGTTAGCCTCACTATGGGACCCATAGGAACCATAAGATCAGTAAGAACACCACCAGTCATAAGAGTAATAAACAATAAAATCATAAACTTTATGGTACCTCCATATTGAGGTACTATGCAACTGTTTTTAAAAATGAGGTTGTTCTACATGTTGTACCCCTATATGAAGCAAAAAAAGTCACAGAACAATACATATAGTAAGATCACATTTTTTAAAAAATGTGCACATGTATATATACATAATGCATAGAAAAATATCTGAAAAGGAAGCAAACTTAGCAGTGATTATCTCTGACAGAGAAATGGAGTTGGGGGAGGTGGTAATGGAAGATTTTCATTTTAAATTCTAAATACATCTGTACTATCTCGTTTGTGTGTAATTTTTGGATCAGGAGGAGATTCATTTTAACATACTGAAGAGATGCCACCTTTAGAAGACCTTTAAAGTATAACTGAATATAAGATTATTAAAATTCAAGGATTAATGGATTATATTCTAATACAAATTACAATCTTATAAGGAGACTCCAAAGCATGCACCAATTCCCTTCCCTAAAAAATGTTAATAAAAAGAGCTGGAACTTACCACAACAACTGGAAGGATAACCATGAATGCCAATCCATATACAAGTAAAACCTTGAATTGAAAAGGAAAGAAAAAATTATGGCCTTCATCAGGTAAATTATGACAACATCCATGAACACTTATTTTGAGGCTTACATGGGGGAGGCACTATTAAAAGCACTCCTCATGCAGTACTTCATTTAATCCTTATTTTCAAACTCTAAGAGGAAGGTACCATTATTATCTTCCTTTTGCAGACAGGGAACCTGCAGCATATATAGTCATCCCTCGGTAACCATGGGGAACTGGTTTTAAGGCCCCCAAGGATACCAAAATTCAGGGATGCTCAAGTCCTTTATATAAAATGGTGATAAAAGAGTAGGGCCTCTTTATCCATGGACGCAAAACATGCCGAAAGGGAGGGCCAACTTCAGCTGACCCTTGAACAATGTGGGGCTTGGCTCCCCGACCTCTTGCAGTGGAAAATCCACCTCTAACTTCAGAGTTGGCCCCCCATTACCTGTGGTTCTGCATCCGCAGATTCAACCAACCATGGATTGTGTAGTACTGTAGTCCGTATATATCGAAAAAAATCCATGTATTAAGTGGACCCACACAGTTCAAGCCCCTGTTGTCCAAGGGTCAACTGTATTATATATCCACACCTTGGCAAGTAGTTAGTGCCTTGGAAATAAATGGTAGAAGCTGGTTTCTTTACCTAAATATCAAACAGAACACATAATGTTCTGTTTGCAAGTAATTTCTATCTATTGGTCTTAGATTTCTGTCCTACTGCTTGATCCCAAATCTGGTAGCTAACTATCTTTTCTCTTCTCTAGTATTCCCTGAATAACCCTAAGCATAACAAACATGCTTATATACAGCAACTATATACCCTGGAAAATAACATGTAAATAAATAGCCATAAAATAACACTAGCCATTTTCAAAACAAAACATGGATTTTTTTATTGCTTCAAAGATAGCTCCTAGATAATTATTTTCAAGAAAGGAGAAGTAGGGAATTCCTGAACAATAGGTTAGGATAACTCCCGATGTTTTAAGAGTTGCAGCCTCTATTACGGACTGAAGTCTGATAACCTACTGCCTCCTGAAGTATCATATATAATATATATCATTATGTTAGCACACATTAAAATTAATTTAGCCTGGGTAAATGTGGAATAAAAGATAACTTAAATTTTGAGCGCTACTTAAGATAAATGTAGATACCATAAAAAAACAGTGGTTCCCTAAACCAAGGGTAGGACACAATCTGAAACCACCTCCACAAGAAATCACCACAACTGTAAGGAATTCCTTGAACAGTGAGGGGGGGAACCCTACACTAGAACACACTGCCCCAAACCAACAACCTAATAATAGGAACCAATTCTTTTCTCCATTATGCAAAAACAGTTTTCATAATCCACAGTTAAATTGAAAACAGCATGCCAGTATTTTCTTTCTAAAGCTCTCTTTATATTACCAAGATATATCGAACACATTACAGTGTCTTATTTAAATGTACTCACCAAAATTGAATTTTTCTGGTCAACTATCCAAGCTGGCAGGGCAATTCCAAAGCTCGTGGCTAAAATAGGAAGAATATTTTTGAAGAGTCTCCATTTCTAGTTTTATTTCTTTATATCCCCAAATTCTGTCTCCCCCACCCCCTCCAAAAAAGCTTTAAGATTATCTTATTATGTGTTTCCATTACACAAAAGTTGATGGACATGGTTTATATTTGAAACTTTAAATTTTTCCAGAAGAAAAAAAAATTCTAAGTACGTGAATTCCTTCCTCCCAGAACACTTAAATTCTTTTATATGTCCTGAGTTTGTGTAAGCATTATGAATATATGAGAAAATGTTTAGTCAGTAAAGAAAAACAGATTTTTTTCATCCAATTTTTATCAACTACTAACTGGAAATGAAGAATAATGACAGTGACTACTTTCCTCATCAAATCAATCAAAGTTCTATCTTTCAAACCAATCTCTAGAAAGAAGAATAAAGTAAAAATTAATTAAAGGGAACTCAATTTACATACTTGTTTAACTCCTTGTGGTTGTAATTTTCCTATTCACAAACTAAGAAAATCAAAACATTCTCTTCAATCTAGTTAACATTTTTATAATATACACATATCATAACCCCAGTATTTTTTAATCATCATTTACCACACCTTGAGGCCCATCTGGATTTCCAAACTCTTCCCAATTTTTCCGGGACTCTTCATCAGTTAAACTAGCATAAAAGGAACAAAGATGCAAAATTAGAAAGCCACATCTGAAAAATAAGTACTCATATACACAAACTCCATTAACTAACCAACTCACTTCTTAAAGATAATTTCAGAGAATCAAGAAAAGAACTCTCTGAAATCGGAAAAGGGGGAGAGAAAAATAAGAAATTCAGCATTAACAGAAAATGCTAACTATTGAGCCCAGATACAAATTCCTAGTTGGCCCACGGGTTTTCAGGTTTAGCCAGTTCAAGCCAGAAGATGCAACTTTAAAGGCTACTACATTTTCTAAGGAGGCAGGGAGGATTATAGGTTACTTTTAAAAATCTTATACACTCAGATATTTCCCAAAATTTCTTCAATGGGCATGTTTTTACTTTAATAATGATATATATCTATTTTTTAAATATAAACTTAATACATGACTAATAATAATCCCTCCAAAACTGGCACCACATTCTCAAAGAAAAAAATAATAACACCTATAAAATTCCACTGCTTTGGAAAAGGTCATTTGCATTGTGCTAAGATCACAATTTTCTCCTAAGCCAACTTCAAGCAAGACTAGAAAAATACCTGCTAAAGCAACAGCTTCTTAACCCAAGCAATATGAAAGTGACAGTGATTTTTTAAACACCTAAACATAAATATAACCCCTGACCTGGGCAATGGCTCAAGGCACAGGGTGAGAGTGGTTTTATTCCAGGTCCCAGTATAGATGTTAAAAAAAAAAAAAAAAAAAAAATTAAAAGAAATTTTCAATTCCTTCAAAAACTTTACAATGCTGTTAAGGAGACAAGGCAGACACATACACACAAAATGACCAATAACATAATAAGGAAGGCATTCTTGCAGACCAATTGGCAAAAGATTATGTTTATGTCCAAATCTAATTTTAGCCATATTTCTATTTCCCAGAACATATGCACTTAAGATACAATGCATTTTCTATTCAACAAAGCTCCAATTGAGAGAGAGAATGCAGAAGTACCTTAATAAAATTGCAAAATTTTTCAATGACTTGAAAATATTTTTAAACTTATCAATTTAGTCATTTATGAAAACAAGAACCTTGATGTCTTTAGTCCTTATTCAACTATAACTCCACTTACACTGTTTGACCTAAGGCCGCAGTAGAATACAGGAGCCAATGAAAGGCATTATTAGAGAGATTGCAAGTTAATAAGGAGTGGTGCTAAGATTCCTTTCTGCTAAGGAAGGGATGTTTTTCAAAAACTTTTGCCTTTGTTTCCCTGTACAATTGTCCACCCCACCCAGAGCTTTAGCTATTGTTTCTTTCAATTTTCTGTCTCCTAATCAGAGTCTTTTCCCCAAAATAATTATCTCTGCCCCCTCCTGACTTTCTAATGATGGCAGCACCATAAACTGTTCTGTTCTCTATACAATGCCCTTAGGTTTTGCAAAATAAAGCACAGCTCTCATCAGAGAAGCACTTGATTTTTCAACCTGCATACACACCTGATTAATGAGTTAATTCCATTAACTCATTCATTAAACCAATTGTACAACTGTTGTGTAACCATCCTGTATACTCAAAGGAATTATCCATTTTTTTAAAAGTCAGTGTAAGAAAGCAACTGATTTTTGGCTACTTATTAGTGCTTCAGTATCCATTCCTAAGACTTAAGGTACTTAAAAGCTACGTGATTTCAGTATAATTTATATATAACAAGCTTAAACAACACCAATGGTGCTAACATAATTTTTTTAAATTCAATGAGTATAAAGTTTCCTAAACATGATTTATATCCCTTGACTTTGGGGGTGGGAGGTTATATCATAGATCCTATTAGGAATCTAATGAAACCTATGCCCCTCCTGCCCTGGAAAAAAATGCACATTTACAAACACACATAAATTCTATATACAGTTTCAGGGACCTCAGTTTATAAATCCTAACCCAGAGAATGCTTTCACTAAATTATATGTGAGGGGCCTGAGTTGGCTATGTAGAGCTAAGTTACATATTCATATGTAAGAACACATGCAAACATACTTTTTAAAAATCAAAATATCTTTAAGGATGTAAATCATGCTGCCCACTTGTTATAAAGTAGTTTAAACATAGATTTTACACCCAAAAGCAAAATCCCAACTATATCCAGAAGAATGAATCAGATATCAATAGTTGATCTAACTCCTCAAAAATAACCATACCTCCTTTCCTTTAAGTTACAGTCTGGTCTGAAGAAATAGGAATGACCCAGCTTGTTTATTATAATGAGTGAATAAGGGAAGAGAAACTAGCCTGAATAACCAAGGCAAATTCTGAAAAACTTTGTAGATCATGCAGTTTTTTATAACTGCATTCTATAAGTTGATTGAATTACATAACTTAGGCTGGTAGAGTTATACGTAAGATAGCAGCTTCAATCACTCAGAACCTATATTCAGTAAAATGCACCCTTTTAACTAATCTAGTTATACTTGTCCAAGTTACAATAACTCAAAGTTCTGGGTCCCATAATCATTTTACTTCTTCATTTGTTCTGACAGACCATCAACTATTTAAGACATTTTACATACAAAACATTCTACATCTTGAACATGTAACTGAGTTAAAACCAAAGGCCATATATTATTCTTCTGTACTTCTTAGAATAGTGACCATACATCATAGAGTCAGATTTCCAGTAACCTGAGAACAAAATCATGAACTTGAAAGTGTTACAATACCTGAAAACTCAGGGGGGGGAAAAAATAACTGTACCAAAAGCACTAAAATTAAAACTACTAATTATTTTGGGTAAAAGAATCTGATTAGGAGACAGAAAGTTTAAAGAAACAATAGCTAAAGCTCTGGGTGGGGTGGACAACTGTACAGGGAAACCAAGGCTATCTGATTTCCTCTGGAAATCTTCAGTTCTTAAATTACCTGAAGACAGCAACTAAGGCACTGCAATACTTGTGCAACAAGGGTAAATGCTTAAAGGAGACACACTGAAAAAAGGGGAAAAGGAGACACCAACTGAAAGACAGCAATCTGGAGGACGTCTGCTGCATAGAAAAGAAAATGTAGTGTACACTTCAGAAGCTCCTGAAAGTATTGCTTTACTACAGAATCATATTCACATAGATAATAAGCAATCCACAAAGGGGGGGTGGGCTAGGCAGAGAGGAAACACAGTCAATATACTTTTATTAAGCACAAAAATGCATAAGATGATATTTTCCAAACTTTTGTCATTCACATTCCACTTTCACAGCCTGCTATTATATCTGCATATCCTATTATTTACTTATATTTTTTAAGTTAGCTTACAAAATTATATACATCACCGAGTCCCCAAAAAACAGATACATCTTGTCTGTAGTTTACTCTTTAATTCAACATAAGAGCTGTGTGGGATATATCTATGATTCCGGAAGAGTCCAGCTAACTTTTTAACTCTTATAATATTAATACTCAAGGAATTACTTCTAATTTTATATACCCTATCCTGTTTCCCCAAAGTTAAACTCATCTTTAGTTTATAGTTTAAATGAGACAAGCTACAGGCCAAAATAAAAGAAATAGATCTAGCCTAACAAAAAGCCTAGAAGTGAAAACAAGGGGCAAGTATATCTCTTCTAATCAGGATGCTTTGAAAATAGCTCAATTAACACATCACTTATTACTTAATTTAACCAACTTACATGGCAAAAGCACTACTGTAAGTTACTTAAAATTAAGATTTGGCTAAATTAACACTTCATGGTTGCCAGGTAGTTCCATAAATGATAGACTCAACATATGAGGTGCTTAATAAAAGTGTATGACAACTATTTTATTACTACTTTATTCAAACAGAAAACTATCTTTACCACTCTTAAAAATGTGTAACGGGTCCTATAATACTTACGCTGCATAAGCTTTTGCTATCCTCATGAACATAACTTCATCACCTCCTTTATCTGGATGATACTTAAGTGACAGCAAACGATACTGTTTCTTAATTTCTGCTACTGTTGCCCCCTAAAAGAAAAGGCTTTGTTTTAGTAAAAATAAGCACAATGCTGTAAAAACATAATCCATCCCACTTTGAACTTAAAATACTGAACTACTCAATATTTTCAGAAACAGAAAATGAAGTTTTCATCCTATATATACCTTGTCCTATAAATTTCACCCCCATATTTTTTAAATAAAAATATTCATTTTGCCCAATATATTTTATTTTATTGAGCACCTAGTATGTGCCACGCAGTACCCTAGGCACCGACAATTTGAGACTGATACTATATAATGCCATTTAAATAAAATAAAATGATAGTGACATTTAAATATCAAAGAATGATCACAGTAAATTAAGTCTGGCTGAAAAAAACTCAAATCAAAGGTTAACTTCCTTTCTAAGAAAAAATCTGAAGAATTTCTGGTTTCACCTGCTTGTCAATATTTTAATATTAAGTAAATACTTAATAAGTTTACCTTAGTTGTTTCCTAATTAGATTCAATTTCTATGAATAAATTTTTCACATTGATATTTTATGGCATTAAATTGCCCCCAAACCTTTTAATCTTAAAAAATCTCTCTTGATGACCATGATCATCACAATAAGAAAACTCAGATGATATGCAAACTTTTCTTCTACAAAGCAGAAAACTAGAAGATAAACACACTCCTTACTGTGTATCATATGAATCTCTGGATCAAGCCATCTACTGAGGAGAGACGAGAAGTAAAAAAAAAGTAGTATGGGGGAAAAAATAGAAAGGGCACTAGATTCACCTTGGTTACTAAGAAGTTATGGGACCCCAGACAAAACACAATTTTCCAGGCCTCATTTTCTCCATGAGAAAAAAAGGCTAGATGATCTCTAGCATTCATTTCAGTTCTAACTTTCCACTGATTAACTTAAAAGACCAATTTTCTACTGGGACCCATCACTCAAGTTCAGTCAAGAAAGTCAGCTAACAGGTACACTCAAGATTAACCTGAATTTCTATGACAAAGACACCAACACACTGCCTTAGTGTCAACTAACACAGGGTCCCATCCAACTAACATAAATAAACCCCTTGCTTCTAACTTTGCATTAAACCAACCTTAGAAACGTCTTTTAAAAATATACTAACTTCTCATCTCATCTTCAGATATTTTTACATTTTAGCAATTATAAACCAACCCTTAATAGGATGGCAATCAACATCTGTGGCTTAAAAAACATATATGCATTAGAATAATAATGGATTAGGTATCTTTTTTAACTGACCAGAGTCTGATTTCTTTAGGCACAGCTCAATTTCTTTTAGGCTGTAGGCCCAGAGTATTTTCAAGGGACTATATAAAATACTACTTACGGGATCCAAATTTAATACTTCATAAGGATTGTATTCTTGATATTCTCGGTCTGTTTTGGAAACTTTGTATGTAAGGAATAATAACAATGCCCATCCTGCAAGCAGAACTATTTTCCTGTTTAGAAAAAAGATAAGTGAAGTATAAATAAATACAACTATATGGTTTTCCTTTAAGATTCTAAAGACACTATGGCAAGGCATAAAACAATCTTAAGTAGTCTCATGTCACTGTGCTATTGACTCAAATTCTACAACCACTGGGTTGTAAGACACAAAAAGGACAGCATCTTTTTTCACCTTTGAATTCTCTAGAATCTAGCAGTGCCTGGCATATAATATTCTCTCAGTTACTATTTGCAGAATTTTAAGTAAGAAGTTAATGTACTCATTAACTTATTGGACCCATTCCATTAGATCAAAATATATTAATACTTAGTATTCAGTTAACCATTTAATGTAAAAAAGAATTGCTCTTGACCTTGTAATTACACTTTTAGTAAGATAAACTATGAAAAATAATGGGTCAATTGTGCAAAGATGAATAAGTAGCCTTGTTTATAACAGTAAAAGTTTGGAAACAACCTTAATGTCCATTTATAAGGAACTAATTAAATAAACCATTTATAGGAGACTAATTAAATAAACCAAGATATAGCCACACAATAGAACATTTTTAGCTAACAGATACAGAAAGACGTGCATAACAGGTTAAAAAAAGATATAAAAGAACATATAGGTTGAAAAATAACTAATTTCTTTTCTCTTCAATATGTTCTGTTTAGTAAAAATATTTAAAAGATTGATATTACCAGTGTTGGAGAGGCTAAGGTAAAAAGGAACTCTCATACATTCTACACTCTGAAGGAATATCTGGCAATAAGGTTATCAAAAGCCCTAAAGAAGTTATACCTTTTTAACTATCATCTATTCCACTTCAAGAAATTTAGAAGGAAATAAACTAAAATTAAGTTTATAATGTATAAAAGGGTGATTACAGGTATAATTAATAGCTGAAAACACACACACATAAATGTCCATCAACAGAGTACTGAACAGATAAATAACAGTACATCCATAGAGAGATACTATCTAGACACCAAAAATATTTGCTGTGGAAGATTATCTACCTTGTACTGTTAAATTAGAAAAACAGCTTTCAAAGCTGTATGTATAATATAATCCTATTCTTTGTAAATAAAAGTTTATTATAGGGGGCTTCCCTGGTGGCGCAGTGGTTGAGAATCTGCCTGCCAATGCAGGGGACACAGGTTCGAGCCCTGGTCTGGGAAGATCCCACATGCCGTGGAGCAACTAGGCCCGTGAGCCACAATTGCTGAGCCTGCGCGTCTGGAGCCTGTGCTCCGCAACAAGAGAGGCCGCGATAGTGAGAGGCCCGCGCACCGCGATGAAGAGTGGCCCCCACTTGCCGCAACTAGAGAAAACCCTCTCACAGAAACGAAGACCCAACACAGCCTTAAATAAATAAAAAAAAAAAAAAAAAAAGTTTATTATAAGTAAAAATATAGAAGGTAAATCATCTTAATGGTGGTTATCTTTAATGATAAAATTGAATAATATTTTTATACCTTTTGTATCACAATTTGTTACATTAGGTAGGAACTGTTAAACAAAGACATAAATGAATCATAGGAGACCTAATCAAACAAAACTGAAGTGACCTATTTTCAAATACAGAAAGAAAACATTCCGTGTGTTTAAGCTCTCTTGATAGGAACCTAGCTTAAACGTGTTTATTTGGAGTTTCCAGGATCCAGTTCCAACCTACCTCCTTACTTTTATCACCCTAGTATTTCAAACAAAATAAATCCCCATATCCCACAGTTCCCTAAGCTTTTCCCACCATTATGCTTTTGCTCCCTTGGGTCTTTCTACCTAGAATTCCCATTCCCCATTGCTGCGTATCCAAACTATATTCATCCTTCAAGACTCAACTCAAATTATCTATCCTCCAAGAAGCAATCATTAACTCTTGTGAAGATGATCAATGTGGAGACCATGGTTACAGTCACAAAGAAGCACAAACCATGACCTTCCTCCTCTGGCTCGTTGCAAACTCCTTGAGCACGTGGACAGGATCTTATTCAGTTCTGACTAACCTCAGCGTAACAAAGAGATGGCACTCAGATGCAAATTTCTTTCTACCTGGCCAAATTAATGCTCTAAACCTTATTAAGGGCATAATACTGCAAGCTGCTTTCCATACTATCTGTATGCCCAAAGACGAAGAGGGAGGCCTACCTGGAATACTCCCACTTTTACCTGGCTATCTAGGGAGAGGTAGTTAAGAAAATAGGCTCTGGAGCAAAAACTACCTGAAGTCAAATCCCAACTTTACCACTTATTAACTGAGAGATCTTGGCAAGCTGCTTAGCCTTTTACAATTCAATTTCCAACTTTTAGGGTGGGTTTGAGAATTAAATAAGATTAGGTATGTAAAACCCCTAAAAGGTGCCTCACAGATAGTAAACAACCAATTCATGGTAGCTATTTGCTGTTATTAGTAACTCTTACCCAAGTCTCAGCTTTCAACGAGGACCTCACTTACTCAAGGAAATCTTCTCTATCTCATGCCAGTTAAGAGCCCTCCCTAAGTTCTTTTATGGCACACCCTCCCCGCCCCTTACAACCCTTACTAAACTCTATTATCATCACTTGTTTACTTGTTAGTATTTGTTACTCACGGTATATCAGCGCCTAGTGTACCTGACACATACGTAGCACACAATAACTACTTATTTTATGAATAATGAAAATAATTTAAAACAGTAACTTTTGACTCAAACCCAAAGTTTGCTAATACCCTCAATATGCTAAAGAACACTTGAAAATATATTTTATTTCCACGCAAACTTAGTAACTCCACATTTTGTTTTGTGAACTTCCCCAAAAGGCTACAAAGCTCAAAAAACAAAGATAAAAGTAAAACTGAAAACCACTAAAGTAAAATTTTAAAGCAAACAAGGGTAGAAGAGAAAGGGAACAAAACACCTAAAACACACTACACCCTGTGTTAGATGCTCTTCATGTAGCATCTAGCTCTCTGAGCCAAAGAATAAAGGGAGGAGAGAAGAGGTTCATGACAGAATCCCCAGGCTGATGAAAACTACCACAACCAATAAAACCACGCTCTAATTTCCTGAGAGCCAAACCAAAGGTAGAAACATAACAGATTATATCATGCTCTGTGCCCAATTTTTTAAAAACATGTTTGGTTTCTCTTAAAAGACAAACATTTTCCCTACATATGGCTTCAGTAATTAAGTTGAGGTCTTGTGTTTTTTCTTTTAAGCAACTTCCAGAAATTAAGAGTATTACACAATGACTACTTAATCTTGAAAGAATGCTTCAAGGTTAAGTAGCAAAAAGGTTTTGATGGTTCCTGACCTTATCTAAAATTTTACCCGTATTATTTAATTCTTCCTTACTTAAACATCCATTAATCTGTACTTCTATTTAAGTAAATCTCTTTACTAATTATTAAATAGAACAAAGTTGGGTTTTTTTTCTTGAAAACTGAGGTTCAGATACCCACAATGTGTTGACCAAAGCCCAAAACAGAAGAGACTGGAAAGCCAAAAATATCTGCCTTGCTGCCTCATAAAAGTTTAATTTAAAACGAGAAGCAAGGACTTCCCTGGTGGCGCAGTGGTTAAGAATCCACCTGCCAAAGCAGAGGACATGGGTTCGAGCCCTGGTCCGGGAAGATCCACTTGCCATGGAGCAACTAAGCCCATGCGCCACAACCACTGAGCCTGTGCTCTAGAGCCTGCGAGCCACAACTACTGTGCCTGCGTGCCACAACTACTAAAGCCCGCGTGCCTAGAGCCCGTGCTCCGCAACAAGAGAAGCCATTGAATGAGAAGCCCGCGCACCGCAACAAACAGTAGCCCCTGCTTGCCGCAACTAGAGAAAAGCCCGCGTGAGCAACGAAGACCCAAATGCAGCCAAAAAAAGAAATAATAATAAATAAAATAAATAAATTAAAAAAACAAAACATTGGGCTTCCCTGGTGGCGCAGTGGTTGAGAGTCTGCCTGCCAATGCAGGGGACACAGGTTTGAGCCCTGGTCTGGGAAGATCCCACATGCCGCGGAGCAACAACGCCCGTGAGCCACAACTACTGAGCCTGCGCGTCTGGAGCCTGTGCTCCGCAACAAGAGAGGCGGCAACAGTGAGAGGCCCGTGCACCACGATGAAGAGTGGCCCCCGCTCGCTGCAACTAGAGAAAGCCCTCGCACAGAAACGAAGCCCCAACACAGCCAAAAATAAATAAATTAATTAATTAATTTTTAAAAAATCAGATTTAAAAAAAAATAAAAAATAAAAAAACAAAACAAAACAAAAAATGAGAAGCAATAGCAAGGAATACATAGCGAACATGAAACTACTCTTGTAAACACTAATTTTGCCTTTTAGTTTCACACCATTGAAGAACTCTTAACACCAAAGCTAAGATTTCCCTCCCTCTAGAAAGGAACTAAACCAGGCACATATGTTGAAAACTATCATCATCATTTAAACCAATTTTTAAAAATAACTGGATCCACTTTTACTAATATCCTCTGCTAGGTCTTGCCCTCCTATCTACTGGATAGATATATGTAGGTAATTCACAGGATATAGTCCTCCAATAATGGCAGCTCTTTCACTTCCCCTCAGTTTCATCTGTTACCTGTAAATTGATGACTTAGGGTGCAGGTCCAAAGCCCAGGCTAACCAGCATACCCCACAGCCTCAAAAAATCAAAGACACCTACTCTAATTAAACATGCTAATGGCCTGTTTAAGCAGATGGCCCTGCAAAAATAAAGGGTAACTAGGTCCCTACTCCACCACTTCTTGCTGCAGGAACTTGGTCAAATTACCTCATCTTCTTAGTCTCAGTTTCCTCATCTGAGAAAAAGCAAAAATATCTACCTTGAAGTTAACATAAAACTAATGAGATAACATATATAATCCTAGCACAGCACCTGGCACACAGTATGTGCTCAAAAACTTCAATCACCATGAAATGCAAACTTGACTCTGTCACCTCCATGTTATCGATAACCTTTTAAAGATTCCTCCATAGTCTTTAAGACAAAATTCAAATCCTGACACAAGATGTACAAGATCTTCCTTCAAGATTTGACTTCTCTTTCTCCCCTCCTCCCCCAAGTCAGAAGTACACTCTCTTTCTTTTGAACTTCTAAACCACTCTGCTCAGACTGTTCTCAAATTTACTAATCACATCTTACCCCTACTAAGGTTACAATTTCTTTACAAACACATGTTTTTATTCATCATTATACCCCTATTTTATATGATACCTAGCAAAGAGTAAGCACTAAGTATGTTTTTTATTGAAATCAATTACTTACTTTACTGTAGGAATAATATTTGGCTGAGGTTTTAATAACCGTAAACGATACCACATACATCTTCCATATACTTTTCTGATATTCTTTAATCGATTTTGCTCTGTCAAAAAAAGAAAAATAAGGTGATAAGTTCGATTTCCACAGTGAAGGCACAACCAGAGTTAAAACCATACTAACCTTCATTATCATGCTAATATTATATTGGAACATCAAAGTACTCTCTACTTAAACTTTTAAGAAAAATTCACAAGATAGGCTAAATTTTCTACCACTTAGAACAAATGATCTATCTGGAAATTTTATTCAACTACCAGGCAATCATTTTTCATGTGAGACTAAACTTCTAACTGAAAAAATTAAAAACTGACTTGAACCCAAAATATTTAGTTATATAATCAGTAATTTCTGAGAAATTCTCTCCCCCTTTCCCTTCTGCTATAAAAGTAACAAAAAGTGCAAAATAGTTGGAACATGCACTTTATTAAGGAAGCCAAGCAGAAATGATAGTCTTCAAATATGAAAATAATTATGTTAAATGAGAAAAGTCACCCAAACCCATAAGAAGTTAAAATAGGTTTATATAAGAGTTATAACAGGGCTTCCCTGGTGGCGCAGTGGTTGAGAATCTGCCTGCCAATGCAGCGGACACGGGTTCGAGCCCTGGTCTGGGAAGATCCCACATGCCGCGAAGCAACTAGGCCCGTGAGCCACAATTACTGAGCCTGCGCGTCTGGAGCCTGTGCTCCGCAACAAGAGAGGCCGCGATAGTGAGAGACCCGCGCACCGCGATGAAGAGTAGCCCCCACTTGCCGCAACTAGAGAAAGCCCTCGCACAGAAACGAAGACCCAACACAGCCATAAATAAATAAATAAATAATTTTTTTTAAAAAAGTTATAACAAAAGGTATTATTTTAGTCCCCAGGAAAAATCTGCAATTCAATTAAAAAGGAATTAAACCAAAGCCAACATATCATATACTGTTTTACTAAGCTCACCACAATCACTTGGTTTGAATAACTCTAAGTTTAAAAAAATTTTAGGTAAGTTTTAAAATAAAAATCTACCTTTTCATGAAGATGGCATATAGAAAGCAAAGAAAGAAGCCCATGCCACTCCAAAGCCAAAGCCAAAAACAAAAGCTTGGAAGGCCAAGAAGGCAGTGCTAAAAAGCATCCATATCCACACAGAAAAAAAGAAGATTGCATGTTACCCACTTTCTGGGTGGCCCAAGACACCCCGAAGGCAGCCCGTTTATCCTTGGAAGAGCGACAAGCTTAACCACTATGTTATCATCAAGTTCCCCTTGAGCAGGGAGTTGGTCATGAAGAAGACAGAAGACAGCAATACACTTGGGTTCATTATGAATGTCAAAGCCAACAAGCACCAGATCAAACGGTCTATGAAGAAGCTCTACAACATTGACATGGCCAAGGTCAACACCCTGATCAGGGCTGATGGAGAGAAGAAGGTATATGTTCGACTGGCTACTGACTATGATGCTTTGGATGTTGCCAACAAAACTGAGATCATCTAAACTGAGTCCAGCTGCTTAATACTAAATAAAAATTTTTTCACAATATTAAAAAACTACAAAACCAAAGTCCTTAAATGAGATCTCAGGTAAGTAAAAGAACTTTGCATATAATAGAATGTTCCAAAGCTGCCATATAAGAAGTCCACCAACCCTGTTATCACCATGCTTCCAGGAAAGAATCCACATGAGAGAGCTACGTGGCAGGAGGTATCAGAAACAGGTGTGGTGAAGAGGGATCCATATAGGGGGAGGGGTGGTGGCAGAAAGGAGACTGGTAATATGCAGGGAGAATTATCAAGTAAGTTAATATATTAAGGATAACTGCAGTCAGTTTTTCACTGTCAGAGAAGGGAGTTACATATGTGAAAAATTAGAAAACGTGAATGAACTCTGTGGTATTAGAGTGGAACTGAAGACATCAGTAAGAACTAATTAATATCTTTTAATATAGAAATATAGATGTAGATCTATACACATACATACACATTCCCTAACACTATTAAGTGAGCCTAGGAACAATGACATCTCAATAGCAGTGAGCACACCTAGCCCCCAGATCTTGATTTCTAAATAGCATTCTCCACGAACGGGAACCAGAGATCCAAGTATCTTCCCACAAAATATTACAAAAGGGAAAGAATGATTTTACAGTGGGGAAGTGTGATAGGTTGAATAATTGCCCCCTGTCAAGATGCCCACCACATCCTAAAACCCAGAACCAGTGAATATATTATCTTACACGGCAAAAGGGACTTCACAGATGTGACTAAATTAAAGATTTGAGATGGGAAGATTATCCTATATTATCTGGGTGGTCCCAATATAATCACAGGGGTCCTTATAAGGAAGCAGGAGGGTCAAAGAGAAGATGATGTAACAATGCGAGCAGAGGTTGGAGCGATGTTCTTTGAAGATGGAAGGAGAGGCCACAAACCAAAGAATACAGGCTGTCTCCAGAAGCTGGAAAAGGCAAGGATTCTATTCTAAACCCTGCAGAAAGAACCTGCCCTGCCAACACAATCACTAGCCCAGTAAAACCACCCTTGGAAGTCTGGCCTCCAAAACTATAAATTTGTGTAATATTAAGCCACTAAGGTTGTGGTTTGTTACAGCAATGATAGGAAACTAATACAAAAAATCTGGTGGACACCATCTTTTCAGGTGATCAGTGAACATCACCAACAATGAGACAAAATGCAATCATATATCATCTAACAGAATGCAATGAGAAGAACACAGAATCAGTTTTGTGAAATTCTTCTCTAAGATACATAACCTGAATCTAATAATGAGAAAATACCAGACAACCAAAATTCAGGTCCATTCTACAAAATAATTGGCTTATGATCTTTAAAGTCAAGGAAAAACTAAAGAACTGTTCCAGACTGAAGGAGACTAAAGAAACATGTCAACTAAATGTGATGTGTGATTCTGAAATGGATCATTTGCTATAAAGGACATCATTGAGACAAGTGACAAAACTTGAATGGGTCTGAAAATGAAATGGTAGTAATGTTAATTTTCTGATTTTCACAGTTAAATTATGGACACTTCTGAAAACACCACTGGTGATTTTTTAATCTGGATTTCATTAAATTAAGCCTCCACAGTCTCCCATTTTAAGTATGAAACCAAGGAAACATGTTATAAGAACATGCTGAAGTCTCTTTATTAACCAGATGGCTTGATCTATTCAAAGGAATGATATTCTCCCAATGTTTCTGTCCAAGAGAAAGTACACATGGTTTTCAGCCCCCAAAGTCCTGCACAATGTGTACATGCACCTTGTATGCCTCACTCTTCCAATCCAAAATTTATATCTTAACCTTTTAGTAGAATTTTTTTTTTTTTTTTAGAATATTTAAATAATCAGTAAGTACTATGGGGTATAGTTTACACAGTAACACAGTGACATCCAGCACCACTCAATATTCATAGTACACATTCCAAAATTCTATACGAATGACCTCAAGTCAAAGTAACTATCAAAAGTAAAGTCCTTCCACGAGGAGGGATGGATTGGGAGTTTGGGACTAGCAGATGCAAACCATTATATATAGAATAAACAACAAGGTCCTATTGTGTAGCACAGGGCACTATATTTAATATCCTGTAATAAACCATAATGGAAAAGAAGAAAAAAGTAAAGTACTTAGAGAGTTTTTTTAAAGACACTTAGAATAAAAAGAAATTCATTTATCAACTTCTAGTTTATAGAATTACTAGTTTCATGGCTAGCAAAAATTACCTAAGTAATATCATTAACTTATAATATAGTTTTTAAAGAAATTATTCACATTTATAGAAAAGGGAAATTACAAGGTCATAAAACAATTCTGTGATTTAAAAAAAAATAGCAACATATGATGATTGCTCTCAGCAATCATGAAGTTTATATGTCCACAGGAGCAGTCCAGGCTTGGGGGCAGGTTATTATGGTTATGCTTCATAAGCTATACAGTGCTTTTGCTAAAACAGTCATATCCACCTGTCATGCAGAATGATCTGTCAGTTTGTAGTATAAGTGAGTGAACCCTTAGCACCATATTCCTAGAACCTGAAGAGCTGAAAGAATGTTAGCCAGATTTGGTCTTCAAACCTGTGTGCCTGCTTACCACAAAAGAATTTTTAAAAATCATGTACCCTCTTGTAGAGTTCTAATTTGGCATCTAAAATTTTCATCGTAAGTTTGAAGAGTTGCAAAAGATGTTGTTTCTGACATAAGTTGATATTTTAAAATAAAATAGTTTCACTGCTTTTAAATGTACCAATGAAATCTAAAAATCATAATAGCAATTTCATATCCACCATCATCCATTTACAGAAATTTATGAACAAGCTCTTCATTCTACTTCCCCCACATAATTTTATCCTAATGTAATATATTTTTATCCTGGTAAGTCATTTCTTATAATACTGACACATACTTCTTCAAATTAATTTGTTTTATTCCCTGTGACTATTTTTCCCAAATTTTTATATTGAAAATTCTCAAGCCATCAGAAAAGGTGAAAGAATATTACAATGAACAATACCCTTCACCTAAATCCACCAACTATTAACATTCTGCAACTCTTGGCTTTATCTCTAGTTCCTTCTTTCCCTCCCTCTCCCCTTTTTTTAGAGTAAGTTGCAGACATCAAGACACTTCACCTCCAAATGCTTTGGCACGCATGACCAAAGGACATCAGTAATTTTACCACAGTGAAGTTTAACACATCCATAAGGTTTTTTATGTGTTAAAATTTCTGCTGCTACTTTTATCCGTATGTATGTGTGCACGCACGTGCGTGTGTGTTATCAAGGCAACATAAATATTACAAATTGACAAATTACTAAAATAAGAGTAAAATATCCATTACGCTTTCACTTATAAGCAACTTGTAAATATCCCATATGTTCAAAGAGTTGAAATTCTAAACACTGAAACTTAGTTTTAAAAATAAAAAGTACACTGTTGTCAATATGGCACAATGTTAGGTAAAATAGCTTTATCTTTTACTTTAAGTATATTTTTTCAAAACTTGGAAGTTGCAGATTATCTTCAGTTATTCAATTTATAGAAAAAACATGCTCCATAACCTAACTGACAAAGGCAGTCCTCACTGTTAAACCAATTAGGCAAATCAAACTTGGTCCAAAAAAAGTCTGACTTCATTTTTCAGTTTAAATAAATATATCAATATATATTTTGATATTTTGAGGATTATAAAAATCACTGAGAAATAAATTTTAGAATATACCTTGCAATATAGATTACTAAAATTAATAAAGCTAAATGATATAGAGATAACATAATTTACTTAAAAGAAAAAAATGTACCACACTTCTTTCCAAAATTCAGTGACTCCTAAAAACTATTCCTAAATCCCTAAGGGGTCCAAGAAAATAGTACGAAGAATCAAAAGGTTATATTCAATATTCCAAAAAGTCTAGAAGACATTATACATCAGTTTTCTAGCTACCCAAAGTCTCTCTGCAGCTAGCTGAGAATATATTACCTCAATGTGATGACACTGGCTCACTCGTTGTTGGGACAATTTTGTTCTTTTACTTAAAAAAAACAGGAAAACACGTTTCACTATAATAGTGCAGTTTGGTTCCCAAAATACTTCAAAATAGAAAAGGCATGAAAATGATAATTTGGAAATGAAAAACTGGGAATTCAGTGCTCCAGACCACCAAAACTATCGCTTACCTAGTCACCCTAATCTCAAAACAGACTAAGAGAAACTAAAGCTTCTGTTATGCTCTTAACCTGAATCTGAATAGTTAGCCATAGTGTGTCATTCTCAAGGCCAGATCAGAACTGTTTGGATTTGGGATAGATAAGACACTTGACTAAACACTACTCACCATCACTACCACCCAGTGCACACAATCACAGATTACCTAAATTGGAAGGATTTCAGAAACTTGGGTTCAGTTGCCACCTACCCCCTATGCATACCCTGGCAACAGAGAAGGAAACCCAGAAAGCAACTGAAAATGTTTGGATCAGAGTGGAACCACCCCACCACCACCAAAGTTCATAATCCTCAGGAACGCCTAAGGATTATATAAGTGCAACGTTAAATGCAAACCAATACAAACCAAGTGGTTCAAACAGATTCAGCTGGTGCTTGACTGGACAGCAGCATACAACTATACCATATGCTTACCCACCTCAATTTTATTTTCCCTGAAATTATTTCCCTGAAATGAGTACTATAGAGCACGGTTTTTCAGCCTCAGCACTATGGACATTTTGGACTAGGTAACAGTTGTGGGGAGCTGCCCTGTGTATTAGAGTATGTTTGGCAGCTTTATGGTCTCTACCCACTAGATGCCAAGAGCACCTCCCCACTGGAGACAATATTAAACACACACACACCAAAACACACGGCTATAGAGGGGTCATGGAAAGCAGCTGAATGATATGGCCTGAAGATCAGGGACACAGGGAGAAGAAAGGAAAGGTTGGGAGAATAAACAGAGGTGATAAGGCAACAATTCTCTTTTTCCATTCCCCTACAAGTATCCTTCAGGCAAAGAGAATCACTATATATTTGAGTACTTATGAACACCTTGAGGGAGGGGGAGGTTGGGGAGCTTGATTATTTTAAAAGAAGAAAAAAGCCAGACAACAAAAAAAAGCTGGAGGAAGAGAGCCCACAACAATCTCAATTAATAGTAGTTTAGCACACTTAGAGGTCATCTGAAGGCAAAAATATTTAGATATTCCATAATTATCCCTGGGGGTATATCTCACAATTACAAGTGTTAAGCTGTCATTGTAAGCAACCTTTGTAAAGACCACTTGAAAAATTTAGCAAGTGGCTACATTATGGAGATTAAAAATATATACTTACAGGATGATCAAACACCTAATGTTATATAGTGCTGCACTTGTGGCTTGGAATAAAATTTCCAGTGATGGTATCATATTCAGAGCCCAAAAGTGCTATATCACAAACGCAGATGAAACATATACATTCTGAAAAACTGTTAAATGACTCATAAAATAGCTCTGGTGATCACAAAGACACTGAGGTTGAATACATGAGGAGTTTGAAAATAATCGTTTCCTGAAATGTAAGGGGATAAAACTGTATTTTTAAGTACTATATTTTATAGTATATGATTTTTAAATATTTTAAGTAGATACGACTTCATCCTTAAAAGGATATATATCCAAGCTGGCCAAAAAACTTTTTTCACCTCATTAAGAAATAGAAGACCTTGTCAACTTCTCTGCTTAGAAACTTTCAATAGCTTCCAACTGCACCTAAAATAAAATCCAAGCTTCGTACCAGGCTTACAGACATTATCAGCACCCCAACTCCCTCTGACTTTATCCCAGATTCTTCTCCTCACCTGCCACACTCTTGCCACTTTGGTCTTCTCTGTTCCTGGAATATGTCCAACTCTTTCTTCCCTTGAAGACTTTGTACACAGTTTCCCCAGCCTGAAACAGGTTTTCCACTCAATTCAGATCTTTGAATGGCTGGCTCCCTTTTGTCACTCAGCTTGAAGAAACTTTCTCAGGAAGATTTTCTCTGAATATTCTACTTCTCTACACAGTATTTATCACTATCTGATTTTGTTTGTTTGTTTGTTTAGATGTCAATCGTCTCCCCCACACTAAGATGTAAGCTTCAAGAGAGCAGGGATCCTGTCTATATTGTTCACTCCCATATTCCATTGCCTAACATAATGCCTGGCAAATAGTAGGTGCTTAATAAATATTTGTTGAATGTTTTAATTACCTCATTTAGACCTCCCAACCACCCTGGGGGTACATATGTATGTATGGATGATTATACTTCAAAGCAAAACAAAAAAACCTGAGGCTCAGTGAGGTTAAGTAACTTGCCCAAAGTTACAGACGGTACCAAAGGAATTGGAAACAACCACTAAAGAATACAGATGAGACTTGTGCCCAGGTTTAAATTCATAGGTCTGTGCACATAATCACTTTACCTGTCTTTCCTAATCAGAGAATAGTTAGATTGCCTTGACAATTCTCAAAAGCAGCTAAAATATATTATATCCCTATTCTCATTAACTTAACCAGACTGGACTATATCTCCGAAGCAGAAAATGTAATATGAAGAAATTCAAGTCAAAATATTTAAGAACAAGGAGTAGCTAAAAACAACTGATTAGGTGACACCTCTAAACTTCTGAAACGGAAGTTTACAGACCAGGGATTCCCTGGCGGTCCAGTGGTTAGGACTCAGTGCTTTCACTGCCGTGGCCCGGGTTCAATCCCTGGTGGAGGAGCTAAGATCCCGCAAGCCGTGCGGCATGGCCCAAAACAAACAAACAAACAAATGAAAAAAACAATAAAAATTTATTTTAAAAAAAGTACTACAAATAAAACTGCCACAAGGACTTCAGTATTAAAGAGTGTGGGACAAGGCAATGTAGCACATAAATTTGAGGGGGAGGGGATGGCAAACCAGTTCTCTTTTGTTTGTTTTAGCTCAATTTGCTATAGAAGTGTCAAGATCCAAAAGAAAAGCAAACCATCCTTCATATCTGTAGGACACAGGGGTTTTTGTGAGCCATTTGTCTCTAAGCCAGAAGATAATACTAAGGAAAGAAGGGGAGTCTCAACTGCAGGAACGATTCATTTCAAGCTACATTTCTTTTTTTTTTTTTTTTAAACAGATTTTATTTTTATTTATTTATTTATGTAGGCTGCATCGGGTCTTAGTTGCAGCATGCAGGATCTTCATTGCAGCATGCAGGATCTTTTGCTTCGGCACATGGGCTTCTCTCTAGTTGTGGCGTGCAGGTTTTCTCTTCTCTAGTTGTGGCACGGGCTCCACAGCTTGTGGGCTATATAGTTTGCGGCACGCAGGCTCTCTAGTTGAGGTGCACGGGCTCAGTAGTTGTGGCGCGCAGGCTTAGTTGCCCCGCAGCATGTGGGATCTTAGTTCCCCGACCAGGGATCGCAAACCCGCGTCCCCTGCATTGCAGGGGAGATTCTTTACCATTGGACCACCAAGGAAGTCCCTCAAGTTACATTTCTTAAACTGAACTAGAGATGCAAGATAGTGGAGAATTCTAAACGAATTATAGTGTGCTGCAAGTGGGTCTCTGAGAAGGATGCTATGTCTCCTTAGCATACTCTCAAACATGACCCAAGATCCTACTAAAGGGTCCTCTCTACCCTGCCATCTCATCAGCCGACAACACAGTTACTCTGTTAGCTACCTTACTCTTCATCCAATCCTCTACCATTACCACTCTATTTTTCTTTTCACCTTTATCCCAAGTGATAATCCATAGCCCAAGCCAAAGGTTAATTATTTCTAAGACAAAACAAGAGAAAAAGAAATAGAGAAACTCAAATACTGTTGCAGTAAAGAAATACTAGCTTTTAAAAAAAAATGGCAATTTAAAACACAAGGATGGGGCTTCCCTGGTGGGGCAATGGTTAAGAATCCGCCTGCCAATACAGGGGACAGGGGTTCGAGCCCTGGTCGGGGAAGATCCCACATGCCGCGGAGCAACTAAGCTCGTGAGCCACAACTACTGAGCCTGTGCTCTAGAACCCACGAGCCACAACTACTGAAGCCTGTGCACCTACAGCCTGTGCTCTGCAACAAGAGAAGCCACTGCAATGAGAAGCCCGCACACTGCAACGAAGAGTGGCCCCCGCTCACCGCAGCTAGAGAAAGCCCGCACGCAGCAATGAAGACCCGACGCAGCCAAAAATAAAAAATAAAATAAATTAATTTAAAAAAACCCAAAAAACACAAGGATGTATGTCTCACTGGGACCTTAAACACTACATACCCCAAAGTAAAAACAATTCACTGAGCTGAAAGGGCCTGCAGACATAAGAGGTACAGAGAATGTCTTCCTCCTTCTATGGCTATGATTGGCTTATTCCATCATAGCCAATCTAGCCAGAGATTCTTTGAATAAGCTTTCAGACATTAATACAAATTCATACAGTAAACTCAGCATATACATAAGAGCAGAAGGAAGAAAATATTCACCATTCTGACACCCAGATAATAATCAATAATAACATTTTAATGTGTTTCCTTTGTAGTCCTCTTTCGGAGAACATCTGGGAAGGAGGAAGGAAGAAAGGAAAGTTGGCAAGGTTGAGGGTACATACTCAGGAAAGACTTCTCTAAGAACAAGGAAATTCCAGCAACTAATTTCTAGGGGCAATGTGCTTCCCTCAATCAGAGGGCTGCGGGGCTGCCTCAATCAAGGCCCTCAAGGACACTTCTGCAGTAATGATGACATCTACTACTTCTCCCCAGTGCAGCAGATGCCCAAGAGATAGTTTCTCAGACAGAAGAACAAGCAGGACATACAAATGCTAATTTAAGGGCAGCACTCTATAATGTACCAGTGTACAAATTGACAGACACAAACACATAAAGCTAAAGTTTGTGTTAAAATCACATTACCTGTAATTTTTAATTTTTTAATTTCTAAATATCTCCCATGTTTAGAAACTCAATGTAAACATCATTTAATGACTATTAATAACCAAATGAATTGACACCATAATATACCTACCATCCTATAATTCGACATACAAATTGTTTCTGATTTTTTGATATTACGGGCATTTAAATAAGGTGTTCTGAGACTCAATTTCCAACGTGGGGGTGGGGAGGGTCCCCACACCTTCGACGAGTAATTCTTGGAATACCAGCTAGGTGTCCGAAAATTCAACTCAGTTCTGACACTATCTACCCAGAGTTAGCATCAGACTCCACAGGTTGAGGGCTCGGTCCCACAAGACTGCACACCCATGCCCCCCTACTTTAGATGCCAGTCGCAAGCCCAGGTTATAGACTGGGGGGGTTCCAACCACCTCCTCCTTTGGTTTGATTAATTTGCTAAAGTGGCTCACAGAACTCAGAGAAACATTTCATTTACTATATCACCGGTTTACTATAAAAGGATACAACTGAGGAAAAGCCAAATGGAACAGATGCATAGAGCAAGGTTTGGGGAAAGGGCGAGGAGTTTCCATGCCCTCTCTGGGTGCACCTCTCTCCCAAAATCTCCATGTGTTCACCAACCCAGAAGCCTCTCCGAACCCTATCCTTTTGGGGTTTTATAGAGGCTTCATATAGGCATGGTTGATTAAATCACTGGCCATTGGCATTTGAGCTCAATCCCTAGCCCCTCTACCATCCCTGGAGATCAGGGGTAGGACTGAAAGTTCCAACCCCCTAATCACATGGTTGGTTCTCCTGGTGACCAGCAGAGTCCCTTTTCAGTGCTTCCAAAAGTCACCTCATTCACATAACAAAAGATACCTGTATCACTCTTAACACTTAGGAAATTCCAAGGATTTTGGAAGTTGTGAGCAGGAACTGTGGACAAAGGCCAAATATATACAAGAAGCATATATCTGGTCATTCAGATGACCAAATATATTTTTATAAGTCACAATATCACAGTAGCTTTCTTTGGTCCTACAAGTATTTAGAACTATATCCTTAGAACACTGTCCCAGAAGTGGAATTACTAAATTTAAAATTTTTAACATCTTTATAGCTCTCTTCTAAAAAAGGAAGTACGACTATACATTCTTTTCAGCAGTTGGCATGAATGGCACCACCATTCTTCAGCAGCCAGTATTAAATCCAATTTTTACTAATCTGTACTCAAACTCTTGGAGGCAGACATTGTTGTCATATACATAATCAGCCCTGCCCTTTCCAGTTGCCAAGAATATAGCAAGCACTACATAAATATTTGTATAGAATGTAGAGAACACCTTTATTAAATAAATATTGGTGGGTACCTACTATGTGCCTGGATGTTTCTGGACACTGAGGATACAGCAGAAAACAAAACAAAAACCCCTGCTCTCACACACCATATATTCTAGCGGAGGAGAAAGCAATAAACAAATTAAGTAAACTATATAGTATATTAGAAGATGATAAGTGTTATGAAGAGAAATAAAACAGAAAAAGGGAAGAGCTTCTTTGAAGGTAGAAAAATACTTAACAATTTTAAATAAGGTGCTCAAAGAAGGCAACACTGAGAAGATGGTGTTTGAGCAAGGACATAATGCAGATGGGGGAGGTCGTAATGTGGCTATCTAGAGAAAAAGCATTCCAGGCAGAGGGAGCAGCAACTATAAAGGTTCAAAAGAAGAAGTGTGCCTCATGTGCCCTAAGAACAGCAGAGCGGCTAGTATGACTGGAATGGAAGAAACAAGAGAGAAAGTATAAGAAATGAAGTCAAAAAGCTCATGAAGGACTTCACAGGCCACTCTAATGACTTTAGCTTCTACTGTGATTGAGATGGGAGAGGCTTAAAGGGTTCTGAGCACAAGAGTGACATGGGCCAGCTTCAGTTCTAAAAGGATCACTCTGCTACTATTTTGAGAAAAGACTGCAAGGAGTAAGGGTAGAAACAATGAGACTAGTTAGAAGGCTAATGATAATCCAGGCAATAAAACAGGATGTTGGTGGTGGTGGTGGAGCAAAAAGAAATGGTCAGACTAGATATAATAATTTGAAGGTAGAGCCAACAGGACACACTAAAAGTCTGGAAGTGGCATATGAGACAAAGACATGAACCAAGAATAACTCTAAGGCTTCTTCCCAGAACAGTTGAAGAAACAGATGTGATTAACTGAGATGGAGAAGACTATGGGTCAAGAAGGTTGGGGAGAGGGGAAACAGAAATCACATCAGTATTTTGCATATTAAGATGTCTATTAGATATGCAAAAGGAAATGTGGACCTGGAACTTACATATACAGAAGTCTGGAGTTCAAGGAAAGAGTTCTAGACTGGAAATATAAGTTCTGGAAATATAAGTTTTTATGAGTCACACAGCTGATATTTAAAGCCATGAGACCAGATGAGATCACCAAAGGAATAAGTGTGGATGGAAAAGAAGTCAAGGACTCAGCCTTGAGGTATTCTAAAATTAAGAGGTGCTCACTGGTAAACTATGCTCAATAAATTATCCCACAAAAATAGAGACTACCCACGTGTCTAGAGCCAACTGATTTTTGAAAAGGCTATTGTTCATTCAATGAAAAACGAACAGTCTCTTCAACAAATACTATTTGGACAACTGGATTTCCACCCCTAGGAATATACCCCAAAGAATTGAAAATAAGAACTCAGACATTTGAATGCCAATGTTCACTGCAGCATTATTCACAAAAGACAAAGAACAGAAACAACCCACGTGTTCATCAACAGATGAGTGAATAAAAATGTGGTATATCTGTACAATGGAATATTATTCAGCCATAAAAAGAATGAAGTTCTGATGCATGCTACAACATGGATGAATGTAGAAAACATTATGCTAAATGAAATAAGCTAAACACAAAAGGACAAATATTGTATGATTCCACTTATATGAAATATCTAGAATAGGCAAATTTACAGAGACAAAAAGTAGCCTGGAGTTTACCAGGGGCTGAAGGAAAGAGAGAACGAGAAGTTATTGCTCAATAGGTACACAGTTTTATTTGGGATGATGAAAAATTTTGGAAAGATGATGGTTGCATAACATTGTGAATGTAATTAATGCTAATGAACTGTACATTTAAAATGGTTAAAACTACAAATTTTATGTTTTATATACATACTACCACAATAAAAATTTTAAAAGAAAAGTAATATATCAAGTAATATCTCAAGTATGTCCCTTACCTTCCTATTGCTACCACCATTGTTTGGGCCCATATTATTTCTTGTCTGCTTCTCAATCTCTATACTGTCTCATCCTATGAGATGTTATTACATTAACTTGCATATAGCACGGTTGCAAAAATGTTCTAAAATGTTCAAAATGACACACTGTCAACCAAATCACATATACACTCTTCAGCTGAACATATAAGGTTTTCTATATGACTTAATCAAGTTTTCTGGCCTTTTCTCACACTTTTTCACTCTGGGAACTCTGCTGCAACTGGTTTGATCTGTACTTTAAACATGTTTCATGCTTTCCAGCCTCTACACTTTTGCTCATGTGATTTCTTCTTTGCACCTCCTCCCTCCATTCCACCCATTAAATCTTTCTTATCCTTTAACAGTCCAGTCAAAATCAACTTACTCTGAAGAGCCTTTCCTCATCTCTAGATACCCACTACCACCCCCAACTAGATGCAAATACTTTATCCAACTAACTTCCATAGCACTTGCTTTCACTTCTCTTACACTTTTTTTGTTGCGTTTTGGATATAATAATTTGTGTATCTGTCTAATCCTAATTCTCCCACCCCATCCAGATTATAAACTCTATCAAAAGACTATATTTACACTGCATTCATCTTTGTACCGTCTGCTGCTCCTAGTACAGGCAAACAGTGAATGCTCAATCAATAACTACTAGATTTAACTAAACAGGCAAAAATCTAAAGTGAAAAACATCTGGAATCTACACAAGAAAATTCCTTCATCCATACTGACAAATACAATTCCAAAATGTAAGGAACACCTTATGTTACCAAACCCAAGTTTGGGTTTGCTCACCTGCCACAGCAAAGCCAATTTACTGACGCTGGGTTGTGGTGAAGGAAAGTACAGCATTTACTGCAGGTGCCAAGCAAGTAGTAGGGTAGCTCATGCTCAAAAGACCCAAACTCCCCAACTGTTTTCAGGCAAGGGTTTTTAAAGGCAGCATCTGGGGGTGAGGGCTGCAGGATACATGGCTTTCTTCTGATTGGCTGGTGGTGAGGTAACAAGGTGGTGTCTCAGGAATCTCAATCATCAACCTTCCAAAGTCACCACAGGGTTGGGGGGGGCGGGGGGGTGGGTAGGTCTTGGTTCCTGAAGAACAACTCCAAGAGATCCTTCAGATAGTTCTGTATATCCCTTGAGGAGGAACTAGGACTCTGTTTTATCCCTGAACTATTGTCATTACTTTTCTTGTTTAACTGCTTTTCCTTTGTTTCTGCATTCCCTCACTTCCCTACTTAGTAACTACCTATGCCTACTCTTTGGAACTCAAGGAAGGCCTAGGAGACTAAAGTCTTTTTCTACAAACAAGAAATGGGGGACACGGAGGGGCTTTTGTACCTGGCAGGGTCCTGCTTGGTTTCAATCCCCCTTTCCTTTGATACTCCTCAATCTTGAGGGGAACAGGTACGGGACAAGAAAGGGAGTAATGTTTTGAATAGAGAGGTTAATCATAAACTCGGCAGAGGAACTTGGGGTTTAGGGGGACTTGGTTTCACTTATTAAGAGAATGAACAATAATGCCTTTCAACAAACAATGTGACGGTGAGATGGTGTAACAACATTTGTCATCAACAGAGTCTGGTAATGGGACTTTTTTTAAAAGGAAGTCTGAGTACAATATGGATATATTTGTTATGACCTGTAAAGTATAAGTAAGGGAGTGAACATCTGAAAATTTTATTTTATATGAAAGTAAGCCTATTTGTCTTTCAGGTTCTCCAAGATCAAGCAAGAATGCAAGATGACCTTTAAAAACAATTTTATAAATGCATTTACTAATCCAATGTCTGTCACCGCATTTATAAAACCTAAATGTTGTACTATAATTCATACTGCCAAGTTTCCTCTATGACGTGAGACTTAAATGTGTATATGCTCACGTCTGATACCTTTTCTGTCCAGACAGAACACAGAGGGAATGACTACTTTAAAATGACTCAAACTTCTCAGATCTCTAATACCCCTTCAAAATCTAAAATCTTAGGAAGACTACATGTTCTAACTGGAATATGAACATTCATAAAATATACTCCTTTGAACACAAAACTGATAACTAGCCAGTTTTTTCTGTTAAAAAATCCACTCAACAACAGATTGAGATAACTCTACTGTAATTAGAAATTATCTAGATAAATCAACAGATAAAGCCAACATTTCACTTTAAATAAAAATGTTCATCCCCATCCTTTTCCCTGCACTCAACCCTAAAACTGATAAAAGTTAATGTTATTATTGGACGAGTCACCAAACAGCTTTTAAGAGGAAGAGAAACAAAACAGAAATGAGTGAAAATTCAAAATCTGCACTCCACTCTCTCATTCCCTCCACGGTACTTATAGTCCACAAACAGCCCATGCTATCTTACAATTCTCTTTCTAACCTGCTCATTCCCCTATATGCTGACATCTCAAAGGACTAATAAGCCTCTGAAATGGACTCCGTCTCCATCTAGTTTTTCCCCACCCAGACACCACCACCTCCCAAACCATTCTCCACTCAAAGCTCCACAAAAGCAAAACTGACCATGTAAATTACTCTACTTAAAAACCTCCATTATTTACCCAATAACTTATAGGATGAAGTATAAAATGGTTGATTTGCTCCTAAGTGCCAATCACATTAAATCTTTACCACTTACTGAACATCTCCACGCTTTTGCATATGCTTTCCCCTACATCTGGAATGCACTTCTCCCATTTACCTTTTAAGACCTATCTCAAATCAACTCCTCTACATTAAACACCCAAATCCCCAAACAGAATTATTCTCTCCTTCCTCTGTGCTCCCACAGCACTTTCCACTTATCATTTTAATACTTATTATAATGTGTTATAGTAATTACAGGAGAGAGTATAAGGTAGTGGCTAACAAGAGAAGCTTTGGCATAAGATGGATTTGGGTCCAACACTCAATCTTCCACCTAGTAGCAATACAGCTTTAGACAAGTTGGTTACCTCCTCTAGGGCTCAATTTTCTCATTAATAAAATTGGGATAACACTTGAGTCTAGTTTAAAGTGCTATAGTGAGTGCACTCAGCACTACCCATCTTTGAGGCTAGTCAACATTCAATGAACAGCAGCAAAGCTGAGGTGAGGATCACAATTATCTGTCTAAGACTGGAGGAGGATGTGGGGTCTCCCCCCCACAAGAAAAGGGACTATGTCTAAAGTCATCCCAAGGGGATGCACACACCAAAATGTTTAATCACTTCTGGGTGATTTGGGTGATGGAATTACAAGCAGTTTTTGTTCTGTTCCTTTGATCTTTTCTGCATTGAGTATATGCAACTTACTAAGAAAAAAGCTATAAGCCCTTAAATACCTGATCCATCGGCCTTCCCTCGTGGCGCAGTGGTTGAGAATCCGCCTGCCAATGCAGGGGACACAGGTTCAATCCCTGGTCTGGGAAAATCCCACATACCACGGAGCAACTAAGCCCTGTGTGCCACAGCTACCAAGCCTGTGCTCTAGAGCCCGCGAGCCACAACTACTGAGCCTGCGTGCTGCAACTACTGAAGCCCGTGTGCCTAGAGCCCGTGCTCCACAACGAGAGGCCACCACAGTGAGAAGCCCACGCACCGCAACGAAGAGTAGCCCCCGCTCGCCACAACTAGAGAAAGCCCACATGCAGCAACGAAGACCCAACGCTGCCAAAAATAAAAAAATAAATATAAAAAAAAAGCTTTAAAAAAAAAACCTGATCCATCACCTAGGAGCAGCATCTAGCACAAAGTATTATGCTCTACAAATACCTGCAAAATGAAGAAATTTCTACAGTACATTTAGTTTTACAAGCAAGCATGTTTATATGCATTTATTTCTTTGCTTCTCATAACCACTTCTTGGGTAGGTAGGGCAGGTTATTATTATCACCCCTAGAAAATGAGGATGAGAGTTCAGAAACAGCTAAACAGGGACTAGGCTGGAACTTAAAACCAAAACTTCTAACTTCAAATACAGCGTTTTTTACTTTACTACTAAGCACTAAAAGTGAACTCCTACTCACATTCCCAAGTCAGAGAGCTAAATCACTTGTACACTATTTGAGAGGGAGCAAGCAAAGAAGAATAAAGGAATGTAACTTTTTAAAAAAAGTTTCATTAATCCTTTCAAACAATGGGGGAAAAAATCTGAGTACATAAGTGTACCAGATCAAATTGTTCCAGAAAGTCTAAGTAACCAGAAAAAACAACAGGAGCTAAGAGCCCCAATATGTGCCAGACACTGTTCTAAACATTTTACATATATCTATTTTATTAATTTAATTCTATAAAACAGATAACTACTGTCTCTAGTTCACAAATGAGTAAACTAAAACATAGAAATTAAATCACCTGCCTAAGATAACACAGTAATTGGCAGATTCAGGTTTCAAAACTAGGCAGTTTTGAAAAAGTAAGATCAAGGAGTCAAAAAAAAAAAACCTCCAAAATCTGGGAAAAGCAGTGATATATTTTATCTCAATTCAAAGCATCTATAATCCTTAACCTATGGAAAGAATAAAAGCCCTCTCTGGATTATTTGAATTTCTAATAATTGGAAACAGTTATTTTCTCTTGTTCAAATATCATTATAAACCTATTAAAGTTGCTTTAACAAAAATATTCTACTTTCAACTACAAGAACTTTACAGCCCTATTCTACAGTAAGTACTTCTTAGCTTTGTAAAATAAAAAAGCTAAGACATTAGAGGTTTTTTTGTTTTCAGGAAAGTGCACATATCAAAAGAAATACACCACCTCCCAAAATGACAACTCCAACAAAAGACCACTACCTACCTTAGCAACACTACTCAAACCTAGTTACAATTTACAATCACATAGGGACTTTTTAAAAAACCAATACATAGCACCCACTCCAAACCAATTAAATCACAATATCTGGTGATGGGTCTAAGTTTTTAAAAGGTCCCCCAAGTGATTCTAATGAGTAGTCAGGTTTAAGACCCACTATTCTAAGGAAATCCAAACCCTCCATATTATTACTTCACACAGAGCTTTTGCCCATAAAGGTCTGAAAAAGTATTCAGTCATCTTATTCAGCCAATTTGCAAACAACCAAGAGAGTAAGATAAATAGGACCCTTCAACTACTAAAAGGGGTATTAATTATAAGCGCACTTCGCCCAACAGATTAGACAAAAATCAAGGCAAAAGGATTCCAATGATAATGTTTTGGATAACAGAGTAACTTCAATTAACACGTCAAATATGCCAATGACCAAGCTATTTCTATTTGTCAAACCCTATATTTTCCAATCTGAAATGGTGCCATGCTTTCTGATGGACTCAAGAGCCCAACAATTCCAAAAGAGCAACACTGAAACAACTGTCAACCTTGAAACTTAAAGCCCCCAAATGTGTCATCTTTTAAAAAAGCTAAACAAAGATTAAACTCAACTTTAATGTTGTACAATTGCTGACTAAATCTTTTTATGCTTTCATATAGAAGATACCCCTGAAAAGTCAATATTGCCATAAGAACTCTGAAATTCAAAATTACATGCCTAGATGTTTGCAGGAAAATAATTTGGTGACTTGGACTGATAGACAGCTACTTATAATCTTTATTCAACTCACTTAAAAAAGTAGTCATATTTTGCTGTTGGGATATTAATGTGTTTGATTATTGGTGCTGTTTTAGACCCTTAAAGGCTTGTTAGGGTAGGTACTATCTTTCAAAAATTTGAAAAACTCTGTAGCATACCTGTCCTCAAGCGTTTTGAATAAAGCATGTGGATCTGTAGTAGTAATTTTGAATAACACAACAGGATATTTTAATATTTGATTTTTGAAGCTTATTTAGTTTTCCTGTGAAACTGTAAGTAGCTAAAAGCACTGAATCAGTCTTAAAGCATAACAAGTTCCGATGTGATTCCATGCTTCACTGGTAACAATGTCCCCAAAGTACAGTATACCACCTGGACAACCTAGACTCCCACCACACCCAACTTGAGAGAATCTATTTATTCAAGTTAGCATAGCTCTTGTGAAACAGAAAGCCTTCCCTAAATGTTCTTACTCAAAAGCTACTTGTTACTGTTAACGCTACCACAACCAACCTACTAAGGCCTTGCAGTTCCATCAGTTTTAAGAATATCACCTGCCATATATCCTAGTAGAGTGCAACAAACGGAATCCAAAACCCAAACATAAAATGCCTTGCAAAGAATCTAAATAATTCTGTGTTCTAACCCGATGTTGTTTAATGTGAAGATTGAGAACTAAAAGCAAACGGACCAGCTACCTCACAACTGGACTATCTAGAAGACTTAATCCTTCCTTCATACTTGCACTTTTTCCGCCATAAACAACAGGAAACTCCAAAGAAACGGAAATAGAGAAAAGCCTAATTTTTCCTAAGGGTAATAACGGCATCGCTTCCAACACCCCCCCCCCCCCAGTGTGAGTGAACAAATGAAAAAGCAACGGGGGAAAGGCACGGGGGGAGGGGCGGTTGGCGAGCTCAGCTGGAGTCCTATACCTGCCACCCAGCTCAGACGGTGCCCGAAACATCTGTAACGACCGCTGCAACAGGGAAACTGGGCTGTGGGGGGAAGAAAACCGTGGCCTGGGGGCTCAGAGTGGAGCCTGCACGCTCGGCTTCCTCCTTGGCCAACTCTTCTCTCACCTCCCAATTCCCATCCTCCCTATCCCACCCTGCTCCCTCCGTAAAGAAAAATACCCAATAAAACCGGAGGCAGAGAAGACAAAGAGGCAAAACGAGGCTGCAAGCAGCGTCCAGAACAATGGGGGATAGGGTGCAAAGCGAAACTCCCGAGGAGGACAATGAAGGGGGTGGAGAGGAACCCGGAGAAGCACAGAGGGAAACACCGCCGAGCCCGGGCCCCGCCGGCGGCGGACGCCTGGACTCGAGGCCCGGCCGCGCGTGCGGTATCACCCCGGGCGCGGCGGGCTGGGCCGGAGAGGGTGGGAGCGGCGCGGCCCGGAGGGGCCGGCGGAGCCTGCGCGGGTCCACCGGCTGCTGCCGGCGGGACTCACCGGCATTCTGATCTCGGGGCCAGAGGTAGTATGTGGCCGGGATCACGATGAGCCCCACGAAGGAGGTGAGGAAGTAGAAGAAGGTGTTCCCGCTGTCATCGTACTGGAACTGCTGCCCCGCCATGGCACCCCCTCCTCCGCCTCCCTCTTCTCACCACCGCCGCCACGACCCCACTCTGCTTTCGGACTCCCAGCGCCCCGGCCGCGTGTGGCGTAGCTCCTACGCCGCCGCCTCTCCTCCCCGCCCCCACGCCACTCTCACGGACACGCCGCCGCCGCCACCGCCGCTGCGGTCCCAGCTCTCGCGAGAAGAGATAGCTCCCTCCCCGCGCGGTTTTTCCCTCCTCCGCCCCCCGCCTCTCCCCAACCAGCTCGCTGAGAGAGACGTGGCGCGCAGCCGAAGAACTCTGCGAGCTCCCGCCCTTAGCCCTGCCCGCTTAGCCTCAGCTCCGCCCCTCAAGCTCTGGTAGACCCTCCCTGAAGGCCCCTCCCCTACCCCTAAAGTCCCTCCCCCTCCCTCCTCAGTTTCCTTTCCCAGGGTCCAGCTCCGGGTCCTGAGGGTCGGTTTACAGGGTCCCAGCCGAGGCTTCCGGGCCGAGCAGTGGGCGCGGGCGGTTCACCTGACTGCGACCGGCGTCGCACCCATTCGAAGCAGAGGTGAGGCTTCCTTGCCTCCCCTGTCTCCCATCGCTACCCACCCTGTCCTGCACTCTCACTTTTCAATTTCCCTGGTTGATAAGAATGTTTCCTTAAGTTCCGGATCCGCTCCTCCAGTTTGGAAACACTGGTCCGTCAGAATAGGGCGCGGGAGCAGGGCGGTGGGGAGGGATGGTGAGGGGTTTGGTTGTAGGGGTCTTTTGGCAAAGCAACGTTTGCTATTAAGAGACTGCGATCTACATTGCGCCCATTTTGCAGATGGAGATTCCCCAAGCCGGTAGAGATGGTGACCTACCTATCCCAGAGCTAATAATATTTATAGCATTTTCTTCGACACAGGCAGTAGGCAAAGACCTTCATTGCTTTAAATCATTCAATGGTCGGCGAACCCCTTGGAATGAATCAAAGCATGCCCGCTCTCCAGATGAGGAAATGGAGGCTGAGAGAGATTGCCTAAAGTGAAGCACAGTAAGGAAACGTCTGGGTATTCAAACCCAGATAACGCTGACGCCACAAAGCCAGTGCCCTGACCACCGCCTCGTCGCCGACCCTCGCATTTCCCTGAGAGCGGCCGGCCCTCGCGTGCGGAGTGTGGGCAGGAATCCGCACTGCGAGGAGAGACGGCTGGGGGAGCAGTCGCTCTCCGCGGCCTCTGCCCTCGCCGGCTGTGAGATCCCAGAGGCTGGTGTCAGCTAAGCTGGGAGCCGAGGGGGCTGGCGCCCTGATCCGTGAATGACCCCCACGGGCCCGCGGCAGCCCTGGCTGGAGCCTATCGCAGCATCTCCCCCTCCCCTCAGGGGACCAAAAGGAAAGGCCCACCCGAGTCACCTCACAGAGTCGTTGTGAAGATTAAAGGGAGTTATAGTGAAAACTGGAAAACCAATGCAACAAACAGATATTACACTGTATTTTTAAAAACTCATTTTAAGGCTATATAGTCTATTTACTAGGTTCCTTTCAATACGCCTTCCACTGTTGGAAGAGAAATCTGGTCACATGTCATCTTTTATTTCATGTCCTTAAAAATAGTATTTATCATAATCAGTGACGACTTCCTTCATAATAGATTATATTCACATGTATTCTCTCTTCCCTCTCAAATGTCGTAACTACCCATTTTGAAAGAAAATTTCAGAACATCATTTTCTCTGCATTCCCCTCCTCACTTTTTTCTGTGTGAAGTTTTCAAAGACTGTATTAGAGGGGAAGAAATTAAACAGAGAGGTGAGGGGGAGAGGATTGGACAATGAGGTCAGCACAGCACTGTGATCACCCAAGGCTGATATGCCCAAAACAATTTGCCTTGCTTCAGAAACAAGCCTGTCATACAATTGGCTCAACTGCAGTGGGCAGGATCCTGAAGTTCCTTTTGTTTATGTTGAATTTGTTATTAAGTCTTGTTTTAATAATGCTGAACTGGTTGTTTTTTATTACTCTGATTATACATTTTACTCTGCATTTGGATAAAGATAATACATCAGTTTTATAACCTTGTGTCAATATAAATTATTCATGATAAATATTCCCCTCCTGACTTTTTCTGCAGGAGTAATCTTTTCACTGCAGTTTGGGGTCATGCATATGAGTGGTTTGTACTAAACTGAACCATGAAACCAAATTTTGAACAAATCACATTTATTTGCTAAACTCCAGACCTATCCAAAATATGAATTTTTTAACCAAATTAAAAGATTAAAGATTTGAAAATGTATAAACACAGTCTGTCTTAGAACTTAATGTTATTCATCATAGATAAACTCAGATCACCCAAATATTCCCCAAAGCGAATCTGAATCATACCTTTAATTAATCACAATTTTTTCTGACTGATTTTTTTTAATTGCTTTTTAAACAGTTGTTTCTTTTAAGATATCATTTCAATGAAATATTTAATAGTACTGAGTGAATATGGTAGAACCAGAGCTACAAACACATTTTGTTTAGTCTAATAGGACATGTTAAAAGGCATTTTTGTATTTTCTTTATATGTGTCTGTAAATGAGTATTTTAATCAATTTCATTTTAATTACTAGGTAGATATTTCCTCTCAAGTGTAGAAAACCTGCCTATTTTTTGGTTCTTCCTGATAATTTGCTTTTTCCTTAGAGTGAATCTTTCCTTCCTTGCAAGTCATGCTTGTAACTACTGGTGTTGACTTAACATTTATACATACCAAAATACATTTGTGTAGCTATAGTCAACATGATTTAATTTTCTGCTTAATGTAGTTAGCCTCAAAGAGACTGGAAAGAACCAAATTAATAAGTAGGTACATGCAATTATTTCCAGTCTTTTCCCCCTCTCTCTACCCGACAATAACCTTCACTGTCAAAGCCTAGCAAATCATCTTTAATGTTATGCCTCTTATTACTTTGTTTCAGTGCCAGGATTTTCTCCATTAAGAGCTAAATCTCTTCTGATACAAAATGAACAATTCTTTTTTTTTTTTTTTTAATTTTTATTTATTTATTTATTTATTTATGGCTGTGTTGGGTCTTCGTTTCTGTGTGAGGGCTTTCTCTAGTTGCGGCAAGAGGGGGCCACTCTTCATCGTGGTGCGCGGGCCTCTCACTATAGCGGCCTCTCTTGTTGCGGAGCACAGGCTCAGCAATTGTGGTTCAGGGGCCTAGTCGCTCCGCGGCATGTCGGATCTTCCCAGACCAGGGCTCGAACCCATGTCCCCTGCATTAGCAGGCAGACTCTCAACCACTGCGCCACCAGGGAAGCCCTGAACAATTCTTTTTATTTGATCTTACAGAGATGAAAAGTTATGCCCATCATAATGACAACAGTAACATCAACAAAGTAACGTTTGTACAACATTTATTATTTACAAAAAACTTCCTCAGCATTATTCCAGTTGAAATTTCGAAGCATGACCCACATGTTGGAACTTTGACTAGGTAAAAGGTACTAACCCATCGCAATCCTTTCATTCCCTAGCTTCCTAAGGCCCTTATGACCCAATGAAACCCCAATCTTACACTTGGAGAGAATGTGAAGGGAGGTATGGGTTAGAAAGACATTGGAACTGGATTATGCTCCACTCTGAAAGCATGAAAACAATGTTAAAAGAGGAATTGAGGGCTGTGGTTTTCTTTAGTGTTGGGAGCAGGTTTGCATTTTGGCTCCTCTCTTTTCATGAGTATGTTGGACTTGTCAATATTGTTCTTGTTCTATACCTAGTTTTGTGATTACAAAGCTGAGAATTAGTGTACTAAAACCAGTTGTCAACGATGTATCAACAAACTTAGGTTATTCCTTTATGAATTAATTTTATGTATTACCAACATATCTAAACTGCTTAAAGAAAAAATGATTGACATTTCACAGTGAGCCATAAAATAGCACTTAATGAAATTTCCCGCCCAGATTGAAATATAATTTGGAAGAGTGGCCATAAATAAACAGGAGAGATCACTATGGACAATTTCAAGTTCGTATATTTGCGTAAGGAGAAAAAAAGAAATCTCAGTAGAGATTAGAACTTAAGGGAAAACATAAATCATCTTGTTGAAAAACAAATATTTGTGGATCCTGAAGTTTATAAAATTGGGGAGCCTTAATTAATAAAAAATATAAAATTATGATTATAAAATTAGGTACAAAAGTTCATATTCACTATGAACTCTGGTGATAATGATGTGTCAAGGTAGGTTCATCATTTGTAACAAATGTACCACTCTAGTGGGGGATGTTGAAAATGGAGGAGGCTCTGGGGGCCAGGAGAGGGAGAGAGTAGGAAATATATGAGAAATCTCTGTACCTTCCACTCTGTTTTGCTGTGAACCTAAATCTGCTCTAAAAAAAGTCTACTAAAAAATAGCTAATATTTATAATAATTATAATTGCTATAGGTTTGTGTTCTACAAACAAAAGAATTCTGATAAATTCTATTTTTGCATGATTTCCATCAGGATTCTTTTTAATATGGTAACATTTACAATTGTATAAACTGCATATTGAATATATTTCTACTGAGAGAGATTTTTCCTTTTTGACAAGGCTCAATGACAACCAAATTCTCTGCTTACAATTTTAACATCTCATGAGTGGAAGAATTTTCCACAGAGTAGTTTCTGACTCTCTACATTTCAAACAATATTTCTCCTCTATTACCTACATACTTCAGGTACCAGGCCTAGTGGAATATATTTATATCATGAATCAAGATGTATCACTCTTTCATGTTGCAATGCTCGGTGAGTTTGCCCCAGGGGTAGAGGTGGAAGAAGTATTCCTGGAAGTGCTAACAACTATACACAGAAGTAACTGTAAACTACATAAAAATATCACCCTAACTCCAAAATGAATGTACCCCCTTACTTTCCAATATACAGATTATTATAAGGAAGAAAATCAGTCATTCAACATTTAACATTCATTGAAATCACATATACTATTAGAGAGGGTGGGGAGCACAGGAATGTTTAAGACAGGGTCTCTGACCTCTGGAAACTTGCCTATAGTCTAATAAGAAGGACATACTTTTTTCAATAAGTAACGAAAACCAGAGGAAGGAATTGATAAATGCTGTAAGGAATATACAAATAAAATTATTTCCAAGTTCATAGGAAAGAGTCCTTTCTTTTGGCAGAGAGAATCAGAAGGCTTCAAGGACAAGGTGGCAATTGAGCTAGGCCTTCAAATAGAAATTGAAGGAAAAAATCCAGGTGGAATCAGCTCAGAGAACATTTGAAGAATAGCATGAAGTCCAGTCTGGTTGTAAATGGCAATCACAGAAGTGGGAAAATACTTTTAAGTCCAGCTTCCAGGTTACAGGCAACATGTTAGCAATATTGCCATTTAATGAGCTTTGTTAAAGGAGTCCATAAGTGGGAGACATTGCAGTCTCCTTTAGATACCTTAAAAAAAAAGAGAGAAAAAAGAAATGGTTTTAACTAGCATGGTTTAAGTAAGAGCCTGCACAAAACAAGAGGGTGAACTAGGTCATGATTTCTACTATTTTCTTCTTCCTCCTTTACCCAGCATATAGTTTCCACTCTTTGATATCAATCAAATCTTAAGATCTAATACAATAGTTATGTCCCCAGAAAGATTTCTTTGACATACCTTACCTCACTCTGCTGGCTCCTATATTTCACATCCTGTTCACTCTCTACTTCCAGTCCTGCTTTCCCACCTCTGTCCTGCCTCACATCTGTTCTCTACACAGCAGCCATGGATCCTTTTCTTCTTTTAACTTTGTATTTTGAAATAATTATAGATTCACAAGAAGTTGCAAAAACAGTAGAGACAAGACCCATTTACCCTTCACTGCTGGCCTGCAGAGGGCTGAGTGGTTATGGTCACTGTGGGGTCCTCAGCTCTCATGGCTCAGTCAGATTAGCACGGACTCAGAGTAGCCATCCTAGAGCTGACTTATAGCCAGTGAGGATGTTTCAGCATCAGCAAGCATTTCCAGTTCACCAAAAGTTTGGTGTGTGCCCTCCCTGCCAATGTTAACTAATCAGATCAAGGAAGGGAAACTTTGACCTACGGGCTGACTAGATTCAACCCTCATTTTAATCTCTGATTCACTGGACAGGTTGGCTAGAGACCATAAATATGAAATACATGAATAAACTTGCCTTCCAGGTTCAGTAGTTGCCTTGCTTTATGGGTAGTGAGACCATGGCCAGACCAATCTGACAATAGAACTCTAACCCACAACCCTTACAGCAAGCGATCCAGGAAGCCAAAACACAACCTCTTCAGCATTTGGCCCAGAGTATCAGGACTAGCTTCCCAATTTTTTGCCCCCATTTGCTAATTAGGATCAACCAGCCAAATATGCTGCCTTAATCAGTTATGCAGGATACCCAACTCCTAGTCAGCCTGTCTCCAGCTTCTCCATCAAAGCACACCGAAGCCTTCCCTTTTTTCACTGTAAAGCTTCCCCACTCCCCTGTCTGGCTTTGAGTCTCTGCCAAACCCAAACAATGGTGGCAGAATCTCTTGCTATAGCAAGGTCTGAATAAATAGCCTCTGTTTGTTCTCATTTGGAAGATCTTCACTTATTTCTACATTATGTAAATACTAAATGAATTGCTTTTAACAGTTGTTAGGTATACATAGTATTACACACATAGTAGTAGTCTAGCATAGATGTCTTCATGATTTGCCAAGTGCCTACCTCTCCTCCCACTAAAACCTAGACACTCTGAGGAAAAAACAACCAACCAACCAACCAACCTATGAAATCAAACTCACTGCCTGAGCCTGAGACAGGACCACAGAAATAAAAAGCCTTTTTAGAACCTAAGGAATGTTCTTCCTTAGCAGGGATTACCAATTTGATCCTTATAATTAGCCCTTCTGTATGCCTATTCACATGTCATTACCTGTTCGTATGGATAAGAGCTACCAAACCTTGTGCCATATACAGCTGTGCTTTTAAAATTGTTTTTGACCATTATTCGTAGCAAGAGATATATTTTACATTATGGCTCAGTACATTACAAGTGTCATAAAAGAATACTTAACCCTCACCATGTGCAATGTGGTGTGATATTTTTCTATCGTACACTATACATTTATTCATATTAAATGTATATGTAATAAATTATACTTATGTGTGAAATGCTTTATTAAAGAAACACTGAACTACGGTCTGGAAGATTTCTGAAGATGCATAGAAAAGCTCAATCATAGAATACAGATAAGGTCTCCTTTGACAGTAAGTATGTTCTTGAACATTCTTTTATCAGGTGGGGAGCTTCTCATTTAAAGAAATGCTCTAGCACAGTAGTTCTCAAACTTCAGTTGCAGGAGAATCACCTAGAAGGCTCATTAAAGCTCAGAATGCTGGGCCTCACCCCCAGAGTTTCTGAATCAGGCTGTGGTAAAGGGCAGCCTGAAAATTTGCATTTCTCACAAGTTCCCAGGTGATGCTGATGCTGCTAGTCTGGAAACCACACTGTTTTAATGAATCATTTTTATAAATCAAATCATCCTTTTGCACAATGAATAACCACTTCCCAATTTGTCTGTTTGTCATATGTTGAGTTTACTGAAGCAACATATGTTGTAGTGGTTGGATGTGTGTGACTGTAATTTGTGTCTGAGCAGAAGGTCAAAAGTCAGGAATTAAGGGAGACCATCTGCTTGCTGATTCCTTCCTCCAGCCCTCTGGTGCTCCTTTTCAGAGTTATTTAACCACACATTCATTTATTTCACAAATATTTGTGACCCTGTGCCAAGATCTGTGCTAGGCTTTAGATTACCATCAGCCTGAGCATTTTATAAGAAAACAGTTCCCTTCAGAAAGCTGTAGAATGGGGACTTTCCTAGTGGCACAGTGGTTTAGAATCTGCCTGCCAATGCAGGGGACACATGTTCGATCCCTGGTCCGGGAAGATCCCACATGCCGCGGAGCAACTAAGCCTGTGCGCCACAACTACTGAGCCTGCGCTCTAGAGCCTGCGTGCCACAACTACTGAAGCCCACGCACCACAACTACTGATGCCCACGTGCCACAACTACTGAAGTCCACGTGCCTAGAGCCTGTGTTCTGCAACAAGAGAAGCCACCGCAATGAGAAGCCCACGCACCTCAACGATGAGTAGCCCCCGCTCGCTGCAACTAGAGAAAGCCCGCGCACAGCAACGAAGACCCGACGCAGCCAAAAATAAAAAAAAATTTTTAAATTAGAAAATAAAATTTGTGGAATGATGCTGAGTCCCTTTTTCTGTTCTTTTATAACCATTTTGTTCCTGATGGGTGAGGATCAGGTGCCCTTCCAGAAACAGGAAGATGACAAAATCAGGCAGCTGTTGCAAGTTTTAGAGCTCCTGATTCACTGGTCTTTGAAGGTAGTGTCTTCCAAACCTCCTCTCTGAGGAAAAGCAGAACACCCAGGTGCTAGTTAAAATTATAGCTCCCAGGCCCTTGGCGATTCTGACACAGCTGGGGAGGAAGCATAGTTGTTATATTTTTAGCAATTACTCCAGGTGAGTCTTAAAATCAAAGAAGTATGGGAAACCTCGTTTTAAAACACGCTATTACATATAAAATAGATAACTAATAAGGACCTACTGTATAACACAGGGAACTCTACTCAGTACTCTGTGATGACCTATATGGGAAAAGAATATAAAAAAGAGTGGATATATGTATATGTATAACTGATTCACTTTGCTGTGCCGCAGAAACTCACACAACATTGTAAATCAACTATACTCCAATACAAATTTAAAAAAAATAAAATAAAACTATCTCTGAATACAATATAGACCCTAGAATTATATTAACTGAAAGAAGAAGGTATTCACAGTAGGTAAGTGATCCTCAAACTTCACTGCATGTAAGAACCACTTGGGGAATTTCCAAAGCCTAGGTCATTCCCTGTATCAATTATATCAGAATTTCCCTCCCTATCTCCCCTGTGAGTCCAACTGGCAGCCAAATTTTAGAACCAGTACAATCATTTATGTAAGTTAAACCCCTCTTCATACTGAAGCACTTTTCACAGTCTCTTCCTAATGCAGTTGCTTTCCATCATCATGAAAAACTACATCCTGTTTAAATATTGGAGACTTAAGTATTGGGGCAGGTGAAGTATTATCAGGTGATCTTGAGTGCTCTTGTTCTGCTGACGCCAGCAGCCTATTAGCTTTTGAAAGCTCTGGACTAGATCAGGAACTACCCCAAAGCTTGGTGGCTTCAGGGATTCTGCTCAAAGATTTGAACTAGTGCCTCTCAGATTTCAATGCGCATTTGAATCCCATGGAGAATCTTAATAAAATTAAGGTTCTAATTCAGTAAGTCCAGAGTGTGATCTTTGAGTCCACATGTCTAACAAGCTCCAGGTGATGCCTATGCTACTGGACCACAAACTACACTTGGAGTAGCAAAGCTGTAGGTGGTCCCCCGAATCTAGTGTCAATAAATAAAAGCAGCAGGAGTATATATAGCTATGGCAAATAAGCTAAGATAGAAGGGACAGGTGACTGTGACTCTCATGTAGGCAGGGCACAACAAAGCCTAGTGAACATCATAAAAATGGTGTTTGAGGTAACACAGGTGGAAAGAACTGCAGACCAAATCTGATGAGACAGATTTGAGATAGTCAAAGTTCAACTAAAGAGTGTGTCAAATACTGAAAAATATGGCCAGGGTGTAGATGGAGAAAAGCAGGGTAGCATAGAAGGTAAGAGCTTGGGTTTCCAAATCAGCTTAAAATTTAAATCCTGGCTCTACCACTTACTGCCTATGTGACCTTAGGGAAATGGCTTAATTTCATCTGTGAAATAGAAAGAACTTTGTGTGTGTGTGCTTAGTAAATTACAGGTGCCCAGCCCAGGGCCTGGCAACAGTAGGTCTTCAATAAATGATTGTTTCAACTATACAACTGTAGCCCAAGTGTTCAGGGCTTCACCAGATTTAGGTTCATTCATCCAATCTTTTTTTTTTTATTTTATTGGAGTATAGTTGATTTATAATGTGTTAGTTTCAGGTGTACAGCATAGTGATTCAGTTATACATAGAATATTCATTCTTTTTCAGATTTTTTTCCTATATAGCTTATTACAGAATATTGAGTAGAGTTCCCTGTGCTATAGAGTAGGTCCTTGCTGGTTATCTATTTTATGTATAGTAGTGTGTGTATGTTAATCCCAAGTTCCTAATTTATCCCTCTCCCCCGCCACGTTTCCCCTTTGATCACCATAAGTTTGTTTTCAAAATCTGTGAGTCTGTTTCTGGTTTGTAAAGAAGTTCATTTATATCATTCATCCAGTCTTGATGGCTCTTCTTTCCTGCTTGGCAGCCTGTAGGAAATCCAGCCTCATGCAAAAGAGGGAGCTCTCTCGTGTGACCATTTTGGACTTGCTCATTGCTCTCCGCCATGGCTAATTAGGTTAGAACCCTGCAGGCTTAGACTACAACAGAACCCAGAGAGGCCACTGCCCAGCCCTCACCACCGCCGCTGTCATTGCCTAAATGCTAGATCCTTTGCATCTGATTGTTGAAATCCATGCCATTGCTTTTGCAAAAAGAATATATCCTAGTGTTACTATGTTGTTTGTCCAGGATTTGGTGATGGCAGTAGAGTTCTCTGAAGTTAGAGTGGGGATAGAGGAACAAGCGGAGCGGTCCACAGAAAGGATTCTTGAGTGCCAAAGGATCACAGAACCTTAGTCCACACACATAGGCACCTTCTCCCCAGAGCACACAAATGAAGTGGAAGTTCCAGGGTCAACCACCACTCTATCCAGAACTGCTCACTACTGGCTCCTTAATGCTAAAGCCTTTTGGCTGATAACAGGAATCTTCACTAAGTACTTTACATACTTTAGCTCATTTCATTCTCAAACAGCCCTATGAAGTAGGTACTAGAAGTGCTCCCATTTTCCACATGAGGAAAAGGGAGGCTTAAAGAGATAAAGAAATATGCCCAGGGACACACAAGTGGTCAGCAGTGGAGGTGAGTTTGGAATCCAAGCAGTCTGACTCCAGGACAGAGATGTTCCTCTTTGCCTCCAATCCCTATCTTGCTCCCTGCACCAGATTCCTCTTACTTACCAGTGTGTTTTCCCAGAAACCTAGCTTCCACCTGGAACCCCCAGTTAATCAGACATGTCTGTATATGTCTTAGCCCCAGTTGTGGACAGGGTTCAAGTACTTTGCCCAGAGGGCTCCCCAGTTGTGATACATGTCAGTGAATGCAAATAACTACACAGTGAAGAGGGTCACCATGCTTCCTTCTCCTAGAGTATCTGACTCTCACCTCTGGCCCAACAAAGTCACCCAGTTATGGAATTAAGATGATAATGATGGAGCCAGTTTGTAAAGGGTTTGAAGATCAAATCAGAATAAGGAACCTGGACTTTAATCTATGGGCAAATTCTATGACTATATCATTAATAAAATGGACAGGGCGTGAGGAGGATAAAAAAGGGGAAAAGGAAGAAAATATTGAATTTCAGGTCCATTTGCTCAGGCTGTCGACGCTATGTGTTCCAACACCAGTGATGAGGGCAGCCCCAGGTGCTTCAGATGGAGAGTTCCATCTCCAATAAATGAACGTAAGAACAAGTGAAGAGTTGCTGGATGGTAGGATTAACTAATACAATGTGATAGCTGCTGTGATTCACCCCTTGCTTGAAGGTGTCAGATAAAGATGTCCTAAACTGGAATCAGGCAGGGAGAGAAAACTCGGAGAAGAGAGGGGATTGTAGTACACCCCAAAATCTTTGGTCTGTGAATAAGAATGTAAATCTCTAAGATGAGGCTTCTCAAATTATTTGACCATTGCCTTCTTTTTAAAAATAGGCATGACAAGGGTCTACAGAAATGTACTTTGGGAAATGCTGGTCTAGTAGTTTTAGCAAAATGGTTGCCACCGATGGATTACTTTATCAAGAGTAGTTGCAATGGAGTAGTTGGGAGGGGAGAAGCCAGTGTGTAATGATTAGAAGGAAAAGGAAAGACAGAGACAAGTGTGGGTGCTCAGCATCTGCACTGTTCTGTCAGGAGGGGAAGGAACAGGAATGAGAGCTGGAAGAAGGGGCATGGATCGGGAATGAGAGACTGAGGGAGAACCAATTGCTGAGGTTTTCTTCTTTTTAAACATGGATGACTTTGCCATGTTTATATGACATGCTCTCAGTCCCTCTGTTTTCTGTCCCTCGTAAGATGTTTCTAGCTGCTCTTCTGGGTGGAACATTATATAAATCACCCCTGCTGATCTCCTCTGGGGCTGGGCCTCTCCTGGTCAGCCATAAACTTCCCATGCCTACCAGCAGGGGCCTCTCAGTTTTAGATACAGCCTTATCTCCAATCCCTACAGAAGGTTTAGGCAGTAATTTACTCAAAGGTTTAGGAAAGAAGTCCAGAACCAAGCTTTACAGAGGATGGGAGTTAGGGAGGGGTGTAGTTAAGGTACCTATCCTCAGTTCCCTAACCAGACACTTTGCCCCCAGGCAGCATTCACAAACCAAATCCCCACTGCAGGGTTTTCTGAAATCTTACAGTCTCATAGCCTCTAGCTTTGGTGCTCAATAGCCAGTGAAGGGCCAAGCTCTGGTCTCATGGATGAAGGGAAGAATAAATGCTATCATTTATTTGTGTGCGTGCTTGGGGAGGGGAGGGTTGGATTTTTTTGGGTTTTTTGTTTCTCGGGGGGCGCGCCACTCGCGGGATGTTAGTTCCCTGACCAGGGATTGAACCCGTGCCCTTAGCAGTGAAAGCGTGGAGTCCTAACCACTGGACCACCAGGGAATTCCCTCATCTGTACTTAATGGGTCTTACGTTTGGGGACATTGCTAATCCCTTCTGATCTCTAGAATCTCAAATCAAGTACATTTAATCACCTTGAAGAGTGATTTTCAAATGCTGTGTAGTCACCTTAAGACATCCATCTTTCTCCTAGCAACTGCACTCTGACTCTATCTTAAGAGCTAAGATCTGGTCTCATTCTGTTAAGTTGATGAATATCTCTTCCCTGTGTTAACTAAGAGGGATCTGAAGCCTGATGGCTCCTCCCTGATTCCTGGAGTGTGAATGTGAAGGTCTGTCAGTGACTGGGAGTTAGAGAAAAGGGAAAGGATGGGGAGAAGAAGGAAGGTACCTCTGTAGTGAGTGGAATTGAAAATACAGAAGAAGGGATAATTTGAAGATTTATTTATGAGCACTAACCTGTTTTTAACTCTAATAATTAATGTAGTTATAAATACGCTTGGCAAGAAAAATACTTACAGAATTTATCATCCTAAAAAAAGTACAATACTTTAAAAATGTGGGTACTAGTTCTGAATATACCATTACTAACTTTGTGACCTTGGGCAAGTCACTTTACTTTGCACTTCACAATTGCATGTGTTTGCTTTTGTCTACAGAATGGTATAATATTACACACCTTATCTCTCTCACAGCAATACCATGGAGGTCAAATCAGATTACATTAAAATAGTTATAATTACTTTCATTTGCATAGTACTTTATCATCCACAAAGCACTTCTGCGTATATTATTCCGTTTTCATGAAAGAGCTTTGAAAAGTTATAAAGTGTTATCAAAGGATAATACTTAGGTTTATATTTACATATCAGCTCCATCTCTCTCTACTTCAATTTTCTCATCAGTAAAATGGGGATAACAGTGGTATCTACCTCGTAGGTGGTTGAGGGGATTAAAGTTATATCACCCCGAAAAGAAACCTGGTACCAATAGCAGTCACTCCTCATTCTCCCTCATCTCCCTCCAGCCCATGGCAACCAGTAATCTACTTTCTATCTGTGTGAATTTGCCTTTTCTGGATATTTCATATAAATACAATCATATGCCATGTGGTCTTTGTGACTGGCTTCTTTCAGTTTGCATAATGTTTCTAAGGTTCATCCATGCTGTAGCATATACCAGCACTTCATTCCTTTTTATGGCTGAGTAATATTCTAGTATATGGACATTCCACATTTTGTTTATCCAATCAGTTGACGGATATTTGGGTTTTTTCTACTGTTTGGCTGAATGATACTGCTATGAGCACTCATGTATAGGTTTTTGTGTGGTTGCATGTTTTCAATTCTCTTGGGCACATAACTAGGAGTGGAATTGTTAAGTCATATAGTAACTCTGTGTTTAACATTTTGAAGAACTGCCAAACTGTTTTCCAAAGTGTCTGAACCATTTATAATTCTGTAACAAAGAACAAACCTGACTCCACATTGGATCTAGTCCTTTAGCTCTAACCTTCTTGTTCTGTTGCCTGTGCTTAGTCATGCTGGCTCTGCAGCTTTGTAAAGGAATGCTGCCTATAGCCTGAAATATACATAATAGCCCATACTCAAGGCTCTTCCTCCCAGGCCTTTAAAGGTATAACACTTTTCATTCATATAGAGATAAAAAGTTGTGGAACAGAGAACATTTGTCTTGTTGGAGGTTTTCAGGAACTTTGTTAGCAGACCTATATAGACAGCTATAAGAACAAAGGATCATCACATACTCCCCAGGGTCTGGCCGGCACTAAGAAGTTGGCAACAACCAGCCACAACCCCTCCCCTTTTAGTATAAAAGAAGTCTGAACTCTAACTCCAGTGAGATGGGTTTTGGGGACAGTAGTCCACGATCTTCTTGGTCTCCTGGTTTTCCAAATAAGATCACTATTCCTTGCCCCAACCCCTTGTCTCTCAATTTATTGGCCTGTTGTGTGGCAAGCACTATAAGCTTGGACTGGTAACAATCCCACAGCAACGTGTAAGGGTTACACTTTCTTCACATCTTCATGAACACTTGTTATAGTCTTTTTTAAATTTTAGTCATCCCAGTGAGCATGAAATGATAACTAATTGCCGGGTTTTATTTTGTTTTTTTTTTTTTGGCTGTGTTGGGTCTTCATTGCTGCACACGGGCTTTCTCTAGTTGTGGCGAGTAGGGGCTACTCTTCATTGTGGTGCGCAGGCTTCTCATTGCAGTGGCTTCTCTTGCTGCAGAGCATGGGCTCTAGGCACGTGGGCTTCAGTAGTTGCAGCACTGCGGGCTCAGTAGTCGTGGCTCGCAGGCTCTAGAGCACAGGCTCAGTAGTTGTGGCGCATGGGCTTAGTTGCTCCGTGACATGTGGGATCTTCCTGGACCAGGGATCGAACCTGTGTCCCCTGCATTGGCAAGCGGATTCTTAACCACTGCACCACCAGGGAAGCCTCCTACTAATTGAGGTTTTGATTTGCATGTTCCCGATGACTAATGATGTCGATCATCTTGTCTTATGCTTATAGGCCATATGTATGTCCTCTTTAGAGACAAGTCGATCCAGATCTTTTGCCCTTTTTAAAATGGAGTTATTTGTCTTATTATTGTTAAGTTGTAAAACGTCTTTACTCTGGTACAAGTCCCATATTAGATATAGGACTTACAAATATTTTCTCCCTTTCTGTGGGTTGTCTTTTCACTTTTTTGATGGTGTCCTTTGAAACACAAAGGTTTATAGCTTTGATGAAGTCTGGTTTATCTATTTTGAATTCACTTTTGAAATTTCTTCTCTTTAAGACCAGAGATGATTGATCTTTGTCCTATTGCCCCAAGAGCTGGCATGTCATTCTTGTCAGGAGCTGCTGTGATATAGGCAGTATGACTATATATTCAGCCTCTTTCTCGTGTTCTGTGCCGTGACATGTGCTGCTTCCTTACTTGAAATTCCATCTCTGCCTCCATCTTCTCTGCCTAGCCAGGTCTTTATTGCCCTTGAAGACTTAGCTCAGACATTTTCTCCTCCTGTTTGGAGATCCCTGTTCCCCCCACTCCAGCAGAGGGAGCCACGTCCAATTCCTCACCACAGATGGTGTGCAGCTCTGTCTTCCCTCATGGAAGTCATCAAAGGCAGGAATTTGGGTTTATTGTCTTTGTTATTCGGGAGTGGAGTCTAAACAGGTCTGCATTTGAATTTCAGCCCCATAATTAGCTGTACAAATTAGGGGAATGCAATATTTCTGATCCTCGGTCATTTTTATAAAATGAAAATAATTTCTAAACATAGGATAATGGTAAGATTATAGATATAGTAATAAAGTTAAACTATTTAGCTTGGTGGATTCTTAATAAGTCCCAGCTATTGTTTTTAGCATTATTATTATTATTTCTTTTTAATGTGGGAGCTAACAGCATCAGGCACATGGTAAGTTCTCAAGAAATGTTAGTTTTCTTATTTTCTAATTCCAGCTCCAATAATGGATGTCTGGTGGCAAAGAGAACCACTATAGGCCTGACATATCTCCTGTGTGGGCACCTCAGCTACACTCCTTTCAAAGTTTCCAGGGAGTTGTTTCCTGATGCATCTTTGAGCATCTGATGAAAACAATGAACTATACCCCCAGAAAATGCACATTACCCAATAGTTTGTGTATTATTTTGGTGGGATTTCTGAATGCCTGAAGCCCATCATGGGTCCAGGGACTAAAGGTTAAGTAGATTTTAACAGATATTTACAGCCAGTGCTGCCCACTTAGTCCTCTTAAAAATGAGCAACCTTTACCATACCATCCAACAATGGCACTCCTTGGTATTTACACAAATAAGTTGAAAACTTATATCTACACAAAAACCTGAACACGAATGTTTAGAGCAGCTTTATTCATAATTGTCAAAACTTGGAAGCAACCAAGATTTAGTAGATGAATGGATAAATAAACTGTGCTACATCCTCACAATGGAATATTATCAAATGCTAAAAAGAAATGAGCTATCAAGCCATGAAAAGACAAAAAGGAAACTCAGATACATACTACTAAGTGAAAGAAGCTAACCTGGAAAGTTTACATACTGTATGATTCCAACTAAATGACATTCTGGAAAAGGCAAAACTATGGAGACAGTAAAACGATCAAGGGTTGCCAGGGGTTAGGGAGGGATGGACAGATGGAGCAAAGGGGATTTTTAGGGCAGTGAAACTATTCTGTATGATACTACAGTGGTGGATACATGTCATTATACATTTGCCAGAATCCATAGATCTTACAACACAAAGAGTGAACCTTAATGTAAACTATTTATCTCTTTGGGTGACAAAGATGCGTCAATATAAGTTCATCGATTGTAACAAACGTACTACTCTGGTACCAGATGTTGGCAGCGGGGGAAGCTGTGCGCGTGTGAGGGCAGGAAGCACATAGGAACTCTCTGTAAACTCCACTCATCACTCAGTTTTGCTGTGAACCTAAAATTACTCTAAACAATAAAGTCTTTTTTGTTTTTTAAACAAGCACCTGGCCCTGTAGAGTGATGCCCGGTAGCTGTGCAACCATCTTCCCAGGAAACAACAACACAACGTACAAATATATTTTTTTGAGAGATACATTCTCCGGAACTTTGGCATGACTCTCTGGTATCACCGTGGGCATGAAAAATACCATTCTCTTTGGGGTTTCGAGAACTACTTAAACCAAGCAATAACAAGATTGTTGCAATCTTCCTGGGAATTTTTATTTTCTAGTACAGAGGATTACCAGCAGATGGCAATCAAAGAATATGAAACCTGAGTTTATCCTATTCAAGATATTTGACAACTGGTTGAAGAATGATAAGATGATAGATTGAAAGTGGGCAGACCACTGCATTCGACCTCTTGAATACCAGTTCTCCCTAGAGCCACAGTTTCTTATGCTCCAAACAAACAAGTCTTCTTCCACCAGCAATTGAAATAAATGTCTAGTCACAGAAGAGACACCAGGGACAAACTCCTAGATTTTTTTAGTTACTCAAATAGGGACTCTATGTGAAAATGAATTAGAAGAGCTTGTTGTTTTTATTTAGGCATTGTATTTCCTTTAGATTTTCTGCTTACATCGTGAGCCAGGGTAAATGTTCTTTGGTATAAAAATGAACATTTGTGTAAATGAGTTCCTAATGATAGAAAATAGACAGCTGTAGTAGAATAGAGCTGCAAAATCACCAGAGGGAAGGAATTTGCTCAAAACAGTCCGGTGTGTGTGCGTGGGAATGGGAGTGAGAAGGGTTCGTGAGGGTGTTCTTACCAAACTTAGGATTTTAAAACCGATTTTACAAAAATAGGAATTTCTTCTTTCCTCCTTTTGCTTCTGGAGATGTACTAGTAAGTAGATTCTCAATTAAATCAAGCATTCTCAATAATGTGTCTATTAAGCATGGAAGACTTTGTCCCTGTTGGTAAATTCTGGTATTTATGCTTTCCATTTGCTAAACTCACCATGAGTCCACAGAGAGAGCTGCAGTATAGCAAAGCCTACAGAATATGAATATTGCTAATTTGTCTATTGAGACAAAGAAAATTTCGGTTTATAGTTTACAGTTTGGGCATATTTGATGGCATAAGAGAACCCCGTTATACATGGCATGTGGATCATTGTAGAAAATGATTAATCTGTTTTGTTTTGTTTATTGACAATATCTTTATGAAAAAAGCCTCATAAAGCACTTGAAAAAAATAGACCTGGAGAGTTTGGGGAATATTCAATGTTTAAGAGAAGCAATGAACAGTAAATAATATTTTTTGGACTCCTACTATGTATTAGGCAATATTATCTCAAGACAGATAAATTATTTAGTCACATATTTACAGATTACGGAACTAAGGTTCAAAGAGATTCATAATTTGCCAAAGTTACATAGCTAGTACGTAGCTGAGCTGGCATTTGAACCCAGGCCTGTTTAGGTAAATGTAAGTACTTCCCTACATTGTAATTTTTTATCTTATTCTGACAGGTGATGTTAAGCATTTGAAACCTAGCTAATTCAGAAATTTAACCAAATCAGCTGGGTAACTGTGAAAGAATCAGAGTCCCAGGTCATTCCCACAGAGATTCTAACTCAGAAGATTGCAGATGAGGCCCAGGAATCTGAGTTTTTAACACGTTCCCCCTGCCCTCCCAGTGGTTCTGCAGCAGGTAATCTTCTGACCTCAAACAACTGAAGAAAACACAGGCCCAACTCAGTGGACCAACTTTTCATGATCAAAGAACCCTCTGAGGACCTGATGAAAGCCCTGGACCATTTTTTCAGAAAAATGCACATTTTACACCCAAAACTTTGCATACAACTTTAAGGAGTTCACAGATACTCTGAAGCCATGGACACTTGGTCTCCTACATGTCCCAATTAAAAGTGGCCTAGGGCTTCCCTGGTGGCGCAGTGGGAGTCTGCCTGCCAATGCAGGGGACACGGGTTCGAGCCCTGGTCTGGGAGGATCCCACATGCCGCGGAGCAACTAGGCCCGTGAGCCACAACTGCTGAGCCTGCGCGTCTGGAGCCTGTGCTCCGCAACGGGAGAGGCCGCTACAGTGAGAGGCCCGCGCACCGCGATGAAGAGTGTCCCCTGCTCGCCACAGCTGGAGAAGGCCCTCGCACGGAAACGAAGACCCAACACAGCTAAAAATAAATAAATTTATAAAAAAAAAAAAAAAAAAAGTGGCCTAATAAGAAGCCCCTTCCATCTCTCCACCGAAAGATGTCACTCTTCAGCCTCAAACAGCCTCAAAAAGCCACCCCAAAAGATGCCAGTGTTTTTATTTTTTTCCTTTCTCCTCAACTACAAAGGGAAGAGTTTCCCAGGAAAATGAGTTTACTGTTTGTAAAGGAGCTTCCCCTGTAAACAGAGCAGACTCTGGTTCGGTGCTTCAAAAAATTAGGTTGAAACAAATGATAATATTTTCTACAATCACAATAAAAGCTGATCTGGAAATTAACTGTGTTGTGATTAAAACCTACAGTAGGGACCACAGATTAATATGGGCACAACCAGAATGAAGGATCCTGAAGTTTACTTTCCCAAAAGCCCCTTCTCTAACTTCTTTTCAATCTCTAGGTTTTCTCTTAGGTCTCCACCTTAAAGCTAGCTTTTGCATCATTAAGTAACTAAAGACTTATGCAGCATATCTTTTGAAACATGTACATAAAAGACATTGACACAGAGTCCTCAAAAATTTTTACCATTAATAGGTTCTGGATTCTGTAAAATAGGAAAAGCATAAGGAGAACATGTAGTTCTCTGTGTAGGACTGGGGTCTTGTTAAACCTATGGCTAGAAGTAAGTGGGGAAGTGTCTGCAAACACCCTGATTTGTACCTAAATGTCATATGTTTACTATCTTTTTTGGGGAAAGAGTCCATGGCTCTCATCAAATTCTTAAAGGAATCTTTAACTAAAATTTAAAATGTAATCATTTATAGGAGGAGTCTTGTCTCACAAGACCAAGACAAGCAAACAGGGTGACAGAGCCATGTGGTGTGGGCTTGGTGAGCATCTTCTTCAAACATAAAGCGATAGTCAACATTGTATATGAAGTATGAACACAGCATTGTCAGAGCACGTGTCCTGATTTTGGTGCCCTTCTTCACCACTCTACCAGAGGGTCCACTTTTCCAGAAACATGTTTTCCTTGGTATGAGAACAGAAGCATGTATTTTGGATCAGGAAGACTTTTATCAGTGACAATGCAGATTATACGTACCTCTCTGACTCCCAATGTACTTGTAAGTCAAGAATAATCATTCCTAATTCATCAGGTTATTGGGAGGCAGAAATGAAACAGCATATGTAAATCTCCTAGCACAGTGTCTGGCACAGAGTAGGCACTCAGAAATGTTTGTTTTTGTCCCTCTTGCTCACCACCACACTAAGATTTCCCCCATGACAGGAATGATGAGCTCACACTATCTACTGCTCAGCTAGGGCTGCACCTATCAGTCTGAAGGAAATCAGGTTTCCTTAGGAATTCCCACTTTCCAGTCTCCTCTTCATCATTATTGTAAAGGTAAGCAAGGACCTCAGGCACAGAACATGCCTGAGGCTAACAAAAAGTCACAAGGGATGAAAAGATCCCTCTCCTTGGAGTTGCCAGACCCTAATGGGGCAGACAGTACCAAAAACTAGTTAGCAGAAGCCACAGGGCATGGAATGCTAACAACATACATATAAGCACCAATATTCTACACACATGAAAACAAGTTGTGATAGAAAGGACAAAGCCATGTGGAGTTGATTTAGGAAACTGTCACGAAGAAAATAATTATTGAGCAATATTTTTAAAGTAGGGGAAGGGATATAATTTGAGACAAAGAAAGAGGAGGGGGAAAAGCTAAGAAAGAAGGCTAGAGTGCCATAGGGGCAGGCTTAGGAAGGAGGAGGACACGGAGCAGATTTGCGGGGCAGCAGGAGAAGCCATACTTGAGGGCCTGTGAAAAGATGACAGCAGTTATGTGTGGGGGAAGGCAGGCAGCTAATTGGTAGAGACCCTTGAAACCCATGATTAGGAGTTTTAATTTAATTCAAGAGGCAATTGGAGCTATTGTAGGCTTCTAAGAAGGGGAGTGATATGATCAAAACGATGCTTGAGGACAATGATTCTTGCCGCTGTGAGCAGGGTGGATTAGATGAAGGAGACTCTCAGGCCAGGAGGCTGATCTGAGGTTATTCCAGGAATGCAGGGTTACAGGCGCATGGCCTAGAGCAGGGCTCTGGGCGTGGGATGGAAGGAGCAGAACCGAAATATATTATGGAGGGTAAACATTCATTCATTCTTTTTAGAACCAGACACTGGGTTAGGTGCTGTGATAATATGGGGAACAGGCACAGAGGCTGGGATGGAGAGAGACAATTAGGCTATTATAATATGGTGAGATAAGTGCTGTGACCATTGAACCAGAGACATATAAGAGTGCATAGCAGGAGCGGCACTTAACAGAGTCATGGGGAGGGATACAGGTGGTCAGGGAAGCCTTCCCTGAGGAAGTAGAGTTTACCCTGGTAATTTAATGAAGGGTCGGAAATTGACTGACTGAAAAATCACCGGGGGAAATGTTCTAGGCAGGAAGCCTCAAGATGAAAGAGTAGGAGTGGAGCCATGAAGGAAAGGAAAGAATGGTTTCTAGAAAGACTCAAAGGAGCAAGAAGGGTGGGACCAGACCAGGAAGGGCCTTGAGTCTGCAATATGAACTGTGGACTTTATCCTTGGGGCAGTGAAAGGCCAGGAGAGAAACATGGTTCATTTTTTATCTTAGAAAAATCTCTCCGGCAATTGTGGGAGAAAAGGATTGGTGATGATTAGGATAGGAGACTTGCATAGTCTAGGCAGAGATGATTGGGAAATAGAGACGGAGACATGTAGATATTTAGGATAGAGAATTTATGAGATGAGAAAGAGATTGAGAGGAAGAGAGTATTAGCAGGATGTCATTAGCCCGGAGAGGGGAGGTCATTCTCTAGGGTCATACAGCCAACCTGTGGAAGCATCAATGTTAAAATCCAAGTCTCCCATTCTTTTTATGTTTTTTGTTTGTTTGTTTGTTTTTTGGCCACACCACAAGGCTTGTGGGATCTTAGTTCCCCCACCAGGGATCAAACCCTGGGCCCCCTGCAGTGGAAGTGTGGAGTCCTAACCACTGGACTGCCAGGGAATTCCCACCTGATTCTTTTTAAAATAAGTATCTTTCATATCTCTCCTCATCATGCTCATGTTTTCCTTTATATTGTCAAATATACCTGTATGATTTATAATAGATGTTTTAAGCTCTTTGTCTGCTAATTCCATTACCTCTGTCATTTCTGGATCTGTCTCTACTGGTTGATTTTTCTCCTTGGTGTGGGTCATATTTTCCTGCTTCTTTGTATGGCTGGTAATTTTTATCAGATGCCAGACACTGTGCATTTTACATTGTTGGACACTAGATTTTGTTGTATTCTTAAAGAGTTTGGGACTTTGTTCTGACATGCAGCTAAGTTATTTGAGTTTGATCCTGTCAATGCTTTCTTTTAAGCTTCTTTAGGGCAAATTTAGAGGAGGCTTTAGGACTTCTGCTTTCAGCCATGATGGAGTAACAGGGACTGGATTTACTCTCCCACCTGAAACAACAATAATGAACCAGATTAAATGTATGAAACATTGGTAATCAGGCAATGAAGGACAGTGATCCCTGAGAGATAGGAAACAAATGAGGTGAGTCCTATGATTGCCCCAGCTTTCTGCCTTGAAACGTTCCCAGGCCACAGCAAAGAAAAGTCGAACTCGTGTGGATCCTGTTGGACTCGTGAATCGAGGAGATGGAGCCAAGAGTCTGGGGAGATAAAGGCAGCTAAAGTTCACAGGACAGAGTGCCAGAGAAGAGAGAGCTGAACAGAGAAAGAACTCCAGAGATTTTCAGAAAATCACCTTCAAATATTCAAGAGTATTTATCAGCACAAGCATGTGGAAAAATGATCCAAGGCTGAAGAAAGAACAATCTAACAGGATCAGAGAGAATACTACCTGGCACTTGCTCAGGGCTAAGAATAATGTCTGTTCCCGCCAGCCAGCACAGAAAACCTCATAATTCATGGAGCATTGGTAGAGTCCTCAGAAGGTCTTGCCTCAATAATGGGGAATGGGGGCTTCCCTGGTGGCGCAGTGGTTGAGAATCCGCCTGCCAATGCAGGGGACACGGGTTCGGGCCCTGGTCTGGGAAGATCCCACATGCCACGGAGCAGCTGGGCCCGTGAGCCACAACTACTGAGCCTGCGCGTCTGGAGCCTGTGCTCCGCAACAAGAGAGGCCGCGATAGTGAGAGGCCCGCGCACCGCGATGAAGAGTGGCCCCCGCTTGCCACAACTAGAGAAAGCCCTCGCACAGAAACGAAGACCCAACACAGCCAAAAATAAATAAGTAAATAAATTTATTTTAAAAAAAAAAATAATAATAATAATAATGGGGAATGATTATTAGTCCTGAACTAAACACTGCTCTAGTTTACTCTAAAATATCATAAATGCGAGGCGCCAAAAGAGCAAATGATTTCTAAGTAACTTAACTGCATTTCAGAACAATGTTGAAGAATATTTATAAAAATTCAAAAATACCCATCATCCAACAAGGTAAAATTTACAGTGCCGGTCATCCAATCAAAGATTACCAGGTATGTAAAGAAACAAGAAAATATGCTCTATTATGATGAGAAAAAAAATCAATTAATTGAAACTAATCCAGAACTAGAGGAAATGTTAGAATTAACAGAAAATATTAAAACTGTATTTTCCATATGTTCAAAAAGTTACATAGAGACATGGAAGGTATTTTAAAAGACCCAAATCTAGAGATTAAACCTGAGATAAATTATACACTGGATGAGATTAGTAGCAGATTAGACATCACAAATTAGTGAGATTGAAGAAAATATTCAAAATGAAATATAGAGACAAAAAAGAAATTTAAAAAATGAACAGAGCATCAGTGATCTGTGGCACAACTTCAAGCAGACTAATATGCACATAATTAAAGCCTCCAAAGAAAGGGAATGGGTACAGAAAAATATTTGGAGAAATAATTTCCAAAATTTGATGAAAACTACAAGCTCACAAATCCAAGGAGCTCTAAAAACAAAACAAAAACAAAAAACCCAAGCATGAGAAACATAAAGAAAACTACTCCAAGGCATATCATAATCAAATTGCTGAAAATCAGTGATAAAGAGAAAATCATAGAAGCAGGAGAGGAAAAAAAATATACATTGTATACAAAGGAACAATTAAAATGACAGCAGATTTTTCATTGGCAGTTAAACAATGGAACAACAATTTAAAGTACTGAAAAAAAAACCCAAAAAACTGTCAGCCTAGAATTCTACATGCAGCAAAAATATCTTTGAGCAAACCACAAAAAAAGTGTTTTCAGACAGACAAAAGCTGGAAAATTCATTACCAGCAGAACTGCACTACATAGGACTCATTATTGTAGAGTTAATTTAGCCCCTCTACAAGAGCAAGCACTCTATCTGAGGTCTCTATTCTGACTGGATGAAATACAACTACTCCTAGCCCTGTGTGGGCTTTGAGCATTGATCATCCCTACCGTTTTTGCAAGGCCGCAATTCCCAGGCCTTGGGGGGTTTCCTCTTATACATGTTCAGATCAGTACTCAGCCAAAGACTCAAAGGGGCTCCCCTGGAGCTCTCTGGAGCTCTCTTTCTGTTTACCTCCCTCCACTCTGGTACTGTACGCCACAAATTCCCCAAACTCTGATCTCTGTCTTTCAACTTGGCAAGATTATCAGGTTGTTTAGATTCCTTTTTCTTGCATCCAGACAATGAGCTAGAGTGCTGATAAGGCATTCCTTGTTTTGTTCCCTTTTCTCAGGGACTACAATTCATAACCCATTGTCCAAAGTCAGGAAACTGTTTCAAATATCTTGTCTGGTTTTCCAGTTGTTTATGGTAAAAGGAAATTCCTGTAGTATTTAATCCTTCATAGACTGAAACAAAAATCTTTCAGGTTAATTTTAACTCTTCCAATTGTCACTGTGCTCACTGTCTTTGGGATTCAAACTCCGCCAAGTAAAATGCAACTCCAGTCCAGATTATAGGGGAAATTTGGGGTGGGTGGGGGGAATGTTTACCTAGAGGGGGACCTGAATGAATGAGGGGCAGAAAGAAAGCAGAGAAAGAAGTCTGGATGATGTCCGGGTCTCTGACTTGGGTGTTGAGGGAGCAGGGGGTGGTGCTATTAAAATAGCATGAGTAGAATCTGGGCATGTTGACATTGAAGTTTTGATAGACGATAACTTAAATCTTGCGAAAAGAGATCTGGGCTGGGCTGGAAAAACAGTTTCCAGTGTTATCATTGTACAGGTGGCCGTTCAAGCTTGGGAATAAATGTAATTAGGAAGAGAAATATAAAGGAATATAAAGGAAAAGAAAAGTAGGTCAAGGGCAGAATCTTGAGTAATGACATATTGGAGGATAACAGATAAAGAGAGAGGTGTACAAAAAAGAGACTGAGAAAGAGCTTTGGGAGAATTGGAAGAAAACCTGGAAGAGAAAAGAATGATCAGCTCTGTGTATGAAACAAAGATAGTACTGAAAATTGACCATTTGCCTTGGCAGTTATGAGTTCAGTGGTCTTTGCAAGAGCAAAGTCAGTTAGGTGGTCTTGAATGAAGCCAGGCCAGAACAGGTTTAGGAGTGAAAAGACAGAGAGCAAGTAAAGACAATGAATGGAGGGGACTCAGAAAATTGGATGAGAAGGGAAGGAGGGCGATACATTCACAGCTGGAGGAGATCAAGGACCTCAGTAGGATACATTTTTTTTCTTTTTTCTTTTTTTTTATATAATTTTTTTTTAAAGTTTTCTTTTTTTTTTAAATTAATTAATTTATTTATTTTTGGTTGTGTTGGGTCTTCGTTTCTGTGCGAGGGCTTTCTCTAGTTGCGGCAAGTGGGGGCCACTCTTCATCGCGGTGCGCGGGCCTCTCACTATCGCGGCCTCTCTTGTTGCGGAGCACAGGCTCCAGACGCGCAGGCTCAGTAGTTGTGGCACACGGGCCTAGTTGCTCTGCGACATGTGGGATCTTCCCAGACCGGGGCACGAACCCGTGTCCCCTGCATTAGCAGGCAGATTCTCAACCACTGCGCCACCAGGGAAGCCCCTCTTTTTTCTTTTTAACTAAAGAACACTGGAGTTGTTCGTGGCATGGGGGCTAAGACCCAGTAGAAAGGAGAAGTTTGGAATTGGAGAGAGAGAAGATGCATGATGGAGGAAGTCCCACTGGAGCGCATAGGAGGACAGAATCAAGCACTCCAGGAACCCTGTGATGACTGCTTTCTGTACAGTAAAACAACAATTTGTAAGGAAAGTAATTATGGACATTCTCTCTTTCCTCCTCTTCCTTCCCCTTTGTGCAGCCCCCTTCCTGCTCTCCAAAAAATATGCATGATTTATATACTCTGTAAATTTGGATTGTCATATATCAGGTTTCTTTAAGGCGGAATGGCTTCTATATTAGAGTGCAGGACCCAACACTCCCATTGTGTCCCGCTGAGATTGTTGGCTAGAGCATGGGCTAGACATCCAATTATCTGTTGTGAGTCAAGCAGTGTTTTGGGACCTATTCAAATGTAATATATCCTGCCAGGGAAAGTCTCATGGGCTCAGTCATTCAGTGACTATTCATTGGGCATTGGACACCACTGGGGTAAAGGGAGGTCCCTGCCCTTGAGAAGTCTACTATCCAGTTGTGGAGGAGACAGGTACACAAAAGACACTAAACTGGCGATGCTAACCATGTGTGCTGAGCGTGTACAGTGTGGACATGCTGGAGAGAAGGTGATCAACAGTTTGGGTGGGTTGTGAAAGGCTTCTCAGAGAGGCAGGGCTTGAGCTGGTCCCTGGAGAAGGGCTTTCTGGGCTGGAACGTCACATGAGCAAGTGCACAGAGGTTGTATTGTGTTGCATGTTGAATGTGGTACATGTAAAGGGCAATCACACATACTGTCTGACCATGGCTGTGGGTCCAAAAGTGGGAAGAAGTAATGCTGGAAAGGTGGTTGGAACATTTCTCAAGATAGGGGCAGAAGGCAAGGCTGACACCAATTATCAGAAGCACCTGTACTCCTAACTGACACCAATAATTAAAAACAATGTGTTGGATAAGCACTATTCAGCGCCTATTGGAAAGAAATTGCTAAATGATGTTTTACAAAGTTATCTCAATTTGCCCACAAAGGCACGAATTGGGCTTTAAGCAAAGTGAAATCCTTTAAAAATGGGCGCTTCGGAGATTTCCTTTTTGCGTCAAACTGCTGCTAGGGAATGAAGAAATTTGGGAGAATAATGGACATGCTCTATGTCTTGATTGTGGTGGTATTTATATGGGTGCAAATATTTGTCAAAACCCATCGAATTGCACACTTAAAATGGGTGTGTTTTATTGGATGCAAAGTATACCTCTCAAAAAAGTTTACTTTTAAAAAGCAATTTGCACAATAAAAAATGAGAGTGAATCCAAAATAAACAAACAAATAAACAAATAAATAACTGCCCCTGGAATTCCTTTCTTTCAGCTGAGCAATACCATTTTGGAAATAGTTTAGGACTTCTTGAGAGTAAGCAAGAAAATAAAGAGATTCTGAGTTACTAAGATGAGTGAAAACAAAAATTTCCAATGAACTATTATGATTATTAACCAGCCAGCATGGGTTTACGTAATTAACGATCCCAGAGGTTTTATGACTTTCATTTTCTTTTGCCTTTAAACATGTTCTTCAATAAGCCAATCATGGGGATGCACTGCAGGTGGTGAGAGGCATAAATTGCTAGGTGTAATTATCTCCCTTAGACATTGCATTAGGGCACAGATACACTTAAACTGGCATTTTAGAATCTCTCTTTTCCAGCCTATAGTGTATGTGCTTGCTGCATTATTTGAGAATATCCAATTCTACTATAGAAGAAAGAAAAACACGTAAGGTGGATAAAACTCATAAGAAGGATTCAGCATAGATAGAAAGTAAATGAGTAGTTTATGAGAAATAAAACTCGGGATCTGGTAAGTATACATGAGTGAGCAAATAGCCTATGAAACATAGAATTCATAACATGTGCTAGGTATTAGGTAGTAATTGGTAACTTGTAAAATATGTTATATGTTAAAAAAGATCAACAAGAGTGTTACTCATAGACAAAAAGGGATAGAAAGACATGTCATACGTTATGGATTATGCTACCTCTAGGCTGGTAGTTATGTCATCCCTAAATCAGTAACCTTTCAGTGATCTCAGTATCATCCTTTATGGCCCCATGTGTGCGCTGCCCCAGAAATGCAGATGAAACTCATAGCTTTAGTAAACTAATTGGCACGCTTTGACTCTGTGTGGGTGTACTTGCCCTGTGTCTTTCCAATAAAGCAAGCATGGGGTAGCTCTAGGTGCGTTCTTTCTACTGAACCCCCCTACCTGGTCCAAACTCAACTCTGGTCCTTCTAACTACAACACAAGCAGAGAGAGAAGACTGATCTTCCTTCCATGCTGCTTGCCCTCATCCTAAGGATGTTAACCCCCCTATCTATGTCCCCCCGTTTCCCATTCTGCGTTTTAAATAGATTCAATAAATAATGTTATTCGAGAAATTTAATTTGGTCCATGAGCCTTTCTATTCCATGACCTCTAAGAAAGTTTTGCTGGGAGTGAAATTGGAGGCTGTCATTCCTTACAACACAGCCCGATTTGGTGGATAGTTAAAGCAGTCTTAAATTCATTTGATATTTTTAAACATATTTAAGATGCAAATAAAATTTTATTCCTGAGTTTCCAAGCTAAGTCAGTGTTTGTCCAATCAAGTCCTTTTGTCACATGCCCTGCCAGGTAGCATGAGTGCTTATGTGGTTACAGAGGGGGGGGGATAAAACAAAACATTTTTCTGCACAGAAAGGAGAGGAGGAAGAGGGAGTCAGAGGAAGAGGCACATCCCTCCATGACTCTCATTCATTCACTGATTCAATAAACACTTAATGAAGCTCCACTATGTTCCACTTATTGTGGAAGGGCAAGAGTGATAAAGAAGACAGAGTCCCACCCTCAGGGAGCACACTTTCTCCAGGAGGCCCCAAAAGCCTGAAACATGAACAAATAAGTGAGCTTTGTGCAGGAGAGGCATTTGTAAAAGTCTAAGGAAAGAGAGGTGGTTGTGGATGAACCTGCTCAGGTGTGTGTGTGTGTGTGTGTGTGTGTGTAAAAGAAAGCAGACCTCACAGAGGATGTTTCAGTTCAGAAGTCTTGAAGGAGGAAGAGGAGTTTGCTTGGTGAACAAATGACCACATTTTGGCACACAGTAGGAGGGATTATTATGAGCAAAGACCCAGGCATGTGAAAGAATGTGAGTGTGGGACATGGAGGAGATGGGTGTGAACAGAGCATAGAATATAGAAAGCGAGAGGGAGCTGACAGCACTGGAAGGTGAGCCAAATAGAAGACTGCGATGAAAAGTCCATAGGCCTCTCTCTCTCTCTCTCTTCCCCCTGCCCCCTTACATCCCTTCTAATAGCAAGTCCTCCTGTTGGCTCTACCTCTACAAGACAGCGAGTCCAGCCACTTTTCACCACCTGTGTGACCCACCAGGCCCAGGTGACTGTCACCTGTGTTGGACTGTGGCAATAGCCTCTGAACAGGTCCCCCTACTTCTGTCCTTATGCAGCCCTCCCAGCATTCTATGCAACATAGGATAGCCAGAGTCATCTTTTCAAAGCTGAGGTTACATCAAAACTCTCCTCTGCTGAGAATCATTCAAAGCTCCTCATCTCACTCAGAGTAAAATCCAAAGTCCTTACAATGCCCCCCAAATCCAGCGTGATCTCTCCTGACCTCTGCCTCCGATTCCAAGCACACTGGTGAGCTCCTCTCCACCGCAGTGCCTTCCTTCCTCTGTGTTCCCTCTACCTGGGGAGCTTTCCTCGCCCCGGTTTCCACTTGGTTCACTCCCTCACTTCCCCTAGTCCCTAGTCAATGGCTTTCGCCCAGAAGCCTTTCCTGACCAAGCCAGGGTAGCGCTGGCCTTCCCTTAGCTCGCTCCAGATCCCCCTCACTTGTTTTCTTTTCCCCGTAGTACTTATCACCATCTGACATACTATATACTTACTTATGTATTGTTTGTTTCCCCCACAGATATCAGTTCCACAAGTGCAGGATTTTGGAGTGTTTTGTTCACTGCTGAATTCCCAGCTCCCAACACAATGCAAGGCACACAGCTCATGCTCTGTAAATATCTGGGGAATGACTGAATGAATGAATGAATAAATAAATGAATGAATGAAGAACTGTGGAAGGATTTTAAGCAGAGGAGTCTCGTGACCATATCTGTGTCTTAGAAAGATCCCTCTCAAGGAGGCTGAGACTTAAGCCAGGAGATGGACAAGAGGTATTAAAGGTCCTGCCACAGAGGACTAGATTCTAGACATAGCTATTAACAAACAGAGGTCAAATGTGTGTTTACAGACTGACTGAGATTAGAACTACAATAAAGAGTAACTTCAATGTGACCTAGCAGATATTTAGTAAGTATTAACTATAGGCAAGGGATCTTGGGAGGGAGAATGAGGGCATAGATAGGACAGATTCTGTCTCAAGGGGGTTACAATCAGGTGAGTCATGGGCACAAGAGAGGTTTGGTGAAAATGCGGGGAGAGTGGAAGAGGGAAATATTTGATTTTCATGAGTGGGGGAAGTTAGAGAAGATGTCGTGGAAGAGGAAGTCTTTAAGCTGGGTCTCAAAAATTGGGTAGAATTTTGAAGGCAAAGACTGGAAAGGGCAGTGAGATGAAAGATTTTCAATTTCACCATCTCTACCATCAGTTACACAACTTTTGATGGAGTTGCTAATGACTTGAGAAATAGTTCTTTCTATATCGTAAAATAAAATTTTTAAAAAGAGAGTGTGGGACACAGAAAAGCAGAAAGGAAGAGTCAGGATAATTCACTACCTGGATAATTTGGAGAACAAGTGAATCATGCCAATAAGATTTTAAGAAAACAGGGACAAAATCACTTCCTTGTTCAGATGTGTCACAAAGGGAACAACAACAAAAATCATCCAAGCGAGTAACTGTGCTGACTCCTGGACTTCGACCTGGGATTTGAAGATCCTGGATAAGCAGGATTCCTACATAAAGGCTGGCAGTCATGCTGGCTTGCAGAGCTTGCCTACATTTTTACTAAAACTGTCAGATTAAGCAATGCCTGGCTGCAGTATATTATTAATACAAATTCTTAACTGTCAATTAGTTAACTCGCTAGTAAAAAGAACCTGGTTTATAAGATTGCTGCTAATGAATATAATGCTTTGTTCTCAGGCAAAACATCTGCTTTGGATATGTAATTAGAGGAAAGGCCCCCTCCCACCCTCCCCATAGGGAGAACATGTGCAGATTTATTCAAAGGAGCTTATTATATCTGTGAGGGGTCAAAGTCTGTGGATCTGTGGCTTATGGTATTATGACAGATTACAAAATCACTCCATTATGCTAGTCAGTCTGTTTCCAAGCACCTAGCGGGGAGCTAGCCGGCACTGGATGCTCTGAAACAAGATTCCCATTGGTTTACTTCCTAAGGTCTTATGATAGGTCAGCTGTTGTTGACATCACCCGACAGCTCACATGTCAGAGCCTTTCTGTCTGACTTCTGCCTCTGTTACTGCCAAGCTCTCCTCTGAGAGCCGGCCTGTGCCTCAGGCCACAACCAGCCCCTAAGAAGAGCTTAAGTGGATTTGAAATCCACGGGTAGCCCCATCATTTGCGCTAACGAAAAGGAAAAGGAAGCAGAACACTTAAACCCCATGTGTCCTTTGTTTCTGACTCTTCCTCTCTCCTACCCTTCCCCCATTCCCCCCTCTTTTTATTTTCTATTATTTCCCTAGTTCCTCATCCCACTCTTTCTCCCATAGGCATATGCCTTCTTATGAAACATATTTAGAGAGGAGAGCAGCTAGTTCCAAAAGCCTTTGTTTCGAAGTCAATTGTCAACATGTACCTACAAAACCATTTCAAACTCAAGAGGTTGAAAGATATTTGATATTTGCCTGATACTCCAAAGAAGTGGTTTGAAGGAAAGTCAATGTTATTTCCTCAGCAGAGTAATAATTACTTTAAAGGGTTTTCTCCCTCATAGTCTACTTTTCCAGCAGTGCCTTGCCATGGGCTGGATAGTGTGTACAGGAAGGGAGGGGGTGATTGTCTTCATTCCTGCCAACTACGCCCTCCCTGCCTAGTTTCTGCAATTGTCCAAACAACCCAGAATTTACAAAGGTGAAATTGACTGGGGGATGTGACATGTCAAATCATAATATTTATAAGCCTTAATGAGCTGGAATAAAACCGCAATTTTCAAGTAGTAACATCTGAAAGAAAAAAATAAAAACCATATCCGCAGGGGCTAGGAGGAATGGAACTGCTTCCCTGAGATGGAGGAAGAGTTTGGCTCCAGTGGGAAACCAGCACTCACTGTTGCCATTCGTTGGGGAAGTCACACCCCTTGGAAGACACAGCTGCTTTTCATCAATGAATACTATTTAGGTGACCATTAGGAACTGAAAATACCTATGCTAAGGCAAGAGATGAGAGAAACCTGAACGGACCTAGGGGATAAATGGTGCACCCAGAAGGGCTCTGCAGTTACCAAAGTGGGAACAGAAGCTGAGCCGATTAAGGGTCTTGTATCAGTCACATCTGTAATTGATAGTTCAGTGTTATTTTTGCCCCGTGTCTTCTAGGTATCCTTAGAGCTCCTGCAGCCTTATTCAATGGTTCCATTAGCGCAGTGTGCCATTGGACTGCACCCTCTTGGTAAGGAAGACTGCCTGGATCTACAGGGTTTTTACCTGGTGTGTATAAGATGTTCTCTAACACATATAGAAAAGGGAACTTAGGAAGAGACCCACTGTAGGTGAAAAATGGAGGAACTGGGTCCTGGAATATTTGAAACAAGAGCCTGTGGTATAGTGCAAGGAACATGGGCTCTGGCACTAGAAACACTGACATCTGATTCATGGCTTTCACTTACTAGTTGTGTAACCTCGAACCAGTTACTGAATTTTCCTGAGTCTCGGTCTCATCATATGTAAAAATGAGTTCAATATAATCGGAACTACCTTGGGAGAAAAACAATGTAAAAAATGCCCAGGGTAGGGTCTAGCACATAACAGGAGCTCAGTAATGGGTAGTATTTTTTTTTTCAAAAAATCATTATTTGTTTTGAAACACTGGGCACTTTTGTGGAGTCCAAAGGATCCTAGGCTTTGAAAGGTGAAGGATTCAGGAACCATTTCAAAATCTCATATTGTAGAGCAACACTCCTGAGACTGCTTCAGGTACGAATGAAAATCCTGTGGTCTGGGCAATTTACAAAAGATAAAGCCCCTTGTGTCTTTACCCCCTTAGAGTACAAGATCTCTCAGGAAAGGGATGGAGGCTTTCTCATCTCTGTGTCTCTAGAACCTCCCAGTACTGCTTGGATATTCTCTTATTGAGGAATTCAGACTGATATGTGATGGGAAACATTACAAGGGACTGTTAGAATGCAGCCTAGTTTTAGGAAAATTCCAATTAGAAGAAATTGCCTTGGGGTGGGGGGGTGGGACAAATTGGCAGATTGGGATTGACATATACACACTACTGTGTATAAATAGATAACTAATGAGAACCTACTGTATAGCCCAGGGAACTCTACTCAGTGATCTGTGGTGACCTAAATGGGAAGGAAATCCAAAAAAGAAGGGATATATGTATACATAGAGCTGATTCACTTTGCTGTATGGCAGAAACTAACACAACATTGTAAAGCAACTATACTCCAATAAAAATTAATAAAATAAATAAATGAAGTTGGATAGAAGAATGCTAAAAAAAAAAAAAAAGAAAGAAATTGCCTTGGGCTGATGAGTCTGTGTTTCCCTGTCCACAGCGATATTCTTGGAGACTTCATTCCTGGCAGGCAATTCTGAATCCAGTTGACATCATAATTGCACAGCTCATTGCTATTTGAACAATAATCTACTATCCTCCAGCTTGTTTTATTTGTTACTTCGTATATTCAACAAATACTTATCGAGCATCTACACTGTGCCTGGTAGAGACGCTGGGGCTATGTACGGTGAACAAGACAAGAAAATTCTTACAGAACTTACCTTCTGGGGGGAGGGGAGAGGCACAGACAAATGGTAAAAAATTAACTCAATTTCAGATTATGGCAGGTCTATGAAGGAAACAAATAGGATCATGGCCTGGAGACTGAGTGGATAGAGGTGGTGACTGCTTCAGGTAAAGTGCCTCAGAAAGGCTTCCCTTGGGATGAGGAGCCAGTCCTAGGAAGGAAAAGCGTTCTAGGTCAAGGTATCAGGTGAGGACAGGGGCAGGGCCTGGAAGTGTGGAACAGCAGCTGGAATTTGAGGGACACAATGGAAAACAGCTGGGCTGGAGCATGGTGAACAAGGGGAGAGCGGTCAGCAATGAGCCTGGGCGAAGCAGGTGGGGTCAGTTCATGAGGACAATGCAGGCTAAACAAAGTGAGGGGTTTGCATTGACCGCATGATTCTCTCACAGACTGTTTGGAGGATGCTTTCCATTTGTGTACACTGGCTCTTCTGCAGGCTACCAAGAGGGCAGTCTGGATCTCTATAAACCCCAGTATACTATAAGCATTATTAAGTCAGTCTTTGTCTACCCCATGAGCCACAGGTCCTAATGAACTGGGAGCAGCCCTCCCTAGGAATATTTTTATTAAAGATAATCTATTTGATATTTTATTTTTGTTTCAACTTTAATTTTTAATGGTGCACCTGAATAAAGAGACATTGAACGGGTACCTTTCAAACATCGGGGAAGTAGTCAACAAAATCCATGAAAAGAAAGTAAAGAAACAAGTAAGGCATGTGAGAGAGTTCTAAGCCTCTTGCATTAGTCTAGGGCTAAGAGTCCCCGTGGCTCAATAGAGTATGATTAGAAGGACATTATCAGAGTTTTGAACTTAAGAACTACTGGGCAGCTAACTAGTGAACTGGAGAAACAAATCAGAGCTCTAATGATAAACTTCTACTCAAAGTATTTTTATTTTCTAATTTAATCAGGATTTCTCTTTTGTTTTGTGACCTGAGTTTAACTCTTTAACTCAGGAAATTAATATTTTGAAAGCACAAATTCATGTTATATTATTCTTTTTCAAATAAAAGAAAAATAAACTTTTTTTTTTCCTGCCAGTACTGGAGCCTTCTTTCTTCTTACTATTCTCTTAGAGAAAGAAGCAAGGCAGCAGTACATAATGGGACAAATTAGGGGTCATCAATGAAAAACTGGTCTCCAACTGCTGTGGGCAAATCATTTCAAGTCTCTGAGCCTAGGTTTTCGCCTCAGGGGATGTTAAGCCAGATACTAGAGAGTCTACTGAGTCCCTTCCAGCTCTAAGAGCTGTGATTTTAGAAAGCAGGGAGATGTTTCTGAGGAAGGATGAAGAAAATATAATGAAAGATGAGGGAGGCAAGAAGAGACAGAATATGAGAAAAACAAAGTGAAGGTGGCTTTCCCTCCTTACCTGACAAATTGACCCTCAAGTCCAAAAGATTAAAAGGAATCTCTACTCTGCCTGGGCTTCTTCCCAACAACCTTAATTCAAAGGTATCCTGGTTGCTTAAATTATCCAGAATCGCCTCTTAAGCCCTTTGCAGTGCGCTTCATCAAGGATTTCGACATGACGAAAAAGCCCTGAAGATTCTTTGATAGGTGAAGCTTAGAAAAGTTTCTTGGTTCTAAATCAAGTCTTATATTTTACTGTCTAAACTGATTAGGATTCATTTCAGGTCAGGTTATCCTTCGAAATATATCTGTGGGTTTTTGTTGTTGTTTGTTTGTCTGTTTGTTTGTTTTTAGTGTCCAGAGGCCAGACCTAGGGAAAGAATATTCTCGTTGAGTATACTAAGTAGAATTCCCAACTTCCTGTCTCCAGCAGTGACTTAGAAAATAGTGTCACTCAGATTCACTCATCTATTCGATACACCAGGCCCTGAGCTTGTGTGAGAGGAGGCAGGTGAGTAAACAGCAATTACAGCTCATGGCCAGGGGGTGGTACAGGTGCTGAGGGGCTCATAGGAGGGCATTGCCAATGAGCTATGAGGGAGGCTTGGGCTAGGATGGTGCAGGGGAAAGGGAGAGAAGTAGATAGACTTGAGATACGTTGGAGGAAAAACTGACAAGAAGTGGCGATGGACTGCACGAGGAATACAGGAAAAGGGTGTGATTTTAATTTAAGCAACTGTGTGGGCATTGGTACTCATTTACCAAGATGGGAAATCATCTCAGTTTTGGGCATGTTATCTGATAAACTATAACTCCTAAATTAAGCTATAACTCCTCCAAGGAGTATATGATTTTAAAAAAGAAAGCTCTCAAGAATCAAAAAGGGTGGGGACTTCCCAGGTGGCACAGTGGTTAAGAATCCGCTTGCCAGTGCGGGGGACATGGGTTCGAGCCCTGGTCTGGGAAAATCTCACATGCCGCGGAGCAACTAAGCCCGTTGCACCACAACTACTGAGTCTGCACTCTAGAGCCAGCAGGCCACAACTACTGTAGCCTACGCACCTAGAGCCCGTGCCCCGAAACAAAGAGAAGCCATCGCAATGAGAAGCCTGCGCACCGCAACGAAGAGTAGCCCCGTCTCTCTGCAACTAGAGAAAGCCCGCGTGCAGCAACAAAGACCCAATGAAGCCAAAAATAAATAAATAAGTTTATAGAAAACAAACAAACAATCAAAAAGTGTGAAGCTAGAGTGGTAGATGGGTGGGCAGTTGCATTGACTGCTGTTTGTTTTTTGTTTGGGGGATGTTTTTGTTTTTTAATTTAGATATAATTGACATATTACATTAGTTTTTTAGGTGTATGACATAATGATCCAATATTTATATATATTGCAAAATGATCCCCACAATAAGTCTAGTTAACATCACCATCACCATACATAGTTAAAAATTTTTTTCTTGTGATGAGCACTTTTGAGATCTACTTTCTTAGCAAGTGTCAAATATGCAATACAGTATTATTATCTATAGTCACTGTGCTGTACATTACATCCCAGGACTTATTCATGGGCTGTCATTTTTTAATCAAGGATTACCTGCTCTGCCTATGGGTAAGGGTACTTGGGGCATAATGACCATATTTTATGGAGGTGAGCACTTCCTCCTCTACCTCCTCTAGTCTAGACACACACCCTCCTTTAAAACAAAAAAAAAGATTTTGTTCTGGTGCTAGGAACCTGAGGTTTGGTGGAGAATCTTCCCTGAGTTGCTCCTGACTATATCTTGACCTAAAAGCCTGTATAAAATCTGTCTCAAGAGGGAAGAGATATGGGAACATATGTATATGTATAACTGATTCACTTTGTTATAAAGCAGAGACTAACACACCATTGTAAAGCAATTATACTCCAATAAAGATGTTAAAAAAAAAAAAAAAAGAATAGATTCTAAGACCAAAAAAAAAAAAATCTGTCTCACCCAAAATGGCTTGTGGAAGTGACCACCATTCCTCCCCCCAAAGCAGCACCTCACCTCCAGTGCCTAAGCCCACCACCCTTGAGGGAGGGAACAGCTGAAGCTTCCAAAAAGCTGCCAGTCTCTGTGTCTGGAAAAGGAGAAGTTGGGATAGTAGAATTTCATATTCACAGAGAGCAAGGAAGAGAAAGAGACCATTGTCTGCCTGAAGCCAGGTTTTCTGATCCAATTCCCAGAAACCTCACTCTTCTCCAAATATCCAAGCCCAGCAGCTCCTTCCAAACCCATCCTGAGGAGCACCTTTAAAAAAATCACAATCATCAGTTCAAAAGAATTTGTACCTAAAAATGTTCTTCATAAAAAATTTTTGTCTTTACATATGTGAACACCTACCATTCACTTAGCATTTAAAAGTTTTGAGTTACAGCACCAGTCCTGAAGAAGCTTTTAACTGGTCTCTACTTATTTTACTGAAATTAGAATATGCAGCCACCAAGTAAACTTGGTTACCCTTATATTATCCATAAGATCGGTTAATCTAGAGGGAAATCATCATGCGTTTATAGCCAACTTTGCTTTTCATATAAAATTAAAACAGCCAAAGAAACAAAAACCACTTTATTGAAAAGGATATACAATTTTAAATTTTAAATAAAATATAATTGCCTATTATGACTAAATTCCAGTCTCTCTGCTCTTTAATAGTTAGTAATCCCTGGTTTTCTTACCTAGGACCTGCCTGGTTCCTGACACTGGCATTCTCATTAGATCAAGAACTCTGTGAGCTCAGGCCCATGTCTGTCTGGGTCACTGCAGGAGCCCCAGGGCCTGGCACACTGCCTGCCTCGCCTTAGGGGGCCAGAAATACCCCTTCAATGACTGAGTGAGTGGACACAATCCAGCACCAGGGCTTTAGAATAAGCTGAATCTGGTTGGATTATTTCTGGAGTGTCTGGAAGGAGATAGATAGAATTTAAGGGGTAAATGTGAATCAGAGCAGAGGAAGGGAGCCAAGACCAGAGGATTATCAAATGTGTTTTGGTTTTTGTCTCCCCAAGCCCTCCCTAGGGGATTTTTATGAGGCCAAAAATAAGAGATAAGGGGGAAGTTCAGGCAGAGGACGTCAGGAACTTCTCAGGAACTCAGGTGTGAATAGGGCAAAGAACAAAGCAAGGGTCTTGGATGTCATTCTTGCTGGTGCTTGGGCATGTGACATAAAGGCCAGTTCTCCTACTTAAAGATTAGATTTGGTTCATTGAAATCAGACTCTTCCTGGGATGGCTTAAAAATTTCAAAACAATTTGACAACAAAAATCTTTACAGTGAGTTATACTGTAGTTAGGGGAACTTCAGTTCAAGGCCACATTCCCCAAAGTATATTTTTTGTTTTTTCTTAATAATTTCAATGGGGAATTATAGGGTTTTGTGGAGGGAAAAACAATGGTGAGTAAAACAAATGTTAAGCAGATTACTTTCTTGCAGTAATTCTCAGAGCCTTTAATATGTTAATGTACATTATGAGTCTCAGAGAGAGAGAGAGAAAGAGAGAGAGAGAGAGAGAGAGTAGCATCTCTGAAGACTACAATTCTGCAGAGCCTTTTTTGGGGAGAAAATATTGACTTAGTGAGTAATTCCACCTTCCTCTTAAGCACTCTTTGCTAAAAGAAATTCCCCATCTATGTCAACACTTTTCAGACAGCTTCATTTTCTTTTTTTGTGGCATGGCAAAAGCCCAAATGAAAATGTAAAGACCAGAAGTATATATTTTTTCAGTAAGAAAGAAATATTCTTTTCTCCTAAATTTTATTTTTTTGCCTATTGAAGCCAGAACTGGTATTATTAATTTATATAAATATAATAGCCGTTTAGTGATCATGACAAACAGAAAAATATGACAAAACTGCTTTGTGAAAGAACACAAAGTTAGAAAAATGATTTACCAAAATATAACTTTAAAAAATACTTTAAAAATAAAACTTAACCATAAAAACAGAGATATAATGTGGTTTTATTACCATGTATTTGAAAAGTAGAATGACTCATTATTTCTGTAATTCCTAAGGGTACCATTTTATAATTTGCCCAAGGATTTGATTTGATTTTCTAGTGGCCCCAAAGGTGGCAACATCTGCTTATAAAAGGCTTGATTTGGACTGTGTGGGCTGCTTAAGTTTTTTCAGACTTTTTCTCATTAAAACAAGATTGTACGGTAGACTGGCAGTGTCACTTTCTCACTCATGCTTCCCAGAGGCTTAAGTGGTCAGAATTTACCTTTTCCTTTTCTTTGTAATACCAATTTTGTTTCATAGTTAATGGGTGTAAAATATCCTCTGAGGAGAAGCTTCGGAGTTTAGAATTTTTCCTTTTTCAGAAATCAAAAGACAATAGATTATCAATTTATTTATCCTTCATTTCCCACAAAATATTTTCTCACAGATTCCCTGCACCTCTCTTACTTCCTTTTAAAAAAAATTCATGAATAATATGAAGTAAACACAACTGATAGTGGTACGGGCCTTGGCCCATCATTGCTTACCATTTAAGAGGTGTCTACTGCAGTTGGAAACTAATTTTTGGTTCCTGTGGATATAATATCCATGGATTTTCCAAAAATAAATGACTAGACCGGGCCCAAGTAAAAAATAAGTCTTAATCATTGAAGCAGTTTTTTGTCTGACCATCATCCACTCATTTCTTTACCCTGACAGCTGCCTCTCCTCCTGTGGCATGAAGGAATACAGCACTAAAGGCTGAGACTGTCCTAAAGGATGGCTGGAGAGGCTACATGGAGGAAAAGAGAACCCTGGGATTGCAGGACTGAACTGCCTATGCTGCCCTGAAGATTCGCTGCAGCAGGGTTATCCTTGCAAAGCAGGGGAAGAAAGGGAGTGGATCCTGAGCTCTGAGAGCTGCTCTCAGTCCTGTGGGATTTTTCCCTCAAAGAATTGCCCAAAGAGTCTGTTTTCTAGAAAAGTCTGAATGATGGCTGATTACGGAGCTGTTGTAGCTCAGAGATGGACGGTGCTGGCTGTAATTCCTCTGCTTGCCTTCCTGACCCATTCTCCATCCTTCCCAGCCCTGCTCTGTGCCCAAGGAGACTGACCCCTTCTGATGAGAGGGCCAGAGGAGAGAGGGGTCAGGTTTTATTCTTTGCCCTCCCTCCTTAGTAGCTGCGTCTCTGTTGATAGCTGTGATGTTCCACACCTATGGCTCCCCTCAGGGAGCTCCAGCTCTTGCCAGGCTCCAAGACCAATTTTTCTTCCCCTTCAGCCCTAGGGGAATTAATGGCTTCCTGCTGGTGCCAGACTCTGGGTGCCTCAAAATCCTTCGTTCATTTCCTTAACCCCGCCCACACCTCTGGAGGCAGTCCCTTTATTACAGTCTCCCCATTGCACTGTCTTACCTGTTGGGATAAATTCTGTTTCCTGTGGGGAACCTGACTGTTACACCAACTGACACTCATTTTAACATGAAATTGTTAAAAGAGATCTCGATTTTGTAGAATATATTTCCTCACAACTTCAGTCAGAGTATTGCTTAGGAGTGTGGGTGTTGGGGTCATGCAGATCTGTTCTTACTAACTGTGTGATTCTAGGTATGCTTAATCTTTCTCTCCAAGTGTCAGTTAAGTATCTCTAGGTATCTCATCCAGAAAATGGAGCTAAAAACAGTATTTCATTCATTTAGCACATAAAATTGTTGTTAGGATTAAATGAGTTAATGTTTATAAAGTACTTAGCCTAGCACAGTGCTTAAAAGAGAAGACTGTCGATAAGTTGGAGTGCTTCTTTCTTATTACTATTTAAGTATATTTCAATTTTCAAGCTGTGATACTGCATTTTCTCTCTATTAATTGTTCAGTGTTTCTTACTTGTGAAACTAAAAGCCAAACACGTTATAAAACATTATTATTCGTTTACCAATATGGACATTGAATGCTCAAGGGATTTGCACTGGTTTAAGATTAAGGACCAATAGCAGAGAAAGAAGGGAGTTCAAAAGCCTTGGCCTTGGTTACTTTTAGGAAGTAGCATTGCTCCTACCAACCCCCCAAAACGATTGCCCAGCTTTTCACCCTTTTCACTCCAGGCTATCACACACTCAGCCTTTCCTGGGTGATATGACACTTTCCCTTGTCCTTTAGTACAAAATAGAATTCCTCTGCTCATCTGCTCCACCTGAAATATACTAAATCAATGGGTATTGGTTTAATTGTGAATGACCAAAACCTCAAGATAATAGTAGCTTAAGCAACATGGAAGTTTCTTCCTCCTTCACATAAAATCGGAGTGGGCAGGCCTGAGCTGGTAGGGGCTCCACGGTGTCAAGGACTCAGGCTTGTGGCTCTGCTATGCATGGCCCTTTTCCTTTTCTTTCAAGATGGAGCTCCAGCCATCACAGCCACTTTCCAAGCAGCAGGATGGAGAAAGGGGAGAAAGATAAAGGGCCTTGTGAAATAATAGAAAATATATATTGGTCTCTGCCTCCCAGTTCCTGACACAGAGCTCCTAAAGCCCTTGGAATTTTGGATAGGAATTTTGTTATTCTAATGAGGCAACTCTTGGTGGGTTCTTGAATAGCTTCAGGATTGGGGCTGGTAACCAGAAAGACCAATCCATGATTAGAAGCTTGGAACTTCAATCCCACCCCTATCCTCTGGGAAGGTGTGGAAAGGGGCTGATGACTGAGTTAATAATTGATCCTACAAAGCCTTTATAAAAATCCCCAAAGTATCGGGGGTTTGGAGAATTTCCAGGTTGGTAAACACATCCACATGTGGGGAGGGTGACGTACCCCAACTCCACAGAGACAGAAGCTCCTGCACTCAGGACCCTTCTGGACCTCTCCTCTTCCTCTGGCTGTTCATCCGTATCCTCTACCATATCCTTAATTATATAATAAACTGGTAACTGTATTTCCCTGAGTTCTTTGAGCCATTCACAAGGAGAGAGTCATGGGAACCCCAATTATAGCCAGTCAGTCAGAAGTATAGGTGACAAGCTGAAACTTGTGATTGACATCTGAAGTGGGGGTGGGATCTGAGGCTATCTCCAGGTAGTGTCAGAGTGGAGTTAGATTGTAGGACACCCAGCTGGTGCCAGAGAGTTGCTCGATGTGTCAAACCCCACACACCTGGCATCAGAAGTGAAGTGTAGTAGTAGTGTGAGAGTAAAGGAGGAACGTGTGGACTCACCTACACCAGTTCTCTCTTAAAACAAGGGTCCTAGAAGTTGCCATTCAACATTCCTGCTGTGAGCCCATGGGCCACTAACCTCAGCTGGATGCCGCTCCTCTCCCCCACATCAGGGAGGCTGGGAAATGTCGTCTTTATCCTGAGAAGTCAGGCGTCCAGTGCAAACTTCTATAGCTATGGAAGAAATGAAGAGCGACCACTGGGGGCAACAAGCAACCTCTGTTAAAGATGTCTTCCTCTCTACCGCTCTCCTTCCTCACCACAGTCAGTAGGAAAAGAAGGCAAGGAGATTTTTTTAAAAAAACCAGTGCCATCTTGACAGTAGAAGAGGGCATTTTATAGTGGTTTTCAGTCTCTCAGAAGAGGTATGGTGTGAAACTAAAAGAAAACCAGAGGGATTTCCCCGGCGGTCCAGTGGTTAAGACTCCACGCTTCGACTGCAGGGGCCACGAGTTTGATCCCTGGTCAGGGAACTAAGATCCCGCATGCTGCTGTGGCGAGGCCAGAAAAAACAACAAAAACAAAACAGAAAGCTGTATTGTCTCATTCTGCCCCACCTTGAACTCTGCTCAGAGCCTGGTTTCCAAACATGAGCAATCAGTAGACTTTTGTCTTAGACTGTTGCCACTGCCCAAACATACCAAGCAGTCAGAGCACAAATCTGGATAAAGACATTGACTGTAACTGGAATTACAGAATACATTTCATATCGAGAGGTGGAGACAGCCTGCCACGTGGCATGCAGGGCCTTAGCTCCCCAACCAGGGGTGGCCCAGCCAATCATAACACCTCATTCTCCTGGGCACAGTGATTGGTCCAGGGAAGGGCATGTGCCCCAGTCTGGGCCAGTTAGAGCCCTTTCCTGAGACCAGTTTGGAGCTGGAGGACAAGGGGTCTTGCTTTTTGGAAGTATGTCAATGGGGACTGCCGGCAGCCATATTTTTTTTCACTACATGAAGAACACCTGTCTGCAGTAGGAAAGAATGAAGATAATATAGACAAATGGGTAGAGGGCACAGGTGGCAACCTCCCTGCAGTTCCTCAGTCCAGTCAAACCCAAAGCTAGATCAATTTCTGGACTTCCCAGTTAGGTAATCCAATAAATCTCCTTTAATGCTTAAGCTAGTCTGAGTTGGATTTCTGTCACTTGTACAAGTCTGAACTAAAAAAAAAAAAAAAAAAGTAAAAAAAAGTTAAACAACATGCTCTTTGTATTAGAAATACACTTAATAAACTTCTATGAGTCCACAGTAAATTCAACGAGATGAATGCTTAAGCAGGTTGGTATCTAAGAAATATTCGTTAGCATACTATGGACAAATCAAAGGTGTTTAGGAGAATGTTGAGGAAGTCAGTTTTGCTCATTTTTGCTGTCTTCCTTCTTACACTGGTAGTTTTTGCTTTTGAAATTGTAAGAAGAAAAACAATGAGTCAGTCAAGAGAGAAGGAATAGATGGAGAGGCAGTAAAAGGAGGTATGGGAACAGAGTGATGGAGAAGGGAATAGTGAGAGATGGCACAGAGTATCAGAGCTCCAGCCTGGGAGTCAGGGGACCTGGGTCACAGCCCTGGCTCTGCCACTACTGTTCCGTCTGCTTGGGTGAACCACTTTGACTAGTTGTAATTTCTACACCTGAGAAATAAGGAGGCCTGGAATAGAGGTGATTAAGGTCTATCTTGGCTCTAAGAGTCGATCCTTCTAGTATATCCTTATTTCTAGCAGGAAAATGAAGGACGCAAGGGAGTAGGGTGCATCACTATTGGATTCACTGCTGTCAAGAGCATGACCTCAGGTTTCCCAAGAGGTCTAGCTCAGCAGGCAGCTGTTCCAATACCCCCAAACCAGCCTCAGATCATCCCAGGCAATTGAGGCTCTGGCTTTTCCCTGGAAGGGTCAAAACTTGGTCAACAATTATTAGGCTGGGGGTAGAGGTATATCCAAGACAGAGCTCCTTGCTTATAATTCATTAAAGAATTCATCAGATGCCCTGGGCAGAGAGGGCAGAACCCACCTAATTGCCCTCTTCCCTCCCCACCCTCTTCCTGCCCACTGAGGAATCCTGATCCATGTTAGATCCTATCCAGAGGAGCATGCTGGAACTCATCCAACATAGCAAGTGCAGCCTGCCCAGCAGAGGCCTGAGCAAACCAGTTTCACACAGGAAAATTCAACTGCCTGCTATTGTCACAGCCAGGGAGGCAGGGGAGGAGCACTCCTACCCATGACAGCAATTTAAGTAGGAGGAGAGATGAGAATGGGAGGAAGTGATGAATAAACACGGGGAAAGAAAGCTCTACAGAAGTGTGCTTCTGCTCAAAAGTTGGGGTTGAAGGGTAGTGTCTGAGAAGAAAGGAGTTTTCTTCTAGCTCTTTTAAACCGTTTTCCCCGTTTCAGCCAAAATAGCCAGCAAGAAGTTTCTCAGTTCTTAGAGTGCTGACAAGTAAGACTTAGCACACAGCAGGTGCTTAATAAATCTTTACTGAATGAATAAATCAATGAATGGATGGAAAAATCTGTTGGTCACCATATTGACTCTCTTTGACGAACCACAAAAATGGAATATGCTCCACAGAAGAGAAGGCATGATGAGGATGGGGCTCCTTGCAGGCTCAGCTGAGGCTAATGGTCCCCTCTCCAGACTATCCAGGCAGAGTCATAATGGGTCACATCACACAGAGGTTATTTCCTTCAGTCAAGGAGCAATTACTGGGCCCTTCTTTTGGGTTCAGGACCATATAGACGTTAGTCCCTGACTTCTGAGACCTTGCAGTCTAACTGAAGAGATAGTCTTAGCCCATATAGAACAATGATATGAATCATATAAATCACTAAATAATCAGTCTTAAGTAATGTAGGGAGAACTATAATTGCAATTAGAGTACAAAGAAAAGAGAGATGAGTGGGGCTCGAACAGTCTAGAAAGATCCATTGAAGTGGGATTTGACCTTGACGCAGAGAACAGGCAAATGTGCATTCACTTGGGGGAAACTTGGGTTAATTTTCTGGACTCTGATTCCACCTGAGTCACAGTGCTATTTTCCAGATGCATGGTCAAGCCCCCTTCCAACTTCCCTTCCACAGTCTGCACGGCAGGCGAGATTTTCATCACCGTTAGAGCTGACGGGGGCTTCACAAAGAGCAGTGTAATTTGAGTGCTGATGAGGCCAACAGGTTTGATTCTGAAGATTGTTATTGCTGCCAGGCTATAACCTAGACATATAAATGTGCTGCTTCAAATGTTCCATCAGGAGAATCGGCTGGGGAGCACTAATCCTAAGTGAAACCATCTTGATTACAAAGGAAGAAATGACAACACCGTATTGCTTAACTGCTGAACCTTACAATGAAACACAAAGTGGCATTAACGTTCTCTGCCTGTAATGCTGCAGTTTAAGCAGTTAATCTTATTTTAGCTGAATGGCATGTTCATTACAGCAAATAAGTAGGTAATGTGTGGGATTACTGAAAGGCAAGATAAATTAAACCAGTTATGGTTATCATGTTGATTTTATTTTAACTGTCTGATTTAACTTGGTATTTTTCAAGAGTCAGATCTAATATACACTCATTTAGCAGAGATTAAGCAGATGGGACTCTTGCCCAGAGAAGGTATTATATGCAACTTAAGATGCTACTTTTAAGGGCAGCAATCCATGACACTCGATACTGGCTCTAGCCTGGAATCTTCAGTGCTTAAACTGGAGGGTTCCTGAATGGTAAGATAGCACTTCTCTCTTTCCATTAAATAGTTATGTTTTCACCATTTATGCTTTTCAAGGGCAGCTGAAGGACTTTTCTTCAAGGTCTCAAACATCCTTCTGTGTGGACCTACTACAAAACAGTGTGTAGTTCAGGAATGTATTTTACATTGTTTACACGTGCTTTCTTCAAACAAGTGTTACCCTGACTCCAAAAACCCTTCATTGAACTACAGGTACGAGAGGAAAAAGAGATATAGTCCCTGAACTGGAAAGGATTACAATCTAGTCGGGAGAGGAGGGATAATAATCCCAAACATAAGGAACCTAGGAAACAGTGTGAGAGGGTGTCTAATCAAGTGGCAAACTGCATAGTACAATTTGTGCATAGTACAGTCCAAAAGGAAAAAGACTAGTACTTACTGAGCAGTATGAAGTACTAGATATTGGGCACTGCACTGCAGGCTCTTCATATACCTAATCTCATTTAATTTGCATAATAATCATGTGAGGCCAGTATTATTACCTCCCATTTGTCCAAGGAAGGGGAAGTAAATTGCCTGTCCAAGGAAGGGAAAAAGCAGGAGTTTAAACCCAGGTCTGATTCTAAAGGCCTCATTTTTTCCTTTATGACAAGCTGCTTCCTTAAATATGAAGAGTCAAGAGCAGAAGAAAATCATAAAAGATGTCATGAAAGGAGTGGAATTGGATCTGAGTCCGAATGCACCTTCAATACAATTTAAAAACAAAAAAATTCTTTACCAGTACCCACTTGACAATCAATTTTACTTCCAGAAACAGCCTAAAGAAATAACCTTCTTTCCACACAATACAACGACCTTAAAACATTTTAACCCCAAGAATCCTCTTTTGGTTTTTATGCCATCGTTATGTGTTTTCATTATATATATGTTAATCCCACAGGGCATTATTGTTGTATACAGTCAATAATTATTCAGATTTATTTATCTATTTTATCCTTCTTGTGCCTTTGGGTTTCCACCTAAGTTCATTTTATTTCTGCCTGAAGAACAGTCTTTAGTATTGCCTTTAATGCAGGCCTTGCTTGTGATAATTCTCTCAGACTTTATGCCCAGGTATGCCTTATTCCCCTTTCAATTTTGAAGAACACATTTTTGCTCGGCAGAGAATTCTAGATTGTCAGTTACTTTCTTTCAGCACTTTGAAAATACTCCGTTTACCTTCCCACTTTCATTATTTCTCTTGAGAAACTAACAATAAGTTTTTTTTTTTTTTTAAACATCTTTATTGAAGTATAATTGCTTTACAATGGTGTGCTAGCTTCTGCTTTACAACAAAGTGAATCAGTTACACATATACATATGTTGCCATATCTCTTCCCTCTTGCATCTCCCTCCCTCCCACCCTCCCTATCCCACCCCTCTAGGTGGTCACAAAGCACCGAGCTGATCTCCCTGTGCTATGCGGCTGCTTCCCACTAGTTATCTATTTTACATTTGGTAGTGTATATATGTCCATGACACTCTCTCACCCTGTCACATCTCACCCCTCCCCCTCCCCATATCCTCAAGTCCATTCTCTAGTAGGTCTGTGTCTTTATTCCCATCTTGCCACTAGGTTCTTCATGACCTCTTTTTTTTTTTTTTTCCCTTAGATTCCATATATATGTGTTAGCATACTGTATTTGTTTTTCTCTTTCTGACTTACTTCACTCTGTATGACAGACTCTAACTCCATCCACCTCATTACAAACACCTCCATTTCATTTCTTTTTATGGCTGAGTAATATTCCATTGTATATATGGGCCACATCTTCTTTATCCATTCATCCGATGATGGACACCTAGGTTGCTTCCATGTCCTGGCTATTGTAAACAGAGCTGCAATGAATATTTTGGTACATGACTCTTTCTGAATTATGGTTTTCTCAGGATATATGCCCAGTAGTGGGATTGCTGGGTCATATGGTAGTTCTATTTTTAGTTTTTTAAGGAACCTCCATACTGTTCTCCATAGTGGCTGTATCAATTTACATTCCCACCAACAGTGCAAGAGTGTTCCCTTTTCTCCACACCCTCTCCAGCATTTATTGTTTCTAGATTTTTTGATGATGGCCATTCTGACCGGTGTGAGATGATACCTCATTGTAGTTTTGATTTGCATTTCTCTAATGATTAAAGATGTTGAGCATTCTTTCATGTGTCTGTTGGCAATCTGTATCTCTTCTTTGGAGAAATGTCTATTTAGGTCTTCTGCCCATTTTTGGATTGGGTTGTTTGTTTTTTTGTTATTGAGCTGCATGAGCTGCTTGTAAATCTTGGAGATTAATCCTTTGTCCGTTGCTTCATTTGCAAATATTTTCTCCCATTCTGAGGGTTGTCTTTTGGTCTTGTTTATGGTTTCCTTTGCTGTGCAAAAGCTTTTAAGTTTCATTAGGTCCCATTTGTTTATTTGTGTTTTTATTTCCATTTCTCTAGGACCTGGGTCAAAAAGGATCTTGCTGTGACTTATGTCATACAGTGTTCTGCCTATGTTTTCCTCTAAGAGTTTGATAGTGTCTGGCCTTACACTTAGGTCTTTAATCCATTTTGAGTTTATTTTTGTGTATGGTGTTAGGGAGTGTTCTAATTTCATACTTTTACATGTACCTGTCCAATTTTCCCAGCACCACTTATTGAAGAGGCTGTCTTTTCTCCACTGTATATGCTTGCCTCCTTTATCAAAGATAAGGTGACCATATGTGCGTGGGCTTATCTCTGGGCTTTCTATCCTGTTCCATTGATCTATATTTCTGTTTTTGTGCCAGTACCAAACTGTCTTGATTACTGTAGCTTTGTAATATAGTCTGAAGTCAGGGAGCCTGATTCCTCCAGCTCCATTTTTCGTTCTCAAGATTGCTTTGGCTATTCGGGGTCTTTTGTGTTTCCATACAAATTGTGAAATTTTTTGTTCTAGTTCTGTGAAAAATGCCAGTGGTAGTTTGATAGGGATTGCATTGAATCTGTAGATTGCTTTGGGTAGCAGAGTCATTTTCACAATGTTTATTCTTCCAATCCAAGAACATGGTATATCTCTCCATCTATTTGTATCATCTTTAATTTCTTTCATCAGTGTCCTATAATTTTCTGCATACAGGTCTTTTGTCTCCTTAGGTAGGTTTATTCCTAGGTATTTTATTCTTTTTGTTGCAATGGTAAACGGGAGTGTTTTCTTAATTTCACTTTCAGATTTTTCATCATTAGTATACAGGAATGCAAGAGATTTCTGTGCATTAATTTTGTATCCTGCTACTTTACCAAATTCATTGATTAGCTCTAGTAGTTTTCTGGTAGCATCTTTTGGATTCTCTATGTATAGTATCATGTCATCTGCAAACAGTGACAGCTTTACTTCTTCTTTTCCGATTTGGATTCCTTTTATTTCTTTTTCGTCTCTGATTGCTGTGGCTAACACTTCCAAAACTATGTTGAATAATAGTGGTGAGAGTGGGCAACCTTGTCTTGTTCCTGATCTTAGTGGAAATGGTTTCAGTTTTTCACCATTGAGGACAATGTTGGCTGTGGGTTTGTCATATACGGCCTTTATTATGTTGAGGAAAGTTCCCTCTATGCCTACTTTCTGCAGGACTTTTATCATAAATGGGTGTTGAATTTTGTCGAAAGCTTTCTCTGCATCTATTGAGATGATCATATGGTTTTTCTCCTTCAATTTGTTAATATGATGTATCACGTTGATTGATTTGCGTATATTGAAGAATCCTTGCATTCCTGGAATAAACCCCACTTGATCATGGTGTATGATCCTTTTAATGTGCTGTTGGATTCTGTTTGCTAGTATTTTGTTGAGGATTTTTGCATCTATGTTCATCAGTGATATTGGCCTGTAGTTTTCTTTCTTTGTGACATCTTTGCCTGGTTTTGGTATCAGGGTGATGGTGGCCTCGTAGAATGAGTTGGGGAGTGTTCCTCCCTCTGCAATATTTTGGAAGAGTTTGAGAAGGATAGGTGTTAGCTCTTCTCTAAATGTTTGATAGAATTCGCCTGTGAAGCCATCTGGTCCTGGGCTTTTGTGTGTTGGGAGATTTTTAATCACAGTTTCAATTTCAGTGCTTGTGATTGGTCTGTTCGTATTTTCTATTTCTTCCTGGTTCAGTCTCGGCAGGTTGTGCATTTCTAAGAATCTGTCCATTTCTTCCAGGTTGTCCATTTTATTAGCATAGAGTTGCTTGTAGTAATCTCTTATGATCGTTTGTATTTCTGCAGTGTCATTGGTTACTTCTCCTTTTTCATTTCTAATTCTATTAATTTGAGTCTTCTCCTTTTTTCTCTTGATGAGTCTGGCTAATGGTTTATCAATTTTGTTTATCTTCTCAAAGAACCAGCTTTTAGTTTCATTGATTTTTGCTATTGTTTCCTTCATTTCTTTTTCATTTATTTCTGATCTGATCTTTATGATTTCTTTCCTTCTGCTAGCTTTGGGGTTTTTTTGTTCTTCTTTCTCTAATTGCTTTAGGTGCAAGGTTAGGTTGTTTATTCGAGATGTTTCCTGTTTCTTGAGGTAGGCTTGTATTGCTATAAACTTCCCTCTTAGAACTGCTTTTGCTGCATCCCATAGGTTTTGGATCGTCGTGTCTCCATTGTCATTTGTTTCTAGGTATTTTTTGATTTCCCCTTTGATTTCTTCAGTGATCACTTCGTTATTAAGTAGTGTATTGTGCAGCCTCCATGTGTTTGTATTTTTTACAGATCTTTTCCTGTAATTGATATCTAGTCTCATAGCGTTGTGGTCGGAAAAGATACTTGATACGATTTCAATTTTTTTAAATTTACCAAGGCTTGATTTGTGACCCAAGATATGATCTATCCTGGAGAATGTTCCATGAGCACTTGAGAAAAATGTGTATTCTGTTGTTTTTGGGTGGAATGTCCTATAAATATCAATTAAGTCCATCTTGTTTAATGTATCATTTAAAGCTTGTGTTTCCTTATTTATTTTCATTTTGGATGATCTGTCCATTGGTGAAAGTGGGGTGTTAAAGTCCCCTACTATGATTGTGTTACTGTCGATTTCCCCTTTTATGGCTGTTAGTATTTGCCTTATGTATTGAGGTGCTCCTATGTTGGGTGCATAAATATTTACAATTGTTATACCTTCCTCTTGGATCGATCCCTTGATCATTATATAGTGTCCGTCTTTGTCTCTTGTAATTGTCTTTATTTTAAAGTCTATTTTGTCTGATATGAGAATTGCTACTCCAGCTTTCTTTTGATTTCCATTTGCATGGAATATCTTTTTCCATCCCCTCACTTTCAGTCTGTATGTGTCTCTAGGTCTGAAGTGGGTCTCTTGTAGACAGCATATATATGGGTCTTGTTTTTGTATCCATTCAGCCAGTCTGTGTCTTTTGGTGGGAGCATTTAATCCATTTACATTTAAGGTAATTATCGATATGTATGTTCCTATTCCCATTTTCTTAAATGTTTTGGGTTTGTTATTGTAGGTGTTTTCCTTCTCTTGTGTTTCTTGCCTAGAGAAGTTCCTTTAGCATTTGTTGTAAAGCTGGTTTGGTGGTGCTGAACTCTCTCAGCTTTTGCTTGTCTGTAAAGGTTTTAATTTCTCCATCAAATCTGAATGAGATCCTTGCTGGGTAGAGTAATCTTGGTTGTAGGTTTTTCTCCTTCATCACTTTAAGTATATCCTGCCACTCCCTTCTGGCTTGCAGCGTTTCTGCTGAAAGATCAGCTGTTAACCTTATGGGGATGCCCTTGTGTGTTATCTGTTGTTTTTCCCTTGCTGCTTTTAATATGTTTTCTTTATATTTAATTTTTGATAGTTTGATTAATATGTGTCTTGGTGTGTTTCTCCTTGGATTTATCCTGTATGGGACTCTCTGTGCTTCCAGGACTTGATTAACTATTTCCTTTCCCATATTAGGGAAGTTTTCAACTATAATCTCTTCAAATATTTTCAGTCCCTTTCTTTTTCTCTTCTTCTTCTGGGACCCCTATGATTCGAATGTTGGTGCGTTTAATGTTGTCCCAGAGGTCTCTGAGACTGTCCTCAGTTCTTTTCATTCTTTTTTCTTTATTCTGGTCTGCAGTAGTTATTTCCACCATTTTATCTTCCAGGTCACTTATCCGTTCTTCTGCCTCAGTTATTCTGCTATTGATCCCATCTAGAGTATTTTTAATTTCATTTATTGTGCTTGTCATCGTTTCTTGGTTCCTCTTTAGTTCTTCTACGTCCTTGTTAAATGTTTCTTGCATTTTGTCTATTCTATTTCCAAGACTTTGGATCATCCTTACTATCATTATTCTGAATTCTTTTTCAGGTAGACTACCTATTTCCTCTTCATTTGTTAGGTCTGGTGTGTTTTGACCCTGCTCCTTCATCTGCTGTGTGTTTTTCTGTCTTCTCATTTTGCTTATCTTACTGTGTTTGGGGTCTCCTTTTCACAGGCTGCAGGTTCGTAGTTCCCGTTGTTTTTGGTATCTGTCCCCAGTGGCTAAGGTTGGTTCAGTGGGTTGTGTAGGTTTCCTGATGGAGGGAACTAGTGCCTGTGTTCTGGTGGATGAGGCTGGATGTTGTCTTTCTGGTGGGTTCGTCCACGTCTGGTGGTGTGTTTTGGGGTGTCTGTGGCCTTATTATGATTTTAGGCAGCCTCTCTGTTAATGGATGGGGCTGTGTTCCTCTCTTGCTAGTTGTTTGGCATAGGGTGTCCAGCACTGTAGCTTGCTGGTCGTTGAGTGAAGCTGGGTCTTGATGTTGAGATGGAGATCTGTGAGAGATTTTCGCCGTTTAGTATTACGTGGAGCTGGGAGGTCTCTTGTGGACCAGTGTCCTGAAGTTGGCTCTCCCACCTCAGAGGCACAGCCCTGATGCCTGGCTGGAGCACCAAGAGCCTTTCATCCACACGGCTCAGAATAAAAGGGAGAAAAAATGGAAAGAAAGAAAAAAAGAGGATAAAATAAAATAAAATAAAGCAATTATAATAAAAAATAAGAAAAAAAATTATTAAGAGTAAATTTATTAAGAAAAAAAATTTTTTTTAATTTTTAAAAATAGATTTATTAATTTTTTATACTAAAAATAAGAAAAAAATTATTTAGAAAAAAAATTTTTTTAATTTTTTAAAATAAAAAATGTGAAAAAACTTATTAAAAATTTTTTTAAAAATAGAAAATAAGGAAAAAATTATTAAGAAAACATTTATTAGGGAAAAAAAAATTTTTTTAAGCCAAAAAAAAAAAAAAAAAACGGACGGACCTAACCCTAGGACTAACGGTGAGAGCAAAGCTATACAGACAAAATCTCACCCAGAAGCATACACATCTACACTCACAAAAAAAAGGAAAAGGGGAAAAGTTAATATATCCTGCTCCCAAAGTCCATCTCCTAAATTTGGGATGATTCGTTGTCTATTCAGGTATTCAACAGATGCAGGCACATCAAGTTGTTTGTGGAGCTTTAATCCGCTGCTTCTGAGGCTGCTGGGAGAGATTTCCCTTTCTCTTCTTTGTTCGTACAGCTCCCGGGGTTCAGCTTTGGATTTGGACCCGCCTCTGCATGTAGGTCCCCTGAGGGCGTCTGTTCCCCGCCCAGACAGAACGGGGTTAAAGGAGCAGCTGATTCGGGGGCTCTGGCTCAGTCAGGCCGGGGGGAGGGAGCGGTACGGAGGAGGCGGGGCGAGCCTGCGGTGGCAGAAGCCGGCGTGACGTTGCAGCAGCCTGAGGCGCGCCGTGCGCTCTCCCGGGGAAGTTGTCCCCGGATTACGGGAGCCTGGCCGTGGCGGGCTGCACAGGCTCCCGGGAGGGGCGGTGTGGAGAATGACCTGTGCTCGCCCACAGGCTGTTTGGTGGCGGCAGCAGCAGCCCTAGCGTCTCATGCCCGTCTCTGGGGTCCGCGCTGATAGCCGCGGCTTGCGCCCGTCTCTGGAGTTCGTTTAAGTGGCGCTCTGAATCCCCTCTCCTTGCACGCCGCGAAACAAAGAGGCAAGAAAAAGTCTCCTGCCTCTTCGGCAGCTGCAGACTTTTTCTCGTGCACCCTCCCGGCTAGTTGTGGTGCGCTAGACCCTTCAGGCTGTGTTCACGCAGCCAACTCCAGTCCTCTCCCTGGGATCCGACCGAAGCCCGCGCCTCAGCTCCCAGCCCCCGCCCGCCCCGGCGGGTGAGCAGACAAGCCTCTCGGGCTGGTGAGTGCTGCTCGGCGCCGAGCCTCTGTGCGGGAATCTCTCCGTTTTTCCCTCTGCGTCCCTGTTGCTGTGGGATCCGCGCTGATAGCCGCGGCTCGCGCCCGTCTCTGGAGCTCGTTTAGGCGGCGCTCTGAATCCCCTCTCCTTGCGCGCCGCGAAACAAAGAGGCAAGAAAAATTCTCTTGCCTCTTTGGCAGCTGCAGTCTTTTTCCCGGACTCCCTCCCGGCTAGCACCGAAGCCCGAGCCCCAGCTCCCAGGCCCCGCCCGCCCCGGCGGCTGAGCAGACAAGCCTCTCGGGCTGGTGAGTGCTGGTCGGCACCGCTCCTCTGTGCGGGAATCTCCGCTTTGCCCTCCGCACCAATGTGGCTGCGCTCTCCTCCGTGGCTCCGAAGCTTCCCCCCTCTGCTACCCGCAGTCTCTGCCCACGAAGGGGCTTCCTAGTGTGTGGAAACCTTTCCTCCTTCACAGCTCCCTCCCACTGGTGCAGGTCCCGTCCCTATTCTTTTGTCTCTGTTATTTCTTTTTTCTTTTGCCCTACCCAAGTACGTGGGGATTTTCTTGCCTTTTGGGAGGTCTGACGTCTTCTGCCAGCGTTCAGTGGGTGTTCTGTAGGAGCAGTTCCACGTGTAGATGTATTTCTCATGTATCTGTGGGGAGGAAGGTGATCTCCGCGTCTTACTCTTCCTCCATCTTGCCCCTCCCTCCTAACAATAAGTTTAATTATTGCTCTCATGAAGGTAATGTCTCTTTTTTCTAGCTGTATGTATGTATGATTTTCTCCTTGGTTTTCATTTACTATGAATGTGACTAGGTTTTTGGGTTTGTTTTAAATCCTTTTTGGGCTTCTTAATTTGTGACAATGTTTTTCACCAGTTTGGGAATATTCTCAGCTATTATCTTTTCAAAAATTGTTTCTGTTCCATTTTTCTCTCTCCTTTGCTTCAGGGACTCTAAATACATTTATATTAAATCTTCTCACGATATCCCCTATATCTCTTACCCACCCCACCCCCATTTGTATTTACAAACTTTTTTCTCTCCAGGTTTCCTTCTGGAGATATTCTTCTAATTTATTCTTAATCATCTCTTCAACCATGTCTTATTGGTTATAAAACCCTTCCACTGAGTTAATTTCAGCTACTATATTTTTGGTTTGGGATTTAGTTCCTATTTATGTTTTCCATCATTATCAATCTTGCTTTTTTTGTTTCATCTCTTTACCCATTAAACAAATTGCACAGCAATTTGCTGTCAAGAAAAAAACTTGACAACAAAGAAGCAGTCAGTGAGTTCCAGTCCCACTTAGGATATAGAAAAACAAGAAGCTCTGCTCCTACAAACTATGTTTCTTTGGGCAGAGTACAGAAGGAAGAGTAGCAGCCAAAACAGTAAGAGGAAAAAACCCGAAATTTTAACAAATGCTTAAAGACAAAGTATGGGCCAGTGTGACAGCTTAGAATCCCCAGGAGCCACAGATACAAGAAGAGTCTGCCCTCACTTGCCAGCTCTTTTCCATAGGCCTCCACTGGGTGTTCATAAGAAAAATGGGGGGTAGATCAGGAAAACTGAAAGAGCCACCCTTTGGTGACACAGGCATGCAGATAACAACCATCTGCCACTGGGGTAAAGGCATGAAACCCATGTTCTTTTATACAAAGAAAGCCACCTGCCACTAGAGGAGTGGTACAAAACCTTCCTGCTCCCTGGTTCCAGGAAAAGGCTGTAGTAGAGAAGGAGTTGAAGGAAAAAGCATCAGATGCTGGAGGGGGGTAGGAAACCCATCTGTGACCAGGATCCTGCCCTAATGCAAAGCATTAGGTCTGCTGCCAGTGAGAGAGGGACAGGAAACTTACTCTCATTTAAGAACCGTCCCCCCCCGCATTACAATGCAGAGTCTGACTGCCATGGGGAGAAGGAGGTGCACCTGTAAAGCTCAAGAGCCCAGGGCCTGCATGAGACTGAGGCTAGGGGGGAAAACACTGCCTGCCCCAACCACAAAACTTGCTCAAAGAAACAAGCAACAGATCCCTAGAGCTAAGGGAGGGGCAGGACTTGTAGAGATTCCACTTGTAGTACAGTTGTGCAGTCTGCTGAAAGCAAGAGGGTGAAGCAGGGACACTGAGAAAAACTCCCTGGCATTCTAGGCCACTCACTAAACACAAAGTAGCAGCAGCTCACCACTGGATGAATTTTAAAGCTGTGGTATATTGAAGGTTACAATATCAACAATAAAACACAAGCCCAGATCAACTACTACTGAGAGTTACTTGGTACCCCCACACTAATGGCCCAAGAGAAGGAGAGGTGTGCCCACTGTAGGTATAAATACTATTTACCTCAGTTTCTACTGTTCTTTTACATGCAATGTTTGACATTCAATCAAAAATTATAAGACACATTAAAAAGCAAGAGAAAAAAATGACAATGATCCACTGTCAAGAGATAAAGTAGTTAATAGAACTAGACCCAGAGATGACCTAGATATTGACACTATCCAACAGGAATTTAAAATAACTGTGATTAAAATGCTAAGGGATCTAGTGGAATGAGTGGACAGCATAAAAAAACAGAGAATTTCAGCAGAGAGATAGAAACTATAAAAAAGAGTTAAATGGAAACTGTGGGAATAAAAATACAGTATCAAGAGATGAAGAATCGGGCTTCCCTGGTGGCGCAGTGGTTGAGAATCTGCCTGCCAATGCAGGGGACACGGGTTCGAGCCCTGGTCTGGGAAGATCCCACATGCCGCGGAGCGACTAGGCCCGCGAGCCACAACTACTGAGCCTGCGCATCTGGAGCCTGTGCTCCGCAACAAGAGAGGCCGCGATAGTGAGAGGCCCGTGCACCGCGATGAAGAATGGCCCCCGCTTGCCACAACTAGAGAAAGCCCTCGCACAGAAACGAAGACCCAACACAGCCAAAAAAAAATAAATAAATAAATTAATTTAAAAAAAAAAGAGATGAAGAATCATTTCGACAGGCTTATTAATAGACTGGACACAGCACAAGAAAGAATCAGTGAACCTGAAGTAGGTCGATAGAAATTATGCACACTGAAACATAAAAGAAAAAGAGAGTGAATAAAACAGAAGAGTGCATCCAACAGAGCTGTGGGACAATATCAAATGGTCTAACATAAATCTAATTGGAGTCCCAGAAGGAGAAGAGAGAGAGAGAACAGGACAGAATAATATTTGATGGTATAATGGATGAGAGTTTTCCAAAATTAATGATATACAACCAAAAAATCCAAGAGGCTCAGAGAATCCCAAGCAGAATAAATACAAAGAAAAACATACCAAGACACATCACAGTAAAACTGTTGAAAATTGAAAGTTAAGAGGAAATCTTGAAGGCAGTCAGAAAATAGAAATGTTACATAAAGAAGAACAAATATAAGAATCACAGCAGACCTGTCATCAGAAAATTTGCAAGCCAGAAGGCAATAGTGATTTCTTTAAGGTACAGTTGACCCTTGAACAACATGTCTTTGAAATGTGCAGGTCTATTCATACACAGATTTTTTTTTCAACATATATACAAAAATATATGTGTAGAACATCATGTGCAAGACTTGTATTGAAGTGGATAGCCTATCCCTACATAGGCACAAGGTGAGTGATATTTAACATAACATTAATGATATTAGTTTTCTTACTGTTTTATAACTTTGCTTTCAAAGAATTACGTAACTGTACAGTATGCCTCTCTCTTTCATAATTGGAGAAACTGTGTATCAGCCTATCATCACAGGGAAGTGTTTTTTAAAAATATATAATTATGTTTCCAATACTGTATCATGAATATGACTGCAATAATGCGTGCCATAAAAATTTTATAACAATTCATTCATTAGTGAGCAGGCTAGGCTACCATGAAGCAATTGTATTGATTATCCTAGGCTACCATAAAGCGATCATATAGCTGCTTCTTCATTATCAATGAATGAATTGTTATACCTGTAAATAAACTGAATTTCTTTTTCACGTTATCTCTTCATTTTTGATGTCTAGTGTTAGTAATAAGTATAACATCTACAGTATTTTGCATCAATAAGACAATATTGATGTAGGTACTGACAGACAATTCATCTTGTAAACAGGTGACATAAACTTATAGTATCGATAAATACAGTACAGTACTGTAAACATATTTTTCTTCCTTATGATTTTCTTAATAACATTTTCTTTTCTGTAGCTTACTTTATTGTAAGAATACAGCATATGGACTTCCCTGGTGGCGCAGTGGTTAAGAATCCACCTGCCAATGCAGGGGACACGGGTTCGAGCCCTGGTCCAGGAAGATCCCACATGCCGCAGAGCAACTAAGCCCGTGCGCCACAACTACTGAGCCTGCACTCTAGAGCCCACGTGCCACAACAACTGAAGCCCACGCGCCTAGAGCCCACGCTCTGAAACAAAGAGAAGCCACCGCAATGAGAAGCCTGCACACCTCAACGAAGAGTAGCCTCCACTCGCCGCAACTAGAGAAAGCCCGCGTGCAGCAACGAAGACCCAATGCAGCCAATAAATAAATAAGTAAATAAATAAATAAATAATAAAAACAAAATATAGCACTTTAATTTCCTTAAGCTACTTTGTTTATTTCAAAGTGCCAAAAAACTGAAGATGTTCTGGTGCACACACATATGCTGTGAATCTAAGAATTCAGAACTATGCAAAGAACTTTTCAATACGACTTTACAAATGCAATATTTATACACTTTACTGTAGGGCTTAATGCTTATTTTTGAAATCTATTGCTGATGCTACTTCTAAAGAGCAATGACTCAACCAGAAAAATATTAAAGGCTGCCTTTTCTTTTGTAAAGTGCTTATTAGCAACCATATCCAAAAGCAATGGTTTTCAGAAATACATGATATTAAAAGGTGCTCAAAGAGTCACTTCTTACAGAATCAGATATGCCATTTTGTAACTTTGTACATGTAAACTGATTTTATCTGCATTAATGAAAGATTGCTTTCAATGGCCCTCAACCATATGCTTCAAATCAAGACAGTGCTATTAGCATCGGCAGCATGAACAGTAACAGCAGAATAAACCCCAGCACATTTTAAATGGATCACAGCAGACTAGAAAAACTGTAACAGCTTTTGGATATGTTGCATATCCAAGGATGAGCCTTCTCTTTCACTCTGCATATATGGTAAACATTTTAAAAAATAATAAAAACACTTTTTTGTCTCTCTATAAGAGCATTTTACAGTGTATAAAGGGATTCAGATTCTTGTACCAATTAAGCAAACTGTTTTTCTATATAAAGTAGGCTTTATATGAAGGAAGGAAGGAAGGAAGGAAGGAAGGAAGGAAGGAAGGAAGGAAGGGAGGGAGGGAGGAAGGGAGGAAGGGAGGAAGGGAGGAAGGGAGGAAGGGAGGAAGGGAGGAAGGGAGGAAGGAAGGAAGGAAGGAAGGGAGGAAGGAAGGAAGGAAGGAAGGAGAGAAAAGAAAGAAAGAAAGAAAGAAAGAAAAAGAAAAGAAAGCCTATTTCCACCAAGACAGCTAGAAGGAATTAACAAGTGAAACACCTAATGCTAAAAACCTGAGGGAAAAAAATGTGAACAATTCTGAAATGAAGCTTTTTTTGAAAGGTTGATATAAACATTCCAAAAAGGAATTTGTTTTCGAGTGTGAACTATCTGACTTCATTTCAATCATATATCACTTTTATCTGATTTAAATAATTTAGAAAAAAAATAAGCATCATCTTAACTGAACTACTTTCTGTATCAGATTCTCTTTCTGACTCACGCCCCCCAGTACAAACCATTCAATACTCTTATAGTGAGCATCCCCTCCGGTCCCTGTCTATTTTCTGAATCTTAAGCTTTTTTTCACTCCTCCTTTTTCTCCCCTCCCAAACTCCCCATATATCCCAAGAGAAAATCCCTATTAAAAAATCATAATTTAAATACATTGTGACAATGTTACATTTGATTTAAAGTGGTAATAAATTATAAATTGCCAAATAATATAATCCACAATGCAAATACCTGGTATAAAAAGAATCCATCTTGCCCTGAATATAATAAAGCAGTCCAGTGATTTCAAATTACTTATGAAATAAAGGCAAAAATAAGGTGTAAAACACTATTTATAAAAGTCAAGTAAGAAACCAGTTACCATAAATCTTTTTACAAAGATAAATGTAATGTGCCTTTCCATTTCTAAAAATTTTGGGGGAGGTTTATAACTAGTGGTTTCAAAAATGACTTTAAGGAAACCAGAGATTGAATTACATATTATTTGTAATATATGACATATTAAATATATGTGACAATAATACTGCAATGGTGAGAAACTTAATCTTTGGACTTGCTACTTTTCGGCAAGTAAATTTTTTTCAAAGTCTTTGCTATAACTGATTAATTTTTAAACGTTAGTTCTCAAAAACTTTGCTACTAGAGATACTATGTTAACTAAGGAGATACTGGAAGTCTCAAATAGTAACAATATGCCTACAAAATAAAACAAGATTGTTCTTGCATCTTTTGTTATTATAACAAATACACTTTAAAATAGACAACATTGCTATGCCTGTAAATTAAAAATACCCAAACCCTTAAAAAGGGGGTGGAACAGGAAAGAAAAATTGAAAATTCTTATTTAAAAATAAATCTGAAGTCCTTGCATTTCTTAAGAACTTGACTTGTTAAATCACGGTTTATCTTCTTTTGGACCAAGCTGTGTCTTCCACCATTCATCCATGGGATATGATGTCAATTCTCCATTCTGTAGGTTTCAGTGTGAATTTTCTTGAATGTTTGCAAAGCTGGTACTGGACTTGAGACGTTTGGCTAAATAAATCAAAAGTATTATATTTTAACTTAAATTTAATTCTCTAAACATGATTATTCATTTTATGTAAAGTATAGTATTCATCTATTAATTCTATGTTTGAATCTAAATAGATTCAATCTTATAAGAATTAAACCTGAATCTATTTTTTTCTACCAACCTCAAAAGATATAACTTTGCTAGAAGCTGCACATGATTTTGTTAGAAGCAGTACCAAATAAAACAGACATAATTTATATCATCCTGAACAATACAGTCTTAAATATGTAATAAAAATGAAAGTACTCTACTTTAAAAATGGAAGTGCTGTAAAGTATAATAATAAAATTATATATTTGAAAGTCTAATCTAGAAATCCAAATCTAAATTTCTCTTAAAAGAATTCAGTGAAAGAACTCTGTAATGTTTAAAAAAAAACACATTCAAATGGCTTACAAAGAAAAGTGAGTTGGATATTACACACATGTGCACAAACATATATGGCAGCTAATAAAATATGTACAATCAGTTTTGATCATGATGCTAATGGGACTGAGTCATTAGAGTTAATAAGAAAATCATGGCTATTTGGCTTGATAATATGTTTTGTTCTTTAGTTAAACATGAATGTTTCTCATGTTCCAGAAATTAAAAACAACCATGCCATAGTGAAAGTATCTTACATTGGATAACTAGGAATCTCTCTACTTCAGAGGTTCTCAACACTAGAATAGAGGTTATGATTTAGAAGGTCTGCAATGGGATTCAGGCATTTAATTTTTGTTTTTGTGTTTTGAAAGCTCTGCAGACAATTCTGATATGTGGCCAAGGATGAGAACCACTGTTCTAGTTTTTATCAGGGTCTCCCCTGACAACTCTAAGTGGAAGATGACAACATGGCTTCCTGGACCAGTGTATTGCTTCAGCCTAAACTTAAAAAGCAACTTAAACTAAAAAACAGCCTAAACTGAAAGTCGACTTCTTAAGCCTTCAGTGGATTTGGGAAGCAAACTAAATCAAAAGGGTTTTTTTTTTTTAAATGTTGTTTAAAATTATTAAAAGTAATCTAGTTTCTATTTACCAAATTCATTAAACTAACCAGGTAGCAATACCAGTGAGTACATATAACTACAACTTCCTTGCTTCCTTATTCTCTATCTGATAAATCCCTACATCCTCCAAAATTCTACTCCAGGGATCTTCTAATGGTGAATTCCAACACCCCAAATGCAGAGTTCGTCTTCTATTCCTCTGTGGTCCAACCACACTGTATGCACTTCTACTACATTTGTTGTAATGATTGGATTACGGTCGGTATGTTCTTTGAGGGCATCTATTGTGCTTTGTTCCTTTTTAAATCCCTACTTCCTACCATAGGACTTGATGAATGGAAGCATATAAAATGGTAGCATAAAGAAAAGTAAATTAAAATTTCCATCAGGTATCAGCACAAGAACTATTTGCTTACACTAGCATTTCCTTAAGTTCATCATTTAATTCATAAACAATGCTTCTATGAAACATTAATAGGTATTATGCAAAGTTCCTATTGTCAAGTTTGGGGGATGTAATCTCAGAGGCCTTAATTTATATTCAGGTACATTACGAAGCTCATGAAAAGGAATTTCACAGGACTAGTATTTTAAGGAACACACTCTAGGAGTTGCTAACATTAAGTACAATGTTCTTTTATTCAACAAATATTTTTGAGTATCTACTATGGGCCAGGTACTTTCTAGATGCTGGTGATATAGTGGTGAGCAACATAAACAAAATCCTTTTTCTGATGGAACTTACAGTTGAGTCAGGGTAGACAAACAAATGAGGTAGAAAATAAGTGGAAAAGTTAATTTAAATAGCCTAAATAGTGATTAAATGCTATTAAGGAAAGATGATACAGAAGAATTTTCAAAAGGGTGTATTCTTAGGTTGGGGGGGTCATAAAAGTTCTCTTTGTGTAAGTAACCTTTGACCTAAGTCCTGGATGACAAGGAGCCAGTCAAGGAAAGCAGAGAGGGAAAAATACAAGAACCTCGGAAAGAGGGCAGTGTGAATGAGCTTGGTGTTTGAGAGGAGCAGAAAGAAGGCCAGACTGCCTACATACAGCATCATGAGAAAGGAGAGGGGTAGACACAGGAGTTTAGGAAGGCAGATGGGGACCAGGTCACATGCAGCTTGGAAAGCAGACCTTGGAATAAGTCTGTATTTTATTCTAGGTGCGACGGGTACACGGGAAGGGTTTCAAATGGGAGAGGAGCACGTGGTAAAATATGTGTTTAAAAACTTACTCTAGCCACTATACGGACAATGGATTGTAGTGGGTCAAGAAGTAGAAGTAGGGATACCAGTTAAGGGACCTCTGCCTTAGTGCTGGTAAGAGACGGTGATGGCCTGGGCTAAGGTATTACCAATGGGGATAGAGAAAAGATAATTTAAGATATATTTTTGGAAATAGAGCTGGCAGTACTCGCTGATAAATTGAAAAGGGGTAGGGGAGGGAATAAGGGAATGGGGAAAGAAAAGAAAAGAAAAAGAGTTAAGATATTCAAAGATATTAAAAGAAATTAAACGACAACAAGATTTGTGGCTTATACAAGCAGATGGATGGTAATGACTTTTATTGTGAAAACAATCAAACAAACAAAAACACTGATCAGAAGTACTATATATCTTCTGTAGAGTTAAATAGATTTGCAAAGCAAATAAGACGCTAAACTTTAAAGGTACACCAAGCCCTGAAAAATAAAGTTTCTCAACGGTGAGGTCCCTGCAATGTTTTGTTATTACTCTAAAGAAGCACTTTTAGGCCCAAGTTATTACATATTTACAGAATGCTGGCAATCTTCAAAATACTTTACTAAATACACTCATGATAAAGACTCTCTCCTCTAGTAGCTAGCTTTTTGAGGTGACAAGACATTACAAATTCAATGTAAACTGATCTACAAGCAATCTGTTTTTTTTTTTAAGTTAGATATATTAGAAGTGAAGTTAGATAAATCATGAAGAAATGCCAGAAAGAAATTTACAGGGGAAAGAATTTTTATATCATAGGTTCCTAGACTAGGAATAATATTTGAGAGAAAAAAAGCCTGACTTTTTTTTCTCCAGAAAACATTCTTTTAAAAAAACTAAAATTACTAAGGGATAAGCCCATACTTTCATTCTGATAATAAATAAGAAACCTACGAGATTTGGAGGTCACTTTTCTTTGGCTAGTTGGGACCTTCTAGTTAGTGTTTTTTTCTGCTCTGCCCTATTTGATGGGGAGAAAGGAAAGGAATGAACACATACTGAGCACATGCTATGTGTCAAGTAACTTTCTTGCAACTACAATTCCAATTTGTTCATAAACAAATTGTCTGTGTGTAAGCTACAGTTTCTCCCTGCCTGCTACTTGTTTGGTGGTTCTGTCATGGGTGGTTCTGCCAATGGGCCTAAGAGCTCTCTACTATTTATCTCCCTATTATGGCTATTTCAGGTCTGCAAAGCCTTTGTTGCTATTCCTTTGTTGTTGTCAACCTTATTCCAGGGAATCTAGCTTTCTCAATTAAAGCTTCTGAAAGATACTGTATGTTAAAGTTTGATTATAAAGTCACTTAACTTACACATCTCTTCTGTTAGTAAGCACAGTTGTAAAATTTGAAGAAGAGAGCTGTTTTAGGCTAATATAGTTTGAGTTCTCAGAGTATATATTATTTCTAAAACAGGCTTAGATTTTTTTAAATACAGGTTTTTAATCTAAATAAATGAACAACCATGAAAAGAAACTTACGTAGAATGAGTTTGCGTTTCTTTTGCTCTGAGTGAAGAAAACTACTAAGGTAGAAGACAACAGGTAGAAAGAGAATGAACACAGCAACAGCAATTACAGGCACTGTGTCACTGCAAGGGACTGAACAGTTGAAAGTTCGACTCCAAAGTTTTCGAGTAATATTCATCTGAAACAATAACAAATAATGTTACTCTATTTTATATTTAATTTGTCTTCAATTTCACACAATTATTTTGTCAATAACAAGAACCCCAAATTTAGACTAAATACACATCCCTAAAAAATCTATTAATAGTTGAGGACAATTTCTTCTGTCAGGGAAATAAGTTGGTTCACGATTAGTCATTGTATAAATTTATATCCATACAGAAATTTCATATTGTAAATTCAATACTGTCCAAAGAATGTCAGCTTTTCACAGACTTCAAACACAGAACTTGTATCAATAGAAATATACTGTGCTTCATTCATTAAAAAAGATTTAAAAGGGTAACTATGTGAGGTGATGAATGTCAATAATTAGACTGTGGGAATCCTTTTGCAATATGTATGCATATCAAATCATCATACTGTACACTTTAAATATATTACAATTTTATTTGTCAAGTACACCTCAATAAAACTGGGGGGGAGGGGAAGTCTCACAAAAACAAAGAAAATATTTTCTTTCATATGTTACCTATGTAATCTCACTGAGCTTGTTGCAATATTTTTAGAATGGAGATAAAAATATCAACTTTATAGGGCTTCTCTTCAAGAGATGATATCTATGAAATGCTTAATAGCTTATCTGAGATACTATGAAAGATTCATACTCACGGCAAGTAATTTTTTAAGTACATAATATCTAATGAGTCATGGAAACTTTATTAGACAATATTAATATCTTATTTAGCCCCTAGATACACTTAGGGGCTGCAGTACCTCACTTTCACTGAGCTCATGATTTCTGTCAAACAGGTTAAATGATGTAAGGAAACTATCAAATTTAGCGTTTACAACTGTTCTTGCCTGGATTTTGTTTAATTGAGATATGGTTTAAAAATGGTGCACTGTATGTCTGTTGCAATTTTCATTTATTGCAAAGATGGATGTTCTAAAATAGGTTGGTCATGTTGATTTGCTGTGTAATCCAACTTGTGTCATAGAACCAATATTCATTTTTCTTCTTTATTTAAAAAAAAATAGACTATTATTCTTTAAAAAGATGTTTATTATTTATTGGGAACCTACTAGAAGCCAGGTACTACTCTAAACATTAGTAACAGAGCAGTAACAAACAAAAATCCCCATGGTGTATCCATTTTAAGTGCTTTTTACCATTCTGAATATTACAGATCCACTATGTTCACTCTGAGCTGCTATAATTCACACTCATCATTCTCAAACATTAAGTTTACCAATTTTGACCACAAGTTCTCTGCTTTTTGCCAATAAATTTTCAGTTTCCTCTAACGCCTCAATAGTCAGGCATCGTATTCCCATAAAAAGGCATGATTGCCATCTAGTGGTGCCCCATGTAAAGGCAGGCTATTCAACGGAGGAAAAAGTTTCTGTTGACTATTCATTCAATCAATACATGTTACTAAGGGCCCACTATTTGCTAGGCGCTGTTCTAGATACTGAACAGTGAACAAAAAGGACATGATGTCCTTGTTCTCATATGGCTTATATTTTAGTAAGGGGAGAAAGACTACAAATAAGTAAACAAAACTTTTCAGATGGTAACAGATATAAAGAAATAAACAAAGCAACGGGATAGGAAGTAACTGAGGAATGGCTTCATTCAGAAACATATTGTAGCAAAACCTAGAGACTTCTTGAATTAGCAACAAGTGCACAAGAAACTGAGATGAAAACATTTAACAACACCCACACCTCTGAAAATGACACACATTATCAAACTTAAAAAACAAAATGTATAAATGGAGCATAATCTATAAAAATAGTAAATCACTATGTTGTATACCTGAAACGAATATAATATTGTAAATCAACTATACTTAATAAAAAGAAGTCAAATATACCAAATTATCAACTTACTTATGAAGTACCTGATTAATTTCCATTTTAGTTTGACACATCAGGATATTCTAAAACTTTACTACTTAGCAACTAGTTATTTCTGGTTGAAGATACCATATGCAAATTCCAATAATAATACTGAAGGTATATTCAACAACACTGCAAACCATGTGTTGTATCAGAAGCAAAGTACTTACTGCATCTTCTACGTCAATGCATAAGTGTGTTCCAGATTCAGCCTTATTTTCAAGTTCATTCATTTTTTGCATTTCACAGTACAGACTACTCAGAGTTCTGTATGCTTCACGACAGTTTTTGCATACTTCCGAATAATTTCTTAACTGAAGAAGACTGTGTGCGCTCCCCTAAAATGTCAAAGGCACATATAATACACACAATAAACATTACATTTTTTAAACTTATTTGCCCTCCTGGAGGAAATAATAGAGTATGTTAAAGTGCTGAGCTGTGATGTGGGGCAGGTTGCTAAACCACTCTGAGCCTCGGTTTTATCTATAAAATAGGGATACCCTTACCTGTATTACAGGTCCCAAGGAATAGAGACTGGTATGTAGCACACAGCAAAATATTTGGCACTTTCTAGTTGCCCCTGAATTTTGAAAACCACTGCACTAGCCACTGTTAACTGAGGGCAACACTAGCTCATATACCAAATTATTGATACCTAAATACCAAAAATTTACTAAGTTATCTTGTCATTTATACATCTGCCCTTATCTATTCTACACTCACCAAATAAAGTATACCCTTGCCTGTGCTGACTTGAACCCTGAAGTCTGCCTTATTGAGACAGAGAAGACTTTATAATGAGTTACGAAAAGGCACCCAAACTACATCCCTCCCCCAGCCCTCTTACCCCAAGGCTTTTAAGGCTTTTAATCCAGGCCTTTCAAGTCAACAAAAAGGGACTAACACCGATGAATCGTATAACCTAAAATATAACCTCAGGTACTGGATATAAGACATTATGTTAGTGAATCTCAATGTTTTCCACTTCTGGGACTGACACTTGTATTTCAAGAACAAGTTTTCTGAACAGTCAATTCACACTTTTGTTTTCTATTCCCTTTATTCTTTACCTTATAGCCTGGAGAAATAATATTAACTGACTATCAGAATGAAAGAGAAAAGGAAAGATTAAAGGAATTAAGCTGATGTAGCCCCTACAACATTACCCTTACTATCTACTTGACAGAGAAACTCAGACTCTCTTTAGTTCTGCCACAAGAAATAGCCCATTGCCTGTTTTTCACAGAACAATTGTACATTCAGCTAAATGTGTTTGATCAAAAATGGAGCACAGTACCTTGATGGGGGAGTATAATTTAGTCATTTATATTAAAACTTAAAATGTACATATCGTTTGACGTTGCAATTTCACTTCTAGGAATCTACCAGACAGATAAAGATACAAATACCTGCAAAAGACTGTCCATATTTGTGATAGTAAAATACTGAACCAAACAAAAATCTCCATCGATACAGGGACTGACTGACTAAATGGTGGCATAGTCAAACAACAAAAAGCCCTGCAACGCTTAAAGCAAATGAGGAAGTAGGATTCTGGGAAAATGATGACATCAGCATGTGCCATTCCTGATTTCTTTTCTGAAGAGACTCAAGAACAGAAGAGTAAACCCAGGCCCTTGATAGCACTGTTAATTATAGAGGCATGACATGCACATTTCATCACAGGAAGGTTGTATGACAGCTGTCACACCACTCCCAGAGAAACTAGCCAGAACCACAGTCTCTTGTGACCCTCTATCCCCTGCAACCACCTACTGTCCTCTGGAGATGTGAGGGGCTGGAATAATAGCCCCACCCTGCCTGCGGGACCACCCACAAAAAGCAGTCTCCACAGTCACCCAGACAGTCCAGGTTCCCAGAGAACCCACCTACAAACACATACTACATAAGGTGGAGCTGGTCTGGAACCTAAACCCACATCTCTGCCTCATCACTGAGCCAGAAGGCACTGCCACAGCCAATACCATTAATTTCACTGCTACCACCTATCTCTTTAGCTGGTTCCCCTTCCCTTTCAAACACACACTCACACACACACACACACACACACACACACACACACACACACACTCACAACCTATAAAACATTGGCATTGCCCAGAACTCAGTCCTTGGGGCCTCTTCATCATCTCTATCTACACTCACTCACATCCAAGTCTCCAAGTTTGATACCATCTGTACCTGATGACTCTCAAATCTACAGCTCCAGCTCATACCTCTCCCCTGATAATAAACAAACTAACTAATTAGTTAATTAATTTTTTAAAACCATTCAATTCAAGGAAATAGAAAAATGACAAAACCAAAAGAATATAGGAGGAGTTAATAAATGCAAAAGCATAACTTAACACATTTAAGAAAAAGAAAACAGAAACTGATAAATAAAGCCAAAGGTGGGTTTTCAAAAAGATCAATAAATATAAATGTATCTTCAACAAGCCTAAAGAAAATTCAAGGGAAAAAAGGACTCACAAGTACAGCATTTGGAAATAGAAAGGAAATGTAGCTATATATATTATAGAAATTTTAAGGAGTAACCAATTACTAAATGCAATGCATTATCCTGGAATGAATCCTGAAACAGAAAAGGACATTAGTAGAAAAACTGGTGAAATCAGAATGAAGTCTGGCATTTAGTTAATAGTTACATACCAATGTTCATTTCGTATTTTTGACTAATGTACCTTGGTAACATAAGGTGAACATTATGGGAAACTAGGTCAGGGATATACAGGAATTCTCTGTATTACCTTTGCAACTTTTCCGTCAGTCTAAAATTATTCCAAAAAAAAAAAACCATTTAAAAATAGGCAGTTAAAATCTGTAGTGGGGGAAGAAAAGATATCATTCATAAGGGCACCAAACACTGTGTAATACCTTGAAATAAACTTAAGAAATGTATAAACCTATATGAAATTTAAATAAATAAGTAAAACTGTGCTAGAGAACATTAAAAAATAAAGAATAATGGTGGTTGCCAGGGGTTAGAGAAGGAGGAAATGGGGAGTTATTACTTAATGTGTACTAAGTTTCAGTTTGAGAAGATGAAACATTCTGGAGATGGATGGTGGTAGAGTTGTACAACAATGTGAGTGTACTTAATGTCACTGAACTGTACACTTAAAAATTGTAATGTGGTAAATTTTATATTCTATTTTACTGCAATAAAAAATAGTGAATATATACTGTACTCCTAGATAGGAAAGCTTAATATCATAACAGGTCAATTTTTCCCAAATGATGACTCTAAAATGTAATGCAATTCTAATAAAATATCAAAATGATTGATTATTTTGAACTTGGTTCTAAAATTCATTTCATGGATTTATTTAGTAAATCATGTTTTGAAAGTCAAGAAGCCATCAGGAAAAAAAGGTTGGCGCTAAGCCTCACATCTTACACTAAAATAAATTTCAAACAGATAAATGATGTTTAAATATACAAAACAAAACCATGAAAGTCCTAAAACAATCACAGGAGAAATTTTAAAAATAATCTCAAAGTGGGAAAAGGCCTTCTAGTGTGACACAAAATCCACAGCCATTAAATTAATTTTGGTAAATCTAACAACATAAAAATTAAAATGTTCTTCATATCAAAAAGAGAAGTATGATAAAAAGACAAACAACAAATGAGGAAAAAATATTTGCAACTAACATCCCAGGAAAAATGCTAATTTCCCTAAAGTACATTCATCAGAACTAGTGTCTTTGGTCTCTAAAACCAAAGAGTTCCTAGTCAAATAGGCTTGGTAAATGCTGTATACAAAGTTACCATTTGAAGTTCTATATAATGTACATGAGTCCACTAAAGTTCTGCAGTCCTGTGTTAAAGCATTTCTTACCCTTATTAAGAACACTAAACCTTTTTTATGGGCTATCTATTAAAATCTTGCAGAACATATTTTGGGAAATATTCATCTAATAGTTTTTATTATACTCAGGGAAATTCATATTCTATGTTATCACATTTATTAAAGAGAAAGTCATACATACCTATATCCTAAATATATTTCTATCTATTTGTGGGGATTACCTACTTGTTAAAAAGCAAGTTTCAAAACTAGGATTTTACCAGAGTTCCAGTTTCACCCCTCACCACTACCAGGAACGTTCCAGTACTAACATTCAAGGGTCAGAGGTGGAGAAAACAAAACCCAATAAGGTAGGTTTCTTAAAGGCTACCTTTTATATTATAATTCAAAACTCAAAGTTACCTTACTAAACAGCACCTTTTAAAGTAGGTAGAATATATTTAAGCAAATATTGAGGCAAAGAATAAGCTTTTTATAGACAGAATCATACAATTGCAAAATACATTATTGCATAAACAAAGTCAAGAAAAATTGTCAGATAAAACAACACTGTGTTTTAATTAAACAATCACATGCCTCAGTTAATATGTTCATACTCATTAACTCATTGGATCCTGACTACAAAATACTGGAAGGTAGGCAGGGTAGATCTTACTATTCCCATCTTACAAATTAAAAAACTGAAGTTTTGATGATTTGCCTAAGGGCTAGTAATAGAAGAATTTAGCAGAAATCCAGGTCTACCTCTACACCGTGTATGTAGATAAATATCAACAATTAATGCTATAAAAATTGGAATTATTTATTATTCACTTGGACAAGGCAGCATTTTAATTTCAAGTGTCATATATAAAATACCTGAAGGTTATTCTCAAAGCAGGTCAAGGTGTGATTAAACAGATTCAGGAAGTATACTGTGCTATTTGATAATTCTTCACTTTTGTTCGTTAAACAATCTGTCAAGAAACCAAAAAATACATTAATATATCTCAAGCAACAATTACATATAGTCATTTATCTCTCAAGCTGTTATCTTCTGTTTCACACTATCGTAATCCTTTATTCAAACAAGCATGAAGTGTTCCACGTTAAGAGAATTTTCCAAATACATGAAGCTTACCCTTTTTAGTTTCCAAAAGATTTTTTTTACATCATAACCATTTTAATGAAAATATTAAAATAGTCACATACTTTTCTCTCTTCGTAAAAACCATATACCAAGTAAAATTGAAATTGATTTTTGATGGTGCAAAGTCTTAATCATGAATATCAGTTATCAAACGCTGCCTTAATAGGAGTACTCTTAGTGCTGTTTAGGCATAAGACTATTTATCCTGCATTAATTTTAGCTAAATTCATATGCTGTTTGATTGTTTTCTGTGTTAAATTTAGTAGTTCTGGGTCTCTTCCATCTTCACTAGTGGGTCAGTTATTGCATCTAAGATGTTAATCTTTTAAAATCTGCTCTTTCTAATCTGTTGTGAGTTGGGAGACCAGAGAAACAAGCTGGTGAGAATTTTGCATAAAATACTGATAAAGGGACTTCAGGTAAAACCTGGAAATAAATACACTTGTTTTATGTCTTTCTAAAAATCTTACATACATGATATTCCTCTGCAACTTGCTACTCTCACTTAGCATTAGCTCAAGTTCATTCCTTTGAATTGTTTTCTATGTATGAACATAGCACAATTTTTTAATCTATTCTCCCTTCTTGGATGAACTTATTCTTTATCCTCAGTTTGCTTTTACCTCTCCCTGTGCTCTCAGCTTACCCTCTGGGATCTAGGTTCAAGTGCCTGGCATCATATCCTGGAACTCATGGTCAACCATTTCAATCTCACTTTCCTAGAATCCTTGTCCTTTTTACATTCCACATACTCACAAATATTTAAAACCTTCATTAACTTTCTCTACTCCCAACTGTGGTTGTAGAACACTATTATAGAAAATTCTAAAGTTATAATGAGGGGACTCAATTCAAACTAGTTTCAGGGCCACAAAACAATCCTTGTAGATGCCCTACCAATTACTCCACAAGGGATGTTCAAATACTTTCTATTCTCTAGTACTCAACCATACTCTTGTTCTTCTTAAATTTAACTGAGAGCTGTATATTATACACACTCAGGGCCATCTATTATGATCTTTCAACTGGGAGTGGAGAGACAGGATAGAAGGCTGTTGCAATTATCCAGGAGAAAGGTGGCAACGCAAACAGAAAGAAATCAATGGATAAGAGATACACTGAATAGGTAGTGAAGAGTACCAGAATATGCCAACTCAAAATATGCCTCTTTGGCATATGGATTATTCTGAGCTAAAGGCCTTTAAGGACTTCCCTGGTGGTGCAGTGGTTAAGGATCTGCCTGCCAATGCAGGGGACATGGGTTCGAGCCCTGGTTGGGAAAGATCCCACATGCTGCGGAGCAACTAAGCCCGTGCGCCACAGCTACTGAGTCTGCGCTCTAGAGCCCATTAGGCACAACTACTGAGCCCGTGTGCTACAACTACTGAAGCCTGTGCGCCTAGAGCCTGTTCTCCACAACAAGAGAAGCCACTGCAGGGAGAAGCCTGCGCACCACAAAGAAGAGTAGCCCCCGCTCGCCGCAAATCTAGAAAGCCCGCGCACAGCAACAAAGACCCAACGCAACCAAAAATAAATAAATTTAAAAAAAAAAAGGCCTTTAAGAACCAACAGATTCAGGAAAAACTCTAAAAACAGGGCACAAGTTTTTATTTTGTAGATAAAATTTACACTTGAAAAGGAAATTTCCATTTGTAAAGATGTCCCTCTCTCTCAAGAAAAAGAAAAGGGAGGACTCTTAACAACTAACTCTAACCAATGGAGATGGTTCTAACTTAAACCTATATAACAAACCTTACTAAACAATCCTGTTTACCATACTTCTCCTGGTCCCTTTCCCATAACTTGCCTCCTTCAACCAGAAGACCAAAACCCTTTCTCCTCTGATTATCCTAAGATGGTATATAAACCCAAATTCTAACCATCCCTTTGGGTTACTGATCATTGGGTGCTCCCGTGTGTACATGTGCAATGCACTTGTTAATAAACTTCTGTTTGTTTTCTCTTGTTTCTCCGTCTTTGGCCAGTCTAATTAGAGAGTTCCAGCCAGAGAACCTAAAATGGATAGAGGAAAAAGATTTTCTCTCTCCCTTAGAGTAGACATTAGGGTATAACACACTATATGATGCATGCACTATTATAAACAACAATCACTACAATGAAAGCTAATGTTAACTGAGTAGTTGCTATGTTCCAAGCGCCATTCTTGTACTTTAAACACATTTATTCAATTCTTACAACAATCCTATGAGGCAAGAACTATGATCTCCATTTTCTAAATAAGGAACAGAGGCAGAGAGGAATTAAGAAGTTACCCAAGGTCATAAAACTGGTAAGTAAAAACCTGGAATTTCTACTCAGTCTGATTCCTGAGCCTGCACTTTCAAACACTACAAATATAAAATATCTACACTCTAAACAATTAAAGTTCAATACTGGGAATCAATAAATACATGCCACTGCTCCTCCCTCCACCACCCATAGATTTCTTACACCATGCAGGGATTCAGGCAGTCGCTACCAACTGATCAGTGCTGGCAACTGAGATGAAGCCTAAAACTGGTAAACAGGGCAGCAACTAGCACATTAAGACTCCTTTGTGCAAACTGGAAAAAGACATTCCCTCCAGGTAGATTATTTACAAAAAAGTGCTCCTACCTCCAGAAGCTGAGCTGGAATCCAGCCCCACTCACCCCCTTACATGGGCCCCTAGTGTAGGACTTGGCCTGCACCTGGCATACCTGGGGCCCTGCTGATGAACCTATTCCAAGAGTCTTTCCCTCTCTGAACTCACACACTGTACATTCTCTGCAGCTTTATCTTCTCCAGCATGTAAGTCCTGTTCTGACTGTTCACCTTATCATTTAAAAATCTGAGGGATCACTTCACAAATTAGGAAACAACTAGAGAAATAAAGTGATATACTGAGGATCATACATCAAGTTAGTAAGGCATTGAAATACAAAATATACTTTCCAGGCTCTTGATTAAGTATTATCTTAAGTATACCATTTTCCCTTTACTATTTAAAAATGTTACTCTCTCTGTTGGCTTTCAAAAAGTTCACACACTAAATTCTTAAAAAAAAAAAATAACATAAGTCTCTCTTAATCCTGGTTTAACATCATCACAAAGTAGCCTGGAATCTTTTTACACGAGGTAGAGTATACATAAATAAAAACAAACAGTTACAAATATGCATAATATTATATTGTGCTAATGAGATTGAAGAAGTTTTCAGTTTCTGTAGTTGATATTTTGGAGGGAAGTAGAGGGAATACAATTTCATCCACAACAACTGTACATCTGTGTATAATGAGCCACGTCATGGCAACTGACATGCACAATATGGGTGTGTGTGTGTCCCTGTATTGTCCTACAAAAGCAGTATAAATGTATAAAGCATGTATAAAGCAGTATAAAGCATGAATATGAGTGATTCATACTTCTATACAAAGTATGTAACTGAAATAATTTCTTTATAAAAAAGTAACTTATAGAATAATGAAAAATAAATAAACAGAAAGAAGTAATTTATAAAGAAGCTTCTCTGAACAACAAAGAACTTAATCTCTTTTATTTTACTAACAGCCATTCCTTTTCACTTGAAATAATTTGAAAATTAAACTAAAAGCTAATATAGACTGGCCATCTTATTACTGCATTAATGCAGTACCATCAAAATTTTTTCAATGATCATTAGACAGTGATATTATAAAGCACAAAGGAGTTCACCTATAAAATGAGATTTTAAATGTCTTCATTATTAAAAAGCCCTGACTTTCTGATTTAAAACAAAGGAACTCCAGTAAAATTCCTCTTTTATCCTTTTGTAGGAATTGGGAGCATAAGGTTATAAGCAGTGAGAAGCTATATATTTTAGAAATTAGTAAGTTAAGAAATATTAGTAGTAATAAAGCTTCCTATAAGCACTAAGTGAAGTGGTCATTATGAATTTTCCTCATCTCAGATAATCAATGCAGCCTCATCAAGGACAGATTAGCATAGCTTCTTTCTCAGTGAGGGCTCAAGCATCAGCTCAAGAGGCATTCTTAAAGGTGTTAAGGATTCAAGTTAAGACCTTACATAGAAACCTACTAAATATCATAACAGGAGTTATGTATGCATCTTTAGGTAAAGTATTTGGCATCTATTAGGAGTTTGTATAAGGATCTCTGCTGTTTTTCAAAACTAGTTTTATAGAGAACAACAGAGACAATTACCAATTTCTGAAAAATAGGGCAAGCTTCAGAAAACATACTATTAAACTATGGGAACTTTGTACCTAAACAACATAATTAAGTTTAATAAGTATGAAAACTAGGACATTTTAAGTTATAAGATATAAATAAGTGAGTCCAATGCTTAGTATGTTACCATTTAGATAAAATATGGGAAAGATGGGTTCTGATTAATTGATCTTCTGGTTAACTATTAAGTTTTATTATTGATTTTTAAAGAATCAAGACATAAAAAGTGAAGGGTGGCAGAATATTTGCCATAAGGATTATTCTGAGCTGACGGCACTTGGAAAATAGCCAAGGCAGAGAGAAGCTTTCTGTGAATTCCCCTGATCTGCTTGAAGACAGAGCTTCCAAAAGAAACTCAGTTGTCATAAATCCCTTCTCCAGGAGTTTCATCAACCAGGGAAGATTTTCTCCTATCAGAGGAAAGGAGACCAATCAAACAGAATGGAGAGTCCAGAAATAAATTCCTGCATATACAGTCAACTATGAGCTGAACTCCTAGAAATAGAGAGCAGAATGGTGATTGCCAAAGGCTGGGGGGGTGGGAGAAATGGGGAGATGTTGGTCAAAGGGCACAAACCTCCAGCTGTAAGATAAGTTCTGAGGATCAAATGTACAGTATGGTGATTTTAGTTAGCAATACTGTATTCTATACTTGAAAGTTGCTAAAAGAATAAATCTTAAATGATCTCACCACACACACACACAAAATGGTAATTATGTGACGTGACGGAGGTGTTACCTAACACTATGGTGGTAATCATTCTGCAATATATAAGTGTATCAAATCAACACACTGTACACCTTAAACTTAAACAATGTTATATGTCAATTATATCTCAATAAAGTTGAAAAAAGAAAAAAATCAAAAACAAAGTACCAAAACACTTTACCATAAAGCAATTCATGGTCTCATCAAATCTGGTCACTCTACTAATTATTCACCTGTCATATGCATAAGATAACCAAGAAGCATCTCAATAACCAGGCTATCCCTATGTCAACAATACACTTCTTTTTTTTTTCTTTTAAACCTTTTTCTTTCAAACACATAGACTTTTTTTTAATTTATTTTTTTAAACAGCAGGTTCTTATTAGTTATCCATTTTATACACATTAGTGTATATATGTCAATCCCAATCTCCCAATTCATCACACCACCACCCCCTGCCCCGCCACTTTCCCCCCCGGGGTGTCCATACATTTGTTCTCTGCATCTGTGTCTCTATTTCTGCCCTGCAAACCCGTTCATCTGTACCATTTTTCTAGGTTCCACATATATGCGTTAACAATACACTTCTGATAACAGCTTTAAAATTGTGAAGAGGAGAAATCCTTGATATATTTTCTTTACTTCTTAACAGTCACTCTCCACAAGAATTAATTTCCATGTTATTTGTAATATGAATTGGAAGAGTTGTGTACACTCCTTTTGAGTTTCAATCAGTTTCCAAAAATTTATTTCTAACGAAGACTAATATTCAAAGACACGGATATTCTAAAGATAAAATAGATGGTAGTGGTAACGGATGGCACTCTCTCTCTTTTTTTATATTGGAGTATACTTGATTAACAATGTTGTATTAGGATGGCACTCTCTTTCATTGAGTGTCTAGCCTTCCTTTTATCAAGTAATAATGGCAAAGACTAGGTGCCAACCCACAGCTAGATCAAGTAGAAAGGTGATTTTTTTGGCAGTGTATTAATTTTATAAGTATTCTTTTAAACAATATTTTAGCTTTTATATTTTTACATGTTTATATTTTTAATAATATTATTTTAAAAAATTTTAATAGCCCCTTAAATTAATTTTAAAAGATTTTTATATAATTATAGTTTTGCATTTTCTAGCACAGAGGATGAAAAAGGAATAGTCATTTTATATCAAAAGATATATTCTTACAAAATGGATCACATATTGGTTTAAGTCTCAATTAAAAACAAATTTTTTAAACACCTCAGTCGTTTTTGTTCTTCCTTTGTAATTTTTTTCCTTCCCATTTTATCTTTTAGGTGCCAGACTGAATAGACTCCAGATTATTTACCATTGAAGAGTTCTATTGCTGGCATCACTTATCAGCTCTGTATTTGCAAATTTAATAACTAGATCACCACAAAAAGTTAACTGAGACAAAAGTGTTCATAGCTTGTATTTAACAGTTTTACATAAGTTCTGAGAAAATTGACCAGTCTTTTTTTTTTTCCATGTTTATTTATTTTATTTTTTTAACATCTTTCTTGGAGTCTAATTGCTAAAAATATGGAACGCTTCACGAATTTGCGTGTCATCCTTGTGCAGGGGCCATGCTAATCTTCTCTGTATCGTTCCAATTTTAGTATATGTGCTGCTGAAGCAAGCACAACCAGTCTTTTTTTATGTTTAAATAAAAAAGCAAATAATCTAGATTTGGGGGGGAATATTTATACTGTGTTTTCATGCATATATGGTAGGGAGGGAAACATAATTTTCCCTCTACCCTTGTAAGTTCTCAGCTGGGCCCCCTGTAACAAAAGACAGATCAATAGGAGAAAAACAAACAGAAGTTTGTTGACTTGTATATCTCGCATATACACGGAAGATACAAAGGGAAATTGAGTAACTCAAAGGGGTGGCTTAGAAGTCAGACTTGAATATCATCTTCAGGTAAAAACAAAGAAAGATGAGTGTGGGGGAGGTCAGTTATGGGGAAATGACCAGGAAAAGTGAGGTAAACAAGCATAAGGTTATGCAGATTATGTCCCTGCCTTCTCCATTTACAAGATTCTCTAGTGATTTAAAGTCATCCTTTTCTTCCTGGTACAGAGAGGGAGACACCCTTACAAGTGGAGATTTCCTTAATAAATATAAATTTCTCATACAAAATGGTTATTTCTACTCTGTTTTCAGAGCTTCTCCTGTGTCTGCTGTTTCTCAAAATAATCAGCTCAAAATAATCCTTACGCCAAAGAGGCGTATTTTGGAATGGCACATTTTGGTCTCCAACAATACAAAATGACAACATCCTAGGCAAACTTCTGATCAGGCACAAATTCATTTAAAATTATAGTGTGATATGATTGCTTTCTTCCATTTTATTAAAAGAGTAAATATCCTTTGTATTCATTCTTCTACCTATTTCTAAAGGCCAAAGATTTAAAAAAAACAATGACTGGATAGGTAACAAATGGATTATCTTTTAAGTAAAAGGAGAAGAGAAGCCTTTAGCATCATTTATTAAGAAAATAAAAGAGTGAGGATCCCATGAAATCAGTGGTTTAACAGATCTGGTTGCTAGAGATGCGACTGTCTCAGAACCTGATGCCTGATTCCTGATCATTGCTGAGCATTAACATTAGAAAATGTGCAACCTTATTAAAAACTTTTTTTTTCACATTATCTAGTTTTAATTTTATGTAGTACTGATAGGTCTTTAGAAAAAAAAGAGTATTTTACATTTATATTTTTAGTAAAAGACTAGGTTTTCCATAATATCAAACATGTATATAGCATAGATATTAAACTTTGCAGGGCTAAAGTGTAGGGCTAATATTTCTTAAAATGGAGACTGTGCAATGAATTTGTCAAATAGCACTTTAAAACCAAATTAGGCCTTAACTCATGAACACTGTCTATTCAGATGAACAATCTCAAAGCCTTCTGATTTTAGTTCTAGGCTCTTGATCTGCAGTCCGTTTACACTTTCTGAGCCCTCATTCTACCTCACAGGGCTTATTGTGAAGTTCAAATGAACCAAGGGCCATGACATTGAGAAATATTATTTAATTTAATTGCTGACTTGTTATTCACCTTCTTTAGCTCATTTTTTCCTTCCTTCAAATTTCTTTTCTCACTGCCTTGTAACAGAAGACTATGTTAAGAATGCTTTATTAAATTTTGGTAAAAATTGCAAAGTTTTTTGAACAATTCTTAAAATTTTTCAGAAAATGTTCATGTTATCTTTATTACAGAGATTTGCAGAGAACATAATTAGAAGTGTTTCCAGGTAATTTGGTAAAGATTATTCATTTCTAGGTAAGGTGATTATTTTATTTTATTATTTTTTTTAAAGATTTTTTTTGATGTGGACCATTTTTTTTAAAGTCTTTATTGAATTTGTTACAATATTGTTTCTGTTTTATGTTTTGGTTTTTTGGCCTCGAGGCATGTGGAATCTTAGCTCCCCAACCAGGGATCGAATCCACATCCCCTGCATCGGAAGGCAAAGTCTTAACCACTGGACCACCAGGGAAGTCCTAAATGATTACTTTAGAATGAATACCCAAGGGAAAACAGCTGAGGAGCACAAATTTATAAAACTATTTTATTTCCATATAAAATACAGAATATAAATTATGATAAATTTTAAAATGTGAATGAAACAATGAATGGAAGATAACTTTTTTAAAATGCATAATCTGGAAAAAGAAAATAGCCAATCTCTCTGATTACATCTAACATATGAATAATCATGGCAGATTTGGACAGTCTGTCAAGTTTTAAAAATTTTTATGTATTTTTGAATAGGTATTAAATGCTATGGTATACAATCCAAAGGGTACAAATGTAAGCAGAATGAAAACTAAGTCTTCCTGTCTTTCCTGCCCAATCAGCTATCTAATTCTCCAAAAGATGTCATATTTCTCTGCATTTTGCTTGGCCGTATATTTTGGCCAAATTAATTTTAATTAGGAAGTAAACATTTCATTTTTTCTTCAAAAGAAGTTCAATCAAGGAATATTTTGAAGATAGGATGCCTCACAGAAAAACAAAGGTAACCCCAAGAATTTATTCTAAAGAGTTTTATATCTACCATACTGAGTAAATATGCAGCAAAATGTTTTCTTTCCTTTTTATTTATTTTTTAAATAGCTGGAGAAGAAAGCTATTTTAAATTAGTAAATTCATTACAAAATACCTTTTAAAGAAAAGATGCTTTACCTCTCAAGTACGTAAATTAAGTAACATCAGTCGAAAGAAGTGAATCCCAACACATACCCCACTTATTCTAATTAACTGATTTTAAATTATTTGCAATTAACATATTTTTTCCTATATCAATGGATTTTTCTGAAGGGCTTAAGAATACTTAAAAACAGCTCTTCCGTATAAGTTAAGCAAACTCTGTTCAATCATATTTATACTAAAAAGTTTTACTCCAAAAAAGTAAAGATTTGCTTTAAAAAAAAGTTAGCTGTCAGCCAAGCCTCTGTTCAAATTACCAGAAAATTTGAATTAATAGAGACAAAATTAAAAGAGTTAATATTCAATATCCATGGTATACTACAAAGGAAAAGAAACTTAGCAGAGAATCTTTTTCCCATTTACAGTTTTCCTTCATATGAACTAAACAAAAAGACAAAGTCCTTAGAAAAGTTAAGCTCCTTAATGACTTACAGGTACACAGATTTTTAATTCACTCTATCCTTTCTATTTCCACAGCCCATGCCCTACTTCATGTTTTCTTTGCTTCTTGCCTAAACCATTGTAAGAATTTCCTCACTGGTCTCTCTCTTCCAATGGGGTTCCACAAAAAAAAAAAGAAAAAAAAAGGGTCTTTGTAGTTTTAAAAAAAAAAAGCTCAGAAAGTGCTAGGTTAAATGATGTTTAAAAGTTTTTTTTAACCTATAGTCCTTCTCACTGCCTTTAATATTCTATGTGTATTGTAAATTCCCAAGATACTATAGTATATAACCATTTCTTAATACTATGCTGGTGTTCTAAGTGGTATGAAAAATGTTGGCATAAGTGATAAACTACTATATAGGTCAAGGTCCTACCTTCCCTTTCCAAGTTTACCTCCCACTGTGCTTCCAGTATCCTGTAACGTCTACTACTCTTTTATACCTCTGTGCCTCTGTTCACGATGCCTCCCTATCTGCACTGTCCTTCCTCTCATCTCTACTTATTGAAATCATGCCCAGACATAAAAGTGTAGGATCAAAAGGTACTTCCTCCAGGAAGTATTTCAAATTCTCTCCAATCTGATTTATTTTCAGCTTCCCCAAGACTCTATAACTTTATTATAGCAGTTATTTGTCTGCTTTAGGTTACATTGTAACTATAACTTTCTTCCTCAAAAATTATAAGGCATAGGGCTTCCCTGGTGGCGCAGTGGTTGGGAATCTGCCTGCCAATGCAGGGGACACGGGTTCGAGCCCTGGTCTGGGAAGATCCCACATGCCGCGGAGCGACTAGGCCCGTGAGCCACAATTGCTGAGCCTGCGCGTCTGGAGCCTGTGCTCCACAAGAGAAGCCGCGATAGTGAGAGGCCCGCGCACCGCGATGAAGAGTGGCCCCCGCTTGCCGCAACTAGAGAAAGCCCTCGTACAGAAACGAAGACCCAACACAGCCATAAATTAAAAAAAAAAAAAAAAAAAAAATATAAGGCATAGAAAATAAGAATTTCCTAGTACATAGTTGGTATTCAAAACACTTATGAATTGAAATAGTGATTTTAAATTTTCCAAAGAATGCTTGAAAATAGATCTCATTTCATTATACAAATACATACAAGCCTGCAAAACTGGTAGAACAGACGTTATCACCTCCCCCTACCACCATATGACAGATTATTATAAACATCATAATTACTATTATATTAAGCAGCTAACGTTCCTTGAACAATTAACTATATGCCAGATACTAAGCTAAGTGCTTTACACAGTTTATTTTATTTATTCCTCAAAACAATCATATAAAGTAGGTTCCATTATTACCACCAATTTACGGATGAGGAAACTGAAGCTCCAAGAGGTAAAATTACATGCCCAAGGTCTGACAGTAGTAGGTTAGGGCTAATAAATGGCAGAGCTTAGAATAAAATCCAGATCTGTCTGACTGCAAAGCTCACTGTTAACTGCTACACTTTTCTGCCTTTCAGTATTTGCCCAAGTAGTTCTCACTAATAAACCGTGATGCTAATCACAGTTCATTTAAACTTAGTAATAAAAAATATTCAAAATTTTCAGAGTTCAAAATTCACTAAAATAAAATGACATCTATACTGTTGAACCATAACAGCAACATGAAAATGAAAGAATTACTTACTTGCACAATTTGCCTTCTGCCATGTGGAATTGAAAAACTCAGACAGAATCACAACTATTTGCATTCTATCTGCCATTAAGAGACTTCTGGCACAACTATGACTCTCTGAGGAATTCTATAACGACAAAAGAAAAAGAAAGAAAAATACAATCTGAATGTTTTTAGACTTCCCAAACAACAACTTGAGGCAAAAAACCTTATAAAAATAATTTAAATATTTATTATAAGCATTTAATTTTTTTTGCTATAATCAAATAATGATGTCATTAATAATAACAACTGTAATAAAACAATAGCAGCTAACATTTATTGGTACCAGGTTCACTTGCAAGGGAAGAAAATCTTTGCTTCTTAAATAAATAAGTACTTGCTTCTATGGTACAATCTCAACTGCTTAGGCCCACATGTAATATTTCTTACTCCTTATGCACAGGAAAAAATTCTGGAAAGCTATTCACCAAAATGTACCAGTAGTTATCTCTGAATAATGGAAATAGAGCGATTTTCATTTTCTTTTTTGCCTCTTTTACACTGTCTAAATTTTTCTACAACGAACATATATTATTTACACATTTTTAAAAACCTGGTGGGTAAATGATCACAAAACATTGTTTCATCTTCTGGGCATTTTTTGGCTCAAAATCTTAAAATCCACAAGAAAATGTGATACATCTAGTTTGTACCGAAATAGTTTGTACCCAGATAGAAGAACATGCTTTCCACAGATCGTTTTAATAATGAAACTCACACTATGCAAATAATAAATTCAAGTTCCTAAATTATTGGATCCTTATCTATTTCCTTTCCCTTTTGCCCCAAGCAAGGAACTAAGTCCTGCTGACTCTTCATTCTTTCAAAGTTATTTAACTCCTACTATTTACCAGGCACTATAAGAATCTTGGAGTTCTGAGTATACAAAGAGTATAAAGGAATGCCATCAACACTGGGTCTTCAGAACCTCCCCAGAGACATACAGATAAGGAATTAAATAGTGTCATTAGTAATAAAAGAGAGAATATGTTGACTCTAGAAAAGAACTGATCAGCCATGTGGGATAAGAAAAGAGGGAAGGAGGGCTTAACAGCAGAATTCTTGTTTTAAAATATCTCTGAAGATCATTTTGGGATGATTACCCTTTCTGTGGCTTAGTTTTGTTGTCTCATTAAAACATGCAGCCAAATGAATGCTTGCCTTTAAAATAGTAAATTGAACAAAACATTTTAAAAAGCTCTTTTCTTGGAATTGCTTTCAGAGCAATATCAGCTATAGAAGAAGATTTCATAAAAGATGAAACAATGTTTTGTGATAATTTACCCACCAGATTAAAGTAGAGCATGGTCTAAAGAGTCAGAAAAACCTGGATTACTAGCTGGTAATCTTGGACAGCTGAGGTAAACTCTCTGAGGCTCAGTTTCATGATCATGAGTCCTACAGGTACAGTATTAAATGAAATACCATACGTTAATCACTTAGCACAATGTCTGGCACCTAGTATGTAACTGATATATGCTATTTCACCTAGCGACCTGTTGCCAACAAGAAGTGCTCTAAGTGGGTGTGACTGGCTAAGTATAACCAGTTACTTAAGTAGAGTCTTCATAAGTGGATGATTGGATATTTTAAAAATCAATACAGATACAAACTAAGGGCCTGAACCAAGACGGCGGAGTAGAAGGACATGCTCTCACTCCCTCTTGTGAGAACACCAGAATCACAACTAGCTGCTGGACAATCATCGACAGAAAGACACTGGAACTCACCAAAAAAGATACCCCACATCCAAACACAAAGGAGAAGCCACAATGAGACAGTAGGAGGGGCACAATCACAGCAAAATCAAATCCCATAACTGCTGGGTGGGTGACTCACAGACTGGAGAACACTTATACTACAGAAGTCCACCCACTGGAGTGAAGGTTCTGAGCCCCACGTCAGGCTTCCCAACCTGGGGGTCTGGCAACGGGAGGAGGAATTCCTAGAGAATCAGACTTTGAAGGCTAGTGGGATCTGATTGTACGACTTTGACAGGACTGGGGGAAACAGAGACTCCACTCTTGGAGGGCACACACAAAGCAGTGCACGCATCGGGACCCAGGGGAAGGAGCAGTGAACCCAGGGGAGACTGAACCAGACCTACCTGCTAGTGTTGGAGGGTCTCCTGCAGAGGCAGGGGGTGGCTGTGGATCACCGTGGGGACAAGGACACTGGCAGCAGAAGTTCTGGGAAGTATTCCTTGGCGTGAGCCCTCCCAGAGTCGGCCATTAGCCCCACCAAAGAGCCCAGGTAGGCTCCAGTGTTGGGTTGCCTCAGGCAAAACAACCAACAGGGAGGGAACCCAGTCCCACCCATCAGCAGCCAAGTGGATTAAAGTTTTACTGAGCTCTGCGCACCAGAGCAACACCCAGCTCTACCCACCACCAGTCCCTCCCATCAGGAAACCTGCACAAGCCTCTTAGATAGCCTCATCCACCAGAGGGCAGACAGCAGAAGCAAGAAGAACTACAATTCTGCAGCCTGTAGAACAAAAACCACATTCACAGAAAGATAGACAGGAGGAAAAGGAAGAGGGCTATGTACCAGATAAAGGAACAAGATAAAACCCCCAAAAACAACTAAACGAGGTGGGGATAGGCAACCTTCCAGAAAAAGAATTCAGAATAATGATAGTGAAGATGATCCAGGACCTCGGAAAAACAACGGAGGCAAAGATCGAGAAGATGCAAGAAATGTTTAACAAAGACGTAGAAGAATTAAAGAACAAACAAACAGAGATGAACAATACAATAACTGAAATGAAAACTACACTAGACGGAATCAATAGCAGAATAACTGAGGCAGAAGAACGGATAAGTGACCTGGAAGATAGAATGGTGGAATTCACTGCTGTGGAACAGAATAAAGAAAAAAGAATGAAAAGAAATGAAGACAGCCTAAGAGACCTCTGGGACAACATTAAACGCAATAACATTCACATTATAGGGGTCCCAGAAGGAAAAGAGAGAGAGAAAGGACCTGAGAAAATATTTGAACAGATTATAGTAGAAAACTTCCCTAATATGGTAAAGGAAATAGCCACCCAAGTCCAGGAAGCGCAGCGAGTCCCATACAGGATAAACCCAAGGAGAAACATGCCAAGACACATGGTAATCAAACTGGCAAAAATTAAAGACAAAGAAAAATTATTGAAAGCAGCAAGGGAAAAACAACAAATAACATACAAGGGAACTCCCATAAGGGTAACAGCTGATTTCTCAGCAGAAACTCTACAAGCCAGAAGGGAGTGGCATGATATACTTAAAGTGATAAAAGGGAAGAACCTACAACCAAGATTACTCTATCCAGCAAGGATCTCATTCAGATTCGAGGGAGAAATCAAAAGCTTTACAGACAAGCAAAAGCTAAGAGAATTCAGCACCACCAAACCAGCTCTACAACAAATGCTAAAGGAACTTCTCTAAGTGGGAAACACAAGACAAGAAAAGGACCTACAAAAACAAACCCAAAACAATTAAGAAAATGGTCAGAGGAACATACATATCGATAATTACCTTAAACGTGAATGGACTAAATGCTCCAAGCAAAAGACACAGGCTTGCTGAATGGATACAAAAACAAGACCCATATATATGCTGTCTACAAGAGACCCACTTCAGACCTAGGGACACATACAGACTGAAAGTGACAGGATGGAAAAAGATATTCCATGCAAATGGAAATCAAAAGAAAGCTGGGGTAGCAATACTCATATCAGATAAAATAGACTTTAAAATAAAGAATGTTACAAGAGACAAGGAAGGACACTACATAATGATCAAGGGATCAATCCAAGAAGAAGATATAACAATTATAAATATATATGCACCCAACATAGGAGCACATCAATACATAAGGCAACTGCTAACAGCTGTAAAAGAGGAAATGGACAGTAACACAATAATAGTGGGGGACTTTAACACCCCACTTACACCAATGGACAGATCATCCAAAATGAAAATAAATAAGGAAACAGAAGCTTTAAACGACACAATAGACCAGATAGATTTAATTGATATTTATAGGACATTCCATCCAAAAACAGCAGATTACACTTTCTTCTCAAGCGCGCACGGAACATTCTCCAGGATAGATCACATCATAGGTCACAAATCAAGCCTCAGTAAATTTAAGAAAATTGAAATCATATCAAACATCTTTTCTGACCACAACGCTATGAGATTAGAAATGAATTACAGGGGAAAAAACATAAAAAACACAAACACATGGAGGATAAACACTACGTTACTAAATAACCAAGAGATCACTGAAGAAATCAAAGAGGAAATCAAAAAATACCTAGAGACAAATGACAATGAAAACACGACGATCCAAAACCTATGGGACACAGCAAAGGCAGTTCTAAGAGGGAAGTTTATAGCAATACAAGCCTACCTCAAGAAACAAGAAAAATCTCAAATAAACAATCTAACCTTACACCTAAAGGAACTAGAGAAAGAAGAACAAACAAAACCCAAAGTTAGCAGAGGGAAAGAAATCATAAAGATCAGAGCAGAAATAAATGAAATAGAAACAAAGAAAACAATAGCAAAGATCAATAAAACTAAAAGCTGGTTCTTTGAGAAGATAAACAAAATTCATAAACCATTAGCCAGACTCATCAACAAAAAGAGGGAGAGGACTCAAATCAATAAAATTAGAAATGAAAAAGGAGAAGTTACAACGGACACTGCAGAAATACAAAGCATCCTAAGAGACTACTACAAGCAACTCTATGCCAATAAAATGGACAACCTGGAAGAAATGGACAAATTCTTAGAAAGGTATAACCTTCCAAGACTGAACCAGGAAGAAACAGAATATATGAACAGACCAATCACAAGTAATGAAATTGAAACTGTGATTAAAAATCTTCCAACAAACAAAAGTCCAGGACCAGATGGCTTCACAGGTGAATTCTATCAAACATTTAGAGAAGAGCTAATACCCATCCTTCTCAAACTCTTCCAAAAAATTGTGGAGGAAGGAACACTCCCAAACTCATTCTATGAGGCCACCATCACCCTGATACCAAAACCAGACAAAGATACTATAAAAAAAGAAAATTACAGACCAATATCACTGATGAATACAGATGCAAAAAGCCTTAACAAAATACTAGTAAACAGAATCCAACAACACATTAAAAGGATCATACACCATGATCAAGTGGGATTTCTCCCAGGGATGCAAGGATTATTCAACATACACAAATCAATCAATGTGATACACCATATTAACAAATTGAAGAATAAAAACCATATGATCATCTCAATAGATGCAGAAAAAGCTTTTGACAAAATTCAACACCCATTTATGATAAAAACTCTCCAGAAAGTGGGCATAGAGGGAACCTACCTCAACATAATAAAGGCCATATATGACAAACCCACAGCAAACATCATTCTCAATGGTGAAAAACTGAAAGCATTTCCTCTAAGATCAGGAACGAGACAAGGATGTCCACTCTCACCACTATTATTCAACATAGTTTTGGCAGTCCTAGTCTCGGCAATCAGAGAAGAAAAAGAAATAAAAGGAATACAAATTAGAAAAGAAGAAGTAAAACTGTCACTGTTTGCAGATGACATGATACTATACATAGAGAATCCTAAAGATGCCACCAGAAAACTATTAGAGCTAATCAATGAATTTACTAAAGTTGCAGGATACAAAATTAATGCACAGAAATCTCTTGCATTCCTATACACTAATGATGAAGAATCTGAAAGAAAAATTAAGGAAACACTCCCATTTACCATTGCAACAAAAAGAATAAAATACCTAGGAATAAACCTACCTAGGGAGACAAAAGACCTGTATGCAGAAAACTATAAGACACTGATGAAAGAAATTACAGATGATACCAACAGATGGAGAGATATACCATGTTCTTGGATTGGAAGAATCAATATTGTGAAAATGAGTATACTACCCAAAGCAATCTACAGATTCAATGCAATCCCTATCAAATTACCAATGGCATTTTTTATGGAACTAGAACAAAAAATCTTAAAATTTGTATGGAGACACAAAAGACCCCAAATAGCCAAAGCAGTCTTGAGGGAAAAAAACGGAGCTGGAGGAATCAGACTCTCTGACTTCAGACTATACTACAAAGCTACAGTAATCAAGACAATATGGTACTGGCACAAAAACAGAAACATAGATCAATGGAACAAGATAGAAAGCCCAGAGGTAAACCCACACACCTATGGTCAACTAATCTATGACAAAGGAGGCAAGGATATACAATGGAGAAAAGACAGTGTCTTTAATAAGTGGTGCTGGGGAAAATGGACAGCTACATGTAAAAGAATGAAATTAGAACACTCCCGAACACCATACACAAAAATTAACTCAAAATGGATTAGAGACCTAAATGTAAGACCGGACACTATAAAACTCTTAGAGGAAAACATAGGAAGAACACTCTTTGACATAAATCACAGCAAGATCTTTTTTGATCCACCTCCTAGAGTAATGGAAATAAAAACAAAAATAAACAAATGGGACCTAATGAAACTTAACAGCTTTTGCACAGCAAAGGAAACCATAAACAAGACGAAAAGACAACCCTCAGAATGGGAGAAAGTATTTGCAAACGAATCAATGGACAAAGGATTAATCTCCAAAATATATAAACAGCTCATGCAGCTCAATATTACAAAAACAAACAACCCAATCCAAAAATGGGCCGAAGACCTAAATAGACATTTCTCCAAAGAAGACATACAGATGGCCAAGAAGCACATGAAAAGCTGCTCAACATCATTAATTATTAGAGAAATGCAAATCAAAACTACAATGAGGTGTCACCTCACACCAGTTAGAATGGGCATCAGAAAGTCTACAAACAATAAATGCTGGAGAGGGTGTGGAGAAAAGGGAACCCTCTTGCACTGTTGCTGGGAATGTAAACTGATACAGCCACTATGGAGAACAGTATGGAGGTTCCTTAAAAAACTAAAAATAGAATTACCATATGATCCAGCAATCCCACTACTGGGCATATACCCAGAGAAAACCATAATTCAAAAAGACACATGCACCCCAATGTTCACTGCAGCACTATTTGCAATAGCCAGGTCATGGAAGCAACCTAAATGCCCATAGACAGACCAATGGATAAAGAAAATGTGGTACATATATACAATGGAATATTACTCATGCATAAAAAGGAACGAAATTGGGTCATTTGTTGAAACGTGGATAGATCTAGAGACCGTCATACAGAGTGAAGTAAGTCAGAAAGAGAAAAACAAATATCGTATATTAACGCATATATGTGGAACCTAGAAAAATGGTACAGATGAACCGGTTTGCAGGGAAGAAATTGAGACACAGATATAGAGAACAAACGTATGGACACCAAGGGGGGAAAGCTGTGGCTGGGGGGGTGGGGGTGGTGGGATGAATTGGGAGATTGGGATTGACATGTATACACTGATATGTATAAAACTGATGACCAATAAGAACCTGCTGTATAAAGAAAAAAAAATCAATACAGAATAACCTGTATGAGTGGTCAATGTGGGGAATAGTTCAGTTGAGGAAGACATCAGTGTAGTTGGGAGAAATAAGGAGAGTTCATGGAGGAAGCAGGATTTGAACTAAGCCCTATACTAAGAAAGGGAAGAAGGTTCTAAAATGGGGTAAATAAAATGATCGAGGGGTGAAAGTAGGAATGGTTATGTAGTATTCAGGGAGTACTCAGGAGGCCAGTGGAAGGTACCTCTATGAAAGTAGAGGCAGTAGAGGGAGAAGTCAGGGCAAGGTAATGAAGGGTCTTGAGGGTTATGAGAGTCACACAGTGGGAAACCTTTTAAGATTTTTGAGGAAGATGGCATGAAAAGCAGAGTTTGGAGAGCATAGGTCTATGTCACAATATGTAGGGTGAAGCAGGAGACTAAATAGACTATTTCCATAGTTCATGTATAATGAGAAGACAGTAGCAACAGTGAGAATGGAAGGTAAGTGATGAATAATCCCAACAATGATGATGTACTTTTGAATACCTAATGGTTCTAAAAGCTCTAAATGTATAACTCACTTAATCCCTGTAACAACTCTATGAAATAGGCAGTAGTATCCTTTTGGATTCAAACCCAGCCTCTTTCACTGCATGGCCTTGGGTAAGTTACTTAATCACTCTGAGGCTCAGTTTCCTAAAGCATGATATCCACCTATATATGTCTAGGTTCCTCATCTGGACAAAAGTTCCTTTAGGATGGAAACTTTGTCTTATATCTTTGTATTCCCGACACCTAGCACATGACAAAAAACACTGGCCTTTGGTTTATATTTAGAACTTTTAATACTCAAATCTGTCACAACCACTTAGCAGAAACCTAACCACAATGAATCCAACAATCCACTTTCATCATGCCTATTTGGCAAAATGCAAACAACCAAGCAGATTATTTCCACAATAAATCCATAATCCCAAACTGTACTCCTCACTTGCCTGTCTGCTCATTCTCCCCTCTTTAACACCACTATTGCAATCTTCTCCACTCTCCCTTGAAACTCTGATATCCCTCTCACCCTCTACTCTCAAGTGAAGATCTAGCCTCCTGGTTGACAGTGAAAACAGAGACCATCAAGCTGAAACTCTGATCTGCCTACCCCTCTACACCCAACCTCTCCTTCTACCCTCCTGTTAGAGTGCAGAACGTGCCTGCCCCTGTCAAAGGCTCATCTCTCTCTCTCTCTCTCTCTCTCTCTCTCTGTGGATGCCTTAGATCTCAACTGCTCTGCCTTCTCAGGAAAACTGACCTTGTTTACTTTCCCACTGTTTCCTATATCTTCACTCTCTCTATAGGATTCTTCCTATCAGCATTTAAACATGTTCAGGTCTCTCCCATCTTAAGAAAGGAGGAAGGGAAGTAGAGACAGAGGGATGGAGGGACAAAGGAACAAAAAGAAATTAAAAGAAAATCCCTGAGTTTCAATTCCTCTTTAGTGACCTCTCTTTCTTATCTCTTCCTTATGGCCAAACTTTTAGTTGTGTAGTATCACTATTCCCACTTCCTCATCTTCCATTCACTATTTAATCTACTTTAATCTTACTCTCACCCCCAAGTGCTCCCTCAAAATGGCTCTTATGGCACCAAGAATGCCAATGTTGATAGATTCACTTCTGGTCCTCTCAGCTGGATTTGACACAAATAACCACCCCTTCCCTTTTCCCTTTTATAGGACAGCACATTCTCCTGATTTTTCTTAATCTCTCCGACTCTTCTTCCTTGGTCTCTTTCAATATTTTATCCTCTAACCAAATCTTCAACCCAGCATTTCTTATGTATTCTCACTTCTTACTCAAACTCATCATACCATGGTTTCAAACACTACTTTTAAGCTGACTACTCCCAAACCGATTATCCCCAATCCACATCTCTAGACATACATATCCAACCACATATGCAATATCTCCACCTAGATGTCTCATAAACACCTCAGAATCAGCAAGTTCAATATCAAGTTCATGATCTTCCCCCACCAAACAGGTTCCTCCCTCCATCTTACTAAATAGCAACCCTATTCACTAAGCTGCTCTTATTAAAACCCTGGAAATCATCGTTCCTTTCCTTCACATTCTATATTCAAATAACTACCAAGTTTTGTCAGTTCTACCTCCTAAATATCTCTGAAATCTATCCATTTCTCCCCGTCACAATGGCCCACATGTAGCCTAGCCACCAACATTTCTCACATCACTGCAAGAGTCTCTTAATTCATTTCCCCACACATACTCTTTCCCTACCCTCCCCAGTCCCTGTCCCCTCCATTTTCTCTCATGTAGCCATAATGACCTTTTAAAGTACAAATCGGATCATATCATTCACAGAATTAAACCCTTCAGTAATATCACACTGCTTTAAAATCAAAGACTAAAACCCTTAGTACTACCCTATAGGTAATATGACCTGGCACCTGCCCACTTCCTCAGGCTCAGATCACTAGTCTCCTCCTGGCTCACAGTGCTTTAAGTTCTTTCTAGTCCTCAAATACACCAGACTCCCATTCAGAGTCTTCACACCTGCTACTTCGTTACATGTATACATTCTCTCTCCTCCCCGACCTTCTCAAATTTTAGGTGTCAGCTTTAATCACTGACCACTTCTATCTACTCCCAGCTGATCTTGAATGCTCAAGATCAGCATTCTTGTTATATGCTTTGGTGGCATCTGGGATTTTTTTCTTTGCAACACTTATCACACCTGAATTAAATACTTACTTTTATAACAATATGTTTAATGTCTGTTTCCCCTACCAGACTACAAGCTCTGCTCATTCACAGCTATATCCCTAGTTACTACCACTACCCTGCACATAATAGGTACTCAATAATTTTTTTTTTTTAGTGAATGAGAAGCACTACATTTTCTGATCTCCAATGAAAGACATAGATTACGTTATGCTGTGTTCCAATTTTCTCCCTATATTCCTAACAATTTATTAATCTACACTAAAACTATGTTGAACACTTCTAGATACATACCTCCAATCATAGGTAATATATATATATATATACATATCTATATGTCTATCTATCTGCTTATATAAATTTTAAACAAACCAAGTATAATAAGATGAAGATTAGCAATTGAGAATTTGGGGGGCCAAAGCATCCTGGCAACCACTCTGGTGATGCTGAACAGCTCAATGAAACTACATCTCTATTCAGTTTAAATTAAAGAAGAAAGTATGACTCTAAGTAAGAGGGAATCCGTCAATTCTACTATTCAGGTTTCACAAATCACTGTATTCTTTACCTTGAGATAATAAAACTATATGGAGTCCTTGACCCAGTAATTCCAAGAGGAAGTGACTAGAAAATAGAATTCTCATCAGATAACTCTATTACAGTTAAATGAATCAGCTTGCTGTACCACAGACATAGCTTGCTAATTTCTACCTTTGATTCTTTTTCTCCTTGTTATACTCCCCTCCTCTCAATCAATCCATGGACATGGATTCATCCTAAAGAGGTGAGAAAGAATGACTCACGGTCATTCTGGCCACAGAACAATGCACCTAATTGCTTAAAACAGAATATGATGCCATATCATATCCTGCTGTAGTTGACAGGGACAAATCTTTGGTGTTTTACTTTAAAATCATGGTGAGATATACTATATATATATGTATATATATACACACATACACACACACACACACACACACACATGTATATATCCCTTGCTATACCCAGTAGAAGTATGCCTGAAAAATACTGCATGTAGGTCTACATTTACTTAAAGTACCTTGAAAAGTAGCTCTTTACAGAGACCGGCCACAGAATTTATTTAATGCAAATAAATTCCCTATTTTTGTAAAAAATACATATTTATGTCAAGTAATATCAGGCTGACAAAGTAGGATGCAACTATATATGTTTATATTTTGTCAAATCAACTATGATTTATGAAATAATTCCAACCACATTTTCATGAGACTTTTTTTCTCAGTAGAGGAACTTTCCACTCCATAATCGCAAAGTCATTTCTCCTGTTTTTCCTTTACAAGGCATATCCAGCCCATACCTCATGACTCCCGCCAGCCCTGACACTCTAATCCTTTCCTACTCTAGCCCCTATAAGGTACTTAGGAACAAGGACATGTCTCTGTGCCTGCCTTCCTTCCTTCCTTCCTCCCTCCCTGCCTTCCTTTCTTTCTTTCTCTTTCTTTCTTTTAATTAAGACCCTCACAGCACCAACCACATGACCAGAAGAGCTCTAAGAGTACCAAGAGTGGAGGGCAGATTTACCATCTTGTAAAATTTTAGTTCCCATTTACTGAGAACTGTTACTATGTGCAGTAATAGTTTTCTAAGAGTTCCTCTCACCCCCATCTTACAGATGAGACAACAGTTACAGAGAATATAAATTGCCCAGAGTACACCTCGCATAAGCAGAGAAGAACTGGTCTCCTGGCAGAATGGCTCCAGGCTGTATTAATGACTAAAATGAACTCTCATGCATTATCTCTTTTTATTTTTTTAACAGTCACATCTGGCAGCGGTTTTTCTCCATTCTACAGAGGAGGAAACTCCAAGATAGTCTCCAAGGTAATTAATACAAGGTCAGACTGCTAGAAAAGTGGTGGATCTGAAAATGCCTGGCTACAAAGCTCAAGTTCCTTACCACCAGCACACTATAGTTTCCCCACTCCACCTGGGGTTTCAGGAAAGAGTCCTTCCTGGGAACTCCAGGTGGAGATGGGAAGAAGCTGTGGCAGACTGGGGAGAAAGAGGTGAAGAAAGGTAGAGTTGGGGTGCAGAAGCCCCAAGAAAACTAGTCATACCTATCTGCAAATATGTACCAAAAGACGCCCAACAGCAGCCATGGAAGCAAAAATCCAAACCCCAAGCCCCATAATGCCACCCACTTTTCTGATGCCCCTAACTCCACAGTCCCAATCCAACCCCCTTTTCTCACAAATGGGGAAACTGAGCACCCCCCCCACCCCGAGTTAACCATCATTCCATCCTCCTCCCTTTCCAACAATCCACGCCAGAGGTCCCGGGTGTGCCTTCTACCCACCCCCACGGCTCGGCTGATGTTGTCCATCTTGCTGGCGACCTGTTGGAAGAGGGGATAGCAGGTCTGACAGAGGCGCACCGGCCGGGCGCCGCGCACTAGACACCCGGTCAGCTCTGCGCTGCTGTTGGCGAAGTCCAGCAGCAGCTCCCGGCACTCGGGATCCAAATCCGGCAAGTCTGGGGGTAGTGACAGTGGCCCCATCCTTCCGCCCTGCAGTAGAGCCAGGGACAAGTCCTCCACCTTCAGCAACTGCTCCTCCGACATGAGGTCGTGGAGGACCCGGTGGGAACTGCTGCCCAAGGAGAAGGTGCCCAGAGCCAGCCCCGACCACAGCAGCGCCACCAATAGCAGCCGCAACGATGACCTCCGCCGCGCGACTGTCCGGTCCGGGTCCATCGCGGGGTTCACGAACCCCAAGGCGCAGACCTCCACCTCTCCGCCCCTAGTCTGTGCTGCGGACAGCTGCCGCTTCCGGCTTCCTTGGGCGCAGGCCGCGAGCAGGGTCACGAGGCGCGCGCGTCACGGCCCCCGCCTCCGGCGCGCGGCGCCCCGCCCCATTGGCTGCAGAGAGCCTCTCGCGCAGCGGGCCGGCGCGTGTGCGGGAGCGCGCCCACACGGGCGGTTTCGCGCTCCCATCCTGTGCCAAGCGCCTGACCGAGGGGCGCGCGAGACCCGGGTGGCGTCGGCTGTGGAGCCCCGAGCTGAGGCTCGCCTGCCCTATGAATACAGGCGTCGGCCGCTTTGAGCCGTTAAATCTCGGGGATCTTGCCCTCGGTTGCCCACCTCTTTAGGAGTTCGCTGAGTTCTAGAAGTCTGAGGAGTTATGTGCCACAGAAAGACGGACGGCCTCCGCCGTGGGAATTACGAGTGAGTTCCCTGAGAAAGCCTGCTGGCACATGCCTTGGCAGGTTTTTTTGCTTGGTATTTCTTAGCATAATTTTCCCCCTCAAAATATTTGGAAAGAGTAATGACGTGTGTTGATTATTTTTGATAGTGGAGCCTAGCGGCTTACAAGCTTTTTTTTTTTTTTAAACTCAGCTGTGTCAGCGCTGTCCGATAGACTTCTTGAGGTGATGGAAAGATTCTGTATCTGCGCTCATACGGTAGCCACTAGCCACTTGCGGCTGTGGAGCACTCGTAATGTGGCTACTGCCATCGGGGAACTGAATTTTTAACTGTATTTAATGTGAATGTAAATAGCCCTATCTGGCGAGCGGTGCTGTGTCGGACAGCGCCGGTCTAAGTTCTCTCACTGTGTAGCCTGGTCCTTGGGTGGCTAATGTCCAGGTTTCCTTGCGACTGAAGGGGTTCCTGGGGTGCAGCACAAGCCTGTATCCCAGTGCAAAAACCTGGAAAATCCTCGCCAAACCGCTCAATTTCAAACTCCTAACCAGTTTCTGACAAGCCCAGGGCAATCTTTGGGGACACTCTGAAAAGCGTCCTGATACCACTACTGGACTGTAAAAAGAATTTAGCTAATGACCTGGAAAACGGTTTTCTGACAAGTATCTGCTAACAGATTTTGTAGAAGAATTATTTCCTGGCTGTTTTGTGTCATCCCGCTTTCGTTTTTGCCTTGTAAATTGCAGAGCTACTGTACTAATTCCTATTCATCTTATGGTGCTAATTTATGTTTCTGAGAGTTGGTAGAGTTACTTTTTTAGCCAGTCTGTTTGATTATTGTTTTGTGTTCCTAATGGGAAGGGAGAAAAGTTCCATAATTTCTTTAACATGCCTGTTTATTCTTTTACTATTACAAACAATATTGCAGGTAATAATCATATCTATACAGGTTGGTATATGTTTAAGATAACTTTCTAGCAGTAGACTTGCTGGGTCAGAGAGTATGTGCATTTGTGGTGTTGTTGATTGTGCTATATTACTGTCCACGGAGGTTTAATAATTTACTCATAATGGTTCCTAAAGAACTCTTAAGAATGGTAATTCTAACATGTAGAAAGACCTAAAAGTTATAGGATGACATTTGAGAAAATTAAGACAACTTATTTTACTGGGGTGGCTAATGTCCAGGTTTCCTTAGGACTGAAGGAGTTCCTGGAGTGCAGCACAGACCTGCATCCAATGCAAAGACCTGGAAAATCCTGGGCAAACCACTCAATTTCAAACTTCCCTTCCTGGAGCAATTCCATCCTAAAGCTGTTAGATCAAGTAGCGTAAGGTTGGCATCCATGCTTGGTGGGGTGGGGGTGTCAGAGGCCCAGAGAGGGGTGTCAGAGCACAGGGAAGAAGAGGAAGACATGAGGGTGTCGGGGGTGGGCGGGGAATCCTGATGCAGGGTATTGGATCCTGAGTTGGGTAAGAAGGGTTTCTCTGTAAGGGAGGGTACAGCAGTGACTGGGAGTTTGCTTACCTTCAGAAGGATTGATCAAATAGGTAAATATATTAAGGATAATGGGAGTCTGGTTTCTCATTGTCCAAGAAGGGAGTTACAAATATGAAAAGGGAGAAAAGTAGAATGAACTCTGTAGTGTTGGATTAGAATTAGCAATGTATGTATTATTAGTGGCTGCAAATACATATAGAAATAGATTGTGGCTTCTAAATGTCATTCTCCACTAAAAGGAATCAAGAATCCTTGGAGAAATAGCCAATTCTACCGCTGGGGTAGGAAAAGCAGAAGTTTAGCCTGGATCATCTTTTTGTACCAGAAAGTAAGGAAGTGCTGAAAGAATGATGGGGACGTGTCAAGAACACACAGAAGCCAGCTTAACTAGGCTCCCACTGGCCAAATCTGGAACAATTTGAGCATCAAAACAAATAATGGTGGTCAATGGGTCATAAACCATTGAATAAAACAGGAAACCATGAACCTATAGTGATATATTTAAATAAATGAATAAGCTGAATGTTTCATGGGGATTAAAATATTTACATATTTTCAAAGTCATCTGCTAAAAAAATATGTATTAATTATAAATGGAAAAAATGAGTAAATTTACAGTGGAGAAGTCTGTCAGATCCCACATTAATCAAATGATCAACATGAACGTCATCACAATGGGACAGATAGAAATTGTATGCCACCTGATAGAATGCAGTTAGAAGAACATAGCACCAATTCTATATATTCCTACCAAAGATGCATAACCTGATTCTAATCATGAGAAAACATCAGATAAATCAAGTTGTTTCATTCTGCAAAATATCTAGCCTGTAATCTATAGTGTTATGTCTACAAGAGTCAAGAAAAGATTGAGGAATTGCACCTGACATAAAGGACATTATTCAGACAACTAGCGAAATTTGAATGGGATCTGAGAATTAGATGGTAGTAATGTATAATGTTAGTTTCCTGATTTTTATAATTGTATTGTGGTTATGCAAGAGAATGTTTTTATTTGTAAATATAAAATACACAGGAAAGCATTCAGGGGTGATAGGACATCAGGTCAGCAACTTACTTTTTTGTTGAGGTATAGTTGATTTACAATACTGTGTTAGTTTCAGGTGTACAGCAAAGTGATTCAGTCATATATTTTTTTTTCAGATTATTTTCCATTATAGGTTATTACAAGATATTGAATATTATTCCCTGTGTTATACAGTAAATCCTTGTTGCTTATCTATTTTATATACAGTAGTGTGTATCTATTAATCCCATACTCTTAATTTATCCCTCTCCCCCTCCCTTTCCCCTTTGGTAACCATAAGTTTGTTTTCTGTCTGTGAGTCTGTTTATGCTTTGTATATACATTCATTTGCATTATTTTTTAGATTCCACCTGTAAGTGATATCATATAATATTTGTCTTTGTCTGACTTACTTCACTTAGTATGATGCTCTCTAGGTACATCCATGTTGCTGCAAATGGCAATATTTCATTCTTTTTATGGCTGAGTAGTATTCCATTGTATATATGTACCACATCTTCTTTAGCCATTCATCTGTCAGTGGACGCTTAGGTTGCTTCCATGTCTTGGCTATTGTAAATAGTGCTGCTGTGAACATTGGGATGCATGTACCCTTTCAAATTAGAGTTTTTCATCTTTTCTGGATATATGCCCAGGAGTGGGATTGCTGGATCATATGGTAGCTCTATTTTTAGTTTTTTAAGGAACCTCCATACTTTTTTCCATAGTGGATGCACCAATTTACATTCCCACCAACAGTGTAAGAGGGTTTTCTTTTCTCCACACCCTCTCCAGCATTTATCATTTGTAGATTTTTTGATGGTAGCCATTCTGACCAGTGTGAGGTGATATCTCATTGTCGTTTTGATTCAGCAACTTACTTTCAGTTGGTTCTGGAAAGAAATGATTTGTACTGTGCTTCCAACTTTTTTATAAGCTTGAAATTGTTTCAAAATTTAAAATACATTGTAAAAAAATTAGGGTACAGCAATGCAATAGAATTCTGTGCATTTGACCTCTTATGTACCCAATGTGGAACAATTGCCAACATAAATTAAATGGAAAAAAAGAAAGTGTCAGGAAAAAGAATTTTTAATGCTCATGCATACATATGCATAGACTGTCTCCAGAAGGATACACTAAGTGTGGTCACTTTGATAGAAGAGGAATTGAATTGAGTAGTATGGGAATAGGGCTAGAAGAGAGACTGTTCATTGTAAACTTTATTACTTTTAAATTTTTGTTCCATGTGAATATTATTCTTACTCAAAAAATTAATAAAAATGAAAAGATAGTTTCTTACCTTGTCAGCTATCAGTGGGTTCAGGGCATTTGTGAATCCTACGAAACTTTTTCATAGAATTTTGTACATATGTATATCTTTCTGAGAAGAATGACATAACTTTCATCATAGTTTTTTTTTTTTAATTTATTTATTTTTGGCTGTGTTGGGTCTTCGTTTCTGTGTGAGGGCTTTCTCTAGTTGAGGCAAGTGGGGGCCACTCTTCATCGCGGTGCGCGGGCCTCTCACTATCGTGGCCTCTCTTGTTGCGGAGCACAGGCTCCAGACGTGCAGGCTCAGTAGTTGTGGTGCACGGGCTTAGTTGCTCCGCGGCATGTGGGATCTTCCCAGACCAGGGCTCGAACCCGTGTCCCCTGCATTAGCAGGCAGATTCTCAACCACTGCGCCACCAGGGAAGCCCCTCATCATAGTTTTTAATAGGGGTCTGTGATCCAAAAGATTAAGAACCATAGATTTAAAATAAACCCAAATAAAATTCCTTCCTACAAGTTTAAGAATTACAAATTGCTTTTTATCTCACGTATCTTAGAACATGTGACACAAAAAACAAAGCAAAACAAAAAAACAGTAATTTATTGTGGTATGCACTAGAATAAACAAAGATCACTAGAACACCATTGTGCTCACAAAGAATAGGACATAAAATCAAATTGTGTACAATAAAGTTAAATATTAAAGGCGGTAATGTGGAGGTGTTTTAGGAGCATTAAATATTGAAATAACTGTGCCTAGGGGTTTGGAGAAGAGTCAGAAACCTTTTCAAAGAGGAGGTGATTTTCGAGTGAGGTTTTATAGAATGAATAGGAATTCACCCAGTGGCAGCTCTAGAATGTCTCTATCAGAGGAGTGAGTGGCAGCAGTCTAGATAGAAGGAAAGACTGGAGAACTTGTCTTAAAGCAGAATCTGCATGGCAAGCACACTATTTTTACTTAGAGCTTATGTTTATTAGGGTTACTGATGGAGATTATAGGGATGGTGCTAAAAGCAGTCTGTCCACTTGGTACTTTCTATGCTAAAAAGCTTAAGTTTTATCCTGTAGGCAGTGGGGAACCATTAAAAGATTTAAGCAGGACAATGATATAATCATACAGGCATTTTAGGAAGAGAACACTCACAGCAGTGGAGATTTTTTTTTTTTTTTTTTACAGTACTAAGACTAAAGCCTAATTAAAGTAACTACATTAAAGGCCTAAAGGAGGCTGAGGTGGAAGTGGGAGAGAAGAGGGATTAGAGGAAAGAGATGGTTATGATAGAGAAGAACGAGAATTGATGGTTATGTAGATATGGGCATGTGAACCAGTGATGACTCGAAGTTTACAAGTTTAGATAACTGGGTAAATGGTGGTGCCATGGACAGGAATAGAATAGAAATATTGGAAGAGTGGAATACATTTGGACTGGAATAGAAACAATGAATTCAACTGGAATTGTCAGTTCAGGATGCTTCTGATAGAGATACGCAGGGAGCATTTTAAATTACATATCTGGTATATAGTAGAGTGGCCTAGGTTAGAGATTTAGAATTGGGAATCATTGTGGTGGTTGAATCCCTGGAGGTAAAGTAAGTCAACCAGAGATTGAGACACTGATTAACTAATGATTGTTGAAGAAGATTATTTTCATAGATGATATGCATAATAGCCCTGGAATATCAGAATAGGATCAAGAAAAGGTCTTGTTCTGAGTGTAAACTTAATAACCAAAGGAATGCCACTGCCTAAATGCAGGTACTTTGCATCTCTTACATACATTAGTGCAACAGCAAAGGATAGAGATCAAAGAAAAAAGGCAAGAAACCCAGAGAAGAAGAGAAATTGACCTTAGTACCATCCCAGATTCCTCTAGTAAGTTAAAAATGTGAATCAAGACTATCTATGAGACTTTTCAAAAATTTGTTTTCATGGAAATTTTTTAAGAAAATTTACCCCAAATTTAGAAGTAAAGCAAAAGAATCACTATACTGGGGAAAGCAAGGATTACTTAATTTTCAAGTCTAGGAGAATGAACCTGTGTTTGGCTCTTTACTATTTAATTAGAGCTCAGACACTATGAAGCTACATGTTAATGTGTAGATTTCTCTCTGCTAGGAAAGATAACCCCAAAGATTATGGTTTGATTACCCTAAGGGACATTAGCATGTTTTGCATCTAACCTAGCAATATTCTTTCTTTTTTTCAGTGCCTTTATTCAGTTTGAGAAAGATTAATGAGCTAATAAATACTTGACACATTTTTATTCTATATTTGTATGAGAGTCATGTTTTTATCTTTTTGAAAATTGTATTTTGACAGTTCTTTCCTTCAAAATATGTAGAATGGAGGAAAACTAAGGATATAAGCCAAGAAGGTAGTCAAAGATGATCAGAAGAGCTCAGAGATCAAGGCCAATAACCAGTCTCCCTGCTAACAGTCTTTCTCCCCTGTGGTCTACTCAACCATACAGGCAAAGTGATCCTTTCAAAGCCTCAGTTGGGTGATATCATCCCTTATGCTCTGACCACACCAGTGGCTATACATCTCACTCAAAGTTAAAGGCAGAGTCTTTACTATGTCCTAGAAGAATCTACATGATCTGCCACTCCCAACAGCATGCTGTTTCCCCCAACTGGCTTTCTGCTTCTCCATAGCCCTTAATACTATACAAAATTCTATATATTTATTTTCTATCTCCTTCCACTGGATTTTTGTTGTTGTTGTTCCACTGCTCTATCTCTAGTACTTAGAACAGTGCTTGGCACTTAATAGATGCTCAATAAATATTTATTGAAAGATGATTTCATTTGGAGAGGGTGGAGAATAAGAAGCTCAAGGCTTGAAAAGAAGGTGAAATAATTGTTTTAGATAGTGAGAAAGTGAACATATTAGGTAAGTGTGACAAGATTGCCAGCCAATATTGAATGCCTATTTGAGATTTGTGGACACAATTTTAAGGTTTGACCAGTCGGCCTAATTATGTGTTCTCTTCAGCAATGGTCAGCTGTTCAGGTGAAAGCATAGAGCAGCATAAAGGCTGAGCTTAAAATTGTTGGGGCATTGCTTAATCCAGTACGATGAAAAGAGAGAGCACATACCACCTTATACATCTCCTCACCTGACCCAGTCTCCCATGGCTTCCCACCTTCCCAAATCATTCCACTGGGTCATTTGGAAGTCACAGTCTATCGTCCATAATCTTCCTTTCCCTCAATATTTTCTCTTCCTATTTGCCCTAACAAAACCTGGGTATCCTTTGATGACTTCATTTCCACTATGCTTCATGACCTCTAAAGATTTCATGGAGCTTCCTCAAGAGTAGCCCTAGGTCGAGGGTAAGTGGAGATCAGGCAACATTCCTATCCCCAAGCAGAGCAGTTTACTTTGATCTACTTTACATGTTGGAATTCCACGTAAGATTTTTTTAAAAAGTTCTACTAGGGGAAAAAAATAGTTTGGAAACCACTGTTTTATTACATTTTTGCAGTGGCCTACTGTCTGCTCTGTGTCTCCATTCTTCCTATTTATAAGCTTATACTGATCCTGTTCTACCACCATGTATTGGTATATGAGACCAAATAAGTTAGCTTTTTAGTTCATAGGTCTCTGGACCCAGAAGAGCCACATTTGAACCTGCTGTAGAGACTACCACATATCACCCAAAGAAGTGAGTCCAGACTCAAACAAAGAGTCTAGACTTTGAGCTTTATACAATGACAACATGGGACTTTGGAGCTGTCTTCCTTGGAGGGGGAATAAGTGTATTTTGCCTGCAGGAAGGAGAGTGAACCAGTTATTTAGGTGAGCTGTGGTAGTCATTAATATTTTTCACTAAATATTTCCAGTGTTTCTCCTGTGCACATAATAGGATTGCATTTTGCTGTGCCTTTGAAGTTTGCCCTGACTTGAAGTTAGGTTAGCCATTTGACTTAATTTGGCCAGTAAAATGTGAGCAAGAATGACAGGTGGAAGCTTTAGAGATGAGTGTATGATTCACCAGGGGTCCCACCCACCCATCACAATGACTAACACTTTTCTAAATGATGGAGATTCTGTTGGCCTAAGTGAGAAAGCATAGAACAGAACTCCCAGCTGACTGACTTGTGATGGACGTTCAACTTGAATGAGAAATAAACCTTTGTTTTTATAAGCTACTAAGATTTAGGGATTGGTTTTTACCCCAGGAAAACCTAGTCATCGTAATATATATTTATTTGCTGATTTTCTCCCCACTATTTTCTCTGGTTCTCTCTCTTTGGATCTCCTTTTATTTGGATGTTAGACTTTATCGAGGAAATTGCTCAACTTCCTTCAATATCCATCCTCTTCTTCCTTTTAATAACTCTCTCCTGAGTTTTGACAGCATAGACAGGACTACATCCTCCAGCCTCCCTTGCAGCTAGATGTGAACAGAAGTGATACATGTCTTATGAGTCATATCTTTAAGTTTTGACTTTTATTGACCTCCTTCCTGCTAGTTAGGGAATGTTAACAACTGAAACAGCAGCCCTGGCTACAGGGATGGATATGGATGTAACATGTTTGACAGAGCCAGCTGGTCATAAAGCAGAGCCATTTACCTACCCTAGGCTACAGAGAAATAAACTTCTTTGCTATTTAAGCCACTATTTATTGGAGTCTCTTTGTTATAACAACTTAAGCTGCTTCCTAATATAGTCCCCCTAGGCTGTTACTTTAATTTTCTCATCTTCTGTGTCCTCTCCTATTTTTCCATTTCTGTGTCTTTTTACCCTACTTTCTGGAGATTTCATTACCTTTGTTTTCCAGTGCTGCTTCTAAGTTTTCATTTCTGCTGCTACATTTTTAATTTCCAGTAGTTCTTTTTTTGTAGATGCTATATGCTCTCTTTAAAGTTTTCTTCTTCCTCATAGCCTGGTCCTCCAAGCTGCTTTTTTCTTCATTTTTCCTTGGATTTCTGGTGAACTTTGGCTCTTTCTGCTTATATTTAAGAGAGAGGCACTACAAAGATGAATGGAAGCTCATGGAAAGGGCTTTTTGACTGTAGGGATCACTATAGGCCAGTGGTTATCAACTGGGGACAATTTATCCTCCTCCACTGGGGACATTGGCAGTGTTTAGAGACATTTTTGGTTGTTACAACAGGGGGAGGGGTATTGCTGGTATCTAGTGTGTAGAGACCAGGACTACTAAACATCTTACAATGCACAGAATGGTCACCCAAAACAAAGAACTGAAAACATAAATATTTTAGATCTTTTCTCTTGTGCAGATCACGCTCTTCAGAGAAGACTTGCCAATGTGCTATGTGGCTGCCAGCATTCTGAGATCCTAGCAGTGGAAAAAGACTGTCAGTCTTTGCATTCTGTTAGTAAACCTTTATTTAATTATCCTATTTTTAGTAAAACACTCCTGCCCTCAAATATGCTTGTGCCTCTTGGTCCAGACTCCCTCTGTTTCACTTTGTCCAGAGATCAGAACTTCAGGGGTATTCTGCTGGAATCAGAGTGAGACAGAGTTGTAGGAAGGGTATTGTAAACAAACTTTCAAATATCATCTTCTTTTTAGCTCCTCCACCTACATTTTCAGAGGTACCTGAGGTCCCCCACTTCCTGGGTTATTTGAGAGTTCTATAATGTAATTCACTTGCTTTTTTTTTCCCTCCCACTGCAGGCTTAGGATTCAATTTTCCTGGTTCTGCTAAGTCAGTTATCATTAGTCCATCTGCTTTCCAACTTCCAATATTCGTATTTTGTTTTCTTCCCTCCTGTTGTCTATGTCCTTGTGTGTCTTTTAAAAAAAATCCTTTCACTGTCATTTTGGTGAGATTTCAGGAAGAAGCAGATCTAATCATGCATTCAACTTGCTGTCTTAAATGGCAGTTTCCTCTGTTTTACCTCACTCTTTGTTAAAGTAATTAGAATGTGTCTCTTATTCACCACCCCCCACTCCCATGAGATGATAACCTCATGGGGAATGTGAACTGTGTCCTGTTTATATTTGTATACTCAGAAGTACCTGGCCTTAATAGGTACTCAGTACATTTGCTACACTGAACTTATGTAATGCAATTACACATCTGCTTTAAATGCTTTTTCCATTAATATATCAGTGGAAACTTATACTTCTATTTTCCTAATTCTTTAATATGCAAAAATGCAATAAGTTAACTCCTAATGTCCATAAACTTTGCGTGCCTGACTAAAATGACCTGAACACATGGAACACATAAATCATGTTGTTCATTCATGACACTTCGCAGAGAGTCTCATGTACTTACTCTGGTGGCCAATCTCATTTCCAAATCTCCTGCTCCTAAATAGAGTATTTTATAGCCTCTGCGTTAGAAGATATTTTTAAAACAGTGAAGTTTAATTACATTTACCTGACAAACTATTTGATTGTAAATGTATATTTCTAACAGATGAATCTTATTAGGACTTCATGTTTGTATCAATATATTTTAAAATAAATATCTACTCAATAAAAAAATGAATAGAGGGCTTCCTTGGTGGCGCAGTGGTTAAGAATCCGCCTGCCAATGCAGGGAACACGGGTTCGAGCCCTGGTCTGGGACGATCCCACATGATGTGGAGCAACTAAGCCCGTGCACCACAACTACTGAGCCTGCGCTCTAGTGCCTGCGAGCCACAACTACTGAGCCTGCGAGCCACAACTACTGAAGCCCGCGTGCCGCAACAAGAGAAGCCACTGCAATGAGAAGCCCGCACACCGCAACCAAGAGTAGCCCCCACTCGCCACAACTAGAGAAAGCCTGTGCACAGCAACAAAGACACAATGCAGCCAAAAATAAAAATAAATAAAATAAATAAATTTATAAAAAAAAAAAAAGAAATGAATAGAGATACACATTAATATGTGTGTTCGGTATTTGTACATTATCAGTGACCAAATTCTGATCGCCGAATCCATGTCCTAATATAACAGGAAAATCTGGTTGTTAATTAGATACCTAATACATGATGCTGTTTCTCCCATTGCTAGGATTCACAGGTCCAGGACTCAAGGGGTAGAAATGGGAGTGTCACCACTCACTATCACCCCTATTGACTTATTAGCAAAATTTTTGCTTCCTGTCCATGTGACCTTATGTTTTGCTAGCTTAGAGGTCTTAGTTCCAAAAGGTGGAATGCTTCCACCAGGAGACACAATGATTCCGTTGAACTGGAAGTTAAAACTGCTGCCTGACCACACTGGGCTCCTCATGCATTTTAATCAGTAAGCAAAGAAGGAAATTTCTGTGTTGGCTGGGGTGGCTGATCCTGACTACCAAGGGGGACTTGGACTACTGCTTCACAATGGAGGTAAGGAAGAGTATGTCTGGAATATAGGAGATCCCTTAGTATCACCATACCCTGTGATTAAGGCCAATGGAAAAATACAACAGCCCAATCCAGGCAGGACTACTGATGACCCAGACCCTTCAGGAATGAAGATTTGGGTCACTCCACCAGTTAAAGAACCATGAGAAGCTGAGGTGCTTGCTGAAGACAAAAGGAATACAAAATTGGTAGTGGAAGAAGGTAGTTATAAATACCAGCTATGACCACATAACTAGTTATAGAAATGAGGACGTAACTGTCATGAGTACTCTTCCTTATTTTGTTATGAGTATGTGTGTGTGTATCTCAAATATCTTTGTTTTCTTCCCTCTCTTATTCCTTTATCATATAAAATAAGATATATTGGCTTTATGTCATAGTATTTAAGTATTGTTAATTTTACATCATAGAATTTAAGTTATGGGATATCAAGGAAAAGAGTAAACACCATTCCAGGACATTACCTCCTCTTCTGTGGAAGTGGTTAGTGTGTTTCTGGCCATATGCAGGATAGTTGTATCATGGTAGGTAGAATTATGACCTTGTTATTGTCTTTATTTAGAGATTAAGCTTGTTTTAAGGAGATGCACATGGGTGCCAAGTTTACAGGGGGTGGATTTGTGATGGTTAATTTTATGTGTCAACTTGACTGGGCCATGGGGTGTCCAGCATTTAGTCAAACATTATTCAGGTTGTGTCCGTGATGGTGTTTTTGGGTAAGCCAACATTTGAATGAGCACAGTGAGTAAAGCAGATTGCTCTCCCTAATGTGGGTAGCCTTATCCAATCAAGCAGAGACCTAAATAGAACAAAAGCGTTGAGTATGAGGAAACTCCTCCTGCCTCACTGCTTTGAGCTAGGACGTTGGCTTTTTCCCTGCCTTTGGACTTTAACTGCAACATTAGCTCTTCTTGGGTCTTGAGCCTGCCAGCTTTCAGATTGGAAGTTACACCATCAGCTCTCCTGGTTCTCAGGCCTTCAGACACAGACTGTAACTATACATCAGTAACTATACCCACTACAGATCTTAGGACTTCTCAGCCTCCATAATCATGTGAGGCAATTTCTCATAATAAATATCCCTCCCTCCTCCCCATGTACATCTATATATCTATATCTATATCTATATTATATCTCCTGTTGGTTCCATTTCTCTGGAGAACCCTGACTAATACAGATACCTAATTATAAATAGAAAGGTGATTGCACTATTTTAAAAATCTTGTTAATTATTCAATTCTTATTAATAACCATATACTATAGATTTTATGTATCTCTTGGCAGTTTCAAAGTATGTTTTATTATTGTTTGTTATCCATTATTAAATTTCCTGGGATACATAGATAGCTAGAGAAATAAATAAGGTGCTATTTCTATACAGTATGCCTTTTTAAATATCAAAATTTAAGTATTCTTTGAAAGTTAAGTCATATTCACTGTGTACATGGCAACAGAAGCAGGAGGAAGCAAATGTTAGAAACAAGGTAAAATGTATGAATGTCCATGTCTCAGAGAAATGGATGTTCTTCAGTTTACCTATGGCAACATTTGGAGCAAGTACCACTTGTTGTCATCCCTTACTTGAAGACCCGGCCAATGTTAAATTGTTTGCTTTCCCTCTTTTGTAAACTATTTTATTTTCCTTCCAATTCTAATTCTGCCCAATTGCTCTATTCAAGTAAAGTCACTTAATCTCCCCTGTTCTGATTGATATTTTAATTATTCAGTTATTTCCAGCTGCGTCCACCTCAGCTTTGTATGAAGAATGGAAAACTCTGCTTTCTGTATTTGAATAATAAAACTATGGACTAGGTCATTTTTTTTTCTCTCCAAAACTAGAGAAATAAATTGCCCACACAAAAGCAACCGTTCTACTTTTCTGAGTACCATGGAGGAGATAGTTGCCTCTCTGTGTTCCCTTTTGTTAGTCTGCTAACATTTTAAAGAGTACGGCAACTGTTTAAAGTAATTACTTGGTTTGACAGTGAATCAATCAATCAATCTTGGACTTGTCAGATGTGAATTAAGATATCATTTTGACTCTCCTGGGTACCTGGCTTGTATTCCTAGATCTTCAGAGACAGAGATTCTCTGTGCATTTGAGAATAACTACTGGCTGATCTGATAGAGGCAATAATGTGACTGTGGGACTTGACAATAGGCTTCCATCAAGACAGTCTGTCTGTTGGATCTCTTTTGATTTCAAGAAACAAAACCCAACTCAAGTTAGCTTAAGCAAAAAGTAGAAAATATAAGGATCAAACCAAGGCCATGTCTCAGGATGGGACTGAAACTATGCACCAGACACTCTCTCTGTCTTTGCCCACTTTATGTATCTCTTTACCCAGTCTTCATGGTAGAAAATATGGCTGAACAAACTCCATTTTTTATATCTCATGCATTAAAGATTTCAACCTAGGCAAAGACCAGATCTTTTACTCCCAATTTGAAGTTTTCCAAGGATGAATCTGTTCAGCCCAAACTGTAGCCAGGACAAAAATTAGGGTTCATAATTTATACTCATGGCTGCTTGGAGGCTATCCTGTGACCATGTAGATGAGAGGGAACGGGAGAAGTTTGCAGAGAAGGGAGGCTGGATGGCACACTTAATAGGTATCTACTGCAAGGCCCTCCTCATGGAAAATTGGTCTTAAACAGTAGCCTACTGGAGTCCATGCTGTGGAAAAGGAAATGGATGGTATTAAGGTATGTTGGGTAAAAGGAGGAATTTTGAGGCAATTGGGCTTTTGGGGGTCACTTCAATATATACCATAAGTATGTTTTTAAAAAATATAGCTCATTATTTGAACCATTCTTACACAAAAAGATTTAATTGACTGTAGCAAATTTATTCCTGGATTTTGAACCATCTTCAAATTCAAATATTTGTTAATTATCCAGGTCAGCTTTGCAGAGATTCAACTCAATTATCATAGTGCCTGACATGACCATAATGGACAAGCAGTGACTCAGTTGTTTTTGTCCTGTAAACCAGTGGATTCCAGCCTGAGATCCCTAGACATCTAGGAGTCCGTAAGGGAAGAATTGAAGATCCATAAGGTATTTGCACTATTTCATAAAGTCGAAAGGAAATCATGTACTTACCTGACACAAAGCTACCTAAAACATCAAATTTCTCTGTTTTAGAATGGAATTATATCAAGTCAGGACAGCAAGTCTGTTTTTCCATGCTGATCTTAAGCTCTGGTTTAATGCATAGATACAGATATCGATATTGATATATACATATACAGTGATTGGTTAAATAAATTCTGGGTAAATGAATTCCATCTTGGGAGAAATGTGATTTTAATAAATGTATATATGGCTGCTATTACTCTGTTTATATTATAAAGACTGTAGAAAGAGAAATTTAAAGCTCAGAATTACTAAAGTCATCTTTACTGGAGATCTATAAACTTGAGATAATTAGCCAGCTCTCTAAAATAATAATCTCTGGAAAATCCTTCTACTTTCCTCTTAAAATATATTAAAATATCATCTACCCTATTATTAAAAGATATATTGATTAGGATACTACCATGCCTTAATGACAGAGACCTGTGGGTAATAAGTTGTTTCCAGAAATGCTCTCCCTTTAGAACATGAATTCTAGATCATCCTGTGAATATCAAGACCTTGGATGTTTAGGATTTCCTGCAAGTCCTCATCTCCATAATGATCATAAGCACTTGGTTATTTCTCTGCTTCATCCCATGATTAGGTCCTCTGGACCCAGATGTAACAATAAAATGGATAGGAAAAATTTCTAAGACACTAATTCTCTACTTGTAGTCCAAGTTGGCAGAAACCCTTTAAGTCCTAGGCAGTAGTACATATAATTGCCTGAAATCCACTTTGGAACAAAGCCATTCCTCTTCCTATAGCCAAGACATGTCAGTAGGGTATTTTCAGCAGCCTTGAACTCATCTCTCTCACCTCACCAAGACTCAAACCTCTACACTAAGTTGCTATTCCATTCTACCTTTCAGAAAATTAATTAATCCCAATTAAAATGAGAAAACCCATAATTGCAACATCATCTTTAAATGTACCCTCTACTTCAGTCTTAGAAATGATACATCTAAGTTTGAAAAGAAGTTAATGGGATTTAAAGCAGTATTGAAGACACAAATTCTAACAGGAAATATTAGTTTTCTAAAGCACTGTTTTAAATATAAAACTACAAAAAATAAATAAATATAAAGCTACATATTTATTCAAAATTGATTCATATATGATGGACAAATCACTTCCCAAATGTGCTTCTTTGTAAAGCTATGAAAAGCAGGGAGGAGAAGTAGGTAGGACATGAGTTAATGAGTGTAAGGTCTTCTCCTCACCCTTAAATACTTGTACAGGATGTTCTTTTTAAAACAAATGTAGTGAAAATTCCCCTTTTCTTCCTTGAAGCATCTGTGAGTCTTTCTTTAGATAAAATGAGCTTTTTTGGTGAGCACATGACAAGGAAGAGGTTCAGTGTAACAAGCAATCATGTTATTTTAAAAAGCTCCATCTCAAATTAAGTTTACATATGGCAGCTTTTTAGAGAGGCTGGGTTGCAACATGTGAACAATTTAAAAGTGTAACGTTTCATTTACAGGTTCAGAGTAGCTTTCAATTCCTGTACTAGTGTGCTTCTACTTAAATCTTAATTGTACCATTCATTATGAATTGAAAGAAACACTGATATACTGGATTTTCTACAAGAGGAACACAAGATGGCCCTCATAAAATGGCTGGCTAATCCAAAGAAAAGGAGTAAAATGTGGAAATGATCCTTAAAAGTAAAGCCTAACATTTGAAGTTGCATGATTATTAAATTATCACAAATAATATCTTTTTTATAGGCCCATATGATTTAAATATATATGATTAGTTATAGTAAATCACCAGAATGCATGAGGAGCAGTGAGTAGGTAGCAAATGTAATGAAAATGACACATCCAGTAATTTAGTTGTTACTTTATCATATACCAATTTAATATATCCTTGTGAAATAAACATTTTTAAAGTTGGTTTATCTTAAGGTCAGAAGAAGAAAGGACCAAAAATGTAAGTAGCCCAATGCTGCTTCCTCACGGAACAGGAGTTTTGTCTGAATTGTAGGATAATGACATTTGTCTCATTACACCTCTTTGGCATGTGCTTGGGTAATTTGAATTTTCAATGTAGCATGAAATAATTTTCAAAAATAAATCAATACCCCTTCCATTTTTAATTCCTCCTGTCTATAGAGTCATCATTCCTGAAATCTGGTGATTTCGACTTTAGAATTTAAATGAGCTCACTCTCTTTTCCATTATCTCCTGCAAACAGCCCTATAGAGAATAAATGAAGCAATAACTTAAAAAATACACCAAGAGAGGCTCCAACAACTTTGTGGAACTGAAGTTGAAAACAAAAGGTGTATTTCTGATATCCAGAGAGCTGGAAGATAACATCTCATCCCTAGGTTTTTTGATAGTCTGGGATTGGCCATTTATTCTTTTTTGAGATATAAAGAAAATAAAGAAAAACACAGTAATGTACCAAACACCCATGTATCTGCTACCCAGATTTTAACGAATAACATTTTGTAGTGTTTGTTTAAAGTCATTTTTATAAAAGTAATTTTTAAAATTCTCCTTTGTTTTTCCTCTAATCCCATTCCCTCCTACTCCTTCCTCCCCAGTCCAGGCTGTAACCCTCATAATTTGGTGTGAGTATTAGTATCTATTACTGCATAACAAATTACCCCAAAAGTTGGTGACTTAAAACAACACCATTTATTATCTCACAGTTTCTGTGTGTCAGGAATCCGTGTGGTTTAGTTGGATCCTCAGGCTCAGGATCTTTCACAAGGCCTCAGTCAAAGTGTCACCTGGAGCTGCAGTCATCTCCAGGTTCAACTGGGGCAGAATCCACTTCCAAGTTCACTCAGTGGTTGTTGGCAGGATTCAGTTCCTTGATGACTGTTGTACTGAGGGCTTCAGTTCCTTCCTGCCTCTTGGCTAGTGGCTGTCCTCAGTTCTTTGCCAGAAGAGCAGCTCACAATATGAAACTTGCTTCATCAAAGCTAGAAGAGCCAGAGCCAACAAAGGAGAAGTCACAGATTTTTATACCTCGTCTTGGAAGTGACCTCCCATCACTCTTTTCATTACAAGCAAGTCACTAAGCCCAGGCCAAACTCAAGGGGAGGAAATTATAATAGAGCATGAAGTCTAGGAGGCAGGATTCATTGGGGGCCATCTTAGGGGCTAGCTAGTGTGTATCTTTCCAGCTAATTTTTATATACTTTTGTATAAATATCTATCAATGAACATTTTATATATATAAATACGTACAATGTTACATATGTTTTCAGTTTACAAAAATGGTTTCATAATGTGTGAATTATTATGCATCTTGCTTTTTTCATCTCAATATTATATTTTTGACATCTATTCATATTGATCTATTTAGATCTATTTAGTTCCTTTTAACCACTATTCAATATTCAATCTATGGATTACCACATTTTACTGAAAATTCTACTCATTCATTTTCCTATTAATGGACATTTGTTTCCTTTTTTTTTTTTTTGGTGTTACTAATGAAGTGACAATGAGTAACTTTGCATGTGTCTCTTTGAGTACATAAGCAAGAGTTTCTAAAACCTAGAAGTTATTTAAATATCATTGCCTACTTCCAAATTGTTCTAAAGTGATTATACCTGTTTATACTTATGCCAGTAGTTTAAGAGATTTACCTTTACTCAACTTGCATGCCAATCCTTAGTTGGTAATAATACATGAAATCTCATTGTTATTTTACTTGTTTTTTCCTAATAACCGATAAGGTTGAGCATCTTTTCACATGTTGATAAATCATTTGGATTGCCTAGTCTCTTCATTCTCTGTTCATATACTATGGCCATCTTCCTATTGAGTTACTTGTGCTTTTTATTACACTTTGATTATATGTCTTCTGTCATACAAAAAAAAATTTTAATGTAGCCAATATTAGTTCTTTGCCTTTATGATTTATTGTTTTTGTTTCTAGTTTAAGAAACCTTCTGTTACCCAAGATTCTAAAGATATTGCCTATATTTTCTTCAAGCAGTTTAAAAGTTTTGTTTTTTTTACACTTGGAGCTTTCTTTAATCTATTTGAAATTTGCTTTTGTGTTTTGTGTGAAGTAGGGATCTTAATTTTCTGTATGGAGAGTGAGTAGTTCAAATCTTATTTATTAACTCATCCATCCTTTCACCCCTGATTTAAATATCACTTCTGTTATAGATAAATATCTTTTAAAGGCACGAGTCTATTTCTGGAGTTTCTGTTTCACTCAGCTGATCTCTTTGAACACTCTTGAACCAGTACCAAACTATTTTAATTGCTAAAACTTTACAATTACTAAGTATTTTAAAGAGTAAGCCCCAGGCTTCCCCGGTGGCGCAGTGGTTAAGAATCCACCTGCCCGTGCAGGGGACGCTGGTTCAAGCCCTGGTCCGGGAAGATCCCACATGCTGCAGAGCAGCTAAGCCCGTGCGCCACAGCTGCTGAACCTGCGCTCTAGAGCCCGTGAGCCACAACTACTGAGCCCGTGTGCCTAGAGCCCGTGCTCCAAAACAGAGAGAAGCCACCACAATGAGACACCCACGCACCGCAACGAAGAGTAGCCCCCGCTCGCCGCAACTAGAGAAAGCCCGCGCGCAGCAACGAAGACCCAACGCAGCCAAAAAATAAATTTAAAAAATTAAAAAAAAAAAGAATAAGTCCCACCTCCTTGTTCGTTTTTTTCAGAATTTTTTGGGATATTTTTAGATATTTACTCTTCCATTTGCATTTTAATCAATTTCTCAAGTTGCATAAAAATCCAGGTGGGATTTTTATTGGAATTACGTTAAATTTAGACATCAAATTTTGGGAAATTGACATATCCTGAAATTGAGCCTTCCCAAACAAGAACATAGTATGTGTCTCCATTTTTAACAAGCTTTCCTTATATCCTTCATGATATGCTATAGTTTTCTTCTTAAAAAATGTATACATCTTTTGTTAGATTTAGTCCCAGGTATCTTATAGTATGTTTACTATAGTGAATAGTATCCATTTTTCCTATTAGGTTTTTAATTTTTTATTGCTGATTTATAGCAATGCCATTGATTTTTATGTTATAAACTTCGTGAATTTTACAAGATTGCCTATAAAATACCTTAGATTTTCCATGTAGATTATTGTAGCATATTCAAATAACAACAATTTTTACTTTTTCTTTCTGGGTGGACATTTGTCATTTGTTTTAGCCATCCAGCATCTGAACTCCTTTCTATGTTTAAGGAAATTTCCCGCTTTATGAGTCTGGTTGTAAGACAAAGACTTCTTCCTCTGTAGGAGCTTAAAATATTCCAAACTTCCCTCCCAACCTTCTTGCAGCTGAGGAGCAGGCATTTAATGATACTGTAGTGGTGACAGCAGTGAAGTAACAGTAGTGATAGAGCAGAGCTGGCATCAGTGTTAGCAGGGGTAGCAGTTGCAGTCAAGTTGCTGGAGCAGAAGTGACAATGATCTAACAGTAACAGGGCTCAATGGTGGCAGCAAAGGATTCCTCGTCAGACTATTTATACAGCGTGTCATGGGTACTTCTGGAAATTCAGCCTTAAGCCTGGTTTTTCAACTCTCCCAATGATTCTGTGAGCTGCCAAATATTCTTGTAACAAACTCTTTCTGCTTAATCAGCCAGAGTCAGCAGCATCTATTGCTCGTAACTAAGAACGGTAAAGCATATATTTTGGATCTTTAAAGCTCTTATTCTTTTTAAAAAAAATCTCAGTGGATTTGCAAGGATCTCCAGTACAATGTTGAATAATAGGAGTGATAGTATTGAGTATTATCATGTTCCTAACTTTTTTTTTCAAATATTTATTTATTTGGTTGTGTGGGGTCTTAGTTGTGGCAGTCCGGTGCCTTAGTTGTGGCTCACGGGCTCCTTAGTTGCAGCAGGCAGGCTCCTTAGTTGTGGCTCCAGGGCTCCTTAGTTGTGGCTTGCCAGCTCCTTAGTTGCAGCACATGGGCTTCTTAGTTGTGGTATGCGAACTCTTAGTTGCGGCATACATGTGGGATCTAGTTCCCCGACCAGGGATCGAACCCGGGCCCCCTGCATTAGGAGCACGGAGTCCTATCCACTGCACCACCAAGGAAGTCCCTCATGTTCCCAACTTTAAAAGGCAATGTTTCTGAAGTTTAACCACTCAGCATACTGTTTGTGTATGTTTTTAGTCGATACCAAATAATCAGGTTAGGGAAATCCTCTTCTATTAATATTTTACTGAGAAGTTTTTTAAAATCATGAATGGGGACTGCATTTTATCAAATGCTTTTAAATGTATCTTTTGAGATAATCATACAATATTTATTCTTAATATGTTAATATGTGAATTAAATTAATAGTTTCCTAAAGTTATCATTTTTGCATTCTTACTATAAATCTTATCTGATCTTTTTAATACAATGCTAGATTCAATTTTCTAATGATTTATTTAATATTTTGCATTTGTGTTCGTGAGATTACTTAAAGTTTTATTTTCTTCTACTCTGCTTTGTGTGTCAAGGTTATTCCAGCTTCATAAAGTGAGTTTGGTAGCTTTCCCTCTTTCCTATTCTCTAGGACAGTTTGCAAAGATAGAATTTTTCTTTCTCCAAGGATTGGTAAAACTCACCTATGCCTGTATATTAATCATGTTTTTTATTTTTGGTATTCTATGATGCCTTGACATCTTGGGGCCTTATGTACTTGAGGAAGGACTACTCCTTCCTGGACTAGCTATTCCTAGAGATAACAAATAATTTGCCTTTGAACATATCTTTGTTGTGCAAACCAACCAATCCTGAGTCTATAACTTCCTCCTTTTATCAGAGTGCTGCAGTCTGGGACTTTTATGCCCCTGTGGTAAATCACCCTAGGGCCAGGTGCTAGACAACTAGGGACTACCCCGTTATAGCACAGAGCCTGCCAAAATTATTCAAACTATCCAATTCTAAATGTGCTCAGTTTGCCTGCCATGCCTCATCCATTGCTTCCCACCAAAAACCACAATAAAGGATCTGGACATGCTTTCCCCCTTGCTTCTTCTGCCTCTTGATCATCCCTGGTGCTTTCCTGTGTGGCCTCCCTGCTTGGCGTGCTGTGCCTTCTATTTTTAGGGATCTGAAAGTATAAAAACTTCTAACTTCATGACAGTAATTTTTGTGTCTTAATGTCTTACTACCTGATTAAGACAAATCCTGGGTACATTTTAAAACAGCCTTGTACCTTTTAGAGGAGTAAGAGTTTTTTTATGCCAGTAAAATTTTCTTAACAGTTATTGCTCTATTAAGTTTTTCTGTTTCTTCTTCAATGAGTGTTGGTGATTTCTATTTTTCTAGAAAATTGACTATCATGTCTGTTTTCAGACATACTGGCAAAATTAATAAAATGTTCCTGATTTTTAAAATATTTACAACTTCCATAGTTATGTTGCCTTTTAAAATTTCTAATATTGTTCACTTAATGCCATTCTCTTGTTTTCTTGATTACTTGATAAAGGGTATGCCTATTTTATTGGTCTTTTCAAACAAACTGCTTTTGGTTTTATTAATCATCTCTTATTTTTCTGTTTTCATTTTAATTTCTGATTTTATCTTTATTTTTTCTTTTATTCTACTTTCTATGGATTTTTTTGTAGCTTCTGGAGTTGAATGCTTACTCCATTTATTTTTAGTTTTTCTTATTTTCAAATATGTTCTCCACTCCCCCAATTTTTTCCATGTTGAAAGAGCCCAATTAGTGTAATACTCCTGGCCTCTCTCCATCCCTTTACTTACTTCACTGCAGAGCAAGTAAAGAGACTTATTTGATTTGTAAATTTTAGAAGAATTCTAAATTCTTCTAAGAACTAAGGACATTTGACCTAACTCTTCTTCCCTTCTTCTTGAAAGTTAATGATGAGGAAAGAGCATGAGTTCTCCTCTGCTATTCCATGATGTAAGTCTCACCTAGGCAGGATCCAGTGTAGGCAAACCCACCCATATCCAGTGTCCTTGTATATAAACTCTCAGTTCTGGACCTATGTTCTCATCTTCATGAGTCCTGTTTTGTTACTGTTTCTCCATGAAAGCTACCTATGCCCTTAAGATTACTGTCTTCCTTACTTTCCTGTGTGTCTTACTGAATGAAAGCATACTTCTTAGAGTTAGTAAGTTGTAGAGGCCATGTCAATGAAGTATATTTAATATTGTTTCAAGTTATAATTACTGTGAAAATCATATAAAGGTATTAAATGAATATTGGAAAGGGGGAAAAAGTGGCTAGTAATTATTCAACATCATAGAGCAGCCATTCTCACTGTTCTTTGTATATTTTTTTGTCATGATATATATACATTTTTCATGCTTGTAATCATGCAACATATCTAGCATATATATTTCTTCATGTGTCTAGATTGTCTTCATACTTATAATTTTCAATGACAGCATATTTCATTGAGTACACATTTCATAACATAACCACACCATATTACTTTCAATTTTTATTTGTGAAATTAATACTGTAGTAAACATTTTTACATATTTAATATTTTCCTATTTTTTAATTTTTCCTTGGGATTAATATTCATAATTGTTGAGTCAAAGAAAGTGATCGTTTTTATGAATCTTAATGTGGGTTCCAGTTATATCCCAAATAACTGTGTTAGTTTATACTGCTTCCTATAATACATGAGTAGCCCAGTTACACCAAAACCTTGCCAAAATTGGATAATTAAAAAAAATTTTTAATATAAGTGGGTTTTTTTGTTATTTTTGTTATTAACTAGTACATTTGAACATATTTTGCTTTCTATAAAACCAGATTTCCTTCTCTTTTTTTTTTCAGGAATATCTGTTCATAATTTTTCCCAATTATTTTTTGAAGTTTTAATGTTTCCTTTCCAATATGTATGAGTTATTTATATGAGATATTAATACTTTTGGGACTTCCCTGGTGGTCCAATGGTAGAGAATCCATCTTCCAATGCGGGGGACACGGGTTCCATCCCTGCTTGGGGAACTAAGATCCCATATGCCACGGGGCAACTAAGCCCACATGCCACAACTGCTGAGCCCGTGCGCCTCAACTAGAGAGCCCACGTGCTCTGGAGCCCACACACCACAACTAGAGAGAGGAAACCTGCACACCACAACTAGAGAGAAGCCCGAGCACCACAACTAGAGAAAAGCCTGTGTGCCACAAGTAGAGAGAAGCCTGAGTGCCACAACGAAGAGACCGTGCACTGCAATGAAAGATACCACATGCCTCAACGACCTGACACAGCCAAAAAATAATATATATATACATATATTAATATTTTTGTAACACTTGCTATAAATAATTTTCCCTAGTACTTAAGAATATTTGGGATAACACAAAAATATATATACACAAGCCTAAGATTAATACAAGAGTTTTTTAAAAGCTGGAAAAGAAAAAAAGAAAGAAGCAAGTATGCTAATCATAGGAGCTATGTGTAGAATTCCTGGCACCTAAGTAGCTTTATTATTGGTAGTTATAAAATTCTCATTATCAGAAAAGGAAAAACATAATTTTCCTTTATAGAAGACAAAGCTTTCCTGGTACTAAATTTTTAAAACTACCACCCACCACAAATATAGTTCCCCTCCTTTCTTAAGGCTTGGGTGGGCTTAGTAAACGTGTGGTTGGATAGAGCCATCTGACTAGTTCTGGCTAATGAATTTTGAGCAGATCTCTTCTGGGCTAGAGCATTTGATTGTTAATATAAGACCTTTCAAAGCCCTCTTTCTATTGGCCGTGGCAACTGGCAGTATTGGAGAAGAAAGCATTAACCTGGGTCCCAGAGTGGGAAAGCAAGGAGCAGAAGCCTCCAGCCTCACTGCAATGGCTATGTAGCATGGGCAATAAATAAACCTTTGTTCTTATAAACCACTAAGATTTGAGGTTGTTACTAAAACATAGCTTAAACTCTCCTAACTGAAACAAGAAAATAACAGTTTCTTTGGTCCTACATGTTACTACTGTAGGGACTTCTATAGATGCATCAGGAAGTTACAGAATTGACTTGTGCTGCACCCCTACTTATTGATGGACCTACCTAGTCTACAGTAGCAACATACTGGTCAGGTCCTGTCTACTTGAGTACCACACTGTCCACAAAACAGCAGCTCCTTCTGGGAAAGGGATCAATACTACTACTCACTACCCTCCATTTACCTTTTATTTTGGTGAATGAAGGAATCCTTTTATGAAACAGCTTATGGACAGTGAGAGAACTGTTAAGTAGGCCAAGTATGTAAAAGGAAATCCTAAACAGTTTGCTGTTTTCAAATTGTCAACTAGTTATCTGTATAACATTTACTGAGTAAACCTTCCCTCTTAATTTTTTGGTGATACCTCCTTATTCTACATTATTTTATATAATTATCTATATCCAACCTATTCCAAATTTGTATAGGTTTTTATACCACTATATCAGTGTTTCAACCAATGTTATTAGTATTATTCATAATTGCCATAATATTTGAAGCAACCAAAAGTGAATAAACAAATTGTGGTATATCTATATGGTGGCATATTATTCAGGGATTTTTTTAAAAGGTGAAGAAGAGAGTATGGCAGAGTAGAAAGACCCTGAGCTCACCTCCTCTCACAGGCACACCAAAAATCACAACTATCCACAGAACAACCATGAGTGAAAAACACTGAAACCTACCAAAAAAGATATTCTACAACTAAAGACATAAAGAAGGAACCACAACAAAATAGGTAGGAGGGCCGGACTCGCAGTATAGTCAAGTCCAATACTCCTGGGTGGGTGACCGACAAACTGAAGAATAATTACATTGCAAATTCTCCCAAAGGAGTGAGAGGTCTGAGCCCCACATTGGGCTCACAAGCCTGGGGGTCTTGCACCAGGAAGACAAACCCCTAGAGCCTTTGGCTTTGAAGGCCAGTGGGGCTTACTTTCGGGAGTCCCAGAGGGCTGAGGGAAATAGAGACTTCAGTCTTAAAGGGCACGCACAAAATCTCACACACTCTGCAACCCAGAGCAGAAACAATAATTTGAGAGGAGCCTGGGTCAGACCCACCTGCTGATCTTGGAGAGTCAGGAAGCAACTGCAGCTGACGCTGGGAATGTAGACACTGGCAGTGGACATTTTGGGGAGCTCCTTCTACCATGTGGACACTGATGCTGGCCAGTGCCATTGTGGAATCCTCCTAGTTCATTAGAGCCAAGACCTGGCCCCACCCAATAGCTTATAGGCACTAGTGCTAGGACACCTCAAGCCAGTCAACTAACTGGGTGGGGACATCGCTCCACTTATCAGCAGACAGGCTAGCTTAGATGCCTCCTGAGTCCCCAACTACTTTTGGTCACTGCCCTGCCCACCAGAGGGCCCAGGACACAGGTCCACCCAACAGTCCCAGAATCCCTTGGGCCCTGGCTCTCCCCTCCAGGGAGCCTGCTCTAGACTTTAGACCAGCCTCATCCACCAGGGGGCAGACACCAGTCTCAAGAAAACCACAATCCCACAGCCTGCCCATCAGCAGGCCACACCTTGCCCTGGGACCAGCTGGTCCCTGGCCCTGCCCACTAGCAGGCCAACACAAGCTTTGGGACACCCCAGACCCTGTACCGAGCCGTGTCAGGAGCCACACACCCCTCCCCCCCACCCCTCTGATCAGCAATCTGATGCCAGCTCTGGACTCCTGGGTCCTGCAACCAGACTCCAGGACCCAGCTCTGCCTGCCAATAGGCCAGCACTAACCCCCAGGACCTGGCTTCCCACCGAGGGTGGGTGGTCCAGAGTTTTCTGGGCCCTGACTCTGCCCACCAGTGAGCCAGCATAAGCCCTGGAGCCCCTGGGGTTCAGCAGTCAGCTGCTTTGTGACCCAGCCCCACCTACCAATGGCTGGAAGCCTCTGTAAAAAGGCAGGGTCTGGCAACAACCAGACCAGGGGCCAACCAAGCCTACCAGATGACCCACATAGCCTGCCACAACAGAAGGCCCATGCAGCCCTCATAGGGTGAACCCTTAGAGTATATAGCTTGGGTGATGAGAGGGGAGTGTGCTGCTGGGACACATAGGATGCCTCCTTCAAAAGGCACTTCTCCAAGGTCAGGAAACATAACTAACTAGATACATAAAAATAAAAACAGCAACCTAGGCAAAATGAGGTGACAGAGGAATGTGTTCCAGACAAAGGAACAAGATAAAACCCCAGAAGAAGAACTAAGTGAAGTAGAGATGGGCAGTCTACCTGAGAAGTTCAGGGTAGTGATCGTAAAGATGACCAAAGAACTCGGGAGAAGAATGGATACACAGAGCCAGAAGTTAGATGTTTTAAACAAAGAGTTAGAAAATATAAAGAAAAACCAAACAGAAGAAGAATACAATAACTGAATGAAAAATCCACTAGAAGGAATCAACAGTATACTAAATGATACAGAGGAATGGATCAGCAAGCTGGAAGACAGAGTAGTGGAAATCACTGATCCTGAACAGAAAAAAGAAAAAAATGAAAAGACGGTTTAAGAGACCTCTGGGACAACATCAAGCACACTAATATTCACATTACAGGAGTCCCAGAAGGAGAAGAGAGAAATGGGCTGAGTACATATTCGAAGACATAATAACTGAAAACTTCCCTAACATGGGAGAGAAAACAGACATCCAAGTCCAGGAGGCACAGAGAGTCCCATATAGGATTAACCCAAAGAGGAACACACCAAGACACATTGTAGTTAAAATGACAAAAATTAAAGATAAAGAGAGAATACTAAAAGCAGCAAGGGAAAAGCAACAAATAACGTACAAGGGAACTCCCATAATGCTATCAGCTGACTTTTCAGCAGAAATTCTACAGGCCAGAAAGGAGTGGCACAATATATTTAAAGTGATGAAAGGGAAAACCTACAACCAAGAATACTCTACCCAGCAAGGCTCTTGTTCAGACTTGATGGAGAGATCAAAAGTTTTACAGACAGGCAAAAGCTAAAAGAGTTCAGGAACTCCAAACCAGCTTTACAAGAAATGTTAAAGGAAGTTCTCTAAGTGAAAAAGAAAAGGCCACAACTAGCAACATGAAAATTGCAAAGTGAAAAAGTGCATTGGTAAAGGCAAACATATAGTAAAGGTCAGAATTCATCCACACGCAAAGCTAGTAGGAAGGTTAAAAGACAAAGGTAGTGGGCTTCCCTGGTGGCGCAGTGGTTAAGAATCTGCCTGCCAATGCAGGGGACACGGGTTCGAGCCCTGGTCTGGGAAGATCCCACATGCCGCGGAGCAACAACGCCTGTGCGCCACAACTACTGAGCCTGCGCTCTAGAGCCCGCGAGCCACAACTACTGAAGCCCACACGCCTAGAGCCCATGCTCTGCAACAAGAGAAGCCACCGCAATGAGAAGCCCGTGCACCGCAACGAAGAGTAGCCCCCGCTCGCTGCAACTAGAGAAAGTCCATGTGCAGCAACGAAGACCCAATGCAGCCAAAAATAAATTTAAAAATAAATAAATAAATAAATAAATATATATATTAAAAAAAAAAGAGACAAAGGTAGTAAAGTCATCTATATCCACAATAAGCAGTAAGGGATACACAAGACAATTAGATGTAAAATATAATATCAAAAACATTAATCATGAGGGGAGGAGAGCACAAATGAAGGGCTGCTAAAATGCATTTCAAAGTAAGAGATAAGCAACTTAAGACAATCATATATATATATAAACTGCATGGTCACCACAAACCACAAACCAAATAATAGATACACACACAAAAAAGAAAAAGGTATCTGAACATAGCACTAAAGACAGCCATCAAATCACAAAAGAAGAAGAAAGGAACAAAAAATACCTACAAAACAACCCCAAAACAATTAACAAAATGGCAATTAGAACATACATATCAATAATTACTGTAGATGTAAACTGACTAAATGCTCCAATCAAAAGGCTGAATGGATACAAAAACAAGACCCTTATATACGCTGCTTACAAGAGACTCACTTTAGATCTAAAGACACACACAGACTGAAAGTGAGGGGACGGAAAGAGGTATTCCATGCAAATGGAAATCAAAGGAAAATTGGGGTACCAATACTTATATCAGACAAAATAGACTTTAAAGACTGTTACAAGAGACAAAGGAGGACATTATATAATGATCAAGGGATGATCAATCCAAGAAGATAAACAATTGTAAATATACATGCACCCAACATAGGAGCACCTAATACATAAAGCACATATTCACAGACATAAAGAGAGAAACTGACAGTAGCACAATAATAGTGGGGGACTTTAACACCCTGCTTATATCAATGGACAGATCATTCAGACAGAAAAATCAGTAAGGAAACAGTGGCCTTAAATGACACACAAGATCAGATGGACTTAATAGATATATGCAGAACATTCCATCTGAAAGTAGCAGAATACACATTCTTTTCAAGTGCACATGGAACATTTTCCAGGATAGATCACACACTGGGTCACAAAACAAGCCTTGGTAAATTTAAGAAAAATTGAAATCATATCAAGCATCTTTTGCAGCCACAACGCTGTGAGACTGGAAATCAACTACAAAAAAAAAAAAAAAACCTGCGAAAGACACAAACATGTAGAGGCTAAACAATATGCTACTAAACAATCAATGGATCACTGAATCCAGTTTAATTTGGAACATGTACCATATATAATGTTCAAAATTATTCTGATCTGTAAAGCAAGTTGTATCAGTCAGGGTTCTCTAGAGAAACAGAACCAATAAGATACATATTGTAAATATGAAGTAATTCATTTATGGAATAAATAAAGGAACTGGCTCAAGCAGTTGTGGGGGTTGAGGAGTCTGAAATCTGTAGGTCAGGTAGGCAGGCTGGAAACTCAGGCAGCAGTTTGAGGCAGAATTCCTTGACTAGAAATCTGTTTTTGTTCATAAGGCCTTCATTGACTGGATAAGGCCCACCTACATTATTGAGGGTAATCTCCTTAAAGTCAATATAGTATACTATAAAGTCAAAGCAATTTCAAAATATAATGTTCTATTGGTCCTAGAATTTTTAAATGCAATGATATTTTTTAAACATTATAAATCACTGCTGTTACAGCTTTTTTTGGGGGGGGGATTGTTTTTTGTTTTTGTTTCCTCTCTGCTCAAGAATTCAACTTGCATGGAGAGATCATCAAATCATGAAAATTTGGTCTCATCCCTGACCTTGGTCTGGGGGAGAGCAAGATCCTTGAGTTATAGTTCCACTGGATTGCATCCCATGGAAAAGAAACAATTCCTCCAAGACAAAAGTGGTGGTCTTTTTTTTTTTTTTAATTCAAGTATAGTTGATTTACAATATTGAGTTAGTTTCAGGTGTACAGCAAAGTGATTCAGTTATACATATATATGTATGTATCTGTATTCTATTATTTCCATTATAGGTTATTATAAGATATTGAATATAGTTTCCTGTGCTATATACAGTAAGTCCTTGTTTTTGTCTATTTTGTATATGGTAGTATGCATCTGTTAATCCCATACTCCCAGTTTATCCCTTCCCCCTACTTACACACAGTGTTGATGATTATTTTCATACTATTTCACCTTTTCTTTTTTCTTTTCTTGTTTTTATATGTATTTTTACTTGTATGGCACTACATTTTTCATGCTTTGTTTTAACTTTGTCTAGAGACCTACCTGGTAGTAGAAAAATAGAAAAGTAGTAAGGCAGACAAAACATATACAACAGAGGTCCCAACATAACCCTAACAGAGATGGGCTCTGGGATTCACACATCTGAGCATGTTGGAGGTGGAGGAGGGGAGGCAGCCTGCCAAAGTCTGGATCTTGAGAAACCCAAGGGCTTGCTGAGAAATAATGGATTCCCAGGGTCAGGGACTTGACATTTGGTTCAAGGACAAAGGGAGGGGTAGAGGAGAGAAGTGATTTTGAGCATAGTAAGAAGTCTGGCATGGACTCACTTCCCAAGTCCAGCCCCTTAGAATCCTTTTCTGAGCAAAGGGGCTGAAAGAACTAAACCAGCAAGAACTAAAAGATGTAGTTTTGTTTTTAAAATTATGCTGTCTGTGAAAAGTTGAGATCATGAGTCTCCAGAGACATCAATATTAGTGACTCCCCAGAAAGGATCTGGGACTTGCCTGTGTCAGGAGAAGAGCCAGGAGTGTGCCCTAATGGTGGCATCCACGGACTTGCACAGCCAGGCTGGTGCAGTGGTGAGTGGTGCCCCGTATTGGGACTTCGGCGGGATGCAGTAGGACACATTGCCAGAGTGCATCAGAGGAAAAGGGTCAGTGTCCCAGGATGGCCACAGGACTAGTTCTAGGGACAACATGTGAGACTCCCAGGGGGTCTCAGAAGCAAAGGGCCTGGAGATCCCACAAAGAAATACTGATGCACTTCTTACTACCTGTTTGGAAAACATGAGTTATATTTTTTGACCCTATAGTTACCCTTCTGCTCATTTCCACTTTTTGTAGTTTCCCCTCACTTCTCCTTCAGACAGTCCTTCTCCAGTCAGAAGAGCTAATATTGGCCCTTGTATGGACAGTACCTTTCCACGGAACCCCCCACCCCCACCAGCCATGATTCTCTGTTCCTCAGTTGTGTATAAATGTTGGAGCTGTGGGGCTGATGTCTTCTATTCTGATGTGAAGGATATTCTGCTGGGGCTTGCAAGGGTCAGGGTCAGACCTCAATCTTATGAATACACCTCTCACCTGAAGAGGGAGGTCATTTTGGAGGGTCAGTCATGTGAGTGAGTTTGGAAAGTTCAGACAGGAAACTAGAAGTCTGGTCAGAATACAGGGAGGGAGACAGCCTCTTTCAATTTAGATTCCTAAACTAAGTGCATGCTTGGCTGATGGAGGTCAAAATGCCATATACCAGGTGGAGGGAGGATAACCAAAGGATTTTTTTCCCTGGGTTTTCTGATTAATGGTATGAATCCTTAATCATGGATGCAACCTGTGTCTCAAAAACTGTGTTCATTTCCCTTTTATCATCCCTTTTGCTATTTAGCCTTGAGTAAAATCTTTTTTTAATGTTCTAACCAGATCTCTGCTGTGCTACTGGGAAACAAAAGGACTGATTGCCCACTTTTGGTCCCTAGGGTGAAGAATCTGAACTTTATTTAAATTAAATAAGAATGACATTATTTTACTTGAGGCTCTTTATATTTTTTAAAAATGTAAGTTAATGTTACCTTTCCAGAACTTTTTGAATTTTAACATTATTATAGATTTTTCCCACCGTTAAAGGAATTTTCAAGCATTCAGAAATCATATGCAGCAGACATTTTTGGACAGAGGTAACTAGAAATCCTTCTACAGTGGAAACCTCCTGGTGTCAAGACTGCTTTCTGACTCATGGTACCCTGGCTTATTTTTTTAAATTGAAGTATAGTTGATTTACAGTACTAGGTTAGTTTCAGGTGTACAGCATAGTGATTCAGTATTTTTGCAGGTTATACTCCATTATAGGATATTACCTTGTAATGGGTATAATTCCTTATGCTATACCCATAGTACATGGGTATATCCTTGTTCCTTATCTATTTTATATATAGTACTTTGTATCTGTTAATCCCATACCCCTAATTTGTCCTTCCTCTCATCCCTCTCCCCTTTGGTAACTACAAGTTTGTTTTCCATATCTGTGAGTCTGATTCTGTTTTGCATATACATTCATTTTTATTATTTTTTTTCGATTCCACATATAAGTGATATCATACAGTATTTGTCTTTATCTGTCTGACTTATTGCACTAAGCATAATATCCTCTAGGTCCATCCACATTGCTGCAAATGGCAGTATTTCTTTTTTGTTTGTTTCTCAAGGGGAATTTTATTTTAATATGCTAAGGATTAGTTACAACAGGCAAAAATTCTATCCTAAAGTAGAGATTTCCAGCATAATTCAGGATATGCTTGTTTCTGTCCAATAGGTAATATGGGTTATTATTATCAATTATGCCTTTCGTGGCCAATGGGTTTGGATTAAAATTGTTTCAAATTTAAGAGCAAAAAACAATTTCCATTTCCTTTAGAAAAGTATCTGAACCAGAACTCTCCATGTTTCTTTTTTTTTTTTGAGCCTTTATATTTTTTTAAATTTTTAAATTTAATTTTTTTTTTTTTTTTACGCACATACACACTGTATTTTATTTTTACAAGAGATAAATAGACTGACATCAAGCATTGTACATGGATGACCACAACAAAAGCAATGATGATTGCAATTACCAAACATGAAATACACTCATACTATGTCATAATATTGACATTCAGTCCAGTAATCCTCCACTGTAGCAGCTCCTTTACTTTGCAGTGAAAATTGATTTGTATATTCTTTGCCTCTGAGACCTTGTGGGATTTTTTTTTTTTTAATTCAAACAGAAAGTCACAAAAATTATACTCATCCTCATCAGTTCACTCAGTCCCATGTAATTAATTTTTTTTTTCATCTTGATCTTTTGTTAGCACTTTTATGAGTTCATCAGTTTTTCATTAGAGTTCTGAAAATGCTTATTCATTCAGTTCAGCAGTACCGTCAGTTACCAGAAACCTGTACTTGTCAGAGTCTTTTCCATGAATTTCTTGAAGATGAAACCCTTTTATAGGAACATATTTGTAAAAGCATCAGAGTACACCCAGAACTGTCTGTAAATGACAAAAGACTTAAAAATGACCACGGTTAAAGATTTGATGAAAGTTCATAATAATGCAGTTGACAAGAAAATTAGTTACTTCTGAGATATACATTTTAAAGTAATAACTAGGATTATGACTTATAACATTATACCAGAACATATAAGATTTTTAGAAATTTCATGTAATGTTTGAAACATTTATATTAACATATTTCCATACAAATAACCCAATGAAAGTTTAGTATTAGTTGTTTTGTTTGTTTGTTTTTTTATACTGCAGGTTCTTATTAGTCATCAATTTTATACACATCAGTGTATACATGTCAATCCCAATCGCCCAATTCAGCACACCACCATCCCCACCCCACCGCAGTTTTCCCCCCTTGGTGTCCATATGTCTGTTCTCTACATCTGTGTCTCAACTTCTGCCCTGCAAACCAGCTCATCTGTACCATTTTTCTAGGTTCCACATACATGCGTTAATATACGATATTTGTTTTTCTCTTTTTGACTTACTTCACTCTGTATGACAGTCTCTAGATCCATCCACGTCTCAACAAATGACTCAATTTCGTTCCTTTTTATGGATGAGTAATATTCCATTGTATATATGTACCACAACTTCTTTATCCATTCGTCTGTTGATGGGCATTTAGGTTGCTTCCATGACCTGGCTATTGTAAATAGTGCTGCAATGAACATTCGGGTGCATGTGTCTTTTTGAATTACGGTTTTCTCTGGGTATATGCCCAGTAGTGGGATTGCTGGGTCATATGGTAATTCTATTTTTAGTTTTTTAAGGAACCTCCATATTGTTCTCCATAGTGGCTGTATCAATTTACATTCCCACCAACAGTGCAAGAGGGTTCCCTTTTCTCCACACCCTCTCCAGCATTTGATGTTTGTAGATTTTCTGATGATGCCCATTCTAACTGGTGTGAGGTGATACCTCATTGTAGTTTTGATTTGCATTTCTCTAATAAATAGCGATGTTGAGCATCTTTTCATGTGCTTTGTGGCCATCTGTATGTCTTCTTTGGAGAAATGTCTATTTAGGTCTCCTGCCCATTTTTGGATTGGGGTGTTTGTTTCTCTAATATTGAGCTGAATGAGCTGCTTATATATTTTGGAGATTAATCCTTTGCCCGTTGATTCGTTTGCAAATATTTTCTCCCATTCTGAGGGTTGTCTTTTTGTCTTGTTTATAGTTTCCTTTGCTGTGCAAAAGCTTTTAAATTTCATTAGGTCCCTTTTGTTTATTTTTGTTTTTATTTCCATTACTCTAGGAGGTGGATCAAAAAAGATCTTGCTGAGATTTATGTCAAAGAGTGTTCTTCCTATGTTTTCCTCTAAGAGTTTTATAGTGTCCAGTCTTACATTTAGGTCTCGAATCCATTTTGAGTTTATTTTTGTGTAGGGTGTTAGGGAGTATTCTAATTTCATTCTTTTACATGTAGCTGTCCAGTTTTCCCAGCACCACTTATTGAAGAGACTGTCTTTTCTCCATTGTATATCTTTGCCTGCTTTGTCATAGATTAGTTGACCATAGGTGCATGGGTTTATCTCTGGGCTTTCTATCTTGTTCCATTGATCTATGTTTCTGTTTTTGTGCCAGTACCATACTGTCTTGATTACTGTAGCTTTGTAGTATAGTCTGAAGTCAGGGAGTCTGATTCCTCCAGCTCCTTTTTTATCCCTCAAGACTGCTTTGGCTCTTCGGGGTCTTTTGTGTCTCCATACAAATTTTAAGATGATTTTTTCTAGCTCCGTAAAAAATGCCATTGGTAATTTGATAGGGATTGCATTGAATCTGTAGATTGCTTTGGGTAGTATAGTCATTTTCACAATGTTGATTCTTCCAATCCAAGAACATGGTATATCTCTCCATCTGTTGGTATCATCTTTAATTTCTTTCATCAGTGTCTTATAGTTTTCTGCATACAGGTCTTTTGTCTCCCTAGGTAGGTTTATTCCTAGGTATTTTATTCTTTTTGTTGCAATGGTAAATGGGAGTGTTTCCATAATTTCTCTTTCAGATTTTTCATCATTAGTGTATAGGAATGCAAGAGATTTCTGTGCATTAATTTTGTATCCTGCAACTTTACCATATTCATTAATTAGCTCTAGCAGTTTTCTGGTGGCAGTTTTAGGATTCTCTATGTATAGTATCATGTCATCTGCAAACAGTGACAGTTTTACTTCTTCTTTTCCAATTTGTATTCCTTTTATTTCTTTTTCTTCTCTGATTGCCGAGGCTAGGACTTCCAGAACTATGTTGAATAATAGTGGTGAGAGTGGACATCCTTGTCTCGTTCCTGATCTTAGAGGAAATGCTTTCAGTTTTTCACCATTGAGAATGATGTTTGCTGTGGGTTTGTCGTATATGGCCTTTATTATGTTGAGGTAGGTTCCCTCTATGCCCACTTTCTGGAGAGTTTTTATCATAAATGGGTGTTGAATTTTGTCAAAAGCTTTTTCTGCATCTATTGAGATGATCATATGGTTTTTATTCTTCAATTTGTTAATATGGTGTATCACATTGATTGATTTGTGTATATTGAAGAATCCTTGCATCCCTGGGATAAATCCCACTTGATCGTGGTGTATGATCCTTTTAATGTGTTGCTGGATTCTGTTTGCTAGGATTTTGTTGAGGATTTTTGCATCTATATTCATCAGTGATATTGGTCTGTAATTTTCTTTTTTTATAGTATCTTTGTCTGGTTTTGGTATCAGGGTGATGGTGGCCTCATAGAATGAGTTTTATTGTCTTCCTTCCTCCGCAATTTTTTGGAAGAGTTTGAGAAGGATGGGTGTTAGCTCTTCTCTAAATGTTTGATAGAATTCACCTGTGAAGCCATCTGGTCCTGGACTTTTGTTGGAAGATTTTTAATCACAGTTTCAATTTCATTACTTGTGATTGGTCTGTTCATATTTTCTGTTTCTTCCTGGTTCAGTCTTGGACGGTTATACCTTTCTAAGAATTTGTCCATTTCTTCCAGGTTGTCCATTTTATTGGCATAGAGTTGCTTGTAGTAGTCTCTTAGGATGCTTTGTATTTCTGCAGTGTCTGTTGTAACTTCTCCTTTTTCATTTCTAATTTTATTGATTTGAGTCCTCTCCCTCTTTTTGTTGGTGAGTCTGGCTAATGGTTTATGAATTTTGTTTATCTTCTCAAAGAATCAGCTTTTAGTTTTATTGATCTTTGCTATTGTTTTCTTTGTTTCTATTTCATTTATTTCTGCTCTGATCTTTATGATTTCTTTCCTTCTGCTAACTTTGGGTTTTGTTTGTTCTTCTTTCTCAAGTTCCTTTAGGTGTAAGGTTAGATTGTTTATTTGAGATTTTTCTTGTTTCTTGAGGTAGGCTTGTATTGCTATAAACTTCCCTCTTAGAACTGCTTTTGCTGCATCCCATAGGTTTTGGATCGTCGTGTTTTCATTGTCATTTGTCTCTAGGTATTTTTTTATTTCCTCTTGATTTCTTAGTGACCTCTTGGTTATTTAGTAACGTATTGTTTATCCTCCATGTGTTTGTATTTTTTACGTTTTTTTCCCTGTAAATGATTTCTAATCTCATAGCGTTGTGGTCAGAAAAGATGCTTGATATGATTTCAGTTTTCTTAAATTTACTGAGGCTTGATTTGTGACCCAAGATGTGATCTCTCCTGGAAAATGTTCCGTGCGCACTTGAGAAGAAAGTGTAGTCTGCTGTTTTTGGATGGAATGTCCTATAAATATCAATTAAATCTATCTGGTCTATTGTGTCATTTAAAGCTTGTGTTTCTTTATTTATTTTCATTTTGGATGATCTGTCCTTTGGTGTAAGTGAGGTGTTAAAGTCCCCCACTATTATTGTGTTACTGTCGATTTCCTCTTTTATAGCTGTTAGCAGTTGCTTTATGTATTGAGGTGCTCCTATGTTGGGTGCATATATATTTATAATTGTCATATCTTCTTCTTGGATTGATCCCTTGATCATTATGTAGTGTCCTTCCTTGTCTCTTGTAACATCTTTATTTTAAAATCTATTTTATCTGATATGAGTATTGCTACCCCAGCTTTCTTTTGATTTCCATTTGCATGGAATATCTTTTTCCATCCCGTCACTTTCAGTCTGTATGTGTCCCTAGGTCTGAAGTGGGTCTCTTGTAGACAGCATATATATGGGTCTTGCTTTTGTATCCATTCAGCAAGCCTGTGTCTTTTGCTTGGAGCATTTAATCCATTCAGGTTTAAGGTAATTATTGATATGTATGTTCCTCTGACCATTTTCTTAATTGTTTTGCGTTTGTTTTTGTAGGTCCTTTTCTTCTCTTGTGTTTCCCACTTAGAGATGTTCCTTTAGCATTTGTTGTAGAGCTGGTTTGGTGGTGCTGAATTCTCTTAGCTTTTGCTTGTCTGTAAAGCTTTTGATTTCTCCCTCGAATCTGAATGAGATCCTTGCTGGATAGAGTAATCTTGGTTGTAGGTTCTTCCCTTTTATCACTTTAAGTATATCATGCCACTCCCTTCTGGCTTGTAGAGTTTCTGCTGAGAAATCAGCTGTTACCCTTATGGGAGTTCCCTTGTATGTTATTTGTTGTTTTTCCCTTGCTGCTTTCAATAATTTTTCTTTGTCTTTAATTTTTGCCAATTTGATTACTATGTGTCTTGGCATGTTTCTCCTTGGGTTTATCCTGTATAGGACTCACTGCGCTTCCTGGACTTGGGTGGCTATTTCCTTTACCATGTTAGGGAAGTTTTCGACTATAATCTGTTCAAATATTTTCTCGGGTTCTTTCTCTGTCTCTTCTCCTTCTGGGACCCCTATAATGTGAATGTTGTTGCATTTAATGTTGTCCCAGAGGTCTCTTAGGCTGTCTTCATTTCTTTTCATTCTTTTTTCTTTAGTGTGTTCTGCAGCAGTGAATTCCACCATTCTGTCTTCCAGGTCACTTATCCGTTCTTCTGCCTCAGTTGTTCTGCTATTGATTCCTTCTAGTGTAGTTTTCATTTCAGTTATTGTATTGTTCATCTCTGTTTGTTTGTTCTTTAATTCTTCTAGGTCTTTGTTAAACATTTCTTGCATCTTCTCGATCTTTGCCTCCGTTGTTTTTCCGAGGTCCTGGATCATCCTCACTATCAGTATTCTGAATTCTTTTTCTGGAAGATTGCCTATCTCCACTTCATTTAGTTTTTTGGGGGGGTTTTATCTTGTTCCTTTATCTGGTACATAGCCCTCTTCCTTTTCATCTTGTCTATCTTTCTGTGAATATGGTTTTTGTTCCACAGGCTGCAGAATTGTAGTTCTTCTTGCTTCTGCTGTCTGCCCTCTCAGTATTTCATTTTTTATGGCTGAGTAATATTCCATCTTCTTAATTCAGTCCTCTATTTTTTAATTTTTTTGTTACTTTTTGGCTGCACCACACAGCACATGGGATCTTAGTTCCTCAACCAGAGATCGAACCTGCATCCCCTGCATTGGAAGCATGGAGTCTTAACCCCTGGACTGCTAGGGAAGTTTCTCGGTTGTCTATTGATGGGCACTTGGGTTGCTCCATGCCTTGGCTATTATGAATAGTTCTGCTGTGGACACTGGGGTGCATATATCCTTTCAAATTTGTGTTTTCATTTTTTCCAGATATATACCCAGGAGTGGAATTGCTGGATCATATGGTAGTTCCATTTTTAGTTTTTTGAGGAACCGCCATACTGTTTTCCATAGTGGCTGCACCAATTTACATTCCTACCAACAGTGTACAAGGATTCCCTTTTCTACACATCCTTGCCAACATTTGTTGTTTGTAGCCTTTTTGATGATACCCTGGCTTACATTTTGTGTTCTGCAGATCTTTCACTGTTCTCACTCTCACTCCAACCCAGTCAAATAGCTTTAAACAAACCATGGAATCCAAAGACTAGTAAAATTCAACTTCATCTACCTTAGCACCCAAGGTATGCATTCCCTCCTGGAGGTTGGAGCCAATCTTTGTCTGATTACCATCCCTGTGGTCAAAGAAGTCAGAAATAAGGATATTCTTATTCCTTAGCATTTATTCTGCAGAATGAATGGCTGAGAAACTTGGTTTCATGAAAATGTAGGAGATGGTGTGTGTCAAAGAACAGAGAGGGGTGGGCTTGGTGTAGGTGGATCAGCATTTCATTTATGCCCAACCCGTCTCTCTTGCTGCCTCTACTATAAAGGATTGAAAGCCAAATACTGCTTTCCCAGCTCTCTAGCAGATCAGGATGCCATATGACCCAGTTCTGACCCAAAAGAAAACTGCTAGGGGGTTTATGATAAAGCATGTTTTCCCAATTGACAGGAATAGATGTGGCTGTCATAGCCTTTTCTTGAGCCCCCTTCCTTCTGTCTTGAATGCAGACATAATGGTTGGACATGCAGCAGCCATCTTGAGACCACACGGAAAAGACTGAGAGCTAACATCTGCTCTGTCATCATCAAGCCACTAAAGCAAAGCCAGCAGCTGCTAACTTCTGGCCTTCTTGTTGTGTGAGAAAAATAAAATCTTATTCGTTTAAGGCCCTGGAATTGGCATTTCTGATACTTTTAGCTGAACACAAATGACCCTTATTGTAAACAGCCCAGTGCTGGGGACCAGAATATTTCTGAGTAACAGGAGTGTCCTCTTTGGTTTATCTGTCCAAAATTATGCAAACAGAAAGTTGACTCAAACAATGAAGATGGGGTGTGGGCTTTTAGATGTTAATAAGCAAGCAAATCAAGTTTCTTGTATCTGGTAATCCAGACCAGAGTGATCCAAACTGAATAATTCTCAATTAAGATTTTTAAGTCAAAACACTGAATCTGTGAGTCCTGTTTTTAAATACTCCTTTGATTCCAAATGGCAGGACACCAGGAAACATTATTGTCTGTCATGTTTCTTGCCATACAAAAGGATTTGGAGTCAGGAATCAGAAGATTTGAATTTTGGTTATGTGTGTGCCCCAAAGTCACTGTGTGGCCCCCAAAGTGACTTCTCTGTCACTCCTCTATACAGTAAGGAAAATGATATGTATCACTGGTAAAAAGAAATAATTTACTTGAAAATATGCTTTGAAAAGGATGATGTACTTCTCCTAATGAAATGCCTGATTCAAAGTCAGAGGGTGATGGGAACTTTATAATGAGGGAGTGACATCACCTGAACCCATTGATCAACCTGAGCTTCACTCAAACCAGAACAAGACATTGTGGGCCTCCTGATTCTGTGCAATATGAAATTCACCTCTAATGTATTCTTGCCCGGAAAATGGAAGAAAAAAAAGAACCCGAATTCATTCAAATTTTTAGATCTTATTTCTAGTTTTCAGGAAATGCAGAAGATAGAAAATCAAGTTAAACCTCTGCTTCATCGACACATGAAATTTCTGCTAAATGATACCATGAGGAAGCAAGCAGGCAAATTCCGAATGTGGAACGTTCCTCAGGACAACTGACCTGGTTTCTTAAAAAAAAGTCAATGTCATGTGAAAAGAAAGCGCAGGAGAAAGGAGAGACTATAGTAAAAGATTTCAAAAGACTCAAAAGCCATAACACAAACAAACCAAAAAACATTTTTAAAAGATTTAAGAGCTGTACAATCAAAGACAAGTGTACCTTCTTTGGATCCTGATTCAAATAAACTGACTATAAAAAAATTTCTTTTAGATGATTAGAGAAATTTTAATATGGACTGGATATTATATGATACTAGAGAATTATTCTTTTTCATTAGGTGTGATATTGCCATTGTGACTGTGATATGTCATTTTTTAAGTTGTATAATGAAATATTTAAGGGTAGAATGACATTTAATATCTGGCATTCACTTCAAACTACCCTAGCCAAACCAAGAGGGAGATAGGAAACAAGAAGGCAAGTGTGATGCTTATTGGAGTTGGGTGATGGATTCATGGGGAGTTACTGTACTCTACTTTTGTGTATAGTGGAAAATTTTCACAATAAAAGCTATGAAAAAAAGTGTGACATGCTATATAATGTGACATTTTATTCAAGTTTACTATTTTCCACTGAATATTAATTTGTGGGTTTTTTAAATCTAGACATAGTATAAGTAGATTTTCAGTTTTCACCAAAGGGATGATGGCGTCCCAACAAACCATTCAAGGTACTAAGTTCTTCTCACATACCCTGAGAATGCCCAAGAAGCTTCTTCTAAAGAGCAAGCTTGTATCTACAGAGAGCAAAGTAAAGCAAAATCATATGATCATCTGGTGACAGAGAGTGGACTACACAATTCAAATAATTCAGTCTTTAAGTGTATATTCTGACCTGAATTGTGCAGTTTGGCTGTCTCAAAACTTAAAGTGCTTTAATAATTGTACATTCTTCTCTTTGCTTCATACTGTTTAGACTCAGTCCAAGTAGGAAAAAAAATAAATCATCTTTGAAGTTAGCCAGAGCAGCCATGAGACATTCTGGCTGTTTTCAGAACGGTGGCTCCAATACTAGGATGTGCTGAGTGTGTCATGAGGCTCTGATGAACAGGATGCATCTGACAAGAATTCGTGAAAGCTTTAACAAAGAGATGGGGTGGTCTGAGGAGGGTGCCCTGTTCCAAAGTGGGGTCACCACGACTCTGCCTCTTGCTCCAAGGTGGCCACAGGAATTATGATTCATTTGTCAGGGCTCTCTTTGTTGACTTGGCATCCCTTATCTCAAGCCTGAGTCATCGTTTGGGTCAGATTTGGGTCAAGGCTCAAGGCAATGATGGCTCTACCAGGGAGGCAAAGTGGAGAAACTGCAAAAGAAGCATATGCTGTCACTGACAAAACTTTGTGGGACACAATGCTGTCTGTTCTCATGAGAACATGTACTCACCTCTTATTAATATTTCCCGCAGCCTGTTTCTTTGGCAAATATGTGCTACAACTATTTCATTAATTTTTGTCAAGAGAGGCAATTTGCCCTCTGTCAGGGCGCCAAACTGATCCTCCTGACCTGCTTTTCTCAAAGCAGATTTCAGAACAGCTGTGCTCTCTGTGTGTCTGCCTGCCCCCATCTCCCTCTCCCCCATGTTTAGCACTTGCATTGGAGAGTCATAGGCATACCATGTAGGTTTTTCTTCCTATTATACACTCAAAACAGCCTTTGACAGCATCTTCATCACACCCCTCAGCAAGGGTTGTTCTCAGTTGCCAAAGAGTGGTTGTGGTTCATACCAGATTCCAGAAAGGCCAGCCCAGGGGCTCCCCTGGTGGCTCAGTGGTTAAGAATCCACCTGCCAATGCAGGGGACACGGGTTCAAGCCCTGGTCTGGGAAGATCCCACATGCCGCGGAGCAACTAAGCCCATGAACCACAACTACTGAGCCTGCACTCTAGAGCCTGCGAGCCACAACTACTGAAGCCCACGTGCCACAACTACTGAAGCCCACGCACCTAGAGCCCATGCTCCGCAACAAGAGAGGCCACCGCAATGAGAAGCCCGCGCACCGCAATGAAGAGTGGCCCCCGCTCGCCGCAACTAGAGAAAGCCCACGGTCAGCAACGAAGACCCAGTGCAGCCAAAAATAAATAAATAAATTAATTAATTAATTAATTAATTAAAAAAAGAAAAAGAAAGGCCAGCCTAGAACCACCCTGTTCCTAGGCCTGGTTTATAAGCCCAAACTCTGAATCTCAGAAGATAGTCAAAAATTCAACAAATATTTCCTGGGAATTCACCCAAGGCAAAGTTCTGGGTAAATGGATGATGGGGAGGCAGGATGGATTTTCGAAAGGAAAATGATTCTGAGATGTCATAGATGCAGGAGTGATAGGGTGTATGAAAGAAATCCCTTATAATATCAGGACACATAGAAAAGCATGGAAGATGAAGTAGAAAGATGAGGAGGAAGCAACACAGAGGCACATCTTGATAGCAGAGTCCAGAAAGGCTTTATTTTAAAAGAACTCAAGAACACAAATGCAACCCTTTGCACTTCCTTAATTAACCTGAAGTGTTCACTCCAAGTAAACAGTGACTTGCGCATCAGTGGGATCTTTATCTTTGATGTCACCTTTTCTTTCTTCTAACTGGCCCTGGACATTGCAGAGGCTTTTGTACAGTGATTCTCCCTTCACTGGTTTACTCTAGTGCCTGAAATACCACCATCCCTTGGGCACAAACCTTGTGCCCTAGATGTTCCTCATTAAAATTTAGCGATAAAGAAATACCAGAGAGGAATGGGGCTTGCATTCTAAGCTGTTATCCCCCTTGGATAGGTTGGATTTTTGCCTTAGTTACTATCACTTAGCTAAGACTGAGAGGTTAGGATAGTGGGAGGCAGAACTTTGTATAGAGTAAAGAGAAGGAAGATTCTGGGACCTGAATGCTCTCTGAGACAGGCAGGCAGTGGCTGCCAGTGTCCAACAGAGACCTCCATCTGCCCTCTGTAACCATAGAACTTCCAGACCACCACTGGAGAGAGAGAAGAAATCAGAGGTCCCTGCCTGATGGGTGACACTAGTCAGGCCACAAGCATTGAGGATGCATACTTGACCCAAGGGCCCAAAAAGATTTGCTCTCTGTCTCATTCTTCCCCGTTCTCTCCACCTGAATTCTACCTGCTGCCATGTGATCTCTCCTGTTTTCTGCCTCTTCCAATTTCCTTTTTCCTTATTTATCCTTTCCCACTCTCTCTTCCTTCCTTTCCTCCCTCCCTCTCCCATGTACAGATGTTTGGGTAAGAGGCTCTCCCAAGCCTTCCTTATATTCTTAACTTTTATTTTCTTCCACCAGGGGTCGGCTTTGTTTCTTTTTTCTGAGGCTGACGCAGCTCCCACAGGGCAGGAGATATTAGTCCAGAAACAGCCCTTTTTTTTGGAGATGTTGGAGACTCGGTGGTCAGGCCACAGGCAAGGTGTGCCCCTGTGCTGGAGTTACCCGAATAAGGAGGGAGCCTGCCAAGCGGGGAGGCTGGAGTCCAATCTGCCACCAAAATGCCGGTTCTCTGCCCCCTTTGAGGCATTTGAGTTAGATCAAGTCTTCTGGGTTGGGATTACCAGGAAGCGTTGGGGACCAGTGGCGTCAAGTCACCAAGACTGCAATGCAGATACCTGGGCGGTCCAATATCCTAACCGAAAAGGCCCGCAGGTTCTGCCCACTTTCCTTTTGGCCTGAGGAGCAGAGGGATTTAACCCCGTGGGTCCAAGCCCAGGAGGTGGAGTAGAGTGGGGGAGCCGAGGCTGAACACCTCAGCCCTGACAGCCAGGGCCAGGCCCAGGCAGCCGGCGGAGACTAGGCGAGGCCAAAGGCAGGCGCGCTGCTTCCAAGCTCTGTGCCTTCAAAGCTTCCCTCAGCTGGCCTGGGTAGCAAGCATGAGCGGCCAAAGCCCATTTCTTTTCGAACCCACTATGGGACGTTCATCTCCAAAAGCGCTTCTTGTTCTTTCTCCTGTTTCTTCCTTCTCGTTTGTATCCCTCTGGCTGCAAACCAAGAGAGGCGCCCAAATATACAAGTCAAATCGAATTTTGAAAGCGTATGGCTTGTGCGCTCCAAGTCCCCCTCCCCCTCTTTAAATTGTGTTTCAAAACAACATGGTGACTTTTGGACAAGATTTTTCTGTTTCACGAATACCACAATAGAGATACAATGAGTGCGGCTGGTGAAATGTTTGGTTGTGTCAAATTCAGTCCCGCAGGCTGGCTTGGGCCAGCATTGGGGCTCCGCTTTGTGTTATGTTCACGGAGAAGATATTAATTAAAAGAAATACATGATTAAAAAGTAATGAGTTGAATAAAAATTATCTCAGCTCATTTTCTGATTATGTTAATTGTTAAAAACCCTTCAATCACGCCGTTGCAGTCAATGGGCTTTAATGTGAAATTAGTGGGCTCTTGATAACTTACAGTCCAGAATAATCCTGGCGGTTTAGTCATCATCCCTAATAACAAGGATGTTGCTAAGAACAGAAATTTTACATGATTTTGATACATTCAGCCCTTCCCCCCACGTGTCATTAAAAGAAAAAAGAAAAAAAAAAAAGGCTTAGCCTGCCGGCGGATTTCCAGCTTCTTGCACAGATCGACCGCGGCCTTGGAGGACCTGAGTTTGTGTTCCAGCCCCTTTCGCTTCCCGCGCGCCGCCCCTCACCGGAGCGTCCGCCGTTGCCGGTTGCTGGTTCCCAGCTCAATGGCCGGATGCGCCTTTGCGAGACTGAGCGCGCAGTTTTTCCCCTGCTGGCCGGGCCAGGGCGCGGTGCAGCACAGCGCCTGGGGCTGTGCGGGGAATGGGGGTAGGGGGAGAGGACAGAATTCGCAGCTACGGGGGCTGGAGGGGCCGCGCAGCTACTTGGGGACCGGTCTCCTTGCGGCGGGCGAGTAGGGCTGTGCGTAAACGCGTAGGGACAGCGGTGCTGCGCCCTGCGGGGTTGCTGGGTAGGGGCAGGCCGAGTTTGTGGCGCGTGTGTGTTAGTGTGTGTGCCTACTGCTCGAGCGTTTTCGGAGCTTTGGATGACACCGATCTTGAGAACCCATCCAAAGCACGGAGGGGGCGGAGGGTCACGCGAGCTAGGCGAAGGTTCCCTGTGCCTCAGAACCTGAATCCCGCTCCTGACAAAGTAACTGGTGCAGAATAGGCTCTTCATGGGTTTGGGGGGATGTAAACGAAAGCTAGTAAATTTGTACATGATCTGATGAGTGATGACGGCTGGTGTTCTTAGCAGCCCCTGGTCCTCCTAGGACATACCCCCCACCCCCTCCCCGGGACCAAACTTAGAGCGGAGGTTGGGAGTGAGGGGAGGGTTAATACGCGGGTCGAGGGTGAAGAGGGATGTTTCTCACATATAACATAAACATTTTTTTTTCACTCTCAATGAGTAGAAGAAATGCCCTGCACTCTCTTTTTGGCTTCTTGGGAAAGAGTGCTGCGCAAATTGGGCCTGTGACAGAGGTGCAACCGGGAGAGTCGTGGGGTCCTGGACCTTAGAGGGGTGTGGGCGATGGGCTGCCTGAGGCGGGAGAGATGTCTCAGCCCACCTGATGCTGGACATCTAGGAACCCAAAAACTTCCTATTCAAGGTGCTTTTGACACCTTGGCCAACCACCACCCGCCATCTAGCTGGAGTTAAAGGTATCGTCTGCAGACAGGAAGAGATGCAAGCCCCATTTTTCTCCCAAGAGAACTAAGTGGGGGAAATTGCATTTCCCGAGTTCTGTCTGAAGTCATACATACTTACATATACAAAAGTTTATAGATATTGTTATGCAAAAGTATGTGGGCGGGGTCAGTAAGGTAGGGAGTGGGGGGAGGGAGAGAGAAAGATAACAGATTTGATTCATTCCCAGAGCATGAGGCTCTGTGTCTCAAAGTACCTTTTTCAAAGCTTCTAATTTAAAACTATCTGGATGAAGCGGCAAATCTGGTGTTTCTTAATTTGTTTTTTGTTTGTTTCTTTTGCGTCTCCAAAAGAGCAATTTTCTTTTAGAGTTGTTGTTGTTTTTTTTAATATGTTTCCATTTTCTCAAGCCCAAACAGCGATGACTCTTCCCTGGGGAGTAGGGGGCGAAGGTGTCAGAAAAGACTGGGACTCCTCCCAAGGCTAATTCTTGTTCGTCTCTCTATTTGCATCCGCTGTTAGGCTGAGGATCATTTTAATAAATAACAATGAACGGGAATGGCATCTAGAGGGCTTGTCGGCAACATTTAAAAGCCAATAGAGTTTATAATTCTACTCTATCATTTCTTATTGATTAGAGTAATCAAGATAAAAAGCTAGCCGGCTTGGAGAACTTCAGCGGCATATCATTAAAGATAAGAGTCAGTTAATTCTGGAGCTGGGGTAATGTGGCTGAAATGAAGAGTTCATTTGCATGAGATGCTGAGCCCAGTAACAAGGGGACAAAAATCACTAATTAGGATTGTAGAATGTCGCCCTCTCTGCAAGCACCCTTTCCAGATCTCCGCCGAAGCAGGGATCCACGTTTATGTAAATCTGGGGCTGGGCAGAAAGCTCTCTCGCTCTCGCTGGCTTTACAGATGGAGATTATCACTACCTGCCCCCACCTCCTACGCCATCCTCCCCGGGGGGGATGCCTGACCTGAGTGGGTGCGGGTCAGTCATGTCTGATCCCCTCCTTCCCTGTCCATCCCACTACCCAGCCCCACGCCGGCCAGGCCACCGGAGGCCAGCTTGGCCACTCCCTTAAGGAGGCTCATGGGCATATGTCTGGTGCTGGAGTGAGTCCCGCTGTACAGTGTTCGCTGCGGGCTCTGGCCTGATCGGTGTGGCTGCCTGGAGAGGCCCCAGCTCCGGTGCAGCGCCTGTGAGGTGAAGGGTGTGAGCGCCTCACAGGCCCCGCGAGAAGCTGGGGGCACCTGCCCGGGTGAGGATCCCCAGAGGAGGCCCGGGTCTCAGGGCCAAAGTCCATGACCCCTCCCCGGATTGTTCCCTCTAGTCCTCACTGCCTGATCTGGCATTTCTGACGGAGCCAGTATGTGGGCAAGGGCACGTGCTTTTGCACTTCAAGAGTGGTGCACGTTTGATTTGTGCCTGGGTATGCAGGAATGTATACATGTCTGTGTGATTATGTGTATGCGGGTGAGTCCAGGTCTTGTGTAAATGTGATTATGTTTCGTAAGCTTTTTGCTGCCTGACATTTTTTTCCCTACATGTGTGTACATATGTGATAACATATGCATAAACGGTATGCAATGTGTCATGTGTACACATGTAGTGTGTGATGTGTATGTGGTGCGGAGCAGGGAGTGACAGCCTGGAGAGGTTCCCCAGAGGCATAAGTGCAACAGGCTTCACAGGTTGGGAGCCCAGGCGTGGGGTTGGGGTGGGGGGGTGCCAGGAACAGGAGCCGCGCGCGGGCCGTGCCTCTAAGGCCTGAGGGAGAAGGTGGCGAGAAAACACCTACATCCCACACTTGGTCCTTCCTCACTGCCCGCGAGCAACCAGGAGAAGCAGCTTCACCTCTCGGTCACGGGAGGTCCCCTCGACCCACCCGGGGAAAATGAAAGTAGCCAAAAGGCACCTTAGACCGGCTTTGTAACATAAGTGGATGCGGAAAGGCCGCTGGACTGTGCGTTCACACCCCGGCCCGGCCCTCTCTCAGCCCGAGGTATTTGGGATTCAGGTCCTCCAAACCCGGTGCTGGCCGTTGACCCCCGCGTCCGTGAGCAAGGGAGCAGTCCCAGCCCTGGAAGTTCCTTCCCGAAAGGAACAGAGAAAGAGGCGCGCAGCTGCCGGGCTACCCCTCTCGGAGACGCCGCAGCAGCGCCAGGAATCCCACCCCGCGTCCCGCTTTTCTTTGGCCTCTTTAGAACTAACTTTGCCCCTCACTTGGCTGCGGCATAAAGGAATCAAGGCCTATGTCAGATAATTGTAAGTGTCAGCGTGGAAAGTGGCTGTGTTTGCACACTCTCACAGGTCTCTCTGTGTCTGCTCCCGCGGTTCCCGGGCCTCTCACACCCCACCCCCAGCCCACGGCGCTGTGGGCCGCAGCTTGCCCTCGGGAGACTGGAGGCTGCTGGAGCCGGTGGCCCACGGACCCTGTGCACGCAGGCACCTGCTCTAGGACCCAGCCTCCGAGGCTGCACGCCCGCGGGGCTTCAGGGACCGTGGTCAGAGGGTTGAGGGGGCGCCCCAGGTGGCGGCTGGACCCGGGCAGGATAGGCCCAGCGGCCCGAACAGGAGGTGCCCGAGAGGGCACGTTTCTTTAGCATCGACCCTCTGCCCCCCCATCCCTCTCTCCAGCGACCTTTTTGTATCCATGCACAGCTGGGGGCTCGCTCGCCACCCAACCCTGGGCCTCCCCATACAGAATAAAGTCAGTCTGTATTTAATGGTTATGGCGGATGTGAGAGGGATTTGGCAGAGGCAGAAGAGAGGCCTTTCGCTCTCAAATATCGCTCCTTACGTCGTGTGAGTCTTCCAACCCACCACGACCCCATATTCTTGTGTGGGTGTCTGACTCGAATGACAAGCGAGCTGATTTTTTCAGTACATAGCTGGGAAATGTAGTGAGTGATAATAGAGATTTCTCTTTCATTTTTTACGCTTGACTTGGTTATTGTTGCTTTTCTTTTCCCGTGATTCCTTCTGAGGATTAGCTCTGACTTCCCCACTATTGGCGGTCAAAGTGGCCCCGACTCGGGATGACAATTGACGGGGATCAAGGGATTGCCCATTCTGTGCCTGTAAGAACGGATTCGTGCCAGAGAAACTCATCAAGTGGAGGCGGAGAATAAAGACCGTTCGGGGGTAAATGTATTCATTGAGAAGGGTTCTCCCAAATTGCTTCTAAGTTTTTTTAATGAAAAGTAACGATTGCAGCAATCAGCGGCTTTTTGGCGGATTACAAATCTGGAGGGAGCTGTGGCGCTGCAGTGAAAAGCGCCCCCGCCTTCGCACGGGGCAGTCGGTTCACAGGAGCAGCGCAAGGGGCTGGGGTCCAGTCGCCAGACAAAGACGGGAAGAGGCGAGCGGAGGAGGGTGCCTCTGCGCACCCAGGAACTGGATGAAGGGTCGTCTACTCCGGCACTTGTGCGGCGGGGAGCTCCCGAGGAAAGCGAGGGGCAGGGTGCGGGGGAGGGTGCCGAGAGAGATCCACCCCACCACCGCCACTGGGTAAATTCCGGGCATCTGGAATGAGGAAGGTGTGCTAGAGGGACGGAGCAGGTGACCGTGGAGGGCAGAGGAACAGAAGGTGCGACTTTGTCCCCCACCTCCACCCTGGACCTGTGCATGCTAGTTCTTCTTTTAGGGGCGCATTATTTTGCAAACTGGATCCTAAGTGTGGAAACCCGCTCGGTCTGGGTAGGAACTTACCCAGATGTTACAGGCAGGAGGAGGGAAAGATGGGTCCCCTCCCTACCCTGGGCGGGGGCAGGACGCCCGACATCAGTACCCGGCTGAGCTGGACCCACACCAGTGCGGATCTCTGCTCCCCTTTACATTGATATGGCTCACACCAGTCCTCTCTGCCACCGAGGAACCCGAATGCACGCCCTCACCCTCACAGAATCCTGGTGCGCAGTCTCCAGGCCTGCACGCACCCAGGCCCAGGCCGCAGCGTTCCCTGCCCCAGGATTCGGAGAGTCGCCTTAGAAAATGGGGGGAGGGGGAAACAAGAGGGCAGAGACAAAACACTATTCCCACAGAGGATGAAATCAGCTGCAGCAGCCTAAGGCTGCTGCATTCATCCTGACTTTTTATACATTTATTTTTTTAATAGCATATCTTAGCAGGGGGGTGGGAGGTATGTTTTTTCACACCGACTTCTTTAAGGTTCTCTTAAGTAAATAAGGGGAGCAGAGAGACAAGGGTAGGGAAGAGAAGGAAAAGAAAGACTCTCCCCTCTCCTGACCACCCCCCCCCACCTTCTCAAGTTTAAAAAGAATAAATCCAGCAGGCAAGTCCATAGCCCTGAAGGTTTAACTTTTTTTCTTTGCAGCTTGTCAATGCGACCATTGCTTTGATGGGAGGCTCCTCAAGGTGACACATTTCTGAACTTCACCCCCTTTTCAAACTAACTCTCTACCTCCTTGTTAGTGGCCAGCTCTGAACTTCTGCAGAGTGTTTTTGTGTGAGTCAAGGCTCATTCACGGGCGCTTTTGTGGGCCTCTCCTCCTTTCAGGCCTCAGCGTGTTACACCAATTAAAGGGCGACGTGCTGTAAATGTAATGGGCCGCGCAGCGATTGTTTCTGACAAGCAACAAAACACATAGATCCACCCCTTAGATTAGGCCGTTGAAGGGGAGGGTGAGGCCGGTCAGTTTACTGAATAGTTTGTGAACTGTAATTCTGAGGACTCCTGTGAAAAAAAGTCTCTTCCCACCTCCCTGGCCTTGCTCCCCCTCTGCAAAAGTACCAAAAAAGAAAAGAGAGAGAGAGAAACAAGTGACATCTATGGCGCAGAATGGGGGTCACTAGAGAAAAAAACCTGGGTGGGGAGCTTGTCCTTTCATTTGGACTGTCCGAAAAACCCCTTCAGTTCTTTCCCCTCCTTCCTACTCTTTGAACCTGGCCCTCAGTTTTACTGGCCACAGCAGCCTTCTCCCCTGATGGCGAGCTTGGTCCTCCCCACACTGGACATCAGATCAGGGTAAGAGTAAGGAGCAGTCAGGTTGCCTTAGAAAATTCCATTGATTTCATTGATCTGGTTCTCTTGGGACATCAATGAGTCACAGGCTGCAGCTTCCCCTAGCAGGTCACTCAGCCCTGGCTTCCGCTCCAGCCTCTAGTCCTTCTCCACAGCCCTGCATGCTGTAAAGGTTTCTGATGCCAGCACTCTGCCTGGGCTGTCTCTATCCTTCTGAGATTTCCTTTGCTTTTCCAGTGTCTTGGATCTTTCCTGGCATCTGCAGCTCTCTGTCACCACCCTAACGTTAAAGAGCACATTTCACCTGGAAAGAAGATGTTTAGAGATTACCTACTCACTCCATCTTCCTCACAAGTTCTGTGGCCAAGAAAAGAGAAGTGACTTGTCCAAGGTCACAAAGCAAGTAGCTGAGCTGTGACTGGAGTTCAGATCTCCCATCGCATCCCACCAAGCACCTACACTCCCACACCTCACTGCCCCACCTCCCCAACCTGCCTCTTAGATGGTTCCTCTGCCCCACATCGTGCTCAGGTAATCCCAGCTCCTGAGGCTTTGCTTATTTGGTCCTGCTCTCACTCTCCTACTCTCCCATCCTGCCACACTCTGCCCATCCCTAGCCTTCTCAACCCAACTCTGTTCAACAGATAGTTATTGAATATCAGTTACATACAAAGAACATTTGCCTTTTCTATGAAACTTTCCCCAGCTACTCTTATTCACTAAGTCCCCTCCCCACTCAAACTCTTCTAACTGGAATCCCCCCCCTCCCGCCCCCATCACTTTCTGCCTGGAAATCTCTTATCTATTCTTCAGAACCCTGCTCAAAACATACTTCTGTGAAGCCATCCCAGGGTGCAAAGACTCCCAAGGGAAGGAAGGAGGTTTAGCCTGATGGAGGAACTTGATGAAGCCCAGTGTAGCTGGAGCAGAGTGAGGCTGGAGAGAGGAGCAAAGGTCAGATCTCCTAACAGTCTTGTGGGCCACGTCAAGGATTGGGATTTTACCTTGGAAGCAATGGGAAGCCATTGAACAGCTCTGAGCAGTGAAAGTCCCTTGTCTAGACTGAACTTCTTGAGAATAGAGACTGGGTCCTTTTCATCTTTGTGTCCCTCTACTGCTGTCCCAGTGTCTGGTACATAATGCTCAAAAACCATTTGGTTAGTGCATAAATGAACCAGTAACTCATTAAATGCATACCATCCAGACCTTCCTTATCTCTTAATTCTGGCTAACCAGGTTGTAAGTGCCAGGATGGCAGGAACCAAGTCACGATGTCTTTGAATTCGTAACCTAATTGACACTAGTTCTGTGCTAGGGATACAGTACACGCTTGTCTATTGACTAAAGGCGTGTAAGGGAAAGAACTCAGAATCAGGACAAAGACGGAGACTTCTTGTCTTTGCCAGTACTAACAGCCTTACCTTGGGGAACACATGACTTAAACCACTCTGAGCCCTTGGTTTCTTCATTAATAAAATGGGGTCAGTGCCACTTAATTCATGGATTATGAGGACTAAGCACCATTTGTATGAGAATGACTTGATTGCAAAGTAATATGTTAATGAATGAAAATTAGCGCACTCCCCTGGGGCCAAGGTAAGACCAGTGGTGAAGGCACCACTTTAAAATGACAAAAGATGGTCCAGGAGCAATCAGGATCCTGGAAGAACTCCTCTGACTCACAGCAGCCTTCCCTTCTCTTGCTGTTGGCTCAGAGCCCAGCTGGTCCCACATCTTCCCCCAGGGCGTGTCACCGCTGCTGACACCCTTCACACTTGGCTCCCTCTGCTCTTGCTCTAAGAAGCCTGTTTCAAAGAAGCCCACATTCCCTTGTTGCACGTAGAAGGCTGCACTTGGAGACGGGACAACTAGATGCTGGGACATCATGCAGAAATCACACAGACTCTGATTCCTGCTAAACCAGGCTAAAGAACCACTCATGGCAGGAACAGACGGGGCCCACCAGCCCCCTGGCTGCTCACCAAACTCTACTGCCCAGTGACTGTGGTTCTTTTCCTGGAGGCCTGCACGTCCTTGGGGATGAAATGTGAGTAAGAGAGCAGAGACTTCGGTGGCTGGAATGAGCATGCTTGCGTGTGTGTGTGTGTGTGTGTGTGTGTGTGTTCATGTTCCAAAAGCACCTTAGTTAGCCTCTGACAGACATGGAAAAGAATCCTCAAAAAGGAAAGGGAATTTTTTGTTTAAGTTTCTGTATCCAAATCAAATTTCTTTTTAAAAACTACTTCTTAACTTCCTTTCAAGAGCAGAGAGGAGAGAGACATGGGCTTCTTACCTTTCCCTGTTGTGCCTTCATTTGAACATTTTTTTAATCTCAAGGAGCAGGAGTAGAAGCTAATATTCGTAAAACTCTGAAGCAAAGTCAGCCAGCCAACCTACCAGGGAGAACTCCAGGAGCATGAGGGGGCATCCAGGCGGGTGATGGGAATCGTTTGACTAGTCACGTCCTCCCCCTCCCCGTGGAGATGGCTTTCGAGTCTGGGGGCTAAGTAGATGCCACATCAGAGGCCTGCTGTGGGAACGAGTATGTCTTTATAGACTTTTCACTCCAACCTGATGTGTGTGCTGCTAAATCCTCTCCCATGGGCCCCAAACAACAACAAAAGCTATCTTTCCTCCTTCTACTGATGCATGCATCCCTCAGCCACAAGGAATGCATGTTGCTTCAGCTTAGAGTCAGCTCTCGCAACCGTAAGTGATTTCAGTCAAAGATTCTAGACCTTTATTTGTATTTTCCTGCACCAGACTCCTCTCAGAGGAGATTTTTCAGATGATCTTCTCCCCAGCTGATGGAGTTGTTCATTTTCATAGGATAACTTTGGGGGCTGGGTAGTGCAAGGCAGTGGAGGGGGCAGGTTACTGAGCATCACCGGGGAGGGGAGTGTATAGAGGAATTTCCCTGGGGTAGGAGAAGATAGGAGCTGTGGGAGAAAGGACTAAGAGCCTCGGATACCTGGAGAAGAGACGTCCAAACGTGGTTTATGACTGCGCCTGTGCCGCATGAGAGCAGAGTAGTGCTGCCCTTACCCTTGGATGGAAGGTGGGGAGGCAGAAACCGAAACAAGTGAATTCAATTATATCTGAAAATAGGCTAAATGAGGATTCAATCCTTGGGCCTGTTCCAGGAAATATTTGTGAAAAGTTGGTTGAAAGAATACCACTATCCAAATCCTAATTTCTCTATTATATAAAAGCCCCAGTTTCTTTGCAGTTTCTGATTAGAAAATGTTTCCCTGGTTTTGTCTTTGCTACTGGTATGTGACCTCTTAATTTAATTTTGATCTTTGCTTATACAAACCAATTGCCGTGGAAACTTTTTCCTGTGGTGCAGCAAAGACAGGGGGAAAGTAGAACATTAGTAATTATATATTGTGCTCCTAATTCATTTAATTAGTAGTTATCAAGCATCCTTAATGGTTCATAGCCACAAACTAGGTTTATGTCTGAGGGCATCAGCCTGCTTCAGAAATCTCTCATGTGTGTTTCTGTGATACAGAAAGAGGGAGAGTGTTTTTAGTGGACTGAAGTTAGAATCCAGCAGCATGATGCCCCATCGCTTTTCTGCTGCCTTCTGCCTCTGCCTTGCCCCTAGCTGGGCCACTGAGGTTGCTGCCCAATCAGTGATGCCACTGCCCAATTTACCCAAATAGTGAGAGTGAAGATCCAAAACCTGATATCTTAAAAAATTAATTTTTGACTTTTTAGTCACTTGCCTGAGCTGCTAAAGAAAATGCTCTGGGTTTCTCCAATTCCTCCTCTCAAGCAGTGCTGTTAACTCTTTGAGAGAACTCTCATGTCTATGGGAAATGTTATGCATTGGGGGAAAAAGACTAAATTAGTAAGTACAGATTTAGAATACGTGGTACATTTTTTTGTCATGTGCTATTCCATGGTGGATGGAATTCAGAGATGTTGCATTTGATTGTATAGGTTGCACACTGCACAGTGATAGAGGGAAATGTTCCATCAAACTATGAATGGAATTGGGTCTTCTGCTCATGGGGGTGGGGAGGTGAGAACAGAAGGGTCCCTCCTGTGCTAGTGATCTTTATTTCAGCAACTAAGAAAACTGTGACAGACACTGAAAATAATGTATTTCTTTTGGTTGAAATGACAAATTTTAAGCTCTGGACCCAGGCAACTTGGGTCTAAACTCTGTGCCATATACCAGCTGAGTCACCTTGGACAAATTGCTTTATCTCTCTGTGTCTCAATTCCTCATCTGTAAAATAATAGATAAATAATGTTAAATAAAAAGAGTAACCGCTTCATAGGTTTATGAGGATTAAATGAATTCATACATATAACTAGATTAGAATAGTATCTGGCACATAGTAATTGCTCAATTAATATTAGCTGTTGTTATCACTATCATTTATTATATTGAAAGACGTGTATTTTCCCCCCATTGTGGCAAGGGATAGAAACGCAGGGTTCCCACTGTTCTGTTTAGAAAATAGTGAAGACCCTGCATGGTTTGGCAGGAAGAGGGTATGTACTCAAGTAGGATAGAACAGGTTTAATTCTGTTATAACCATCTATTGTGACCTTGGCTGTGTCCTCTACAGCTGCAGTCTCCTCATAAGCAAACTGAGGATGAGGAAAGTATCTATCTTGCAAGGTTGATGTGAAGATTAAAGACAAAACATGGAAAGTGTCCAGCACAGTGCCTGACCCTGGATTGACTCTCAAAAAGTGTTAGCTATTGTCAGGCTGGAATAAAGCCAAGACATGGCATTTGGGTACTGTTACATATACAGTCACTGATCGTGTTCCAGCCTTGGTGAAAAAAAACCTTCTCCCCCGCCTCAGCCAAGGACAGTGATCTAAAAATTGTTATGTGGGATTTATGTTCAGGCCCCAGCTCTCTTCTGAACTGCTGGACCTTGGTGTTTGTTCTGCTTCCCCCAACTCATTCTAGGCCCTGGTCAAAAGGGACTTTTGCAGGAACTGAGAAAACAGGTCAGGGGAGGTGGAGTATATCGTTAGTGCCTTTTTGATGGGTGAGGATGTTTCAAGTACCAGACTGTCAGCTCCATGAGGACAAGGATCATGTCTGTTTCTGTTCAACAGCATGTCCCAGTGTCCCTTGGTAAGTATTTGTTGAATAAGCTAAAAATAAATGAATACACTATTAATGACTTTCTTGTACAGTAGCAACTCAGTTAAACCTGTATTCAGTGAATGGACCCTCAATTTACATGTTTGTTTTCCTTCATCTCACTTTGTAAAAAAAGAAGCTAACAGAACTAGCTCCTGTGAGGAATTTGGTATCCAAAAAAAACCACTAACCTCAATTTTTCAGAATATGATCTAGAATTTGCACAGATTCAGCCCAATTTCCTATCCTTGTATATGGAGACCGTTCGTACCATAGAAGTCATTCAACAAACATTTATAGAGCAAGTCCTATATACCAGAGACTGAGCTAATAACTTAAGCTTTCAATTTTTAAATTAATTTCACATATAAATTTAAAATGATTACCACCAAGATAAAAAGAAAAAACAGGTATTACACCTTCATTTCCTCTTTCTCATATGAGGAAAGCAGGGCTCAGAGAGGCTCAGTGACATGCTTGAGGTTCCTCTTATGATACAGCTGGGATAAAGGAGGTGTTCCAACTCCCTAAACCCAGTACTGTTTCCACTTCTCCCTGGCATCTCTTCCATGGGAAATGCTATTAAAACTTATGATTCACATGTCACCAAGAGAGAGCAATACTGTCACTGTCTTAAAAAGGGAGTAAAGTAAACATTTTAGAAACACTTAACAGTGGAGTTGTTATTAATAAAAGCATTTTTGGATTAACACAAAGGTTTTATCAGAAAATGAGTCAGAATACTTCACTCTTCAGTATGCCCATTGGTCCAAATTTAAATCTAATTATTTAGGATTTAAAATAGAAAAAATAAGGTATTTTTGGACATTTCTAACAGTCTGAACAGAAATTTTCAGCATGAATTTCCTCCATAGATGCTTGATGATGCTTACAACCCGTGCCAGGCCCATCCCACCTTGAGGTGACTGAGAGAGCTATTGTACAGAGAGGTTGGGTAGACCTGCCCAGGTGAACTAACAAAAGAAGCCACAGGGCCTGGTGGGAGGGAGTGGGGATGGGGGAGGGAGGAGGAAATAGCTGTAGTTTCCCAAGAAGTCCAGCTATACTTCCACTGTATCCATCCAATAACCACACCCTCCCCTAATAAATAAGTTTGAATGGGTCTTTAATCCTTACAATCAAATTTGCTTTGATTAGGACAATTATGACAAAGGCCACCTTCAAGATTAATTGGAGGGGAAGGGTGAAGAATCTGTATGATCAGAAGTCCCAGGGAAAACTGCAGTACAAAGCATGTTTCTCTTGTGTCCTTCAATCTCCCCACCCTCACCTACTTCTTAGCCACTTCCCCCATAGGTGTCCCACACTCCCATTCTGACCTTTGCTTCTGAAAGATCCTAACTGCTACCCTTTTAAGCCTGTCCTTTTTGGAAAGTGCCTCAAGTTTCAAAATTACTGTTACAACAAGCTTTTCAGGTAGGTATTAAGGTATTAAGTTAACTCACCCTAACATGAGTTATCCCTAGAGAATTAACAATTCAAAAGAAGATCTTATGAACTTAAATGAAACTTTAATCTGTGGGGTTTATGCCTGAAATGTTTCAGGGTCCCATCTCCTGGGTCAGGTGCTCACCCTGGCCAATAAGCTGAGGACACAGGAGCATGTTCCCCAGGGGGCAGGTCAGGGTAGATTATTTTAGAAGGGGATATGGGTGGGGTCAGTGATTGGTATCTCCTTTATATGGTTCTTATATTAGTCTACTCAGGCTGCCATAACAAAATACAATAGATTGTGTAGCTTGAACAACAGAAATTTATTTTCTCATAGTTCTGGAAGCTGGGAAGCCCAGGATCAAGGTGCTGGTCAATCTGGTTTCTGGTGGCAGCTCTCTTCCTAGCTTACAGATGGCTACCTTCTCTCTGTGTCCTCACATGAGGAAGAGAGGGCTCCGGTGTCTCTTCCTCTTCTTATAAGGGTGCCAGCCCTATTGATTAGGGCCCCACTCATATGGCCTTATTAAACCCTTATCACCCCCCAATAAGCCCTATCTCCAAATATAGTCACAGTGGGGGGTTAGGACTTAAACATATAAATTGGAGGGCACATTCAGTCCATAACATTCCACCCTGGGCCCCCCAAAATTCATGTCCTTTTCACATGCAAATACATGTACTCCATCCCAGCAACCCCCAAAGTTTTAACTTATTCCAGCATCTACTCTAAAGTATAAAGTCCAGAGTCTCATCTAAATAGCATCTAAATCAGATATGGGTGAGATGCATCCTAAGGCAAAATTCCTCTCCAGATGTAAACCTGTGAAACCAGACAAGTTATATGATTTCAAAGTGAGGCAGGCATAGAACAGACATTCTTGTTCCAAAAGGAAGAGACAGGAAAGAAGGAAAGTATGACGGGTCCCAAGTAAGTCTAAAGCCTAGCAAGGCAAATTCCATTAGATCTTAAAGGCTTGGGAATAATCCTCTTTGGTTTGATGCACTGCCCTCCAGGGCCACTGCTAAGAGCCCCCACCATGGCTTTCTTCAAGAGCCCCACCCTCTGAAACCAGGGAGGAAACAGCCTTGCCCCCTGGGCCTGTGTTAGGCAGCCCTCTGAATCACCTTCAGGTCATTCTCTTTCCTTGAAGGATAACCCGTGTTAGCATCCTTCCTTCATTCCGTCCCATTTTCTTGAAGCTGGCAGTGTTTCTGGTGGTATAATCTCTATTTCTGGCTTCTGCTGAGATGGCTGATTAGATCCATGGTTCACACTTATCTTAATCTCCTTATTAAAGGGTTGTTCAGCCACCCACACCCTTAGTGTTCTCCTCAGAACATCCTCCTCATTTTTTGCAGTATGGATAGGTGAGAATTTTCCAGTCTTTAAGTTCCAGTTCCTTTTTGCTTAAAGATTCCTTCTTCAACTCATCTCTCTCCTCTTGTATTTTATTAAAAGCAGTAAGGAAGACTAAAGCCACACCTTCAGTACTTTGCTTAGAAATCTCCTTTGCTAAATACCCAATTTCATTGCTGGCAAGTTTGTTCTATCACAAAACACTAGAACACAGTTCAGCCAAGTTGTTAGCCACTGTATAATAAAGATCACCTTTCCTCCAGTTTCCAATAACCTATTCCTCATTTTTACTTGAGATCTCACCAGAATAGTCTTTAACATTCACATTTCTACAAACATTCTGCTAGTGATCATTTAAGTGTTCTCTAAGAAGATGGAGGCTTTCTCTCCAGCTCTCCTTTTTTCTTTCTGAGGTCTCACCAGAATCACCTTTAACATCCATATTCCTACCACCAGTCCCTTAATGGCAATATAGACTTTTTCTAGCATGCACCTCAAAATTCCTCCAGCCTCCACCTATTTTCCAGTTCCAAAGCTGCTTCCACATTTTTAGGTATTTGTTACAGCAGCACCCCACTTCATGGTACCAAAATCTGTATTTGTCAGGGTTCTCTGGAGAATCAGAACCAATAGGATGTATATCTATATAGAAAGAGATTTATTTTAAGGAATTGGCTCACACAATTATGGAGGTTGACAAGTCCCAAGATCTGCAGTCAGCAAGCTGGACCCAGGAGAGTTAATGGTGTAGTTGTGGTCCAAGTTCAAAGGCCTGAGAACTAGGAGAGCCAGTGATGTACAGTTGACCCTTGAACAACATCAGTTTGAACTTTACAGGTCCACTTATATGCAGATTTTTTTCACTAAATACTACAGTACCACACCATCCAAGTTTGGTTGAATCTGCAGTTGCAGAACTGCAGATAGAGGGCTGACTGTAAAGTTATGCTTGGGTTTTTTACTGCATTGAGGGTCAGCTCCCCAACCCTGGCATTGTTCAAGAGTCAACTGTAGTTCTAGTCCAAAGACTGGTGGGCTCAAGATCCAAGGAGAGGGCTTCCCTGGTGGCGCAGTGGTTAAGAATCCGCCTGCCAATGCAGGGGGCACGGGTTTGAGCCCTGGTCCGGGAAGATCCCACATGCTGCGGAGCAACTAAGCCCGTGAGCCACAACTACTGAGCCTGTGAGCCACAACTACTGAAGCCCGTGCGCCTAGAGCCCATGCTCTGCAACAAGAGAAGCCACCTCAATAAGAAGCCCACGCACTGCAACGAAGAGCAGCCCCCGCTCGCTGCAACTAGAGAAAGCCCGCGGGCAGCAACAAGACCCAATGCAGCCAAAAGAAAATAAATAAGTAAATAAATAAATCTATTTAAAAAAAAAAAGATCCAAGGAGAACCAATGTTTGATTTCAAGTGCAAAGGCAGGAAAAAACTGATATCCCGGCTCAAAGGCAGTCAAGCAGGAGGAGTTCCCTCTTACTCAGCCTTTTTGTTCTATTCAGGTCTTCAACTGATGGATGAGCCCCACCCACATTAGGGAGGCCAACCTGATTCAACCTCAGTCTACTGATTCAAATGTTCACTTCATTCCAAAACACCCTCACAGACACATCCAGAATAATGTTTGACAAAATGTCTGGGCATCCCTTGGCCCATTCAAGTTGATACATAAAATTAACCATCACAGTTCTCAACCCCATAAATCACCTTAGGTATATAAGTACACATTGGAATCCCCTGGGGAGCTTTAAAAACATACCATTCTGTAGTCCCACCCTCAGAAATCCTTATGTAATTGGTCTGAGGTGCATCTTAGAAATTTTCAAAACTCCTCTGGTGACTCTAATATGCAGTCAAGCTGGCCAGATGAAGTACCTCAGCAAGGAAACTTGGTGGAGCAGAGAAGCCACATGGGAGCACTTTATGTGTGTAGCTCAGCCCAGAGCCACCACCAACTAATCACTACGAGTCTCTTACTTCAATTAGTTGAGGGTCCTTTATACACTGCTAGCTCTAACAGCAAAGAAATATGAAGCAATAACAACATAGATGCTAAGTACACATAACGATAAAACTGAAATCAAAGGTACAAAGCTTTGGGGGGAAATAGAGATCCTTTGGATAGGGAATGGTGGGGTCTTATTTTAAACTTCTGTGTTGGTGACATATAGAGCTACGGCTTGTGTTTCATAATTTATGTATTTTTGATTCCATGCATTTTTAATCATTTAGCTGATTTTTTGATAGTTACTACTTTTTCTTCTGGAAAGCTGGGGGCACTCACCCTCCCTCTTTTTCCCCAGGGCTGTGCCCTCAGCCAGGAAATGAAGGATGACTAAAGGGGCTGCTGGCAGGGCCTGGTTCGAAGCTGCAGGTTCTAGGCCCTGGTCTGAGCCATGGAGTTTGGCCTCCTGTGGGGTGGGGAGGAGGGAGGAGCTAGGAGGATGACAGAGGAAAGGAACTCCTCTCTACCTTGCTGAGGAAGAGACAAGGGCCTGGGTAACTTTGTATGTATAGAATAGTAGTTCTGGTTCTTTCCATGGTGATGCTAAGAACTGAGAGTGACACTTCCCTCTTCTCTGAGCAACTCTTACCAGTTCTGCCGTGGGGTAATAAGGCAAACCAAAATGGCAATGTACTTTCTGGGTAAGGTTTAGTACAATATTTGCTCAATATCCATCCAGCGAGAAGCAAAGGTACATAGAAATGTTTTGCATGGTGAACAAGGGCCACATTTTATTGTTCCCGCTTTTGCCATTGAAGGAGAACTATGCAAAAACTACTAACGCCTTAAAAGATACTAATTCCTTTAGAGTTTACTGATAGCTTGGAAAACCATGGAACCAACCCTGCAATGTAGTTTCAAAAATAAGTCTCACAGTGTAGACAGTTTCGGTTTGGGAAGATGGATAGTGGTGATAGTTGCACAACAATGTGAATGTACTTAATGCCACTGAACTGTACACTTAAAAATGGTTTAAGTGGTGTAAAAAAAAGTTCCACATTAAAAAACAAAGGCGTTTCTTATTCAGAATTAACACCATTTTAAATACATAATACCAGAACGGAAACCCTGAAGGCTCTACTGTCTAAATTACAAATTCTAGGTTCAAATAAGTATGAGAGGAGACAAGAAACCGGATGGCAGAGAGGTCGCGACTATGCAACCACCAGGCTTTCTATTCCGCTTGTGGTTCTCAAGATGGCAAAGATCTCCTCAGACAAGTTTTTCTTTAGTTGAGCTGGTGTTTTGGTTGCAGAGAATCAACAGGAGGGGAGAGAGACAGGGAGAAATCTTCCTCCTCAACCAAAAAAGGGCGGGCACCCACCAGGACCGAACAGCCGCGACCAGCCCGAGCTGCCCTCTTCCTCAAGGCGGCTGGAGCCGCAGTGCCGAAGCAGAGCCGGCGCTGCGGGCAGAGCGTCTGGCTGCGCGGCCCACCCCGGGGGAGAGCTCCTAACTCCCAGAGCCTCCTGTGGCTGCGAGGCGGGAGCAGCGGCTTCTCCCGCCTCCCTCGCGCTCCCTCGGCTTCCAGGTTCAATAAGGATTACATCATGGAGCAAGTATGCGGGGCAGCCTGAGAATCAAAGCCGTCACAATCAGCGGCTGGTTAACTGTACTGTTGCTGAAACACATCCTTCCCACCCCCTCCTCTCTCCCCTCTCCCACCCCAGCCCTCTGCTTTTCGTACTATTAAGGATAGCATTATTGGGGAGAGGAAAATCTGATCAAAACTGTCGACCGCCAACAGCAGATTTTCTATGGATTCTATAAAGGCCACCTTAACGATTTCCCTAATTAATGGATGACATCTTTGGCTGAAGGAGAGGCGATGGATTCGACTCTGTCTTCGCCTTTGTTAACCTTCTAATTAACTTTCGTAGGTCACCCAGGTCTCCCAAACCTAAAAAGTGAAGAGGCCCATTGTGCGAGGAGCAGTAAACTTACTTTTTCTGCTGGGATACTTAAAAGGGAGAACAATTATAGGCTGAGAAAAATAACTCCATTTAAAAGCTTTGTGGCTGCAGAGAATGCATAGGTCCCTCCCTTAGAAAATAATTGAAACACCTTTTATACCAATATTTCTATGCATAATAAAAACAAATTAGCAAAATGCATCTAAATTCAGCAGCACTTTCAAATTACCTTTTTTTGGAATGTAAGCCTCTACAAGTCAACAAAAGGAGCAGGAGTTTAGAGAGAACATTGCAACTGCAACAGCTATCAGCCTTTAGGCAGAGTGAGTGCAGCACTGGGCCGAGCTCAGATATCTGAGTCACCTCCTGGAGGAAATGCTTCGAATTTAGTGCCCTTGCCCATGCTGGGTATGAGATGCCAAGGGGACCCAAAGACTATTAGCAAGTGAGCAGGTCTTTGTCTGGATAGAGTGGCCTTTGGGGGTTCAGAAATATTTTAATGGTCTTAGTAAAAAACAGAAACCACCATGGTGGAAAAGCCAGAAAGTAACTGAAACCCCACTGCGATCAGTGAAATTGATAAGACAGAACAATTTTTTAAAATGTAAGACGTGTTCCTGTTGGAATTTTCATTTGGGTAGATTTGACAGACTATGCAGATGTGTTGTAGTTTCTGCCCCAGCTCCTTGGCATCTGTGGCCAAACAGAGGAGACACTGAGGGAAGAGTAGATGCTCAGCCTAAAATGGAACTGAGATGAAGCCTCCTTCAAAGGAGGGCTTTGCTGAAAGGGAATGAGATTCCTAACCCAAGGACAACAGTACTGTGACTTTAGTATTGTTTTCTGATTACAAACAGACCCAGAGCTAATTGTAGAAAAGTATAAAGACTTTAAATACTGTCAATATTTTAATCATGTCTTTCCATTCTTTCTCCTATGCATCCCCAAATTTTTATACAGTTCATATTTGTATTCTTCGTTTTGTTCCTTTAACAAAAGAACATTTGGCATTATTTATAAAAATTACAAAAACATAAACATTCTTTGATGCAGCAATTCCTCTTTAGGAAGTTTCCCTAGAGGTATACTTGCACAAAATGACATATGTATAAAGTTATTCTTTGCAGCACTGTTCATAATAGATTGAAAGCTATCTAAATGTCTATTAATAGGGGCTTGGTTAAAGAAATACAGTACATCCATTGAGTGGAATATTACACAGCCATAAAAAATAGATGAGGATACTCATTATATGCCATTTTGGAATGGTCTTCAAAATAGCCTGTTAGGTAAAAAACAAACAGCAACAACAAAATGGAGCAGAACAGTGGTGTAAAGTATGCTACCATTTGTAGAGAAAGGCATGGTTTGAATATTCATAAACATTTTCTTCTGGTGGCAGTTATCTTGGGAGAAGAGACCTGAGTGGCTGAGGAACAGCTGTGGGAGGGAGACTTCTCTATAACTTTTATATCTTTTGAATTTGTACTGTGTGAATATATTACCTATTCAAAAAATAAATACATAATTTAAAAATTTTAAAAAGAGAAGGGTTGCTATTTTCCAGTCTGCTCTGTGCATAGCTCTGCACAATTCAAGGGTAGCCTAGTCATAAAAGCGTCCTATTCATTTCCATATACTAAATAGCTTATTTTAGACTTCTCAAAGTCTGCCTAGAGTAGAAGAATCCTAAAATGGAAGGTACACAGTCACTCTCTCTTTGAAATATTTAAATGATTCTTAATGAAAACAGAATAATGGGGACTTCCCTGGTGGCGCAGTGGTTAAGAATCTGCCTGCCAATGCAGGGGACACGGGTTCGAGCCCTGGTCTGGGAGGATCCCACATGCCGTGGAGCAGGTAAGCCCGTGTGCCACAACTACTGAGCCTGCGCTCTAGAACCCATGCTCAGCAACAAGAGAAGCCACTGCAATGAGAAGCCCGAGCACCGCAATGAAGAGTAGCCCCCACTTGCCGCAACTAGAGAAAGCCTGCGCAGCAATGAAGACCCAACACAGCCAAAAATAAATTAAAAAAAAAAAAAAAAAAGAAAACAGAATAAGGCATTCTGTGATTTAATTGTTTAAAATTAAATTTCAACAAACTGTTACGTCTGTGTAAATAAAACATTCACAGGCTTCATCAGCACATGCATCGGGACATACGCTTTGGGCCTCAGAATTGTAGAAATATTTCCTAACATTTGAGTGGTGCCAAGAAACAGATAAAGAAGTCAAATAAAATCTTTTTTTGTTGGCCTTTTCTGTTTGTTTTGGCTGTGCGGTGCAGCTTGTGGGATCTTAGTTCCCTGACCAGGGATTGAACCTGGGCCCACAGCACTGAAAGTGCCGAATCCTAACCACTGGACTGCCAAGGAATTCCCAAATAAAATCTTGTATTACACAAATTCTTCTTGCTCACAAGAGTCTGATTTACTTGTATCAATCAATTTAAGTGATTCATAGTTTATGAGCTATTATTGTAAGTGACTGGACTAAAACCTGGAGCCAGTGTTATTCTCTCCTCACTCCTCAACCCAATCTGTCAAAATGGCATTGGAAATTATTAGGCTGAACCATATGCAGTTAGTGTGTGTCAAGTACAATAGCAGCAATTTCAAGATTCAACCTAATATTTTTCATCATCATAATGTTGTAGCCTGTAGCTACAGAACAGAGACATTGTTATAGTTGCCAGTCCACCATCCATTTCTCCCTTCTTCCCTGTTAGCAGAACTCCCATTTAATTCCCATTTAGGAAGGTAGTAAATCTCAATTCAACTAAACTATATACATGGAATTCCCATTTCTTTTGTCTGTGATTGGTTTAGATTTGGGCATGTGATACAGTTCTAGGCCAATGAGATACAAGAAAAGACAGCTAAGTTTCTGAGAAAGATTTCTCTTCCACTGGACATTTTCAGGTTCAGATGGATTGCCCAGAATTCTGGCAGTCATCTTGCCACTACAAAGCATGCAGACATAATGGGCATCCTAGGGTGACACAATAGGAAATAGGAAGGAAGTTGGATCTACATGATAGTATTGAATGGTTGTATAAAACAACTCTGTAATCCTCTGACCTTGTACTTCTTGTTATACGAAATGATAATTTTCCACATAGTTTAAGCCATTTTGAATTGGTTTTCTATTATATTCCAAATATTAATAGACCATCCTGGTAAATATTTTCACCACTTTAAGTGGCATGAAGCCCAGGTAGTATCCTGTAAAAGCTCCTCAAGTAGTTCTGTTGTACTCTTCTAGTCAAAATTGTTTTAAATCATAAAAATAAATGCCTCCTCGGGCTTCCCTGGTGGCACAGTGGTTAAGAATCCGCCTGCCAATGCAGGGGGCACGGGTTCGATCCCTGGTCTGGGAAGACCCCACATGCCGTGGAGCAACTAAGCCCGTGAGCCACAACTACTGAGCCTGCGCTCTAGAGCCCATGAGCCACAACTACTGAGCCCACGTGCTCTAGGGCCTGAGTGCCACAACTACTGAGCCCATGTGCTGCAACTACTGAACCCTGCATGCCCTAGAGCCAGTGCTCTGCAACAAGAGAAGCCACTGCAATGAGAAGCCTGTGCACCACAACGAAGAGTAGCCCCCACTCACCGCAACTAGAGAAAGCCCGTGCGCAGCAACAAAGACCCAACACAGCCAAAAATAAATAAAATTTAAAAAATAAAATAAATGCCTCCTCAACATCTTTCGTCATAAGGGAAATGCAAATTAACACCACAATGAGATACCTCTTCACACCCACTAGAATGGCTATAATCAAAAAGATGGACAATAACAAGTGTTAGTGATGATGTGCATTGCTGATGAAAATATAAAATAATGCAGCCACTTTGGAAAACAGTTTGGCAGTTCCCCCCAAAAGTTAAACATAGAGTTACCATATAACCCAGCAATTCTACTCCTAGATATATGTTCAAGAGAACTGAAAACATAACATCCTCACAAAAAGTATACAGGAATGTTCATAGCAGCATTATTCATAATAGCCAAACAGGAGAAACTATACAAATGTCTATCAACTAATGAATGGTTAATAAAATGTGGCATGTTCATACATAGAATATTATTTGGTAATAAAAAGAAATGAAGTATTGATGCATGCTACAACAAGATGAATCTTGAAAACATTATGCTAAGTGAAAGAAGCCAGACACAAAAGGCCACGTACTGTATGATTTCACTTATACGACATGTCCAGAATTGGCAAATCCATAGAAACAGAAAGTTTCAAAAATACATATGACCAATTTGTTAAAAAGAAAGACTATTTTTTATCTAATTAGAGCTGCATTTTTGCAGTCATTTAAGCAAAAATGAGTGAAGATTCTATCCCCCAGAAGACTGTAAACTTCATGAAAGCAGTGTCCCTGCCTGTGTCTTGGTGCCAGCACATCCAGCTGGACTACACACATTACAGACTATGTGAGTGAATGGGTCTTGGTGCATTTTCTTATGAACAATTCTCGGCTTAGTTCCTAAAATAGGCCTCTGTTTACTCATCTGCAAAATGGGGCTAGAGCAGTAACAACCTTATAGGATGAGTGTGAGGATTAAATGAGTTAAGGGAGCTCATTTAAACTTTGCTAAGTTCCTGGGATGTAATAAGAGTCAACAAGAGGTAGTCATTGCTGTATTGTTTTATTGTTGTTTTAAGTATTATTACTATTATTGTATTTTGGGACCTTATGCCTACTCATCACAAGGCGTAGAAATTTCTTACCACCTGGCATGAGCAATTCTTGAGTGATTATTGTTTAAATATATATTTGCTCTTATAAAATTGAAGGGATTAGCAATCTTCAGATTCTGAAACAAAAATAATTGGAAATTCAGATTCAGCAATCATAGGATTTTATAACAGTCTACAAGTACATGAAAAAAATCTACAAAAGTATAATAGATTTGAATTTCTATAAATGACCTAGTCTGAAACATTTTTCTAAACTTCTACTATTTTTTCATATACTCCATTAAGCTTAAAATACCAAACTCCTTAAGTTAACTTTAGGTCAGCTTTCAGCCTCTGTTATAAGTTTTTAAATTGTCTCCCTCATCATTTGAGTGAAATATTTTTCACTTTACTTGAAGTTTAACATATACTCATAGGATACAGATTGAGTCAACCATTGTTTGGGGGTAGGTAGGGGTGTGCTGGAGGCGAAACTTTGGTCCTCCCATCTCACACAGGGAAAAGCTTAGGTAAGTGATTTATCTTGCATCACATAACTTGTTAATGGGATTTTGAAAGGAAAGTCCAGGACAAGGTGCTCTTTTTCCTGCTGCTACAACACGCCAGCCCCCTCCATCATACAACACATAGACGAACAATGGACAAGCAGCAAAACACTTCCCTAGCTGGGACATCAAATATTATGAGAAAGGACAAGCATAGGGAAAATGGAAAGTGCATGATTTTTAAGTGCATTCTTCCAGGTTTCAATCCAGATTTTGATCATTTATATGTTCACAAGTTTCCATTAGATCAATATGCTTCGTTAATCTTCTTGTTTGCTCTTGTGAGAAAAATACAATGGCCAGGGAAAAGTGGGGAAGAGATGAACAAGTAAGTGATTTGCTGGAGAGATTAGAAAATCTCTGCCAGAATCAATTCTGTGTGTTCACACCAACCCTTAACTACCCCTCACCTCACCCCACAAAAAAGAGAGAGAACAGATAGTAGCAAAGAATAAGAAAGTCTTCTGATGCCAGGCAGTAATAGAGTTAGCTGTCACCAAACTGGGCCAGAAATAATGGATGACAACCTCACCCTTGCACACCATTCCTAGTATCAATTTCTTTTCCTTTATTCTCATTACCAGCAAGACCCACCCACAAGGGGGAAGATTTCCTCCCAGTGTGAAGAAACTTCCTATCAAGTAAGTTGGATGTTTTCTCTGCTGAAAGGTTACATCTTGTTTATGGACGGGGTTCTCTGTTTTAAAAGTCCATGGGCAGAGGGGCCCTGTGGAGATGGACTATTCCTCATTCCCCCCAATTTAATCCCTTCATTCAATTTCCCCTTTCTGACTCCTCTCTTCCTTTCTCTTCTCTCTTCCTATTTTGCGCCTTCATTTTATTCCTCTCCACTCTCCTTCCCTTCTCTTTGATCACATCAATCTTTAGTAGTATATTAATGTTACTCACCAAAGTAACAAAGCCTTGATTCTGAAATTCTAAAGTCTTGATTCTGAATTTGCTTCTCTAAACAAAAGATAGGTTTAACATTAAGAACTACAGGTGGTCCAGCATCACTTTTTATATCCATCCCCAAACAAGGAGGCAATATATTTATCTAGAGATATTTTGTATAACTTAATTCAGTATACATGCAATCTATGTATACATATACATTAAAGAATCTTTTGGATCTGTGTAAGGGCCTTTGAAGTCTCTTCTGCATGTTAATTTCTCTCCTAATCCAGATGCCACTGCTCTTTGTGACATTTCAGAGAGGTCACTGAGCACCATCCTTATAACCCTCCAGAGAAGAACAATGGAATGCAGAACTTTTTTTTTTATTACCTAACCTTTTAATATTCTTTTTTCCTTTTCAAGAAAATCCAGTTAAGTACTAGGAGGTCTTACCACTAATACTAATTTCTCTCTAGCTCAGTCAGTACTTACCCTCTGCAGAGAAAATTATGAATGTATCTGTGTTCACAGATTTACACATTTCCTGTTTTATGTGATTACTCCCCAGAAGGAACTACCTTGAGCCTCTGCCTAAACGGATCTTTCTGGCCTCCCTATGATTATGCAGTTCAAAGAATCACAGCTTTTACAAATGAACTTCCCTTCTGATTTGGAATTCTAAGAGCTCTAACTATTATTAACCTGTATATAAACTATAGGGATTTGAAAGAGGTAACAAATGTTAGAGACTGCAGCTTTTCAAGCTGTATATTTCACAAACAAAATGCCAGCTTAAATTAGAAGCTGGAAAAATATTTTAGTTTTAGCAAAGCAGATTTTTTTAATCTGCTAATAAAAAATTCATAAATTCTGTAAGAATTAATCTAAAATATTGATACTTTCCACACAAATGTATCAAATGATCTTAATGTGTTACCATTTGGGGAGTTTTAATTCTGCTAGCATGTAAACAAATTTTTTGACACTGTAATATCTTATTAGAATACAGTTTTATACAGTGGAAAAGCTTAGTCTTATATACTGTGCATAAGGAAAACCCATTTGTGTTTAAAATAAAAATTCCTCAAGATATTTTAGGTTCTTGCTCTGTACAATGAATTTAAAGATAAATTATGTTCTGAGTAAAACGTTGTTTGTGTTCATGCAGAAGAATATAAAGAAGAAAATAATCGATAATTCCACCATCCAGACAACTACTATTCATATTTTCTTCCAGTCTTTTGACTAGGCATATATTTTGAAATTCCTTGTTTAGACTTTCACTGTTCTGTTTTAAGCAGTAATGCTTCATGCTGAGGCATGGCTTGATTTTTAGTGACAGGGAGGAAGAAAAAAGAGAGAAAGATCAAGAAAGAGGAACATGGAGGGCACAGGATTCTCTTGCCTCCTTTCCTAGTGACTACTGACACTAGTCCCCCATACCTACTTCTGCTAGAGGCATTCCCCAAAATCCTCAAATAGAACAACAACAATTAAAAAAACTTTTCCAAACCTGAAAAGCATTGTAAGTGAGCCTACTGATATTCACTGTGAAGAAAATGTCAGTATTCTCTTTGTGGATAGCTAGGTAATTTGTGGATTTTTGCATTTCTATGGTCATTTGTTTCTAGGCTTCTAAGAAATCATGAATATCTTTTTTAAAAAAGAAAAAGAAAACGTATGTTTTTAATCACCTGAAAACACCCTTTAGAGTCTAAAATGGGTATGACCATTATTCTGATCCCCCTGCAATGTAATAGTTACTCTCCTCAGTCTGGCTTGCTTTATATTTTTAGTATAAAATACATATTGAATTTTGGCAAGTTTGAGTAAATATCAATAATATAGCTTTCCAGGAGTGCTTGCATCATTATGGCCTAGAATTTAAGGCAATTAAGTGTGTCTTCCTTTTCCTGTAATTTTATATGAAGAACACATTTCCCACAACATACAATACTTACAGTAAGCACTATAGGCCTATAGTAAGCACTAGACTGTGAAAACAGAATAGTCCATCAGCCTCCTAAGAGGATGCTTAGTGTCTCCTTAGACCTATCTTCATTGAAGCCTCCAAGAATGACATTACTGTATTGTGCTCCATGATTGTGGCTATCATTTCATCACCAGAAATTATAGCACTGGCTTCTGTTTCCAGCACTTTGGTGGGTTAGATGCTGCAAAGGTTAGTTTTACGTGTCAACTTGGCTAGGCTATGGTGCCCAGTGTTTGGTCAAACACTAGTCTAGGTATTGCTATGAAGGTATTTCATAGCAATGTGGTTAAAGTAGATTTTTAAGTAAAGCAGATTACTCTCCGTGATGTAGGTGAGCCTCATCCACTCAGTTGAAGGCCTTAAGAGAAAAGACAGGTGCCCTGAAGATGAAGGAATTCTGCATCCAGACCTGCCTTTGGACTCAAAACTGTAACATCACCTCTTGCTGGAAAATCCAGCCTGTCAGTCAGCCCTGTGGATTTTGGATTTGCCAGCCCCCACAATCTCATGGGCCAATACTTAGAGTCTCTCTATAGATATAGATAGACACATATTTTATATTGTAATATAATATAATCTCTTTCTTTGGAGCACCCTGATACAGATGCCCTGAATGACAATCTCAGCTAAGATAGCTAAAACTCTTGATAAAATATCTTTTAAATGTCTTTTTAAATATATCACTGAGCTTGCACAAAAGGGAGGGATTTTTCAGATCCCCAAAAGTAAGTGAAAGCAGAAACCCTGGTAAGTAAGCAAGTTCCAAAGCCAGCTTTTACCCTGGAAGTTTCTGTCAGACTCTGGAGACCCTGAATCTCAACTCTGAGATGAAGCTCAGAGATTGCCCAAGGCGGGGAACCTGCTAGGAGAATCCTTACATAAAGCTGAAAACACAAAGGGCTACATCCTCAGTGTAAAGACAAATTAAAAAAAATAAACCCTGTCCCAAAGAGGGGTGCTATTTCAAGGACATTTGCCTATCTTAATGTTGATGCTGGGAGGACAAAAAGAAAGAAAAAAACTTCCCTAAGAGTTTGGAAGCACAACTAGGTCCATCACAGGAGAGCTTTCTACCTGAATTCATACCACATATGTGGCCCCCCCCAAATTTTAAACCATAAAATAGAGTATTTCAATACAAAAGGATCCCAAGTTGGTAGTACAACCAAGTAACTCAACCAGAAAGAGCAAGTGTAGATCTTCCCTGCACAAATTCATTTCCAACTTTGGCCTTTAAGAATCCCCAGAGATAAAGTGCCAAGACAAGTGAGAAGATCACAGAAGAAAAATACCATAAAACCTAGGAAGAAACATGGTACCATGAAGTGAAGACCAGAAGAAGCAAGCAGCAGACACCAAAAGTGGTCCTGCACAGACATCAAATATTGACATTAGTGACCAAATACCAATTTTATATGATTAATAAAATAAAAGGGGAGCTTGAAAATATTAGCAAGGAACAAGAGACTGTAAGGGATATCCAAGCAGATCTGATATGGAACCAAACAGTACTTCAGGAAATGAAACATAAAATAATTTTTTAAATGGAGGAGAGGGGCTTAAACAGCTGTTTAGACCCAATGAAAAAGAGAATCAGTGAACTAGAAAATATATTTAAACATTTTCCAAAATACAATCCAGAAGACAAAGAGACAAAAAACATAAAAGAGATGTTAAGAGTTTTATAACTCCTAATCAGAGTTCATGAAGGAGCTAATAGAGTAGGTAGAAAGCACTTTCCAAAGAGATAAAGTGATAATAATAGAGGAGGATTTTCCAGTATTGTTAAAGACCACAGTGCTCAGATTCAGGAAGCCAAGTGAATCCCAAGCTTGATAAATAAAAGAATCTACATATAGAACTATGATTGTAAAAATGTAGAACTCCAAAAGGGAGGGAAAACTTTAAAAGTAGACAGAGAGGAAAGACAGAGCATCTGTAAATGTGCAGCCTTAGACCTAATACTGACTTTTCAACAAAAAACAACAGGAGCTGGGACTTCCCTGGTGGTCCAGTGGTAAAGAATCTGCCTTCCAATGCAGGGGACATGGGTTCAATCGCTGGTCAGGGAGCTAAGATCCCACATGCCATGGGGCAACTAACCCCGTGTGCCACAACTACTGAGCTCGCGCGCCTCAACTAGACAGCCTGAGTGCCACAAACTACAGAGCCACATGCTCTAGAACCCGCGTGCCACAACTACAGAGCCCACACGCCCTGGAGCCTGCGTGCCTCAACTAGAGAAGAGAAAAACCCGCACGCCATACCTAGAGAGAAGCCTGCACACCGCAACAAAAGATCCTGCATGCCTCAACGAAGGTCTCATGTGCCGCAACAAGACCCGATGCAGCCAAAAATAAATAAATAAATCTTTTTAAAAAAAAAGCAACAACAGGAGTGCGCACACACACACACAAAAACAGTAGAATCATATCATCATTGTGCTGAGAGAAAACTATGAATCAAGCATTATATATATTTCCCCAGTGAAATATCTTCCGAGGATGAGTGTAAAATATACTTTCAGTCAACCAAAAATTGAGAGACTTTAATACTTGGCAGACCCTCACCAAAGAAAAGTATAAAGGATGTACTTCAGAAAGAAGGAAATAATCAGAAAAGATATAGGTAAATACGTGGGTAGATCTAAATAAATTTGATTGTATTAACAATAATATCTAATCTGTGGGGGGGAAAGGATTAAGCTAGAACTGGATTCCAGAACTAGAAAAGGATATGTTGAAAAGATTTCTAAGGTCCTCATATTGTTTCCGAGGAGGAAAGATGTTGATTAACCTTGTTAAGTGAAAACATTGAAACAGCGAGGCAACCCCTAAAAGAATAGACACACAAAGAATATAACTTCCAAACAAAAAATTCTCAGTGCAAAATAAGCAAAAAAGAAGGAGCAAAAAATAGAAATATAAAGCACCAAAAAGATGGCAGTAATAAGTCCAAGTACATATATCAGTATTTATAATAATGTAAATATACGAATATAAATGTCCAGTTAAATGTTGAGGATTATCAAAATGAATTTTTTTAAAGAAACAATTGTAAACCGGTTTACAAGAGATTCTTAAAACATAAAGTTATAGAAAGGTTGAAAGTCAAAGGATGGAAAACCAAATATTAACAGAAGAAAGCTAGTGTTGCAAAATTAATATCAGAGAAAATAGACTATGGCCAAAGCATTACTAGAAATGAAAACAGTTCCTACCTAATTCACCAAGAAGATATGTCAAGGGACTTCCCTGGTGGTCCAGTGGTTAAGACTCCATTTCCTGATTGGAGAACTAGGATCTCACTTGCTGTGTGGTAAGGCCAAAAAAAAAAAAAAGAAGAAAATATGTCAAGTCTACACTCATATGCACCCACAATCATATACTTCCTTTTAGCATCAGAGAAAATGCAAAGTTACTGCCATTACCACTGCTATTCAATATTGTATTCAAAGTCCTAACCTGTATAAGTATGACAAAAGCAGAAAATAAGTTAAAGGTTTAGGGATTAAAAAAGAAAGATAAAAAAACTGTCGTATTTACACATAATATTATTGGCCACATAGAAAACTCAAAGGAAACTATAGGTAAATTATTAGAATTAATAAGAGAGGTTTTGAATCAGTATACAGCATAACTTTCATACAGCAAAACTATCAATAAGAAAATATTGTAAAAGAATGCCATTATATAGCAAAAATATAATAAATCTAGGTATAAATCTAACAAAAGTCGTGCACCTCATTTACACAGAAAAAATATATCTTATTGAAAAAAACATTAAAGAAGACTTAAATAAATACCAAGTTGTTAGTAGGAAGCTTCAACACATGAAGATGTCAATTCTCCCCATATTGATTAAATCCAATTCTGATGAAAATCCCGGAAATATTTTTTTGTGGAACTTGACAAACTAATTCTGAAATTAAAATGGAAGGACAAAGGGCCAAATATAGCCAAGTATTCCTAAGAAAAAGTACAAGGTAAGAAGAATTGCCCTCCCAGTTACCAAGACTTAGCATATAAGCTATAGTAAGTAAGACAATGGGATGCTGGCAAAGGGCTAGACAAAGGGGCCAAAGGAATGTGATAGGGAACCTGGAAATAAATCAAGGCATATATAGAGACTTGCTTTTATAATATAGTAGGCACTAGAGATAAACAGAGAAAAGGTTCAATCAATGGTACTAAGAAAATTTATTAAACAACTGTGAAAAAAAAAAAAAAAACTAAATTGGATCCCTGCCTTACCCCATACACAAAAACTCATTCCAGTTGGATTAAAGACTTAGATGTGGAAAGGCGAAACTATAAAAGTTTTGGAAAACGATTTAGGAGAACACCATTACAACCTTGCAATAGGGAAATTCTAGCATATGTGTACAGGAGGCATGCACAAGAGATAGTCTGAGAGACAGAGAGAGAGAAAGGGAAGAACCCAAATGTTCACTCCTAGTAGTGAGGAGCAGTCACTTGTAGCGTGCTCACACAGTGGATTACTATACAACAATGAGAATGAAGAAACCACATTGTGTGAGTGTACCACAATTAATACCAACATTAAACACAGTGGTGGGAGAAAAATCACTGACAACTATGTTATATATATATATATTTTTAATTTATTTTATTTATTTTAGGCTGCGTTGGGTCTTCGTTGCTGCACGCGGGCTTTGTCTAGTTGAGGCGAGTGGGGGCTACTCTTTGTTGCAGTGCGCGGGCTTCTCATTGCAGTGGCTTCTCTTGTTGCGGAGCAAGGGCTCTAGGTGCACGGGCTTCAGTACTTGTGGCACGTGGGCTCAGTAGTTGTGGCTCGCGGGCTCTGGAGTGCAGGCTTAGTAGTTGTGGCACATGGGCTTAGTTGCTCCACGGCATGTGGGATGTTCCCGGACCAGGGCTCGAACCATGTCCCCTGCATTGGCAGGTGGATTCTTAACCACTGCGCCACCAGGGAAACCCTATATATTATTATATAATATATATACGGTATATTATTTAGGGATACATACATAAGTAGTAAAATTATGAAGCAAGCAAATGAGTAAAACACAATTCAGGGTGGTGATTATTTCTGGTGTGTTGGTAGGGAGGAGAGATGCAATCCAAGAGGGCACAAAGGAGTCTCCTTGCGGACACTACTGAGATTCTATTCTTTTTACTGTAGCTGCTGGGATAGAGCAGTCATTTTATTTTATTCTTTAAATCATACAGATGTATTCATACAGTATTCTATATGTATGATACAATCACACTCAAATGTTAGATATGTTATTTCTAAGATCTTGGCTTCATTCTCTTATTGATGTAAATCTAGTCCATCCCTGGATCAAGTGCTCCTTCTTTTTGGCTTATGAATACCATATTCTAGATCTGGAGCTGTACTTGCACCTGCTCTACCATTATCAGAAGTCAGATTTCTATACTTTTCTGGCAACCTAAGCCTGGGGGTACCAAGATCACCATCCTCCCTTTCCAGCAGTGTTTGCTCAGCCAGCAAGTGTAAGAGAAAAAAACAGAGTTTAATTATAATCAGATCTCCAGGAGCTTCTTTCCTCTAATGATGTTCTCATCAAGTGACTCCAGAATAATTCAAGAGAGTAATTTAAGGCCTTGAAAGCTAACCAGAGTGAGTGATGGAAAGGCCTGATGCCAGTACGTTACCCCTTTCAGGGGTTGACCTTATCAAAATTACCTAGTGTTCCCCTCTCAGAAGACCTTCATCTGTAAAATAGAAATGATAAGCAATCGTGCTGGGTGCTCTTAGAAGCTGTGGTCATAAGCTTTCTATTAACAGACAGTAGATCCTGTCATCAATTCTGTCTAAACCTACACATTGCTGTAAATGATTCCTCCAATGTCGAAGTTTTATCCTTCTGACTCACACTTCTGTTTTCTTTTTTCTTCCTAATAATGCAACATCTCAGTCTTTACACCCTCACTCAACTTTTGCTGACATGCACACACTCAGCATAGTCATACTTGCCAATAAAGGTCAAATACTATATTTTTTGGTAGGTTTTAAGAACTTTCATAATAATAAGCAAAAGGTCCTGTCATTTATTTGATTTGAATTTGCAAAGGCATCAATAAACTAAAGGAAAACATACTGAGAATTGATGGGGAAAAAAATGTTGATTCCCAAATTTATCTTCTGGAAATTCAAAATACACAATGGAGTAACAGCTGTTCTAGATTTCCACCAGAGATCAGCAGATAAGTTATTATTGAAATTCAAAGTTGTGACATCTTTAGATAAATATTTGCCTTTGACTTTCATTCAAGAGAAATCTAGAAGGGCTCACAGTCTGGCCCAGAGAAGATAATTTTAAATCTACAGTTTTAAACGGGGGTTGAAAAGGAGCCCAGGTTGGATTCTGCCAGCAGGTCTGTCTGCTGCTATTGTTTTCTGTTGTCAATGTCTAGGTCTTTCTGTCTCCAGCCATGTTTCAGCCTATCCTCGAAGGCTTTCCTCACCCTCTTACTGAGCCTGCCACAGATTCGGTACCTGCCATCAGAGCTCCTCTCTCACTGTGCCTCCCCTCTCACTGCGCCAATACCCTGACCTGATGCCTTTGGAGGGTCTCTATACTAAAGCCTAGCTATTGAAGACTTAAGTTAGCCAGCCTCAGAGCACACAAGTGCCTACAGGTCCAAGAGCAGAAACATCCTCCATGAAATAAAAACATTGGGATATCATCTGTTAGCACATGCCAGCCCTCCACCCAACAAATGGCTTCCCTTACACCAGCACGCAGTCCCTCCTCCCTGTTGATTCACTTGGGAAGCCGGTCCTCTAAGAAGAATGTGGCCTTTGCACTAACCACATGGACTGGGTTGTCTTGTATGCAACCACTGCCAACCCAGCTTACAACAGTGTCAGTTAAAGAGACTTCTGTACTCATTCTCCTATTTTGAAAGGAGAGAAACAAGAGATGAACTCCTGGTCCCTCCATATGTGCTTTTCAGACCAGTGACAATATTAATCCTACAATTTGGTTTTTTAAAATTACTGTCACTTCTAACACTACCATGTATCTGCAAAGTAATTAGATATCTTGTCCCATATGTTACATGGGCAAGTCCACCTCATAACTTTACAGAGGGATGGTGACGCCTTCCTTTGGGGCCCCCATCCTGGCACCCCTTCTCCCCCACCTGCTTATTGATTTAGGAGTCAGCCTTCCCAAACTGTGTGTAAATTGAGGGCAAACTCGTTTTAGTCTCCCTCCTATCAGGACCATAGTAGTTCAGTAAATATCTGATGAACGGTGACACCTCCCAAGGTCTTAGAATACCAAGGGTACGTCTCTTTCCCTTCCTCCTAAATCACCTGCCAGTACTTCCCCCAACCTGGTGCCCCCAAGCCTCACCCCGGTCCTTGCCATCACCCCGTCCACGTTTTTCTGAAGCTACTAGGCCTCGGACAGGGATCTAAGGGCCTGCCTGGAAGGTGGGTGCAGCCAGGAGGTGGCAGCGGAGGTGGGGATAGGGTTGCGGCAGCCACACCCGCGTCCCCTCCCACTCCCGGGCTCCCCCACGCCCCTCTCCTTCCAGTCTCCCCCCACTACAACCCCACCCTCTGCAGCAAGGAGGCAAAGGAGCAAGAGGAGAATCTTGGCCGCAGCCCCCTCCGCCGCCTTATAAAAAAGAAATTGACTTTTGTTTGGAGTTTGTGAAAAGTGGGGCTCGGGACCCAGTCAATGGGGCGCCCCGCGGTGCGGGCTGAGTGGAGCTAGCGCGAATCGCTCAGCCGCGGCCCCAATTAATCCGCCCTTTGTGCGGCCCGCCCGGCCGCCCCCGCCGCAGCAGCACCAGCGGCCCATTGTTCGGCCTCGCCGGGCCGCGGGATTTACCCTTTTCAAACAGCCGGTTTTGTCCACGGCAGTTCGAGCGGAAGTTTCTCACTGACAATTTGCCCCAAATAGATAGATTTGTCAGAAGCGACCTTCGGGAAGGAAGCAAAAAGCCACCGGCCTGAAGGTTGGGGCCGACACTCGGCGTCCCACCCGCGGCCGCGCCGCCCTCCGCGCCCCTAGCCCGGCGGCCCGAAGCCCCTCGGGGATCCCCGATCCCCGGCACCTGCTGAGCCAGACACTTCGTAGACCTGATCTCCATTTATCCGTCTGTAAAATGGAACAGCTTGTCGCTTGCCAGCCGTTAAGTCCAGCGCTTTGGGTCAATTAGCGTGGACACCGTTCATTTCCTCTCTCTCCTCTCACCTCCTTTTTAAAAAACTGTAAGGAAAAAACCTAGCAAGACCTCAGGGACGACGTGAAACATTCTTGAAGGTGGGTCTTGGTAACAAGTTCCGGATGGTGCACGTGTTTGTTTCTCTTCTGCCCTCCGGCTCCTCCTTAACAAAGATGTCAACCGTGCTAAATCACAGGTGGGGTCTTTGTAAGACCGGCTATTGTCCCCTCATAAGTCAAGATATAAAACGCTTTGTACTGAATGGCCCGTGATCTGTAGCTCTCAACTTGGGAGTCGGGCTGTTAGATTTTTTTTTTCCCACCCGCCAGAGCCGCTCTTCCCCCAAATGACCTCACTTAAATAAGCAAAATCTAAATGGGGGAAAAAAATCCCAACATGCTGTTGATGAAAAGAATAGTTACTGATTTCTTCACACTTAATGGCAAGTATGTCTTTTAAAATACAGTCTCATACCAAACAGATCTGTGAATTTTAAGCAGAACTGAATTGTATTAATCAGTTGATGGGTTTGTTCATTTTCTGTCACTAGAGGAGAAATACAAAGGTTGGGACTCCACAGCTTCTATTTCTACTGTACTCACTCAATCTCTTTCTTTAGTCCAGAAAATTTCCTGCTAGTTGCACATGAGAGAAAAGTTAAAACAAAAAAATCTGTTTTTTGTTTATCCATCAGGTGAATACACACTTCAGCATCATACAGAGGAAACCCTAGGTGGTCTTTAACAAGATTTCGGTGGTTAAGAGCTACAATTTAGAGAAGATGACAATACATACACAGTGTCAATAGTATTTAAACAAACATCCCAGACAACAGAATAATGGTTATTAACTATGATGCTTTGGGCTTCTGACTGATTTCCCATGCCTGTCTGCAGCCAAACAGCTGCAGGATTTCCACACACCCCGCTTTTAAACTGTTTATGTGCATCATTTTTAAAATTGCATTTAACAACCGTATCCTTCAGAACAGTCCCTCCGTGTGGAACAGAAGTGAATGGTTTAGTAATAGTGACAAAGCCGGTAGTAAGAAATGTATTTCATGCCAAAAAGACTCTAGTTAGAAATCAGCTCCTTCAAAAGATTCTACATGTCTCCAAATGTGGACCACTGTCTGATTCTGTATGTCCTGCAGCATGGGTTTACATGTCTAAATAAATAGAGCTCTTTAACCCTACTCAACACTTGCAGTGTTTTCAAAAGTGATTAAATTGTACAACTGTCCTAAAGTGCACACCCTCCTAGGGTTTGAAAATATTAAAGAAAGAGAAGTTAAGATTATTTTGTGCAATTCCTTTCTCACTTCCAGACAAATATTAAGTTTTAAAAATTACTTTAGTGATCAGGACATTAAAATGAATACATTCCTTGTACACTCCAAACATGCAACTCCAATCATTATTTAGCTAATGCAACTGGAAAACATATATTTAGGGATCCAAATATGTGCTATTATGAGTGCTTGGGTAATTATACATTATTTTAGCTAATCATAAATGCATGGACTAAAGTTAAGTTACCTCCACTGTTTTCATTGTTGTTTAGCGTTTATTAAGCATCTGCTTTGCACTAAAGATAGTCAAAATATCAGCCTTCAAAAAAGGCATCTAAATATTTGTATCTTATCTATAGAGAGATACATATGTGTTATATGTGGTACATGTGGGTGTTTCAAATATCTAATTATTCAATGTCCTGATCTGAAAGAAACACTAGATTGCAAATGTTTCATCTATTCCAAAGTCATGTCAGTTACACCTGAAATTTTAGAGACTTGGAGAAATGTCTACAACCTACCTCCTGAGCTGTGCACTGCTATACCTGAAAGCCTAAATCCTCCTTCTCCCAGCAGGCAATCATCTTATGCCCTGAAGCATGAGATCTGATTACCCCTATCATCATCTTAGCTTGCATAGATACAGATGTTATTAACGGCTGTAGTTTATCCAACCCTTTTTTAAAACGCAGCTGCAGCATTTGACTTGGGGACCTCCTGTGAATCCCACTGGTTGACTCCGTCTTGCACAAAACACGTGGGGTTTGGGGGAGGGAGAAGAGAGGGGGAGGTTTGTTTTGTTTTGGAGGTTTTTTTTTTTTTTTTTGAATCAGACTTCCCTAAATAGCCACTTGGCATCTTTGTAAGTGATGTGAATTCTGAAATTACTTACTAGAATAGGCGGACAACAGCGTACTGTGTGAACTAGATCATTTAGAAACAAAGCATACTAGAATGTATGATGCTTTTCACTGCATTGGCAGAGATCGAATATGTGGTCCTGATATACTTATTGACTGAATAAAGAATAGAATTGTAGTTTATTCTCAAATACGTTAGCCACATTTAAACCGGGCTATCCCGTTTTACATAACAATTGTTTCTACTAGTGTTGAAACAGTAATCTGGATAAAGCAGGTTCTAAACCTGCCGTGGAGGGAATAGAGAGATGTTTTTAAAATCTGAAAGGCCCAGATTGGCAATCCACACTGATCAAATTCTGTGATTAATTGTTCAATCTAATTATTGACCTTTTTCTCAGCATCTACAATTAGTGTCTCTAAGTGGTTCCTCTTGTAGCCTACATCATCCCCTCTGCAAAACAGAAAGAGACCTCACACATTTTCTATCCATTTGGACACAGCAAATTTTAAGTACTTGCAGAGGGAGAATGTGAAGAAAAATCTGTGAAGTGGAAGAATCTGAAGTTCCAGAAATACTGAACTATTGCTTCAAGATGTACAAAACACTTTTCTTAATTCTGATTGCTTCACTTGTGAATGAAATTGCCTTAATTGGAGCTTCTAGAAGCCCTTCTGGGAAATGGGAGGTAGCTCAATGCAGTGGAATTAATATTTCAAAGAGCATTAGACTCAGCATGAAGAGATCTGTGTTCTGGGGTTGGCCTTTGTCTCTAGATGAGTGACCTAGTACAAGCTTTGTACTAGACTCTAAGGGTCTCAGTTTCCTCATCTGTAAAATGATGAAATTAGATGAGTACTGATCTCTAAGGTCCTTTCTGGTTTGTGTGCTCTATAATTCTAGGCTAAATGGGAGCCAAGTTGGACTGTGCAGTTCACAGGAAATTAAGAGGTTGAAGGAGGCTTGGTGGCCAATCCTTCCCCGGATGTAGTCTGCTTTCTTGTTTCTTTAGTCATTCTTTTGTTTTAGAAAGCCAAAACTGACCTCTTCCCAAGGCTTGGGGACCTAGAGGACCTGTGCCTACTCCCTATCCTCCCCATTGCTGGGGCAGAGCAAAGGCAAGTCCTCCACCTCAAGCCTCAGCTTTCCTTGTGAGTACCACCAGGTAGGGTCACTCATACATTCCACATTTATCAAGCACTGCTATGTGCCAGAGTGCTAGGGGCTGGCAACCCAAGATGAATCAGTCTGCTTCACGGAGCTCCCTGTCTAGTTGGAGAGCTGAGTATCCCTTATGTCTCCTCTAAACTTTTTACTCTTGCCATTAGGAAATAAGAAACAGGCAGCTTTGTCTCTGCTTACCTATCTTTCTGGGGGACACTATTTTCTTGTTTCTTTGTTCCTGGTAACGTCTCTGGTTGTTTCTGTTTTAAATACATTTCAGGTGAGTCATCTTATAGGGAGGGAGCCCAGGTCTTAACTTAAAGCAATTTGACATGAGAGCCATAATAAATTCTTCCTGCAACAAGGCAGGATATAAACAATTAAAATATTGTATGTAGGAAATAAAGTAAAAGATGGGAGAAAGATGTTTCTATTTGATTGTTCCTGGGGCAAGATGAATATAAAAGTGTAGTGAGACTCCCTAAGCTTCTAATCCCCAGCCTGCCCCTAGACCTGAATTTCTTCTGCTCCTATGGCCCTAAGAGAGTGTGTGAATAAATGCAGAGACACAATTTGTTATTTGTTAAGAAAAAAAAAAAAAAAGGAGCCCGTCACACATGGCATTTTCTTATTGTTGCTGCTGTTAGCACCAATACTAGATTGTATGAGAGAGGCAGGGGAGCTGTTAGTAAGGAGTAACAGACAACTCTTAGCTAACAGAGTTCTAGAAAATGTCAAGGAAAAACTCCACAACTCAGTACCAGTTCAGTTCTAGAGCATCTGGGCCTCTTTTCTGGATTGTTCTCAATGTTTCTTTATGAGAAGAGTTAGATAGGAGCCAAACCGCTTGTAGAGAGATCCACAGCAGACTCAGGAGCAAGCCTGGTGAGACTGCTTCTTGCATTCACTTAGTGAGCCCTCACTGAGCACCTACTTTGAGCTGGACACTCTGCTCTATGACCCACCTTCTCTCTCACTCCCCATCCACTGGGGAAGCAACAAGCAAGTATAGGTTGAATTATGACCTGGAAGCAAATGAAAATCAACTTTCTCCTTCATGTAAACAAACAAATAAAACTTGTGTCAGGGTCTTTTGGAAACTGAACATCAAACCTCAGGCAACCTTAACTGGTAGGTTTTGCCAGACATTTTCTGGGTCTGGGTATTTCTCAACCCTGCTTGTCCTTGAGGTGAGGGGAATTTTAAAGGAATGACTCTCTAGAGATAGGATAGCCTCTGAGAGGGGGTTGATCACTGGTTGGGGAGGGGAGTCTCTGTTCCACACCAACTTTAGCTCTGCTTGCTGATGGGAAAGCTTTTCCTTTCTCCTTTACTGTTTTAATTTAGAATATTGGAGGGGGCAGTTAATGGAGAAAATGGCACTGTTTTTTAGGGAAGCTAAGTGAATGGAGATCTAGAGGTCAGACCCAAATAATCTGATGCTAGAGAGGTGTCCTGCACCCCTGTCTCTCTCATGCAATCTAATTCACAGGACTCTACTTCCCCCCGTTTTTTGTTGTTCTAAAACATTTTTTAAAATTAAGTATAGTTGATTTACAATGTTTCAGGTGTACAGCAAAGTGATTCAGCTATATATGTATAATCTTTTTCAGATTCTTTTACGTTATAGGTTATTGCAAGATATTGAATATAGTTCCCTGTGCTATACAGTAGGTCCTTGTTGATTATCTATTTTATATATAGTAGTGTGTATCTATTAATCCCAAATTCCTAATTTATCCCTCCCCTTCCTTTCCCCTTTAGCAACCATAAGTTTGTTTTATATGTCTGTGAGTCTATTTCTGTTTTTCTACTTCCCTTTTTAAGGATGAGAAAGAGGATTAGCAGGAGAGTGAGCTATACTAGAAGACAGTTTTCAGAGGCAGTAGATTCCCCTAACATATAACCAGTTTTCCAAGGGCATTGACAGCCTTCCCAACTCCACACTGGTTTAGGGTCCCTTGTATATTTTTCCAGAATGTCCTGTGTTTTAGTCCAGTCCAAAGCACTTACGACCTTTTATGAGTCTGCTCTCCCTGTAGACTCCTTGAGAAAGGGGTCATGTCATTAATCTCTGGCACATAGTGGGTGCTCAGTGTTTGATGAATGGGGTGGATTGCTGGACGGACAGAGAGACCCCTAGATTCCATCATCCTTCTGAATGTCTTATTTCTTATCTCCTTGACCAAAATGTAAACATCCTGTGATAAAAGATGTCTTCCCTGTGTTTTTTGCTTTGGTTTTGGTTGAGAACTCCGTACTCACAAGAGGATAAAGACGATGCTAGAGGCTATGTTTGGACCTGGTCAGAAAGGCTTGAGAACCTCTGGGGTGTGGTCACACCCTTTCCAAGCCAAGTTTATAAACTCATCCTTGAACTTAATATCTTGTCTCTGTTAAAAGGTATTTCTGAGATACATGGCATTTGCCCCTTATCAATCACTTCTCTTTGTGGACTCACAGGAAAAATCTTTGAAAGTTAAGGTTGAACAGGACTTAATCATTTTACAGATAATGATCTGGAGCCCACAGAGGTCTAGTCACTTGCCCAAATTTACACAGCTAGTTGGGACAGAGCCTGAAGCCCCACCTCCTGGCTTCCAGTGATTAGCCTTGCTGTACCTCCAGTGACTTCTTGGGAAATCTGCAGGTGACATTCACCTTCATTCATTTGCCCAATGTTTATGCAGCACCTACTATGAATCAGGCAGCGTGCTCGAGCCTATGGATAGGAAGATGAAAAGTAACAGTCCCTACCTTGCAGAGTTTTTCTTCTCTGAGCTGCAACCACAAGAGTCCCAAGTTTCTTACACCTTAGATCCGAGGTCCCTGTGTCCTGCAGCAGCTTCCAGTGAGTAGAAGCCAGGGGACACTGGTGCCAGGCTCCTCCTGGACCTGGTGGGCAGCTGGGCCCTAGCCCCTCCCACCTACCCTGGATCTTGTAGCTGCCGTTGCCACCGAACCAATCATGCCAGAAAGTCATCATGATGATTTCAGAACTGCATTGTGAGTTATGCAAAGCGCGCGCATAATTACAGCCAGGCGGGCAGAACATGCTGTGGGTGTGTATGCGCATGTTGTGTCTTTTGCCAGGGCTGGATGGTGTGTGTGTGTGTGTGTGTGTGTGTGTTTCTATTCAGTGGAATTCTTCTTGCCACCCTGCTTGATTCAAGACTGGTGGCGGGAGTAAGAAGGGATATTCCCATTTTGACTTTGAGACAACTTGGTAAACCTCGGGAGTATTTTCCACAAGTTTTGGTGCCTACAACTGAGTCAGTAGGGCGAGAGTGTCTGGAGTAGGGAAACCGGTGGTTTGGACCCTCTAGAACCACAGTCCTCCTACCTCCAAGCCCTGGTACCTGCACAGCGGCTTCCAGGTCTCCTAGCCACAGACTCCTAAACTTTTCCCCTGGAGACATACCCGGGCCTAGTCTTCCACGCCGGCCTTCATCTTTGACCAAGATAAATTATTTGGACTCTAAAGTTCTTCGGCCTGAACCAAGCGCCCCCCTTTGCGTCCACGTGGCGGTGGTGATGGTGGTAGCGGTGGGGGTGGTGGCAACTGTCTCTCTGGCGGAAGCCGGAGCCCCAGGCTCCAAAATAGCACAGTAACTGTGTTTCTCAAACGCCGCCGGGAAATCATATACTTTTCTAGGCGCGAAGTTCGAGTTTGCACCACGTCTCGGGCAGGGCTAGCTGAGCACAAGTCTGCCCAACTTGGTTGTCAACAATGTTGACTTATTGTCCTGTCTCCTAAAAAACCCCTCAGGTTTGTGGCTTTGTTCCACATTTCCCTGATCTCGTCCCACTTCGAAAAACCGAGGAGGGATAACTTGGGAGGTAGTTGTCCCCTTTCTTGCTCTTTCCGAGTGTCCCCAGGCCCGAGTCCTGGTCGCTGCGCGGCACTAGCAAGGACGCGCGGGCTCCGGTGCGTGGCGTGCGCGGGCGGGGGCTCCAGGCCCAGCCCAGGCCGCTGCGGAAAGTTGCGGTCACGTGCTGCGGCCGCCAGCAGGAGCGCACAGCCTGCCCCGCTGAACCTCCGGGGCCGAGGAACTGCGGCGCCCTCCGAGGGTCCGGGGGACGCAAGCACTCACTTGCACACACATAACTCTGATCGAAAGCCCGGGTTGAGACCGAGTCTGGAGAAAGTGGGACCGGGAGCGGGCGGATAGAATTGCGGAGTGCTAGTATCTGTTCACCTCCCCCAGAGCTTGCGCGGAGGGCGGGAGAGCAGGAGGTGTGACCCTTGACCTTTGGCCAAGCCCACGCCAGGAGGTGAGGCTGGCAAGCTCTTGTTCGACAAGTTCAAGCTGCTGGGAGAGCTTTAGTAAGAATTAATCTCTTAGAGATCGGGGATCACCGCTCTCTAGGCGTGCGCTCTCCCAGCGCGGTACAGGATCCAGGGCAGGAGAGAGCACAGGAATCGCGGGAAAGGCGGGCAGGAGGAGTAGGGGGCTAAGGCGGGGGAGGGAGCTCTCCAGAATCCCTGGACCCTGAATTGGGGGGGGTGGGGGGCAAGCGAAGCCCGCTGGGGACGGGCAGCGGGAGGGAAAGCTCTACCCTCCAGCCGCTCCAGTGCAGAAATAATGGAGGCGAAATAGCTTCGCCCTGCTCCGGATGGGCTTTACTTCGGCGAGCCGGCGGCACCCTCCTGGCGGCTGGTGCCCAAGTGGACAGCGCGAAGGCCACAGGAACGCGGAGCCTCCGGCAAACCCCATCCAGGCCCCAAATACGCACACAGTGTCCTCGCCTATAACGTTCCGTAGATAGTTGCAAAATGAATAATTACTCACCTTGGACCAGATCCAAGTTTTACCCAACAGAAGGGGCACGAGACCAAGAATGAACCAACTCACATGGCCATATCCGGCGCGCACAATTACACACAAACACACAGCCACCCAGTTCTTCCACGAATCTGTCTGGCGCTCTGGAGAGAAGGGGGAAAGCGTTCTGAGAAAGCTCCAGCTCCCCTCCCCTTCCCGCTTGCCATGAACTATAATAATTAATTTTTATTACGAGAGCAGCACCGTCCTCACCATCTCGCACGCACAGAGCCACACTCCCATATTCACACTCTAACTCCTCAGCTCCGAGAGCGCCTGCATTTTCTTTGGGAGCCGCTTGGAGGTTCATTAATATCATTAGCATTTAACCCCCTCCCTCTTTTCCATCCCCTCCCCGCACATGGCTGACGTCAGACCCCGCCAGGAGTTGGGGGAAAAGCTAAGTGGGCCAGGGACGCCCTATTCCCCTCCCCGTGGCTGCCTGTCAGAGCGCTTCTGGAGATATTACAGGGGACCCAGTCCGCAGCGACAGGCACAAAGTCACGGGGTAATGAACTTCGGGAACCCTTTGCCGCTGCGTGCTCGGCTCTCCCCGGAAACCGGGAGCTGGCCTCCTGTTCCCTCGGAAGACTTCCCAGCAATCTAGTTTTTCCCACTCCGCGCTCGGATTTGGGCAGCGCGGAGCCCATCTGCCGGAGACTGCGGTTGTGTTTCCCTTCTTTCCGTAAAAGAGCAGCGGTCTGTAGAGATCTGCCCACACTCTGCCTGCCTAATGTAGAGGGAGAAACTGAAGACTGAGAGACAGGAATGGGGAAAGAGAGGGATTTTGACATTTTTGCTCCGTAGAAAGAGCATTTTCGTGTCTCCATCTCTGTTCTTCAATACCCTTCTCTTGCCTGTCCTCCCTTCTCCCTCGATCTGCTTGTCCGTCTCTCCATTTGTCTGTACATGCCTGTGTCCATACCAAGCAACATTCCCAGCAGCTGCGGTTTTGCAAGAGGCGGGAAGAAACTTAAGGATGCTTAATTTTCCACTGTGGAACGAATTCTGAGCGCCCGGGGAGCAGCGCAGCGCGCAACCGACACCCACCTGTCCGGCCCCGGAGCCTCCCAGGCTGGAGGGCGGCTGGAGAGCGGCGGCGCCCGGCGGCGAAGCGGGCGTTGCCGGCCGGGACTCGGGCAGCGCCCACCAACCGCTCCGCCCCGGGACCGCCAGCATGAGCAAGCCGGCCGGATCAACAAGTGGGTACCTATCGGGCCGCCGCGGGGCTCAGGCGCGCAGGCTGGGACGGACGGGCGGGCGGGGTGGCCGGGGAGGTCCTGCTCCGATCTCCGAGACTCCGAGCCTGGGAGAGGGACTCCAGCGGTGTGTGCGCTTTGGCCCAGCTCCTTGTAGACCATGAGTCAGTGCCTTTCGTGGTGAGGGAAGAACAATTTCGTTACCTCTGGATTGCTTGATTTCCCCCTTTCTCTGGTATGGTGGGAAGGTTGCGACCCAGGCCGCCCAGCAGTCCCTTGAGTTGCCTCCACTTAGCCGCCAGGTGCGGGGAAGAGGGGGAGGAGGCGGCGGGGGCGGGAACTAGGCCGCAGCCCCAGGCTGCAGCACAATAACACGCTCGCTCAAAACTCCGAGCTCCAGAGCGCAAAAGCAACTTTGCGCAAAGCGGATTTTGAATGGAATGCTTTGCACCCCTTTTCTAGCTATTTCAAATAATCCTGCAAATTGGGAAGCAGAAACAATTTAAAAGTCACATTTTCCTTAATCCTAAATCCGCGTAGGTCATAACTGGGGAATTTAAAGTATGGCGAACCGCTCTAGCAAAGAGAGGACCAAATCCCTAATCCCAAGGAGTTTTCGAGCGGGAGCTCGGCAGAGGCAGGAGAGTGCGGCCTGTTCCCCTACGCGCGCTCCTCTCCTTCCTTAACCCTGCTTAGCTGCAGGCTCTCCCTTGGAACGCCAAGTCGTGGCTGATCTCTAACCGCCCCTAGACGCCGGAGTGCAGGGCTAAGTGTCCGTGCGAGGGCTTTTGCGTGCACCTTGCCTGCGGACCCTGACAATGTGCAGGCCAGAGCCGGCGCTGGGCCGGCACGGCCGCAAGGCCAGGGTCTCCATGCGGCGTTTCAGTTCCCGCCTTCCGGTGGCCCGGGGCTGCGGTTTCCAGGGTCCAAGGCTGGGGGTGGTCGCTGCTGAAGTCCCCACATCCCGGAGTGCTCCCGCCGCCCTTGTCGTTTTCGCTTATAGCATTTTTGGCGCTTGTGCTTTCCTCAAACACCCCCTCCCCTCACTCCCGCTCATTGTCCCGAGTCTTTGAAAGTTAGGAGAGTCCGAGATACTTCTGAGGACTGATAATGAAGTCCCACTTGAGTGGGATGCAATTCCTCCCCGCTCTCCCAAGAAGTGGGTTGTGTTTTTACTTTGTCCGTTTGTTTTGGTTTTGGGCGCTGCCATTTTAAAAATTAAAGTGAACATGAACAAGAAGAAAAAAGGAGAAATGTTTGGAACTAAGGCGGAGGGAGGAGAGGAGGAATCTTAGCTGCCGCCCGAAACAGAGCCGACCCTGGCGGAGGACTGGAGTTTCCAGTTAGCCTCGGGCCTACCTGGCCCTCGCTGTTCGAATCTCTGGGAAAGGAGGCGAGCTCGCATATTTTTTGTGGCCCATGTTCTGGCGTGTGTGTGTCCTTCCCGGGAGGTGCAGAAGGAAAGCCTTCCTGGTGCATTCCGAGCCTCCACCGCAAAAACTGAAGCCGGCAGGCCTCGGCAGGCCTCGGTCCTTGTTTGCCCTGTGACAGGTCCTCGCCTCCTTCCCTGGAAGTAAGGAGCCTCAGACCCCTCGCCCACTTGGGGTGCGCAGTCGCCGGGGTTGAGGAGCCTTGAAAAGTGAGGCCTCGGAGGTGAGGGAAGGGGCGGGCGCGAACTGGGTTCGCTGGGGACCGCACCCGCATGCTGTAGATGGACTAGGACGCAGGCGGACCGTTCGGACTTTTAGGAAAAAAGGCAGAATGACACTGGGGAAACTTTAGAGCTTTCCAGCTTCCCAGGAGCCTGAGTTGGGCCTCCTAAGCCTCGAGCCCGACGCAGGTCCGGACGCCTCCGCAGGGGTTGCTCAGGCCCGCAGAACAGCAGACCCCGCCCGCGGCGCCGCGCCATCCAGGCCTTCTCCAGACCGGTGGCGGCAGCGGGGCCCAGGCGGGCGGCCCTCGGGCCCCGAGCAGCGATGGGGTCGGCGCGCAGCGCGCGAGGTCAGGGCCGAGCCCGGCCGCGAGGTCTGCAACTCCCGCCTTGCTCGGATTCGCACAGCTGGAGAGCAGAGCGATGTCACCCGGGAGACCCGCCTGGGTGGTAACAAGACCCCGGCCAGTCACCCCTGCAGCCCAGACTAACTTCTTTCAACAGCCTCTGATGGTAATTACAGTAATCGAAGCTGCCATATATCTTTAGGCAATTATGACACACAAAAAGCCCCGAGGGGACCCCCTGGCGAGGGAAGTTAAGAACGGTTTTCCAGCCTCAGGAAACTCCCGCCTGCCTCACGTCGGAGCTCGCTCGACTTGCTAAATGAGGGGAGCTTTGCAACGGGGTCAACCAGCTTGTCTCGTGACCCAAGTCACCTTAACGTGGCTGGGTGGCGGAGTCTGAGGCGCACACCCGCTCTGCCCCGGAATTTTCGCGTCCTCCCCTCTGTGCCCCGCCCCAGGTGGGTACGCCTGTCTCTAATCTGCCCCGGGAGTCTCGGCCTGGAGGTCTGCGCAGGGGCAGGGCCGACCTGCCGCCCTGGCGGCCCCGGGGGGCCGATGGTCTAGGAGCCCCGCCCTTGGAGCCCGAGTAGCGTCGCCCGCCCCTAACTGGTCCTCCCTCCACCCCGTCGGGGTTCTCCAAAGATGCATGTCCCTGGCCTCCCGTCTGGATGGGGGGCGGGAAAGAGAACCCCCACCACTGCTCCTCCCGCTAGCTCATCTTGGCATCATCAAAACTGCCACCGGGAAGAGGAGGACAGCTGGGATGACAGGATGGCTGGACCCCAAACACGGACCCCAGCTCAGCCAAAGCGTTATGCAGAGGAGAATGGTTGCAAAATATGGAAACCGAGTTTACTGCTTTTCAGAGTGAGGGCGGCTGCTGCGCGGCCGTTGAGTTCCCTTGGGCGCAGTGACAGGTCCGAGGGGGTGAGGGACAAAACCCGATGTGGCCTCCCCTGGCTCTCTACAACCCCCTCCTTCCCCCAGCACAACCTCTCCTCCCACCCTGCGGGAGAGGGGTCGCCGAGGCGGTGGTCGCCGCGCCGCGCGCCTCCCCCGCCGGCCTTTGTCGCCATCCGAATTCCCATGCTACTTTTTTTGACGGGTCACTGGTGGCTCTATAGGCAGGTGCTACGGCGGGGTTGTAATTGCCCGGGCCGAGCCCGGTGGTTACCAAACCCCCCTCCCCAACCCTGCCGCCCGCGTTCTCCCCGCCCCCACCCCCTGCAGCTCCTCGACGGCCGCGGTCGGGGGTGCGCGCCCGCCGGATGCCTCAGAATCCACCGGCGAGTTTCCACCCTAAGGCCTCGGGCCCTTCCTGCGCGGCGCCCTCGCCTCCCCTACTCCCCTGGCCCAGTCGTCCTCCCCCTTGCCTCCCATCACCCCAGCCTAATCGTGGTCCCTAACCTGAGCGCTCCGGGAACCAGGTGCCAGCTTCACAGAGGCCAAGCCGGAGGCCGCCCGGGCCCAGACTGGAGGCCTTCGGGCCGGTAGCAAAGGGAACATTAAATGTAAAGAAGTTAATTATTAACTAGTATTGTTAAATATCATCATCATTATCAAAGTATTAATTAAGTTAACTCTTTATTTAATACTCCCTTTTTTTGCACGAGGAAGGATTTCAAAGTTCTTATGAGCCACTTCAGGCTTGTTGGACCCTTGAACCTTATAGAAAAATAGTTCCCTCCCTTATAACTTTTCGAATTTTACCCTCTCCCTAACATTCCTATAGGGTCCGCGGCCATCCCAGGCTAGAGGGGATTCCAAGGCGATTTCTCTTAAGTCAGGCGACTGTCGAGGCCACTGGGGGTGGGGGCAGTTTAGGGAAACCAGTCAGATCCTTGAAAAAATCAGCCTCAGACAGCAGTGGAAAAACAGAAAGCAAGGGACCCCCGCAGGATCTAGTGTGAGAAGGTAGGGCTTTAAGGGGGAAGACGTTGGGGAGTCGGGGTGGAGGGGTGCCTTCCCACCCTAACCTGCCAGGGAATCGACATACTTACAACACTCTCCTCCTACTTGCCTACCTCGGTGCTGATTACTTTGGGGAGGAAAAAAATTTTTTTCCTAAAAGAAATTATTTCTCAAAAGCGATCCATCAAGCATTATTTTAAATAGGTAAAGTGAAAGTTGGGCAATTACCACTACCCTTATTATCATTAATAATCCTAGTATTAGCATTACAATAATAATCCTAATAATAACAACCGCCCGGCAGCTCAGAGAAAACTCGATTGCCTTCCAGCTGCCATCCCTGGTTCCAGCCGTGTTTGTTTTTCTTCTTTTCCCTTTTACATTTCAAGTTTGTCTCCTCGCGCGCTCACTAACAACTTTCTCTGTTAAATGCAAGAGCAGGAGAGGGAGGCGGCCAAACTTTCCGCGGAGCAGAAAGGCAGCGGCGGCCGTGCTGCCGCCCCGGCCTGCTGTAATCTTTTATTCCAAAATGGGTTTCGGCGATTAGAGGAGACCCAAATACATGTAGCGGTGCATGAATAATGCTCATTGTAGGAAACTGACACTTGCTCAAGGAAAAAAAGTTTGGCTATAAAATCACTTCATTATTTGCTTTTACCGCAGCTTCGGTGCTAATCCCTTCAGAGGTCAGATTGCTTAGCATCTCTCTCTCCCTCTCCCCTTTCCTCCTTCTTCTCCGCCCTCCTCTCTCTCTCACCCCATCCCCCCTTCCCTGTCTTTCCTGCGATTTCAGGCCGTATTTTAGATATCCCCTGTAAAGTGTGTGGCGACCGCAGCTCGGGGAAACACTATGGGGTCTACGCCTGCGACGGCTGCTCGGGGTTTTTCAAACGAAGTATCCGAAGGAATAGGACGTATGTCTGCAAATCTGGAAACCAGGTACCTTAGCAGGGCTACGCTGCCCGGCTCCCCTCTGCCGCCTCCCCTTCCTTTGTTTGTGCCAAGGCCTCCTCTGAGTTTCCAAGCTGCTGAGGAGAGACCAGGCCCTGACCTCTCCTGTCCTCTCCCCTCCTTCCTGCCTCAACTCTCAGTGGCCCTTTTGCTTGGGAAAGGCGGAAAGAGGCAAGGGAAGAGAGCTGAGTTTGAAGGAGGAAAGCTGAAGTCCCAGCGTCTCCTTACACCCCCTATCAATCCCCCCCCCTTTTTTTTTAATCCTCTGACAGATTTTGACACTGGGTAAGGCCCACACCCAGTGACTATAAAGCCAGCCCAGGGGATCTAAGGAACTTTAGGATCTAAACCACAAGTGCAGGCAGGTAAAAGGGCTATTTTATGTCACTGCCACCCCAGTCCCATTCCTAGCAGCACCTAAGCTCAGTGCTCTGACCCGGGTCTGTCCGGGCAGAAGTGAAAGGCACAGGGCATTTCAGTCAGCGAAGTGAGTGTTGGCCAGTTGGAACAGAGAGGATGTGCTGTATGAGGGGCTGTGCCTTCAACTTCAGAGAAGCAGGGCTGCTTGGTAGTGGGCAGTGAGGCTTCAGCACCCATGTGACTTTAGTTGGGCCTTGTCAGAAAAGGGCAGAGTGAGCAAGAAGAGAAGGTGCCCAAGGAAGGAAACTGGGAGCCTCTCCATGGCCCCCATATCTTCACTTTCTCTGCTTCGAAGAGGTGCCTGGTTGATTCTGTTTTGATCTTGAGCAGGCAGAACTGTCTCAAAGAGACAGAGGAGTAGGGGCATGGGTTGAGTGTGAGCCAAAGCTTCCAGAAAGAGTGAGCAGACCCTTCCCCCTGACTCAGTTTCCAGCTCAGTAGTAGGTTTATTTCAACCTAGGAGATCAGCCTTTTGGTCCCACACTTGGCCTTCTCCTTAGCCAGGCACACAGACCCTAAATACAGAGTGACCATCTCCACTCCCAAGAAGATCCTGGAGAGTGCAGTAATCAGAAAACATCCTTTGGTAACCAAAATGTTAAAACGTTTTCACTAATTAATATATATGATACACATATATACATACACATATATTGTCTGGTGCTAGTGAATTGTTTATCTTTTTCTGAACCTATGTCTGCTCATACCAATTTCTGATCGATTTGGATTATCAACAAAAACAAGAACAAGAAGATGCTGCATTTGGATAAGTTATTCTGAACTCTTCAGCCCTGTTACCTGTTTAATTGGGTCCATAGCTCTGTATCAGTTTCTCGCTTCACCATATGGACACATCACATTATATACACACAGGACTGTATCCCAGTAGCTCCACAAGAATATGGGATTACTGTGGGTCATCAGACTTGAGCAGGCCTCTACTTAAGTTATCTTTTACTTTTATGCAATGCACAGAATTGGGGAATCAAAACCTCAGATGTTATGCTTGATATTTTCAAAGGGGTTGGCTATCAATTCAAACATATTGATGTCAGTCCAAGTGCTTGTAAAGGAGTGTTGATAGACTCATCAGGCATGGTGGTCCTCTTCTTACACAGAGAATAAATGGACTTAGCTGAGGTACGCATCTGTCTCTCAGGCTCCAGATATTTATATACATTTGATCTGATTTGAAGACACTCTTAAGAACTAATGAAGACTTCTATTATGCATTAGTATGTTTATCAGAACACTAGGAGGATAACATTTGAGGATAGGCATATGATTGCATTTAATAATAAGTTATTTAAACCTCTTTACATTGAGCTATTACACTGGCCAGCAAAGATGACCTGAAGAATTAAGTTAGGAAAAAAATTTATTTCCTTTCTCTCTTTTATTCTAAGCTTAGGTAAACAGCATTCTAATTTATTATTAACAGTAATGAGGATGTTCAGAAATTATTATGAACTTCTGCTCTACCTTTATTTTAAATAAATCAACGTATTTTAAATCAGAGGGTGTGATCTCATAAAACTGTGTGTTTGGGTGTATAATCTTTTCCTAAGGGATATTTCAGAAGATATGCTTACTCCAAATTCAGAGTATATGAATTTTGAGATTATGAAACAAAATAAAAATACATTTATTTTATTCTCTTTCTTCCCACTGTAAATGTAAAAGTAGCAAGTAGTATAAACAGAGCACCAAACTTCTTATGTATTTACTGTGTATAAAATACACATGTAGACATGACTCTTTATGAATCTATGTATATGTTCTGTCAGTAATAACACCTAACATTGAGTGAATTCCATTAGAAATTTTCTCTGTTTTCCTCTTTTAATGGCCAATATTTTTCCAGAAAATTGCATTGGATAAAACATTTATTTTCTCATGCATCTCAGATAAGTATTTCTAAGGCACAATTACCTCTTTTTTTTTTCAGTTATCTTGCTAATATTCTCAGTCTATGTTATCATTTTGTCAGACAGTCCATCACATTATCTTCCTGGTCATATTTACATGGTGGGCATTTCTAGAATTTGTCCAGGCCTTGGGCTCTCCCTTCCCACTCTCACATCTGTAAGCCTTGCCCTCCTAACCACTCTGGCTTCTGCCTCACCTTCCAGGAATGGCTGTGTTTCTATGAATCTGGGCTAAGGCTAGTCTTTAAGACAACTCTCAACATGCTGGTCAGAAGCATGGCTTTGAGTACAAAGGCAAGAGAGGAAACAGGAGAGTGGAGAATAATGGGAAATATTTATCTGACGGATAAATGGGCTCACCCAGAAAGTGACAGAAAGAGGTAGAATCAAGACCTGAAAGTGGAAAGAATAGTTGGTGGGAGGGGGACGTGGCAGGGGTCCTGGCAGGCAAGCCTGCTCCTTGCAGATCTCTAAGGCCTCCTCCTCCAGGGCAGGTCGCTGTCTTCGGTCCTGAAAAGTCTCGCCCCGCTCCAACCCCTCTGCGCCTGGCGGTAGTTCCCCTCGGGAGCTCTTCCCCACGCAGCGCAGTCTGGGCAAACCAGGAGCTCTGACCCTTCACCTGATTTGAGAAGGACTTTCCTTCTTGTCCGCTTTCAAAGGGTCAGGGGCTGGTCCTTTTGAAGTAGCCCCGGGAATCCCAGCCCTTGCTCTTCCTGGCCTTGCTGGTGCCCAAGGCCCTCGCGTTTCGCGGACCCAGGCTCGCAGCTCCGGGGTCTGTTGCGGGGTCCGTACCCGCCTCCACGTCTTTTCCCCGACCCGGCGCCGGCTTCGCGTCCCCAGTCTAAAGGTCCTGGGGGCCGCTGACCGCCTGCGCTCTGTTCCAGGGAGGCTGCCCGGTGGACAAGACACACAGAAACCAGTGCAGGGCGTGTCGGCTGAAGAAGTGTTTGGAAGTCAACATGAACAAAGATGGTAATCTATTTATTCTTAGTACATCTTTTTATCCTTATGTTGGTTGAGTAGTAAGTAAATTATGTGTACAGAAAATAATGGCACTCCTATGCATGTAAATCATCTCCTGAGCATTTCTTTCCAGGTGCTGGGAATTGGCCTCCGGCTTTAGTCATCTCCCAGCATGAGCCCCACCCCCACCCCACTGAACTCCCCAGGGCAAGACCCATGCCCACGTGGGACACTTGCGCCTCACAACCATCCCCACGAAGCCAGCGTTCCTGGGGCCCCCACTCTGCTGGGGACACGCGTGTGACATTCCTAGCCTCCCATCCTGATTCCTCTTCTCACCTCTCCTTGCAGCCCTTTTGTGGCCAGACTTAAGCCTGTTAGCCTCCCGCAGGGTCTTGCTGTCTGGATAGTCTCCTGGAGAGGATATCTTGGGGACTAGGAGACGGGTTGAAGGAGGAAGGGCAGAGACACGAACACGCGGAATGTCCACCCCTTGTTTGTAGACTCACCAAGATGACAAAATCAGGACGGCCGTTGTGGCGATCTGAGCTTTTTCAGGGCCTTCTCTTAGTTCTAAAGAAAGGGGCTGGAGGGGCAGAGTGACGCCAGTGGGTGCCTCGGACACCCAGCTTCCAGAAGGCTCTTAAAGGCGCGCAGCAAGAACTAGGTCGTCAGGATGCTTCTTGGGCTTAGAGTGCAATCCAAGCTCGTGCCCGGAGGTGGCCTGGCGAGGGCGCCCCAGGCCGGGACGTGGCAGGGGTCTTGTCTGGGAGGGAGGGATGGGGCCTCAGGACTGGGTGCCGAGTGGGCTTTGCCCGGACGGAGGCCTGGGCGGGGTGGCATCTCCACGAGGTAAGGCGCCCATTGGGGAGAGTTCCTTCCTCCGCGGCGCAGGAAGCAGGAGGGAGCGTCCAACCTGTTGAACTTGTGTATTGACAAGTTGTCAAGCTCGTCGAGCGGAAGATTGCCCTGAATTAATTTGTTTGTTTAAACTGTTGGTGGTAATTGTCACATCTCCCCTGCCTTCCTCCAGCACACTCTGAGAGGGCTTTCCCTCGTCCCATTCCCCAGCGGACCCGGGCTCGGGTCCTTTTCTCCTGGGGTCCTCGGAGACCAAACGGCATTTCCAAGTGGGGCGGGGGATGGAGGTGGGGGGGGGGAGTGGTCGTCGAGCGGATTGGGAAAAGTGTGTGCAGAGACGCTGTGCCTGGCTGTGCGCAATGCTCCCTTTACCCTCGATTGCGGTCGAGACCTAGCTACTCCTGCCCAGAGGGTCTCTGGTTTCCCTGCTACCTTCCCTGGGTGCGGAGGAGCCCTCAACCGACAGAGAACACACCTAGTCTTGCCTGAGGCTCGGGTATTAGTGTGACACTTTGGGCCAGGCTGCTCTTCTCGGCTTCAGCTTCCTTATGCAAACAGTGTAAGGGTTAAACGGTCTCAGAGCGCCCTCCACCCTCATATTCCTTCTCCCTCCTTCTCTTCACCTCACGGGTGCCCTTGCCTGTCCAGACGCAGCTTTTGGCCCGAGAGCGCGGCAGCGTCTAAGTGTCACCGAGTCTCTGATCTCGGGCGTGCGCCGGTCTGTCTGTCTCTGTAGCCGTGCAGCATGAGCGGGGCCCTCGGACGTCCACCATCCGCAAGCAGGTGGCCCTATACTTCCGTGGACACAAGGAAGAGAACGGGGCGGCCGCGCACTTCCCCTCCGCAGCACTACCCGCGCCGGCATTCTTCACCGCGGTTACGCAGCTGGAGCCCCACGGCCTGGAGCTGGCCGCCGTGTCCGCCACTCCTGAGCGGCAGACCCTCGTGAGCCTGGCTCAGCCCACGCCCAAGGTCAGTGACCTTGCTGCGCCCGAGACCTTTCCCAGTGGAGGGCGGAGAGGGGCGCGCCCATTCTTTCTCAGCTGGCATGGCTCAGGCAAAAGATGGCGAGAGAGAGACCTCACGGGGTGCTCGGGGCTTCGCCGAGCTCTGCGGGGAGCTCTAGACCTCCCTCTCTCCCCTGTTGAGCTAGGGGTGCTCAAATTTTAGTGTGCAGTAAAGTCACTCTCTGAGCTGACTACAAACGTGGCCGCCTAGGCCCATCCCCCTTTCAGCAAATTTGAGGTGGGGCCCAGGAACCTGTGTTTTTAGAAAACACCTAGTGTAAAGCCCTGGCTGAACTAAGAGGGCAGCCTAGGTGTTCCTGGAGGACAGAAGAGCAGAGTTTGTTTTTAGAAGAAAGAAGTTGCCTACAGCTGGCAGAAGAGCCCCTGAATTGCAACTGCAGGGATCTAATCTCTTGGGCAAAGCCATGGGTCCCTAATGCAAGAGAGAAATGTGGAGCTCACCTTGTTAGGACAGTTTGAAGAACCTGGCTTCATTTCCCACTCCCCGTACTCTCTTCTGAGCCGCATGAATTTACACAAGAATTGAGCCTCTACTAGCAGGGACACAGTCAGAACCACCTCAAAAGGCTGCCACCTAGGGACTACCTTCCAGGCTTCCAGTTGGTACCTACCCAAAGCCCCCAATCCAGGCCGAGAAGGGCTCCAGATCTGTCTCCCCCAGAGGAGGGCCAGCTGCAGCCCCACACTGCAGGGAAGCCAAACACCTGGGCACATGCACACACACAATATTTGATATTGCTTTCTTATCCTTGATGTGTATAATAAGCTTGGGAAAGTAGTGTTATGAATATGTCGTCAGTTATGAATGGGAATGCTCTATGAATGATTAAGATGTCTAATTGAAATATTTCCATAATATACTAATCCTTTCTAAAAATACTCATATGCATATTTGTGTTTGGGATGCCTATTAATTTATACTTTCTCCACATCTATTTTTATTTACTCAAACGCAAGAAGCTCTTGTCTAAATTGGGAGACAGGCTTGGCACTTGGCTCAGCCTGAGGAAAATTTGCTGCAGGGGATAGAAAAGCCAGATGCCCCTCTTGAAGGAACAGGCCGCCAAAGAGTGGAAATGAGCCTCTCCCATCAATTATTATTCCCCAAACTCTATAGATATTCCTATCTCCTTCACTGGTCTAATTAGAAAATTTTAAATTTGGCTCTTCTTGCAAAGCTGCAGTTTCCTTACTCCCTGGTGTTTCTCTTTCTTCCCCACCCAGTACCCCCATGAAGTGAATGGGACCCCAATGTATCTCTATGAAGTGGCCACAGAGTCAGTGTGTGAATCAGCTGCCAGACTTCTATTTATGAGCATCAAGTGGGCTAAGAGTGTGCCAGCTTTCTCCACGCTATCTTTGCAAGACCAGGTATGACCAAGAGGGCACTGAGCTCTTGGGGGAAGGGGGTTGGGAAAGAAGCAACAGTAGTCAGTCTTATGAAACTAGAAGTTACCTGGATAAATCACCAAGGCCAGGCATCCGTTCTTAACAGCAGTAGGAAATGATTTTTCTTAGCTTCTTGCTGTGAGTTCAAAATAGCTAGCTATGGAATCCTTACTAAGAAATGTAATTATGTTATTTCAGGAAAGTTGGATATGATCTAAAAAAACACAAATATACAAGACCATTATCTTTTTTTAGTTTAATTGAAACATCAAATTTAATCACAAATTTTTAAAATCTTAATGATTTTTAAGATTGTTAATAAAACAATATTTTCTTAAGAACACTGGAACTGAGAGACATAGAACGTGATGAGAGTATTCCCTTGTAAGATTTTGGGAACTAGTCTCATTATTTTATATTTGCAGCTTTATATTTTCCATTGTGATGCTCATAGCTTTGGCCACTGATTGATCAGCATGAAGGATTAAAGAGTGCATTGCACACCTCCCTTGATTCTTCAAGTGCTTTTAGAGTTTTTGTAAACAAATAGGTCTGGTGCATAATCCTGTGGTTGTAAATGACATTAAGAGGGAGAAAACAAAGTATGTGCCTTTAAAATTGCATCGTACCGAAACTCAGAAGTTTTGTTGTTAGGAATATCAGAAATGGCCTCTGCCAGAATTTTTCTGCCCTTAAGGGAAAGAAATAAAATGAAGTATTCACAAAAATTGGCTGTCGCCAGCACATTCATGGAAATTAATGACAAATTTCCCAAAAGGCTAATAAGTAGCTCCAAAAGCAAAGGATTTGTTTCTTTAATTCATTTTATACCTAATTAAAGCATAATAGTGCCCCTTAATATGAAGTACATTTCCTACAGAGAGCCCTGGCAATGTGCTCAAAACATTTAATCTTCTAGCATGGGATGTTCTTTTTTTCATGGCCTGGACTTTCAGACATGTTCAGAATTAGACATTGTTTACCTTGCATTTTTAAAGTATTATTTTCTGTATTTAATGCAATAAAACTGAAAATAAAGCACTTTGAAAATTAAACCTTTTGGTCTAATTGTGATTTTGGTTACAAGCCTTCACAATTCACCCCTTAGCTCTCAAAAGGAAATCCTCTCACATCCAGAACTGACTGTTTTTTGAGAGATTTTTCAAAAACAAATTTTTCAAGATGGTTAGTTTCTATCTTTGACCAGCTTTACTGGTTGACTCTGACCATTTGCTCTGTGTGTGTGTGTGTGTGTGTGTGTGTGTGTGTGTGTGTGTAAGTTGGCTATTTTTTCTCAAAACAAGTATTTGTAGACTCTTTAATCCAAACAAAATTTACTTACTGTCTGCCACTTAGCCCTTCGGTGGAAACCCTTCAACAACAAGCAAACTGCAGTGAAGTGGAATCCAGTATATTAATTTCGAAAAGGAGCCAGATTTTCATTTTAAATATTCAGTAGCACATTTTAATAGAATGAAAATGACAAGCACCTTGATGCTGTCCACTTATGAGTCTCAGAAAAATCAGGCAGTGAGATGAGGTAAACTCAGCAAAACCCGATTAACATAATTACACCCTGATTTCCCTGCATGCCTCTTGGGAATTAGTGATCGCTCTCCCAGCCCAGCCCACTCAACCCTCCAGGAAGATGGGGGCCCACATCTGCATGCTTAGTCTGGAATCCTCAACCCCTGATAATATCAACATTTTCTATGAGGGGAATCTGCCTGCTGTGCTGCTGGTGACATTTCATAGAGCCTGGGTCTCCTGAGAAGTTTCTAGGTGGTCAGGAACAAATGGATGCAAGAACAAGAAGGGTAAACCCTTTTCCAAGGGAAGCAAAATTTGGGGAATTGGAATGGCTGACTCTCAAATGCATGTGCTTAAGTATAGACACCTTCTAATAAAGGAAAATGTGAGAAAATAAGGGAAAGCTAGAATATTCAGAGGAAAAACTATCAGGACAGGCATTTAAAACACTTCTTAAAATGATGGAAATTTACATATTGAAATTGTTTATAAATTTATAAATTACACACTATATTATATTATACATCTATTGTATGACAGCTGATGCTTTTGGAAGATGCTTGGAGAGAACTGTTTGTTCTAGGAATAGCACAATGGGCCATTCCGGTTGATGCTAACACTCTACTGGCTGTATCTGGTAAGAATTGCACAATTTAATGACTTTGTTGTAGAAATTACCATAAAAATACATTACTGAAAAAAGAACAACATGTAAAGAATAACAAATTCCTGCTGAACAATAGAGTATACCTGTCATTTATAAATCTATATTTAAATGCAAATAATGTTGTTTTGTTGTATTCATGACTGCTTGCATTGTTATTTAAATGCAAATTACTGTGTTTGTTATCATCCAAGAGAAGATTTTATATTAACTTTCATACAATATAGCCAGTTTACAGGGAATCAGATATCTTAGAGTGACAATTGAATAGATATTGATATGCAGGATTTTGTCAAAAATCAATATTAAATCATGAAAATGCCTTCATGTTAGAGCATTTATTGCATATTTTTATTCTAGGCATGAATGGTGACAACACAGATTCCCAGAAGCTGAACAAGATCATATCTGAAATACAGGCTTTACAAGAGGTGGTGGCTCGGTTTAGACAACTCCGGTTAGATGCTACTGAATTTGCCTGTCTAAAATGCATCGTCACTTTCAAAGCTGGTAAGCAGACACAAACTGCTGTCTCTTCTCCTTCCCCAGTTTTGCCATCACTAATTCAGCCACCTCCAAGTCCAAAAAAGAGGTGATGGTTTTCAAGAGAGCTGATACTCTTAGTCTGACTCCATTTTCGATAGCCATGGAACCTGCATGTTCTTCTGCTGGCCATCCACTTCCAGAGAGTGCTTTCCCCATCTGCATTTCCTGTGCTGCCTATCACAATTTCCTGGTCTTCATTTCTAGTTCCTACACACAGTGGTTCTGAACTGAGAAGTTTCCGGAATGCTGCCGCCATCGCAGCTCTTCAAGATGAGGCTCAGCTAACTCTCAACAGCTACATCCATACCAGGTGACCCTTGTTTGCCTTGAACATGTACTTAAGAAAATTGCTTCCATTGTGAATGTGTGAGCAGACAGCAAAAAGCCAGTTCAAACATTGTGACTAATTATCCTGTTGCCAAGCCAGTTAATTTAATTAGAATCTATGTCCTCACGTATTTCGAAGGGTAGGTGAGAGGAGCAAATCAAATTAGATTACAAAACTGAAAGCACTGCCAGACACCTTACACCTTTCCTGGATGAACAAGTTGATCCATCAATGTAGCTAAACACATTGAGGTGAATGGGCCCAGATATGAGAAAGGTGAAAAGTGAAGGCTAAAGTGTTATGTTAGTTGATATATTAGAGAGTGGTCACACGATCCTTTAAAAAAGGCAAGTGCCTTTCTTTGGATGCCAATCCCAAATAGAAGGACCAGAGAACTTTCTAAAGAGGTCATCTTTAACCCCATCATGACTGCTGTCTGGCTTTGGTGATTGGTATCTGTTGAGCTATTTTGAGTCATAGCACCCACCATGTTACTTCTGGCCAAGCAAAGCCCACTGACAGAGGCTGTTCTTGGCTATTTGTAGAAACTGCGTCACTGGGGTTCCAGCAGTCCTCCTCCTGGCCCACCAAATGGGCAAATCCACCACGAGGTCTACAGACTTTCTGATTCCATTTTCAGATGAAAAAAGCAAGGCTTTTAAAGAGCAGTGAAACCTTGCTAGCTTCCTAAGTTAGGGCTGCAGTAGTTCTGAGGTTAGAATAGAGTTGCTCTTCTTACTTATTCTCTAGATTGATCTTGAAGAGAAGCCCATGGAAACCAGTCTCTATCATCTCAACATCACCCATAGACACTATGCTGGGAGTAACTAAATCAAATGGGTAGAGGCAGTTAATGCTTCCATTACTGAAGGGGTCAAAGAAACCCCAAGTCACCTGTATTCATTTGGGATGATACTGCTTCTGCAGGGATCTCCTTATTTCTTTTATAAATCCTCGTTTGAATACTAATGAGTAAAACTGTTCCCTGTCCCAGAGTCGTTGAATGTAGCTTTCGGAATTCCTATTCCTGAAAGCTTTAGGCTTCACAGTAGATCTTCAATAGCCAACAGCAACCAATATCTATTAAGTGCTTACTGTGTGCCTTACAACCCAGCATATTATGATTTTCCCTAAAAGTAGGGGGAGTATACAAACAAGTAAATTTGTAAAATGTGAGTTTAACAACAACAACAAATTGTTCCCTGTCCATGGAATATCACTGAAACTGTGAAGAGTGATAGAGCCTGTGTATGTTTTTCCAAATTAAAGTTCCGTGGTTTTAAATTTAAAATCCACATTAACTTTCATAATGTATACAGTAAGCACTTAAGTTTGTTCAGAATTATAAAATGGAACAGTACATAATTTGGGCACTTTTTCCCCACTAAAAACTAAATTGTATATCATAACTGACCTCTGACATTTAGAGTCTTTAAGGTATAAAGAACATCACACCAGGAGAATATGATACTAGGTATTGATTCAGTCAAGCCTTTGCTGGGTACTCGCTTTGTGCAGGGTGGCTGGTGAGCACTGTGGAACACGAGAAAGGACAAGATACTACCCATTATCATTACAGGAAGTAGGCAGAAGTGTTACTCCAACTCAGACCAGGGAAGAGAAAAAGCAAAGTAAGGAGTGAGAGAGATGAATTCTAGTTGGAGGGAGTGAGAAAAAAATCTGGAAAGTCTGATGGATGGAGAAGACATGTGAGCTAGTTCTTGGATTCCAGCAGGAGAGAAGGGGACCAATAGGAGGCAGAAGAGGGGCTGGTAGAGGTGCCATGGAAGGTGCCAGAGAGGGAGTAAGGAGAGTCTGAGAGAGCCTGACGTTTCAGGAGCTGCTTCTAGGATGACCTGAGAGAGTTAAACCACAAATTAACAGAAGTCTATTTTAGAGAAATGACAAATATACTACTTCTCTGTCACCCTCAAAACAAGGAAATTATTCATGGAAGGAACACATCTGCTTTGACATGAGCCTTTCATTTCATGATATCAGCTATAGCTAGAATTTAATATGAATATCTGGAGTCATACATGTGACAAAACTGACTATACCTTACTGCTTAGCTCCTTCAAATCAGCGAACATTCTCCTCTAGCACTTTCCTGTCTAGAAAAATAAAATCTGAAATTGAGAAGTTAATGTGGCAAACTGAGCTAATTGTGCATTAATTGTTAAAGCTGCAAACTGAGCTAATTGTTACAGCCCGGTAAGTGATTTCTCTAATTATCTAGAACATAAGGAGAGGGCTAGAAATTGGCATTTCAAACAAACTATATATAACTATGTGTAACAACTATATATAACTATATATAATAATAAATAATTTAGTTATATATAATAAACTATATAACTGACAATCAAATACCCGAATCTGTGACAGACACAGAACACTTACACCTGGAAAGAAAACTTCCAGTTATGTATGCTGATGGATGAAGTCAAGGGCATAGATACTCTACAAAATAATTTTGAGCAGTCAGAGAGCCCCTCTCTTTCTTTCCTTCTCTCTCTGTCTCTGTCTCACACACACACATACACATGGTTATTGTTTCTGGGTAGTAGAGTACTCCACATATAATAAACACTTAATTTGTGTTGACTGACTAACCAGCCCCTTCCTAACTAGAGAATAAAAGAAGTGGGTGAGTAGGTGAGTGGATAATCTACTCACAGAAAATCAAGAGTTAATCGTCTATGGAGTCACCAAAATACGTCCTTTCTGAAAGTAATTATTTCCCACAGTGTTTTCTCACTGTGGGAAACTTCAGCATGTTGGGTGGATGCTGCAGACACGGTGGGGGCTTATCTAGGCAGCCACTGCTTCCCACCCACTGCAGGGGCCTTCTCTCCTCTGCCTGCCTGAGAAGGGAAACAGAGCTGTTGAAGAGAGTAAGTGGCCAAGGTAGAAGGGAGATGTGGGTCTTGGGATTACTTTCCAGGAAACGTAGGAGATGTTTTTGGCAAGTAGAGTAAGCGGTGGGATTTATGTATTTTTTTAAATGTAGAGGACCTCCACCGTGTCCATATCACATTATTAAAGGTGGTCTGGTGTCATTGGTGGTCATGAAGCTGGGCAGTGAAAGAGCCAAATGAGGTCCTCAGAGGCCCAGAATGAATTATCAGCCTCGTATCAGGTTGAAGAGAGGGACTCTCTTGTGCCCAAAGCTAAGAGACAAGCATGAAAGTTGTTCCCCTGGACTCTGTTTGCACGGTGGGGTTATTGGGCAGTTAAACTCAATGTTCAGCCACCTAACTCCTGTGTAGGAATTGATATCTGTCAGTTTCTAGCACCTGTGGCCGTGGATTAAACCTGGCTGAGTCACAGATAAGTGTCTCCAGAGGTCAGTCTTTTGGGTGGTTTGTGTCAGTGGAGGGAGACCTCCTGGTGGACTGTATTGACACCTGATTCCAAGCTATTGACTGAAGACGCATCGGGGCTGCAGCGAGGAGGTGGCTTATAGGCATCTAAAGGCAGCAGAAAATTGAACTTGCACATCTGAGCACAGATGTATGTTGGACATCAAGAGAGGAAATTGTTCAGCAATTTCTCACATCTTTAATTATATGCCAATTTCATTGACATGAAAGTTGGGTGGCACTGCCAGCCAACAGAACTTAGTCTTTAATTTGCAGTGTAATAAAGAGGGAATTATTCCTGAGAGTGACTAAGTATAGTGCCTGAATAATAATTTAGAGAATTGCTTAGAAAAGGAATCCATTTTATTTGAGGGAAATAGCCTCATGAAGGAGTCTTGAGAATCAGAAAATGTGGATGTTGTCACTAGTTTTGTCATCAGTACCATTGGTTGGTTTCTACACTGGCAACCTTAAGTTTATTATTCGGTCTAAACTTAGTACCATGTTTCTTAAAATTATTTTTTCTCCAAAAAAACTGCAACCCCTGTGCTAATGAGGAGACAGTCACCGTGTGCTTTTGGCAGCGTCATTATGTTCTCCATGCCTCGATTATTCCACCTGCAAAACAGGGACAGTAGTGCCTGGCTAGGACTCTGTAGTATGTTATTAAAGAGGCTGAATCAGGAAATTAAGCTGAAGATGGTGTGTGTTCAAGGATGAGATATTAAGCCTGTTAGTGATGGATCTTACCTTGCTTTCATGGCTTCTCCTATTCCAGATATCCCACTCAACCCTGTCGCTTTGGAAAACTCCTGTTACTTTTGCCAGCTTTACGTTCTATTAGTCCATCAACCATAGAGGAAGTGTTTTTCAAAAAAACGATCGGCAATGTGCCAATTACAAGACTGCTTTCAGATATGTACAAATCCAGTGATATCTAAGCTCTCCAAGTCCCTACTTTTCAGGATGGGACAGTATCTGATGAACTTCTACCCATGGAGAACAAGCCTCAACTAACAAACCCTTCAGGAAGCATAAACCTGGGAATGTGTAGCCTTCAGGAAAAAATGTCAATTGACACAAAACAATTCCAGTAGCTCTGACCTGCTGCCTCACCCAGGGTGGGGTGGCCTGGAAGGAAAGGGGGTGTAAGAGGACCGCCTGAGCAGAGAGGACTCACTGCTACCATGCCCTGGGAGGGGACCGAATTCGGGGTTGCCACAGGCCAGGCCATTCTGCCTCTTACCTGGAAGATCAGGCTGATCTATCAACAGCTGAAACATAAGTAGAACATTTTTTTTCCCTTTTAGCGTATAAAGTTGGGTAACCAAATATAGTTCTGTGTATAACATCATACAGCAGCCTTCAGAACTATCTTATGTTGAAGAATTTATTTTAAAAATAATGGTTAGGTTTTAAATCAAAAGTTTTATCAAAAGTTTCCCTTCTATTGTACTACTTCATAAAGTGGCCTTCAGAACTGAGTTAATAAGTGAAAGGTAGCTTATGCTGTGAGATTTGCTTTTTTCTCTCCTTCCTTTCTCTTTCTTTCTTCCTCTTCCTCCTCCTCCCCTTCCCCTTCCCCCTTCTCCTTCTCCCCCTCCTCCTCCTTCTCCTTCTTCTTCTTAATACCATAGGCCAGGCAACCTTGTCAAAGGAATTGGTGGACGAAAATGAGATTCTCACCAGGACTTCAGGTTGGATAACATCTAAAAATAGAAGAGCTTTACTAAAAGAACACAAGTCGAGGGAGGATGAATAAAAACAGCAAAACCAAATAAAGCGGAGATGAATGATGGAGTGAGGCAGACTGCTGTCCCATTAACATAGTGCTGAAACCAAAGGCAGTGGGGGTCCAAACTCGTGTTTCAGCGAGTCACACCAGACAGTAAATGAACAGAGACATGAGACCAGAAGGAACTTCAAGGAGATGGATGCTAAAGGGCTTCTTGATCCAATGCTAACAGCCTGAGACTCTTCAATGCCTTTCAGAAAACCGGTTTCTAGTAAAGCTTTGAATGCCTGCACGTGCACACACACACTTCGTCCTACACTATAAGCTGCTCCTTTGGTATGAATCTCTACTTATGGAAATGTAGAAACAAACATTTTAAAATAGCTGCTGTACTTTTCACATTTTGATTTATTAGGTACTAGCACTGAGGAAAAATATTCAGCACTTGGACTATTATAGGATGAGTAAAACTTTCCTTGTATAAAGTGAATTAACTGATTTGTGAAGTTAAAAGGTTGTACTCATTGTATTTACAAAGAATAAAAAATATATTGAATTTAAATGAACTCTGCCTGATTTCTTAGCCTCCCTCCCTGGCTGGTTCTTATCCACCAGTTATAAGGCGGCGGCGGCAGCTGGTGTAAAAACTGAAGCTCAGAGCACTGCAGCCTGAAGAACTGAACCACAAAGGCAATTTCCTTTTTACAGTGAATCCCATTTGTAAAACGATGAATAAAGAAATAAAACATAAGATTCCGTTCTCTGCAGCTCTCAAATGTAATTGCATCTGTTAGAAAAATTGCTGTGTGGGGAAGAAAGAGGCCGATTAACAGAGTCTTCCTTCACTCACTCCTCTGTTTCTAACTCCCTTGCCAACATTTCAGTCCTGACCAGGAACTTAAAATTATTTAATGATCAAAAAGATAAAGTGTGAAGAACCATATTGATGAGTAAGATGTGGAAAGAGCGGTAGAAAGTGCGTTGAGATGTTCCCAGCAAATCTCAGGGCACTGGTCCCACAGCCAGAAGCCGATGGTGGAAATCAGAGTTGCCCAAGGCCATGGGCACTATGCGTTCCTCCTGGGCAGCAGCTCCAGCAAGAGTCTGGAGCAGAGGCACTAGCATCTCTTGGCTAAACTGACTTGGCAGATAGCATGTGTGGAAGTTCAATCAGCCATCCACTCCTAGTCCACTAATTCCACTGAGAAAAAGAAGTTGGTCTTAAAGGAAAGCAAGTTACTCAAAGATGTGTACAAGAATGTTCTTTACAACATTGTTCATGTTTAAAAACTAAAATGTCCACCAACAGAGAATAGATAAATTGTGGTAAATACAGACAGTGTTACAATAGTTCAAGTGAATGGACTAGAGCTGACGTATAACATAGGTAAATCTGGAATATGGTGTTGGGGGAAGTGAATCCCAGAGGATACATACAGATTGGTTTTAATATAAAATTTTGCAACCTACAGAACAATACTCCACCATGTTTATAGATATACAAATGTATAGCATATGTTTAAAACAAACACGAGTGTGGTAAGCACTAACTGTATGATAGTGGTTACCTTTGGGAATGGATGGGATTGCTGAAGGGTACCAAGAAGACCCTCCCTCAAATGTTTCTGAAATGGTTGATTTCATAAGACAAAAGAGAATTGGAAACAAATATAAGTTCAATGACAAGATTTGGCAAAGATGAGCAATGGATTCAAGGCTGTTCATCCATGTATTAGTCAAGTTTTACTTCAATAATGCTGAATTACAACCCCCAAGACTTTGGACAACAAACTTGTATTTCTTGCTCATGGGACTGTTGGGCTGGGCACCTGGCTGCAGTTTGGGTTCAAGTGGGCTCCAGTGTTTCCTCATTCTGGACTAGCATCTTCCCTAGAGCAACTTCTTTGCATGGCAGAGTGCAGAAGTGCAAGGGGCTGAGCCAAACCATGCGAACACATTTAAAGCTGCTGCTCCCAACATGTGTGTTCACTTTCCACCAGCCAAAGCCAAACACATGGCCAAACCCAACCTCATGGGGGCAGGGAGTGTACGCTTCTCATGGAGGAGGAGGAGGGGGGAATCGCTGACATAATAAAAGGATAAAGAAGATGTGGCACATATATACAATGGAATATTACTCAGCCATAAAAAGAAACGAAATTGAGTTATTTGTAGTAAGGTCGATGGACCTAGAGTCTGTCATACAGAGTGAAGTCAGTCAGAAAGAGAAAAACAAATACCGTATGCTAACACATATATATGGAATCTAAAAAAAAAAGGTCATGAAGAACCTAGGGGCAAGATGGGAATAAAGACACAGAATAAAGTCCATTCTCTACTAAAGAATGGACTTGAGGACATGGGGAGGGGGAAGGGTAAGCTGGGACAAAGTGAGAGAGTGGCATGGACATATATACACTACCAAACATAAAATGGATAGCTAGTGGAAAGCAGCTGCGTAGCACAGGGAGATGAGCTCGGTGCTTTGTGACCAACTAGAGGGTTGGGATGGGGAGGGTGGGAGAGAGATGCAAGAGGGAAGAGGTAGGGGGACATATGTATAACTGATTCACTTTGTTATAAAGCAGAAACTAACACATCCATTGTAAAGCAATTATACGCCAATAAAGATGTTAAAAAAAAAACTATCACAGTCATAATCTAATCTATTTGAAATACTCTCAGTAAAGTTAAAAGGGAGTAAGTTTCCTGTGACATGCCACAGAATACTGATTTCCCACCGGAATTGCCTTTGTTTGGGGCATCTCTGCCATTACAAAGAAGAATCAAACCTGGCTTTCGTAAATCAACTATAGTTTCAAAACAAAACAAAACAAAACCCTGGCTTTCAACATTTGAGAAAGACCAGAATTAAAAACCCAGTAGCGCTCTCTTCTGGGATTCTGAAATCTCTGCTGTATGCAGCCTGTATACTTTAAGAACCTCACAGCTTGCTTAGATTTTAAGGCAGACATCCTCTAGGGCTGCTGTTGTGGGGAGGTGTCACTGCAGTCTTGGATATACAAATTCCAGATATACAGTTTCAAGGTCTGCAATCTGAATATACCAACAAGAGAAGGTGAACCCAGCCAAGTGATAATTGCAGTCAAAAACCAGTCTTCAGTGCTTCTCCTTTGACAAATGTTTTTTCTAAATCTGGGAGGATCACCTTTTAAGAGTAGTAATTGTGTACGATGACAATTAGATATGGAGTCTTACATTTGTGTTTGAATTACTTTTAGTTGTTCTTTGATGCTAGGGAAGAGAAAGAACAGAAGATGAGTTCAGAAACTGAATTGAGATTCCCAAATTATTTCACTTGTAGTTAAAGATTTTCAGTTCAGTTTAGGAGCCCAAGAACTGAACCCACTGGCCAGAGACCTGCACTGTGGTTGCTGTCCTTAATCATTTATATAAAAATGGAAACCCTCTGTGGTGATTGTTTCGTGATGTATAGAAATATCGAATCACTATGTTGTGCACCTGTAACTAACATAGTGTTATAGGTCAATTACACCTCAGTTTTAAAAGAAGAAAGGACATGTAATCACAGTATTCTAATAGGTTCTGCAGTTAACAATTTTTACATTGTTATAATAATACAAACACTAATTATTGGTATAATTAAAAATATGATAAAATTTTTGGGAGAGGATGAGGGAGGAGAGGTGGAGGTACTAAATCTTCATCTCATAATATTTATACATTTAAAAATTGCCTTTTCTTTTTATTGTATCTATGAGACGATAGATGTTAATCATTTCACAATACGTAAGTCAAAGCGTCATGCTGTGCAAGTTAAACATATACAGTGATATATGTCAATTATTTCTTAATAAAACTGGGGGAAAAACAAACAAGGTAGAGAACAGGGGAAAAAAAAAAAAAAAGGAAACCCTATACTTCTCTGAAGTTATTTGTGTATGTGTGGCTCTCTCTCCCGATGGTACATATGGCTCTACTTCATTCGTTTTACCATCTGCCTAGTACTTCACTGTATGGATGGACTACAGTTTACCCAACGAATTCCTTATAGGTGGACTTGGGTGGCTTGCAGTTTTTCACTGTAGTAAATTAAACTACAAAGAGCTGTCCTTCTATGTACACTTCTGTGGACTTGTGGGGTATTTCTGTAGGATAAATTCTTAGAAGTGGCATTTCTGGGTCAAAAACATTATATGCATTTTTGCTTTTGATACATACAACCAAATGGCTCTCCAAAAGGGTTGTATCAATTTGCACTCTGCGAAGAGGGTATGAGAGTGCCCATTTCATTGCTCAGAATTTAAAAGTGCTTAATCAGACAACAGGCTTGATGAACACTTCAGAAGCTGTTAGAAAAATACAGAGAATACATATGTTTCAATAATGGATATGCCTCTGCTACTGGACTGGTGAAGTTGGTTTCACTTTGCACCCATGGTTAGAGCTTGGTTCCCTAAATTTTTCAATCCAGGCCACTTCTGTGAACTTCTGACAGTACCCATATCACAATGAAGGTTGAGAGACAGTGGATAAATGAAAATATAGAAGGAGCTTGGCAGACACTTTCTGTTGCTAAGAAGCTGCTCTAAGAATCTCAAGTCACTCATTTTACAATAACATTTTTTATATTTGCTTATGGAGGGAGATCCCTGGTGGCCTAGTGGTTAGGATTCCAGGCTTTCACTGCCATGCCCTGGATTCGATCCCTGGTCGGGGAACTGAGATCCCACAAGCCGCACGGCATAGCCAAAAAAGAAAAAAAGTTGCTTATGGAAATTGAATAATAATAATAACTCTCCTTAACTGAATAGCTCCAGTACCTTTACAACATATGGCTTATTTTTTAATGTAGTCTGTTTTTCAAATTATGTTTTTAGATTTTTGAGGCTCATTTTGGAACATGAAGTTGTTTTTTTTCTCCACATATTGCTGACCTGCATATAGACCATTAGGGAGGGTTGTCAGAGCTTTCGACCACCGCTGAGCTGGGCTTGTTGGCAATGTACAGAGGGCAGTCTCTCTGATGAAGAAATGAGGATGTTGCCACATATCCTGGGCATCTTTCTGACGTACCAAAGTATTGCAGTGTTTTGCTGGGAAACTGTGAGTAGGGTCAAGTATTGAGGCCAGGGTCATAGGTTTGATCCTCAGGGGAGCCAGGTGGCCTTATTCTGTCTGTGGCCGTAGTATCTCTAACGTCCTTCAATGGTTATGTCCCAGGACACTGAGCAAGTGGCAGTGGAGGCCTGGGCTCCTCTACTGTGAAGGCTGGAGAACAGCTCCCAGCTCTTGTCCCACCAAGTGTCATCCAGGCCATCTTCTTTGCATTGACCCAGCCATGAGCCTAGAGGAAGGAGCGCTGGCCAGGGTGAAGAGACTGGGGTTCTAGTTATGACCAGTGTGATCTCCGGCAAGTCAGTTAACCTCTCTGCACCTCAGTATTTTCATCTGTGCAAAGGAGCACTAGGCTTAGTGATGCCTAATTTCCCTTCTGTTCTCATCATTCTCATCATTATCTTTTAGTTGGGCCCAGGAGACCACTGGAAGAAATTCTCCTTGGTGGCAAGAACTAATCAGATTGATCGGATTTCCAAATGTGCTCAACCTTGACTACTTTCCTCCCAAATCCTTTCATTTCCCAACGTGCTCAACCTTGACTACTTTCCTCCCAAATCCTTTCGTTTCAAATTGTTCTCAATCTTGGCTGCACATAGCATCACTCCAGGAGCTTTCGAAATGCTCAGTGCCCAAGCTGCATCCACACCAGAGCAATTACACCAGAATCTCTGAGGCAGGGCCCGGGCACCAGTATTTGAAAGCTCCCCAGTGATTCCAGTGTGCAGCTAAGGATGAGAGGCACTGAGGTGGCCTTCGGTTGGGAGGCCTGGGACAGGGGTCATGTTCACGCTCCCAGATCATCTGTGTCCCTCATCCCTCGTGCCTGGTTGCTCTCCCCCTACTCACTGGTGACCTTTAAAAAAGTTAATTCTTTCCCCTTTTTCCCTGCTCTGGCCTGTCATTGAGCTCACCCAGCTGATTGTGGCGCTTATGATTGAGAACCTCTTCTGACCGCTTCCCTTTCCCCAGAAATTAATGTGATCATTAAGGCTTATAATTTCACTTACCAGTGCTATCAATCAAGGGGCTGCGAAACAGAGTTGAGTGCTTTTGTAATTGGCAGCAGCCTGTGATTCGGAGCAGGGCATCCAGGGTCTGTGAGGAGGCTGGAGGAGGGGAGAGCTGGTGTGCAGGGAGGGGCTGTGCCTCCTTGAACTGACTCCCTCAGCTCTTTGTGACTGGCTCCCAGAGGGGCCAGTAAGCTCTCAGTGTCATCTGCCCTGAATGTCAAGGCGAGGAAGCCAGTTCTTGCTGGCAGCGCTTCAGGCTAACCCTTGCCCACCCCAAGCTCTCTGCAACGGAAAGGAAGGTCTCTTCAGGTTCTGAAGAGAGGAATAGGAAAGATCAGTGGATTCTTTATACACTGGGCAACTCACGTCTTGTCAGGGAGGAGCAGTGGGTCCAGATTATCTGTAGTTCAGAAGTGAGGTTAAGGCTGTCAAGCCCAAGGGAGTGACACGTTCCTCCCTAAACCGCTTGCTTAGAGATACCTTGGAACCCCATAAATAGCAGTTGAGCATGGAGCAATGCATGCTCTGTGCCCCCTCCCCCAGCCCAGAGTGACTCCAGGCTTCTTCCTGTATGCTGGGGGCTGGTGATCAGAGTGGCCCTGGGACTACAGCTGTTCTCCCTCCTGGGAGGATTGGGCTGGCTGATGGAGTTTCTAACAAACACAGTGCCTAGTGGAATATCTCATACATACATGGTAGGTGGATTATGGGCCAGAGGTGAAGGGGTAGTTATTTTTATTTCAAATAAAACAACAATATTAAAAGTGACTTTCTTTTATTAGATAGTAATATAGGAAATTTGTAGGGGAAAAGTATGTATAATTCCACCTCTCTAACACTATTTTTATTTTTGCCTATTTTTTCTAGTTCTTACACATGTACCTATATATTTTAACATAGTTGTAATCAGTGAACATATTTTCCGTTCTGATACTACTCAACATTCTATCACTAACATTTTTTACAGTATCTATGAAACTTCAGAATTCCTTTTGATGTTTTCATAATAATTCAGATACTCGGCATGTGCCATAATTTACCTCTCATTCAGTTTTGGATAATTATTAACCCAAATGTTTAATAAAGTAAGTTCACATTATATGGAACAACACACATAAGACCTACCCATGTAAAATGTTAAAATGTAGTTTCCTGGTTCCTACCTCCTGAGATTGGGATTCAGCCAGTGTGAGGTGGGGCCTGGGCATCTGCATTCTGACAGTCCCGATGCAGGTGGTCCCAGCTCCATAGGCTCAGGCAGGTGAGTGACATCTCCAAGGTCACACAGCTGCTCTGAACTCAGAAGCTCCCCAGCTTCTACAACTGAATTTTGCAGTCCATATAAAAGACCAGTCCCCTGCTTCTCAATATGGAATGTGTCTACTGAGTTAGTGCCTATATCAGGAGCTTACTTTTCTTCTCACTTATCTCCCAGGGCTCCTTCCAGGTGCTTCCCCCTCAGCAGTACTGGGGCCCCAGGACTCAGTGCGCTTGAGTGCTCCCAGGAAGGGGAAAGAGTCTGGCCAGTGGTGTCATATTTCTTCATAAGAACTAGAGATCTAGTTCCCTGGTAGCCTAGTGGTTAGGATTCCGGGCTTTCACTGCCATGGCCCAGGTTCAATCCCTGATCAGGGAACTGACATCCACAGAGATCAAGGATGGAAAACACATTTTCTTTTCTCAACAAATTCTTAGAAATCACAACGACTCCCTTAAAGAAATGTTTTTTCTTTGGTCTTTTAAGCAAATTACTGACACATGCACAACATGGCTGAATCTTAAAACGTTTTGTTGAACAAAAGAATCCAGACAAAAGAAGCACTGGCTCAAGGACACAGAGCTTGGGATTTGAACCCAAGTCTGGGTGACTTTAAAGCTTACCCCTTTCTACTAGTCCCCAGCCTGCCTCTTGGTTTCTAGTCTGGGCTGTGGGTCTGCTGTTAGGGGAGGCCCTCAGCCAAGTCCCTTCCTGTGTCGGAAAAATGAGAAGCTTGGATTGAATTGCTTCTAAGATTCCTTACAGTTCTAATGTCCTATGATTCTGTAAGTCTAGTTCATTTAAACCATTTACTTATTTTTGAATAGTTAACAGTCACATGGTATAAAATTCAAAAAGTTCCAAAGGGTATGTATACATGTCACAGAGCAGAGGAGACTAAAGAGACATGACAACTAAATGCAATGTGGTGTCCTGGATGGGATCCTGTGGCAGAAGGAGGGTATCAGTAGAAAAGCTGAAAGGTGAAAGTCAGTTTGGAGTTTAGTTAATAGTAATGTACCAAGGCTGGTTTCTTAATTTTGACAAAAATACCGTGGTCATATAAGATGAGGGGAAACTGAGTGAGGGGGTACATAGGAACTGTTCATATTATCTTTGCAACTTTTCTGTAAATCTAAAATTATTACAAAATTAAAAGCTTTTTTTTTTTAAGAGTTCATATACAGTGAAAGGTTTTCCTCTCAGCTCCATCCATTGGGCACTCAGTCCCCCCAATCAGACAACCAATGTTGCTTGTTTCTTATATAATCTTTCAGAGATATTCAATGAATAATCAGAGAAAATATCTATATTATATGAATATCATTTCTCAAAACAGAAAGTATGTCTGTGAGGTAAATTCCTGGAAGTGGAATTCCTGGGCATATAGTTTTGATAGTTATTGCCAAATTGCCTTCCACAGTGGGTGTGCCATTTATCCTCCTGCTAGACACTGTGTTTGAGGGCCTGTCATTTCACCAACACAGACTCTTGTCTGAGAGACCAGTTCACTTCAGTTTAAGTCATACTGTCAACTCCCAAAATATTCATGAACAAACCTCTCTAGAATGCTGCCAACAGAACATGGGTCCATTCTGAAGCACGTAGCCAAGGCACGCAGGGCGGCTGCAACGGCCAGAGGCAGCAAGGCTATGAAGAAGTGAGAGCAAATGAGTAACATTCCTAACTTCAGTCACTACTGTCCTCAGGAGAGGACATTCACAGAAGGCCATTGTCTCTGCTCCCCAGCACACAAAGGGTCAAGCCTCACAAATTTGCTCAGAGTGGGGAAAAAAAACCTCAGCAGGTCAAAGTGTTCAGATTACAGGTCCAGGAAAATCCCTTTGCAGAAAGAAGACAGCAAATCCCCAATGCAGTTGAAAGGACAAAACTTTCTTCACCCTCAGAGACTCTTCAATGAATAAACCAGTTAAACATGGTTTGGATTTACTGAACATGAAAACAACTGGATTAAAGTATAATCTAGCTAGAAAGGAAAGGAAATGTACCGAGAAAGCTAAGTAATGACAAAGCTGCAGTGTCTACATGTGCCAAGCAGGGATGGCCATTCCAGTTTCATAACCAAATATTCTTAAATGTTTAGCTTTCCTTTAGATCAAGATAATGAATCCCTGCTTGCATTGGCCTCTTTGATAACAACACTGGCATCAAGGCAACCGTGTGAGCACGAGGGACAATGATGCCCAGGAGGCCGGAGGCCCTGGCTGTCCGGATGCATGTTCTGGCCTGGGCCCTGGCCTGACTGCCAACAGTCTGTGCAATCCATACAGAAGGCAGCATCGCACAGGCACAGGCTTTAGAATCAGAAAGACCTGGGTTTGTATCCCAATGTTACTTCTTACTGGCTCTGTGACCTTGGACAAATTACTTACACTCTGTCCCAACTCTTCTCTTGGTAAAATGAGGATAACACCCATCCAATAGAGTTGTTTTGAGAATTAAATGAGGTAATAATGTGAAAAGCCCAGGCTGAAACCTAAGTCCTCAGCTGATGGTTGGTCGGTTGTTTCCCAGTTTCCCTCTCATGCATGCACACCAGAACACTAATACCGAGTGAACCTACCCCACGCCACGCAGACTCGGGCACATCCAAATTATGTTCTATTACAGGAGGCTTCTGAATTTTTCACACTGGGGGTTCCTAACCCTTTTTGTGCCGAAGATCCCTACTCAGATGTTTATAAAAGCACAAAACACATAGGAATACAAAGGAAGCCACACTCAACCAATTTGTTGAAATACATTTATCCAAGTATTCTTTTTTAACTTGTAAAAAAATATGTGCTTTTTTAAAAACACGTTAAATGAGATCTTGGGGCAGGTCTAATCACTACAGTAATTTTCAGATAGTGAAAGTATTTCAAGATCTGCAGCAATAAATGTGATATTTGCATTTTTAAATTAGTGACAGTCACAAGTTCTGCTTATACTACTACTCTGGTTTGCTACTACATTCATAATGAAAAAATGCTACATTTCAGTTAGAGAATACTAAAGACACAACTTTTTTCCCATCCAAATTGAGACACCAGGTTAAGAACTCAGGTATTATAAAATACCACCACCTCTGGCCTCAAGATGACTGATAAAAGGCATTTAGGACTTCCCTGGTGGCGCAGTGGTTAAGAATCCGCCTGCCAACGCAGGGGACACGGGTTCGAGCCCTGGTTCGGGAAGATCCCACATGCTGCACAGCAACTAAGCCCATGTGCCACAACTACTGAAGCCTGCATGCCTAGAGCCCGTGCTCCACAACAAGAGAAGCCACCGCAATGAGAAGCCTGCGCATCGCAATGAAGAGTAGCCCCCACTCACCGCAACTAGAGAAAGCCCACGCACAGCAACGAAGACCCAACGCAGCCAAAAATTTAAAAATTAATTAATTAATTTTTTTTAAAAGGCATTTAAAAACTGTCAAACCAGCACTCCTTTATTTTACTCTTCCCCTCCGGCTTCTTTCAAGATTTTCTGTTGGTCTCTGATTTTCTGCAGTTAGAATATGATATGCCTGTGTTGTTTTGTTTTGAATTTATCTTGGTGTTCTCTCAGCTTCCTGGATCTGTGGTTTCTTGTCTTTAATTTTGGAAAGTTCTCAGCCATTAGAACTTCAAATATTTCTTTTGCTCTGTTCTCTTTTCTTTCTGGTATTCCAATTACACGTGTGTTACACCTTTTGCACAGATCTCACAGTTTTTGGAAGTTCCGTTGTTTTTTCTATTGTTTTCTCTTTGCATTTCAGTTTGGGAAGTTTCTACTGACCTATCTTCAGATGCACTGATTCGTCCCTGTTTTATGTTGAGCCTAGTGATGAGCCCATGGAAGCCATTCCTCATTTCTATGACAGTGATTTTGATTTCTAGCATTTAATTCTTTTTTTAAAAAATAAATTTATTTATTTATTCATTTAATTTTTGGCTGCATTGGGTCTTCGCTGCTACACGCAGGTTTTCTCTAGTTGCTGAGAGCGGGGGCTACTCTCTGTTGCAGTGCGCGGGCTTCTCATTGCGGTGGCTTCTCTTGTTGCAGAGCACAGGCTCTAGGCGTGCGGGCTTCAGTAGTTATGGCTCGCGGGCTCTAGAGCGCAGGCTCAGTAGTTGTGGTGCATGTGCTTGGTTGCTCCGCGGCATGTGGGATCTTCCCAGACCAGGGCTCGAACCCGTGTCCCCTGCATTGGCAGGCGGATTCTTAACCACTGCACCACCAGGGAAGCCCTTGTCTCTTTCTTAACTCTGGGTTTCTCTCCTCCTCAGAGTCTGTCTTGCAGCTTTTGGCTGTAATCCACTATTATACTGGAGCCCTGGTGGTGCGGTGGTAAAGTGGGGGGCAAGGGCATTTTCTGTAGTTTCCAGATTAAGTCCCAGTGTTTAGTTGGCCTGTGACCGTCACAGGTGTTTCCCAGGGGTATAGCTTTGCCCCTGTGCCCCTTCCTCCCTTCTCTGGCTGCAGCATTTCCCTGAAGTCTTGACCCCTGTTGACTGTGTTTTATTTTTCCTTTAGGTGAGATAGGAAGGCTAGAGGGGCTGGTGTGGGAAGCATGCCCTTCCCCCATCAGGGATAGGGCTCTGGAAGTCTTATCCTGGAGAGTAAGCCTTTGTAATAAAGAAGGTTCTGGTATTTCACACTGATTATTCATCTCCTCTCCCTGCCAGAGACATAGGGGATCTTTCTTGATCTTCACCGTGGGAATCTTGTGGGGTTCCTGGAGGTAAAGCCCAGGTACATGTGGGGGTCCCTCTAAGACTGTGGTCTCCAGGAGTCACTCTTGTGCTAGAGCACACTCAACCCCCAGCAATTCAGTATCAGTATTACCGTATGTGTGTTCCTTACCAGTTTATGGCTCTAGCAGTTCCTGCTCCGGGTAAACAGGTTTTGACTGAGTCTGGCTAGATAAGCCTCTCTCCAGATTTGGGGGTGGTGATTTGCTCTGCAACCTCAATTCACTGATGGGTGGGTCTAAGAAAAGTCATTGATTTTCAGTTTGTCCAGCTTTTCCTTGTTGTAAGACAAGGGTGCCAACTTTCAAGTTTTTTACACGTTGGGGCTGAAACTCAAGTCCGATTTATTTTATTTGGAATGGCCTTTCCCCTCCCTCCACTTGAACTCCTATGTCTCTTCCATCCTCACATTTGCCATGTCTCCTGTCTGTACTATGTGAGTCTTTTCATGACAGTGTCCTAACAAGACTGAGTTTCTTGAGAAAAGGGCCTTTGTTAACCTCTGGTCTATGTTAACACTTTGCTCATATAAAATGCTTAGTGTTGCTGTTTGATTTTACTGGGTCACTTCCATTTACGGCACTCATTCTAACAGTAAAAAGCATCTGTGGTGAGGCGTTAACCCAGCATCCTCTAAACTTCCTTTTGTGCTTTTAAATGACTTTTCCTGGTCTCAAGGTCCTATTTTCTTAGCAAAGTTGGAATAAGGCACACTTGATTAACTGTAAATCAAGATTTACAAAAGTAATTTCTCAAGATCTGATAAGTCCTGACTTTTTCTCAATTTCCTGATTTCTTTTTGTAATGACTTAAGTAGCCAGGTTAAGATCAAATCTAACCAAATACCAGGAAATCAAAGGGCCTCCTAGCTAAGTGCCCAAACTTGGCTGTTTCAGAATTACCTGGGAAGCTTAAAAAAAAAAAAAATCCTGGACTCAGTCTTAGACAGTAATTGTGGTGCACAGCTAAGTTTAGGAAAATAAGATACTTCTGATCAGCTAGCTCTCCATGCCCCAAAGTGCTTTTTATACCCACACTTAAAATCAAACTAAAAAACAAAACAAAATCAATTCATTCATTCACTCATGCTCAGCCTAGAGGACATTGGAAACGTTACTGGAAATTCACCCTTTCATTCAATCAATAAATTTACTGAGCATTAAGTAAGGGCTGGGTAGGTGCCAAGTCACAGCCCTGGTCCACAAGAAGGAAGTGAACCAAGGCATGGCTTTTAGAGGCAGACATCCTTCCAATCTAAATCCAGAGCCGTCACATCCTGGGTAACCTTGGGCATATTACTTAAGCTTGCAGAGCCTCAGTCTTCTCATCTGTAAAGGATAATATTATTTACTTCATAGGGAAGTTCTGTGACAGAGATCACAAAGGAACTATCACGGAAAACATACTCCATCCTCCTAAAACAGTTTCTAACTTGTTTCCCAGTCCAAACACTTTCATATTGTAATAATCACAGCTAGCACTCACGGAGCAGTTAACCTATAAACCAGGCAGTGTGCTAAGCTCCCTGTTCATCCATACCTCAAACAAATTTTATCTGTAAAGGCCTAGAGGCCAGCAGCCTCCTCCTTTCATTGGCTATATTCACCCAAAACAGGCAAAGCAAGCTGAAGCAACAGCAGTGGCCCTTAACAAGAGGGCTGAGTTAAAAAGATGCAGGATGTAATAAAAAGGAGATGCTCCCTCATGTCCAGCCCAGAGGTCATCATGACTACGGAAGGTCATGGCGGCAGAACCACCGAGCAGGTAACCAAGTACCAGATAAACCTATCCAGGAACTGCCATGGGCTTAGTGGTACCATTTGCTGCTGCTACTGCCACATCTGTGATTCCCACTGCCATTGGATAGCCATCATTAATTCTTTACATATCTCAGGCACTGCTGTTCTGTGGATTTTACATTTGGTCCTCAACAACTATAAATTACTAAAGGCACCACTGCTGTTGACCCTTTACGTCTTGCAGGAGTTGGGACAAGGTGATAACTTACTGAGAGGACCCGGAGCCTGAGACTCTTGCTGCATAACTCACTGCCAATTTAACTTCTATTCTTTTAGGAAGACTCTTAAGGGCTTCTGGAACTTCCTCCTATATCATTAGAGTTAACAGCACCTGCATTTTTACTTCACAGGGTTAAAGGTGTCGTTTTAATACAGACCATGGTTTCAGTTCTCTAAGAGACAACACTGAGAAGTACCCTCCTACATTAGGTAAAAACATGTTACCTAGAATAAACAACCTTTCATCTAACTTGAAACCTTCAAGTTTCTAAAAGCAGGCCTGCCCTTAGGAAATTGTAAAGACTAAAAGTAAGCAGGCCAGTACAACCCATCCTAAGCCACACTATTCCCTTGTCTATAAATGATCAAAAGCAAAAGAATTCCACAGTGAGCAGAAACCTTGGCACTGTTGACATTTTTCTGTTGTGGGAGGTGGTCCCGGGTACAGTGTAGGCAGTTTAGCAGCATCTTTAACCTTCTACCCACTAGATTCCAGTAGCATCCCCCAGTTGTGATAACCAAAAATGTCTTGCGAGGGGCTTCCCTGCTGGCGCAGTGGTTAAGAATCCGCCTGCCAATGCAGGGGACACGGGTTCGATCCCTGGTGCGGGAAGATCCCACATGCCACGGAGCAACTGAGCCCGTGCGCCACAACTACTGAGCCTGCGCTCTACAGCCCACGACCCACAACTACTGAGCCCACGTGCCACAATTACTGAAGCCCGCGCACCCAGAGCCCGTGCTCCACAACAAGAGGAGCCACTGCAGTGAGAAGCCCGCGCACCGCAACGAAGAGTAGCCCCCATTCGTCACAACTAGAGAAAGCCTGCGTGCAGCAACAGAGACCCAACACAGTCAAAAGTAAATAAAAAAAAAAAAAAAGTCTGGCGACATTGCCAGATGCTCCCCGGGTGGCAAAATCATGTATGCTTTAGAGGAATTATTGAGTTTAGCAGAACTACCATTACTCTGTTCTGCATACCAAAAACTGACAACCTTTGATTTGACTGCTCTAGCTCACTGGGACACAATTCACAGTTGTTTAGCTCTGTACTTTTATGGAACTGTGACATATTTAAGCAACAAAAGATATTACAGAGCAGCTCTGACTTCTTCCTATGATATCCATCTGCTTGGGGGACATCCTAGTTTGGTCAAGGCCTAAGCTGATTTCCTCTCAAATGGACTGACCTGTCTCTACATGAGACACTTCTGGAGTGCAAGGGCAAACTTTCCTTACCTTGGAGTTTAACTCTAGGCCACAACGGGTCCCCAAACCACCAGATGTGCAGATTCAAATTGGAGACCACATCCTGGCTGTAAAGGTCTGGCCGCAACACAAGTTAGGCAGCAAGGAGTCATGCATTTGCTGGTTTCTTATCAATAATACAAGTCAGCTAGAACACTGCCCTTCTCCCTTGGTTAAACAGGAGAAAGCGTGCCACTATCCTAAACCAAACTAAAGAGAAAGCATGAATCTGCTGACTAAGAAAACGGTTATTACACCCTTGCTAAGTTTGTTTAAACAAGTCACTCAAATGAGCTAGGGAAAAAATTCTTCTGAAAAATAGGGGGCATGCTATTGACTTATCTTAAAAGGCCTTTTGAAAAGAATGACTTGGGATTATAGAGCATTTTCCAAATACACAAAGTGCTTCATAACAACTCAGTAAGCTTTAAGGAATGCTTTTCCTAGTACATCACTTTTGTTGTTGTGTAAAAGAAAATAGCCCCATTCAAAGGGTAGTAGCATATTTGATATCACCACTGCTTAAAGAGGAATGGAGTTACAGGAATGAGAAGTATATAATTAGTAAATAATCCCTCTCAACAAGTGAGTTAAGTAGGAAAGTCTTCTGAAGGGAGAAAAGAAAAGCCAGAAGCAACACAATCAGTGCATATCAGAAATGCATTTTTATTTTTATTTGAAAACAACTTAAATTTTTAGACAAATGATTTTAGTATATAAATTTGATTTTGTTTTTATACAGAATATAAAGATTTCCCTCATTGATCTTCCATGTGATGGGGATTACAAGCCTGAAGGGAGACACTTTCTGCACACAAGTGTGTATATCTTATGTGTAGGGTACTGGAAACCAATGTGTAGTGTTTCCACACATAAATTAGGTCAAGTGACACCACATATTAAAAAGGGGATAAGAGAAAAATTCTATTAATCAGATTCAAGAAGCAAACATGACACAAAAACTGCAGGTAAGACCAAATGAGTAACTTTAGTTAGGACACTGCAAGTTATCCTAGAGTAACAGGTTTGTGAAGCTAGAGCGTGTACCACATTAAAACAGCAAGAAAGAACTATGTATATAGAAAGGCTGGAATGAGGGATTTTTTTCACGAAAGCAAATTAACTCTTGTAAACTGCCAAAACAAAACAGAACAAAACTGAGCATTATGAGTGTTAGTATACTGAAGGCATATTATACCAGTTTTTGTGCAGCATGCTAAAGTTAGTTAGAACTTCTTCACTGGTGCATATGAATCATTAATAGTCACGGAAAGTTTTTCTTGCCCCTTCTTGCCAAATTTCAGGCATGTCTTATTTTAGATGGAGTATAGCTTTTATCTATAATTTCATCCTGTAAAAACATATGAAGACAACGTTCATTCTGTGCCAGAGGATGACCAGCGACCCTAGGAATAAAAGATACAAATTCAGTCCAGTATTTTATAAAAGTGGGGGAGGGGGACCAAACATACACATTTTAAGGTTAGGAAGCATGAACAATTTAGTAATAATAAGTGTTATTCTGGACTGCCCATAAAGCTATGGTCTATCAACTAACAGTATATTTTCTTTCCTTCAGTTCATGAGGGTAATTTAGAAAACATTTAATCACTAGTTTTGCACTGCCTCTGGCGTATGTACCCAATTAACCTCTTTACATATTAGTTGGTATATTCGTAAGAAACCTAAATGAATTTTAGTGTTAAAAGTGAAACAATGTCATTGATTCTAAGAATCCATTTTAAAGAAGGAAAAGATATAGGATTATAGTTAGAAATACACTGAAGTTCAATAAAAGCCCCAAAATACTAAGAAATAGGCACAAATGTTCAGGTTTTTTTGGTTTTGTTTTTTGTTTTTGTTTTTTGCTTGCTTTTAAAGGTTTCCATCAGACTAAACACAAGATCAGACTGGGCAACCAGACTTTATTTCAGAATTTAAAAACATCCAAGCTAGCACTGCCTTCTCCAAAAAGAAAGTATGTTCATAAGAAGACAATGAAGGTTGTGTGCTCTCAGATAACTAAAAGTTAAGGGCTTTGTATAACTTTCCCTCTGTTTACCACTCACAGATCTTCAAATTACTAGATAACAATTAAAGTATTGCTAATAAATAAGCTCACACAACCATATTCTCTAGGATTTGACTTTATTTGGTCAAACTTAAGGCCAAATGTACAATTATAGTGAGCCCTTTCCAGGCATAACTCTTCCTATCATTTTGGCTTTTAAATAATGGCTATATTTAGAGAATTCCTGGCAGTCCAGTGATTAGGACTCTGCACTTTCACTGCTGAGGGCCCAGGTTCAATCCCTCGTTGGGGAACTAAGATCCTGCACAGTGCAGCCAAAAAAAAAAAAAGAGGCTATATTTCAAATAGGAATAAAATTAAAAGCTAGAGTTTGAGTTTATTAAGTTTCTAAAGTAAAAGATAAATGATACAGTCTCCTTACATTTTCAAAAGAATATATTTTGCCACAAAACTTTTAAATGTGCACCTTTACACAAGACATGCTGATGATACTTCCATCTGCAATCAAACAAAATGATTGCAAATGTATTGTAAGTTTTACTGTTCATGCTAGAACATACCTTAAATCAGAAAGAATCGTAAGTAAAACTATTTTTTAAATGCTGTAATTTTAAATGTAATTTGCATAAATTAACCAAGAAAAACAAATACAAAACTTAGGTCAACACAAAGATACTCGTATCACTCACTCAAGTGTGTTAATATTTATCATGATATTCAACTTGTTATATATTTTCACTTTGTTTAAATGATACAAAAAGTTAGGAAATGACCAAAAAGAAAAAGCACCAGTTTAGTCTGATATCTAAATTAATAAACAGCAGTCACCTAAAGACATCTCAGAACACTATTCACTCTTAGACCTTGAGGAACAGAAAGCACTTACTTGTTTATAAACTGCTCCAGCCCTTGCTTCCTTTCTTCAATAAAATTGTCATCAAATATTCCATCATCTCCTCTAAAAGGAAGCTGACGCAAAAATGCTTTCCCAGGGAGTGGGGGAACTACAACCTAAAACAAGATAAGGAAAGAAAGTTCTTGAACATGCTGGCTGAGTTGGGAAAATTTATAGAGCATAACACGAAGACAAAGGATATCTTCACTATGAGAACCATCCCATTGTTAAACTAGTTTAAATATACAGTAAAAGGGAATCAATAAAAATACACTGAAAAATGATTCAATGTTTTGGAGGCAAGATAACCAAAATGCCAGAATAGTCCATCAAACCAAAGCTCCTCAATGGCAGGGCCCACAGCTTAATTTTCATTTTTCCTGGACTTATCAAAGCACAAGTATACAAAGAGAATAATCAATACTGAAATAAAGGCTACCATGCCCCTCAGACAGTTTTGATGTCACTTGGGGAAGACAATGCTTTATTACAATGGTAACTGAAGAGATCAAACTCAACTCTCGATTAAATGAAGAAGTAAAATACTAACAATGTTCTTTCTGGCATGGGCAGATAAGAATTCTGTGGTAAATTTCTTCCACCTCATACCATCTGCATATAATCTTTCCTACCTGTGTTTGAGGTGATGACAAAATAATCAACTCTACTTGTTGCCACTCTTCCATTTCCTAGGCTAAGAAGCACGTCAACTTTCTCCCAAACCCATTATCCTATCTTTCCCCAAAGACCTGTCATTTCTTCCTTCCCACACTAGAGGAACATCCCAAATCTTCCCTGTCAAAGCCTAACTTTCCTCTAGGGACAACTTATGACTGATCTCCCTCTTCTGGGAATTATCTGGAGCTCAAATATTTGTTTGAATTAAATAGCACCTAGCTATTTATTTCACAGGTTAGTTGGGTTCTCTATCTCAGGATTTCTCAACCATGGCACTATTAACATTTTGAACTAGATAATGTACTGGGGGGAGGGGTTTCTTGTACACCATAGCATACCTATTCAACAGCATCCCAGGCCTCTACCCACTAGACGCCGCCAGTAGGCACCCCACAGTTGTGACAATAACAATGGTCTCGAGACACTGTCAAATGTCTCCTGGGGAACAAAACTGCCCCTGGTGGAGAACCACCAATCTATCCTCTCAATGCTTTCAAATCAAGGACCCTCGTCTCAGGCTTTTTATGGTTATTTTAAGAAAAGCTGGGCATACAACAGAAGCTCAAATATCTGTTAAATGACTAACCACTTAGGTGAATCCTTATGTTAAAACAGAGAAAAGGTGTGGGCAAACAAGTTAAACAAGGAGAAATATAAATAGTAAACACCAGTAATAAAATTTTACATATTCTAAGAGGTAAAACCTAAAACCCTTGATGCAGAGTTTCTATCCTAAAACAATAATTCAACAAGGTAAAAAAGGGAAAGATCATACAACTTCTTACAGATCAGCAAAAAAAAAAAGAGCAAAAAAGAAACACAAAACCAATGCCCAACATAAACTTTGTAATTCCTTCCTAGATCTACTCTTCCCAGATACCCAATGATTAAGACATCTAAAGATTTGTCTTCATAAGTTTGCTTTAACATTCTTAAATCTCTCCCCTATATTAGCATTTGTCAAGTTGAAGAGTTAAAACCTGTAGGGAACTTAACAATTAAAAAACAGGGATCATGACCACTAGCTGAGCTCCAGTAGAATAGTTTATATGATGGGCAGGGGAAAACATCTGTATCTATAAAGCTATTATAAAAAAAGGAATATAGAACCAGTGTGTTACAGAAATGACCACCATTAATTCAGGGTAGAATTTAGCATGAAATTTAAGATTAAAGATTACTATGTATTATCATCCGTAGAGATACGTTCTTACTAATACTCAAAATACTCATTGAAATGGATGGTGAGGTTGTAGGCAACAGGATTAATCACCTACAAAAATCATGAGTGGTTTGTCCAGCTAAGATCCCAAAGATCTTCAACATCAAATTATTTTTGCTTAAGCAGTCTGAAAAGATATACTTAGAATTCTTACACCAATTTAAAAGTAATGAGTCTGATGATATGTGTGTGTATGTGGGGCAAGAAGTGGACAGAAGGATATCTGGCCAGCATAATATAGTGAAAGCATACTGAAATAAAAAAAGCTAAAAGATTTAACCATAATGACCAGTAAATACAATAATGTCATCTACTTTCTAGTCTAGTATAACAGATCTTAATTAAAAGTACTAATATATAAATAAAGCAACTTGATTAATTGTTCTTAGCAATACTAATGTAAGTACAACTTTCACACAGGTTAAATGCCCCAAATAATTATCTGGTCTAATGTTAAAAGTGAAGTACTGTGCGTCAAAGGACAACATAAAGTGAAAACAATCCACAGAATGGGAGAAGATTTTTGCAAACTGTAAATCTGATAAGGGACTTGTAAGAGTTTTTTTTTTTTTTTTTTAGTATATTCTATATACAACTCAATAATAAAAGAAACTCAATTAAATGGGCAAAGGATCTGAAAAAAAATTTCTCCACAGAAGATATATAAATGGCTGATAAGTACATGAAAAGATGATCAACATCATTAGCCATCAGGAAATTGAAAACCACGAGATACCACTTCACACATGCTAAGAAAGCTATAATAAAGAAACCAGATAATATTAAATGTTGGTGAGGATGTGGAAAAACGCGGAACCTTTATACATTGTTGGTGGAAATGTAAAAATGGTATAGCTGTTCTGGAAAAAAAGTCTGGGAGTTCCTCAAAAGGTTAAACAGAGTTATCATATGGCTGTAAATCCATTCTTAGGTATATGCCCAAGAGATACAAACACGTATGTCCATACAAAAACCTGTACATGAATGTTCACAGCAGCATTATTATTTTTTAAATATTTATTTATTTGACTGCGTGGGTCTTAGTTGTGGCATGCGGGACCTAGTTCCCTGACCCGGGCCCCCTGCATTGGGAGCATAGAGTCTTAACCACTGGACCACCAGGGAAGTCCTGCAGCAGCATTATTCTCAATAGTCAAAAAGCAGGAATGACCCAAATGTCTGCCAATGATAAATGGATAAATAAAATGTGGTTTATCCATACAAAAGAATATTTTGGGGAAATAAAAAGAAATGAAGTAGTGATTAAAAATACAATAGGATGAACCTAGAAAACACGCTCAGTGAAAGAAGCCAGTGAAAGAAGCCAGACACAAACGACTACATATTCTATGCTTCTATTTATATGAAATGCCCAGAACAGGCAAATCCATAGAGAAAGAAGATTAGTGGTTGTTTAGGGCTGGGTGAGGAGAAATTGGTAGTGATTACTAACGGGTATGGGGTCTCTCCTACGGAGTGATTACAATGTTCTAAAACTGACTATAGTAATGGTTGCACAACTTTGTGCATGTAGTAAGAACCACTGAATTGTACACTTTAAATTGGTGAACTGTATGGCATGTGAATTATGTCAATAAAGCTGTCATAAAAAAAAGTGATGTATACATTCATGAAATGCGTATTAAACACTCCAGTGTGCCAGGTGCTATGTTAAGCAAAGCCAAAAGCCTATCAAGACACTCTTCCCATAATCAAACAGAAAAAGACAAATACTGTATGATCTCACTTATATGTGGAACCTAAAAGAGCTGAACTCACAGAAACAGAGAGTAGTAGATGGGTTGAGGGTGGGGGAAATGGGGAGATATTGGTCAAATGGTACAACCTTTCAGTTAAAAGATGAGTAGGTTCTGGGGAGCTCATGTATAGCATGGTAACTATAGTTAACAGGATTGTATTGCACTCTTAAAAGCTGCTAAGAGAAACAGATATTGAATGTTACCACCACTAACAACAAAACAAAACAAACAAAAACCCCTATGTGAAGTGATAGATGTATTAACTACTTTTATTATGGTAATCATTTCACACTATATACATATATCAAATCATTGTGTTATATAACTTAATGTTATTTGTCAATTCTATCTCAATAAAGGTGGGGAAAAAAAAGACACTTCTCCCTATGGTCATAAAAAATTTCTTCTTTGTTACCCAAAACTTTCCTAACTTGTTTTGTACATTTAGATCTTCAAACCATCTGTAATTTATAGACAGTGAGTTATAAATCTTTATTCCCAAATAGCCAAATGTTTCAACCCCATTTACTGAATATAAATTCCTTTCTGCACAAATTGACAATGTTATTTTTGTTATGAACTAAATTTCCAGTAAACACGTGGTCAGCTTCTAAATTCTCTGACATTCTGCTAATCTATTTGTCCATCCCTAAAGCAATACTACATTGTTTTAATTACTATAGTCTTAACATATGCTCTGATGTCTGCAGGTGCTAAATTATTGGTAAAAATAATTTTTGGCTATTCTTGAGCTTTCTCTGATTCTAAAGCTCTATATGAATCTGCAGGTTTATAAAGAACTCCACTAAGATTTGTATTAGAATTTTACAAATTTATAAATAAGTTAGGAGATACTGCCTTATTTCTGTCAGGTCTACTGCTAAAATGCCACCTCTAAGAGAGGCCTTCTCTTGACTATCCTATATGACAGTAGCTCTCCTGGCACTCCCTATTTCCCTTAGTTTAATTTTGTTTTTTAGAGCATATTACCATCTGACATATTATATATCTTACTAACTTTTTCTGGTCTCCCTTCACCACTACCCCAACTTACCCAATAAAGTGCCATAAAAGTAGGGACCCTTCATTTGTTCACAGCTCTATCTGCAACTGACAGAACACACAGAATGAGCTCTCAAATGTTTACAGAGTAAATGAATCTTCAAAAGTGAATATTCCAAACCAGGAATGTAATATTTCTGTTTATTAAGGTCTTCTTTTGATTTTTCAATGAAGTTTTAAAGTTTTCTTTACATGGGTCTTATATTTCCAGTTTTACTTGTAAGTATTTTATACTTGGATATTCTTTTGAGTAAAACTGTTTTTCCATTTTTGATGGAATGCTATGATTTGTATATGTTGTTCTTGTATCCAGCCATATTTTTCTGGTTAAGGGTGTTTTCCTTCCTTTTCTACCTTAGTACGCTTCAGAAGCGAGAACGAGTTAGCCTTAACCTACTTCAGGGCTCCTACCATACCCACTTCTTATCCTACTACACTCTAGTCACAAGATAACTTTTCGTCATTCTGAGTGTACTTTTCATGACTCCATGCCATATATGTCATTCTGACGTAGGGCTGAAATAAGAGACATTAGAATGAGACCTTGTTCTCTCTATTTTGCAGCCAAAGCCACCAAATTTCTTCTAAGAGAAGACAATTATTATCAGGATATATGACAGTGTTCTAAAACTGCAGGTAGCAACCCAACAGTAGATCATGGCCATCATTTAAAAAGCTAATCTGAGGAATATCAGCACCTGTCACACAGAGTAAGGTAAGTACTGGTTTGTGAAACTTCTGTTATATGTAAATGTGTGATGATAAAAAAAAAAGTATGGAGTCACTAAAAAAAAAAAATTGGAAATACACTGATATAGGAGATGTACTAAAGAAGAGAAACTTAGCAAGGGGAGGAGAGGAAGGTGGGACAGGAAGATCACGGAAAGGAAGGAAGCAATAACAAGAAAGTTCTAAGAAGAGTTATCTAAGTGTGAGTCAGCAAAGGCCTCAACTGGGTCACTGAAGTAGACATGAGAAGGAAGAGTTCTAAGGGAAAACTGCACACTTCCCCCATCTCCTATGAAGTAAAATGAAAGTGAACTATTTGAAAAAAAAAAAAAAAAAGAAATGTTTGCTTTTACTCACTTTATTCAAGATAATTCTCCTGAGAAGTCTTAAACATTAAAATTTGGAATGTTTTGTTTTAAAGTCACATCACAAATAATTCTTACCTTGCTCTCTCTTTCTAATTCACTTCTCAGCCATTCAAAGTCACTGTATCTTCTTCTAACGGTAGATTCCTTCAGCTTGAAAATAGGCAGATTTGTCTGAAACAAACAGAAAATCACTCCTAAGTTGAAGCATGTTACAGGGACTTCAAAAAAGTGGGGGGTTAAAAAAAAAAAAAAAAAAAAAAAAAGTGGGGGGTTGGGGGAGGACCTGTTTGTCAAATTGATAATATGGCAAGCCTAGTTATGTTAATATAAGAAAATCATAAAGTTATTAAGATGACATTTTACCTTTAAATGTAAAAAAGTACATTTTTTACATGGCTGTTAAAAAAGTATTTTATTTATACTAGAATACAACTTTTATTTATTTATTTATTTATTTTTTATATTTATTTTTGGTTGTGTTGGGTCTTCGTTTCTGTGCGAGGGCTTCCTCTAGTTGCGGCAAGCAGGGGCCACTCTTCATCGCGGTGCGCGGGCCTCTCACTATCGCGGCCTCTCTTGTTGCGGAACACAGGCTCCAGGCGTGCAGGCTCAGTAGTTGCAGCTCACGGGCCTAGATGCTCCACGGCATGTGGGATCTTCCCAGACCAGGGCTCGAACCCGTGTCCCCTGCATTGGCAGGCAGATTCTCAACCACTGCGCCACCAGGGAAGCCCAGAATACAACTTTTAAAATGCACGTTTGTACATATGCTTTTGGATGTCATTCTGCCTGAGGTCAGTTACATAAATATAGGTCAGTTTTTCTATTTCAGTAAGCTGTAAAAATGTCAGGAGTGAGGTGAAGCTAGCTCTGATTGCTATACAGTTTAGTATACAATGCTCATAGGGGAAACAGACCTTAACTACTTTGAAATGAAATACAAAATATTTTGTTATTATGACTAAATTAGATGTTTCATAGTGAAAGAAAAGAATGCAGAATTATTCTTAATAGTCTTCTTAAAAATGCGAGAAAACAGCAGGGAAAGAGTGCAATGCACTCTTACCACCAATAGGAAATTAGGAGTCATACACATAAGGTCCATCTATCCAGAGCTTACAGGCTGAGGGCAAGTTTAGGAACTGAAAACATAAGGCCCAGTACCTTGAGGTTACATCGGAATGGAAGACTATTTTTACAAGAAAGAACGCAATGACTACTTCTGTCAAATTCTAAACTTAAAGTAATATGAAAGATTTTATTATCTTTTACTGATCCTAAAGAGAAAATATACTACCAAATACAATTTAGTTTACGATTGAGGGCTATTAGCAGAAGCTGTATACCACTACAATTTTATAATCAAGAATAGATTTTAAAATGCACATAATATCACAAAGTTGGTAGGGACAGAAATGACCTAACACAATTAATGCCATACCATACTGAAAATGCTATTTAATACTATATACTCTCAGATTATATTTTGTCCTTTATTCAGTCTTTGCACTTGTAGAATGACAAACTGTTTTAAAGCTGAAAAGAAAAAGTGTCACCCGAAGGAAAGACTGGCTTCTTACAGGGACATCATCATCATGTAAAATTCACCCCTAAGAAAATTCCAATCATTTGTTAAACTTAATGCCACTAGTAAGTGTCATTCAGCAGAAGTAAAGCTTTTTATTCAGGACCTTAAGCCCATTTTGCAGTGGTTTCAATTTTTTCCAACGTGTATTAACTTCTCTATGTAGTATACCTTATAGCTTGGAATCTTCTACAGATGCTATTGGGCATAACACTGTATAGGTTTCAAGCATGAAACCAAATCTCACAAGAGGTTTAAAAGCACTTGAATTTTCTTTCCCAGGTAACCACAACATTTGTTCATTGTATTAATGACTAAGAGCAAAATTGCACCTAACAAGACTCCTATTATACTAAAAGTCAAGCTTATATTTAGAGATGCTGGCTTGCTGTACAGAGGGGTATTCTCACTCCCCACAGGGAATAAAATTAGGTCCCCTGGAGAGCAGGATGATAATTCCCAGAAAGAAAGCACTGGATTATTTCTCTCTAATTTCACCCATTGGCTTTTTAACCAAGTTCACCCTTCCGCATTAAAATATTAAGTCTTTGTAAGTGTCTAAAGATATAAAGGCCTTTACAGAATTGAGTGTTTTCTGCAGGTGAGACTTTACATTTTGAATTCCCTCCTCTCAAATTACTTTACAAAAGGGATTAGCTGCTCTCTTTATTCAATATGTTAAGATCAAGCTTGTGAATAGAGTTCCCTAAGAATTTTCATACTTACGGGCACGGAAGTCTATAAAGTTAATCTCTGAAACAACATATCAAGCTTACAGGTACAATGTTGAGGGAAGAATGCCAATTCAGCTCATTTTACCTCCATTTTCCCTTTTGAACTTTTGACACAAGCATGATTATATCTGATTCACTTTAATAGACGGGTAGTGGGAGGGAGAAAAAGTCCATTCCTTTCTATGATTAGCTAAGAGTTTGATAGATTATATATTAAAAAAGGATCATGGTTAGCTTAAGAAAATTTCATGGTTTTCTCAGCTGGTTATAATTTCTCTTTATATGAGGACTGCTTTAGAGTTTTTTGTGTTTTTTTTAACATCTTTATTGGAGTATAATTGCTTTACAATGGTGTGTTAGTTTCTGCTGTATAACAAAGTGAATCAGCTATACATATACATACATCCCCATATCCCCTCCCTCTTGCGTCTCCCTCCCACCCTCCCTATCCCACCCCTCTAGGTGGTCACAAAGCACCGAGCTGATCTCCCTGTGCTATGCAGCTGCTTCCCACTAGCTATCTATTTTACATTTGGTAGTATATATATGTCCAGGCCACTCTCTCACTTCATCCCAGCTTACCCTTCCCCTTCCCCGTGTCCTCAAGTCCATTCTCTATGTCTGCGTCTTTATTCCTGTCCTGCCACTAGGTTCTTCAGAACCTTTTTTTTTTTTTTTTTTAAGATTCCATATATATGTGTTAGCATACGGTATTTGTTTTTCTCTTTCTGACTTACTCCACTCTCTATGTCAGTCTCTAGGTCCATCCACCTCACTACAAAAAACTCAATTTCGTTTTTTTATGGCTGAGTAATATTCCATTGTATATATGTGCCACATCTTCTTTATCCATTCATCTGTCGATGGACACTTAGGTTGCTTCCATGTCCTGGCTATTGTAAACAGAGCTGCAATGAACATTGTGGTACATGACTCTTTTTGAATTATGGTTTTCTCAGGGTATATGCCCAGTAGTGGGATTGCTGGGTCGTATGGTAGTTCTATTTTTAGTTTTTTGAGGAACCTCCATACTGTTCTCCATAGTGGCTGTATCAATTTACATTCCCACCAAGAGTGCAAGAGGGTTCCCTTTTCTCCACACCCTCTCCAGCATTTATTGTTTGTAGATTTTTTGATGATGGCCATTCTGACCGGTGTGAGTGATACCTCACTGTAGTTTTGATTTGCATTTCTCTAATGATTAGTGATGTTGAGCATCCTTTCGTGTGTTTGTTTAGAGTTTTGATAAAGTCACATCAAGTAATTCTTAGTATTATTTGCCCATTATTTTTAGAGTGGTAAGTGTGCCTGTTAACTTCTCCCTGATCATCACAAGGACTTGCAATTCAACTTGATCAAAATACAAATGAAAGATGCTGAGGTTTTTTGTTTAAGCCACTGGACTATCCCTGTTGATTACAAACTCTCATGATTGGTCACTTTCAACTTATTTAACCCTTATAAAATATTCTATTTTGGTTTTCTAAAGAGAAAAGAGTAAGGATAATTTGTTTTCCTTACAGTTTTGGGAAGATGCAACTATTACTACAGTTTACAGTTTAAGAGCATCTATAAAAGGGCATAGTGCAAGATAAGATGAGGAATATAACAATGAGTAAGATGCAGTCCCGGCCCTTATGAAGCTTATAATATGTTAGGTTACAAGATAAGCATATAAAAAGTTAAATTTACATGGTTAAAAATACCATACACCATAAACAAAAAGTTGAAAGACCACAAAAAACTGTATACAAATATATGCAATAAAAAACAAAGAAATAATTTCATTAAAATGTAAAGAACTTAAAAACTAATGAAAGATGAATAACCTGACAAACAGAACAGGCAGAACACACAAAAACTATGTCAATAATGTTCAACTTCACTCACACAAGAAATGCCAGTCAAAACAGTAAGATCCCATTTTCATTTGTCAGACAGGCAGGTATTAAATTTTAATACCCAATGATGGTGAAGATAGATAGGCATCTAAAAAACTTACTGATAATAGTGAAAACTGGTACAACCTTTAAGGAGGGTGTTTTGGTGATATCTATCACTCTTTTAAATGCATTTATCGTTTTTTTCTTAATTAAAAAAATTTTTTCAATTAATTAATTAATTTATTTATTTTTGGCTGCGTTGGGTCTTTGTTGCTGCACGCGGGCTTTCTCTAGTTGCGTCGAGCAGGGGCTACTCTTTGTTGTGGTGTGTGGGCTTCTCATTGCAGTGGCTTCTCTTGTTGCGGAGCATGGGCTCTAGGCGCGCAGGCTTCAGTAGTTGTGCTACGCGGGCTCAGTAGTTGTGGCACACGGGCTTAGTTGCTCCACAGCATGTGGGATCTTCCCAAACCAGGGCTCGAACCTGTGTCCCCTGCATTGGCAGGCAGATTCTCAACCACTGCGCCATCAGGGAAGTCCCAATGCATTTATCTTTTGAGCCAACAATTCCACCAGGAATTAATCCTACAAATATTTCCACATATGCAGAAAGGTATCAGTGCATAGAAATTTACTTTAGCATTGTTTATATAATAGCAAAAAACAAAAAAAGCACAACACACACACAAAAACCCAGAAAACTAAAAATCTTATTAAACTGTTACAAATATAAAATGAACTATTATACAGCTTTTAGAAAATATAACTCAGCCATAGACTGATCAAGAAGCCTGCCTGAGACGTGTAAAGTATAAGAAGTTTCAGAACAGTATCTATCTACAGTATGATACCATTTGTATAAAGAAAAAAGAAAAAGCATAAAGGAACTGACGATTGGTTTGGTCAGTATTCCTTTAACACATGGAGTCAGTCATACTACAGGAAGACAGTTGAGAATGGTGAAAATAGTGTGAACCACATGCAGAGAAGAAAGAAGTATATTTAGGAAGTAATTCTTGTATATTCTAAACCATAGAAGATGATGGGAATTAAAACTGAAAAGCCTGAATGTCTGGCTAAGGTATCTCCCTGTGAGCACCAGGAGTTAACAAACATCTCTGAACAGGAAAATATCTTTAAATCAAAAAAGTATAACAGAGAAGTTACTATGAATTCAACAGATTAGCTACATGTACTACGAAGGGGCAGCATGAAAACAGATGGTTCTATTCTCACCACACACAAAAGCATTTTTTTGGTAACTATGTATGATTCTGGATATTAACTAGACTTATTGTGGTGATCATTTCACAATGTATACAAATATCAAATCATTATGTTGTACACCTAAAACTAATACAATGTTAGATGTCAGTTATTCCTTAAAAAAAGAAAAAGGTTGGTTCTAGCTACTTTTAAGTTTTATCTGCTTGAAGAATATGGAAAAGAGACAGACAACTGAGGCAAATTATAGCAAAAATTCTTTAAAGGTTTTCTTTTGGATATCATTTAAAATGCTTTTGACTTATCCAGAGACAAATAAAGTGCTGCATTCTGAAACTAAACGTAAATCAGACTTAACTATGGTTAACTTAAGATGACTAAAACTTCTGAAATTTAAAAGGCAAGATTTAGTATTTTCTCATCCTCACATTCATATTTTCCTCCTAATTTCAAGAAAAGTTGCTCTAGGGACTTCCCTGGTGGTCCAGTGGGTAAGATTCCGTGCTCCCAATGCAGGAGACCCAGGTTTGATCCCTGGTAGGGGAACTAGATCCTGCATGCATGCTGCAACTAAGAGTTCACATGCCGCAACTAAGAAGTCCGCATGCCGCAACTAAGAGCCCGCATGCCGCAGCAAAGATCCCATGTGCCACAACTAAGACCTGGAGCAGCCCAAATAAATAAATAAATAAATAAATAAAAAGGAAAAAAAGAAAAGCTGCTCTAGTTGCTCAAGCTGAGCATAAACTAGAAACCACTGTTTTCCTCTAGCTATGGTTCATTTTACCTAACAGGTAAAAGTGTCAAACTCAGCCATTTGTATGAAATAACAATATTTGAGCAACAGTGACCAGAGACAGGCCAGATCAGAGACAAGCAAAACTAAAGTCCATCATTAGGCAGGAACCATAAACTAAGACACAGCCGTCAGCTATTTGTGTAGGTATGTGTTATTAGTAAATGCTGAAGGTGAGCTTAAGTAACCTTGGCCTATTTTAGACTTTTCAGTTTCATTCATGGAGTTATGAACGTTCTGCAAAGCAAAGACAGAAGCTCCTATAAATATTTACATCAACTATTGTCATACATATAAGAAACTGCAAATTAACCATAATTTAAAGCTATGTCAGGGCTATGGCCCAAACTAACACTTAAAAAGCAGAGAATTATAATCATCTGCCCCTCAAAAAGTTAAGTTGGTTGCCTGGAATCCATAAAGTCTATAAAAACTATTTTATTCCACATTGAAAATATGCTTTTAGTAATCATTATAAGCCAAATACTAGTTAAATGTCACCACTACTTAATAACATTTCTTTGGAAAACTATAAAATAGGTTACCTATATTAACAAGGGAGGCAAAAGCTGAGAATACAACAAGAGTGATCAGATCTGGCACTGAAAGGGGCTTTTAAAGTCATATCTAAATATAGAACACAATATTAAAAAGTCAGAGCTAAGAAAGTCAATCCAAAATCTCTACTCCATATCCTATTCTTACTACTGAAGTCAAAGACGTCTTCTTCAACCTGGTTATGCTTCAGAATTACCCGAGTAGTTTAAAACAACTTCTTAAATGAAGAATAACACAAATAGAGAAAAGTGCACAAATACATTGAGGGTACAGCTCAATAAATTTTCCAGTGGTAGTAATCTGGGTAGTCCTAAAACAAAACAAAACAAAACATGGGGCGTCCCTGGGGGCGTAGTGGTTAAGAATCTGCCTGCCAATGCAGGGGACACGGGTTCGAGCCCTGCTCCGGGAAGATCCCACATGCCACTGAGCAACTAAGCCTGTGCGCCACAACTACTGAGCCTGTGCTCTAAAGCCCGTGAGCCACAACTACTGAGCCCACGTGCCACAACAACTGAAGCCTGCGCTCCTCAACAACAGAAGCCACCTCAATGAGAAGCCTGCGCACTGCAACAAAGAGTAGGCCCCGCTCGCTGCAACTAGAGAAAGCCCACGTGCAGCAACGAAGATCCAATGCAGCCAAAAATAAATAAATAAATAAATAAATTTAAAAAAAAGAATCAAGCACTGCCTCATTATTGCTCTCTCTTTTTTTTAACGTTTAAAGTTTTTACTGATTTGACACAAAACGAAGATAACATAAAATTCTTTACAAGATTCACACTGGTAACAAATTGGTTAAGGAATGTCAGTTCAGAGTATTTAAGCTTAATACTGCACAAAGAAAATTCAAAATGCCCATAAATATGACAATTCATAAAATGAAAGAAACTTGATAGAGACTTCCTAAATTTGACAAGCCCCAAAATCTACATGGCATTACAAATAATGATATATGACACTATTTTTTTCCTAAACTATCATTAGTAAAGAACAAAATTTTATTCTCCATGCTGGAGGAAGGAATGTAATTTTAAAAAATTTTTTCTATGTAAAATATTATAAAATTGTTGTCATATGTAGAAGTGATTGAGTATGCAGCAGCAAAAACCTCAAAAAAATATAGAATGGTGTTAGGCAGTTAGTAAAATTATGTTAATTTCTGAATTTTGTGACGTCAGTAATATTCTGCAGTTTTCTTTTTTTAATTGAAGTATAGTGGATTTTCAATATTATATTAGTTTCAGGTGTACAACAGAGTGGCTCAAAATTTTTATAGATTATACTCCATTTGTTATTATAAAATATTGGCTATATTCCCTGTGCTGTACAATATATCCTTGTAGTTTATTTATATATGCCTTATCTCTTTAGTCTCCTTCCATCTAGAGCAAGTCTCCTGCCCTTTTGCCATTTAAGACATTGGCAATTTTAAAGAATGTATCTGAAATACATTATACACTTGAGTTTGTCCTTTTCCTCATGACCAGTTTCATGTCGTTCATTTTTGTCAGGAATGTCCTTACAGTAGGAATGCTGAAGCTTTCTCAGTGCCCGACATCAGAAAGCACGTGATGTCAGCTTGTCCTATCATTGGATCACTTGGTTAAGGTGAGGTCAGCTAGATTTCTCCCATGTAAAGTTACCTTTTTTCCTCTTTATAGTGAGTTTTTTTTTTTATTCTTGCACTTACCCTTCATAATAAAATTCAGTGCCATTTGGAATTTACCCAGCTAAATTTAAAACTTATAGAACTGGCAGAGCACAGAATGAATTCTTCTTGGAGAAGTCACATTTTTAGGTGAAATTACTTGCCTGACTTTAACCATTAAGAGAGAGACTGGCTTACTGCAGGAAAGCCCTACTCTCTGCCAAATACAGTGTGAACACGCAGATGTGTAAGTACATTATGTTCACAATTTGTTGATTCAGAAAAATTAAGAAGACTTATAGTCTAGTTGGCTAGAATGAAGCCATGGATATTTGTTACTTGTCCTATGCAAAATTCAGGGCAATTCTCAAGCTTCTGTGTAGCTTGTGAAAAGGAGATGGACTAATCACTATATAAGAAACCTGGGGCATTCAGAAAACTAGAAAAGAACAAGACTAACCACTTGAAGAGAACTATTCAATATTATTTTATTGCTCTTTATTTTTCCTAATAATATACCAGAAACAAAACTGCAAAGGGATGAAATGTTATGAGAGATGCCTATATGCCTGATACTCTTTTTTTTTTTTCTTTATTTTTATTTTATTTATTTTATTTTTGGCTGTGTTGGGTCTTCGTTTCTGTGCGAGGGCTTTCTCCAGTTGCGGCAAGCGGGGGCCACTCTTCATCGTAGCGCGCGGGCCTCTCACTATCGCGGCCTCTCTTGTTGCGGAGCACAGGCTCCAGACGCGCAGGCTCAGTAGTGTGGCTCACGGGCCTAGTTGCTCCGCGGCATGTGGGATCTTCCCAGACCAGGGCTCGAACCTGTGTCCCCTGCATTGGCAGGCAGATACTCAACCACTGCGCCACCAGGGAAACCCCTGCCTGATACTCTTAAAAGGCTATTTATATAAAACAGAAACCAGTCATTACCCACAAGGTATTACTAATCACATAGGGTAAAATCATCAGGAATCCAAACAGACATTATATACTAAAGAACAGATTTTGAAACCATGGTATAGAGCTCTGAAACAAGTGCTCCCTTCATGTCCAAGCAGAGGAGATGGCCACATTATTGGTCTCCAAAAAGCTAGGTCTTACGCACTTACACAGGCTGACCTATTAAAGTCAGCAGCTCACAGATACCCTATATGTAACCTGATTATCACTGATAACCAAGCAGAAAACCAAGCCTCAAAACGTGGTCACCTGAATATAGCTTAACAATAGATATTAGAAAAATGTTTACTAGGTGTTTCTAGTATTTCTTCAGATAGTGTCATGTGTACATTTGAAAAAAGAGACTGGCAAAGACATCAAAAGTATACTCAATAGACCATACTCTATTCAACCAATCCTAAGAGATGTAAATGGATGCCTCACCACAGTTCTCATTAAAAGGTTGTATTTCTCCAAATATCTACATCTAGAGATAAAGGATAAGCTGAGAAGTGCTTAAGCTATTACCTCGCCCTTCAGTACTTTTGATACTTGTTTTACCCAAACTGGAACAGCATGAATAACTGGAGATATGGTTTATAACCTAGATGAACTCTAAATATGGCTTGGGAGAAGTCATTGAAGGGAAGAATAAGCTTTTAGTCTGGAGAACCTTTGAAATGTAGATTGTCATTAAGCCAAGGTATTTAGTTTAGTTTCTTTCTTTCTTTTTTTAAAAAATAAGGACGTGGCCTTCCTGTGATACAATTTCCCGTTATTTTAAAAGAAGTATCCTTTATGGTATAATTTCTGAAACAGTAGAGAAGAAATTATCTAGACTGGTTTAATGTATAAACCAAGTAATTCCAAATACTTTTCCTACTTTGTCCATATTCTTCATTTGTGAATGGCAACAAGATTCATTTGTGAGCTCATGCAAGGTTTTCAATGAACAACCTTTAATGGACTTGTGCAGTAATAATTCTACTGTAAAGGACAATTTGTTCTTAATAGTTCATGAACACTTACATAATCCTACAGGCTTCTGCTGAACGAAAACCGCCTATTAACAGGGTAACCTTTTTTGAACAATTTTTAAAGTGCAAAACAACTTTCTATCTCTTTCCAACGTGCCTAATTGTAAGAATTGCCTCAAGAGGTTTTATATTTTTTTTATTTACTTAATTTATTTATTTTTGGCTGAGTTGGGTCTTCATTGCTGCACGCAGGCTTTCTCTAGTTGTGGCGAGCGGGGGCTACTCTTTGTTGAGGTTCGCAGGCTTCTCATTGCAGTGGCTTCTCTTGTTGCAGAGCACGGGCTCTAGGGCACGCGGGCTTCAGTAGTTGTGGCACATGGGCTCAGTAGTTGTGGCTCACGGGCTTAGTTGCTCTGCAGCACGTGGGATCTTCCCGGACCAGGGATCGAACCCATGTCCCCTGCATTGGCAGGTGGATTCTTTTTTTTTTTTTTTTTTTTTTTGGCTGCACTGGGTCTTTGTTGCTGCGCGCAGGCTTTCTCTAGTTGTGGTGAGTGGGGGCTACTCTTCACTGCGGTGCGTGGGCTTCTCATTGCAGTGGCTTCTCTTGTTGCAGAGCACAGGCTCTAGGCGCGCGGGCTCAGTAGATGTGGCACAAGGGCTTAGTTGCTCCGCGGCATGTGGGATCTTCCTGGACCGGGGCTTGAACCCGTGTGCCCTGCATTGGCAGGCGGATTCTTAACCACTGCGCCACCAGGGAAGCCCGGCAGGTGGATTCTTAACCACTGCGCCACCAGGGAAGCCCTGGACACTATCTTAATTCTTATATCTTATCATATATCATAAGATATATCATATCTTACCACCAGGGAAGTCCCTCAAGAGGTTTTAAACATACTCCCATCCCCACAAACTCCAAATGCCCTCATCTAGAGAATCTCATTCAAATGAATATGGGTTGGAATCCAAACATCAGTATTTTTAGGTGATTCTAAGGTGCAACCAGGGTCAAGAACCACTGCCCTAGACTTACTACGTGTGAAACAGGGTAGGGGGGGTACTCAGGAATCTGTATGGTCACCAGTGATTCTAGTTTAGCCAGGACAGATAAGGGCAGTATTTTACCTCCTCAAGGATAGTGATCTGGAACTAACACTATGAGAACACTGAACTGGAAACAGGATGCAAAGTTACTGTAAGTAAAACTATAATGTAGAAACCAGTGAAAGAATATTAGTTAAGAAGCTCTTTTCAGTAAGTGTATTTTAAACTTCAATATATGCATTACCAGGCACATATGGACTACAGAGATCTAAAGAAGACACCCTCCTTAAGAGATATTTACAGCATAAAACTGGTGGGTGGAGGGAGGAGAGCAAAGTAGTCTTCCAAGATTTATTACCTTTAGCAGTTACAACCATAATTCATCACAGACTTACTGTTTAGATAAAAGGGTAGAAACCTGCACTAGAGTAATCAGCGTAGAAATGAAATAGACACAAAACATACACACATGAATATATTAGGTTAAGTGTGCATGGCAGGCTCATAAAAAGTATCCTTACCAAAAAAAAAAAAAAAAAAAGAACAATGGTACATGCTCATTTGCAGATATGTCATTTTGATACATTACTGACCCTTGAACAATGCTGGGGATTAGTGGCGCTGACCCTCCTGAGAGTTGAAAATCCAAGTATAATTTATAGTCGGCCCTCTGAATACATGGTTCCTCTGTATTTGCGGTTCTGCAAACATGGATCCTGTAGTACTGTAGTATTTACTATTGAAAAAAATCCGTTAATAGGTGGACCCATGCAGTTCAAACCTATGCTGTTCAAGGACCAACTGTATATCCTTTCAGACTTCCATATACACAAATTTTATTCTTATTAAAAATATCAGCTTCTCATTTGATATCGTTAACATGATTGTATACAATCATCATCTATATGATAGTATAGTACAATGGTTAAAGCATGCAGCTCTGGAACCAGATAATCTGGTTTTAATCCCAACTCAGGCATTAATCAACTATCTGACCCTGGGCAAAATGCTATGGATGAGAGCTAGATGAAGCCTTAATATAGATCCAGGGAACTGATATACCGTCCTTAGGACAAACCTCTAAAGGTAAAATTACTGGGCCAAAAGCTATGAATGTTAAGGCTTCAAAATGTCCTCCAGAGAGGCTACTTTGCTGTAGACTAAGGAGGTACACAACTGCAGTAGGCTATTACTTTGGTGGCCTACAATAAACAATGCCTCTCGGTATCTTTCTTTCTGCATCCTCCATATCTTTATGTATCCTCTCCCATATCAGCCTGGCCATGTAACTGCCTTTGATCAATGGTATATTAGCAAATATCTATTGATTACAATAGGGCTCATCCTCTTGGAACGCTTCTTCATAAAGACATTGTCTCTTGGAACCCAGCCACCGTTATTCTATTAGAAATCTAACTATCCACATGGAGGAAAACTCAGGACCTGATCATCAGCCCCAGCTTATCTCCCAGATGGTAGCCAGCACCAACTTGCCAGCTAGCTATATGACTGAGTCATCTTAGAAATAAATCCAGCCCCAATCAAGCTGCTCCAGTAGATATCAAGAACAGAGATAAGCTGTCCCTTCTTAGATCTGACCAAACTATAGAACTGTAATAAAGTGAAAGTAAATTGTTGTTTTAAGCCACCAAATTTGGGAGTTTTGTTACACAGCAATAGATAACTGAATCAGTAACCTGACTTTGGTAGAGTCATGCTAATAAACAAGAAGAGACTGAGAGGATAGTATTTCATATATAAAAATGTGATACCTAAAGAGCGAATAGACTTAAAAAATGTTTAAACTCTTTGCTGTTTACTTTTTTGCTTCCTTATCAGCTCTTGACTATTTTCTGAGTAGCCGAAGTTCCCAGAAAATCCAAAAGATTTTATTGATTCTGGATTATTCAGCAAAGGAAGTGTTCCTCCATAACTTAAGAAGCTGATCAAATGAGCTGAACCTGAAGATTTCCTACTCTGAACAAAGGCAAAGTTTTAAAATATTGGTTATAATTTAAGATTGAGTTGCTTTCTCTACAGTAACTTGATATATCTCTAGGAATAGATAGTATGAAATAGTTTGCCACCAATATTATAAAAGAATGAAGCTGAGGTGTTTCTTCAAAGAATTACCTGGAAAACTATAAAAAACATCAAAGAGGGTATTTAATGAGTCTTAATTCTCTAAGACATGAGTGATCCCCATAGTAATAGACTCCTCTCTCTTCTAGTCAGAGTGATTAGCTATAGTAAGAGCAACTAGACAATGATATTAAACACTATATACATGCATGCTTTAAATTTACAAATTGACAGCAGTGTCATTACAATATTTTATTCCTTTCATAAAGCTGCACAAAGAATGATTATTGTTCTAGTAACCTGAAAGTACTCAAATCACTAATGCAAAATCTTTTTATTAGAAATAGTAAGTAACTCTCTAAGAATCCTCATAATATACCATGACTAACAGTACAGGTCATAAGAGGATTTGTAATGTGTCATCAAAGGTTTCAATACATTAATAATTAGGTCAGTATAATTTTAAAAAATTTCTGGTCAGCAGATCCTCTTTAACTTAGGTGTAATCAGTGTTTGAGGTAGGGCTGGAAAGCAAGGCATTCTGGTTCTTTCCCTTATAATTTAGGTTCATTTCAGAGTACTCTGTCTAGCCTCTTTTCTTCTCATACTTTCCCTTCCATGACCTCTCCTCCAAGCTGTGTTGTGAAGTTTGCAAGAAAAGGAAATCATTCCAGATCCTTCACCTTTAGCCCCCGAACCCTACTTGAAACCCTATATTTAATATTTATAAATATTAATTATGAAGTCTCATAAGCCATTAAACTGATGTTAGAATGCTAATAAGTATACAGAATAAAAGGCGTTTACTGAGACTCTACCATGAATGCTGACTAAGTATATTGACATGGTCCCTGACTTAGATTTTATACAGACAAGGATAGGTTAGGGTTAGGAGGTAGACACTAAGGAGAGTGGAATACCATGGGGCAGTTTCTGTGAGATAGTACTCAATTTGGGGAGTACATTATGATAAAGACATGTATGTACAACCTGTCAAAGGCCTTAAAGCTAAAAGAAAAATTTTCTAAGTATATTTTCATGGCTGCTTACATCATTATGTATCAAAAGTTTTCAAGTTTAGATATGGATGAAAAGTTTAAAGTCCCCGTTTCTTCCATTCACTTAAGGTATTCAAGGTAACAGCCATTAAGGTTGTATCTCAGAGAGAGACATAAGGTTTAAATAATTGTTGTAACACTTTTAGTGGTGGAAGTTCCTGACATGATACATTGTTGGGGGAACAAAATGCAAGCAAATATATATGAGTATATATACATTCATTCAGTATTTCCTTTGTATGACTGTAGACTTAGCATAATAGAAGCTAATCACAAATCTGTGACAATGATTTCTGATTCCTGGAAGCAGCAAACAAACAAACAAAAAACCAGATAAATTAATCAAGCAGACCTGGGCTCAAGCCGTTCTCTGGAACTAAACAGTATGACCCTGTCAAGTTACTTTCCCCCTCTATATCTGAGTTGCAGTATCTTTAAAATGTAGATACTGCCACTTAGCTCAATTAAATAGGAACTATTATTACTTCACACATATTATCACTTATTGGATATGTAGTGTAAAGTTTCAATTTATGGCTGAAGAAACTCAAAAAGAGGCGATATGAAACTTGTTCAAGGTCACATGTCTACTAATAGGCAAAGAGATAGAGAGGATTCTTACCTATGTTCAAGGTTCATGCTCTTAAGGAACACTATGGTTAGAGTACCTGACCCAGAACAGATGTTAAATAAAAAAGGTTAAAAACTCTACTAAAGGGACTTCCCTGGTGGTCCAGTGGTTAAGAATCCACCTTCCAATGCAGGGGACGTTGGTTCGATCCCTGGTTGTGGAACTAAGATCCCACGTGCCGCGGGGAAACTAAGCCCGTGTGCCACAACTAGAGAGCCCGTGTGCCTCAACTACAGAGCCCATGCACTCTGGAGCCCATACACCACAACTAGAGAGAAGCCCACATGCTGCAATGAAGAGCCTGCATGCTGCAACTAAAACCCGACACGGCCAAAAATAAATAAATAAATAAATAAATTTTAAAAAATCTACTAAACATTTAATAAACAGTTCAACAACTACTATGTGCAAAGAGCTAAGTAATACTTGGTTAAGAGGCTTTTAAAAATATTTAAACATTGCATAAAGAGTGCTTCTGAGCACCCATAAATTAACATTAAATCATAATAATATGAACTAACAACACTGTAAATCAACTATACTCCAATATAAAATAAAAGTTAAAAAAACTTTTATTGACATATATACACTAATATGTATAAAATGGATAATAAGAACCTGCTGTATAAAAAAATAAATAAAATTCAAAAATTCAAAAAAAAAAAAAAAGAGTACTTAAAAAAAAAAAGGAGGGCTTCCCTGGTGGTGCAGTGGTTGGGAGTTTGCCAGCCAGTGCAGGGGACACGGGTTCAATCCCTGGTCCGGGAGGATCCCACATGCCGCGGAGCGGCTGGGCCCAAGCGCCACAGCTGCTGAGCCTGCACCCTAGAGCCCGTGAGCCACAACTACTGAAGCCTATGCACCACGACTACTGAGGCCCGTGTGCCTGGAGCCCAGGCTCCGCAGCAGGGGAGGCCACCGCGGTGGGAGGCCCGCACCGCGGCAGGGGGTGGCCCCTGCTCACCGCAGCTAGAGAGGGCCCGTGCGCAGCAACGAGGACCCAACGGAGCCAAAAATAAAATAAATAAATTTTAAAAACCCCAAAAAACCCATAATGCGTAAAACCTTGTTTCTTTAAAATATGGAACCTAAAAGAAAGGTGTAATGTGTGGACTAAAAATGTCACCTGCCATATCAGAAACAAAGGATGTTGAGGCCATCAAACCATCAGCCACTGCAGCCGCCCTCCACTCCACCCCCCCACACTGTGCACCCTCAAGGGATTCAGGGTGGAGAAAAACAGGATACTGGTCTTAGATAGTTAAGGTGCATATCAAAGGAATGATTTCAATGAGCCCAGACTCTTGCATCTTCCCATACATAAAAAGCGCTAAATTCATTAACTTCATGTCTGTTTGTCTTTAATTAATCTTTTGATGTTCCAACTACCTGGTATTTGTTGCAAAAACTCCTATGTATCCTAGCTCCTCCCTTACCTCTATGGAACAGTCCCTCAGAGCTATCTGAGAGGATGCCTCCCGGGCTTGTCTTCAGCAAGTCTGCAGAATAAACCATAGTTCTCATCTTTCAGGTTGTATTTTTTAAATTTTTTTTTCAGTCAACAAATGTAAAAAGATAAGGGTGGAACTGCTGGAATGGTGGGGTAAGGAGCTTGGTAAACTCTCTCCCTCCAAAAAAATCAAAGATAAAACTAGTAGTTCTACCAGTGAGGCAAGCTGTGCAAACCAGCACCATTGCTGCTAGAGGGAGACAGATCACTGATCAAGAGTAGAATGCAGAAAAGTTCCATATACAGGGGTGTTGTTAACAATAGTGATCTTGGTGGCAAACAATTGGGGAAGGCCAATACTGCAGTAGACCAAGGTTGCAGTACTGACTGGGGCAAGAAACAAATCAGCAGACTTGCCAGAATTTTAGCAGGGATATCCTGAGAATGGCACAGCAATGACAGGCCTTGATAAGCTCTCACTTACCCCTGGTGGTCTGAAAGGCTATGTGCTTGCACAAAGCTGTATGCAAGCTCAGAAAAGACCGGTGAGGACCCTCATTATCCATACATCTGTAACTGAATATGAGGTCTTTCAGAGATACAGGAGAGAGAAAGACATGCTGAAACAAACTTGTAACCTGGCTATACTTTCAATTCCCCAACCTACATACAAATACACTAGCAAAGGGCAGAAGCCTTACTAGCTCAAGGTGTTTATGCAGAACCTCTGACCAGTCACTGTCTGACCACTAAAGCAGTCCTGATCCAAGGGTGACCCTCTAGGAAGCCAGGCTTAAAACACACACACACACACACACACACACACACACACACAGAGAGAGAGAGAGAGAGAAGAAAAATATCAGCAACTACAAACTACAGACTTAGTGCAGGCAAGTCCTTAAAAAAAATAAAGATATAGCATCAGAGGTCCCCTGGGAGGAAAGCCAAGAGGTGATCTAGCTTAACAGTCTCTAAAATGTATCATCTAAAATGCTTGGTTTAACAAAAAAATTATAAAACATGCAAAGAAACAAGAAAGTGTAACCCATATGGGGGTGAAAACAGTCAACAGAAACTGTCTCTGAGGGTGTTCAGTTGTTGGACTAAGCTGACAAGGATTTCAAAGCAGCTATCACAAATATGTTCAAAGAACCAAAGGAAACCATACTTACAGAATTCAAAGTATGATGACAATGACTCAATGAACAGAGAATCTCAACAAAAAGAGATTATAAAGAAGAACCAAATTGGAATTCTGGAGTTGAAAAGTACAATAACTGCAATGAAAAATTCACTGGAGGGGCTCAACAGCAGATCTGAACTGGCAGACAACAGAATCAACAAATCTGAAGACAGATCAACCAAATTTTCTATTCTGAAGAACATACAGGAAAAAAAAAACAACAACAACAAAACAGTCTCAGAGACCCGTGAGACTCCACCAAGCATACCAACACAGGTGAAATGGGAGTCTCACAATGAGACAAAGAAAGAATAAATAATGACTGAAGACTTGCCAAATTTGACTAAAATCTTTAATCTGCACATCCAAGAAGCTCAATGAATTCCAAGTAGGAGAAACACAAAGAGACTCTATACACATCATGGTAAAAATGTTGAAAGACAAAGACAAGCAGAAAATTTTGAAGGTAGCAAGAGAAAAATGACTCATCACACACCCCCCAATCCCCCACAATAAGATTAACAGCTGACTTCCCCCTGAAACAATGGGGACCAGGAAGCAGTGGAATATTCAGAATGTTGAAAGAAAACACAACAACAAATAATTCTGTACCTAGCGTAGTAGACAGAATTCTGACATGGCCCCCCAAATTCCCACCCCATGGTGTACACACCTCCTTTTAAGTGTGGGTGAGTCCTATGGATGTCACTTCAATGATTAGATTACATTCTCTGACAAAGTGAAAGAATTTTGCATATGGAATTAAAGTCCCTAATCATTTTGACTTTGAGTTCATCAAAAGGGAGATTTTTTGGGGGATGGGTTTGACTTAAATCAGGTGAGTCCCTTAAAAGAGGGCTTTAGTTCCTCTTAGACCAAAGAGATAGCCTAACTAGCCTTGAAGAGGAAGGCTACTATAAATTCTATAACCTCCAAGAAAATGAATTCTGCCAATTATGTGAGCCTGGAAAGAATCCCAAGCCTCACATGAGACCAAAACCTTGGCCAACCCCTGACTGTAGGCCTTGTGAGACCTGAGCAAAGGGCCGAGCTAAGCCATGCCCAGACCTCTGACTTATAGAAACTGGTAAGGTAATATTTTAAGGTACTGCATTTATGATAATTTTTAATGCAGCAGTAGAAAACTAATATATCCAGCAAAGCTATCCTTCAAAAATAAAGATTAAATAAGACATTCCCAGATGAACAAAGACTGTAAGAATTCATAGTAAGCACATCTACCTTACAAGAAATAATAAAGAAAGCCCTTCAGGCTGAAAAGAAATGATACTAGATGGTAACTGGGATCCACATGAAGAAATAAAGAGCAGCAATAAAGGCAATTACATATGTAAATCGATAACACAGTAAAAAATAATTTTTTCTCTTTTCTTAGCTGATTAAAAAGACAATTGCATAAAACAATTATAAAATTATTGCCATTATAACATATAAAAATGTAACACATGACAATAATAGCATGAAGGAAGGGGGAGGTATATTGGACTAAGGTTCCTATTTCACTGGAATTAAGCTGGTATTAATCTGAAGTACATTGTGAAAAGCTGTGGCATACTGTAATTCCTAGATCAAACACTAATAATAATTTTTAAAAAGAAGTAAAAGGGTCTCAGGAATTTAAATGGTACAATAGAAAATATCTATTTAACACAAAAAGCAGTAAAGGAGGAACAGAGAAACAAAAATATGAGACATACAGAAAACAAGTATCAAAATGGCAGAAATAAACCCATCATACCAGTAATTTCATTAAAGATAAATGGATTAAGGGAGAAAATATTTGCAAATGAAATGACCAATAAGGGGTTAATCTCAAAAATATATAAACAGCTCTTATAACTTGACAGCAAAAAAGCAAACAATCCAATTAAAAAATGGGAAGACCTGAACAGATATTTTTCCAAAGACACACAGATGGGCAAAAGGCACAGGAAAAGGTGCTCAACACTGTTAATCATCAGAGTAACGCAAATTAAAACCACAATGAGATATCACTTCACACCTGTCAGAATGGCCACTGTCAAAAAGACTACAAATAACAAATGCTGGAAGGATGTGGAGAAAAGGGAACCCTCGTAAACTACTGATGAGGATATAAATTGGTGCAGCCACTGTGAAAAACAGTATGGAGGTTTCTCAAAAACTAAAAATAGAACTACCATAAGACCCAGCAATTCCACTCCTGGGTAAGTAGCTGAAAAAAAAAGAAAACACTTATTTGGAAAGATGCACGTACCCCAATGTTCACAGCAGCTTTATTTACAATTGCCACAATATGGAAGCAATGTAAGTGTCCATCAATAGATGGATGGATAAAGAAGATGTGGTATATAAGAGTGTGTGTGTGTGCGTGTGTGTGTATTACAGTGGATACTACTCAGCCATAAAAGAATGAAATTTTGCCATTTGCGACAACAATGGATGGACTTGGAGGGTATTAGGCTAAGTGAAGTAAGTCAGACAGAGGAAGACAAATACTGTATGATACCACTTATATGTGGAATCTAAAAAATAAAACAAACTAATGAACAAAAAAGAAACAGACTCACAGACAGAGGACAAAGTAGTGGTTACCAGTGGGAAGAGGGAAGGAGGGAGGGGCAAAATAGGGGTAGGGGATTAAGAGGTACAAACTACTATGTATAAAATAAATAAGCTACAAGGATATACTGTACAACACAGGGAATGCAGCCAATATTTTTTAGTAACTATAAATGGACTATAACCTTTAAAAATTGTGAATCACTATGTTGTATACCTGAAACTTGTATAATATTACACATGAACTATATCTCAATTAAAAAAACAAAATAAAACATAAATGGATTACATACTCCAATCAAAAGGCGGAGATTATTGAGACTGAATAAAAAACTTATATCCTGTCTACAAGAGACACACTTAATATTCAAAAACAAAAACAGGTTAAAAGTGGAAGGATGGGAAATTATATATAGCCTACAAATAACCGTAAGAAAGCTGGAGTAGCTATATTAGTATCAGATAAAACAGACTTTAAGACAAAAGAATTGAGATTCTTGGCAAAAGGTCTTGAAGAACTGCTTTCCTCCCTTGCTTTGGTAACTTGAGAGGAAAGATGATATAAAATTAAACAACCGCCCCTCCCCCATTATTCATTTCCATGTTTTTTTATGGTGGTAAAATGTACATAACATAAAAGTTACCATTTTAAGTGTACAAAGTGTGCAGTTTTAAGTGTACAGAGTTCTGTAGCATTAAGTACATTCACATTGTTGTGCAACCATCACTACCATCTATTGCCAAATAATAATACATTCTAAAAGAATGTTTAAAATAATACATTCTATAAGAGAACGCGTAATGGATTCTTAAAACTAATCATTTACTGAAATCAGCACTTTCTGCTCTTTTTTGACAATGCAATAAATAGAAAGCTGGAGCCAACTCTCAGATAATAACAGCAGCGGCTAATATTAAATAAACACGATAGCATTTAAAGTCCGTAACACACGTCATTTAATTCTCATGTAATTCTGAGGAAGATCCTAACACTCTCATCTTAGGATGGACAAAAAGTTCAGAGGGGTTAATTGCCCAAGGGCACTCAATTAGCAGGTAGGGCAAAACTGGGATATGAATTCATGTCCATAGTTCAAGTGTTAAACACTTAGAATATGTTAAACGTTATCTCCCAAAGAACAAAAAAATTAGTAGAGACTCTAAAAGAATGGAAGTCCATAGTTCATAAGTACTCAATAGTTTTGTTCCTCTGCCCCCAACACACATAATACTAAGTCTGCCTCCAGCTCTCTTCTACCATCACTAGGTCGGGAAAGACTGCCCCAGATGTTTAGATCAACTGGGAGAGAAGTCTAGCTTCCTTGAGAGGAAAACTTAAACACTATGATAGACCCATCAGTCAAAACCCAAAAAGAAAATGAGATATGCGTCAGGTCTTCTGTTGGTGGAATAACACCAGGGAGCCCTATAAAGGAATGGATGGAGAGTGAGAGAAACAAAATGTAATGTCAGGACAAGTATAGGAAATAACAGTAGTAAATAACAGCAACTACGAATTAAAACAAAATTTCTCTGCAGACTCTGGCATAAAATATAGAATTTCTAGCAATACTGACATCAAAAAACTGCTAAGATGTCTCTGAAACCACATGATACTCAATTTCCTAATGTAATAAAATGATCCTATCAAGAAAATAAGTCGGGCTTCCCTGCTGGCAGTGGTTAAGAATCCGCCTGCCAATGCAGGGGACATGGGTTCAAGCCCTGGTCCGGGAAGATCCCACATGCTGTGGAGGAACTGAGCCCGTGTGCCACAACTACTGAGCCTGCGCTCTAGAGCCCACGAGCCACAACTACTGAAGACCGCGTGCCACAACTACTGAAGCCCGCGCGCCCAGAGCCCGTGTTCCGCAACAAGAGAAGCCACTGCAATGAGAAGCCCGCGCACTGCAATGAAGAGTAGCCCCGGCTTGCAGCAACTAGAGAAAGCCCGCGTGCAGCAACGAAGACCAGATGCAGCCATAAATAAATAAATAAATAAATTTATTAAAAAGAAAAAATCTTGCCTCTTGGGCAACTTAGGAAAAAAAAAAGAAGTCTCTAACCTTTGTTTGATTAAAAGAGAGAAATTAAGAAAATTTCTCTCAATCAGTAAAGAATGGGGTGTGTGTGCAGTCAGTCACACCTAGAGTTTGGCACAGGGGTTAACAGTGACCAGATTGTGAGTGACCACTGACCAGAAACACAGTGAGACAGGGCAAAAAGGTAAAAAGCAAAACAAAACAAAACCTCAGGAGAAAAAGCCCAATGTGCACTGGTCCCTTCATATATGAGCCATCCTGTAGATTTGAGGCCAATATCAATTATAGTCAACTAAAGACAAGTCAAACAAGTCAATCTGAATTCCAAGGAAACTGGACAAAGACATGTCTGGTAGTTTGAGTCTAAAACTTTAAATAGCCCAATATAGCTAATGGCTACTGTATTAAAGCAGTTTTAGACAAAGAATATCAAAAGTTCTAGAGAAAAGCAGATCAAAGAACATATTAGTTCTAAGTAATCCACTGAAGTATATCTACAACTGATGTCCTACTTCAACCTATAAAGCTTTTCTTAATTTTATTAAAGTTTGATCAGATTCTATATAATTATAATCCTTCTACAATGCTGTTAGCTTTGACATTCTTGAACCTTCTTCATAAAGAAGCTCTGGGTACCATACATATTTGATACATATTTTTACATGCCTCATAATCTTTTAAGTTGGATTTTTAAAATCTATTCTGTCACAAATGGATGTGGGTGTTTTAAAAGATTGTTTTTGTTCATTTTGAAGGACTGCCTCAAGTTAAGGTTCAGGTTTCTTCTCAAAATAGAAACATAAAAAATCGTGTGACATCAAAAGAAATTATTTAGTTATACATTCACTGTTTGAAATCCTTAAATATATTTTAGACTTTGAGACCTAGAATCACAAGTTGCAATAGTCAAAATACTTTTCTCCTAAGGTGTGCAGTGAATGGAAGATACTTTTGCTTTAAGACTTTGTTTGGAATTATGGAGGGTCAAAGGCCTTACAATAAAGTATGAAATCTTTTCTAAGTTTTAATCAAGAGCCAATAACCTAAGGTATTCATCACCTAAAACATTATTTTACACTTGTCTAGTCTCAGAAGTTAGCCCTCTCTCATACAAAGGCACTATATCGCAACAGCAAGGGTAAACAACTGTATCAAAGATTAGGTGGTTCTTCCTCTTACACTCAATCCTTTTAAAAAAAATGCACTGTTAATCTTGACCTACACTTGGACAGCCAAAGTGACAGTCTTTTAGTAATTTTCTCTATAGTTTGGAAAACTAATCCTCTACAGGCTATTAACTTAAGTAACACACTTAACTTTTTCCATGAGAAAAAATATTTTTCTCTGCCTTTGGTAAAACACCTTGGCAGACTAGAAGGCAAGGGATAATGAGAGCCGATGGTGCTAGATTCTGATGGAGAAAAGAAAGATACGGCTGTGTGGCCTATGACCAAGGCTCAGAGTCAGGCTAAGCCCCAGTCCCCACTGACTCTCATTCTCTTGGAGTGAGTCTACAGTGTTTCCTTCTGTTGGAAATGATCTTTAGGACAGCGGCATGTCATTCTTACTAGTTTCCTATTGCTGCTTTAACAAATTACCACAAGCTTAGTAGCTTAAAACAACACAAATTTATTATCTCACAGTTTTGGAGGTCAGAAGCCCGAAATGAGTCTCAATGGGCTAAATCAAGATGTCACTAGGGCTGCATTCCTTCTGGAGGATCTAGGAGAGAATTTGTTTCCTTGTCTTATCTAGATTCTGGAGGCTACCTGCATTCTTCAGCTCATGGTCCCTTCTTCCATCTTCAAAGTCAGCAATTAGATCACTCCAACCTCTGCTTCCATTGTCACATCTTCTGTGACTGACTCTCCTGCCTGTTTCACTTATAAGGACCCTTGTGATTATACTGGACCCACCCAGATAATCCAGGACAACCTCTCCATCTCAAGATCCTTAATTTGATCATTATCTCCAAAGGTAACATATGTAAGGTAACATATTCACAGGTTCTAGTTATTAGGGAGTAGAAATCTTTGAGGAATTGTTATTCTGCTCCCACAATCACCCAAGCCACAGGTGCCACCAACTATGACATTTGGAGATCCCTAACAAGTAATGTGTGGTAAATAAATGTTGCCACAAATTCTTTGAAGCTCCTTCCATCTGAGAGGTGGAGTCTATTTGAATCTAGACTAGCTTTATGACTTGCTTTGACCAACAAATGTGGTAGAAGTGACAAGCAAGTTTCAGAGCCTAAAACTCAAGAGGTCTTGCAACTTTCTATCTTCATTCTCTTGGAATGCTATTCTAAGACTGCCATATAAGGAAGCCAGTATAGCCTACTGGAGAATGAGGCCGTATAGAAGACAATGAGGCACCCCAGGGGATAGCCAGACATGCCATCAAATGCCAGACATGCCAACTCTCCAGCTCAAAAGCTGGAGAGCACAGGCAAAAACTAGCAGAGAAACTGCCCAGCCAAACCACAGAATGGATGGAAATAAATCACTGTTTTATATCATTAAGTTTTGGGGTGGTTTGTTATGCAACTGATACAATATTGGTTAGTGGGAAAACCAGCCTATACAATGTATATATATCTGGATGAGCTTTTGCAAGGAGGAATAAATAAGGTCATTTGGGTTAGGTTTGGGAGGAGGACAGCAGGTAAACTTTCTTGGCTATATCACAAAGCATGATCAGGCTGATAAAGGAAATGACTGTTAAGTAAGAATGACCCTGGTTTATTTCTATGATCTGTTGTAACTGGAAATAAGAGTCATTATAGTTTCTAAGAAGAGGCAGTCAGATAACTAAAACTATATCAATGAAAACACAGAAGAAAGTACCTACCATACCACCTGAGATATAGCAATTGCCCAAGAGATGCTTAAAACAAACCATAAATAAAGAGGTAGAGAAATATGTATGAGCCAGATAGTAACAAGGGGTCCCAGGGCATAAAGTGGTCAGAATCCAGTATTAATACTGTGTGACTTTGGCAGGTTATTGACAACATCAGATGTTGGCAGTGAAGGATGGAAAAGACAGCTGCTCTCTCTGCCTAGAACACTCCCGGCCCATTCTGCCCTTACACCCCCAGTCCCTCATGCAGGCTTGGGTTCCTACTGCACATTATGACTATCTTCACCAAGTAGTACCATTAAATTGAACTGAATTGAACTGAATTGAATTGACCTACCTCCCTACCTCCAGTCTATAAGTTTCTTGCCTTTAACGACAAGACATATGTTAGCACAGTGTCTGGGATGTAGTAGGTGGTTCATAAATGTTCATTTATTGGACACTTTTAGGGAAAACTGATAAAAGAAAATGTCTAGTCCTGTTTCAGGTTGGTGTGAACTTGCTAAATGCAGCAAACATGTCTTATTAAACTTAGCATTCCAAGTGCTCAATAAAACAACTGGCCCACAGGGGCTACTCAAATGTCAAGTTAAATCTAAAAAGAAATTTAGTTAGATTAGAATCTTGAGAGAATAAAACTGGGCAAATACACAGATTACAGATAAGAACCATATCCTAACATCTTAGTGGAAAGCTCCATAATTGATTTCAACTTAAGTGTATCAACATCATCTGCCCTTTAAACTAAGATAAAAATTTTATCAATTTACTATATTGTCCCATTTTGAGAGCTAATATTACAGTTCCTCAATTTTCAACTTAACCCCTTTCTACAACTCAGACATTAAACTTACCCGCGTCAGTAGTTCAACCAATACCAATTTAATCATTTAATAATGGTATACTGCCATAATATGTAGAGAGTTACCATGTAAGAACACAAAACATTAAATGATGATATGGCATGAAAAATTAATTCTGAGCTGAAAAATATCCAAACCCCAATCCTGGCTAGAACTGACTATAGTTTTGTCAGGCACCATCTTCAGTTTTGCCACTGGTTTATTGACTGAACCTCAACTACCATGAACCAGCTGCTTAACAGTTTTTATCAGCACCAACTTTCTCTAAGTAGTTATTCAAAGGAGTTTATAAAAGGCTTCAAGTAAGAAAATTAATTTTATAAACTAAAAATCCTTGTGCTTGGCCTTAATATGAATAGTAGATGTAATGTAATAACTCACAAAGTTAGATTGTGTCTTTGCAAAAACAGGACCTTCAGAAGGAAAAAATGGCATCTAATATTTCCATTCAGCACCCAAGAATAGGACTATGCTTTAAAATCCTATCGGTATTTGATGAATGTCTAAGGAAAAAAACCTAACTAGCAGTGTTATATTTAACTACCATTTCCTCCATCATTTACTACTGGCATTCTAATTGAATGTTTTTTTCAAAGTCTCATGTTTTGAAAATAAGATTCTCCAAGTGCTTTTGATTTCCAATACTTCAATGCTACATAAAATTTAGACCAGGCATTGGCAGCCTTTTTCTCAGATGGCAAGACAGTAAATATTTTAGGCTGTTGCAACTACTAAACTCTGCCCTTTCAGTGCGAAAGTAGTCATAAATACTATGTAAACAGAACATTAAAAGGTGTGCTGTGTTCTAATAAAACTTTACAAAAACAGGGAAGCCCACAGCTTGCTGATCCCTGCTCTAGAGTGATTAGTGTCTTAAGAATGTTCTCAGTTATATAATATGGGGGAAATATTTGAGTGTAAATTTAAACAAAGATCTGGTGATACACAGAAGTATGCCTAGCCAACAAGATTTTTATCTGCTTCTATTTCCACCTGAAGATGATCAATAATTTCATGGCAGGAGAGGAGATACTGAGAACTAGACACGAGAAGGGGAGCTTTGAGGCTCCTTTGTTCCTCTCTATGGATTAGAATGCCCAAACTTCCTACAGAACAGAGAAGCTCATACCACAAGAACAGGAATGGAAAACACAGAAAGCAAACAAGCTATAGGTGGCAGGTGTGGAATAATTTTAGGAAAGCCAAGGAAACAGAGATGCTACATCATTGATAAAATCAAAGTCTAGAGAGCAAAGAATTTAGAAAGTGACCATTCCAATATTGTTAGGCACTAAGTAATTTTATTAAAATGATTTAAAGTCTTCCTATGATCCTCTGGTAAGAGACACTGACCTCACTTATTTAGGTGGCTCAAACAATATACTCCATCATTCAATGTCATCAGCTAAAACGCTGGTCCTAAGTAAAACCGCCTACATAGTTTTAAAGTCACTGAAGGCAAAAAATGTTAATCATCTATTTTCAGTACCTCTAAACGAGACTCAACCCCATGATATACTTCTATCAATACGCCATGTCTTCATGCTTGCCTCCTTTCTCTACTCACCAAAATTTTCTCAGGAAGGGATGGAAACTTATTCACATTTAAGAATGTCAAAACGGGAGCTCAAATTTTATTTCTTACAAATCAAATGAACTTTCTCTAAACATTGAAATTTCAGTCATCAGCAAACAAAGGGAAGAATCAAGAGACATGATCAGAATGTTGCTAGAACCACACCCTAGAAGGCTGATCCCAATCACTTATTTGCCACCGTGGTGAAGCAGAGAACAGTGTCTGTTCCTCCTTTCTTCATATGGCTGCCCAGCTAGACTAAATTCCAGCTTCCTTTGTAGCCAAATGTGGCAATGGGGCAGGAATATGCCTTCCCCTTGGCTAGAATGTGGATGTGATACTGGGAGCTGATAGTCACAATACCAGCCCTGGACTGCTAGAGACTTCTTCACAAGAAAGAGATAAACTCATTTTTTGAGGTCTCTGTGAGACCAGTCCAAACTGTATCTTAATTGATACAAGCTTTCTGGCAAACTACAGCATATGTCACATTTTACTACCCTGTCCAATTTCCTAGATTCTAAGTTAAATATTTCTTTAAAAGAAACAGAACTTTGGCTGAGAGCTTTAAGTCATTTAACTAAGGAATCAGTAAACAGCAGTACCAAGATTACACTATTGCTTTTCTTGGACACCATCTTTCTTATCTAATACTCAAAAAATTGCTGGCTCTGCTTACATGGAAGCAGCATAATATGGTACACACATAGAAGTATCTAAAAATAACAGTTCAATCCTTTTTTTTTTTTTTTGTAAGCATGATTGTGAAGGTGAGGAGATGAAAAATCTCTCATGGAATCACCAAAATAGCTAAAAATTAAGCACTTGTAGATTTTCCACTTTAAAGGTATAGAGTGGGAATATTAATAAAATATAAAGGTTATTTAAGTGGATATATATTTTGTCTCTTCCTGATTTCTGGCTTACTCTCATGATTATTACACAGGGATATAGACATGGATGGTGCAAGACAGGGGGAAAAAGATCTGGCTTGGCTGAATGTAGTCAATGCCTTCCCTTCTTCCCCCAAAGCTAAGCTGCTGGCATGCTTTCAGCTTAGTATCTAAACTGTCTCCCCTCTAAAAATAGTTTTCATCTTTGGCAAATATCACTGGTTTTCCTCTTTGCTGTAAGGATCTGCTTCTTCTTTCTTTTTTTCCCCCCAGAATTTGCCTTTTTAAAAAACTCATCAAGGCTACCAACCATTGTGGCTCCATATATTTTTCTTCATACTTCTCTGCTACCTGTCATTTCTCAGAGACAGAGAGCATGGTGCCACCAGGGATAATCCTTGCTGCATATCAGTAAGGTGGCCTTGCTGGGGTGCTTTTTAGATTACCACTTCCCAAATCCCACTCCAACTCAATTAAAAGAGAATCTAAAGGGTTTCGGCAGCGCTCCAGGTGATCTGAATGTTCAGTGAGGGTGGAAAAAAAAGGGCTCTGAAGGTCAGAAAATATAGATTCAAATCCCAGTTCTGCTATTTAATAGCTGTGATTTTGGACAAGTTACTTAACCTCCCTAAACTTCATTTATCCCGAAGAATCCACTGCATGCCAAAGCAACAATGTCAGGTGTTGAGTAAGGGTGATCATGACAGTCCCTGTCCTCTAGGAGGTTATAGTAGAAGAAACAGGAACTAAAGGAAGCTGCAGACAAGCAAACAGACTTAATCCTAATAGGGCTACAAGGGCACCCAGGAAGGAAATCCAGTCTAGATTCCAGGGATCAGCAAAATCTCTAAAAAGGTAAAATCGAGGCTGAGTCCTGCAGGACAAGTAATGATAGATGAGGCTGCTAAAGGAAGACTTTTTAACAGAGGAGGAAGTGTGTGCAAAGGCCTGGATACCAGTCAGCTTCCTTGGGAGATACAAGTAGTTCAGCAGGACTGAAATAAGAATGAAGGAAGGACAATAGATGAGGACCAACAGTGACTTCAGCTTTCACATTTGCAAAACAAAGATATCATCTGCTCTGCTTGGTTACCTCAAAGATCAAATTATACTATATATAGCAAAGTCCATTGAACAGAGCAGGTACTCAAGTGATAAATCCCCTCACTTTTCAGCTTTAACATAACATGAGAAAGCCAATCCACAACACACTTTTTCTTCAGGTCATCTCATCATAGCACAGAATTCAACAGTAAGCTCTTTTAAGCTATTTATTTTTCCTGGGTGCATCTTATCTACTGTGGATTACTGAAGAGTCAACTCTCAGGTCTCAAGGGTGCCAGCACTGGGATTTCCTTCTAAAGGTTCAGACACTTGAGGGTTACCCAACACTAGGCAGTAGATAACAAAGGTTTTAATGCATTGTTTTAAATTCAATTAACTGCAGCTGTGAAGCAATTCTGACCCAGGACCAGAATACTTCAAATCCAACCCTGGCTCTGACACTGGTTAGATAATTTACTTTGGGTTAGAGACAACTTTCTGTGCCTTGGTTCCCTTATTTGTCAAAATGAACAACATAGAACAGACTCCCTTAACACAATATAACTGGGCTGCTTTCTAATTGCCACTGCCTCCCTCCCCCCATCTTAAGGGATGGGTTAGGTAAGATGAGACTCTTCAAAGCTAGCAAAATGCCTTTCCCTGACAGAGATCCTGGAGGTGAGCTGTAGCTGGCAGCAAATATGTTTATCAGACAACATCTCATGGCCAACTGATAAAGCTACACAGATCCTGCAGATGTCCTTTGGCTCCAAAATGCCTTGATTCTTTAAAATACTATTTTGGCCCTTTAACAACTGATTCTTATAAATCCTAAAAACAAGTCTAAAAATTAACTTATTTCTGATCAGGATATTAATGACTCTCAATTTAAAATGAGAGGACTCATCCAGAGAAGAATCACCAATACAGGTTTAGAATGGCAAATACTGTCAAGATGCGACTTTCACTATCTTTCTCATCACACTGTTTATTAGCAAACTTTACTATTCAGTGTTACGTTTTAATATGCCTCAATTTCAAAAAGCTTCTTTTAGAACTATGTGCAGTGATGAATATTAACTAAAATTATTGTGGTAATTGGACTTCCCTGGTGGCACAGTGGTTAAGAATCCGCCTGCCAATGCAGGAGACACGGGTTCGAGCCCTGGTCTGGGAAGATACCACATGCCACGGAGCAACTAAGCCCGCGTGCCACAACTACTGAGCCTGCACTCTAGAGCCCACGAGCCACAACTACTGAGCCCGCGTGCTGCAACTACTGAAGCCCGTGAGCCTAGAGCCCGTGCTCCGCAACAAGAGAAGCCACCGCGATAAGAAGCCCACGCACCGCAACCAAGAGTAGCCCCTGCTCACCGCAACTAGAGAAAGCCCACACACAGCAACAAAGACCCACCGCAGCCAAAAAGTTAATAAATTAATAAATAAATTTATTTAAAAAATTATTGTGGTAATCATTTATATATATGTATATAACAAATCATTATGTTGTACACCCTAAACAAGTACAATTTTATATGTCAATTATATCTCAAACTGGAAAAAGAATACTAGTACAATCATAGGAAACATACTACCTTAAAATATGGAGTATTCTATTCATTATTTTTGTTCTTAAGTGTGAAATTTACTATGTTCTGAATGGCATCACAACTTCCCACATGGAATGCCACAAAATACATGTTTCTTGACAAGAAAATTCAATGATTTTAGTAGCTCAACTCCACATTAACATAGAAAATGTAGTTAGCTGATCAATGACTTAATTTAGAAGTAGCTGTATTTAGAAAGAGGTAACTTTTGAGTGCCTATTATATACCAGTCACTGTGCTAAAGAGATTTATGTGCATTATGGCATTTAGTCCTATGAGGTAGGTACAGTCATCCCTCAGTATCCATGGGGGATTTGGTTCCAAGACACACACACCTCCATATTAAAATCTGCAGATGCTCAAGTTCCTTATATAAAATGGCTTAGTATTTGCATATAACCTACACACATCCTCCCTTTTACTTTATTTTTTATTTTTTAATAAATTTATTTATTTATTTATTTTTGGCTGCATTGGGTCTTTGTTGCTGCACGCGGGCTTCCTCTAGTTGCAGTGAGCAGGGGTTACTCTTCGTTGCGGTGCGTGGGCTTCCACATTGCAGTGGCTTCTCTTGTTGCAGAGCACGGGCTCTAGGCACACGGCTTCAGTAGTTGTGGCACACGGGCTCAGTACTTGTGCCTCGTGGGCTCTAGAGCACAGGCTCAGTAGTTGTGGTGCACAGACTCAGTAGTTGTGGCACGCAGGCTCAGTAGTTGTGGCATATGAGCTTAGTTGCTCCACGGCATGTGGGTTCTTCCCGTACCAGGGATCGAACCTGTGTCCCCTGCATTGGCAGGCGGATTCTTAACCACTGTGCCACCAGGGAAGTCCTTCCCTTTTACTTTAAATCATCTCTGCATTACTTATAATACTTAATATACAACGTAAATGTTATATAAATAGTTGCTAGTGTGCAGCAAATTCAAGTTTTGCTTTTTGGAACTTTCTGGAATTTTTTTCTATTTTAGATCTGTGGTTGGTTGAATCCTCCTATGAGGAACCAGCAGATACAGAGGGCCAACTGTACTATTATTAGCATACCTATTTTACAGAGGGGAAGTGGAGCTTAGATTCTGCACCTTACTCTGCTAATGATAAATCTGTTCTTTGAACTCAGAGCTCAAGAAATATCCTTAACTTCACTCCTGTTCAAAACAGTTGTCTCTAGGTACAATAGACCTTAATTAACTTAAAACCTCCAGAAAATTAAAGTTACATTATAGCACAAACTTCATAAACAGTGACTGAATCTCCCCTTTAGCCTTCCCTTTAATATGCCAAAATAATTCTAGACCCTGAGCTTTCAAAAACCTTTAATCATTTATGGTGCTCTCTGCTATATCTACCATTAGAACAATTTTAAAAAACATTAACACTGTACCAATTATTTTCAAAAGCCCAGAGATATTAATCAAGTGATCCTAATAGTCTTAAACACTATCCTCAAACCAAAAGATAAATGGAGACTGGGAAACTTGCATTCTAAAGTGCCACCATCCAGATAAAATTACTCTGTGAATTAGAGTAATTTCAATCAGATCCTATAAAATGGAACATTTTTCTCAAGATTAGAATTAGAGAGTAACTATAAGATAGTTTAAGGGCCCAAACTTTGTAACATAAAATGGTTTGCCACATGTCAAATTCAACAGCAGAAGGCAAGCAGCAGGAGCTAGGGAGAGCAGGAAGAGTTTAGAAAAGTAGTAATAAAAAAAATGACAAAATGACTTACCTATTCATCTCCCTGGCAGTTCTACCTTAATTTCTCTCAAAAATCACATGCTGCTAAAATAAGTTCTAATATCTTACTATATGGTGTCCTGAGTTTTAAGTTAACACATTACATTATTAAGAGAATCCCCAATGGCATTTCATAAGCATTAGAAACTCAGTTACATTTTCTTAGAGGGCACATGACTTATGACTTAACAGTCATTAACACAAAACAAACTGGTGTATATAATCTAACAAACCAGTGTAGATGTGTACTTTGTTAATTCCTTAACTCATTAATCACTCTTAAAAAGGATTTTAATCTCCAGAATACAAATGATCATACCATAAACACTATTTTTAAGTGTCACGTAAGCTATTTGGTAATAAAATATCAGATGAATTTTTAAAAATAATTATCATACTAGAGTCCATTTAATATAAGGCACTCAGCATGATAAACACAAAGTTATTAAATGGAGGAAATGTAGGCAGGAGATTCCACTTCAGTTGTGTGACAGGAAGTACTAGCTCTGGAAGTTTAGAAATAGGACTACCAAGCTCTGTTTTAGCACAAGAAATAAAGGAAAACATGCTAGTGAATAAGGGTAAAAGAGGAAGTTCTTTTTAGTGAACGATCTGCCATATATTTAAGACAATCCCAAACCATTCCAAAAGTTAAAAAAAAAGTGCCTCATTTTTTTCACTTGGCTTACGTGATAATGTACTTCCCTAGGTACACTGGAGCTCAAATTTTGCAGTTTCACTGTAACAAGACTGCTTGTGGCCCACACATCCTTACGGAGACAATGGTGGCTTGTAACATGAACCTGTTCGTTTCATATCTTAAAGTCTGACGATTGTTACATTTTTCTAGCAACACATGAAAAGTAAATCATTTTTTAAAGTAAGTTTCACAAGAGTGAATAAACTGAACACTACTAAACTGTACAGTTAAAAATGGTTAAGATGTTAAATTTTGCTGTATTCTACCACACAAAAAAATGTGAGTTAATGACAAATTACTCCACTTAAATGTTAATAGTAACTTGTTATGTAAATTTTGATTACTCTAAAACCAAATTCTTATGCTTAATTTTTAGTAATTTGTTGTTGTTGTCATTAACAGCTGGATTCGTTTTATGTAACTAATTTTTAAGGATACTTCCATACATGAGGAAATTCTTTAATTCTGAACTAGAGAGTGAAAGTGAAGCACTATTCTCAATTAGCATCTTTCAAATCATCTGAATTACTTACTGCCAACAAATACTAGTTATGAAATTATAAATGTGTTTCTACTTCAGCTGATTCCTTCATTCAGTGAAGTGCAAATCTCGAAATTAGGAGAGCAAGACCCCTAAATGAACAGGCTTTTCTTAAAGCAGTGGTAGTTCTGATTGTGAGGTAGGCAACACTCCCCACTCCTCAGCCTTTAGCACGACGGTGGCCCAAAATACTAACGTCAATCATTTCCAATCACCGTTCTCGCCTGGCTCAGCCCTACCAAATTTGTCAGGCTTTTGTAAACTCCCATGAGGTTCTGTTCAGAAAAGCGTACAACCTAGGTGAGTTTGGTAGCTTGGGAAGGGCCTGAAGCAATCAGCTTGGCTTGGCCACCTAGGAGAAAAGTATCCATGAAAAGAAAACCGGAAATACTTCAACTTTGCGCAAACCCCCTTTCTCAGTCGCAGCTAGCTCCCTTCCCGATGAAGGGCTGTGTTCTCGAAAGATCTACCCCTTTCCAACTCAGATGTCATTCCCAGATCAGCTGCTTGAGGGGCAAGCGGCGCTCAACCCACGCCCTCTTCTTCGAGTACCTTCTTCAAGTGCCAGCGCTGGGCTCAGCTCACTCTGCCGCCCCCATCCAAGCCCTACACGAAGAAGGGCCCTGGCCCACGACCCCGCCCGCGGACAGCCGGGAGCCCCGGCCTAGGCGGCCTTGGCCGTTTGAGGGTTTGCGCTCCAGGGTCGGCTGGGGGCACCAGGGACCGCAGGAGGGGTCTCTCCGTAGGGGGGGGAGACGGCCTCACCTTGACCCTGATTTCGTAGGTGGTGAACCGGCCCCGGCCGACTCCCACTGTCTGCGGGTTGCTCACATCGATCTCGAGGAAGTTGCTGGGAGGCCCGTAGGCGTCATTCAGGTTCTGCGGCTTAGTGATCAGCCGCCGGGTGTCCGCCACGGTCTCCGCCATTTCGCTGCTGCAGCCGCCGCCGCCGCCGCCGCCGCCGCCGCCGCCGCCGCGGGCTCCCTCCACCCCCTCGGCGTTCCACCGACCCCACTGCCGCCGCTGCTGCCCGCCGCGGGGACGCCGGGCTCGCGCGCAGCGGTCGCAGGGCGAACGAGCACGTAGGGTGGGTGTTCACTCCGCACGCGTAGCTCCTCCCCGCGCCCCTCCGGCTTCCGCCTCCTGTCCCCAAGAGGGGAACAGCTGACCTGCCGGAACGCTGCATCCCGGACCGGGAGCCCCAGCGGAAACCGCGGAGGGTGACTGCGCACCAGGCAGAGGAAGAAAAGCGCAGTCAGGTTACTTGTAGGTGCGAACAGGTTCCGGCCAGACTACAGCGCCCACAGTGCATCGGGCGAGCGCGCCGCCGCGGCTCTGCGGCCCAGGTGCTGCGGGACCGGGGGTGCGAGGGCGGGCGCTTCCTGTGTTTCTGTGTCCGTTTTGGCCTGGACCAGTGGGGAGAACGCCGGAAACGGTCTTCGCGGTCTTGGGAGCCGCGGGGACAAAAGTTAAACGGCGAGGTAGGGGAGGTTTGCCCGCAATCCGAACAAAACTGCCTACGCTCAGTGCCAACCTATCCACCGTCTCACTGTATACCACTGAAAATGCCTTTCTAGATAACCTTGAATTAATGCCTCAAATGATTTTGATATCAACTTGAGAGTTTCACCGTACATGTGTCTGGCTTGGTAAATTGAACGTGGGAAAGTAGAGTGGAATAAAAACAACGTCGCGAGATCATACCGTACGGTCGAACCGTTTGGGGAGACTGGTCGGCCCTCTGAAACAAGATAACAGTATATGGGCTGAAACCTCCTTTGACTTTCTGATGTTTGAGTGATCTGCAACTTTTTCCCTTCAAGTTCCCACAAAGTTCCAGTAAATTAAAAAAAAAAGCACTAAACGTATTGGTACAGCATTTGAAGTGGAACTCAAAAAAAGCCTTTATCAGAAATGAAAAAAAGACAAAACAGTTAAGTAGATAGCAGTTAATCTCCAACAAATGCAGACTTTGAGCATTGAGGTAGAAGGATAGATGTCTATCTCTGCCTGGGGAGTTCTCTCCCTTGATGTTACAGTCTCACAACTCTTTCTGCATTTCTTTATATGTTGAGTTTCAGAAACTCACTTTAAATAATCTGATCTGTCCCTTAAGCTGAAAAATTGTCTGGATCATTAGCAACCATTCTTAATAAAAATAAGAAAAGTTGGTATTAAAAAAATTTACTTAAACATGATGTAGATTATTTTCAAGAAAACTCAACATTCATTCATTAAACAAGTATTTATTGAAGGCCCAGTAGGTGTTTTCAACTCTAGATACTAGAGGTAAAAGAGTGAGGAAGACATTGAAATTCCTTGGTCTCATCAGATTAATTGTCTAGTATATGCTCTATCTTGGGGAGACAGATAATAAACCAATAAATAATATATCTGCCAATATGATTGGTGCTATAAAGAAAATAAAACTGGATAATGTGAGAGTGACCCAGACAAGCTCATTAGGGTGGTCAGACAAGTTCTCTCTGAGTATATCTCCCTGTCAAAGAGTAAAAGTAATATCAGAATAAGTACCCAGACAGGACTCCCTGCTGGGCCTGTTGCAAGAGACCCAGTGGAAACTTGACTGGTATGATTAGGGCAGTGAGCTCAAAAATGTGTACAAATGACTCTTTGAATTGGAATATATGAGAGCTAAGAGACCAAGAACAACTGTATTGTGTTGTCATCCGTGACACCTGTACAAAGCAATCATGGGATATTCTCTTAGAAAGCTTCTGTCTCTTTGGAGGCCACTCAGTGCAGCCTTGGGCAGCAGCAACAATTGCCTGCAGTGGGGAAACAGCTATAGAAAATAGCAGCACCGTCAAATGGCTAAAGAAGAGCTTCCCAGGATAAACATCAGGAAAAAAATTATCTTTATTTTTCAGAAGATACGATTGTATTCCTAGAAAAATCCATAAAGAAGAAGCTACTAGAATAAGCTACTAGAATTAACAAGAGAATTTAGTGACCGAGTGAAAGTAAAGAACTTAATTTATAATTTTCCTCTGTCTAGGCAATGTCTAGTTAGACTGGAGATGGAAAAAATACCCTATTCACATCAGTGACCAAAAGTAAAAAAAAAAAAAAATATGTAGGAAGGAAGACACAGGATCTATAAGAACAAAATTATGAAATTTTATTAAAAGATATAAACCAAAACCTAAATAAAAAAGACTCCATGTTCCTGAATAAGAGGACTGAATATGAGAAAAATATCACTTCATCTAAAATTAACAATGCAGGGGCTTCCCTGGTGGCGCAGTGGTTAAGAGTCCACCTGCCAATGCAGGGGACACGGGTTCGATCCCTGGTCGGGGAGGATCCCACATACCGGGGAGGAACTAGGCCCATGCGCCACAACTACTGAGCCTGCACACCTAGACCCTGAGCTCCGCAACAAGAAGCCACTGCAATGGGAAGCCTGCAAACCATAACAAAGAGTAGCCCCTGCTTGCTGCAACTAGAAAAAGCCTGCGTGCAGCAACGAAGACCCAACACAGCTGAAAATAAAAATAAATAAATAAAATAACTTAGGAGGTTCCTTAAAAAACTAAATAGAATTACCGTATGATCCAGCAATCTCACTACTGGGCATATACCCAGAGAAAACCATAATTCAAAAAGACACATGCACCCCAATGTTCATTGCAGCACTATTTACAATAGCCAGGACATGGAAGCAACCTAAATGCCCATCGACAGACAAATGGATAAAGAAGATGTGGTACATATATACAATGGAGTATTACTCAGCCATAAAAAGAAACGAAATTGTGTCATTTGTAGAGACATGGATGGATCTAGAGACTGTCATGCAGAGTGAAGTAAGTCAGAAAGAGAAAAATATCGTATATTAATGCATATATGTGGAACCTAGAAAAATGGTACAGATGAACCGGTTTGCAGGGCAGAAATTGAGACACAGATGTAGAGAACAAACGTATGGACACCAAGCGGGGAAAGCGGTGGTGGGGGGGTGGTGGGGGTGGGATGCATTGGGAGATTGGGATTGACATGTATACACTGATGTGTATAAAATGGATGACTAATAAGAACCTGCTGTATAAAAAAATTAATTAAAAAAAATTTTATCAGCATTCCTGATTGTTTATATATACGTCTGTTCCTCTGACTTCTCTGAACCAATTGTAACATCTTATTCTCTCATTAATGATTTAATAAAATGTTTGACACATAAAAAATAAATAATAAAATTAATAATGCAAATAGAATCCCACTGTGATTGGTTTTAACCTCCTCTCTGCCTTGGGTGCATTGGGTAGTACTGGACAAGATTTTTTTAAAGTTCATATGTTGGAGATTAGCCAAGAAGATTATGAAAGTGAAAAAAAATCAAAGTGGGATTTGCTTTACCAAATGTTAAAACTCACCGTAAAGCTAACTATAAACAAGAGTATGGGGAATTCCCTGACGGTCCAGTGGTCAGGACTCTGCACTTTCACTGCCGAGGGCCTGCATTGGATCCCTGGTCGGGTAATCAAGATCCCACAAGCCGCGCAGCGTGGCCAGAAAAAACCAAAAAACAAAACGAGTGGTTTTGGCTCTCTATAAAATAGAGTGCAGAACAGATCCCAACAAAGAACATGATATATAACAAGGGGAGCATTTCAATTCATTGGGGAAATGTTGCTGACACAGTTGAATGTCTAGGGAATAGGGAGACCACATAGCTAGTCCCCTGCATTATACCATGGAAAAATTCCAGATAGAATTTATTTATTTTTGTTGTTGTGGTTTTTTGTGGCCGCACCACGTGGCTTGTGGGATCTTAGTTCCCAACCAGGGATTGAATCCAGGCCCTCAGCAGTGAGAGCACGGAGTCCCAACCGCTGGACCACCAGGGAATTCCAAGATAGAATTGAAATATCTTTTTTAAAAAAAATATGTTTAGAGAAAATTTAGGAGAAAAATTGTATAACCTTGAGTAAAAAAAGTGCTTCCTGGGCTTCCCTGGTGGCTCAGTGGTTGAGAATCTGTCTGCCAATGCAGGGGACACGGGTTTGAGCCCTGGTCTGGGAAGATCCCACACGCCGCGGAGCGACTAGGCCCGTGAGCCACAATTGCTGAGCCTGCGCGTCTGGAGCCTGTGCTCCGCAACGAGAGGCTGCGATAGTGAGAGGCCCGCGCACCGCGATGAAGAGTGGCCCCCCCTCGCCGCAACTAGAGAAAGCCCTCGCACAGAAACGAAGACCCAACACAGCCATAAATAAATAAATAAATAAAATTAAAAAAAAAAAGTGCTTCCTAAGCAATATGGGAAACAAGCTATAAAGAAAATGTAGTCATTTAAGCACATAAATTTTTAAAATTGTGGAGGCTCCGCTATGACTGGGTCTCCTTGGAGTTTTTATTTATTTATTTATTTATTTTTGGCTGTGTTGGGTCTTCGTTTCTGTGCGAGGGCTTTCTCTAGTTGCAGCGAGGGGGGACCACTCTTCATCACGGTGCGCGGGCCTCTCACTATCGCAGCCTCTCGTTGCGGAGCACAGGCTCCAGATGTGCAGGCTCAGTAGTTGTGGCTCACGGGCCTAGTTGCTCCGCGGCATGTGGGATCTTCCCAGACCAGGGCTCGAACCCGTGTCCCCTGCATTAGCAGGCAGATTCTCAACCACTGCGCCACGAGGGAAGCCCTAAGTACATAAATTTTTAATAAAAATTACATACCAAAAGGCATTATAATAAAAAATATTGGGGGAAGTATATCTGTAACACGTAAGATAGTGAATGGCTAATATTCCTAATATAAAAAGAACTCCCATAAATTGATAAGAAAAAGACAATCCCATAGAAAAATGAGCAAAGAATATGGATAGGTACAATTTTACATGTTTTTCAGATAATGAATTTGTCAAATCCTCCTAACAACCCTATAGGTGGGTACCATTACTGTCTCCATTTTACAAATGGGGAAACTGAGGCACAAAGGCAAAATAACAAGTACAAAATGGCAAAACTAGCTCCAGAATTTATATACGTAACCACTATTTCATGCTGCCTCTTAGGAAAAGAAATTCAAATGGACAATAAGTGGGAAAAATATGCTCAACCTCACCAATCAAATAAATGTATCAATACATTAAAGCAAATATGAAATACTGTTTTCTATCATATTCACAAAAATCAAAAAGAACAGAAACATACAGTGTTAGGGAGACTGTAAGGAAACAGGCAATTTGCTCATATTTATCAAAATTAAAAATATTCAGAAGAAAAATGTTCAGGACACTTTGATCCCAAAATCCAACTTTTGCTGCAAGAGACCATAGTTCTTAAGGACGTAAGTCCAAGGATGTTTATTGCAGCTTTATTTGTAGTGGCAAAAACTGAAAACAGCCTGAATTAGAAATGCTTGAATTATAGTATATTCAAACTATGGGAAATTATATAATATTTTTTGTAATTTATATGTAATATATAAATTATATACTAGAGCAAATGAAATAATTCTATTTTTCTTTTTTAAAAAAATAAGTTTATGTATTTATTTTTGGCTGTATTGGGTCTTCGTTGCTGCATAGGTTTTCTCTAGTTGCAGTGAGTGGGGGCTACTCTTTTTTGGGGGGGGAGGGCTACTCTTCGTCACGGTGTGTGGGCTTTTCATTGTTGTGGCTTCTCTTGTTGCGGAGCACGGGCTCTAGGCGTGTGGGCTTCAGTAGCTGTGGCTCGTGGGCTCTAGAGCGCAGGCTCAGTAGTTGTGGCTCGTGGGCTCTAGAGCGCAGGCTCAGTAGTTGTGGCGCATGGGCTTAGTTGCTCCACGGCATGTGGGATCTTCCTGCACCAGGGCTTGAACCCGTGTCCCCCGCATTGTCAGGCGGATTCTTAACCAATGCGCCACCAGGGAAGTCCCTATTTTTATTTCTTAAGGTGTTAGAATATATCTATTTTTAGTTATTAGAATTAGAAGAGGAATATCCATGATGTTTTGGTAAGTAAGGATCAAAGAATAATCTGTGCAGTATGATCCCATTTGGATAAACAAACAAAACCCTGTCATTGTATATATGTACTTTTATATGTGCATATTTTTGTAGCAAAGGATATACACCAAACTGTTAACACTGGTAACACAAGGGTGGCAAATGAAGTGGGCAGTGTGGATGAGAAGATACAGCCATATTCTAACCATGGGCTAAGATGATAGAAAACTATAACCAATTTTATGTTTTCCTAATGGTTCAGTTCTAGAAAAATAATTTGTCAATGTGCCTGAATTACTGTGGACACCTTGAGAGTTGTGTTCCTTGAGTAGTATATTAGATTATCACAGCTAGATAGTTCTAGTCATTAAGATCATCCATTCCTCTTTATTCAGAGATCACTGAACAGTCGGCTGATAGTAGTTTCATTTTCTATGAGGACTTTCTTTTTAAAAAAATTTTTAAATTGAAATATAGTTGATTTACAATGTTGTGTTAGTTTCAGGTGTTCAGCAAAGTGATTCAGTTATATATTACATATGTGTATATATATATATTCTTTTTCAGATTCTTTTCCATTATAGGTTATTATAAGATATTGAATATAGTTCCCTGTGCTATATAGTAAATCCTTGTTGTTTATCTATTTTATATATAGTAGTGTGTATCTGTTAAAACTGTTATTTATCCCTCTCCCCCGCCCTTTCCCCTTTGGTAACCATAAGTTTGTTTTCTGTGTCTGTGAGTCTGTTTCTGTTTCATAAGTAAGTTCATTTGTATAATTTTTTTTTTTTAGATTCCACATATAAGTGATACCATGTGGTATTTGTCTTTCTCTGTCTGACTTCACTTAATATGATAATCTCTAGGTCTATCTATGTTGCTGCAAATGACAATATTTCATTCTTTTTTATGGTTGAATAATATTCCATTGTGTATATATATGTATGTGTATATATATATATATATATATATATATATATATATATATATACACACCACATCTTCTTTATCCATTCATCTGTTGTTGGACACTTAGATTGCTTCCATGCCTTCGCTATTGTAAATAATGTTGCTATGAACACTGAGGTGCATGTATCTTTTCAAGTTAGAGTTTTCATCATTTCCTGATAAGTACCCAGGAGTGGGATTGCTGGATCTTATGGTAACTCTATTTTTAATTTCTAAAGGTACCTCCATACTGTTCTCCATAGTGGCTGCACCAGTCTACATTCCCACCAACAGTGTAGAAGGGTTCCCTTTCCTCCACACCCTGTCCAGCATTTATTTGTAGACTTTTTGATGATGGTCATTCTGACTGTGTGAGGTGATACCTTATTGTAGTTTTGACTTGCATTTCTCTAATGATTAGTGATACTGAACATCTTTCCATGTACCTGTTGGCCATCTGGATGTCTTCTTAGGAGAAAGGTCTATTTAGGTCTTCTGCCCATTTTTTGATTGGGTTGTTTGCTTTTTGATATTGAGCTGTATGAGCTGTTTGTATATTTTGGAAATTAAACTCTTGTCTGTTGCATTGTTTGGAAATATTTTCTCCCATTCTGTAGGTTGTCTTTTTGTTTTGTTTATGGTTTCCTTTGCTGTGCAAGAAGCTTGTAAGTTTGATTAGGTCCTGTTTGTTTATTTTTGCTTTTATTTCTTTTGCCTTGGGAGACTGATCTAAGAAAGTATTGCTACAGTTTATGTCAGAAAATGTTTTGCCTGTGTTCTCTTCTAGGAGTTTTATGGTGTCGTGTCTTATATTTAAGTCTTTAAGCCATTTTGAGTTTATTTTTGTGTATGGTGTGAGGGTGTGTTCTAACTTCATTGATTTACACGTGGCTTTCCAGCTTTCCCAACACCACTTGCTGAAGAGACTGTCTTTTCTCCACTGTATATTCTTGCCTCCCTTGTCAAAGGTTAATTGACCATAGGTGTGTGGGTTTGTTTCTGGCCTCTCTATTCTGTTCCATTGATCCATATGTCTGTTCTTGTGCTAATACCACTCTGTTTTGATTACTGTAGCTTTGAGGTATTGTTGAAGTCTGAGAGAGTTATGCCTTCAGGTTCGTTCTTTTTCCTCAGGATTGCTTTGGCAATTCTGGGTCTTTTGTGGTTCCATATACATTTTAGGGTTATTTGTTATGAGGACTTTCTTGTAGGCAAAAGGAGATGCTGCCTTGTGGGACCAGCTAGTTTATATTTTCATTTTAAATTTGTAAATTGAGGTTCTGTCTTATCAATCAGTGTCTTGTGAACTTGACTAATGCATCACTCCCCCAGGCCTAATCACCTCTGAGGAAAATGGTAAAACCAAGTAGCTGGACCTCCGGAGTGTCAGACTCTGAAAATGTGGCAAACCTAGTGAAGTCCTGTAAACTTCTCAAGGGCCAGCCTGGCCACTCTTATATCATTTTTCTAATTTAAAGCTCACACCCTGACCTACCTCTAAACCCCTGCTTCCAGGCTGCTGTGATTTCCTGAAGAAAATCCCAAACTAGCTGGCACCTTTGCAAATTTATGGTTTCCAACCTCAGCTGACCCTTCAACACACCTCAGCATTCCCTTATTTTATCCTCTTCTTGTATTTCACACCCCTGTTCCTTACTCTCAGCATGTAACCTCACTTCATGCAGTACAAAGCAAAGTAAAAGCCACAAAGTTTAGTATCTCCCTCCTCTCCACTGAAGACTACTTACAACATGAGTCACCCTCAGAACTTCTGAGAGCTCAAGGCATGCCCAGTCTACTTCCAGCTTTTGAGAATGCGGGCATTTTCAGATTTGGTATTGAGGAAATTATTTATAAACACTGCAGTTTGTTTGTTAATTTTAAATAAAGCATTTACATGATTCAAAAGTCAAAATGCACTTAAGAGTATCCATTGATATACCTGCCTCCAATCCCTGTCTGCAGCCATCTAGTTCCCCTTTCTATTGACAGCCACTGTTACCAGTTTCTTGCTGCATATCTTTGTATCCTTCCAGAAATAGTCTAGCATGCTTACATATATATATGTATATATAACAAAAATGGCATCATAGGATACACACACTTTTGCACCTTATTTTACTTAACAATATATCTTGGAGATAGATCCACACTTACACAGCAGCAAAGTATTTCATTACCTGATGTACCATAATTTATTTAACTTGTCCCTGAAGGGGAGCAGAATGTGTGACCCCAAAATATGCCAGTTTGGCATGTGGATTGTCTTGAACAGAGGGCAATCAAGATGCAGCAGACTCAAGAAAAACTTGTACCTCTCTCGCCACTACCTAAAAGAACGTAGATAGGGGTCCTGGCCTAGAGAGAGCTATTACCAGAGAGAACTTTTGTCTGAATGACCTATTTCTGTGGCAGGGCAAACATCTAATTACCAAACATCTGTTCCTCTTATTGTCCTGTGAATTACTGTCCTCCCCCTTGGAAGCCCCTGACCCCTATCCCATTCCTTAGCTCAGGGTGGTACATAAGCTTCAGCTGCCCAACTTGCTCTTTAGTCTCATGCTTCTATGGGACTCCTGTACATACAAAATTAAATTTGTTTCTCTCCTGTTATATTGTTTTATGTCAATTTGATTATTATCTACCCTAGAAGGGTAGACGGAAAAATTTTTCTCCACTACATCCCCTACTGACGAATATCTTTGGTGACCTCAGTCTTTCACTATTACGGTGCTGCAGTGAATAACCTTGAATATGCCATCATTACACACACATGGGATTATATTTGCAGGATAAGCTCCTGTACGGGCATACCTCAGAGATACTATGGGTTCAGTTCCCAACTGCCACAATAAAGCAAATATCACAAATAAGCAAGTCCACAAATTTTGTCGTTTCCCAATGCATACAAAAGTTATGTTACACTACATTGTAGTCTGTTAAGTGTGCTACAGCATTATGTCTCAAAAAACAATGTGCATACCTTAATTAAAAAATAATGCTGTTGGAAAAATAGCGCTGATAGACTTGCTCTACTAAGAGTTACCGCAAACCTTCAATTTGTAAAATTGCAATATCTGCAAAGCACAGTGAAATTTTCAGCCCCACCCCCTGACTCCTGGGAATGTGGCAGACAGGAGAGGGCAAGGAAGAGCCTTGCGCCCCTCCCCCATATCTTGCCCTGGACACCTCTTCCATTTAGCTATTCCTGAGTTGTTATCCTTTATAATAAACTGTTAAACATAAGTAAAGTGTTTTTTCTGAGTTCTGTGAGTCGAATTATTAAACCTGAGGGGGAAGGGGGTCATGAGAATCCTCAAATTTGTAACCAGCCAGGCAGGAGTGGGTAGCTTAGGCACCCCATTTAAGGCTGGTGTCTGAAGTGGGGGCAGCCTTGTGGGACTAAGTCTTTAACGTGCAGAGTCTGTGCTAAGTCCAGGTATTTAGTGTCAGAATTGAATTGAATTGTTGGACGACTAGCTGGGGTTGGAGACTCAGAGGCTTTGGAGATGATGTTAAGCCCTTCTAGGAGCATATCAGATAGTCTCTATCCTTCCCTTAAATGTTAAGTTCTCTACTTCCACGGTCATGGAGGGGTCAGTGCAGGGTGGCTCCTTGGACTGTCTAAGAGTTCGGGATCTTGGAGAGGTTAATACTTTAGTTGAACACATCCTCACACTGATTTTCTTTGTATATTTGTTCACAGTTTCATTTAAAGAAGAGGCAAGGGACTTCCCTGGTGGTCCAGTGGTTAAGACTCCGTGCTTCCACTGTGGGGGGCATGGGTTCGATCCCTGGTTGGGGAACTAAGATCCTGAAAAAAAAAAAAAAAAAAAAAAGAAAGAAAGAAAAAAAGAAGAGGCAAGACCTGGAGCAAGCCACTCAGCAAAATAAACCTGGTAACGTGACTCACTCTCAGAAGGCAGGTTAGTGAGCATCTGTTGATCTGTTGTGTTTTAGGCACGCCCTTTGAGGGGTCTTACTCCGTACCCTGAGATCCTTCACAGAGTGTCTCTTCCAACGCACACTCAATTCTACATTTTGTTACTTTTTTGTGTGTGTGTGTGTGTGATTTAGTGTCTCTTCTGTATTGGTAAATCAGGCAGTGCCCAGCTGGTTGTATCAACATCGGAACCCCCCTCTCTTGCTTTTATCCAAGTTCTTCTCCACCAATTATGCCTTTTCCCCTATATCTTCTCTTAACCCTTCGTGGTAGCCATGAGAATGTGCCTCTCAGATCTCTAGCCTCAGGAAACATAATTAACCTATGGCCTCAGCTGCTGTGTGCTGAAATTCGTTACTGCATTTGCTCTGAGTCCACATTTCCCATGGCTGCTCGCAGCCAAATGCTGAGCACACCAGCCAATGGCTGAGGACTGCTTAGACACTCCTGGGTGAGGAGGGACTCTCCTCTTAGAGATGACATTGGATCCAGTGTCTGGAAGAGTCAAAAGCAGCCATGACAATGAGCAATTTCTGTCCTTGCTCAAGTGGTTGACTTCTGGGGGGATAAAAAAAAAACGCCACAGGATTCCTTTTGAAATTGAAGGCCCCTGACCTCATGCAGAGTGGCTGATTTCAACCATGTAAGGCCAGGCAAGGTTAGTGTAAACCTGAATCAGGGTGAAAATACACAAGTCCTGAGCTGTCGGAACAGTGGGAACCAGGCATTTGTATTCCTTCTCTCAAGAAAATGGATTATGAACTTTCTAAGTAAAGAACCAACAATGTTATCTAGAGCAGTGTTTCTCAAACATTAATATGCATACAAGTCACCTGTAGATAATGTAAAACTGCAGATTCTGATCCAGGAGTTCTAGGATGAGACCTGAGATTTTGCATTTCTGACAAGTTCCAGAAAATGCCATCGCTGCTGGTCTCCAGACCACACCAAATAGCAAGGAACTAGAGAATCTGAAGAATGCCATATAGTATTGATTAATTGGTGGGGCAGAGAGAGGGTCATTTCCAGAACCAATAGCATCATGTGGTCTCCTTAGCTGAACAGATATGTCTCCCTTAGGACACTTAGAGCATTCTAGCCATTCATGTGACAAATATGTACTGAGCAGCTACAGTAAACCAAGTGCTGTGCTAGCTGCTAGGGCAGGAGGGAGCATGGAGAGGAGGGAAGGTGGCAAACAAGATACGGTTTTTGTTTCCAGGATCTTTCAGTCTGGTCATAGGGACACGTCAGTAGAACGTGATGAGAGCCACATAGCCCAGTCTCAAGGGTAGTAGGGAAAGAATTCCAGAAGGAAGCAACAAAACTGAGACATAAAGTTAGTGTTTGACGTGCAAAGTGCCTGTGATTTGGGTGTGCCTGTGTGTGGGAGGTGCATTCCAGAGAGAGATAAATACAGAGGCCCAGAGGAAAGCACTGCTGGGGAACTACACATAGTTTAGTACTACTGGAATGAAAGTGCAAAATGACAAGGACTAAGGCCAGAGGGACAAGGCCATGAGGCATTACAATGTTTGTGGTTCTGGACATTATCTAAAGACATTCTAAAGGAAACCACTGAATGGGAGTGACTTGATTTTTAGTTTAGAAAGATCACTCTGGCAGAACTAAGATAGCAGCAGTGGGAATGTAGAGAAGAGAATGGACTTGAGAAATAGTTGCCCCTATTTCTCTAGTTTGACCCAAAGAAAGTACTGCATTAAGCAGCTGAGGACTGCCCAGACTGGAAATCTATGAGAAGCCAGGTCGGAAGAGAGTGTCAGGACGCAAACAGCGCCGTAACTCCTACTGGGAGGTGAAAGGCCTGGCAAGTCTCTGTGGATTGGTATCAGTGTTCTAGTGAAAGGCCTTAGCCACTAGGATATACACAGGCATACCAGCTTTGATTCCTAGTTGTGTTTGCAAAGGAAGTAAGCTCTCCTAACTACTCATTTGGGAACACATCTTCACAGGAGGTGTATTTGGCCAGAACCTGTGGGCTGGTTTCAGTAGAGAGATTGACCAGGCCTGCTGCAACAAGGCTTGATCCACTCAGCTGTTTAATGCTCCCAGATCGATACTTACCTCAACTTGGAGTATGGGCATATTACTACAATGTTTGCCACCCCACAGCACACACTCACACAGGCACCCATGTGCTATTTCTGTTTGTTGTTCTATTGGCTAACCAAACTCAGCATATCTAAAGTCACTCTCATTCCATTTACTCTCAAGCAATACCCCCAATATTTATATCCTTTTTGCTGTAAGTATTGTTTTTTGAATTGCTTGGGCTTTAGCTGTGCATCATCTTTTTCACCTCTTTCTCATCTGCCCTCACCCCCTTGCCATACCCTAGCTTGGTTAATGTTAGACCACAGAGATCTCCATGCCACCTTGCTTTCTCTAATCTCTTCTATCCATTAGGCACAATACTAGCGTGACTTACGTACTACCATTCTGATATGTTTTTATAGTATAAATATCTCTTGCCTAGAAATTTATATTTTACATAAATGTGTCTGACTTGAAGACAATACTATGAGCAAATCAATTATATTTACTGAGGGTTTGGTAGAGGAAATGGGCAAAATCCTTAGTAGCCAAGTAACCCTAGAAAAGTTACTTTGCCTGACTGTGCCTGTTTCTTCATGTATAAAATCGGGACAAAAATAGTATCTACCTTACCAGGTGATTATGAGTACTGAGAGTTAATATTTATAAAGCATTTAGAACAGTGCCGGACACATGGTAAGCCCTGAAACGCCTAGAATCTGTGAACGAGTCGATAAGGAAATGGCCTTACCTAGAAAGAAAGAATGTAGTTGGAAATCATAGGATGAGGCCTTGAAGCCATGATTAGAAGTGACTGGTGGTGTGTGGCTAGGCCTGTGAGCAGAGGCTATTCAATCAATGTTGTAACTAAATGAATCTAGTACTGGAAAGCTTGATGATCCTCTTGACCAGAAAACTGAGCTTAAATCTATTGACAGAGTGTTTCAAAGCCTTGATTTATTTACTGTCATTTTAGATTCAAAATATTAGTTTTCACAGGCATTTCTGTCTAAGGCAATGTCAATTAATTAGGTCCCAAGTAAAACATCTGCCGTGGGAGATTTACATTACCATAGCCTGCATTTGAGAAAGTCAAAAATTTCAAAATATCGTTAGTTCCAAAGTATATTTTTGATAGACCAGCTTGAATACTGCATTGTGGATAACAAGGTTAAATAAAGGTTCTAATAAGACAAACAACGACAATTTAAATAAATCAGATGTTTTTGTCGAAGATTACTCTGTGATTTTCTCCAATTATTCATGACATTTCACCCATTCATATTGTGATCTGCTTTAATAGTGAAGGGAAAAAAAAACCTCATCTCCTTGTTTATTCTTTGTTCTCAAGGAGATAAGCTGTTTATAAAGATACGTTATTTGTTATTTAAATCACTTTTACTGAAGTTGTTTATTTCCTTGTTTCAGTTTCTAAAAATATTGCAACAATTGTAAGGCTTCTTAGAGATGTCTATTCAATTCAGAGTGATTTGTACTGAAATTCTTTGCTAAATGGGCACAGGTGCTATGTGTATAACATGCTAGAGTGAGTCAAAACTAATAAATGCTAAAAAAAAAAGATAACGGGGATATACTTGTGTCAACTTTCAAAATCTGTGATTAAAAACATTTTAGACCTAACATCTCAGATATTTGTAAATGTCTAACTCTATACTTGCCACTTCAAAACTATTTAATAATAGTAATAATAATAAATTAGATAACACCAAAACTATAAGCAGAAAAACTGTATAATTTAAATCCAGAAATCTATTTCTTAGAAAATGCCCTTTAATCACTTTGCAGACTTTCAAGATCATAATTATTATATAAAAGTAATTACATTAAAAGATAATTTACCTGGTATTAAAGTATCAAATTAAAGCTGAAAAACAGTACCTATAAGCAGAATTATATTTTTTAAAAAATTGTTGAACAGCAAACACAGGAAATTATATCTCTTGTTTTTCTCTTTGCTATGCATAAAATCATCTCCAGAATAAATTTTAGTAGTTTAATACTGTAAAGCTACATAGTAGTATAGCATACAGCTCTAAAATACACATCTTGCATATCAATCTATAAACTCAAACTATGGCTTATCTTAGGTAATCAACAGGATTGATATGTGAAATAAAGCCAAGTGGATTTGATATTTTAAGGGACAGTTGATTATTTCCAAAAACAAAAGCTTCAAAATCCAGCTGAGTTGATTTGGACTAAAGAAATGAAGCCTGGTACCATGAATTATAGTATGTATTCCTGCTGAGTAAGCCCTGGATATGGCAAACTCAGATCTGTGGATGCACATCTCTCCCTTTGAAGTTGATGAGAATTACTTGGGCTAACTGAGATACATGCTGGGAAAATTGGGCCCTTATAACTGGTGTTTATAGACATTAGAGATCTCATGACACTTTCCTCATCTGGTCCCTTAGTTTTTTTTTTTTTTTTTTTTTTTAAATTATTATTTATTTATTTATTTATTATTTATTTTTTTTGGCTGTGTTGGGTCTTTGTTTCTGTGCGAGGGCTTTCTCTAGTTGTGGCGAGCGGGGGCCACTCTTCATCGCGGTGCGCGGGCCTCTCACTATCGCGGCCTCTCTTATTGCGGAGCACAGGCTCCAGACGCGCAGGCTCAGTGGTTGTGGCTCACGGGCTTAGTCGCTCCGCGGCATGTGGGATCTTCCCAGACCAGGGCTCGAACCCGTGTCCCCTGCATTGGCAGGCAGATTCTTAACCACTGCGCCACCAGGGAAGCCCCCTTAGTTTTCTCCAATCTTGGTTTTGGCAGAAGACACCCTTCTTGAATTAGATATGTCCCATGACTAAAAGGTATTTAAGTTTTATCATCTAGAGACTCTAGATTGAGAACTTCTCTGTTATCAGTAAAGTTGGGTAATTACTTATCCAAGTAATCTTCCCAAGAGTTCCATTTGAAAACAAAACAAAACACCCAGCTGATTCCTTTGAAGTCTAGGCCAAATCATGGCTAATTCTGAGTGTAGTTACCAGGTGCAAGTACTAATACTTATAAACAAATGAGTTCATATAGCTTTATGATTGCATCTGTGAGTTTTGATGAAGAGCTGCAATTTAATTTAATTTTAGTTCCTCTGAAGAAGCAATCTATAGAACTGAAAAACACTGAGTCTATTTGATTGCCTGGATATGCATTGCATCAAATTTAACCAAACAACAGAACTAGATTGGTCATGACCATCACTGCATGGCAATCAGAATTCTATATAGCATGGTATACTTTTTGTCTATATATATATCTGATTTAAGGGCCTTTTGAAGAACTATCTAATTGAATAAGCTTTCAGTCCCTCTTACTCTTCAGGTAACTTCAAGAACGAGTGGTGCCTGTATTATCTTGGTTAAGTCACTTATCTCTAGGATCATTGAGTCTCAATATGTAAAATGGTTGGGTTAAAATCAGAAGATCTTTAAGGTACCTTGAAGATTTAAAAATAATTTTTCTCATAAGTCTGGATATCCATATACATGAAGTTTTTTTTTTTTTTTAATGATGAATACTGAATACACGTGCAGTATTAAACCTGGAACATTCTTGGAGTTGCCCTGGAAATACTAAAATTTGATTATTAGTTTTCATAATTCTATTTTTCTTTTTATTAACTGAAGTATAGTTGAACTACTATTGTGTTAGTTTCTGGTGTACAGCAAAGTGATTCAGTTATACATATATATACATATTCTTTTTTCATATTCTTTTCCACTGTGGTTTATTATGGGCTATTGAATATAGTTCCCTGTGCTACACAATAGGACTTATTATTTATCTATTTTATATATAACAGTTTATATCTGCTAGTCCCAGTAATTATTTTTTTCTAATTATTGAGTTGGCCAAAAAGGTTCGTTCGGTTTTTTCTGTAAGATAGCTCTAGTAGCACTTAGTTGTCTTTAACTTCATTCAAAACAATTTTGTTAGATTGTATGTGTCAGCCGTCAGACCAGTTGAAACTGGTAGCGATCAAATCGAGACATTCTTTGAGAACAATCAATGTTATACCACGCGGGAGATAGCCGACATACTCAAAATATCCTAATCAAGCATTGAAAATCATTTGCACCAGCTTGGTTATGTTAATCTCTTTGATGTTTGGGTTCCACGTAAGTTAAGCAAAAAAACCCTTCTTGACTGTATTTCCACATGTGATTCTCTACTTAAACATAATGAAAACGTTCCGTTTTTAAAACAAATTGTGGCTGGCGATGAAAAGTGGATACTATACAATAATGTGGAACGGAAGAGATTGTGGGGCAAATGAAATAAACCACCACCAACCACACCAAAGGCCGATCTTCATCCAAAGAAGGTGATGTTGTGCATATGGTGGGATTGGAAGGAAGTCCTCTAATATGAGCTCCTTCAGGAAAACCAAACGATTAATTCCAACAAGTACTGCTCCCAATTAGACCGACTGAAAGCGTCACTCGATGAAAAGCGTCCAGAATTAGTCAACAGAAAATGCATAATCTTCCATCAGGATAACGCAAGACCGCATGTTTCTTTGATGACCAGGCAAAAACTGTTACAGCTTGCCTGGGAAGTTCTGATTCATCCACCGAATTCACCAGACATTACACCTTCAGATTTCTATGTGTTTAGGTCTTTACAAAGTTCTCTTAATGGAAAAAATTTCAATTCCCTGGAAGACTGTAAAAGGCACCTGGAAAAGTTCTTTGCTCAAAAAGATAAAAAGTTTTGGGAAGATGGGATTATGAAGTTGCCTGAAAAATGGCAGAAGGTAGTGGAACAAAAGGGTGACTATGTTGTTCAATAAAGTTCTTGGTGAAAATGAAAAACGTGTCTTTTATTTTTACTTAAAAACCAAAGGCACTTTTTGCCCAACCCAATAAGAAAAGTATCAGAACGCGTTTAGGAAATAAAGATGGGGGTAGGGCGTGGGAAGATGAGATCAATTTTCCAGTTTTTTGAGAATAGTATATATGGAGGTTCATGAAAACAAATGAGATACTTGGTAAATCACTGGGTTTCAATCATTTATGAGAAGATGGTAAGGTAGGTTAGGAACCAGATCTTGATTTTCTAAAGGTCCATAATAAATTGTATTTCATTCGGTAGACAGTAGGGAGGCATTGCAAGTTCAGAATCTGTGATGCAGTGTGGTCAGATAGGTCACATTTTTGGAAACAAACCTGATAGCAAGATGGATCAGAGGAGAGAGAGACAGAGCCAGTTAGGAGATGACTGTATTACCCTCAGAGAGACAGGAGGAAGACCCAGTGGTAGTTGGTGGATTTATGCCATATTAAGATGATAGATTCAGTTATATCTAATGAAAGATTGCATGTGAATGATGAGGAAGAGAAATTAATTGAAGGTGGCTCCCAGATTACAAATTTGCATGTGGATTTGGGGGAGGTTAGAAATGGTTGGGGGTTGCTTCTATTTTTAAAAGAAAGATGGCAGAGAGGGCATGTGGAGAAATTACATAAGAAAAGCCTCTCCTTCCCCCTTAAAATTTGGGTAAGAAACATTTAAGGAGGAAATATATAGGTAAATAGACAAATAGACATATTATCATGTGGTTCAAATAAAAAAAAGAATATCCTGATAAAGGATATTCAAAACTGAAAAACACTCATACAACTCAATATCAAAAAAACAAAAAATCAAAAAAAACCAAACAACCCAATCCAAAAATGGGCAGAAGATCTGAATAGACATTTCTCCAAGGAAGACATACAAACAGCTAATGGGCACATGAAAAGATGCTTTACATTGCAAATTATTAGAGAAATGCAAATCAAAAGCACAATGAGGTATCATCTCACACCTGTCAGAATGGCCATCATCAAAAAGTCTACAAAAAGCAAACAAACGTTGGCAAGAATGTGAAGAAAAGGTAACCCTTATACACTGTTGGTGGGAATGTAAATTGGTGCAGCCACTATGGAAAACAGTATGGAAGTTCCTCAAAAAACTAAAAATAGAACTACCATATGATCTAGAAATTTCATTACTGGGTATATATCTAGAAAATAAGATAGAAAATAAGAAAACATTAATTCAACAAGATACATGCACACCAATGTTCATAGCAGCACTATTTACAATAGCAAAGATATGGAAGCAACCCAAGTGTCCATGAACAGAGGGAATATATATACACACCAGATATGTGTATGTGGTGTATATATGTGTTTATATATATATGTGTGTGTATATATATGTATATGTATATATATAAACAAATTATATATACAATGGAATATTACTCAGCCATAAAAAGAATGAAATTCTGCTATTTGTAGCAATATGGATGGACTTAGGGAATATTATCCTTAGTGAAATAAATCAGACAAACACTGTATGATATCATTTATATGTGCAATCTAAAAAATAAAACAAACGAACATAGATGCAAAACAGAAACAGATTTAGAAAACAAACTAGTGGTTACCAGTGGGGAGAGGGAAGGGGGGAGGGGCAAGGTAGGGGTATGGGATTAAGAGATACAAGCTATTATGTATAAAATAGATAAGAAACAAGGATATATTCTATAGCACAGGGAATTATAGCCATTATTTTATAATATTAATAGCTTTTAATGGAGTATATTCTAAAAATACTGAATCACTATGCTGTACATCTGAAACTAATATAATATTGTAAATCTACTATATTTCAATAAAAAAACCTGAAAAACAAACAGAACCAGTTATTTTGAATCTGTTGTTGAAAATAAGTAGAAAGAAACTAAATAAAGAGTTGAGCACTGAACATGACTTCAAATATTTTGTCTTTGGCCAGTCTCTAGTTACAGATGAAATTGTGTTTCATTAAGGAAAAAAATGGTAGCTTTTGTTGGAAGTTCAGCAGATGTGTAATTCTTACTTATTAGAAGGAATGGACTGCTTGCCACAAAATCTATACTTGATATAAATTTATATTACTGAGGTGGGTATATCTTGTTTAGAAATTTCCATAGGTAATAAGGCACTTAGGCATATTTATTTAGTTTGTTGAAATTAAGTAACCTAAATTATATTTTTGGCTAGGGATCTTTAATTACAAATATTGGAATTTAGAAGCTAGATATTTTTACTCTGACTCCAGAAAATGAGTTTTTATGGTTTAAATCATTCCTTATGTGTCTTCAAATGAACCATATTGTCTCTTGTAGCTAAAGTGTTTCTTTGTTAAATTAGAAGAACCTATAATTATGAGGAAACGTGTGATGATAAATAAATGAATGAATAAATAAGTGAAAAATAAGGGCTCTTTGGCTGTATTCCAATTACTTCTCTGATGTTGAATTTGATGGTGTTTTTTATTAATCTTCAAGTGGACTCAAAATATTAGGAGCATCACTGATTTCATGAAGCAGGTAGTCTGGTTTTTGCAGGAAGACTAAAATGATGATAAATTTTGTATTTGTACTAAGACAACTCATTCAGTCACTTACTACACATTTATGGAGTGTGTACTAACTTAGGCACTATTCTAGGCCCTGGGGATACAGCAGTGAACAAAAGAGACATTAATCCCAGTCCACATGGAGCTTAAACTCTAGGAAGAGCAGTAAGAGCAGATAATAAGCTAACAAATTAGTAAAGTATATATAGTGATGTTGGAGAAAATAAAGCTAGGAAGGAGGAAGTAAGGTAGTTAGGTGGTTAGGAAAGGCCTTCACTGGCAAGGTAGCATAAGGAACTAAGGACACAAGGAAGTGAACCAAGTAGATATCTTGGAGGAGAGCATTCCATGCAGAAGGCACAGGAAATGTAAAAGCTTTGAGGTGGGAAACAGGTTTGTGAGTTCCAGGAACTCACATACCATAGTATGTTATCGACTAACCACTTTCTTTCCAATTTTTGTCATCATTTTTTCTTTTTAATGATTGCATTGATTGATTGATTGATGGCTGTGTTGGGTCTTCATTGTTGCACGCAGGCTTTCTCCAGTTGCGGCGAGCGGAAGCTTCTCTTGTTGTGGAGCACGAGCTCTAGGCGTGCAGGCTTCAGTAGTTGCGGCACGTGGGCTCAGTCGTTGTGGCTCTCAGGCTGTAGAGCGCAGGCTCAGTAGTTGTGGTGCACAGGCTTAGTTTCTTCACAGCATGTGGGATCTTCCCAGACCAGGGCTCGAACCTGTGTCCCCTGCATTGGCAGGCGGATTCTTAACCACGGTGCCACCAGGGAAGCCCTGGCCTGATTTTGTCCCTGAGATTAGATTCCAGAACTACTTGGCACTTCTCTAGGGAGATTTTTTAGTAGGAAAAGATAACGCTTTGTGATTTTCTGATTTACTTTTTCTGATAATGTTCAAAATTCCTTTTAGGGCTTTTTTTTTGTTTTTGTTTTAGCAATTGCAGGAACAGCAGGAGTTTGGGATTGGTATTTTAATAAAATAGTTTACAGTGGCTACTTAATTAGTTTTCTGGTCATAATAAATTCCCTTGAATACAACAAATGTAATTTAAATTATTTCCAAGTTACCTCATACTTGTACACAATAAAGTTCATTTGCCATGTTTCTGTCCACTTGCACAGTCGTGTGAAAATTTCCTGCAGATCTTCCTGTCAATTTGGCATTAAACTATCAATGAGTTCCTATTTCACTTCCATAATTATTAAGCCTTTGGAATCTCTATTAAGAGGTAATTTCATTGACCAAGACCAAGACAAGCAGTTGTTTTACCAGAGCAAGCAAAATGATACCCAGACACTCTCTGAAAGTCTTGAGTGTAATGAATATGTAAGTCAAGGAAGAAACAGTCCAGTTTTTTCAAAAGGCCTTTCACAAAGCATCACACCAAAAATTAGTAACATTAAATGAAACAAACATGGAGGAATAGTTTGTCGTGTCAGACAATGGAATTAAAGATAGAAAAAAAAAAATGAAATGACATTTTGAAAGACACAATCAAAATAATTTTTCTATAAACGATTTGACAGAGTCAGTAGAGAAATCTCCAAAATATTATACCATGCTATATGCTCTCCTTTTCCTGTTTCTTTGGAATCTTCTATTGTAGACCAACTACCTAACTTCCTGGAACTCTTTCTAGTGTAGTCTGAAACGTGGCTTTCTCCTTCCTGTAATCCAGTTTTTTTATTTTTATTTTTTTTTCCCCACTGTGCCACCCGGGATCATAGTTCCCCCGACCAGGGATGGAAGCCGTGCCTGCTGCAGCGGAAGCGCAGTCTTAACCACTGGACTGCCAAGAAAGTCCCTAGTCCAGATTTTCTTGCCTGCCTGCCTTAGCTCACTCTATTCCCTGTTCTTGGAAGGTCTTCATTTCCTGTTAAAAGTAAAGCTTCTAGAAGGCCTTCCTGATTTCCCAGCCAAAGTGGTCTTTCACTGATTCCAGAACACCTAGTAGAATCTTTGGTGGCTTTCTTTATCCGTCCTTACCAGATTGCCTGCCTCTTCTGGACAGCAGTTTGTATTCCCAATACAGTTATCATAGTGACTCAAAACATCTTTTGTTTAATCAAATTAGGGCAGATCACTTAGAGATTCCTCCTTAGATACACTGTCCCACAGCCACTCTATCTACTTGTCCATCTCGGGCCATTGGCTTTCCCATGTTACACAAATTTTCCATGTTCTTTCGAAACATTTGAGTGTATGCCACATTGAAAATGATTTATGCTCTTTAAATACAGAAAGTAAAAGTGGTAGGAGCACATTTCACGTACTCTGCCAAAGATGCGTTGGACGCTGGAAGCAAATAAATTGGGGATACCGTTTACGGAGGTAACAATATTTCGTTAAAATATGAAGGCCCACTGGACCACCTACACTTTATTTAGGTTTTGGAATCTCGGTCAGGTACACTAACCGAAAAGGCTCAGGAGTGGTTACTTGAATACACGCCGCAAACACGTTCTAACTCCTTGAAAGTGTTTTTAGATCCGCTGCTGCAGCTCCTGGGCGGACAACTGCCCCTGCCCCCAGCCTAAAGCTGCCCTCCGCCCCGTCCCTTCGCCCGGCCCCCGCGCCGCCGCACTGCATGCTGGGAGTCGTAGTCCCGGTTTGCTTTGCCCGGAGGGATCGAAGGGCACCGGAGACCAGCTTGCCCTCGCGCTACTAGAGGTCGCGTTCTTCCGCTGCTCCTTTTCGTTCTGTCGGGCGGAGCCTTCCGTGAGCACGGCTGGATTTGTCTGTGCTACCGTCTCTCTTCTGGGTTTCAATAAAGTTTTCCTCTTCCTTCCCCTGTACGGAGCTCAAGATGGCGGCCTCTTGGTCGCCCTTGGTTACCCTGCGCTTAGCGCCGAGCCGGCTGAGAGGAAGATGTGTCCGGTGCAGGGCTTGGGCCGCTGCTCTCCCCCCTTCGGTCACCGCCCCTGGAAACCCCTTTTGTAAAGGTTAGTGACTGTATCTGGAGTAGGCCGAGACGACTGCTTATGACCGGGGAAGTCTCGGGGGCAGTCACCCTCCCTCCTCGAGCTCCCCAAACTGCCTCCTTGGTTCACGGTTTTCGAGAGGTTTCTTCGAAAGGAGTTCCACCCTCCCTTGCACCGCTGTTACTGCCTGCTCATGAAGGAGCACTGAGGGAGGTGGCCCAGAGTGACTTTCATTTTGAGGGTTAGATGTCGACCCAGGGTTCGTTTCCTCCCGGCTGTTAGAGAGTAGAGACCTGTAAACCCAGGTGTGGGGAGTACCTCGCTTGAAGGGATTCAAGTGTGGGGTTGAGGCCTGGGAACTCTTCCAACCTGCCCCATCCCAAGCTCTCCAGGCTCGTGAGCCGGGACTGTACCTCTGACATCTGCAGGCCCCGCGGGCTCTCTGGATTGCGGGAATGCAAGTGTACAGACATTCTCAGATTGACGGATCGATTCTTTGTGTTCTTTTCAAGTCCTAGAGGCTTCAACGAGGCGTATTTTGTCACCGGGCTTGCATCATTCATTCATTCTTTCAAATTGTTATTCATGAATAAATGAACCTGTATTTTGAGTAACCAAGGCCACAGGAGTGCTAGTTTTACTATATTCATATACTCCCACTAAATTGCGGGCTACTCAAAGGCAAGGACTGGGTGTCATTGTTTCCTCAGCACTTAGCACAGTGTTTGGCGCCTGATGGGCAGATATATTTTATGAATGAATGAATGACGTTATTCTTATTGCTCCCTCATCCACATACTTACGCTTTCCTTTTTAAAAAAAATCTCCAGGCACCCCACCCTTATACATCTTTATAAACTGATTCTCATTGGCAATTTAGCTAAAACTCTATCAATCTTTGATTATTATCATAAATAGAGTTGAAATTAATACTAAAACTGTGATTAAGTCACCTTAGGTTTTACTGTAAAGTTTAGCATAATCCACTTACTGTATAATGGAATATTTTGGTAGCATGAGGTTTCGATCTTAATATAAACTATTTTAAAAAACACAGCCACTGTGTTCTACCAGCTCTTTACTGGGACAATGAACATTAACACCACCATAATCTAGGCCCATCTGAAGTGTTGTAGGACTACAGAGGAGAAAGCAGCTCTGCTTGGAGAGGGGAGGGCTTTTTAGCAAAAGTGTGGAAGTGAGCTGCACCTGGCCCTTATTGGTGTATGTATAGTCCCTCAGGGGGAGCAGCTAGAGATGAAGCTTGGCAGGTGGGCTGGATTCTGGTTAGAAGAGTCCTGTATAGTATGCAAAGATGTGTAGGCTCAGGGGGATACTGTTGAAGATTTCTTAAGAAGAGAAGTGATCAGGTCCATTTTAGCATGATTATCCCTGTGGCTACCTGAAAAACAGGTCAGGAATGCCTGGATGGGGGAATATTGGAAGCCTGGTGATTATTTAGGAGGAAGTTGTAGTAGTTCAGGGAGAGTGATTTAGGCCCTGAATTACTGCTGTGGTAAAGATGGAGAGCAGGGCAGCAAAGGAGGGAATTCAGAGACCCTGCTTTGGTAAAATTGACAGGATCTGGGGGAGACAAGGAAAGAGAGGAGTTAAGGTCAATTTGGGTTTCCTAGTTTGGGTAATTTAATGGCATCAAATTCCATCTATCAAAGGAAACTAAACAAATGAAAAGTAAGGCCAGAGGCATTTTAGGGGGAGGTTCCATTTTGGATATGTTAAATTTGAGGTGTTAGTGATAATTCCAGGTAAATAAGTCTAAGTAGTTGTAGGAAATATGGGATCTGAGTCTAAGAAAGGAAATATGAGGTGTTGAGAGCCATGAGAATGGAAGAACTAGCCTTGGAATATTTGTAGAATGAAAAGGAGAAAAGGCTAGGGATGAGTTCTTGAGGAAAACTGATGTTTTATGAGCAGAAGGTGACCTCATCAGAGAGCAGTTAGAGAGGTCATAGGGGAAATTGGAGAGAAGCCAAGGAAGAGAACGCTTCTAAGTTTTCTAAAACTTAAAATCAGCGTATCTATTTTACTTAAGCTAGCCTTAGAAATTAAGTTTCTTTCTTTCTTTCTGTTTTTTTTTTTTTTTACTTTTTGGCCACACCGCGTGGCATGTGGGATCTTAGTTCCCAGACCAGGGATGGAACCCGTGCCCCCTGCAGTGGAAACGCGGAGTCTTAACTGCTGGACCACCAGGGACATCCCAGAAATTAAGTTTATTTCATAGAGGCAAGGTAATCTGACAGTCACACCTTGTGATTTCTTATCATTGTAGTGTCCTTCTGTATCTCAATGTTATTTTTAGATCTCTCTATTAACTGAAGATTCGTATTTACCTTTAGCTCACAATCTCTTCTTTAGTACATGTACATTGGAGATCTTGATTAAGTATTAATGTGAGTAGAACTCAGCCATATGAATTGGTATTATTTATTGGCTGTATAGATTAGTGGTTAAGAAAATGGACTTTGGACTTTTATTACCCAATTAGATGAACACCCTGTGTGAAACTTCATGTTTCTTGGATTTCCGTTAATGTTTATTATTATATTAGAAAAGAGGGTTCATGCCTGCTCCTGAGACTGATTAACTTCATGATAATGGTTTCTTTCAGTCAATTTTTTTTTTTAAGCATAGCACAACTTATTACATGGCATAGCTAGTGCCCAGATGTAGTTCTGGGGTGGAGGGTGGGCAGATGAAATAGGGTAGGTTCAAGAGTAGAACCCATTAGAAAGGAACTTTAGAAGTCCAGAGATGGAATATTGATCTACTGTAGATTTGCACTGTGTTATACCTCAAGAGCTTCATTCTCTTTGTTTAAGTAAATGATGAATATTTAAATGGGTTTAACTATTTAAAAAAAATTAACTTTTTTTTGGCTGCGTCGGGTCTTAGTTGTGCCAAGTGGGCTTCTCTCCATTTGCGGCGTGCGGGCTTAGTTGCCCTGCGATATGTGGGATCTTAGTTCCCCGACCAGGCATCTAACCAGTGTCCCCTGAATTGCAAGATGGATTCTTAACCACTTAAGTCCTGGTTTTACCTATTTTGGATTTGTCTTTTCACAAAAGTACCACAGAAATAATAGATGTCAAGGGCCCAGTGCAATAATACGCTCTATAAATTCTGACAGAAGGTCATGTAGCCTCAGCTTGACTATATCTAATACTGTTTCCCTAGGCCACTCATATTTTTTTTCTTACTTGTGACTAAGATTTGTTCTAATTTCTCTTTTAAGAGCCTTTTGAATATGTCTGTTCTTCCTGCTGTGTTTTGTCTTCCTTGCCTAAGGTCCTCTGTTGAGGTCCCATTTTTATGTGTACCCTGCTGGAGGTACCTCATACTTTAATCTCCAAAATCTTTTTTCATAACCTTCTTTCACTGTCCTACTTGTCCTTCTTATTTCTTCTCTCCGTTCAGCTCATCCTAGAAGATACTTTTCAACACATTATCTATCCATATTCTTGACCAGGTGTGCCAGTTTTCAACAATTTTTAAAGCCTGAACATGTAGTTCTTAATGTAGTTACTTCAAAGCTTCATAATGCAATTTATATCTTAAATATAATTCCTGTAGATTCCATTTAAAAATTCTTATTTATATATTTGTGTAAAAAAATTTAAAATAAATGAACATAACAAATAGATGTTATTTTTCTTTATTGTTTGAAAGAAAATAGACCCCTTAGATCTCATTATTAAATAGTGTTTGAAAAGGGTGAATATTAAGGAGTTACTCAGTATGCTAAGCCATGCCTATAATTACTTCAGAATAGCTTTATTCAGATTTTTAGGCAGTATTTTACTGATTTGTTATGAAATTTAAGTACTGTTTTTTTTCCTTTTGTAAAGTTACACACATTGGCACATTTAAGATTAACTAGCTTCGAAAGGAAAAGAGTGATAACCGGCAAGCATTTAGTTTTAATTTTCATAATTTTTCTATTTAAATCAAAAGCACCCTTTTAAGGCCCCTAAATCATCCCTTTATAAATAAAGTAAATGCATTCCTTGATGATGGCTTATGTTGTTTTTTTAAAGAAAGAGTTTAATTAAGATTTGATTTTCTTCTATTCTGCACTTTGTTTATTCATCACTGAATCAAACATAGGTGTTTAATGTCACTGGTAAATCTGACTTTTTGGGTCATTGATGACCATTGCAGTTTTCGAAAAAAGCAGCTGAATATTTCTCTTTGGGGTATGAATAGAACATAATAGAGCATAAATGGGCTGCCTGTGACCTTAGCATGGGCTTCTGTCATTGTAGGAGAACATTTCTGGTCAGTGGCCACTGTTTACAGTTTGTTAAAATCAACACAAATGTATAAAACACTCATGAATAATTGTGAACACAGTATTTGAATGGATGTTTAATAAATATGCATTAAAAATATAATTACAGTAATGAAGTTACAGCTGAAATTTTAATCCAGCCCTTAGAAATATTAAACGTGCTTTTCCTGATTGTGCATTTTTCTCACAGCAGTTGGGTAAACATTTTAAACTGGAAATCTAAATTCCTTATATAGTTTTGATTTCATTTAACTAAGCATGTGTTCTTTTTTGGCATCAATCTTCTTTCTCTTTGTGAAGAAGTGAAGCTCATTTTATTCCATAACTGTTACTTAGAAGAATTTTGATCAGTTCTGTTGTAGGACTAATGAACATATGGGATACCAGATGAATAATAAAATGTGACCTGGAAAGACTAGATTGTGATTTTGGTTTCATCCTATGGTACTGGATCAATCATTTAATTTGGTATTTCCTTTTTCTCATCTGTAGAATGGGATTAGTAATCCTAACTCTGCCTTCCTCACATGTCATCTATGAGGCTCAGATAAGTTATTATATAATATGAGAAAGCCCTTTGAAAATTATAAGAAATGTTATATAAATGTAGGGCTATGCTGGGAGTAATTGAAATATTAATATCGAAATGCTAGAGGTGGTGGATTCCAGTCAGTGAATAGGAATGGGATGAACTCAACTCTATGTATAATTACTAAAACCATTTTGATTTTTGGGAAGACTCACTTATATTAACAATGGCAAAGGGCTCAGTCTGATTTCAGTGCTTTGAATTCCAGAAAACGCAGTTTTGATTTCTCTAAGATTGTGCAGAGGGCCTCTATAGATAACCAGGGATGGTTATTGTTATCCTGGACTTAACTACCTTTTCTCTGGATATTCTGAATATCTAGAGGGTCTTAGAAAATATGAGCTACTGCTTTCATCATGATGTTTCAAAGAAAGCTGTTGAAATTTGATTTATAGTATGCAGGTAAGTCACTAAGGTAAATTATCTTAATTTAGTAAGATACTGCTTATGGATACTGTTTTCAAAGGAACTCAAGTTGTTAATTATTTGCTGTGCAGCAAGATATGAAGATAACATTTCATGGGATCATAGAATAATAGAGCTGAAGAGGACCTCTGGGTTGTGTAGTTAAATGTCAGGTGGGAAGGTAGTTTCTGCCTTTATTGTTTCTTTTTGAGATATCCTGTTCATTTTTGTATAGCCCTAATTGCTAGAAAATTCTTTAAGTAGAATTCTTCAAGTAGAGCTTTTCTGTAACTTCTCCTCATTCATCTTGACTCTTTCCCCAGGCACAACTTATATAACTGTAGTTCTCGTTGTGCTTATGACAGTTTTTAAAGTATATCTTATTCATTTATATAGTCATTTATTCATTTATCATATTACTGGTTGCCTCCTTGTCCCAATTCCATTTGACAACCTTTAAAACATTAAAGACATATTTCTCCCATTCATCCGTTCATTCATTCCCCAAATATTTCTTGGTGCCATCTGTATGCTAGACACAGAGTGCTGGGATGTTGTTACTCTCTCCTCAATGTCAACTGTCTCTTGTCTTATCAGTCAAATCTTATGACATGGTTTCTAGATCCTTGAACTACTTCCCTTCTTGAGATTACAGTCTGCTTTCTGAATATCACTCTGAAAATGTGGCCCACATATCTCAATATATTCCTTCGGACATGTCTGGCCAGAGCAGTATTTTAGGTTACCTTTTCTGTGTCCTGTTGCATTAAGTTGGTGGCCAGGTCATATTCATGTCTCACCTTAAGACTCCTAGGGCTATTATAAGACAGGTCTCTTTTGTTTGTATTTGATTAGTTATTTTTTCTATTAAAAAATAAATTATTTTTATTATAAAAATACTAATATACCCTGAGAAAACCATAGTTCAAAAAGAGTCATGTACCAAAATGTTCATTGCAGCTCTATTTACAATAGCCAGGACCTGGAAGCAACCTAAGTGTCCATCATCGGATGAATGGATAAAGAAGATGTGGCACATATATACAACGGAATATTACTCAGCCATAAAAAGAAATGAAATGGAGGTATTTGTAATGAGGTGGATGGAGTTAGAGTCTGTCATACAGAGTGAAGTAAGTCAGAAAGAGAAAAACAAATACAGTATGCTAACACATATATATGGAATCTAAGGGGAAAAAAAAAAAAAAAGGCCATGAAGAACCTAGTGGCAAGATGGGAATAAAGACACAGACCTACTAGAGAATGGACTTGAGGATATGGGGAGGGGGAAGGGTGAGATGTGACAGGGTGAGAGAGTGTCATGGACATATATACACTACCAGATGTACAATAGATAGCTAGTGGGAAGCAGCCGCATAGCACAGGGAGATCAGCTCGGTGCTTTGTGACCACCTAGAGGGGTGGGATGGGGAGGGTGGGAGGGAGGGAGATGCAAGAGGGAAGAGATATGGGAACATATGTATATGTATAACTGATTCACTTTGTTATAAAGCAGAAACTAACACACCATTGTAAAGCAATTATACTTCAATAAAGATGTTTAAAAAAAAAAAATGAATCATTAAAAGCATCCCCTTTAAAATAAAAAAAAAATACTATATGTGCATAGTAGAAAATACAGGAAAGATAATTACTGTTAACTTCATTTTTATTTTTTAAGCATACTTATTAAAGTATAAGATTCATTTAGTAAAGTACGCAAGTGGTAAGTGTAAAGCCTACTGAATTTTCATAAAGAGAATAGATTTGTGTAAATACAACCTAAATCAAGAAATAGAACATTTGTAGTACCCAGAGGCTCCCATTGTGCACCCGCCAAGTCACTAGCTTTTTACTCCCAATGGCAATCAACATCCTGATTTATGTTACTATTGATTTATCCTTTCATCTCTTCTTTTTTCTTTCTTTTTTTAAAAAATTAATTAGTTAATTTATTTTTGGCTGCGTTGGGTCTTCGTTGCTACATGCAGGCTTTCTCTAGTTGTGGTGAGCGGGGACTACTCTTTGTTGCGGTGCGCGGGCTTCTCATTGCGGTGGCTTCTCTTGTTGCAGAGTACAGGCTCTAGGTGCGCGGGCTTCAGTAGTTGTGGCATGCAGGCTCAGTAGTTGTGGCTTGCGGGCTCTAGAGCACAGGCTCAGTAGTTGTGGTGCACGGGCTTAGTTGCTCCGTTATCCTTTCATCTCTTGATGGACACTTAAGTTGTTTTCATGTCTTGGCTATTTAAATAATGCTGCACTGAACATGGGGGTGCAGATATTTTTTTGAGATAGTGATTTTTTTTCCTTCAGATAAATACTCATAGGTGAAATTGTTGGATTCTATTTCTTAATGAATTATGCCAGATTTATAGATTGCAAATATTTTCTGTCATTCTGTGTGTTGTATTTTCACTTTCTTGATAATGTCGCTTTTTTAAAAAAAAAAATTTATTTATTTGGCTGTGCCAGGTCTTAGTTGCAGCATGCGGGCTCCTAGTTGCAGCATGTGGGATCTAGTTCCCTGACCAGGGATTGAACCTACGCCCCCTGCATTGGGAGCACGGAGTCTTAACCATTGGACCACCAGGGAAGTCCTGATAATGTCCTTTGATATACAAAAGTTTTAATTTTGATGAAGTCCAATTTATTTTTTCGTTGGCTGCTTTTGCTTTTGGTGTCATAGCTAAGAAATCATTGCCTAATCCAAGGTCATGAAGATTTACAATTATGTTTTCTTCTAAGCATTTTAAAGTTTTAGCTCTTACAGTTATGTTTTTGATCCATTCCTACTGGGATTTAATTGGGAGTCCTTAAGTCTGAGTTTCACAGGCGATTGTGATGTCCAGACAGGATTGGGTTTAGAAAGTCCACACCTGTTAAGAGAGATCAGGGATTGGCAACCTTTTTCTGTAAACATTCAGATAATACTTTTGTCCTTGCCTGCCATGGTCTCTGTTACAACTTTAGCTGACCCTCCATATTTGTGAGTTTGGCATCCGCGGATATAGCGGGCCAACTATTCATTGTACTGCACCATTTTATATAAGGGACTTGAGCATTTGTGGATTTTGTTATATGCAGGAGGTCCTGGAACCAATTCCCTGCAGATACTGAGGGACAACTGTACTCAACTCTGGTGTTGTAGTGTGTAAACAGCCAGAGATAGTAGACTAATGCGCATGGCTGATTTGGCCTGCAGGCTGTAGTTTGCAGACCACTGGACTAGGTAAACATTCATGTATACTTTATTTTTTTGGTTTGAAATTTTTTATATATTTACATTTTAAAACCATCTGGAAAGTATTTTGGTATGCAGTATGAGGGGATAATCTAAATTAATTTTTCTATTGTCTTCCAGTTGTCCAGATGTCACTTGTTGAATGATCTCTTAGCTCCCATTGCTTAATTCATTTATTCAACAAATATTTATTGTGTGCCTGTCATATGCCAGGCATTGTAGGTGCTAGGTATACAGTGAATTAAATAGGCATGGTACCTTCCCTCTTGTGGCTTGCAGTCTAGTTGAGAGAGACAGACATAAAATAAATAACAGATAGATAATTACAAGTTGGGTGATAAAAGAAAAGATAATAAACAGTGATAATATTTGGTATGCCTCCCTCTTTTATTATATATTAAATTATTCCATGAAGACTTCCTTTTGGAATATCTATTCTATTCATTGATCTTTTGCTCATAGTGTTGTTTTTTTTTTTTTTTAATTTGTTTATTATTTATTTTTGGCTGTGTTGGGTCTTCGTTTCTGTGCGAGGGCTTTCTCTAGTTGCGGCGAGCGGGGGGCCACTCTTCATCGCGGTGCGCGGGCCTCTCACTGTCGCGGCCTCTCCTGTTGCGGAGCACAGGCTCCAGTCGCGCAGGCTCAGTAGTTGTGGTTCATGGGCTTAGTTGCTCCGCGGCATGTGGGATCCTCCCAGGCCAGGGCTCGAACACGTGTCCCCTGCATTGGCAGGCAGACTCTCAGCCACTGCGCCACCAGGGAAGCCCTGCTCATAGTGTTTTATGTTTATTTTCTGATCTGGTAGTCAAGATCCCCCTCATTACTTTGCATCTTCATGATTTTCTAAGGATTTTGGATTTGGATTTTGGTGGAACTGTATTTAATCTTCAAATTAATTTGTGAAGAACTGACAATGTTATAATGTTGTGTGTTTCCTTTCTATAACACTGTGTCCAGTTTCCCAAATTTTCATTTATGCCTTTGAGAAAGATTTTAGTTTTCTTCACATAGATCTTACAAATTGATTGTTACTATGACTCTTCTTTATTCTAGACTTTTTATCTTAATTGTAAGTGGGATCCGTTTTTTTTTTTTTTTCCTATTGTATTTCCAACAGGTCATTGCTAATATGTGAGAAAGATAAAGCCGTTAAAATGTTTTCCAGTATTCTCCTTTGCTTAAGTGGGGGTATAATGAAGCCACTGAGTTCTTTAAAATTCATAAGTGGCTTCCTGGAACCTTCAGGATTCAATTCAAACTGCTTATCGTTGTAAGGCCCTGTGTCACCTGGTTCCTTTATATTTTTCTAGTAGCCCAACTCTTGCCCCCTCTGCCTTTCACTTTATATCTCAATACTGAACTTGTTTCGTTTTCTTTAGTACTATCCTCTCATATTTCAGAGCCTTCTCCCAGCTTAATGCATTTCCTTCCCTTCCTTCCATTTTCCCCTGGCTAACTCTTGTTTGTCCTTTTGCTCTCAATTGAAACATCATTTCCTCTGAGTACCCTTAACTTACCTCCTTAAGCTAGGTTACTAGCTTTGGCTCTGTCATCTCATAGCATCCTCCTCTTCCCTTTACTTCGTACCACACTTTGTTAAAGTTGTTTATCCACTTGTTTATATCTCCCCCAGTGCCCTGTTGGTATTTTGAGTGCAGTTACAGTGTCTGTCTAGCTAGCTGTGTTTGAAGTTTTTAGTACAGAGCTTTACACTCTATAGCTGCTTTATAATTTGTGGAATTAGTTGTTGCTTATTCAGTTTTTCTATTTAATAGGTTTTCAAATGATTCTTTTCAGTATAATTAAGTTTTTGAACCTAATTGCACCTGTTGGTACTTTTATCCCATTTTGTAGCACGGCAACATCATCTTGACTGTGATACAGCACTGATTTGTCTCCTAACTTTGTGTCATCTTTGTATTTGAGGGCTAGGTCTTCATTTAGTGCCAAATTTTGTTCTCAAAGCTCAAAAAGGTGTACATAAATCTAATTAGTCAAAATTCTTAAAAGCCAGCTTTGTGAAATGTAAGGGCTTTTAGATTTATATGGAAAGGAATTTCTTTCCTCTAAAACTTCAACTTTGGGCTTTTAGTAAAAAAGCTGCTGACTTACAGACATAGAAAACAAACTTATGGTTACCAAAGGGGAAAGGCGGGAGGAGGGATAAATCAGGAGTTTGGGATTAACAGATACACACTACTATATATAAAATAAACAACAAGGACCTACTATATAGCACAGGGAACTGTATTCAATATCTTGTAATAGCCTATAATGGAAAAGAGTCTGAAAAAAGAATATGTATATGTATAACTGAATCACTTTGCTGTACAGCTGAAACTAACACAGCATTGTAAATCAACTATATTTCAATTTAAAAAAAATCTGCTGCTGCTGCTGCTGCCGGGTTTTACAAGAGTGCCGTTTATTAGCAGAGGCAGGTTGAGCCCAGAGTGCAGGCAGGGCAGAGCTCTAGCTGGGCCTGAGTAGGATGGAGACCCAGGAGGAGTGGGTTGTTGGTTGCTCCAGGAGGCTTGAGTACTTCAAATTAGAGGGCCTGAGAGAGGTTTGTGTTTTTTCTGTTGCCTGGCTGTGATAAATGGGAGCACAATCTTCACTTGTCTGTAGTGTTATGGTGATTTTAATGAGGACAATATCCTGGTGGTAGTTTGGGGCACTTAGCTTGAGATCCTGTCTTGCCTATTCACTTAAATTTTCTAACATTTTGTGGTGTTTTAGTTTCCTCATTTGTAAGAAATAACAATATCTACCTTAGATTTTTTTGGAGAAGATAATATATAGAATACCTTTCAGAATTCTATCACTTATAACTTTTCAAATGAATCCAAGGTCTGCAAAGAAAACCTTAAATGAACCTAAAGCATATAACTTTTCTGGGTTACATGGATACCTCTTGTAATCTGTTAATTTTGTATAACATCCTTAATTCTACTGAAGTAAACACGTGTAATGCCTTGAAGTAGTCAAGACTCATCACAAATCGTATTGAATATTTCTGAACATACAACTGTCTAGGAAGGAATAATACAAAAAGATAGTTTTCTTTACCTTGAAAACTCTTTAAATTTGTATGGTCATGTGTTATCTTGCGTATCTTCAATTCTTTCCTTTAATCATAGGATACTTTTGAGCTGAGAAATCTTTACAGAGTGTTTTTGAGCTGAACCCCACTTTACTGACAAGTTGTATGTAAAATTTCTGCACATTAAACTACATCTCTACTGATTTTGAGTATGAAGTTGGAGATGGATTCTCAAAAAATATTTAACCTCAGGTATTAAAACAAAAATACCTTAAGGGTGAAGCAAACCTTTAAAATAACATTTCTGAAAGGAAAATGCTTACTTTTTGTTGAAATAGTCTGTTCCACCATTTTGCTTAAGTTTCTAAAGAATATCTCTAAGACTTTCTTAACTATCTACCTTTGTGTAGAATTTGAAATTCCATTCCAATTTAAAGCACCAAAGAACACAGAGACCACACATCCCCTTTGTTGTTATTTCTCAGCTCTATGGAAACAGTGTCAACACAGTTAAGCTTTATGACATATGTTTTAGTCAGGGTTTTCCAGAGAGACAGAACCAATAAGATGTATATACATTTAGAAAGAGATTTATTATAAGGAATCAGCTCATGCAATTATGGAGGTTGACAAGTCCCAAGATCTACAGTCAGCAAGCTGGAGACCCAGAGACCCAGGAGAGTTGGTAGTGTAATTCCAGTCTGAGTCCGAAGGCCTGAGAACCAGGAGAGCCCATAGTGTAGTTCTAGTCCAAAGACTGGCAGGCTTAAGACCCATGAAGGACTGATGTTTCAGTTTGAGTCCAAAGGCAGGAGAAAACCGATGTTCCAGCTTAAAGGCAGTCAGGCGGAAGGAGTTCCCTCTTACTAAGGGGAAGGTAAGCCTTTTGTTCTATTCAGGGCTTCAAGTGATTGGATGAGGCCCACCCACATAAGGGAGAACAGTCTACTCAGTCTTCTGCTTCAGGTGTTAACCTCATCAGAAATACCCTCACTGGGGCTTCCCTGATGGCGCAGTGGTTAAGAATCCGCCTGCCAATGCAGGGGACACGGGTTCGAGCCCTGGTCCGGGAAGATCCCACATGCCGCAGAGCAGCTAAGCCTGTGTGCCACAACTAGTGAGGCCGCAAGCCACAACTACTGAGCCCATGTGCTGCAACTACTGAAGCCCATGTGCCTAGAGACCCTGCTCTGCAACAAGAGAAGCCACCGCAGTGAGAAGCCAGCGCACCGCAAAGAAGAGTAGCCCCTGCTTGCCGCAACTAGAGAAAAGCCCGCGCGCAGCAATGAAGGCCCAATACAGACAAAAATAAATTAATAAATAAATTAAAAAAAAAAAAAAAGAAATACCCTCACAAACACATCCAGAATAATGTTTGACTAAATGTATAGGCACTCGATGGCCCAGTCAAGTTGCCAAATAAAATTAACTGTCACAACATATGTCAAGATTATTGTTGTCCTCAGTGTGTGAGCAGCATTTCCCCTCATGTTCTTAAGGTGCTTGCAGCAGTCCAGCTGTCTTAATTTCACAGGTAAAAGTACAAAGGCAGGAAGGAATGAGTTTCTGTGCTGGTCTCCTTTTGAAGAGTATCAGGAGAAACTTTGGCAGAAGCTGACTTCCTCTTAGGCATCATTGGCTAGGATGGTGATCATGTGCCCAAGCTGCCATGATCCAGAGTCAAAATGGTGGAGTCAGGAGATAAATCTGGAGGGTATGACTCCAGAGCCCATGCTGCTTCCACTATAACATCCTGCCTCCCTGCTGGACCTGTAGGTACAAATGCTGGCTCTGCCACTACCTAGCTATGGGAACATGGACAGGTTACTTACTTAGTCCCTCTGTGCCTCAGTTTCTTCACCTTTAAGGTAGGAATATGTTAGTACCTACATCATAGGGTGGTTGTGAAGATTAAATGAATGAAGGTATGCAAAGTACTTAGAAAAGTACCTGGCACTTAGTGAGTACCCACTAAAGGTTAGCAATTGTTGCTGCTGTTGTTATTAACTATATGATCTTGGTCAGTTTACTTAACCTGCAACTTGCAGTGCTAACTCTCTGGTCCAAATCATAGACATCTCTGAACTGTACTATTGTTAAGAGTTTCCTAACTAGTCTCTCTGCTTCCACTTAAAAAAAAATTTACATATATATGTATTTTATATATATATGTATAATAGTTTTACTGAATACCATACAATATAAAACTACATACATATATAAAAATATATGTATATTATATATAATATATAATAGCATTATTGAATACCATACTATTCCTCCATTTCTGCTTTCCTTTTGCATTTCTATTATCTTATTTTCTACAAACAGATTAATCTTTTAAAAAACAAATTGTGACACACCCCTGATCAAAACCTTCTACTTGATCTTAATCCTATCAAATTCACACTATTTACCATGGCTTACAAGACCCTACATGATCTGGCCCTTCCTCTCCTTTCCAACTTCACCTTGTAACATACTCCACCTTGTTCATTTAAATCAGCCACGTAAACTTTCTTTTCTTTCTTTGAAAATGTGAAGCTTATTTCCGTTTTCACTTTAGGGTTTTTGCCAGAGCTCTTCACTCTGCCTGGGAAGTTCTCCCAGATCTTCCTCAGGGCTGACTCCTTTGGGCATTCAGGTGTCAACTTATGTCACTTCCACAGGAAAGCTTTTCCTCATAATCTATAGGAGTCCTCAATCATTCCCTAGCATGGTGCTTCTCAGTCTTCAGTGTGCATATGAAACACCTATGTATTTTGTTAAAAATGCAAATTTTGATTCAGACCCCTAGGGTAGGGCCTGAGATTCCGTACTTCTGTTGAGCTCCCTAGGTATGCCATGCTGTTGGTCAGAGGTCCTAGGATATCACTCTGTTTTATTTTCACCGTCATACTGATTATTATGTGATCTGTTGTTGCTCTTTATTTAATTTTTTGTCTCTCTTCCCCTTGACTGGAGGGAAGGCTCCATAAGGAAAGAAATTTGTTTTTAATTGTTGTTTCACCAGTGACATGAATAGTGCCTGAGCTATATAGTTGGTTCTTAAGAAACCTGAGTGAATGAATCAATGAACAGATTTATCCATGGATTTTTTTTAATTATTATTTTTTTTAACATCTTTATTAGAGTATAATTGCTTCACAATGGTATGTTAGTTTCTGCTTTACAACAAAGTGAATCAGCCATATGCATACATATATCCCCATATCTCCTCCCTCTTGCGTCTCCCTCCCACCCTCCCTATCCCATCCCTCTAGGTGGTCACAAAGCACCGCACCGAGCTGATCTCCCTGTGCTATGCGGCTGCTTCCCACTATCTGTTTTACATTTGGCAGTATATATACGTCCATATCCATGGATTTTTAAGTTATTTGTATAATAGGATTATTGTGAGGAGTAAAACAAGTAATTATGTTAAGTTACTTAACCTAGTCCCTGGCACACAGTAGGTGCTCAATAAATGTGAGCTGCTATTAATAGAATTTCCTTCTAAAACTGTTTTGACAATTATTTTTAAAACAGTGGTTCTTAATCAGTTTTTGTTCACTTGTTTGAAAATCTGAAGGAATCTGTAGTATATTTAGAGATCTTACCTCAGAAGAAATGCACAAACATACACACATACACACACACAATTTTCTTTTAATTTCAGAGGGCTCTCAGACCATCCCCCCCATTCCCTGCCAGTTGACTTGTCATGGACCCCAAGTCAAGACCTTGTTTAAAAAAAAAAAAACCTACGTGTATATAACAATTCTTGTTAGGGCTGTTAGTGACAATTTGCCTTTTTCTAATTTCTTTTGTAATTGTTGCTGTTGAGTTGCCTCTTCTTTCTGTGTTATAGGTTACCATGTGCCATTAAGAAGAGCATAAATGTGGTTTATTATATTACTTATTATTATTATTTTTAATATTTATTTATTTATTTGGCTGCGCCGGGTCTTAGCTGTGGCACACGGGATCTTCGTTGCGGCGTGTGGGATCTTTTAGTTGTGGCATGCAGGATCTAGTTCCCTGAACAGGGATCGAACCCGGGCCCCCTGCATTGGGAGCAAGGAGTCTTAACTACTGGACCACCAGAGAAGTCCCTATTATATTACTTATTAACGCCATGAGATTGTTTAAGTGGAACATATTAGCATAGACTGTAAGACTGCAGAACTTCAGAAGAATTTTTTTGTTCTAAACCTGTCTTCAGATGAAAACTTAAATATTGGGGGAAATCGCTTCTTCCCCTGCCGATAGCACCCCCACAAACAGACAAACATGGCGTATATCCCTGAAACTTGCCAAACTAACTGTAAGAAGCGTGCCAAGCATTAAACCCACAGAGTGACACAGGACAAGAAGGGCAAAGACTCTCTGAATGCCCAGGGAAAGCGGTCTTATGACAGGAAGCAGACTAAGCTGCTTTTCTGGAAAAAAGGCTAAAACTACAAGTGGAGATTGTGCTGAGGCTTGAATGCATTGAGCCTAGAAAGTGCTGCAGAGTTAGAGAGTACTGACTGTTAAGACCAGCAAGCATTTTGAAATGGGAGGAGATAAGAGAAAGGGCTAAGTACTCCAGTTCTAAACTTCATCTTTTTATTGTGAAGACAATAAAATCTGGAGGTTATGTTCACTTCAAAAAAAAGTTGGAGCAGGGGGAATTGAAGTAATAGCAAATACACTCAAAGCCTGGGGAAACTCATTTATTTTCCTTGGGGAGAAAAATTGAAGTAATTGTTAAAATACTACTAGAAAGTTATAATAGATTATTCAGATGCTAAGACATCATGATATTGACTAAATCTTATAACAAGTGGGCTATGGAGTATAGTGGGATCTTCCTTAAACTTCGTTTAGGAGAAAGTAGTGAAATACGGTACAAAATTGAGGTATTAGAACAGCTCAGACTTTTTGTGACTCTGAAATCTTCCATTTATGTTTGTAGATTAGTTTGTGGATCTTCAGAATGGCATTTTCCCACTGTCCATTTGGAGTACAATAAGACAAATTAATACAAATCAAAATAATATGGCAGCAGCATCACATAATTTGTGTACACTGATGCAGTAACAGATTTAATTTAGTGCAGCTTTTGAGAAGTCTTTTGTGATTCAATTTATACAGCTGGTGTCCAGGCCTAAGCTGGCCAATCTCTCAGCCTTGAGTGTCTTGCCTGACTGATTCTCTCTTTCTTTTTCTTTTTAAAAAGACTGATATTTTTTAGAGCAGTTTAGGTTCACAGCAAAATTCAGAGGAAGGTACAGAGATTTCCCATATACCTCCTGCCCCCCACATGTCCCCTGTTATCAATACTCCCCAATTATCAACATCCCATACCAGAGAGGTACATTTGTTACAGTCGATGAACCTACATTGACACAGCATCATCATCCAAAGTCCATAGTTTACAATGGGGTTCACTCTTGGTGTAGTACATTCTACGAATATGGACAAATGTACAATGACACATATGCACATTATAGTATATTTTAGGGTATTTTCACTACCCTAAAAATCCTCTGTGCTCTGCCTATTCACACCTTCTTCCTACCTACCCCCTCCCTTTGTTTACTACTGATCTTTTTACTGTCAATAGTTTTGCCTTTTCCAGAATGTCGTATAATTAGAATATAGGACCTTACAGTATGTAGCTTTTTCAAATTGGTCTTTCACTTAGTTATGTGCGTTTAAGTTTTTTCCGTGTGTTTTCAAGGTTTGATAGACTCATTTCTTTTTAGTGCTGAATAATATTCCATTGTCTGGATGTACCGGTTTATTTATCCATTCTCCTACTGAAGGACATCTTTGTTGCTTCCAAGTTTTGACAATTATGAATAAAACTGCTATAAATATGTGTGTGCAGGTTTTTTTGTGGACATAAATTTCCAGCTTCTTTGGGTAAATACCAAGGATAATGATTGTTGGATTGTATGGTAAGAGTATGTTTAGTTTTGTAAGAAACCGCCAAACTGTCTTCTAAAGTGGCTGTACCATTTTGCATTCTCACCAGGAAAGAGAGGTCCTATTGTTCCACATACTGGGCAGCATTTGTCAGTGTTCTGGATTTTGGCCATTCTAATAGGTGTGTAGTGGTATCTCATTTTTTTTGGCCATGTCACATAGCTTGCATTCCCTGGCCAGGGATTGAACCTGGGCCCTGCAGTGAAAGTGCCAAGTCCTAACCGCTGACCACCAGGGAATTCCTTCTCATTGTTCTTTTAATTTTCATTTCCCTGATGACATATGATGTGGAGATCTTTTCATATGCTTCTTTGTCATCTGTATATCTTCTTTGGTGTGGTTTCTGTTAAAGTCTTTGGCCCAGTTGTTTTTTTTTTTAAATTTATTTTATTTTACTTTAGTTTTATTTTTGGCTGCGTTGGGTCTTCGTTGCTGCGTGTGGGCTTTCTTTAGTTGCAGCAAGCAGGGGCTACTCTTCGTTGCGGTGCGTGGGCTTCTCATTGCAGTGGCTTCTCTTGTTGCGGAGCACAGGCTCTAGGTGCGTGGGCTTTAGTAGTTGCAGCATGTGGGCTCAGTAGTTGCGGCTCGCGGGCTCTAGAGCACAAGTTCAGTAGTTGTGGCGCACGGGCTTAGTTGCTCCGTGGCATGTGGGATCTTCCCAGAGCAGGGCTCGAACCTGTGTCCCCTGCATTGGCAGGCGGATTCTTAACCACTGTGCCACCAGGGAAGTCCCGTTTGGCCCAGTTTTTAATCAGATTGTTTTCTTGCTGTGAGTTTTTAGAGTTCTTTGTATATTTTGGATAATATTCCTTTATGAGATGGGTCTTTTGCAAATATTTTCTCCCAGTCTGTGGTTTGTCTTTTGAGATCATGGCATTGTCTTTTGCAGAACTGAAGTTTTTAATTTAATGAAGTCTAGCTTATCAATGATTTCTTTCATGGATTGTGCCTTTGGTGTTGTATCTGAAAAGTCAAAGCTATACCCAAGCTCATCTAGGTTTCTCCTACGTCTCCTGTATTTCTCCCATGTTATCTTCTAGGAGTTTTATAGTTTTTTCTTTTACATTTAGATCTATGATGCATTTTGAGTTAATTTTTGTGTAGGGTTTAAGGTCTGTGTCTAGATTCATTTTTTTTGCATGTGGATGTCCAGTTGTCCCAGCATCATTTGTTGAAAAGACTTATCTTTGCTCCATTGTATTGCCCTTGCTCCTTTGTCAAAGATCAATTGGCTATATTTATGTGGGCCTATTTCTGGACTCTATTATGTTCCATTGATCTATTTGTCTATTCTTTTGGCAATACCACACTGTCATGATTATTGTAGCTTTATAGTAGGTCTTAAAGTTGGGTAGTGTCAGTCCTCCAATTTTGTTTTTCTCCTTCAGTATTGTGTTGGTTATTCTGAGTCTTTTGCTTCTTCATTTAAACTTGAGAATTATTTTGTCAGTATCCACAAAATAACTTGCTAGGATTTTAATTGGGATTCTGTTGAATCTATAGATCAAGTTGGGAAGAACTGACATTTTGACAATATTGAGTCTTCCTATACATGAACATGGAATATCTCTCCATTTTTAAGTTCTTTGATTTTGTTCATCAGAGTTTTGTAGTTTTGTTCATATAGATCTTGTACATATTTTGTTAGATTTATACTGAAGTATTTCATTTTTGGGGGGTGGTAACGTAAATGGTATTGTGTTTTTTAAAAAAATATATTTATTTATTGATTGATTTATTTTGGTTGTGCCAGGTCTTAGTTGCAGCATGCAGGATCCTTTGTTGTGGCATGTGGGATCTTTAGTTGTGGCATGCGAGCTCACAGTTATGGCATGCGGGCTTCTTAGTTGCAGCATGCGGACTTCTTAGTTGTGGCATGTGGACTTCTTAGTTGTGGCATGTGCACTCTTAGTTGCGGCATGCATGCAGGATCTAGTTCCCCTACAAGGGATCGAACCTGGGCTTCCTGTATTGGGAGCACGGAGTCTTACCCACTGGACCATCAGGGAAGTCCTGGTATTGTGTTTTTGGTTTTTTTTTTTTTTTTTTTTCTGGTATTGTGTTTTTAATTTCACATTCCACTTGTTTATTGCAGGCATATATGAAAGCAGTTGACTTTTGTATATTAACCTTGTATCCTTACTATAATTACTTGTTAGTCCCAGGAGTTATTTTATTGATTCTTTTGTATTTTCTGTATAGATGACCATGTCATTTGGGAACAGACCATTTTATATCTTCCTTCTCAATCTGTATACCTTTTATTTCCTTTTCTTGTCTTATGGATTTATCTAGTACTATGTTGATAAGGAGTGAGGAGAGGGGACATCCTTGCCTTGTTCTTGATCTTAGTGGGAAACATCTAGTTTCTTACCATTAAGTATGATGTTCGCTGTAGGTTTTTTATAGGTATTCTTTATCAAGATGAGGAAGTTCCCTCTATTCCTAGTTTACTGAGAGTTTTTATCATGAATGTGTATAAGTTTTTGTCAGATGCTTTTTCTGCGTTTATTGATCTGATCATGTGATTTTTCTTCTTTAGTTTGTTGATGCGATGGATTACATTAATTCATTTTAAAATGTTGAACCAGGGACTTCCCTGGTGGTCCAGTGGTTAAGACTCCATGATTCCACTGTAGAGGGCATGGATTCAATCCCTGGTCAGGGAACTAAGATCCTGGATGCCACGCGGCACAGCCAAAAAAAAAAAAAAGAAAAAAGGTTGAACCAGCCTTGCATTCCTGGGATAATTCTCACTTGTTTATAGTGTGTAATTCTTTTTATACATTGTTGGATTTGATTTGGTAGTATTTTGTTAGGGATTTTTGCATCTATGTTCACGAGAGATATTGGTGTAGTTTTCTTTTCTTGTAATGTCTTTGTCTTATTTTGGTATCAGGGAAATGCTGGCCTCATAGAATGAGTTGGGAAGTATTCCTTCTGCTTCTAATCCTCTGAAAGAGATTGTAGAGAATTAGTATAATTCTTTAAATGTTTGGTAGAATTCACCAGTGAACCCATCTGTGCCTGATGCTTTCTATTTTGGAAGACTATTAATTATTGATTCAGTTTCTTTAATAGATGCAGACCTATTTAGATTGTCTGTTTCTTCTTGTGTGAATTTTGGCTGATTGTGTCTTTCAAGGAATTTGTCCATTTCACCTAGGTTCTCAAATTTATGGGTTGAGTCGTTCATAGTATTCCTTTATTATCCTTTTAATGTCCATGGGATCTATAGTGCTATCCCTCTTTCATTTCTGATATTAGCAATTTGTGTCCTCTCTCCTTTTTCCTTGTTAGCTTGGCCAGAGGCTTATCAATTTTATTGATCTTTTCAAAGAGCCAGTGTTTGGTTTCATTGATTTTCTCTTTTGGTTTCAGTTCCACTGATTTCTGCTCTTATTTCTTTTCTTCTGCTTACCTTGGATTTAATTTTCTTTTTCTAGTTTCTTAAGGTGGAAACTTAGATGATTGATTTTAGATCTTCTTTCTAATATATGCATTCATTGCTATAAATTTGCCTTTAATCACTGCTTTTGCTGCATCCCACAAATTTTGATAAATTGTGCTTCCATTTTCATTTAACTCAAAGAATTTTTACATTTATCTTGAGGTTTCTTCATTGACCCATATGTTATTTAGAAGTGTGTTGTTTAGTCTCTGCATATTTTATTTTATTTTTAAATTAAAAAAAATTTTTTTTTGGCTGCGTTGGGTCTTCATTGCCGCACATAGGCTTTCTCTAGTTGCGGCGAGCAGGGACTACTCTTCGTTGAGGTGTGCGGGCTTCTCATTGCGGTGGCTTCTCTTGTTGTGGAGCACGACCTCTAAGGCGTGCTGGCTTCAGTAGTTGTAGCTTGCGGGTTCTAGAGCGCAGGCTCAGTAGTTGTGGCGCACAGGCTTAGTTGCTCTGTGGCACGTGGGATCTTCCTGGACCAGGGATCGAACCTGTGTCCCCTGCATTGGCAGGCGGATTCTTAACCACTGTGCCACCAGGGAAGTCCCATAGTCTCTGCATCTTTTAGAATTTTCCATTTATCTTTCTGTTATTGATTTCTAGTTTAATTCCATTGTGGTCTGATGGCAGACATTGTATGATTTCTGTTCTTTTAACTTTGGTAAGGTGTGTTCTATGGCCCAGAATGTGATCTATCTTGGTGAATGTTCTGTGTGAGCTTGAGAATAATGTGTATTGTGCTGTCGTTGGATGAATTATTCTATAGATGTCAAGTTTAGCCAGTTGATTGATAGTGTTGTTGAGTTCAACTAAGTCCTTACTGATTTTCTGCCTACTGGATCTGTCCATTTCTGCTAGAGGGGTACTGAAGTCTCCAACTATGATAGTGGATTCATCTATTTTTCCTTATAGTTCTATCAATTTTTACCTCATGTAGTTTAACTTGATGGTCTGTTGTTAGGTGCATATACATTAACGATTGTTATGTCTTCTTGGAGAATCAACTCTTTTATCTTTATGTAACATCCTTCTGTATCTCTGATAACTTTCCTTGCTTTGAAGTCTGGTCTGTCTGAAATTAATATAGCTACTCTTGCTTTCTTTTGATTAGTGTTAGCATGGTGTATTTTTTTCCATCCGTTTTTAAAAAATATCTTTATTGGATTATAATTGCTTTACAATGTTGTGTTAGTTTCTGCTGTATCCATCCATTTACTTTTCATATGTATGTGTCTTTGAATTTAAAGTGAGTTTATTTTAGTCAACATGTAATTGAGTCTTGGGTTTTGATCCACTCTGACAATCTTTTAATTGGTTCATTTACACCAATCACTTTCTTTTCAATCTTGGGGGCAGCAGTTTGTCCTGTGTCCGTCCTTCTCTTATGGATCTGAGAAGGTACGTTGATTTTTCAGCTTTTTACTTGTTGTTGGGATAGAATGGCAACTTATAAGCTTCTTATATGCAGTACTAGATAACCCATGATTCTCTTTTTATGTCTGCTGATTGCCTGAAGTGATGCCTCATCTTCAGTGTAACTTGGTTTTCTTTTTTGAGAAATGTGAATGAAGTATAAACTACTCAATAAAAATGTTGGGTTAGTAAAAATAAAAGTGGAAGCAAAGGACTTTAAGCCTCTCCAAAGCCAGATCCCAATAGAAACAATGTACTTTGCCCACAGTCCTGATGGTTCCTATGAATAACTTTAAAAATTAGATATTTTATAATTGTAAACAGGAATATGAAGACTGAGGAATAGCTACTGGATTTGGCAACAATAGGCGTTGGGTGGGGACTTCCCTGGTAGTCCAGAGGTTAAGAATCTGCCTTCCAATGCAGGGGACGCGGGTTCTATCCATGGTCGAGGAACTAGGATCCCCCATGCCACAGGGCAACTAAGCCCGCGTGCCACAGTTAGCTGGTGCGCCGCAACTACAGAGCCCACGTGCTGCAACTGCTGATCCCATGTGCTCTGGAGCCTATGCGCTACAACTAGAGAGCCCGTGGGCTCTGGAGCTCACGTGCCACAACTAGAGAGAAGCCCACATGCCGCAACGAAAGATCCTGCATGCCTCAATGAAGATCCTGCATGCTGCAGTTAAGACCCGACGCAGCCATAAAAAAATAAGTAAATAAATAAATAAATAAATAGTAAATATTTTTTTAAAAAAGGCATTGGGTGAACTTGGCAGAAGCCATCTCAGTGGAAGCTTGATTATAGTGGGTTGAGAAATGAGCAGGATGTGAGGGGGTGGCCAGAAAAAGTAAAGGCAACTCTTTCAAGTGGTTTGGCTATGAAGGGAAGGAGGGAGAGCAGGTGTCAAGTCAAGGAGGTTGTTTGTTGTTGTTGTTATTATTTTAAGAGGAGAGGGTTGAGCTGATATGAAAAAAACTAGTAGAGAGGGGAAGGGAGATGATATAGTACAGAGGTGATTAATGAAGAGAATGACATCTCTGAAAATGTAAGAAGGGAGGGGATTCAAGAAATATTTAATAAGCACCAATCATGTCAGGCACTGTTGCCCTCAAAGAGCATATGTTCTGATGGGGACAGAAAACAAAAAGGTAAATAAGTATCATATAAGGCATTTAGTATAACTAAATCTAGTGGTTCTTTAGATGTAAATAACAAAAATATATGTGTATAAAATACCAGAGAATATCATGCATAGAAAGATCCTTTTTTTCGTACTATTTCATACTTTTACTAAATTAGTTATTACTTCATGAAACTTGTTTTTCAGTTGTGTATATTTGTGTGTATATTGGGTCATGATTTTTTTTCCAAAAAATTGAAATCCACTGATTAGAGGATGAGTGAAGGCATTAATAGCCCTTGATGGAATGAGAAATAGCTCTTAAGCTGTAACTGCGGAAAGAAAAGAGAATGGGGTAGATACAGGTGAGTTTGGAAATCTGGTGGTAGGGAGCTGAGGGTGAGTTGAGATTTGTGGAGGAGAAATTAGGCTGGCAGAGGGTTGGAGGAGGAGGCTCTCCAGTTGGGACCATGTGTGAACAAAGGCATGGCTATGAAATGAAAGAATGGAAAATGTTTGAGATATGGTGAGCAATCCAGTTTGACTAGAAGGCAACCCACATTATTGAATCTACCTTTGCATTTTCCATTCTACCCCGCTTCCTAACATTTCTGCTGTTGCCATCCTAATTTGGGCCTGTATTATTCCCACTTAGAATAGTTTCATAACCAGTTTCTCTGTACCCAAATTCATTTTACTTGCTATTTCCAGTTGATCTTGATACATTACTGCTGCAATTTTTTTGTTCTTCCACCCGCACTTAAAACAAGTCAACTTTGATATTCCCTATTACCCATTACATGTGGTGGTACTCAGTCATTTCTTGTATTGAAAACATAGATGCATTTTGGAGAGTAGAGGGGGAGTAGTCTGAAAATGCAGGCTGCGCCCCTATTATGGATTCCTTGAACCTCAGAATGAGGACACTATCTGTGTTGGGAATCCCCAAGACTACCCCCAGGTTTGGTGATTTACTAGGAAGACTGAGGACTCAGCATATGGTTATACTCACAGCTACGATTTGTTATAGCGAAAGGATACAGAGCACAAGTAGCAAAGGGAAAATGCGTGTGGGACAACGTTCAGAGAAGATTAGGCACAAGCTTACAAGCGTCTTCTCCCAGGAGAGTCAAACAGAACATGCTTAATTCTTCCAGCAACTTACTGTGACAACAGGTGTGAAATGTTGTCTATTAGGGAAGCTCAATGCCTAGAGTTGAGCGGTGGTTACAAAGGCACCCTCTGCCTAGCATGTGCCAAAATTACAGACTTATAGAAGGAAACTAGGTGTTCAGCATAAATCACATTGTTTGTATACGATACAAACATTTAGGCACAGTGAGTCACTCTTACCATTTCTGGGAATGATGGGAACCCAAGTTCCCAGTCAAGGGCCCATTTTTGCAAGCAGGCATTGCTAAGGACCGTAGTCTCAGGCCTGCTGTGTTAACTCTTTTCTGCACACTATTCTTACTTAATGTGATCCTATAAGGTGGGGAAGTGGCCTTAGGGGCTGCTTTGGAAATGGGGTGGTATGGGCGTGGGAATGAAGGAGATGTGAAGAGGTCAGGACTTTGTTACCCCCTCTTCTTTTCTCTTAAATAAATTTGGGATCCGATGGAAAGTTTTGTATAGAAAAAGGTGCTGCTGTTAAAATTGCATTTGAAAACCACTCCTTTAGGGACTTCCCTGGTGGCCCAGTGGCTAAGACTCTGTGCTCCCAGTGCAGGGGGTCCGGGTTCGATCCCTGGTCAGGGAACTAGATCCCACATGCCGCAACTAAGAGTTCACATGCCACAACTAAAGATCCCGCGTGCTGCAACTAAGACCTGGCACAGCCAAAAAAAAAAACTGTTTCCCTTAAAAAAAAAAAAAAAAAGAAAACCACGCCTTTAAACAATGAGATGAATTTTAAGCAAAATATTGATAAAATCACATTGAGATTTTAGCAAGATCATCCCTGTAGTTGATGGAAGATATTTTTAGAGATTGTGGTGTGGTCGTGGTAAATGTGAGGCAGGAGGCGATCAGAAGCAGAGAGGCCAAGCCAGAGACAATAAGAGGCCCAGCTGGAGTGGTTGTGTGAAGATGGGAGGAGGGAATGGATTAGAGAGTATTTAGGATGTAAAATTGAATAGCACTGATGATTGATTGGCTGAGGACCTGGTTGAGGGCTGGGGAAAGGGTTTGTGGGATGGAGGAGAAGGAAATTAGTATTATCTTAGATTTCTTACTTGGTTGATTCCAGGGAGTGGAAAAGAGCATTTTCCCTGGTTGTGAGATTCTCAAATCCTCCAACACTAATGAGTATCCGTCAGTTCAGTTCTGGCACTATCTACCTGGAGGTAGCATCGGATCCCCCAAGTTAAAGGACCAATCCCACAAAAGTGGCCCCACTTCAGAGGCCAGCTGCAAATGGGCTGCCCAAGCTACCCACACTTCCGCATGTCTGACTACAAATTTAGGGGGTTGATACTTAGCTAAATTTGATAATTTACTAGTAATGGTCATAGAACTCAGAAAAAACACTTTACTTTTGTTTATCAGTTTATTATAAAGGGTACATAGAACTCAGGAACAGACAAATGGAAGAGGTGCACAGGGCAAGGGATGGGAGCAGGGATGTGGAGCTTCCGTGCCCTCTCTGGGTATGTCACCTTCCTGGCACCTTGATGTTTTCACCATCCTGGAAGCTCTCCATATCTTAGTGTTCAAGAGTGTTTATAGAAGCATGTAAACATATAATTTTTTTAAATTACTTAAATAATTAATTAATTTTTGGCTGAGTTGGCTCTTTGTTGCTGCGCGCAGGCTTTCTCTAGTTGCGGCGAGCGGGGGCCACTCTTTGTTGTGGTGCGCGGGCTTCTCACTGCGGTGGCTTCTCTTGTTGCGGAACATGAGCTCTAGGCGTGAGGGCTTCACTGGTTGTGGCACGCATGCTCAGTAGTTGTGGCTCATGGGTCCTAGAGCACAGGCTCAGTAGTTGTGGCGCATAGGCTTAGTTGCTCTGCAGCGTGTGAGATCTTCCCGGACCAGGGCTCAAACCCGTGTCCCCTTCATTGGCAGGCAGATTCTTAACCACTGTGCCACCAGGGAAGCCCTATAATTTTTAAAAGCTAACTTGTAAAACCGCATCTATAGCCCAAAGTTTCCCTTTTTCCTGTGAAACCTTTATTGAAGTGCAATTTGTATACAAATAACATTCATTGATTTTAGGTGAACAATTCAATGAGTTATGACAAATGTATACAGTCATGTAACCACCATCATAATCATGATATAGAATATCTCCATCACCCCTAAAATTTGCTCCTACCCCTTTGCTACCAATCCCATAACCCTATTCCTGGGTTCTAGAAACCACTGATTTGCTTTCTTTCACTAGAAAAGTTTTGCTTTTTCTAGAACTTCGTATACTGTAATCATATAAAATTGAATTTTGCTTCTGGCTTTTTTCAATTAGCGTAATACTTTTAAGATTCATCTACATTGTTATATTTATCAGTAGTTTAATCCTTTTTACTTCTGAGTAATATTCCATTGTGTGGATATACCATCGTTAACCCATTCACCAACTGATGGACATTTGGGTTCATTCCAGCTGTTAAATATTATAAGTAAAGCTGCTGCTTTGAGTATTCAAATACAAAAAAAAAAAGGTGTTTATAGAATTTAATCTCCAGCCTCCCCTGCCCTCCCAGGTTGGTGGGTGGGGCTGAAAGTTCCAACTTTCTAAACACTTGGTCTTTCTGGGGACCAGCCGTGTCCTGAGGTTATCTTGGGGCCCTACCCTGAGTTCATTAGCATATGTGGGATGGAAAGAGGCTCATTATGATAAACAGAAAACACTCTATCACTTAGGAAATTCCAAGGGTTTTATGAGCTCTGTACTAGGGACTGTGGACCAAGGGCAAATATGTTTCTTATACCACTCTGGTAAACATCTCAAATTGCTGGAAACCTTTATGGAACTCTCAACCTATGCCTCCAGCTTCAACATGAACCCAAGCCTTGTTCTTGGTCCTATGAGGCCTAGGGTTCCAGGAGACCCTTAGTCCAGTTCTCTTTTGCAGGCTGTAAGCCCCCTGTATTAGTTAGGGTACAATTTAGGCCTCCGTAACAAAGAGACCCTAAAATACACTGCTTGAAAAGCAAGATAGACATTTATTTTACATAAAAATCCAGGCAGGTGGTCCAGAGCTGGTTTGGCAGCTCAGCATTGTTAGGGAACTTTGCTCTGCTTTGCTCAGCATTCTGTGCGCCTCTCCTTGCCAGGTTGGCTCTTCCAGCTGCAGTCATGGCACTTTCTTTCCAGTCAGAGGGAGGGAAGGGAAGGGGAGGAGTGGGATTCGCCCTTTCCCTTTAAGTGCTCCAGAGCGGAGCTGCACACATTTCAGCTTACATCCCATTGTTCACATGACCATCCTGGCTGCCAGAGAGGCCAGGATATGGAATATTTCACTAGGCAGCCTTGTACCCAGCTAAAACCTTTATTCAGAAAGGGAGAACAGTTATTAGAGGATAGCTCTGCCCTATCCCCAACAGTCATGGTATACTTAGGATTTTTTTTTTCCTTTTTTAGAAAATGATGGAAATAATGTTGTGACTGTTAATTTTTTTCCTAAATTAAGTAGTTTCCATATTATTGAAACAAAGGAAACATGGTATTCAATGAAACAAGAGAAACAATGGCAGAATACCCTTGTAAAATCTTTGTCTAAAAATGTGCCAGTTTGCTGCTCACTAAACCTGCCCCAGATAAGGAATGGAGTTATAACTGGACCTTACCACAGACAATCAGTTTTCTTCCCCAAGAAGCTAAAAAAAGGATTAACACACCTCTCTGCTTTGAAACAGACACTCTGTTGTGTCTCAACTCTTTGTGTTCAACCTAAAGGTGATGGAAAAGGGAAGGAGTCTCGCAAGCAGTGGGCTGAATTCAATGTGGTAACATCTGAATGCTGTGTTGTTTTAGACAGCGAATAAAGAGGCAGTAGAAAACCCTTTGTGACTAGTGTCTAAGTCTCTGTCTTTGTACTGAAGAACCAGATTTAGGCCTAATGTAAAGAAAGGTACCACCCCTGCTGTGAGGAAGGATGTGATGAACCCAGGTGGCTCATTCATTGGAGTGGAGGCAAAGCAGACATTCCATTCTTCCTGGAAGAGGGGTTGTAGTGATAGCTTATGAGTTTGGGGTTTATTAAACTGAGAGATTTATAAATATATTTATGTTACAAAATGTGTTTTATATTATTATTTTCATCAAAGTGATATTTACAACAACTGCTCAAATATATATAATTATAACTGGTTAAAAGTTTTAATGTGGCCATTGAGAAATAATGTAGAGCACTATGAAATATCTTCATTTCAGAAAGTCTAAAATTATATATATATTTTTGTTTATAGCCTATACAGTTCAGACAGCCAAGAGTATGTCTCCAACTGCTGCTACAGAGGTTTATTCAAAAGCTTTAGCTGTTTGCCATGGACCACTGGACCACTATGACTTTCTGATCAAAGCTCGTGAGCTAAAGGACGATGAACATCAAAGAAGAGTCATACAGTGTTTGCAGGAATTACATGAGGACCTTAAAGGATACAGTATAGAGGCAGAAGGCCTTTTTTCTAAGGTAAGGTTTGTGTGACATTAAAGATTGAACAGTTAAAAATGTAAGCATTTTAAAAATGGATTAAATGCAGTTGGGTACAATGATGAAAGAGCTTGAAAATTTCCTACCAGTTCCTTTAAACAAGCTCTGTTGGATCCCCATTTCTGACCTCTTGATGTTCCATAGCTTTCTTTCACCTTCAGGGGGATTCAAATAGCTTCATATTGAGGTATTTAAAAAAAAAGACCCTAAATACCAGTCAAAGGGAAAACTTGTGTGCATTTCAAAGCTTCTCCCTCCCTCTAGGTTAGGCCTGGCCCAGGATCAGCAGCAGAGAAGAGGAAGTGGCTTGTTCTTCTCTCTCTCTCTTCTCCTCTCTCTGCTCGCTTGGCTTCTCTAGGGTCAGAATGAGGGGGATAGAAGATTAGAGTGGAACAGCAGAGTCTTAAGTAACCAGTTAAGGGCCTTTTGTGTGGTAGATGCTGACATGCTAGCTTTCTGTGGGGGGCACTGGGTGGATTCTTCAGGACTCCCATGAGGACCTCCCTGCTGCTCCACTCTGTGACTGACCTCTTATGACTCTTAACGGAACACCTCACACCACTACGTGGGGCTGAGACGGCCTTGCCCTTGCACTTAGCCTTCTTAGGGGGGTCCTTTCAGGACAGCGCTAACCAGGTCACCTTTATGGCATCTACTTAGGCCACGGGAAGTATCACATCTCATTTCTCCAACCCCTTCTGCATGGGCAGCTTCAGTCAGTCTCCTGCCCTTGGACTTCTGCAGATATAAGAAGCAAGCACCAGTGTCTGTCTTTGTCCTGTGCACCCCTATACTCCTGGGGACACGTGTCAAGTTCTTCCATGAATTCTTTCACAACCTGCTTTGGTAGCTGTCTGTAGATTTTCTCACCTAAATGAGTATCCGGCCCATTTTTTCCTTAACACTAGTCTCCTTGGATGTTTCTCTTGGGAACCCCCTGCACTTGGCATGAAGTTCGTCTGGGGGAAATGCCACAGAATTTTTTACCCAGCTAACAACTTTCTGCTTTGATTACTTTGGTTTTAGGGCTGTTTTTTGACTTTTTTCTTTTCTCTTTTTAAGTAATTCCTGCATGGATACAATTAGTGCCTCTCTTTAGTGTGTAGGGGGACCTGTCTCCCCTTGTCCTCAGCTTTGAGTTTTTGGTGAAATTCTGAGACACCAGGAAAACTCTCATTCCTTATCCTGCTGTAGAAGCCATTGTCATCAGTGGTGTCATCCTCAAATCATGAGGGGTATTAATAGTTATAAGAGTTAGAATATTGTTCAAACTAAGAAACTACTTTTCCTTTAACTGACTGACCAAACCTCCTCCCCCCACCCCCCTACACAAATATTCTTTTATTATAAGATCTTTATAAGAAAGGTATTGTATAACAATATGTTAGTAGTACTTTATTTAAAAACTCTACTGAAAGTAATTTTACTTTTTAAAAAGCACTTCAGAGGGTAATGAAATAGTTTTATCTTTATATAAGGAAAAGGCTGCCATTGTGTTAACATCTTTTGGTTAAAAGGAATAGAGAATTATTTAGGTTTCAGAGAGAAATGGAGATGTAGAATAAGATTACATAAGAAAATAGCAATGAAGGGCATCTCCATCACTCAGCCAGGCCTCACAGAGCCTGTGCCAGCTTTCAGCAGTGTCAGCGGCTCTGAAAGCTTTGATGACTTGTAGTAGGAGGTACCCATTGATTCTCCAGAACCCTGCCATTCACATAATCTGCTTACTCTTTGTTCCTTTTCCCCATGCCCTTACCCACTTCTGTTCATTCTACCAGCTTCTCAGTTCTTTTCCTGTATCCGTGGTTTAAATTCCTGAGTAAAAATCTGACAGTCCACCCAAACACTTCATCCCTGTTTGGGCAGAGCTTTCACACCAGTTTTCCAGAGGCTGCTAGTCAGCACAAAGATTGGATCTCTGTATAAGGTGCCATCCAGGGCCCCCGTGAGCAGGGCGGTTTCCCTCAGAAGTGGACTGTGATTGTGGGAGCCAGAGTGTGTTAGCTAATCCAGAACAATGGTTATGGGAAATGATGATGATTTATCCCTTTTGATGGCCAACCTTTTCTCTTTTTCCTGTGTTTCCAAAAGTTTATGGGTGAGTCAAGAAGGAAAAAGTTTGGAAAATACAGATTGCTTAGGTACTGCATACCTAATTATAGTTTGCAATACAGGAGGTCTTCCAAATAAAATAACAACTTTGTTACGTGTCATAGCCAGGAAACAAGATGTTTTACTTACCAGATTTTTTTTTGTTATCTGAAAGTTAAATTTCTCTCATGACTGTTGTATCTTATTCCCTTTCTAGCCCTCTCCCTTTTGGAAATACAGTCCTTTTCCTCCTCCCCACTCTGTATCATCCCTAGGGCTCATCTTACAGGGGTTGGTGAACTTCCATTCCTTAATAAAATATTCCTTAAATTAACTTATCTGGTTGCCAATTCAACAACCTGGTTTTTTCTTTAAAATTATTATTTGGCTCTTCTTAAGGGTATTTTCCCATACTTCCACCTTTGATTTATAAATTGGCTATGCTGGATTTGCCCAGTAAATAGATAGCTATTTAGCAGTAAGTAAATGCAGTACTTTCTATCTAGAGGCCCTGGTTTTATTGGGTAATTCTTATGTCAGGAGGAAATTTGACAAGTCAGGTAGTTTCAAATGTGTCTAATGAAAGCTTATATTTGTTAAATCCCAATGCATATGTGAATGAATGTTTAGTAAATGGATCAACATCTCTTTATGATAGTATTTGTCCTGTAGTTTCTTAAGCCCACCAAATCATTGTTTTTCAATGTTTTTCAAACATTGAAAAAGACCCAAATATCAAATGTAATTTGAATAAAACATATATAAAAGCTTTAGTTTTGAAGATTCTAAAGGTGCCCCAGACCTACTTCTAAAAATAAAGACTGATAGGCTGATTATCAGAGAAGGAAACTTTGGACTGTTAGGTTTTCCAGCAGTAGAACTTTGTTAGTATGTAGAGTTCTTGATTTTGGTAATAGGGTTTATAATTTCATGGACATTTGATTTTCCCCCCAGCTTTATTGAGATATTATTGACAGATAACATATGTAAGTTTAAGGTGTGCAATGTGATGATTTGGTACCTGTATACATTGCAAAATGATTACCATAATTAAGTTAGTTAACACCTATATCCCTTCACATAATTACTGTTTCTCTTTGTGGTAAAAACATTTAAGATCTACTCTTTTAACGACTTTCAAGTATATAATATAATACTGTATTGTTAATTATAGTCACCATGATTTCTGGAACTTATTCATATTATAGCTGAGAGTTTGTACCCTTTGACCAGTATTTCACCATTTCCCCTACCCCACAGACCTTGGTAACCACCATCCTATGATTAGGCTTTTTTAAAATTCTGCGTGTAAGTGAGAACATACAGTATTGTCTTTGTCTGACTTATTTCAGTTAGCGTATATGGGCATTTGATTTTGTTTTTGATGCAGATGTTTAAATATTCATTTTGGTGGACTTTTTAAAAAAAAATTGTACTCCTAAGAAACTTTCTGTAAGGGTAAGCCATAATGTTAGAATAAAATGCACCTTCTTCACAAAATGCCAGAATTATTAGTCAGTGAGAAAAAATTGGTGGCAGACTATTAGGCTGCTTTCACCTACCTACATAAAAATCTTTTCTCTAGTAAAAATTTGACAAAGTTATGAGCAGATAACTATGCTATATGAGCAACAAACTATGAAGAATAAGCGTTTATGAACACTTTACTTTTGTTATCAAATAAAACTTACAGCCAGGTTAATCTGACACATTTAATGTATGCATAATTGTTATTGTGCTGTGAGGTAATTAGGCATAAATGGTAAGTAAGTAGTTCATGTAAATCACTATAACTAGAATTACTTTTACAAAGCCAAATCAAGCATTTCTAGAGTCACAGAGGGAGAGAATTAAAGAGTGTGGAGCTACTCTGAAAATCTGTTTCCATTAATCAGGTGTATACAGGCAGCCAGGCTTTTTCATCTCTGGGGAGGAGAAACCATAGCCAGAGAGACCTGGGAATTGGGAAGAGGAGCGGGGAACAAAATTCCTTTTCCTTTTCTCCTGCTCGTCACAAAATAATTTTGCTTTTCCCTAATGAGAAATTATTATTTCAAACTTCCTTTTACAACCTATGGTCTTTTATTTGGATACCTTTCCTCACTCTGCCAAGAACAATGCATATAGCAGGTAGAGACGACCTGCGCTGCCTTGAATCCGGCTAATCTAAGGTCTTGGTGCTTTCTGTGATCTGGCTTCTAGCATCTGGAGGCCATGAATAGGATACCTGGAATGCTGGGCTGTGGAATTTTCTCTCAGGAGATGCAGGAGGCCTATTGTCTGGGTCCCTTCAGTTATTTATCCAAGACTAGGCAGTTTGCTGGTTTTTCCTCAGTTCCTCCCTTCTCTCCCCCAGCTAAGGAAGTGAGCATTTATACTCTCCGTTCCTCTTCTTAGAATTGGCATTTCCTATAGGTGAAGTAGGTTGAGCAGTGTGATTTAGGTAAAGCCTCCCTGTTTCCTGGTAATTTATCCTTCAGAACATCATAAGGAACATTGTGTATGAAATAGACATCTATAGCTACAGCTTTATTAAAGACCAGAAATATTTTTAAATGAATATTTTCTTGTATCAAATTTTTATGAAAGCCGAAACAAAAGATTACGTCCTAACCCAATGATGGCATTATTTGTAAGGAAGTGAGTCAAACTGCATTGTTTTTTGAGAACTAACACATGCCAAAGACTCATTTAAAGTCTGAAATTTGAGAGAGTTTAATGGGCCTGCTTCAGTCTTCAGAATAATTAACAAATGTATGCAATTACATTTTAAGTTTTGTCATGGTTCTGAAGGTAAAATTATGCCGTCAATGTAGATGAGAATGTCTTTTTTTTGTTGTTTTTTCTTCCAGTTTTATTGAGATATATTTGATATATAGCACTGTATAATTAAGGTATAGAGCATACTGATTTGACTTACATGCATCATGAAATGATTACCACATAAGTCCAGTGAATATCCATCATCTCCTGTAGATACAAAACAAAAGAGAAAGAAAAAAGTACTTTTTTCTTGTGATGAGAACTCTTAGAACTCCTAACAACTTTCACATATAACATACATGAGTGTTAATTATATTAATCATGTTGTACATTACATCCCTGTTGTTTATCTTATAACTAGAAGTTTGTACTTTTTGACCACCTTCATCCAGTTCTCCCCCCGCACCCCCTTGCCAGATGAGAATGTCTTTTATAAATTCCTTAAAATAAATTTAAAGAAAAAGGGTATAGCCCTATTTTATAATGTCTGAGATAAGAATTTTATCTGTCATTGTCCACCAAAACTGACTACTTTGGTTATGGCAGCAGAATTATGTAGGCCATAAGGAGGCATTAGAGCCATGGAATCTATGCTGAGATTTTTGTCAGGTCTCTAGATCAGGGGTTGGCAAATATTTTCTGTAAAGGACCATGTAGGAAATCTTTTAGGGTTAGGGGGCCATATCATCTCTGTCATAGCTATTCAGTTCTGCCATTGTACTCAGAGTAGCCATGGATAATACAAAAATAAATGTATTCTCATAAATATTTATTTAGAAAAACAGATGTCAGACTGGATTTAGCCTATAGGCCATAATTTGCCGACCCCTGCTGTAGATGGATGACTGCTTCCTGACTAGATTTGAGGGCTGGTGGGAGACCATTAATAGTATTCAAGGTTCTATTGGAACTCTACTTAGTCTAGCTTTCCAATCTGATTTTCCATTACTTCCCTTTATGTATACCTGCCTCTAGTCAAAAGAACTATTCACTAATTTATTATATAGACAAACAGACAAATGGAACAAAATAGAAAGTCTAGAACATACATGGAGACTTGATATACCATTGAGTTGACACTGAAAATCAGTGGAAAAAAGATGGTCTAGTCAGTAAACAGGGATGAGACAATTGATGATCTTTGTGAAAAGTAAAATAAAATTAGGTACCTACCTCTCTGAACATAAACATAAATTCCATAGAGTCAGTGTTCTAAGTTTAAAGTGAAACTTTAAAACTTCTTGAAGAAAATATAGAGGATTATCTTTGTGAACCTGGGAAAAGGAAGACTCTCTTATACAAGATATGAAAGTTTAAATTATAAAGGTAAAGTTGGATACACTTGACTCTACTAACATGTAAAACTTCTAGTCAACAATAAGCACCATAGAAAGGTGAAAAGGCGGACCACAGACTGGGAGAAAATATTTGCATCAAAAATAATTGACTAAGAGATTGACTATAATAATTGACTATATATATCTAGAATATATAAAGAACTCCTACCAAAAATAGAAAAAAATATCAAACAACTTAGTAGAAAAATGGACAAAGAAGAATCTGTTTTGGGGTGATAACTAGCAGATGCCACACAAATAGATAAGTAAATCAGAACGTATTTTTTAAAATGGAATGTTGGGATGATAAACTTCAAAATCAGGATTGTTAACTCTGAGCAAGAAGGGCACAAAGGGGGGGCTTCAACTCTATCTAATGTGTTATTAAATTTTGGAATAAATTTTTCAAAATATAAAGATTTGATAAAGCTGAGTGGCAGGTAACCAGGTAGTCAATATTTTCTCCAATTTAGCATGTTTATAATATTCCATAATAAAAGTATTTTTAAGTGTAACTGTGAGATATTTCAACAGGTTAGTTGATTTAAGAAAATAATTTTGAGGAAATTATAACTTTTCCTGATAATATAATTCTAGACTCTACTAGTTCAGCATTTGCTTCTTACAAATAGACTGAGTGAGGAAGGGGTATTATTAGCTCAAAAAGTACTCAGCAAGACATAAGGAATATCTTAGTAAGAGGTTTTTAGCGATGAAACTTCTTTCCTCTTTCTGAAATCTCATGAGCTGAGTTTTCTTGGCCTTAAATCTTTTTCATGAATGCCAGATGTTTCTGAGTTCTATGTACATTGGACTTAATCTTACCCCATGTTCAGCAGAGTTTGTCTTTTCCAGGTAATGTGTCCATTTTACATACTGGGGAAATAATTAGCCAAGTGTCTTCTTGTCCTTTAGGAGATTAATACATCTTCAGGGTGAGCACTGGGGAAAGAAGTTCTATTGTGTAGCTGGGAAAAGCAAATGATTTTTCATTTTACAGAAAAATTTATCATGCCTAACTAGAAAATGTATCTCTTTGTTTATCAGAATGCCCTGAATTATCATATATAAATTCAGTTCAACAACAACAAGAAGAGTTGGTTCTCACTATGTACTAGGCTCCATGGAGCCAAGGATACAGGTGTTAATTAAGGTTAATGTTTTGTGATTTCAGTGATACCTTATTCAGTGGAAGAAATGGTCATAAACAGCTGTTTATAACTCAGTAAATTAAGTACAAAAATTCAGATGGGTATAAAATGCATATGGGGACAGTCTTTGAAAACCCACTCTAAATAAAAGGATTTAAATTTATCTTATTCCATATTATTGCTTCACTTGAGACTTCTAATTCTGTTTCTCATAAAGAAATTTTATGAATCAAATTACTATTCCTTTACTCTTGAAGGACAAGTTTCTAGGGGTATACATCAAAATTAACAACATAAATCCCATAAAAAATATATGCTGGGCTTCCCTGGTGGCGCAGCACTTAAGAATCTGCCTGCCAATGCAGGGGACACGGGTTCAAGCCCTGGGCCAGGAAGATCCCACACACCGCGGAGCAACTAAGCCCGTGTGCCACAGCTACTGAGCCTGTGCTCTAGAGCCTGCGAGCCACAACTACTGAGCACGCGTGCCACAACTACTGAAGCCCGCATGCCTAGAGCCCGTGCTCCGCAACAAGAGAAACCACCACAGTGAGAAACCTGCGCACCACAACGAAGAGTAGCCGCGGCTCGCCGCAATTAGAGAAAGCTCGCAGACAGCAACAAAGACCCAACTCAAAAACAAAAAAATAAATTAATTAAAAAATAAATAAATTTAAAAATGTATATATATGCAACAAATTTATATATTTAAGTTTATATGTATTAACTATTTGCCTCTAAGAAGGATCAATATAACTATGTTTAAAATTCCTTTTTCACATGTTAAAAAAATATATCAATTAAAAATATATTCAAGTTACTTTCACATTTGTCTTAAAATAGGTTGCTGCTCTGGCATATAGAATGGCTTTGCTATTTCAAATGTGTCCAGTTTCTGAATTGGTCATGTAACAGTTTCAGTATTACATAAATTCAGTATTATTCCTATAATAATGGACTGTTAATCAAATTAAATTCAATATTTACTATTTAAAGAGAATAATAAAATGTAAATAATGCACTCAAGATTAATATTTAAATAAACTTTATAAAACATTTGTGAGAATTATTATTCTATAAAGCTTCCACTTGTGCAAAAGTATATCACTTAAATAACAGCAGTTTTTGAAACTAAAATTGAGAAATCAAAATTACATTTGAAGAGAGACAAAAAAAAAAAAAGGTCTCAAGTTTCTTCTCAGATTCAGAATGTTCAATAGTAGGCTTGTGTGAAGACTGAATCAACCCTAAAGATAATTCTTTATTCTTTTCAGGATGTGGGAATGGTGGGGGGAAATCCAGCACATAAGAGAGGAAAATCAGGATGGATAGACAGGAGACTAGAAAAATCCCTTGGCAGAAAATATTTATGAAGAAGGGAAACAGGTATCTATTTTAAGGCTTGTTCACTTGGATCCACTGGCAACAAGGACATGGAGGAAGAAGTAGGGAGGAAAGCATGCTGGTAAGGGTGAGAATCTGAGTAAAGGGCAGTGGAAAGACCTTTTTTCAGATATAGGCCGACCCTTTGGTGAAGGGCATTGCTTTATTTGGAAAAGCCATAGGATGTGGTAGATTTTGATTTCTGTTCTAGTGATTTCATTCTCCTTATAAAGTTACCAGTCAATTAATCTAGTTCTAAATTGTTTAGATTTTTTTTTTTCGGTTGTTTTTCCATAAATCTATTTAAGCCTGAAGCTTGGAGTTCTTCACCAGTTGCCTCCACATTTGCTGTTCCTAAAGATTCTCTGTGAAGTTGGCATCTCTTAAGGATAACTCTAAGAAGCTATATTGTCTTTTAACAATATTAAACTTTTCAGGAGTTAGATATTTGCCTTCAGTTAGTTTTTTTAAGTTGAATAGTAATTCTGATTTTGCTTTATACAGTTTTTTTGGTTTATTTATTTATTTATTTATTTATTTTGGCTGCACCGGGTCTTAGTAGCAGCATGTGGGATCTTCAGTTGCGGCATGCGGACTTTTTGGTTGTGGCATGTGAACTCTTAGTTGCAGCACACATGTGGGATCTAGTTCCCGGACCAGGGATCGAACCCAGGCCCCCTGCATTGGGAGCACGGAGTCTTACCCACTGGACCACGAGGGAAGTCCCTCTAATTGGTTTTTAACTGAGTGAAAACCTCTATTTGGAAACAAGAGAACTATAAAGAAAAACTGAGCAATTCCAATCCATGCCATCATCTCCAATGGAGATGTGCAGATATTAGGACCTGAACACTGAACACACATTTCAGGCCACACTGCCACAGCCATGTACAGCTTCTCCAGGAGAAGCATGAAGCATAGCTCCAAGGTAATCCATAGTCCCTTCATGGCAGTGAAGACCACCACAGAGCTGCCTTCAGTTACCTTTGCCCTGATGAACCACAAAAAGCCCCCACAAGTATTTCTCCCTGAACCACACTTCCACCTGGCAAGGGTGGCTTGTCAGCAGAGCAGGTAATAGGTAGTGTTGTCTTTTCCTCCAGTTTCCTCCCATTCAATGCATTCTCCACACTGTATCAATAATGATATTTCTAACAGATAATCTGATTGGACCATTCTGCTTAAGGCTTCTCAGTGCCCTCCAGAGAAAGTACAAACTCATTAGCATGTTCTATAGGGTCCTTGAGAGCCTGCCTGGTCCCTGCCTCTTGCCAGCCTCATCTGTCTTTGTACTCTGCTGGCAATAAAAGCAGCAGCTATGACAAGCTACTTGAAGATTGTTAGACAAGACTGGGGCCTTCTCTTGCCTTTGGGTCTTTGTTAAGGCTGCCTGTGCCCCCATCTTTTTACTGTAGACCATCTCACATGGCCCACCTGGTGACCACATGCTCCTTTAGTAAATACCATGTCATTGTTTTCTGGATCTTGTAGGTCTGCAGAACTTAGCTCACTGCCTGATACAAAGTAGGTGATCAATGCTCAATCCATGTTTCTGGAATAAATGAAAAAAACATGAAGATTTGAATGAATAACAAAGCAATCACTGAAGATTCACAAAATAATTCTCTGCTGACTCTGAAGGCAGTTGTCCTGGTGGCTGTGAGCCTATCCATATGTCTGTGTGAGAGCATAGGTGTCTCTGTGAGTTTTGTTGTTTCTTAAAATAATTAATTAATTAATTAATTTATTGGTTGCGTTGGGTCTTCGTTGCTGTGCACGGGCTTTCTCTAGTTGCGGTGAGCAGGGGCTACTCTTTGTTGCTGTGCGTGGGCTTCTCATTGTTGTGGCTTCTCTTGTTGCGGAGCATGGGCTCTAGGCACACAGGCTTCAGTAGTTGTGGCACATGGGCTCAGTAGTTGTGGCTTGCGGGCTCTAGAGCGCAGGCTCAGTAGTTGTGGCACACGGACTTAGTTGCTCCACGGCATGTGGGATCTTCCCAGACCAGGGCTCAAACCCGTGTCTCCTGCACTGGCAGGCGGATTCTTAACCACTGCGCCACCAGGGAAGCCCTCTGTGAGTTTTTATATTCACTTGCTTCTCTGTGGACATGTTTGTGTTCTCATTTCCTCCATAGTGTCAGTTCTTTGAAAATCCAGGAGAAGCCTGGAAGGCCACTTTAATCCCTCAAATTCAGAACCTCAACTAGGTTCAGACTGAGGAATATTTTCCACATCCTTCTTCTGATAAACTCCAGGTAGGTTTGAGAATTATGCTTAAGTCCTGGACATCCCTCTGAACAAGTGGTGGCCTGGAGTAGGTCACACCTAGCTTATCTTCACCTAAGCTAGTCCAGAATTCGAATATCAGTTAGGAGTGAGTGAACTGGAAGGATCTGCTGAAGAAATTGCCTCCTGTCATTTGTCTCCCACTGACACACATAGGCACTTAGAAATGCTTGTTGCTTGAATGCATGCAACATTAAAAAGTCATTTGCATCTTCAAATTCTGTTATAATCAGAAACTGAGCCATTTCTTACGCTAGTTGTAGAGGTTTAAACTCTGCCCCCACACTTGTTAGTTATTTAGGTGCTTAAAAGGCTTAATTGTACTAGTAAACTGAACAAATTGGTGTACTTTAGGTTACAAGGGTTCTTTTGCAAATCAACTGATGGTATTTAAAAAAAGGTTTTCATTTAAAGAGAATTTGTGGGTGCTAACATATAGTTCAGTTCTTTAGTTTTAATGATCTTCTTAGAAACCTGAAGTGATCTACTATTATTAAACAGTGGTCTATGTTGAGAATGATATAATGCTTGTTTTTAAAAGATGTAATTATGCTCAGTATTCCAGCTGGAATCACTGTCTCTATCATTTTAGGAGTTAGTAATGGAATGGTGAGGGGCGTAGGGAGAAACAGGAAAAGGAGCATTCCTGCATTTTAAACAAATTGAAACCAACTCTTTATTTTAAAGCATCACCCTTATTATCTAATTGTCCTAATGGAAATTATACTTGACTAGCAGGTAGACAGTAACCCAGAAAGGTGGAGGACATGCTGTTTTAATTTATAACTTTGATGAGAATCACCTTGGATTATTTTTAATGCTAGAATTTTAATATCATAAGGAACAAAGGATAAAGTTAGAATGATTAAATCAAAATATTTGGAATGATGGATGGCAAATGTTTACTTTGCAGAAGTTAAAGGAATAGTTTTGAAAGCAATTGTCTAAAATGCAAATATGTAGATATTTTTAGAATAATTTTAGACTTAGTTCAAAAGTAAAAGTAATACAGTAATTAATCACCTTACCAAATTCTGTTTTGTTTTTCACAACTTTTTATTTTTAAAAATTTCAACAGTACACTTAAAACCACTAATGGTTAACATTTTGCCACATTTGTTTTCTTTTTCTCTCTCTCTCTCAATATTTTTTCTTTAATCATCTGAAAGTAAGTTGTAATATCATAACACTTGACCTCTAAAAACATCATTATGTATCTCCTAACAAGGACCTTTTCCTGAATAACTATATTACCATTATCACACCCAAGAAACTTAACATTGATGTAATGATATCTAAAATAGGGCCACCGGATTTAGCAAACAAAAATACAGGATGTCCAGATAAACCTGAATTTCAGATAAATAATGAATAGTTTTTTGGTATATAAATGTACCATGTGATATTTGGGACATACATGTACTAAAAAATTATTTGATATCAGTGTGAAATTCAAATTTAACTGGCATCCTGTATTTTATCTGGCATTCCTAAATATGAAGCCCATATTCAGATTTCTTCAGTTGTCCCCCAAATGTTCTTTTAACTGTGTGTGTGTTTGAATCCAGTAATCATGCTTTACATTTGACTTTGTCTAATAAAATTTTGATAGGATAATTATCAGATATTTACTTTAAAAAATATAATCCTCACGTTCAAAAGATTCTCTGTGTGGAAGTGGGCTTTTATGTATATAAAATTCAAATCATAAATTTTTACTAAATTTAGTGGTTTGGAGTGCATCACTAAATGCATAACAAGTAGGACCCCAAACACTTGTGACATCAGCACATTTCTTTATTGGACAATTGGCAATTTATTCATATCATTTAAAAAAATTTTAATGACATTTTTCTGACAGCTGCTTTTCTTATTATCCTCCCTTTTGATTTAGTATACAGTATTGTAATACTTATTATAGTAAGTCTCCTAAACTTGACATGCTCTCTTGACTAGATACCTATGAGTTTAGTTTTTTTGTTTTTTTAGATTCCACATATAAGTGAGTTCATACGTTGTCTTTCTCTGTCTGATTTATTTCTCATAGCATAATGCCCTCAGTGTCCATCAGTGTTGTCACAAATGTGGATTTCTTTCTTTTTTAATGGTTGAATAATTTACATTGTGTGTGTGTATAACACTTAAGTTGTTTCCATGTTTTGGCTATGGTAAATGATGCTGCAATGAAAAAGGAGTTGCAGATATATCTTTTTGAGCTAGTGTTTTCATTTGGATAAATTTCCAGAAGTGGAATTGCTAGATCATATGGTAGTTCTATTTTTAACTTTTTGAGGAACCTCCATACTGTTTTCCATAGTGGCTGCACCAATTTACATTCCTACCAACAGTGCATGAGGGTTCCCTTTCTCCACATCCTCACCAACACTTATTTCTTGTTTTTTTGGTAATAGCCATTCTAACAGATGTGAGATGATATCTCGTTGTGGTTTTGATTTCATTTCCTGATGATTAGTGACGTTGAGCATCTTTTCACGTGCCTTTTAGCCATGTGTATGACTTCTTTGGAAAGAATGTCTGTTCAGATTTTCTGACCATCTTTTAATTGGATTGTTTTCTTGCTGTTGAGTTGTATGAGTTCTTTGTGTATTTTAGATACTAACCCTTTATCACATATGATTTGAAAATATTTTTTCTCATTTGGTAGGTTGCCTTTCCATTTTGTTGATTGTTTCTTTTGCTTTTTAGTTAGATAAGGTCCCATTTGATTATTTTTGCTTTTGTTGCCTTTGCTTTTGATATCAAATCCAAAAAGTCATTGCTAAGACCAGTGTCAAGCAGCTCACCACCTGTGTTTTCTTTTAGGAGTTTTATGGTTTCAGGTCTTATGTTCAAGTCTATAATCCATTTTGAGTTGGTTTTTGTGTATAAGTAGTGGTCCAGTTTTCCCAATACCGTTTATTGAAGAAACTATCCTTGAATCTTGGCTCCTTTATATACCCTTGGCTCCTTTGACCTTGGCTCCTTTGTATACCCTTGGCTCCTTTGATATAAATTAATTAATCATATATGTGTGGATTTATTTCTGGGCTCTCTGTTCTGTTCCATTGATCTGTGTGTCTGTTTTAATACCAATACCATACTGTTTTGATTACTATAGCTCTCTCTTGAGAATAGATACTTTCAGATACTTTTATAAATACTTATATCAAACCATTAATATGGCCTAGTAAAATATATTATGACATCACTTAGAATGCTTTCAGTTGTGAATAACAGAAAACCCAACTAAAACTAGGTTAAATAATACAAGTAATCATTGGCTCATGTAGAAGTCCAAGGATAAGTATGCTTCAGGTGCAATGTATTAGGCCCCTGACTCCATTACTTACTTGGAGATCTTCTTGATCTTGCCCTCTTGATTATTTTGGCTTTGTGTTCAGCTTGGCTTATCTCAAAGTAGCAAACTAGCATCACATCTACACAGCATACTGCCCAGAAGACTAGAGCTTCTCTTTCACCTAGAGTTGACAACAGAACTCTGCTTGACTGAATTTAGTCATAAGCTCACCCTTGAACCCCTCATCTGGTTGTAGAGGATAGAGCTGGGAGTGGGATCATTCTCACCCAAAGGACATGGCTACTGCACAGGTATAGAAGATTGTTGAGAACAATCTGAAAGCCCTGAGGCGTGCCCCTCCATTTTGTCAGCAAATCTGTTTCGCTGGTTAGTTCACTCTTCTCTATAACGATTCTCTAGAGCCTTCTTAGCTCCCTTCAAGCTGAACTACACTTCCCCTATCACTTTCAGCAGACGTCTACATCTTTATAAAGAGAAAACAGAAGGCGTTGGGTTGGACCTCCTTCAACTTCCTATATGAAATTGCAATCCCAGAAGTCTGGGTGGACGTGAGGGAATGTGAGTGAAAGTCAATATCTTAGTATGAGGTTTTTCTATTTTTAGCTATCCTTCCATCATTTATTTCTAATTTTATTCCATTTTGGTTGTAGTACAGTGATTCTTTGGAGTTTATTGAGGTTCCTTTATGGCTTGGAATATGCACAGTATTTGAAAATGTGCTCCATGTTCTTGAATGTATTCTTGATTTGTTTGGTAGAGTTTGTATAGATATAAAATAGCTTAAGTGTACATTAATGTTCAGATCTTTGAGAAGGGTGTGTCAAAGGGTGCGATGTTTCTTCTTTGTGGTCCATAGGTTTGGATAGAAGCAGGTATCAGTACATGAAGTTTACAGTCTTCAGCATGAGTGAGTGGGCCTTGTGATTAGGTGTGCAGAGGTGGGCAGTGAGTGGGAACTCCCCAGTGCTGTGTCCTGCACGCAACAGATAAGGAAATGGCTGGTTGTAGAGTTGATGTGGCTTACCCAGAGTCACATAGCTAATAAGTAGCCAAACCAGAATTTGTACCCAGATCTTTTGAGTTCAACTCTAATACTCTTTCCTTATATCTTTTATGCTTAGTGGAGGTAGGTGATAGCTTTCCACGGTCTTCCAACATCATCCTTAAGCTTACCATCTGCACAATCTGTAATACAGTATCACTGGATCCTTATCAAAAACACATTAGAGAAGGTGTCATCATCCTACTTCACAAATTCCCTAAGATATAAGTAACATGACAAATCTTACAACCGGTCACTGGAGAAACTTATTCATGTTCAGATCTTCAAGTCTTTGTCTAGTTAGTGTTAAGTGTGTGTATTTTAGAGGTTGGGCGTGTATCAGAGTTCTGTCAGGAAACTGTTCACAGCACTTTAAAGACTGAATCAAGAGATGACTTAGAGAGTCATGGGCAGGGCAGGCCTAAGGCAGCAAACAAAGGATGGAGGAGTGAAGGAGGAGCCTGCAGAGAGCTGTAGCTGTGGCATGAGGACCTAATGATTCTGGAGGGATGCAGCTCTGCTATAGACACAGCACTGAAGCAGGGAAGCAATGGGAGAGAATGACCCGGATTTCTCTCCACCCCCTCCCTCCTATCTCCTGCAAGTAGTGCCTCCCAGGGGCTGAACCCAGCTAGCAGCCAGCCAGCAAGGTTGCCCCCTAGGGTAGAGAGCAGGATGAAGAGGCTTGTGGAGGATGGGAGCACATGTAGAACCCCAGCACCCAGGAACTATGCCAGGGTGGAGTGCTCGGAGACATAGGAACACATTACAGGAAATTAAAACATTGGGAAAGGAAATTTAATGGACCTGAAAAATACGGTAAATTGTGAGAAAATGTAAATTAGGAGCATGTAAATTATGTGGGTGCCTGTGTAGTTATTTTGAAGAAAACTGTGTGAACCTAACTCTCCCTGAATTGACCACTATGAATAAAGAATTAAAAAACTTCTTTAGGACCCATTTTACAGCCTTCTAAATAGTCTTACTGTTCTCCATTCAATCCTCTGATTTTCCCCTTAAAATATAGATTTTTTAATCCTTTGAAATAATTTCAATAATTTTTGGAAGACTGAAATTTTATGAGGAGAAAACTAACCTGCCTCTCCAAGTGAAAATACTTGGTGTGTATATAACATAGTTTAGATAGGTGATGTCTAACATATATTGTTAGAGGAGTATCCATTGTGTTTATCAATTTATTTGGAGTAAAATCTGCTTCTTAAACAGTATTTATGCCATACGAGATATTTGTGATCTCAGATGTTTGAGAATCTTTTCCTTTGATACTCTATAACCATATCTCTTTATCATCTTCTAAATATTGCCATAAAATATAATATAAATTATATATGTAATAGATAATGTACTATAATATTTGCCAAAGTGCTCTTTCAAAAATACGTTGAGTTTGGGTAAAACAGAAGATAAGCCCAAGTGATTTTTTTTTTTTATTTTTTTTTAGCAGCATTGAGCTCTTCCCATGTCATCATTTCCCCCCATCTTTGTTAAATTTTTGGCTTGAACTTCATTGATTCAGCATATGTTGATTATATCATGACTAGATCCTGGACTGTTTCTACAAAATGTGATGTGAAGAATTGCTGTAACATTTCCAGTTACCTTATGCAAAAAGTTGCTTTCAAAAGATTTCTAATACATAGAATATACTTAGAGATTATTAGGTTGTATTTAAGTTTTCTAATTTGAAGCTGTTCTAAAGTTATTGAGGAGCATGATGCTTTTTTTCTGGCAAATTGAAAATAGAATAACCAATGTACAAGAATGGTTCATATAAGATATTACAACAAGACAAATTAAGAGGTTTTGGCAGGAGTGGCATCTGTTTTCAGTTGAGATTTAAGAATAGATGGAGAGTTAATGTGCAAAGGGACACAGGGAAGGCATCCACCTGGCAGAATCAAAGCAAAGAAGGTCCTTTTGCCTAAACCATGGGTGAAGGTTCTTTTGGAAGGGGCGTGCTGGAGTCAGAGGCTGGATTTATAGAGAAAGCTGAGGGACAGGAAAGCGAGAGAGGTTTCTGAGGCATGCTGGAGTGAATCCACAGATTAAAAAACAAAAGCATTAGGTAGTGGATCCTGAAGTCTAGCTTTTGAAAATGTTCTCTGTCAAAATATTGACTGCTCTGGTTGGTGCTAAGTGGCATAACCTTCGCTTCTTTCTGCTTTTACCCTTTCTGAACTCTCTCAGCTCTGGCTCACCTTGGTTTTTGCACAGGTGTCTAGGAACTGTCATAGAGTTTGAAGGTTACTCTTCTAAGTGGAGCAAAATTCAGGAAGGTAATTTGGGTTGATAATAATATCAGGCAAAGAGAAGTTCCATTTTGTTTCTTCCTTTGAGGCCTCCATCCTCCTGTTTTGGTCTGGACTTGATTGCTTTCTTGTCCTGCTTGCGCCACTGTGGTTCTAGAGAGCAGCCCTCCATCTTACCAGGGCATTCTCCCCAGGATCCTCTGTGTTTCATGGAGCCTAGGTGTTCCTATTTCTGTTGGGGAGGGTTTTTTGAGACCCTGTATGTATGGAATGTCAGTTTCCCATTTTCACACTTGATGGATAGATTGGATGGATTAGATTGGAAATCACTGTCCCTCAAACTTTATTCAAGTTTTTATCGGTTGTTTGTGACCTGTCTCCAGCCACCCGCCCCCCACCACCTTTCCCCCTGAATGCCCACCCCACTGCCACCTTGGACGTTTGTAGGATTTCCTTTATATCCCTGGTGTCTGAAATTTCAGGATTGTGACTTGGTATGGGTCTTATTTCCCTCATTGTGTTGGACACTTATTCTGTCCTCGCAATCTTGAAATTTCGTCCTTCAGATCTGAGAAAAATCTTAGGTAATTTCCTCCTCTCTTTTTTCTCTATTTTCTCTTTCTGGAATTCCTTTTGGTCAGATATTGGACCTCCTGAATTAATCCTGTAATTTTCTTATATTTTCCATCTTTCATTGTTATTGATTATTTGTTGTATTTCTTTAACATTTCCTCAAGCTTATCTTCTAATCCCTTTTCTGGAATTTTGTTTCTGCTACCATATGTTAAATTTCAAAGTACTCTCTTTTGTTCTTAATATTCCTTTTAAAAATTGCATTTTGTTCCTGCTTTATAGTTTTAATAACTTCTTTTATTTTCCTCAGCATATTAATTATATTGGTTACAGTTTTATTTTGAAGTTTCCTTTTGCTGTGTGTGTAGTCTCTGTTTCCTTGGAGTTCTTTGCCCCCTGTATATTTGCTGTGGTCTCCAACTTTCATAATGGGAGTTTTTGGGGTTTTTTTTCAAATTTCTATTGATTCTTGGCTGTCAATTCGTTTTAGAGTCTTTTCAGATACTAATGAGCTGATTGAAGGCTCCATCTTAAGAGGTTTGTTGACTAGTATGCTTTACTGTAAGGTGATCTGATAGGGACCCAGTTCTTTCTTTGGGAGGAACCCACACTAGGTGCCTTTGGGCCTTTATTTCTGGAAACCATTCACTTTCTTTAGAAAAAGTCTTCTGATCTCTTGCTTGCTGGGAATGAGCTAGGCTGTCATTGTTTGGGGAGCCCATTTGGGAAAGAGGGGGAAGATTACATGGTTAGTAAATTGTGAAGTGGATGTAAACTTAAGTTGTGTGACTTCAGAGCCTTGCTCTGAGCTACTATGATTCTTGCCTCCTATATTAAAACCTAAGTGGGGCTTCATAGCCTTTTATATCAAGTTTTTTGTACTTACTGTGTGCAGTAGCCCATTTCAGTCCTGTATATATAGCACGGTTAGGAACACTATGTATATGATGATATTCGATTATTTCCATGTTGGAGATTTAGAATTTGTTCTTAATTTGCAGCTTTTTTCAAGGAGCAAACCTCCAAGGGGCCTGTATGTTTATGGAGATGTTGGTAAGTGTGTTAAAATAAGTTTTAAGTGGTCCAAACAAAAAGTTTCCCAGCTTTCACTCAGGGATAACTTCCATTTCTATCCCTCAGTACACTACCAGCAGGAACAGGATGAGGTGAGGTAAAATAGGAGAGAGGAGAGGAGTGCAGTTATCTTAGTTTTTACTTTTATTTCTCATAGGGTGACTGCAGTTGAAGGCAGGATTAGTTAGCATGTTAGGGTGCAAACATTATTTAATGTATAAAGTGAGTTGATCTCAGGGAAGGAAGTCATTTCTAGATAGGTTATTAGATAAACCAGAATCTCATTGCTCAGTGCTATTTGACTCAGGTTAATAACTTAAAAAAAAAAAAAAAAGCTGTTTGTTTTTACTTTTTTTAAAAAATAAATTTATTTATTTACTTATTTTGGCTGCGTCGGGTCTTCGTTGCTGTGCGCGGACTATCTCTAGTTGCGGCGAGCGGGGGCTGCTCTTCGTGGCAGTGCGCAGGCTTCTCATTGTGGTAGCTTCTCTTGCTGAGGAGCACGGGCTCTAGGGGCGTGGGCTTTAGTAGTTGTGGCGCTCGGGCTCAGTAGTTGTGGCTCGTGGGCTCTAGAGTGCAGGCCCAGTAGTTGTGGTGCACAGGCTTAGTTGCTCTGCGGCATGTGGGATCTTCCCTGACCAGGGCTCGAACCCTGTCCCCTGAATTGGCAGGCGGATTATTAACCATTGTGCCACCAGGGAAGTCCCTGAGTAGACGTTCTTAACATATGAGTGGTAACATTTCCTTGGTCTCCCACTTCCATGCACTGGGCACAAAGACTCACATTTTCTTGGAAACCTTATGAGCTGTCACTTACTTTCTGGATTTTCCTAATCAGTTAACGTCTTGCTTCTTCCCTGACTTCATTCTTGCTGAAGTTGTCTGTTTTCTGGTTTCTATTTCCTTCAATCAAATCTTTTTCTCCAGTTTTAAACCTCTCCCTGGTTACCCACCTTCACTGATGTCATGAAGGTTGCTCCTCCTTCCTCTGACTTTATGGCTTGTCATTCAGTTCTTTACATACTCAAAATGCACATTTAATGTAACGAGATCAACAAATTTGCATTGTGAGGAAGTGGTGGCAGAGGTTCGTTATCTTAATAAGAATTTTAGGGTAAGAAAAATAATAGAAGTTGAATAAGTAGTTATACTGCCTTAGAGATCAAACTGTTCTTTTCTGGGTCCTCCCTCTTCTTCTGATTTGTTTACTAATGCCTCTAAATGCCTGTTTTACATTTATAGATTTAGCAAATCTAATAAAAAGGGAATTAGTTAGTATTTAAAAAGCGAATGACAGAGATTCTTCAAGTTCTTCAAACTTGCAGATTTTAAAAATGTGAAAGAAGCTCAAACTATTCTTTTTCTTAGTTTATTGGCTAATTGGTATTTTTGAGACCAATGTATGCTTCTTATTTAGAATCTAATTTATACCAGGTACTTGAGCAGTTTTATGTGTCTGCACCTTTGGGCACCACTAGCAGATATCATTCTGTTGTCATCTCTCATTTTTTGCCTCTTTGGAGAACATTTACTTCCTATACCTTCACTTTCATGTTCTGTCATTGCTAAAATCAGCATCTTTGTTTCTCCTGTTACCTTAACCACTTAACCATAAATGGAGATGATTAGTAAGGCACAACTGTTTCCACTTCTACAAAAGGACTTAAAAAAAAACAACAACAACTATGAAAGTTGTTGGATTTTTAGTTTGGAAAATACAGCCATATTCTAATGAATTGAAGGGAGGTACAATAAACGTAATTTATCTGAATGTTTGAAGGGATTAGAAAAGATGTGTAACACGGGATATTCACATAGGCTGGGTGTGTGGCAATCTTTGGCTAGGAACATCTTCATAATGTAGAGAGGGGAAGAGAAAGGAATTCTGAAATAGGAAGTGAGATGAACATTTTGGTGGCCATACTCAGTTTAGTTTAGAATACTTACAAAATAGGTAATAAAAGATAGGTCAAATTCTCATTTTGGGGGGGCTCGCTGGCTGGGAGAATAGCCTCAGAATGCCTTTACAAGCTCTTATTCTTTATTATTTTTCTTTTTTAGACTTGGGAAACAGATATTAAATTTTAAAGAGACTTGGTGGAAAAGAGATGTCTGTTTCATAGCATCCCTTTCCCTCTCCTTATTCATGCCCTTGGCTTGGACTCTGTCATGCCCACTTCACTCTACTCTATCTTCATAGGTATGTTGAGATGATTGACTCAGATGGACCCTCAATACGGGAACCCCAGGAGCATTGATATCATCATGGTTCAATCTTGAAATGTTTTCATTAATAAAATGCTTATCATATCTCATGCAAAAGTCAAAAGCTGCAGTAGTAGTATTTTGTGGCTTCATTCTTACCCTACAGCTGGCTTTCTTACAACAAGGTTTCAGCTCTAGACTAGCAGAATGAGTGGTGATGGCAGGGTTAATGATTTCTCCCGTACACTAGAAGAGAATAAGATACATTTTTGTTTGTCAGTCCCTTTTTTGCTATCTCCTGGTTTAACCTTACCTGTTTCACATTGATAATTTCACCAGTGGAAAGGTAGACTCGTTTTAAGGTTAGGAGTTGGAAAGCAAAATTCTTCTTGGGTGGGAGGCAGTGGTGGAGGATACCACTTCCAGCTCCTTCTGCAGGGGGTCAGCTGTGAAAAGGGCACCACTAGAGGGGGCTCTCGAGTAGTCATTTTTTGGCTTCCCAACTATAGGCTTAAAAGTTAGAATTTAAAAGATTTTTAGGTTTTATAAATGACTCCCCTAGTAAGAATCTTATCCTGAGAAAATTACAAGGTTTTATTTAGGATTCTGTAGAGACCAAAGCAAAATTATGAAGCAGGTGAAATTTAGTGCTGGTTTCTTCCCTACTTTTTTCCAACATTTGTCCTCATTCTTCCAGTCACTTGACAAATGCTTGTTGAGCACTTGCCTTGTGCCAGGCAGTCTGTTGTTTCTGGAAATGTAATGGTGAATAAAAACAGACACAGCCTTTGCTCACCCAAAGCTTACAAACTGTGGCAATGGCTTTGAAACATTTTGGAAAATGACTCACAGTAAGTACTATATTTTACATCTGGAGGTAGTATATACTTGGGTGTGTGCACACCACACACATATGTATACATACATACTTATAAACATCTTTGTCCTGTAGGATTTCCTACAACTTGGATTTTGCTGATGCATCTCTGTGGTGTGATGTGAGTCTTCCAACTTTGTCTTTTTCAAGATTATTTTGGCTATTCTGTGGCCTTTGCATTTCCGTGTTCATTTTAGAATAAGCTTGTTCATTTCTTTAAAAAAAAATCCTGGGATTTTGATTGGGATTATGTTGAAGCTATAGAGCAATGTCTACAGAGAATTGATAACTTAAAATATTGAGTATTCCAATCTATGAGCATGGTATATTTCTTCATTGTAAAACATCTTCTTTATTTCTTTCTTTCTTTATTTTTGGCTGCGTTGGGTCTCTGTTGCTGCGCGCGGGCTTTCTCTAGTTGCGGCGAGTGGGGGCGACTCTTCACTGCGGTGCGCGGGCTTCTCATTGCAGTGGCTTCTCCTGTTGTGGAGCACGGGCTCTAGGCATGTGGGCTTCAGTAGTTGTGGCTCACGGGCTCTAGAGCGCAGGCTCAATAGTTGTGGTGCACGGGCTTAGTTGCTCCGCGGCATGTGGGATCTTCCCGGACCAGGACTCGAACCCGTGTCCCCTGCATTGGCAGGCAGATTCTTAACCACTGCGCCACCGGGGAAGTCCCTAAAAATATCTTCTTTAATTTCTCTCAGTGGGGTTTTGTAGTTTGTAGTGCACAGGTTTGCCATATTTTTTGATAAATTTATTCCCGGGTATTTTACTGCAAATGGTATTGTATGTTAACATTTAAATTTCCAGTTGATCACTGCTAGTGTATAGAATCAATTGATTTTTTTGATGACCTTTCTAAATTCAATTATTAACTCATAATTATTAACTTTTATAACTCCTGGTTATTTGGTAGCTTCTTCAGGATTTTTTGTGAACATAATCATATCTGTGAATAAAGACAATTTAACTTTTTCCTTTACAATTTCTATGCCTTCTAGTTCTTTTTCTTGCCTCATTGCATTAGCTAGGATGCAGTACAATGTTGAATAGAAGTCATGAGAGTAGATATCCTTGCCTTGTGTCAAATTTTAGGGGAGAAGTGTTCAGTCTTCCCTAGTTAAGTATGATGTTAACTGTAGGGTGTGTGTGTGTGTGTGTGTGTGTGTGTGTTTAATGTATTAATTTCTTTTATTGTGGCAACATATATATAATATAAAATTTATCATTTTAACTGTACAGTTCAGTGGCATTAAGTACATTGACATTGTTATGCAAACATCACCACTATTCATCTCCAGAACATTTTTATCTTCCCAAACTGAAACTCTGTACCTATTAAACAATAACACCCATTCTATAACCCCCTCCTTCCCAGTCCCTGGCAACCACTGTTCTACTTCTGTCTCTATGAATTTGACGACTCTAGGGACTTCATGTAAGTGGGATCGTATAATATTTATCCTTTTGTTTCTGGCTTATTTCACCTAGCATAGTATCTTCAAGATTCATCCATGTTGTAGCATATGTCAGAATTTCATTCTTTTTTTCCTTTTTTTATTTTTCATTCCTTTTTAAGGCTGAATAATATTGCATTATATTGTATATACCAATTTTGTTTATCCATTCATCTGTCGATGGATGTTTGGGTTGTTTCCATCTTCTGACTTCTGTGAATAATGCTGCTATAAACATTGATGAACAAATATTTGTTTGAATCCCAGCTTTCAATTCTTTTGTGTATATCAAGAAGTGGAATTCCTGGATCATATGGTCATTCTGTGTTTAATTTTTTGAGGAACTGCCACACTGCTTTCCATAGCAGCTGCACAATTTTACATTCCCACCAGTAATATACAAAGGTCCCCATTTTTCCACACCCTTATCAATACATTATTTTTCTGTTTGTTTGTTGTTTTCATAATAGCTATCCTAATGGATGTGAAGTGGTAATCTCATTGTAGTTTTGTTTTGCATTTTTCAAATAATTGGTGATATTGAGCATCTTTTCAGTGTAGGATTTTTGGTATTTGTCCTTTATGAGGTCGAGGAAGTCTGCTTCTTTTCCTAGTTTGCTGAGAGTTTTTATCATGTATGTGTGTTGAATTTTGTCAAAATTTTTTTCGAACGTTGTGAGGATTATATAATTTTTATATGTTGAATTTTATTTTGACAGGGAGTTAAATAAGTTACTTGCATGCCAGTTTGATTCATTTGAAGTATTTTTTTAATTGAAAATTTCATTGAGATAATTACAGATTCACATACAGTTATAAGAAGTAATTCAGAGAGATCTGTATACACTCATTTCCCCTCTAAGGCAACATTTTGCAAAACTATAGTAAAAATATCACAACCAGGATATTGACATTGATACAATTCACCAATCCTGTTCAGATTTCTCCAGTTTTACTTGTATAGTCATCCCTTGGTATCCACAGGGGATTGGTTCTAGGGGTCCCCAAGGATATCAAAATTTGGTGATATTCAGGTCCCTTATATAAAATGGCCTAGTACAAGGAATACAGTCAGCACTCTGTATCCACGAGTTTCACATCAGCTGTGCTGTACTCATTTATGTGTGTATTTAGTTCTATACACTTTATCACCTCTGTAGGTTCATGTATCCACCACCACAGTCAAGATACTGAACAACTGTATCACCACAAGAATCACTTGTATTGCCCATAATTTAATAACCATACATATCCACCCTCCATATCTACATCCTGGCAGTCACTAATCTGTTCTCCATTTCTAAAATTCTGTCATTTCAAAAATGTTATATAGGGCTTCCCTGGTGGCGCAGTGGTTAAGAGTCCACCTGCCAATGCAGAGGACACGGGTTTGAGCCCTGGTCCTGGAAGATCCCACATGCCGCGGGGCAGCTAAGCCCGTGCACCACAACTACTGAGCCTGCGCTCTAGAGCCTGCGAGCCATAACTACTGAGCCTGTGAGCCTAGAGCCCGTGCTCCGCAACAAGAGAAGCCACCGCAATGAGAAGCCGCGCACCACAACGAAGACCCAACACAACCAAAAACAAAAATAAATTAATTAATTAAAAAAAAAGATTAAATGGAGACAAATCAATTAAAAAAATGTTATATAAATGAAAAAGTATGTAACTTTTTAAGATTGGCTTTGTTTTTTTTTTCCACTCAGTGTAATTCATTGGAGAGTCATTCAAGTTGTATGTATCAATATCTCTGGAAATTGTTTATCACACAGTTTCCTAGTGGTTCATAACACAGCTTCCCTTGCCTCACATCATGAAGTATCACCCTACGCATGAGCAGCTATTATTCAGCCAAAGACTCAAGAGTGTCCACCTGTTGGTTTCTGGAGCTCTTTCATTATATAGCTTCCTCCTCTCTGGCACTTTGCCTTGCAAATTTCACCTGCGTTTTGGACTCCCATAATCCTGATCTCTCTTAACTCAACTCACTCAGACCTGGGTGTTTTACTTGGATTCACCTTCTCTGTGCAGCAATCTGGAAGGTGCCTCCAAGCTAAAAGTTGGAGTGACATAGGGCTCATCTTCTTAATCCAGTTGTCTGTTGATGGGCACTTGGGTTGCTTCCACGTCTTGGCTATTGTAAATATTGCTACTGTGAACATTGGGATGCATGTATCTTTTCAAGCTGGTGTTTTCATTGTTTCCAGATATATACCCAAGAGTGGAATTGCTGGATCATATGGTAGTTCTATTTTTAGTTTTTTAAGGAGTCTCCATACTGTTTTCCATAGTGGCTGCACCAATTTACATTCCCACCAACGGTGTGTGAGGAAAAGATATAAAGATATATAATGTTAAACTGCCAAGTTCCATGAGGACAGGGATTTTTGTTAGTTTTGTTCACTGCCATTTCCTAATAAGCACCTAGAATAGGGCCTCACACATGGTAGGCATTCAATGAAAATATGTTGATTAAATAAATAAGAATATTTTATTTATGGTGATTTTGATATTCAGAAGTTTGAATTTTACATATTCTAGTCTATCAGTTTTTCCTTTATGATTTCTTCTTTTTGCTTTTATTTTCAGAAACTTTTTATATGATAGTTTTGTTACATTTTAAGCACATTTTTGAAGAAGAGCACAATGATTATGTTCAAATATATATTGTTCACATTTTTTGTTAGATAATTCATGACTTCTTTTCTGGATCTATAAGTATACTATGCTTCATGCAGCAGAATTTGAACCTTTATTAATTTACTTCTTTGTGTAAATGTAATGATATAAAATTTGCTGCCACTCACTATATCAAGAGACTTGTACTGAATATTTTTGCAAAAAATTACTTTTCAGTCTAAATGGTCTTCTCATTAAAAATCTGTCTGGTGAATTGTATTTGCTTTTTAAAAAAATTTTATTTATTTATTTATTTATTTGGCTGCGCTGGGTCTGCGTTGCAGCCTGCATGCGGGATCTAATTCCCTGACCAGGGATCAAACCCGGGCCCCTAGCATTGGGAGTGCGGAGTCTTAGCCACCAGGGAGGTCCTGTGAATTGTATTTTCATATACAGAAAACTTTCTGACAATTCAAATGGCATGGCCCAAAGTCATCTTATGGAATGGAGGAAAGCTCAACAGATTTAAGACTCAAATCTTGCTTCCTGAGCTGCCTTTGAAGTTAGTATAATAATTGCAACTCCTGACAGCAACAATCAGCTCTACCCACCACCAGAGCCTCCCATCGAGCCTCTTAGATAGCCTCAACCACCAGAGGGCAGACAGCAGAAGCAAGAAAAACTACAATCCTGCAGCCTGTGGAACAAAAACCACATTCACAGAAAGATAGACAAGATGAAAAGGCAGAGGACCATATACCAGATGAAGGAACAAGATAAAACTCCAGAAAAACAACTAAATGAAGTGGACATAGACAACCTTCCAGAAAAAGAATTCAGAATAATGATAGTGAAGATGATCCAGGACCTCGGAATAAGAATGGAGGCAAAGATCGAGAAGATGCAAGAAATGTTTAACAAAGACCTAGAAGAATTAAAGAACAAACAAACAGAGATGAACAATACAATAACTGAAATGAAAACTACACTAGAAGGAATCAATAGCAGAATAACTGAGGCAGAAGAACGGATAAGTGACCTGGAAGACAGAATGGTGGAATTCACTGCTGCAGAACAGAATAAAGAAAAAAGAATGAAAAGAAATGAAGACAGCCTAAGAGACCTCTGGGACAACATTAAATGCAACAACATTCGCATTATAGGGGTCCCAGAAGGAGAAGAGACAGAGAAAGAACCCGAGAAAATATTTGAAGAGATTATAGTCGAAAACTTCCCTAACATGGGAAAGGAAATAGCCACCCAAGCCCAGGAAGCGCAGAGAGTCCCATACAGGATAAACCCAAGGAGAAACACGCCGAGACACATAGTAATCAAATTGGCAAAAATTAAAGACAAAGAAAAATTATTGAAAGCAGCAAGGGAAAAACGACAAATAACATACAAGGGAACTCCCATAAGGTTAACAGCTGATTTCTCAGCAGAAACTCTACAAGCCAGAAGGGAGTGGCATGATATACTTAAAGTGATGAAAGGGAAGAACCTACAACCAAGATTACTCTACCCGGCAAGGATCTCATTTAGATTTGATGGAGAAATCAAAAACTTTACAGACAAGCAAAAGCTAAGAGAATTCAGCACCACCAAACCAGCTCTAAAACATAAGGCTAAAGGAACTTCTCTAAGTGGGAAACACAAGAGAAGAAAAGGACCTACAAAAACAAACCCATAATAATTAAGAAAATGGTAATAGGAACATACATATCGATAATTACCTTAAACATGAATGGATTAAATGCTCCAACCAAAAGACAGGCTTGCTGAATAGATACAAAAACAAGAGCCCTATATATGCTGTCTACAAGAGACCCACTTCAGACCTAGGGACACATACAGACTGAAAGTGAGGGGATGGAAAAAGATATTCCATGCAAATGGAAATCAAAAGAAAGCTGGAGTAGCTATACTCATATCAGATAAAATGGACTTTAAAATAAAGAATGTTACAAGAGACAAGGAAGGACACTACATAATGATCAAGGGATCAATCCAAGAAGAAGATATAACAATTATAAATATATATGCACCCAACATAGGAGCACCTCAATACATAAGGCAACTGCTAACAGCTATAAAAGAGGAAATCGACAGTAGGACAATAATAGTGGGGGACTTTAACACCCCACTTACACCAATGGACAGATCATCCAAAATGAAAATAAATAAGAAAACAGAAGCTTTAAATGACACAATAGACCAGATAGATTTAATTGATATTTATAGGACATTCCATCCAAAAACAGCAGATTACACTTTCTTCTCAAGTGCGCATGGAACATTCTCCAGGATAGATCACATCTTGGGTCACAAATCAAGCATCAGTAAATTTAAGAAAATTGAAATCATATCAAGCATCTTTTCTGACCACAATGCTATGAGATTAGAAATGAATTACAGGGAAAAAAACGTGAAAAGCACAAACACATGGAGGCTAAACAATACGTTACTAAATAACCAAGAGATCACTGAAGAAATCAAAGAGGAAATCAAAAAATACCTAGAGACAAATGACAAAGAAAACACGACGATCCAAAACCTATGGGATGCAGCAAAAGCAGTTCTAAAGGGAAGTTTATAGCTATACAAGCCTACCTCAAGAAACAAGAAAAATCTCAAACAATCTAACCTTACATCTAAAGGAACTAAAGAAAGAAGAACAAACAAAACCCAAAGTTAGCAGAAGGAAAGAAATCATAAAGATCAGAGCAGAAATAAATGAAATGGAAACAAAGAAAACAATAGCAAAGATCAATAAAACAGAAAGCTGGTTCTTTGAGAAGATAAACAAAATTGATAAGCCATTAGCCAGAATCATAAAGAAAAAGAGGGAGAGGACTCAAATCAATAAAATTAGAAATGAAAAAGGAGAAGTTACAACAGACACTGCAGAAATACAAAGCATCCTAAGAGACTACTACAAGCAACTCTATGCCAATAAAATGGACAACCTGGAAGAAATGGACAAATTCTTAGAAAGGTATAACCGTCCAAGACTGAACCAGGAAGAAACAGAAAATATGAACAGACCAATCACAAGTAATGAAATTGAAACTGATTAAAAATCTTCCAACAAACAAAAGTCCAGGACCAGATGGCTTCACAGGTGAATTCTATCAAACATTTAGAGAAGAGCTAACACCCATCCTTCTCAAACTCTTCCAAAAAATTGCAGAGGAAGGAACACTCCCAAACTCATTCTATGAGGCCAGCATCACCCTGGTACCAATACCAGACAAAGATACTACAAAAAAAGAAAATTACAGACCAATATCACTGATGAATATAGATGCAAAAATCCTCAGCAAAATACTAGCAAACAGAATCCAACAACACATTAAAAGGATCATACACCACAATCAAGTGGGATTTATCCCAAGGATGCAAGGATTCTTCAATATACGCAAATCAATCAATGTGATACACCATATTAACAAATTGAAGAATAAAAACCATATGATCATCTCAATAGATGCAGAAAAATCTTTTGACAAAATTCAACACCCATTTATGATAAAAACTCTCCAGAAAGTGGGCACAGAGGGAACCTACCTCAACATAATAAAGGCCATATACGACCAACCCACAGCAAACATCATTCTCAATGGTGAAAAACTGAAAGCATTTCCTCTAAGATCAGGAATGAGACAAGGATGTCCACTCTCACCACTATTATTCAACATAGTTTTGGAAGTCCTAGCCACGGCAATCAGAGAAGAAAAAGAAAGAAAAGGAATACAAATTGGAAAAGAAGAAGTAAAACTGTCACTGTTTGCAGATGACATGATACTATACATAGAGAATCCTAAAGATGCCACCAGAAAACTACTAGAGCTAATCAATGAATTTGGTAAAGTTGCAGGATACAAAATTAATGCACAGAAATCTCTTGCATTCCTATACACTAATGATGAAAAGTCTGAAAGAGAAATTATGGACACACTCCCGTTTACCATTGCAACAAAAAGAATAAAATACCTAGGAATAAACCTACCTAGGGAGACAAAAGACCTGTATGCAGAAAACTATAAGACACTGATGAAAGAAATTAAAGATGATACCAACAGATGGAGAGATATACCATGTTTTTGGATTGGAAGAATCAATATTGTGAAAATGACTATACTACCCAAAGCAATCTACAGATTCAATGCAATCCCTATCAAATTACCAATGGCATTTTTTACGGAACTAGAACAAATCATCTTAAAATTTGTATGGAGACACAAAAGACCCCGAATAGCCAAAGCATTCTTGAGGAAAAAAAACGGAGCTGGAGGAATCAGACTCCCTGACTTCAGACTATACTACAAAGCTACAGTAATCAAGACAATATGGTACTGGCACAAAAACAGAAACATACATCAATGGAACAAGATAGAAAGCCCAGAGATAAACCCACTCACCTATGGTCAACTAATCTATGACAAAGGAGGCAAAGATATTCAATGGAGAAAAGACAGTCTCTTCAATAAGTGGTGCCGGGAAAACTGGACAGCTACATGTAAAAGAATGAAATTAGAATACTCCCTAACACCATACACAAAAATAAACTCAAAATGGATTAGAGACCTAAATGTAAGACCGGACACTATAAAACTCTTAGAGGAAAACATAGGAAGAACACTCTTTGACATAAATCACAGCAACATCTTTTTTGATCCACCTCCTAGAATAATGGAAATAAAAACAAAAATAAACAAATGGGACCTAATGAAACTTAACAGCTTTTGCACAGCAAAGGAGACCATAAACAAGACGAAAAGACAACCCTCACAATGGGAGAAAATATTTGCAAACGAATCAACGGACAAAGGATTAATCTCCAAAATATATAAACAGCTCATTCAGCTCAATATTAAAGAAACAAACAACCCAATCCAAAAATGGGCAGAAGACCTAAATAGACATTTCTCCAAAGAAGACACGCAGATGGCCAAGAAGCACATGAAAAGATGCTCAACATCACTAATTATTAGAGAAATGCAAATCAAAACTACAATGAGTTATCACCTCACACCAGTTAGAATGGGCATCATCAGAAAATCTACAAACAACAAATGCTGGAGAGGGTGTGGAGAAAAGGGAACCCTCTTGCACTGTTGGTGGGAATGTAAATTGATACAGCCACTCTGGAGAACAGTATGGAGGTTCCTTAAAAAACTAAAAATAGGATTACCATATGATCCAGCAATCCCACTACTGGGCATATACCCAGAGAAAACCATAATTCAAAAGGACACATGCACCCCAATGTTCATTGCAGCACTATTTACAATAGCCAGGTCATGGAAGCAACTTAAATGCCCATCGACAGACAAATGGATAAAGAAGTTGTGGTACATATATACTATGGAACATTACTCAGCCATAAAAAGGAACGAAATTGAGTCATTTGTTGAGACGTGGATGGATCTAGAGACTGTCATACAGAGTGAAGTAAGTCAGAAAGAGAAAAACAAATATCGTATATTAACGCACGTATGTGGAACCTAGAAAAATGGTACAGATGAACCCGTTTGCAGGGCAGAAGTTGAGACACAGATGTAGAGAACAAACGTATGGACACCAAGGGGGGAAAACTGCGGTGGGGTGGGGATGGTGGTGTGCTGAATTGGGCGATTGGGATTGACATGTATACACTGATGTCTGTAAAATTGATGACTGATTAAAAAAAATAATAATAATTGCAGCTCCTGCAAGGAGAGCCTGGACGCTTTGGTAAGGTGGTGGTGGAGGAAGCAGTGAGGATGAGAGGCAAGACCAGCATCCCCTGGCCTGCCTGCTGGGGAATGCTGGGTGTAAACCAAACTTGACCACTATCAGTGTCCCCAAAGCTCTGGGCTTTCTGTGAGGGAATAGGCTTCCTGTGCATGCCTTGTGAAATGCTCAGGCTGTTGACTCTTCGATTACTAATGTGATCATAGTGATTAACAGTTTGAGTGCTGAAAATTGGATAATTTAATCATAAGGGTTAACTGTATCTGAATTTCTTCAAGTAAGCCTCGTTTTGAAAGCCAGTATTCTCAGCTTTTTAAAAAACTGTTATAGGACTTCCCTGGTGGCATAGTGGTTAAGAATCCCCCTGCCAGTGCAGGTGACACAGGTTTGAGCCCTGGTGGGGGAAGATCCCACAAGCCATGGAGCAACTAAGCCCATGCGCTACAACTACTGAGCCTGCGCTGTAGAACCTGTGAGCCACAACTACTGAGCCCGCGTGCCACAACTACTGAAGCCCGCGCACCTAGAGCCCGTGCTCCACGACAAGAGAAGCCACCGCAATGAGAAACCCACGCACTGCAAGGAAGAGTAGCCCCCGCTCACCGCAACTGGAGAAAGCCTGCGCTCAGCAACGAAGACCCAATGCAGCCAAAAATAAATAAACAAATAAATAAATTTTATTTTTAAAAAGTGTCATAATTGGCAATTCTCCAGCTCTAACATCTATTATTTATTTTCAGTGTTTATGTTAGGTGCTAATCTGTATTTTCTTATTTTTCACTGGTAAATTTTCCTATAGTGCCTAAGACAGTTCCTCATCCTTTGTAATGGCCCAATAAATAATTAATTAATTAAAGTTATTTTATTTATACTGTGCCATTTGGAAGAGAAACTGAAGAATGAATAATCTGTAAATCTTGCCAGTTTAAAAGCATAGTTCTCTGGAGGAAATAGTCCCTGGAGTGCTAACTAAATGTTGTATTTCCTAAAAACAGGATTTTAACAGAAAAGAATAATATCAATATTTTATTTTTAGGTACTTTAGCATAAGAAATAAACACTGCTTTTAAAAAAGTTAACATAGTCTTAAGCTTTCCAGTAGCAGAGTGTGGTTTCATTATCCCAAAGCTAATGAACAATCATTAGAGCAATCAGTACATACTGTTTAATAGTTTGTTTTTTTTTTTAAGGTACAGGGAAAACAATGGTGATGGACATGTTTTATGCTTATGTGGAAATGAAGAGGAAAAAACGGGTTCATTTTCATGGTTTCATGCTAGATGTTCACAAAAGTAAGTTAATGATCTGAAAGAAGTGATTTTTAAACGGACAAACACTACAAAATAATTTTCCTCATCTTAAAGTTCTTAATCTTTTAAAAAATTAGATTTTTGCTAAAAGTAGGATTTTATTTGGTTTCATTTGTTTTGTGCTATATTGAAGCAATTAGTAATGTGTCCAGAGTTGGTCCTAGAGACAAATTCATTACTTCCAAATCAGAGAACAGAGGTTACTCTATGAAGGTCAGGCATTTTCTCTTTCTACTAAGGATCAATAAGAAATGTTTAAGCCTCACCTGTTTCACAAAGTTATTCTTGATTAGGCCTTTTCCTCTGTGTCACCTTAGCATGTAAGCATTCAGTTTGTTCTTGTATGTATGCTTTATTTCTTTGTCAGGGTTATGTTATTTCATCTTTGCATTATTTGTTTACTAGCTATACTGTAACCTTCTCCGGGCAGGAATATTGTACTTTTCTTAGAATACTTTCAGCATTTAGTAACATATAGTGAACGAAGTGGGACTGGCTGGAAACAAGGGAACATCCTGATTAGATATGCTAGACATAGAGGGCAGGATCACCTCCTTTGCCTGCATCTCTGAAATCCTCAGGGCTAAGATCCGTGTGTTGATCCATCAGTCACAATCTAATCATCTATTCTATCACTTTGTCATCTCTGAAGTGATTGAAGAGTGGAGATGGAATGACCACAAAGTGTCATTACAACCATGGGAATATAGTAATACGTGAACAATTTATTTTGAGGTAGAGAAACTGCAACCAACCTCAATAATCATATTTGTTTGTATGTGAAATTTAAACTTCATTTTTATGTTCACACTGTGTTTCATTTAGAGATTTTAAAAATATGTTTTAGTTATCTAAAATGTACTGTTAATACAATATTTGATTTGTGTTTAATTTCATCCATTTAAGGAATACACCGCCTTAAACAGAGTTTACCAAAAAGGAAACCAGGATTCATGGCTAAATCATACGATCCAATAGCTCCTATAGCTGAAGAAATCAGTGAAGAAGCATGTCTCTTATGTTTCGATGAATTTCAGGTAAGGTAGAGATGTTTCATAGATGTAGAATGGTATACTGAATGAAGTATGAGTATTTAAATTCTGTTCCTGATTTTATCAGTTTTATAAATTGATTTAATACATTATCTCTTATGACTTTAATTTTATTATCTAGTCCAGGGGTCGGCAAACCACAGCTTTCACAGGGCAAATCTGGCCCATCTGCTTTTGTATGGCCAGTGAGAAGAGGAAGATTTTTATATTTGTAAAAGGTCATTAAAAAAAAGAAAAAGAGGGGCTTCCCTGGTGGCGCAGTGATTGAGAGTCTGCCTGCTAGTGCAGGGGACACGGGTTCGGGCCCTGGTCTGGGAGGATCCCGCATGCCGCGGAGCGGCTGGGCCCGTGAGCCACAACTACTGAGCCTGCGCGTCTGGAGCCTGTGCTCCGCAACGGGAGAGGCCGCGATAGTGAAGAGACCCACGCACCACGATGAAGGGTGGCCCCCGCTTGCCGCAACTGGGGAAAGCCCTCGCACAGAAACGAAGACCCAACACAGCCAAAAATAATTATAAAAACAAATAAATATATAAAAGATTACTATTTAAAAAAAGAAAAAGAAAATGTGACAGACACCGTATATGGCTTGCAAAGCCTAAAATATTTACTATTCTGCCTTTTATAGGAAGTTTGCCTACCCCTATTTTCTAGTCAATGGATTCACATTTCCCCTACACCACGATGGAGATAATATAATTATTACAAAATAATGTCTTTAAAGATGTTTGACTGTTTTTTAAAAGTGTTATTAAAAAAAAACAGGTGATTCACACATTTCATTTAAGCTTCACCACTTATCTGTGATGAAGGAAGAGAATTGCCCTAGTTGAAATTTCTTTTTCCCAGTTGAAATTTTAAAGTTTATTCTAGTTTTAGGATTCAAAATTGTGTGTTTAAATTGGTAGTACATTATTTCCTGATCTTTATTTCTTATGAGAACAACACATCAAACACCATGTCTTATGCTTATTCTGTGTCCTATGTCGTGCCCAGTGTTATAATAGTAGTAATAAATAATAATATAACAATAACAATAATAATAATAATAGAAGATACTCTAGGTTAAGAATTACTTTCTCTTTATTTGACTGCTCTTTTTAGTAGTTATGAAATGTAATAGTTGGTTTTTCTAAGATGCTTACCATAAGAGCAATTGATTATTGGAATGAAAATAGAAAAATCCACAAGAACTGAATATAAGCTTAAAAACGGCATCACACCCAAAGCTTTTGAAAAAATATTTCTGGGGCTGAGTGCAGAAACTCCTGTCTCATTGCCTAGAATAAAGGCCCAGAGAACTTTCAGGAGTAGCAGACTAACATTTGTTATATGCCTACCCTGAGGCAGGCCCTGAGTGATTCATACATCTCATCTAAGCCTCACAGTGTATTTGTAATGAAGTGAGGAAATTGCCCTAGTTGAATTTTAAACTTTCTTCCAGTTTTAAGATTCTCTGAAATTATGCATTTAAATTGGTAGTGAGTTATCTCCTGTTCTTCTGTGCCTAAAAACCTGGGTTAGTGGGAAGATGATGTGGCCAGAATGCCTGTATCCCAAATGAGGCATGTAGGTCTCCTCTAACAACTCGATACTCATAACTAACAGTGGTCTCGATTTATGATAGAGGAGAAAGGAGAATTTTTACCAGGAATGGTGTTATACTGAACCATGTGGGGAGGAGGAATTTTTATTTCTTTCTCCCTTCAATCATATTCAGACAGCCTGGCATTCGCACTTTGTATTGTAGAACTACAAAGGTCTTCAAAAGAAAGGCTTATGGAAAAGAGATGTTCCTCTGCTACTCTAAGTACACCGGTGTACTGCAGAAAGAGAAGGGCCTCATTTAGTTCTAAAAATAGTACCAAGTTAGCAGTTATGTAGACTTCAACAACAAAAGTCAGTGTTGAATCAGTGAAGGCCATTTCTCTTGGTTTCTCATTATGAGTCTTTTAACCAAAATATCTCTAAACAAAATTGAATCGACACAGTTAAATGTTTTTTTCCATTTAGAAACAGAAGTTTTATTGAAACAGGGAAACAAGTGATGTGAACAAAGCACTATTTCTATACATTACTTGTATTGTGTCAACTTTTTAAAGCAAAATAAACTTATACACGACTCAGGACCTTCTCCTTTTGCCACAGTTATCAGGTATTTGTCACAGTTAAATTTTTTTTTTCATATGGTTTTTATTCTTCAATTTGTTAATATGGTGTATCACATTGATTGATTTGCGTATATTGAAGAATCCTTGCATCCCTGGGATAAATCCCACTTGAACATGGTGTATGATCCTTTTAATGTGTTGTTGGATTCTGTTTGCTAGTGTTTTGTTGAGGATTTTTGCATCTGTATTCATCAGTGATATTGTCTGTAATTTTCTTTTTTTGTAGTATCTTTGTCTGGTTTTGGTATCAGGGTGATGGTGGCCTCATAGAATGAGTTTGGGAGTGTTCCTTCCTCTGCAATTTTTTGGAAGAGTTTGAGAAGGATGGGTGTTAGCTCCTCTCTAAATGTTTAATAGAATTCACCTGTGAAGCCATCTGGTCCTGGACTTTTGTTTGTTGGAAGATTTTTAATCACAGTTTCAATTTCATTACTTGTGATTGGTCTGTTCCTATTTTCTATTTCTTCCTGGTTCACTCTCAGAAAGTTGTGCTTTTCTAAGAATTTGTCCATTTCTTCCAGGTTGTCCATTTTATTGGCATAGAGTTGCTTGTAGTAGTCTCTTATGATGCTTTGTATTTCTGTCGTGTCCGTTGTAACTTCTCCTTTTTCATTTCTAATTTTACTGATTTGAGTCCTCTCCCTCTTTTTCTTGATGAGTCTGGCTAATGTTTATCTTCTCAAAGAACCAGCTTTTAGTTTTATTGATCTTTGCTATTGTTTTCTTTGTTTCTATTTCATTTATTTCTGCTCTGATCTTTATGATTTCTTTCCTTCTACTAACTTTGGGTTTTGTTTGTTCTTCTTTCTTTAGTTCCTTTAGGTGTAAAGGTAGATTGTTTATTTGAGATTTTTCTTGTTTCTTGAGGTAAGCTTGTATTGCTATAAACTTCCCTCTTAGAACTGCTTTTGCTGCATCCCACAGGTTTTAGATCATCGTGTTTTCGTTGTCATTTGTCTCTAGGTATTTTTTGATTTCTTCAGTGATCTCTTGGTTATTTAGTAACGTATTGTTTAGCCTCCATGTGTTTTTTATGTTTTTTCCCCTGTAATTGATATCTAGTCTCAATAGTGTTGTGGTCAGAAAAGATGCTTGATATGATTTCAATTTTCTTAAATTTACTGATGCTTGATTTGTGACCCAAGATGTGATCTATCCTGGAGAATGTTCCATGCGCACTTGAGAAGAAAGTGTAATCTGCTGCTTTTGGATGGAATGTCCTATAAATATCAATTAAATCTATCTGGTCTATTGTGTCATTTAAAGCTTCTGTTTTCTTATTTATTTTCATTTTGGATGATCTGTCCATTGGTGTAAGTGGGGTGTTAAAGTCCCCCACTATTATTGTCCTACTGTCGATTTCCTCTTTTATAGCTGTTAGCAGTTGCCTTATGTATTGAGGTGCTCCTATGTTGGGTGCATATATATTTATAATTGTTATATCTTCTTCTTGGATTGATCCCTTGATCATTATGTAGTGTCCTTCCTTGTCTCTTGTAATATTCTTTATTTTAAAGTCTATTTTATCTGATATGAGTATAGCTACTCCAGCTTTCTTTTGATTTCCATTTGCATGGAATATCTTTTTCTATCCCCTCACTTTCAGTCTGTATGTGTCCCTAGGTCTGAAGTTGATCTCTTGTAGACAGCATATATAGGGCTCTTGTTTTTGTATCTATTCAGCAAGCCTGTCTTTTGGTTGGAGCATTTAATCCATTCATGTTTAAGGTAATTATCGATATGTATGTTCCTATTACCATTTTCTTAATTATTATGGGTTTGTTTTTGTAAGTCCTTTTCTTCTGTTATGTTTCCTTAGAGATGTTCCTTTAACATTTGTTGTAGAGCTGGTTTGATGGTGCTGAATTCTCTTAGCTTTTGCTTGTCTGTAAAACTTTTGATTTCTGCGTCGAATCTGAATGAGATCCTTGCTGGATAGAGTAATCTTGGTTGTAGGTTCTTCCCTTTCATCACTTTAAATATATCATGCCACTCCCTTCTGGCTTGTAGAGTTTCTGCTGAGAAATCAGTTGTTAACCTTATGGGAGTTCCCTTGTATGTTATTTGTCGCTTTTCCCTTGTTTCTTTCAATAATTTTTCCTTGTCTTTAATTTTTGTCAATTTGATTACTATGTGTCTCGGCGTGTTTCTCCTTGGGTTTATCCTGTATGGGACTCTCTGCACTTCCTGGATTTGGGTGGCTATTTCCTTTCCCATGTTAGGGAAGTTTTTGACTATAATCTCTTCAAATATTTTCTTGGGTCCTTTCTCTGTCTCTTCTCCTTCTGGGACCCCTAAAATGCGAATGTTGTTGCATTTAATGTTGTCCCAGAGGTCTCTTAGGCTGTCTTCATTTCTTTTCATTCTTTTTTCTTTATTCTGTTCTGCAGCAGTGAATTCCACCATTCTGTCTTCCAGGTCACTTATCCGTTCTTCTGCCTCAGTTATTCTGCTATTGATTCCTTCTAGTGTATTTTTCATTTCAGTTATTGTATTGTTCATCTCTGTTTGTTTGTTCTTTATTTCTTCTAGGTGTTTGTTCTTTAATTCTTCTAGGTCTTTGTTAAACGTTTCTTGCATCTTCTCGATCTTTGCCTCCATTCTTTTTCCAAGGTCCTGGATCATCTTCACTATCATTTTTCTGGAAGGTTGCCTATCTCCACTTCATTTAGTTGTTTTTCTGGGGTTTTATCTTGTTCCTTCATCCATCACAGTTAAATTTTTGATTAAGGTATTGAAATTAAAATTTTAAAAGTATATTAATACCCAACCTTTTTAAAGTAATTCATGGTTTACAAAGTGTTTTTACATCCTTACTTCATTTAATTCTATTAAATAGTTATTATTATTTCCATCATGTATATGAGGAATATAAAGGCATCAGAATTTCTTAGGTATCAGGTAAAACTCATTACCCTTAACTTAAAAAATGTAAATTTTAAAACATTCAGAGAAATGATTGGCATGTTTCTGTGACATGAGGACCATTGGCAAGACTGTTTAAGAAGGTTAGGGAAAAAAAAAAAAAAAAAAAAGAAGGTTAGGAAAAGATAAAAGTATGGTTGTACAAAGCAGATCCTGAGAAGATTTATGGCAAGCAGGGCCAAATTACCCATTAGGCACCATTGGTATGGTCCTGAGGGTCCATGATAGTTTTAGGGGCCCATGAAAATATTTTAATTTAAATTCTTTTAAAATTTGAAGAAGAAATGAATATGTGAATAATGAATCCAGCCTGTATCTGTCTGCATCTGTACTATATTTGTCTTATACCAATACAGTTATAAAATATAATTTATGTATATATGTATATTTATATATATATTTTTAAGTAAATTTATTTTTTAATTGAGGAAGGGGCTTCTGAAGATTAAAGGGCCCATGAAAGTCATAATGCCACCCTGATAGTGAGGTCCTAACAGAAACCTGTCTGGTTGCTCTGGGCATTCTCCATTGAGTTCAGATTTTAGAAGATTGATACATGGTTGGGAAGAAGGAAACAAAAGCAACTATCTATCAGGATGAACCAAATCTTGTAAAAGAAATGTAAGGCAACAAAAAGGATTTTTCAAATTATATATTAAGGATGTGTAAGGGAGATCAAGAGGGAGACAGACCCCTTGCTTATAAAATGTTTCTTGCTAACGAAGAGAAGAAAGTGGATGTGATGGCTCTGTCTGTCATCTCCTGCCTTATCCAGAGTTGGTTTGATATTCATTCATTCACGTACTCATTCATCCCAGTTGTCTTAAAGAGCCTTATTCCATACTACAGAACCGTATCTGTCCCACAGTCAAATGGATCGTGTCTGGACATCTGATCTATGAGTAGCCAGTCCACAAGCTTGTCAACAACCTTGGACTTGTGTGGTGTGGCCTGGGGGTTGAACCAATCATATACTTTTTCTCGTGTATTTGAACTAAAAGATGCAGAGGGAAGTGCCCACTTAGTAATGAGACAGGAACAAAGAGACATAGGAAGTAGCTGAATCACATTAGGGGGAGGAGTACCAGGGTGCTCCCTAGACAGCTGCAGAGCTACCTGTAATTTCATGCCAATCTCCAGTTCCTGTTCCCAGGAGGTGCTTTCAGTGCTGTTCCATCCTGAGGTCTCAAGTATAAACCCCTTATGTTTAGCTGAATCTCCTGTGCCTGTTTCTTGCAGAAAGTCTTGATGAGAAAGGAACTATTCAATTCATGTTTTGCTCTTATCTTCTGTGTCAAGAAGGATTTCCCTATGATCTAGAAAAGATAGAATAAATAGGAGTACTGTGAGGAAATCTCACCTTCCTTGATATAAAATCTGTTACCTCTAATGGAAGGTTTACCTGATGAACCAAAGCCCAAGAAAAGCAAAGAGATGAGGTATCTAGTAGGACGCTTTTGGCTGCAGGTAACAGAAAACCCAACTTAAAAGGGCTTAAACTTGAAGGTGGGATATATTATGCTATATATGTTGGTGTCATTCCCCTTGCTCAAACCCCCCTGCTTCCTCTCTAACATTATCTCCTATACTTTCAGATTCACTCAATGCTCCCTACTTTTTCCAATCCTATTTTCTTCATAAATTAGGGAACCGTAGTTAATAGTGGTTGTTATACCAAATGCTTCTTTCTCACCAGGGCGCTGAAGAAAATATGTACAGAGACAACAGAACAAGACTGAAAAACAAATTGATTGCTTTTATTTGCTCACAGATTTCAGTATAGCGTTCTAGTATGTTAGAGTTGACCCTCTTCCCTTGAGCAAAGTTGGCCTAAGTGTCCTAGAATGAAAAATGTTAATAATCTTGCTGTTTTGTTTCCCCTGAAGTACCAAACTTGAACCTTGCAGCTTACCACTGCATGCAAGAAAAGACCAATATTTGCATACACCCCTTTTGGAGAAGAGCCAGGGAAAGCGAGAATCTAAGGGCAAGAATGTGTCCCCTAAGGGCAGAGTGATCACTGAGCAGAGCCTAGATTTCCTAGTTTCAGTATCCTGGACTATCTTTCACTGGTCTTAGAGAAGCTCCTCTAGCACATCAAAACTGGATTAATTACAAGTCCAGATCTCTACTTGTCCCCCTTTTCTAAAAATCAAAAGGGTAAAATGATACCCCAGAATATTGCTGTACCAGCACTCTGACCCCCAACATCTGTACAATTTAGAACAAACAAGCCAAGCCTTTGCACTTTCTGCATGGAATAACCTCCCCCACATGTCCATCAGGATAACTCTCTTACTTCTTCAGATCTTTGCTCAGTTACTTCCTTAACAAGGCCTATACCCTGTTTAAAATTGCAATTTGCCATTGACCCCCACTCTTCTAATGCTCCTTACCCTTCTTTTTTTTCATAACATATATTGCCTTCTGACATATATTTACTTATTTATTGTGTTTATTCCTTATCATTATTTCTCTACAGGAATGTAAACTTGAAGGCAGGAATCTTTGTTTTGCTAATTGACGTATCTGAAATGTCTAGAACAGTGCTCGAGAATGAATTAATGAACAATAATAATGAGTGAACGGATGAATGAATAAATCTTAGTACCAAATGATAACTATTGAAGTAGTCCCCCAACTAAGTCCCACTTCCCTTATATATAACAACCTGCATTTTTTCCTGTCAACATTCTAAATTATCTTCACATTTTTGTCTAATTTAATAGGTGAAAAATGGGATCTCATTGTTTTAATGTATATTTCTTTAAGTAATATTATGGTTGATTTTTTTTCATATCTATTTGCTTACTGTTAATATCCATCTTTTATGAACTGTTTGATTCAATGCCCATTTATTTATTAGAAAGCTTTTATTTTATCTATTAGTATATTCTGTAATAATATTAGCTACTGTTTACTGTATGCTTTCTGTGTTCCTAACTACTGTACTATGCTATGTATCATTCCATCTACAGCTAAAATTCTGTATAGCTATATGTAAATAATATGCACTTAACCTAGCATACGTAACATATATAGGTAACAGTCATAATTAACATTTCTTGAGGATTTACTGTATGTATCGTAACAATTTTGCAGAGTAGTTGTTATTACTGCCTTTATTGGATTGATGAGGGAATTAAGGGTCAGAGAGGTTAAGTGACTTTTCCGAGATCATACAGCTGGTAACTACGTTTGAATCCATCATCAGTGCTCTTATTCACTAGTAGTAAAAGCTATGTTATGTGTTCTCTTTGCTATATGTCTTCTATTATGTGTTTAAATATACAGACCTAGAACTGGGTGGGCTTTTAGTAGATGTTTTAATGATGGAACCTAAAAATTATCCTTAAGCCTATTAAGCCTAGTATGATACATTGCTGATTTACTAGCAAAGAATTTTTTTAGGCACTTTAATCTTAACAACAGTATGTCTGCAATCACCACTTCACTTTTCAAATTGAATCCTATTAGTGGTCTTGATTTTTAACTAGTTATTATTGGCCATTAGGTGGTGTTAATTAATATAATATTTATTTTACTAGGGGGATGAATGGGAATTGTTGCTGCTTAAAAACAAGAATATAGTCTTTTCTCTTGAATTTAGGGCATTTTTAAGATTATGTTTTCGTAGCATTCGGATTACATTTGCAGAAGGTATTACTCATTAGCTTGATCATCTTTACTAAGTGTAGCATTTCAGTTTTACGTGTGATAGATCCAGTATTCTTACCTTGTTTGAGAAATTTGTAGATAGGATGTTTTTATGTGTTTTAATTACTGAAATAAAAGACTGAAGTTTTCTTTAGGGTCTTCATTATATTCTCTTTGAATATTAACATTTCTTATTAAACCATTTGTGATTCTGAAGATATCAGAATACTGAAGGAGACCGAATTTTTAAAAAATGTTATTTTTTCAGGTCTCTTTTTAGGGACACTGGATAGATGTTTTACTAATATGGCCCCCCCCCCCAAGAAAAAAAGAATTCTGATGAGCAGAATATCATTCAAAATTCTCCTCTGTAAGCTATCAGTATCATTTAAAAAATAGTTTTGACCGTTTTTATAAAACAGCAAAGCTATTAAAAACTGCTAATAAAAATAGATGCTTATTTCTGTGCTAATACTAATTACTAATAATGCATGCTTATGTTTGTCACTCATTACATGGCACTGTACCAATCAGTGGATGACTGAGACTCAAGCACTTACACATGTAAATTAAGCGTTAGATTTTTTTTTTTCCTTTTTTAACTTAAGTGAGTCATAATGGAAAGCAACTCTAGGTCATAAAAAATCTTCTCTCTTTAATGCTAATGAAATGTCTCCACTCTCTGTATTAGCAGACTACCCTTAGTGGTAATCTGTAGCCTTGTCTTTTGTTCCTGGTGGTAATGAAATGCTGGGTGCTGAAAAAGCTCGCTCTTCAAGAATGTGTGGCCAATTGTCTTCTGTTCACTTATACTGTAAAATTGCTGTTCCCCAGCAAAGCTGAACAAGTGCGGGGACAAGATCAAAAGAGTATACATTGGCACCCGGCTACACCAAGTGACTCCTGCTTTATTAATTAGCCATAGCTTCTCCAAGTTAATTTACTCTGCTAGAGCAAAAACATTCTGTAATACAAAAACAACAAATTATAATTCAACCACAAGTCCTTATTGTTTGCTTTCTTCAACTTTCAGTTTAAACCTTTGTACATTGTTATAAGCTAAACGTCCCTTCACTTTTCTGAACCTTAGGGCACAAAAGCTATTTTTATTTTTTTCAAGAACCTCAGCGAGATAGTCAAATGATCATTTTTATTCTCTAAAATTGGGTAATTTTAATTGATATCATTCTTTTTAAAAGTCAGTGTATTGGGAATCCAATTTAAAAGTGCAGTTGCTTCTAAAATTTGCAAGCTTGTTCTGTCCTCTCATCAGAAATGCCACTGGTGTTTAAGCATTTGAAAAGGGCCTTCTCTGTGAGTGTTTTGGCGGAAGCAAAATTTGACAGTGATCCTAAGCTCCAAATTAAATAATATCAGTACCACTTTCCTTTTCATTTTAATCACCACTTTGTAAGTTCCTGAAGTCTTTTTAATTTAAGGAATCTTCAGTAGTTTTTTAGTTAATGTTTTAAAGTTATAGCTTGAAACAGCAAAAAAAAAAAAGATCTGCACATTCATTCCCATATCCCGGTTTGGTTTGGTTTTGTTCAGGTGGAAAGGAAATAATTAAACTTTTGAGTAAGATATCAGCTGAAAGACAAAAGTGATTTAGACCTCTGTCACCCAGGTTGTTGTTGTTCATAGTGTTATAACCATTTAGTTGGCAACTTTTAGTATTACGATCTAATTTGAAAGAATTCCACTAGTTTCTGTGTACTTTAACATGATTTAAAAATAACAATGTGATATATATTGTGTGATATATTTTGTGAATATAAAATAAGTTTTATTGAGATTATCTAAAATGTGCTGTTAAAGGAAGAACAAAGCATTTTTACATTGGGAGTATCTAAAACCCATGTTATTATATTCTTAGAGGAAGGTGCAATGATTAACATCAATCTTCACTATATATTTATTTTTTGAAGTCAACTTCATTCCCTCCCTAATTTCTGTATTTTTGGGGATTTTTTTTTTCAGGAGCTCTTTATTTTATTTTTATTTTAATTTTTTTTTCACATCTCTATTGGAGTATAAATGCTTTACAATGTTGTGTTAGTTTCTGCTGTACAACAAAGTGAATCAGCTATATGCATACGTGTATCCCCATATCCCCTCCCTCTTGAGCCTCACTCTATTTTTTGGGATTTTAAAAAGCTTTTTAAAAAGTTACCATTAAGCTTACTTGCTAATTGTGGATTTTTAAAAATAATTTTAGAAAAGATCAGTGGTTATATGTATCTCTGTAACTTAGATGAAATAGTTTTATCTGCATTATGCATTTCTGGTTTTGTCAGAAGCTTTTTTTTTTTAAGCACTGTGTTAACCATTCTTGTAAGGTTTTTTTTTTTTTTTGGTAGAAGGAATATTTGTGTTTGGGAAGGTTAGCAGAGGCTGGCTGTGCTGGAAGTGACTGCAGTGCCTTTTGATTATTCATGGACAGTAATAGAAGGCACTTAAAAAGAACAATGAAATTGCTTATTTTTGTGATGGGCCATCTGTTGAATTGTTTTGTGCAACAATTGCACAATAGTATCTATGTCATATCATTCTATTTTCAACAGCAGCTGATTATGTCTCACTGGCTACTTGTCCTTATTTCTAAAGTCCCATGACCATTTAAAGTCACCTTTTCAGGGACCTTTGCCAGAAAGGTATTAGAAATCTCAAATAGCCTGTGTTGCTTTTTTTTTTTCTTTTTTTCTCTCTCCTCTTTATTCGGGGAGGGAGGCTGTGATGGGAGTAGGAAGGGGGAATTGGTCATGTTAGTTCTAATTAGTTAGACTTCCTAGATGTTTAGGACAATTATCTGTGCTTTCCACCTGTAGTTCTATAAAATAAGTTAACATAGAATCATTTGATAATTTGCATAGAAATGATAGGCTTGCAAAAAAGAAGAGTCAAGTTTAAAGACTGCAGGCTTTCATGCTTTTAATTATCTACTCTTTTCTTCATGATAATTAGAATTTTTCTCTTGGAATTCACTTCTATCTTTAAAAAAAAAAAAAAGATGAACCATTAACAAATTTGTTAGAGCACAAGTGAAATTAAAATAAAACAAATGTATTGCTGTCCATAGGTCACTGACATTGCTGATGCCATGATTCTGAAACAGCTTTTTGAAAATCTGTTCAAAAACGGGGTCGTCGTTGTGGCAACATCCAACAGGCCACCGGAAGGTAAAAACAAACATTGTGCTGTAGCGTCTTATCCAATTAGGTAGAAACGAACAAGCTTTTAAAAATTCACAATTTTGGACTCATTTTATTGTGTTAATAAATCTGATTACTTTGCTTTATCCTAAGTTTTATAACTAACTTAATCTGAAAAATCAATCGGTATTTGTATAATATTTGAAAAATGTTTATATTCTTAGCAAGCTAAATCCAGGTGATCTCCCGTGTTTGATGCACTTGCAGTTTTCCCCTGAGTATTAGGTATGCCATGTGTGCATATCAAAAAAATACAGGCCTCTCTAACTGCATTTTATGGGCCATAAAAGAAACTCAATGAAATGAAAGAAAAAGTTCCTAATTGAATCTTGGAAAAAGACTTAAAGCTTTCCTGCATAAGTGGTTTCTGATACTTCATTTATCATTTCTGAAAAAGCACTTGTGGCTTACTAGGACATTATTTAAGAATTAAAATACAAGAATATGTAGATAAAAACAACAAGTTTAAATTTTGTGTCTTTCAGCCCATCATGTGGTCAGTTGAAGGTTGAAGGAACCAAAAATAATATTTTATGCATTCTTAATATTAACATCTGACTGGAGTGCTATTCTGCCAGATACCTGCATGGCTAAGTTCTTACCTCTTTCGGGTCTTTGCTCAAAGGTTACTTTGCCAGTGAAGCCTATACTCATCTCCCATTTAAATCTACAACCCATGCTCTTTTTTCCCGGCACCACTTCTCTTTACCTGCTCTATTTTTTTCACATAGCACTTATGGAGCCACCATGTAGTTTACTTATTTACTATATATATAGTTTATTATCTGTCCTCTGCCAGGATGCAAAAGCTTCAGGAGGGCAGCAACTTTTATCTCTTCTGTTCACAGATATACATATTTTAAGCACCTGAAACAGTGCCTTGCACATGGATGGATCTCAGTAAATAGTCTTAGAATGAATGTTGAATAAATGTGTGTTCTTAAAGGATCTCTCTGGCTGCAGTACTGAGAATAGATTGTGGGGATGAGGTTTCAAGGTTGGAAGTAGGGAGACCATTTAGGAGATGACTGTAACAATCCCGAGGGGACATGATGGAGCAGCGCAGGTGGGTAGGAGTGGTCAGATTTTGTAGACAGAGTCAAAAGGATTTACTGATGGAATGAATATGGGGTATGGAAAAAAAAAAAGATCAAGAACGACTCAAAGATTTTGGCCTGAGCAATTGGAAGGATAAAATTGCTGTTTACTGAGATGGGGAAGACTATAGGAAAAGCTAATTTGGGTAGGGAAGTAGGGTTTCTACGATTATGAGGCTGATGCATTTAAGAGTTTGGATTTCAATGGAAAGGTTTGGACTGGAGATATAAATTTGGGAGTCATCAGTCCTAAAGGAAGCTGGTAAGAGCAGCCAGTGAGTAGGAGGAGAGCCAAGAGAATGTCAAGCAAGGAAAAGGAAAGTGGTACAAAAACGATGGATGATCACCTTTGTTAAATGCTGCTAGGAGGTGAAAAATGAAGCTGAGAATTGACCACTGGAATTGGTAACATGGAGTTTATAACTGAACCTGAAGAGAGCAATGTAATAGTGTGAATTTTTTCTTTTTAAATTAAGTCATGTCACATTAATGACTTATAATGAATTTGCAATCTACTAATATGCCCAGATATTACTATGTGAGCTGTTGTCAAACTAGGTCTCTCTCTTTCTATATTTTTGTAGTTGATCTCTTTTTTCTTCCTATTACATTTCAGCTTATTATTTTGTCTACATTGTTCCATATTATTGATTTATGTTGATATTTTTTGAAATATGATTCTAATAAATTATTTTTAGCTACCCCTACTAGCTATGACATTTATAAACTTAGTAATCGTGCTTCTATGTCTTCAGCCATTCATTAACTAAAATGTGTAAATAGGGTAGGGCCAAGTTTAGACTCCTGTAGTATACCATTAGAGGCCTTATTTTAGGGAGACGTTAATTAGTTAATCAATACCTTAAGACCTAGTTATTCAAACAATTACAGTTATACCTAATGTGTTACACTATAAGAGAATTATGAATGATTTTGTCAGATGCATTTATTAAAATCCTTATAATGTTATATATAGCATTCTTGTGATTTATTAGTGTAACAACTCTATGAGACAAGGCAGTGAGTTTTTCATATTAGATCATCGATGGGGATGTGAGGCTTGACTCTCCTCCAGTTGACTGTTGACTTAACAGTATCTTCAGTATTACCTTTAGACATTCAATGATAAGCTATGTTCATAAAGATCAAAGTGCTAGAACAAGCTTGGAACGCCCCGCCTAGCAAATACTGCTGAAAAGAAAATTGCAGTCAGCTGCTCAAGCTACTGCAGTGTGGTCCACTGAGGAAGGACAACCACAGGAGAGGTTAGGAACATTCTGGAGCTCATAGCTTTGTAGGACTAAGCAAAGTTACAGGCCCACCAAGGTAGCACACAGAAATCCGAGATGGAGCCATCCTTCTGGAGAAGACTGAAAGTCTAAGATGCAGAATTCCAAAAGTTGGGCATTAGCCACAAATTCAAAGAAAGCCTTTTCTAAATATGAACCTAGACAGGATGTTTAACATACACCAGATTTTTTAGCCATGACAGACAATCATCATAAGTAGCTTAATATTTTAATATAAAGAAGATGGTATGTATATATACCATCTCCTCATGGTGTGTGTGTGTGTGTGTGTGTGTGTGTGTAATTTCATGACTGAAGAAACAAGACTCAGAGAGATTAAGTATGAATCTCAGGAAAAGGAAAAAGTGTAGGACAAAGAATGGGTCAGTTGTTGCCAAGGGCTGGTGTGGGGAGGTGTTTGACCACGAAGGGCCAGCACCAGAGAATTTTGGGGGTTTTGGAACTGTTTTGTGTCCCGATTGTACTGGTGGTTACATGTGTTAAACTCATAGAACTGGACAACAAAAAAGTTAATTTTCCTGTATATAGATTAAAAACAAATCACATGGATAGTGAGTGATAGAACAGGGTCTAGAAAGTAGGTTTTGTGACTCTTTTGACACATTGTCCTCTATCTTTTCTCCTTGTTGGTCATCACTAATCTTTGTCTACTCTGTCCCAGATACAGTATGTCCTCTTTTCCAGCCATCAGAATGCATTCAACTTTTTCTTTAGGTTACAGCTTTTAATCTACAGCCCCCAGATAGTTATTATTATTTTAAAAATAGCATCTACTTATTCTAAGAGTGTTATGAGAGGTGGGAGAAGAACCTTCCTGGCAGAGGGTTGAGGCAAAGCCCAATGGTTGGAGAGAGAATGACCCATTTGAGGAACTGAAAGGTAGCCAGTGTGGCTAGAGTGCAGTGAAGTAGGGGAAGTAGGATACAGTGAGGTACAAGATGAATCTGGAGAAGTGAGAGCTAGGACCTTATAAAGCAGTAGTAAGGATTTTGGATTTTATTCTAAGAGAAATGGGGAACCACTGTAGTGCTTTAAGCAGGGACTGATAATATTGGTTTTGGAATATCACTCTGGTTATCGTATGGAGAATGGGTTACAGGATGGGATGCAGTGATATGGTGGATTCAGGGAGACACACTAGGAAGCTATTGCAGTATACTGGGCAAGAAATGATAATAATTTGGTATAAGGCAGTGATTCTCAACTGGGGGGCTGTTTTGCAAACCAAGGGATATTTGGCAATGTTCGAGACATCTTTGGTTATCACTAGACGGGATGGGGGGTTTGGTGCTGCTACTGGCATCTAGTAGGTTGAAGCCAAGAATTCTGCCAAAACATCCTATAGTGTATAGGGATACTCCCCACAACAAAGAACTATCTAGCCCAAAATATTAATAGTTCTGAGGTTGAGAAAACCTGATATAGTATATAGAGAGGATAGATTTGAAAGACAGTTAAGAAGTAAAATGGATAGCACCTTGTTATAGGTTGGATACTGAGGAAAAGGGAAAGGACAATTTCTAAATTTCTGGCCTGTACAACTGGGTGGGTAGTGGTGCCTTCATTCAATAAAGACAGAATAATCTGGAGGTTAGAAGTCCAGAAGATGTTGCCCAGTGGACAAGAACACTGTATTTTCTTCCCCTCTGTTAACTCTTTAGCGGCTGTGTTTAGTTTTCTTCCACATTATTCATCTCATTCCTTCCATTTCTAGTTATAATGCATCAATTTCCTGGACAAGAATAGGGGTTATTGTTGGTGGAGATTACAAACACTCATCTTTTCTCAGTTAATAACTTAATTGTCAATTTATAGACAAATAAATTATTAATTTTAATAGAAAATGATCAGAAACATTTAATAAATAATTAATAATTTTAATAGAAAACAATTGATAGCCAAGTAAAAGCAACACCAGAATTTAGGAACTTAGCAGAGAAAATAGCTATGGAGGAGAGTGGTCTGGGAAAGTCCGGTAGAAGAAAAGAAAGGGAAGCAATACTTGAGGGGGTGAAGGGAATAAGGTACCAAAGAGTGACTGCCTTTATGTCACTGTTTTTTTCTAGTCCTCACTTCTAAGTCCTGCCTTGCTTGGGTCCAAGGCCTCATCCTGTGCACCATGTAGTTGTTAAAATCTCAAACCAGTGTCAGTTCATGATTACAACTTTAGCTTTTAGCTTCCTGTTTGTTTACTGATCTGCAGGGATTTTCCTACTTTCTGGCAAGCTCAAAATATGTTTAGTATATTTTAAACGTTTGTAACACAACATTTGTAGTGCTATTTTATATTTTCTAGGGTAATCTGGTTAAGGTTCTTAAACTTGAAGCGAAGAGGATCCATAGGAGTAGGAAATTGCTGGGAAATTTTTAGATAAACTATATCTAGAGATAGTTTATATTCAATTTTGTATTTTTATAAAATCTCAAGTAAATGATTTATTTAGCATTTTTGTCATTTAGGTAAATACTTTTATATGGCTCATGTACAAATAGACATATTTTTACTTTTCAAAGATTATACTGTCAGGTCATTAGAAGAGCCAGAAACAAAAATCCACAATTAAAATATCATATATATGCTACTCACTTTTTAGGTTCTGAAAAAAATTGTTAATTTCATGATATTCTAGTAGGGAAAAGCAATATTATAGATTTAAGTGCATGGAGACCCTAAGAACAGATTAATAATAGACTGGTAGATTAAGTTAATTAAATTGAAATTAATAATTAAACTTAAGGACTTATTCAATCAAAAATAAGAATATATTTTTATGGGGAAAAAGAATATGTAACTTGAATTGACTATGCTTCTTTGACAGTAAAACACAAAGTGCTAAAGGAAAAAAGTCCCCTATTGACTGAAGAGTGCATTGTGGACTTTCTAGTTTTTAATTTGCTATTTATTATAAAGAAAATGCTATAGATAGCATTAGAATGTCCAAGAATAAGTCTGCCTTACTTAGATTATTAGGCAACGACACTGTGTGATTCTAACTCAAGCCAATGTATCTATAGTAAATAAAAGACTGGATATCACTAGAAAGTTGGTGCATGCACACACACACATGCTAATGTAATTTATCATATTAATATTTTTAGGGAGAAAAAAAATCTATTGATGTTCGCCATAAAAGCTTGAAAGAGCATTTGGCAAAATCCAACATCTTGATAGAATCACTCCATAACATGTAAATAGATGGAAAGTTTCTTAATATGAAACCAAATATATGTATATCAGTTCAAAAGTCAGAAATATGCTTATTGGGGACACTGTGGTATATCTACTGCAAGAATGAACAAGGCAAAGATGTCAATTATCACTTTTTAACATTGAACTACATTACAGACAGTATAAGAACAACTAGGTGGATAGGGAAGGGAATCACCACATATCTTGATTAGAGGGGTTCTCCAAGATTAGTCATACCACTCCTTTTTCAAGGTTATGTGAATAGAAAATACCCTAATATGGGAACGATAAGTAGGAAAGAGAAGTAAGTAAGCATTAGAAGGTTTCTGTTTTGTATTCTTTAAAAATCAGGAAAACATAGACTCTGTGATATAGAAGATCTAAGCTGAGAGAAGACAAACAGATTAGTTGAAAACCTTTTTACTGAGAAATTAGATGAAATTAAAGACAGCTACATGACATAAAGAGGTTTAAATTAATTAAAGTAAATCAATTAAAATCAGCATTTGAAGCACTGAAGTGTAGAATTAAAACTATAGAAAATGAAATCAGTGATAAGGGAAGCAACTTAAGAAGCTCTGCCAATGTGTAGAAAGAGAATAAAGAATGAAATGATTTTTTTAAAAAATTAATTTATTTTATTTTTGGCTGCATTGGGTTTTCATTGCTCCTTGCGGGCTTTCTCTAGTTGTGACGAGCAGGGGCTACTCTTCGTTGCGGTGCACAGGCGTCTCATTGTGTGGCTTCTCTTGTTGTGAAGCACGGGCTCTAGGCACGCGGGCTTCAGTAGTTGTGGCACGTGGGCTCAGTAGTTGTGGCTTGCAGGCTCTAAAGTGCAGGCTCAGTAGTTGTGGCACACGGGCTTAGTTGCTCCACGGCATATGGGATCTTTCTGGACCAGGGCTCAAACCCGTGTCCCCTGCATTGTCAGGCGGATTCTTAACCACTGCACCATCAGGGAAGCCCAAGAATGAAATGATTTTAAAAAAATTAAGTAAGTCCTCTGGAGGAAAGAGGTCTTAAAATGTGAACTTATTAAAAAGAAGTGGTTGAAATAAGAAAATTGATCATAACAATGAATTGAGTATAAGTGAATATTTGTAGTTACTGCTTGCTTATATATTTGTGAATTTTGTTCCCCTTGGAGAGAGGGTTTACAGATCCTGAGTGACAGTGTCATTATTTGTGGCACTGATAACTAGGGTAATATACAGTCAAGTATTTTGGAATTTAAGATACACCTTCTACTTTTCAAATTACTAGAAAAGACAAGGGATCAAAGTAAAAATATTTCTTAGAGCAAAAACTAGAAAGCAGAAGAAACAGCAAAAAATAAAAATAAGAAATAAAAAGCATGAAACAAGATCAGGCATTCCTTGTCAATGACAGGAAATATAAATGGGTTACATTCCTCTATTAAAAACTAAAACTTCTTCTGATGTGGCTGAGTAGGCTCCTAGTCAAATGACCTTCTTGCAGACAACAATAATACATTCTGAACAAAATATGTAACACAACTATTTGAAGGTCCTAGAGAGTGAAAAAAGTCAGAAAGATTATAGAGGGGAGACAAAACTTGGAAGAGGGTCCAAAATGGAGAGAATTTCCTGTTTTAAAAAATTTTTTTTTCTTTCTTTTTAAAAAATGGCTATCAGCTTTAGGACAGGTAAAGTTAGTGCTGCATTGGATGACTAAAATTCTGATAGAAAACCCACAGTCTTTCTGGCCAGAAGAACCAGATGGCAGAGTTTAGGGCAAGCATTACTGCTGGAAAATGAAAAACAAATCCCACTGAGAACTAGATTGGTATAGCCCCAAGTTTCAAGTTCTGTGTATAAATTCTCCCCAAATCTCTGACTGGCCTCTGAACCATACATTTGCAGAGCAAACCACAAGCTTCCTAATGATAGGGTACTGAACTGAGATTCAAGTTTATAGTTTGAGTCCAACCAAGGTAATTTCCTGCTAAAACAAAAATATCAACACTCTTCAGAAACAAAATCCATAAGGTCCAGGATACCATCTCAAAGTGATGAATGAGGAAATATTGACCTATCCTCAAGAGAAAAAAACCATCAACAGATAGCAACCCCAATATGACCCAGCTGTTGGAATTAGCAGACAAGGGCTTTAAAGCAAGAACTATAACTATAACTTTGGGGGAAATGAGGTAAAAAAAATATGTTCATAATGAATGAAAGGATAAGGAATATCAGCAGAGAAATAGAAACCATAAAAAATGTACCAAATTTAAATTCTAGAACTAAAAAAGACAGTATCTTAAATAAAAAAATTAACCTAAAGAGCTTAATAGCAGAATGGAGATAACAGAGCAAAGAGCCAGAGAACTTGAAATTATCCAAGGTGAAGAACAGAAAATGACAGAAGTAAAGAAACAGAGACTTAAGAATTTGTAGAGCTATAACAAGCTTTCTAACATATTTCTAATTGGAATCCCAGAAGGCAAGGAGAGATAATGGGCAGAAAATCTTTTGAAGAAATAATGACTGAAAATTTCCCAATCTGGGGTGAAGATATAAATTTACAGATTCAAGAAGCTCAGTTAAATGCAAGCAGAATAAATACAAGAAAACACTGCTTAGGCACATTGTAGTCAAACTACTAAAAACCTAAGGTAAAGAGGAAATCTAGAAGGCAGCCAGAGAAAAATGACATTAAATACAGGGGAACAATGATTAGCTTTTGATGACTTCCATTAGAAACTATGGAGGTCAGAGACAGTGGAACATCTTTAAAATGCTGGGGAAGAAACTGTCAACCTAGAATTTTATATCAAATAAAAATTTCCTTCAAGAATAAAGACAAAGACATTCTGATATGAAAGAAAACTAAAAAATTTATCAGCATAAGATATGCACCACAAGATATTCTAAAAGAAGTTCTCCAGGTAGAAAGGAAATACTAACAGACACTTGGATCCTCAAGAAGAAATGAAGAACATCAGAAATGGTAAATATTGGAGTAAATATCAGTAACTAGTTTTTCTTCTTAATTTCTTAAAAATAGAAATGATATTTTATGAGAAATTATAACATTGTCTTGTGGGGTTTATAATGTGTGTAGATATGATCCATATGACACCTATAGCATAAAGGGAGGTGTTTAGATGGACTTACATGGATGGAAGGTTTCTACATTTTTTTGTGTGAAGTGGTATGATATTAATTCTAGGTAGAGTGTGAAAAGTTAAGGATACAGGCATACCTTTAAGATACTGTGGAGATATCCAGACCACTGCAATACAGTGAATATTGCAATAAAGTGAGTGACACAAATTTTTTGGTTTTCTAGTGCATTTAAACATTATGTTTATACTATACTGTAGTCTATAAAGTGTGCAATAGCATTATGTCTAAAAAAGCAACTTACACACCTTAAGTAAAAAATACTTTATTGCTAAAAAATGCAAACCATCATCTGAGTCTTCAATGAGTTGTAATCTTTTTGCAATAGTAATGTAACCGAACCCAGGTTTGGCTGCTTGCCATTCATAAGCCACTAATTTGAGAGGCAAGCGTCAGTAGAAAAGAAAGGTGCTTTAATCAGAAAAGCTGGCAATCTATGAAGGTGGACTTGTGTCCAGAGACCAACTCCAAAGATTCTCCTCAACCATGACAGTTTTTTTTTTTTTTAATTAATTAATTAATTAATTAATTTTTGTCTGTGTTGGGTCTTCGTTTCTGTGCGAGGGCTTTCTCTAGTTGCGGCAAGCGGGGGCCACTCTTCATCGCGGTGCGCGGGCCTCTCACTATCGCGGCCTCTCTTGCTGCGGAGCACAGGCTCCAGACGCGCAGGCTCAGTAGTTGTGGCTCACGGGCCCAGTTGCTCCACGGCATGTGGGATCTTCCCAGACCAGGGCTCGAACCCGTGTCCCCTGCATTGGCAGGTGGATTCTCAACCACTGCACCACCAGGGAAGCCCACCATGACAGTTTTTAAAGGGAAAAATGGGGGCGAAGAATCTCAGTGAATCATCAAGGCAGGAGGTTTGGTTCTGCATCATTCTCCATTGAGTGCAGACTGGCTGACTCTTTCTTCAGATGTTATCTTGCCTGTGTGATCTGCCTGCAGGATTGCTAAGGAGGCTGTTGGGTGTAGAGAGCTAGTAATTTTTTAACTGCTTAATTCTTCATTCTTACTTGTTTTTTTTTTTTAAAGATTTTTTTTGATGCATTCTTACTTTTTATCTAGGAAAATAATCAACAGGTTAGACAAGGTATGGTGTATATTCAAGAGAGCATAAGTCGGGAGTTAGTTTCAATTGCTTAATGATCTCATTCCTATAATTAGGTTCTTTTAAGGTTAGAGGGGAACAGAAATGGACAAAGAGGAAAGGGGCAAAAGAGCTGCTTTCAATAACATCAGAGATCACTGGTTGTAGATCACCAAAACAAATATAATAATAATGAAAAAGTTTGAAATATTGCTAGAATTACCAAAATATGACACAGAGACATGAAGTGAGCAAATGATGTTGGAAAAATGGTGCTGATAGACTTGCATGACACATGGTTCCCACAAACCTTCAATTTGGAAAAATGCAGTATCAGCAAAGATCAATAAAGCAAAGCACAGTAAAATGAGGTATGCCTGTATATACTGTAACCCCTAGAACAACAAAAATAAAATAAAGGCCAGTTGACAAAAAGGAATTTTAAAATATATTCAAATAATTGAAAAAAGGCAAGAAAAGGTGAACAGAGGAAGAAAAGGTAGAGGAGACAAAAAGAAAACAAATAATAAAATCATAGACCTAGGGACTTCCCTGGTGGTCCAGTGGGTAAGGCTCCATGCTCCCAGTGCAGGGGGCCTGGGTTCGATCCCTGGTCAGGGAACTAGATCCTGCATGCATGCCACAGCTAAGAGTCCGCATGCCACAACTAAAGATCCAGCACGTGGCAACGAAGATCCTGCATGCCACAGCTAAGTCCTGGTGCAGCCTAAATAAATAAATAAATACATATTTTTAAAAAATCATAGACCTAAATGTTAAGTGAACTAAACATTCCAGTAAAAGGTAGAGGTTATCAGGATGGATTAAAAAATATCAAGAGATATACTTTAAATATAAATATAGATTGAAAGTAAATGGATGCAAAGAGATATATTCTACAAACAGTAATAATACGAAGCCTGATGTGTGTGGGCTTATTAACATCAGATTAAATTGACTGAGGCAGACCCTGCTGGTCCCTTTGGCCCCACCAGAGGATGCTTGTGCTGGACTCTGCCTCTCTGTCCTCAGTTCATGGCAGCAGGGGTCCTGCGCCCCTGACTCCCGGGCCTTGGTGCTGGAGTTTGTCCACTAGGGATTACAGTTGTGGGTAAATCAAGTATTGTGTGGTGGTTTGTGGAAAACAGTTTTGAGCCTAAGATCAGTTCAACAACAGGGCATCTTTTGTCTAGCACCAAAATGAGTGACATAAATTCCTAACCTGGGATACAGCTACACAAGACTGATTTTCTGCCTTACCACCGATGTTCATTTATAATGATTTATGATGCCAAAAAGGAAACGTATTTTCAACATTAAGGAATGAATTAAAAGATCTTTGACAGCAAGTCCCATCTAATTTTGTAGTTGATGTGGCAGGAAATAAGTGCGATATTATTGCAAAAGGTGAGTCATGGAGAGAGATGCTAAGGATTGCACTGACTCAGCCATACAATTTTTGTAGAGATCAGTGCAAAAACCACAGTGAACTTAAAGGACTCTAAAGAAGTTACTCAAAGAATTCCATTCACTCACACCAACCCCCCCGACCCCATTTGGTAGTAAGGGCTTCTGACTCCAAAGACAACCTTTAGAGTCAAAGTGAAAAAAAGCGGTTGTTGGCTGACCCTCAGCCTCTCACACTTGATAATGAAATAGTTGGTTCTAAAAGTTAACAGGGGAGTTCGAATCTCTGCGACTAATTTTTGCCTGGCTGGTTTTGAGTCTTCTTTGTGCACAGGGGATTCCCCAAAATACCCAAGGTCTGTTTTCTCATTGAAGACTCCAGTCATGATATTTCTGTTCATTGAATTCTGTTATAAAAAGAAACTCTGGTGTGAAAAACTACTTCATTGGTGTTTGACTTTACTGAAAATAAATATATAAGGTAGTATTTTTGCAGTGAAGGTTTTATATAACATTTTATTAAGTTTCTCTTTCATGGTTCTTAAAAAAAAAAAAAGAGTCTGTGGAGCCTGTAATTTCCCTGGATCCCCATTATCACTGTTATAAAGGATTGCACCATTTAAAATGGCATAGGATATCTAAAATGGAGGCTGGCAATTATTATTTGAATCAAAAATGGATTCAATTTATAGGACTATTCATAGGATTGATGGAGAGGATTTCATCTTCCTGCCATCTCTAAAGCAGTTTTCATTGAAAACATTAGCCAAGGATACACGTGGAAAATCAACATCAACAACAATAAATGTGTAGATCACCCTAATTTTTCCTTCAGATTTTTAAATTTGTGTGTCACTAAAGACACTATTGGTACTTGGCAATGAATAGGAATGAGCACATAATAACATGGATGAATTTCAGAAACATTAGGCTGAGTTAAAGAAGCCTTATACAAAAGAATATATACTCTGTAATTTCATTTTTATGAAGTTTTATATAAGGTTTTATGGTTTGCTTTGGAGATTTTAGTATATATCTTTAACTTACCACAGTCTACCTTCAAGTGATATTAGACTGCTTCAGGTATAGTCTAAGAACTTTCCACAGTATACACCCATTTCTCTCCTCCTAGTCTTTATGCTATTGTTTTCATACATTTTATTTCCACATATGTTATAAATCCCACAATATATTATTATTTTTGCTTTAAATAATTATCTTTTAAAAGAATTTAGGTAATAATAATTTTAAAAAGGCTCATATTAACCCACAGTTACCATTTCTGGTGCTCTTTACTCATTTATATATTCCAGGGTTCCATCCAATATTATTTTTCTGCCTAAGGACTTCCTTTAAAGATTTCTTATAGTTCTGGTGTTCTGGTGATGAATTCTTTCAGCTTTTGTATGTCACAAGAAGTCTGTATTTGAAAAGATATTTTTGATCAGGATAGAATTCTATGTGGACAGTTTTGTTTTTTCTCTTTTTGACCTTTAAAGATGTTGCTCTACCATGTTCTGGCTTGCATTGTTTCCACTGAGAAGTTGCTATCGTTCTTATCCTTATTCCTCTGTATGTAATATATATTTTTGCCTCTGGCTGCTTTTAAGGGTTTGTTTGTTTGTTTTTTTCCTCCTTTGATCACCAATTATAAGCAGTTTGATTATAATATGCCTTGATGTAGTTTTATTCATGTTTCTTGTGCTTGGGCTTTAATGAGCAACTTAGATCTATGGGTTTATAGTTTTCAATCAAGTTTGGAAATAATTTGGCCATTATTTCTTCAAATATTTTTTCTATCCCCTCCTCTTCTCCCCTTCGGGTCCTGCAATTCCACATATATTGGGTTGCATAAAGTTGTCCCAGAGCTCACTTATTCTCTGTGCACTTTTTCTTAGTTTTTTTTCTCTCTGTGCTTCATTTTGGCTAGTTTCTATTGCTATGATTTAAAGTTCACTAATATTTTCTTCTGCAGTGTCTAATCTGCTATCATTCCCATCCAGCATATTTTTTTTGTCTCACATATTGTAAGTTTGCATCTCAAAAAGTTCTTCTTGGGTCTTTTTATATTTCCCATGTCTTTATTTGATATGCTTGCTCTTCCAGCTGCTTGGACACATGGAATACAGCAATAACTGTTTTAATGTTCTTGTCTTCTTAAATTTATCACCTATGTCATTCCTAAGTCTGTTTCTGTCAATTGATTTTTCTCCTTGTTCTGAGTCATATTCTCCTGTTTCGCTGCATGCTTGGTAATTTTTTATTAGATGTTAGACAATATGAATTTTACTTTGTTGGGTATTGGATATTTTTATATCCCTATAAATATTCTTGAGCTTTATTTTCTTTCTTACAAACAGTTTGACTCTTTTGGGTATTGCTTTTAAGTTTTGTATGGCAGGACTAGAGCACATTTAGTCTAGGACTAATTTTTCTCACTACTGAGACAAATCCCTTTTCAGTCTTCTGCTCAATGCCCTATAAATTTAGAGGTTTTCCAGTCTGTCTGGTGGAGACAGGCACTCTTCCCAGCCATGTGTGAGCCCCAGTGATGGTTTCCTTGAGTACTTTCAGATGATTCTTCTCCTGGCTTCAGGTAATTTCCTCACACACATATGCTGATCAGTACTCAGCTGGGGACATAACTGGGACCCTCAGCAGATCTTTAGAGCTTTTTCACTGGGCAGCTGTCTTTTCTCTGGTACGCTGCTGTGTGAACTCTAGCTGCTTTTTCCTCCCTGGACTCTCACCTATCTCCTCAGCTGGGGAGACTTCCAGGCTCTGTTTGGGTTCCCCCTCCTTGTGCAGAGTGCTATAAACTTCCCCAGACACTAAGTGCATTTGTTTCCTATTCTCAGGGATAACTGTCCCTTTTTTCTGGTGTCCAGTGTTCATATAAAGCTATGATGACCAGGTCTGGGATTATGGAAGGCCACTCTAAAAGTCTGTCCACAATAGTGGATTCAAGGAAGGCTTGTTAGAAAATGTGGGATTTGAGCAATAGATTGTATAGTATTAGAAAAGAAGGAGAGGTAAAGTCATGAGCTTGTGCTGACTCTTCTGCCTAGGATACGCTTCCTTATTCTCTGCTTGGTGGCACCCCGCTTATTTTTCCAAGGTGCTCTAGTCCCATTGTTACCTGCAAAGCTGCCTTTGAACCCAGGTAAAATGAGTAGTTCGTGTTCTATATATTATGTTTATACCTTGTATCCCTTTTTACCTTGTATCATGGTTATGATCTGGTTGTGTCTGTCAGCTGTGACAAGTCCAGCTGGTCACAACATGGTTCTGAAAAAGCCTACGAGTTTTAGCTTCATTAAAGACCTTCCTCAAAAATTCTAGATATACCAATTACTGGCTGGGAATTCAGAAAATTATTTTAAAAACTCTGAGTATCAGTTTCTTTATCTGTAAAATGGAGGTAGAAATATTTACTATGCAGGGTTATTGTAATTTGTGTACAGTGTCTAGCAAATTGCCTGGCTCCTAGTAGGTGTTCTCTAAATGCTAGTTCCTCCTTTTATTTATCTTTTGTCTTCACTCATTTCAGTGCAGACAAATAATAGGAATTCATTAATGTATGTTGAATTGAATATAAAATTGTAATATACCATCAAATGGGAACATTTAATTAGCTGTATTATCTATACATCTAGTAAAATACTGTTTGAACTCCAGTTAGATTTTTAAAAAGAAGCTAAGTAGCTCTTCCTGCTTACGTGGCCTAAGGGCGCCATTTTCTTTTAATCTATACTAAAATAAGAATCTCCTGGAAAGGTAAATCAGATTGGTTCCATAGAGCCATATAATTATTTTGTGTTAATTTATAGGAAAACTCCTTTTATTTACCTATCTTAAAAGTTTTTCTTACTCTAAATCCATATGTACTTATATAAATAAGTGGGCATCCTGGTTGTTTTGACACTGGGTTTTTAAGGAAAAGATCTGCATATCCATGTGCATCTCCAAAGTATTTATGTAGATCCTTGTAATTACTTTATAAATCCTCTTTGCATGTATTTCATCTGTAAGTCTTATTACAGTTATTCATTGTGGAGAATGTAGAAGTCCTTATACCATTCTCAAAAAATGAATGTCCTGGGACTTCCCTAGTGGCGCAGTGGTTAAGAATCTGCCTACCAATGCAGGGGACATGGGTCTGATCCCTGGTCCGGGAAGATCCCACATGCCACGGAGCAACTAAGCCCATGCGCCACAACTACTGAGCCTGCGCTCTAGAGCCTGAGAGCCACAACTACTGAAGCCTGCACTCCACAACTACTGAAGCCTGCGCGCCTAGAGCCTGTGCTCTGCACGCAGCAAGAGAAGCCACTGCAATGAGAAGCCTGTGCACCGCAACAAAAAGTAGCCCCTGCTCGCCGCAACTAGAGAAAGCCCGCGCACAGCAACGAAGACCCGACACAGCCAAAAATAAATGAATAAAAAATAAAATAAATTTATAAAAAAAAGAATGTCCCATAATTCCAATACTCTGTCTTATATGGCCAAGTGCTCATTTAGCTCTGTTTAGAGATCATTGAAAAATAATAGGCAAGAACTTCTGTTGAATTTTAAAATAATATTTAGTAACTAATGACAAATGTTGATATAAATGTACTATAAAATCTTCATGTCTAAGAAAAATAATATTAAACAACTAATATTAAAAATTTTGGTAGCTAAATAACATTTCAGGAGATGGATCTATTGTATTGATAATTAGCATAATATTTGAATTGCAAAAAAACTCTTCAATTTAATGAGTACAGTCCTTTTTCACTTAAGTGTCCTGTAAAAACCTAAAGGTTTTCAAGCCAAATGATTTCTGTTTAGAATTTTGTTCAGAAAATACTTCCCAGAACATAAAGTTTGAATTATATATCCTTGTAAAGGCTGATTTGTTTAAAAAAGTTAACCCTTTAAAAATTAAATCTCAAAGACTTAAAGGCATTGTTATTCTACTTTAATTTTGCTGAGTGGAAATCTTTTAATCAAGAATATTACAAGTGGGCCTTTACATTTCTCATTGTCATTAACCTACTGAACGGTTCATGCCTGTTAAACTACATGTCAGAGCCTGCCTTATATGTCCATAAAAAAAGATATTCCGTGAGTAAGACCAAAATGTTACCTTAACATAAACTTTTATTACTGTAATATTTTAGTTTTAATTCTGTAACATTTCATTTTTTGATATTCACTAGTGTTGTGTATGTTTCTGTCTCTAATAAATTTTCAAAGAGCTTATTGAGGCATAATTGACATACAATAAATGGCACATACTTAAAGGATACAATTTTAAAAATACTGACATATGTATACATCTGTGAAATCACCACCCCAACAATATAATTAACATTTCCATCACACCCCAAATTTCCTCCTCCCCTTTTTCATCTCTCCCTGCCATCCCTTGTCCCAATCCCTCCCTTTCCCAGGCAACTGATTTGCTTTAGATTATTATAGATTAGTTGGCTTTTCCTACAGTTTTATATATATGGAATCACACAGTATGGTATTCTTTTTTTTGAGGGGTAGAAGGGTTTTGCCTCTTTTACCCCATATAATTATTTTGAGATTCATCTATTTTTTTGTGTGTATGAATAGTTTATCTTTTTTATTGCTGAGTAGTATTTCATTACACAGATATGCCACAGTTTATCCATTCACCTAATGATGGACATTTGGATTGCTTCTAGTTTTTGGCTGTTACAGATAAAGCTACAATTTTAGCTATTATGATAAAGCTGCTATAAACATCGAGTGTATTTAAAAAATTATTTCATTTTTGATTTTTACCACTTACTGGCAATCATGGCTGTCAACTCTTATCGTATAGCAGTGTTTTTATGCACCTTCCCCAGCAACTTTGTAATTAGGGAAGACTATGAAAATACCTAACTTTAAACCCATTTCCTGCATTTACCCATTTTACTCATTCGAGGTATTGATTATAGGAAAAAAAGATCTCATTTTGAAGAGATCCTGGCTAGCATTATCTTACCTTTTATAATATCTGGCTAGCATTATCTTACCTTTTATAATATCACTAAATAAAAATTTTAAATGTAACTGAATTTAAAGCCTGCATTATCTTACCTTTTATAATATCACTAAATAAAAATTTTAAATGTAACTGAATTTAAAGCCTGTAGTCCTTAATTAACCAAAGAGCTTATGCAAATACTTTCTTCACTATAATGATGTTATGATGAATATTTTTCTAAAGAGAATAAATGTTTCCTAATGACCATATTTTATTTCCATAAGTAAATGTGGCAGTTGAAATCTTAGTTATCCAATTTTCTTTAAACAAGGAAATATAGAAAGGATCCCATAATGTAATACTTAAAAAGAAAAATTGAGACACAAACTAACTTGTGATTTTTATAATTTGGAAAACTTTTTACTGTTCTCATTTTTATACTTTTTTATTTTTTAAATCTCATTACTTTATAGAGTTGACTTTTAAAAGGACTATTTAATTAATTAATTTATTTAGGCTGTGCCGCGCGGCTTGTGAGATCTTAGTTCCCCGACCAGGGATCGAACCTGGGCCTTTGGCAGTGAGAGCGTAGAGTCCTAAACTGCTGAACTGCCAGGGAATTCCTTAAAAGGAATGTTTTATATGCAATAAAAATTCAACCTCCTGAAAAGAATATTCCAAGTCTCCATTATTAACAAAAAGTATGCAAAGCTTAAAATTTGTTTCTCCTTTCCATTTATTTATTCTTAACAATATGTGTGTTTATGTGTGTGTATATGCGTATGAATATACATACACCATGGCACATATACATATATATAAAAATCACTATTATAATGCAACAAAAACTACCTGTTTATGATATATAATTACATTAACTTTACAGTCTATTAAGAATGGAATTTTAATTTTTAGGTAGTTTCTTTGAAAGTGGCCTTAATGTTATTTACTTTAATGGAAATATATCAACTTGATATAAATACATGCACAGTTCTGTCTGTTGATGTGTTTTCTTAAATGGCAAACTGTGTTACACAGTCTTCTGTACTGAGAACTTTTATTATAGATGAGAAAAGGAAAATATAATTTGTTTCCCAGTAGAATCTGTGTTCAAATATTAAATACTTTTAAATAGATCATCTTTTTATGTTGAATTATTGATTTAGGATCATTCGTGATATCTTCCAAATTCTTTTCTTGCTTTTTATTATAGTTTAAAGCTAATTTGATTGAATGCCTTTTGATATTCTTTCTGTGATTGTTAATTTTTTCTGTTATTAAGAATATAATAAATTTTGTATAGTACCAGAATAGAGATTAGTTTTGGTTATTTTTCTTCTCTTTTGCTTCTTTATCTTTTTCATCAGTAGAAGGCTTTATTTGCCAGGCTAAAATATAAGCTAACATTATGTTTTAGGTGAAGTGAAAAGCTAATACTAATTTTTTCTTTCAGATCTCTATAAGAATGGACTCCAAAGAGCTAACTTTGTACCATTCATAGCTGTCCTGAAGGTAAGGAAAATCACTTACTTACGTTCACTGACTAATAACATATTGATTGATAATCAAGGGCTTTTATAGGATTGCTATGGTCTTGCATTCAAGCAGAATTTATTTTGATATTTGATGGTAATAGTTAAAGACTCTAAAGGAGAAAAGAATCTTTTTTATATAGTATTCATCAATATGTACACAAGAAAAATTACAAAATATAGTCTAAATTATTGTCCAGCTGCAGCATTTGATAGTTTGCATTTTATAAATTTTAATTTGAGGTTTGCTTGTAAATATTATAGTGGAATGTTTCAACTTATACATTGATTTCTGAAAAAATGTTTAATGTTCCTTGTTTCCTTCAGGTTAATGGCCATTAACATGTTTTCCCAGCTATTAAAGTTGCTATTTTGGAGTAGCATTATTACAAAAATATTGTAATATATTTAAATGTGATTGCCATCAAGTTATCATGAAATTATGTCAAGTTGAGGTACATAAATAGTTTAAATATTTGTGTGTATCATCACTGCATAGAGTTTAAAATAGGCTTCATTACAATATGATGAAGAATAAAGTAACCTTTTTCACTGTTAATTTTAGTAATTTTTTACACGATTATTCAATAATTCTACATTCTACCAATATTTATTGGGAACCTACTATGTGCAAAGTGCTACATTAGGCATAATGGATAATATAATCATTAAGTAGGTTGTGTTTCTTGCTTGCAAGTCATTTATAATCTGGTTGGGCATATACTATGTACACAGATACCTATAACACAAAGCAAAATGTTTTTGGTAAAATAATTACCAAAAAGAAGCGTATATGCCAAAATATAATTCCTGTAATTCTCAGGCACATTTTTCCCTGTCCATAACAACATATCTAAAGAAAGGATAGAATTGTATTTTTTTTTTTTTAAAAAGACCTAAAACCTCAAAAATTCTTAACCAAGAAGGAGGAGTAAAAACATTTTATATTCAAATATTCTGAAGATGTAGTCAGACAATCTTTTTGAAATATACTTTTGTTGGAGCTATTGTTAGTGCTAAACTTTATTCCCTGTGCTATCCAAACATCTGTTTCCTTAACCAATTTTAGGTTCCCAGAAGATTTTAGTTTCTCTGAGATAGTTTCAGATGTAGGAAAAAGTACTTTTTGAAGATTTATGCTGTTAGTAATTTTTTCCCGTTTGTATTCATGTTTTACATTTGAGGAGAAGGTAGATTTGCAATGTTTTCTCCACGCCAGGAATCCAAAGTAATGTGGTGTATGTAGATACCAAAATATAAACAGGGAAGCTAAGAAAAATAGATGCTAAAAATAGTTTCTTCATGTAGCATAAAATACACAAAATATAAAGAGATGGCTCACAAATGAAACAAACTAAAAGATTCTCAGGGAACTTTGTAGCTGTACTTTTTTTAACCCCAAACCTTATTTTTTGGTCAGTTATTTGTCATACTTGAACATATAATAGCATTACTAATAGACAACTAAATTGACCAGATTGAATTTAATTTCCTTTCCCTTTCCCACCCTTAATTTTTTTTTAAAGAGTAAGAAAAACCAAAGAGATGAATAATCTGATTTGAGATCCAACAAGAACTGAGATAATACACAATTTGAGATTAAATATGAACTGAAATTTCCAGGAAACTAAATACCAGATTGGATGAGAAAATATCTAAAATGTCTCATTTATTTAAAAGACTTTTCACATGTAACAAAACATCAGTCTGATGAAATGTACACTAGAGCTGGTTTCCCTGGAGCTTTTTTGGTGGGCATAGGAAGTTTCCCTTGTAAGGCAAAGTTGTTTCATATTCATTTTACCTATTCACACATGCTAGCATTACTCTTTCATTTTGCCCAGCTGAGAGACATGTATAGTAGAAGTGGAAATACTAAATATCAAAACTTTGTTTTAAGATAGACTTAAAACAAATAGAGCCAATAAAATATTGCTACAATTTTTGTCAAAAAACAAAAAAAACAAATAGAGGATCTTAGTTTAATAAAAAGAGATTATAAACAAGATAGAAATTTATTTTGGGGAAAAGTACAGTGTAAAATCCTTTTTCTCCTTTACATTTTCCTATGTAAACTGAGAGATAACAAGTTTGTAATTCACCACAAGAATTTGTGATTTGTTGCTTGGAGTTGCAAAATGACCAAAAACTTATGTAAGCTATTAGTGAAAAATATTTTCATAAGATAGTAAGAATGATGAGGAGGACTAATGTGTTATTAAAAGCCATAGGTCTGGGACTTCCCTGGTGGTCCAGTGGTTAAGAGTCCGCCTTCCAATGCAGGGGACACGGGTTCAATCCCTGGTCGGGGAACTAAGATCCCACATGCCGCGGGGCAACTAAGCCCGCATGCTTTAGAGCCCAGGTGCCACAACTAGAGAGAAGCCTGCGCACCACAATGAAGATCCCGCGTGCTGCAACTAAGACCCGATGCAGCCAAATAAATAAATAAATAAATATTAAAAATAGTACAAGCCATAGGTCCATCAACAGATGAATAAACAAAATATAATATATTCATATAATGAAATATTGTTCTGCCATAAAAAGGAATGAAATTCTGATGTGATACATTATGGATAAACCTTGAAAACATGTTAGGTGAGATAAGCCAGACACAAAAGGACAAATATTATATGATTCCACTTATATGAGGTACCTAGGAAAGGCAAATTGATAGAGACAGAAAGTAAAATAGAGGTTACCAGGGGCTGGGAGGAAAGGGGAAAAGGGAGTTATTGTTTCGTGGGTGCAGAGTCTCTGTTTAGGATGATGAAAAGTTCTGGAAATGGATAATGGTGATGGTTGCATAACATTGTGAATATACTTAATGCCATTGAATTATACACTTAAAAATGGTTAAAATGATAAATTTTAAGTTATTTGTATTTTACCACAATTTATAAAAAAAGAAAAGAAGCCATAGGACTAGAACCGATATAGGAAATGATCAGGTACATTTCCTCTAGAAACCGCTTATAAAAAACAAAGGAAAACAAAACAAAACAGAAAACTCTTACATATACTTTTTACTGCCTTTTAAGTAGGGAGTTTCTTGTTTTTTTCTTGTACTTTCTTTGAGTTTATTTTGCTGTTCTTTTTTAAAATTTACTGAGATTAATTTTTATCTCATTTTAACCTTCTTTCTTAAATGCATTTAAGGCTGTTTATTTCCCTCTGAATAGCTGCATCCATGAAGTTTTGATATTTAGTATTTCCACTCTCAAGTTCAAAGTGTTTTCTAATTTCCATTGTGATTTCTTCTTTAACCCATGAATTATCTAGAAGTCTATTTCTTAATTTCCAAACATATGAGAATTTTCTAGTTATCCTTTTGTTACTGTTTTCTTAATAAATGCTTAATTGCATTGTGGTCAGAGAATGTGCCCTTTGTGACTTCAGTTCCTTAAAATTTGTTGAAATTTGCTTTATGGCCCAGTATGTGGATAATTTTTGTAAATATTCTCAGCATTCTTGAAAATAATGAGTACTCGCCAGTTATTGTGTGATACATATAATACCCATTAAATTATCAATAGGTTTGTTAATTATGCTGTTCAAATCTTTATTCTTATATATTTTTCACATCAGTTATTGAGAGGCTTATGGAAAACATCTCCCACTGTGACTGTGAATTTATCCATTTCTCTTATAATTCTGTCATTGACCTTACATATTTGGAGGCTCTGTTGTAAGTTGCGTACAGATTTAAAATGATTCAATATTGCTTCTGAATGGAACTTTTAAAAGTTATTTTTTATCATGAAGTAGTAATTCTCCTTGTTTCAAGCATAGTCATTATTTCCTGATGAAGCATTTTTATCATGTCTGCTTTCAAATCTTTTTTTTTATAAATTTATTTTATTTATTTATTATTTATTTTGGCTGCATTGGGTCTTTGTTGCTGCGCACGGGCTTCCTCTAGTTGCGGTGAGTGGGAGCTACTCTTTTGTTGCAGTGCGCGGGCTTCTCATTGCAGTGGCTTCACTTGTTGCGGAGCATGGGCTCTAGGCACACGGGCTTCAGCAGCTGTGGCACATGTGCTCAGTAGTTGTGGCTCGCGGGCTCTAGAGCTCAGGCTCAGTAGTTGTGGCGCATGGGCTTAGTTGCTCCGTGGCACGTGGGATCTTCCCGGACCAGGGCTTGAACCCGTGTCCCCTGCATTGGCAGGCGGATTCTTAACCACTGCGCCACCAGGGAAACCCTGCTTTCAAATCTTTATCAGATAATTCTAACATCTCTGTCATCTTGATGTTGGCGTTTGATTGTCTTTTTATATTCTGTTTGAGGTCTTCGTGGTTTTTGGTGTGAGTGATTTTCAACTGAAACTTGGACGATTTCATAATTTGTCATGAGACTTTGAATCTTATATTTTTTAATTGATATTTTATTGTGGTAAAATATGCATAACATAAGATTTACCACTTTAACCATTTTAAATGTACAGTTCAGTGGCATTAAGTACATTTACATTGTTGAGCAACCATCACCACCATGCATCTCCAGAACTTTTTCATCTTCCCAAACTGAAACCCTGTACTCTTTAAATAATCACTCCCTATTCTTCCCCTCCCCCAGATCCTGATAACCACCTTTCTACTTTCTGCCCCTGTGAATTTGTCATTTCTAGGTACCTTATATAAGTAGAATCATATAATATTTGTCCTTTTTTGTCTGGCCTATTTCATTTAGCATAATGACTTCAAGATTCATCCATGCTGTAGCAAGAGTTAGAATTCCATTACCTTTTAAGGCTAATATTCCATTATAAGTTTATACCAATTTTGTTTATCCATTCATCTGTTGGCCACATGCCCTAGAGCACATGGGCTTCGGTAGTTGTGGTGCGTGGGCTGAGTAGTTGTGGTGCGTGGGCTCTAGGGTGCACGAGCTTCAGTAGTTGTGGCGTGCAGGTTCAGTAGTTGCGGCTCACGGGCTCTAGAGCACAGGCTCACTACTTGTGGTGCATGTGCTTAGTTGCTCTGCGGCATGTGGGATCTTCCCGGACCAGGGCTCGAACCCGTGTCCCCTGCATTGGCAGGCGGATTCTTAACCACTGCGCCAGCAGGTAAGTCCCCTTCATTGTGTTTTGCTTTGCACTTCTTAAATGATTAGTGATGTCGAGCATCTTTTCCTGTGCTTCTTGGCCATTTGTATATCTTCTTTGTGGATCTTATTTAAACTTTCTGTTTTAACTGGCTATTTGGACACTCTTCTGGAAGGAGGAGAGGCACTGCCTTGTTACTGCCAGACATAGGTAGAAGTCTGGGTTCCCTATTCAGCCTATTGACACCTGAGGCAAGGGTACTCCATGTTACTGCTGGTGGAGGGGTTTAATTTCCACTGACATTGTGGGGATGGGGAGGATGCTCATTACTGACTGGCAGGGATGAAAGTTCCAGCTCCCTACTTGGCCTTCCATCTCTTTTTTTTTTTTTTGCCTCACCGCGTGGCATATGTGGGACCTAAGTTCCCCAACAAGAGATCGAACCTGCATCCCCTGCACTGGAAGTGCAAAGTCTTAACCACTGGACCGCCAGGGAAGTCCCTGGCCTTCCTTCTTTGACATTAGCCTGGAGGAGTGTTCGTGGGCCTCATTACATCCTTGTGAGAGTTTAATTCAAGGCTCCCTTCAGCCTTTGCTAGAATGGGTGGAGATGGCACCACAGTTTTCTGTGGTGTTTGCTGCAGTAGAACTGTTATCGTCTAAAAGTTTTCTTTCTTGTTACGCTGCCATTTTCCTGGTCCTTTGGCTAAAGAGAGCAGGCTTTTGTTGGAGCCTCATTTGTCTGTGTCCGTTGGCATTTCTGGGTCGCCGGCTTCTTCACTTCTAAGTCTGAGATACATGAGTCAAAAGAAGACTAGAGAACTCACCATTCTATTGTTATTCAGGTCTTGAGGTCCTTCGCTGTTTTTCTTTCTTTCTCCTATTCAGTGTTTTCTTATGTTTGTTTTATATATAATTTCCAGGATTTTAAATTGTACATAGCAGGAGGAACAGGGGAATGTACAGCTACTCTGTCTTCCCAAAAGCAGAATTCAGTTTATTAAAAGTTCTTGTCTGCTAATTCTATCATCTCGTGTCATTTCTGATTTTGTTTCTATGGTCTGATTTTTTTTTCCTGGTTGTGGGTCATATTTTCCTGCTTCTTTGCAAGTTTAGTAATTTGTGATGGGATGATGGACATTGTGATTATTGCACTGAGTCTCTGTTATTTCCTTTAAGACTGTTGACTTTTATTGGCAAGTGGTTTTTTCTTGCAGGTCATCCTGATCCTTCTGAGGCTTGTTTTTAAAATTTGTTATCGTGTCTAGTGTAACCTTTACTCTAGGACTGTTTTAGCCCTTCTTCTGGATGTCACCCTTATAGGTTCTCTACTGAATCCCCCCTCTTAGTGTTCACTGAAGTCTCTCTACTCTGGCTGTTCAGAATGCTTACATCTCCCAGCTTTGTGTGAATTGTTCTCCGCCCAGTCTTGTCAAGTTTCATCATATACATGTGCAACTTTACATTCAACTAAAGATTACAGACCTTTTCTATGTAGATTATCTGCAGCTCTTTCTCTGTATAACTTCCTCCTTACTGAACTGTACCATACAAATTGCAACTGCCTCAGCTTTCCAAAACCCTGATATTGTCTCCTCAACTCATTTAGACTGCTGTGCTGAAGTCTAGAAATGGCCTCTAGATGGAAAGCCAGGGGAAATATAATACTTGCTTGCCTTATTTATTTCCCACATCTCAGGGATTGCTGTCCTTTGCTACCCATTGTCTTATGTCTGACATCAGATGTTTCACATGTTTTATCCAGTGTTTTAGTGATTTATGGCAGGAGGGCAAAATTGAGTTTCAGCTACTCTGCCTTGGTCAAAAGCATTAGTCTCTTTCTTAGTTTTTAGTTGTAAAGAAGAATAATGCAGGATTTTTTTTTTTTTTTTTTGTAATTTGGGAGCTCAGAGCCATATTTTTCCATAGATACAAAAATATAAATAGGATAACTATAAAAAAAAAAAAGCAATGATGGGCACGTCTTTCTCTCCCATGTTTAGAGGATTTGTTAAGTAAAAGATGGTATAGTCACATGAGGGGATATACTACAGTTATTTAGAATGACATTTTCAAAACACGTGATAATGTAGAATAATGCTCACGGATAATATGAGTGAAAAAAATACGATGTAGGAGTATATTACTCTCTCAGCTATGGAAGTAATATACATACATGGAAAATACTGGAAATAAATATCCCAAAATGTAAAGAAGACTTATTTCTGAATAATAAGATTATAGATGATTTAAATTATCTCTTTTAGACCTTTCAAAGATTTCTGGAATGATACTGTATTATTTTTATAATAAAAAACATTTTTAAGTAGGTAAATTTTTCCCCACCCTTCCTAGAAAATCAGCAGACCTGGATAAGACGACCCATATTCAAAACTGAGAAATCAGCAAAAAGCAAAATGGACTGAACATGGGTCACATGTATAGAGACTGTTAAAAAGATGAAATGGCAGGCATAAGAAGGAAGCATCAGGAGCAGATGGGAGAGGTAGGCATGAATCAACAAGTAAAAGCACTTGAAGAATATTCTTTAGAAGAAGAATTATCTCAGGAAATGGGAGATTTTTTTCAGATAACACTTTGTTATATTTTCAAAGAAATTAGGGACTTTCCTGGTGGTCCAGTGGTAAAGAATCCACCTTACAGTACAGGGGATGCAGGTTCCATCCCTGGTCGGGGAACTAAGATCCCACATGCCACAGGGCAACTAAGCCTGCGCACCACAACTACTGAGCTCGTGTGCCTCAACTAGAGAGCCTGCGTGCCGCAAACTACAGAGCCCACACACTCTGGAACCCGCGCACCACAAGTACAGTCTACACGCCTTGGAGCCTGCATGCCACAACTAGAGAAGAGAAAACCTGCACGCCACAACTAGAGAAGAGAAAACCTGCACGCCACAACTAGAGAGAAGCCCATGCACCACAACGAAGAGCCTGTACGCTGCAACAAAAGATTCGATGCAGCCAAAAAATAAAATAAATAAATAAATAATAAATCTTTTTTTTTTTTTTTTAAAAGGAGAGCGAAAATACAATAGGACTAGTTAAAAGAAAAAGAAATTAAAGTTATGGTACTGATGAAATAAGAGATCAGAGATGAAAAAATGTAAAATTAGATGAAAAATGAGCTGGCAGAGCTAAAAAAAAACCAGACTGAAGGTGGACCCATTAAAAAAGTGAAAAGTGTTTTAGCAAAAGTAAGTTAAAGAATCAACACTACTGAAAATAAAATCAGCAATACAGAGATCAGAGTTAAGAAAAGAATCACACTAAATGAAGTCAGAGATAAAAACTATTACAGAGAAGATGCTAGTATGGAAAATAGACAACAGAGATCAAATATTCACATAATTAGTATTTCTAAAAAAGAGAACATAAAATAAAAGAATAATGTATTTTTCTGGTGCAAAACTGAACTTCAAGGATAAAGAGAGAATCTACAATTACATAGAAGGAGAACCAATGGGAAAAAAATCAAGCTGGACTGAGACTTTTCCACCACAAGTTGATACTGGAATAGAATAGAATAGTTTTTATTATATTAAAAAAGAAAAGATGTGTCCTCTTGTCAGCTAGGCTGTTATGAAAATCCAAGCCCACAGATGTATATTTTTGGATATATGGTAACTCAAGAATTACAGCTCTCATGAAGCTTCCTGAAGAACCTACTTTAAGATTTTGTACTACCAGTCAAAGCTAATAACTTATTTTTATTTATTTATCTATTTTTGTTCTCCTCTTTTTTTTTTTAACATCTTTATTGGAGTATAATTGCTTTACAATGGTGTGTTAGTAATAACTTATTAATGGAGATATTATGGTAAGAAAACGTTGGTAGTAGGACATTGAATTTGATTAAATAGTGTCTTACTTTGGTCTGTAAATCAGACAATAAAATTTTTTTCATATCATGTGTGAGCTTCTGTAGTTGAGTTAACTACAGAATGCAAACAGTATAAAAAAGGGGCCTCAATCCACACTAGCAGTTTGAGTAGAGAAGATGGCACATGTAAGGAGTATTTCCTAAGAGCAGATTAGGTTTAAATTAAGAACTAAATAACAAATTAAAGTTACCAGGCAAAGTGAGAAAGGGCATTCATCATGGAAGAAAAAGCACATGGGAAAGACAAAGCATGAGAATTATAGATTAAAAATGTTGTGATTAGTACTTAGCTCATTGAGTTTTCATAAAATAACTATTACTATTCTTCTGTTTACTTGAGGCTTGGGAATTTATTTAAAACTCAGATTTTCCCCCACCCAACATAAAAGCAGAATATGTTTTGTATTGTATGTAAGTGGAAAAAAAGAAACATTTTGGTAGTTAATATTCCCTTATTTATATAAAAAAGATGGTTAGTATTATGATTATTGTGCCTGCTTCAAACTTGAAACTTCGTTATGACTTGATGTCCTGATTTTGCTGATTTATTCTTGAAGAATCTTTGTTGTGATTTTAGTAAAACTTATGTAATTCTTCTGAAGTATGCAAACAGATATAGTTTTGGAAGCATTTGTTGGTATCTACATAGCACCAATTTATAAAATTAAATACATCTGTCTCAGTCTGCACTGCAGTATTTTAAAGCAGACTGTGATAATCTATACCAGGGGTTAATAAACTACAGCCAGTGGCCAAATCTGGCCTGCCACCTGTTTTTGTAAATAAAGTTTTATTGAAAAACTTAATGTTCATTTGTTTATGTATTTTCTATGTCTGTTTTCACACTACTATAGTTGCAGAGTTGCGTAGTTATGGCAGAGAACTATGGTCTTTAAAGCCTGAAGTATTTACTGTCTGGCTCTTTAAAGAAAAGGTTTTCTTACCCCTGATCTATGCAACATACAAAGGACAGAGTGACAAACAACTGTTAAAAATAAAATGTAAATAACACTTGTTTTCCATAAACTATGAGTTGTTTTACTTGATGGAAATTATGTGTCAGCATAGATTCATTAGTAGGTCTTGGAGAAGGCAGCATTTCAAGAGCTTGCTGGATAAATGGTTGATTGAAAGGAGGATGCTTGGTGAACTAAAGGCAAGAGGGTGGTCTAGTATCAGTTTCAAATAATTTGGTAACTTGAGAAATATCAGCTTTGCTAGAATCAGCTTTCTTAGAATGTCTTCAATTGTATACATTTTAAAAGAATAATATCTTAAATGTACATGCATTGAATAATACTTGAACATAATCTCACTGCATTGTAAACATTATTTAAAACTATTGTGGTTAAAAGAAAAAGGGGACCAACTGATATTTTGATCAGAATAGTTTCTTAGGTTAATTTCAACTGGACTGCTATTATTAGCCTTCTTGATAAATGGATTGCCTGGCAAGCATTGCTCTTCCCAGGTGGTCAAATCTTGCACTCCATATTTTGGAGGGTGTTTTATATTTAGGTAAAAAAATCTCTCTGTTCACTCCATCACTTACACCTACATCAACCATTTTGTTTGATTCATTCTGTAATGAGCCCTGAAAAGAGATAAACACTATACATAATTTTTAGAGTTAAAAAAAATTCTCCATGTGAATTTCATTAACTTTCTTTTTATGATTTTCTTATTTGGTTTAACAGTATGGACAAATCTAAAATAATCCCCTCGTGGGAAATGTTCCTGTGCAATTTCGTATGTAGTATTTTTGCCACAAAACGATAGAATCTATTATCAATAATACAGCACTTTAACTCTCGTTGACACTAACATTTTAGCAAACTAATCCTTAAATTTTTTATTTCTATTTAAAATTAAGTGAGTTAGGTGATTAATAGATTACTGAATTGATAACTGTAAGATGGTCAAAAATAACCAGCAAGGAATTCTACAGTATAATTTTCTCTTTGATGAGTGTCAGATGATGAAATTGGAGAAAAATAAAATACTAGCATTAACATTTATAAATACGAATTTTCCTTTTCCTGATAAAAGAGTTGCCCACTTGGAAAGCATCATAATCTGATTTGGTTTAACATTTGTTGAGTGTAAATATGCAACACATAAAAATACTTTGTAATCTAAGGTAGTAATAGTTTTGTTATTATTACTATTTTTATAATATTAGTTTAATGTCAAGCAATGACTTCATTTCTTCTACTTGGTTGTTATTGTTTCTTAGCTGTTATGCATCCTTTATCTAAAGCTTGAAAAAAATAAATTAAGCTATGTATTAGCCTTTATGTTTTTGTTTCCTGAGGATTTTTTTCTGAGGGATCTTATACCTATAGTGAACTTTTTTTTTTTTCTATACTGAACTCTTTGAGACTATTACCATAGTGTGCTCTCTAGTTATAAACTTTAGCAAAATTGTGTATAACCCTTATATAAAATTCTTCAGTGTTCACCCTTTGTCCAGCCACCTGCATAAGGATTTATAGACTTGCTAAGTGTATTTTTGCTGTTTTTTCCGGCCACAATTTTCATTTCATTGGTGAAATTGATTTGTCAGTTTGTTCATTATAACTTTCAATACTAGAGCTTTCACAGGGCTAAATAATCACAATCAGCCTTTGAGGTCAGTGTCAGCCCCACTGACCTCCAATGTGTTGTCACCTGAGTCAGCCTAGCAGGGATTAATCCTTTGTTAGTGTGATAATGTCTTTACTTATGAGTTGGCTTTTTAATACTTAAGATTGAAAGAAACAAAAGACAGAACAAAAGTAGTAAATTGAAATCCTGAATTGAAAAGAGTTTTGGCTTTCCCCCCCCAAACCACTAAAGTGTTCATTTGAATTTTAGTATTTAATATTTTAAGATACAAAAATTACTGTTTGACTTGCAAAACATTCCTATAATTAGCAAGTTTTAGGCAGATAAATTAAGTAAATTACCTAAGATATTTTCATAAACCTATTTTATATATGTTTGAGAAAATATATTTTAAAAAATTGGCTATAGTACAGGCATTAAACTTTATTTGTAATAGTGTTTTTGTACTGTGTCCATGAAATTAATAAGTATCTAGAATAAAAATTGTTGTGATATGGATTTAAAATGTAATTTTGTCCATCTTCATACCAGAATGTACACCTTCTATTAGTCAGAGCCTACCTATGAAAAAGTAATTTTGGGTGTATGCCTTTTAAAATACTATTTTCCATCAATGTCTTATATAAAATGAGAATAACTATTTCTCACGAAATATATAAATATATATTTGTATTTGTATAATTATATATAAAATATATAACTACATATTTATATCAAACTAGAATACAGCAAGCTATTGCTTATATGTAAAACACGTACTGTTTAAATCTTGAATTCTCTTCTCTTAGAATAATAAATAGTTATTTTTGGTTAAATTACAAGAAATCAATTATTTGATGATGAAAATGGTTTAAGGGAAGTGTGTCTTAAATATGAATTAGCTGTTTCTTTGACTCATGAGACAAATTAGTTTAATTACATGTGGCAATTTTCTTGACTAGTGATGTAATGTGAAATAAAATTCTCCCTTTCCCCTCCCTGAAAACTCAAGCCAATTAATAGAACTTTTAAGCTCTTTGTCATAGGCCACCATGGAGGTCTGCAGAGAAGAACTTTAATCCAATCAACATTTCATTTAGATCATGAAAAGAAAGCATGAGGAGAAGCTCCTGTAAGAGAGGGTGTTACTATGATTCCAACCATGAAGAGATGTGAGGAATTTGTCAAATTAACCAAGAGGTCCTCATATTTAACGCATAAGTGTGTCAAAACTAACAGAATAATTATTTAATTGCTTGAACTCTATATTGAGAAAACTCTAAAAAAGCCACAACTGTTTTCTTCAAAGCCTTCACTGTTAGGCTGGATGGACAGGGCAAAGGGAGGTTGTGAGAAATCCAGATAGCAAATAACACTGGTCGGAGCTGGTCAGAAAAGGGAATAGATAATTAGACGTAATTAGCGTGTATGAATTGTTGTCTCTCTGCCCTTAGCTTGAATAAATTTTGAAGAAAAAACCCTAGTGGTGAAAATCCTTTGATGTAGGAAGAGTCATTGTGGTTTGGCAGCATAAAGGCAGTGTTTTATACTTCTTACATAATGGTGGTGATACAGAAAGAGTGAATGGATCTGCTTCCCCCCCCCCTTTTGCTTTATAGCAAGGACTTTTGGATTCTCTTGAAACAAAATGCATCACAAGTTTTCAGTTGTTAGTAACGAGGTAGCAGACCTCATCAGTGCTCAGAGGAAGCCATCTTTAGCTTTTGTTTAAATCTTAATCACAGTTTTTTTTCTTTCTGGGAAATCTGTTTTCTTAAATCAGCACTTCTTTTCTCTTCTTTGCTTGCACCTCCAATAAGAGAAAGGAATAATGATCAAGAAAACTAAATAGAGGAGTTAAAAATTATCACATAAAAGACTTAATACTTTTCTGTTTTTAATTTCATATGAAAAAGATGCTTACTATATTCCTTTTTGCCTCAGATTGGTAACATTCTAGTGAGGTTGTTTTATAATAAAATGTATAAGAAAACGTATAGAGGATGATTTTAGATTGGTTTTCAAAAGAACCTATTTTTCAAATTGAAATTACACAAAGTAAAGTGGTGACTATGTTTCTGTTTCACTGTAGTTAGTTCTTAAGTGGAAATCAGTTTGGTTTCAAAATGTTACTCAGTAGATTTACTGTACTTACTTGAGGGACTTAGTGGAAATACAGGTTGGGAACCTGGCTCTGTGTGGATATTCTGTGTCTACTACTGGGAACACAAGAAATATTCTTGAGAAAGAATTGCGTTTATTTTCAAATTTTCTGAGATCTGAAACAATAAATCATCTAAAATGTAGTAACAGTTTATTCTAGTAGTTGAATTATGTTCACTTTGACTATCTAAAATATTTTTTAAAATTAGCCCTCAGCAAAAAGAGAAATTAGCTATTTCAAAACTCTAATGTAAATCATGTATTTGGTGGGGGTGGCTAAAACAGTTTACACATTATCTTTAATATCAGAATAGTTTATCTCTAAGTAAGTTTATATTTCTGATAAATTTTTACCCTCTTCCATCAGCTATTTTGGAATTACATTTTTAAAAAATCTACCCTTCAGTTACTTAAATGTTCAGATTTCCTTCTAATTAATATTCTTTTAACATATTTTATTTATAAGATTTTCTGCAGTAGTCATCAGTGATCCATTTCTTTTTTTTTTTTTAATATTTATTTATTTATTTTTGGCTGTGTTGGGTCTTTGTTGCTGCGCGTGGGCTTTCTCTAGTTGTGGCGGGCAGGGGCTACTCTTCGTTGCGGTGCGTGGGCTTCTCATTGCGGTGGCTTCTCTTGTTGCGGAGCATGGGCTCTAGGTGCTCGGGCTTCAGTAGTTGCGGTGCACGGGCTTAGTTGCTCCGCGGCTTGTGGGATCTTCCCGGACCAGGGCTCGAACCCGTGTCCTGTGCATTGGGAGGCGGATTCTTAACCACTGCGCCACCAGGGAAGCCCCTATGTGATCCATTTCTTAGTGTGTAATCTGTGAATCTATTTTTATAAGTACTGCTTTGCTTTAGTGTATTTTTGTTCTGACATTTTGATTCTGGATAGACTTCTTTCAAGCCACAATGCTCTGAGATGCTTTTGGCTACTTAACCCATTTTGCATATTGTGCCATTTGTAGAATAAAGTAGGCTTTTATACTTGAAGTTGATTTGAACTCTGAAAGGCAACACCTGAACATCTCACAAAACTGGATAATTATGGCTGATTGTGTTTTTCAGGTATAGGTCACAGGAAATTCATTTGGGGTAAAGTATGTACAAAGCTAAGAAATATGCAGATTCTCTGTTGTAGGATTGTGTAAAAATTATTTACAGTTAATACTTGCATAAAGGTTAGAAAGGTTGATGAAGTGATATTTAGTTTTGCTTTACTATTCACTGCATGTCAGAATGTAATTATGACTGATTCATGAAACTGTCTTAGAAACGAACCATCTTTATTAAAATGCTGATCAAGATAAGAGCTGACAGTAATAAAGAATAGAACATTTTAGTCTTGTTGCTTTTGAATGATTGCTAATTACCCCAGAGGTCATGTATAGTGCTTGGTAGGATTCATTGACATTATTTCTTTTAAGTCTGCTGTTTCAACAACATCTGAGCATGAAGACACAAACTATGTGCACACTGAACAATAGTTTGGCCAAGTTTTTGAGGCTTCAAGATATCCAAGAAATCTTTTCCTGCTATAGTAAATTTAGCTTTTCTCTCTCAAAATAATATATTAGGGGTGCTTGGTCCAAAACACTTTATATATTTATTTACTACTGACTGTATCTATACTTCCCATTTTTAAGTTGGTGTTAAATAGTATATGTAGGTTATTGAGACAATGACCACTCTGAATAGTCACACAAATATATAAAATTAATAAGAACAAAGTGTAGATTGGCACTTAAATTAGAATTAATAAAAAGACTTCTTAATGTATAATCAGAATGTACTCTTACTATCTGTAGTCAGTATTCAACTTGTTTTTGTTGTTATTAAATGTGAACTTTGTAATTTGTCTCTGAAGACATGTGCAAGCCCTTTTAGTGTATTTCTCAGCCAATAATGAATGAATAATAATTGCTAGGATTCATAGATTATAAAAATATAGTTCATTAACTGAATAAACTCTGGCATAATGTCTAAAATAACTTAAATCTTTAAAATTCTTAACAACTGAAAACAGAAGAAACCACCCAGTCATGTCACATATTTATGTGGTTTCCATGATACAGCAGAAAAAACAATGGGTTAAGAAGGCAGTCTGTTGTGAAACTGGCTCTGTCACTGACTTCGGGCAAGTCTCTTGAATCTGCTTGATTTTACTTTTTTTTCCTCTGTAAATGATGGGATTGGACTACAAGACTGCCAAGGCCCTTATCATGCTACGAATTTTCAAAAAGATTGTTTCAGAAGTTTACCTGTAAGTTCTTTCTTTTTAACTATGATAGATTTCTTCCCCAAACATTGTCCTAAATGTGGTGTTTAAGTCCTGGGCTAGCTAGTCTACAAAAGCCTAATTGCCCAAGTAGCTCAAATATTATACCTTTCTAAGATAAAATAGAAGAAAACAATACTCAGATTTTAACATGCATTTATTAAGTGCTTAGTCACTGGGGTTACAGTGATGAATATTGTCCTGAGGTGAATTCTGCCATCAAGGAAATCAGGATGTTCTAGTCAAGGAATTAGACACACCAACAAATAATTATAATACAGTATAGGAGAAATACTCTGCTACGGTACAGAATGAGTGAGGAGTGATTAACTGTGTGTTGGGAGATTATAATGCTAACAGTTATATAAAACAGCAATATATTAAAATAAAATCACAAATTTAAAATAAGTTTTCTACCTTCTGTAACGCTGATAATTATAGAGGATGAGAGGATGAAATGGAAATTTTTGTGAATTTTGAATGGACTCCTGTATGTGTCTACAAATTTTAGAGGTTGATGAAACGACCTTTGTTTTGCCTTTAAAATTTAAAAATATTTATTTATTTATTTATTTATTTATTTATTTATTTATTTATTTATTTTGGCTGCGCCAGGCCTTAGTTGCTGCATGTGTGATCTTCGTTGTGGCATGTGGACTTCTTAGTTGGGGTATGCAGACTCTTAGTTGTGGCATGCATGCGGGATCTAGTTCCCTGACCAGGGATTGAACCCCGGCCCCCTGCATTGGGAGTGCGGAGTCTTACCCGTTGGACCACAGGGAAGTCCCTAAAAATTTTTTTTTTTAGTTTGTTTTGCCTTTTTTTTCTTCTGTGTGTGTGTGTGTTTTGCCTTTTAATTTCTTTATTTAGATGTATCACTGCCATCATTCTTAGTTTAATAGTCATGCTTACGATTTTGTTTTGCTCTAATTGGAATGAAGTAGAGGCTTTCTTGAGAAAACTGGACAAGGCTTAGAAGGGAGAAGGTGAAGGCAGAGGAAGAAAGCTAAAAATAGTTTCAGTGTATGTGGGAAGTTACCTGACATGGAACTAAATAAGAATATTTAGTTTTTAGAATATTTAGAATATTTAGTATTTAGAATATTTAGTATTTAGAATATTTGGAATAAATATTTAGAATATTTAGAATATTTAGAATATTTAGAATATTTGGAATATTTAGTATTTAGAATATTTGGAATAAATATTTAGAATATTTAGAATATTTAGAATATTTAGAATATTTAGAATATTTAGTATTTAGAATATTTGGAATATCCTCATTGTGGGTGGAAAAGGCAGACTGCAAGCACAGGGCTATACACATGTTAGACATTTTGTAATTTGGGGGTGGCTGTAAATAGGATGATAATTCAAACTGTTTAACAACTGGTACAGCATTGACAGACCAATCAGAATGGGTGCTGGGCTGTGAACATCAGTCATGCCATACTGGTATAGGCTAGTGAGAACAGCCTTGCCTGTAAATAAAAGTAAGTGTGTGTGTGTGTGTGTGTGTTTGTGTGTACACACATACTCACAGGGTGTCAGAGTTTGAAGGAGCCTTAGAAACATTTATCCTACCACCTCGTCGTGCAGTGGAGGTAACTGACTCATGCCTAAGATCATCTTACCTAAGATTGCCCAGCTACTGGCAGAGCCAGGTCTGGAACCCAGATTTCCTGCTTTTTACTGAGAGTTCTTTCTTTCAAACCATGTTGCACTGTGTGTGTGTGTATTAACATTATATATTCACTGTATTTATATGTTATAATCTTATTGTCTTTGGGTAGAATTAATTCTCAATTGCTTTTATCAATAAGAATATTGATAAAATATTTATCAATCTTTATGTTTCTTTTATAAAAGTATAATTTACCTTATTAATCTACCTTTAGTCGTGTGCAGTGATAAGTTAAATATAGTGATATCCAAATCTTGTTTTAGCTAGTAGCTTAAAATTTACTCTTCACATCTTTTATCAGAGATAAGAATAAACTGAAAGATTGAATTTGTCTTCTTTCTCTTTCTCTTTTCATCTTCAGATAAAAGTGCTAATGAATAGTGAAATGACAAAAAGTTGAGCAAATACAATGAAGAAAGGGCAGAACCAGAGTTTAGAGTATTTATAATGCTACCCTGGATACTAGAAGTCTTAATAATGAACTCTCTGAAAATAGACAGAAACATATTCTTGAGACTTAGTTTTTCTTATTATTCTAAAAGTTGTGATTATAGTGTAAATGAGTCATATGCATCATGGACTTTGTGTATTCATAGTATGATTACATATTTTGAGACCTAAAAGTTATTATTTACCTCTGATTATTTGTACAGAAGAAGGAAAAATCTTGTGGGTAAATTGACTAGATTTGAAAAAACAGAGTTTGCAAAGCTGCATGTATAGTGGGAAGTTCCTATTCGCCTGGAAATGTATTACACAGTTCCTTTTTGTGGGAGAAAATGAAACTTATAGGAGCTGCAGTTACGCATTTGGTAGCATGCTTATAAAAGAGATTCTCGGGACTTCCCTGGTGGCGCAGTGGTTAAGAATCCACCTACCAATGCAGGAGACATGGGTTCGAGCCCTGGTCCGGGAAGATACCACATGCCGCGGAGCAACTAAGCCCGTGAGCCACAGCTGCTGAGCCTGTGTGCTGCAACTACTGAAGCCCGTGCACCTAGAGCCCATGCTGCACAACAGGAGAAGCCACCGCAATGAGAAGCCCGCACACCGCAATGAAGAGTAGCCCCCGCTCACCACAACTAGAGAAAGCCCATGTGCAGCAACGAAGACCCAACGCAGCCAGAAATTAATTAATTAATTAATTAATAAAAAAAAAGAAAGATTCTCAAAAGGTACACACATCAACTTCTTTCCAGTCTATGTCATTCTTATGTTTTTCTTTTTTTACCTCCAGAATGAGAACTCTGGCTTTCTTGGATAAAGTAAACAGCGGGGGAAGAATGGAATATTAATTAAAATTCTGTTTGTTATGACAGAGCTGGAAATGTATAATAGCTGTGATTTCAGTAAGATAGCTATCAGCTTTCTCCGAGCACCACTATTTGGGCACAATACATGGAGTTCTCTAAGATCTTTCCTTTTATAAAATTTCATGAGAGATATATGAATCTGTGCTAGGTTAAAAAATCCAGACATCATATTAGTGTATATATATTGCATATTGAAAGTTCCCCCTTCACTACTCCCCACATTTTCTCCCCGTTACCTTCCACCTTCCACCCCACCCTCATTACTACTTTCCTCTTCAGGAGTAACCACTGTTAAAAATTGAATGTGGAGGAGTCACATCAGCATCTTGGCTGAATAAGATACGTCTTGTTCATGTTTCCCCCTCCACCACCAACAATTTGGCATCCATCCACAGACCTTTGTGAGAGCTGCCTTTGTGAGAGCTGTCAGATTCAGCACCATACACCAAGGGACCTGGGAGAAGGCTTGCCCACCCATGTGTCAGGCAACACATACAGACCTTGGTCCTTTCTGTGGACCCTGCAGTGGCCCATGAACCAGCTCCAGCCATCCTGACCATGGTCTGGGAGCCCCTGGAAACACTATCTTAAACAATCACCCAAGGACTAGGGAGAGCCTTTGTGGATGTCCAGATTTCTAGTGGAGAGGTTCCACCACACTGTTGGAGCAGAAAACAAATACGAATTTGGATGCATTGGAGAGGGTAAGAGGAATATTTTGACTTTATCCACATCACTGTCCCCCCAAGGCAGCACAGCTTGGGACCAAGAGAGATCTTGGCCTGTGAGTTCTCCTGCAGGGGAAAGAGCACGTGAATGATCTTCCAGCTTCCCCAGCTATGCAGATGCTTCCAAAGAGGCTCATTTATCTTTTGCCCCATCCAGAGTACTGAATCATGAGGTGCATGATTGGAGGGTGGGAAGAGGCTGGGAGAGCAGCAGATAGGACTCTTGGAGGACATTAAAGGGAGATGGATCCTACTGACTGCTTCATGGACACCATCAAGAAGCCTGCCTACCAGCCCCTGGGACACCTTGCCCACAGATCCCCCCCCAACTGGTCCAAGTCATTCCCAGTGCTTTATGTACTCTCCCCCCCAACCCCCCACCCTGGGGCCCTGTGTGTGCTCCTAAGAGTGAGCTTTAGCAGATGATTTGTGAGCATGTTCAGAAAGTCAGCCTGAATATGCAGACCAGGGAGAGACCACAAACTTGAGCTTTAGTGCCACCTTTGGGAAAACAAAAGGGAGGCTGTCAGCACTCAGCTTGGTGTGTTGCAGGATCCAGAGAAGGCATACAAGCTTAAAAATTCTTCCACAAGAGGGAGCAAGAATTATCAAGCAGGTGTATCCTTAGAAGAAGCGGTCCCCAACCTTTTTGGTGCCAGGGACTGGTTTCCATGGATGGGGAGGGGGGATGGTTCAGGCAGTAATGCAAGCGATGGGGAGCGGCAGATGAAGCCTCACTCACTTGCCCACTGCTCACCTCCTGCTGTGTGGCCTGGTTCCTAAGAGGCCATGGACCGGTACTGGTCCGTGGCCTGGGGGTTGGGGACCCCTGCTTAGAAGGTCTGAGAAAGCCTCAAAATCCCTAGTAGGGCTGATGGAAGGTATTTCTGTCCTGAAAGCAATTAGTAAAGACTAGAGGAGTGACTGTTACTTCAAATGTGAAGACAGCAACACAAAACATCAAGGAACACAAAAAATCAAGGAAATGTGACACCACCAAAGGATCACAATAATCTTCCAATAACTGATCCCAAAGACACGGAGATATGGGATTTACACCATAAGGAATTCAAAATAGCTGTTCTAAGGAAACTCAGTGGCTTTAAGAAAACACATGAAGACAATTCAACAAAATCAGGAAAACAACACACAAAGTGAGACGTTTAACAAAGAGATAGAAATCATAAAAAAGAACCAAACAGAAACTGTGAGGCTGAAGAATACAATGAATGAAATGAAAAAAAAAAATGCAATAGAGAGCATCCAGTATCACACCTCATCAAGGAGAAGAAAGAATCAGTGAGACTGAAGACAGGGACTTTAAAATTATCCAATCAGAGGAGAACAAAGAAAAAAGAATAAAGAAAGACTACATAATCTATGGGATACCATCAAAAGAAACAGTCTGTGAATTATTGGGGTTCCAGAAGGAGAAGAGCGGGAAAGGGGGTAGAAAGTTTATTTAAAGAAATAATGGCAGAAAACTTCCCAATTCTGGAGAGAGATTTGGATATCCAGGTTCATGAAGCTTATAGGTCATCAAACAAACTCAACTTAAAGAATCCTCTCCAAGACACATTATAATAAAACTGTCTGGGGCTTCCCTGGTGGCCCAGTGGTTGAGAATCCGCCTGCTGGTGCAGGGGACATGGGTTCGATCCCTGGTCCGGGAAGATCCCACATGCCGTGGAGCAACTAAGCCCATGCGCCACAACTACTGAGCCTGTGCTCTAGAGCCCGAGAGCCACAACTACTGAGCCCGTATGCTACAAATACTGAAGCCCGCGTGCCTAGAGCCCATGCTCCGCAACAAGAGAAGCCACCACAATGAGAAGCCCATGCACCACAATGAAGAGTAGCCCCTGCTCGCCACAACTAGAGAAAGCCCACACGCAGCAACGAAGACCCAATGCAGCAAAAAATAAATAAATAAAATAAATAAATTTATTTAAAAAACTGTCAGAAATCAAAGACAAAGAGAGAATCTTAAAAGCTGCAAGAGATAAGAAATTTGTAACTTATAGGGGAACCTCTGTAAGGCTAGCAGCAGACTTTTCAGTAGAAACCTTGCAGGCCAGGAGAGAGTGGGATGTGTTTTATTTCAAAGTGCTGAAATTAAAAAAATTTGCCAACCAAGAGTTGCTCTTTTGAAGTAAAGTATAGATAACAACTTTCTCAGACAAACAGAAGCGGAGGAAGTTTATTACCTCTAGAACTGCCTGACAAGAAATGCTGAAAGGAGTTCTTCAAACTGAAATGAAAGGACAGTAATTAGTAACATGAAAACATATGAAAATATACAACACACTGGTAAAGGTAAGTACATAGTCAAATTCAGAATACCCTAATCCTGTAATATGGTGGTGTGTTAGCCACTTAACTCTAGTATAAAGCTTAAAGGACAAGAGTATTAAAAATAACTATATAGCAACAATAATTTGTTAATGAGTACACAATATAAAATCGGTAAACTGTGACATCAAAAACAAAAAAGATCGGGTAGTAAAATGGTAGAGTTTTTGCATGTGATTGAAGTTAAGTTGTTATCAGTGTAAGATAGACTGTTGTATCTGTAATATATTTTATGTAAGCCTCACAGTAACCACAAAACAAAAATTCACAGAAGATAAAGAGAAGGGAGTCATAGCATACCACTAGGAAAATTATCTTTTCACAAAGGAAGGCAGCAAGAGAGGAACAAGGGAACTATAAAACAGCCATAGAACAATTAACAAGATGTCATTAGTAAGTCCTTACCTATCAATAATTACTCTTAATGTAAATGGGTTAACTCTCCAGTCAAAAGATATAGAGTAGCTGGATGGATTTTAAAAAAGAAGACCAAACTATATGCTGCCTACAAGAGACTCACTTGAGTTTTAAGGACACCTAGGCTCAAAGTGAAGGGATGAAAAAAGATATTAAATGCAAGTGGAAACCAAAAGAGAACAGGGATAGCTATACTTACATCAGACAAAATAGACTTTAAATTAAAAACTGCAATAAGAGACAAAGAAGATCATTATAATGATAAAATGATCAATTCATCAAGAAGATATAACAATCATAAATACATATGCATGCAACATTGAAGCACCTAGGTATATTAAGCAAATACTAACAGATCTGCAGGGAGAACTAGGCAACATTACACTGGTAATAGGGTACTTCAAAAAATGGGCAGAGGAACTGAATAGACATTTTTCCAAAGAAGACATACAAATGGCCAATAGATACATGGAAGGAAGCTCATCATCAATAATCACATCAGGGAAATGCAAATCAAAACCACAATGAGATATCACCTCACATTTATTAAAATGGCTGCTCTCAAAAGGATAAGAGATATGTGTTGGGGAGAATACGGAGAAAAGGAAACCCTCGTGTAATGTTGATGGGGCTGTAAATTGGTGCAGCCACTATGGAAAACAGTATGGAAGTTCCTCAAGTAATTAAAAAGAGAGCTAACGTATCACCCAGCAGTCCCACTTCTGGGTATTTATTCAAAGGAGATGAAATCACTATCTTGAAGAGATACCTGCATTCCCATGTTCCTTGCAGCGTTATTCACAGTAGCGAACATGTGGAAACAACCTAAGTGTCAATCAATGGGTGAATGGATAAAAAAGATGTGGCACACACACACACACATAGGAATATTTTTCAGCCAAGAGAAAGAAGGAAATCCTGCCACTTGTGACAAAATAGATGAACCTTGAGGGCATTCTGCTAAGTGAAGTAAGTCAGACAAGAGAAAGACAAATACTAGATGATATCACTCATATGTGGAATCTAAAAAAAGCTGAACTGATAGAAACAGAGAGTAGATTGGTGGTCACCAGAGGCTTGGGAGTGGGGGAAATGAGGAAATGTTGGTTAAAGGATACAAACTTTTCAGTTACGAGATGACTAATGTACAGTATGGTGATTATAGTTAAGGATACTGTATTATATACTTGAAAGTTGCTAAGAGAGTAGATCTTAAATATTCTTACTACAAAAAAAGAAATGGTAATTATGTAAGATGGTGGAGGTGTTAACCAATGCTACTGTGGTAATTATTTTGCAATATACCAAGTGTATCAATTATACAACTTAAACTTACACAATGTGATATGTCAATTATATCTCAGTAAAGCTGGAAAAAAGTTAGTGTATATTTTCAAGCATTGATATGCATACATGTCTCTGTATATGCCTAAACATACAGTTTTGTTTTGTTGTAAATCAGTGGGGTAATAGTTACATCTTAATCTGACTTGTGCTTTTATCCCTTGGAGGTATCCTAGAGATCTTTTGATCTCAAATATGACTCTATCTCATTCTTTTAAATGGCTGCTTTTTATTTCACATTATAGCTGCACTATCATTTTTATAACTAATCTGCTATTTTATACTTAGGTTTATTCTAGTTTTCTGCTTTTTAAATAATGCTTAAAAAGCCTGTTTACAAATGTATTTTTAGTTGCATGAGTCAATGTTTTCTGTAGGTTAGATTCCTATAAATGGAATTTCTAAATCAAAGTTTCTATGCAATTAAAGCTTTGGTTGGTTTGTCAAATTAGTCTTTATTTGTCACTGATAATTAAATGGCGAAATTGAATTTACAAATGGTAAGACGCCATATTTTTAAGAAGCCACATTAACCCTTGTACGACACAGTAGGATATAAATAAATGACAAGAAATCATGTGGAGTTGAGGTAATATGCTCTGGGAATTTCATTAGAAGTTGCTTCTACATACTGAGTCAGCAGCAGGTTATTGCAAAATCGTAATTACCAAAATATTTAAGGGTGGTGGAATTTTTGAACTTTTGTTCTATGTCTTACTCTGCACATAGGAGGTATGTGTAGTGGTAAAGAGCACATGGTCTGCAGACCTGAGTTCAGGTCTTCTGCTCCCTATGAGCTAAATAACTCCAGACAAGTAGAGATCAGAATATTTCATCTTTTTAAATTTCCAGTACTGCATTGGTGAATTGAGGCCAATAATTCTATCTTTATAGGTTGTTGTAAAATTAACTACCAATAAATGGTAGCTGTTGTAATTTTTATTCTTCTGTGGCAGTTTTACAAAGATAACCATGATTAAATATTTATTTTCTTGATTAAATGGCCTTGGGGCATCCTCTGTATAACAAATAGAAAACATGTAACCTCTCTGTAGCATCCCTTGGCTCAAAGATTACCACTTCTCTGATGAACAGAAGCAGTCTCTTCTTACAAACATTAGGATTCTTTGTTTTGTTTTCCATTTCTGTGCCAAAACAATTTGATAGGACATGACTTCATCAATTCTGTTGCTCACCATCCTGCCACATAGCTATTTGGGATGCACACTGATATCTTAGATCATCCAAATTAATTAAGTCTTATCAGGAAACTGATAAGCTAACGGCACTCAAAGTCTTGACCAGGTTGACGGTCAGTACAGATTTTTGCTCTCCACAATTCCCTATTTCCTGATAGCTTAAAGATGATAAATACCATAATTTACTAGAGTCCAAATATTTTCTAGAAATCAGTATGTCTAAGGCAAAGCATATGGAAGAGAAAGTAAGTCATTGACATTTTGAACACGACCTCTGATTCACAGCAGCAGTTGCCACAGTCAGCTGTTTCACCTTTCCTTTTAGAGGTGGTGAGAGTGGTGGTGTGATTGAAGGACCATGGTTCCATCTCAGAGTTCCAAACACTGACAGGAAGACCCTACAACTGTTGTGCTGGCCTTAGTGCTACACTTGCTGAGCTTGATGAGGTGTGCCACCAGATGCTGGTGCTTTGCCTCCTTTTTTTTTTTTAAATTTTTTGTAATCAGTTACTTTGAAAATATTTTTAGTGACATATTCAGAAACTTATTATTTCAAAGGAATATTGGGATATTCCAAATCATGGTGGTGTTCAAAAAGATAAAGATGTCACCTCATTTACAATGGGAGATGTGAGTTGAAAACTTATGGTCATCTATAAACTTAACGGTCATTGTGTTTGAGATGTTGCAATCCTTTGCTGGACTCATTTGTAGTATCTTACCACCAGGTCTCCTTCTATCCTTTCTGCACATTCCCATAGTTTTTTTCCTAGGCAAATTTGTTCCAAACCCTTTTCATCTACTCAAACTACTCCAGCTTTAGAACATTTTTCTAGCCCACATTAAGTTTTATCAATCCTTTGTTTCCTTGTTATTTTATTTTTTTTCCTTTGTTCATTCAAATAGTGCTTGACAACTCATAGGCTTTTATGTCCATTACCCCCATTGCAGAGTAATGCTGATTTCCTTTTCACCTCACTTTATCCAAACATAAACAAGAAGGGTATCAATGCTAACAATCTCTGGCTCTGTGAGTCTAGGATCATAAACAGCAACCCTCTGTCATCCTGTGGCTTTAGTTACCACCTGTGTTGGACATTGTGGTTATTTCCCCCAAATCCATTTCATCTTTCTGCTTTTGTGTAGTAGCCATTTGATTTGGATGGAACTGATCAGAGGTGGGGCCTGATTAGGCTGAGCCAATGATTCTCAGCGTTGGCTGCCCATTAGAATCGCGGAAGGAGCTTCAAACAAGAGACAAATTCAACCAACCAAATCCTCCCCCGCAAAAATGCCTGGGAGTGGAGCGGCACTTTCTAAATAATTCCCAGCTAAAGCTAACATGCAGCCAGTGTTGAGAACTACTGGTCTACTCACCGGGGTATTTCCATCTTCCCTGCCACTTGCATTGATTTAAGAAACTCAAACCTAAACCAGTTAGCTTGTGCCATTCCCCAAGCTACATGAATTGGTTGTGGTGGGTATAATCAGCCTAATCAACATAGCCCAGGACTTTTGTTTTATGGTTGTGGAAATATTTTCTGTTCTATCTCTTTGGTGTGAGGAAATCCTGCTTTGGGATGGAACTCTTACTTGGAGGAGACAGAACTTCTTGGCTGAGTTTCCTGTCTCAGCTGAGTTTTAACAAAGACTTTCCTGGACCATACTTTAGTTAGCCTCCTCTGACCCCTATTCTCTACTCGGCTTCAACTTTGGCCTACAATGTCTCTGTGCTGAGTCCAGTTTTAGCAAGAATCTTGTTAAGTCAATTCCCATAAAAGTTCCTTGGGAAGAGGACTGTATTGGTTGGCTTCTTTCTGTAGTTCCTAACATACTAACTTATACCTAAGCTTTGCACATAGATGAGTTTGCTAATGATCCATTCAGTTAATCAGTATTTACCAAGCATTTACTATGTACTAGATGCTGTGCTAGGTACTGGGGACACAATAATAAACAACATAGATATGATCCTCGTCTCATAGAACTTAACAGGCTTGAAACCCAAATCTGTTTCTGTTATCTTAATCACTGTAGGAAAACTTCCAGTTTGTTATGTGTGGTATAATATAGCTGGACGGAGTCTCTAAAACGCTGCCCTGTATCATTTTTGTATGGAGCTAGGTTGTACATAAATAAACAAATCTGTTCATTGCAGTATAGCTGCTTCTCCAGATAATTGTCAATACTAGATGCCTTACTTGGTTAGCATATGAGCAACAGAAGTAGGACTTTCCCCAGCAGGCTAACAGAGTACTGCAAGAACTTCCCAATAAGCTCACATGAATTTTCTTTTTTTTGTCATTTTATTTTTATTTTATTTTATTTTATTTTTTGAACATCTTTATTGGAGTATAATTGCTTTACAATGGTGTGTTAGTTTCTGCTTTATAACAAAATGAACCAGTTATACCTATACATATGTCCCCATATCTCTTCCCTCTTGCATCTCCCTCCCTCCCACCCTCCCTATCCCACCCCTCTAGGTGGTCACAAAGCACCGAGCTGATCTCCCTGTGCTATGCGGCTGCTTCCCACTAGCTATCTATTTTACGTTTGGTAGTGTATATATGTCCATGCCACTCTCTCACTTTGTCCCAGCTTACCCTTCCCCCTCCCTGTGTTCTCAAGTCCATTCTCTAGTAGGTCTGTGTCTTTATTCCCGTCTTGCCACTAGGTTCTTCATGACCATTTTTTTTTTTTTTTGATTCCATATATATGTGTTAGCATACTGTATTTGTTTTTCTCTTTCTGACTTACTTCACTCTGTATGACAGACTCTAGGTCCATCCACCTCACTACAAATAACTCAATTTCATTTCTTTTTATGGCTGAGTAATATTCCATTGTATATATATGCCACATCTTCTTTATCCATTCATCTGTTGATGGACACTTAGGTTACTTCCAGGTCCTGGCTATTGTAAATAGAGCTGCAATGAACATTTTGGTACATGACTCTTTTTGAACTATGGTTTTCTCAGGGTATATGCCCAGTAGTGGGATTGCTGGGTCGTATGGTAGTTCTATTTGTAGTTTTTTAAGGAACCTCCATACTGTTCTCATTGTAGTTTTGATTTGCAATTCTCTAATGATTAATGATGTTGAGCATTCTTTCATGTGTTTGTTGGCAATCTGTATATCTTCTTTGGAGAAATGTCTATTTAGGTCTTCTGCCCATTTTTGGATTGGGTTGTTTGTTTTTTTGATATTGAGCTGCATTAGCTGCTTGTAAATTTTGGAGATTAATCCTTTGTCAGTTGCTTCATTTGCAAATATTTTCTCCCATTCTGAGGGTCGTCTTCTCATCTTGTTTGTGGTTTCCTTTGCTGTGCAAAAGCTTTTCAGTTTCATTAGGTCCCATTTGTTTATTTTTGTTTTCATTTCCATTTCTCTAGGAGGTGGGTCAAAAAGGATCTTGCTGTGATTTATGTCATAGAATGTTCTGCCTGTGTTTTCCTCTAAGAGTTTGATAGTGTCTGGCCTTACATTTAGGTCTTTAGTCTATTTTGAGTTTATTTTTGTATATGTTGTTAGGGAGTGTTCTAATATTCTTTTACATGTAGCTGTCCAGTTTTCCCAGCACCACTTATTGAAGAGGCTGTCTTTTCTCCACTGTATATTCTTGCCTCCTTTATCAAAGGTAAGGTGACCATAAGCCCACATGAATTTTGCATTGCTTTGTATATCCAAGTAAGAGCCCTGGTTGCTTGAACATATCCTGGGGTGGCAACATAGCAAAGTAGTTAAGAATATGAACACTGTAACCAAAATGCTTGGGTTTGAATCCTGAGTCTACCACTTTTGTGCTCTTTGACAATGGGCAAGTTTCATAACTTCTCTGTGCTTTATTTCCTTATCCATCTGTAAAATGAGAATATTAATAATAATGCCTACCTTTTAGAGTGGTTAAGAGGAATATAAAGAGTTTAGAATGGTTTCTGGCACAAGGTACGCCCGTATATCACTGTTTGCTCTTTGATGATGTTGATGATAACGTTAGACCCACTTATTTACATCTCAAATTCTCTTACTGGTTTTATGGCAGTCTTATTATGAGATCTTTTAAAATATGAGCAGAATCTTCATGTGTAGTTTGCAGAAGAGGGTAATCATCAGAGATTAGTTTGTACTTTCCTTTTTCTACTCATGAGAGAGGGGAGATCATCATCATCATTGGACTCCAGTCCTGCTTTGTGGGCCCGTGAGTATATGGTGCTGTGCCCCGAGTTAAGCAGGCAGCCCCTGCTCTCTTGGAGTTTACCTTCCAAGACTGACAACATCAGTTTAGATGGTCAAGTAAAGGTCATAAAAGCAGTGAACTATGAGTTGGCCAGACACTTTAAACATAGAAAATGTCCTATATAATGGAAGTTTACTGTAATACAACCCATTAAAGTGTAGATTTAGTATAGGTGCATATATCTCATACACAGTTTTGGACTAAATACCTGAAGGAAATCATAATAGAATCATACAGTATGGGGACTTCCTGGTGGTCCAGTGGCTAAGACTCCACGCTCCCAATGCAGGGGGCCCGGGTTCAATCCCTGGTTGGGGAACTAGAACCCACATGTCGCAACTAAGAGTTCACATGCTGCAACTAAAGATCCCGCATGCCGCAATGAAGATCCCGCATGCAGCAACAAAGATCCTGTGTGCCGCAACTAAGACCCGGCGCAGCCAAATAAATAAAAATTAAAAAAAAAATTGAATCATACAGCATGGATCTCTAGAAGAGCAATTAGCATATTTATACTGGGCAGAGGTAATTACTTTGGGACAGGGATGGAGGAGTTGGGGAGCAAAAATTAATCCCCAAAATACAGTAAATTGTATAAGGTGAAAGAAAAATGAACCTGTGGCTACTGCTTAATAAAGCAGTGTGACATGGTGGGAAGACCATGGATTTGGGGGCAAGAATGATCTGGGCAAATCATGGCTCAGCTACCTACAAACTATGTGGCCTCTCTGGAGCTCTACGAATTCAAAGGAAAACTGTTTTCCCTTTCAGCTGTAGCTGCAGAAAGGGTAAGATTTGTGGCTCAGCTTAGAAGCAAGTATATATAGGTGTGCTTTTTAGCTTCAGTCCTGGCTTTTTTTTTTTTTTAATCTCAGAACTATTCTTTCCTTTTTTACTGTTCTTTAAAAAATGCCTTCCTGTATGCTTATTAATGGGACAAGAGTATTAGTGATTATACTGGTTCACTAGGGCTACCATAACAAAATACCACAGCCTGAGTGGCTCAAGCAACAGAAATGTATTTTCTCACAGTTCTGGAGGCTAGAAGTCCAAGATCAAGGTGTTGATGGGGTTGATTTTCTCTGAGGCCTCTCTCCTTGACTTGCAGATGGCTCTCTTCTCCCTCTGTCTTCACATGGTCCTTCCTTTGTGCACACACGTCTGTGTCCTAATTTCCTCCTTTTATAAGGACACCAGTTATATTGGATTAGGGCCCACATAAACACCTCACTTTAATGCGATCACCTTTCAAAGGCTCTTATCTCCAAATACTGTCACATTCTGAGGTACTAGGATTAGGCCTTCAACATATGAATTTGCAGGGGACACAATTCAACCCATGGCAGTGATTAAAAAAAAAATAGTAATAACCTCCCTCATACATTTCTTTAACTGTAAAATAGGGATATAAAAATGATTACTTTGTTCTGTGTATGCTTATTGTGAGGATTATAATGAGAAATTCACCTCAGTTGACTGACACAGTTGAGTCATATAATAGGTACTTCGCAATTGTTAAATATCTTCCTTTCCTGCCTTTGGCAGGGGAGAGAAATTCTGAAATTGCTTGATTAAAAAAAAAGAGACACAGACCTTACCTGCTACAGTGATAGGGTGTGGGTGTTTTAAGTGTCAGAGACAACTGGGGTAGCCAGGGAAGGAGGAGTGGGGCAGTGGAGAAAAAAAAAGTTTTTATTTACTTTGGAGCATGAGATGATCGAGAAAGCAAAGGAGCTGAGGTGGCTTGAGGTAGACTCCAAAACTCAAAAAGCCCAAAGAAGAACTTAGCCCTGAAGTGAGAGAACTTCAGCAATAATGTTAAGAATTTTATACTGAAAGGCATCATGATTCAATTCCTTTATTTTATGGAGGAGAAAACTGACATCCAGAGAGGTTAAGTAGCAGGCTAAAATCACATAGCTAAGCAATTGGTGGAAGACTAATCAACTCTGAAAAATTATGTCTATGATTGGGAGGAGCAGAATATGATAACTTGAGGAAAATATCTGAATTCTACCAGACTGTCAGAGCTAAAGCTGTATCTTATTCATTATTTATCTCCAGTTACCAGGGATGTGCCCAGCATATAGTATTCAGTGATGATTGTTAGGATGATTCAAAATAAATATTGAATTTGCAGGGGACTTGTTAAATCATAGGTGTACATTTTTGTGAATAAAACAATGCAGCATACTTATGAAATATATGGAACATCTTTAGTATCATCCTGGAGATCAGTATACAAAAAATTACTCTAATAAATGAGTTTCTAAGACTGCTGGATCTAAGGGCACTATTCAAAAATCAATTGTATTTCTTTATACCCGTAGCTAATACATACTAATGAATGCACATACACTACTGGTGGGAGTGTAGGTTGCACAATCACCTTGGAAAACTGGCAATATTCACTAAAGCTGAGTATACTCTTATCCTATGATCAAGCAGTTACTCTTCTAGGCAGTATATATCCAGCAAGAACATGTGCACATATGTACCAAAAATCATGTGCAAGAATGTTTGTGCCTGCATTATTTGAAAGAGCTAATAACTAGAAACAACCCAAATGTCCATCAACAGTAGAATGAATCAATAAATTGTGGCATATTCACATTGTGGGTATGATACAACAATCAATAAGCTACAACTACACAAAACATGTGGATGGATGAATCTTGTAAACCATAAAGGAGCCCACTCACAAAAGAATACATACTATATAATTCTACTTATATAAAGCTCCAGAAACAGGCAAAATTCTATGATGCTAGAATCAGTATACTGGTTACCTTTGGAAAGGTAAAAGAGGATACTAAGGGGCTTCAAAGGTGCTAGTAATGTTATATTTCTTGATTGAGCTGAACACTTATTTGTATACTTTTCTGTATTTGTTATACTTAAATTATAAAAGGCTTAAAAGTATGTATTGAATTTTTATATATCATTGATATCTTAGATGTAGTATCACATGATTATTTTAAATGAGACTGAAGCAGGTGTCAGAATGTATAGCTGCTTCAGTATGTATATTTGAATGTATAGCTGCCTCAAAAAATAAATAGAATTTAAAAAGACATCCCCACCCAGTCTCCCACCCTTTTTTTGGTTCAGTATCTTTTTTTGTACTCTTGCTTGTTGTTTACTTATGGAATTGTATTTTTAACAAACAAAATAGTACAGTATGCAGTATAGCTTTTCAGTATTTAAATAGTTATTTCTCTCAGAAATTTTAAGGTATCAAAAAGGATTAAGCTTAGAACTGTGTGTACTATGATCCCAATTTCTCTATCTATCATCATTTCTAGGTGTAAAGGAAAAACTTGGAAGGATATAAGCGATAAGCAAACTTTTTTCTGAGAAGGGGGTAAACTTTCTATTTTTATATGTTTGATATTTGAATTTTTTACAATAAGCATGTGTCTCTTTTTTTAGTTTAAAAAGGTACACTTTTTACTAATTAAGCAAAAAGATACATCTTAGCTATTAAAATATTTTATATCCTAGAACTAGAAAAAGTCTCAACCTTTTTTCCTTTTATGCTTACTTATTAAAAATGTATAAAACCTAACAGTTTGGGCTTCCCTGGTGGCACAGTGGTTGAGAATCTGCCTGCCAGTGCAGGGGACACGGGTTCGAGCCCTGGTCTGGGAAGATCCCACATGCCGCGGAGCAACTGGGCCCATGAGCCACAATTACCGAGCCTGCGCGTCTGGAGCCTGTGCTCCGCAACAAGAGAGGCCGCGATAGTGAGAGGCCCGCGCACCGTGATGAAGAGTGGCCCCCGCTTGCCACAACTAGAGATAAGCCCTCACACAGAAACGAAGACCCAACACAGCCATAAATAAAAATAACTAAACAAATACTTAAAAAAAAAAAAAACCTAACAGTTGAATACTGTCAAGAAAAACACCAATAATTTAGATCTTTAAATTCCTATTTAATGTCATCACTTAGATAAGACATAAAACTTTGATTTATGTGGTTGGTTTTTTGTTTTTTGTTTTTTCTGTTTTTCCAAATTTTCTAGAGTAAGCAATATTACTTTATAATAAAAGTATTTAAGGGAGGCAAATCTTTATTATTTCAATCTTTGCTGACAAGGTTAATATGTTGTACTTGTAAAGGATTTTTCTCCACTATATTTATTGTTCTTTTGTTCCAACTGGGAAGGGAAAAGCCAGACTGGAAGCTATAAAAAATTATTTTGTGAGATGCTATTTTTCTAATGGTATTATTAAGAATTTCTAAAAATACACACAATAGGTCTTGAGGAAAATGCAAACTGTTGGAATACAATTCTTTTAGTGGTATATTTTTCTTTCCAAAGTCAAAAGCCTTTGACTCATGAATATGCTCCCAAGGGTGCGTTAACCTGCCTCGTTTTCCTCCTCAAGTTTCCTAATTGCATTTTTAGCTTGTGTAATTGTATTTGTCCTTTGTATACATAAATATACAAACTATTTTAAAATAAATTCAGTTTGCTGGCTGATTAGTTTTATGCATTTGAATTGGATGGTGGTAAGAGGTCACAGGTCTTGTAAATATCCCTGGAAATTAGGAAATTGCTTAGAGATCAGGCCCTTTTGACTAGATTCATCCTCAACTTGGAAATAAAGTTAGTTTTCACCTTCCTCCACCCTTCTGCACAGTGGTTTGAAGACTCTAGCTTAAGTGAATAAGATCAGAAATTTTGAGGTTTATTTTTCTTTAAAAATATATACTGAGTGTTAGTATTTTTCAGACAATTAAGGGCTAACATCTAAGGGCTTCGGTTATAGTTCTTATGCTGCTGATTAGGTATTCCTTGGTGGTGATTAGTGAATGTACAAATGCAATCATTTGGTAGGGTTTAATCACTCATATGAGAGAGAAGTTCGTTACCCAGAAGGAGAAATTGAAGCTTGTATAACTTTCATTAGCCTTATTTTTTTAATAGCAAAAAAATAAAGAAGAATAATTTTTGACTAAATTAGGAATATTGAGTAATATAAGATAAATTGTTGTTTAAAAGAAATAGAGAACCTGGGGAAATACACTTATGTGAATATACTTTTCCACCATGTAGTATATTGTATGTATTATAGGTAGCTTATGAATAGTTGGCCCTTACCAAACCAGGACAGATTTCCCTCAGAGAGAGAGAGAGAAAGAAGTGCTACCTGAACAAGTGCATCTCCTTCTTTCTTTGCACTGGGTGGCTGAGCCCCAGTTATAGCAGGGGTCAGGGGAGGAAATGTCTCCTTTCCCAGGTTTCCTACATTAACTCAAAGTTGAGAAGAAGAGAGATGTATGGCTATACCTTTTTTTTTTTTTTACAGGTCTCTGAGGCAATGGGAGAGTGGGATGCATGTATTTGGGCAATGCTGTATTTCTTTCTGCTGAGATGAGTTAAGGGCCTGAGTCCTGAGGGTGGGTTTGAGCCACTTGGGATGATGAGCTCGGGAGGTGTGGGTGGCTGCTTAGGCCAAGCATTGCACAGGGGCGTGACTCTGTTAGCTTCAGGGGTGGTTCTTCAAATGTGTAGTTAAAAAGCTTAGCTTTGTAGGCTCCCCAGGGGAGCGGCCTCTTCTTGAGGATTATTTTATTCTAACCTAATTCACAATTGCTACTCAAAATGCCGTAGCTTTTCCAGCCTTCCAGGCCAGTTGGTCTTCACTCCGAGGGTGACCAACTATCCCAGTGTGCCCAGGACTCTCGTGGTATTAGCACTGAAAGTGCTGCTTTCAGAAAAAAAAACCTGTCTTGGGGAAACCTCTCAGTCTCAGAGGGATGGTTGATCACCCTATTTTACTTCCCTGAGCCTTTAGCAGCTGTAGCATAGGAGGAGGGGAAATGCATTCTCGCTGCCACTGTGTACAATCTCTTCCCTGTAGTACAGATGATGAAGAGCTCTTGCATAGCAGTACAACCCAGGATGTAATTTCAGGGAGGAAGAATGTTGCTATATCCCAAGTGTGCCCAGATAGTGCTCTTCTGATTATCTATTGCTGCATAACAAATGACTGCAAAATTAAAATAACATTATTACCCCTTCTGGTTTCTGTGGTTCTGGGATTTGAGAAAATCTCAGCTGGCAGTTCTGGCTGCCTCACTATGACAGTGGCTACAACTGGAACAGCTGGAGACCGGTCCAACACCTCTGTCTTCATGTCATCTCAAGGCCTCTCTATGGGCTACTTTAAGCTCTCCTGGTTGCCTCCAGACAGGTGATGCTTACCTGGTAGTTTAGGGTTCTGGAGCAATACTCTAGCCAACAAGAAAGAAGCTGCCTCAAATGTCACATCAGATATTATTGTATAGCATCATTTTCACCATAGCCACAGGATTCAAGTGGGGAGCACAGACCCCACTTCTTCTTTTTTTTTTTTTTTTAATATTTATTTATTTGGCTGCACCAGGTCTTAGTTGCAGCACGCGGGATCTTTAGTCATGGCATGCGAACTCTTAGTTGCAGCATGTGGCATCTAGTTCCCTGACCAGGGATCAAACCTGGGCCCCCTGCATTGGAAGTGCTGAGTCTTAGCCACTGGACCACTAGGGAAGTCCCTAGACCCTACTTCATGATGGTTAGAAGGTCAATGTCACAACCTGTTGAGATGGAGACATTACTGCAGCCATCTTTGGAAAATATAATCCACCACAATTACGTTAGCTTCCAAATGCAGTTTTTCATTAATAAAAGTAGTAAAGTTGTTAAAATACGGTTTTTCCTCATGAATTTTCTTAATGCAATTTTTATTTCGAATGAAAACAAAAAGGTCAGCCTGTAAATGTTACCTGAATTGTTCTGAGAACTCTTGCTTACCACTGTTCTACTGGAATGAGTATATGTGTGTGTGTGTGTGTGTGTGTGTGTGTGTGTGTGTATCTTCCCAAAAAGCCAGCTGACCAGCATAGGTGTAGTAAAAGTTCATTTGCTTCCATAGTAAGAATTTTAAGGGGTGTGTGTGTGTATGGGAGTTTCCATGCATACATGCACCCCAGAGGATGGAAAGGAAAGAGTAATTGGGAGGAGACAAGGACAGCAGTGGCACAGGACCATTCAGGTTGAACAGAAGCATTCATAGCAGGAAAGATCTCTGAAGACACTGATGGCTAGAGAGGGAGCTAAGGAACAAGGGCAGTGGCTATCATTTAGAAGTGAAGGGCAGGTATACCTATAGCATCACTTTAGTATGATCATTCAGTTTAAAATGTGGATGCTAATGTTCTGATGCAGCTTTCTTAGACTGTCTGTCTCCCATTGTGATGCTTAAGACCCATGAGTTATTTTTTCTGATAGCCTCCAGCTTCTCACTTCAGAGTAATGGAAATTGGAATTTTAAAAAATCTAATGCAGTTATTTGGGGAATTTGCTGACAGCACAGTTTTAGCAAAGTTTGAGGAAGGTATGCTACAAATCTTAATTTTATTAAACTGATATTTTTTGGCTTAATATATGTTTAATATTGCAACATTTATGATTCTTACATGAGTTCTATTGTTTTGTCCTAAACTCATTATTTTATTGAGGAAAATTAAAAAAAAACAGGATAGCAGAAAGATTATAATTCTAAGCCACCATTTGTTTAAAAAGATATTTTATGTGTTTGGATTGTAGGAATACTGTAATACGGTCCAGCTAGATTCTGGGGTAGATTATCGGAAAAGGGAACTTCCTGCTGCAGGAGAACTCTACTACCTGTAAGTATTTTTTTAATTTTAATTTTCTAAGTTTAATATCTAATAATTAATCAGGAAAAGATGAGAAAAATAAGCAGGGTAATTATTAGAAAATGAAAGCCTAGTTCTAAAGCCTGTGATTTTTAAAATACAAAATGTTATAATGTTAACTTCTTTAAACTGTGTTTTTTGCCATCCATGTTTGCATGATTTATAATGTGTGATTGGAGGAAACCCTAATTAGTTTTTTGGGGAGGAGTGATGACAGATGGTTAGAAAGTAATGAGTATCCTTTTTAAGAAACTCTAGTATTAAGAGAATATCTTTATTGTGCTCAAGTAATTAATAATTTGTGGACATCTTCTAACAAATGTGTCATTTCTGTTCCCTGAACATTGTGTTTTATTTTGTCAATCTGTTTGTATTTATCATTGTTGATTGACTTCCATACATAACTATGTAAAATATATATACACAAGTACAACTGGATATATTTTGTCTTCTAAAAGCTCAGACTCGGGCTTCCCTGGTGGCACAGTGGTTAAGAATCATCCTGCCAATGCAGGGTACACGGGTTCGAACCCTGGCCCGGGAAGATCCCACATGCCACGGAGCAACTAAGCCCGTGCGCCACAACTACTGAGCCTGCGCTTTAGAGCCTGTGAGCCACAACTACTGAGCCCGCGTGCCACAACTATTGAATCCCGCATGCCTAGAGCCCGTGCTCTGCAACAAGAGAAGCCACCGCAATGAGACGCCTGCGCACCGCAATGAAGAGTAGCCCCCGCTCACCACAGCTAGAGAAAGCCCGCACGCACAGCAACAAAGACCCAACACAGCCAAAAAAAAAAATTAATTAATTAATTAATTAATTTTAAAAGAGCTCAGACACTCCTGAGTAGGAGCAATTTATAATAATAGATGTGTTCAGCATGTGTAGTTAATGCTGAAAAACAAATATAGTTGGTTTTAAAATGTCATTTGTGATAACCTGAAAAGGAAAAAGTGCTTTACAAATGCAAAGTGTTGTTTAGTGTATGCTGCTAGTGTTGGGCACCTAGTGGGTTCTCAGTAAATAGGTCTGTCTAAGGGCTAATTGTGATTTAACTCAAAGGCATGTTTCTGCTAATTTAAATTTTGATGACAACGTGCATATGAGAGGTTCAGAAAAGTTCTTGTCTCTGCCACCTTGTAAGCAGAAGTACTTTACTGTTTTTGAAGCAGAAATTAGCTAGAAAAATCACATAATTAAAATTGCATACTTTACAGTGTACCAAGGGGACTGTTTCAGCTTATTATTCAGATTCTGATGATTATTATAGGAGGTTCTTCATCTGCCCTTAAGTACTTTGTCTTTAAATACTTTATAATTTTGAAAAATTCTTAGAACACTTTTTTTTCTGCTTTAACTTGGACTTTTTCCTCTCCATTTCTTTTATGTTTGTGCTTTCTGGTCTTTTTATTTTTCTGATATTCACAAGATTTCCCTGAAGCTTTGCTACCTATTTCTTGATGTGCCACATGTATGGTACTTAGAAATTAATTTATTATTATTCCTTTTATTCTTTTTCAACAAATCCTTGTTCCTTGTTTTCCCACAAAGTATATCCTTATGTGGAAGAATTAAAACATTTTCCTAAAGGGAAGTTCCTTCAATAAAGACGGTTGCCTGACTCTAAGTCATGAAATTTGTTTCCAGGTGCTAGAGAGGTCTCGGTGGAATTTACAGGAGTTGGAAAGGCAGCTTTTGCTTTAGCAGAGCCACTTTCTCTCTGACCTACCCTGTGTTGCCTCTTCCTCTTCCTGAAAAAAGTAATACAGTTCTAACACATGGAAATTCAAGTTTGTACTTTAAACAAGTACTGGAGGAAATCAGAATCTAACAACGTCCCAGAATCCAGAAAACTAGAATCTACAAAAGCTACCGTGGAACTCTAGAATGGCTTTCTTTTTTTAATTTATTTTTTTTTAAATTATTTATTTATTTATTTTATTTTTGGCTGTGTTGGGTCGTCGTTTCTGTGCGAGGGCTTTCTCCAGTTGCGGCGAGTGGGGGCCACTCTTCATCGCGGTGCGCGGGCCTCTCACTGTCGCGGCCTCTCCTGTTGCGGAGCACAGGCTCCAGAAGCGCAGGCTCAGTAATTGTGGCTCACGGGCCCAGTTGCTCCGCAGCATGTGGGATCTTCCCAGACCAGGGCTCGAACCCGTGTCCCCTGCACTGGCAGGCAGACTCTCAACCACTGCGCCACCAGGGAAGCCCTAGAATGGCTTTCTTAAAAATATGTAAATTCTTTAACCTTCAAGGAAAGTAGATTTATTTTTTTTTATTTTTAATTTTTATTTTTTTAATTTATTTATTTTTGGCTGCATTGGGTCTTCGTTGCTGTGCACAGGCTTTCTCTAGTTGTGGCAAGTGGGGGCTACTCTTCGTTGCACTGCGCGGGCTTCTCATGGTGGCTTCTCTTGTTGCGGAGCATGGACTCTAGGCGCGTGGGCTTCAGTTGTTGTGGCACGCGGGCTTCAGTAGTTGTGGCTCGCAGGTTCTAGAGCGCAGGCTCAGTAGTTGTGGCCCACAGGCTTAGTTGCTCTGTGGCATGTGGGATCTTCCCAGACCAGGGCTCGAACCCGTGTCCCCTGCATTGCAAGTGGATTCTTAACCACTTGGCCACCAGGGAAGTCCTAGGAAAGCAGATTTATTTATGAATTTAACATCAAAAGAGCTTTATCATAGTCTGATAATCAAGAATATAGAGCCTGGGGGCACACCTCAGAGGGAAGGCTGATATGTGTGCCTGAGGAGAATTAGGAATTAAAGTCATCTCAGAAGTGGGAGAATAGTATTAGATACCCAGATGGGATGCTAGGGATGTCATTTGTATTGTTTCACATGAGCCCTTGAGTAGAACTTCTTTCATGAAAGAGTAAAAGAAAAGTTCCTGGGGTCATGTTAACATTTCTAATTTAATTAGGTTTCGTTTTATCTTGTTCCTATAGGAAAACATTACTTTCCCCTCTATAACAGATTTTAATGTGCCATGCTATATATTGTCCTATTAAAGCATGTATTTCTCTTTATTACCCTCTGCCTAAACATCTGGAATTGGTTCCTGAATATACAAGTCCTGACTACTCCCTTTGTCGATCTCACTGGCATTACAACTAAAAAAAAGAAAAGCAAAATTCTAGCTTCCCTCTAGGGGAACATCACGCACTATCTCAGAATTTCATATATGCAAAATCCCATATATGATCTTTAATTAAATAGAAATAGTCATTAATTCAGTATTTTATTAGTCTAACTTTCCAAAAGCCAATCTAAAATGTCCCAAAACATAATTCATATAATATCAAGAATTACCAGAGATTTAAAAAACTGCTCCAAAATTTGACATGGAACAATTTCTATAGTTCATAATATTGTCTGAGTTACACAAGAACTAATTCATACAAGCCATTGTATGTTTGTATGTAATCTATTTCAGTTGTAGTTTTTTTTTTTTTTTTTAAATTATTTATTTATTTATTTATTTATGGCTGTGTTGGGTCTTCGTTTCTGTGCGAGGGCTTTCTCTAGCTGTGGCAAGCGGGGGCCACTCTTCATCGCGGTGCGGGGGGCCTCTCACTATCGCGGCCTCTCTTGTTGCGGAGCACAGGCTCCAGACGCGCAGGCTCAGCAATTGTGGCTCACGGGCCCAGCCGCTCCGTGGCACACGGGATCCTCCCAGACCAGGGCTCGAACCCGTGTCCCCTGCATTGGCAGGCAGATTCTCAACCACTGCGCCACCAGGGAAGCCCTCAGTTGTAGTTTTATATCACATTAAATTTAGAAATCCTAGAGTACCTTTATAAATAAGTTCCAGTTGCTTTTGGCTCATCCCAAGAAGTTTTTAATCTCACATAAAACTAACTCAAAAGAGAATTTAAATTTAGCATATTGTAAGCCACAGAGCTTGAGTGCAAAAATCCAAACTTTTGCATAGGTTAAAACATCCCATGGTTCTCCAGTTTTTCATTCTGTGATCTCCCCAGAGGTGAGCACAAAGTCATTTTCTTACTGGTTTCTTGGTGGATTGGGCTCAGTAAGATTCCCCATGAGTGGACTATGGTTTGCCAAAATCCATACAGGTCAACCAAACATTGGGCTTCTTGTTTGCACTTGGGCGGAGACTTGGACCAGCAATTTATTGTGAATTACCTGGTGTTTGCCAAAGGAGGCCCCATCCCATGCCTTCCAGAGAATTTAACTGCTTCAGATTAGCTCTCTGCTATGGGGCTGGTGACACTAGAGGTTATCATTTTATATATGCAACAATGAGCATCTCTTTTCTGACAGGACGCACCACTGCTGAGGGGTCCATGGGTTGCTGCCCCAGACCATTTTGCTGTAAATTCTGTGAAGGGTTATGTTTTCCTGGAGAGAGGAGGTCAGGTCACCTTGGACTCACCCTCACTCTCTGTCTTTTTTCCTTTTTCATTCAGGAGCTGAGTAGTGCAGGTTCTTTTTTTCTACTAAAAAGAAGGAAGGAAGGAAGTTGGGGAGAGGTTTCCTATTCAAACACCATACCTCCACCAAACTCACATACAAACACCCTACCCCCAGCATAGAAGCCATGGCCTCAGTGGAATATTTTAAACTGAACCAAAAGGGGTAGAGGGAGGTGTTGGGCTTTGGATTTGATTTTACCCTACTTATGAAGTAATAGCTTTGCCTGTATTATTTCATGAATGCTGGCAGAAGACACAAGAAACCTGGGTCAGAGACAAAGGATTTTATTACTCTAGGCACAGATAGCATGTTGAGTCAGTTCCCTCCTTGCTCCCTAGTCCCGTTAGAGAAGGGAAGAGGAGTTTTGCTGAGGGCGCAGATGGATGCCTGCATAGGCAGTGAGTTGTGTTACAGGAGAGGAACTCTGAGTTTGGGGAATGTACCAATTTATAGTCAGAAGTAAGCAAGCCTGCTTTTTTCTCAAGGGAGACGTTGCCTCATCCCTCAAGGTTTCTCGCTGCAAATACACCTTAAGAAATTGTTAAGGCCTTGCATTCTTGGCATACTTAGCAAGAATGTGGGTGAGTGAGAGACCCAGGGATAACTGCCTCTCCTCACAGGGGACATTTATCAGACTTTTAAACTTAAAGAAGCCAGACTTTCTCCCATTATTTCATTTGGCTCCTATCCACCAAAGTTATCCACCACTTCAACAAAATTATATCTGAATACGTTATTCAGTTATTTAATCCCTCAATTAAATTGTCTCAAGACCATTTCAATTCCATGTATATGGGGACTATGGATCATACTGAAATGATGAAAAATATATGTTGCAACTTTTCAGACACAGCCCAAATAGTCACATATTCTTACCTGGCTAACATAGTACATGTATTCATCCATCTTTTGAACAGTTTTAAGGAATTTCTTCTTAAATACTTTTACCAATGGAAACTTCATGTCTCAAGTACTCTTAATTTTCCACTTGGGAAACATCTATTCCAAATAGGAAATTACTTCTAAGAACATATCTTTGAACACCATTTTAAAAAAAAAGTTTGCTGGCTAAAAACACACAGCTTCAAGGTACAGCTCTGTTTTAGAAGAAAGGTCTGTGAAAACAAAGACTGGAACTCATGCATGTTACAACTTACTTCCCCAGAATTAAAAATTTCTTGTTTTTTGCCTGTGATATTCCCTACACATACTCCCCTGTCCCCAACTGGGACAACCATCGATGAAAATTTAAAACATTTCCTAGCTTGTTTGTCATATCTTCTCATCCCTAAAACTTTGACAGAGATCTGTCTTCTGCCTGGAACGTTGCCACCTTCTGGTTCAGCAAAGTCTCTAGGGCATCTTGGGACCTTCTCCTCATCCCCCATCATTACCATTCCAGTTGTTTCTGCCCCAGACATTGGAATCTGCAGTTTCAGTCTTAGTTTTTCTCACCAGAGTACCAGCCCAGCCATTTCCTGTTTCAGTTCCCACTGAAGAACCTCTGAAACACCTGCCAATAGAGGCAACTTGAAAATTGTTAAGTCTGGCTCCCTTCCTTTTATTTTTTAAATTTTTATGTATGTATGTATGTATGTATGTATGTGTGTATGTATGGCTGTGCTGGGTCTTCGTTGCTGCCCGTGGGCTTTCTCTAGTTGCGGTGAGCGGGGGCTACTCTTCGTTAGGGTGCATGGGCTTCTCATTGCGGTGGCTTCTCTTGTTGCGGAGCACGGGCTCTAGGCACGCAGGCTTCAGTAGTTGTGGCACGTGGGCTCAGTAGTTGTGGCTCAAGGGCTCTAGAGCGCAGGCTCAGTAGTTGTGGCACATGGGCTTAGTTGCTCCGCGGCATGTGGGATCTTCCCGGACCAGGGCTCAAACCCATGTTCCCTGCATAGGCAGGCGGATTCTTAACCACTCTGCCACCAAGGAAGTCCCCCCTTCCTTTTAGACTGTGATTTGTTTCAGTTCCATGGACTAGGCTGCCCAGGGTCCCTGCATAGGTTAGGCTGTGTGCATAACCCCATTGAAACGCTTGATCTCTGGTCACCTACACCAAAGTTTTTATGGACTGATGCCAAACGTGGGCCTGCTATACTTTCCCTTCAGTTCCCTGAATTCTCTCATGTATCTTTTAGAGTCTTCTACATTCATATCAGTCCTACTTCTGACACTAGTGCATGGTGTCACAGTGGAGCCATGATGGTACTGAAGAGAAGATACTATACAGGTAAACAATATGAAATTTATTTAGCAGCAAAAGATACAGAAACGTATCCATATGGAGACAGTTGAGTAAAACAGAAGACAACACAGCATATTCTCATTGGAAGTTTAAGTTTTTCTGGCCTGTGAAGCTGACATATAGCACCTGATCAGGACGAGGATCCCAACAGGTCATGTTTATCATTCTTGGGTGAGTGGTTTAGAGACACTCTGGCTATGTGCCTGCCTGCTCACCAGGTACAATTACCAGGTACAAACCCCAGGACATGCCTGAATGTTCACTGTCAATCAGTGTGAATCAAAGGTCAGTTTCCCATTCTTCAACAATACCAGACTAGGCCTTCCCGAAGTCTGTTCCTCAGAGGGCGGGGAACAGGATTTCTGCCTCTGGCAATTAGAGAAACTATCTAGTTTCATGAGGTTCAGGCTGTTGATCTGGTTAATTCTTAAGTCTGGGGAAGGGAAGAAGACCATTGGGGACATTTTTGACATTTACAGATTAAATTTTATTCTTAGCATCATGACACAGAACATACAGGTTTATCTACTTAGTCATAAGCATAGTCAAAAACTAAAATATTTACAGATAAAATAATACAATGTATGGGATGTGCTTTAAAATAATCCAGGGTGGGAGAATTAAGGGGAGGTATAGTTGAAACAAGATTGGCCATGTATTGAGTGGGCGATTGTTACATCAGGTTTATTATACTATTGTCTTTACATGTATATATGTGTGAAATTTTCCACAATAAAAAGTTTTTTTTAAAAAGGTACAAATCTTCTCTATTTTTTTTTCTGATTATGCTAGCGAGAGTTTTATTAGTTCTATTCATCTTCTCAAAGAAACAGCTTTGTTTTATTCTCTCTGTTGCTTTATGTTTTATATTTGATTGATTTCTTTTCATTTTGTCGATAGTTTCCTTTGCTGTGGAAAAGCTTTTAAATCTAATTAGGTCCCATTTGTTTATTTTTACTTTTATTTCCTTTGCTTTAGAGGACAGATCCAAAAAAATATTGCCAAGATTTACGTCAAAGTGTGTTCGGCCTATGTTTTCTTCTAGGAGTTTTATGGTTTCTGGTCTTACATTTAGGTCTTTAATCCATTTTGAGTTTATTTTTATGTATGACATAAGAAAATGTTCTAATTTCATTCTTTTACATACTTTGCCTATTTTTAAGTTGGGTCATTTGTCTTTTTATTGTTGAATTTTAAGTGTTCTTTATGTATTCTAGATACAAGTTCCATGTCAGATATATGATTTGCAAAAATATTCTCACATTCTTTTTTTTTTAATTTTGTTTGGTGTCCTTTGAAGCACAAAATTTTTAAATTTTAATGAGGTCCAATTTATTTTTTCTTTTGTTGCTTATGCTTTTGGTGTCACGTTTGAGAAACTATTGCCTAATCCAAGGTCACAATGATTTATGCCTATGTTTTCTTCTAAGAGTTTTATAGTTTTAGCTCTTATATTTAGGCATTTGGTTAATTTCAAGTTATTTTTATATGTGGTGTGAGGTAGTGGTCTATCTTCTTTCTTTTGCATGTGGATATCTAGCTGCCTCAGCACTATTTGTTGAAAAGACTATTCTTGCCCTACTGAATTGTATTGACCCCCTTTTTGAAAATCAACTGACTGTAAATGTAAAGGGTTATTTCTGGTCTCTCAATTTTTATATTCCATTGATCTATTTGTCTAACTTTATGTCAATACCACACTGTCTTGATTTCCATAACTTTGTTCTAAGTTTTGAAATTAGGAAGTGTGAGTCCTCCAACTTTGTTTTGTTTTGTTGGGTGTTCAAGATTGTTTTGGCTATTCTGGGTCCTTTGAATTTCCGTATGAATTTTAGGATCAGCTTGTCAAGTTCTACAAAGAAGCCAGCTGGAGTTTTGATAGGGATTGTGTTGAATTTGTAAATCACATTGGGGACTACAATATGAAGTCTTCAGATCCATGAACATGTAATGTTCTTTTCGTTTTCTAGGGCTGCCATACAAAGTACCGCTAACTGATATCTTAGAAAGCAGAAATTTATTCTCTCATTCTGGAGGCTAGAAGTCTGAAATCAAAGTGTTGGCAGTTTGGTTCTTTCTGGGCAGTATGGACAATGTGCTCCATGCTTCTGGTGGAGTTCTTTGGCTTGTAGGTGCATTGATCTAGTCTCTGCCTTTAGCTTCATATGCTATTTTCCGTGTGTGTGTGTGTGTGTGTGTGTGTTTCCAAATTTGCTCTTCATATAAGGACACCAGTTATCATGTTAGGGACAACTCTAATTCAGTATGACCTCATCTAAGCTTAATTACATTTGCAAAGACCCTATTTCAAAATAAGGTCACATTCACAGGTATTGGGAGCTAGTACTTTAACATCTTTCTGGAGGACACAATTCAACTCATAACAGCTGTCTTTCCATTTATTTTGGTCTTCTTTAATTCCTTTCAACAATGTTTTATAGTTTTCAGTGTATAAAATTTGCAATTCTTTTGTTAAATTTATTCATAAACATTTTATTCTGTTTTAAACTAGTGTAAATGGAATTGTTTTCCTAATTTCCTTTTTGGTTTGTTCATTGCTACTGTATAGCAATGTAATTGATTTTTTTTAAACATCTTTATTGAAGTATAATTGCTTTACAATGGTGATTGTAATTGATTTTTGTGTATTGATCTCATAACCTGAAACCTTGCTAAACTTGTTTATTAGTTCTAATAGTTTCTAGTAGATTTCTTAGGATTTTCTAAATATAAGATCATATCATCTGGAAATAGAGATAGTTTACTTCTCCCTTTTCAATCTGAATGCCCTTTATTTATTTTTCTTGCCTAAATTTCCTGTCTAGAACCTTCAGTGAAATGTTGAATAGAAGTGGTATATTCTATCATAGAGAGTGGACACCCTTGACTTGTTCCTGAGCTTGGGGGAAAGACTTCAGTCTTTCACCATTAATTATGATGTTAGCTCTGGGTTTTTCTTAGATGCCCTTTATTAAAATAAGGACATTCCCTTCTATTCCTAGTTTTTGAGTGTTTTTATCATGAAGGGGTGTTGGATTTTGTCAAAGGCATTTTCTGTTTCTATTGAGATGATCATGTGGTTTTTGTCCATTATCCTATTGATATGGTGTATTTTATTAATTGATTTTTGGATTTTAAATCAGTCTTGCATTTCTGGGATAAATCTCTCTTGGTTGTGGTGTATAATACTTTTTATATATTGCTGGACTTAGTTTGCTAGCATTTTGTTGAGGATTTTTGTGTTTATACTCATGAGAGATATTGGTCAGTAGTTTTCTTTTTGGTCGTGTCTTTGTCTGATTTTGCTATCAAGGTAATACTGGCCTCATAGAATGAGTTTTGAAGAGATCCCTCCTCTTCTGTTCAGATTTTATCTTTTTTCTTGAGTTGGCTTCAGTGGTTTGCATCCTTCTAGGAATTTGCCCATTTTATCCAAGTTATCTAATTTGTTGGTACACAGTTGTTAATAGTATTCCCTTATAATTCTTTTTATTTCTATAAGGTTGGTAGTAATGTCCTCTCTTTCATCCCTGATTTTAGTAATTTTAGTTTTCTCTCTTTTTCTTAGTCCATTTAGCTAAATGTTTGTCCATTTTATTCAATTTTTCAAAGAACTAACTTTTGGTTTTATTGATTTGCTGTATTATTTTTCTATTCTTTATTTCATGAATTTCCACTCTAATCCTTATTATTTCCTTCCTTCCACTTGTTTTAGGTTAATTTTATCTTTGTCCACGGTCTTATGATAGAAGTTAGGTTGTTGGTTTGAGATTTTTCTTCTCTTTTAATGTAGGCATTTATAACTATAAATTTCCCTATAAGCACTACTTTTGCTGCATCTCATGCGTTTTGGTATGTTACCTCTTCATTTTCATTGTCTCAAAGTATTTTCTAATTTTCCTTTAGATTTCTTTTTTTGACCCATTGGTTATTTAGGAGTGTGCTGTTTAATTTCCACATATTTGTGAATTTCCCAAATAACTCTCTGTTACCAATTTCTAATTTCACTCTACTGTGATTGGAGAACATTCTTTGTATAATTTCAATTCTTTTTAATTTATTTAGGCCTGTTTTATGGCCTAGGATATGATCTTTCTTTGAGAATGTTCCATGTGCATTTGAGAAAATGTATATTCTGTGGTTATTGAGTGGAGTGTTTATTTAGATGTCTGTTAGTCTAATTTGTGTATAGTGTAGTTCAAGTCTAATTATTTCCTGTTGATCTTCTCCCTAGTTGTTCTATCCATTGTTGAAAGTTGGATATTGAAGTCTCCAACTATTACTGTTGCATTGTCTGTTTCTCCCTTAAGTTATGTCAGTTTTTGCTTCATGAATTTTGAGGGCTCTGTTTCTAGGCACATATATATTTGTAATTGTTATATCATCCTGATGGATTGATACTTTTATCATTATAAAATATTCCTTTTAGTCTCTAATCACATTTTTGTTGTTGTTTTAAAGTCTGTTTTGTCTGATATTAGTAGTGGTTGCTTTTTTCACAATGTATCTTTTTTTCGTCCTTTTACTTTCAACCTATTTGTATCTTTGAACCTAAAGCATATCTCCTGTAGATAGCATATAGTTGGAACTAGCTTTTTTATCCAGTCTACCAATCTCTGCCTTTTGATTAAATTGTTTAATTCATTCACAAATTATGTTATTATTGATATAATTGGGTTTACATCTGCTCTTTTATTTTTCATTTTCTTTAGGTTTCATGACTTTCTTGTTTCTCTGTTCTTCCTTTACTGATTTCTTTTACATTAAGTGAATATTTTTAGTGTAATATTTTCATCCTTTTAATGATTGTTTTCCATTATATTTTTTGTCATTTTTTAGTGAAGAACTTTTATCTCTATGAGAAGTATAAAGTTTCATTCAAACTGAAATGTTGTCTCAAATTCAAAATGAAGCATTGCATGTTGCTATATGTTTTGATAATTAAAATATCAGTAATGGTAATGAATCTTTACCCTAAGACCACCGGTAGGGAAAAGGTCTCTATGGTGGGAAAATATCGTGGATTCTCAAAAGTAGGTACACAGTAGTATCTTTGTCATAAGAACTCCTGTTGATATTTTATCAATGAGTAAGGCTCTGTGACATTGCAATCTTACAACTGTATATTAGTAAAATACAACAGTAAGAGTTTTCTGCTTTGTGTATTATAGGGCATAGTCAGGTAGGCCATTTATTATGTCTCTTAAAAATCACAAAATTGTCCTATTTGACATAATTTAGTTGTACATTTAAATATTAATTAATCTTATATTAACACAAGGACTGCTGAATTAAAAATTAATTTCAAGGATTTGAAACTATTTGAAACACCACCTAAAAAGTGGGAAAGCAGCGAAAGAAGTCCATCTTGTATATATTTTGGTATCAGTTTCCATCAGTCAGCTCAGCACACCTTTTATCTTATATTCCTTTATTGAACTGTAATTTGACAATATCATGTTACAGTGTTTGTTTTCCAGCAGGCCAGACACAACCAGAATAGAGCTGGCTCACCATTTCCAGCTAAACACATTGACAAAGTATTCAATTATATGACTGTACTCATCTAGTAAAGTATAAATAAGCTATATATACAACATGTACATGAGTAGATAATATATATACTTATACATATAAAAGTACAGAAGAAAGTTGCTAAATTTCCTTAGACTTCTTGTCTTGTTATTTCGTCTTCAAATATATCACATTTATAACTAAAAATCTTCAACATAAGTAAAGCTGATCCGGCAGAAGTCCTATATCTTTAGTTAGTTTTGCTGTGTACCTTTTTTATACCTATTAAAACTCCCTGGCCTCTCTTTCTGAGGTGGATGTGACTATCTTCTTCACCTAAAGAGGATTTAGAGATTCTTACTCTCCAGCTTCTTCTTCATTTTTGTTGTTGTTGTTTAACATATTTAATCATTATAGCCTTTCTGAAATTTTATGAAAAATAATTATTTTTAGATCTACCAAGTTGCAATTTTACATGTTACACCACTGATTTATTTGGGGGGAATGCAATATATAGATTTAGTAGAAATTTTATGTAGAGTTTGGGGCTGAGAAAGGGGGAGGTGATTAAGGTCTGGAATTTGAGAGCTAAAGGTGCTAGATCCCGCTTGCTGCATTATGCATAGGTCAAGATTAATGGAACCAGTTAAGTTACTCTCCAGGTGATTGAGAAGGGTGGGAAATTTAGAGACTGAAATGGATCTCTGAACAGTCAATTAAGCCTTTGAGTGATTGAGAAGAAGATAAATAGTAGGACAAAATCCATCCTAACAACTGGTTCTGTTATGTAAAACAAACCTAAAGTATTTGAAATGCAACCAAGTCCATTTTATATTAAGGCGAGTATAAACCAACTTAATCTTAGACCTGCCTCCAGCCCCAGATTATGTTTGGTATGAGCACAAAGAGCTGTACAGCATGAATGCACAAGGAATCAGTAGAGTGGGAAGGCTCACTGCCAGGGAAGTTTGGCACAAGAACTCTAAGAGGAAGGGGAAATTTCTCCCTCGTTGAATCAACTTTGGCTCTCTGGAATAGAGAACATGGAGAGAGAGGGACCAAGGAAAGCCAACCCTATTCTACTTGTTGATACCTTAACAAGCTGTTGATTTTTAAAAGGGGATAAAGGGGTAAAGTGTGGGTAGCATTCTGTTCCTCTGAGTCAATCCTAATGAAGTAGGAGGTTCTTGAAGAAATTAATTTCCATTTAAATTCATGTGTGACCCTCTTCTAGAAACCTCCACTTGTTTTGGAATTTTTGTAGAGAATTTCAAATGATTCAGCAATAATAAGGTCTTTTTTGACATATTCTATTTCTTGAGTGTAAGTCTTATGTTGAATGCCTTATTTCAGCTATAGAAATTTTCTCAAAATTGAAATGACTGATTACTTTCCTCTCCGTTTACTAATTTATTATGGAATAATAAATCATGATTCTCATACTTCCGAAGCAGTCAGGCTTTTAATCCAGGGTACTGTACTCCAGGATTCCTATAGTTGTTGATGCCAAATTTCCTGGCAACGAAACAGTGGTCGATTCCAGGGCTTTTCTGACTTAAAGACAGAGTAGTTCTACTCAACAGAAAATGGAAACTTGCCCCTCCAGTGCAGTTTCTGAGCTTAACAAAAGGTGACAGAAGCAATGAAATGGGTGGATTTTACCCAGAGCATTTAGAACAAAGGAAAAAGAGTCTGTGCTCTGCTTGGGCCCCTCACACTCTGCCCCCCAACAAAAAGCATTTGAAAGGAGTGATTCTGCTTCTTCTTCAGAATGACTTTTAATTCCCTTACCATGGTCACCTTTTGATTATCTGTGAGCAGATTTTTTCTTTTTTCTTTTTTTTAAAATTTTTATTGGAGTATAGTTGCTTTACAATGTTGTGTTAGTCTCTACTGTACCACAAAGTGAATCAGCTATACGTATACATATATCCCCTCTTTTTTGGATTTCCTTCTCACTTAGGTCACCACAGAGCATTGAGTAGAGTTCCCTGTACTATGCAGTATGTTCTCTTTAGTTATCTATTTTATACATAGTATCAATAGTGTTTATATGTCAATCCCAATCTCCCAATTCATCTCTCCCCCCACCCCGCCCTGGTCCCCTTGGTATCCATACGTTTGTTCTCTACATCTTTTGTCTCTTTTTCTGCTTTGTAAATAAGATCGTCTATACCAATTTTTTCAGATTCCACATATATGCGTTAATATACTATATTTGTTTTTTATTTTGCATCTTATCTGCTCTACGTAGCATCCCACTGATGGGGCAGTTACCCAGAATTAAAGTCCCTTAAATTCTTTATCCCTACTCACTTGTAAGAGCTTATGTTTCTGTCTCCCCTCATGAGAGAAAAGGGGATACAATTCAAAGCATCTAAGCTTAATTCCTGTATTTTCTCCTGATCATTTTGATGCTACTCAAGGCAGTCTTCCTTAAGATATGCCTCTGTGGTTAAAATTGAACTACACAGGGGCTTCCCTGGTGGCGCAGTGGTTGAGAATCTGCCTGCCAATGCAGGGGACGCGGGTTCGAGCCCTGGCCTGGGAAGATCCCACATGCCGCGGAGCAACTAGGCCTGTGAGCCACAATTACTGAGCCTGCGCGTCTGGAGCCTGTGCTCCACAACGAGAGGCCGCGATAGTGAGAGGCCCGCGCACCGCGATGAAGAGTGGCCCCTGCTTGCCACAACTAGAGAAAGCCCTCACACAGAAACGAAGACCCAACACAGCCATACATACATACATACATACATACATTAAAAAAAAAGAATGTAAGCAGACAAGAATCTCATTAAAATATTTAAAAAAAAAAATTGAACTACACAAAGCTGAGCAGAACATGTTCTTCCATCCATGTGACATGATATTCTTGTAGCCCCAGAAGAAAACTCTGAATTTATCTCCCCTTTTACATTAAAAAATCATGTTTAATTTAGTGCCCTCTTTAGGCTGTAGCTTTTCCATGCAACTTCTTTTGACTACCAGGCTTTATCCCTCCTCAGTTTCATTGGTTAGGCTGAAATATTTTTCAAGTATGTTTATAATTATAATGTTATAATTTTAATCACTGGATTTTTGTATAATCTATATCCTTGTGTGGTTTTTGTACATTCGTTTTCTGAATATACCTGTTGCCAACCTTGGGTTGTATGTTCCAAACACTTGATTTTTTTTTTTTGAAACTAGCTGACCCTCATCCTTTTTTAGAGTTTCACAGACATGGTTGTATTTCTGAGTATAGATTTTTAGTGTAAGGTTCACAGACATGGTTGTATTTCTGAGTATAGATTTTTAGTGTAAGGTAATGCTGCTGTCTTTTTAGATAGTTTCACTGGAAAACTGACAAGAGGGCACTGGCATTGCAGACTCACTGCTGTTACTCTAGTTTTTTTTCTCCATTATAAGTGAATCACCACCACCACCACCAGCCCCATTTTGAAGTTAAAGGCATTTTCTCTGGCTGAAATTTTTACAATAAAGTTGCATTCTTGTGATTTCCTACTTAAAAAAGTCCAGAGATCTTAGGTGTTTTTAAGAATAGATTTACAAATTTTCTTGTCTATCATAGTGACATTTTACCAAGAAAATCCTTCTGGATTAACTTGCATTGACTATATTTGTATTTTTATTCCATTTCCAAAAATGATTTGCAGCAACTTAGATTAAAATTATTTGTCATACCTTCACCATAATCACTAAAATGGAAGAGATGGAAAATACCAAGTATTGGCAAGGATGTGGAACAAGTGGAACTTCTTGTACACTGCAAGTGAGAGAGTAAATTGCTACAACTCCTTTGGAAAACTGCTTGGCAGTATCTACTAAGCTGAATGTAGATATACCCTATGAATAGCAATTCTACTCCTAGTTATATACCCAGCAAGCATGTATACATGAGTTTACCAAAAGGCATGTATTAGAATGTTCACAGTAGAACTATTCACAGTGGCCCCAAACTATAAACTACACAAATGTTCATTGTTAGGGACTGAATTGTGTTCCCCCAAAATTCATAGGTGAAGCCCTAACCCCCAGTGGGACTGTTTTTGGGGATAGGACCTTTAAGGAGGTAATTAATTAAATGGGGTCATATGGGTGGAACCCTAATCTCATAGGATTGGTGTCCTTATAAGAAGAGGAAGAGACAACAGAGGAAAGACCATGTGAGGACACAGCAATAAGATGGCTACCTGCAAGCCAAGGAGATAAACCGCAAAAGAAATCAAACCTGCCGACACCTTGATCTTAAGACCTCCAGCCTCCAGAACTGTGATAAAATAAATTTTTGTTGTTTAAGCCACCAGTCTGTGATATTCATTTGTGGCAGCCCTAGCAGACTAATACTCTCATCAACAGTAGAATGATAATAAACTATGGTATTTTCATGCAATAGAATATTACTGTACAGAAACAAAAATAAACGAACTACTTCTACATGCATGGATGAATCTCATAATATTGAGTAAACAAAGCCAGACACTTGCTAATAAAGGAAATGAGTTTATATGAAGCAATATGTACCCTGATATCCAATTTGAAAATCATTTAGGACACACTGTCATTGATTTGATCAATGTCAGTGCAAAATGAAAGACACTTTCCTATGTCTGGAATATTTGTTAACCAGCAAAGGTCAGGACTATCAGATTCGGTAATTAATACTTCGTGTTTTAAAAACCTTTAAGAAATAATAAAAATAAAAACCTTAAAAACGGTGACTTTCACATATTAAACTTCTGATGTATTTAAATTTTAAAATAATTTTATTTAGCATTTATTTTGTGTTAATGTTTCCATCTAATGTTTTCTACTATCATAAGTCTTTATCAGGTAGAGATCATTTTAACATGTTATTGAAATACATAATCTTGTCATAGTATATTGACTTATACTAGTGATAAGCCATGAATTTATTATTATTATGGAGTTTTTTGGACAGAAAACTGCTGAAACTTTTAGTATAATCCTATAATAGAAAAATGGTTCACTGTTTATTATTATTATGGGCACATTATTTGAGAACACATAAAGTATTGTGATAAATACAGAATTACTTAGGATTTCAGGGATTTTCCAGATTAATATCTTTCGGGAATTTGGAAACACTTTTTCTGGAATTCCCCGATTTTCCAGCTGTGTGATTACCTGCAACTCTCCTCTCCTCTGAGCAGTACTGATTTTATTGTCTTTAGTCTGAAAAAGCTGTAAAAATGAGTAACACACCATTTTTCCCTTCTCCCAAGTGTCAGCTTTTTCTAGAATCTGCCTGCTTCTGTTCACTTTCCAGTGCCTTCAGGTTACCTGATTTTGTACTTTGTGCAGAGTTTACAGCTGCCATCAGCAGGAGAGTCAGCTAGGGCAGAGCTTAGTTTGCTCTACTAGAAGCATAACTCTTCTCCCTGTTCTGATAGAGTACAACTTCTACTATCTTCTTGAGAAGACTGCATGAGACATATATTTTTTGAGGGCTCATCTGTCCAAAAATGTCCTTATTTTACTTGATTAATAGTTTGACTGGTCATGGATAGTTTGACAATAATGTTCCCTTCAAAACTTTTAAGCACTATGCCATTATCTTCACGTTTCCATTATTGCTGTTGCAAAGTTCGATGTGAATGTTTCTTGATCTTTTGTATTTGACCTGTTTTTCCCTTCTGAAGTTGTTAGGATAGTCTTTCTTTATTTCTAGTTTCCTGAAACTGCATAATAATGTGCCTAGAATGGAGCTTTTCCCCCATTCTTTGTGCTGGGACTCTTTCAATTTAGAAAATCATGTCCTTCAGTTCTAAGAAATTTAATTTTCTTTTTTTCTTTGATAATTTCCTCCCCCCCGCCCTGCCCGCCAATAGTCTTTAGAACGCCTCCTGGTTAGATACTGAACCTTCTGGATTTATCTTCTAATTCTTTTATTTTCTCTTTTATTTTCCATCTTTTTGTCTTTCTGCTCTATTTTCTGAAAGATTACTTCAACCTTTTTCCCTAAATTTTTTATTTAGCAGTCATATTCAGAGTTCTTTCTCATGCCCAAGTTGTCCTTTTTTTTTTTTTAAGTCTTATTTATTTATTTATTTATTTATGGATGTGTTGGGTCTCCGTTTCTGTGCAAGGGCTTTCTCTAGTTGCGGCAAGTGGGGGCCACTCTTCATCGCCGTGCGCGGGCCTCCCACCATCGCGGCCTCTCCTGTTGCGGAGCACAGGCTCCAGACGTGCAGGCTCAGTAATTGTGGCTCACGGGCCTAGTTGCTCCGCGGCATGTGGGATCTTCCCAGACCAGGGCTCGAACCCATGTACCCTGCATTGGCAGGCAGACTCTCAACCACTGCGCCACCAGGGAAGCCCCCAAGTTGTCCTTTTTGTTTATGGCATTTATGCAGTGCAATATGCCTATATAATACTAGGCATATTAGAGTGTATTTTTCCCCTTTTGGTCTCTGTATTTTTTTCTTTCCTTCCTCCAAGATCCTTTTCTCTACTTCTTTATTGTGATCTTTATCTTATATCCTAGAGGATTTCCTGAAATGCCTTCTTGTCCATTCATAAGCACTGAAAAGCCGATTAGAAGTTCTGTGTGCATAGATAGGGTTTTATTGATTGGTGGGCTTCACTAGAGGGTGATAAGGTGGCAGGTCAGATTTTCCAATGTAAAACCCCCAAATGTCAGTATCTGCAGGTCTTTTTTTTTTTTTTTTTTTGGCTATTGAGTTTCCTCCAATTTTTCTGTCTACTTCTTGGGATGGAAGCTTCCTGGACTGGTAGGGTTCTGGATGCTGAAGAGTTAAGGACTGTTGGTTTCACTGTTTACTTTGTAGAATTGCAGTACAGTGTCTCTCACCCTTTCTCAGTGTTACAAGTGTCCCAGACAGTAAACTTACCAGTTTCAGCTGGAGTGGAGGAATTATAGGAGTCTGACTGTCCAGGTGAAAGGAGAGAATCTAAGGAACTGCCTTTGTCTTATTTTCAAACAATGCCTGTGTTTCCAGCCTGACCCCTCACCTACATTTTTGAGTATATCTAGTAGTGCCAAACCTTTGGGGAGATTTTGGTGAGAACTGGATTGCTTCATCTTGGCTCAGTACCCCACCTCCCACCTTCTGATTTCTCAATCTACTAAGGTCCTGCTCATCCAACTAAGGAAAGCAATGCCAGTCTTTTCTTCTTCCAGGCTTCCCTAATCTTTCCAAGTGATTCTCTAAGAATCACTTTCCCTCATCACTTGTTTTTTGGGGAGGTAAATCACCCTCTTCTTTCCTAAGGGGAAGGGAGGGAAAAGGTTCTTATCACAAATACTAGACACAAAAGCCAGTGATTCCTGATCCTCTTTCCCCTCCTTAGAAAGACACTATGGTGTGAGGAATAGGGGGGATGGTGGAGGAGGGTGGCATTTGGAATAGGGCTGGTTCTTCTCATTATTTAACCACAGGGGCAGGAGTCTGGATCCAGTTATTGGTGGCTTATTGGTGGTTCTCTTTAGAAATCTGAGGGTACTCAGCACTTCTGTCCATCAACTTTGAGCCTTAATTACAATTCCAGGACAAGAGGGAAAAATTGCACAATGCAAAAACTGCATAATGATCCATTGTATGGGTGTATCCAAATGTACTTCAGATTCCCCATTGTTGGACATTTAGGTTCTTTTTCACTTTTTTGATGTTAGCCGTGTCACAGTGAACATCCTTGTAGTTGTTAAACATTATTATTTCCATAAGTGAGATTCCTACGGGTGGAATAGCTGGGTGATATGATATGCATGTTTTTAGTGCTTTTATTACATATTATCTGGTTGCCTTGAACTCTTGTAACCAGTTTTACATTCCTCCCCGTGGTACATAAGAGGGTTCTTTTTCCCCTTACCTATGCTTGCTCCAGCTATTTTATCTTTTTCTTTATCTCTGCCAGTTTGGATAAAAGTATGGCCTCTCATGATTTTACATTGCATTTTTATCACTAGTAAGAATGAAACACTTTACACATGCTTTTTGCCTACTGAGCTATTTTTTTTAAGCAATTTGCCTGTTCAGGTCCTTTCACAGTTTTTCTATTGGGGTATTCAATTTTTTATATGTTGGAGTTTTTAATACATTGAAAATATTAGTTGTATGCCATAAATGTTGCCACTATGTTTCCCAATTTGATGTGTACATTTTATTTGTAATACTTTCCATTATACAGAAATTTTAAATTTTTATGTATTCAGATCTTAGATAAAATGACTTAATTCTGAGTTTCAGTTTTCTCTTCAGTAAAAACATGATAATACATACTACATGGTAATGTGGATATGGTTTAGGTAAATTAACTGCTACATAATAGTTGCTCAGCAAATGATAGCTTTTTTAATTTCCTGTGTGACACATTGAAAAAGTTCAGAATCATCCAAATTTTGTACTAGAATTAAAAAACATAGTCAAAGATGTTTAAACCAGATATGAACCTGAATATTAAGTAAAACTCTGTATCTTTTAGGCCATTATAGACAGGTAACTTTTTTTTTTAAGTATTTGTTTATTTATTTATTTATGGCTGTGTTGGGTCTTCGTTTCTGCGTGAGGGCTTTCTCCAGTTGTGGCAAACGGGGGCCACTCTTCATCGCGGTGCGCGGGCCTCTCACTATCGCGGCCTCTCTTGCTGCGGAGCACAGGCTCCAGACGCGCAGGCTCAGTAATTGTGGCTCACCGGCCCAGCCGTTCCGCGGCACGTGGGGTCTTCCCAGACCAGGGCTCGAACCCGTGTCCCCAGCATTGGCAGGCGGACTCCCAACCACTGTGCCACCAGGGAAGCCCCTAGGCAGGTAACTTTTAATTTCTCTTTTTTACTACTCTCATTTTTATTCTTAAAAATATTAATGAGCTCTGATTGATGCATCCTCTTAAGTAGGGAAATCTGAAGTCTGAGTGGAGTGTGAGAAGACTAGTGTTTTCTTGTAAGTTATTGTTAAGGGATTATGAATATATTCATTTCTGGTAATGATTTCTTTCATAGCTTCATTATTTATTTTATATCAATATAGATACATCTGATAAAACCAAAATAACACACTAGCCCCTCCTGCTTTTAAGACAATATGCAGATAAGGTTTCTGTCCCCCAGCAGGTCAGTAGAGCTTCTTATTCCCTGAGGTCAAGTGCAAGTTGGCTTAGATAGATAACAGTCTGTTCAGTTGTGAGCTACATAAAATGCTTTTATGAATGTTCAGTTTTAGACCACTTTACACCAATAAAATTTTTTATTTTACATGTTGTAACTTTTTTTTAAATTAATTGATTAATTAATTTATTTATTTATTTTTGGTTGCGTTGGGTCTTGTTGGGTCTTCGTTGCTGCTTGCGGGCTTTCTCTAGTTGTGGCGAGCCGGGGCTACTCTCCGTTGCAGTGCGCGGACTTCTCATTGCGGGGGCTCCTCTTGTTGCAGAGCACAGGCTCTAGGCACGCGGGCTCAGTAGTTGTGGCACACAGGCTTAGTTGCTCTGCGGCATGTGGGATCTTCACGGACCAGGACTCGAACCCGTGTCCCCTGCATGGGAAGGCGGATTCTTAACCACTGCTCCACCAGGGAAGTCCCTGAGTAACTTTTTTTTTTTTTTAATTTTTATTTATTTATGACTGTGTTGGGTCTTCGTTTCTGTGCGAGGGCTTTCTCCAGCTGTGGCAAGCGGGGGCCACTCTTCATCGCGGTGCGCAGGCCTCTCACTATCGCGGCCTCTCTTGTTGCGGAGCACAGGCTCCAGACGCGCAGGCTCAGTAATTGTGGCTCACGGGCCCAGTTGCTCCGCGGCATGTGGAATCTTCCCAGACCAGGGCTCGAACCCGTGTCCCCTGCATTGGCAGGCAGACTCTCAACCACTGCACCACCAGGGAAGCCCCCTGAGTAACTTTTTATGATAATATAATAGAATTCTTATAAGGTACTATCATAATAAAAATAATTGTATCATTTCACATATAATTTCACTATAAATGAAATCACATATAGCAATTTCATAGATGTGGCCTAACTAAAGTCTAGTGAGCCATATTTTAATATTATAGTATATTTGAGCACAGAATAACAAAGAAATCACCACTGAGGAAGTTTATAAGCAATTGTTTGTTAACCAAATGTGCTTTGAGAAACGTGACTGTCTTCTATTTTAGTTATTTTTCAGAATTCAGTTCTCCCCCTCTATTGGGTAACATGCCTAACCTAAGGACAGGTTAACTTTCTGAAAGCCAGCAGATGTCCTGGGTGGCTGACATTGCTTTCTTCTTTATATATCCCTTAAAAAGTAGCTCCCTTCTCCATCAGTTGTATGTGTGTACATCTCCATTGCAAGGTGGAGATGATTCCAAATGAATTCCTATGAATGATGTTGGCAAAGCCATCTAAACATACATGTGCTTGGTGTGGGCATTGACATTTACATTGGCTTGTATGATTTCTTTGTACCTTTAAAATTGTTTAATCTCTATAATCACTCGTTCTGTAGTGTCATTTTATTACTTTAATACAGCGCTATTCAAATATCATACAAGCCTTTATATAAGTCAAATAGCATTCCCCTGCAAAGCCAACCATTGCAAATGATATTTTTAAGATCCTTGAGGTGGAGTGGTTATGACTTGAAATGTGACAGTTCCAAACCCTTCATAATGACTGTGTGCTTTTACTGTAGAACATTTGAAGAATTAGGTGCTTATGTGTTAAATTCTTGCCGCCTGATAATTATCTCAAGGGAGAAATTATTTTGGTTTAGTTTAAGCTTAATCTAAAGAAAAAATAATTTATCATATTAGTTTTCAATAAGACTTTATTAAGACGGATGTCCAGAATGGAGGTTAATTGCTTCCACTCCTAGATAAGAGTGATTTGTGTGTCAAAATTAAGCATATTGGCAGGTCATCCTGTATAAGTTTGTATATAGAGTTGAAGTAAACTTATATTTTAACTTGAAGTATTTTTTTTAACAACGTTTATTTCTTCTGCCAGTTATTTTTATTTTATTGACTGTTAATTTATCAGTCCTTTTTTTAAAAAAAAAAGTGAGAGGAAAAAAAGCCATAGTATTATCACATTTGTATATGTGGGTTCCCTAAACCATATGGTGATTTCTAATTAGAATACAAAGGATTCTTTGTCGAGACTAACTTCATAGTAGCTGCAATGGTGGGCATCACAGAAGGAGAGAGTTTTCCTGAGTTTCCGACAAGGACACTTTTGAGAGAAACTGTGTGGTCTATAATCGTCCTTATACTCAAAGTCTGATAAAGTTATTGATGTGCAGATCAAGTTGGTATTTTGAAGCTGGTAATTTAATTCTGGATGTTTGATCCTCTCAGTCAGTGGCTTGGCTTGATTTTTTTAAAAGGCAGATTCAGTATTTAATTTCACATGTACCCTCGCAGTAGATTTCAAAGGATACTTTGCTGGATGCTTGACTGCCTTGTCTATTTGCTCTTGTTTTGCATGCAAGAGAGAGCCAGAAGCCTTTCTTCTCATTGTGTACACATAGTCTTAATGGATTTACTCTGCCTGTATCGTCTCATTACTGAAAACAGCCAGAAGCACAGAAGTCTTTCAGTGTATGCAAATAAGGCAGAATCATCTACCTGAGAGTTAATATTCTCTGCTTTTAAGTGTATTCTAAATCTGATGTTTGTATTTAGAGCATAACATCCTGTTCTTTTTTTTTATGGGCAAAAAGCTAAGCAGGCTCAGGCAGCTGTTTGATGTTGGCTTCAAGTGTTATTAATTTCATATTCTATTATTCTTTTCACTGTAGCACAAGTGAAGCTGATGTGGAGGCTGTCATGGATAAGTTGTTTGATGAGCTGGCTCAGAAACAAAATGATTGTACGTAAGTTAATTTCTCTTGAAAGAGAATACATTTAGAACACAATGCCCAATCTCCACTGACCAATTAATAAGTTCCATTGCTGTATATGGGTTGATGCCACACTCAAGTGGCAGTCATTGTATCAGCATTTTGTCTAATTTATGTGTTGAATCATGTGCTATTATTCATCAAGCTATGCATTTCCTATCTGTAAGAGATGAATTTTATAGTAATTATCCAGACAAGATTGAGTCTTTGTTCATGTTCCCATAGTAACTAGACCAAGGATTCTAAAAGTGCAAGGCAGAGAGCTGCGGCTGAATAAAGCCTGTGGAACCGTTGCCGACTGCACATTTGAAGAGCTATGTGAGAGAGTGAGTATCCAGACACGTTCAGACTCATTGGCCTTTTCACATGTTAAAATACTTCATATTTTCCTCTCTTCCTGTTTCAGATTTTAAAATACAATTCACAGAGTCAGAACTGATTTAAAAGTCTCATTAAGAGAAATACTCATGTGTATATACCCATGTGCTTTTTATAGATACTGGCACGAAATTTACTCTTAGAAGGGCTCTAAAACAAAATTAGAAACAGAGAGAGAACTGTCAGCTATTACTGGAAGCAAAACTAAAATCAGCTTTAGGGATATTTTGTAAAAGTCAAACATAAGAAAATTTTTTTTAAAAATGAGGTGAGATTAGTACCAGGGGAAAGGAAGATGAAGTAATAATACCATGATCCAAGGAGGTATGACATAAAAGAATTTCCATTCCTTGTTCTTATGGCTCATCTGTTATTGTCATAATATCTGACCTATTTGGGCCAAGGTCAAAGAAAGTGAATTTTTGTAACTGTGACATCTATATTATATAACAATATATCCAACAGAGAAAAAAATATGTACATATATATTCATATAAATGAGAAAGATGTTGATTACAGAGTAATTATAGATATGAATTCTGCCTTTTAAAAGCTCTGGGAATTCTCAGTACTCAATGGGTATTCAATTGACTGTAAATCTTGAGAAAAACAAAGCCAGTTACATATATCTTTAAGCATAATACCTCAATTATATATAAATTGTCATTCCAACTAGTCTCTCTGATTTATCTTGAATTTTAGGTAGCTAAAAAAGAATTGTTTTTCAGGGGGAAGAGAAAGTATTTTTTATACCTGCTAGCCATTTTATGACTACTTTTCTTAAAAACTAGTGACTTCATTACTTCTAAATTTGTAATTTTCAAACCAGAGAGAGAATCCAATCTACAAATGTTATCACAGAAATAAAGCACTTCAAGACCAATAAGGATTAGGATGAATTAGAATCCTCTGACAAGGTGATAATGTCAGTCTCTGGTTGTGAAGGTTATTCTGTGTGATACGGACGCTTCACACTTCTATTGCATCAATCTCATCAAGGTCCTAATAACCTAATATCTTCAGACATAATTTTATTAAGGCTTCCATTTAAGTTTTACTTACTTTGCCACTTGAGAAAAATCTTATATATCTGAGAAGCTCCCCCCACTTCCACAGAAGGGGACCTAGTGAGAAAAGGGGAAGGACAGACCTGTTGTGTCTTGAGGTAGTAAGGCAAAGGTGGTCTCTTGGAGCAGCTACTGAGTATTTATCTCTATTTTTTATGTGCTCATTATTTCAGGAGACTTAGTACCAGGAAAAAGCCACTAATCAGAGACCAACATCTTCATAGTCTACTGTATCGGGGTGGTGAGGAAGAAGATTGATTGGGACTTTATCTTGAAAAATTAAGATAACACTTATAAAAATAGATATTTTTATCTTTTTTTGACAAAAATATGGACTATAATAACAACTAAGAACTAAATTCCTAAAATAAACAGTGAACAAATTACTATTTATTTTTGGCATAACTTTCTTGACAAAATTTTAGGATGATAAAATAGTATATCCTACACTTCATGACTGGTTGTTCGAGTACATGGAAAATCATGTTTATAAAAACATCTAAGGATATCATCAGTTTTTTCAAAGTCCTGTTTTAATTCATGAATATTTCAGTTACTTTCTTTTAAAGTGTTTTTTTTCTTTTAAAGTTTTTATGGTGTCACTATCCTTGTTGAGTTTTTTCTTCTTCAAGTTAGCCAGATCTTCATTTGTCAGTGGCTTTGCATGGATAGGTTTGCTTTATATCCATATTGTGATTGTAGGATGTTTACTACGTCAGACTGGATGACTGACATTAGACATTGATATGATAGGTTGGATTAAGTACTAGTATTAAGCTGTGATGGAAGTTTGAGGAAGGGTTACATTTTAAAAATTGAGGTATAATTGACCTATAACATTATATTAGTTTCAGGTGTACAACATAATGATTCAGTATTTGTATACATTGCAAAATGATCACCACAATAAATCTAGTTAACATCAGTCACCTTATATAATTACAAAAAATTTTTTTCTTGTGATGAGAACTTTTAAGATCTATCTTCTAAGCAATATTCAAATATGTAATACAATATTATTAATTATAGCTACCATGCTATACATTATATCCCCATGACTTATTTATTTTATAACTAAAAGTTTGTACCTTTTGACCCCTTTCACCCATTTCTCCCACCCCCCCCAACCCCCACCTCTGGTAGCTACCAATCTGCTCTCTGTATGTATGAGCTTGGTTTTTTGTTTTTTTGTTTTAGTTTTTTTAGATTCCACATATTAGTAAGACCATACAGTATTTGTCTTTCTCTCTCTGACTTATTTCATTTAGCATAATGCCCTCAAGGTCCATTCATGTTGTTGCAAGTGGCAAGATTTCATTTTTTTTTTATGGCTGAATAATATTACAGTATATAGATATACCACACATGCTTTCATCCATTGATGGATACTTAAGTTGTTTCCATGTCTTGGCTATTGTAAATAATGCTGCAGTGAACATGTGGTGCATATATCTCTTCAAGTTAGTGTTTTTGTTTTCTCTAGATAAATACTCAGAAGTGGAATTGCTAGATCATATCTATTTTTAATTTTTTGAGGAACCTCCATACTATTCTCCATAGTGTCTGTACCAATTTACATTCTGACCAACAGCGCACAAGGGTTCCCTTTTCTCCACATCCTTACCAACGCTTGTTATTTCTTGTCTTTTTGATAATAGCCATTCTAAATGGTGTGAGATGATATCTCACTGTGGATTTGAGTTGCATTTCCCTGAGGATTAGTGATGTTAAACATCTCTTCATGTATCTGTTGGCCATCTGTGTTTTCTTTGGAACAATATCTATTCAGATCATCCGCCCATTTTTATTTTTAATTAATTAATTAATTTATTTTTGGCTGCATTGGGTCTTCGTTGCTGCGCGTGGGCTTTCTCTAGTTGCGGCGAGGGTGTTACTCTTCGTTGCGGTGCGCGGGCTTCTCGTTGCAGTGGCTTCTCTTTTCTGTGGAGCACAGGCTCTAGGCGTGCGGGCTTCAGTAGTTGTGGCTCACAGGCTCTAGAGCGCAGGCTCAGTAGTTGTGGCACATGGGCTTTGTTGCTCTGTGGCATGTGGGATCTTCCCGCACCAGGGCTCAAACCCGTGTCCCCTGCATTGACAGGCGGATTCTTAACTACTGCACCACCAGGGAAGTCCCATCTGCCCATTTCTAATTGGATTTTTTTTTTTTTTTTTGCTATTAAATTGGATGAGTTCTTCATATGTTTTGGATATTAACCCCTCATCAGATATATGATTTGCAAATATTTTCTTCCATTCAATAGGTTGCCTTTTCATTTTGTTGATGGTTTCCTTTGCTGGGCAGAAGCTTTTTAGTCTGATGTATTCCCGCTTTATTTTTGCTTTTGTTGCTTTTGTTTTTGGTGTCAGATTCAAAGAGTCATCGCCAAGGCCTACGTCAAGGAGCTTACTGCCCGTGTTTTCTTCTAAGAGTTTTATGGTTTCAGGTCTTATGTTCAAGTTTTTAATCCATTTTGAGTTAATTTTTGTGTATGGTGTAAGATAGTGATCAAGTTTCATTCTTTTGCACATGGCTGTCCAGTTTTCACATCACCATTTATTGAGGAGACTGTCCTTTCCCCATTGTATATTCTTGGCTCCTTTGTTATAAATTAATTGACCATATATATGGATTCATTTCTGGGTTCTCTGTTCTGTTCCATTGATCTATGCATCTGTTTTTATGCCAATACCATGCTGTTTTGGTTACTATAGCTTTCTAATATAGTTTGAAATCAGGGAGCATGATGCCTCCAGGCCTGTTCTTTCTCAGTATTCCTTTGGCTATTCAGGATCTTCTGTGGTTCCATATAAATTTTGGGATTTTTTGTTCTATTTTTGTGAAAAATAACCCTGGAATTTTGATAGGGATTGCATTGAATCTATAGATTGCTTTGGGTAGTATGGACATTTTAACAATATTAATTCTTCTAATCCATGAGCATGGACTATCCTTTCATTTATTTGTATCTTTAATTTCTTTCATTAATCTCTTGTAGTTTTCAGTATATAGGTGTTTCGCTTCCTTAGTTAAATTTATCCTCAGGCATTTTATTCTTTTTGATGCAACTGTAAATGGGATTGTTTTCTTAATTTCTCTTTCTGATAGTTGGTTGTTAGTGTATAGAAACACAACAAATTTTGTATATGATTTTGTATTCTGTGACTTTACTGAATTCTTTTTATTAGTTCTAGTAGTTTTTTTGGTGGAGTCTTTAGGGTATTCTACATATAATATCATGTCATCTGCAAACAGTGACAGTCTTACTTCTTCCCTTCAATTTGGATACATTTTATTTCTTCTTCTTGCCTAATTACTCTGGCTAGGGCTTCCAATACTATGTTGAATGAAAGTGCTGAGAGTGGGCATCTTTGTGTTGTTCTTGATCTGAGAGGAAAAGCTTTTAGCTTTTTACTGTAGAGTCTGATGTTAGCTGTGGGCTTGTTACATATGGCCTTTATTATGTTGAGGTACATTACCTCTATATCTACTTTGTTTAAAGTTTTTATCATAAATGATGTTGAATCTTGTCAAATGCTTTTTCTGCATCTATTGAGATGATTAAATGATTTTTATCCTTCATTTTGTTAATGTGCTGTGTCAGATTGATTTGCATATGTTGAACCATCCTTGTATCACTGGAATAAATCCCATTTTAATATTGCGTGTGATCCTTTTAATATATTGTTGAACTTGGTTTGCTAATATTTTGTTGGGGATTTTTGCATCTATGTTCAGCAGGGATATTGGCCTGTAATTTTCTTTTCTTGTGGTATCCTTGTCTGGTTTTGGTATCAGGGTAATGCTGGACTCATAAAATGTATTTGAAAGTGTTACTGCTTCTGTTTTTTAGAAGAGTTTGGGAAGTATTGGTATTAATTCTTCTTTGAATGTTTGGTAGAATTCACCAGTGAAGCTGTCTGGTCCTGGACTTTTGTTTGTTGGGAGGTTTTTGATTATTTATTCAATTTCACTGCTAAATTTTCTATTTTTTCATGATTCAGTGTTGGTGTGTTGTATGCTTCTAGGAATTTATCCATTTCTTCCAGGTTGTCAAATTTGTGGGTATATAATTGTTCATGAGTCTCTTTTTTTTTTAATTTAATTTTTTAATTGAAATATAGTTGATTAACGATGTTGTGCCAATCTCTGCTGTACAGCAAAGTGACTCAGTTATACACATACACACATTCTTTTTTTTTAGTATTCTTTTCCACTGTGGTTTATCACAGCATATTGAATATAGTTCCCTGTGCTATACAGTAGGACCTTGTTGTTTATCCATCCTATATATAATAGTTTACATCTGCTATTCCCACACTCCCAGTCCTTCCAGCCCCCACCCCCCTCCCCCTTGGCAACCACAAGTCTGTTCTTTATGTCTGTGAGTCTGTTTCTATTTTGTAGATACGTTCATTTGTGCCATATTTTAGATTCCACATATAAGTGATATCATATGGTATTTGTGTTTCTCTTTCTGACTTACTTCACTTGGTATGATAATCTCTAGTTGCATCCATGTTGCTGCAAGTGACATTATTTCGTTCCTTTTTATGGCTGAGTAATATTCCATTGCATATATGTACCACATCATCTTTATCCATTTATCTGTCAATGGACATTTAGGTTGTTTCTATGTTTTGGCTATTGTGAATAGTGCTACTATGAACACATAATAGTCTCTTTTATCCTTTTTATTTCTGTGGTATCAATTGTAACATCTCCTCTTTAATTTCTGACTTTATTTATTTGAGTCCTCTCTCTTTTTCTCTTGGTGAATCTAGCTAAAGGTCTGTCAATTTTATGTTTTCAAAGAACCGACTCTTAGTTTTATTGATCTTTTCTATTGTCTTTGTAGTCTCTATTTTATTATTTCCACTCTGATCTTTGTTATCTCTGGAAGGGCTACATTTTTAAGTGGTCAGTTTATTTGTAACTATTTTCTTGTTATGATGATTTTGCGTTTCTTTGCAACCTTATAACTATAGCAATTCAGATATAGAACACTTTGCATGAAGAGGACTCTTAAAATCATTGTACTTTCAGAGGTAGCCTAAAACTCTTAATTAGTTATAATGATATTATGAGCTAGGCTAAATAGTTGCCACAAACCATTCAGTAAAGAAGAAAGCACATCCAGCTCAAGGTAAAGAAGCAGGCATCTAGTGTGTCTGGGACAGTCCCAGCATTGGATTGCCCTTCTAGATTTCTGGGAGGCTCTTGAAGTCTGAGACTCACCCAACCACCCATCTTGACACTATCATGAAAAACACCTTTGGCCAGGAGTGGATGGGTTGATAGCTTATAACCATTATTTTTGAACCATGGCCCTTTCCAAGAAAAAATAATATATTTATAGACATATATATTAGGTAGAAACTTATCTATTAGTATCTTAACAGGTTAAAGGAGGTTCAAACTCTAAGCCCTTGACGTATGCCGTAAGTAAAAGTAAAAAGGCCTGGGCTATTACCATCTTCTCACACCTGTACCCCTCCCAGCACCAAGCACAGTTCCTCAGATCTGGAATCCTTCAGATTAACATCTAATCTTTTGTTATCTGTGGGATTCTTATTCTCTGCAAATCTACAATTCAACACTGTCATGCTCAGAGAAGCAGTCTCAATTCGGAGACCCTATAGCACCTGCATAGTAATAATAGCAAATATTACCATGTATCAGGCATCGTTCTAAGTACTTTATATGTATTAATTCATTTTATACTTACAATAGGTAGGCATTATTATTGTCCCCATTTATAGGTGGAGAAATTGAGGCACCAAGATGTTAAGTTACTTTCCCAAGATCACATAGCTAGTAAGTGGCAGAGCCAGGACTTGAACTCCTTGGTAGTCTAGGAGTCAGATTCTGTGCTCTTAATCACTACAGTATATCTGAAAATGTTCTGGAAAGGTTCTACATCAAACCTTTAATATAATTCTGGTTCTACCATGAAGTACAATCAGATACTTTGTGAATTCCCACATCTGAGCTAAGCTTTGAGCCCTTTATAAAGTGTGAAGCTGGCTGGGGAACAAGATATCCTCCAGTCTGAGAGACCTGCCTCTCTGCTAGAACCTTAGTGCAGAACTGTCCTCCTCATATGCCTTGGCATGCCCACTGGGAATGGGCCCAGCTACTGACCCCTCCACCCTCCTGAAGGCAATATAGGGCCTGTGCCTCCAGGACAGGGACCTCAAGCATTAGGCAGCCTCATTCCTTTACTCCTTAGTGAAAATATTATCATTTTTTTTCTCCTGGCCATGATATTAAAAAGGTTGGGAAGCTCTGCTTTAGAGAACTATGGGAGGGTAAAAGAGAATATGTTTGGGTGGTCTTTGTTCCCTGTCATTACCTCCATATCAGAGGCGTGGTAAAGGAAAGTGAGGCAGATTCATTTCTCCGGACATGACATGAGCTTTAGGGATTCCTTTCCTTTCCTTGACATAGTTACTTGGCTCAATCAGAGGGTAATGGAGAAGTCAGAAATGTCATCACTTAAGTCAGTGGTTTTTGAAGTGCGGTTCTTAGGCATCTAGGGGTCCTGAAACCCTTTCAGAGGTCCTGGAGGTCAAAACTCTCTATAATAATACTAGGATACTGTTTGCCTTTTCCACTGTGGTGACATTTGCAGTAATGGTGCAAAAGCAATGGTGGATAAAACTGCTGGTGCTTTAGCATGAATCAAGGCAATGGCCCCAAACCATGTTATATTCTTCATTGCCCATGAAGAATACTTGCAGTTCTACTTTAAAATGTCCTTGAAGAAGCAGTAAAAATGATTAATATTGTTAAATCTCAACCCTTGAGAACATGTCTTTTTATTTTTTATTTTTTAAAAGTATTTATTTATTTATTTATTTATTGGCTGCGTTGGGTCTTCATTGCTGCACGCAGGCTTTCTCTAGTTGCAGCGAGCGGGGGGCTATGCTTCTTAGTGGTGCGCGGGCTTCTCATTGCAGTGGCTTCTCTTGTTGCAGAGCACGGGCTTCTAGGCACGCAGGCTTCAGTAGTTGTGGCACACAGGCTCAGTAGCTGTGGCTCGCAGGCTCTAGAGCGCAGGCTCAGTAGTTGTGGCACACGGGCTTAGTTGCTCCGCGGCATGTGGGATCTTCCTAGACCAGGGCTCGAACCCTTGTCCCCTGCATTGGCAGTCGGATTCTTAATCACTGCACCACCAGGGAAGCCCTGAGAACATGTCTTTTTAATACTCACTGTCATGAAGGAAGTACACATAAAGCTCTTCTGCTGTGTACCAAATACAATGGTTGTCTTTAGGAAAAGCACTTGTGCAATTGTTTGAGTTGCTAGCTAAACTAGTCACTTTTTTCTTGGAACACCATTTTCACTTGGAAGAATAAGTGACAGATAGACTACCGTTATTCAGGTTTGGCAGACATTTTCTCACAGTGTTTGACAGACATTTTCTTGAAAATGAACAAAGTATCAATAAAACTGTCACTTTAAGAAAACAACTACAAGTATTTGTTGCCAATGATAAAATTTGAGCAAACAAGTAAAAAATAGAATTTTGGAAAACTTGTTGGTGCCACCATGAACTTGACACCTCTTCCCAATTCTTAAGTATTTTTTTCTGATGAGATTGATGGTGATATTAACAAATGCTAAGTTTTGGTATTGTATAATTAAATGTGTCAACATTTAGAAGATATGCATTACTCTTTGAATGAATATTTTCCAATAACCAATGCATACTCTTACAAAATCATGCATGACGAAGGTCCATTTAAAATGCAAGAAAGACTAATGGATTTTAATATAACAGAATTTTAAAAATACACTAATATTGTTTCAGACTCTACATTGTAACTATCATTTAAAAAACTACTTCTTGTCAAGTTTTTAAAAAATTTTAAATAGACTATATTTTAGAAGTTTTAAGCTTACAGAAAAATTGAGAAGGTAGTCCAGAGAGTTTCCATATACTCCTAAATCCAACTTCCCCTATTATTAACATCTTACATTAGTATGGTATATTCGTTACAATTAATGAACCAATATTGATATGATTAACTAAAGTCCATATATTATTCACACTTTCTTAGTTTTTACCCAGTATCCTTTTTCTGTTCCAGGATCCCATCCAGGATACCACATTACCTTTAGTCATCATGCCTCCTTAGATTCATCTTGGTTATGACAGTTTCTCAGACTTGCCTTGTTTTTGATGACCCTGACAGTTTTGAGGAATACTGGTCAGTTATTTTGTAGATTGTCCCTCAAATGGGATTTGTCTGATGTTTCTCTCATGATTTGACTGGAATTGTGGGCTTTGGGAGGAAGACCACAGAGGTCAAGTGCTATTTTCATCAGATCATATCAAGGGTACATATTATCAACATGACTTATCACTGTTGATGTTAACCTTGATCACACTTGTCTGAGGTAGTGTTTGTCTCCACTATAAAGTTACTCTTTTCCCCCTCTTTCCATAGTGAGCTCTTTGGAAGGAAGTGCTTGTTGAGTTTTCATGTAGCAGCAAAGAAGAAAATCCACAATTATCTAACAAGGCTGTTAAAATACTTTTCCCTTTTCCAACTACATATTTGTGTGAGGCTAGATTTTCTTATGATTCAACCAAAGCGACATATCACAATAGTTTGACTGTAGAAGCAGGTATGAGAATTCCACTATCTTCTATTATGCCAGACATTAAAGAGATTTGCCAAAAGTATAAAACAATGCTACTCTTCTTACTATTTTCATTTTAGAAATATAATTATTTTCATAAAAATGTTATTTCTGTTAGTTTTATGGGTTGAATATAATGATTTTATCATTGTTATTTTAAATAAATTAATAAATATTTTAAAATTTTCTCAGTTTGCATTTCTAATACAGTAACTATTGGGAGATATAACCCACATAAGCAAAAGCTCATGGGTTCCTCAGTAATTTTTAAGAGTGCTAGGGGGTCCGGAAACCAAAAAGTTGGAGAACTACTTTCTTTAGAGTTAAATTTCTGTGGACCTAAAACGAACGTACCCTATTCAAAGAAAGCAGGCCAAAACTAAATTCTAAAGGCTTAATGAGTAAACTGACTATACCTAAATTTTTCTTATTGAGAAATGTAATTTTTACACCTGCAGAAAATTGTTTCCTCAACTGATAACTGTGCTCACAAGTAACTGTTTGCAAGAGTAGTTTGTTATTTGTGTCTTAAAAATAATGACAGGTGGCCAGGTGTGTTTGTAAAAAGTCTGAGGAGAAAAATATATAGGTTGATGCATATGCATGGGTGTATACATTGTTCATTATCAACTTTTTGTTCATTAGCTTTCTTCTTTGGTTCTTAGTATTCAAGGAATGGAGATCCATCAGATATGTGTTTTGGCTTTCAACTGTCTATTAGTCTTTATTATATCATATTAGTTTGTATATTGTTAGAATTATCGAACTGTATTGAATAGAATCTCTTGGGGGAGTTGCTAAAAGACGTTTCCCTTCTCTTTCTCTGTTCTGTCTCTATTTCATTTCATGTATTCCAAATGAAACCAGGGATTGGGAACTACTTCTGGTTTGTGTACTTGGTATACTCTCAGTAAATACTAAAGGATGAATAGCTTTTATCTCTACTATTTGGCCAAGAGTCAAGGCTGATGGTGTTTGGATGCCAGTGGTGGTGATTAGCATCAGGGAGTAAGGGCATTAATCACCAGAGCTGAGGCAGCCCAGGAATCTCCTTGGCCCTTTACCTTCCCAGCAGCAAAACCGTTCTGGTAGCATTGCTGATCCGTGTGTGTCCTTTTCCCAAATATTCTGACCTCTGCTAATACCATGTGCAAATAAGGCAGTCTGCTAGCCTGGCTAAAGCATAGGGAACAGGTAGGGCAGAAGTGAGATAGCAAAGAGCTTAGTAGAGAATGGGTCAGATTCTTGTAGGGTAGAATGTGAATCTAATGTCAAAAATGAGTCCTAAGTCTTTCTGTCCTTTGTCTTTCCCTACCCTCATTCCTAGTCAACCCTTAAGCTAAAGAGTCATAGTCTTGGTGTAGAAAGGCACCTTGAAGCCATCTTATCTAACCATTCAACTAATCCTGAATCCTCCCTACAAACCCACGCTTGCCTTGCTGTGCCAGTTTGAGGGGTAGAGTTAAATGCGTGAGAAGGAATATAGGACATATGCAGTAAGATGTCAAATTTCAACATACATCTTGGAGCCAGCTGTTTCATATTGGCCCTCCAAATTATAAAGAAGGTTTTTGTAATAAAACCTCATAATTGACCTATACCATAATTTGATTTAAAAAGTTAAGGTGTATACAAGTAACTTTTAACCTGAATTTACATAATTATCCTGAAATTTTGTAAATGAAAGAAAAAGAATTCTCTATAAGGTTGGAAGTTAGACTGAAGGATCAGTTTTTACTAATTGTTGATGATGATTTGTCTCTTCCAGGGAAATAACTATATATTGGGTTAAAAATTGTTATGTTTTTTGTGTTTTATTATTTTAAAGGAAAAAGGACTTTAAGAGAAATGCCCATTAAAAAGGGGCTAGATTAGGACTTCCCTGGTGGCTCAGTGGTTAAGGATCTGCCTGCCAATGCAGGGGACACGGGTTCGAGCCCTGGTCTGGGAAGATCTCACATGCCGCGGAGCAACTAAGCCCATGCGCCACAACTACTGAGCCTGTGCTCTAGAGCCTGCGAGCCACAACTACTGAGCCTGTGTGCCGCAATTACTGAAGCCTGCGTGCCTAGAAGCCCGTGCTCTGCAACAAGAGAAGCCACTGCAATGAGAAGCCCACGCACCGCAACAAAGAGTAGTCCCTGCTCGCCGCAACTAGAGAAAGCCCGCGCTCAGCAATGAAGACCCAACGCAGCCAATAAATAAATAAATAAATTTTATATTAAGAAAAAAGGGGCTAGATTAGAAGTTAGAAAACTGTGGCCACTTAAAATAATTGTGGTCATTTCCATGATAAAAAGGGAGGTAAGAAGAATCTGAAGGAATGGAGAAAAACTGGGTGGAGAGAGTGCCTTCCAAGTTTCTTCACATGGGAAGTTTTCTGTTGCAGGACTCATTGTGAGTCTGAGTAGTCTTGCTCAGCTTCTGTTCCCAAACTGGGGTAAGAACAGCTCCTTAGCTGATGCAGTGAATATGGCAACAAAAATTTTAAGCTCTGCAGGCTATGGACTTCTCAGACTCAGCTGCCTGAAGCTTCTCTAAGGGAGAAAATTTGCTTTCATTTTCTTGAATATATTTATGTTGTGCTGCTAACTGAAATGATTTTAAAATGTTTTCGTCATACAGAGTGAAGTAAGTCAGAAAGAGAAAAACAACTATCATGTAATATTGCTTATATGTGGAATCTAGAAAAATGGTACAGATGAACTTATTTGCAAAGCAGAAATAGAGACACAGAAGCAGAAGTAGAGAACAAACTTATGGATACCAAGGCGGGGAAGGGGGGTGGGTGGGATGAATTGGGAGACAGGGATTGACATATATACACTACTATGTATAAAAACTAATGTGAACCTTCGTATAGCACAGGGAACTCTACTCAATGCTCTCTGGTGACCTAAATGGGAAGGAAATCTAAAAAAGAGGGGATATATGTATACGTATAACTGATTCACTTTGCTCTACAGCAGAAACTAACACAACATTGTAAAGCAGCTATACTCCAATAATTAAAAAAAAAAAAACATATCCAGTCCCTGTAGTGGGGAGAAGTTGCCTCAGAATTCCCAGGGGACCTCAAGGGACGAGTCAGTGTGCTAAGAACTGTATACCTTCAACATGTCCTCTTTCTTAGGAATAAAATTATTTTGAGAATCAGAGCTAGTAGTAGACGCAACTCCTCATATTCCTTTCAAGACCTACTCTAGGAAGGCATGACAAACTAATATTTAATATTTGCTTTGGTCTTTGGGAGGAATGTGTCTGCTCAGACAATGATTAAGAAGTGTGAATTAAAACTTTAAAAATTAAAGTGGTCATTGGACTTCCCTGGTGGTGCAGTGGTTAAGAATCCACCTGCCAGTGCAAGGAACACAGGTTCGAGCCCTGGTCTGGGAAGATCCCACATGCCGTGGAGCAACTAAGCCCGTGTGCCACAACTACTGAGCCTGCACTCTAGAGCCCGCGAGCCACAACTGCTGAGCCCACGTGCCACAACTACGGAAGCCCGTGCGCCTAGAGCCCCTGCTCTGCAACAAGAGAAGCCACCACAATGAGAAGATGGTGCACTGCAACGAAGAGTAGCCCCCGCTCTCCACAACTAGAGAAAGCCCAAGGGTGGCAATGAAGACCCAACACAGCCAAAAAAAAAAAAAAAAAAAAAAATTAAAGTGGTCATTAACTTTGTAAAATGAAAGTTTTAAAAAAGAATTTAGAGTACGTGATCTCACTTGGCTTTTAATAATACATGTATCACAGCCCTAAATAATTATTGGGAATAGTTCTCTAAACAGAAGACCTATACAATGAAATGATGAGTAAAGGGTTGAGAAAATCTAGGCCAATCAATTAACACGACTATAAAACACTTTAAAAGTACCTGCTTGATTTTTAAAAGAGCTTTAACACTGATGGCTTTTCTAATGCTAACCTCCAACTGGCTTGATTTTTTTTTTAATAGAAAAATGTTTTAATCAAGTAATTCTATGATTTGTAATTTTTAAGTTTTTCTGTTTCTCATCATAAAGTACATGATTTGATATACTCCATAGTACCTTCCTCTAGATTAGGTCAGTTAACTCAGAATTAGTAATTATTTACTACATTGCTAGTTAGAATATTCAATAAGGTACATCTCACTAGACATATTATTACTTTGAGATGTATTTTATAGAAAAAAGTTTGAGAATTACTAGAATATACTGTTTCGTTTCTTAAAATAACTTGTGAAGATACTGTGGAGTCAGGCAAAAGATTTTGAGAAAAAACTAGAAGTGAGGTGTAGTATTAAGAAATCATAAGATTTCCACGTATTTTAGGGTGTGGACTAGAAAAAAAAGCACAACATGAGAACTGTGAGTTCAGTTTTATTTGGGGACTTACTGAGGACTATAGCCCAGGAGACAGCCTCTCAGATAGCTCTGAGGAACTGCTCCAAAGAAGTAAGGGGTAGATCAGTATATATATGATTTTGGCAAAGAGGATACGTGCAATCAGGCATACATCAAGGTTGCTGCTAGTCATGAGGAGCAGATGTCTCCATTAATGATTTTAGTGCTTTTCTAAGTATGAGAAGATGCAAGAAATTGAGTAAAATCTATCTGAAAATATCTACGTGCAGGCCTGTTCTGCCAGTTTTCCCAGAGCATAGAGTACCTCCTTCCTGATCTCCACCCTGAACTCCTTTCAGGGTGTGTTAAAGGTCAGTGACTACTAAAAGTCAGTGGCTAGTGACTTCATTCTTGTAGAACCAGATGGTTAGCAACATTATTTGTTGTCAAGGGTCAAGTATTACTTAACTCTTTTATCTTTTATTGTTAATCAAGAAATATATGTTATGTAAGATTTCCCTCCCAAGACTGCTACAATGATTCAGTGGTCAGCAGCTATTTAAGTGCTTCCATATCTGTATGCCACTATGTTATGAAGAATATAAAAGGAGTGGAAGAAGTTTTTTCAAAGAGTTTACAATTTAATAAAGGAAATAACATGAACCAAATACCAAACAATGCAGTAGAGTGGAAAGAGGCCCAACTGAATCAAGAAATATGAATCCGAATCGTTACTCAGATACTATGTAGCTGAGTGGCCTTAGGCAGGTCACTTAACCTCTCTGGGTCCAAGTACCTCATCTGTAAAATGCGTGATGTGATCAGCTAATTTCTGTCACTCCTTTCAGCTGTAACAGTATTTTAAAGAGCCGTGCTCACTAGTTAAATACATTATTATGAGTGCATCAGGAGTTAAAGGTAAGGATAATAAGGATTGGGAAGGCTCTGAGGAGACATGAGATTTAAGGAGGAAAATGATCTTGACCTTGAAAGGTGAGTAGAATTTAGACAAGCAGAGTGAAGTTATTTCAGCCATGATCTGAAGCCAAGCACCAAATGTTTCAGGAGGAAGAGAAGAAACTTGCCTAATAAGAGCAGAGTGCATGTTGGAGAGAAAAGGGAAGAATGAAAATCCTAGACAGATTTGCCATAAAATCAGGCAGTGATGTGTAGACTTCTTACCCTGATCCACAGAGAGTCATCTACAGAGGTTTTGAGCAGGAACGTGGTACATAAAGTAATGTTTTAGGAAAATTAATGGGGCAGTAAACTCTAGGAAAGGTTGTAACTTTCACCAGCATGTTCTAGTGGGTCAGCAAATAGTATCGCCTCTTGGGAATGTCATCCTTTCAGGAAGGAAACTTGCTAAATAAATAAACCAACATGCTAGATATTTGTTTAAGTAACCTTTAAAGCAGGATAACAGGGACTTACCTGGCGGTGCAGTGGTTAAGACTCCATGCTTCCACTGCAGGGGATGCGGGTTTGATCCCTGGTCCGGGAAGTAAGATGCCACATGCCCCGTGGTCAAGGAAGGAAGGGAGGGAGGGAGGGAAAGAAAGAGAGAGAGGGAGGAAGGGAGGGAGAAGGGAAGGAAGGGAGGGAGGGAAGGAGGGAGGGAGGGAGGGAAGCAGGGTAACAGAGAGAGCCCTACCCATTTTATATTTTATGTCCCTTTTCCCCAGTCATTCAGTAGATATTTACTGAGTACAGTAGTCCCTCTTTATCTGTGGTGGATACCTGATACCATGGATACTATTAAGCCTATATATACTATTGTTTTTCCTATACATACATAACTATGATAAAGTTAACTTGTAAATTAGTCATAGTAAGAAATTAACAATAACTAATAATAAAATAGCTTAATTATAACAATATACTATAATAGAAGTTATGTGAATGTGGTCTCTCTCTCTCTCAAAGTACCTTATTGTACAAATTTAATTCCTTTTCCATCTTAACTAGGCACTTATCATGCACTATGGCTGTAACTTTTGCAGTTTGAGGTGCAACAGCAAAGTTAGCACGAATTTCTTTTTCCTTCACAATATTCCGGATAGAAGATTCATTCTTACTGTAGATCTTAGCAACCTCAGCATACGATTTTTTTCTTTCCTTATTAAGTCGAGAACTTTTACATTTTCACTTAAAGGAAGCACTTTACGGTTTCTCTTTGGCATATCCGAATTGCCAGCATTACTCCTTTTGCACTTTGGGGCCATTATTAAGTAAAATAGGGGTTACTTCAACATAAGCACTGGGATACCAAGAGAGTCGATCTGATACCTGAGATGGCTACTAAGTGACTAATGGCGGGATACCCTGGAGAAAGGGGAGATTCACATTCTGAATGGGACCGTGCAAGATTTCATCACACTGCTCGTGTGTGCAATTTAGAATTTTACAAATTGTTTATTTCTGGAATTTTCCATTTAAAATTTTCTGACCAGGGTTCACCTCAGGTAACTGAAACCATGGAAAGTGAGACCTACTGTACTTAATGGAAAGCTGGCATAGTTCTAGGTGCTATAGGGGGTAACAAGATGAATTAAGAGTTAGTCACCATAGTTAGTCTTAATTTAGAGGAGAAAACGTGACTAATATATAGATCACCAGAATGTGAGGCAGATTATAATTAGTACCACAGGATCTGTATGACCAGAATGCTGTGGGTAGTAAAGAGGAAGTGAGCCTTGAAGGCTGCATGGTTGGAGACTCGGCTGGTGCAGGGGAGGAGGAAGAGTGCATGAGGGATGGTGGTTTGGTTGTTCCTAAGGGTAAGGGATCATGAGGGCAACTTTTGTGACCTCTTCCTCCTCTGAGGTTTTATGTTTCTATGAAAAACACAGAGGTAGGAAATTACAGAGTATGTTTAGAGACTTGAAGACTCTGGAGGATCCTACTTCCATTAATGACAGAGTAGCTCCTATTTGACCAACCCACATGTAGATCACAATTGTAACTCCGGACAAATCTAAAAAATAATTATCTGGAAGGCATTATTGAGCAACCAAAAGCAGGGAGAAAGTGGAACACTATCCACACACGGAAGAAGAGATTGATACCGATGAATTCTTATTTTTGTAGTTTTTTGCCTGAGAGCAGATCACAGTTGGCTTCTTATGGGATATTTAAAAATAGATGGAAACCTGCAGTATTCCTGACTTGAGGAATCAGAGGAGAGTGACCATAGCAGCTAGAGAATAAGAGGAGAAATTATGGAAAGGAGAGAAACACAGAGAAAGAGCCCAACATTCTTCATATAAACTCTGCCTAAATCTTGGGCTGAACTATATATGTGCAACTAAGGCTAAAAAAATTGAACAGAGATTTCAGTCGCTGCCCATCACAGAGGAGACAGAGTTTGGAGTTTGAGACTAGCCAGGTTAATTACCTGCTAAAATAGCAACAACAACAACATCAATATACTTTGGTGGAATATAAAAGAATCCCAAGTCTCTGCAACATATCATTCACAATATCCAGAATACAATCCAAAATTCCTAGATGTGGGCAGACACAGGAAAATCTGACCCATTTTAAAAGAGGAAAAGGTAATTAACAGAAACTGACCCTGAAATGACACAGATGTTGGAATTAGAGGCAAAGATTTTAAAGTAACTTTTATATCTATACTCAGGGATATGAAGGAAATACATACTGGAATTGAATGAACAAATAGGAAATCTTAGCAGAGAAATTGAAACTATAAAAAAGAACCAAATGGAAATTCTAATACTAAAAATTAAAAATTCTAGACTTAAAAATTTTTAAGTTCACTATATGTACTTAACACTAGATTGCAGATGATTGGAGAGTTGGTGCACTTAAAGACAGATAATAGAAATTATGCCATCTGAAAAACAAAACAATAAAAAAAAAAATTAACAAAGTCTCATGACTTAAGAAACTTTATCAAAAGGTTTAACTCATGTGTCATGGAGTCCCAGAAGGAAAAGGAAGAAAGAGTGGGACAGAAAAAAATTTTTTGAAGAAAATGGCTGAAATTTAGTAAAAGATGTAATTTTACAGATTCTAGAAGCTCAAAAAACTTCTAGCAGATACAAAGAAAATCACTCCTAGGCACATCATGGTCAAACTGTTGAAAACTAAAGATAAAAAAAATTTCAAAGCAGCTAGAGGAACGACGATATCATTAAGGACTGCCTTCTCATTGGAAGCAATAGAGACCTGAAAACAGTACAACATCATCTTTAAAGTGCTGAAAGGAAAAAACTGACAATCCAGAATTCTCTATATAGAGAATTTAAGAGTCATGGCTGGAACTTCAGTTATGTGTGGGAGAGTGGTGTGTACTCAGGCAGGATAGAAGGGTTGAAGTCAGTGTAAAGGGGTTTGCATATCAGGTAGTAGAGTTTGGATTAGAACCTTCGTCAGCATAAAACAAACTAGTCATTATTTTTTAACAGATCAGTATTGGATAATCTGGCAAGACTGGCACTGCTGCTACCATATGTGGAGCTTTGTGTGCATTAGATAAAGCCACCCCTGAAGATGGGCGTGGACCTAAGTGAGCAAGTCATGCCTTTATGTGGAAAAAAGTGTGCCCCTTCCTCTAGGTAGATGCTGCCCCTCATCAGGGTGCATGGCTTAGCAAACAGCATGGACTGGGTTTCAGTTCCTAATTGCCCCCTCAACCAGGGACATAAACCAAATTTACATGATTGGAAAGAACAGAGGGATATGAGAGAAATCTATGGGATTGGATGTAGAGGGGTCTCAGGTTCAAGGCAAGTCACTGAGAGCTCTGACGTTTTCAGTTTGGATGACCAGAGGAACAGCAGAACCCTTAACAAATACCAGAGGTAAGAGAAGAGCTCTTACAAACAATTGGAAGTCTAGTACGGAAGATACACACCTGGAAGATATTTATAGAGATGTGTTAGTTTGGAGCCTAAAGGGGTCAATGACGTCACCTGAACTGACATAGAAAAAGGAAGAGATGATGGGTAGGGGTGGGGTTGGAAAATGTGTTATCACGAGAGTCAGTAGAAGGAAACAGAGCCAACGTACTACCGTAGATGAATCAAAGGTACAGTAGGAGCAATAAAATTTCCCACCATTTTATTGAATTTTTTAAAATGGAAGTAATTTACTAGATTGGTAACATCTTAGGATTTGGATGTTACTTTGTAGAAGGTCTTAACAGGAGTATATAACAAGCAACTTAACCTAATCTTTACTGCTTTCAGCTTTAATGTATGTAAAAAACTCTGTAAACAACAAATTATCATATTCTCAGCTTCTTTCCTGAACTTTCTGCATTTCCCTATCATGTCCTAATACAAATCCAAATTGTTAAATAGTCACATCATCCTGGATTGCTGCAGCCCTTGCAATACATTTTCTAATCTCCCCCTTCAGTGCTTTACTAAAGCCAGTGATGGTTTGCTTTTCTCAGGCTTCTTCTGTCTTCACTAAATTCCGTTTAATTCCATATAGATTTCTACTTTCCTACACTGGGCAAATTCCCTCTCCATTGAAAACCGACCTTCTCTAAGAATACTGCTCTCTACACTTAGTACTGTGTAACTGATAGGTGTTCAGTGCATAATTGTTAACTAACAAAATTAAGAGGCACTGCTGTTTATTATCTGAAGTTCTTACTGACATGTTATTTCCCTGATTCTGTTTTATCGCCTATCTAAAGGAAACTAAATAACAAAATAAGCTTTAAAAATAAATAGAAAAAGAGTTAATTTTAGTGTGTATTTATTTATACCTTACTTGATTCCAAAAAGCATTTTGTATGTATGTGTACCCATATGTATCCAAAGACACCCACATACATACACAAATAGAATTAAATAGACTTTAAAAAAAATTAGAGCAAAGGGAAAATAGAGAAAAGTTGGAAGATAAGAAAAGTTAATATACATCAATCTACATCATAAACTTCTACAAAGTTCTTAAAATTGAAAATTAAATCAACACTTAGCCTCCCTCCAGCCAAAGAGGGGAAAGGATACTTAGTAAGTTAGAAGATAGAAGCAAGTTAGTTACTCAGAAGAAGTGAAGATTTTGCCGGGCGGTGGGGCAGAGCGGGGAGCGGGACTTGTACCTTTCATAACGGGACGTCTGAAAGATGCCAGTGGACAATTTTCTCAGCACCATTCCTGCTGCTAATACAAGGTTGTATTGTACAGATTCTTATATATAAGCCGGAGGCACAATGACAAAGTACAGTTCAATGAAACTAGTGCTATAGAGGTCAAAAAAGTACTTTGCAACTAAGCTTTTCTCTTTATTATTTGACTTGATCCAGAGAAATAGTTTTAAATGTTTAGAGATTGGATAGACTCACTTTCAAGCCTTTCACGAATGTTGTATCTTTAATAAAATTTGGGTAGCAGATTATTCAAAGTTGTCTCTTTGACAAGAAGATGGAGTGAAGAATTCTATTGGTCTTAATAAGTTTCAAGGAGTTGGCCCTTTGTGTATGCAGCGGTACAGAGAGGCATACAACCTTGCTCTGTTTCATGTTTTAATATCTTTAGAGTATGAATTTAGCATTTTTCACTGAGTATTTCCATGATTTGGAAAGCAGAAGAGTATGAGGAAGGATAACTCTTTAATATCTACTTTTCCAACTCTGCTTAGGCTTTTCTAATATCCACCTCTAAGATGATTCAGTTTCTTCCCAATGACTGCTCACAAAGAAAGCAAAACAAAAACAATAAAATCTCTTCATTTGTTAAGTTTTAACATGTTCAGAAGCCATCATTCTCAAATTTAAAATAATTTCTTTGCTATTCTAAAGTTCTTTACAAAGTTACTTTTTAGTGTCCTAAATGTAACTTTTCATGCCCCTGAAATCCAGAGGGAAAAGTTAACATTGATCGACCTTTCATTTCATGTGCATGTGTAGAACCAGTAGCAAAGGGTATAGAACCTCATGTTGCACCATATGGGGGTAATCTTTCAAATTTCTTCCGGATAGATCTCAAAGCCAGACGAATTTATAACACTGCCTTTCCTCCCATGAGATGTAGCAAATACTGTCCTCTACTGAGGGATGCTCAGGATGGCTCAATTATGTTCACCATCAAGTGCTAATCTTCTATCAGTTACTGATTTCAATGATTTTGGTAGTATTGTTACTAATTACTTCATCATTATCATGTACATTCTTATTAAAATCATTAAATTAAAAATAGAAAATGAAAAGGATGGAAACATGTATCAGCCTTGGCCACGTACATTTATTACCTTCTGTAGTCTATACAATCAGATATCATAATGTCTGAGGCTTTAACAATAATGTTTAAATTTCCATTTGTTTTGAATGAGCTAAGAAAATCCCTTTTGCAGTGGGAAATTAGAAGGGGGTTGTTATAGCATTATTTTAATAAATGATTTTGTGAAATGATTCTAGCAACCATTGGGCTATTTTTCTTCCCCCTGCCAGTATTTTTTTCAATGTCTGCTGGATTGCTAATATCTAGGTTAATCATTTCAAAGAACTAGCTGTGCAGCTAAAATAAAATTTCCTCATGGTTTATGATTTTAAAAGATTGATTATACATGGTTACTTAACAGTAGAGGACCACATTAAACTAAATACCTTCCAATCAAAAACTTAAATCAAAAACTAGGACTTCCCTGGTGGCGCAGTGGTTAAGAATCTGCCTGCCAATGCAGGGGACACAGGTTCGAGCCCTGCTCTGGGAAGATCCCACATGCCGCGGAGCAACTAAGCCCATGTGCCACAACTACTGAGCCTGCACTCTAGAGCCTGCGAGCCACAACTACTGAGCCCACGTGCCACAACTACTGAAGCCCATGCCCCTGGAGCCCGCGCACCGCAACGAAGAGTAGCTCCCGTTCGCTGCAACTAGAGAAAGCCTGCGTGCGGCAACGAAGACCCAACGCAGGCAAAGAAAAAAAAATCTTTAACTAGTGAAATACTTATTCACACACACACACACACATTGTATATAGCATGTTTTTGAAAACTGTCCTGCTGCGTGTTCCTGGACATGGAAAATATGGGTTCTCTTATTAGGGTAAATGATCAGTATAATGCATTGTTCAGCTCACTTGTGGTGTTCCCACTTTTCTAGAATCTGGTTAGAATTGGCTTAAAGCTTAAACAAATTTTGGGAGTCATTATAAACAAAACCTAGTAATTCAAAGTATCCCCATGGCTTTTTTTTGGCTGCTCCACGCTGCATGAGGAACTTCCTGCCTGACCAGGGATCAAACCCATGCCCCCTGCATTGGAAGCACGGAGTCTTAACCACTAGACTGCTAGGGAAGTCCCCCTGCTCCCCCGCCCCCATGGCTTCTTATAAAATCTAAAGCATAACCCTCTCATTACCTTAATTCAGAAACTTTAGATACCCTGAGAACTAGCAAGAGAGTCTAGCCAGGTTGAATAATCCCATGGTGAGGGTAGATTCTAGGACATGGTTACCCAAGGTCTGTGAAGGAGGCTGTGAAGGCTCATTTCCCTCAGACTTAAAAACCAAAGAAGCAGTCCTGTTTTGTATAGACTCTAGGCTGCTTTCTGACTAACATGCGTAGTTAAATTGAAAGCTTAAACTGAATAAATTACCTGGGCAGGACTTTCTAATTCCAGAAGTATTTAGGGTCTTTCTGAATAGAGGGTTCTAAGCTACACTAACTCATTCATGATGTTAATTTTGTTGGCATAATCAAACCAAGTTATCTCATTTCCTAAAGGGGCAACTCTTGACGCTCCTCAAATTTTAGATGTCTATTAAACAATTGGACGTTGCAGTCAGATGCCAGCTAATTGCTTAACAAATTCTGGTCTCTACTTACTCAATCCCAGGTGGTTAGTATAATCCATTCCAGTAATTCTTACCATCTCATGGAGATTTTTTTGTGGTTTTAATGTATTGCCTTAGAGTGGTATTGATGCTTACACTCAGTGGTGCTTATTAATAATAATGATGATGCTAATGATTTCCTACTTCTTCATGTTCTTCTAAAGTTGTGTTTTTAACCTATCTCCATATTTTTCATTTTGGTTTTCTATGCTGCAGGCTCTAAGTCAAATGGGTTTTCCACTCCCCAGTCGAACTAGAAGAATTCCTAGAAATAAACCCGGCACAGTGCTTTTCACATAGTAGGCACTCAGTAGATCTGATATGATGCGGTTTGTGTTTCGAGAAAGTTTTCAGTTCCAGAATCTCCAGAATTAGACATCTCCAGGATTTGGAGATCTATTAGATACACAGAGCTAGTTGCGTCAGGGTGGGGAAAGGGTACAATTGCCTCTGGTTTGCCACATTGATTTTTTGTTGTTGTTGAGTCATTGTTTCTACAAATTCTCTTAAAATAAAAATATGACACCCCCCAATAGAATACTGTATTAACCATTGTTATTTGGCCATAGAGGGGATAGAGTGTTAGGCAAAGATCTGGCAGATCTAGGTAGAACTAGCCTCCTGCCATTGAGACTGTATAAATCAAGTAGTAAGACTTTTCCTCAGCACAAAAAGAACATCTGAAGTAGAATGTGTAAGAGTTGGTAGTATTTTCTGGAATGGTGAGATATTTCCCAGCTGGATGTTATGGTCTTCATATTAATGAGATTTCTCATATTAAGGTGCCATATGACCAACCTTGGGAAATTATTTGCACACATTTCAGTGCTGTTTTTCTAATTATTATCTTTATTAGTTTGGTGCACATAGTTGTTTCAATGTCAATTCTTTTTATTTTATTTTTTTGTTTGTTTTGAAAAGAACACATTCATCTGAATTCCATTCAAGCATTTTTTTTCCTATTAAAAGGTACTTCTCTTTAAGATCTGAGATATTGTCATTTCTGTGTAAACAAAGCAAGGTGCCACACATACTTGTTTAATTAGGAGCTATCAGGGCATCACTACAAGGAATTTATAAAGAGGAGCCTATACAGATAAAGAGTGACCCTTAGGACAGTATAATCTAGACAGTGCTTGAAATAATAATCGTCCTACTTGAGCTGAAATAATGGTGGCAGAACAAGCATTAGCCAGGCAGAGAAAAAAGAAACTCAAGCTGGCAGCTCATTCGTGTCACTGAAGTGGATCAACTGCTCATTGCAGGGCAGAAGGCAGGCTGGTGGTAATGCTCGTGCCTTTCACATTGGTGTGGCATTGAGAAAATCCTCACTCCCGGCCCAAGGGTCAAACCAAAACAGACAGCTGTGCCGTTTCTCATACAGGAGAAAGAAGACAGCAGGCAAGCTCTTTATTCCTAAAAGTTTGTTAGAGAAACTGCTACATATAATCCAGCTGTATATTCTTGGTAATTAAGGAAAACAAATGCCCTTAGCAAACTCATTATAGATTTAAAGTTCTTTAAGTTTTCATCAGGTTTCCACAGAAACAAAGAGTTTGAAACAATAGTCGAGAATGCATAAACCATTGAATAAGTGGATTTTAATTGTTCCTGTTTAGAAAATTATTCAGATAACCAGCCACATCAAAGACAAACTTTTTAATTGCTCAGGTAGAAAGATGGAGACTGTCATCCTTATCTATCATAAGAAGAATCTGCATTTGGTAATGCTACTTGAATTTTGAGCTAAAATAATATACTTAAGGATGCTACTGGGCTTCCCTGGTGGCACAGTGGTTGAGAATCTGCCTGCCAATGCAGGGGACACGGGTTCGAGCCCTGGTCTGGGAAAATCCCACATGCCGCGGAGCAACTAGGCCCGTGAGCCACAATTACTGAGCCTGCGCGTCTGGAGCTTGTGCTCCGCGACAAGAAGGCCGCGATAATGAGAGGCCCGCGCACCGCGATGAAGAGTGGCCCCCACTTGCCGCAACTAGAGAAAGCCCTCGCACAGAAACAAAGACCCAACACAGCCATAAATAAATAAATTAATTAATTAATTAAAAAAAAAAAAGGATGCTACTAACTGGGGTGCCATTTAGTACTCAAAAATAATCATATGCTTTAGTTATTCATAGGACACAATGCATGAATTTATAATACTAATTATGATTTCAAACAGTGTCTTATGCTATGGTTTACTTACATAGGCAGATCAACTAATGCAAAATGTAACTATAAATATTTGCAGCTGCCATAGGTATCATGTGCATGCAGTTTAGTGGTATGTTAGTGAAGTCAAAAAAGTGGAAAAATGTGTCTTCTCTGTGTTTTGCAAAGTCCTTGTAGGATTTAGTACAATACCTTGTATTTATTAAACATTCAGTAAATATCATTGATTTTGAAGAAGAATTGGTGACTGTATTCATTTATTCACCAATCTTGTATTGTGCAAGACTCTGTTCCCTGGTCTGTGCAAGGTGCTAGGGACACTGAGGTGAATAAATAGTGCAGTTGATCCTTGAACTATGCAGGATTAGGGGTGCTGGCCCTCCACGCAGTTGAAGATCCATGTATAATTTATAGTTGGCCCTCTGTATACTCTGTTCCTCTACGTCCGAGGTTCCGCACCCTTGGATTCAACCAACCATGGATCATGTAGCGCTGCAGTATTTACTACCAAAATAATTCTGCATGTAAGTAGACCCACACAGTTCAAACCGTATTTTTTAAGAGTCATCAGAAAAATCTTAAAGTAGATCATAAAAGTACCTCTAAGTCTATCACTCAGACCACTTAGAGATAGCAACTCTTAGTATTTTTTACTTATTTACTTAGCCTTTGTCCTACATATATGTTTTGAATACAATTATAATTTTTCATTATCCTTTTTTCACTTAACTTTTTACCATAAACATGTTTCCATGTCATAAAATATTCTTCATAAACACCATTATTTGTTGGCAACATATTATTGCATTATATTAATGTGCCCTATTGAGCCATTCCTCTGTTTGTTATACTTTAAAGTTGCTTTTGGGTTCTCATAGTCATAAATAATCCTTGTGTATAGCCTTTGGTTGAATTTCTGATTATTTCCTATAGATTGATTTCTAGAAGCAGAATGACTGGGTCAAGTTTATGACTTCTTTTAGGGCTCTTAATACAACCCAACAATTTTTTTTCTGGAACAACTGAACTGATTTACTCGTCCAGCAGCAATGGATGTCTCATTATATGCTTTCCAGCATTGAGTAGTGTAATTTATTTTTCTTTACAGAATTGCAATATGAAAAATGATACATCATTCTTACTTTGTCTTACTTTGGTTACTACTGAGCTTGACTATATTTTTTGTTTGCTTATTAGCCCCTTATAATTTTTATAATTTTTGTTCCATGAATTGTCTGTTCAAATTCATTCTTTTTCTATTGGAATGCTCTTACAATTTTAATTTTATTGCAGTCAGTCCTTGTCTCCCCCAATTCCTTTTTCATGTCAACTTGCTGTCTCTCTGTGGCTTTCTGTTTTCATTCAATTGGGTCCATGTCGTCTTGTACTCTAAATAAGGATGCCACATAATTTTCTGGCTTTTTTTCTTCTAGTTCTTGTATACAGTAAATCATGTTTTATTTTTGGAAATAAGTTTTATACTGCACCATAAAAATTCCAAAATTGATTACAAAAATAAATGAACATAAAATAAATGATACTATGTGTGCTTACATGTATTTATTAATTATGTAAAACCAATCTTATTTTTTAACATCTTTATTGGAGTATAATTGCTTTACAATGTTGTGTTAGTTTTTGCTGTATAACAAAGTGAATCAGCTATATGTTTACGTATATCCCCATATCCCCTCCCTCTTGCGTCTCCCTCCCACCCTCCCTATCCCACCCCTCTAGGTGGTCACAAAGCACCAAGCTGATCTCCTTGTGCCATGCGGCTGCTTCCCACTAGCTATCTAATTTACATTTGGTAGTGTATATATGTCAATGCTACTCTCTCACTTAGTCCCAGCTTACCCTTCTCCCTCCTCATGTCCTCAAGTCCATTCTCTACGTCTGCATCTTTATTCCTGTCCTGCCCCTAGGTTCGTCAGAACCATTTTTAATTTTTTTTTAGATTCCATATATATGTGTTAGCATATGGTATTTGTTTTCCTCTTTCTGACTTCACTCTGTATGACAGACTCTAGGTCCATCCACCTCACTACAAATAACTCAATTTTGTTTCTTTTTTTTTTTTTAATTTTACTTATTTATTTATGGCTGTGTTGGGTCTTCGTTTCTGTGCGAGGGCTCTCTCCAGTTGCGGCAAGCGGGGGCCACTCTTCATCGCGGTGTGCGGGCCCCTCACCATCGCGGCCTCTCCTGTTGTGGAGCACAGGCTCCGGACGCGCAGGCTCAGCAATTGTGGCTCACGGGCCCAGTTGCTCCGCGGCATGCGGGACCCTCCCAGACCAGGGCTCGAGCCCGCGTCCCCCGCACCGGCAGGCAGACTCCCAACCACTGCACCACCAGGGAAGCCCCAATTTTGTTTCTTTTTATGTCTGAGTAATATTCCATTGTATATATGTGCCACATGTTCTTTATCCATTTATCTGTCGATGGACACTTAGGTTGCTTCCATGTCCTGGCTATTGTAAACAGAGCTGCAATGAACATTGTGGTACATGACTCTGTTTGAATTATGGTTTTCTCAGGGTATATGCCCAGTAGTGGGATTGCTGGGTCATATGGTAGTTCTATTTTTAGTGTAAAACCAATCTTTTGCTATAAAAGCTAGGTCATATTTTTTCTACATGTGCTGGACTTGCTAATGACTTCTAAAACATGAGCTTTCTTAGTAAATCTCTGTGTAGCAAGTATAGTATTTCAGCAGATCACCCCAAATTCAGTGGCTTAAAAAAAATAAGCACTTATTATTGCTCTCTAGTCAGCTAGGAAGTTGGGAAGTCATCTGGGAAATTGTTTTCATCTATTTTGGGCTCACTTATGCATCAGCACTCAGCCTTGCTGATCTTGGTTGGGCTCTCTCATCTGTTTGGGGGGCTGGCTGGCTGTAGGCTGGCCTGAGATACTTTCTCAGCTTAGACAATTGGCTCTCCTTCTGTCCCTTCCTCTTCCAGCAGGCCAGCCTAGGTGCTGCAACAGAGTGAGCAGAAGCATGCAAAGCCTCTTGAGACCTAAGCTCACAACTGGAAATTTGTCACTTTTGCCTCATTCTATTGGCTGTGATAAATTACAAGTCCAGCCCAGATTGAAGAGTTGTGCAGATAGACTCCATGTCTGCATGCTACAGCTGGAAAGTCACAATCCAAAGGGTGTGGACAAGGAGGCAAGAATAATTGGAGCCATAATTGTAATCAGACTACCCCACATAGACATTCTTCATTTCTCCAAAAATATTTTAAATGAATTTTAAATTATCATAATCTTACAGAGAATTTTTTAGTTAATGCATTTGAATGCCCCAGACACCTTTAAATACTGAATGCTAGTGAAAGAGAGGGGGTTAGTGGTCCTGTGGAAACATTAGTATCAGCTTATTGGTCATAGTGATCAAGATGTCACACATCAAAAATGATACCATTGGTGATACCATGGCACACTGGGCTATATAATATGATTTGGCAGCATCTATATGTGGTTTGGTGAAAACATTTATTTCTGTATATTATGTAATCATGAGAAGAAAAATTAATTTACAAAGATGTTTTAAATGTGTCAAACACTGAATTTGAACAAAATTGTCAAATAAAATCTTTTCAAATTTGTAATGAGAAAAGTTATCTCTATGAATATAGCTTTTTAAGAATCACATTTGATGTTGGAAATGGCTAAATGCAGTTCCTGATTTAAAAAATTTTAATGATAATCTGAAGAAAATTTGAAGAGAAATTTTTGATAGTTACCATCTTATGTGAATAAGAATCCTTGTTCATACAGGAAGTGTTAGGAAGCCATCCACTTCCAATAGTTGTGGACTCTTTGTCAGTGATTTGCACCAACCTTGTAGTTAGGACAATGAAAGAAGTTGGATGAATTAAGTATTAGGATAGGCTAACTGTGGAAACAGACAACCCCCAAATCTCAGAGGCTTAACAAATAAACATGTGTTTCTTGCTCATATCACCATCCAGTGCAGGTTGGCCAGGAAACTGCTCCATGTGGTCCCTCATGGATCCAGGCTTCATCCCTGTTGTGCCTCCACCCTCCTTTAAGTCCTCAGAGCCCTCTCTCTTCAACCAGGAGATGAGTAAAGGAAGTGAGGAGTCTGTGTGGGAGGTATTTATGGGCCAGATCTAGAAGTGATGCATATCACCTTCTGTTGCATTCCACTGGCCTGAATTTGATCACACGGCCACACCTAAATGTAATCTAGCTGTGTGCCCAGGAAAATGAAGAAAACATAGACATTGGTGAGCACTAGCAGTCTTCTTTTAAAAAACAAGTTGAGCTGAACTGAACTTGCTTTTGGCAGCTTAGTTGGGTAGTGAGACAAAAGGCAGAGACTAGGGCCAGCCAAAGGTGGGGGACCTAGTAAACTGCTCTCCACTTTGGTTGGAGCCCTAAAGGACTGCACTCTAGGAATAAGAGTGAGCCCAAAGTAAGCCAGCTCTCTGTGGACTTCAGTCAGACTTTGTGTGAGCCAAGTAGCTCAGAATACTTTCAAGCCTTGAACTTGAAATTCTTTCTACAAGGGTTTTTTTTTTCAAAGAAAAGATACAGTACACAAAGTTAACCAAACATATGAGGAGACAAGACAATAAAATTAAAACACCAGATATTGGAATTATGAGTTCATATTTTAAACAACTAAGCTTACATATTCAAAGAGATTTAAAAAGAAAGATAGGCTTGGAAATTTAAGTGTAGGAATCTAGAAAATATAAAAAGAGAGATATCAACTTTGAAAAAGAACCAGTAGAATTTCCAGAACTGTAAAGTGTATAACCAAAGTTAAGAACTCAATGGATGAGTTTAAGAGCAGATAAAACACAACTAGGGAGAAACATGGTGGAGTAGAATATAGGTCAGAGGAAATTATCCAAAATGAATCATGAAGAAGTGAAAAAAAGAAAATACAAAAGAAAGGATAAAAGAAATGGAGATGATGAAGTTTAACTTAGGTTCATTTAGAGTAGCAGAAGGGGAAGAGAGAGAGAGAGAAAACGGAGTAGAGGTAATAAACACGTGCAGATGAACTGGATGTTGTCTTGACAATTATGGAAAAAAGAAACACAACGTGCTGGTCATCAAGCTCATGTGGAGAAAAATTGCTCAGATTAAGACATGATATCAATGGGAGCATATCAACCTGGGCTAACAAGCTGGGCTAACATATACCTAACAAGCTGTAAATATTGTATACTATTGATTTTTAATTTTATATAAGCAATTTTTATTTCCAATTCATGTACAGATCTCATTGTGTATATAGCATAATTTCCTGGAGAAAACAAATTTTGCAGTGAATTTTAATTTTTTTTTTTTTTTTTTTTTTAATTTATGGCTGTGTTGGGTCTTCATTTCTGTGTGAGGGCTTTCTCCAGTTGTGGCAAGCGGGGGCCACTCTTCATCGCGGTGCGCGGGCCTCTCACCATCGCGGCCTTTCTTGTTCCGGAGCACAGGCTCCAGACGCGCAGGCTCAGCAATTGTGGCTCACGGGCCTAGTTGCTCCGCGGCATGTGGGATCTTCCCAGACCAGGGCTCGAACCCGTGTCCCCTGCATTGGCAGGCAGATTCTCAACCACTGCGCCACCAGGGGAGCCCAATTTTAATTATTTTAATTGTGGTAAGCATCAGGTTTAATTGTGGTAAGCATAGAAATGTCGATCTTTATTTTAAATTATTTTTCACCACTCATTTTCTTCAAACGGTAGCAATAAATATATGCAAGTTATTTTTGATTATAGAAAGTTGGTCTGCAAATATGAATCTAGATTCCAATTCATTGCTTTAAAGAAAAGATGCACAATTAACATCATCCACTGTCTAATCTCAGGACCATTTCTGAGGTCCATATGTGTCTCTCCTCTTTGTAATATACAGGGTGAACTCTTTACTGATACACACAAAACAACAACTGTTAAAGGCAAAGACTTGCATTTTGACATTACTAGGCCTTTGATCTGGGGACTCTGGTGCTCGGCCATGAGGGCTGAACATGAACTATTTGGGAATGCTGCCATTCATCCCATCCCCTCCCTCCCCCTTGTCTCCCTGGTGTGAAGAATCATTAGCTGAATGTAACTATACAACCAAAGTCAGATTTCATCCCAAATATCAAATCCGTTTTCCTTTGTCAAACTTTAAAGGAGAACACACGCATTCAGCTTATGATTTCTTTTTTTAAATGTCCCTGAAAAAAATCCTACTTCTATAGATTAAGAAAGCTTAGGGTTAAAAAGAGAAATGTCCATGACAAAACAGATACTATGATCTCACACAGGTGAGGCATAAATGATTAGATGCCTGCTATAAAAATGATCTCCAAAAAAAGCATTATTGTTTTTGCTATTCAAAAGTAACACAAGTTCACTGGGGAAAAAAAGTCCAAAAAGTATAACAAAGAAACAAAATTAATCTTTCATTCCACTATCCAAAGATAACCATTGTTAACATTATGGTCTATATCTTTTCTAGAATGTTCCTACATGTGTTTTCTAGGATATACAACAAAGGCTTACCTGGGGAGTGAGGAATTTGGGCCAACTAAGAAAAAGTGGGATTTTTTGGTAGGTGTTTCAATTACTTTGGTGACAAATGGGTATAAAAGAAGGAGTAGGCCTGCTCCCCAGGCTATGTTGTGTTTTATTCATACACTCACTAATGCATTCAATAAATATTAAGCACTTCCTATGTGATATGTACTGGGTTAGGGGCTGTTCATTATGTGGGCCTGGGGCTTTACCACACACAGGTGCTCGTGTTATTACCACAAGACATGTGGGAAGGAGAGGGCCTGAGACATATGCTATTTTTGTCATCTACATATGACTTCATGGAGGGCTGAGGTGCCAGGAGGGCAGATATTTTGGTGGACCACAGACAGGAAGGACCAGAGGGAGTGGCTCTTACCTCCTGAGTGCAAAGGCAGAGTCAGACTGGACTGTTGAACTGTTGAACTGTTCACTTGCCTGGCTTTGTGAGCTGAGGAGAAGGTTATTTAATAGTTAATAAAAGAATAGCTATTATTTATTAAGTGTTGTATGCCAAACAGCATACTATGCATAAATCATTTTACTTACTTCTCACATGAACTCTGTAAGTTAAGAACTAACATTTATTGATCACTTACTGTGTAACCACCACTGTTGTAAGATTTTACGTGCAATCAATGCATCAAATCCTTGGGACAAACCTATGAGACAGGTTATGATCCCTCTTTAACAGATGAGGAAATGGAAGTTCAGAAAGACTTGCTCAAGGTCACATACTAGACGTGACAGACCATAATTCCAAAGTCCTTATGGTATTTTCTCTAACAACTATTTAACTTATTTAATTAATGAAAAATAGTGTTTCTAACTAATAAGAAACCCCCATCTCTCCCCAGATTCAATCCTGGGGAAGTTTGTTGAGTGTCACTTCTTAGACACTTCAACATCGAAGCCAGGATAAGAAAACAGACTCTTTAAATAAATATTTTTTTAAACTTTATGTTTTAAATTAATCTTTTTGGAGTTGATTTCTTTGGGGAAAAGACTTCCTTCTTTGATTAATACATTTCATTCTTTTTCATATTTTTAAAGAAAAAGGTTATATTACTCTCTTCATAGCCTAAATTGGGATTTCTTTGGCAATTAATAAGCTCTCCTTTATTTAATGACTATTTTTTTATTGTGGTAAAATAATATATAACATAAAACTTACCACTTTAATCATTTTTAAAGTGTACATGTCAATGGCGTTAATTATACTCACATGCTGTGCAACCATCACAACTCTCCATCCCTAGAACTTTCTCATCATCCCAAACTGAAATTCTGCACCCATTAAACAACTTCCCCCAATGACTATTGTTCTTAAAGGAGATAGATAACTATATTAAGCTTAGTTTTCTTTACATGAATGAGCACGTAATTGTCTGAGGGATATGAAGGAAAGGCATATTTGCCAGTATAATCGCAAATGCAGAGCCTACTGACAAAGGTATATAATTTGTAAAAATAGCTGAGTGGGCAGAATTCTGATTTTCAGCTGCCCTAGGCACTTCAGTGCACTTCTGATAATGATTTTCCTTGGGCATGTAGTTATACTGAGAGAAATCATATCCATGCATAAAGAGTGAGCTTAATTATACATAACTACATACCTAAGATGAGGTTTTACATTTTTTTTTACATATAATTTCTGATTTACAAAAGATGAGACACTAAATTCTAACTGATCTCAGAAAAGTAGTGTGTGTCACCCTCAGAGCGTGAGTGTCATATTGTATGAGTTCTCCTTTTTACAGGAAGACACTGTATATTACCTTCCCCCTCCCCCTTTCGGGAATTGTTTTCATTACATGGGATTCCACAGTCTCATCTGGTCCCTGCTGTGACTCTGAGGACAGGCAAATGCACAAAGGCTGATTTAGGGTTTAGGATGTAGTCGGGGGGTAGAGCAACGCTACCTGGTCCTATTGAGAATGACACTTCTTCACACCTTCAACTCATTTGTACTGAGCCTAATCATTTGAGCTCAAAATAATAAAAATAAAAAGCAGCTAAAGTGGGTTGAGTGGTAATGTATGTTCCAGGCACTGTGTAAAATACTTTGCATGCATTATTTTGTTTAATCCTCACAACGCTGTGAGATAGGAAACAATTCTCATTTTACAGATGGGAAAACTAAGGAACAGAAAGATTAGGTTACTTGGCAAAGACACACCATTCATAAGTTACAGACTGAGGATTCAAACCCAGGCTCTCTAGAGCCCTTGTTCCGAGCTGCTCTGTTAACACACCCTCCTGGTCCACATCAAGCTTGACAGCAGTGTTTCCTCATAACAGAGTCAAGGTTAGACCAAAATAAACCACACACACATTCGAGCCCCTATGGCTGAGGTGAGCAGGGAGTCTCAGCTAAGGTCAGGCACCGGGTCTGGAGGTAGAGGCTGTCCAGCCAGGGAAGGGAAATGGAAAAGGCAAGGTCATCTCTTTTCTGACCCCATTTGTTATTTGGTTGGTGAGAGGAGAGTGGGGGAAGGGGCCTCTCTAAGCAGATTTCAAAGGCATCATGTCATTCTTTGCGCTCTCTCTCTGGTGTTGTGCCCCTTTGCCCTAGGCTCGTAGTCACTGCATCCTTCTTAGAGCTGCTGTTCTTGAGGGAACCAACTCCCCAGAGCTTCACTCTCCGATTTACTCTTACCTCCGCACACCTCCACTAGAAGTTTTCTGAATATAACTGATTTTAGCTGGTCATTAGGATAGTGGTAGCCTTAAATGGATGGACTCTAAGGTGAGAATGACTCTCCCCTTCCTTGCAATCCCTGATTCTCCCAGGAACATAGTCCTGTCTACATTTCTGAAAGCAGGAGTTTTAATGCAAATTACCACCCCAGTGAGGGAGACATTTTTGAACAGGGAGGAGTATTAATGAATTCTGCCAGAAATTGAGGAGGCTTAGCCATCTGTGTCCCAGGGATCAGTTGTTGGGATCCAAGAGCTTCCAGAGGCACCTGAGAGCAGCTCCTGACCTGCTAGTCTCCTCCACATTCTCACAGGGCCAGAAACACTCTCCTGGCCCTGCTCATGGTTCCTGCTCACAGGGCACAGTCATCCACACACAACTTAAAATGAGAAGTGACTCTCCTGGGAGTGTTCCTAACCCCAAAGAGTGTTCACAAGTCGTTTTCATAACTGTCGTGAGTTAACTTCCTGTTTCAGGAGCAAGCACTTTACATCTGTAGGTGACACCTTTGGGAATGGTTTTGTGGACCCTGAGTGCTGCATCCTCCTCGTGTGTAGAGGTAGCAGCTGCACCACGTTATGCCTGAGGTATTGGTCTACTTCTGGTCATGAAAACCCTCTGGTATTCCTTACAGAGGTTAGCAGTGTTTACTACATTGTACTTGAGTAATTGTACCTCAAATTAAACGAAAAATATTTTCTGATGCTTTTCATGCTGGAGCATAGTCTTTATTTCAAAATGGTGACATAATATTCAGCTGCCATGATAAGACAGCTCTGTTTACCAGTAGTGACAGTTTGCAGTTGAGTCATAGGAAGGATTTGTTAGGATGTGTTTAAAGTCATGTCGTATAAATAAAAAGAGTAAAGACCGGGTTTAGGTTGGGGGCCTACAAGATACCAGCGGAGGCAGCCAGAGTTATTCTTTCACTTCCCACCAAGGTCTTGCCTTCTCTCTTACTTGTTTACAGCACTGTTACAGTATAGTGAACTCTGTCCTCAGCCTACTCTGAAAACACTGCCCCGTTTGGTCAAGTTACCCCAAAGCTACCACCTAGATCACACCATGACAAGAAAAAGATGTTTTCAACCAGAATTGGCTTATTTCAATTTTCTATTCTTGATTTCATTTTAATTATAGCCACTTGGAGCCAGTGACTATTTGGAACTGTCAAAGAATTTTGATACAGTATTTTTACGAAACATTCCACAATTTACCCTGGCAAAGAGGACTCAAGCTCGGAGATTCATAACTCTCATTGATAACTTTTATGATTTCAAGGTAAGGATGTGGTACATTTTCTCAGAACTAAACATTTTGGACTGTGGAGCGAGATTATCTGGGCTGGAATCCTGGTCTACCACTTACTTCACTTCTCTGTACCTGTTTCTTCATCTGCAAATTGGAGATAATAGTATTTACTTCAGAGAACTGTTGTGAGGACAAAATAAACTAATCCAGGTAAACCATTTAAAACAACACTTGGCACAAGCTGAATGCTGTATAAGTACTATTGGTAGTAGCAGTAATAGTAATAGTACTATATTAAAAATCCCATCATAAGACAGTCTGCTATATTACCAAATCCTTCATTCAACCAGACATATCATGTGCTCTGTCTATGAGGATGCACAACACAATGCCTTACCTAGACTGAGTGCTCAATAAATACTTGTTGCATGAATAAATTATTGGACTGATAAAATAATGAATGAATGACTAAAGTGCCCTCCTCAGTATTAGAGTTTTCTCTCCCTCTGACCCAGAAATCCCAGTAACTGTCATCTCTCTTAAAAAAAAAAAAAAAAAAAAAAATCCAGGTGTTTTAGCATGAATTGCAGAGCCTTTGTCCCTTCATCAGAGGCAGTATTGCCTAGCGGTTAAGGAGTAGGCCCTGGGACCAGGCTGAATACCTTGAAGACCAGCCTAACCTCTTGAACTTGAATTGCCTTCTTTAGCAAAAGAAGGCAATAATGGTATTTACCTCATAAGATTGTTGTGAGGTACATGAGCATGTAAAGTACTTAGAACATCGTGTGGCGTACAGTAAGCTTTCAATGAAGATGAGCCACGATTAATAGTATATACCTATAAATATATATTTACAGTAAAGTATAAGTACCACTTCAAATTAGAGTAAAATATTGTTTCACTGTTAGATACAGTTTTTCCTCCTTATTCCTTGCACAGAAAGAGACAGAACAGTGATTCTAAAATTGAAGGGACTTTGAGGGGAGGAGAAAGTACCAGAATCTGCTGGGAGGGAGAGGTGAGATTTTTAATGTTTCCTTTATTCATTCATTCAACAACCTTTATCATGCCAAGCACAGTGCTAATTCAGTGACAAGCAAAGCCAGACATGGTGCCTACCTTCATGGAGCTGATAGTCTAGTGCTGAAGAAACACTAATGAAATGTGCACAGAGCTGAGTGTAAAGTCCTCACTGGGATGCTGTCTTGGAAAGAGAGGGGAGTTGGTGCTGTGAGAGTACAGGGGGAGAGTAAACTGATCTTTGTGTGGGACATGGGGGTGGGCATGGAAAGTTCTGCTGAGGACCAGCTGCACCAGAATCACCTGAGCTACTTAAGATCCGGATTCCAGAGCCCACCCCACCCCCACCAGCAAATGAGGACCAAGGATGGGGCCTGGAGCCTGCTCATTCACCAGCTCCTCAGGTGCTGCTCACAGACGCTGAGGTGTGATGGCCAAGCTCAAAGTGCAGGGTGAAGATCCCTCACCAGGGTGACGAGTTTGCAGCAAAGGCCCTGTGATGGGCCTGAGCATGAAGGGCAGCCAGCGTGGCTCTGGTGCAACGCCGAGGGCAGCCTGCCTTAGTGAGCACGATCAAAATCTGCTGCATGCTTCCAGGGGGTGTGCGAGCAGGGAGTCAGCAGAGGCAGGAAGCTGAGAACACCAGAGCTTAGGGGTCAAGTCCTGTCACTTGTCTCCTTCTGGGTCACTCATCCGGAGACTCTGCTCTGAAATAATCACGTGGGGTCCAGAATAAATCGCCTGGAGGTGGCACTCCGTTTTTAGAGGGCAGTGCTTCAAGAAGAAAGTGGGAGAGGGGCATTGGTAGGTGGTTCTTAGACTGGAGGATTGATAAACTCTTATTTTTTTTTATCTTTCGGCTAGGAATACCTTAAAGAAAGCTTATGGTCCCCACCCCTTAGTCCCACCCCCTGATCCTACCTCCCCCCACTGTTTCACTTCTTCGTTAGACAAAAAGATTTATCTGGCAATATGATGAAATATCAGAACTACTCTCCTAGCATTTGCTTTAACTAAATCACGCATTTGGGGTTTATACTCTTTTTTTAAAGCAGAGTCGAAATTATCTTATTTCAGAAATTGGGAGCATTAAACAGACGTTGTTCTAGAATGTATTCTAGATGTATCTGTGAAATAAGGGCATTCCCATCTAAGTAATGAAAAAAGTATCATTTGTGATTTAAATAATTTATAAGAGGAGGTAAAAGGCCATTTGGATATAGAAAGACTAGTCCCAAACATCAATACATTATTTTAAAGTATCAGCATATTTACTTAAATAATGATTTTAAAAAGATGGCTGTGAATCCTGAAAACAAATTCAGGTCTCCTTAAACATCAAGAAGAGTATGTTTTGTATATAAACTAGTGGAAATAAAATTTATAAAGATAAAAAAGCTGTTTCTGATATATGATCACATATGTACACTCAAACACTATGTAATCAAGAAATATTAATGTCAAGCTTAGTCTTTTTGAAGGATGTCTGGCAAGATGGTGAAATAAATGTAGGTTCTGGAAACTCAGGGTATAAGTAGAGTAGCAGTGCACTGAACTTAGCAGTCACCTATGCAGCAAAGTGGTAACGGTGCATCTGGGGAGCATCTTTGATGCACACAGAGATGGGCTCCAAACAGGTAAAAATGTCAACCTCAGTTGTAATGGAAAAACCACTGAACTTAGAACTGGAAGATCTGGGCTGTTATCACAAGTTGAGACCTCTCCAGGCCCCAGGTTGCCCAATAAAACCTTTGTTCCCTACTTCAGAGGGTGGTGTAAGCTGTGTGGAAATATTTGTAAAGTACTATGCAGTTTAAAAATATCACTTTAAAGAGACTCAAACTATAAGAAAAAATATGGACATGGTCAAAAGGCTTTTTTAAAAAGTATTTTGTTTCAAAAATACATTTGGAAACATCTGTGATCCTAGGCTATCTGAATATGGGTTATGTGGTTTGTCTATTTACATTTCAGAGACATTCCAGAAATAGGAAAAAAGTTTTCCAAATATTGAAATCCACCTTAAAGAAATGCTGGGGCTTCCCTGGTGGTGCAGTGGTTAGGAATCTGCCTGCCAATGCAGGGGACACGGGTTCGAGCCCTGGTCTGGGAAGATCCCACATGCCGCAGAGCAACTAAGCCCGTGTGCCGTAACGAGAAGCCACCGCAATGAGAAGCCCGCGCACCGCAACGAAGAGGAGCCCCCACTCGCCGCAACTAGGGAAAGCCCGCGCGCAGCAACGAAGACCCAACACGGCCAAAAATAAATAAAAATAAATTTTAAAAAAGAGAGATTTCCATATAATTATTTTTAAAAAAAGAAATGCTATATTCACTTATTTATGCAAGATTTTTATTCATGAAGAAGATACAGTGTAAATGGGTCCTGCCAGTTTTGAAACTTTGACAACCACATTTTTTTTTTTTTAATTTATATTTATTTTTATAGCTGTGTTGGGTCTTTGTTTCTGTGCGAGGGCTTTCTCCAGTTGTGGCAAGCAGGGGCCACTCTTCATTGCAGTGCGCAGGCCTCTCACTATCGCAGCCTCTCTTGTCGCGGAGCACAGGCTCCAGACGCGCAGGCTCAGTAATTGTGGCTCACGGGCCCAGTTGCTCCACGGAATGTGGGATCTTCCCAGACCCAGGCTCGAACCCGTGTCCTCTGCATTGGCAGGCAGATTCTCAACCACTGCGCCACCAGGGAAGCCCTGACAACCACATTTTGCTTATGCTTCTTTTGTGGACGTTTAAGCATGGAGATTAATGAAATTTTTAGTAGCTTTAGGATAATTTAGGATAACTTCAGGATAATTAGCTAAAATCTCTAATTAGAAAAACAGATTAATGAAATAGGAAAAAAATGTCATAGATTGAAGCTTTAAAATATTTTTTTTTTCCAAAATAAAGATAGGACTCGGAGAAAATGTGTAGAAGTAGAAATAAAGTTAAGACTGTTACTTAGATTGAAAGAGAGGAGTTCAAGGCATTGTTCTTTTGTAAATACGCATTCTATAAACTCATAAAAGTGTATTTTCACCAAGTACCAGTTTTGCTGCATATATTTAGAACCATTAAAAAATATATATCACTTTAAAGAGACTCAAACTGTTAGAACAAATATGAACATTTTAAAAGCAAAAATCCAAGCTCCCTGTTATGACAAACAGATTTTTATTTTATGAGAAATTTGTTTTTACCTTCAACTTGTGAAAGGTAAGGAGTAACACCATTTACTCATTTTCCTCTGTTTCAGGTGCGCATAATTTGCTCTGCATCAACTCCCGTATCAAGCTTATTTTTGTATGAACATCATGACAGTGAGTTGGAGCAAAGCAGAATACTGATGGATGATTTGGGGCTGAGCCAGGTAGGCGATATTAACATAATCTCTTTTTATTATAAAACAGCTTAATTGTTTTTGGTTTGATGCATGGCTACATTTTGAAGAAGGAATGCAGTATGTATTTAACCACTGATTTGCTGCTCTCTTCTAAAGCCAGTATAGCAGACGTATCCTCAGCATCACTAAATGTAGAGAATTACAGCCTTAGAGTGGAAGGAATCTTCGTGATCATTTTTGCATATGATAAAAACAAAGTCCAGGGAAGTGGATTAATGGGCCTATGGTTACACCACTGACTAATGGCAGGCCAGAGCTGGATCCAGGCACCGTCTTTGGTTCTGGGCTCATTCGGCATTCTGCTACACCATGCTGCCTTTTCTGGATATCCTTCTTCATGTCTGCTGGATTTGTAGAGTGCATGATACAGTATCCAACCATGTGAACTGGCTATTCCAGGACTATGAAGTGCCTGGCAAGGCCCTTGCTTTAAAAGAAATCCATGCTTCATCTCCTAACCCTCATTCTGTAGACATTTGTGGAACACCTGTGGGTGCCAGGCTGTGGGGACACACTGTTGGGAACCAGCCTATGCTGGCCTAGTTCTCCTGGAGCTTGGGGTCTGGTGCTTCACCCCAAGCCAAGCAGAAGTGACTTTGCATTTCCTTCTTCTGTATGAATGTTACAGGGTATATTTCTCAACTATAGGCAATTGAAGTATTAGTCAAAAATTTAAAACTATAAACATTCACCCCCAGAATGAGGCCAGCCCCATTCTTTCAACCCCAGTGTTGAAAGGCTATTTGGAATGAGGAGACAGTTCCTTATTGACCTGAGTAGAAATTATGCATTCTCAGGAGTCTGGGAAAATGAGGCCAATAATTCTTTAAAAAGTAAACTTTCAAAATATGATTATTTAAATCTACATGTAGAAATAAATAGCTGCTTATGATCCCATTTCTCTAAGAGTGATACATCCAAATAAAGTCTTCAACAATTTGGAAGAATACACTTAAGGGGCTACATGATTTCAGTTCCTAAAGTCCTTTAAATCATTGGCTTTAAAATTTTTCTTCTGATCAGGGTTCAGATACAGGGCAAAGTAAGCTAAGCACTTGGGGCTAATAATCATGAAGAAATCAGGGCACGTGACCGTAGGGTGATGCAGTTTTACAGTAGGTCAGTGACTTGGACTTAGGAGTCCAGAACTTTTCTCTGAAAGAGTGTAATAGCAAACCCCTAAGGAAAGAGACAAAAATTCAACGTTCACTTCTGGCCACAGGCTGGTGTTGGAATCACCAGTCCCAGGATGTTCACTGGCCTCACAGGGGGCTCCCCAGCTCAGCTGCTACATGGGAGGATCAAGTGTCCCAGCAGCTCAAGACCAAAAGCAGCTCTGGCCTTCCCGAAGTAAGCTCCCAGGCACGATCTCCAGGCCCACAGGAGACCTCTCAGTCACCCAGTTTGGAAAAGGCTCTTCAGAGGTTCATCTTCAGGCCTCCCCTAAGGAATGTGGCCCTGTCTGTGGAGCTTCAGAAGAGGGTCTCAGCCTCGTCCTGACATACCAGAACTTCTGGGTTTTCCTGTTACTTATTTCTGCTGTGCACTTTTTGAGAAAAAATTCCTTTTCTGTCTGGAATGTCCTTCCGTTAGATTTTGTAGAGAACTTTCATCTGGGCAAAAATTTTCTTATTTGGATTTTGGGGTGTTGTTTCAGCTTTAATTATTCATCTAATGTTTTCTCCCTGGTAATTTGTTCTGTTTATTGATTATTGGTTTAAATTAGCTGATTCTCTAGTCTAATTTAAGAAATTGTATATGAAAAAAATTTATAGAATATTTTGTAATATAAACCCAAGAAGTATTTTTTAAAGCCTGTACTTAGTTCTTTAAATTTTTAGTTGTGGGGGTTTTAATTGGTGCTAGGTTGTTGTTTTGTTTTGTTTTTTGGTAACCAGGACTCAGCAGAAGTACTCGCCATGTTTACTGGAGAAGAGGAAATCTTTGCATTTCAGCGCACAATTTCCCGACTCACAGAAATGCAGACTGAACAATACTGGAATGAAGGGGACAGAAGCAAGAAGTAGCCGTCACTTTTGCATGAATAAAACTCTGGGCAAATCATTACCGCAGGGAGAACTCTTTATTATGGGACTTGAAGGAATCATTTTCTCATCATTAATTAAGCACTTTGTCCTCTGGACCATTTTTATCTAAAATTGCTGTCAAAGATGTAGTGGATTAGTAAGTTAAAGCCATTTTTAGGTCTACTTTTTGCCTATTTATTTGGCCTTATTTCTGCACCACAAAATTAAAATCAGCACTCCTGAAGTTGAATGTAGGACTAGGCATTTTGGTTTCATATTAAGCCACCTGAATGAACCTTGAACACACACACACACACGGTAAATGCAGGGTGTCCGGACATCTCTGAGCTTTGGCTACATGGTAGCCACATAATAGAAACACATCTTTATGAGAGGGGAAGAAAAAACTCTACATTTCAATTCAAAACAAGGAAAGCTTTATGATCTTATTTCTTTTCTTTTTCCCCCATGGTACCTTATATGACCCTGGCTTTTTTTTTTTTAAACATCTTTATTGGAGTATAATTGCTTTACAATGTTGTGTTAGTTTCTGCTGTATAACAAAGTGAATCAGCTATATGTATACATATATCCCCTTATCTCCTCCCTCTTGTATCTCCTTCCCACCCTCTGCATCCCACCCCTCTAGGTGGACACAAAGCACCAAGCTGATCTCCCTTTGCTATGTGGCTGCTTCCTACTAGCTATCTATTTTACATTTGGTAGTGTATATATGTCCATGCCACTCTCTCACTTGGTCCCAGCTTACCCTTCCCCCGCCCCATGTTCTCAAGTCCATTCTCTACATCTGCATCTTTATTCCTGTCCGGCCCCTAGGTTCATCAGAACTTTTTTTTTTTTTTAGATTCCATATTTTATGTGTTAGCATACAGTATTTGTTTTTCTCTTTCTGACTTACTTCACTCTGTATGAAAGCCTCTAGGTCCATCCACTTCACTTCAAATAACTCTATTTCATTCCTTTTTATGGCTGAGTAATATTCCATTGTATATATGTGGCGCACCTTCTTTATCCATTCATCTGTCAATGGACACTTAGGTTGCTTCCACGTCCTGGCTATTGTAAATAGAGCAGCAATGATCATTTCGGTACATGACTCTTTTTGAATTATGGTTTTCTCAGGGTATATGCCCAGTAGTGGGATTGCAGGGTCGTATGGGTAGTTCTATTTTTAGTTTTTTAAGGAAACTCCATACAGTTCTCCATAGTGGCTGTATCAATTTACATTCCCACCAACAGTGCAAGAGGGTTCCTTTTTCTCCATACCTTCTCCAGCATTTATTGTTTGTAGATTTTTTGATGGTGGCCATTCTGACTGGTGTGAGGTGATACCTCATTGTAGTTTTGATTTGCATTTCTCTAATGATTACTGATGTTGAGCATCCTTTCATGTCTTTATTGGCAATCTGTAAATCTACTTTGAAGAAATGTCTATTTAGGTCTTCTGCCAATTTTTGGATTGGGTTGTTTGTTTTCTTGATATTAAACTGCATGAGCTGCTTGTATATTTTGGAGATTAATCCTTTGTCAGTTGCTTCATTTGCAAATATTTTCTCCCATTCTGAGGGTTGTCTTTTCATCTTGTTTATGGTTTCCTTTGCTGAGCAAAAGCTTTTCAGTTTCATTAGGTCCCATTTGTTTATTTTTTTATTTCCATTTCTCTAGGAGGTGGGTCAAAAATGATCTTGCTGTGATTTGTGTCATAGAATGTTCTGCCTATGTTTTCCTCTAAGAGTTTGATAGTGTCTGGGCTTATATTTAGGTCTTTAATCCATTTTGAGTTTATTTTTGTGTATGGTGTTAGGAAGTGTTCTAATTTCATTCTTTTACAGGTAGCTGTCCAGTTTTCCCAGCACCACTTTTTGAAGAGGCTGTCTTTTCTCCATTGTATATTCTTGCCTCCTTTATCAAAGATAAGGTGACCAGATGTTTGTGGGTTTACCTCTGGGCTTTCTATTCTGTTCTATTGATGTATATTTCTGTTTTTGTGCCAGTACCATGCTGTCTTGATTACTGTAGCTTTGTAGTGTAGTCAGAAGTCAGGGAATCTGATTCCTCCAGCTCCATTTTTCTTACTCAAGATTGCTTTGGCTCTTTGGGGTCTTTTGTGTTTCCATACAAATTGTGAAATTTTTTGTTCTAGTTCTGTGAAAAATGCCATTGGTAGTTTGATAGGGATTGCACTAAATCTGTAGATTGCTTTGGGTAGTAGAGTCATTTTTACAATGTTGATTCTTCCAATCCAAGAACATGGTATATCTCTCCATCTGTTTGTATCATCTTTAATTTCTTTCATCAGTGTCTTATAGTTTTCTGCATACAGGTCTTTTGTCTCCTTAGGTAGGTTTATTCCTAGGTATTTTATTCTTTTTATTGCAGTGGTAAATGGGAGTGTTTCCTTAATTCCTCTTTCAGATTTTTCATCATTAGTGTATAGGAATGCAAGAGATTTTTGTGCATTAATTTCATATCCTGCTACTTTACCAGATAACACTGATTAGCTCTAGTAGTTTTCTGGTAGCATCTTTAGGATTCTCTATGTATAGTATCATGTCATCTGCAAACAGTGACAGCTTTGCTTCTTCTTTTCTGATTTGGATTCCTTTTATTTCTTTTTCTTCTCTGATTGCTGTGGCTAAAATTTCTGAAACTGTGTTTAATAATAGTGGTGAGAGTGGGCAACCTTGTCTTGTTCCTGTTTTTAGAGGAAATGGTTTCAGTTTTTCACCATTGAGAACGATGTTGGCTGTGGGTCTGTCATATATGGCCTTTATTATGTTGAGGTAAGTTCCCTCTGTGCCTACGTTCTGGAGGGTTTTTATCATAAATGGGTGTTGAATTTTGTCGAAAGCTTTTTCTGCATCTATTGAGATGATCATATGGTTGTTATCCTTCAATTTGTTAATATGGTGTATCACATTGATTGATTTGTGTATAATGAAGAATCCTTGCATTCCTGGGATAAACCCCTCTTGATCATGGTGTATGATCCTTTTAATGTGCTGTTGGATTCTGTTTGCTAGTATTTTGTTGAGGATTTTTGCATCTACGTTCATCAGTTATATTGGCCTGTAGTTTTCCTTTTTTGTGACGTCTTTGTCTGGTTTTGGTATCAGGGTGATGGTGGCCTCATAGAATGAGTTTGGGAGTGTTCCTCCCTCTGCTATATTTTGGAAGAGTTTGAGAAGGATAGCTGTTAGCTCTTCTCTAAATGTTTGATAGAATTTGCCTGTGAAGCCATCTGGTCCTGGGCTTTTGTTTGTTGGAAGACTTTTTAATCACAGTTTCAATTTCAGTGCTTGTGATTGGTCTGTTTATATTTTCTCTTTCTTCCTGGTTCAGTCTCGGAAGGTTGTGCTTTTCTAAGAATTTGTCCATTTCTTCCAGGTTGTTCATTTTATCAGCATAGAGTTGCTTGCAGAAGTCTCTCGTGATCCTTTGTATTTCTGCAGTGTCAGTTGTTACTTCTCCTTTTTCATTTCTAATTCTGTTGATTTGAGTCTTCTCTCTTTTTTTCTTGTTGAGCCTCGCTAATGGTTTATCAATTTAGTTTATCTTCTCAAAGAACCAGCTTTTAGTTTTATTGATCTTTGCTATTGTTTCCTTCATTTCTTTTTCATTTATTTCTGATCTAATCTTTATGATTTCTTTCCTTCTGCTAACTTTGCGGGTTTTTTGTTCTTCTTTCTCTACTTGCTTTAGGTGTAAGGTTAGGTTGTTTGTTTGAGATGTTTCTTGTTTCTTGAGGTAGGATTGTATTGCTATAAACTTCCCTCTTAGAACTGGTTTTGCTGCATCCCATAGGTGTTGGGTCGTCGTGTTTTCATTGTCATTTGTTTCTAGGTATTTTTTGATTTCCTCTTTGATTTCTTCCGTGATCTCTTGGTTATTTAGTAGCATATTGTTTAGCCTCCATGTGTTTGTATTTTTTACACTTTTTTTTCGTATAATTGGTATCTAATCTCATAACATTGTGCTCGGAAAAAATACTTGATATGATTTCAATTTTCTTAAATTTACCGAGGCTTGATTTGTGACCCAAGATATGATCTATCCTGGAGAATGTTCCATGAACACTTGAGAAGAAAGTGTATTCTGTTGTTTTTGGATGGAATGTCCTGTAAATATCAATTAAGTCTATTTTGTTTAATGTGTCATTTAAAGCTTGTGTTTCCTTATTTATTTTCATTTTGGATGATCTGTCCATTGGTGAAAGTGGGGTGTTAAAGTCCCCTACTATTATTATGTTACTGTCGATTTCCCCTTTTATGGCTGTTAGCCTTTGCCTTATGTATTGACGTGCTTCTATGTTGCATGCATAAATATTTACAATTGTTATATCTTCTTCTTGGATTGATCCCTTGATCATTATGTAGTGTGCTTCTTTGTCTCTTGTAACATTCTTTATTTTAAAGCCTATTTTGTCTGATATGAGAATTGCTACTCCAGCTTTCTTTTGATTTCCATTTGCATGGAATATCTTTTTCTATCCCCTCACTTTCAGTCTGTATGTGTCCCTAGGTCTGAAATGGGTCTCTTGTAGACAGCATATATACGGACCTTGTTTTTGTAATCATTCGGCCAGTCTGTGTCTTTTGGTTGGAGCATATAATCCATTTACATTTAAGGTAATTATTGATATGTATGTTCCTATTACCATTTTCTTAATTGTTTTGGGTTTGTTTTTGTAGGTCCTTTCCTTCTCTTGTGTTTCCTGCCTAGAGAAGTTCCTTTAGCATTTGTTGTAGAGCTGGTTTGGTGGTACTGAATTCTGTTAGCTTTTGCTTGCCTGTAAAGGTTTAATTTCTCCGTCGAATCTGAATGAGATCCTTGCTGGGTAGAGTAATCTTGGTTGTAGGTTTTTCCCTTTCATCACTTTAAATATGTCCTGACACACCCTTCTAGCTTGCAGAGTTTCTGCTGAGAAATCAGCTGTTAACCTTATGGGGATTCCCTTGTTTGTTATTTGTTGCTTTTCCCTTGCTGCTTTTAATATTTTCTTTGTATTTAATTTTTGATAGTTTGATTAATATGTGTCTTGGCGTGTTTCTCCTTGGATTTATCCTGCCTGGGACTCTCTGCGTTTCCTGGACTTGACTATTTCCTTTCCCATATTAGGGAAGTTTTCAACTATAATCTCTTCAAATATTTTCTCCATCCCTTTCTTTTTCTCTTCTTCTTCTGGGACCCCTATTATTCGAATGTTGGTGTGTTTAATGTTGTCCCAGAGGTCTCTGAGACTGTCCTCAATTCTTTTCATTCTTTTTTCTTTATTCTTCTCTGCGGTAGTTATTTCTACTATTTTATCTTCCAGGTCACTTATCTGTTCTTCTGCCTCAGTTATTCTGCTATTGATTCCTTCTAGAGAATTTTTAATTTCATTTATTGTGTTGTTCATTATTGTTTGTTTGCTCTTTAGTTCTTCTAGGTCCTTGTTAAACGTTTCTTGTATTTTCTCCATTCTATTTCCAAGATTTTGAATCATCTTTACTATCATTACTCTGAATTCTTTTTCAGGTAGACTGCCTATTTCCTCTTCATTTGTTTGGTCTGGTGGGTTTTTACCTTGCTCCTTCATCTGCTGTGTGTTTCTCTGTCTTCTCATCTTGCTTAACTTACTGCGTTTGGGGTCTCCTTTTCGCAGGCTGCATGTTTGTGGTTCTTGTTTTTTTTGGTGTCTGCCCCCAGTGGGTAGGGTTGGCTCAGTGGGTTGTGTAGGCTTCCTGGTGGAGGGGAGTGGTGCCTGTGTTCTGGTGGGTGGGGCTGGATCTTGTCTTTCTGGTGGGCAGGGCCGCATCCAGTGGCGTGTTTTGGAGTGTCTGTGAACTTAGTATGATTTTAGGCAGCCTCTCTGCTAATGGGTGGGGTTGTGTTCCTGTCTTTCTAGTTGTTTGGTATGGGATGTTCAGCACTGGAGCTTGCTGGTCGTTGGGTGGAGCTGGGTCTTAGCGTTGAGACAGAGATCCTTGGGAGAGCTCTCGCCAATTGATATCACATGGGGCTGGGAGGTCTCTGATGGTCCAATGTCCTGAGCTCAGCTCTCCCACCTCAGATGCTCAGGCCTGACACCAGGCTGGAGCACCAAGACCCTGTCAGCCACACAGCTCAGAAGAAAAGGGAGAAGAAAAGAAAGAAAAAAATGATAATAAATTTTAAAAGTTATAAAAAAAATTATTAAAGTAAAAAAAGTAAAATAGTAATAATAATAAAAAAAAGAAGAGCACAACCAAACCGATAAACAAATCCACCAATGATAACAAGCACTAAAAACTATACTAAGATAAACATAAAAATCAGAAACAAGTCAGTCACAGACAGCACACCCGAAGTCTGCAGTTGCTCCCAAAGTCCACCTTCTCGATTTGGGATGATTCGTTGTCTATTCAGGTATTCCGCAGATGCAGGGTACATCAAGTTGATTGTGGACATTTAATCCGCTGCTCCTGAGGCTGGTGGGAGAGATTTCCCTTTCTCTTCTTTGTTCGCGCAGCTCCTGGGGTTCAGCTTTGGATTTGGCCCCGCCTCTGCATGTAGGTCACCTTCAGGCATCTGTTCCCTGCCCAGACAGGAGGGAGTTAAAGCAGCAGCTGATTAAGGGTCTCTGGCTCACTCAGGCCAGGTGAGGGTGGGGTATAATTGGAATGCGGGGCGAGCCTGCAGCGGCAGAGGCCAGCATGATGTTGCAACAGCCTGAGGCGTGCTGTGTGTTCTCCCCGGGAGGTTGCCCCTGGATCATGGGACCCTGGCAGTGATGGGCTGCACAGGCTCTGGGGGGATGGGGGGTTTGGAGAGTGACCTGTGCTTGCACACAGGATTCTTGGTGGCTGCAGCAGGAGCACTGGCGTTTCATGCCCGTCTCTCATGTCTGAGATGATAGCTGTGGCTCGCGCCCGTCTCTGGAGCTCGCTTAGGTGGTGCTCTGCCTTCTGTGGGCAGACAGGGAAGGAATCCCCTCTCCTTGCACACCCCGAAACAATGGTTTCTTGCCTCTTAGGCAGGTCCAGACATTTTCCCGGACTCCCTCCTGGCTAGCTGTGGCGCACTAGCCCCTTCAGGCTGTGTTCACGCAGCCAACCCCAGTCCTCTCCCTGGGATCCGACCTCCGAAGCCCGAGCCTCAGCTCCCAGCCCCCACCCGCCCTGGTGGGTGAGCAGACAAGCCTCTCAGGCTGGTGAGTACTGGTCAGCACTGATCCTCTGTGCGGGGATCTCTCCGCTTTGCCCTCTGCACCCCTGTTGCTGCGCTCTCCTCAGTGGCTCTGAAGCTCCCCTCCCCGCCCACCCCCGCCCCCGTCTCCACCCGCGGAGGGGCCTCCTAGTGTGTGGAAACTTTTCCTCCTTCACAGCTCCCTCCCAGAGGGGCAGGTCCCGTCCCTGTTCTTTTGTCTCTGTTTTTTCTTTTTTCTTTTGCCCTACCCAAGTACATGGGGATTTTCTTGCCTTTTGGGAAGTCTGAGGTCTTCTGCCAGCGTTCAGTAGGTGTTCTGTAGGAGTTGTTCCACATGTAGATGTATTTTTGTTGTATTTGTGGGGAGCAAGGTGATCTCCATGTCTTACTCCTCTGCCATCTTGAAGGTCCCCCCTTCTCTGATCTTATTTTAAGCTGAAGTCAATAACATTTTAGAATATGGACTTATCCATGTGATTGTTGGGGGCTATAAATTACTCTAAATCTCCCAGGCCTCCAGACTTCCTTACAACAGAGAGTATGTTTTCTACCCTGAGTTCAAGCTTGGCAGGCAGGACCTGATCTCCAGTGGACACAGAGTTGCCTGAAAAAAATCGAGGATTATGATACCATAGAAAAAGGAGTAAGGGTGTCAAATTCCAACCGACAGGTAGATCCCCCAACTCTGACAGCCAGGAGGAGGACAGACACCAGGAATGGGGACCAGTGAGAGAGTGTTGGGAGGGGCAGAGTCCTGGACACGCTAAGCAGCAGAATGGGCTCTCCTCACCTGAGGCCATAGGACCCTGTGGACCGCGGCTCCTTCCCACTGCTCACATGCATTTGCTCTGGTCACAGGATGTCACTGCCACCCTTGCCTCTGCTTCTGCTGCGCAACGGGCCTAACAGTAAATGGGAAAGAACGCTTGATGAACCTACTTAAATAAAATCCAATTTGTCCTCCATTGAGGTCATTCCTTGACTCATTCAAGTACAACCTGAGTTTGCTAACTGTTGTCACAGAAGGACTTGGTTGAGGCTGTTACAAGAGTCTAAATCCCTATTCAAGAGAAAAGAAAAAAATGTGAAATCCACAAAGTCTTGTGAAAATCAACTATTTTGGGGGAGTAGGCACAGGTGAGTCAGTTCAAATAAATGATTACAATTAACATAAGTAAGCTCTTTGAACCTATGTATTAATAATTTGTAAGTTAATAATCTATCCATATTAGTCTATTTTGGACATTAACCTAAGTCAATTAGATGGATAGATAAGGTGCCCAAGAATAGAGAAACATTTAAATCAAGCCTTCTGAAAATTAAATGTGATTTGAAAATATTTTTATGGAAGTGAAACAGTGAGTTCAAAAAGAGGTTAAACAGGATATAAGGGAGAAAGGACAGGAAATAACCACTGTGTGCCAGATTTATTGCCAGACATTTCTAAATCTCACATAAAAAATAATCCTAGAGAGACAATATAATCATCCCTGTTTATAGACAAGAAAACTGAGGCTTAGAAAAGTAGCTTGACCTGAGATTCATAGTTTACAGCTACAAAACTCATGTACTATGTTTTATACCACACCACCTTTATAAAAACGAGATCATGTTTAATAGTGATTCTTTTTTGTTTAACTCAGTGAAGATGAACTTACAATAGAACCATTGCTTTGAACTCAAAAAGTATAAAATGTTTAACTTTAGTCTTTCAATCTTAGCTTTTTGTTTTCACATTTCTTTGCCAGTTATGCTATTCCTTAATAAAAAGACAGTGTGAATGGCTAGACAGACTGGTGGACAGCCTGATTGATAGAAACAGGAACGGTCCCTGAGTGTGTGGGTGTATGTGAAATAGTCCCCCACTCAAGTTCTGTTGCAAAAGTTTATTTGAGGTCAGATATTTGAAACGAGAATTTCATTTTTCCATAGAAACAATAATGTGATGTTAGTTAGAGCCTTGGCTCAATGCACAGAAGCCTATGGAGTTCTCAGTGTAAATGCCCTATAATTTTGGTACTAAAGAACTTAAACTCCTTTTAAAATACAGTTTTTGTCAGTTTACCTAGGCCCTGTAGTTCGGGCCTAGGTACCAGGAAGGCAGAGGAGGGCTTATCAGGAGGTAGCTGGAGATGGTAAATTTTTATCCCCATCTCCTCTCCACAGAGTCTGTTTCATAAAACAGGCTGCAAGAAAAAGAAACCAAAGACTTAAAGAAAACCTCCTACCAGGAAACAATATGGTAGTTCTACTAAAAAGGAAATTAATGCTAAAGTGAAACATGAAAATGACCCCTAGATTGGAAAGCAACATTTCAATTCATGTGTTTTTTCTTCCAAGTCCTGTCCCAGTTGCCCTCTCAGCATTCCAGTCTTTCTCCCTGGGATTGCATGAAATCTCTCAGAGCAAATACGCTCTCTCTCTCTTTTTTAAAAAATGCTTTAAATTCATACTTTGAAGATGGAGGTTTGAGCTGAGTATTGCTGTGGAACACTCCCTCTCACCTAGGAGGTGACCGAGGGTCACCCTGAGGGTCTTTATAGTTGGGAAAATGCCAAGAGTACCCTCCAAAATGACCACTAATCTCCAAATTTAGAAGAAATCAAGTGGAGAAAAAGGAACACATTTCTTTAAAAAAAAAGAAAAATCTGATCACTGCATTATTCTTGTATTTCTTTAGACAGTTGATAGGCTTATTTGTCAACATCAGTAATAATGATATAATAGACTTAAAGAATGTTTAACCTATTTCTGATGTTTACAAGGCACCAAAGAATATAGTACTGTTCTAATCAAATTTATGCATTTTCAGTGGGATTTCAAATATTACTCATAGGCAATATTTTAATCTCCCTGAATATATATATTCCTTGTACCTACAAGTGTGCAAATAACATAATTTTTAAATTACTTGGAATTTTGAAAAAAATTAAAATTTTATTTGTAAAATATGTAAATGGGTATACTCATATCCATTTATTTATTCAACATTATTTAAGAAACACATCATGCTTACTATGTGCTGGGCATGGTTCTAAGTGCTTTATAAATAAACTATTTTGATCCTTATAATAATTCAATGAGATACATACTGTTATACCATTTGCAGACAGGGAAGCTGAAGTACAGAAAACGGGTCCAACAACTGCTAAGATGTACACTGGAGTCAGTAAAATGATCAAAATACTAATTTAATAAACTTCCATGTAACTGCTTCTGTCCTGAAAACATTCTTCCTACTCTAAGTAACTTGAACCTACACTTGCAGCCCCTTCATCTGGGGTAAAAACACCCAGAGGGATTGGACTCCTGGGTCCTGACATTTGGGTTCCTGATCAATTGTGGGACTCCGTCTGGTAGTAAGTCTGTGATCTTGTAAACGACCTTCCTCAGATCCACTAGCCTCATAAGACATCACTTGCTAGTAGAAAAGGATTTTCTTTGGAGATGAATTTATAACTTTTTCTTTAAGGAAAATTGATTTTACCCACTGGCACAGCAGTTCATTTTACTGGTACAGAAAATTTAAAATAATACAATCTATCCTCTTGTTGAGTGTCTGCTGCCTTATACAGCTTTGCACTAAAAACTTCACATACGTCACCTCATCTCGTCTCGACTCAACCCAGTCAAATGTGTCACCTACTGACCTGTTTGTCATCTGTGATGGTGTGAAATTCCAGAAGGACATCTGTCCATCTTCCAAGCTCGCTCAGGAAGTCTTCCAGAGGTCATCCTGAGAAGTTTCCTGTCTCAGGGCTGTACTTGTCGGGGCCCCATCAGTTGAGAGCTGATCTCTCTGATGCACCTTCTCTTATCCGAGTACAGAGGGAAGGGCCCTGGATCTGGTTCTGCCAACTTTTGCTTTGTGACCTTGAGCTGGTGCTTTGAGCCTTTGTTTTCTCATCTAGAAATGAGAACAGCAATTTCCATTTCATAAAGTTATTCTGAGGATAGTTGGTAAAGAGCACTTTGCAAATGGCAAAAGATTAAATACATATTAGTTGTTATTGATAGTGATGATTATGATCAGAAAGCAACAATAAATGCCTCCTCTGCTTTGCATCATAGCCCCTTGAAGAATGCAAAACAAGAGATGACCTATCCCAACTCAATATGGTTTCTAGCAGAAGGGAGAAGATGCACATTACGTGGCTAGACACCAAGGGCACAGAATTCTGGCTTAATGAGACGCTGTGAAGATTGTTAATTTCAAACCCATTCTTTCAGGATTAATAGAGAAAATGGATTGTCGTCGAACATCAAAGATTTCCCAGAAAGAGGGCACCATCTTGTGGTCAGTGGGAAGAACTGACAAAAAATATGTCTAAGAATCACGGAGTTGGAGAGCCAAGGTTCTCAAAATTGTAGTTCCCAGGCCTACCCCGGAGAGTCAGACGCAGTTGGTGAGATGTGGGACCCCAGGTAGGTACTTGGTAGAGCTCCCCGTGGGATTCTCCCCAGGGGATTCTAATGTGCAGCCAGGGTTGATAACCGCCAATCAGGAGGTCTTTCCCCTGACTACACAGAGTTGGGCCCATGTGGGACTCATGACTCCTCACCAGGGTACTTCCCAGAGAATAAACGCTGCTGCTGTGATGCACACCAAGGCCTCTTAAGGGCCTCCCTGCCGCCTCCGAGAGCCTGTTCCTCTTCTTCCTTCCTCTGCTTCTCCTCCTTCCCTAGACTCTCCTGCCTTCTCCACCCCTACTAGAGCAGACTAGCTAACCCAGCAGTGCTTCCTACTTTGCAAAGCACTCGTTTCTACCCTATCGTTTCATCCACAGCAATTCTCTGAAGGTGTGATTATCTTTACTTCCTAAGAGGAGATGGAGGCTCAAGGTGACACAGCCCGGAAACATGTCTTCTAGACCCAAATCTTGTGCTAATGGCCTTGTCTGCCACAGCAGTACTAATAATAGCCCCCATTTATTGAGCCATTGTGGACCTTGAGGGCTGGGATAGGAAAGATGTGGGTGTAGGGGCATGGACAAGGGGATTGCTCCTCACAGCACCATATGGGATGGCAAAGAACTGGAACATGGTAGTTGGCAAAACTTTGAAGTATCAATCAGTACGATCATTATGTAAAAGGAGGTATTATCACCACTAGTGTTTTTGTCTGATGAGAAAACTGAGTGTCAAAAAGATGGACTAACTGGAGGCCACTGGGAATCTATCACTAGGGGAATGAATGGCTAAGGAAGGTGGACTCTGCCCGCAAGGGAATCCTCTGCAGGGTCAGAAGCAACGAAGCGTGTTTATGTATGGCATCATGGACAAGGCTCACATACCACTGAGGGAAAATTAGAGTTAATACCATTATCATAAGCTTGGAAACCCACATGCAAAATTACACTAAATATTTTTCTAGAGCACACAAAATCTAAATATACTTATGGAAATAGATTAAAGGGAAACCGCATACACTAGAGTGGATGCTTATGGGAGGAAGGAAATGAGATTGAATATGGTGGATGAGAGAGGAAAATTAAAAAGGCTGCCTCCCATGGGCAAATGATGTCAGTGTATCATAAACTGAGGCATATGATCAACATAATTTGATGCACCAGAGGTCCCTCAAAAGAGAGAAGAATGGAAAATATTTGGGGCAGAATCATCGGAATTTCTCCAGCATACTGGGACTCCAGGGAGGTACAAAAACAACAGACATTTTTGGGATTGGCGATGAGGGTTTGTAGAAAGTCTATTCGGAGTGGGACAAATGGGACCTAATTAAAATTAAAAGCGTTTGCATAGCAAAGGAAGCCATCCACAAAACGAAAAGACAACCTACAGACTGGGAGAAAATATTTGCAAGTGATGCTCCCGACAAGGACTTAATTTCCAAAATATGCAAACAGCTCATATAGCCAGTATCAAAAAAACAAACAACCCAGTCAGAAAGTGGGCAGAAGACCTAAATAGACATTTCCCCAAAGAAGATAAACAGATGGCCAACAGGCATAAAATCAAGCAGCACTAGCTCGAGCACATGCTTATCCTGACTCGTAAGGAATCCAGACACTTCGCTCATCCAGTGGGGTAGGGATCCAGAGGCAACCTGACAGAAGGGCCAGCGGGGCAACAACAGAGCACTGGTTAGGAGTCAGGAGTGTATTTGAGACCTTGTATTGCTATAGCTTACATAACCTTGGACAAGTCACTTAACATTATTCTTTGGGCCTCATCTACGAAGTTTTTCTCTGTGAAGTTCTGATATTTATAATTTGATTGAATAGTGCACAGATATAAGTGGCCAATAAACACATGAAAAAATATTCCATGTATTGAGCAAAAATGTTCAATATCTCATTAGGGAAATGCAAATCAAAACCACAATGAGCTACCACTTCACACCGCTAGGATGGCTAGAATCAGAGAGACAGGTAAAACAAGTATTGGCAAGGAGGAAGGGAAACTGGAACCCTCATACATTGCTGATGAAAATGTAAAATGGTGCAGCTTTGGAAAGTAGCTTGGCAGTTCCACAAAATGTTAAACATTTAAAGTTACTGTATAATCCAGCAATTCCACTCCTAGGTATTTACCCAATTGAAATGAAAATATATGTCCCCACAAAAACTTGTATGTGAATGTTCATAGACAGCATTATCCATATTAGCCCCATAGTGAAACAACCCAAATATCCACCAACTGATGAATTGATACACATGATGTGGTATACCCATACAATGGGTAATTATTCAGCATTTGAAAGATGAAGTACCAATACACAACTACAACATGGACGGACCTGGAGCACATTATGTTAAATGAAAGAAGCCAGTCACAGAGGCTGCATACTGTATGATTCTATGTATGTGAAATGTCCCAAGTAGGCAAATCCATAGAGACAGAAAGTAGAGCCTAGAGGTGGTGGCAGGAGTGAGGAATAATTGCTGATGGGTACAGGGTTTTTTCTAGGGGTAATTTCAGGGGGTCTGAAATTAGATTGTGGTCATGATTGCACAATTCTGAGAATATACTGAAAATACTGAACTGTGTACACTTCGAATGGTAGAATTTTAGGATATGTGAATTATATCTCAATAAAGCTGTTTAAAAATCGTGTACAGATATTCACTAATCATTCATTCATTCATCATTTACTTGCTATCGGCTCTGTGCCAGGAGCTAGGCACACCGACGTGAATGAGACAAACTCCCTCGCTGTGATGGGCTCCTGATCTTTTGGGGACAACAAATGGACATAATGTAGTAAGTGCCAAGAGAGCAGCTTGCCCAGGTGTCCTGGGAACACTGAGAGCACTTAAGTCAGCCAGGAAGTTTAGTAAAAGGCAGAGAAAGGACAGAGCAACAGATGTTGTATGCTGGGGGAGAGGTGCAGGGTGACAAGACCCATCCCTCCTGCCCAGGAGATGAACTGAGTGTGGATACACAGTGCTAATACACAGGGCAGAGTGCGATAAATACTATGAGAAATTACTAAGTGGAAATTCAGAAGAGGGAGATATAATGACTTGAATGTTATTCTTCTGAATGGTCAGAGAGAACTGGGATGTAATGTGGTCCTCCCAGACTTAACAGTTCATCTTTAGAACCCAAAATTCAGGGTGCATGGTGTGAAAACTGCTGATGTCATCAAAACGTGCCCCTTGTTTTGCACTAATAACCTATCATATTTTTACCAAATTCTGTAACATGAAGAATATTAAATTCAATTGCTAAAGAAGCATCAGTTGATTTCTGTTGATTAGAGTAACAGTCTACAGAATTAAAAATAATTGCTTATACCTTTGTGGTACTGACATAATTTAACAGCACAAAGTTAATCCTCAAAGCATGATGAGGTAACATTCAGTTTGGGGCAAAATAAGACACCCAGCGTATGGGTGAGCTACACCCTCATGGTGGGTTACACCTGCAGTGTAACCCACGCTGTGAGGAGGAAGAGAAGGAGCTGCTGGGAGATGGCGGGAGAGGAGCCCTTCAGGGGGCAGAGGAGAGGGGCGGGACAGTGATACTCAGAGCTGGGGTCAGAGCACCAGATAGAGGGTTCCAGGGTGGCTTTCTGATGCCAGCTGAGATGCCAGGTCCTTCTTCCTGCTGGAACTGGTGTGACAGCTCCTAGTGAGGCCCAGGGCCCGGCTCCTCGTTCGGGGCTGAACTGGGTCTGCAGCCTGGGTGTGGCCTCTAGACTCACCTTGACCCCTGGCTCCGGAAGAGCTTTCTCCTCCGAGGCTCCGGGCCATCCCCAGATTGTGCCCCTGAGTTTTAGCCCCTTCAATTCTGCCTCAAGGCCAGAAACTGTGCCCCGGGGTTTCGAGGCTGGGGAGAGGGTGTCCTCACACCTGTTCTCTCCCTGCATTCACAGCATGCCTCTGCCTGCTCGTCCTCTGCAGAGCACAGCTTCCGGTTCCTGCTTTCCTTCCTCCTCTTGCCAAGCTCCGTGGGAGGTAGGACGGTCCGGACCAGGACCAGGAGACGCCGGCTGGCTTGAGTCCCAGCAAAGCCCAGTGCCTACGGACCTTGGTTTTTCTCACTCATACAAGGGGGCTAGCTTGCTGTTTGGAGTCAGACAGACCTGGGGTTAAGTGCCTGCTCTGCCTGTCAACGGCCGCATGACCCTGGTATGTTCCTAACCGGGAAAGGACACCTATCTCGCAGGTGTTCTGGGGACGAGCACGTGACACAGCCGGCATCCGTCTGATGGTAACTGTCGTCTATGATGGTCCTCCTGAGAGCTGTGCTGGGTCACAGGGATGCCCATTCCTCCCCATTTTTCAGGCTGACACTTTAGTTCCCTCTGAAGAATGCGAGAGGCTACCTGAGGAACCTGCCCATGAACTTGGAGACCCAGATGGTAGCTGTTGTCACCCCTGCACTCCTGCCCCCAGACCCTGGCTGGGGCAGCCCATCTCCACCTTCAAGCTTCCTCCTGCGGATCACTGCCCGGAGTGTTTGTGTTTGCGTTTCTTCTGCCGCAGCGTAAGGAGGGCCCCGCGTCCCTCCCCAGCACAAACCTCCCCCTGTGGGGTGAGGCTGCCAAGGAGTGTGGCCAATTGGCCCTGTGATGCTGTGAAGAAACGGCCTCCTTCTCTAAGCTGAGTCGTGGGCTCCACTGAGAACCTAGGATGAATGCTCAGAAACCTCTTCTCAAGGTAATGGAAACGCGGCCAAGTTCTGCACACAGACCCTCAAGGCCATTGCATGGATTCTTGTGGGGCCCATGGACACCACATTAAGAACCTGTCAGTCATGGTCACTCCATGTATGTGTGCAGCAGCCTCTTCCAGGAAGGGAAGGGTTCAGAGTGCTTCCTGCTCTCTGGAAGGTAACAGGTTCAGGGTGCCCCCAGCCCAGGCACGGCTGCTGGTGATGCTGAGGGTGCAGAAGAGACTGAGGTCCTGCACTGCTCTCCTCCCAGGGAGGCCAAAGGCCCTCGGCCACCCAAGAGGCCCCCTGAGGTGTCCTGCACGTTCAGGGAGAGTCTGGCCTAGTGTCAACATTATAATCAGCAACTTGTAAGTAAAATCTTACATTTCTTTAACACTACTTTCCTTACAGAACTTTCAAGCAGTAGAATGAACCATTGATACTGTTTTCTAGATGATGGTATAAGATCATTTATATATGGTTTCCCAAACCTGTTGAACCAGCAGAATCACCTGGGAAGCTTAATACAGATTATTGGACTCCACCCTAAACTTAACAAATCTGAATCTTCAGTGGAGGGGCCTAGAAATCTGTATTTCAAAGAAGTGCTCTCAGAGAAACTGTGATTAACTAAAATTGAGAAACAAAGACAATACCTTTAATGTTCCTAAAGAAATCTGTGGAGAAATCAAATACTCAAAAGTTACATACCCCAAATATTTTTAATGTATTTATTAGTTCTACCACATTTCTCTATAACCTAAGGCATCTTTGAGAGGCACATAAAACACAGTAAGATTATTTAACCGAAGTAAGAGAAAATAATTAATTAGATTTAAATAGGAGTTAAACTAAATTTGCCTGGTAACCTCGTACATCAGATTTCACTGGAGCAGTTCCCACTCTCTTATATTCCTCTGTCTCTGTCTCTCTCTGTCTCCCTCCCCCTCTCTTTTTTCCCATAAGTGGATTTGGGGTAATCTCAAGTTGGACCATTTCATCAAAATGACCTTATAACAAGTATTTTAAGAGGACCTGGGTGAAGTCACTCACTCAATACTTGTGCTGGGTGAGCACAGCAGCCCTGACCCTTATATTTGTATGTGGGGGGGTGGGGGAAGTGTGGAGGGAACAGTAGTTAACAAATCACTATAAAAATAAACAAGAAAACATCAGGGTCTTAAGTGCTGAGACAAAGGGTGATGTGATGGAGAGTGCCTGCGCTCTCCCCTCAGTTAGGGGGTCAGAGAAGCCCTCTGAGAAGGCAAAATCTGAGTGGAGCTCCAGATGACACAGGGACCAGCTGTGTGACCCTCTGGGGAGGGCATTATAGACAGAGGGAAGCTATTGCCTCCCTAAGGTAGGACCATATTACTGATGTGGGAGGAAGAGGAAGAATATCTGTGAGTCCACATCTAATGACTTTTTTTACCCATTAGGCAAACACTTTTATTAAAACTCCAATGTATCTGGAATGCTGAGGAGATGCTACTATAATGTCCCAGCCCACCACCCGTGGAATTTTTTAGTCTGTCCTTGAGAGTGATATGGTGAGCTCTCCCTCCTCCACCTATACTTTCTCCCAACAGGCCCTCCTCCTTGACGACATCTCCTAAAGGCCACTTCATCCTCTTCTCTCTATCCTTTTCCCTTGTTTCAGTGGTACAAAAAACTATACCACTGAACAAAATGCCACCTCCCCCAGGAAGCCTTTTGCAATCCTTCTAAGGAGAATGAATGAGAACCAAAAGTCTTTTACTCCATTCTCCCACACCCCTTCTTGCATTTCTCCAGCAGCTCCTACTTCATTCTGCCCTGGGTTGTATGACATCTCATGTTTATACATCCCTCACCCCAGTACATGAGGAAGGCTCAAGAATAAGGCCTGGGGGCTTCCCTGGTGGCCCAGTGGTTAAGAATCCACCTGCCAATGCAGGGGACACGGGTTCAAGCTCTGCCAGGAAGATCCCACATGCCCCGGAGCAACTAAGCCCATGCGCCACAACTACTGAGCCTGCACTCTAGAGCTCGTGAGCCACAACTACTGAGCCCACGTGCCGCATCTAGTGAAGCCCGTGCACTCTAGAGCCCATGCTCCGCAACAAGAGAAGCCACCGCATTGAGAAGCCCATGCACCACAAACGAAGAGTAGCCCCCGCTCGCCGTGACTAGAGAAAGCCTGTGCGCAGCAATGAAGACCCAACACAGCCAAAAATCATAAGCAAAAATAAATAAATTAAAAAAAAGAATAGGGCCTGGGATTTATTCATCTCTGAGCCTTACCCCAGCTGGGTCTGCACGGGCATCTGCACAACCTAGGACCCCTGGCTGGCAGAATGCAGTCATCCATCAATCCAGCATCACGGAGCAGCTGAGCTTTGCTCTCCCTGTGCTGGGTTCTCGGGAGGGATGGGAAGGACCAGGCACAGCCCCTGCTCCTAAGAAGCTTAGAAACCCATGGTTGGGGTGGGACGGGCACGACCAGCATCCTGAAAGTACTACTAAGGGGCAGTGGTCTCCAAACTGGGGGGCGTGCACACCACAGGAGCACATGACAACCCTGAGATGCAGGAAGAAAGCACAGAAGTTCTCTTTTATTGTATTGCTTATTTAAAATTTAGAAATAAACTAAAAACTTAGAAATAAAAATTGTTTTACTTGTTTTCGCAATCTGGCTTTCCCTTAGCGCCTCTCTAGGTCCACTGGCAGGCAGCCAGAGTCACGTGACTTGTCCCTAGGGCGAGGTGGCAACCACAGTGCTGAGACCTGACAATGGCTGCCTCACTTGTCCATTCGCCAGCAATGAATCACCTCTCACTACAGTTTAGTGTTGCAGGTTGTCATTGACATGGCTACTTTTATAAAAACAGACCTTTCAGTAAGAGGATCTTTACGGTATTTTGTAAATGAAATGGTGGAGGATAGACGTGGCCATGAAAAACTTTTGTACCACATAGAGGTTTTTGAATTGCTCATGTCAAAGTGCTTAAAAGAAATTTTTGGACTTAAAGATGAGTTATGCATTTTTCTTTGACAAAGAAAAGAAAAAAACCTTAATTGTTATAAATTTGCCAACTTTTCCTGTGATAAGTAGTTTAGTAGTATACTACTAATGAGTATTTTTAAAATCAGTACCTTGAAAGAATGGGTGATATTTTAAAAATAAGAGTGAGAAAGAAGCAGCTTTACAACGACTGTAACTGCTGCTATAAAGAGAACAATTTGAACATGTCTGGGAATATTGCATCAAGATGTGATTTGTGGCCAAAAATGACATCATCTATAAAAATTCCCACGTCTGCACACTTAAAAACATAAAGTCTTATGATCTTCCAAATTAAGGGTTCATTTGTATAAAAAAAAACCTTTTGGTATCAAGGAGATGGGAAAAAAAAACTGTAAATGGTGGGTAGAACTGAAAAACTAGTATCAAGAATTAGGAAGTGCAGCCATTAATATAATTATATAATTTTCCTAATTTGAATCTACATATCAGTATCTCATTTTTCTATAAAAGCCGTTAAAACCAAGTATAGATATAAACTTAAGACTAGGCCTTTGGTGTGGCAAAGCAGCCGGACAGAATGTTGTCAAAGCATTTCACTGTGGGACATGAAAGTGAGTGTTGAAATACAAATAACTCCAAATTTGGGGATTCTTTTTTCAGTAGTGAGATTTCAGTGTTAAATAAGTATAAACTTCATTAATTCAGAAAGCCCTAACATGAAAATTTAATTGAAAGAACAGCTGGTTTGTGAGACAATCAAAAGTAAAAACAAGGTTTGAAAGGGACAACTTGCACCACTCAAGTGGCAGAGGGGTGCAGAAGGGCAGGAGTTGGGTTTGAAATCTCAGGGCATCGGCAGGCTTGAATCAAGGTTTTGTGGGACTTGGAGATTATATAACTTGGGGGAACCCACTTAAGATTCCAAATGTAAAATTACGTATGAAAGTGAATATTTACTTAGAATGAGAAAATTACTGTATAAATAATTATACAACTCCAGGAGTGGCCCCTGTTTGGTTTACACCAGTCAGAGGATCCCATTCCCCTTGGGCATTGTGATTGACTTAGGGGTGAGCACGGGACCCAGCCTGGTCCTCACAAAGAGGGGGAAATATTTACCACAGGCTTCTGACCAGGAAGCTTCCTGGATCTTCTGGGCACTACTAGAAGAGAGATCCTATCTTTCTTTGGACCATGTAGCCTGAAGATATGAGGCCTGCCCTGGCAATGCTAACAGTGAGTTCTGCAGCCCGGGGTTGATGCCAACATTCAGTGGAGGTCAGAGTAGAAAGAATCACAGAGACTTGGACCCAGAGCCTAATACAACATGAACTTCTGGATCAATCTGTGCCTGCGTTTTCCCCCACTTTTGTTTTTTTTCAGTTATAGGAGCCAAGAAATTCCTTTGATTTGGTTGATATTTGCTGTTACTTAAAACATGAACAGTCCCAATTTAAACAATGAGAGAATAGTAAATTTAGCTGAACTATGCAACAGAGGCATCATAAATGTTCTGGAATATCACTAATGGGCTGGCTGCATTGCTGGTTAAATTAAGACTTGTTTGTAGAATCTGTCCTGAATCCTAGTTAGTTTTGCATTCAGAGCAAAGCTGAGTTAATGAGAGGGCCCCGATTCTCAGGGCACCTCAGCTACCCAATTTCAGCAAAAGATCAACTTGCTAAAAGTTGGCATCTGATGTTTTCCGCCTCCCTTTTGGTAACTTTACCATGTTCTCAGACAATCAGTTTCTTTTCACCTGTTTCATTCTATGGAGTAAATAAATTATGGGTCCAGTGGATTTTCCCTCCCAGGGTGTGGATTGCGAGGGACAGAGACTGATAATTCAGAGCAAGGGAAATGATCGGAATTCGCATGTATGCTCAGCTCTTGGCCACAAGATGGCAGGAGGAGATCAGTAAAAACAGGCAGAGACCTGCGTCTTCTGGGCTGCGCAGAAGAAGGCCCTGGGGTCGCTTGCTCCACTTAGGAAAACCACAACCTGCCAGTGCCTGGCCAGCTCCCCCTTTGGGGTAAGTTAGTAAGGAGAGAAATCACTTTTTTTCCTGTAAAACAATAAGAGGTGCCGACCCAAATAAGTGGATGCTGTGAAGTTTGATAGTGAATGCAACCACCAGGGACGGATACCTGTTTCTGCGTCTTCCTCTTGCCCTCTGCCTCTCTTTCTCCATCTGCAAAGTGGGGGTCCTGGTTGTGGCCTACCTCACTGCAATAAAGCAGGTAAGAGAAGTGCCCTGAGTGTCCCAGGTGAAAGGTGTTTTTCTGGGAAGATTGGTGTCAGGGCACCACGTGTGTCCGACCTTCCCGGAACCTCCGGGAACAGTGAAATGCCTGGGATTCAGGTGGCTGTGGTCCCTGGAATGATCCCTAAATTCTGACATCATTCTCTACTTAAGGAAGACAGTGACACCAACTGAGTTACAAACACTCGAGCCTCCTCTTGACAAGTGCCAGAGGTAGTGGAGAAAGACATTTTCTTTGTCAGGGGGATTCTGGGAAGGATGGATTTGGAGACAGGTGCTGTGGCTGAGACCTCAGTCTTGTTGTGACCCCACCTGATTGTCTCAGCCTCAACTCCCCGCACCTGAAGGCAACACCTGTCTCATGAACCCTCACGGGCTCAGCTGAGATGACGAGAAACATGAATTCTGGTCTGAACAAACTTTGTACGTAACCGTGTGTGGCGGTTAGAGACTGTCTCTTCCTGGTCCTTCGTGTTCACTTTCTCTCTTTTCTCAGGGTATCTGATTGTCCTCACCAGGGAAACGTGGAGTCTCTGTGCTTAGAGGAGGCTCGTGAGGTTAGAGGTGGGGGGAGGGTGCAGCCTCTGGCCAGCTGCTCCGCCAGCTTGGGCTACTCCTTCTGGTGAATAACTTCATCCTATCTCATACACATCGCTGTGTTTCTTGGCATCTTAGGCTGGGAGAGAAGCAACATAACTGTGGTCACTATGTATTTTCATTTTAATCAGGAGATTCTTCTTGAAACTTTACCGAAGTTCTTTCTGTTCCCATTCTGACCCTCTGAATGCCTTACACATGCGGCTGGGAGGTGAAAATTAAAACGAACTGAAGACTCCAGGGTTACTAGGATGAAGGCCCTAGAGGAGTAGGCAGGGTGCTCGGGCCTTGATGAGTAGGGTGTCTCAAGGCGTCTGGCTTTCTCCAAGTGCAGTCATGGAGCAGACTCTGACTGGCTTCTGGGGGACCCGGAAAGCCTGGCCTAAGAATGAACCTTTCTTCAGTTGGCATGTTTTCTGGATTGGGCATCGGGAGAAAGTCTGGTGGTTCAGATGACAGGAACTTGAGAAATAGAATTAAAGTGGAGATGTGTCATTGGTACAAAATGACTTTGGAACAAGGAGGCATTGGTGGGGTCATGCTCTGGGAGCTTGGAGAAGCCTGTAATCTAGTGCTTGGACAGCTGCCGGCCCCTGAGCACAGCCTGACGGGCCCTGCGGTGTGACTGAGTGAGCTCAGGGGTGCCCTGCCACTGGCCATTTTGCAGGGATCCAGGGTACCTGGCAGCCAGTGGCATCAAGAGCAGGGAGCCCACAGCCAGGAGGTTAATGACAATCCACAGTGACCCCTGCAGAGAGATTGATGTCAAACAGCATCGCATGCATGGCAACAAGGATGGCAACAGCAAGGGTGTCAGGAGCATTGGGATGACATTTGGCTCAGGACACATAGTGGACCTGGGTTCACGCAGGGTTCACGCAGGCAAAACAGTGACACAAATACTGACTGGGGCCCCAAATACTGATTTGGCAAGCCCCAATTTTACCTCCCAAGATTGTTCTGAAAAACAACCCTTTCAGGAGAAAAATGCTGCAAGCTTGGGTCTCATCCCTGAGGTGATTGATTCACTTTTCAGCAACTATTTAATTTTTTAAAGATATGCAAGATTAGAGCCTTGCTGAGCGTCAGAAGAGTGACCTAATAGAGCCAATCTTCAAGGACTGGAAAGTGAATTACAACAGGAGAAAATCAGACTTCTATGCAGTGGATGCTTGATGCATTTTTAGAAGCCTAAGACGTGTGGCTGACAGGGTCTTGGTGCTCTGGCCGGGTGTCAGGCCTGAGCCTCTGAGGTGGGAGAGCCGAATTCAGGACATTGGTCCAACAGAGACCTCCCGGCCGCTCGTAATATCAATCGGCGAGAACTCTCCCAAAGATCTCTGTCTCAACGCTAAGACCCAGCTCCACCCAACGACCAGCAAGCTCCAGTTCTGGACACCCCATGCCAAACAACTAACAAGACAGGAACAAAACCCCACCCATTAGCAGAAAGGCTGCCTAAAATCATATTAAGTTCACAGACACCCCAAAACACAGCACTGGACGCAGTCCTGCCCACCAGAAAGACAAGATCCAGCCTCATCCACCAGAACACAGGCACCAGTCCCCTCCACCAGGAAGCCTACACAACCCACTGAACCAACCTTACCCACTGGGGGCAGACATCAAAAACAGCAGGAACTATGAAACTGCAGCCTGCGAAAAGGAGACCCCCAACACAGTAAGTTAAGCAAGATGAGAAGACAGAGAAACACACAGCAGATGAAGGAGCAAGGTAAAAATCCACCAGCCCAAACAAACGAAGAGGACATAGGCAGTCTACCTGAAAAAGAATTCAGAGTAATGATAGTAAAGATGATCCAAAATCTTGGAAATAGAATGGAGAAAATACAAGAAACGTTTAACAAGGACCTAGAAGAACTAAAGAGCAAACAAACAATAATGAACAACACAATAAATGAAATTAAAAATTCTCTAGAAGGAATCAATAGCAGAATAACTGAGGCAGAAGAACGGAGAAGTGACCTGGAAGATAAAATAGTGGAAATAACTACTGCAGAGCAGAATAAAGAAAAAAGAATGAAAAGAATTGAGGACAGTCTCAGAGACCTCTGGGACAACATTAAACACACCAACATTCAAATTATAGGGGTCCCAGAAGAAGAGAAAAAGAAAGGGACTGAGAAAATATTTGAAGAGATTATAGTTGAAAACTTCCCTAATATGGGAAAGGAAATAGTCAAGTCCAGGAAGTGCAGAGAGTCCCAGGCAGGATAAATCCAAGGAGAAACACGCCAAGACACATATTAATCAAACTATCAAAAATTAAATACAAAGAAAACATATTAAAAGCAGCAAGGGAAAAACAACAAATAACATACAAGGGAATCCCCATAAGGTTAACAGCTGATTTCTCAGCAGAAACTCTGCAAGCTAGAAGGGTGTGTCAGGACATATTTAAAGTGATGAAAGGGAAAAACATACAACCAAGATTACTCTACCCAGCAAGGACCTCATTCAGATTTGATGGAGAAATTAAAACCTTTACAGGCAAGCAAAAGCTAAGAGAATTCAGTACCACCAAACCAGCTTCACAACAAATGCTAAAGGAACTTCTCTAGGCAGGAAACACAAGAGAAGGAAAGGACCTACAAAAACAAACCCAAAACAACTAAGAAAATGGTAAAAGGAACATACATATCCATAATTACCTTAAATGTAAATGGATTAAATGCTCCCACCAAAAGACACAGACTGGCCGAATGGATACAAAACAAGATCCGTATATATGCTGTCTACAAGAGATCCACTTCTGACCTAGGGACACATACAGACTAAAAGTGAGAGGATGGAAATGGAAATCTAAAGAAAGCTGGAGTAGCAATTCTCATATCAGACAAAATAGACTTTAAAATAATGAATGTTACAAGAGAAAAAGAAAGACACTACATAATGATCAAGCGATCAGTCTAAGAAGAGGATATAACAATTTTAAATATTTATGCATGCAACATAGGAGCACCTCAATACATAAGGCAAACGCTAACAGCCATAAAAGGGGAAATCGATAGTAACACAGTAATAGTAGGGGACTTTAACACCCCACTTTCACCAATGGACAGATCATCCAAAATGAAAATAAACAGGGAAACACAAGCTTTAAATGACACATTAAACAAGATGGACTTAATTGACATTTATAGGACATTCCATGCCAAAACAGCAGAATACACTCTCTTCTCAAGTGTTCATGGAACATTCTCCAGGATAGATCATATCTTGGGTCACAAATCAAGCCTCGGTAAATTTAAGAAAATTGAAATCATATGAAGTATCTTTTCTGACCACAATGTTATGAGATTAGATACCAATTATAGGGAAAAAAACTGTAAAAAATACACACACTTGGAGGCTAAACAATATGCTACAAATAAGCAAGAGATCACTGAAGAAATCAAAGAGGACATCAAACAATACCTAGAAACAAATGACAATGAAAACACGATGACCCAAAACCTATGGGATGCAGCAAAACAGTTCTAAGAGGGAAGTTTATAGCAATACAATCCTACCTCAAGAAACAAGAAACATCTCAAATAAACAACCTAACCTTACACCTAAAGCAATTGGAGAAAGAAGAACAAAAAAACCCCGAAGTTAGCAGACGGAAAGAAACCATAAAGATCAGATCAGAAATAAATGAAAAAGAAATGATGGAAACGATAGCAAAGATCAATAAAACTAAAAGCTGGTTCTTTGAGAAGATAAACAAAAGTGATAAACCATTAGCCAGACTCAACAAGAATAAAAGGGAAAAGACTCAAATCAACAGAATTAGAAATGAAAAAGGAGAAGTAACAACTGACACTGCAGAAATGCAAAGGATCATGAGAGATTACTACAAGCAACTATACACCAATAAAATGGACAACCTGGAAGAAATGGACAAATTCTTAGAAAAGCACAACCTTCTGAGAGTGAACCAGGAAGTAATAGAAAATATAAGCAGACCAATCACAAGCACTGAAATTGAAACTGTGATGAAAAATCTTCCAACAAACAAAAGCCCAGGACCAGATGGCTTCACAGGCAAATTCCATCAAACATTTAGAGAAGAGCTAACACCTATCCTCTCAAACCCTGGTCACCTTATCTTTGATAAAGGAGGCAAGAATATACAATGGAGAAAAGACAGCCTCTTCAATAAGTGGTGCTGGGAAAACTGGACAGCTACCTGTAAAATAATGAAATTAGAACACTTCCTAACACCATACACAAAAATAAACTAAAAATGGATTAAAGACCTAAATGTAAGGCCAGGCACTATAAAACTCTTAGAGGAAAACATAGGCAGAACACTCTATGACATAAATCACAGCAAGAACCTTTTTGACCCACCTCCTAGGGAAATGGAAATAAAAACAAAAATAAACAAATAGGACCTAATGAAACTCAAAAGCTTTTGCACAGCAAAGGAAACCATAAACAAGACAAAAAGAGAACCCTCAGAATTGGAGAAAATATTTGCAAACAAAACAACTGACAAGGTTTAATCTCCAAAATATACAAGCAGGTCATGCAGCTCAGTATCAAAAAACAAACAACCCAATCCAAAAATGGGCAGAAGACCTAAATAGACATTTCTCCAAAGAAGATATACAGATTGCCAACAAAGACATGAAAGGATGCTCAACATCACTAATCATTAGAGAAATGCAAATCAAAACTACAATGAGGTATCACCTCACACTGGTTACAATGGGCATCATCAGAAGATCTACAAACAATAAATGCTGGAGAGGGTGTGGAGAAAAGGGAACTCTTGCACTATTGGTGGGAATGTAAATTGATACAGCCACTATGGAGAACAGTATGGAGGTTCCTTAAAGAACTAAAAACAGAACTACCATATGACCCAGCAATCCCACTACTGGGCATATACCCTGAGAAAACCATAATTCAAAAAGAGTCATGTACCACAATGTTCATTGCAGCATTATTTACAATAGTCAGGACATGGAAGCAACCTAAGTGTCCATCGACAGATGAATGGATAAAGAAGATGTGGCACATATATACAATGGAATATTACTCAGCCATAAAAAGGAACGCAATAGAGTTATTTGAAGTGAGGTGGATGGACCTAGAGGCTTTCATACAGAGTGAAGTAAGTCAGAAAGAGAAAAACAAATACTGGATGCTAATACATATATATGGAATCTAAAACAAAAATGGTTCTGAAGGACCTAGGGGCAGGACAGAAATAAAGAGGGCATAGAGAATGGACTTGAGGACATGGGGAGGGGGAAGGGTAAGCTGGGATGAAGTGAGAGAGTGGCATGGACATATATACACTACCAAATGTAAAATAGATAGCTAGTGGGAAGCAGCTGCATAGCACAGGGAGATCAGCTAGGTGCTTTGTGACCACCTAGAAGGGTGGGATAGGGAGGGTGGGACGGAGATGCAAGAGGGAGGGGATATGGGGATATTTGTATATGTATAGCTGATTCACTTTGTGATACAGCAGAAACTAACACACAATTGTAAAGCAATTATACTCCAATGAAGGTGTTAAAAAAAAAAAAAAAAAAAAGAACCAGACCATGCTGGCACCCTAATCTTGGACTTCCAGCCTCTAGAACTGTGAAAAATGTCTGTTTAAAAAAAAAAAGATATGCAAGATTAGAATGTGGGCAGTGGTTGTGGTTATAAAACCCGGAATAGATGTTAAGGGCTTAATTAGTTGCTCATCTCTTTTTAAAAAGGGGTATTTCCCCCCAAGGTGAATCTTTCCTATGACAACAGTTGCAGGTCAACTAAGGCAGAAGTGCAAAGACATCAAGGCCATCACCCAATAACGCAGAACCCCCTTGTCCATGAGAGAGTGTTGGCATCTTTCCTTAGAGCTTCATCACAGAAGAATAGGAAGCCAGGGATCTGGGAATGGGGATACTCAGCAGTCAGTCAGGTAAAGACATCCATCGATATCTTTTGCCCAACCTTTCTGTATATGAGGGCCCCCTTTTTATGTCAAAAGGAGCCAAGGCCTCTCCCATGATTGTGGCTCTACTTTATTATTGATGAATTGAGAAAAATTCATAATAAGTGTTTACAATGGTGCCTAAATACCATTCAAAAATAGTAATGCATGGATGTGTGAGATACTGTTTTTCAATCTCAGACAATGTTTGGAGGATATTGGCAGAGCCGTTGTAACAGCTCCTGTAAACCCAGGAGGGGAAAAAGGCTGAGATATATCCCTACGCTTAAGAAATCTATCATCTAGTTTTTAAAAATGGGCCCACAGAAGCTTTGACCTCAGAGCCTTGGCGTTAGCACAGCACTGGGAGGCTGAGAGCCTTGGGACAAACAGGCAAGGACGTGGCACTTGACATCGGACCCTCCACCCACAAGGTTCTGTTGCTGAATAACTGGGGACTATGAGGGTGGGGAGAGGAGGTAGAAAGGGACTTCGGGGAGGGGAGAAGGGGAGGAGGGATGGTACCATAATCAACTCTGGGGCCTGACACACAGCACCTGCTGTGATGTGCTCCAGGGGAGCCAAAAGGGGCAAGAGTTAGATGGTCATGTCTGTTTCCCACCGGTTCCCCTACTCCAGGACCTTAACTCCTCATTGGCATCACCTGGTATAGAGCTGAGACAGTTCTCTCTGCCTTCCTCGCTGAAACGGGATCTTCCCTCAGAACCTCTCCAAGGGCTGGCTGGCTTGAGAAAGGCAAACCTTGTAGAGAGAAACTTAGCCTGAAGGCAGTCTGGCTCTATTACAGGCTCATTCCAGTGCTTTAAAAAGGAATTCACCTTTCTACCTAGAGATTAGTCCTCCACCCCTGGATACCTTAGAGCTAAGTGGTAAAGAACAAATAAATCAGGCAGCCTGATTAATGCTCCAAAACCAGCCAGTGGTTAGACTTTGGGGAGTGGGGTGGGGGGTTGGTGTTGGCAAGTCTATCCCTCCCCCCACCTTCCCCCTTTCCCCCTCCCCACTCCAGGTCCAGAAGTCCATAGGTTTCTTTTTCCAAGGGCCAGGGGTTGTCACATGAGTGCAGGAGGGCACCCTGGCTAAGCACGGGAAAACACGGTTGAGCAAACAAGAATTTTGTATTTTACACTTGAGTTAGGGACATGGTGGCAACTTTGGAAGCAAGTGTAATTGGGACATATTCATAGTAAATCACGGGTCACCAGGAAGTTGGTAGGGCCCAGAGCTGGACCCAGGTAAAGAAAATTAGACCTTCCTAAAGAGCATCTCTAAAACACACTAACACAAACGAACAGAAAGCAGGCTGTTTTACAGTAATGCCAATTCAGCAGAAATAAGGATCCTCCAGGGCAGATTTTCTATGGTTAGGAGCCAAATGAGTCTGGTAACTTTGCTATAATATTTTTCTCTTCTCCTTTGCACTCAGGAGCACTTGGCATCCTTTATCAAGGCCATGATTACATTAGGTACCTGCAAAAGGCTTCAAAAAAAGTAATGTAATTTTGTATAGCTCTGATGATTTGCTGATACAGTAAAAGGTCAGAGCCTGCTACCAATGGCAGCTCCATGAGCAGGGAGTGTAGTTTAAATAGCGACTATCTGTGCTCAGTGATATCACAGGTATAGGAAGATTCCAAAGATCTGTCCTCCCTTCCTTCCTCCTGTCCTTCCTTCTTTCCTTCTCCATTTGTTGAGTGCCTCCTATGTGCTGAAGAGACAAAGACAAGCTAGACACAATCCCTGGCCTCACAATCAATTGGGGAAACAGCAAAGGTGGCCCTTGATTAAAAAAGAGCTAAATCTAAAGGTTAGAAATAGGTAAACCATGAAGAAATAACAAATACCCACGAACATGAAACAAGGGAAAACAAAACAGCTCCATGGCATTTTACCTGAGTATCAATGATATGGGCCAGAAGTTTTGTTTGTAAAAGGGTGGAAACAGAATGTGTTAGATAAGTGCTTGTTGAAGAAATTAACACAGTCACAGATGCTAGCGCTGGAAAGTGCCTCTGAGATTCTCTCGTCAGCCCTTTCGTTTTTATAGAAGAGGAAATTGAGACTGGGGAAGGTCAAAAGGCCTGAGTGACTCGAGGATGGAGCAGAGAATGGGAGCCACATCTCCTGGTCCCTGTGTTCTTTCTCCCATGTTGATCTCTGACCTGGGCATTCAACTTATAATTTATTTTATTCTATTTTAACCATTTTTTGAGGTATGACCAAAAAAAGCTGTACATATTTAACATACAACTTGATGACTTTGAAGATAAGTATACACCCATGAGACCACCACCTCCAAAAGTTTATTTCCACCCTATTTCTTTCTTTCGTTTTGGGTTGTTGTTTTTTAAATTAGATTTTTTTCTTTCATAGTAGAGCACTTAACAGAAGATCTACCCTCTTAGCAAAATTTTAAGTGTATAATACAGTATTGTTAATTATAGGCCGCATGTTGTAAGACCTCCAGAATTTATTCATCTTGTATAAATTAAACTTTGTATCTTTTGACTGACACCGCCCCAAACATGATTTTATTTATTTATTTATTTATTTATGGCTGCATTGGGTCTTCGTTGCTGTGTGCGGGCTTTCTCTAGTTGTGGCGAGCGGAGGCTACTCTTCGTTGCGGTGCGTGGGCCGCTCTTCTCATCGCGGTGGCTTCTCTTGTTGTGGAGCACAGGCTCTAGGCGCATGGGCTTCAGTAGTTGTGGCACGTGGGCTCATTAGTTGTGGCTCGTGGGCTCTAGAGTGCAGGCTCAGTAGTTGTGGCGCACAGGCTTAGTTGCTCCGCGGCATGTGGGATCTTCCCAGACCAGGGCTCGAACCTGTGTCCCCTGCATTGGCGGGCAGATTCTTAACCACTGTGCCACCAGGGAAGTCCCTATGATTTTTTAAAAAAGGGATCAAGACACAGTCTTCGCCCTCAAGTAGCTCAGTCTGGAAGGGAAAAATCCCATTGCAAAAGGACTAAGGCTGAAGCTGAAAGAGAAGAGTGAGTTTCTATAAGGGCTGTAAACGAAACAGAATAAGCTAGTTAAAGAGCATTTAAGAGGAATCCTTTATAACAAGAGAAATGTGGTTCTGCCGGGTTAGTGCAGCAGAAACCTCCTGTAATGTCTCCTCTGGGCGGTGAGATCTGTCATCTGGAGCTGGGCATGTGTGAGGTCAGAGCCAGGGCCCAGCCCCCAGCGAAGGCCTTAGGGGGGCCATAGGAGGCACTCCAACCCAGTCAGCCGTCTTCCAGATGATGACGAGGGGAGACTGCGTGATAATGTGGAGAGACCGTGCTCTTTACAGTGAACCAGACCCGGGTTCCAGTCCCAGCTCTGTCAGGGCCTCAGCTGGGAAACTCCCGGCTGTGGCTTCAGTTTCCTTATTTCTGAAATGGGGAGAACATCATCTCTTTTATAGGGCTATTGTGATTAATGATGATTAAATATGTACAGAAACTCCTAGTCCAGGCACTGCTTCTTAGCAGTTGCCCAATTTATCTTAATTACATCTAAATTGTTTAAATCCATCATCACTAAAAGAAGAAAATTAAAAATTTAAACAGTCCAACGATTCCAAGTGCTAGTGAGAGTGTGGATGAGGCGCACATTCATACTGTGTTGGTGAGAGTGTAAACTGTACAACCACTTTGGAGAACTGTCTGGCATTCAGTGAATTGGAAGATGCACGTGGCTTTGACCCGGAAGTGCCTTTATTAAGTATATACTGAACTCATGCACGCATGCCTAGGAATGTTCAGAAAAACAATGGTCACAATTGCCCTAAACTGGAAGCAACCCAATTAACCATCAATATTACAAGAGATAAATTTAGATATCTCTATACAGGTTATGGATAGATAGATAACTCTTCATACAACAGAGTACCATGTGGCCACGAAAATGAGTGACGTACAGCAGCACACAGCAACATGGGTGAACCTTACAAACATAATATCAAGAGGGAGAAGCAAGACACAAAAGAACATATGTGGTGTGATTCCATTCATATGAAGATCAAAACCAGGCAAAACTAAATGATAGGGTTTAGGGATGCAAACATAGGTGGAAAGCTATGAAGAATAGCAAAGAAATGATTACCACAAAAGTTAGGAGTGATTACTTTGAGGGGGAGAGAGGAGGGTTTCGATGGGGAAGGGCACCCCAGGAATTTGTAAGGTGCTAGTAATATTCTATTTCTTGACCCAGGTGTTACTTATATGGGTGTTCTCACTCTCTCTCTCTCTTTTTTAATATGGGTGTTCTCTTGGTAACCACTCATTAAACTGTGCACTGTTACATAAACTGTCAACTGTTCTGTGATTTTCTGAAAGCAGGTTAGATTTCTTGATAAAAAGTGGAAAAAAAAGTATATGCTGAGGGAGATGGGAGATCCACCCTCAGAGATATAGGACAAGTAAAAAATATAAGTATTTTTAAAAACATTTTAAGTGCCTGGGATTCATATTGGATAAGTTGAGACATTCAAGGTTAATAAATTTTTATATCTGACAGAATGAAGTAGCATTAGTAGACAACATTAAGGACTTCCAGAAGGAATTTTTCAAGCCATCTAACATTCTCACCTTCTGAGTATTTCTTTTTTTTTTTTTGGAAGTTTTTTTTAAATTAATTAATTAATTTATTTTTATTTATGGCTGTGTTGGGTCTTCGTTTCTGTGAGAGGGCTTTCTCCAGTTGTGGCAAGCGGGGGCCACTCTTCATCGCGGTGCGCGGGCCTCTCACTATCGCGGCCTCTCTTGTTGTGGAGCACAGGCTCCAGACGTGCAGGCTCAGTAATTGTGGCTCATGGGCCCAGCTGCTCCGTGGCATGTGGGATCTTCCCAGACCAGGGCTCGAACCCGTGTGCCCTGCATTGGCAGGCAGACTCTCAACCACTGCGCCACCAGGGAAGCCCCCTGAGTATTTCTTGAATTCAGAAGTTAAGAAACAATGACAGATGAATTTCGACCTGGCCTAATTTCAGTATTAATGTACAGCAACTGTGAAAAAGTGGAGGGGAATAACTTAAAACCTATATAGACAAACAAGTCTTATACTACTGAGAAAGGAATGCAACTCTAATTGTTCACTTGGGGATCAATTAGTTTGAGAAGAACAATTTATTGATAACATTGCATTTTTAGGGGGGAAATGGGTCAAAATGGCCACCTCTTTTAGTCTGGGCCTCATGGAATTCTTTTGCCTATAGTTTCCTCAGATCAGGCCTGATTCTCTACTCAGCAGATAAAGAAACTTAATTTTGCCATTTAACCCAGAGAGTCATCAGGTCTGGGGGCCTGCTGACAATGGTTTCTGAGGCCACTGACCTTCCCTTAGCTTTTGGGCCCTCCTCTCCACTGCCTGTCCACTGGAGAAAGGCCGCCTGTGCAGCCCCCAGTCTCTCCCATCTTAAGGCTCCATGTCACTCACAACCCTTCCAGTCAGTTGTCATGACAGCCCATTCACTCTTCAACGACATTGTTAAAAAAAATTTTTGTTGGAGTGTAGTTGATTTACAATGTTGTGTTAGTTTCAAGTGTACGGCAAAAAAATCAAGTTATACATATACATATATCCACTCTTTTTTAGATTCTTTTCCCATATAGGTCATTACAGAGTATTGAGTAGAGTTCACTGTGCTATACAGTAGCTCCTTACTAATTATCTATTTTATACCTAGTAGTGTGTATATATCAATCCCAATCTCCCAATTTATCCCTCCCCGCCGTTACCGCCTGGTAACCATAAGTTTGTTTTCTACATCTGTGACTCTATTTCTGTTTTGTAGATAAGTTCCTTTGTACCTTTTTTTTAGATTCCACATATAAGCCATATCATATGATATTTGTCTTTCTCTCTCTGACTTACTTCACTCAGTATGACAGTCTCTAGGTCCATCCATGTCAACAGCATATTTTTATGGCACAAAAAGTGGGAAAAAAAAGGCCCAGCTCAAACCTCATCCTTTTATTGGTTGGCAAAATCTCCACAAACTCCAAAGGGAGTTTCATGGAGAATAGGAAAGCCTGACCAAAAGTACTTGGGTTTGGTCAGTTCCCCAAACAGGACAGGTACCCCAGGGATTATGATGGTTTTTTTTTTTAATTGAAATATAGTTGACATATAATATTATGTTAGTTTCAGGTATACTACATAGTGATTTGACATTTGCATATATTATGAAATGGGGGATTGTGTTCTTTTATGGAATTATTCACTTGGCTTAGTTATTTGTTTCCCAAATACAGATTTTATGAAAGTCATTTTAAGTGTAAAAAAAAAAAGCCTCCAAATTATACATTTGAGAAATGAGATAACAAAAGGACTCAAAATGCTGTGCAAATGCGTGAGGTTCATATTTAATGCTGGAGGCCTAGACACTTCCTCCTCACATATGTCTCACTTAGCGATTTTGTCACCTTTTTTTTTTTTTTTAAATTAATTAATTTATTTATTTTTGGCTGTGTTGGGTCTTCGTTTCTGCGCGAGGGCTTTCTCTAGTTGCGGCAAGCGGGGGCCTCTCACTATCGCGGCCTCTCTTGTTGTGGAGCACAGGCTCCAGACGCGCAGGCTCAGTAATTGTGGCTCATGGGCCCAGCTGCTCCGTGGCATGTGGGATCTTCCCAGACCAGGGCTCGAACCCGTGTCCCCTGCATTAGCAGGCAGATTCTCAACCACTGCGCCACCAGGGAAGCCCTGTCACCCATTTTGACGGCATCAGGTGTCCTTCCAGAAATGAGCATAAGTAGCCCTTAAGAGGGCACAGAAATGTGTTAAAGGAATGTGAGCTACTCCAGGGAGCGGGAAAAAGAGTGAAGGTGAGCCTTTCCCAACATGAGGAGAAGAGCCACCTTCTGAGAAGTGGGGATTTAACCACGGACCAGAATTTCTTCTCTGGTGAGAACCCAGGCGCTCTTAGGTCACACGCCTTGAACTCCATCCCCCGGAGTGGGCTGAGTGGGCTCACAAAGCACGTCCCATGAACAACCCTCCTCTGATAGGCCACCAAGAAGAACCAAACTCAGAGAAAAGTTCTTTCAGTGAAGGAAAACTTTCTCCTAAGATGTTTGAACCATCATTAATGAATAGCATTCAAGCTCAAATACACCATCCTCACAGCAACTGTGGTAGTAGCTTTATGTGGTATTTTCTATGTTACAGCCAGGGTTCACTGTAACATAAGCACAGGCCTCATACCTTGCTGGCTTGAGAATTTTAAATCATACCTGCAAACTTTGTCAAACTGTAAAATATTTTCTCTGTCATCTTCCTGTTTCACAGGTTTGCTCCATTTCCAGGTGTGGATTTGGGAGAAGCAAAAATCAGATCTGATGTCCCCTGAGCCCTAAATCATACCCTGTGTGGGCTTTAGTATCAGACTATTCCAGAAAACTTCACACGTTAGTGGACATGCCACATTGCACCAGGGAGATGCCATACATTCTGAAGAGCAATGAATGGTTCCATATGGCCTTGATTTCTTTAAGTACCACATCAATGTTTTATAGTAATTTATATTTAATATTCCAATCACTAGGCATTTAAAATAGATTTTCTACCAAGTGGACATGGACACATGCTCACTTCACAAGTTTTCCCAAGATGAGAAGTGGAGTAGATGGACCACTTACCAAGCCCAATGCCATCTGCTGCAGGCCAGTCACTGGCAGCATTGCACTAAGTCTGCTTTCATGTCTTCCTTTCCCTTAGAAGTGATTTGTTGGATCTTACAATAGAATATTGAAAAAGTAGTCACAAACTGAGTTCTTATTGCTGACTTTCAAAAGCAGAGTTGAGTACTACTTTCCTTCGTCCGGCAAGCAATAACCTATGAAGTGTTCAGCCTGGATCCTGTGTCTTCAAGGGGCTTGTGTCTCAAAATCTAGTTGGGGAGAAAAAATTAAAAATAAGAAAGAAGTACTTTGATTTCAAATCCACTCAGCTTTTTAAACTTTTAACCTAAATTGCAATACCCAGGTTTTTTTTATAGACTCTTTTTCCTTGTTTATATTTTCAAACTTCTCTTTTATTTCTTGAAATACATTAAGCACACTTATTTTCTGCATCTGCTTATTCCCAGTACCCCAAATCTTCGTGTGTCTGACCCTACTTTTTGTTTCTGTCTGCTCTTACTTATGGAGGCTTGCTTTCATGTGTGTTTTGTGTTTTCTGGCTGTGAGCTTTTGTTCCTGCAACTTTATCTGTATCCTTAGCAGTGTAGGTTCAAGATATTCCTTCAGAGAGGTGTTGTGTTTGCTTCTGCCAGTTGTTTGGAGCACCCAAAACTTGAACTCATTAAGATTTTTAAATTCTGTGGTATCATGAATTTGGGTCACAATCTTACATGTAGACCACACCATAGTTATGAGCTCTCAAGGAAGATTTAGACATCTTTTCTAAATTCACCCAGCACCAGGATCAAGACAACCAAATTGTAGGGGGTCCTCTTCTGCATAGCAGATCAGTTTCACATTCATCTTCACTTTGGCTCTTTGGAGTCCCAGTTTTATGGTGAATTTCTTTTTTTAATACATAAATTTTTAGTTTGTATGAAATTATTATTTTTTCCCAGCTTTACTGAGATATAATTGACATACAAGATTGTGTAAGTTTAAGGTATATATGATTTGATATACATATATATTGTAAAATGATTGCCACAATAAGGTTAATTAACATATACGTTACCTCACATAGTTACTTGTTTTTTGTATGTGGTGAGAATATTTAAGATCTACTCTCTTAGCAACTTTCACGTATACAACAGTATTGTTAACTATAGTCACCAAAACTTATTCATTTTATAACTAAAAGTTTATACCCTTTGACCAACGTCTTCCCATTTCCCCCATTCTCCAGCCTATGGCAACCACCAATCTACTTTCAGTTTCTGTGAGTTTGGCTTTTCTAGTTTACACTTGTAAATGAGATCATACAGCCTTTTTCTGTCTGACTTATTTCACTTAGCATAATACCCTCAAGGTACATCCATGTTTTCACAAATGGCAGGATTTCCTTTTTTATGGCTGAGGAATATTCCATTACATATATACACCACATCTTCTTTTCCCATGCATCTGTTGACAGATACTTAGGTTGTTTCCATGTCTTGGCTATTATGAATGGATGTGGGGTACAGATATCTTTTTGAGATGATTTCATTTCTCTTGGATATATACCCAGAAGTGAGATTGCTGGATCATATGGTAATTCTGGTTTTAATTTTTTTGAGGAACTTCCATACTCTTTTCCATAGTGGTTGTATCAATTTACATTGGGACAGATTCTTATTTTGCTCATGATCTTGTGGAGGCGTGAGGCTTTATCTTCTGTCTCTCAGCCCCTGCACCTTGGCAATGTGAAAACTCATGATACTATTGTTTGACAGACTTTCTACGAGCTTGCTCACTTCCCAGGGGTCCCACTTTAACTTTGTTTTTGGTTTCCATGGTTTTTTTGCCAGCTGAATGATTCATTTAAAAAAATATTTTAAAATCTTATCCAGCTTTAGTTTTCATCAAGAGGTTTGTTCTGGGTGTCTACCCACCATGTTAAATTGAAGTACTATAAAAACAAGGTTAGAAATGTATAATCAATTGCTAAGCAGAGCTGAGGTGCAGTTTCTCAAGTGTTTGTTGCCTTCACTTTTTATTCAGAACCCATCTCTGTCCTCAGAATACCAGACAGTGGCTGAGAAGAGTAGAGATAATGGTGTGCTAGCAAACTGGCTCTCAGAAAGAAAAACAGAAGACTTGGTTATTAGCATTTGCCATTTCTGGGGGTTGAATATTTCCACAGCAGTCTACTTCAAGCTACCAGTTTGATTCACTAAACAAAGAGTTGGGAAGAGATGTACACAGTTGTTTCTCACACACTGGAATGAACCAGCTCTAGCAGAGGTAGAAGATGCAAGACAGGGTGGCTGAATCAAGTGCCTAGAGATCAGTCAGGATGCATAAGTGAGGGAAGAGGGCCTGATGAGGAAGAGGGGAACTGGAGAGCATGTACCAGCTCATTGTTGCCCTGTGAGTATGGTGCCAGTGTTACCAGATCTGATTTTTCAAGGAGAGTTAGAAATCTAGCATTTAGGTGATATCTCCTTTCTAAATGTTGCAATTGACTCAGAAACTTTAAAAACATATGAGAGAGCCCAAAAACAACCTGAGGGAGGCAGGTTTGGCCAGATAACCACCAGCTATTGTCTGGTTGGGTTAGTGCTTGGGGTTATGCTTGCTTGTCTAGTTCTATCCTCATTTCTCTAGGCCAAATGGCCCACATAAAGAACTGCTGTTGGAGAGGCAGTGCAGGGTTGGGGGAAGAGCACATGCCATGGATTCAGACAGACCTCAGTTCAAATCCTGGGCCTGCCGCTTACTGTGTGATCTCAGGGAAAATCCTGTAAAATGAGGGCGATTGTCCCTGCTTGAGTAGGTTGTTCTAAAGATAAACTGAGATGTTACATGTAGGGAACCTACCCCCTGTGTGTAGTTAGTTAATGGCTCTGTCATCATTCTTAAGCAGAAGCCAGTTAGTCATAGCTGAGGGCAAACACTGGAGTGTGCAGAAGAAAGACCTCTAGCTCACTCTTCTCAACCTTCCCTGCCTTGGAATCACATGGCAAACATTTAAAAAAATATCAGTGCTAGATCCTGCTCTTAAAGATTCTAATTTGGTTGGTCCAAGAAGGAGCCTGGGCATCATTATTTTAAAAAGCGCCCCCTCCTCCTCAGATTCTAATCCTAAATGCTTTAGATTCATAATCTCATTTCACCCAACCCTTCCAACAATCCTAGATGGTATTCTTCTCATTTTATGAATGAGGAACTGAGGCTCAATGGTTAAGTAACAGCCCAAGGTCATATAGCTGGTAGGTGAGGGGATCAGACTTAACCTCAAAGCTTGAATTCTTAAACCCCATGCCATTTAGCACTACTCTACCTATTACATATGGTCTTTGTGAGGATTAAATTAAACACTGCCAATAAAATGCTTAGTTCAGGACCTGGAGCATATTAAGTGACAAAGGTTAGCTGTCATCATTACCTCATAACACCGAAACAGAGAATACTTCCCACGTTCTCTTGTCTATGCAATTCCATCTCAGGTAAATCTTCACCCTTTTTTGGATCCTCCACCTTTTTTTCTCCCTGAAAAACACACATACTTGCCCTCCAGATGAACCACAGGACAGTCACTGTAATGACCTGGGGGAGGCTCTGCCAGGGTATGTCACATCTGAAGGGGGAAAAGGGAGGGGGAGAGCACAGGAGCTCCAGACTCTTGGAGAGCGTGATGATGAAACCTGCCTGGGTTGATGCCCCAGAGGACAAGACAAAGCTCAAGCTCTTTGGTATATAGTGTTCAATAAATATGTTTTCCAGGGGAGTAGTTTGCTGAGGAGTGGGGAAGCAGAGGAAGGACTAATGAGGGTGTCAGACAAAGGATGGGGAGCAGCTATAGACCTTAATATTGGGGATCCTTCTTTCCTTTCAGCTGGGTCATATATTTGCTTGGAGGCTATATTGTGTTTGTGTTTCCTGTCTTCATTATTGAGATGGACATAGAAGCCAATCCAAGAGGGAAATGAGCACCTTGCTCACAGGCAGCGTGCTCAGTCCCTGGTGTTTGGGCTGGGTCAGAGGGAGTATCCAGCTGACCTAGGTGCAAGGAGGACTGTGCAAGGACCCAGGTGCTAGTGGTGACCCCTCAGAGGAGAGCCCTGGCATCTACCACCAATACCACCACAATTAGATGTTTGAAATGGTGACTTTACTTAGCTTATTTTTTTTTGAATTTTATTTTATTTTATTTTTATACAGCAGGTTCTTATTAGTTATCTATTTTATACATATTAGTGTATACATGTCAATCCCAGTCTCCCAGTTCATCCCACCACTTGCCCCCACCCCGCTTTCCCCCCTTGGTGTCCATACATTTGTTCTCTACATCTGTGTCTCTATTTCTGCCTTGCAAACTGGTTCATCTATACCATTTTTCGAGATTGCACACATGTGTTAATATATGATATTTGTTTTTCTCTTTCTGACTTACCTTACTCTGTATGACAGTCTCTAGGTTCATCCACATCTCTACAAATGACCCAATATCGCTCCTTTTTATGGCTGGGTATATTCCATTGTATATATGTACCATATCTTCTTTTTCCATTTGTCTGTCGATGGGCATTTAGGTTGCTTCCATGACCTGACTATTGTAAATAGTGCTGCAATGAACATTGGGTGCAGGTGTCTTTTTGAATTATGGTTTTTCTCTGGGTATATGCCCAGTAGTGGTATTGCTGGGTCATATGGTAGTTCTATTTTTAGTTTTTTAAGGAACCTCCATACTGATCTCCATAGTGGCTGTAGCAATTTTCATTCCCACCAACAGTGCAAGACAGTTCCCTTTTCTCCACACCCTCTCTAGCATTTACTGTTTGTAGATTTTCTGATGATGCCCATTGTAACCAGTGTGAGGTGATACCTCACTGTAGTTTTGATTTGCATTTCTCTAATGATTAATGATGTTGGGCATTCTTCCATGTGTTTGTTGGCAATCTGTATATCTTCTTTGGAGAAATGTCTATTTAGGTTTTCTGCCCATTTTTGGATTGGGTTGTTTGGTTTTTTGATACTGAGCTGCATGAGCTGCTTGTAAATCCTGGAGATTAATCCTTTGTCAGTTGCTTCATTGGCAAATATTTTCTCCCATTCTAAGGGTTCTCTTTTTGTCTTGTTTATGGTTTCCTTTGCTGTGCAAAATCTTTTGAGTTTCATTAGGTCCCATTTGTTTATTTTTGTTTTTATTTCCATTTCTCTAGGAGGTGGATCAAAAAGGATCTTGCTGTGATTTATGTCATAGAGTGTTCTGCCTATGTTTTGCTCTAAGAGTTTTATAGTGTCTGGCCTTACATTTAGGTCTTTAATCCATTTTGAGTTTATTTTTGTGTATGGTGTTAGGGAGTGTTCTAATTTCATTCTTTTACATGTAGCTGTCCAGTTTTCCCAGCACCACTTATTGAAGAGGCTGTCTTTTCTCCATTGTATAGTCTTGCCTCCTTTATCAAATATAAAGTGACCATAGGTGCGTGGGTTTATCTCTGGGCTTCCTATCCTGTTCCATTGATCTATATTTCTGTTTTTGTGCCAATACCATATTGTCTTGATTACTGTAGCTTTGTAGTATAGTCTGAAGTCAGGGAGTCTGATTCCTCCAGCTCCATTTTTCTTTCTCAAGATTGCTTTGGCTATTCGGGGTCTTTTGTGTTTCCATACAAATAGTGAAATTTTTTGTTCTAGTTCTGTGAAAAATGCCATTGGTAGTTTGGTAGGGATTGCATTGAATCTGTAGATTGCTCTGGGTAGTATAGTCATTTTCACAATGTTGATTCTTCCAATCCAAGAACATGGTATATCTCTCCATCTGTTGGTATCACCTTTAATTTCTTTCATCAGTGTCTTATAGTTTTCTGCATACAGGTCTTTTGTCTCCTTAGGTAGGTTTATTCCTAGGTATATTATTCTTTTCATTGCAGTGGTAAATGGGAGTGTTTCCTTAATTCCTCTTTCAGATTTTTCATCATTAGTGTATAGGAATGCAAGAGATTTCTGTGCATTAATTTTGTATCCTGCTACTTTACCAAATTCACTGATTAGCTCTAGTAGTTTTCTGGTGGCATCTTTAGGATTGTCTATGTATAGTATCATGTCATCTGCAAACAGTGACAGTTTTACATCTTCGTTTCTGATTTGGATTTCTTTTATTTCTTTTTCTTCTTTGATTGCTGTGGCTAAAACTTCCAAAACTATGTTGAATAATAGTGGTGGGAGTGGGCAACCTTGTCTTGTTCCTGATCTTAGTGGAAACGGTTTCAGTTTTCACCATTGAGACCGATGTTAGCTGTGGGTTTGACATATATGGCCTTTATTATGTTGAGATAAGTTCCCTCTTTGCCCACTTTCTTGAGGGTTTTTATCATAAATGGATGTTGAATTTTGTCGAAAGCTTTTTCTGCATCTATTGAGATGATCATATGGTTTTTCTCCTTCAATTTGTTAAGAATGGTTTATCACATTGATTGATTTGCGTATATTAAGAATCCTTGCATTCCTGGGATAAACCCCACTTGATCATGGTGTATGATCCTTTTAATGTGCTGTTGGATTCTGTTTGCTAGTATTTTGTTGAGGATTTTTGCATCTATGTTCATCAGTGATATTGGCCTGTAGTTTTCTTTTTTTGTGACAACTTTGTCTGGTTTTGGTATCAGGGTGATGGTTGCCTCATAGAATGAGTTTGGGAGTGTTCCTCCCTCTGCTATATTTTGGAAGAGTTTGAGAGGATAGGTGTTAGCTCTTCTCTAAATGTTTAATGGAATTTGCCTGTGAAGCCATCTGGTCCTGGGCTTTTGTTTGTTGGAAGATTTTTCATCACAGTTTGAATTTCAGTGCTTGTGATTGGTCTGCTTATATTTTCTATTACTTCCTGGTTCACTCTCAGAAGGTTGTGCTTTTCTAAGAATTTGTCCATTTCTTCCAGGTTGTCCATTTTATTGGCGTATAGTTGCTTGTAGTAATCTCTCATGATCTTTTGCATTTCTGCAGTGTCAGTTGTTACTTCTCCTTTTTCATTTCTAATTCTGTTGATTTGAGTCTTTTCCCTTTTATTCTTGTTGAGTCTGGCTAATGGTTTATCACTTTTGTTTATCTTCTCAAAGAACCAGCTTTTAGTTTTATTGATCTTTGCTACTGTTTCCTTCATTTCTTTTTCATTTATTTCTGATCTTTATGATTTCTTTCCATCTGCTAACTTTGGGGTTTTTTTGTTCTTCTTTCTCTAATTGCTTTAGGTGTAAGGTTAGGTTGTTTATTTGAGATGTTTCTTGTTTCTTGAGGTAGGATGGTATTGCTATAAACTTCCCTCTTAGAAATGGTTTTGCTGCATCCCATAGGTTTTGGGTCATCGTGTTTTCATTGTCATTTGTTTCTAGGTATTTTTTGATTTCCTCTTTGATTTCTGCAGTGATCTCTTGGTTATTTAGTAGTGTATTGTTTAGCCTCCATGTGTGTGTATTTTTTACAGTTTTTTTCCTGTAATTGATATCTAGTCTCATCGCATGGTGGTTGGAAAAGATACTTGATACAATTTCATTGTTCTTAAATTTACCAAGGCTTGATTTATGACCCAAGATATGATCTATCCTGGAGAATGTTCCATGAACACTTGAGAAGAAAGTGTATTCTGTTGTTTTGGCATGGAATGTCCAATAAATATCAATTAAGTCCGTCTTGTTTAATGTATCATTTAAAGCTTGTGTTTCCTTATTTATTTTCATTTTGGATGATCTGTCCATTGGTGAAAGTGGGGTGTTAAAGTCCCCTACTATTATTGCGTTACTGTTGATTTCCCCTTTTATGGCTCTTAGTATTTGCCTTATGTATTGAAGTGCTCCTATGTTGCATGCATAAATATTTAGAATTGTTATATCTTCTTCTTGGATTGATCCCTTGATCATTATGTAGTGTCCTTCTTTGTCTCTTGTAACATTCTTTATTTTAAAGTCTATATTGTCTGATATGAGAATTGCTACTCCAGCTTTCTTTTGATTTCCATTAGCATGGAATATCTTTTTCCATCCCATCACTTTCAGTCTGTATGTGTCCCTAGGTCTGAAGTGGGTCTCTTGTAGACAGTATATATACGGGTCTTGTTTTTGTATCCATTCAGCCAGTCTATGTCTTTTGGTGGGAGCATTTAATCCATTTACATTTAAGGTTATTATCGATATGTATGTTCCTCTTACCATTTTCTTAATTGTTTTGGGTTTGTTATTGTAGGTCTTTTTCTTCTCTTGTGTTTCCTGCCTAGAGAAGTTCCTTTAGCATTTGTTGTAAAGCTGGTTTGGTGGTGCTGAATTCTCTTAGCTTTTACTTGTCTGTAAAGGTTTTAATTTCTCCGTTGCATCTGAATGAGAAACTTGCTGGGCAGAGTAATCTTGGTTGTAGGTTTTTCCATTTCATCACTTTAAATATATCCTGCCACACCCTTTTGGCTTGCAGAGTTTCTGCTGAGAAATCAGCTGTTAACCTCATGCGGATTCCCTTGTTTGTTATTTGTTGCTTTTCCCTTGCTGCTTTTAATATGTTTTCTTTGTATTTAATTTTTGATAGTTTGATTAGTATGTGTCTTGGCGTGTTTCTCCTTGGATTTATCCTGCCTGGGACTCTCTGCACTTCCTGGACTTGACTATTTCCTTTCCCATATTAGGGAAGTTTTCAACTGTAATCTCTTCAAATATTTTCTCAGTCCCTTTTTTCTCTTCTTCTTCTGGGACCCCTATAATTCAAATGTTGGTGCGTTTAATGTTGTCCCAGAGGTCTCTGAGACTGTCCTCAATTCTTTTCATTCTTTTTTCTTTATTCTGCTCTGCGGTAGTTATTTCCACTATTTTATCTTCCAGGTCACTTCTCCGTTCTTCTGCCTCAGTTATTCTGCTATTGATTCCTTCTAGAGAATTTTTAATTTCATTTATTGTGTTGTTCGTCATTGTTTGTTTGCTCTTTTGTTCTTCTAGGTCCTTGTTAAATGTTTCTTGTATTTTCTCCATTCTATTTCCAAGATTTTGGATCATCTTTATTATCATTACTCTGAATTCTTTTTCAGGTAGACTGCCTATTTCCTCTTCATTTGTTTGGCCTGGTGTGTTTTTACTTTGCTCCTAAATCTGCTGTGTATTTCTCTGTCTTCTCATGTTGCTTAACTTACTGCGTTTGGTGTCTCCTTTTCGCAGGCTGCTCCTTTTCAGGCTGCAGTGGGTAAGGTTGGTTCAGTGGGTTATGTAGGCTTCCTGGTGGAGGGGACTGGTGCCTGTGTTCTGGTGGATGAGGCTGGATCTTGTCTTTCTGGTGGGCAGGGCTGCATCTGGTGGTGTGTTTTGGGGTGTCTGTGAACTTAGTATGATTTTAGGCAGCCTCTCTGCTAATGGGTGACGTTGTGTTCCTGTCTTGCTAGTTGTTTGACATGGGGTGTCCAGCACTGGAGCTTGCTGGTCGTTGCGTGGAGCTGGTTCTTAGCATTGAGACAGAGGTCTCTGGGAGAGCTCTCGCCAATTGATATTATGTGGCCCTGGGAGGTCTCTGGTGGACCAATGTTCTGAACTCAGCTCTCCCACCTAAGAGGCTCAGGCATGACACTCGGCCAGAGCACCAAGACCCTCTCAGCCACACAGCTCAGAAGAAATGGGAGAAAGAGAAAGAAAGAAAGAATAATATTATTAAAATTAAAAATTAAAAAATATATTATTAAAAATAAAAACATAAAAAAGTAATTAAAAACAAGAAAGAAGAGAGCAACCAAATAAACAAATCCACCAATGATATCAGGTGCTAAAAACTATACTAAAAAATAAAGAAGAATAATGAAAATAAAAAACAACCAACAGACAGAACCCTAGGACAAATGGTAAAAGCAAAGCTATACAGACAAAGTCACACAAAGAAGCATACACATACACACTCACAAAAAGAGAAAAAAGAGGGAAAAAAAATATATATATATAAAGGAAGAGAGCCACCAAATCAATAAACAAATCTACCAATGATAATAAGCTCTAAATACTAAACTAGGATAAACATAAAACCAGAAACAAATTAGATGCAGAAAGCATACCCCAAGTCTACAGTTGCTCCCAAAGTCCACCACCTCAATTTTGGGATGATTCCTTGTCTATTCAGGTATTCCAAAGATGCAAGGTACATCAAGTTGATTGTGGAGATTTAATCCACTGCTCCTGAGGCTGCTGGGAGAAATTTCCCTTTCTCTTCTTTGTTCACACAGCTCCTGGGGTTCAGCTTTGGATTTGGCCCTGCCTCTGCATGTAGGTCACCTGAGGGCATCTGTTCCCTGCCCAGACATGACAGGGTTAAAGTAGCAGCTGATTAGGGGGCTCTGGCTCACTTAAGCTGGAGGGAGGGAGGGGTACAGAATGCCGGGTGAGCCTGCGGCATGACATTGCAAGAGCCTGAGGTGCGCCGTGTGTTCTCTCTGGGAAGTTGTCCCTGGGTCATGGGACCCTGGCAGTGGCGGGCTGCACAGGCTCCCAGGATGGGAGGTGTGGATAGTGACCTGTGCTTGCACACAGGATTCTTGGTGGCTGCAGCAGAAGCCCTAGCGTTTCATGCCCATCTGTGGGGTCTGCACTGATAGCCGTGGCTCGTGCCCATCTCTGGAGCTCGTTTAGGCGGTGCTCTGAATCCCCTCTCCTCATGCACCCCGAAACAATGGTCTCTTGCCTCTTAGGCAGTTCCAGACTTTTTTCTGGACTCCCTCCCAGCTAGCTGTGGTACACCACCCCCCTTCAGGCTGTCTTCATGCAGCCAACCCCAGTCCTTTCCCTGGGATCTGACCTCCAACGCCCGAGCCTCAGCTCCCAGCCCCCACCTGCCCCGACGGGTGAGCAGACCAGCCTCTCAGGCTGGTGAGTGCTGGTCAGCATCAATCCTCTGTGCGGGAATCTCTCCACTTTGCCTTCTGCACCCCTGTTGCTGCGCTCTCCTCTGTGGCTCCAAAGCTTCCCCCCTTCCCACGCACCATCTCCACCAGTGAAGGGGCTTCCTAGTTTGTGGAAACTTTTCCTCCTTCACAGCTCCCTCCCAGAGGTGCAGGTCCCGTCCCTCTTCTTTTGTCTCTGTGTTTTTCTTTTTTCTTTTGCCCTACCCAGGTATGAGGGGAGTTTCCTGCCTTTTGGGAAGTCTGAGGTCTTCTGCCAGCGTTCAGTAGGTGTTCTGTAGGAGTTGTTCCACATGTAGATGTATTTTTGATGTATTTGTGGGGAGGAAGGTGATCTCCACGTCTTACTCCTCCGCCATCTTGAAGGTCCCCCGAGTTAGGTTGTATTCTAATTTCATTCTTTTACGTGTAGCTGTCTAGTTTTCCAAGCACCACTTATTGAAGAGCCTGTCTTTTCTCCATTGTATATTCTTGCCTCCTTTGTTGTAAATTAGGTGCCAATATGTGTGTGGGTTTATCTTTGGGCAGTCTATCCTGTACCATTGATCTATATTTCTGTTTTTGTGCCAGTATCATACTGTCTTGATTACTGTAGCTTTGTGGTATAGTTTGAGGTTGGGGAGCCTGATTCCTCCCACTCCATTTTTCTTTCTCAAGATTGCTTTGGCTATTCCGGGTCTTTTGTGTTTCCATATGAATTGTAAAATTTTTTGTTCTAATTCTATGAAGAATGCCATTGGTAGTTTGATAGGGATTGCATTGAATCTGTAGATTTCTTTGGGTAGTATAGTCATTTTCACAATGTTGATTCTTCCAATTGAAGAACATGGTATATTTCTCCATCTGTTTATGTCATCTTTGATTTCGTTCATCAGTGTTTTATAGTTTTCTGAGTACAAGTCTTTCACCTCCTTAGGCAGGTTTATTCCTAGGGATTTTATTCTTTTTGTTGCAATGGTAAATGGGAGTGTTTCCCTAATTTCTCTTTCAGACTTTTTGTTGTTGGTATATAGGAATGCCAGAGATTTCTGTGCATTAATTTTGTATCCTGCAACCTTACCATATTCATTGATTAGTTCTAGTAGTTTTCTGGTGGCATCTTTAGGATTTTCTATGTATAGTATCATGTCATCGGCAAACAGTGACAGTTTTACTTCTTTCCCAATTTGTATTCCTTTTATTTCTTTTTCTTCTCTGATTGCTGTGGCTAGGGCTTCCAAAACTATGTTGAAAAAGAGTGGCAAGAGTGGACATCCTTGTCTTGTTCCTGATCTTAGTGGAAATGCTTTCAGTTTTTCACCATTGAGTATGATGCTTGCTGTGGGTTTGTCATAGAGGGAACCTACCTCAACATAATAAAGGCCATATCTTCTCTTAACTTTATGATTTCTTTCCTTCTACTAACTTTGGGTTTTGTTTGTTCTTCTTTCTCTAGTTCCTTTAGGTGTAAGGTTAGATTGTTTATTTGAGATTTTTCTTGTTTCTTGAGGTAGGATTGCATTGCTACAAACTTCCCTCTTAGAACTGCTTTTGCTGCATCCCATAGGTTTTGGATCGTCGTGTTTTCATTGTCATTTGTCTCTAGGTATTTTTTGATTTCCTCTTTGATTTCTCCAGTGATCTCTTGGTTATTTAGTAACGTACTGTTTAGCCTCCATGTGTTTGTGTTTTTTACATTTTTTCCCCTGTAATTTATTTCTAGTCTCATAGCGTTGTGGTCAGAAAAGATGCTTGATATGATTTCAATTTTCTTTAATTTACAGAGGCTTGATTTGTGATCCAAAATGTGATCTATCCTGGAGAATGTTCCATGTGCACTTGAGAAGAAAGTGTAATCTGCTCTTTTTGGATTGAATGTCCTATAAATATCAATTAAATCTATCTGGTCTATTGTGTCATTTAAAGCTTGTGTTTCCTTATTAATTTTCTGTCTGGATGATCTGTCCATTGGTGTAAGTGAGGTGTTAAAGTCCCCAACTATTATTGTGTTACTGTCGATTTCCTATTTTATAGCTGTTAGCAGTTGCCTTATGTATTGAGGTGCTCCTATGTTGGGTGCATATATATTTATAATTGTTATATCTTCTTCTTGGATTGATCCCTTGATCATTATGTAGTGTCCTTCCTTGTCTATTGTAACATTCTTTATTTTAAAATCTATTTTATCTGGTATGAGTATTGCTACTCAAGCTTTCTTTGATTTCCATATGCATGGAATATCGTTTTCCATCCCCTCATTTTCAGTCTGTATGTGTCCCTAGGTCTGAAGTGGGTCTCTTGTAGACAGCATATATACGGGTCTTGTTTTTGTATCCATTCAGCGAGTCTGTGTCTTTTGGTTTGAGCATTTTATCCATTTACATTTAAGGTAATTATCAATATGTATGTTCTTATTACCATTTTCTTAATTTTGGGGGTTTGTTTTTGTAGGTCCTTTTCTTCTCTTGTGTTTCCCACTTAGAGAAGTTCCTTTAGCATTTGTTGTAGAGCTGGTTTGGTGGTGCTGAATTCTTTTAGTTTTTGCTTGTCTGCAAAGCTTTTGATTTTTCCGTCGAATCTGAATGAGATCCTTGCTGGATAGAGTAATCTTGGTTGTAGGTTCTTCCCTTTCATCACTTTAAATATATCATGGCACTCCCTTGTGGCTTGCAGAGTTTCTGCTGAGAAATCATCTGTTAACCTTATGGGAGTTCCCTTGTATGTTATTTGTCATTTTTCCCTTGTTGCTTTTAATAACTTTTCTTTGTCTTGAATTTTTGTCAATTTGATTACTATGTGTCTCAGCCTGTTTCTCCTTGGGTTTATCCTGTATGGGACTCTCTGCGCTTCCTGGACTTGGGTGGCTAATTCCTTTCCCATGTTAGGGAAGTTTTCGACTATAATCTCTTCAAATATTTTCCTCGGGTCCTTTCTCTCTCTCTTCTCCTTGTGGGACCCCTATAATGCGAATGTTGGTGCATTTAATGTTGTCCCAGAGGTCTCTTAGGCTGTCTTCATTTCTTTTCATTCTTTTTTCTTTGTTCTGTTCCACGGCAGTGAATTCCACCATTCTGTCTTCCAGGTCACTTATCCGTTCTTCTGCCTCAGTTATTCTGGTATTGATTCCTTCTGGTGTAGTTTTCATTTCAGTTATTGTATGGTTCATCTCTGTTTGTTTGTTCTTTAATTCTTCTAGGTGTTTGTTCTTTAATTCTTCTAGGTCTTTGTTTTTTTTTTAAGGAGGAGGCCATTTATTTATTTATGGCTGTGTTGGGTCTTCGTTGCTGTGCGCTGGCTTTGTCTAGTTGCGACGAGCGGGAGCTATTCTTTGTTGAGGTGCATGGGCTTCTCATTGCGGTGCCTTCTTTTGTTGCGGAGCACAGGCTCTAGGTACGAGGGCTTCAGTAGTTGTGGTGTGCAGGCTCAGTAGTTATGGCACATGGGGTTAGTTGCTCCGTGACATACGGGATCTTCCTGGACCAAGGCTGGAACCTGTGTCCCCTGCATTGGCAGGTGGATTCTTAACTACTGCGCCACCAGGGAAGTCCCTAGGTCTTTGTTAAAGATTTCTTGCATCTTCTCAAACTCTGCCTCCATTCTTTTTCTGAGGTCCTGGATCATCTTCACTATCATTATTCTGAATTCTTTTCTGGAAGGTTGCCTATCTCCACTTCATTTAGTTGTTTTTCTTGGGTTTTAGCTTGTTCCTTCACCTGGTGCATATTCCTCTGCCTTTTCATTTTGTCTATCTTTCTGTGAATGTGGGTTTCATTCCACAGCCTGCAGGATTGTAGTTCTTCTTTTTCTGCTGTCTGCCCTCTGGTGGATGAGGCTCTCTAAGAGGCTTGTGCAAGCTTCCAGATGGGAGGGACTGGTGGTGTGTAGAGCTGGGTGTTGCTCTGGTAGGCAGAGCTCAGTAAAACTTTAATGTTTGTCTGCTGATGGGTGGGGCTGAGTTCCCTCCAGTTGGTTGTTTGGCCTGAGGTGACCCAGCACTGGAGGCTACAGACTCTTTGGTGGGGCTAATGGCAGACTCCAGGAGGACTCATGCCAAGGGGTACTTCCCATAACTTCTGCTGCCAGTGTCATTGTCCCCGTGGTGAGCCACAGCCACCACCCACCTCTGCAGGAGACCTTCCAACACTAGCAGGCAGGCCCGGCTCAGTCTCCTACAGGGTCACTGCTCCTTCCCCCTGGGTCCTGATGAGCACACTACTTTGTGTGTGCCCTCCAAGAGTGGAGTCTCTGTTTCCCCCAGTCCTGTCAAAGTCCTGCAATCAAATCCTGCTAGCCTTCAAAGTCTGATTCTCTGGGAATTCCTCCTCCTGTTGCCAGACCCCCAGGTTGGGAAGCCTGACGTGGGGCTCAGAATCTTCACTCCAGTGGGTGGATTTCTGTGCTATAAGTGTTCTCCAGTTTGTGAGTCACCCACCCAGCGGTTATGGGATTTGATTTTATTGTGATTGTGCCCCTCCTACTGTCTCATTGCAGCTTCTCCTTTGTCTTTTGATGTTGGGTATCTTTTTTTGGTGAGTTCCAGTGTCTTCCTGTCAATGATTGTTCAGCATTTAGTTGTGATTCCAGTGCTCTAACATGGCACTGCTTCTGATCAAAGAAATAATTTCACATTCCAGAGGCTGGGAAATCCAAGATCAAGTTTCCAGTAGGATTTGGTTTCTGGTGAGAGCTCTTTTCCTGGCTTGCAGATAGCCACCTTCTCACTGTGTCCTCACATAGTGGAGAGATATCTAATGTCTCTTCCTGTTTTATAAGGATAACAGTTTTAGCAGATTACTTAGCTTCTTCAGGTAAAATTTTTTTAAAAAATGTTTGTTCCTCCAGTGATTGAATTTACAAAATGGAGTGGACAGTTACCACCTTAAATCATTGTAGAAATAAACACGGTATGATAAGTAGGGAAAATTTTGATAAAAAATTCTACTGCAAAGGTAATGCTGGCACTCTTTCCTAATCAACAACCATAACTTATTCAGCTTTCCTATACTAAACACTTGGGTGAAGAAATGAAGGACCAAGGAAGCCTTCAAGAAGAAAGCAAAGGTCAAAGCAATTTCAGGCTAAAAGGGAACAATCACTCTGAGTTTTCAAAGGCTTGCCTATAGGGACACATTACAAGTGTTAATTCTTTGGGTAAGATACACATTTACCAGACTGAATGTTTATAGTCACTGCCATTTGAAGTTTTGATCCTCAGTTCATTAGAAAATTACCCAACACTGTATGTATGACCTCTTGTATTTGTCTTGTACTGCTTTTAAGCTCTTGAAATACTGAACTTTTAAACGTTTCATCCCCCTAAGACTGTAAAGCTTTTTGGGGGAAAGAGCTTTATTATGTCCCTACCCCTGTTAATCACCAAGAGGGTCACAATGAGCTCAATTAATCTACTGAATCTTTTAACTCTTTCATTTTTTTTGGAATGCCCTTGGGATATGCATTCTGTAAATGGACACTCAACATGTTTATAGTGAAAATATAATGGCTGAGAGCCTGGCCAGTGTAAACACATTCTTTCTACGTCTTAATGACAAAGGATTGCTTAGATTTAGAGAAGAAAAAGGGTGATTTCTTTTACAGTGTGTTAAAGTATTAAAAAGAAGCAACTGAAAGTTCTTTGGATTTTATGCTCTACCACAGTGCAAAGCCCTGGGTAATCTGGCCTCCTGGTTCTTCGTGCAAAGCAGAATATCAGACTCAGTGTAATAAATTCTACCCAGCCTTGGGCACTTGAAGCTGAGAGCTGTGATCGTACATCATCTTCCACACTGCCAGCTTATAAACGAAATGCAAACTCTGGGCTTCTCAGCGGGGCAGGCACACAACGAGAGGAGAGGGGCCGCACGCAGAGGGGTCAAGCCCAGGAAGCAGTCAGAGACCTCTACCCCAGACCTCCCCCTCCGCAGACAACCCGAAGTAGAAGCGCAGTTGTACGTGGGCAGAGATGTGTGCCCAAGAGACGGGCACAGATGGACCGGGGACATTCGGAGCAAGGGAGCAAGGACACAAACCACGAAGGGTGATGGGAATCCACCTCGTGGACGGTATTTTGTGCCAGTGAGTGTGTGAACGCGTGAAATCTACTCCGCAACGGGTGGCCGCGGAGCCCGGCCTGGCGCGGCCTCCAGGGCGAAAAGAAAGAGGTGGCTTTGTTCCCGGGATGTGAATGAGGGAGCCGAGGCCGAGCTTACAAAAGGCAGCGTTCCGCGGCGAGAACACTTGTCTCGGTAGGGGCTTGGACAGCGCGCGAAACTCGCAATCAGGCTCCCGGCCGGAGCGGCCGGCTGCACAAGATGACCGCAGTGGGGACAGCCTTGTTGGCCCCTGAGCTTCGCTCGTAGAGGCCGTGGCGCGGGCCCCGCCGCGTCCCCCAGCCGGCGCGGGCGGCCCCACACGCCCGCCACTCGGCTGAGCTGCCAACACAACATTCCGTTTAAAAATAACACCCACGTGCGCTAGTAAACAAGCGCGCGCTACTGCTGGTGCCGCGCGCTCAGGGCGAGCCTGTAAGGCGCGCCCGCGCGCGCGCCCGCCCTTCTCCCGCACGTGTCTGCCGGCTCCGCCCGAGCTGCGCTAGCGCGGCCCAGTCTCCGCCCCTTCGGCGGGCCGCGCACCGCCCAGGAGCCCCGAGACCGGCCGCTGCCGGGCCCTAGCGTCCGCCGTATTACCAGGCGTGCCCCGCAGAATGCTCTCCAACTTTCCTCCCCTGATGCCACCTCATCGAGGCTGGACACATCGTCTCAGGTCTGCTCCTTCCCTCCCCTCCCCGGTCCTCTCATGTCCCTCTCCTTTTCACTCTCCCTCCCATCAGTGCGCGGAGGATTGGCTTCTGGTTCGCCCTCTCTCTATCCTCTCCTTCCTTCCTTCGAATTTTACTCGATTGTTTATTATTTGCTGGGGGGCGGAGGCGGGGGGCGGAGAGGGGCGTCTGGGGCCTGGTGACGGGTGGCCGCGGCCAGTCAGCGCGCGGCGTGGCTTGACGAGTAAGCGGCGCGGCTTGACGAGTAAGCGGCGCAGCGAATGGCGACGCGGCGCAGAGATCCCGGGTCACGCGCTTGTGGATACAATGACATCATCTGTTTGTACGCGTCGAACTAGCTTGGTGCAGGGGCGGGGCCGCGCGTCACTTGAGTGACGGGTCCTGCGCAAAGCCCGGAGCCTGGAGTCGGCCGGGTGGGCGGATTCCTGGGTACGCTGGGTTGGACCTTTTTGTGTACGGGTTTGTTGCGGAGTCCGCTTTGAGCTCCAAGATATTTCTAGTGACTTGGAAGGATTTGGGGGGTGGGGGCGGGGAAAGATATTTATAAACCAAAGGGGATAGAATTTTGGTGTGCGTGTCGCATGTATTGCATTCTTAGTGCACAAATGAACGACTTTGGGTACTGATCGTAGGATAAGGACTTGTGAAGATATTTTTCTAAACCTAAAGGAGTACCTTTCTTTTAAAAAGTAAAAAATGCACAATTAGGTGTTTTGCCGTCATTTAAAAATCAGACTCATTATTTCCCATTCACAGTTGTTCAAAATTTGTTCTTGCATTTAGGAATGTGGAATAATCTGCTTTTCTCCCGAGTTACACTTCTCCCCTCGTTTGCCGTGAAATTCACGAAATGTGAAACATGATTGCGGTCAAGCGTCCTAGGTTAGTGCAAACCTCTTGGTGCCTGATCAAATCTGAGGGCATCGGTTTATCGAAGTCCTGAGGGCACCAACATCTTCCCTTGCCAGTATTTTCACGCTGAGGTAACCCTTGCCATCTGCGGTCAGCATCTTATCTCGGGTGTTACCTGGTGTCGGGTTCTAATGGGGAACCGGACACCAGGGCGGGCGCAGAGCCTGGCGGAGGGACGCGCTAGCTGGGGACCCCCCGGTGCCAGGCGCCCTGCTCCGAGTCAGGGAGGCCACGCGACTGCGCTGGTGGAGGGTTTGGGGGCTCTGCGGACCCCCCCTCTTCTCCTGGGCCAGCGCCGCGCTTTGTTGTCGTTGAGGCTCGCGGGAGAGAGGAGGAGCCCGGCGGGGACAGCTGCTGGAGCCTGCGGAGTCCCAACCTCCGGCGCGCGGTCTCACACCCAAGCCCGCGGCTCCGCGGGGCCGGGTCGCGCAGGCGCGCGCGCGCGCGCACAGACACGCGCGCACACACACGCACACCAGCACACCCGGGCCCGCCGCCCAGCCCTCCCCCTGGGCGGGGACCCGCCCGCCGTCAGCTTAGGTTGAGGCACCCTGCGTGTGTCTATAACTTTGTGCTGCTGCCGAGGCCGCCCTGCTCGTGGAAGGGAGGAGGAGGAATGTGGAAGGCAGCAGCGCGCAGGCTGACAGGCGGTTCTTCAGGCGGGCTGCGGCGGCGGCCGGAGCGCCTCTTCTTGGCCGAGGTTGCGCGCCCCCTCCTCGCCCTGCCCCGGCCCCGCGCGGGATTGTGAGTCCTCCCCCCTCGTCCCTGAAGGGAAGGAACCCAGGTAGGCGCCGGAGCTGTGCAGCGGGTCGGCCGCCTTCCCGGTGACTCCGGATCTGCTTCTGAGCTGGGCCAGGCGCTTCCCTTTTCCCTCCGCGTGACTCGGTGTGCGCGCTCCTCTTCTCTCCCGCTAGTGTTTTTAAAGGACTTGAGTGAAGGGGGGGAAACTGTCAAGATGGCAGCAGCGGGAGCAAGGAGGTGATGAACGTGCTGGTCCGGGTTTTCTGGCGGCTCGGGAGACTTGGTGCTTCCTGACCTGTTGGAAGATTGACGTTCCGACTTGCCCCCTCCTCTCGCTCTTTACAGGGAAGGGGGTGGAGTACACGACGCCCGCGGGAAAATAAACCACACAAACCCCCAAAGTGGCCGCTGCTGCTCGGCTCGACCCTTTGCGAATACCCGCCGAGCTGCTTGCCCCCCTTCTTCCCTCTTTCTTTTTTTTCTGGAAGTGACAAGGGCCCGTTTGCTCTCGGACCCACGTTCACTCTCTCAGCCCGCGGGCGAAGAGGGGAGAAGGGAGCTGCCCGCGCCTTCCCCGGGCTTGGGCCCTCCGCTAGGAGGGGGGTGGCAGGGGGGGCGCGGAGGCGGCAGGGCCAGGGACTGGGAGAAGAGCCGAAGACGCCACAGACTTTGGCGGCGTCGCCGCGGGAAGCACTTGAGCGGGCCGAAGCGAAACATAAACAAACGCACGCCCGCCCGGACTCGGGCTCCGACCGCGGCTGGGCTGCGCCAGCTCAGGCTGCTGCCCGCTTTAAAGGCGCGGCCCGCGCCCCTCCCCCTTCTTCCCCGCCCCTCCCCCTTCTTCCCTGCCCCGCCACCTAGCCCAGGAGAGACCTGCAGCTTCCGCGGCGGCGGCGGGGGAGTGGGGAGTGCCCCGTGAGAGTCCGTCCGTTCGCTCCAGTCTCCCCAGCGGCCTGGTAGGGGGGCCGCGTCTGCTGCGCCAGGTCCGCGGGACGCACGTCTCCAGGTCTGCCTGCTCCTGGGAGGCGGGCGCGGTGCGATCGGGAAGCGGTGGCCGCGGCGGCGGCGGCGGCGGCGGGCGAGGACTCGCCGAGGACTGGGCTGCAGCCCGGGATAACCAACTCTCCTTCTCTCTTCTCTCGTGCTTCCCCAGGCGGCGGCAGTAGCGGCGACGGCGGCGCCCGGGAGCCCGAGCCTTCGCGGCGCCCCCGTCCCTCCCCCGCCGCACCCCGCCCCGGCGCGAGAGGAGAGCGCGAGAGCCCGAGCCGCGGGCGGGCGGGCGGCGAAGATGGCAGAGGCGCCGGCCTCCCCGGCCCCGCTCTCTCCGCTCGAAGTGGAGCTGGACCCGGAGTTCGAGCCCCAAAGCCGGCCGCGCTCCTGTACGTGGCCCCTGCAGAGGCCGGAGCTCCAGGGGAGCCCGGCCAAGCCCTCGGGGGAGGCGGCCGCTGACTCCATGATCCCCGAGGAGGAGGACGATGAAGACGACGAGGACGGCGGCGGTAGGGCCGGCTCGGCCATGGCGATCGGCGGCGGCGCGGGCGGCCCGCTGGGCTCTGGACTGCTCCTGGAGGACTCAGCTCGGCTGCTAGCTCCCGGAGGGCAGGATCCCGGGTCCGGGCCAGCCCCCGCGGTGGGCGCGCTGAGCGGGGGGACGCAGACGCCGCTGCAGCCTCAGCAGACACTGCCACCGCCGCAGCCGGGGGCGGCTGGGGGCTCCGGGCAGCCGAGGAAATGCTCGTCGCGGCGGAACGCCTGGGGGAACCTGTCATACGCCGACCTGATCACTCGCGCCATCGAGAGCTCCCCGGACAAACGGCTCACTCTGTCCCAGATCTACGAGTGGATGGTGCGCTGCGTGCCCTACTTCAAGGATAAGGGCGACAGCAACAGCTCTGCCGGCTGGAAGGTGCGTACCCACCTGGGGCGGGCGGCCAGACCCTCCGGGCCTCCTGCGCATTGCGAGACGCGCCTTCGATTCGTCGGAGCGCGCCTGCGGGCGCCGGGGAGAGGGGTTGGCAGGGAGAGCCTCCGCTGTGAGGCTTTGGGGGTTCTGTGTGACCCCGGGGGAGGGGAACCCGGTGATGGCCGCGCAGGCGGCGGGAGGGGGAGAGGAGGCTCCTGGGGAAGCCTCGGGCATGGCCAGGTGAGGAGAGGGCGCGAGGGACGCCGGCGAGGGAAGGACAGACGGACAGGAGTGCATTTGCCGGATTCCTGGGTCATCGCAGAGGAGGTAGGTCCTCGGCCAACTTTGGAGTCGATTTCCCGGTAGTGGGTGCACGCGAGGCCGCTGCGGGTGGAGTGAGGGAACGTGTTTGGGAGTCGGTGCCCGGAGGTGAGGTTGGATGTGTGGTTTCCAGTAGGTCGCAGGAGCATGGTGTGTTGTGACTAGCTGGATGAGAACCCTTGTGTCCAAGTTTCGGGCTTGTGGGTGTTAATTAATTCCCACAGGCACATCGATCCCATGACAAAAAGCAGTGGTTGTAAACCTTTTCCTGGCCGGTTCTCTTTCCTTGCCTGTGTTGACACCTGTATTCCTCAGAGATGTCTCAACAGCAAACCTGCCTCGGAGTAGCCTCTGAGATGATTTGGGACCTGGAACGGGCCAGCCCTGCCACCTCGACAGGGAATAGCCGCACCTGCTGCTTCCCCGCTGAGGCCTGGACTCTGGCCCTGTCTGAGGCATGGGGTCCAGGTGTGGAGGACCGGGGCCTGGCGCTTCACCTAAGCCTTTGGGAGGGAGGTTTGCTGGCAGGGCTGGACTGTAATGGCTTCTACCTATTATTACAAGTGAACCTGAAGAGAGGCTCTCTACTGCTCCTTTTCTGCCTCTTGGGGCACTGGACACATGGTAAGGAGAGAGGTGTGGAAAGGCCTATGATGTAATGACTTCCTGCAGTTGGGCATCCAAAGAGATTAACTCCTGTGCCCCTGCTGGGCTGCTGATACCCAGCTGCTTTGCTCTTGCACCTCATCCTCCTGGTCCTGTCTCCTAAGATATGAATGTGTACCAGGTAAAAGAGAGCCCTGTGCCTTGTGCAGTTGGAGATACATATCGTTTGTCAGTTGCTTATATTAACAAGTTAGCCTTTTTTTTAAATTAAAGAGGTAGTTGGTTTCTCCTTCTGTCCTTTCCTTCGTTGTTTTTGGGGAGCCCTGTACTTCCTGGATTCCAGTGGGTGTGTAAAATAAGAATAATTTGACCTTAGGTGGAGAATTGAAACACTGTAGAAGAGTCAGTGTATAAAAAAGCTAAAGAATTTAGTGTTATTGACTTTTAATTTGCTTTAAAAAAATCTTGCAAAGTGCCTTTAAAATTTTTTTTTTATGGCTAGTATTGGGAAGGCTAGTTTAGATACTTTAAAAGCAAAACGTGTGTTTTGATATTATTCCACAAATCTATCTCATCCTTGAACAAATGCTGATATTATGAATCTTACATTTGATTTAATTTTATTGCTTTGCAAAGGAATATGAGTTGTGTGATATGAGAGATATTTATGAAACAGATGAGAGTTTCATTTCAAAACAGTGCTAATGTGATACCTTTAAAAATTGAGTTTCCAAGTGGATAGTAAGGGTTAATCTCAATGTTCAGTGTTAGGAAGGGGTGAATTTCTGGGATCTAAGAAGATGGATTTTGGGGGGTGGTGGGATATTTTCCAAATTTCTCACACTTGAAATTTAGTCCTACATATTTTGAATTTGGTGCAGAAAATCTGTTAGTTAAAAGTTAGCTTTAAGTTAGTTAAAAAGTTAACATAGGAAGGGTTTTTACCTTTCTTATTATTTTTAAGATTATGAAGGTAATTTAAACTGCACAAATAATGTTTCTTGCATTGTGTTTATAGTTAAAGATAATACCAGTTTATAGTATTTGAATTTTTTATAGTATCTGAATTTAAGATTTATGTGAGAAAGTGGTATTACCAAAAGTAGCCATGAGTTGAGACTGGATTAATTATGTTTTCATGTAGCTTGCAGGATTTGCAATAGAGATTTTGGACCTAGTCATAAACTTTGTGGTTTTATGTCTTAACTATTTTTGGTCTCATGGTTTCTTTTTTCCTTCTCTGTTATCTCATCTTTCTTTAACTAAAATCTTATGAAATACTGTGAATTGAAACTGCCCAGCCCTAATATGTTTAATACAGGTCACATATTCTATCAGTATTTTTACTTGAAAGTTTTACACCAATTCCATTTCTGAGTATCACACGAAAACTAATCCTTGAAGACTATAGGGATATAATTTAGTTGAAGAGTTTTTGTAAGATGACCTTTATCAAAAGATGCAGCCATGCAGGAACTTCCAAATCTTTGATGATGGAGAATGCCCTTTGAAACTGGGGCTGCTGGTTTCACATTCCGATTATGACTAATAGCCAAGCTTTTTTGTGCTTGTGGTTTAGTGGGGGGTGGAAGAAGAGGGACAAGGGAGAGGTCAGGAGCTAATTGTGACCCATTTCCATGCATCCGAGTTTCAGGAGTTGATTTCTATCATGATTAGTCATTTTGGAAGCATGCATGTGCATTTAAACCACACTACTTTCATTCTGAGTTATGCATGAAGATTTTTAACTTCTAAAAATGTCTAGAATTCAGGTTAACCTCTCCTAGTCATGTGTACACATAGGCATAATATGCAGGGTCTAGGCCTTACTTCTTTTGTAGTTTTTTGGGCTATTGTATTATGAGATCTTGTAACCAGAATTATCACTCTAAGATCGTAGACTGAATTAGAAAAGAGGCCTTAGAGATCAGAATTGAGACCAGTGGCTCAAAATCCTGGTTGCATGTTAGAATTACCTGGGAGCTTTTAAAAAATACCAGTGCCCAGAGAACCTGATTTAACTGGGCTGATGTGTGGGCATTGGTTGGTGGGGTTGTTTTAGTTTTATTTTGAAGTTTCTCAGGTGATTTTAATGTAGAGCCAGGATGAAGTTTGCAGATCTCCTTCAACCCCCTTATTTTATAGGTGAAGAACCTGATTCTTCAAGTTAATGACTTTTCTAAGGTCACAGAGCTAGTTAGTACAGAGGTAGTTAGTAGCCGTGGTTCTAGAGATCTTTTTCACACTGTTTTTCTCTTTAAATTGATCCTTTTTACAGGTTATTTATTAAATACTGAGTAGTCTTATGTAAGTATAAGTTGTTTTCCTGAAAAGCATATTTGCCTCTCAATCTAAAAAATCTTGGTTATTGTTTCAGCATTGGAAGATGGATGATTATTGATGGAGGCTGAGTGAGTGCACAGTGTTTTTAAAGCTGTCTGGTGCCTATCAGGATGGGTACTTAGGAACTATGAAGTGACGAAGGAGGCAAAAAAGAGAGCATTTTAACAAAAGGAGGAAGCTCTTGGTTAACTGAAGTTTGTCGGATCCAAACTGTGCCAGGGAGAAAGATGATGGCTATCTTGCAGGTTCCCTTACCTCGGGCATGAAAGTAGAAATGAATAATCAGATGTGGTTAAGAGGGGAAAAGGTTACATTTCCTTTAATTCACATTCAGCTTACTTGCATCGCACCTGTAATTGAGCTGGTGAGTTGTCTGTTTCCTCCTGTCTCAGGCAGAGCTCTAGGACTCCAGGGTTTACCTGGTAAGGCCCATTTATTACTGATTGTCCTACACACGTCCGCACATCTGTGGTTCCCATGGGTCAGGGCACAGTCACGTTAGGCAGCCATGAGTTTCTGTGGTGGTTCCTACAGTTTCATAAATGTAAGATACTGTGTGAGGACTTCTGCTGCTGCTGCAGAGGGTGATTCTTCAAGAGACCGAGTCTTCCTTCATGTGAGAATGTGTCCTCTCACCAGTTCTTCCCAAGGTTGAAAGATGAGGGCTGACCCGCCACATAAAACTTGCTCACGTCCTCACTGTTCTAGCTTTTTAGATGAACGCACCCAGTTCCTTTTCAACATACTGTGTTTAAAAAATGTTATTTTAACTGCAACTTTGATGTTTAAAAATATTTTTAACAATTTCAAAATGACAGACTCATAATAATTCCATATTGGCCTCTAATTTTGACCTCAGTCACCTTCTGGAGTAAAGGGCCAGTTACGGTCGTGCCATGTATGAGGAATCTGTCTGCAGCTTGGCCCCTGTTGCTAAAATGCTGTTTTGTAATTTCCTTTGGCAGTACTGTCTTCGTCAGTGATTCTCAACTAACATACTTCCTCTTTCTACAGCAGCAGTACACCAGGGGGACTGTTTTTCTTCTTTTTCAAAGCTGTGTCATCGACCTGTGAGGTGAAGAAATTGGCCCTTTTAGACTTTGATCGGTGAGCCCCGTGTAGCAGAGAGACTCTTTTAAAAAGAAGCTGTTTGTTTTGATATGTTTATCTCCTTCTTCGAAAATGAAATGAAACTATGCAGACTTATTTTTAGGAGTTTTTAGGAGGATTCTATTTTAAGAGAATGACACCATAGAAGAACATCTTGTAGTTAAACTTTTTAATACTCTAATTGTGATGCTTACTTAAAACCTGCAAGGTATTTTTATTTGGAAAATTAATGAAGAAGGCTTGTCCCACTAAAAAATCATTTACTTGGTTTTCAAAAAGTTTAGCAGACACCATTCATCCAAAGATCTTTATAAAAATGCAAAGATAAGACTTTCTAGGCCAGTGCCTTCTGGGGAGGTACCCAAATTACCCATTGCTGATCAGATTCCAGATTCCCTGGGCTGGAGAGAATATGGAATTTATTTTGTTTTCATACTCATTCATCTTGTCTGTGAGGAACAGACTTGCTCCTATTTTTGACTCCTCATTTTTCTCCTCACCGTTTCCTGTATCACAAGTGGAGGAGCCCTGAAGACCACTTTGGCTTTTTGCTGCTATAGAAGGAGCTGGGGATGACACATATGTAGGTGGGTTAGTATCAGTGGATGATACAGCTGGCGTACAGTAAGTGAGTAAAAGATTGGAAAGAGAAAACCTTTTTACCCGTTTGCATTTCATGCCATTTGATTCATTCAGCAAGTATGTATCAACGGCATACAGTGTGCAGGGCATTCTGCCGGGCCCAGGGATGTAGTGGTAGCACAAGGCAGATAAGGTTCCAGTTCATAGGAGTTCGTGTTCTCTTGGGGGAAGACAGAAAATAAACATGCAAATCTGTGCTCTTTAAACTTGTCCCTTCTCTTTGCCTTTTTTCCCCTCTGTACTTCTACTTTCCTTAGTGCTTCGGCTCTCTGCAGAGAAGTTACCAGCAAACGGCAAAGTCGAAGTTGAGCTCTGGCTTGGAGCTGGCTTTTAGCTCTCTGCAGATCATCTTCAGCTTGCTTTGGAGATGCAAGGCCGCTGTCACATGGCTCCTGCAGTTTGGGTCTGTTTGGGAGAAGCTGGGGCCTTCCCAGGCCCACCCGGATTAGAGCATGCCTGTGGCCCTGGACTAATCTGGGGTCCCCAATTCTGTCTCGTGGGGCTGTGGTATAGGACCGGCCTCTCGGAGTAGATGTGGAGCCTTGATGTAGTCGAATCATCTGTATTGCTTCTTGCCTCAAATTCAGAACTAAACGAAGTCTTAAAAATCATCTAACTACTTAATTTTGCAAGTGAGGAAACAGGCCAGGAGCATGTGAGGGACTACCTCAGGGACCCACAGCTAGCAGGGGTGGAGTTGAGAGTGTCTGTGTGAACTGAACCCAGGGCACAAGTGTTCTGTAATATCTGTTACTAACCATTGTGGTTTCACAGCTGTTCGAGTCATCTCCATTTCTGCAAACTCTTACTTCATTTTCTCTCCTCTGCTTCCCCTCCCCCATCCTCTAGGCTGGCTGGCAGGACAGTAGCTGTGTTTCTCTTTTTGCATTCTGCATCAGCACTCTCTGCTCACCTTGCTGGAAAAACCTACTCTCTCAACCCCACCCTACCCTGCCCACACTCTGACTCCTGTCTGTTCCTTTTACCATTTTTCTGTGACTCCTGTATATTCTCAACTACAGTGTAAAAGCCTTGAAAGCAAGGCAGGTGTCCAACAGACAGAAGCATTTCTGATGCTGGGATCTGCTCTTGGGATCATTACGTCCTCAGCCCGTGAGCTTAGCCTTGTTCTGGGACAGTGACACTGAAAGGGGATGACGTGACTCAGGAGTGGGGTGACGTCATGTGTAGAGTCTTTTGGATGCTTGTAGCCATGAAGGTGGCCCAGACCTCCTAGCGTTGGTGTCGATATGATGTAGTGTAATTATGAAATGATGCTCTGCTATCTAAGGCATTTCTTGTAGTGTCTTATTTCTGCAGTTCTAGTGTAGAGGTCCTTGAAAACGTCATCAGTGCCAGTCACTACCCATCACAGAAACTGAGGGAAACCTGCTCTTCGGATGACTTTTCCTTAAGAGAAGGTTGAAATCAAGTCTTCCCTCTGTGTGTGGACCCCACTTTATGCAGTATCAATATGACTGTCTAGAAAGAGTCACCATGGCATTGTTCAGCCTAAAACGTATATACTTACCCACTACAGGAGCAGAGCTGTGGTGTAAAACTAAGTTGTCCATAATGTTCTGCATTTGGGGGTATAAATCCTAGATGTACTTGAAGTTTTTTATTTATGGATTGGAAAATAGAAGTCACATATGAAGGAAGAAGAGAGAGCGAGCAGTCTGAGCTGGACCTTTCCAGGGCTAGTCTGCAGCTCTTCCGAAGCAGTTTTCTGAATAGGTGGTTCAGATAGTGATTATCATAGGAGATCCCAATTCTGATCGCATCACTGCCCAGACAGGCTCAGCATCTAACCATTTTATTCTTGACTGAACAACTTTCATTTCTCAGTATTGCAGTTTCCCCAGTTGGAAAAAGAAGTATAATAGCAAGCATCCATAGAATATTGTGATGTATCACTCCTTCCCGGTGAAACACAAATGTATAATTAGAGTATGTTTCAAGCTGGGCTTTTTTTTTTTTTCACCCAAGACTGTGCATTTTCACTTGGACCTTTTTTTGTGGTTTTAATCTTGCGGCTTTTTCTCTGGAGTGTGTTAGTCCCTACTATGGGATAACATTACAAAGTGAAGTAGACTTAAGTTCTCTGGTGGCCTGTGGTACCTGCACTAATTTGCTACTTCTATAATTGTCTGTGGTGAAGAAGCCAGGTTATCTTCTGGGGGCTCACCATGCCTGGGTGTCCAGATGCACCCCTGGCCTGCAGTGGAGAGGTGAGCTTAGAGCAAGGAAAGCTGTGGCACGCTTGTGGGGCAAAGCCAAGGTCGGAAGTGGCCCCTGCCACACGCAGATGAGCAAATGCATTAGCTTTCCTCTGGAGTGAACCCGTAATAAACCCAACAGATGCCTTTGGCAGTTTTCAGTATGTGTTTTGTAATTTCTTATTTATTTCTTCGAAGACTTTTGCGTGTGTATGTGTGGGAGAATCCACATCCTATTTTTCCTTGTGTTTTGGATGTCTAGTGAAATTAATAACTTGGCTCCTGAAACCATTGAGAATTTTCTTTAAATTTAGAACCAGCAGAGGGAGTACCCAAGTCTTTAAACTGATCTCAAGTTTTTTTTCCCCACATAGCTAAAATAATACCTTGGTTAAAAACAACAAAAAAAAGAACTCTAAAGTGCTTCTGTGTAGGCTTATGTCATTGTTAGAAAAGGATAATTTGGAGGAGGGAGTGTTTAAAAACCCAAGGTAACTTTTTTAAAAGGAAACTTTAGTCTTCTAAGACCCATGGTCCAATTCTCATCCCCAAATAATTAAATGAAAGCGTTTTTAACTGAAAAATGTCTTCCCCTGGCTTACATCTTTTTACTACTCCACTCTTGATAATATATGTGAATGTTCATCTATACCTGATACCAAACTTCACAGTATGTCAAGTGTCTGGGTCAGTGGATGGTTCTGTGTTTTAGTGCTCTTTTGATTGAGACTTTTGATTTTTCCAAGATTTCATTTTCCTGTGGGTGAGAGAAAGGCAAAAGCTACATTATTCCCAATTCAAATTTAGTAGTTATGGATCCACTGGAGATGATAACTTTGACATTTTTATCATCTAAAGTTCTGTAGTTCTGTGAAGCTGTAATTTGTCATCTCCCTCCACTTTGCCCCATATTTTGGTGGTGGTGGTTTATTTTCATTTGGCAACTGTTCTGGGTTGAATAGTATCCCCCCCAAATTCATGTCCACCTGGAACCTCAGAATGTAACCTTGTTTGGAAATAGGGTCTTTCCGGGGGTAGTTCGTTAAATTAAGATGAGATCATATTGGATTAGTGTGGGCCCTAAATCCAATGACTTGTATCCTTATGAGGAGAGGAGAGGAAAGGACATGGTAGATGCAGAGAAGGCTGCATGAAGGCTGAGGCAAAGGTTGGAGCAATGCAGTTACAAGCCAGGGAGCATCAGACTGCTGGGAGATACCAGAAGCTAGGCAGAGGCCAGGAAGGATCCTCCCCTGGAGCCTTCAGAGGGAGCATGGTGCTGCCCATGCCTTGATTTTGGACTTCTAACCTCCAGCACTGTGAGAGTAAGTTTTTGTTGTTTGAAGCCCCTGAGTTTGTGGTAATTTGTTATGGTAGCTCTAGGAAACAAACACAGGAGCACAGGGGTGGAAGAGAGGGACAGGAAGGGTTGTAGATAGAAGAGAAGAATAAAAAGGTTTTATTTTATTTTTTTAAACTGAGATATAACTGACATACAATATTATTAGCGTCAGGTGTACAACATAATGATTTGGTATTTATATGTGTTGCAAAATGGTCATCACCGTAAGTCTAGTTAACATTTTTTTTTCTTGTAATGAAAACTTTTAAGATTTACTATCTTAGCAACTTTCAGATATACAAATATTAACTACAGTCACCATGCTGTATATTACATTCCCAGGACTTACTTATTTTATAACTGGAAATTTGTATCTTTTGACCCCCTTCACATATTTTGCCCGCCCCCCACCCCCCAAAAAAAAGGTTTTATTGAGATTAAAATTAAAATGTTAATCATTGATAGGCTACTTTCTGGTAATTTATTTATTTATTTATTTATTTTTGGCTGTGTTGGGTCTTCGTTTCTGTGCGAGGGCTTTCTCTGCTTGTGGCAAGCGGGGGCCACTCTTCATCGCGGTGCGCGGGCCTCTCACTATCGCGGCCTCTCTTGTTGTGGAGCACAGGCTCCAGACGCGCAGGCTCAGTAGTTGTGGCTCATGGGCCTAGTTGCTCCACGGCATGTGGGATCTTCCCAGACCAGGGCTCGAACCCGTGTCTCCTGCATTGGCAGGTAGATTCTCAACCACTGCGCCACCAGGGAAGCCCCCCTACTTTCTGGTAATTTAAATTTCTTCTTTCTTCATCCTGCTTTGAGGCACAGAAGGGAGGCATGAATTCCCCTGATTTCCCAGTGAGAACTGCTGCAACTCGTCCCTCCCTCCCTCCCGCTTAGCCTGTATTCTGGGCTCCCTCCCTAACCCTCCCACTCTGCTTACTCAATTTCTACTTTTTGGCCTCTTTCGTGAAGCTGGTGGAATGGCTGTGCTTGTGGAGTGTGGACTTGAGGTTTACTCTAAGGCCATGAGGTCTGGCTGAGCGATTTGGTCTAGGACCGTCAGTCTTTAAGGGCAGGGAGCAGCCTGGGTCCTCAGCGAAAGGAGAGTGAGTTTTGAAGAATTCTCTCTTCCCTGTCCCAGTCAGGCTTGAGAAGATGCAGCCCCATCAGTTTCACTGCCATCCATGGTGGCAGTAAGGCTAATCCAGAATCCCTCTGGAGTCCCCTCAGCTCCTCCTATGCTTGGTTCAAGGCCTTTCAGAGTCTCAACACACTTGAGCCTTCAGGCTCCCGTCCCCTCTGTATACATTTATGTCCACAAAACCCAACAATTCCGATGGAGCATAGAACGTAGAGTGGTTGTCCTCATCCAAGTAGCCTCAGGTATTTTCTAGGTACCTCGTAGGTGTTTGGGCTGAATTATTCAGAAGTATTTAAGAATCAGAATTGCGTCTGTTTTTTCTCATATTTCAAAATGATATTTTTGGGAAAGGGAGCCAGGGTTATAAGTCAACTGGAAGCACAGTTTTGTTTTTACAATAAAAAGAGGAGTTGACACAAGATATTCTGAAGCCTAGTTATAATAATAATAGCAGTAGTAACTATGATTTATTGAACACTTACTATGTGCCAATTACTCAGCTAGGTTTTTTACATTTAATATTGATCCTACGTGATAGGCATTTAAATATAAATCCCAATTTAAAGGCAAGAAAATGGTTCAGAGAGGTTTAAGTAAATTGCTTGGGATTCAAACCCAGGTTTCTTTGAACTTTTGCCTTTTCTAGTATGTTCTGCTGCCTCCTGAGTGCGGGTGGGACTTTTCGTTAGGGGTGAGACAGCAGTAAAATTAAATAGCTCCCATTTTGTAAGTTGCTACTGTGTGCCACATTCTTTATATATATTACCATCAATCCCATTATTAATCTTTCAGAATACTGTCTTGAATGGTTATCTTCCGAACTGTGGCTGACTCAGGGTAACTAACGCGTCTCTGTGTTGGTGGGGGAGTGGACGGAGACCCATGATTTAGTCTCCTGCCTCTGATTTTGCATGAGCTAATAATTTTAAGAATCCAGTCAGTGCCTGGGCTTTTAGTGGGGGAGTTTGATTTGGGGATTCTCATTTCTGTTTGGATACTGCCTTGTGTAACCATGGTTTACTGTGGGTCAGATACATAGTGTATTAGTATTGAGAACTAATAGAGTGATACATGGTGTGTGGAAATCCTTTGGGTTGGGCTTTTGTCTCTGAGAAGTTTCTGCCTTGGTAGAACAGAATATCTCTGTTTCTGTAGGCTTCGAGTAGGTAGATGGATGGAGATAATACCACCAAGAAAAACGGATTTCAGGGAAAAAAAAAAAACAACATTTATAAGAAGTTTCTGGCGGAAGTGTGGTTGCTGTGTCAGATCTCATAATTAAAGGTATTAAGCATATTTTGTGAGGTGGTCGACCCTTTGCAATGCAGTTACTAACGGGTTTAAAGGCAGGTACTAAGACAGAAACAGAAAATGTTGCATAATGCCAAGTGGCTGGCCAGGTTAAAGTGTTTATCTTATTAAGGAGCTTACTGCTTTTGTCTTCAAGGTAAAATATGTATGAGTAGGACCTAAAATGATGCTTTTAATTGGCCATAGGAATGTAGCACCCATGCCCCCTGAGATAAAATATGGCTTGCAGAACACTAATCCCGTGTGTGTGTTGGAAAAAATTTTAGAACTCTCAGTTTCACAGTAAAGATAGGTGAGTAGTGTCTGGAGAGTGTCCAGAAGATAGACTGAAACCCCGTGATAAACGTGGAGCAGGCAGAATGGCTCTGCCTGATAGCTGAACACAGCCAGGGTGTGGGGGAGGGCGACGGGGCCAGAGGCAGCTGCGAAGAAGGCGGCCTTGGCCTCTGTGGACTTTTAAAGGCACAACTCTGGGTATAGGCCTGAAGTTGAAGCAGGGCATAAAATTATATCCAGTACAACTTGTTAGATGTCTCCTTGAAAATTGGTACTACATTAAAAAGATCAAGTGGAGAGTTAAGCCATTGATTCGCATAATTCAAATCTCAAAACTGCCTTTTTCCCTAAAGTGTCCTAATAATTAATTTCAAAAATGAAATTATAAATTATCATAAATTATCTCGATAATTGCCTCGGTTCCATATTTCACAAGCTTGTCTGAGTGATGTTTAAAGCCTCCTGCTCACCTTCCTGTCCTTTCTCTTTTTTATTTTCATTAATGTTTTTTTTAAAAACTGAGTATAGTTTTTCTTCTAATGCTGTAAGGGTTTCATAAAGTAAAAACACTTTCTCTAGATCTCTCCATTAGAACTTCTTGTTGGTAAATTCCTTAAAAAAATTCTACCTATGGGGATATATGTATACGTATAGCTGATTCGCTTTGTTATAAAGCAGAAACTAACACACCATTGTAAAGCAATTGTACTCCAATAAAGATGTTTAAAAAAAAAATTCTACCTAATTTAAAACTCCGTTTTGCTGCATATTTCTTCTAGAATTTTTACCTTATATGATAGCTGTTCTGGGGCTTTGTGGCAGCCTTCATTTCCAAATCAAGGACTTGTTAATCGCACCTTTCATACTTTTTGTTTTTCTTCTTCTTTCCCCGGGCGGTAGGATGAGAAGGGACATACCATTATTCACTAGCTATTTGTCAGAATAGTCCCATTAACAGCATCAATTTGCCATTTATGAATATACCTATCATGTAAATAAACAGTGGCCCATAGACTACATTTTAAGCAAGGTAATTTTTTTTAAAAAGTAAAAAATTGAAACTCTATGAGTCCAAGCAGTCTCCTGAATTTCTTTAAAAGAACAATGATCAGATATATACACTACTATGTATAAAATAGCTAACTAATGAGAACCTGCTGTATAGCACAGGGAATTGTACTCAATGCTCTGTGGTGACCTAAATGGGAAGGAAATCCAAAAAAGAGGGGATACATGTATACATACAGCTGATTCACTTTGCTGTACAGCAGAAACTAACACAACATTGTAAAGCAACTATACTCCAATAAAAATTAATTAATTAAAAAAAAAGAACAATGATCAGTTATTTGGGGTGCATCATTTGTGTAACCCTGAGAAACCCAGAGTGTGCCTTGGAAATGTGTGGGCCTGATTCTTTTAAAGTTGTCTTCCAGCTGACATGGGTGTGAGCATGCTTGCTTTAGCACACTTGGGCTCTTAAGCTCCTGATAGATAGCTTCCAAGGTGAGCTAGTATACTGTTTCTTGAAATTAGTGACCTCGATCAGGCCTTCTATCTACAACCCTGTCCAATACAGATAAGCTTACAGCCTTCTGTTTGAATAGATGCATGTCCTCTGCTGAACTGAATTATCTAAATCAGTCCTGTTTAGTCCCCTTCCTTTCCAAGAAAGATCCTTTTTTTTCAGGCTGAAAGTCTAGGTCATCTGGGCCATATGTTAGGCTTTACCACATTCAACCTTCATGTTAGTTGCCAAGGTGAAATTTAGCTTCCGATATATTTTGGCCGCGCTGCATGGCTTGCTGGATCTTAGTTCCCCAACCAGGGATTGAACCCGGGCCCTCGGCAGTGAAAGCGTGGAGTCCTAACCGTTGGACTGCCAGGGGAATTCCCTGGCATCCGATTGTAGGCATCTTTTAGTAGGTGTTCTTTGGAAGGAGGGAGAGGTTTATTCTGATAGTCTCATAAAATCAGGGAATGCTTCAAGTTAATTTGTGGGCAGTCAGTACTGAATTAAGTGAAGTACCATGTGTCAAATTAGGAAAGCTAACTTAAGGTGTTAGTGAAAGCTACCATCTTCCAAATTGATTTTAACATAATGACTTAACAAGTGAATGTTTTTATCAAAAATTACTATTCTCATTTTTAAGATGCAGATTTTCCCACATCTTGGTTTTCTAATCACATCAAAGGCTTTAAATTGATGGATAGTTTTAACTGTTAGCGCAGTGGGATAACATCTGGTTTTTCTCTCTGGGCTCCCAGTGTTTGTCCTGTTGTGAGCAAAGATAATTTTCACCTGACGTCTGTCTGCGTTACCTGCGCTGAGATTCCCTGCTCTGCCCACTGACCACCAACACTGCATTCTTCTAACTGGTCTGTTTTGTGTTCATCATTCTGCCTTAAACAGGATCATAAAGCTTTCAGATATCTTTTCCGGCTTGTTACCTCATGCATCTGTGCTTAGTCAAGAAGGAAGAGAAGAAAATAACTCTATCTTGGTTTTATCATCTGCATCACATGATTTTACAACTTTGAAAACTCACTTGTCAGTGTGGTTATTGGGGAGATAAGTTCAATTACCAAGGGCTCTGAGAGTTACTGCTGCAGTCTCTTCCCTCTTGCCTCCCCTTTGGAAAAGAAAAACATTTAACTTTGCTCAAGGATACATTTTATTGTTTTTCCGGAGCATGATTTCAAAGTTGAACGTTTAGAGGATTTGTTTGTGAGACATTAAAAGCTCTTTGCCTCGAGTTCCTAGTTATTAACTCTTCTGAAAAAAATAGTACCGTTTTAAAAAAGGTTTCCTGATATGTCCTTTGGACTGTTGCCATGTCTTTGGCAGTTGAGGGTACTTCCTTGATTATCTAGCTGTTTCTGATTTTTGAACCTAAGACCGCCAGTGTTGGGTTGATCCTTAGATAGTCTCAGAATCTAAGAGCCTCAGTTTTACTTGTCCTAGTCGTTCCCAGCTACTTTCCCATTCTTTCTTGTTTTGTGTCATTAGACATTATCTAAAGAGGTCTTACTGCTCTTCTTCTCTCTTTCCCATCACCCATTATTTCTCTGTGACCTTTCTCCTGCATCAGTGGTTTTCAATCTTGGCCGTATTTGAGAATCATGGGGAAGCTTTGGAAAACACCAGTGTCGAGGTCCCATCCGAAACCAATTAGGTCAGAACCTCTAGGTATGGAGCCTGGGCATCTGTATGTTTTAAAGCTGCCACGTAGTTACAATGTACAGTTAGGGTTGAGAACACTGTCTTAGAAAAACGAGAGCTTTTGGCTGTGGAAGTTATCAACCAATTTAGTAATGACTTTTATGCCTATTTCCACCCTATTCGCCATGGGGAGATTACAAGGTAGAGTTTGCTCCCTGGAAGCTCCATATGAAAAGAAGGAGCACTAGCAAATTGGGATCTAAGAGAACAGTTGGCTTCTAAGACAAGGGCATCGTTATTTAATAAACTGTGTTTAACTCAGATTTCCTCTCTACTTTCTTTTGTGTAAATGAATGTGGTTTCTTTAAAATTTTCCAGCTCCCACTCATTTTTCTAGTCTCCACTGGACCCTAGTTAACTAATTTTGAAGTTTTCAGGCATTTGTAAGAAGAGACGGTGCTATTTCGAGTCATTGTATGTTTCTTGAAATCTGAGACACAGAAACTCACTCTTTTGTGCAGCCTAATCTGATATACTAGAGGGTTCTACCATGTTCTGATTCATTAAACTAGTGCTTCTCAAAGCATGGTCTCCACACCAGCAGCATCACCTAGGAACCTGTTGGAAATTCAGATTCTTGGGCTCACCCCAGACATATTGAATCAGAAAGTCTGGACCCAGCAATCTGTGCTGTCCCAAGGTTGTCCGGGTAATTCTGCTGCAAGCTGAAGTTTGAGAACCACTGCTTTTAGTCATTTGCTGAGTCCAGAATTCTTCTGGGTACAGATTAGGAGTCAAAAATCAAATTTGTCGCGCCGTCTTGACTTCAGAGGCCTGATAAGAGCAGGAACAGACGAACAGAGAGCTTGCAGTGGTGCCTGTGGAGATGTAACAGAGTTCTCAGCCCTAGAATAGACTTTGCACAGATCCTTGTTGCTGTGTAGCTTTCTGTGCAGTCAAGGGCACCAACCTCCCCCCTCCCCCAGACAGCAATAATAGACGATGCACTCAGGTGCACAGAGGAAGCCACGTGTTCATCCTAGTGTGTGTACTGTGTTCAGAGGGCTCGTGTTTGGGTTGGATTCTTACTGTTTTGTGATCTTTTCCCCGTACTTGTTTGTTTTGGTCTTTGGGGAATGTTCCTAGTTTAAGACCAGCGTCGGACAGGGGGAGTAGTCAGTCGCCTGACTCATCCACAGACGGACGTGGGACATGTGGGAGAGAGATAAGATTAAAATGTGCTGGCTGTAATCAGTGTGAGAGGGCGAGTGAAGTGAAGGGGAAGGTGATGCTGCTTCCGTGCTGAGGTCGAGGCGAGGCAGTGGTGAGGAGGCGGCATGCGCATCTTGGCCCAGAGTCCTACGGGACACACGGCCTCTCCCGCCACAAGGTGAAGCCAGGTAAAGAGCAAAAAACAAGTTATTGTTGCTTGTCAGTACCCCTGGATTCTGGAGTCCATTATACAGGGCCTCATGATCAGCCATATCAAACACAGCTGATGGCTTTAGGAATATAAATAGTGCAAAGAACAGTCGGTTGGCCGGGTCTTGGAAGTTCATTTCAGGACCTCCTAGCAGCTGCTTCAGAATGTTGCCTGAGATTCATAAATACTCTTATATCTGACACTTAAAAAAAAACAACAAACCAGAATTAGTTTGGATTACAAATTCTTCTGCTGTTAGTAGCATACCTTTTCCTCCATGAAGCTGTATCCGAGATGACGTGGCTTGGGTGCTGAGCTTCAGAGGGACAGTAATCTGGGTTTTCTTCTTGGGAATGGGGAGGGCAGGCAAGTTAGTCTTCTCAGATTCACCAGGAGTCTTGGGAAGGAGCAAGAAGGCAGGTTCAGGTGCTGGAACATCAGAAGGTTTGCGCAGTGGTGGGGAAAGCTGCATTGAGAGACTTAACGTCCGCAGCCAGAGTTTGGAGGAGAGTCTGAAATATGGTGACCTTAACACTGTGAGCAGAATTCAAAACTGGGCTCCAGGAGCGCGCAGGCCTTTCAGAGAAGTCAGAGGTCCGTCAGCTGGTGGGAACTTCAGCGCTTGCGACGGTGGGATGCTTTCCAAAGCGGCCACTGCTCACAGAGGAAATGAACACATGTTAGTTCACTTCCATTTTGGTTTTCCTAAAGGATGGGCTGCTGCTTGCATGTTTGGGGGATGGGGTGGTGGTGGTGTATGTTGGAAAAAATTCTGACATTAAGGATGCATTTACAGAGGAGTAAAGTGCCTTAAGGAACAATCTGGCTCATAAGAAAAAGCTTGCCTGGCAGCCGTGTAGAAGGCTTGGCTCCCAGCCCAGGGATCAGAGGGATCTGAGTCCTCGGCTCCTGTGGCCCAGATCTGAAGATGGAAATCAGGGGCATCAATCTGCTCGACCTCTCTTCAGAAATCCCCTCTGGGAGGCTGTAGAGGAGGCCTTTGGTTTTGAGGATAAGGTCCCTGAGCCCTGACTTCTATGGCGAAGGTTGTAGTTGAAGTTAGAAAGCTTTTATCCCCTCCCCACAAAAAGGGCAAAAACAGTTGTATGTGAAAGCTGCATTGGTGCGAATGGGTGTGATGTGTGCAGTCACAACCTTAGGTTGACCCATCATTTTCATGGCTGTAACTAAAAGCTACTGTTAACTGAACAGTTATTATGGGCCAGGCACTGCTGTGGGCTTTATGCTTATCAGCTCTTCTTTACAGATGGGGAGACTGAGGTACGGGGTGGCTTTGTAACTTAGCCAAGGCCATACACTTGGTAAGTGATAGAGGTGGGATGCCTCTATCAGCATGCCTCTACTTTGACTAAATAACCTCCAAAATCAAGAATTAATCCCAGCTTTAGGCATTTTGATTTCATAAAACTGCCTGAGACCTCACTGGGCTCTTCTTTCCAGCCATATCTCTTATTTTGGTTTAAGAGAGAAAGGAGGGGAGTTTGCATGATCTCTGTTAAAGGTGAGGCAGTTGTGTTATACGTGGCTGGTCGCTCTTTCGGAACCCAGGAAGAACGGACTTGAACGTGTGGTTGTAGACCAGCACCCACAGTGAATGCAGAAGCCTTTTAAGACTTGCACTCCTATGGAGTGTAATTATTCTTGGGGATGGGACTCTCCGAACTGCCTGTTCTCTCCAGGCTGCAAAGCAGATGTAAGTGATGTTCCTTGCACTCTTCACCCCCAGAGGAAAAAGGAGATACCGCCTTTCTCTCTTTCTGTGTTGGTTTGGCATAGGCCATTTATTCACTAGCCACGGAAGCAAGTGCCTACCAGCTTCATTTAGATTAAATATAGGGCTCATCCTAAACACCTTTTAGGTGTTTTCCAGATGTGAGGGGCAGGCCCAGCAGGCTGTGGCTTGTCCTGGTGAGTGGAAGTGAAGGGGAAACATGTGCTAAGAAGGCCACGGCACCCAGCCCCGTGTGCTGGTGGGAGATACTTTTTCATCCCAGAGGTCATGTGGAAGTCTTTGTATCTAGTTGTAAGAACTCAGAAACATCTCTTTTCTTAGTCGTTTGACTAGTAATATTTTTGAAAGAGGTTGGAATTTTTAAAAATGAAAATTTTGCATTCTGCATGTAAACAGAGGTGTCCTAAGAGACCTAAAAGAAAATACATGAGGTGTTCGTAAGATAATGCATTTATCCTATTTAACTTCATACCTTCCAGTTAGGTTTTTGTTGTGCAGATGATGAGTGACTCCTTCAGAAGATGTTAAGGAGTGGGGTTATTTCTTTTCTGAAGAGACAGTTTTCAGGGCAGACTTTTGATATTCTGTTTTTCCTTTCTTCTTGGATATTAAGATAGGAAAGCCACATCTGACCCACAAAAAGCAGTGCAGTAGATCAAACCACCCCTCGATCTGTTATTCACCACCTGTGTGAGGTGTATCTGCCAGCCCAGTACTCCTGACTCTTAGTAGCTAGCCCACCCTTCTCGGCAGCCCCACTGTATGTACCTAACATTCCCCCCGTTCATCTCACCCGGGCCCTGTTTCCTTAGGGGTTTTCTAGGGAAGGACTAATCTGAGAAGCAAATTAATGCTGAATTGATGACGGAACCTCTGAGTTCCGGAACTGAATGCCTTGGATGTCGTCTGACTTATCCCTTTATTTTCTGGGTGAGGAAATTGAGGGTGAGAGATGTAAAGCACACAGGGAGGCCACTCTTAGTTATGCTCTGCCTCAGTAGTCACCACAGTCACTTTTCCAGAGGACAACCCTCTCCACCGTCTCACGAGGGTCTGTGTACCTGCCGGTACCTGCCTGGACAGGTTCCTCAGTTCAGACAGCCCTACATTATTCTCTAGGGAGGAGCAAGGTGTTTCATTTCACTGTGGCCAGTGTGGAGGCATTCTGTGGAAATGCACCTGTGGGAGACCCGCAGGCAGCCAAAACGCTGCCTTGTAAACCTCCGGACCTTGAAGAATGACTGCCTGGTGGCAGCCCTATAATCAGGAGTTACGGGGCCTGAGTTTTCTTAAGCGATTGTAACTTGGAGGCCTGTGACTTTGGGAGAGGGTTGCACTGCATGCAGTGTTTCCAAGAATTAGTTACTTTGTGCCAGAGGAGTGGGCACAGTTAGCTGGATCAGTGGCTTTGACTGGCAGCGGTTTGCTGCAAGGGAAGCTCACGGTTCCATCAGTCTTAATGCTGAGTGGCCCGTACGTTGCATACTATTGAGTAGACTTGGATATCTTTTATTGAGAATTAAGTCGCCAGAGCAGCTTTCTGTAACTATTAAAGTCTGATGGATAATGCTAAGCTCTATTGGAGGCATTGGAGAAATTTGGTAGTCTTTGGAACAAGCAGTTTCTTTGGCTTTGGCCTTGAGAGCAAAAGTGCCACTTCTAGTCACTTTTAATGTTACCAGGAACTTTCAGACTCAGTACTGATTATTGACAGGTTTGTAGCAAATGGGATTTCTAATGTGGTGGTGAATTAATCTATATATGCCTTAAAGGTGAACTAAAAATACAGCAAATTATCTGAATAAAACTTACGTGAACATAAATTTTTTTAGTCACACAAATTGTTGGAAGCTCTGGTACCTCCCCAGCAGGTTGCTGGCAGTGGTGCTAGCTTCTATAGCTTGGGCCGGGGTCTGGGTCTTACCCCAGGGCTCACATGACATGGTCATTTGGGGATCGGACAATGGGAATGTGCTGCCTGGGTCACAGGCACGATTATTCATTCATCTGCTTTCACTCAGCCAACGTGGTGATGCGTGGAAGACCAAGTTGGTTGTAGAAGTGGGAATTGCCTTTATGAGTATACGGTGTACTGGATGATAGGGATGTGCACAGAATGTTGCCCCTTTTCTTCGGAGGCTGCACTGAGGAAGCCCCCTGTGGGCCCAGCGTCTGTCTTGCCTGGAAAGAAGGGAAGTCTTGCTGAGCTGTGCATCCTGGCATGTACTTCTGCCCATCCTTCATTGTTTTCACCTCTGATAATGACACTTCTGACAGTACAGTGTGTTGCTGGAGTTCACTTTCTTTTGTTGATGAAAGTATTACAGTAATCAAAGAATTCCTTGCAGAACTTTTGCAACCCTCAAGGAAAAGTGATAAAACACAGACCCCGCTTGATAGATTGCAGGGTACGGGGAGGAGGGAGTTGTCCTTCCTTTCATTTTGGCTTGGCTATTTGTTTGTGTAGCTGTGAAAAAACACTGAGTCTGCTTTTTGTAAAGGAGATAGCTTGGCTCATCCCTAACATGCAGAGTGTTGGGTGAATTAATGAGTGGAAGGCACATAATAATATGTGGCACTTATGTAGTCTTTTGATGATTTCACCTAGAATCTTGCCATCTGGAAACTTGCATTTACTAGGACGCAGAGCCGATTTTGGATGATACTGAGTCCAATGTGTACTTAAAAGTGGTTTAGATTTTCATTTGGCTAAAACCTAGGAGGTTGTAGACTAATAGAATAATAATAATGATAGCTTTTCCTAAGGAGCCCTGAATAGCCTCAGAAGCACTCTAATGGGAGGTAAAAGGCAGGAATCTTATTCTGTTTCATAGCAATGAAATTGAAACTTGGTAGCCTGCACAGGGTCATAGAGCTGTCCCTTTTGAAATGAGAAGTTGAATTCACGATCCCTATGGCTTTGACACCTGGCATTGCCCCCAAGCATTGCTGTCTCCAGAGTTTCCAGACCATGAAGAATCTTTGCCATCTTATTTTCCCAGTCCTCTGGAGTGAAGGTTTCCCACCTGGAGTTTGAATTCTGCTGAAGGTGCCTACATCCAAGCCTGATAGATCTCAAAGTGGGTCGGGGTTCACGGGTCACTTGGCCTGGGGACCAGCTGCTGACTGTTGAGTTTGGAGCCCAGCTGGCAGTGCATCCATGACTCCCTCACTCTCCGGGAGGGCCCTCTGCACTTCTCAGCACTTCAGCAGGGTGTGGCTGTGCTCTTTTTCCCAAGACAGCTGAGAGCCTCTGCAAGGTGTGCCACCTGTTCTCCCCCCCGATTTAGAGATGCCTTTTACCTCCCATTAGAGTGCTTCTAAGGGCGACTTAGGAAAAGCTATTGTTATTCTTTATTATTCTGTTAGTGTACAGTCTGCTCGGTTTTAGCCAAATGAAAATCTAAACTGCTTTAAATGTGCATTGGATTTGGTATCATCCCGAGTAGGCTTGCACAGAGTGATGGAGTATGCTGCCCCAGGCATCCATGTCCCTTATTCTGGCTGCTGCCCTCATGCATCCTTTAGGGGTACATGGGAGAGAAGTGGGGGGCACAGGCCTAAGTTTGCTTCCACCTCATTCCCATCCCACATTCTCAGCAGGCTCCTTGCCTTATTATTGTCGGTCTAAAAAGCAACATAGATCTGCCATTTCCCAGGTGGACTCAAGCCTACAGAAAAGCAAAGACCACATTTCCCTAAAGGTGTTAATTTCAAATTTAAGTTTGTTTATGCTCCTCTTATACCACAGTGGCAACTTAGAAAGACACACGCAGTGTGAAAAGATGAAACCTGAGGGCAAAGGACGATATAGTAGTTGACAGGTGCCGAAGTTAGGCCACACATTTGGCTCTTGAGTTTCACAGCAGCTGAAACGAAAAGGGACTTAAGATCAGCTTCCAAATTTGTAATTGCCTTTAAATAAAAACAGATCAGTTTCACAGAAGAAGCGTGGCTTTTTCTGTTACTGAGGAACTTTTTCCCTAAGGACGTCATAAAGAGAACACTGATCTAATAGGTGACATTCTCCTATTTGAAACTTAGTTCTCAAAGGTAATGAGCCAGCCCATTTGTTTGAGTGTTCTCTCCTCACTGGTGTATTTGTGTGTCTGTCTGTCTAGCGTGGTAAATCCATCTCTGACATACCAGGAGTTTGGTTGGGGGTGTTTGGCTCCAGACTTCGGCAGTGACTAGGACTTACAGACGAAGCCGTGTGGATCAGGTTCTTTGGGAAAGTCCTCGGAGTGGCCCAGGACGGGAAACTGAGGCTGGTGGTGGGAAGACTGAGGAATGAGAAGAGGCGGGCTGCAGGCAGATGTCTCAGTCTAGGGGATTGCAGCGACCAAGAAGAAGTCCAGGGACTTAGCCAAAGGGGAACGCCAGGGAGCAGTTGGTGTTCACCTCAGCGCGTTGGTGGAGTCTGGCCTCCAGCAGGACCTGGGCTGTGAGACCAGACTGGTTGTCCTGACGCAGGCCTCAGGGAAGAGACCAGGGAGTCAGCAAGGAAAGCGTGTTCAAGTTTATCGAGGACTATCCTCGTGATGAACCTGAAGAGAAGATGATTCCTTTTTTAGTTGCTGAAGAAACTGAAGCTCAGAGCTGGGTCTGGCCCCAGATTTGTTCATTGGGCATTTGGTGCACCCAGTCTGGCTCCTGAGTGACAGGGAGTGCAGGCCCAGTCTGCCCGCTCCACCTCCTGGCTCCCCCTCCTCTATCAGAGGTCCCTGTTATCTAGAACAGTTGCTCAGGGCTGGAATAAGCCTCCAGGTGACAGATGAAGGGATCCTGAGACTGCTTTTCTCTGGGCAAAGTTGGTCCCAGAACTGCTCAAGGGAGTGAGGTGGTTCCATGGAAAGGCAACAGACACAGGAGTTGATGGGAGTGGGGCGCCAGGTGGCACCCGGGGCTTTGTGTGCCCACTGGTGGTGCACATATTATGCTAATTCTTACAAAAATGTATACGTGTGTACACACACACACACACACACACACACACAAGTTCCGCAGTTTGCCTCTGAAGTGAGAGCTGCGGCTCAGTGCTGTCCTTGTTTTTTCTCCCCTCCATTTTAGGCCAATCCATGTTCCTGCAAACAGACAAGGCATTGTTTAAAGTACAATGTACTGTCCTGCTTTTGCATTGTCATCAGAAACCCTTGACGAAACGTTTAATTTCTCTCTGAGGTTGTCTGAACTTAGTCAACTTGCCTGATGGTACATTGGGTTCTGGAACCTGGAACTTTCTTTTTGCCCACCCCTGTTGCGTTAAGTCAGTCATAGAACACAGAGATATTTTTATAGAAAACTTAAGGATTCCTGCACTTTGAGATGACTCAGACCAGTGTTTCCAAACTAGTAATATTAACTGGGATACATGCTGGAGAAGGGCTTCGCCTTCTCTTCCCTGCTCTAGCTTTTCACTGGTCTAGCTGTCTGTCCTGTTACCCTGTTTGCAGTAAGGCCAAAGGGACCTGTCTCCTAAGTGTAAGGTTCCATTTAAAAGTGAAGATACTTTTTAAGGCTACTTTAACAGAGTTAAAAGCTTTTTGAGTTCTTGTGACAGTCTGCTAACCAGCTGCATTGTCTGTGACCTCATTTAAGAACGTTTTGTGTCATCATCTTTTGATAAATTCAACAAAGGTAGGGATGATAGGTGTGAGTTAAGTAGTTAAATTGCTTTTGAACTGTATATTTTTAAAAAATTCCATTCATTTTTTCCCCTCATTTGGGCTTACTCTTTTTGCAAGTGTGCTGATTCATCGGCATGGACCATGGACTGGATATCATAGTATATTTTTTAAGCTGCACTATATGAAAACTTAAGATTTACAAATAAACCCATAAAAACCCCACATAACTGAGGTTGTTGTACAATTACATTTATTTAGTCAGCTGTTACATTTTTTAAAAAATCAGATTTCAGAAATGCAGTTAGAGTCAACTTTACAAGAATGCATTTGTTACACAAAATGAGATGTGCACTCACAGACCCAGACCCAGTTTTCCCTTCTTCCCTGTGGTCAGCACTGCTGCTGCTTTATACCCCCCAGCCTCCCGCTTTCCCCCGCCCTAAGAGGCAGAGGCGAAGAAGAGACTAGAACGTCAGGGCACACGGAGACTGTCTTTGTGGTGGGTGGAGATGCAGCGTCCTGCTGGCGGGGAGGCAGCGGTCTGGGCTGGGGAAACAAGCCAGCTCCATGGCGCCTTGTGCTTGCACTGGAAGCCTCCGCGGGGTGCTTTCTGCCCGGCTGGGGTGATTTTCTGCAACTAGGTGGAAGAAAGAAAGGGAGTTTGCTCTGGTGTGACTGGAAAATGGAAAAGCTTGAAGGAATGCCGACAGTTTTTGGTGGAAAGTCATGACAATATCTTAGTTCCTTAACATGTTTTAGGTAAACACAGTGTTGTAGGTTCCACAGTAGAATAGTTAAAACTTGAAATCCCTGAGGATCATTCCTAAGACAAAACAGCCAACGCTGTTTTTGGTCCGGTGGGGTTGGGGTGGTTTGATCGGGGCGCGTTTTGAGGAGAAGAAGGGGGTGGCACCATGCGCAGCGCCTGGTACCATTCCTGTGGGCCATTCCATATGTAGCCGTTTGCCATGTTCCCGCTTTGCTGAACTTCTTCAGAAAATTACTGTTTTTGAAGAAACAAAATCTAAGTGGTGGAGAGAAATATAGGCTGTATTTAAGCTGGCCTTTGTAATTTTTCCTGGGCACACACAGCCCATATTTTGGAGCTCCGTGACGTCAGCGCCCCTTCCTGGGGGTCGGGAATCTTGACCAGTCAGGTCTTGGCCGCCCTGGGCCACACAGACACATGCCTAAGCCGGGTCCTTGTTTACTTCCTCTTGGTGCTGGGACATCGAGTACTAAGAAGGACCGCACGCCTGCACAAAAACTCCTGCCAGCATGCTCAGCCCTGCCATTCCTGACTGTCTTGGAAAGCGCTCCATCCTCGAGGCAGGCTTTTGTTCTTCGAGTGCAGGCTTTTTCCCCCAGCTACACACCCTTTTCCAGATTTCAAAGCAGACCCCATGCCCACTCCCCTGCCGTCTAGCCCCGAGCAGGGTCCTCAGCTTCAGCGGCTGTGAACTTTCAGAGCAGGAGGAGGACAGGGTAATAACTTTCTCAGTGCTCTGTGGTGACCTAAATGGGAAGGAAATCCAAAAAAGAGGGGATACATATATACGTATAGCTGAGTCACTTTGCTGTACAGTAGAAACTAACACAACATTGTAAAGCAGCTATACTCCAATAAAAATTTTTTAAAAATAATTAGAGGAAAGGAAAGAGGTAATGGATAGCCAAAATAAAAGTACTTATTTTATTTATTTATTTTTTTAAATTTTATTTATTTATTTATTTATTTATTTTTGGCTGTGTTGGGTCTTCGTTTCTGCGCGAGGGCTTTCTCTAGTTGCGGCAAGCGGGGGCCACTCTTCATCACGGTGCGCGGGCCTCTCACTATCGCGGCCTCTCTTGTTGCGGAGCACAGGCTCCAGGCGCGCAGGCTCAGCAATTGTGGCTCATGGGCCTAGTCGCTCCGCGGCATGTGGGATCTTCCCAAACCAGGGCTCGAACCCGTGTCCCCTGCATTGGCAGGCAGATTCTCAACCCCTGCACCACCAGGGAAGCCCAAAAGTACTTATTTACAGACTATATTGGCCAAGGATTATGGACAGAGAATTGAGGCTGATGTTTCTGTCAGAATTTTGGACGCCATGTTCACAAATTCTATCATGGTTCAAAAAATGTGCAGCCTTTCTCATTTTACTCTTGGCATTATTTTGGCTCTTTTATGAGACTCATATTACTGCTTTCAGACTGGAGAGAGTATTAGCGCTCATTCTAGGCCGGCCTCCTCATTGGATAGAATAAACTGAGGCCTACGACTTGGGGTGGTGGGCTCAGAGCACCCAGCTAGTGGGTTAGGCAGAGCGGGCAGGAAACTGAATTCTCACTCCAGGCCTTTCCTTTAGAATAAGTTGCTGCTTGCCTTTGTGACTGTTATAAAGGCCTGCCTGGGGCATGGGTAGGGACTGGGGCCTGGGGGCACAGAGAGTTCCTTTTGCCTCTGGAGCATTTAGAGTTTCTCATTCACAACCCCGATGTAGCTGGAACTCACTGGGAGCTCTTTCAGAACCTCTATTTTTCTATTTAACTTTCGCCCCCAGTAGTGGGGGGCGAAGGGTGGTCCATTTACATTCAGGATAACCATACCCGTTACAGCTGGGCAGCCCTCCTGAAGCTAAGTACCACGTGAGGGATGTTCTTTATATCTGTTAGAACAGTGTTTCCCAAATTGTATTCCCCTGAAAATAGTAGTAGGCTTCATGATTTGGGCAGTTAGGTTGAACAAAATTTAAGTGATATATTTTATTTTCTTTTCCTCATAGGACTTCTTGAGGCAGTCTCATCACACCCTTTTGGTGGTAAAGTCACTCAGGACTCAGCTTGAAACCCCAAATTCTGAGTAATCAGAAGGATGAGAACCAAATTTAACGTAGCCCTGAAGTTCACTTTTGGGTCAGGCATTCAGGAAGCAGCACATAAAAATTTGCTTGGATACAGTTTCCTCATAGTTCTTCAGCAGCTTGAAATAACATCTCGAGCTGGCAGTAAACAAAAATCTCAGGTTATCATTTTTCTTTCCATCTGATTGAACAAGTTATTGTTGTAGGGAGGTGAAACAAAACAAAACTTTGTGTTCCTGAAGCTGAGATCTGCATTTCAGTTACTTATACGTTCCAGTTACTTTGAAAGAAAGAAATAGTGGTATTCTTAAAAAGTTTTATGTACATGTTTTAAAGTTCACTGTTGCTGCCTTTTTATTTAGAAAAAAGTTTGGAAAATTGTGGTATCTTGATTCAAAGGAAATACTGCTCAGCAATAAAAAGGAACAGCCACTGATACAAAACATGGATGACTCTCAAACATGCAGAAGGACATGCTGTTTGATTTCATTTATATGAAGTTCTAGAAAAGGCAAAACTAGCCCATGGTGACCGAAAGCAGATCAGTGATTACCAGGGGCCATGAGGGTAGAGGACTGACTGCAAAAAGGGCATAAGGGAACTTTCTAGGGACATGAAAACGTTCTGTATAGTTATGGTGGTGGTCACATTGGTGTATACATTTGCCACAATTCATCTAGCTGTGTGCTGAAAATGGGTGAATTTTTTGGTGTGTAAATTATATGTCAGTAAAGTTGATTTAAAAAGAAGAGAAAGTTTAGAAAGACTATGATTGGAATTTGTGTAGCTCGAAGAACAAATCGTGCATTTCGGCCAGTTTTTCAGCAGTGTAATGTAAGCCTGGCCCTTTGCTTTCCCGTGTCTTCAGTTATTCCTGTGTTCACGAGTAGTCAAGAGGCTGCCCATCTCTTCTGCTTCCCCACTCTTTTTGTGATTTGAGCTTTAGAAATTCTTTCCTTTCAGGAACTTACAGTCCTTGTTAGTAGTCAGCAAAAATGCGTTTTAAATTCACCTGAAATTATTTTTCACCTAGGAGGTCGTGTAAGCATTAGTGGTTTTCTGGAATGGAGGTGTGGTGGAAGCATGAGTGTTTGTGTGTGGGAAGAGGGTGTGTGTCCTTAGATAATTGTGCAATGGTTCCTCACACCTGTCTAAGCTTCTGTGTGAATAGTAAAAGAAAGGGTCATGAATTTTGCTTCTGGCATTTGTCTGCCACAGCTGGGGCCTAGGGTTGCACATTTGTTGTGGTTTCCGAGTCTCTGAGAAGCCATTTGTTGAGAATGGTCGTGCGGCTGGTAATTCAGCGGGTAAGGGGCGGAGTATGGTTCTCAGCGCTTTCATTATTCTCCAGTCTTTTATCTCAATCCCATTAGAAATTAGGGCATTTTTCTAGTGTGTTCACAGAGAAGTGGATGCATGCGTAGGAATGTATGGTTTAGTGGGTAATTTGAACATCTAGGTATCAGGAATATTGTTGAGTGTTTTTAAAGTTCAAGTCCTCCATGTATAGTCAAAGCGGGCTCTAAGAAAGAATGAACTTTTTCTTAATGGATCATGTTAGCTGGATTTGGTTCAAGTGTTTTTTCTTAGAAGGGAGGATTATGCATTACAGTAACAAGATGTTCTTTTATTTCCTAGTTTATTAAAAGATGTTGATTGTGAAATAGAGTGTGCAGGTATTTTAGATCTTACTGTTTTTAAGTAGATGAGTTCAAAAGAGTGAGAAAAGGTTGTGTCAGAGGTGAACTGTGCCAGAGAAGAACTAAATAATTGGGGTTGGGGGAGGGAAAAGTAAATATTCTTTTCCCTTGTTGTGTATTTCTCTTGGACGTCTTTTGGTTGTGTGCTTGTGTTGTGTTTTTGTTAACTGGCTTTCTTAAGACTGCGAGAGCAGAGCGGAGAGGTGGTGCAGAGCTGTATGCAGATGTTCTTCCCTCTTTCTGGTGTTTCCCTCCCCAAAAAGTTGTTGGGAAATTAATTTCAAGGGAGCGGGGAGGGAAATGGGCCACTTGAGCTTTTTAGATTGGTTTGAGCTGTATATTTGTTTACAAAATGAAAGCAGGTGAAGTTTGTGCAACTTTAGAGAAGAAAGGAGAGTCCCCTTTCTCCTCCTTCCCCTTCTCAGGAGAGTTGTTAGAAAATCGAAAGCTTATTTTACGCCCCTGTGGTTTAGAAGCCAAATAAAGAAAACTGCAGGCGAATGAGTGGAGTTTTGGCTTCTTATTAATAGAATCAAGATGTGAACCGGCCTCCTGACCCCCGGCAGCGCCGTGCAGGTTCCTGGGGTTCCTGTAAGGTGAGCGGCCTCAGCCTCATTTCCCTCTGTGGGCTCGCCTCCCTCTCACGGCCCTTCTTCCCTGGGCTTGGCCCTGCTGATTTTGTACTCCTGCCCCAGACTCTAAGAACGTGCATGGCAGACTGGGGCTCTGCATCCCTGGTGGTGGCCCCGGGAGCCTCAGGGCCTGGCTGTCCTGTCGCAGTGACCGGGTGGGGGTGGTTCAGCACAGCCAGGCCTCGTCCCGAATCTGGCTTTGTTGGCGCTGGCAGAGACCCAGCTCTTTCCCAATCGCCTCCGGCCTCCCTTGTGCTGCCAGATAAGAACTAAGAACGGGCTTCACCTGAGCGGTTTTGTGCTTGTAGAAACCATTTCAGAACGTGGGTTGGTGGTCTGCAGTGTCAGGGAAAGTGTGTGACTTTGGTGGAGACATTTGTGATCCAGAGTATTTTCATGGTGGTTTCCCAAACAACACTAGCAAGAACTAAGAGTTCAGTTTATCCTCTTGGTATTTTAATGTTGCTCTCAAGGAGAGTTTTTTTTTTTTTTTTTTGAGGCGTGACTTCCATCCTTCCCGCTCCCCTCTGCCCCAAGCAGCTGGGTTTTGCAAACCTTTGTCAAGCCACACGTTGTTGAGGTCAAAAGCCTGCTGCTTATTTTTGCTGAGTTTATGAGAGGTGTGAGCATGTAGTGTTTTTAGGTAGTGCTGTGGAATGCAAATTGAGTTGTCAAGAATACTGGAAGTATTTTTGAAGAAGGAGATAGGGTGAAAATACTTTTCATTATAACTGTCACCTCTCTAACTCTTCAACTTGAGCTGAATTTAACGATATAGAAAAACTTTGGTGCTTATTATATTGAATTCATTTCCTAAGCACTGTCATTGTTTTATATGAAATACAGCATAAGTTTCATTATTAAAAAACTCAACAAATGCTATTGGGTACAGGGGACGCTTTTGCCCTTTCATTATTTGATGTTTTCTCTGTCTCAGAAACATGTCTTTCTAGAGGGGAAGGGCAAGTTTGTTAATGCAATTCCGAAAGATTGGCTATTTACTCTAGGACAGAAAGGCATAGTGAGAGCAGAAACGTCATAGAATCTGCCTTCTTATGTTCCCCATTCCTAGGACTTTAGGATAAAACCTGCTTTTATGTTTACAGTAGTTGCTGTCTAAGGGAGTTTTTGTACACATGTGAAATCATAATGACCTCTGTAAGACCACGTGTTATGAGTGCCTTGCTGGTGTTATCATGCCAAGCTGCCATTTTATCTTGTTAGTGATAAGCTTCATAGTTCTGCTGGAAATTGATTTTGTGTTAAGGCAAAATATAGGGTCAAGTATAGGATATTTCAAGATTCCAGTAAAATAAATATTTTATTTTACTTTTTAAATTTGTATTTATTTTTTGCCCGTACTGCGTGGCTTGCGGGATCTTCGTTCCCCGACCAGGGCTTGAACCCGGGCCACGGCAGTGAAAGCGCCAAGTCCTAACCACTGAACCACCAGGGAATTCCCTAAAATAAATATTTTAATGGTGGCAGCCTGGTTCTCTGTCATTCTGTCAGACTCTGCCTAGACCCTGGTTCCTTCCTCCTGTCCTTTTTGTTTAAGCTTACCTTTTTGTTTTTTTCCCCCTACAATGTTCTCTTTTTTTAGAATGCTCCCCAAACTTATAATCTGTCATTATGTATTATTTTACTGTAAAGGTCAAATGCTTTATTTTCTACATGTCTCCTCTCCATTCCATTATCCCATAGCATTGAAAACATTTCTATAATACCATTTTTGCTATTATTTATGTATTATTAACAGACCCCTTTGAGAAAGTTGTACTGCCTACTCCAGAAAAATGTGGTTACATAAGACATTTTGCATGCGATTTGCATATAATTTCAGGGGTTTATGAATGCTCTAAGCCCCATCCGTGGACTTCTGGTTAATACCCTAATTTAAAAAAATATATTGCTCAAAGTAAAAGTAGGAATGTGGACTTGGAGGTATAGGGGAAAAAAACCATGTCCAGATTACTTGAAGAGTTACGGGTTGATGAACGATGAACATCTCAAGTATGCTTTGTAAGCAGGGAAGCAAAATGTTTGTTTGTGAAGGGGTGGGAAAATTTAAGCAGGAAATGGACATCTCAGATAGGAGCACTGAGCAGGGCCATTCAGGGGAAAGAGGAGGTCACTGTACACCTGTCTAGAGGCAAAATTATAGGGTGTTTGGGAGAATCTAGAACCCTAGCCTAATCACACATTTTATTTTTTAAAAGATTTGTGGTTAGATGAGTTTGGAAAATAATACACTATCACCCTTCAGGGTCTTCAAGACGCATATCAGCAGGTTGAAGTCCCGGAGGACCCCTGCAGTATAAAGAACCCTGTTTTACATGGTTTAATCCACCATCTCCCAGACAGTTTTAGGTCCAGGGGATGCTTTCTGCAGAAAAAAGTTATCAGCGGAACACACGTTGGGAAGTGAAATACCGGACTAGATAAACTTGTCCTTTCTAAATTTTAGAGTCTGAGGTGTGGACAGTATCCTGAACCGCAATAAGCAGAGAAAATCCCAGAAGATTAGAGAGGAAATGTCACCGTGGAGGTGGCAGCAGCTAAGTGAGAACATAACTAGGCCATGCAGTTGTGTCTTCACATTGGCCCAAAGGGGACGTGCTAGAATGTGGGTGATGCCGTCGGACTGTGTTGAGAGGCACACAGCCCAGAGGTTGTGCGAGTTCCCACCATGGCTCCATGAGAAAGGGAGAGCAGACCTGAGAGTGTCCAGTTCCTTTAGAAACGATGTCACCCATTAAATCCAGAGCCCACCAGGCTGAGACTAGGTAATACACTTAGGTAGAAGAAAATTGCTTGTGACTCTGAGTGTAAAAGGCATTTTTCTTTTCAGCTGTGTGGATGCTCACGTAAGAGAAATTGCTTTCTTATTAAACAAAATGATTGTGCTGTGTTTAATGGGATCAGGACATCTCCATGCTGCCCTGTGGTATTCATACTATTCTGGATAATGATTATGTGAAATTATGGATTCCGTGGGCTAAATTTAAGCCAGCAGTACAGGACAAAGGGGTGCTTTGATTCTACTATGCATTGTTATCAGTCTCCTGGTTAGGTAACCCACGTTTTAATATGTTTCAAGGATTTTTTTTTTTTAACACAGATATTCTGCAGTATTAATAGGCTTTGGTGGCTCATACGGTACACCTGTATGTGGCTGAGTTCAGCCATACCATGTGTGGTAGCTGGAGAGCTATTTTGGGAACAAACCTCATGTTTCCTCTAATTTTTAATAAGCACTTAGGTCTGCCTGGCTCTTGAGATGTGTCACAGAGTCCATCACATGCCACCTACTACAGTTCTAAAGAGGTACTAAAATTAGAATTCATGCTTCTTTTTTTTTTTTAAGTTAGTGATTCTTCTTCCTTTGCTGAAACTACTTCTAGTCAGCAATATTTGTTAAATAACCTCTTCTAAACCCATAAATTCCGAGCTAGAGTTTGTGAACCTTCAAACTAAAGCAAGAAAGAAGAAACTTAATACAAAAAATAGAAACATAATTCCTCTCATAGAGTTTTGAGGTTCCCAATTATTTGGTGAGGCTTGTGTTTTCCTTTAAGGATCTGGTTCCCAAACAATTCATAAGAATTCAGTATTCTGGGTTCTCTCTGCTTTAATTCTTGCCTTCCTCTGGATCCTCCTTTCTTCTATCTCTCCCAATTTAGTGAGGGACACCCCCCCCCCACCTTGCTTCTCTCAGTTTGAAGCAGTCTTTTCGCCCCAGAATTGTGTTCTTCAGTGGATTCTTCATCTTCACTTGATGTGACTCTAATCTTAGTCCAGAGGAGGAAGGGATTGGCTGAATTCTGCTGACTCTTTGCTCCCCAGCTCTGTTGATACGGACACGCGTAGGGTGGGGATGACAGGGGATTACCAAGCAGTTGCTGAGTGATAAACTGAAACTGAGGCAACCACAAGCAGGATGTGCAAAAAAGAGCCCCTGAGACACACTGACCCATTGCTCTGAACCAGCTGTCTGTGCTGGGCCTGCTGGGAAACAGGAGGAAAAATCTAGAGCTTTCTCTTGAGCAAAGTTGTTAAGTACAACATGCTTCAGAAGCATAATTCCAAAAGATTTGGGGCCATCCAGATTTGGGGGTGGGGTGGGGGAGGAGTGTTACACATTTTATGGCGATTGACTTACTGGAAATTCACCATCATGGAAACAGAAATTTAGGGAAGGAATTCTGAACATGTTCTGGGAAGGCTCCCATTCATGGAATTGGTTTGGCAGGCAAATAGCTTCCAGGAATGCCAACCAGATTTATATAGCAAGATGAAGATGGTTGATAGTATCTTTTCCTTTTATTGCAACCTGGTGGTGGCTATAAACCTCCAACCTAGGACAAGGGCCCTCTCTCTCCACATGAACCTCCACTTCTTTTATTATTGGCTTTTCACTATGGCCAAGGAGAGATTTCTCAGAGTCTCATCTGTGCACATTCTTTTTCTCTCCCTTTTCTTTTTAGATGCAATTAATAGAAAGATTACTAACAGTTATTATATAAGAAACTTGAGATGTAAACTTGAGATGTAATAAACTAATAAATTTGAGTGTATTAGAAAAATTGAATGAGACCTGTTTGCATATTCCTAAATCAGAATAACTTTGCAAGAGTAGGTTGTTTTTTATTTCCTGTCCACCATCTTCCTTTTACCCTGCTGTTATTCCAGTTAATAAGTAAATGACCCTTCTGAATTGAAACAGGTTTGGGAGTGTTCTTTAAAAGCATAACCTTTTTAAATGGGGATTTTCTTTTAAACAGGGCAGTTTTATATAAAAAGTATAATCCTGCTAGGTACTAACTTTATTGCTTATTTTAGGACCCCCAAATATTTAATTTGTATATATCTGTATGCTCTCAGCTATGTCTAGAATTGTGTGTGTGTGTGTGTGTGTGTACATATCACAACTAGAGTTTGTGGATTTAAGTTTTGAATTCAATTATTTTTCCTTTTTTGAATGGTGTTTACTATTTGGTTTAGGAAGTAGCATAAATATTTTAAGATTATAGGCTTTTCATAATGCTCCTCATAATGATCTTTTATGCAGTATGTGCCTTGCCCTGGAACTCGATGGGAATTTTGTGTTTCTACAAAGATGCTTCTGGTCTTTTCTCTTGGTGATCTTGAACAGAAGGTTTTCCCAAGTTTAATACATTTTTGACTGTATTTCAGTGGGTTTAGTTTTGTAAAACCCTTCTCCCACCCTCGAAAAAAAAAAACCCAACAAAGTTTAGTCCATTAAAATCTGATTTACAAACTTAGAAATGTTTTAGAATAAGTATCTGGGAAGCAAGCTCGCTCCACATCTGGCATATGAATTGTTTCTGTTAAGGGCTATCCCATTTCTTCAGACAGATTCCATCCTCTTCTTTTATCCCATTTATTCTTGACTGTGGTTGTGGATTGTCCATTTCAAGTTTCCTTTCAGAGTGTAGCCACATTCCAGCAAGAAGATGTTGGGTAGCTGGTTCTTTCCTAAAAGACCCACCTGGCTATACCAGCCCTCTGGGCAAAAGATTGAGTTGCTGCCCAGCACCGCTTACCCCTAGATACAGCTGTCTTTCCAGGCTTCTGAGGGGTAAGCCATTTACTTACTTACTTAATTTTTTTTCTTTCTTTCTTTCTTTCTTATTGAGATATAATGGACATATAACATTGCATTAGTTTTAGGTGTACAACATAATGATCTGATATATGTATATCATTTTGAAGTACTACCACAATAAGTTTAGTTAACTTCCATCACCATACATAGTTGCACTTTTTTTTTAAGCCATTCACTTATTTAAGAGACTACTGACAAAACCTTATGTGTTAACTGGGAGGATTAGCTTAACACAAATTGGTACTGCAAAGATGTAAGCCTTTTAAAAGTTTATTCTCTTTCATTATTAAAATATATGTGTTCGTTGAAGAAAATGTGAAAGCTATAGATTGCAAAAAGGAAGAAAATAAAAAGCACCTGTAATACTGCAGTTTATTGTTAACATTTTATTGTGCTTATTTTCTGGTTGTTTGGTTGGCTAGTATTACGTATTATACCTATGGCCTTGAAACCTGGTTTTTCCTGCAAGCCTCAGGAACTTCGTGGTTTGATGTCTTGGTTAATTTTCATAAAATGGGTGGGATTATTGATACTTTTCCATGTCATTAACAATCGTTAATGACTTCATTTAAAAAATTAAACATCTTATTTTGAGATAATTGTAGACTCACATGCAGTTGTAAGAAATAATACAGAGAGATCCCATGTTGTAAGGAATAATACAGAGAGATCCCATGTGCCATTCCTAGATTCCCCAATGGCAATGTCTTGCAAAACTGTAGTGCACACAGCCAAGTTAGTGACATTGATAAGTCAAGCTATAGAACACTTCTATCACAAGGATTCCTCCTGTTACTCTTCTATAGCCATACCCAGCTACTTTTATCGTCTCCACCCTGACCCCTGGCAACTACTCATCTGTTCTCCCTTTCTATAATTTAGTCATTTCAAGAATGTTATATTAGTGTATATAAGAACATATGTGTGAACGTAAATTTTCATTTTTCTGGGCTAACTGTCCAATGACTTCATTTTAATGATGGCATAATATTTCATTGTATCTCATTGTTTTTCATTGTATGTTTTCACTTAGCATAATGCCCTCCAAATCTATCCATGTTGCTGCAAATGGCAAAATTTCGTTCTTTTTTATGGCTGAGTAGTATTCCATTGTGTATATATGCCACATCTTCTTTATCCACTCATCTGTTGATGGACAATTAGGTTATTTCCATATCTTGGAAATTGTAAATAATGCTGCTGTTAACATTGGGGTGCAAGTATCTTTTAGAGTTATAGTTAAGTCTTTATGCACATCTTTTATTTCTAAAAGTGGAATTGATGCATCAGACTATGCATAATTTTAAAGCTTTGCTTTTTTTCCTAGTATCTCTCTTTTTTCTTTCATAAAAACCTGCTAGACTGTTACCAGCAATGCCCATTTCTCATGCCCTTGCCAACACGGAGCATTATTACTTTAAAAAAATCTTTGTGAATTTCTGCCTTACCCCGATAGCAGCATAAACACAGCTTGACTGTTGGTTTTCCAGTCCCACTTGCCTAAGAAATCTTTTAGAATAACCAAGTTGCCACCAAGACCTTGTTTTGTATGAGGTTTGGGAATCAGCTAAAGTGGTTTTGTAAAGCCTCAGAAGACTTTTGGTCTAAGATAGGTACAAAGAATTATAAGAAATCACTCTGAGTCCACCTGTTTCTATATGTTGTTTTCTGTTGTACCTCATATTCACCCAGAAGAACTAGACAGGACCTTAAGAAAAGAAAAACCTTTGAGATGTGAAGCACTGTTTATAAAAGCTGATAAACAATATAGGAGTATGTGTGTGTGTCTATGTGTGTTATGCCCATTTGAAGCTCTTAGAGATGAGATGAGATTTAAGTATAGACTTTTAATGGAGCTGTTAAGTATATAGAGAGGTGAGATGCTTTTCTTTCTCCTTCTTACACTAAAGTATTTTCATGTTTCTCTCAGTGTGACTAGGCAGTGATTTTCAGGGAATAAGATAAGGTTAAGAATATATATCTACTAAAACCCAGGAAATGTATTTGTGTCTTACTGAGATAAATGACATCTTTGGTTTGAAGATTACTTTCTGGTTGGAATGTGGCAAACTGATGTTCCTGCCAGTGTAAGACTTTTTTCCTTTTTGTGTTTCAAGCTCTATAGTTATTTGTTTTCTTCTTTACCGGTGGTACCATATTTAAGATGAATCAGACTGATTTCAGTAAAAATTGTTTTACTCGTAGAATGGCAGATCACTCTTACAGAAGGTTGGATGATTTCAGAAGAGATTGTGCCCACTAACTCATTTGGTGCTAAATTAATGTGATGAAGACAGACCCCATTCTTACAAATAAATGAATAAAGGAGGCTGGCAGAATCTGCCATTTCTCTTTTTAAAGTTATAAGAAGTTCTTATTCATTTTGCCATTTAAATACCTTATACAGATTCATAGCTGAAGACTAGTAACGAGTATAACAAAATGAGTAGATCAAGTAAAGTGACATCCATCAAAACGATTCACTTTTTCAGGGATGATAAAGAAAACTTTCTCTTTTCTTGTCATATTTTTCCAATTTATCGTGATTCTTACAGCATTGGTGATCTTAAAATTAAGTATCTAGAACATTCACATGCATTTTGGCCTAGGAAAGAAAATATAGTATTGAACATCACGTGGTTTATTCTTATCTCTAGGTATATATAACCTGAGAATGCAGGAAGGGGGCTCTGCTTAATGGGGGAGAGAGGGGTGATCCCTTGGGGAGTTTTGGGTAAAGTACAGCCTTTCCCAAATTGAGTGTGTATCATCATTTTCCTTCACGGCAGTAGGAGGGATCTGGAATCTATCAACTTAGTTGAAGCTCTGAGCTTAGTTCTATTTTTGAAATTAAAATTTTTCTCTACATGGTACATTATAGGCAATTTTAAAATTTTAACAGAAGTATTTTTGTAATGATCATGAAAATATCTACAGGTCTGAGAACTCCTAGAAGAATCTTTGACTATGAAATTGACTAGGAATGGTGACTTAAGCTACCCTGAAAGAGTAAGATTTGCTTTTGATCAAATGCAAACAGCAGTATCAGACTCTCAGACCATTTTGACTAAAATGATGATGTTTGATTCTCATCTGAGTGGTTATTAGGAGATGATTCAGCGTCATGCAGAATTAGTTTATTGAGGAGGTCAGAAGGTGCTAGAGGAGATGTATTATATAGATATTTCAGGAAAGTTTTGCTTATGAAAATCTAGAATTATGGTGGATGTAATAAGTAATAAAGAGGAACAGAAAGACAGCAGTACATATCTTGGTGACTAAATGAGGTGAAAATTTTTGGTTTCCTTTGATCTCTGCAGTGACAGGTTAAATTTTTGTGGATTATTGTACCTTTGGATGACTATGTGGAAGACTTCCTGACATATTTTTTTCTTCTTGAATTTAGATAACATTTAACAGCATCGCACCTTTGCCTGAAGTGAGTGAATGAATAGTCCTGTTTTAAAACTGTATTGGAGTGTGGAGGTTTCACATGATTTATTAGTACATCATGTTTGACATTAACCTATTTGTGAACAAGGAATATTCAGTTCACATTCATTGTTCATTATTGTGTTCGAACAACAAATAAATGTTACAGTTTTAGGGTCTGTGCTTGAACTGAATTTGAACAACAGCCTGCGACTTCAGCCAGAGAAAGTAGTATGTAGTATGAGGTTGAGGTAGGACAGAAAATTATGTTCAAAGGAGAAGTCACAAGATGCAATTATTTTGTAAAATGTGGTACTTTCATATCACTCAAAAGACCGGAGGACTTTCCTGGTGGCGCAGTGGCTAAGAATCTGCTTGCCAATGCAGGGGACACGGGTTCGAGCCCTGGTCCGGGAAGATCCCACATGCCGCAGAGCAACTAAGCCCGTGCGCCACAACTACTGAGCCTGCGCTCTAGAGCCCGCGAGCCACAACTACGGAGCCCACGTGCCACAACTACTGAAGCCCGCGCACCTAGAGCCCGTTCTGTGCAATAAGAGAAGCCACCGCAATGAGAAGCCCACGCACCGCACCGCAACAGAGTAGCCCCCGCTCTCCGCAACTAGAAAAAAGTCTGTGCGCAGCAACGAAGACCCAATGCAGCCAAAAAAAAAGACCAGAAAAAAAGTTTTTTTAATCTTATAATGTGAACATGTGATGCTTGATAATTAATTTGCTTTGCAGATTGTCTTTGGTAAAATGTTTTGGATTTTTTAAATATAAGAATTACAAGTAAATTGAGACAGTGTGTGTCTTAACAAACTTTGGTCCAAGCAATTTTGGTCTGAAACGGAACAATATAAATTTAAGAGAGGTGGGGCAGGATGGGAACACAGCTAATTTGGTATTAAGGGTTTGAGGACCAGAATTCTGTGATCAGAGCCTCTTTCTTGGTTGTCAATGATGTTCTTCTCAGTTAATGACTAATTGCTGCTCTTGCCTAGAAATCCAGAAACTCTGGAGATGAGGAATTCTTTCTGAAACTAATTCCACAGTACATCACCCCTTTTGTTCACCGCCACGGACTGTACCCTGGCTTCTCTTCCCAAGGGCAGTTTGTTGTTGGCACATCTGTCTGGGAGGGTGGTGTTTTCTGCATAGTAATCAGGCTTCTGCAATTGTGACCTTCCTCCCCCTCACCTTAAACTCTTTGGGTTCTTGACACACACCTTAAACTCTTCTGTTCTTGCCACTGGTAGAACAAAAATCAAAAGGAGAACAGGAGAAAAAAAGTTTTCTCAAATTTGATGTGTCTGCATAGTTCTGCCATGCTGTGATTAAGGAAACCCCATTAAAAACTTCCTTCTCCTTCTTCCCAGGAAGCAGCCTTGTGAACAGGCAGGTTCAGAAAGCCAGGGAGCCAAAACTTTTTCCAGTGTTTTGCCAGCCAGTCCTACTTTTACCAAGGGTTTAGTGATCAGTCTGCATGTTTTAAGTAGTTAAAATGTGTATTTTGGTCACTGTTAGCACCTGCTGATTTGCACAGCTGGCTATTTGGCCACTGTTGTGTGTGATTTTCATTTTTGTTACCCTCTGTGACACCAGGGGGTCAGGATGAGGGTCCCATAAAGATAGCTCAACAGGAGTATATTGAAGAGGCAATGGTAATTCAACGAGCAAGTGTTCATGTTGGGCTTTGTTTTTTGTTTTGTTATGTTTAAAAAACAAATGAACCCCCCAAGATACTAGAATATTGAGGGGCAAGGTATTGTCATCGGTTTTCAGACTCATGGAATTTAGAACTGGACTTTTTAATTTATTGTATGTTTTGTCTTTCATACCCAAAAGGACATGCTTAGGAGATTAAAGGTTTGTTGTATTTTTTTTTTTTTAAATCACTAGTTGAAATACTGTAGAAAAATAATATTTCCTACATTCCTTTATCAGAAACTTCTTTTGCTAATACCGTGTTTTCTGATCCTGGTAAGGTTTTACGTCTTGAAGATTGGATTGTAAGATGCTTTTGTTTCAAACCCTGTTTGTCTTGCTCTGTTCAGATGCCCAGGTGACTGTGGATGAATTCTGCTCAGTCTCCAAAGCCTAAGGGAGGCTCCATATTCTTGTTTGTCTGCCATCCTGACATGTAGTAATATATAAGCATCCTTTAATGGCTCACAGATTAAATTCTCTGGATGCTTTACTTCAGATGTTAAGGGAGAAATTTATTCATTCACTCAATAAATGTTTATCGATGCCTACCATGTGGCAGGCACTGAAATGTGTATTCTTTAACAGTGGGTTATCCTGGAAGAACTAATCTTGATCATTACCAGTGTCTTGGTTCATCACAACAGCAGTTTGAGAGTTGATGGCAGGTCTGGCCTTCAGTACTGTTTATCCTATTTACTGCCATTTTCCAAGGACCTTGGTATCATAGAATGTCAGAGTTGAAAGATATGTAGAAATTCTAATCTAGTTCCCTCATTTTATTCATCAGGGGTAATGTAGAATTTCATATGCATAGTCCCAGTTGGCCTCAAGATCACCTCAAGTTTCTCTGTTTTAAGCATGTCTCTTTATATACTCAGAATCACCCTTAAAATGCTTCAGTTGAATGAAATCTCTAGTTCAGCCTCTTGGAAAACTTGATGCGTGGATAAATGGGCACTCCTACTTAAACATGATTGAGAATTGGCTATCACAGACCTATTTTCTGGTATTACAAGTAGTTCTACCAAAGAGGCTTATTCTAACTGGGAATTATCTTTTTTCCTCCAGAGGGAAATGGAACATGGACTGGATTAGGAACACAGTCTGAACAAAGTAGGAGGCTACTCAAAGAACTTTTCAGAACTTGGGTAAAGAAAAGAAAAGCCAGCCATTTTCTGATGCTTCTGCAGTTCTCCATCAAAAACACAATCCAGAAACAAAAATACCCTGACAGAAATCAGGAAACCAAATATCCTACCTGCTAGCCAACTCTAGAGGTTCTGAACAGAGTGTACCATTGAGGATCCCTTTTAGCTGTCTTTGGGTTTATTTGAAAACCACTCCAGTGTGTGTTTATAAGAGGAAAACAATTTAAAAGCTCTTCTTTTGGCCTTGATACTTTCATAGGGTTTAGCATTGCTAATCGTCAGTTCTTCAACGTTTGAAGAGAAGCATGCTATTCTCAGAGCAAAAAAAATAAAATAAGAAGCTTAACTTTTTCTTTACTTCTATCCTCCCAGGGTCAGAAAACTGGCCCTGAATTCCCTGGACAGATTTGTTTCAACCTCAGGATAGTAGCTTCGGCAGTTAATGCTCAGCAGTACAGCGTGTTTCCTTTTGTTAACACTGAAGTAGCCAGAGTGCTTCCTCCAGCTGTGAGTGTCTGTTCGCTGGACCTCAAGATTTTGCCTTAATCCAAATGGACAGTTACCAGAGGACATGATGCAGAAGAGGTTATTGGAGGTTTGTTCTTAAATGTCTTTAAGATCGGCCTACCGTAATTCATGTTCAGTAAAGCGGTGGTTTATAACTGGTAAGCTGAGTAAATGGATTATCTCTGAGCCTTATTCTTTTTAGCTTTTCCCCCAAAATGAATTGTGAATCATCACGTCACTTCCAAAAGGTTTTGTTTCAGTGAGGGCTTAGAGACAAGACAGGTCCCTGGAGTTGTTCTGGAAGAAGGCGATGGGTAGGATTGGTTGTGCTGACTGGGGGTAGTGTCCACCGTTCATGGAGAGTACCCCGGTGCCCACGGGGCTGGGTTCTAGGCCAGGCACAGCTGCTTGGTAGCTGAGTGATCTCGGGCAGAGTTGTAAAGCGCTGGGTCTTGATCACTTTAGGTTTTTTTTGGTAATTTTATTTATTTATTTATTGGTTGCATTGGGTCTTTGTTGCTGCGCGCGGCTTTCTCTCTAGTTGCAGTGAGCGGGGGCTGCTCTTGGTTGCAGTGCGTGGGCTTCTCATTGCAGTGCCTTCTCTTGTTGCAGAGCACGGGCTCTAGGCACACGGGCTTCAGTAGTTGCAGCACACAGGCTCAGTAGTTGTGGCTCACAGGCTCTAGAGCGCAGGCTCAGTAGTTGTGGTGCACAGGCTTAGTTGCTCCACGGCATGTGGGATCTTCCTGGACCAGGGATCAAACCCATGTCCCCTGCACTGGCAGGCGGATTCTTAACCACTGTGCCACCAGGGACGTCCCTCTTTAGTTTTAACATTAGCCCAAACATTGTCTGTCCTGTCTACTTCTTTCAAGGTGGTGATGAGCATAGAGTATTGAGATTGAAGGTGGTTTTGTTAAGAAGGGAAGCAGAGGTACCAGATAGGCAAGTGGATTTGTTCTCACTGTATCTCTCTCTAAATAACTTTATGGATCACCTTTAGGGTGGAGGTATTTGTGTTTCTGGGTCAGCCACATGGACCAACAAAGTGACCTCTTAATTTGGAAGCAGTGTTGTTCTCACCTGTTTCTTCATGTCACACCCCTTTAGCAGTACACATCATCGCAGGTCCTTCAGTTGTAGCTTAGGGCTGACAACATACGTACATGCCGGTAACATGCCTAGAGAACTTGACTGTTGACCACAGGGATGCTTGTTGCCTAGGCTAGAGTCCTTTTGTTAAGCTCAGGAAACGTGCACCTTGGATTTAAAAAATATATGCACAGTCAGACAGAGAAAGACAAATACTGTATGATATAATATATGGAATCTAAAAAGTAAAACAAACTAGTGAATATAACAAAAAGGAAACAGATTCACAGATATAGAGAACAAACTAGTGGTTACCAGTGGAGAGAGGGATGGCGACCTGATGGGGGGAGGGGATTAAGAGGTACAAACTACTATGTATAAAAAAAAAAAAGAAAAAATATATACAGACATATGTACTGTACACTTTTGAGAAGAAAAATGTTGGGATGGGGAACCTTTTATAACCCTCTTATTTTATGTGAGTTCCTTGCAGATTTGATCATATGCATATTAAATATTTACTTAGCTACATTAAGAGAGTTTGTTCTTTGTTTTATGTGTTTTGTTTTTATCCGTACGTGGGCATCATAATGACTATTTTAAATTATTACTTTAAGAGGACAAGGATTGGATGGATTTATAATTTTTTTAAAGTATTTCCCTGTTGGAGAGCCCTTGTTTTTTTCCCCTTTATTTTAGTATTCGTTAATATTATAGTTATTGTTTTTTGTAATTTTAAAATAAAAGGACTGCATCTAAGAGTCTTGTAAATTGCTAAGTTTCTAACTGGGGACTCCTGATCAGGAACTCACAGCAAATTAGCTGCAGGGCAATTTGCCCCACAAGAAACGCAGTAGAATTAAGAGAGGAGGATTCAGTGTTAAGTCTGTACAGATGAGAGTCATGAGACTGGACCTCTCAGCCTAACAGGCTGAGCCTCTTCACCTTCGTGCTCTGAGTCAAAGAGGAAAAGAGAATAGATAAAGGACTGGTGGGGGAGAGGGGCAAGGGGAGGGGGTTGGTTTTTGAAAGAGAGAAATACCTTCCTGTTCTGTGTCCTTACAAGTAGATATAAGGGATGGGAGTAGGGGGTGGGCATATAAGAGCAGTTCAAACAATTCAGAGAACAAGCCCCACATTTTTCTCGCATTCATGTTTTTTGTTCCTGTTCCCTAATGCCACTCCCCACCCGCACCTCCACCAATTTGTGACACAAGGAGGATAAAGATTTTTTTCCCTACCATCCTGCTGTTTGAAGTATTTGGATAATTTTACACTGAAATAAAATTCTCTCTTAAAAAAAAAAAACAAAAACCTATGGTGATTTATTTTGAAATTCACCCATGGAAAAAATTAATCAAATGTATTGAGTTGTATAATTTGAATACATTAAAACTTTAACAATTTAAGTGTAAAATTTGAGTTTTAATAAATGTGTACAGCTGTATAACTAACATCACAATCGTGATGTAAAACATTTCAAACATTTTTATCAGCCCCCAGAGGTCCCCTCATGCTCCTCCTTTTCATTGAGTCCCCTGTCCCTACTCCTGGCCCCTAGCAACATCTGAGCCTGCTTTTTGCCTTTTCTAGAATTTTATATAAACAGTGATACTGTATATAGCCTTTTGTGTTAGCTCCTTTCACTTAGCACAGTGCATTTGAGATTCACTCCTGTCTTTCTTTTATCAGTGGTTCATTCCTTTTAATTGCTAAGAAGTATTCCATTGTGTGAATATTCCATTACATAAATATAGCATAATATTTTATCCGTTTACCAGTAGATGGACATTGGACATTTGAGTTGTTTCCAGTGTCTTTTTTTTTTTTTACTATTATGAATAAAGCTGCTAGGAATATTCATGTTCAAGTCTTTTTGAGGTACATGTTTTCATTTATTTGGGGTAAATAGCGAGGGAATAGGATTACGTATAGCGTATGCACCTTTATGAGAAACTGCCAAACTGCCAGACCACAAAACCAGCAAAGTTTGAGAATTCTAGTTATTCCCCATCCTTTCCATCATTTGTAATTGTCAATTATTTTACTTTTATCCATTGTAGAATGTACTAAGTGTGTAATGGTAGATATCCCATAGTTTTAATTTGCGTTTGCTTAATTAATAATGTTAAGCATCTTTTCATGTGTTTATTTGTAATTTGTATTTCTCCTTTGCTCAAGTGTCTGTTGAGATCTTTGGCCTTTTTTAGAACTAGGAATATTTGTGTTCATACTGTTCAGTTATAAGAGTTCCTTATATTTTTTAATACAATTTTTTTTTCAGAAATAAAATTTGCAATTTTTTTCCTGTCTCTGATTGCTTGCTCATTTTCCTAACAGTGTCTTTTGAAGAACAAGTTTTTAATTTTGGTCAAGTCCAGTTTGTGCATTTTCTGTCGTAAGAAATTTTTGTCTAATCATGATGGTTTTTCTCTCTGTGTTTTTTTCAACAAGCTACATAGTTTTAGCTGTTAATTTTAAGTCTCTGATCCATTTGGAGTTAGTTTTAGTGTATTGTTAATTTCTCCATTGAGCTACCTTGTCACCTTAGTGTATTTCTGGACTCTTTTTTTCTGTTTTATTGATGTACGTATCTTATACCAATACCATACTGTCTATTACTGTGGCTTTATAATAAGTCTTGAAATCAGACAGTATAAGCCTTCCAACTTAGTTCTTTTTCAAAATTGTTTGGCTTTATTACTAGTTTTTTGAGTTTGTTTTTTTTTTCTTTTTTAAAATCATGATTGGATATTGAATTTTATCTGATGCTTTTCCCACATTTATTGAGATGATTTTATGGGTTTTCTTTTTTAGTCTTTTAATATGATACATTGATTTTCAATGTTAAACCAACCTTGCATTCCTGGGGTAAATCCCACTTGGTCATGATATGTTATCTTTTGTGTTGCTAGAGTCTCTAGCAACACAAATTGCTAAAATTTTGTTAAGAATTTTTGTCTCTGTTATGATGAGAGATATTTATCTGCAAGTTTCTTATACTATCTTTGTCTGATTTTGGTATCAGGGTAATGGTAATCTCATAAAATGAGTTGGAAATTGTTCCCTCTTCTGCTTTCTGGTAGAATTTGTATTATCTTTTCCTAAAATGTTTGGTGGAATTCACCAGTGAATCCTTCAGAGCCTGGAGTTTTCTTTGTGAGGTTTTTAACTACTAATTTAATTTATCTAATAGAGTTGCTATTATTGGCTTTTCTCTTTTTTCTTGAGTGAGTTTTGATAGTTTGTGTCTTTTCATAAATTTGTCCATTTCATCTAAGTTGTCAAATTTATGAGCATAAAGGTGTTTATATTATTCCCTTATTATCCTTTTAATACATGTATGATCTGTAGTGTTTTTGTTTTCATTCCTGGTGTCGATAATTTGTCTCATCTTTCTCTTTTTATTAGTCTGGGCAGAGTCATATGATATTATTGGTCTTCTCAAAGAATCAACATTTGGTATCACTGATTTTTCTCTCTTGCTTTTATGTTTTTAGTTCCATACTTTCTGCTCTTTATTATTTGTTTCCTTTTGCTTGTAGGTTTAATTTGCTCTTTTTCTGATAACTTAAGATGGAAGCTTAGATCATTTATTTGAGACTTTTCTTCTTTCCTAATATAAACATTAAAAGATAATAAATTTCCTGCTAACACCTGCTTTAGCTGTATCCAACAATGTCTGTTTGTTTTTACACTCAGTTCAAACTATATTCTAATTTACCTTGTGATTTCTTCTTTGACCTATATAGTTTATTTAGAAGTGAATTTTTAAATTTCCAAGTGTTTGGAGGATTTTCCAGATATCGTTCTATTATTGTGTTCTTACTTAATCCTTTTGTGGTCAGAGAAACTACTTGGTATGATTTCAGTCCTTTTAAAATTTATTGAGAGTTGTTTTATGGCCTAGAATACGATCTCTCTTGGTGAATGTTTAATGTGTGCTTGAAAAGAATGTTATATGCTATTTTGGCTGGTGTGTTCTATAATTGCAAATTAGATCAAGATGGTCAGCTTCATTTTGGACCTCTTGTTCTGTCAATTCCTGTGAAAAAAATTTTGAAATATCCAACTGTAGTTTTGGGCTTGTCTCCTCTTTTCAGGTCTATCTGTTTTTGCTTCATGTATTTTGAAATTCTATTACTGGCAAATAAACATTTAAGGTTATTATATCCTCTTGATACATTGACTCCTTTGTTATTATGGAATGTCCCTCTTCATCCTCACAATATATATTTAAAAAAAATTTTTATTGGAGTATAGTTGCTTTACAATGTTGTGTTAGTTTCTACTGTACAGCAAAGTGAATTGGCTATACGTATACATATATCCCCTTTGTTGGATTTCCTTCCCATTTAGGTCACCACAGAGCATTGATTAGAGTTCCCTATGCTATATACAGTAGGTTCTCATTAGTTATCTATTTTATATATAGTATCAATAGTATATATATGTCAATCCCATTCTCCCAATTCATCCCACCCCCATATTTTTTGAGCTGGTCTTAATACAGTTACTTCAGCTTTCTTTTGATTAGTGTTTGTGTGATATATGTTTTTTCACTCCTTATACTTTTAGCCTATCTGTGTCTTTGTATTTAATCTTTCTATATGTATGTAGATAGCATGTAGTTGGGTCTTGTTTTTGTTGTTGCTGTTGTTTGATCCAATCTGACAATCTTTGCCTTTTATTTGGAGATTTTTTTTAAAAGACCATATCATATAATGTAATTATGACTTGTTTGGGTTTAAAGCTACCATGTTGTAATTAGTTTTCTATTTTCCTATATGTTCTTTGTGTCCTTTCCCCTCTTGCCTGCCTTCTTTGGAGTTAAGTTGTTGTTGTTGTTGTTTAAATGAATCCCTATTATCTCTACTCTTGGCTTTTTAGCTGTACCTCATTGTTATTTTATAACGGTTGCTGTAGGGTTTGTACATCTTTAACTGATTACAGTCAATCTTCAAATATACCACTTTACATAGAGTGTAAGATCCTTGAAACAATAAAGTGCCTTTCTCCCTTCCTGTTTAGTCCTACTTTACTTCTACGTATGTTGTAAACCCCATAATATATTATTGTTATTTTGCTTTAAATAGTCATTACCTTTTAAAAAGATTGAAAATGAGAAAAAAATCCTTTATATTTACCCAAGTATTGATAATTTTTGCCTCTTCATTCCTTTGTTTAAATTCAAATGTCCATCTATATGGTGTCATTTTCTTTTTGCTTGGTGAACTTTCTTTTAACATTTCTTACAGTGCAGCTCTGCTGGCAGTGAACTCTCCCAGCTTCTGTTTGTCTGAATAAGTCTTATATTATCTTCATTTTTACTAGGTATAGAATTCTAGGATGATAGCTTTTCTCCCTCCTTTGTTAAGGATGTTCATTCATTGTCTCCTGTCTTAACATAGTTTCTGAAAAGCAGTTTGCTCTTGTTCTTTCTTTATTCTTTTTAATGTGTCTTTTTTTCTGTTTTTAATTTTTTTCTTTATTGCTAGTTCTGATATGGTGTACTTTTGTGTGGTTTTCCTTATATTTATTCTATTTAGGGTTTGTTAAATTTTCTTGGATCTGTGGGATTATAGTTTTTAATCAAAATTTTTAAAAATTTAGCCATTATTTTAAAATTATTTTTCCTGTCCTTTCCCTCTCTCCTCTTTTCGACCCCGATCTCATATATCGACAGCTTAATATTGTCCCACAGGTCACTGATACTCTGTTAATTTGTTTTTCAGTCTTTTTCTCTCTCTCTGCTTCATTTTGGATAGTTTCTATTGTTGTGTCTTTAAGTTTACTGATCTTCTGCAATGTCTAATCTGCTGTTAATCCCAACCAGTATATTTTTTATTTTAGATCTTATATTTTTCTTCACTGGAAGTGCCACTGGATTTGTTTGCTTTGTATCTATCGTTTCTCCACTTCCTTTTGCTCTACCTTCCTACTACATGGAGTATATTTATAATAACTTTTTAACAGCTTTGTTGAGGCATAATGCACACTGGTATATAATTTACCCACTTAAAGTGTAGAAATCAATGGATTTTAGTATATAAACAGAGTTGTGCAACCATTGCCACAATCTAGTTTTAGAAAATTTTCATCACCCCGCAAAGAAATTCCATACCCATTAGCAGTCCCTCCCCATGTTGTCCTACTCCTCTCCGGTCAACCACTAATCTGCATTCTGCCTCTGTACATTTGATTATTCAGGACACTTCATATAAATGGAGTCATATAATATGTGGTCTTTTATGACTATTTTCTTTCACTTAGCATAATGGTTTCAAGGTTCATGCATGTTGTAGCATGTATCAGTACTTCATTCTTTTTATTGCTGAATAATATTCCATTGTATGGATAATTCCACATTTTACTCATTCATCAGTTGATGGACATTTGGATTGTTTCTACTTTTTAACTATTATTTATAATGCTGCTATGAACACTTGTGTACAAGTTTTTGTGTGGACATACATTTTTATTTCTCTTGAGTATATGCCTAGGAGTGGAATTGCTGGGTCATATTGTAACTCTATGTTTAACCTTTTAAGAAACTGCCAAACTATTTTCCAAAGAAGCTATGCCAGTATAATAACTTGTTTAATGCTCTTATCTGCTAATTCCATCATCTCCTGTCATTTCTGGGTCTGTTTCTATTGATTGATTTTTGTGCTGGTTACGGGTCATAATTTCTTCTTCCTTTGCCTGCCTGATGGTTTTTGCTTGGATATCAGACATATATTGTTTGGGTGATAGATTTTGTTGTACTTCTTTAAATAGTGCTGGACTTTGTTCTGGCATGCAGTTAAGTTACTGGGACTTAGTTGTATCATTTTGAAGCCATCTTTTAGGCTTCGTTAGGGTGGGTCCGGAGCAGTTAGATTAGGGATGATTTAGCTCCAGTACTAAGGTGATACTCTAATGAGGATTTTTTTCTGATGCCATGTGTATTATTAATGAATTACTGCCATTTTTGTTGGTGGAAACATGAACTATCCCTAGCCCTGTAGAGCTCTGGGACTTCTTAGACCAACTGCTTTCTGGTGCTTCTCTTCCCAACTTTAGGTAGTCTGCTGTCACACAGATCAGAACTCAACCTGACTCTAGGGGACCTCTGTGCTGCCCCTTCCTCCCAGGTGTGCTGCCCCCTCCTCCCAGGTGTGCTGCCCCTTCCTCCCAGGTGTGCTGCCCCACCAAATCTAGCCATCTTGGCCTCCCTGAATACTGATCTCTACCCTTTGACTCAATGTGACTACCATCTTCTGAGTTCCCCCTTCTCTGTGCTGTGGCTTGGAAACTGCCTCCTAGCAATAAGTTCAGACAATCATAGGGCTTGCCTCACTTGTTTCAGTCTTCTCAGGAATTAAGTTCTGTGCTGCCTGTTGTCCAGTGTCTGAAAACAGTTGTTTCATATATTCTGTCTGGTTTTCTAGCTGTTACTCCCTCATGGCTGGAATCCATGATAAATGCGATGTCTGTGCCAAAATCTTTTACTACATTAACTGTTCAGAGCAGAGCCTATTATAGGGAATAAAAAAGGAGTCAGTATCACTGTGGGCCCAAGGCAGAAAGCATTCCACCTATATACACAAGTGGTACCTTCGCTTTCCAACTTAGGGCATTTGTGATTTAAAGAAGAGATACCTGGATCTTCAGTGTGCTAGTCATTGTTTGAGTAATTGCCCCTTTTAGTCATCCAAGTAATATTTATTAAATACCCACTGAGTACTTGGTGCTCTGCTAGGCATTACTTCTCATTATTCCTACTTCTTAACAGAGTATAGCAAACAAATGAAATAAAAATAATTTTCCTATTCTGGTTACCAGTTGTATTCTTGGATTTATCTCTCAAGCTTTGACATTCAGAAACTGGAAGTGGAATATAGTATATTCTCAGCTGTAAAACTGATCTTATTTCTTCACTGGCCATCTGTTTATTTGTGTTCAAGAATAACAAAAATTTCATAGCCACGTCTGTACTATTTAATTACTTAAAACAGTGAATGGGCTGGACCATGCTTGCTCCACTTTTGAAACAATTCCTCCTATAGGCTGTTGAAGTAGGATGCTGATGCCTCTGATGAAGAATAAAGACCAGACCTACATAAGCATATGTTGTATGGCTGTATCTGAACTCATGAGGGTGTGATTAATGGTCCTTAAGAGTTTTACTTTGACATGTCTTACTCTTAAATCTCACTTAGGCTTGGTTGCAAAGCCTGACAAATGAGTCTTCCATACATGCCAAGCTAAGACATGTCACTGCCTTCTTGGGATCCCGTTTCCTAAACCCGCCTGGGTTTCTCACAGGTTAAATTTTAGGACCAAACTTGCACGGAGTTATAGGGAGTCTCCACAGATCATTCTTAGAGCAGAATAGTTAAATAACATTCTTTGCACGAGAGCATGGTCTATTTCCCAAACCAATTCTAACAGTGTCCTCTGTTAGATCTTTAAGTTAATTAAATCCTTTCATTATATTTTTGAGTTAGAAAACAGACCGTGCTTGTATTCAGGAGCCCAGAGACACACAGCATCATTGACTGATTCCTGTCTTAGAGGTCTTGCATGGTTTCATGTTGCCTTTTTTATTTGTTTTTGTGTGTGAAACATTTTCCTTAACACATTTAACAGTACTTATTTTTTTTGCCTGTCCTTTTCCTTAAGTAGGAGGAAAATATTTGATGGTAAGTAGCCTCAGTTTATTCCATCTGGAATCTAGATGTTTCCTGTAGAAACTAAAATTACCTGCTTTTTGCAGACAGGGCCCCTATATTTCTTTACAAATGGAAGTACTTTATAGTGTTTTATAGGCGGAAGGGGCTGTGTGTGTTTGAAGGCATGACGCTTTTCTGGTGGAGCTGGGATCATTTGTATTATGAAGCCATGTTTCTGAGTCTGAGGATGAGAACACCAAGTTATTTATCTTGGACAGAACTAATAATTTGTTTATGGCAAGAGTCTTTTATTTTTCAATAGCAGCTGTTGTTGGCAGCTTATTACTAAAGATTTCAAGTTGTTGTCTTTAATTTGGGGTTGGAGTAGGAGAGAACAAAATTAAAATTACTAATGTTTTTACTTGATAGAAGTTGTTTTATTTGATACAGGGCCTAGCTGGTGTCTTTGTCACGTAGTGTTTTATTATTGACACGCGGCAAATGATTCTATCTGTGCCTGTGACCTGCCCCAGTATCCCAGATGTAGGCACTTCTTAAATGTTTGAATGAATGATACAACCAAAACTATTAAAATGCTTATTAAAATCATGTCTTATTTATATCTCCACTTCCAAAGAAAATTTTGGGGATAACTAGTATTTCAGTTGTTCACTTAGGATAATTTTGTTTGGATGGAGAATCTATGTTCTTATGAAATCAGAGTTTATGAAATAAGATTGGGAAGAAATAGAGTGTATAACTGGGCACATCCTGTACTGCTTAGTCAATCACCAGACTGGTGTAATCGCTATTAAGCATTTTGGAAGCCAAGCTTGTATGTCCTTGCTCTGCCTGAATAGCTAGGAAGTTACCCATGAGGAGCAGGAATTCATCCAGGATGTAGTTATCAGGGTGATGGAGTGGAGCTTCTGTTCATGTAAGCAAGCTGGCTGCCTTACTCACTAACTGCTTGTGTGAGTCCCAAAGACATCAGATGCCATCAAAACCAAATCGGGGCCCTTCCTTGGTCATTTTTAAGGCCACCTCAGGAGTCACATTCAAAATACAATTTGCAAGGCAACACCCAGAAGAAAGAATTATGTATATGTGTAGTGCATGATATACCTCAGCTACTACAGGGAAAAATCACTGGAATGAATCTCTCACCACATTGGCCAAATTTAGTCCAGTACAGACCCGCTTTGGAAGGAGTAGGTGGATCATTAGGAAGAAAATACCTGGAAAAAGTGAAATCCAAACCTAGGGCCGAATTAGGTATTCATATCCTCCTGCCCTTGTAAGGTATAAAGCCTTTTAAGTGTTCTTAAATGGTATGCAGAAGGCTGTGTATATGGACATTTTTCTGGGAAGTGGCGGTGTAGCATTCACCAGACTCTCAGAAGAGTCCATAACTCCACAGGATGAGGATCCACTGACCTAGAGCAATGGTGTGGTTGTGAGAAGAAAGTTAAAGCTTTGAGCCCATCAGAAAGGGCGATATTTATCCCTGGAAGAAAAACCAGCATTTATTGGCCTTCAGCTGTGCCTACCTGCAGAAGCCCCTCATTCCAGCCTCTAAATCCTTTGAAGGAAAGACTTTGATTTCCCTTGTGGGCAGTAACGTTTCCAATAGCTGATCAGGCTGCTGTGAGACAGGGAGCTAATTTTTAAAGAACTTTTTGCTTTGGAAGCACTTTTTCTTCTCCTTTGCCAACCCCGCTTCTTGGCTTTCCTTGAGAATCCTGGCGGTCTGCAGTCCTCAGCACTCTGGCCCTTTTGCACTCCTGCGGTGTCATGGCCTTCAGCACAGCATTCATTGTACATTGGTTATACATGAGTCTGGAATTAAAGGGATCCATATTCGAAACTCAGCTCCATCACTTATCAGCTCTATGACTTTGGGCAGGTAGTCACTTTGAACCTCAAGTTTTCAGCTATAGAATGGGGATAGTAATGCTCCCTATATTATAGGGGTGTTGTAAGGATTGAAAGAGATAATGGACATAAAGTGACTTGCATAGAGTTTGGGATTATAAGCTTCCAATAAACTTTAGCTGTTGCTATTAGATGGTGATGATGATGAATGTGTAATTACCCTTTTCTTTTCTCAACTTGATTGTCAGCAACTTGAGGGCAGGAACCATGTTTTGTCCTTTTGTATATCATGTAGAACTCCTAGAGTAAGTTGCTTGTTGCTTACTCAGTGTGATTTTGCATCCCTGTGAGTCCACCATCAGAGTCATTCCACATTGTAGGCTTGTGTCTCACCTGTTCCAGTTGTCTATGTGGGCACCAGGACGCTTGTCCAGGGCTCCTAGAGACATTCCTCAGGCAGAATGTTGGAATTGTTGGCTTCGTTTCAGTGGCCAGGTCCAGTTTCACCCTTTGGTCATGGATGTTTGGTGAGGTTCAGACTTTCTGCAGTTCTGGAGCTTCTTACAGTGCCAAGCCTGTATTTCTTGGGTAAGACAGAGAGTTGGATTCCGTTCTGTTCCCTTATAAATAGGGGGATAGGGAGGGTGGGAGGGAGGGAGACACGAGAGGGAAGAGATATGGGGATATATGTATATGTACAGCTGATTCACTTTGTTATAAAGCAGAAAGTAACACACCATTGTAAAGCAATTATACTCCAATGAAGATGTTAAAAAAAAATTTTTTTTTAAATAAAAAATATCAGAAAGCCCAATTAAAAGTTGATAAACTCACATAACAAAAAGCTGAGAAAGGCAACCTGGGATTACTTACAATAAATGAATGAATGAATGAATGAATGGAAAGCAGCTTCAAGTCCCTGCTACGAATGGGGAGTCAGCTGTTTCTTTTTGTACCGTGTTTCCTACTGGTGGCATCTCCATTCCCACCTCCCCCCTTCAGCCCTGCCACAAAGGCCGAGCCCTCAGTGTAATGGTGTCTTTGTCAGGCTGTACTCCTCTCAACAAAGATTAATTCACACTGAAGTCTTAGTCACTTGTAGCAGTTCATGTCTTACTTCTCCCCCTAAGAAAACAGGAATTTACAAAGAGAATATGCAGAAGTGCTATCTTAAGCCAGTAGTTCTCAGCATGAGCAGGGGACCTGTGTGTGTTTGGCAGGGGAAGAGGTTTACCCCCAGGGGACATTTAGACACCTTTGATTGTCACAACTGAGGGACTGCTCCTGGAGTCTGTGGGTAGAGGCCAGGGGGGCCGCTAAACATACTCCAGTGCACAGGACCGCACCCTCACAACAGAGAATCCTCCAGCTCAAAATGTCAGTAGTGCCAAGGCTGAGAAACCTTGCCTTACACCTGACAGGGGTCCAGGCTCTTTCCCAACTTGTGGGGGAGAAAATTGGAGGCGAGAGGGCTTCAGCTCCCCACAGTCAGGCCACTCAGTGCTTGCCAGCCAGGCGATGTCTAATGGCAGGGCGTGGGAGGAGGACTTCTCCTGAATTTGGCTTCAGGCTCATGCAGTCAGGTTTATACGACATTAGGGACGGTCGTAGGCCTGATGCCACTGAGGAGTAAATCGCAAGTTCTGTCTGGAGAGTTGGGAAGAAGGAAGCAGAGGCATCTGAAGCTTTGAGGAGTGGTTGGGGCAGCTCTCCTTAATTTCCTCTTGGAGGGCAGGAGAGCTGGGGAGAGTGGAAACTTTCTGTCTTGAGGTTTGCTCTGTTCCTGAGAGTCCACTTGAATCAGCCAGGAGAAGGCAGAGGAAAGAAGAAGGAAGATGGATCTTGTCCAGTGTAATTTCTGCTTGGGATCAAATCAGAGGAAAGAGTCCCTGCCCCTTGGAGAGTTATGAGAATATGGTTGAGTTGAGATTATTTTCCCCACTAATATTTTTTTTTTTTTTGGTGTTTTTTGTTTTTCAATATCTCTCTCTCCTTCCCTTTCCTGGTATTTCCCCTGTTCCCCCTTCTCCCCACAACTACACAGACATTGAGGGGAGCCTTTCTGCCCCTCTGGGGAAGGAACCAGCATGGGTGGAAGCAGCAGCAGGCATTCTTCCTGGACCACTCCTTCCCCGTTGCTGTGGTGATCACACATCCAGTTTCCCCGGATGCTGTGTGGGTCCATTTGCCTTACTCGTTTACTCGGAGCAGGGGTGTCAGCAGCAGACGTAGATGAAGTGACTCACTTTGCAGATGTCTGTGGGAGAGCCGGGGCCTCCCGTGTGCTGTGTCTCCCATTCAGGCATTCTTTCAGAAACGTGCTTCTCTGGAGTCCTAGAATCATGCGGGCCTTAAACTGGAAGTGTTTCCCCTTCCGGAGTGGCAGTGGAGGCAGCAGGAGCATCGGCCGCTTCCCAGGTCGGGGAGGCCACAGAAGGAGTCTGAGACGGGCAGGTGCCACGTGCCCACCTCTGCTCTGTGGCATGGTTCCCTTTCTCATTGTGGGCCCATCATAGGACCGAAGCATGCCTCAGAAGCCTACCAGAATCTGCGGACGCTTTCCACTGTCCAGTCTGGGGAGGATTCTGTGTGCTTCTGGGCTAGCCCTCAGGAGGGGTCAGGGCAGACATCCTGAGCCCTAGATGTCTCTGGAGTCTTCCTGACGAGCTTATAAGCTGTTTCTTGTCATGGTTTCTGGGTCATTGGTGAGTGTGGATAGGAGTTGTAGGACATTCTGAGGGTGAGTAGAAGATACTTGTGGTAAGTAGGTTTTCGTGAACCCACCTGCACATGCAAAGCTTTCCTTAATGTCTCTCCTCCTCACTTTGGGTGGAGACACTTGCTACCTCCAGGTTCCTCCCTAAGGACAACTCAGCCCTGTCTCAGGCTCCGAACTGACAGACACTGGCTCAGCCCCATTGTGGCCGCCGGGCCTGGCCCTTCAGTTGTGGAAAAGCCTGTTTTTACCCTGGGTAGACCTTGTCAGACTTCTTGCTCCTGGGTATTTGCTTTTTTGATGTCATTAACAATAAGAAATCACAAAGCCTTTTTCCAGGAAGGCAAAGGAATATACCCCTGTCAATCTTCTGACCTTTGTAGAAAACACAGTTGTAACAAATCAGGTATTTATATGAGGTTGTGCTGATTCATTAAGGAGTAAAGAATATTGGCTAATAAAATTCAGATCTTAGGCTGTGGGTTCATATACTGGTCTTAACAAGAAAAGTCTTCCTCCTTTCATGATATTGACTATTCTTAATGTTTCCTCTTTGGGGATCAGTTGATACAAGAGTTTCCCCCTTTCACCAAAAAAAAAAAAGAGAGAGAGAACGACCTGCAAGTTGCATTGGTTCGTTTGTGAAATGAATTTTGAAGTAATGGAGAAATCTGTATTCCTCAGTGAAGATAGGTACCAAGTTAATGGGTAGGTAGGAGCCATCATGCCACCAAGGTTTTGACATCCGGATTGCATACAAATGACAAAGACATCAGAGGCTAGTTAGTGTTGGAGCGGGGAAATTTCCTTCTTCCAGTGAGAACCTGTTTGGTATTTTGCGAATGTTCTGGGGAAAAGTTCTCTCACTTGCTTGGAGAGCAAGGTCCAGATCAGATTGTACCCGTACTTCCCAGGCACTTGTGTCTGAGCTTGGAAGCCCATGGATGATGGAATTTAGGGTGTGTACCTCCTTTCCTTGTTTTGAAGAGACATTTTTTTAGGGTGGACTAATGGTAAAAAAAATCTCTTGGTTTACTCTAGAAAGATTTACAGCTCTTTGGGCACAAATCCAAGGAAGTTCAAGTAAAAGGGTTAGGTTTTATAATTATATTTCAAGCTGTGATGGGGGAAATTATCAAGTTTATCAGACCAGTAGGTTGCTTGCTTAACAAATAGCGGCAAGAATGAAGCTATGGGTCTAGGATGAGTGCACTTTTTAGGAAAGATTTGTAGTTGCAGGGTAAATACTGTATGTGGACTTGGAAGGAAGAATTTACATTGCCACTTTACTTTGGCAGGAAATAATCATAATGTAAAAAGTTAAAGTTGGTGTTGCATTTTGGTAAAGCTTTAGATGTGTTTTGATTTCTTAAAAAACTTTTTTTCTTTGTGTAAAAGTGAGGATCAAAGAAATCACAAGTGCATCCTCAACTGAGTGGAAATGGGTGCTGGTGTTTCTCATGTTTATCATATTTTTTGCAGTTACTTAACATTTTTATAAGACCCCGACTAAAGAGTATTAACTGAACACATGCCGTGTGTAGAGGATTAAATATTTTATCTGGTATTTGTTACAATTTAAGCAGGAGTATTAATAAAACTATCTATAATGAACTGGCATGTATGTGCAGTTATGCTTTTCTTAATTCTTATTTAGTTTCCTGTGAAAAATTTAATTTCTAAATATTTTCATGCTTCTTGGTGAGTTTGCTCAATCTTAAAATAATGATTGAAGTAATAATTTTGTTAGGTTGTTAGGTGAGTGGTCTCCCCTTTTGTATAGTCATAACAATTAGTTTCTTCCTTTAGGTTTATTGATGAAGACTATAGTGAAGATCCTAGGTTGCTCACAGCACCCCAGTTAAAGGTGCATTCTTGTGTCTGGTCTGAGATACTTGTCTTCGCTGTATTAATCATTGGTACTAGCCAATAGATTTTAACTTCTAAAAGATACGACGATAAAAGGAATTCTTTCTCTAAAACTAAAGAAATCCTTACTGTGGGAGGTTGTGGTGAGAAGACTTCGAAGCTCTACAGCCTTTGTCAGGATCTTCTGGTGAGATCATCACTCCCCCGTGACTCACCTTTGGTGTAATAGAGGGGTGATGTGACTTGGAGTCAGAGCTGTGACCCAGCCCCACCCTGCCACCTACCAGCTGTGAGAGCTGGGGTGAGCTACCCACTTTGCCAGGACTCATTCATCTTCTCTCTAAAGTAGAATAGTATTGCTATGTGCTGGGTTGTTTCAATGGGGTTATGGAATGCTGAGATGGTGCCTCCCCTGCACGGGCGCTTCGTACGTGATGGCTTCTTTCCCTGCTTCTTGCCTCCTTGTAAGGGAGATCAGAGCAGGTTGACTTAGAATTGTGTCCAGATTCAGCCGGTGTGTTGCATAAGCTTAGTTATCTGCTTTTCCTTTCAGTTCTTCCTAGGTAGACAGCTGGTGTGGGGGAGGTTGGCGGTGGGGGGAAGAAGCCGCTTGAAGCGGGCTCTGAGGAGGGGACGTAGTCTGAGGCTGTTTAGTGTAGGTGCACACTTCAGTATGACCCTAGACATCCAGAAAGTGTTAATTTATGTCCAGTACACTCTCTTAAATTGGCTAACATTTTAATGTTTTGGCATTGAGAAGTAAACGTTAGTTTATGAAAATTTCACTTATGTGTAATCCCTGTATTTTCCTGTGGTATGAGATAGGTAAGGTGTATCAGTTGGCCTGGGTAGAGTTTAAATCACTGTTAACTCCGAGGAGGTGATCTCCGAGGATGCTAGCTTTCTTTCCTGGGGTGTCAGAACTCATTGGTCGTGTTGCCAGCTCAGATACCTGTGGCACCTTGTCCTCCTAGCAAGTGGTCGCTGTTTTCTGGAATATCTGTCACTACCTTAAGGCACAAGCCCTATTATTTTAATCCATGTTCCTAGGTTACTTAATGACCTGAGCACATATATCAGAGATGCACAGGCAGGCCATTGTTTTTTGAAATGAAAAACTCTATAGCCAGGGAGGGCAAGATAAAATCAGTTTATAAGTTACAGTGGTTCAGGGTTCTCTGCCTTCTCAGATTTTTTGTTGTTGTTGTTCCCAGGAATCATTGATATCATGGATTTTTTTTTTTTTTTAACCTTTACCATTCTGCATATTTCTGAGTAAAATGTCCTGTGAGAACAATCTTGTTTTCTTTTATCTGGTATTTTATGTTCCCCAACTGGCCATGCCAATATTTTGATTAGGAATTTAGGTGATTTTTAAATACACGGACATAACTCCCTATCAGTCAGCTACTTCAAATAAGGGGAAAGGTTTTACATAGGAGGTGGCGTGTGGGTCGAGCCTTGAGTTTTTCTTTTTTTTTTTTTTTTAATTTTTAAATTTATTTTTGGCTGCATTGGGTCTTCGTTGCTGCACGCGGGCTTTCTCTAGTTGCGGCGAGCAGGGGCTACTCTTCGTTGCGGTGCGCGGGCTTCTCATTGCGGTGGCTTCTCTTGTTGTGGTGCATGGGCTCTAGGTGCGCGGGCTTCATTAGTTGCAGCACGCGGGCTCAGTAGTTGTGGCTCACGGGCTCTAGAGCGCAGGCTCAGTAGTTGCGGCGCGTGGGCTTAGTTGCTCCACGGCATGTGGGATCTTCCCAGACCAGGGATTGGATTGAACCCATGTCCCCTGCATTAGCAGGCAGATTCTTAACCACTGCGCCACCAGGGAAGTCCCGAGCCTTGAGTTTCTTTAGGTGAAGAGGATGGATAAGCTCTGTGAGGGCAAAGACTTTGTGTCTCTAGTTCACCCTGTATTTCCAGCCCCTTACAGACAGCCTAGTGTATGGTGGGTGCTCCAGAAACAGTTGTCAAGGAGTAACAACCACAGACAGTGGGAAGAAAGGGAACAGGTCGGCCCAAAGGTTAGGACAAAGGGTGTGTTCTTTATGCTGTAGGGCAGGAATGGTCAGTAGATGCCCTCTTGCATGCCGACCTGCTGATTAATGGTGGCTTCTGAGGTCACTCCTGGACCTGGCGGGAGGGAGGGCTTCGAGCTCTTATGGACCTTGGGTGGGGGATGGAGCGGGATGGAGCAGATGTCCAGTTGCTGTGCATTGCTCCCCAGTGGATTAGAAACGGGAAATAAAGGAATCTGACCTTTATGTTAGGCCATTTTCAGTCTGTACCAGTCATCCTTTGCCTATCCCCAGAATGGGCCCAGGCAGGTCAGGAGGCTTTGGGGACTGCTGAGGTGGGAGGAGCTAGAGGCCTGGACCCAGGCAGTGGAGCTGAGTGAGGCACTCTCAGCGGTCAGATCCATCCCTCTATTGCACCAGAGTCGATTACAGTTGACCCTTGAACAAGGCGGGCTTGCACTGCATGGGTCTACTTATATGCAGATATTTTTCGACAGTAAATATTGCAGTACTGTGGGGTCTGTGGTTGGTTGAATCCGAGAATTTGGAGGAACCATGGATTCAGAGAGCCAACTGTAAATTATACATGGATTAAACCACCCACCCTGCACGTTGTTCAAGGGTCAACTGTATTTAGTGATGACTCTGCCTTAACCGGTTCATAATACTGATTGCTGAATAGGATATGAAGAGTGGTCCCTGTTCTCCAAGAGCTTGCAGTCTCATTGGAGAAATAACAGCAAAAAAAGAAAAAAGAAAGGTAAAACAAAAACCCAGGTAGTATGTTTTACAGTATAGTTCAGCAACGAGAGCACAGATGGTGGAGCCGTGAGTGCCTAGGTTTAAATCCTTTTATTTATCAGCTGTATAACCTTGGTCAAGTGACTCCCTCAGTAAGTTTGCTCATCTCTTAATAGTATCACCTACTCCTTTAATCCTTACAGCAGGATTAAAGGAGTCAGTATATGCATATTTAAAGTGCCTGGCACACAGTTAAGTGCTGTATAATTATGTTGGCGGTAGAGTCCCTAAGCCTCAGTTTCCTTTTTATAATAAGAACTTCACAGGGTTATGAAGGTTGAGTGAAAAATTGTCTATAAAGCATCTAGCACAGAGCTTGGAAGAGACCGAGTGCTCAGTCACCAGTAACCATTATCAGTCTTTGATACTTGCCCCTTGGTCCAAGTTTGTTTGGTTCTTCCTCCACAGAGATATGGGAAGATGCCATGTATTTTAGTTCTCTGTTTTTGCTTTCGGTTTCAGGATCTACTTTTCAGTACAAAATATGTGGCTTCGTGCTAAGAAAAACGACAAGATTACCTCTGTGTACTCTTCTCCCCTCCTCCAAAAGCCCTGTATGAACTTGAAGTCTCTGACTTGCATATTTAAGCATTAACTAAGATAAAGCATGAGCTCAGCAGGAGCTTTCTAATGGCTAATCCACAGTAACTCATTTCCTCAATCTTTTTCTCCTATACAAGAGAAGCGCTAGCAGGGGAGAGGACATTTGTGTGGTCCTTTGAAAGGAATGTCACTCAAAGGGCTTGGGTGGGAGGAAGTGTGGCGTTTCACCATGGAGTTTTGTCACTTGGTACATGACTCTTCTCTGGTCCATTTGCTTCATCCAGGACATGAGGTGGGGCAGGGAGGAGGAAGGAGGCTCCATCAAAGTTCTAAGTAGGTGCCATGGCGTTGAAAGCATTTAAACCCACACTCTCCACCAACTGTAATTAGGAAGAGGCAGGACAGTCCTCTATCCTGGGATGGGGTGGGGAAGACGCCATCACACACATCACACACGCCACACTGGGCGTGGCAGGCAGAGGCAGAAGGTGGGAGGACCCTTGGGTGGGTGAAAAGTTTTCGCACATGAGTGAAAAAGTTTTCACACAGTGAGTCTTCTGATCTTTAGGGAGCTTTGAACTTCTGCAGTTGGGATGGGGTCTTGGAGGATCCTTTTTGCCTAAGGTTGTGTCATGGTTTAGATTTTGGGCTTTAGGACATACCTGGGTTCCAATCTGAACTCCTTGACTTGCTGGTAAGACCTTGAGCAAGTTCTATAACCTCTGTGTGCCCCCATTTCTCATAGCTAAAATCCCAGTTGAGGATTACATTCAGGCTATGCATATTAAGTGCTTAGCACGGTTCCTAGCAAAAAGTAATCCTTTATTATTGGTGGTGAATAATAGTAATCACCAACAGCAGTCAGAGGTGCCAAGGAGGGCAGATAGATCAGAAGAATCAAGCAGCATTTTCAAGGACGAGGGATCAGAATTAACTTCTATCTAGATTGTGAAGGGCCCCTCTTAAGACCTTCTCCCAGTTCAGTTCTGTAGGAAAGGCCAAGTAAGGTTGAGGATGAGGGTTGTGTAATTTTCTGGCGCCATCTTACTGTGGTGTCTTAAGATCCGAGACACAGTGGAGTCATGTGGTAAAGTGGTGACGGGGTGGGGGGCTTGCAGGGGAGGACTGCCCATAGGTAGAAGTTTGCAGTATCAGTTTACAGGGAGGTTTTTTGTTTATTTCTCTCCTTTTACCGCCTTACCAGCATATTGTACTTTGATGGCATTGCGAAGTCAAAAGATGATAATGTTATAAGCAAATATTCTATCTTTTCAGAAGGGATTAGGAGGAGGTAGAATATTTGCTTCATAGTAAAACCTCTCAGCGGTATTCTATGATCTTAAAAAACACCTATTTTTTTTCTAGCAGAAGACGTTAAGTAAGTGAGGTAACTGCTCTCTTTGTGCTTTTCTCAGGCTTCCTTATGAATAAAGTAGCACTTGTCTTTAAGCACCTTTGAACGGAATTTATCAATAGATAATAAACCAGTGAAGAGAGATCTTTTCATCTATAAATCCCTGTGGCCTTGATGGTGAACCCGTGATAAATGGGTTAGAAATGCAGACCAGGAGATTAATTTGGATACATTTGCCTGGTTATATAAATTCTGCACTTCGGGCCCTAAAATTGGAAAAGCCCACCTGAAGCTTTGGGGGCCTTCTTACTACATCCAGGTCATCCTTGAAGGTGTTTAAAACAATCTTTAACGTGACCAATTTTTAAATATTATATTGGTTTAAACCTCATGTTGGCCCTTTCTAGGAGAAGATTGTTTCCTCTGGTTTAGTCAGATGACAGGTGGCTTCAGAACTGGCTTCTAGGTATAGAATGGAGACGAGGAGGAAGTGGTAGGGACAGAAAGTTCAAGTGGGAAACAGGAGTGGGAACCGTTGTAACACAAAGCATGAGAAAGGTATGAAGAGGAGGGGACAGAGAAGAGGGGAGGAGAGGAGAGCAGGTTGGAAGGGAAAGGGAGAAAGAGGGCAAAATGGTGAAAATAGGGAATACTGAACAACCCCGAGAGGATGGCCAGAGATGAGGTTGAGACGAAAGGCGTAGAGGTAGATAAATGCGGGGGGCGGAGGAGCGTTAGATTTGAGGGAGATGGAGCCTGAGGAATGCCTTTGTGGCTGTGAGAGTTTCAAGAGAATTTGAACATTTTGGGGGGGGCCGGGGTGACATTCAGAACCTGGTTGAACTAGGAAGTGGTGGGGCCTTTGTGTCTGATGGTATCACCTGCGCTGTGCTTTGGAGTGGGGAGGAAACAGTAGAGGGCAGTTCTGCCTATCCTTTTATGTTAATTTTCTTGTGATCTTGTGACTCAGGCCTATCTTGTTGGGTCAGCTAGCTCTACATTTCCACCTCCTAAGTTAGATCAGTTTGTGCATAGGTCTTGCCACTTCTCTCTCTAACTCTTGCTGACTTGTTTCACTTTAAAAAGAAGAAAAAGCTTTATTAGACTTTCTCAAACTCTGCTATTCTTCCTTCTTTCTCTCCTGTTACTATCAAGGAACTATTCCTCATATTCCTTCTCAGGGAGGCATTACAAAAAGACTGCATTTGTTAATTAATTGATTAGAATACATAAAATAATCATGAGCTTTAGGATCTTTTATTGCTTTTCATTGGATAGAGGTTTTTGTGTGTGTGTGTGTGTTTTAAAAGTATGTGTAAGTGCCTAAGCCCATTTATTTTATACATTTTCATAGTCTTTCTAAAATATATTAAATTGTACAACTTTCTTAAACTAAATCTGTGGAACTTAGAAAATATTGATGTCCATGATGATAAACTAAGTCTTCTGGTTTTGAGAGGACAGAAGACTGAGGTAGTTCGGACTGTAGCTATATTTACTCACATTCCTTTGAGTGTGTTATCTGCTGAGCACCTGGGGATATGTTGGTGAGTCTGTAAATTCTGAATGATGATGCAGACCAGTAAGGATGGAAACTATCGGTTTTACTTGTTAGGCTGTCTCCAAATAAATGGGGTATTTCTCTTTTTAGGGACCTGACTTACACATGTGGTCATTTCCACCTCTCGTCTGCAAACATCTAGCCTAGCTGACTTTCACATACCTGTACTCCCACTTTCTCCTTCCCTGAAGTCTTAGGGGTGGGGATCTATGAACGGTATGCCAGTTTAAGCTACTTCACTGATAGGCATGAAAATGCGGTCAGAGAGATTTGAAAATATTTGCTTCATTTATGCATAAAATTTTAAATTACTGCTTTTGAGCCTCCTTAATTTAAAAAATCATGAAAAAGTTCAAACATGTTAAAAAATATGGAATATATATTCAACAGTTATCAAGATTTTGCCTCATTTGCTTAATCTACCCTTTTTCTTTTTTCCTTTCTTGAGAATTTTAAAGCATCTCCTAGGCCAGTTATTTCACGTGTACATACTTCAGGGTGCCTCTTGGAAAGACACAGACATTCTTACATAGCCACAGTGCCATTATCACAGTTATATTTATTGTATTCTTTGGTATCATCTAATGCCCAGTTTATAAAAAAATTTTTGTGTGTGTTAAAAAAACGTTTTTTTTTTGGTTTTCTTCCTTTCTTTTTTTTTTTTTTTTTTTTACAGTTATTTTGTTAGACTCAGAATTCAAACAAGGTCCGCACATGGCATTTGGATGTTACGTCTCATAATCAAGACAGCCTCCACCTCCCCGCCCCCTTTCTTTTTTCAGGCCGTTGACTTGTTGCAGAAACTGGGTCAGTTGTCCTGTACAGTGTCCCACATTTTGGATATATCAGTTTTCTTGTGGTGTCATTATCTTGTTCCTCTATCGCCTGAATTTCCTGAAATTGGAAATTAGCTCTTGCTCTAGAGTCTGGATTCAGGTTCAGCCTTCTTAGTAGTGCTGTGTCCTTCATGTTGCTTCACACCAGGGAAAGCCTCCTTAATTTAATTAAAGATAGATTTTTATTAGTGAGCCCTGAGTTTGGTTTAGACACAGTACTAGGCACTCTGGGGACTGCAGAGATGCCTCACATTTTTTTTGGAAGCAGACCCTGACCAGCAGCATGACACAGGATAAGTAAAGTGTAGCCAGGGACCAGGAAGTCAAGAGTTAGACAGACGGTGAAACCTTGTATCAAGAGAAGCCTTAGAAGCCTTTGAAATTTTAGCACTCTGAAACAGTTAATACAGAAACGTAATACTTTCTCCCATACAATAGCACCTACACTCTTCTCTACTGCTAGTTTTATTCCCTGTAAGTCTTTCTGAAGTAACTTTTATCTCTCCCTAACCCACTGTGTATTGCATTATTCAAGGTACTGTAACTTTGCTGTAGATGCCTTTTAGTGCATCTGGGACAGGCATCCCTATAACTTTCCGTATCTGGTCCGTGAGACACACAAAAGGCAAGTGAAGTTCACAGTAAAAGAGAAAGCTGGTGCCATGTTTGAACTGGAGATCCACCGGTGTCAACTGGCCCTGTTTCTCCACCTCGTCCTGCCGGACCCATGTTAATTTAGAGCACAGAAGCAGTACAGCGTAAAAAACTTCCAGCTTTCTAGTGAACACCCTCGTATTTCTTTTTCTTCTTTCCCTTTTTTTGGAGGGATATTATGGAGAGGCTTACACTTTATCAAGAATGAAGCTGGAGGGGACTTCCCTGGCGGTCCAGTGGTTGAGACTTAACCTTCCAACGCAGTGGGTGCGGGTTTGATCCCTGGTCGGGGAGCTAAGATCCCATATGCCTCGTGGCCAAAAAACCAAAACATAAAACAGAAGCAATATCGTAACAAATTCAATAAAGACTTTAAAAAATGGTCCACATCAAAAAAAAAAAAAAAAAAAACCTTAAAAAAAAAAGAATGAAGCTAGAGCTTTGAAACTGTTTATGTAGCCTTTATAGAACTGTTCTTTTAAATCCTATGAAAAAGTATCTGTTACCATATTATGATCTTCTTACCTGTCTCTACCCAATCCCCACCTCTTGTAAATTTTTCTTTCCCATGAGAAAGTAAAATTTCAACTGGAAGATGTCCTCTCAACTGAGGCTTCATAAGTCAAGGACTTAAGCAAAAGAGCAAATTTCTCTATATATTCAAATTAAAAGCTCTCAAGGAGTATCTTGTTCACTGCTGTATTTCAGCATTTAACATAGTGGTCAATAAATGTTCATTGAATAAATAAAATGAGACATTGGGGCAGCAGTGTTTACTCTTGTTTAGAAATTGCAAGTAAACAATATGACCACAGTGAAAAATCCTAGTCCATTTTGGATAAGGGACTTTGGCTTGGACACTAGGGGGTGGATAGGGAGGAGTGAGTGTGTGTGTGTGTGTGTGTTTTGCATTGGCAAATAGAAGGATTTATCTTATCTGCTAACTGATTTTTTAAAAAAGATTGTATGTTTATAAACAACGCAGCATTTTATATATATATATGTAAATAAATATATATAAAAGCAGAAGCAATATTGTAACAAATTTTATGTTCCTAAAAAGCTGCTGAGTGAAATTCTGGATTTTGTTCTTAAAAGAAAAATGGCATTTCTCCCTTACAAACCAATTTCTGTTATGAATGACCAAAAATTGTTAGGGACCAAGCTTGATGCATTTACTGCATGAAAGTCAAGTACTTAGATCATTATAATTCTGCCCCCTTTTGTGCCTGCTATACAGTGAGCTCTTTGATATGGCGATGCCCCATTCTCAAGATGAAGAAGGTCACGTGTTTTCAGGCATTAAGAGCATGATCTACTCTTTTTTCAGTTCCCTGTTATAAGTGGCTGTTGAGGGTAAAGTTGAAGGGGGAAGCTGGCCTCATGAATGGCTTTTGTCTACCTTTGTACTATTTTTGAGTTTTCTTTCACAGAAGTCAATTTGATTGCAACCTCTTAAAAGAAAAAGTTGAGTGTCATGGAGCTGAGAACCAACTGCCCAGACGAGTCCACAGATAGCCTTCAGTCTGGCTCAATTACTCCAATTTTTATCACATACTTGCTAGTGGAGTTTTGATTGCCTCCAAATGTTCAAGCATGTGGCTTCTTTATATTGCACTGGGAACTGGTCCTTCTGCTAAGGAGGCCATGGGGGTTGTTACCTGGGTCCTGGAGCCAGTCCACCTCGGTTCAATACATGGCTTCACTTGTTAGCTATTTGGCCATAGAGAGATTATTTAACTCCTCTGCTCACAGTTTTCTCATCTGTAAAATGGGTTTAGTGCAACCTCAGGCATGAAAAAAATGCCTGGCACAAAGAAAGCACTTGGTAAACGCTAACAGCTATTGTTACATGTGTATGTGTAAATTTATTTAGAGATGCAGTTCAGACATTGAGCATGAGAAGGAGGGTGAGGATGGGGTTTCTCTCTAGGTGACAAGAGGATACTATCTTGAGCAGTTCAAGTATTCAGAGATAAGACTGAGCTGGGGTTGAAGGCAGTAGCAATGGAAAGGTTCAGGGATGACCTCCTCCCAACCTCACAGCCAATGGTAAGGGAGAAGCTTATGCTTTGACTGCTGGGCATTCTTTTTTGCCCTGTCAGATGCATTTGCTAATGATTTAAGCTATACAGTTGTCCCTCGGAATCCATGGGGGATAGGTTCCAGGACCCCCACAGATTCCAAAATCCACAGTTCCCCAAATCTGTGGATGCTCAAGTTCCTCATATAAAATGGCGTGATGTTTGCATATAACCGTGGCACATCCTCCTGTAAACTTTAAATCATCTCTAGATTACTTATAATACCTAATACAATGTAAATGCTATATAAATAGTTGTAAGTACAATGTAAACCTTGTATAAATAGATGCTGGTGTGCAGCAAATACAAGTTTTGCTTTTTGGAACTTTCTGGAATTTTTTACTCCAAATATTTTTGATCCAAGGTTAGTTGAATCTGTAGATGCAGAACGCACAGGTAGGGAGGGTTGACTATAATTCCTAGAGTGGTTGAAACCAGGTTGTGTATTTGGATTTTTTTCCCCTTCTGCTTTGGCTTCTCTTTAGAACAAAAGCCAGCTCCAATAGAAACTAGACCGTTAAATGTTTTGCATGTATGGGATTTGTTTCAGAGTAATTGGGGGTGGCAGAAGGGGGATTGAGTGGGTAGGAGTTAGATATTTTATTTATATATATATATATATATATATATATATATAGTATAATAAGATTGCCCATGAGGCTGGAAGATGCGTAGGTAGGGGTTTATCATAACATTCTTTCTACTCTTGCATATGTTTGAAACTTTCCATAAGAGTTTTTTTAAAAATTGAGCAAAAAATGCAAGTTGCATAACAATACAGACAGTGAGATACCATTTATATGAAGTTTTAAAATATGCAAAGAATATTATGTAATATTTATACATATATACTTATATAGTAAAAATTTTAACTTTTATAAAAAATAATAAATACTAACTTTAGGATAGTGGTTAGCTCCAAGGAAGGTGGAAGAGAAGTGAAATGAGCAGGGGATACTTGGTGTTTCACCTGTATCTGTAATGTTTTATTTATTTTTTTAAAAAAGTTATTTGAAGCAAGTATGGCAAAATATTAAGATTTATTAAAGTTGAGCAGTGGGTACATGGGGTTTGTTATATTCTGTGTAGCTTTTTTTTCCTGTTGAAAATATATCACAATAAAAAGAATAATAATGCTATGATTCTATGTCAAGAAGTGTGCTTAGACATGTCAGGAACCAAGCTTCGGGGCTGAGCGGCGCTTTCCTTTCTATTAGAGACACACGGCCTGACACAGCATTTCACGTTGTGGTGGACATGGCCCCTCATATGGCTGCACAGGGAAGAAGCCCTCATGAGTCAGGAGAGACGGAGGTAGGGGATCAGAGTGAAAGGCGGTTAGCTATGGCACTGTTTTCTGGAACATGCTGACTTGTTGCCTTCATCAGAAAGTTTGGGCCAAGTCACGGGGGATGAGTTAGTTACAATGACTTGAGTGTTTAGAAGCAACAAAGGAAAGGGAGATTTTTTTAAAAAGCATATCTTTTGTGTATAATTTAATAAGTGGTTGCCTTGATAAGACTTCTCAGTAAAAAAGAAAGCTGGTTCTAGTACTGATTGGTTGTCTGAGTGGTAATCTTGTCAGCCTTTCCACACAAGGCAGGATTAAGCTGTGTCACTCCCTTGGCCTGGCAGGCAAGCCCTCAGTTTGGAGAGTGAGAAGATCGATTGTTCTGAGGCCTGGGTTCATGGCCTACTTCCAAAATGTGACCCGCACCTCCATGCCTCCCCACCTGCTTCTGGGAAGGAAGACTCGGAGATGGGAGCAATCCCTGTGCCAGGTCTCATTCTGTGTGTGACTTAATGTATTTGTAGATGTTGGGGGTAGTGAGTGTGCAGTGTACACGTGTAAAATGTTAACTTGGTCTCCAGGGGAATACAGATGTAAGATGTTCATTGCTGTGGTATTTTTGTTCACTAAACCTGTGAATAGGAGATCACTTGTTTCCTATGCTCAAGAGAGGAAAGGATAAACCCAACATGCCGTACAGGGTAAACTTTCTGCTAATAGAGCAAACGCTGTGTTGAGCCTGCGTGGAGGTGGGGAAGGGGTGCGTAGTCAGGGGAGCAAGCATCTCAGAGACCCTGCTTTGAGCCCCGTGGGCTGGTATCCTGGAGTCTGAGGAAGGAGGTGACTAGAAGACCAGAGCAGCCCTTCACCACACATCTCGGGGAATAGCCTCCTCTAAATAGAGATGGAGGTCTCTAGTGTGTGTTCTGGAAGTTTGTGAGGATGAACATTGATGTGAAGGGAACTCCCTTTGGTGTATTCCTGGTGAGAAAGCACAGGAAGCAAAGACCACCGGACTAGCAGCCCCCGATGAGATCTGTGTTCCCAGAGAGGACTCACTTCATGTGCTGTACCCGTGCAGGCTTATTTGCATTCCCTGGAAGGATTTGAGAGGTTACGAGACCCAGGTGACATGGGCAGCTCTGCAACTTCCTCCCAGTCAGACCCATCGACCTGCCTCTGTTTAAATCCCAGCTGTTCCGAACGAACAGCCCTGTGAATGGATCTGAAGATCTGATGAGCAGGAATGGATGGGGGAGAGGGGTAGACTTCTGCAGAGTGAGGGGGTTCCTTAGTGCTGGGCAGGGTTCTGCTACACTGCCTTTGTCCTTTATTTTAGTTTCCAACTTTGTTGTCCTTTAATAAAGTTTTCCTCAAAGCTGGCAAAAAATAAAATAAAATAAATTGCAGTATTAAAAGAACATACATATAATTGAGAGGTTATTTTGTGTTACCTATTTTTGTCTTCTGTAACTGTTTGGCCAGTAGTTTAGCACCACTTGGGAAAAAAATGTATTTAAGTTTGATGAGTCCATGTGAGCATGTGAATCAGTAGCTTCTTGAGGTGCTGCTGGGTCCAGTGGCAACACCTAGAACACAGTTAGAAAGCCAGAAGCTGCCTAGAACGAGGCAGAGGGCTTTGTCTTAGAGCCCTGCTCCTCTTGTACCTTGTTATGGATTTTAAAGTGTCTGAATCCAGCTGTTGGTTCTCTTCCAAAATAGTGGGGGCCATAGCAGAATGGCGTAATTCACCTCTGAGTGTTTTCATGGATGTATAAAAGTGGTATTAGATGAGTTAAGCCTGTATGGGTTTACTATACATATCAGACTCTCGATAAAGTCGGAAATAGTTCATTTTCCTGGAGGTGCGGTTCTCTAAGGCTGCCTTTCCACCAAGACTTTCCTAGCGCCGCTCTTTCTCTTTCCCGCTGAGTTTTTCTGCCCACGTGAAAGTCGGCCGTGTGTCCTGTCCTCTAGTCCTGGTCTTTTCCGCCTCCTCTTCAGTAACTTTTTTGGTCGTCCCCTCCTTAGCTAATATTATCTCTGTTAAAAAATACTTTTTCCTCACTTCAGTTGAATGATTATAATGTCCAAGTTTTCTGACATATTTCCAAAGGTAGGCACTTATCAAAAACATTCTGAAATTCTTGTGTGTTCATAAAAATTTAATTTGTTAAGCAAATATATGTCCAATGCCAAGTCAGTAAAACAGGAGAGAAAATTATGTTTTCAAATTTGTAAAACAAATATACTTACAAGAAAACAATGACAATAAAATATGTCGAACTGTCAGCAATGGTTATAAGTTAGCGTAGTTGGACTATGAGTAACCGACTTCCCCTGTTTTCTGCACGTTCAGGAGTCTCGTTATTTGTGTGCTTACATTTACCACCCCACCCCAGTCCATCTGGCATTTTCCCGTGTGTGGGACAGCAGAGTGTAAGAGCAGTCTTTTTCAAATGCAGTTCCAGGAGACCCCAGGGCTCCTCAGAGGGGCTGCAGGCCCAGAGAGAAGGTCGGGGTTGTGGGTAGGGCCTCCGGGTCTTCTAGCCCCTTCGATTTGCTCTGTGAATCAAGGTTTGCCTAAGGTTTCATTTGGGGAAAGGATTCTACTGCTGAACATAATGTTTCAAAACCACTGCCGTAGAAAAAAGAGCAAACCCTGGCATCAGAGCCAGGAACCCTGGCATCAGAGCCAGGAACCCTGACATCAGAGCCAGGAACCCTGGGTGTGGGCCCTGGCCAGCTCTAACCAGCAGCGGGTGGCCCTGTGTGTCCCTTCAGTTCTCTTCACTCTGGTGTTCCCATCTCTGAGTTGAGGCGTTAGGGTGAGGTAGTGTCTGGAAGTCCCTTGCGGCTCTGACATCTCGGGACATTCCACGCAGGTGATGTAACAAAGGAAAAGGAAAAGAGAGCCGTGATTCCCAGCCTCCTCCTGCTGCCACACCTGGAGGACCTGAGACCCCTTTAGCAAGCCCCACGTTTGGGCATTTGGGTTTTAGCTTGTGATTTGTTTTCTAAGAGGAGTGTGTGGCTAAGACGAGGGGCAAGAGGAGCCAGCACAGTGATGTGCGTTGCTGTTTTTAGATCAGAGGTCTGGGCTCTTTAGAAAAAGTGGATGGCGATTACTCTCAGCTTAAAGTTATTCCAAATTGACAGTAGGAAAAAGGCCGGAAACGTGCACCTTGTCCTGGCTGACTGGTCCGGGGTGTTCATTTTCAGAATTCCTTCCTGCTGCCGTGTCCATACTCTCTAGATGGTGTCAGATGGGTGTGAGGAAGCTGCACTCCCTCTGACATGTGGGCTATGACAGGAGACCTTTCACATTAATGGACCAAGAGGAAAGGTCACCTCAGGATCTGTCCTTTCCTGCTGGAGAGGCCTGGAGCCCTGGCACCAGTTTGCTCCTCTGACCTGAAGATAGGGCGTCCTCCTTCAGACCACCTCTCACAGCCACCTCAGGTGAGGCCCAGACCCTGCTTCCTTTCACATACAAAGCATAATCTCTTCACCAGGAGCCCTCTGGGGAAGGAAGAATGAACTCCATTGGTGGCTACGCTACTTATGCATTAGCTTTTTGACTTTCGGAAAAGCTTTCATCTCCATGTACGTAAAGTATATGGTGTTGTAAATAAAATCTAAAGTTCAGCTTGTTGGTCAGAAGTGCATTGGACTGAAATGTGAGAAAGCCAGATGAGGCTGCCTTGTTTCTTACTGTACTGTGCTCAGAAAGCATTCCCTGGGACAGAAAACCCTGCTTAAGCATGGGTGCAGCGACCCCCGGTGACAGCAATGACAGGGGCCCTTCAGAAAGGAGCAAGTGAACCTGGACCCTGTCTCACGCAGGTTTGGGTTTGCTCCCAGGTTAATTAACACTCCCTCCTATCCCTATCCCCTCCCCCCAAAAATCCAGCTAGTGCAATTACTTAGGCACCGTTTTAAAAAATTTAATTTGAATAAATTAAGTATGGACTGACTCTCCCCAAAAAGTGCAATGAATTTTAAGAGGACAAAACTTGGATCATCAATACATTGTGGTCTCCATCCTATAGCATAGAATTTTACTGTAGTTTTTACTTTCTAAATATTGCTCGAACACCACACTGCATTCATCAAACCATTGTCAGTCACTCTCAGGAAGAGTAGAAAACTCACTTCTTGGCTCTCGGAGTTTACAATCTACTCGAAGAGGCAGCAGCAAACAGAAAACCGTAGTTCAAAACTGCAAAGCACTGAGTATAAGATAGTTGTACTTTTAAATATGGAGTATCTGTCCTTGCAGGCCCACAGCAGTGATCTGAATGGGGTAGAGCCAGCCTTGCTGCAGGCAGTGAGCTTGGAGCTGGAATTTGAAGGAAGGGTGGGTGTGAGGAGGAGGCGAGGTAGTGCTCCTGGAGAGATTTGTGGAAGGAAGCAAGCAGATTGCTTTCATTGGAGGAAGAAGGTAGAGATGAGGTTGTGTGTTAATAAAAAAGGTTGAGGGTTTGAAAGCATGTGCACAACGGCTGAAAAGCTTAGCTGCACCACAGTAGACATTATGGTCATCTTTGGCAGGAGAATTTTTCAGGTGCTGTAATTTGGGCAGCAGTACATATAGGCTGAACTGAAATGGAGATACCCCTTGCCCTCCAAGTTGGCCATGTGCTTCCCCATGTAGGCCTCTTATGTTAGATCACCAAGTGCTTTAACAGCAATACACTGTACTTTTATGAACCTTCAGCACATATTAAATAAATTCACAAAGATATGCTTCATCAGTGACAAAAAAATGACAGAATTTCATGTGGATGTGGTTCCGTTTATCCTGATGTTTAATTTTTTTTCTATCATTTTCAGCTGTGTGAACTTCTTAGCATCCACTGTGTAGCCTGTTTAAGATATTTAATCAATTTGAGTTTTTTGATCCTTCACAATTTCATATGTACAATTAGTAGATATGAAATTAGTTATTAATCATACAGCTCATGAATGCCTTCCAGACTTCCTTCCTACTTACTGCCTCGAATGATTTTACTCTTATGTGTTTGGTTTTTCTACAGAGTTGATGGATCCCATTCATTCATAAAAGTTCATCCAACAGATATCTATTTGGCCCTACTATGTGCTGAGCACTGTTCTAGGTATTGAGCTCCCAGTTGTTACTGATTAGAAACAAAACTCAGTATTTCAGTGTGATAGGATTGTTTTAGCTAATGTTGGTTTCCTTATGATGCCTTTGAATTTAAGCTATTGACTTATTTTGAAATATTTCATCAATAGCAAAAAACAAACAGTCTTACTAATGCTATTAAAACATTCCTGAAAATGCTTTCGAAAGCAATCAATTTTGGTAAATTCGCCACATTGAATGTTGGTGGGTTGGTCTGCTTCTCCCACCTAAGGCCCTAAAGAACCAGAACCTCCACGAATCCACTAAGCAGTTTGGACACAACTGGGTTAGCTGATCTCTGAAGTCCCTTCCCATTCTAAAATTCCATCTTAACTTCTTTGTGCCATTTTTCTCCTGTATTTAATAGGATAGGAATAACATTTAACTTACCAAGTAGACAGAGTTGTGATGACTACTTGATACAGATGTAAGGTGTCATTCCCCCAATCCATTTTTGGGTCTTTTCCTCCCTATAGTGGCTTGGTTGCCCCCATAGTGGCAGGATGGGACCTGAGGACTGGGGAGTGCAGAAGCAGCCATGGAAACATGAGGATGTGGGGTGGAGGACATGCTCAGGTGTGCTGTGTGCAGTGGGTCTAGAGCTGTCCCCAAAAAGACAGAATAAGTAGTACCCTACAACCAAAATCCCTCATGTGCTTTGCTTGTAAAGGATAAACTTTTCATTATACCTTGAATACAGATGCCATTCCTTGTATTAAGACCCGTCTAGGGCTTCCCTGGTGACGCAGTGGATAAGAATCCGCCTGCCAATGCAGGGGACACGGGTTCGATCCCTGGTCCGGGAAGATCCCACATGCTGCAGAGCAACTAAGCCCGTGCACCACAACTACTGAGCCTGCGCTCTAGAGACCGGGAGCCACAACTACTGAGCCCGCGGGCCTAGAGCCCATGCTCCGCAACAAGAGAAGCCACCACAATGAGAAGCCCACGCACCGCAACGAAGAGTAGCCCCCGCTCGCCGCAACTAGAGAAAGCCTGCGCGCAGCAACGAAGACCCACTGCAGCCAAAAAAAAAGACCTGTCTATACAAGTGGGCCAACTGGAAGAGCATCCTGCATGCTTATGTTCTGCCTTCTGCATGGAATTTGGGAAGAAGAATGCAAGAGTATATGAAACTTAAAATAAAAAGCCTTAATAATTCAGACCTTGAGAGCAGTACCCAACTCAATAACGAATAATACAGGTCATTGAAGTTTTAAGAAATACGTTTAAGAGGGCTTATTGACAAGAGGCCCTGCTTATTATAAATATAACATCAATTTTGGGAAAACGTCAGGATAGCGTGCAGGATGTTCACATTCATATAAACGAAAACTATAGAAAATAATGGCAAAATCTACAAAGGTTGTGTCTGGAGGGCCAATTATGAGATTTTTTTCTCTGCTTCTTCACACTTTTCTGATCTTCTTAGTTTTTTAGAATAAGCATATATGACTTTGGTAATCAAAGAAAAGTTGAAGACAAAACAAAAAGGCTCAACAGCTTTTACCCAATTCAAGGCTAGCAATTAACAGATTTTGGAAAATTAGAATAATTTGCATATGGCAGGAGTTGCACTCTAAGTTACTTTAGTCCTTTCGCTGAGACTAGAATTTTAACTCTTAACTTGCCTTGTTTTGGACAGTTGCTGCAAGAGTCACAGGTAGGATTGTCTGATCCTGTCTGAGTAGCAGGAAGTCCAGTTACTGGTCCCACGGCTCATTGATCTCCAACTAATGCAACTTCAGTCTTCGTTATTGTTGCAGGCTGTTTTTAGTCCTTTGCATACAGGTGGAGCTCATTTGTAAGACTCCAGAACATAATGCATGTTTCACATGATCCATCTAAACTTCCTAACTAAAGAATTTCTACATGCTCTTCACTTCCTAATCTAGAGACTAACTCATACAATGTTAAATAGGCTTCCAGACTCTCGTTTCCCCACCCTTTGGTAATCTCTATGAAAACTTTACTGTAGGAGGAATTTTATTTCACCTTGGTTCTTGTGTAGTGCTATTCCACAGAGGATGACTTCATTTTTCTTTCATTCTTGTCATTTTACTGTGTAAACAACAAGTAACTTCTTTATCCAGGGCCAGCTTGATGTTTTCAGACTTAGTCTACATTAAACTGTCTGAGGGCAGAAAGGACCAGGAAGGGGCAAGGGGACAGGAAGGCTTGGGGAGGCCACCCAAGGACCCTAACTTACTTAAATTACTGTTTTTGACCATTTAGGTTGCCTCAGAACTGGCACGCACCCTCCCAAGTACCTAAAAATGGTGCTAGGTGGAGGTAAAGGCGGTGGGAATGCCAGGTCCTGAAAACAAGATGAGCAGACCTCAGAAGAAATCCACGGCTGCTCTATTTTGCTTATGTCCGTATGTTTATTTTCCTGGTTATGGATTGAAAGGACCGCTCAACAGCAGTGCAACAGTTTCTCCTTGTTGCTCAACTCTCCTTTCTGGCTAAACTGTAGGGGAGAGGATACATCCAGTGTGCTCTGCTTTGCTTTGCCCCTGCCCAGCCTGTGGTGGTGGGGCCCGTTGATGAAAAGCGTGTGGTCCAGAGCTGAAGTGCTGAGTTATGGTGTGGAGCAGGGGCAGTAAGACCTGACTTCAGCATGGACTCCAGCTCTGTTCGCCCCTCAGGGCGTCTCTAAGTGGAAATACTTTCCAGGGGTCTCACTGATGAATAGTGGAAAAGCAAGTGGGAAATTGCAAAGTGCTTACTCTGGGATATACCCTTCCTTAGATAGTCATTATTTTCCCAAGGTGGAAGGATGGTCCTGTGGCCACTGTACCCAATAGAGCCTGCCCAGCCATGTCCTCTGCTGGGAAAGGCCTGCATGAGACTCAAGGGCCAGGACAGTGCCAGCCCCTGCCCACAGGCCCTGGATCTTGTTCCCTCTCACCCCTTTGATGCATAGTGTTTGGACTCGAGCCAGACCCCTTGAGACCTGATCTTGGACCCTCCATGCACAGCATGCAGTCTTGAGCAGATTTCCTCAGGCTTCAGTTTTCTCATTTGCAAAATGGGGGATAATATGACCGCCATTGTTAGAACAGTGCTTAGTACGTAATGAGCACTCAATAAATGTTACCTCTTTAATTATGTTATGACTTATGATTGTGATTTATTATCTATTATCCCTTGCTGGCATCTTCCCTAGCTTCTTCCCCTAGCACTCCCAATACTGCTGTTACCAAGGCCACCAGGGATACCTCTTTCTTGCCAACGCTCATGGACAGTCTTCACCTCCTCCTCTTTCTGAACCTTTCAGCGGTGCCTACTGTCTCCTTCTGGGAGATTCTCACAGTCATGACCACCACACTCCCTCCTGTCTGGTGGCTCCTGTTCATTTGGGTCCTCATTCTCTACCTGACCTCATGTTGCATGACTTCAAGGAGAACATCTCAGATTCTTTCTTCCTTTTTCTCTCTAGGTAAACGCATCCACCCTGATGACTTTCACTGCTTGGTTGCACATCCTTCATTCATAGGTCTTTCTTGACTTTTCAGTCTAAATCTTAGGTCCATCCAACCCACCCCATTATTTTCTCTCATGGTATCCTGTTGCTTTCCTTCAGAACACTTTTCACAATTTGTAATTATGTATGTATTTGTTTTAATTACTGTCTATCCCTTGTCTCCCCCTCACCCCACAAAATTGTAAAATCCATGAATGAGACCAGGGACTGTCTTGTTTACCTGGTACATGAAAGGACCTCGGTAAATACCTGTTTGAGTGACTGTGTGTTATGTGAGGCCCCTCTATTTCTTCCTCCACTGCTCCAGCCCTGACAATTCAGATGAGGCTGGTGGGAGAGGCTGCCCCTTTGTTGTTATTCCTTCCACCCCCTGCCACCCTAGATCCACCCTCTGTGTCAGGGGGAGTCTTATGGGGTTGTGCCATTTCCCTTTTACCTCTAGCCACGGTCATCTTCAAGTGATAGCATCCTCAAAGTTAACGATCAGAAGACTAACATCAGCACCAGTGGCTAGTGCTGGGGAAGCCATCAGGATGGAACGTCCTGGTGGGGGTTGCTCAAATCCCTAAGCAAAAGGAAATTGGGACTTGATGTAGGACATTTATACCTAAGGACAAAATGTTAGTAAACTAAAATCACTTTCCAAAACAGCTGTTAGTCCATTAAACATTTATTGTGATTTGGAGGGGTTTTCTTCCCTTTTAAAATCAGGGTGGTTGCAGTTTAATGACAAAAGAGTGCCCAGCCCTGTGCTAGGAGTTTCAAGGGAGACACCAGAGAAGTTGGTGGTCTTGGCCCAATGGCCTTGCCCTCTAGTAGGATATTGATGCCACAAACCACCTTTCCAGAGCCAAGACTTCATGAGTTTGTTTATGAAGTGCCAGGAATGGACTCAATAGCATATCACGAAGAGGTTAAAACATGTTGAAAGGGACAGTTTAAACTCTGAAATAACCCTTTACATCCCACACAGGCTTGGAGAGTAACTATGTAGTATTTATCAGTGAAATGTATGTAAGATGTCAGTTACTAAGTAAGCTCCTTTCCTCTGAGTAAATCACCCATCTTTTCTTCTCCTGGGGGTGGCTCCCTTTTCACCAACAGTCAAAGACTACCACCCATAGTGCATACCTAACTGGGAATATTCAAGACTCTTTCCCCAGCATGTTTTTTCTTACATATTGGTGAAATTAGGCAGCATAATTAAACATTTGTAATGCTGCCCTGTCTATTAGGCCTTCATAGATGCAATTTTTAATATCCAGCCTTTAGACATGAAAAATTGAGACAGTCATGTGGTATCTTAATGCAATAAAGTTTCTATTCTTGTGTAGCATTCATTATTCAGAATATTGGAATAGCTTTGTGACAGATTTCTTCATTTACTCATTCCCTGAGTTTTGAAAATTCATTTTAGGGATAACTGACCATAATTTGGTTCAGTGGGAATAGAGAGTTGTTTTTTTTTTAATACTCATACTGGATGCTATCCCACACTGTCCAGATATGAGACTGTTGGTTTTTTTATTAGATAGCATTTTTACTTTTTGGATTTAATGCTCTGGGCTTAAGTGGAGATTGGTATACCACTATGTCTGCCTTACTTTCCACTCATTTCATGTAGCTCCAAAGTCAGGAGAGCAAGCCTTTGTCCAAGTTAGAACATTTTGGCATGTTGTAGATATTCTTTGCTTACTGGCTGTTGATGTTATTTCTGATAGGTTTGTAAAAATCATTGCTAAGGTGTGGCCCTGCATAATTCCCACGATTGGTAGAAATAGCTTTATATATTACTATAAAATTAATTCCTAGAAGCTAAGACCATATGTCTCTCTGAGCCATAATTCCCACAATTCATTTTTATGTCTTGAAGCTGCAAAAGTGCTCTTTCTCTTGAAATACAGGTGTATCCAAAGCAAGAAATGCTCAGAGCCTGACCATAATACAGCCTCCTCACTTGCAAATGTGCTGAGCTCCTCTCCTTAGTGGCCTCCGTATCAGAACTTCTAAAACTTTAGAAAAGGCTGTGAGGTTCACTGTTTGCTCTGCCAGCCTTGTACCACTGAAGGATGACAGTGTCCAGCATGTACACCATCATTCATTGAAAAGCACTTTCAAAGTGCCTGATGACACGTACATCAAGGTGGATGGGAGACAGGCACAGAATGGCCTTTCTAGCTAGGTGTTTCTATTGTATTGTTTACCTGATGTGATTAGAAACCTCTCATTACCATTATTAATAATTGTAATTTTGTAATCAACTATTTTTTGTTATCAATCTAATATATGCAAAAGTTGAGAGAGAGGGAGTGTGTGTGCGTGTAGAAGGATGTATCAGTAAGATTAATTCTTAAAAATAGAGTTTCTGGGTCTATCAGTTAGGATTAGGTTTGGCTATGTATAACAGGAAACCCAAAATTAATGGTGAACTATTTTCATGTAAAAGAAGTCTAGGGGTGATATGGTCACTCTAAGAACTGATTGACCATCAGTCTCCTCTTATATCCTGTCCCACCTTAGCAGGTGGTTTTCATCCTTAAGGTTCCCCCTATGGTCGGTCCATCTAGATGTAGGCCAACAGGAAGAAGAAAAGCAGAACAAAAAGGTCTCTCATCTGAGTCAGCTGCTTTTAATCTTGCTGAAAGTTCCACGGAACTCCCACTTCCATATCGTCACCCAGAACTAAGTCACATGGCCACATCTAACTTCAAGAAAGGCTGGAGGATTTCGTCTCTTTTTTTTCTGGGCAGCCACGTGCTTAGTTAAAAATCAGTGTTCTGTGGTAAGGAAGAAGAGGAGAATGGAGTGGTCTGTTCTATTAAGTCAAAGGTTATTTACATTTTTAATATCAATAGATACTGATTTTTTAAGTATGTGCCCACTTAATACTTTTGCCAATCAGTCCAAAGGTTTATTTTCCCAGTTACCAAAAAAAAAAAAAAAAAATCCATGAATCTTAATTAAAAACAAAATGTTCTCTCCTACTGTATTTGAATTGTGCAGTTCACTTGAAGCATGAGTATGATTTCTAATAAAATGAATAATATCCACGTTTTGAATTTCTAAGTGCTTCTGAAGTTTACGGCAGATGTCTTAACTTTATTTAAATCTGATACTTTATTCATTGTGATTTTCAATGCTAAAGGTAGATTTCCTTGGAGATGGAGAACCTGGGAAAAGAGTGTCTACCTCTGTAATGCTGGACTTCCTGGATTGTTTTACAGATGCTAACCTTATTCAGCATGGTTTACTTCAAAAGAGAAAATAAAGGGGGATTTCATTTATCCTTTCAAGAAGATGTATTGACAGTCTTCGATGTGTCAGGATAGAAAAAGGGACGTAGTTGTGCTTGCTTTTGCTATTTAACGCTTCCCAGTTTTTCTTCTATTAAATACTTATGTAACTTCTTCATATTTTTATGTACCTTTTCCCCCCAAGAAATATTTTAATAATTATCACCAAACATAGTGCCACATAAGAGAGAGCTGTCAGGAGGAAGGACAGAAAAGCTATAGGACTTTTTAAATGTCCAAGTGGTATCTAAATCTTAAACCGTTATTTTTTTAATATTTTTAGACCTCCTATATGGATTTAGAGAGACAAAATAAAACCTATTTCCTATGGTAAGAATACCTTACTGTAGCTTAAATTGGTGTTTTTAAAATGGTGGGTTTTGCCATATTCTTTTGGCAGCTACTCTAGACTGAAAAGCACTAAAAATTGACTACTTGCAAGTTGTTGCTAGTAGTTCCTTATTTATGCAGCCCTTGCCGGAGCCCAGGTTGGGGTCCCGGTCTAATGTTAGTATCTGGAGTGTCTGTGTGGGAACCTGCTGCCCCAGTGGAGTGAGTTGACTCTAATTTACTCCTGGATGTCGCATTCTTTCCACATAGGTGCACAGATAGCATCAGAGCAAATTAACATAATTTTCTGATTGATGTAAAGAGAACCAAAGAAAGCTTGTTATGTTTGGTAGCCAAACTGCTACACAGTGTGAGCAGAGTAGAACTGCTGGCCCACTTTATAGCACTCTAATTGATAAGTATTTCTCAAAGGGCACATTATTTGGCCGGGTGGCGACAATCCACCCGGTACTGGACGTGTAGGTGCATGTGAACACTATAGAAAATATATGCCTCCTTTTGCCAAGAATGGAAGTAGGTTATCCAAGAGGAAAGGGAAGGGAAAAGAAAATACCAATTTCGTATGTACCAGAACATGTCTGGCTTAAATCAGTAGTTGAAAACTGTAGAGCATGAAAGCTTGTAAGGTTTTTATATTTCATAGTAGAGGCTCCTGGTTCATAGTTAATAAGCTAGAAAACTAACTCTCTTTTGAAAACTTGGAGTGTATAAATGTGTGTGTGCGTGTGTTTGCTCTTGGTTCATGGGAACTGCCTAGTCCGTCTTCCTTTCCACAGGTCTGAAGCTGCTAAATACTGTCTGAAGAATGAAGAAAATGTATGTGGGAGAGCTAGCACGGAAGGAGGAGGGAACCCTGGGCTTCTGCCTACGTGACAGGTGGCAAGAGCAGTCACTGGGGCAAGGAGAAAGTCCTTGAAAGCATTTCCATCAGGATTAGATTTGGGGCAGCCCATAGGCAAGTCAAGGGGATGAGGGAGAAATTCTTCCCTCTGAGAATGGCCCAGGGCTCCCTGATGGAGATCGGGCCCCTGCAGAAACTCAGCAAACGTTCCCTGGAGGACATAAATGTGGTTTGCTCTTGTGTTTGGTAGAGGAGGAAGGCAGAAGCGACAAACCCAAACCTGCGGCTCGCTCAGCTCTGCTCTTAGAAGCAAACCGCAGCGTTGAGCAACCACTGAAAAAGATGGTGACGGATGCAGACAAAACACTGTAGAGTGACTATATCAGGAGCTTCTCCTTTCTCCCTGCCCCTCTCCCTTTATTAGTGGTTTGGTTTCATAAAGCCTATGGGTCCTCAGCAGAGCCAGGTCAGAACATTCAAAATGATGGAGCCATGCGCCTCTGCCTCTGCCTCTAACTTGTGACCTCATTTTCCTCCATCCCATTATCTTGTGTTCTTTCTTATTCATGTAGGGGTAGAGAAGAAGGTTAGCTAGAGATGAATCGCCCAGTTTTATCTGGTGCAGTTAAGGACGTGTCAGCAGTTCATAAACTAAAGCAGTAGTCTGTCAAGAACTGGAAGGATCTGAGATTTGACCCTACTGGCCATGAGACTCTTGGGTCAGAGGCAAAGGAATTTATTACTCACTGGTGACCCAGCAAGCAGCATGAGCAGCAGCATATTTTCCATCAGGTCCATCCTTGCTCCCGAGTGTCCCATGGGAGTGAGTGACACAGATGAGCCTAGGTTGATGCCTGCACACGCAGTGGGTTCTGTTAATGGGAGAGGAACCCTGAGTTTGGGGATCCTAAGTCTTTTGTAATGAGCAGTCAGCATATCTCCCCTTTGCTCTGGAGGGTGATGCTGTCGCTGTCTTTCAAGGCTGTTTACTATGCAAATACAGACATCCTTGAAAGATAATCCAGCACTAAAGGCCATTAGTACTTTGCTTGCAAGATGTGCAGATACATCAGAGACCCGTGTAGAATCGTCTCCCAACTTGAATTTGTTAACCTTATAAGAAGCTTAATGTGATTTCCTGTTCTATCCACAAATTAACCTCAGGACTTGGCTATCTTTTTCACTTGGGAAGACTGCTGAGGTCATGGCTGTTTGAAAGAACCTAATGAACTTGTTCCTGGAGAAACAGGTATATTGGGTGATACTATTCCACGTAATGCTGCAGAGAGTCTGAAGTGTGTTACTTGAAGCTACCTTTGAACCTAAAAATGGCTCAGCAACATCTGTTCTTGGGTGTTTTTCCTCCCTTGTCTTGATGTGAGGGGATTAGTTTCAGTGGGCCCCGTACATACGACGATTTGTTAAGTCTTAGGGAAAGACCTAGGACCTGGTTGTGCTATGAGCTCACACACATTTCTTATTAGCAAATGAACAACCTAAGGGGGAAGAGTTAGAAACTTCAGGAAGTCCAGATGACCAGCCCCAGGAAGTTGGGGGAGAGAATCTGAGGGCTAAACCTGCCAAGTCAGACTCCGCCAGGGAGGCGGTTGTAGAGCCCAGGGGTCCTGATCCTCAGAAGTGGCTTTGGAATCACTGACAGCGAGTGTGGGGGAACCTGGAGCACTCTGACACCTGCTGGGTGAGGCGTGGGCTCACCCCCGACTCTCCACCACACACTTAGAGTCGCTTATGTCTTACAGACTCTTAGTCTCTTGTGTGACTGTCCTTGCCAATGAATATTATTCCGCCTGCCCTTTGGGTGATAGATTAATATCACCACTGATGGTAGTGCTTCCAGTTTCTTAAGTGCTTTCAAGCTTACCTAGCAGTGTACATGAAGAAGATTATAGCCTGGTACATATTAGTATTAAAATACTGCATTCTTGTCATGGTTTTTAGAAACACTGAGATTTATCCCATGCATATTCAACCCACTTGGAATAGTGCTAATATTAACTTGCACATTTGAGAACATCCCAGATTATAAATTAAAATGTATCCTAGATTATAAATTAAAATACGAATGGCTCAATCAATGTTTACTTCAGAAAAATGGAATGAATTCCTGGCTCTTTGGTGAGTGGAAATGTCCTCTTCTTTCTTTATTTGATCACTTCATGTGGAATTTCAAGCTGGCTGGTGCTCATCTGTGCATGTAATTGGCACCCAGGAGTGTCCTGGAATAAATGGTTGATTCACTCAGCATTTAGTAACATCATTATATTGGTCATCAGTCACTTCTGCATCATGTGGTTTTAAACAAGAAGAAATCTTGCAAAACCAGTACAGTGAAATGCTGCACATGCAGGTGAGGTTTTCAGGTAGAGGGAGCAGTGCCTTAGGAGACTCCTTGTTAACTGAATTTCACTGGGGTGTGGAGCGGAAAGAGGGTACTGTAGGCCGGAGTCATTTTGCAGAATTGACTGTTGTACTCTTTATTCCCGTAAAGAAAAAGTCCATCAGTGGTGTGTTTGCAGTAGCCAACATGAGATACTCTGTTATGTGGCATTTATTTTCTTTTTCTGCTTATTTCACCAGTAACACCTTGATTTTTGATGACTATTAGAATAATTAACACTGACACTTGGAAGGTAGCCTGCTTCCAGATGCATATACACGTGTCTGTTTTGTAAATACTAGCCCCTACTTTTTCCTGCCCTAGCTGAAAAATATGCCTCCACCCCTACCAGTCTTTCCAGGGTGTGGGCCCATGTGTAACTGTGTGACTGTGCCCACACACTGGCATATATTTCAGAGCTACCAAAAAGAGATTCGTTGCTCTTGAAATAACAAGACAAAAAAACCATTTTTTCTGAACCAGAACATCTGAAGAGCTGGAAACAGTCAATGTTTGTATGTGTGACGCTAAAGCCAGTGAATTCCATGTGAAGGGAGGGATTGTAAACTAAGAACAGAAAGGCAGTTTTCCTGGATTTCAGATGTCAAACTCTCAAGCTGTTGAACTCACCCACTCAGCACTTCCACATCCACCCTTTTAATGTGCTTGTATTTTCAATGATTTCTGTTTCTGCGGGATTTGATGCCAGAAGACAAATAATAAAATAGCATGCATATGAAGGCTTGAAGCAGTTTTCTACGAGAGTTTTTGATTGAGGCTAAACAGAAGTAACCTGATTGTGCTGTCAGTTGGCAGGCAAAAGGCATCGTATTTTAAAATTCACATAGTTTGAAAGCAAGCTAATCTTTTCTGGCTCAATAATAAACTAATTACATGTTTTAAATAGTATAGAGCTGAGTCCCTGTTTCACATTAAGCCTTGAAATAGCAAGGTCCAGGGCAAAGCAGACATTTGCCTGATGTCTCTGGCTTCAGGACCTGTAGCAGGGTGCCAGCTATTGGGGGCTTGAATAGGCCTGCCAGGGACAACCAGGTAAACTGGCTTGACTCAGTTATGGGGTGATGGTCCCTGAGCACAGAGGCCACCAGATGTGCCTCTGAGGAAGGCCTGGACACTCAAAAGTTTAGGGCAGTGATCTTGTTTGGTCGTTCCCTAAAATAGTGATCCCAGGTCAAGGTAGGACATGTCCATAGTGTCCCTTTTGGGGAGTGTCTGAGAAAAGAAGGCTCATTTCTAAAAATGATCCAGTTCCAACAAGGCTTGTTTCATAGCTAGTGCTTTTTCCACCTTCCCCGCCCCCCTCCCCCCACCGGCCTTTCATAGTCCTAGGGACCACGTACGGAAACTTAGAGCTGGGAACACTTAATTCAATGGCTGGTTTGTGTAGTCTTGAAAGCTTCATGTTCCTTGGTCACTTGTGAATGGTGCCTGTCTCCTTGGGCATTTCAATGACTTTAGAGGGACACACAGTGCAGTGGTGAGAGCTTTGCTGTAGGAGTTAGCCTTGGGCTTGATTTCCGGCACCACCACCTATAGACAGTCACTGTTTTGCCCCTCAGTTTCCTCCTGACAGGCTTGCCATGAAAGTAAAATGAGATTAGATTTGTCAAGCACAGAGTTTTGGCCCTGGTCGGCACCAAACACAGTAAGTTCCTTCAGATTGCAGGTGAAGTAGACTCTATTTTGGATTTCTCTTGTTGCCCCTGTGCCTGCTTGGAGGAGACTTAGAACCAGATGTGTTATCTGTGGTTTCAAGGATGCCTGTGAGCGCTCTGGGCCCACCACATTACCAAGTAATGGGGGCTCCATAACATCCTGAGACAGGTGGAGAGTCATCTCTATACCCTGGACAGACCTGAGACCATTCTGTCGAGCCCTTGCTCCCCCGAGTAGCCCACTTACCATCCTTCTGCCCATCTGTATAATATTATAACAGAGAACCTTAAGCCTACTTACTAGACTGTATCATCTTGGTTTTGGAAATTCAGTTGTATAATTGAAGTTAAAACCTAAGGCTGAGACTTGTCAACTTTAGAACAACCTAGATGCTATTTCACATTTTACAATGGAAGCTTACTTCCATCTTTTCATGTTGAGGATCATTCATTGGTGTCATGTTTTATAACATTTCATTTTAAAGTATAATTCAGGCCTATTTTGTGGCTGCTGCCCCCTTCCATTAATTCATTGATTAGAGAAATATTTTTGAGCACCTACTATGTGCCAGCCCCATGCTAGGTGGTAAAGCTATAATAAGACATGGCGTCTGGTTGTAAAGAGTTCAGTATGTGTTAGAGGAGACAGACTTCTATTCCTCAAGTTGTAAAGCAAGGCAGACAAGTTGGATGGATGGATGGATGGATGGATGGATGGATGGATGGATGGATGGATGGATGGGTGGGTGGGTGGATGGTAGATCTTACCATCCTCTGTGCTTCCTGCACTTCACCACTTCAGTTGTCATGGTAATCCAGACACTGGGACTAATGGTGTTTCTGGGTGGTATTACTATAACATGTCAAGGCCAGGAGATCTGAGTTGTCTCAGCTTGGCTGTCACCTCCTAGCTGATTGAATTCAGGTATACCTTGTATCTCTTTGGTCTTCAGTTTCTTTCACTGTAAAGTTAAGGCTGCTTGTTACTAGATGGGTTTCACAGCCCTCTCCATTTTCCACAGTATTAACTTTTTACTGAACTTCCTGCCCTGATGATCACTTACATAATGCCATGAAAGTGATTAGACTCTAATGTATTCCTGAATTCTGGATGTGTATTCCCAATGCCCTTTTATTCTCTCCATTTCCACCCACAATACAGTTTCAAACTGGAAAAACTTGCAGCTTTGTTTTTTTTTAATCTAAGTGAAAAGTATGTTAATAATAAAACTATTTCTGTTCCAATTTGTTCTACTTTGCAGAGTCAGTTTCAAGAAGGTGCTGAAACTTCATGGTTTTTAACCCTTTGACACATCCATTTTGTGTGGCTAGTCCTGCATGGTCTTAAAGGGGAATTTAAGGTGTGTGTTTGCCAAGCTCCTTGTGGGAAGGGGAAAAGATTCAATCACATCAGGATTTAAGCCTGGAGCAAGAGGGCAGGGGTGGCCAAATGCTGCAGCTTTGACTTGCTTTCTGGAGACTGTCCCTCTGTTGACTGCATGCCCTTAGTTGCTGCTTCCTCTGGTGGTGGGGAGGAGGACACGGGTCTGGAAGCAGGGGGTTCGGGGGGTGGGGAGGGTGCTGCGGGGAGTGGGTGTGGGCAGAGGGCGCAGGGCTGCCAGGGTTCTCTGTGTGCCGGAAGTGCAGGTTTGGCTGGGAGGAATGGAATGTTCCCTCTTGCCCTCCAAGAGCAGAAACAGCTGTGGAAGGGCTTGAAAAGATCGCTAAATGAAAAAAATTAAAAAGTTAATATGAAAATAAAACCCACCCTGGAAAACCCAACAAAACTGTCTGTAATAGTGTGGTAGCTCTTTAAGAGAACTTTCTTCCCATCTAGGATTTCTTTTTCAATTGGGGACAGAACAAATTGTCTGCCTAGCCCTTCCTCCCCTAAGAAAGCTTCATGTATCTTGGCTTGGGTAGGAATGGGTTCATTTTGTTGATCACCAGGTTATTATTATTTTATTCCTCCAAATGAGGGGCCAGAACCTGCTGCTTACTGCATGAAAACGTGAAACAAATGTGAGTTTTCCAAGGAGACCTCTGCGGGTAGAGGATTATTGTCAGCAAATTTAACAGAAATCTTGTTTCTAGCTGGAAATGTAATCCTTCAGCCAAATTCCTGACATTATTTATTTTAGAACGTCGTATTTTTAAATAAGTCCCTTAATGGTTTGAACTTTTAGTGTTTTAGACAAAAGTAAGACTGGAGCTAGCCTGGACCTTGTCTTACACATCAGGGTTGATTGTGCAATCCTGTATGTGAATGTTTAAGTTTTCTTCTCTGTCTGAAGACAGAGAAGCTGGGATTCCATATAGTCGGAAAGAGTAACTCACAAGTCTGTTTTATGCTATTGTACTTTGCGTACTTGCTTTTGAACAAGTTAGCCCCAGAGTAGATAAAGTGTAGTAGAAGAGGATAAGCCAGCTAAATGTCTAATGTCTAATAAGAAGGACCAGCCCTCACACTTCTCCCTCGGATGGTGGCACTACCTGGCCCTTTGCAGTATTCCCTCCCCCTACCCCACCCAGGGTCTTTGCAGTGAGTGCGGTGATGTAGTGTTTTGTACAGTCGAGGAAGGAGAAACTGTGTGATTGTTACTGAGGCAATCTGCATATGTACTTTGCTTCTCAGGGAAGTTCATTAAGTAATACTTTGCTGTATTCTTAACAATGGAAGCGAATAAGTACCTCAGGATTGGGTTATGGCTTTTTCAGTGGTTATTTTTATGCAGTCTATCTTCCTGGCATTTTGTTTGAAGGACAGCCTTTTATAAAGGGGATTATGTGAGGTTTCATGCTAATTTGGGGAAGATTCTGAAAATTACAGGGATCAATTATGGTCCCAGCCCATTCCTTCTTCAGCCTATATCATCAGTTCCTACTTTTGGAGAGTCCACTTACCCTCTTTTCTGTCCACGTCTATCCATGCTGGGTAGAGAAGTGGCACAGGGCAGAATGGGTGACCATCTACAAGGCAATGCAAGGTCAAGGACCCTTCCCCTTACCTTTTTTTTTGCAAAGAAAAAAGATACCTGGACCCCAGTTATTTGATAAATTACTCTAACTCTCCATTTTACTCTGTACATATAAACACAACTTTAATCTGTGAGCCCGATTCTCATCCTTGTCTTCTGAATGGTGGAAACTTGGACTTAAAGAACATCTGCTGTGCACCAGACCTGGGAAGACTGGGAATCATTATCTTAGAGTCTCAGCCGGTAGAAAAGTAAGGGGGAAATTCCAGTGATTCTCAGCTCTAATTGCGCATTAGAATAATCTGGGGAGCTTTAAAGATGTACCTTCCCAGTCCTTACCCACACCAGTCTCTATGAGTGAGTACTTAAAGTCTCCCCAGGTGATTCGAAGAGGCAGCCAGGACGGAAAACTGATGCATAAGAGAAATCAGGGCATCATCCAGAGAACTGCCTTTGAAAGAGCCTGTCATTATAAATCAGAGGCATCTTCCCAGGCCCTCTCCTGAAGCTGTGTGTCTGTGTTGTTCTGCTATGGCACACAGTCCCCTGGGTCTCCCCAGGACTCACGGTTTCCATTGGGCTTTTCACGTGACCTTTATCATCTCCTGTTCAGCAGTTGCATATATTAGGATTCAGGCCTTTGGCGGCCTCATTTTGAACTGTCGGTGCCAACAAGTCAAAGCAAGGAGACCTACTTGAAATGCTGGTTCTGTGTGCAAGGTAGATGAGTACTGGATTTAAAAGCAGTGCCTTATAGATCGTCCCCACTGAAATCCCTCGTGAGGACCAGGGCAATGCCTGCAATCTGCTTGATGGGAAGCAATGCGTCTGGCTTGGGAGTTGACAACCATAATTCATTTTGAGACAGCAAAAAGAGAGAGAGAGAGGGAAAGGTAGAGGCCTTTAAGAGTTAAATTACACAACTCCCTTTTTTATTTTTAAAGTCAGTGGATTCCTTGTTGCTGTTGCTGAGAAAGATAAATTGATACCACATGTTGCTTCCAGACAAAACCCTCTCTGTGTTCCAGGGGAAGCACATGCAGCTGGTGTCTGGGTTAGTGGGCAGTCTTTACAAGGTAAACATGGGTTGGAAGGGGCTGGAGCGGACATAGGGTAGCAATAGTTGGGAAATTACCAGCTACTCCTGAGTGGCACAGCACCTTTGAAATACTTTTAAGAGTTTGAAATCTTTTCCTGGAAGGAGCCGCCCTCTCACCTTCTGGCTTCAAGTATATGATGCACGGAAAACAGTAAGTGAACATTTGTGATGTCACTGCTTCCGTACGTGGGATCTGACAGTTGAGAGCCTCTTTTGTGCTTGGCACTCGATGAGTAATTTGCATGCGTACTTTCATTTAATCTTCCCAAAGATCCTAGAGTTAGACAGAGAGGGTGTTTTATCCCCGTTTTATGAAAGGGGCAGCTGAGGTTAAGTCAGTTGCCCAGGGTCACAGGACACATGCCAGGGCCACGACTCCAGCTCCAACCTGGCTGACATTGAAGCCTGCCTCCCTCCACTGGCCACATTAAATTGCATGTGTGAATTACCCACTTTGTAAATATTGGTGGAATACTTATTCATTTCAGGCAGCTTCTCTCCGACACCTAATCTAATCTAATCTGTTTGGGGGTCCATCTGTCTTCACAACCAGTTGGCATAACTGTAGTGACTGTGCACTTTAGCATTAAGGATAAAGGTATTTTGCATTAAGAGACTGTCTTCATTATAGCAAGAAAAAGAATTACCGGATTCTGATGAAGACAGTCGTCTTTTATGCTGATTTCTTCAAGGAGGGCCAAGCAAAGGGATCTCCAGGCTCTGGCCCACGCGGCCGCAGTCAGCCCAACTGTGAAATGTGAGTTCCGTCAGGCAGCCTCCTTCATGTACCTGCACATCCCTCCTCGAAGGATTAGGCCACTAATGGCAGCTGCAGTCACACAGGACAGGTTCGCCAGCTCTGTTACTAATTACACTTAAAGCATTTACTGCCCCAGTGCAAGCCTTGCTTCAGTGTAAATCTTTTTGTAAAAGAGAAGATTGACAGAAGAATACTCTTCGTCTCATTTTTATCTCTGCTCTCTCTTCAGAGACATTGTGTTACAGTTGCTTTCAGGGTTTTCTACATCTTTGGGCCCAAGTTGGAAAAAAACTGGCACATTTGTCTCTGACAAAAGTTTCTTCCTAGAGATGTTTGGTTTGCTGTAATTCATCAATCTCTGGATTTCTTAGTAGTGGATTTAAATAACCAGAACTATCTACAGGGTTTTGGGTTGGGGTTAGAGTAATTTATTGGCTCCTTTAGTAACCAAATGTGATGACAGAATGGCCTGAGTTCTAGCAGTGGGAGTCTTGGTTGGTTATATTTACCTTATCACCTTAACCTTAAGGAAAGCACACCCGGCCAATTAACAATGGCCTGCCTCACAATGTATTTCAAAATGTGTATTTAGATGTAATTAGAAAAATCACTCTAGTCCTATCAAACCATTCCTCCTTTACTGTCAGCTCTCAACCCCCAAACTAATGTTACATCTTACAAACTTAGGCTATTTGGTATGACAGATGAATTAGTGGAAAACCATAGAATATTTTTGATGGTAGTTTTATAGTTTAAAATGCACACAGTACATTGGAAACTAATTTAGAGCCCCCAGTGAAGAGGTCTTTAGAGAACTTAAACTACAGATCATAAGAAGATTTTATAATTGGCTTGTCTCTTTTTATAAATTCCATGTCTTCATTCCTGGGATTGAGGTGAGGGAGGGGCGGTTTGAAATCTTACAGAAATCATATCACCATTAACTTCCGTTATCAGGGAAGGTGTTGGGGAAACGTTGTAGTTCTGATATTTTCTCTGGCATTTATTCACCTTTTCCTGTTTCACCGAAATTTGTTTAGAGAACCTGGTAATTAGAATCATGACCTATGAGGCAAAAAGGCAGAATACATTTCTGGTATCTGACCATATTAGGGTGAGGGGCATTTGAGCTAGAAATAGACAGGGGGGCCATATTGACTGGCCTTTGTCAATGCCCCCCCCTTCCCCTTCAGATTATGGATTTTATAAATGGAAGGCTGGGGACTGTGAGGATGGTGGTGACACAGGGTTTTGTTTGCGTCGTTTTAGTAATGGAACTGGAAAAACCTGTCCGAGTGTTGGGTTGTAGGTAATATGCCTTAGGGAGATGTATTCTGCCACTAGTATCCTCTAAAACAAGAATTGAGCGAAGATTGGACACTGAAGCTAATCACCCATTTCATAAGTTGGGTTTTGTTTCAGAATCTAAGGGTAGTTTGTATTGGTTTGTATGGTAACCACTGTCCTCTCTTTAGGATGAATGCTACGATGGCCACCTTAGTAAAGAAACACAAATGTGGGCTATAGGATGAGCCTTTACTTTCAGGCTTGCTCTTCTAAAGACTTTCTTTTAAAAACATCTTTAGGAAAGACCTACCAAATTATTACCCTTAACTATTTCACAAACAAAATTATAGTCATAGGATTTGTGCCTTTGTGTCCTTCTTCTTTCTTAAATGTTTCTTTTTTTAGATGTTAGCCCATATAGCACGATGACTTCTGTCTAATTTGGTGACAGACCTGGGAAAGGTTGCAGAGGAAGCATTGGAGTGGAGTTGGGAAAACAAGTTTCAGTTTTGGTTCTTATAGACACTAGGTGTGTGACCTTCTGTAAGTTATTTAATTTCTCTCAGTCTGAGCCTTCATATATATGATGAGGGCACCAACTTTGCGGGTTTACTAGGAGGATTAGAGACGAGGAATCTAAAACCTCTGGCCCAGTAACTGACGGTGCTGTAGTCAGGCAGGCTCTCACTCTTCCCTCTTGCAATTAGGGACCTGGGCCCTGACAGGCTGTGGTTCTGGTCCTCCGTGTGGGTATTCCAGCCCCTTTACCACAAGCCCCTACAGAAGCTTAATTTCTCTCTCCAAATTCTAACCAATGGTAGCTTGTAATTTTATAAAATTACACACATACATTGTTGGGGTTTAGAGTTGTAGAAATAGATGACCATTAGAAAATCCATAGAGAACATTTTGGAGGTCTCTAAAGTGTTTCATTTTCTTTCTTACTTGGTTTGGAATTATGAGACTAAAAATGCATTAAAAAAAATCTCCAGATGCTTTTTAAAGGGCGGGGGATAACTGGGTACTTATGATTGGTCATGGTTAATTCTGGGTGTTGGTATGAACTCTTTCCAAAATCTAGAGCAAAGGGGGCTGGCCAGGGGAGGGGTAATTCGGCTAGTGTCTACATTGCCCACACAGAGCTTCAGGACCACCCTGTTTTTTCAATAAGAAGCTTGAGTTTAAGTTTTTAGTTAATATATCTAGTTGTCTGAGTACTCAGTAATAGAACCACCTTGCACTTGCCTGCTTTTTGAACCCAGCAGAGTGAGTTTTAAGAGCATGCTTCGTATCTTTATTGAGAAGGTGTTTTACTTTTTAAAGACATGTGATTTCTGAACCATTCATAGAGATGCCATTATTCTTTTAAAAACCATAAGAGTAAAAGGGAAGCAGGATATATAGTCTCATGGGCAACATTTGTCTCATCAGATACTCAGCACGTTGCCTGTTTTCTTCTCTCAAACGTGTCTGTGCGGCTGTCGTAGAAATGCCGAATTATGACCCATGGTTGCTAATGCTCATTGCCCAGCCGGAGCTGTTGGGCATCCTTGCATGGGAACATATACACGGGAAACACTCTATTTTGGGTTATTTACGTATGGTGAAATCCTGCTCACTTTCTGTGTTTTAAAAACATTCTGGTAGAACACATGTATTTGTATCTTCTACATAAATACAGTTGGTGATTGCCAATTTTTTTTCAACTACAGTAGCTTTTAGAATGGTTTGTATTTAATAGACAGCAGCAGGCAATATCTTCTGTCTTTTTAACTTGCAAATAAAAACTCATCTGGCCTGCAGGTGCTATTCCAGGTGTGGCAAATACCATCAACTCCTCTCTTTTACTGCACATGAGGCATTTTCAGATTAGAATGAGCCCTCCCCAGACGATGACCCTATGCTTTATAATAGCAGTAAGAGTACCCTGACTTGGTAGCGTGACTGGCTCCTGAAGTATGTTATCATATATCATCCTTACGTCATCCCTATCAGGGAGGGACGGTTTGGATGTTATGGCTGTAATGAAGAAGAACTGAAGTTGTTGCAGACAGATTAAACGATTTGCTCAGGTCACATGGTTGGTCGGTGGCAGAGATAGGACTGGATCTGGGTCATCCCTGTTAACTGGGCTTATCTACCAAGCCAGGATTCTTGCAGGATGGGTGCAGTTGTGAGGTTTTCAAGGATATCTTGCCCTTTTTCTTTTCTTTTTTTAAATAAACCTTTCAATATAGAATAGTTTTAGATTTACAGAAAAGTTACAAACCTAGTACAGAGAGTTCTTGATGTTAGGTATCCACATCAAGTTTCCCCTGTTGTTAACATCCAATATTAGTTTGGTACATTTGTCACAACTAATAAACCAATGTCGATACATTATTATTATTAACTAAGATCTGTGCTTTATTCAGATTTCCTTAGTTTTTGCCTAATATCCGTTTTCTGTGCCAGCATCCCATCCAGGATACCACATTATATGTAGTCGTCATGCTTCCTTAGGCTCCCTGTGGATCTAATAGTCTTGAGGAGGACTGGACAGGAATTTTAAAATGTTCCTTATTTGGGATTTGTCTGCAGTTTTTCTCATGATTAGACTGGTGTGATGGGTTTTGGAAGGAAGACCACTGAGGAAGGTGCTGTTTTCATCACATTATATCGAGTGCCTGTTATCAACCTGACTTTGCCCTGTTGTTGTTGATCTTGATCACCTGGCTGAGATGTCAGGTTTCTTCACTGTAAAGTTACTCTCCTCCACCTCCTCTTTCTATACTGTACTCTTGGGAAGGAAGTTATTGTGCTCAGACCACATTGCCTTGAGGAGGGAGTGTCTGTATAAATTATCTGGAATTTTTTTGAATGGGAAACTTGCCTACTTCTGTCAACTCAGCAAATCCTACTTTACCATTTTGTTCATATGCTTGTGAGACAGGTGTGAAATTGTGGCAGGAGGAGATGGAGTCATAGAAAGGATAGGTAAAAATTCGCACCAGTTCTGGGTTCATAGAAGTGGTTAAGAAAAGGTAGATGCTGCCTCTGTACTAGAGGAGGAGGGGACCAAAATAGAATAAAATAGCCCCCTAGGTGATTAATTATCCTTAGAGAGCCAGGGAGGTTTATTGCAAAGTGCAGGGAGAGATGGTGTGGTAATACATTATAAGTGTGAACTTCAGTATAGGAAGTACAATTACAGAAAGGACAGTGAAACTTGGGAATTTAAGAAAAACAATGTCAGGGAGCTCCTACATCCCCAGCATCTCCTGGATATGAAACCATCTCCCACCCTCTAAATATGGAACTTGCCATTTTCAATATTGTCATTTAATTCCAAGCCAAGCAGGGTCATGCAAAGCCTTTTTTTTTTTTTTTCTTAGCCTCTGAGGTTGCTTTAAAAAATGAGTCTGATTAGTAACTGTTTCTCCTGGGTGCTCAGTTTGGACCATTCTGGCTCATCTGCATTGTCCCTTCTCTCTCTGCAGAACTCTATCCGGCACAACCTGTCGCTGCACAGCCGGTTCATGCGGGTTCAGAATGAGGGGACCGGCAAGAGCTCATGGTGGATCATCAACCCCGACGGGGGGAAGAGTGGGAAGGCGCCCCGGCGGCGGGCCGTCTCCATGGACAACAGCAACAAGTACACCAAGAGCCGGGGCCGTGCAGCCAAGAAGAAGGCAGCCCTGCAGACCGCCCCCGAGTCAGCAGACGACAGTCCCTCCCAGCTCTCCAAGTGGCCCGGCAGCCCCACGTCTCGCAGCAGCGATGAGCTGGACGCGTGGACCGACTTCCGCTCACGTACCAATTCCAATGCCAGCACAGTCAGCGGCCGCCTGTCCCCTATCCTGGCTAGCACGGAGTTGGACGACGTTCAGGATGATGACGCGCCGCTCTCCCCCATGCTCTACAGCAGCTCGGCCAGCCTGTCCCCCTCCGTCAGCAAGCCGTGCACCGTGGAGCTGCCCCGGCTGACCGACATGGCGGGCACCATGAATCTGAACGACGGGCTGGCCGACAACCTCATGGACGACCTGCTGGACAACATCGCGCTCCCTGCGTCCCAGCCGTCGCCCCCCGGGGGGCTCATGCAGCGCAGCTCCAGCTTCCCATACACCACCAAGGGCTCCGGCCTGGGCTCCCCCACCAGCTCCTTCAGCAGCACGGTGTTCGGCCCCTCATCTCTGAACTCCCTGCGTCAGTCTCCCATGCAGACCATCCAAGAGAACAAGCCAGCCACCTTCTCTTCCATGTCGCACTACGGCAACCAGACGCTCCAGGACCTGCTCACGTCGGACTCACTCAGCCACAGCGATGTCATGATGACCCAGTCGGACCCCTTGATGTCTCAGGCCAGCACCGCTGTGTCCGCCCAGAACTCCCGCCGGAACGTGATGCTTCGCAGTGATCCAATGATGTCCTTTGCCGCCCAGCCTAACCAGGGAAGTTTGGTCAATCAGAACTTGCTCCACCACCAGCACCAAACCCAGGGCGCTCTCGGTGGCAGCCGTGCCTTGTCAAGTTCCGTCAGCAACATGGGCTTGAGCGATTCCAGCAGCCTCGGGTCAGCCAAACACCAGCAGCAGTCTCCTGTCAGCCAGTCTATGCAAACCCTCTCGGACTCTCTCTCAGGCTCCTCCTTGTACTCAGCTAGTGCACACCTTCCCGTCATGGGCCATGAGAAGTTCCCCAGCGACTTGGACCTGGACATGTTCAATGGGAGCTTGGAATGTGACATGGAGTCCATTATCCGTAGTGAACTCATGGATGCTGATGGGTTGGATTTTAACTTTGATTCCCTCATCTCCACACAGAACGTTGTTGGTTTGAATGTGGGGAGCTTCACTGGTGCTAAGCAGGCCTCATCTCAGAGCTGGGTGCCAGGCTGAATGCTCACTGAGGAAAGGGGAAGTGGGCAGAGCAGGTCAGTGCCCAGTGCTATGGCATAGTAATTACAGGGGCGGTGGGGGACGATGGCTTTCATTTACATGGTGCACGGTAACCTGGCTCCCAACCAGTTCGTTCTGAGTTGTACCAGCAAAACAAATAGGGCTGTCAGGTGCCCCTCCCCACAGTTTGCTGACAGCTCAGGAGTTTTACTGCCAGTAAAAAGAATACACATTCAGAGGTTTCATTTTTCTTTGTATCCAGTCACCCTCGCTGACCTATGACACAGGTCTCCCTACTGGATGGATGGATGAGGATAGAAGGGATGGGAGGAAGGGGACCTTAGGCCACGCAAACATCAAGGTTAAGGACCCAGCCAAAGGACTTTCTTAGGCTCTCAGGTCCAGCACTGCCATTGTCCATCTTCGATGCTACCGTTTCTATATCTTTTTTTTCCAGCAAAGTAACAATTTTTAGGTGCTTCTAATTTTCCTGTAGACTATGCTTTCTGGACTCTTTCATACAGGAGTATTTCCACCAGAAGCAAGATCTGTTAGCTTCTTCACCATTAGTACTAAGCATCTTTATTAGCACTCAGCATCTAAGCATTTAAAAGAGCAAAAAGAATTAAATTGAAAACAGAAGTTTTTAATGTCAGAGAGCACTTACTCATGTGCTTCTTTTTCCCAACGTATAAATGATTTCAGGTTCCAAACAGTGACAAGAGTTGTGAATGGTGACAGAGATTTTTTAAATTGTGGCATTTTAATTCTGTTGGAACCAGAGAGATCATGCAACATGATGTGGCAAGAAAAGAGAAGCATTTGACTGGAATTGGGAGTTGAGGGTTCAGTTCCACTTCTACTGCTTTCTGGTTGCTATTGGGAGTGTGTCACTTAGCCTCTGAACCTCAATTTCCAGTTTTATAAAATGAGGATAATAGCTTCTGTTACTCCACAGGGTTATTGCAAGAATCAAATGCACTGAAGTGTGTGAAAGTGCTTGTAAAACTGCGGTGGGCTGAAGTATGTACGGTGTTATTAGGTACACATACTGACTGACACATGAGTAAGCAGGGAGCCCAGAGAGGTTAAGTGGTCTGCCCAAGGTCACACAGCTGGACCCAGAATCCCTATTTCTGGAATGGCTTGAACCATAATCATCCTTCCTAATTATCTCTAGATGGTAAAAATGAGAAATGCTCTGAACCGGAGCCAGAATAATAGGTAACATACAAGCTTGCCCCAGAACTCTCCTCTTCAAGTAGTAAGATGAGCACTGGGGTCTTCTGCTATAACACATTTGTACCCCCAGACCCTCCCATGTTCAGGGGCTCTTTTCTATGCCCCAGTTCCTTTTTTTTTTTTTTTTTTTCAATATCAGCAGGCTACTTACACTCTTCTTTAAGTGGTGTGAAGGAGAAATGGGATTCAAAGCCATGAAAAGCTGAGCCTTGTTTAACCCTCTGCCCTGGTGAAGGAATTATAAGGATCTCCTGTGAGGAGCTCATCCCATTCGTGGGTAGCTGTCGAAAGTGGAATGTCGAGAGTGTTGTGATGCTCAGCTTCTCCGCTTTCCCAGGCAGAAGCAGGTCCCTAATGGCACTCAGACATCTGTTTCGAGTCATTTAATAGCCCTTGAGACAGTAAAAAGACTGCAGCAGAAGCTAGGAAGGGTGACACACTTCTGTACTGCCAGAACTCGGACTGGTGGAGACTTGCCTTGAGAAATTTAGATATTTGGCTTTTAGAAGAACAGTTTGTCTTCCTTTAAGAAGAGGAATATGATTGTGGCTTCTGAAGACACAAGTAGGTTTTAATTTTGGTTTGGTTGTAAGGAGTCCACTTTCTAGTTCATTGAAAAGAATAAGAGAAGAAAATGTGCTATCAATTTTTGTCTTATTTTTCAAGTGTAGGTTTTCCTTTTAATTGAATAGCAGACTTTTCTTGTGTGTGTGTGTGTAATTCTAAAAGATGGTATAAAAATATTTTAAGGGAGATTTAAATACTTATGTTTAAAAAATATATTTAGTGAATTATTATTTTGATAATAAATAACTACTTTTAAGATTACACATTTTATTATTATGCCCTATTGGAATCTTAGGGTCATTTAGTCACCTTTTTCTCAAAATATTTTGGGTGAAGTATTTTTGAGGAGATATTTCTTAAGTAAAAAATATGAAAAGTCACCAAATTTTCCTGAAAGTAAACCAGCTCGGTATGACCAGAGCAAGAGAAAGAAACATCCTGAAGACGGTGAAGGGCTTTGAGGGAGTCTGGTTTCTGGCTTTAGGATTTCCATTTTGCTTTGGAATAAATTGCTCCACTAAATAGCCAGGAGCATGTGTGGCCTAATGTATATTCTTTACTTTTACAGTTAACTTGTGGCTATCGCTTTATTGAAGATTCTCCTGGGTTCACAAAACGGGCCTCGGGTCACAGTCTCAGAATTCACTTCTCCCAAATTAAGCGCCCCAGCTTCCCAAGACTTGTTCTATAATGACTTTCTTGGTTTGACTTTTTTTTTTTTAAGCCAGTAGTTGAGGTATTCTCTAGACTCACTTCCTGCCTTGCTAACTGAAGGTCATGTGACCCTGAGTGGGCGCCGGAGCAGTTCTGTCCAGTTGACAGACAGTCTTGCTGGAGAGCTGTGGTGAGATGCTTCTCTGGAGGGGTGGGTGTTTCACACACGTCATTCATTTTAGACCACATGTGAAATCCTTTGACCTACGGGTCTATCTGTAGAAAACTGTACCTCTTTGTGAGTGCCAGCTACTGGGGTGTGAAGGGCACTTGCTTCTCTCAGGCAGTGGGGAAGCTTGGTGTGCATGTGTACAGATTGGCAGCAGGCATGGCTGTGAGCAAGTGTGGTGGTTTCAGGGCTGTGCCTCCAGTAAGCCCTCCTGAGATTGACATGTGTCTGTTCGCGCAGGAAAGCAACGTCAGTTTCACTGTAGTTTTGATGTCAGAAGATGCCTAAGTTCACATGCTTTTTCGTTCATCTTCATCTTTCGGCATTTGGAGACCCCATTAGGGAGCAGCCCCATATTTAGTTGCGTTTTAAACAACTTTATGATAAGGATTGGAAAATACTAACTAGGAAAAGCCCAGGGGGAGAGGAGAAGAGGTAGTTCTCTTCCTGTCTGTGCCACTGGCCATGTCACTGATGAATCTCTTAGAATAGTAGGTTTCTCATCTGTCAAAAGAGGACAGAATCATAGAGTTGTTTTTGTTTTTGTTTTTGTTTTGTTTGTTTAACCAATAAGATTTATTTTGTTTTTTAAATTGAAGTGTAGTTGCCATACAATATAGTGATTCACAATTTTTAAAGGTTATACTCCATTTATAGTTATTATAAAATACTGGCTTTATTCCCTGTGTTGTACAATATATCCTTGTAGCTTATTTTATACCTAATAGTTTGTAACTCTTAATGCCCTACCTCCATCTGGCCCCTCCCCTCTTCCTTCTCCCCACTGGTAACCACTAGCTGTGAGTCTGCTTCTTTTTTATTATATTCACTAGTTGTTGTATTTTTTAGCAAAATCATAGAATTTTAAGGGTGCATAGTATGTATAATTTTAAACCTGAAACCTAATATTCTGTCTGTGAAATTGCCACACTGTAAGGGATATGTGATGATATGGAACTGTAAAGGAACAGTGGTATACTAGTGTGGCAACAGCAGGTCCCGGTGTTGGAGGCCGTTGAGAATTTAAATTTAGGCTACTTCCCCAAAAGAACAAATCTTTGATACTTGTTGGACTGATGTTTAAATGCTGTGATTCCATTATGTCTTTAAATATTCATGTTGGGGGATAGGACTAATTCTAACCAAATACAGACAATATTATAGGCTACTCATGTGATGTTTTTTCTTGATGTACTGATAGATATTTCCATTAGGGAATATAACGTGCGGTACATACTGAGTGGAGAACGTACTCTGTTACTTGCACTGGTGAACTGTTGTCTAGTCTTTGGTTATAGTGTGCTAGCCTCAAGAATTCTGTACCTGCAGGGATCTTTATTCTTACTTTTTAAAAAACCCAAAGTCTGAACTGTCATTCATGGAGAGAATGGCTGTATGGATGTTTCTAGTGTTGACAACAGTGAAAGAAAATTGACAAGAGCCCTGAAAAGAGGTTTTCTGTGCAGCGTCTGGTACACCCCTTACATACACCCCTTTCCCTGGAAAGCAGTGACATCCAGCACTAAGGCTGCTCTTCCTGGGTCTGTCGGGTTTTTAATGCACCTTTGCTCACCACTGGCCAGCCTGCTAAGCATGGGGACAGAGCCTGAGTGACTGTTGCTCTTCATGCAGTAGCATTTATAGATGGCTTTCTGGAAGGTCTCTTTTGGCCTCAGAGCTTGTGTGGAACATAAATAAGTGGAATGAAAATCACCAGAATTACTACTGGAACTTCGTGTACACTTTAAGCTCCCATTAAATGCTTCTTTTCAGAGTGTTCATAATGCTCAATATTCAACATCTTATAAATAATGTTTTCTGTAAGTAGAGTCTTCCCCCAGGGGTCTGCTTCTCATAGGCATACCTTTCTGTATAGAGATGGGAGAAGGGGGCTTGTTGCCTCTGTGCCATGGCCAGAGGGGTTGGCCTGTCAGAGGTCCCCCATGGCCCTGGGGCAGGTAGAAGGATGTTTGTTCACTGCTTTCTCTTCCTGACTTGGAGACACGTGTCTTAATGCTGGATTTTCATTCCAAGATGGAGATTCCCCACCTTGCAAGAGACTTCACCCTGGTTTTGTTGGTATGTTCATTTAATTTGAAAATACTGCTTTCCCCCATCCTCCAAATTGTTTTGAAGTTTAAAATTTTAAAAACTAAAATGAATTAAAATTTTGTATTGTGAACTAGTGACAGACACTTCAGATATTTAGAGGTCCCATGGGTCGGTGTTTCTCAAAGTATTTCACAGAATACTCAATCCTCAGGATATTCATGGGTATTAAGCGGAAAATAGATTCTGTGGTCAAATGCCTGAGGAACGCCATGTTAAATAAAGTTAAATAGGGTTGTTTCCTGCAGGACTTCTCAGAGCCTTAGAAGTTAATATATGTTGTGAACCTTCTAGGATCGGATTGCAGTGTCAGGATCCTAAGTTTATCTGACATCTTGAATCACATCCTTCTTCTCCCAGAAACCATAGGACCAGTGTCCTAAGGAACCCCCTAAAGAAATCCTGAAAGAGGTCAGCAACCTCTTGAGAACTAGGGATTCTTTGCGTTTTTTCCTCTTGATTCTTACTGGAGCTTTTTGTACGACCTTGTCATACATCAAGCTTTTCTCAGCCACAGAGTGGGTTCTACTCTTGGATGAGCTAGCTGCCTGGCAAAATGGTAGGTCCCACGTTGGTAGAAGTGCTCAGGAAAAGTCTGAATTTTTTAAACAAAATTTGTTTATTGAGTACCTGCAGTGTGCTGGGCACAGGGGATAGAGGAAGATAGAATAGGGTCTCACCCTCAAGGTGTGCATGGCCTGGCTGGGGATGTGGTGCAGTGGTGGTGGTGACCATTTTCCCAGAGGAAAAGACTGCTTTCCATGCAGGGGTAGAGCAAAGGACCCATGGGGCAGTGGCAACCTTGCATGCTTGGTTTTCTGGGACAACCCTGCTTTTTCAGATGTCCTGTTCCGTTATCACGTGGTCTGTTCCACCTGTCTTTGGCTGGGGGATAAAAACAGGCTCCGTGCTGATAGGGCAGAGTTCAGACTAAATCCAGATGCTGGTTCGTGTTAAAAGCCCTGCAGGATACTTGCTTTTATGTTTGATTTCTAGAACTGGTTCATCATCACAGTTGAACGTGAGCCAGCCACCCACTCCAAGATCACTGTCCTTGGGGCTCTGCTCTGAGGGGAGCTGTGGATTTAAAAAGCCTCCCCTGCAGCCCACCCCAAGTTAAATAATGTCTTTGTGGTACAGCAGAGGACCTATGAATCTGTAGCAGAAGGCTGCCATTTTTATGGCTATGTGTCATTGAGTCAAGCCACTCCATTTCTCTGAGTCTCAGTTTGCTTGTCTGTAAAATGGGGCTAAAACGAAAACCTACCCCACAGAGCTCTTGTAAGGACTATCTCTGATAATGACCTAATGTCCTTTGTCAACTTTTTAAAAAGTTACTCAATGTTTATTGTTATTTAAAATGGTTCCAGAGGTTAATGCAGAATTAAGGAAAGCACCAAGCCAGTCTTAACATTGTTGGCACAAAGAGCAATTACTTTCCTCAATAAACTAGAATCAATTAGGTTTCTTTTCATTAAAAAGGTATAGCAATTGCCTGTTGTGTGAAACCTTTGATGTCCCCTAGAAGTCCTGCCTGCCAGTTTAGGGGTACCCAGGACAGGGGCTATATTTTCATTAATAAAAAGGACCTTCTGCCACAGACGGATTGGGGAGGTTCATACATGGTACCCAGAGTGTTCCATTAATATCTTTAAAGGATTGCCTGAGAAATCCTAGCTGTCTGGCCTCCGCTTTCTTTCCTTAGGGAGGCTGTCATATCCACTCTGTGCTGAGGGGGGAGCCTCGCCCTGCCCCGTTTCTGCTTCCTCAGAGTGGAGCCTCTTCCTGTTGGGAGGGAGCCTGGAAATCTGATCTTCCCTCTCCACTGCCAGGCCACCGTGGCCACACAGAGAAATAAAAAGCTGCTCCAGTTCTCCTAGGACTTCTTGGGAGCAGAAGGATTGCCACACAATGAATGGCATGATGCTGGCAGTGGTCTGGCCATGGACCCCACCTGTCCAAGAGCTGGTGGTTTACCCCCCATTACTGGCTAACGTGACACAATTTGGGGTTCAGAAAATATGGTCACTGTATTTTTAAGATCTGCCAACTAAGTTCAGTGAAAACCCAGAGAAACTGGGCTGTTCTTCTCCAGGAGCTTTCCTCCCAGAGAAGCAAGACCAAGCCTGGAGCTGAAACACACCACCCAGAAGAGCTACTGCCCACTTGGTTGCAGGTGTTTTGTTTTGTTTCTCTTCCCAATAACAGATGTGAACCTTACTCTGTAATTCTAGACTTTCCTGTTTTTTAATAACCTCTTTTTTTGCTAAAGTCTATGACATTCCTTTATTAAAGGATGAGAATTACTTAGTCATGAAGCCCTCAGAGCATAATTCCAGTGTTTCTAAGGATAAAACTTTAATTGCCAGTCCTGGTTTGATTGACGGTTTGCATATCAGTATGTTCTCTCTCTCTCTGTCTCCCTCCCTCCTTCTCCCCCTTCCCCTCCCTCCTTCTCCCCCTTCCCCTCCCTCCTTCTCCCCCTTCCCCCCCCCCTTTCCTCTCTCCTCTGTCTTTCTCTCTGTTGAAAGACGTCTGGACCATAAGATTTTTTGTTTTAAGTATTCATGTCTGTGTGGAGTGTTCAGTTTGACTCCTTAGTGCAAATTAATGGCCAAGAAGAGGCTGGAAGTTCTGAGGTTGAATTTATAAATTAATTTCCACTGGGCTTCTGTTTGTGTACATGCCACTGTAATTAATTGGAACTTCCATTGATCACTTGTGTCTTCAGAAATGATTGGAAAGCAGTAGAGCCCAACATACCTATAAGTAATCAGAAAATATGTGTTGACTGATAGACCTGTTAGAAGGTGTCCCTTAGTTGGTAGTGTCCCTACCGCCTGAAGGCACTCCCTGCCCAGCCCCGGTCAACTCAGGTTGTCCTGCTGGCTGAGGTCGGGGTGGGGGGTGGGGGTGGAGAGCCGAGGTGGGGAGCTCCCAGCACGTACCAGCACGGTGCTGGTCAGGCTGAGCAGGGAGAGGAGGACCACCCAGGCCACCCACCATGTGGATCCACCTCACTCCTGGGTCTGCACTCCCACTGGACTGCCGCCCTCAGGACAGACGGGCCTTTGTCTCTGTCAATCTTGGAGCCACTCTTGAGACCCTCCTTTCAGTTCCTTCTTGGTTTCCTTCCTCTGTTGCACTGGTGTGGTTGCTGCCTCTTGGCTGCCATCTGTGTTACCTGCATGTCCTGGTCATACCTCACAGGTGGATGAGTGGTTTGGACTATTTGTGGAACTAAAATAGCTGATTTTGTGTTTTCGATTTCAGAATCACTTTTGGAAAATTTAGATTGTCTTCAAAACCCTGCATATCTAAAGCAGGAAAAAGAAGGCTTTGGAGACCCCACTCTTTTGTGCTTGGTAGCCGGACCCTTAGATGGGCTGGAGCATTACAGCCACACTTGCACTCAGTCCCAAGGGAGGTAGGGCATCCCAGCCCAGAGGGGTAGCTGCACGCTCCCAATTGTCCCCCTACCTCCTCTAGCCAGTAAATTCAGTGAGGAGTCACACAGGATGGGGCCACACCCAGTAAACATAAACATTGTGATATTCAGGTCATGGTTTATGGCTCTAAGCATTTCCTCCTGGACTGCAGTTCCCTTGTGTTTCTAAATGGTGAATCACTTTAGCAGTGACAGCAATTTGAGAGTCAGAGTAGCTTGACTCTTAATTCGGTGGGCTGGTAATAAAGAATGGGTTTGGTAGGATGGCAGAAGGTAAATTCTTTATTAAATACTATTTAAAATTTTATTTTAAAAATAAAATTATTTGGATGTTAAAACTGTGCCTTGTATTGATCCTTAGGAGGTTTCATCTTATAAGAAATATGAGTTTTTTCTCATATTCTTCTGAAGAGAAACTTCATCAGAAGCCATCCTCCTCCCAAAAGGGGATCATTAAAATTCTAGGTCTTGTCCCATAAGCAGTAGGTACTGCTTGGATTCAAATAAGATTAACTCTTAGCAAATGCCAGTCGGTTTAAAATGCTTTGTGGAAGCTGTAAGGCTTAAAAGGGTGTTAAGCATTTGAATTGGCAGAGAGGAAGAGAGGGCTGTTCCAGGAGTTGGTTCATTCATTTATTCAGCCAACATTTATTGTGTACCTCTCCTCTGTTTCAACTTTCCAGGCTACTTGGGACATCAAGAAAATGTGTCCCTGCTGGAATGTGCACTTCTTGTGGGTAAATACCATGTTTAAGACAGTGCTCTTGAAATAGTAGATGCTCCGTAAGTGTTTGGTTTGATTTGAAGGCTTTGCTCTGCTCTCAATATATTGGGACTTCAGTGTGTATGAAAAAGTAACCATTCTGGGCACTATGTGATGAGGTGCCAGGTAAGTGGCTTAGGAGTTTAGCAGAGGACAGCCTGGGGCGGGTGGGGCTGGAAGAGCCATCTGGATGTTTGGATGGGGAGAGCAAACCAGGCAAAGGCACTGAACTTGACCCATCGGATCAGCAGGAGTGGGTGGTAAAGCCGGGGTAAGGACAGCGGAGCCAGACCCCCAGGACTCTGCCAGCCAGGGTTTTGGAGTATTATAATTAAGGCTAAGTAACCATGCATCCAGAAAGGATCCAAAAGCCCCTTAAAGTCTTTTGCCTTAAAAACAGTTCTTTAAAAGAATGTAATCCAGAACTTTGCAAATTGTTCTGTGTGGTCTGAAAATCTAAGAATCTTAAGAAAATATGAGATCTCTGCGACTTTGCTCTTGACAGTAAATTAATAAGTATCATATTTCTGCTATTGCAGTCACCATATTTGACTCTGGATGCACAAAGAATATTGGTCACCGTAATCTCTGCCCCAAAATAAAGACAGAGACAGGACATTGTTAAACTTGTATTAATCATCATTAATTCCTACAGTTTGAGCAGCAGGGAAGTCTGCGTCTCTGTGCAGGTCACTCCTGCTCTGTGTCCCTCAGCTGTGAAGTGCCAGGGTGGCGGCTTCTCTCCTCATGCTTCCTGTGTTTATCAGCACAGCACACAGGCTGGCTGGAAGGGCAGTCCACACTAGATCCAGGTCCTGAAGCGTCCTGGAGGCGACAGCTCTTCAGTGGCCTGTCGCCAGCCTTCACGGACAGGCTTCAGCTGCCACCTTGAGAAGCCCAGAAATTACAGGAGGCAGCTGAAAGCAGTGCTTACACAGGTCAGGCTTTTACACAAACTAAGCTTTAAAAAAAAAAAAGTCTAGCTGAGTGTCTTTCCAGTATCTTCCTGAGTGTCACCTTTGTCATGGAAAGTTTATTTTAAGCTTCCCTGTAACATCCCACATTCTCCATAAGTACTTACTTGCCCCTGAGAAAGCCTGTGAGCTGCCCTTCCTAGAAACCTGATTTTCCTTCAGGGAGGCTCCTCAACTGTGTACAGATTTGGCCAGGATTTCCATACCTGTTTTCTTTCCCCTCGTAAACTATTCAGCTTCTAAAATGGCAAGTTGACAGCATTTGCTGAAATGGATTTTTATAGAGCTGCACCTCCTAATTCCCCTTCTTGGGCAGTCTTGGAGGATGGCTCTGTTAGGCCAGCCTTGCAGGCAGAAGGCTGCATTTTAATCGGCAAGGCCCCTGCAGTCCCTGAACCCCAGGTTGGTTTTCATGCACTTCCCTAAGTCCTCGTTATCGCCCATTCCAACCCAGAAGATTTTGAAAAATTACCAAATTAAGCCAAAGTGTCGTGCCCATTAGGTGTTTCTTGAGCTGCTTCGTGTTTAGGCTGTGAAGATGAGCTCCGAGGGAATTGCTGCCATTTTGGCTCTCCAGCATTGGCCGTGGCTGCCTTACCCAAGCCCTGCAGAAATGCTGTTTTTCCTGGGGTGACACCAACAGAAGCCTTGGATGCTGGCAGATGGTTGTGGCCTGTGATGGACTGGGTGTCCCTCAGACCCCTCTGGGGGGAAGTAGAGATGGTGGCAGGCAGGCATTTCTTTGCCTTCTACTCGGGTAGAAACATTCATACTCTGAAACCCACACCTGTTCTCTGAACTCCACCTGAAGTTTCCCTGTCAGATCAAGTGAACATCAATTCATTTCCTTTTCTATCCTAAACATTCCATATTTAGTTCCCAGCTTGCCCCAGGGGTTGCAAGTTTGGCTTAAATCACGTTTAAAGAGTGAGGAAAGTGATATTTCACTTTAATTTTGTGTTTCAGGCAGACTTTCCTCCAAACATCTTTCAGTTTTAGCTAGGAAAGCAGTGGATAACCTGTATGGATTTGCAGATAGGAGAGTTTCATCCCTGTGGCTCTTTTTCCTTCCCTGTCATATTTGGTATTGGGGTCGGTCCTGTTCCTTTCCTCTCTGCCAGGAAGATGAAAACACTGCTGAGAAATCCAGATTTGTCACAGTGGAGTTGAGCTGTGGGAGGACAGCAGTAGGAACATTCATGTTTTATTCCCAGTTTAAAGTTGATGGGGGTTGTTACGTTTTGTGTACAGTTTCTTGGAGGTGTTGCCCTTTCTTAGAACATCATGTGAGTTAGTGGTGATAATTAGGCAGAAACTTGTCTTCCCTACAGATACCAAGATTATAGAGGGACTTACTCTCACCAGAGGCCAGATGACAGCATCCACAGATATTTTTAGAATGGGCCTCATCATTTGGTTTCCCCATTTCATTTTCCCAGCATCAACAGCCTGATTTCAAACTTAAGTGTTGGGCAGGGAGAGAGAGGGAAGAGATTTTCCTCCCTGTTAATGAAAGTCGCTGATGGGACGGGACAATGTTTTCCTATTTATTGTTAGTTGGCCCATTGCCTAGTAACTGTGAAGTGATAGCTGTAATTCCCTTCAGCTGTAGGCTTCTTTTTCCTTCCAAAAGTTTTGCTTAATCTGATGTGTTTTTAGACTCATAAGGGCATCAACATACACACGTAAATGTCACAGTTAACTAAAGCGTCTTACTTGAAAGAATGTCAGAGTGGTGAGAGCACCATTCAAAAACAGGGAACTTGTATCCAAACTAAGTATCCTTAAATCCCATTACTGAATGTGCTCCCTCCATTTTTTCAGTCCTTGATGGAGTCAGATAAACATGTGCAAACACTGAGCCATCAAAGAGAGGTTAAAAATCTAAGGCAGATGAGGGGCCGCTTTCCTTGTGACGATTTTTAATCGTAAGGTCTTCCTAGTGAATGGTGAATCTGGTGTTCCTCTTAGAAGGGTGATTGCATTTCCTTTCTGTTTTCACAATATTTTACAAACTGTTTGCCTTCTATCACAGAGAAACAAGTTGCCTTTCTGTCCTGTGGAGTGGGGGTTTCTCTGTTAATAACAATTTGTCCTCTGTGACAAATTTAAACCTCTAAACCTGGGCCTGGTGTCTCCCAGTTGAACCGCCAGGCACAGGCCGTTTCCCGTGAGACCTCGGGGGAGCTCCAGGATGTAGTGCCACAAGGGGCCCCAAGCCCATTCTGCAAAGAAGGAAAGAGTGACGATCAGTGCATTCCCTTCCTAATGATGAAGTTCCCTGAAGATTCTGGACCTCTGGATGAGACTGTGATGGTTGTTGCTCTAGACTGCCCACTGTGGCCTTCTGCCCCTGGTTTCAGGGCCAATGCCCTATTCTGCTTAGAACGATGCCACGTTGGGGGTTGTAGGTGCCCTCTGCCTTCTTCCCTCCTGTGCTGACCCGGCGCCAGCATTAGAGCAAGCTGCGTGCTCTGCCTCTGTACTTGGAGAATGAAGTGTGTCGCCTTCCCAGCATGCACTGGTTTCTGTGGCTGAATAATTAACTCCAGAGGGAACCGGGGGATGGGGTCTGGATTAGGTAATACTTTACACCTTCTCTCTTGTCACTTACAGTTAAGTCAGGATCGGGACTTGGGGACCATAGTCACCTGATGACTAATTGCATGGTGATCTTAGGTTGTGGTTTATTAAGTGTTACTGTGAAGGAAAGAACCAAATCCCCTCCCAAAGAACCATGTCTGCACCCCTGCTTCCTCATGCCTCAGGGGTCCCAGGTAGAGTAGCTAGAATAGCACTGGCTCTGGCAGGTTAAATACCTCACAGATACTGAGATCTGATATCTATTTTATTACCTTTTCTCCGTCTGAAATCAACAAGCCATTATTTTATAGTCCAGGACAATATTGTCTAGTAGTATCATTACAAAGCAAAGAATACCTCCAAAAAAAGCCATCAGCCAGGGAAATGAAATACTTGGGGAAGGGGTGGGAAGAAGGGGCCTTTTCCTGTTTTACTGTCTCTACCTCTAATAAAACAACCTAAGTTCTTCTATTTGGAGCTATAGCAAGGGTAATTATGACCATAGGTATGTAATATTACAAGTACTAAGTCCTGCTGTCTTTCTGAATATTGGTAGTGAGAGGTAAGATATGCCAAACAGTCCAGCCACAGAACAGAATTGTACACTTGTGAAAATTCCAAGTGAATTTAAGATAATATCTTTTTTAAAGGAGAGAGAAGCAGATGTACATAACGTGTGTGTGTGTGTGAGAGAGAGAGCGAGCTTATTGATGCATTTTTCATTACTTGTTCACCTTATCTGGTGAGAAGATCCTGAGTTCATGTTGCTCCCCTACCACTTTTCCATTTCTGGCCTAGAGCCATTTTTTTCCTACCATGACAGCTGACACTGTCTCCATAAACAAAAGGTCTTGAGGCCTGTCATGTCAGTTCCTTTAGCTACATCTCTATGAGTATATATATATTTTTTTAATTCTCTAACTTTTCCGGGCTCAGTGGTCGCAAGAAGTGTGATAAGATTTGTGTAAATTCAGATGCTTTGAGAGGATTTACCGTTTGAAGGTGGCTGAGTGCATAATAATAATACCAACAATAATAGTGTTGTTAATTTTTAAAGGGATGTTTTGTGAGAGGTTTTTTGGGCCATATGTATGCGTGTTATAATTGTTTTTCCTCTGCAGATTTTTAATATAAAAAGCAAATTCCTAGGACACCCCACTTAGAGATTACTTCTCCTTTTATAGTGAGGGAAGTCAAGATTACCCCGACCCAGCAGTGCAGACCGATGAAGCCTTTGTGGAAAGTGGCCATTTCCACTCCCCTGATGTTGGGATATCAATGGGAAGGGTGGTAAGCAAGGTCACTTAGTCTGCATAGCCGGGGGAGGGGGAACCAGAAGAGCATAGCTGGTCTGCGTGGGGTGACCAGCTCCCCTGGTTTTAGCATGAAAGTGTCGTGTCCCAGGAAGCCCCTCAATCCAAAAATCTAGAGTAAAACCCCATCTGCACCCCAGGCTTCCCTAACTTGGAAGGGCCCGCTGAGGCACCCCGATTTGCCTCGCTTTGTTAACCTCCGCAAGTGAATGGCCCCGTTTCCTCGAGGCTTTTTAACTTGAGGGCGTTTTGTTATCAAGCACAGAAATAAGGTAAGTGATCTCCAGGCTTTGTCCTTAGGTTTTCAGCCCTTTGAAGCTAGTGCAGCAGAACAGCTTGACTTGCAGCACCCCTGGTCCAGAGGCGGGTGAGGGGACCGGAGGCTGGGGAGGCGTGACCTGGAGGGCCCACTGCTGCTGTTTGAATGTCCTTAACCGTCTCTGGTTTTCTTCTCTCCTCCTTTAGACCCTCAAACTGACACAAGACCTACAGAGAAAACCCTTTGCCAAATCTGCTCTCAGCAAGTGGACAGTGGTACCGTTTACAGCTTAACACCTTTGTGAGCCCCTGCCGTTTCCTACCCCAGCAGAGACTGTTATCGGCCCCTTACCCTGGGTGAAGCACTTACCCTCGCACAGAACTCTCTCTATAAAGTATGCAAAACCTTCCTTGTACGGGGTGACAGCCACCTGCCAGCGAAGGACAGCACCCTGCCAGCACCGCCCACCCTGTTCAGAGCACACCGTGAGCCCGCGGGCCATTCTGTGGTGTTTTAATATCGTGATGGTTTATGGGATGTTTTAAGTGTTGTTTTTGTGTTTGTTTTCCTTTGACTTTGAGTTTCTCACATGCATTAACTTGCAGTCTTTTTATGTTAAAATGTTAATCACGCTTCCCCTGGCAAATTTAAAAACAGAAGGAAAATGTTGTACCAGCTACTGTGCTGGCTTTGGGTGTCACAAGCATTCGAGCCCGTAGAACTCCCCAAACTAACACATTACATAAACTAGAGGGGGGTTTTCTTTCTTCTTTTGTTTGGTAGAAAACTATCCTTTTCTAAAAACTGAACAGTGGCACAAGTGTTTTCTGTGTGCACTGGTCCAGGACAGAGCCCTGCATCGGCAAACCTGACCCAGAACCAAACCACGTGCTTGGTTCTGAGTCAGGGTGGTCGGGGGATGAGACCCTGGCACCTGGTCTGCAGTTGCCAGATCAGTAGGGCCTGTGGTCTACTGTCAGTATCCTCAGCTAACACAGTCAACAGTGATTGTATGTTGGTTAGAAATTAGAATTTTTCAAGGAAGAAATCAGCTCAGCTGTCCGCTCATTGCCAAATGCCACTAACGGGTTTAGTTTTAAGGAGAAAAGAAAAGAAAAAAAAAAAAAGTAGTCGTGTTTTGCTTTGCAGAAGAAGTGAACTTACAGGTGAACATTAAGCCTGCAGTGAGAAATGTGTGGAAAGTACAAACCCGAGTCACTATTTTTCTAAATGCGCACCCTTGGTTATTTTCAGTCTTGCTCTGTATAATCTGATCTAGTAGACGTGTATGAGTGACAAGCAATAGCATACAAACTGATTCCTTTTTAATATAAATAAGCTTAGATTGTAATTGTACAAGTGTCACAATGGAAGTACAAGATAGGGCAGTTTTGACCTCCCCCCAGACACTTTTCCTGCTTCTATGGATTTCATTTTTTTCTTTTCAAAAAGTTATGGTGCTGTATAGGTGCTTTCTGTTTAGCCTGAAAAGTGTGATTATATTAGTTACCCTCTTTGGTAGACAGAATAGTTGGGAACACCTTTGGTACATATGAAACTGGTGTAATGATGCTCTGATTAGCACAGCATATGCATACTTCTCCAAAGTGATATATGAAGACTCTTTTCGTTGCATAAAAAGCATTAGGCGTAGAAATGTATAAATATATTTTATCATGTACAGTACAAAAATGGAACAGTCTGCATGGATGTTAGGGATACAGGCTAGTATTTCAGCACAGACCTCCCTGCATGAGTTCTCGCTGATGCTTGCACCGTGCAGTGGGCACTGATTCCCTTCCAACACAGACGTGCCACCCAACCCCCTGCACCCATCACCAGCCACCAGGGGCCCCTTTGTGCACCTTTGCTTCCTGATTCCTCTGGGGGTGATATTGGTGGTGATAACAGCTCCTAGCATAATGAACGTTCCATTTGGTGTTGCCACTTGTCTCTCCCGCCTCGCTTGGGCTGTCATGTTTGAGCGATGGCCCTGTTGATTTCACCCTGCTCTCTACTGAATCTGTAAATTGTTGTGCAATTTGTGGTTATAGTAGACCTGTAGCATATCACCTTTTCTAAACTGCTACAAGTTTATAATCTTCATTTTGAAAGTATGTATAATTTTTAAAAATGTGTATTCTATTCACGTGGTCTGCTTGTCAGTGAGACAGACTTTTGCTTACTGTATTCTTTTGTAATAAAGCTAGCCACTTCCTTGATTCTTTGGTAGTCTGCTGTACACAAGAACTGTCAAGTGTCAGCAAGAGAGGGCTGCCTCTCTGGGTTCCTAAGTGATTCTGCCCCCTGGGTGGAGACATAGTTCAGAGACAGTGGCAGCAGCTCAGGGACGGGGGGAGTGGCAGAGGGGTGTTGGATATAGAGGAGAATCCGAGTGCTTCCAACACGAGGGCCCTGAGAACTTCTCTCCTGAGCTCAAAGAAACAAGAAAACTAACAAAATAGCTACTTGCCTTTGCAGTTTTGTAGACCGTGGGAAATACTTTGGGAGTAAGAAAGGCAACCCTCAAATGTGTTTTGACTTTTAAAGTGTTGAATTCCTTTCAGACATGTGGCATCTCATTTATTCTTTTTTTTTCCCCCCAATGTTTGTTAGATTTCAGGCAGAATGTTTTACAAAATGTCCTGGAACCAGATTCTAATTTAATCTAAAACAGCTGAGGGAGGGACAGAGAGGTATGAAAGCAGGATAGCCACAGAGCAGATCAGGAAAACGGAGAGGGAGGGGTGCTTGGAATTTTTTTCTTTTCCTTTTTTTCTTTTTTTAAGTAATTCAGCATCTACATGTAGAGTGTCGCGGACAGCTGAGATCAGGGCGAAGTCTAGCGGCAGCATCAGTCCTAGAAAGGGTCAGGCAAGAATGGAATAGTTAAGCCTGTCCAGGATCACAGCAGCCCCACTCTCACCCTTGGCCGCCCACCCAGAGGCCAGGATCCCTTAGACTAACTGAGTCCGAAGGCAGTCAGACAGGGCAGAGGTGCCACCTAAGCCCTCTCCCTCTCGTATTTGAAGACCCTGCTTTCAGGAAGGGCCTACCGATGGCCACCATGTGGAGTTCTGAGTGCCGTGGGCCCCCACAGGAAGTTTCCTGATCTGGAGTATCTCAGTGGAATACTTGGTAGTCTCCGGGAGTCTGGTGGTTGTAATGTTTGCATCCTGATAAGAACTTTCGGAGTCTACACTCAGCCTCTAAATAAGCTGCTCTAGGGAGCCTTCCACTTTTTGATGGGAAATTTAGAAAGAAGAGTAACAATGTTGAAAACATGACCCGAACTCTGGGGTCCTATTATTCTCTTCAGGGCTCCAGAACCAGATACCTTTTACCAAAGTTAGAAAAGAGCTTTATCACAAGCCTGCACTGTCCTGGCGTGAGTGAGGCCTGACCGCCAGGTTCAGAGTATCCCATTAACTGTGAATGAATCTGAGGTCGATTTCCTTTATTGCATCCCCTGCAATGTAATGACTCCCGAAACATATTTTTTTAAATTTCAGAAGTTTGGCTCTCCTGTTAACGGGAAGAGCGTGCACGCACGTGTAGTACTGGTGGACTCTGTGTGTGTGTGTGTGTGTGTGTGTGTGGTGGTGAGTTTTGCCCTTGTGTGTGTCGCTTCCCCACCCTGAGGAGAAGACCTCTTGGCTCACTGGTCAGGACAGCTATGCCCGGTCTCAGGGTGTCATTTCAGGCGGCTTCTGAAATTGTTAAAGATGGTAGGGAGTCTATCTAATGAACCCCACTTAAAGAATAAGGAATATTTGAATCTCTTGGAAAGACCGTCAAGAGGAAAGCAGTCAATCACCCAGGCCCATTTTTCATGCTGATGCCAAGGGCTGGTGAGGGGAAATTAAAAAGTTACCCTTTCTCTCTGAAAGCAGAAATAAAATCCTGACAGCTCCAAACTCTGATTTCTTCTTTCTCGGTGTATTTGGGGAACATTGTACGATTAGGTATAATGTATTCTTTTTTTAATTAAGAAAAGCAAAAAATTTTGTAGGAATACAATCACTGGCAAAGAGGTATGAAAAAGCCAGCCTCTCCTGGAGACCAGGGGCGGCAGGGCACAGCGAGGGGAGAGTGAAGTCCTTGTGAAATCATGTCTGTCAGACAAGATCTTAACGCAGATGCCCAAGTAATTGAAAAGAGTACAGTCGGCCCTCCGCATACACGGGCTCAGCATCCTTGGATTCAACCAACCACGGATCCGTAGGGCCGACTGTACTACACCATTTTATATAAGGGACTTGGGCATCCACAGATTTTGTTATCTGTGGAGGTCCTGCAACCAATGCCCCATGGATACCAAGGGGCGACTGTGTATTATATTTGATCTAGATCTTTAGTGGGTAACATTTTCTGCAGTTCGAATGAATGAAATATTTTCCTCTTGTTTAGTTTTATTTGTATGTATTTTTCTTTGTTGAATGATTGGTTCCGAGGCCTCTGCCACACTCCAGAAATATTTGTGCGGCTGCTTTAAAAAAAAAACAACTACATGTCTGGTCACTTATTTCTCTAAAATTATCTCATTGCCTGGCAATCAATCTTCTCTCAATACACTTGTCCTAGCACATTATGTACATGCAAAATGTAAACAGATGTGAAGGAGGACCAGAAAAATTAGTTAATATTAAAAAAATGTACATTTTGGCTTCACATGTTTAACTTTTTTTTTAAGAAAAAAAGTTGCATGAATGGAAAAAAATCTGTATACAGTATCTGTAAAACTGTCTTATCCGTTTCAATTTCTTGCTCATAACCCATGCAAACTAGAACTCATTGTGGTGCCTGGCCATATTCAAACACCTAAGAGTCATGCAGTTGATACTTTGGTTTGAAGCACCTCATCCTTTCTTTCAAAGCGAACACTATCATATTGCATTCTTACTGAGGATTTTGTCTATCCATATGTTGCCATGAATTATCTCTACCACCTTTCCTCTCAAGAATCAAAACCAGTTTGATTTGGGAATCTTCTCTTTTCCAAGTGAAATAGAGATGCAGTACTTAACTTTCCTTGGTGTTTGTAGATATTGCCTTGTGTATTCCATTTAAAACCGTAATCTAGTTTGTAAAAGAGATGGTGACGCATGTAAATAAAGCATCAATGACACTCTATCTTACTCCAAGAAGTTTTTTGTTCTCCTTCCCCCTTTCTTTAACCCGAGGAGTGAAATAGCTGAGTTTGTCTCAAGGTCTTCCTATGGAAGAGGCACAAAGCTGGGAGACTCTATCCTGAGATCTCTAAACTAAATGAATCCTGCAGACTTTTTCTCTGACCCACTTTTGACCTTCACAGGCAACCAGACAATTTAATAAAGCAGATTTATGGCATTGTTCATGGTGGCTGATAGCCACTTTTGGCCTGCCCTGAGTCAGGTTGCCCTGGAGGAGCTTTTACATAGGGAGGCGGGATTTAAACTCTGTCTTCCTTGGGTGTCAGAGGTTTTGACCTGTCACAGTTTTGGCCCTAAGGAGGTCCTGCTCACGTGAGTCCAGAAGATGAATGTCGGTCATCACGGTGGCCTCCTACGTATCAAAGTCAAACAACGCGTAAGGCTGCTGGTGGCAATAGCATAAATATTTCCTCTTAGCTAAGTTAGGGGGAACTCCACCCTACTGTAAAACTATTCTTAGTAGCCTGGGTTGTGGTTTTCCTATTAATAGACGTTATAAAAATCATTCAGCTTTTGGGTTCAAAGTCCTAAGCAGCACGATGGACTCTTACTTCAGATCAAGTAGGTAAAAAAGATTTTAAAGTTTGCCCTTTGGGATAAATTCTATATTGGTGAAGAGCCATGCTTTCATAAGTCTGTCCTTATCATTGTTTTAATTTCCTGTACAGGTAAAACTTCGTCTTCTAATACCAGAGCCAACTAGGAGAAGGTATTTCATTTGAGATTGCTTTCAAGTTTTGAGTCTGTCTCCCAAAAGATTAAAGATGGAAATCCAAAACCAGCTATCACGAGATTCTCAGTAGAGAGTTTTCCCAAACCAGGTAAAAATTCAACTAAAATTAATTGAAGTTAACTTAATGAACAACAATTACTAAGTCAATTTCAAGTGTGGCAGTGGGCCAGAGGCTGTGATGGGCACCAATAGAACTAGGCCCTGCCCTCCATGAGTTTATACTCAAGATATCATCTATCTGCTCCACCTTGAGGAGTAAAGAGTTAATTGTTGCCGGCTCTCCCTGCTTCAGCTTCTTGTTTAAAAGAGGAAGAATTTGAACTGGTTAATCTTGCTAACACTTTAGGGAATTGATTTCGCAAATGTTTGAGTAGTGAGGGCAAACCTTTAATACAGCACACGTGACATGTATCAGCCAAGCCACGCACATCACAGCTGGAATACAGAGATCAAAGGTGGAGGAAGGTAGAGTTCATAGCCACGGTCGATCTGGCAGACACTCCACCCCCGTCCCCATGGCCACTTCCCTGGGACATGGGGAAAAAGGGTGATGGCTGTGGTGCCCGGGGTGCCCTCAGCTCAGCCCATGGTGGGCGTGCGCAGGGGAGTGTGTTTGAAGGGTGGAGGTGAAGAGAGGAGCATCCAGAAGGGGGCCCACCCTCCCTCTGCTCCATGGCCATCAGAGAGAAGCTTTGGTTCTGGGCCCTGAGGACACCTTTGGAGCTGAAGGAAGAGGGGTCCTTCCCCTTGAATTTTCTTTATTCGAACATTAAAAGAGGAGGACTCTCAGCAATATTTCAGACCTGAAGAAAATTATATTGTGTGTGTGTGTGTCTGTAGTTCTGCCTAGTGTCCATCACATAGTAATAGCTCAAAACTTCATTTTTGCCTTCTTTCTCAGAGGACTTACTAGACACACTACAAACATCCCCACTCCCATGCAGGGAAGAAAAGTCTCGATGCTCTTCTTGTCTTAGCACAGGTCCACCTCCATGAGTCCTACATTCATCCATCCCACCAGCACCAGGATGTGCCAGGCACCCGGGATGACAGAGAAAACTGCTCCCATCTCAGGCTTCTCGTAGCCGCTGGCCAGAGAGGCTGCCCCAAAGGCTGAGGGGTCAATAGCTCGGCACCCCTGTAACTTCCCAACCGAACTGAAAGCCCTGATCTAGAAGAAATCACAGAAAACTTGGTAATGGTTCCATCCAGGGACGGACGCAAGGGACTTTGGCTTTCAACTCTTCTCCTTATATACTATTTTAAGTTATCAAAATGGGAGTGTGTTACTAGTATAAAGATAAATACGGCTTCTAAAGAGCCATGGTGGAGGGGCTGGCTTTGACTCCTCTTCTGAGACTGGAAGGAATAAGGTGGGAGAAGGGGGTTAGGGAATAAAAGTGGAGATAATGAGATAACTATACTGTTTGAAAGGAATCTGACTGATAAATGAATAATATCATTGCAAAGTTGTGTCTTCATAACTTTGGGTTTCCATAATTTCCTCCTATTAACATCTTGAATATCAGTATAGGAATTACCTAATCAGAACAAAGGAATTTTATGCATCTGTTAGAATAATAATTATAAAAACTATATGCTTATATTGGATGCACTCTTAGAAATGTAATTATCTATTGCTCTTGTAACTTTTATATTAATGTAAGAAAAATAAAAAGCAGAATAGAAATAGTATATGCCAGTGTAAACTGTGGCTGAGGAGAGGTACTAAAAGGTAAAATGCTAAAATTGAAAAAATTCTCGTGTCCTGGACACTTTTGGCCTCAAAACTGGACTCAGGACCTCAACTGTTGCCACCGTGAATAAGCTAACACTGTTCCTCGGCCACTCCAAGTCCCGCTCCAGTGGGGGAGAAGGGGTTCTTCTTCCCACCAAGATGCGACCATTGGGTAAATCCCCAAGTAGAAGGGTGTTCTCATGCCAGGACTTGTCCCCAAAAGACAAATGTCCATTGTAGCTGGCAATTGGTTATGGAATTTTTTTGTCAAAATTATCTTCATTTGTTGCACTGTATTTTTGAAAGGTAATGCATTCACATGATTCAAAAGCTAGAAAGCATATCACGATACACACATAGGGAATGTTTTCCTCCCACCCCTGTCTAGTTTTCTGCCTAGTTCCTCCCACCCCAAAGTTTCTTGTGTATCCTTCCAGAATTTCTTATGCACCTACAAGGAATAAAAGCACAAATTATTACTTTCCCCTTTTTATTACACAAAAAGTACATTATACACACTGTCAGATATCTTGCTTTGTTAATGATTTTCTCACACATGGAGGAAATATCAGTACATAGAAAGCCTCCTCATTTTTAGAGTTGCATAGTATTCCACTGTATCATTGTATCCCAATTAATTTAACCAGTAGTCCCCTATTGATAGACATTGGACATTGTTACTGAACATTTGTTATTATCAGCAACACTGCAGCAAATAACCTTATACATATATTACATACACAGGTCAGAATCTTTGTAGGATTAATGCCCAAACGTGGAATTACTGGGGCAAGAGGTACATATACATTTGCAATTTTGAAAGGTGGATCAAACTACCCTCGAATGTACCAATTCACAACACCAAAATATATGAGAATCCCTGGTTTCCCACAGCCTCGTGTTTTTAAAGTTTTAAAAATTAACTTGTAAGTCTGTCTTTGCCCTTGCCCCTCTTAGCTTTGTTTGTTTTTTTTTAGCAGATATTCATTTTTAATTATTATTTATTTATTTATTTATTTTTGGCTGTGTTGGGTCTTCGTTTCTGTGCGAGGGCTTTCTCCAGTTGCGGCAAGCGGGGACCACTCTTCATCGCGGTGCACGGGCCTCTCACTATCGTGGCCTCTCGTTGCGGAGCACAGACTCCAGACGCGCAGGCTCAGTAGTTGTGGCTCACGGGCCTAGTTGCTCCGCGGCACGTGGGATCTTCCCAGACTAGGGCTCGAACCCGTGTCCCCTGCATCGGCAGGCAGATTCTCAACCACTGTGCCACCAGGGAAGCCCAGCTTCTTTGTTTTAAGTCTATACCTAAGGTAATGAGGGCCTGGTGAGAGTGAGGGGTGGAAGATGGGAGGGGCTTGGGAGGCAGACTCAGGGTGGCCTGGTGACTGCCAGGGAGGAAGAAGAGCTCCCGGCGTCATGCTGCCAGCCTGCCCATCCAGTCTGGCCACGGGCCCCTCCCCTCACGCCACCAGCTCGGACCGCCCAGCTCAGGGTCATCGGCCTGACCTGCAGCTGTGCTCCCTCACCTCCCAGAATTCCAGAGGGGAGCTGTCACCCGAAGGAATCAAGTCTGGTCTCCTTGGCACCAAACCACACACCTAGACCTATTCATAGCAAGATTGCACAACTGGCTGGAGGACAGCCCGGCTGGGCGCAGGGAGAATGGTGCTGCTCCTTAGTCGGGCCCTGGCTCACTGGTGCCCCTGGGCAAGGCTTCCAGCTCTCAGAGTGGGGCTGTCCCCAGGAGGGGCGGGGTGGGGGGTGCTGGGGGCCTCAAGGTTCTCACCGGCTCCTCCTCACAAGTGGGGGAAACTCGCTCCTCTGAAGGAGAAGCTCTGACACTCTCCCGCGGGCTGGCGCCCCGCAAGCCCTCCTCCTGCCCTACTGTGCAGGTTGGCACCTGGGGTGAGAGGGGGCTCTGCTTAGGGAACACAGAAGCCAGGAGGCAGGATTTTACAAAGAGGAAACGGAGTCATTTTATGACGAAGCCCTTTCCGTCTCTGTGGGGAGCCGGTGTCATGGAGTAGGGGAGGGAAACAACTTTGGAATGGGACAGGCCTTGACTGGAGCCAGCCCTGCCATTCACTAGCTGAATGATGATAGGCGAGTCTCTTCATTTCTCTGGGCCTCTGTTTTCTCGTTTGTGAAATGGGAACAAGGCTGCCTGTGTCTCGGGTCGTGAGGATGACCTGAGAGGGCACGTGGGAAGTACTGCAGCGCTTTCAGCCAGTCAGCAGCAAGCCCTTCGTCAAAAGTCCTCTCTTTGTACACAGCCCACTGGCTCTACACCCCGTGGGGTGACGGCTGCTTTTTTTTTTTTAACATCTTTATTGGAGTATAATTGCTTTACAATGGTGTGTTAGTTTCTGCTGTATAACAAAGTGAATCAGTTATACATATACATATGTTCCCATCTCTCTTCCCTCTTGCGTCTCCCACCCATCCTCCCTATCCCACCCCTCTAGGTGGTCACAAAGTACCGAGCTTATCTCCCTGTGCTATGTGGCTGCTTCCCACTAGCTATCTATTTTACGTTTGGTAGTGTATATATGTCCATGCCACTCTCTCACTTTGTCCCACCTTACCCTTCCCCCTCCCTGTGTCCTCAAGTCCATTCTCTACGTCTGCGTCTTTATTCTTTGATGGCTTCTCATGACATAAAAACATAAAACAAAATTCGACATGGTAATGAACCCCGTCAGTATAATTAGATTGCATAGCAGTTAAGCAATTAAGGTAACCGACTTGTAAGATTTTTCTGCTCTCATCTTCTTCAGGACCTGTTGGCAGCAGCCACGCTCGTGGTCCATGTCCTCTGTGCCGTGTACCACAGAATCATCATCATCACGAAGAACTCAAATGTCATGGCAAGACAGGATTGCAAGACTTGTTTCTGGTCCTGGCTCAGCCACTAAACGCTGTGTGGCCTTGAGTGAGTCATTTCCCTCTCTAGGCATCAGTTTCCCCATCTGCAACATCCACTTCACCAACCCACCAGACTTTATAAGGCATCAGGACCAGCCTGGAAATGGAGCATATGCTTTACAAACCACAAAGCAGGTATCAGAACCACAGACACTGTTTTGAGTTAGGAAATTGGCAAATGTTCATACATTCATTTTCCAGAAGGGAAACCGAGGCAGAGTCCAAAGTGGGCTTAAAGGTTCATGGTTTCTGGTTGTAACCAACCCCTCTGTTCCTCTGTCTCCAAAGTCACATGCTTAAGGCAGTGAGACCCTGGGGAGAGAGGGTAGAGAGTGCATCCTAAAGAGATAGGGAAAGAGATGGAGAAAGGGAAAAGGATGGAAGAGGAAATGGGAACTGGAGATGGGGGAGGTGGAAGGGGGAGGTGTGGTGTGGGGGGAGAGTGGCTTGCTCTGTGGTGTCCATTTCAGAGGAGGTGGTGCACCCTACGGAGATGTCAGTCCTGTAACCCATCTGGTGTTACATGAGTCTCTCCAGTTTCTGTCCTAAAGAAGTGAGATGATACAGGGGCCCACAAGGGCCCAGCTGGAAGGTCTCTCAGACACAGACAGGAGGCCAGGGTGATCCGCTGCTAATTTGAACGGTGCAGGGAATGGCAGCAGGCTGGAACCTGCCCCTGTAATAAAGGGAAACTGTCCCCTGGCAAGTATGTGTGTGTGTGTGTGAGAGAGACAGAGGCCCTCTGATGTTGCTGTCTCCAGGATGGGCCAGGATGGCCTTTCCTCAACAGACCCCTTCCTGCCCACTGGCATTGTTGTGGCTCTGTTGGGTGTTTGGAGAATTAAAGAGAAGCTAACCAGGTAGTTTGAGGCTTCTACCTGCTGTGTTTGTACCTCCTTGAGTGTAAAAGTTCAGGCCCCCTGACTCCCACCCCTTGGCTATACACAGGGCTCACTCCACCCTTGGAGGTGGAGCTGCCCCTCAGGCTTTAGAAAAGAAAGGAGCGGGATGGATAGGCATCTGGTTTTGCCTTTGTAAGTGCTTTGCCTTAGGTAAGGAACTTAAACCCCTGTGTCTTCATGTTCTCATCTGCAAAATAGAGATGATAATAACAATCATACCTTGTCATGTTATTGTGAGGATTTAAGGAGATTGTGCATGGACACCTCTTAGAATAGATCTGGCACATAGTAAGTGCTTGCTACACTTAGCTATGTTTATTAGTACATTGGAATTGCTCAATAAATCATAGATCATAGATTTTGTAATTAAGTTGCTAAAATGTAGCCACTATACTCTGTCCAAAGACAAAAGACAGCAGATCCTTCAAAATGTGCTCCTTGGATCATGTCTATCAGGAAGGCATTAGGGAGCTTACTAAAAATTCAGATTCCTTGGATCCATTCCAAAAGTGCCAAATCAGAATCCAGCAGGGCCAAAAATTCTGGGTTTTCAAGTGTTTTCCATGATTCTAAAGTATGCTAAAGTTTGAAAATTCCTGAGGGTAAAATGTAAGAATGCTCATCCATTTGGGGCATCCTCTGTAGTAGGCAGAATAACGGCACCCCATAGATGTCCATGTCCCAATCTCTGGAACCTGTGAATGTCTTAGGTTATATGGCAAGGGGGAATTTAGGTTGCTAATTAAGAATTTCAAAATAAGATTATCTGCCCAATGTAATCACAACGGTCCTTACATGGAGTAGAGGGAGACAGAAGAGTTGGAACCAGAAAGATGGCATTGTGAGGAAGACTCCACTGGCCCTGGAGATGGAGGAAGGGCCACCAGTCAAGGAATGAGGGCAGCCTCTAGAAGCTGAAAAAGGCAAGAGCCTCTAGAAGGAACTCATCCCTGCTTGATTTTAGCCCATGAAACCCAACCTGGACTTCTAACCTCCAGAATCATCAAGATAATAAAATGGTGTTATTTTCAGCCACTAAGTTTATGGTGACATGTCACAGCAGCAACAGGAAACAAATATGTCCTTTTCAACTAGGTTGGATTCATGCCACTGGATCTGGAAGACCCGAGAGGTGCAGCCATGGGCTAGGGTGGGAGCCCTTGGCTGAGGGGAGCTACAAGGGAAGGGGGACCAGCTGCCTGGTTCACAGGCTGTCCTCACGGCTTTGCTGACCCTCCTCTGCCATTTGTACCTTGTTCATTTCCACTCTGGTGCTCAGAACAGCTGTTGAGCAAGATGCTTGTACATCATGGGGGCTCAGAGAGTCTATAAATTGCAAACAATCCAGAGGCCCAAAGAATCTCTATCGTGTTTCCCACCCCAGCCAAGAGGGCTGGAAGCACCTGAAAACAGTGCAATTGGTTCTTCTCAGATCCCCGAGGAAAGGGGAGGAAACATGGCAGAGCCTCCCGACTGGAGTGGGGTGCCCGTCCCCCATACCCAGATTCTCTGGAGCTGGAAACACAAGGGCAGTTCTCACACCCACACCTTCCCCGAGGGTGGGCATTGCCTGGCTTCATTCTCTCCCTGGGCTCTTCCTGCACTGGACGAGCCTTAGGCCTTTCTCTTTCTCTCGCCCATTCCCTGCCCTGCCATCCTCACCTCCCCTGCTCTCCAACCTACTGAGACCTACTGAGTGACAGGCACTGTGCTGGTCTGACACATACCATCTCTTCTTCCTGATTTCATTAGGAAAATTTAGAAACATATAGAAAAGTTGAAAAAATGATTACCCACATGCCTGTCACTTAGATTCAACAATTCCTAACATTTGCCATATTTGCTTTACATATTTATATATTAGGTGTATATGTGTGTGTGTGTGCATGTGTGTGTGTGTGTATACATATATGTTTTTGTTTTGCCAAATCTTTTGAAAATTCAGCCATCACAACTCGTCCCCTCGAAATACCTCAGCATGCATCTTTCAAACCCCATAGGATCCCTGCAAAGTACAGTTATCAGCCCCACTGAAAAATTTGAATGTAAGAATTTGAGATTCAAAGAATGAAATTACTTGCCCAGAATCACACAAATGGTCAGTGATGGAACAGGGACTTGACCCCAGGTTCACATCCTGTCTTCTATTTGAATGGTTCTAGAGCTCAGAATTATAGTCATCCCAGAAGAACATGCCTCTGACTTTGGATTTCTTTCTGTGAGAAAACTCAAAGCATTTCAGAGAAACAAAATTTCATCTTAACAGTATCCCCTTAAGGTCAAAGCTACCACTTCCCAAGAGGTAAATTCCAAGACGCCAGGTTACAGGAAAAGATGTTCAAGGTGCAGGCCCCAGAGGCCAAGCCTACTGCCACTGAATGCAGGTAACAGCGTTGGAGCGCCCCCAGCACGTACCTCAGTGACCTGCCATCTCAGATCGCTATAAAGCAGGAGACTGGTGAATTGTCCCCATTTTACTGGTGGAAACACCAAGGCATAAAAGGGACCTGCTCACAAAAGAATTGAATTCCCAAATAATGAAGAAAGGTCTAATAGTGGGCCTCCAAGTATGGGCTGTTAACCACCTGAACCAAAACAACCTGGGAAGCTTGTTTAGAATGCAAACTCCCAAGTTTACCCTGGATCCAGGGAATTGGATCATCAAGGGGTGGGGGTCCTGGACTCTTAACCCCTTCCCCAGGCCATCACTGCCAACTCAAGGTAGAGAACCAGTGGCCAGATTCCTAGACACTACCCTACCCCTCACTGTACACTACATGACATTGTGCTACACTACACTCTACCGCTGGACTCCCTGTTAAATTGCTCTACTTTCTCAACGATACTTTTGTAAAAATCTCGGAGTAGTTTATTTTTTAATCTTTAAGAATTTGTCTTGGGGCTTCCCTGGTGGCGCAGTGGTTGAGAATCTGCCTGCCAATGCAGGGGACATGGGTTCGAGCCCTGGTCTGGGAAGATCCCACATGCTGCGGAGCAACTAGGCCCGTGAGCCACAATTACTGAGCCTACGTGTCTGGAGCCTGTGCGTCTGGAGCCTGTGCTCTACAACAAGAGAGCCCGCGATAGTGAGAGGCCCGCGCACCGCGATGAAGAGTGGCCCCCACTTGGCGCAACTAGAGAAAGCCCTTGCACAGAAATGAAGACCCAACACAGCCATAAATAAATAAATAAATAAAAGAATAAGAACACTATGCATATTAAACATATTTTTAAAAAAAAAGGAATTTGTCTTAATTTACCTACAGTAAAACTCACTCCTTTTTTATACAGTTCCATGAGTTTTAACAAACGCTTTGAGTCCTGTAACCACCAATACAATCAAGATACAGAACAGTTCCACCACCTGGCAGGAACTCCTCTGTGCTACCCACCCCCTTCTAGTCAAACCCTTCCTGAACACTTACCCCTGGTGGCCACTGATCTGGTCCCATCCCTGTAGCTCTGCCTCTCCCAGAATGTCACTTAACCATACAATCATATAATACACACCCTTTGGAGTCTGGCCTCTTTCACTTGGCATAAAGCATTTGTGATAGGTAACAGTATTTCACTCCTTTTGTTGTTTTTATGAAGGTACCAGAGTCATTCAGGGTCCACTGAAGGACATTTGGGTGGTTTCTGGGTTTTGGTGATAAACCTAATGATGTTAATGATGTTAATTATTTTCCACGGAGGAGGAAAAATCTGATATAGTGCCAGTGTGGTAAGAGGGGGTAGGTGGTGAATTAAAGACAGTGGTTTACACGTGGTTCCTGCCAATGGGTCACCTTTTTAACAGGCTAGGTTCAGCCAGGGAGGACTTAAAGTTTGTCATCATAATAAACCTCTGGTCCTCCAAAATCATAAAAATAACAGGGTCTGACAGAGTGCCTCAGAGTCTGTTTCTCACAAACGAAATGAAAAAGCCTTGGAACATCAGGCCCCCAAATTCACTCTGAAACCATTGGGGTGAACCTCTCTTCTCTTAGAATGTGTTATGTCATGTGGGGAGGGGGGAGGAGTCCTCGAGTGCCATAGTCCTTCTTCCCTACAGTTTACGATGCTTTTGCCCAACTGAATCTATTTGATCTTCCAACAAGCCCAAGAGGAAGAAAGGCAGATATTTTTACTTGCATTATTTTGAAGATAAGGTTGTGAGAGCTAAAGGAAGATGGTGTTTGTCCAAAGTCAGCAAGGGCCCTTGGTTGGGGAGAAAACCCGGTTGTTCTGATTCTCAACCCAGTGTTTTCTGGTTTTAAAGTTTTACAACCTCTACAGATGGACAATGTAAGAGTGGTGATTATCTCTTTCATCCACACAGTGGAGAATCAACTCTTGCTCAAAGTAAGTGATAGGGTGGGCAGCAAGAGAACAGAGCAAGTTTAAATCACGTCTCCTTGCTGGCCTTGATGTTCTCATCCATAAGATGGGTAAAACAATTCCTACCTCCTACTGTGTTTGCAAAGATGAGAGGGCTCAGAAGGGCTAATAATGCAAGTGGGTAAGGCATACAAGGCACCCTGCAAATGGTAGCAATTATTAATTATTTGGTTTATCAGGAGAAACCATAGATCATGCACACCATGAACTCCTTGCGTGGGTGCCCTCTGCTCTGAGCCCTGCACGGGATTTCTGAGGCCTCATTTTTTTCTGGCAACGACGGAGGAAACCAAGGGGTTAAGGAGGAGGCCTGGAAGCTGGCACAGCTGGGGCCCATTAGCTCCTAACGAGGGCCCAGCCGGGGGGGGGGGGGGGGGGAAGGAGGCCTCGCAGCGGTGAGGAGGGGCGCTGAGGGTGCCTCCGTGGAGGAAACTTGGGCTGAAAACTGTTTTTCTTCATTCTGAACTCGGTTTTACACTCCAGAGGGGAGTTCTTCGTGTCTGAACTTGGGTTTTGAGCCCTGGCGCTGGTGGTTTTTGCAGTAAATGGCTTGCCGCTCCTTGTGGGGCAATATTGCTATTGATGTTGGGCCAAGGTGGTTAGGAAACGGGATCTTCCAAATGGGGACTTTGTGGTTTGGCCACACGGAGCTGCCTTCTCCACAAGCGCAGTTGGGGGTTGAGACAGTTACCCGCAGGGTGGGGTTTGAGGGTGAAGTGGTGTTTCTCCTCCGCCACTCCACTCTCTGCCCGCTTCTCGGCATTATTATTGTTATTGCCCCAGCGTTGCCCATATTGTGGCCTCAGGTGCCACCAAGAGGAGGGGCTGTGTTAGGAACAAGCGGGCCCAGAGGAGCCCCCTGAGAGCAGGAAAGCAGGAGACCAGGGCACCAGCGGGTCTCTGGAGGATGAAATGTGTCCTCTGACTGCCCATCTGTCTCCCACGGCACAGGACTCCCTTCCTAGACCCTTGGTGCTGCGGGGTTGGAGAAGCGGGGAGAGAGCAGCAGAGGGGCAGCGGCCTGGAGAAGGCCCAGGGACCCTCACCCTCTCCGGGAAGCCTTCCAGGACTGCTAGGCAGCCGTAGGTGCCTTTGCCCTGTCCCCCCCTCAGCCCCCGTCCCCTCCTCCACGTCACACTATATTGTAATTGCCACAGTGTGTTGTAATTACTCGTGTGACCGGCTGTGTCCCCACTGTACGGGCCACGTGCAGCTGTGGTAGCTGCTCCGAACACGCTCATGGCGTGACCCAATGCATCTGAAGAGAAGAAGGAACTCTGAAGACATCTCCAGGAGTGAGCTGAAGGGGCTTGGATCCAGGGATTCGCCCGCTCGGCATTTTTGTCCTGCTGGAAAAGCTCTCACCAAGGAGTGGCAGGTAAGAGCCCTCACTCCTGCCCTTTGAGTCTGATTTCCTTTGAGTTGCGCCTTCCATTTTATTCCAACCATTCCACAGGAGCATTCCAAAACTACGCCAGGAGCAGCAGTACTGGCTTAGTTGTAGGCACATGTAACGTTTGTCTTCACGGCCACCATTGGCACTAGAGGCCTTGCCCCAGGTCTGCTGTCCCTCTGGGTCGTCCAGGTGTGCAGATGGCACCAAATAAGCTTGTTCCCTGAACTCATTTAGCTTGTCCTTGATCATGGCTTCACGCCCTGCCTCTTTGACGCTGAGGTAAGACTGCTGATGACAATACAAATCAAATTCAGTCCTGGCTGTTACAAAGGGGAGGTTGAAAAGGAACAAAAGCACTTAAGCCAGGAGCCTCCTATGTGTTGGGTAGTGGGGGAGGGGAGGAGATAATACAGAGCTTCCGTCCATGGTCTAATCAGGAGACAGACAGCCGACAACGGTACGGTGTGAGAAGAGCTGGGATGGGACGAAGGAGGAGTTGCCCAGATGGCGAAGCTGATGACCCTCTGGACGTGCCCTAGTTCACACAGCCCGCCCCTCTTGTTCACCTTGACTGGTGTGGTTAGTTGTCCCCTGCCTGTCTCCCTCAGCAGGCTGGTCTCTCGCGAGACTTCCAGGCAGGCGTGGACAGGTAGATGCTCAGGACCCAGTCTAACTGAGCCAGTAATACATTCAGTTGACTCGCAGAAGCTTTCATTTCCATGTGTTCATTTGTTGATGTTTTTCCTCATTGCCCAAGAGGACTGATTATGCATGAAACCGTGATGCGCGTTCTACGATCTGCCTAGAGAATGACCTCAGCGTTGGCCAGAGCTCAGCATTCTTAGCCACACGGGGCTCAGAGATACATTCACTGGGACCCAGAACTCCTGGATGTCCTGCAGGCCGGCAGTCAGCACAGTCTAGAGGCAGTGGCCAGGATGCCAAGTTGAGATGGAGGGTCCAGGATAGCCTGTCCCCCAAGCTCCAGTCTCCCTCTCCTGCTTCGCCCACTGGCTTCTGCACCCCTGCGCCTCCGTGGGCTCCCGGCTCCTGGGACCCCTGTTCTCGCCTTCCCACAAACCCCACAGTCCTGGCCCGGAGGTCACTGCAGGGACGGGGGGTGGGCAGTCTCACAGCTCAGGCCAGAGAGAGGAATCCTGGGCCCCAGCTATTTTCAGGGCTAAAATTGAAGCCCATGGTTTATTTGCTCAGCACTTAATTAGACTCCAGCGCGGCGCAAGGCTGCCTCCTTCCCGCCCACGAGCGAAGGCCTGACCAGTGGGTTTGGGAGCTGACGCCATGTCACAGGCGGGAGGTTGGGACCTGGAGTATTTTTACAAACGCGAGGCTCCGGAGAACAAAACCGCCTGGCCCCCAGCCAGTTAGCCTAAGTCGGTTGGGAGAGGGAGGGAGCAGGAGAGCGTTATATCATCCTTCCTTCTTTGAACCGCAACGTAAATCTGCCAGACAGGAAACGGGGATCTGGAGGGGAGGGGCGACGTGGGGGGAAGCCAGCGAGGCCGGAGCGGGGCCGCGTTACCAGCGCCCCGGGCGCCTGGCTCAGGAGGGGCCCCGCCCGCGGGGGAGCGGACGCACGCGGAGGAGGACGCTGGGGGAGGGGGACGCTGCGGGAGGGGAGGGGAGGGGCCGACAGGAGGGCGCCTCGGGGGCGTGGAGAGCTTCCTGGGTCAGGTCGGAGTGGGAGGGCTGTGTGTGCCCGAGGGTGATTTCTGGGCCCACTTCAGGTCCTCCAACTAAACCTACTTTTGTAGATAGAGCTCTTAGAGCTGGAAGGGATTTTAGAGACCCTTTCAGGCGGATGTTGAGGGCAACAGGGGAAAAATAAATTACCTGAAGCCACACAGCTAATGAGACCTGGAAGTGGTGCCAAGGGTCTTCTGATTCCTAAGTTGACTGTCCACTGGGTCCCCTTCTTGGTGCTGTTCCTTGGCTTTTATGGAGACACAGCACAGTGAAGGTAAGGCATAATGTACAAATGCATTTGGGTGAAATGACACATTAATTCAATTCACATTAAGAGCTAAATAGTTGATGTTTAATACTTTACTGAGGAGAGATTTTGATGAGGAGGCCCCCGAGCTCCATGGTGGAGCACTTCTGACCATCATGGTGGGGAGGCATCGTCTTGCTGCTGACCAGGGTTCTTGGCCCTCCCAAATCAATAGAAATTGATAAGAGACCAGACAAGAAATTCAGGCAAGGATTCCTCGGGGTTCCTGCTGCAGCAGGAGGGAGCGAAAACAGGTAACAGGTTCCCTTGCTAGCTCCCTGAGGGGGGGCCAGCTGGTTCCTAATACGGGGGTTCCAGGGGTTGCACCAGAGGGGTAGCTTAGGTGGCTTGCCTACCCGTTTGGTGGTGGTGTGTGCATGGGGCAGGCACAGTACCCTGCTTTTGCTCCCGGCTTTTCAAAAGTGGCAGTTGGTTTCTTGGTCTTTTTGTATCTTGTTGTCCATAATTTGCTGCAAATGAGCATGCATACAGCTGTTTTTAGTCCCATATAGTTTCTTTGTATTTTGTTGCTTGAGGAGACGTGTGTCCAGGTGCAAGTACTGCAGCAAAGGGTCCCAGGTCCCAGGTCCCAGCCTGTCTCGATCTGTTCGTGATCAATTTAAGCCCATTCCAGCCTTTGTGTTTCTGGAGGGCATAGGTGGGAGGAAGCTGAGACCTGTGATGTCTCTGAAATAGAATCAGTTTCCTCCCAGGGAGGAGTGATAACAGTAAATCTAGCTAATGACCACCCATATTCATAAATTTTGCAACATTTCTCTAAAAAGATCTAGATACCAGCCTTAGAAGTACAATTACTGTTGGATTAAATTTATGCTCACCCATGAAATCACAGAGACTCCTATGTTTTCCACCTCTTCCTTCCCCTCCCACAACACTCCTGAGGCTGCCTCTCAAATGAGGAATCCAACAGATGAGAATAGTATAAGCTCTTCCTACGCACTACAGGACCCTAAATTAAGTTAAATAATAGCCATAGCCAACATTTATTTATTTCTTTTTTGGCCAAGCACTTCACTAGCATTACCTCATGTCATCTTGATAACTACTATTGTCATCATCCCCATTTCACGATGAGGATATTGAAGCTCAGAGAGGTTAAGTAATTTACCCAAAGTAACCCAGGTAGGGCCAAGACTTGACCCAAGGCAACAAAATTTTTTGGCATATAGAGGGAGCTAAATAGAATTTTATCCAATAACAAGAATGAGGCCCACACTGTTTATTACCCAGGCTAGAGGATACTGAGCAGTGAGGAGTATCAGGCCCTGGAGAGTGTCTGGCTGAGAGCGGAAGTTAGGCTGGGATTGCCATGTTTTACGCTCTATGCCTGGTGTTTGGCGTACATTTCTGCTTTACTGGGCAAATAGCCTAAATAACTCCTTCACTTCTCTTTGGTGGGGTCTTGAGCCATCAATACCATATCACCTCCACTCCATTTTTGTCTCGTATCTGTCACCCAGCTCATTTCCGTGGCCTAAACCTGCAATTATTTGGTGTCTGCTGAATACAAATGAAGCTGATTCTTGATACCCAGTGACAGTTGATATAGGCTCTTAGTTATTCCCTCTTCTCCTTCTGTTACTTCTTTTCTGCTACTTACTTTAGAAATTTCATCACCTCCACCAGGAAGCACACAAGTGGAAGGAAAGCATGCTCACTGTTAGTCTTTTGTTGTCAACTAACTCTTCGTTAGTAGTTACCACTAGAAAAAGACTAGTGGGGAAGTAGTCTGAGGCTTGTAGATTACCCTTTTGCCTGTGCATTCCCTGTAATCTGATAGCCTAGTTAATGTCTAAACTTTTTTCTTAGTTGGGCCTTGGCTGTGTTTGTTGAATTATCTGTCATCTTTCACCCATGACCCACCCTTGGTCAAATTCTGTGATTGAGGAATATGGACAGCACTAGGTTTTCACTGTCTCTCATTTAATGAATTAATGCATGTAAGGTCCTAGGACATTTCCTCACCCAGAGTAAACCCTCAATAATTGTTATAATTATTGTTGACCTTATAACATATTGTTTGAAAAATAATACTCAACATCCAAGGCATCAATTATTTTTGTTATCCTAAGATTTTTATTATAGCAACTGAGATTGAGTTTTATTTTTTATTTATTTTTTTTGAGATTGAGTTTTAAAGCAAAGGTTCCTCAAGGGCAGGAACCAAGTATGATAAAATAGAGCAGTACTAGTTATAAACTCCTTAGGGGGTGACTTCTGCTTCTAGACATGATGGACTAGCTTGTAGCAGACCAATCCTCCCTATGAGAACAACTAGAAAAACCTAGATTTTTAAAAAACTGTGAAATATCTATTTGGAAGCATTGGAGAGCTACAAAGACAGGGTCTAAGATGGTAGAGAAAAAGGAAACACAGAGAGGTGAGTGGATTAACATACCGCTGCTTTCTCCGCGAAGCATTTGCAGTTCTGAATGAGTACAGAGATGCCGAGCAGCTGAGCAGGGTTGTTGACAATTTCACAGGGCTAAGGAAACAAAGATTGGGATTTAAGTTTTTCCAAAAGGAGGGGTTCTAGTAAACATCCCAGTCTTTCAGCTGGAAACCTTGAAGGCTATATCCTGGTAGTAAAGCTAGCCTGAAAATAGACTAGTACTCACAGAGACTAAAACTCAGATCTGAATCAATTCAATCTCAGAATAGATTAAGGAGATATTCTCCTAGTTAACTGCCTGCCAGAAACAAAGTAAGTCCTCTTTGGAGGAAGCTAACATCATCCAGAGCCTCAAATTATCACTACAATTTTTCATGCTCAGTATGTGCTTAAAAAAATACCAGGCATACAAGAAGATAGGACCAAATAATTGAAAACTAAGAGAAAAAAATGATATAATTTAAACATATATGTTGAATTTCTTTTAAAAAGAATCAAATAAGAATTCTAGGACTGCAATTAAGAACTTGTGAAAGGATTTAAAAGCAGATTACACACAACTGAAGAGATAATTCATGAACTTGACTATAAGCCAGAAGAAAATATGCAGACCTCTCTATAATTACAACAAGATAAAACGTTTATGAAATACAGAAAAGAGCCTACGATATATATGGAACCCAGCGTAAACTTTGTATAATTAGAGTCCTGGAAGGAAAGGAGAGAGATAATGTAGCATAAATAAGATTTTAAGAGAAAATTATCTGAGGATTTAAAAACTGACAAAAAACATAACGCCACAGATTCAAAAAGTGCTACAAACCCCAAGCAGGCAAATACAAAGAAAGTCATAACTAGGCACATTATAGTAACTGAAAACAACCAAAGAAAAAACTGTAAAAGCAGCCAATGTTAAAAAACAACAACAATAACAAGAAAGCTACACTTTGCTTAGAGACACAATAATAAGATAGCCAATTTTCAACAAAAACAATGGAAGCTAAAAAAAGAATAAAATGACATTTTTGAAAGGCTAAAAAAACCCTGCTAACCCAGAATTCTATAACCAGAGAAAGTATCATTCAAAAATGAAAGTGAAATAAAGACATTTTCAGCCAAACAAAAACTGAGATGGTTTATAGCTAGCTGACAGACACCAAAGGAAAAACTAAACAGGGTTTTTTAGGTAGAAGGAAAAGAATCCCAGAAGGAATCAAGAAAATGCAAAAAGGGATATTGCATTTTATATGTGTGTATATATATATATATATATATACACACACACCACATTGTCTTTATCCATTTATCTGTTAGTGGACATTTAGGTTGCTTCCATGTCTTGGCTATTGTATATAGTGCTGCTGTGAATATTGGGGTGCGAATTAGAGTTTTCTCTGGATATATGCCCAGGAGTGGGATTGCTGGGTCACATGGTAACTCTGTTTTTTTCAATAGTTTTTTAAGAAACCTCCATACTGTTCTCCTAATGGCTGCACCAATTTACATTCCCACCGACAATGCAGGAGGGTTCCCTTTTCTCCACACCCTATTCAATATTTATTATTTGTTGACTTTTAATAATGGTCATTCTTACTGGCGTGAGGTGATACATCATTGTGGTTTTGATTTGTCTTTCTCTAAATTAACGATGTTGAGCATCTTTTCATGTGCCTGTTGGCCATCTGTATGTCTTCTTTGGAGAAATGTCAATTTAAGTCTTCTGCCCATTTTTTGGTTGGGTTATTTGGGTTTTTTTTTTTTTTATATTGAGCTGTATGAACTGTTTGTATATTTTGGAAATTAATCCCTTGTCAGTTGCACTGTTTGCAAATATTTTCTCCCATTCCATAGGTTGTCTTTTTGTTTTGTTTATGGTCTCCTTTGCTGCACAAAAGCTTTTAAGTTGAATTAGGTACCATTTGTTTACTTTTGTTTTTGTTTCCATTACTCTAGGAGACGGGTCCAAAAAAATATTGCTGCAATTTATGTCAAAGAGTGTCCTGCCTATATTTTCCTCTAGGAGTTTTATAGTATCCAGTCTTACATTTAGGTCTTAATCCATTTTGAGTTTATTTTTGTATATGGTGTTAGAGAATGTTCTGATTTCATTCTTTTACATGTAGCTATCCAGTTTTCCCAGCACCATTAAGTGATACACTTCTAAATAATCTGTGGATCAAAGAAAAAGAGAAAGTATTTTAACTAAATGATAATATAATATAACATGTATTATATATAATCAAAACATGTATATAATCAAAACATAAGGGATTCCATTGAAGCTGTGCTTGGGAGTTGGGGGCAGCAATTTATAGCATGAAAAGCATATGTTAAAAAAGAAGAAAGGCTGAAATCAGTTATGTAGGAATCTATCCCAAGAAATTAGGGGGGAAAAACTCAGCAGATTAAACCCAAGAAGGTAGAAGAACATAATAAAGATAAAAGCCAAAAATTAATAAAATAGTAAACAAATGTATAGTGAGAGAGTCAACAAAGCCAAAAGTTTGTTCTATAATACAAAAAGATCAATAATGTTGATAAACCTCTGGCAATAATCTAGAAAAAAGAGAGCAAACAAAGTATTAATATCAGGAATGAAAAAGAGCACCTCAGCACAGATCCTACAGATATTTAAAAGAGAATATGAGGAGGTGATAAATAAGTTTCTGCCAAAAAATTAGAAAATATGAAATGGATAAATTCTTCAGAAAGACACTGTGCTAAAGCTGAGACAAGGAAAAACAGAAATCTAAATAGTCCTATATATATTGAATCTATAATTTAAAACCTGCCCTCAGGGAGAACTCCAGGCCCAGATGACTTCATCAATGAATTCTTCAAGTATTCTGGGAAGAAATAGTAGCAATCTTACATAAACCATAAACTCTCCTAGAGAATAAAGAAGGAATAGTTACTACCTTGTTTTATGAAGCCAGCTTAACCTGATACACAATCCTGGCAAAGATATTACAGGAAAGGAATATTACAAACCAAACTCTCTCACAAACATAGATGCAAATATCCTATTCAAAATATTAGCCTAAAATATATGAAAAATTATCACAACCAATTTGAGTTTACTCCAAGAATATAAGAATATAAGGAAAGAATATAAGGAAAGTTTAACATTCAAAGCTCAGTTAATGGGACTTCCCTGGTGGCACAGTGGTTAAGAATCCCCCTGCCAATGCAAGGGACACGGGTTCAAGCCCTGCTCCCGGAAGATCCCACATGCCGCGGAGCAACTGAGCCCATGTGCCACAACTACTGAGCCTGTGTTCTAGAGCCCGGGAGCCACAACTACTACTGAAGCCTGTGTGCCTAGAGCCCGTGCTCCACAACAAGAGAAGACACCACAATGAGAAGTCCATGCACCATGTCGAAGAGTTGACCCCGCTCACCGCAACTAGAGAAAGCCCGTGCACAGCAACGAACACCCAACACAGCCATAAATAAACAAACAAACAAACAAATAAATTTATTTTAAAAACTCTAATTCTGGCAGATACCATTTTAATCAAGTGATCAAGGTTAGCATTACCAATAATAAGAGGTATCATGTACCCCCTGATGTGATGCATTGAGAAGAGCACATCATCTCTGTAGTATATTTCTCAAAAATGCAAAACCTCAAAGTAAGAGACTGTCAAAGATTAGAGCGGACTGAGGAGACATGACAACTAAATGCAATATGGGATCCTGGAACAGAAAAAGAACATTATTTGAAAAACTAGAAAAATCTGCATAAAATATGTAGTATAGTTAAGAGTATTGTACTAGCTTTAATTATTTAGTTTTGATAATTGTCCCATGGTTATATAAAATGAGCATTAGGGGCAGCTGGGTGCAAGGTATATGGGAACTCTGTACTATTTTTGCAGCTCTTCTGTAGATCTAAAATTATTTCAAAATTAAAAGCTAAGATAATTCAATTAATGTAATTTACTGCATGAACAGAATAAAGAGGGAAATCTCATGATCATCTTAATAGATACAGAAAAAACATTTAAATAAAATTCAACATTCATTCATTATTTTTAAAACATTCTTAGCAAACTAGAAATATAAGGAACTTCCATAATCCTATAAAGGGCACCCATAGATAACCCTATAGCAAACATCATATTCCCCCTAATTTGGAAATGAGACAAAGATGTCTGTTATCACATCTATTCAACATTGGACTAGAGGTTCACAGCTAGTGAATAGGGCAAGAAAAAGAAATAAGGTATGAAGATGAAAAAGGAAGAAACAAAACTGCCATTATTCATCAGCATCATGGATAATATATAGAAATATATATGAATATGTATGTATATACATATTATTTATATAGATATAGCTATAGAGAGAAGATCCAAAGGAACCTATAGACTGTATAAATTAGTAAATGAGTTTGACAAGCTAGCTGGATGCAAGATCAATATAAAAAAATCAGTTATATTTCCATATGCCAGAAATAGTCAGAAAATGAAATTTTTAAATAATGTTACAGCATTGCAATAACAGCATAAAAAACTATACATCTCTAAAGGAATAAATCCAATGGAAGATGTGCAACACATTTGTGCAGAAAGAATAACATGTCATTGAGCTAAGTTAAAACCCAAATAAATATTCAGGGATTAGAGGGCTCAATATTGCACAGATGCTCTCCCAAATAATCGACAGATTCAGTGTGGTCCCAATCAAATTCCAAGAAATTGATAAACTGATTCTAAAATTTATATGACAATGCAAAAGGCCAAGAATGTCAAGATAATCTCGAAGAAGGACAACATGGGAGAACTTGCACCAAAGGTTGTCTGGATTTATTTTAAAGCTACAATAATTAAGACAGTGTGGTATGGTGCTAAACAGATGTTTGATTAAGATGAAAGTGGCGATGCAGATCAGTGAGGCAAAGGCAATCTTTTCAAAATCATATTGGGTCATTTGGGTATCCATACCCAGGAAGAAAATGAACCTTAATAGCTACCTCACACCATCCACTAAAGCTAATTCTAGGTGGACTGTAGGTTTAAATGTGATCGGTAAAAATTTATAGCAACTAGAAGAAACATAGATATCTTCATTATTTGAGGTAGGCAACTATTTCTTTAAAAAGACACAAAAGCACTAATCTTAAAGCAAAAGGTTGATAAGCTAGATTACTCTAAAACTTTCTAAAATCAAAAGACATCATTAAAGGAGTGTGTGATTCCATTTATATAAAGTTTAAAAACAAGCAAAATGAATCTATGGTGTTATGGTCTGTGGTAGGCCAAATAGCACCCCTCCCAAAGACATCTACATCCTTGTCCCCTAAACCTGAAAGTATATTACCTTTTATGGTAAAAGTGATTTTGCGGATGTGATTTAATTATGGATTCTGATATAGGGAGATTATCCTTGATTATCCAGGTGAGCTCAGTCTAATTATAAGGGTCCTAGTAAGAGGGAGCAGGAGAAGCAGAGTCAGAGCTACGATGCTGGATTTGAAGATGTAGGAAACGGGCCATAAGTCAAGAAGTGCAGGTGGCCCCTAGAAGCTGGAAAAGGGAAGGAAACAGATTTTCCCCTAGAAGCCTCTGGAAGGAACCAGCCCTGCAGGCACCTTGATTTTAGCCCAGTGAGACCGATTTCGGATTTCTGTTCTCCAGAGCTATAAGAGAATAAATAGGTGTTGTGTTAAAGCCACTGAGTTTGTGGTAATTTGTTACAGTAACAGTAGGAGACTAGTGGCCAGAACACCGGTTACCTCTAGGAAGGAGAGGAGGTGTCATGTCGGGAAGAGGCACAGGTAGCTTTTAGGGAGCTGATAATGTTCTATTTCTTGATCTGGGTGGTGGTTACGTAAGCATAGTTATGTTGCGAAAATTTATGATCTGTACACCTTTCCGAATAGAAATTATAATTCAATAAAAATTTATATATTGAAAAAACCCAAAAACTCCTTATGGGGAAAGTATTTTACATTCTCCCACTACAGTCAGCACAGATCTTTGCTAAGAAGAGGCATTCAGTGTCTATCTGTTGAGAGAACTGCTGAGCAGAAACCTAATTCCCAGATATTACTTAAGGACATCACTAGCAGGAGCATATATATATATATTTTTTTTTAATTTTTATTTATTTATTTATTTATTTATTTATTTATATTTTTGGCTGCGTTGGGTTTTTGTTGCTGCACATGGGCTTCCTCTAGTTGCGGCGAGCGGGGCCTACTCTTCATTGCGGTGCGCGGGCTTCTCATTGCGGTGGCTTCTCCTGTTGCGGAGCACGAGCTCTAGGCACGCAGGCTTCAGTAGTTGTGGCACATGGGCTCAGTAGTTGTGGCTCGCGGGCTCTAGAGCGCAGGCTCAGTAGTTGTGGCGCACGGGCTTAGTTGCTCCACAGCATGTGGGATCTTCCCGGACCAGGGCTTGAACCCGTGTCCCCTGCATTGCATTGGCAGGCGGATTCTTAACTACTGCACCGCCAGGGAAGTCCTAGGAGCATATATTTAATTCTATGAAAAGAGGAGGCCTGTGCTCAAGTTAGAACGTAGTCTTCCCTTGTCTTACCTGTAAGGATAATCCTCCCTCCTTGAGAAATTTATTTTTTCCAACATCCTAATTTTCAATCAATATATGAAAGATTTTTACAACAGGAAGATTTAACTTACAGACCTCATGCCACGTGGTGATACAAGATTAAAATAATAAATAGTTTTTTTTTAAGTTTTAGATAAATTTGAAGGTGTTAGATCCATAATTGACTATTAAAGAGAAGCAGGATGCTTGGAGTATGGCTCTGGCCTTTAAAGCTGACCTCTGTGAGGACAGCCACGTGCTTCCACTGCGGTGGACCTTGGGTCTGACTCAGTGTCGCCATTTTTAGGTTATTAAAAGGCAGCAGGTCTGGTTCAGAAGCATAGGCTTTTCAGCTACCAGTTGAAGGCTCTGAGGATCCAAGCATCAGCCTCGTAACTATTCAATTAATAACACTGTGTTTGCATGTGGGAGCAGTCAAGGTCATAAAACTTAACATGATCTGGGAGCTGGTGACCTGGTTGTCCGTAACTTTAGTTTCAGGTCTGCCCCTCACCAGCTGTGAGACAACGGGCGTTGGGCGTGCCACTTAACGCATCTGAGCTTTGTCTGTGCATGGGGATACTGCTACCACCCACACAGGGTTGTCTGGGAAGCTGAATAAGAAGTGATACAAAAGCACTCAGTCAAGTGTGAGGCACTGTTCAAATGTGAGGTAATGCTATTGGTTTTGTCCTCAAAGGGAAAAAAAAACATAGTGCCCTGGTTACCTTAGTTTACTGCCGGAAAGATTTTTCTAGTGCAGTAGGTGCCCTGAGATAGAAAGATTCTGTTGTCAAAAAAGTTTAGGAATCTCTGAATCTGCACCTCCTTTGCCGGATTAACCTTCATTCATCCTTTTGATCACAACTAAAATACTGCTTCCTCAAGGACGGTGTCCTGACACACTCCAGACTTAGGACCCCCACGCACACCCCTGACCACCACACCCCCGCAGGCCTCCCCTGCATGCGTCTTCTCAACGTACAAGGACCAATCTGTTTTTATATTATTTATATTAATGCCTTTCCTTCCCCACTAGATTGTAAGCTTTATGAGGGTAGGAACTTGTCTATTTTCCTCAGTCTTATCTGTCTAGCCGAAAGCTCCACAAATCTTTTTTGTTGTAGGAAAAAAATCTCATCTTCTCAATACAAATTACACTTCCATTTCTGTTGTTTTGCCTCACTGCTTCTGCAGCTTCTCCACAAAATAAAAATCTCATCACTTAAGCTAACCTCCTCTTTTCTCCCCAGTGATGAAACCATTTTACTGACTTCTCCAGAGAGCTTCTTTCCCACTAGCTCTGGTTTTAAACTCACATTACAGCTGTACAGGCTGCACACTGCCCACACCCGGAGGCCGTCTTCACAGATTACAGTGTGTATGGCGCCCCCTGGAGTTGTGCGGTACTATAAGCTGAGACTACTCTGCCTTGTCTTTTATCAAAAGGTTTATTGTGTTGGTTTGATGTAAGCATCTGACCCAGGGCAGGTTTCTGGGCTAATGTTTATCACTACTCCAGGCCCCCTACCCCTCCTGAAACCCCACTCCCACTGCACATGTACAGAAAGATGCTCAAACTTTTGCTTGGATCTTTCGGGGGACTTGGAGTGCACTACTTTGCTTGCTTGCTTGCTCTGGTTTGTTTGATCCTCAGGTCAGCCCCTATCTTACCCAACTCCAGGCTGTTCTTTCTGCCCAGGAAGGCCAATCCACCAAAGCCCAACCTCCTTCCCCTCCATAATTTAACTCCTACTCATCCTCAGGCCTCAGTCTACAGCAGGCCACTTCTTCAGAGGGATCTTTCCTGACAAATGAAGTTGATTTAGTTCACCCTGCTATTCTTTCTCGTGATATTCTACACTTTTCCTCTAAGATGCCCATCACAACTTGTACTTCCATACCTATGAGTTATTTATTTATGTAGCAAATGTCTCCCTAGTAAACCATAAACTCCATAAGGGCAGGACCAGTGTCTCCTTTTTCACCAGCTCCATGCCCATCCCTGTGCTTGTTTACAGAGCAGGTGCTCCATAAATGTGTACTGAAAGAAAGGCACAATGAATGAACCAATGAATATGCTTGTTCTCAAAACAGCTTTTGACTCTTGGAAACCTGCCTGACTTGAAAATAACTCCAAGTCCAAGCAAAACTTAAGGAAGTGTAATGTGAAGAAACGAATTGTGTCTTGAATTTGTCAATGCCAATCTTCTGTCTATTTTGACTTGTTTTTTCACCTCTTGGGTTCAGAGCGACCTCACCAGTCTCTAATCTCCTGGGGCATGTACTTCCCTTCTGCCCTGTAATAATAGGCTGCCTGGGGGGCTTGCTGGGCTGTGGTTTAAGAAGTCCACAGGTGGCTTCTCGTCTCTGCAGCCGGAGGGGACTTTCCGGAGGGCAGGACTGTGCATCCGCCTTCCCTTGTACCCCTGGACCTTAGAGGCAAGGCTGGGTACACGTGGTCTTCCGGTCCTGTTGGAACAGGCTGACTGTTCCCTTGGTTCCATTTATTTTTCTTTGACCCGACTTCATGCTTACCCGTAGTAAAGCAACTTGAACAGAATTTATGTAGTAAAGCTGGTAACAGAAAATGCCAGCACTCCACCCATACTCCCCTCAGTCCCTTTTTACCATTTCTTGCGCACCCCAGACCTTGGTTCCAAAAGCCAGCTCTGTGGTGAGTTTGGCAGATGGCCCCTGGGGGCTCTGGAGCGGCCTTGGCTGCACAGAGAGAGAGCCTGGAGCACGACCGACAGGGTCAGGCCCAGCTGCCCTCTGTGGACTCTGGCCTGTGCTCCTCCCCAGCCCTGTCTTTCGCCCTCCACTCCTTCCCAGTGTCCTCACACCAAAGGCACACAGATCCTCACCTGGGCCCTGCTTTGGGGAACCCAACCTAGGACAGTTGCTTCAGAGTGGGGCTGGGAAGCTAAGCACACTGAGGCCAGGTGAGCGTAAACCACAGGAAGGGATCTGAGCATACCTGGTGGAGCACAGACATTGTTCACTTGCATCCCGCGTTCAGTTCCGCTCCGCCTGCCCACGGAGCCCTCACGGTGGAGACTGGCCACAATTTATAGGAAAACTTACAGGAGGTGAGTTAGTTGGACAACTCACAGTCCTCACCTGCTACAGCTAGACCGGAGGCTAATGAAATTTACACAACCCTCCTCGAACCTTCCGCCTTGGCCGGCTGGCGCTTCTGCTGGTTGCTCCCTTGACGGGGTGACTCAGCCCTTCGTCTGTGAGGAGGCTGAGCCCGGTTACCATGGCCACGCTGGCTGTAACTGCCGGGTCACAGTTAACACTGGGCATAGGACTAACCTCCAGTTGCCCTGAGTTCTGCACATACTCCTGCCTGGCCCGTGGTAGCAGGGACATAGCCTCCTCCTAACAATCAGGGTTAATTATCCCGGCCAGGACAGCAACTTCTTTCTTTGCCTGATGCTCTACAGTATGAGAAGCCCCCAAATGACCAAGTGGTCGCCATAGATTTAGGTTGAGTAGACCCTTTCTGTGTCTCCTTTCTGGAAATTAGGCTCTCTGGACCCACAGGACCTAAAGTTGTGACAATGGGAAACACAACTTCCCCCAAATGGGTCACTGGGAAAGATGGTGAACAGGGCCACTCCCATTTCCACTACCTGCCCTTCCTTGTGTGCATTTCAGGCTCTGTCCTCTCGGGCAGGGAAGACTCAGGTGCACACCCAGGTCCCCTGCAGTGTCAGTCTAAAGCCGCCCTCTGTGGGGCTCTGTTGAGACCTCACCGTGGTTGGGCCTTCTCTCCTCCCCTGCTCTGCTCCCCTTACTGGTTTCCTCTAGGAGAATCTCCTTGATAAATTACTTGCACCCAAAAAAGTCTGCTTTCTGGGGAAGCCAACCTAAGAGGGACCTGGAAGTCAGGATGAGTGGGGTGGGCAAAGCGCTCTGATTTTGAATATATGAAATGGACTGAAGCCAGGTTGAAAGGAGGAAGTTTGAGCTACTGGATAGAAGCTTGAACGGGTAGTTGAGGGTCCTGCTCCTATGGCCACCTGATTGAAAATGGAAAGAAATGGGCCTCAGCTTTACCATGTTTCTGATGGGGATAATGCTTTAACTTCAAGCAACATAGAATAAACGCTCTCATAACGTGTTCACAGCATATTTTTTTAAATGTAGTGAATTTCAAAGCCGGTGAAATTATTTGCAGATAATATAAGATAATAACAATAGCTAACACTTCTGGTGCCTTTCTGTGGCCATGCACTGTACTAAGTACTCAGTAAGATTCTCTCCTTTCATCCTTACATCCACCCCATGCAGAAGGGGTATAGGCTTAGAAATTAGTCCCATTTTACTGATGTGGAGACTGAAGGAGAGACGGGGATTTGCCTGAATGAGCCGTGGGGCGGGGATGAAACCCAGGTGTGCGCTCCAAACTGCCCGCTGCCCCGCAAGCAGAGACACGAATGTTCATCTCTCCCCAGCATGTCTGTGGAATGCAGGGTATTTGCCTTTCTGGTTTTTAAGTTTGCACACACACACAACCCATGGTTAATTTGAGTTGAGAGAAAGTGCTACTTGGCTGGTCTCCCCAGAGAAGCTAAGGGCAGCCCCAGAAGCTCCTTTCATCCTACTCCAGTGCAGGAATTCGGCTGATATTACTCTCAGCTGATATGTCTCATGGCTTCATTTGGCATATTCATGAGGAAACCTTGGCGTTACTTGGTTCTTGGGTGGGCAGGTGGGGCTGGCGTGAAGGGCGCGGCAGTGGCGTCAGCAGCGCCCCGTATCGGTTGGTATGTTCCAAAGTCTCTTCCCGAGGCCAGAGTCACCATTTAAAACACACCTATACCTACTGCTGTTTTCTTCAAAGAAGATTACATTTTGGCTCCTAAGAAGTAGTTTGTCAGGACTCTCTTGATCGCTAAATGAATTTGAATTTGGTTTGGCAATCTGTGGGTCTGGATTCCCACTAACCCTGGTCTCCTTTCTCATACCAGATGCCTCTGGAGCAGACCTCCTTGTTACACTGAAAACCTTGGAGGGTGAGGCTTGTGTTTTGTTCACTGCTGGGCGTGGTCCCTGCCAGGTAGTAGGCTCTCTATAAGTGGTTGTTGAATTAACAAATGAATTGGTAACTGACTAAACAGAGCCAGCATAGTTCACAGTTAAGAGCCCAGACTCTGGAACTACACATCTGGATCCAAATCAAGCCAGCTGTGTGACCGTGGGCAGGTGACCTAATTTCTCAGTGGCTTGGTTTTCCCATCTGTACAATGGACGTGACATTAATATACATATCTCAAGATTGATGGGAGGATTAAATGAGTTAGTACGTGTAAAGCACTGAGAACAATGCCAAGCCCACAATAAGGGTTCTCTCACTGAATTCCTCATCGGGCCTGGCATAAACTCTCCTCACAGTTGTTGCCGTTTCCTCATACTATCCTGGAGGAAACAAATTTTGTTGTGTCTGTATTAGCTTGAAACCCCCTCATTCTGACTCCCCACTAAAGTGTCTTTGTGTCTGGCAGTGGGGTTGGTGGACTGCTAGATCTCACTGTTTGTACAAAAAAGTGCTGAGATCCTTAAAAACATTCCCTGCAAGGAGTGAGGACAGATATATTTTGTTTTTCTAGAAGCAAAGCTGACAATTTATCACTGCCTGCCAAAACCTCTCTCTAAGGCATCCCTTCTCAAACTTTAAAAACTCTCTCCCTGTCGGCCTCGTCAGAACAACAAAGTCCAGAGTCATTCTCAAGAGAAGAGGGTGACAGGAATGGGCTGGCAGCTGGAAGTCAGGTGCATAATGCTTTAGAGCAATGAGGGAGGGACATCCAGGGCTATCATGAAAAACAGTCTGCAAGCCACCAAAGGTAGGCTGCAAAAGGCCACCATTGTGGACCACGTTAGCTCAGAGGGACTGCTTTCCACAGTCTTCGAAAGCTACCCATTTCTTTGTTTATTCAACAAATATTTTTGATCATGTACTATGTGCCAAGTGCTGGGGATGCAGAGATGACCAAGACAAATGTCTCTGGCTGCATGGAGCTTACATTCCGTGATCATTAATGTCTACCCAACACCCACTGAAAACACTGCTCACCCAGGAAAGTTTACTGAACCATAGCAGTTCCTCAGGGATTCTCTAAGATGAAGCTGTAATGCCCAAAAAAGGCTTTTCAGCAAGTCTGCAAGAATCACTTGACTTCTTTGGTCATGAGGAAAATGTAAAAGGAGCTCTTGTTGTCATGTGTGAGTCTCAATCCTGGCACTGGGAGACCCAAGCCTCAGTCAGGTGTGCAGGACTCCATGTTCAAGAGTTAAGGCTCCACACCTCACACCCAACAGGATGGTAACACACACACACACACACACACACACACACACACACACACCAGAAAATAACAAGAGGTGGCATGGAAGTGGAAAAATTGGAAAGTTTGTGCGCTGTTTGTGGGAATGTAAAATGGTGGTGCTTCTATGGAAAACAATCTGGAGGTTCTAAAAAAATTAAAAATAGAACTACCATATGATCCAGCAATCCCCACTTGTGCATATGTAGCCAAAAGAATTGAAAACAGGGTCTCAAAGAGATATTTGCACACCAATGTTCACAGCAGCACTATTCACAATAGACAAGAGTTGGAAGCCACCCAGGTGTCCATCAATAGATGCTCTAGATTGACAATCAGTAGTCAGTCAAGTCCAGGAAGCACAGAGAGTCCCATACAGGATAAATCCAATAGATGAATGGATAAACAAAAGGTGGTGTATACAGACAATGAAATATTATTCAGCCTTAAAAAGGAAGGACACAGATAGCTTCAAGATGGTGGAGGAGTAAGACATGGAGATCACCTTCCTCCCCACAAATACATCAAAAATACATCTACATGAGGAACAGCTCCTACAGAACACCTACTGAATGCTGGCAGAAGACCTCAGACTTCCCAAAAGCTTTGCTTTTACCATTTGCCCTAGGGTTCTGTCTGTCCGTTTTTTTGTTTTTGTTTTTATTTAGTATAGTTTTTAGTGCTTGTTATCATTGCTGGATTTGTTTTTTGGCTTGGTTGCTCTCTTCTTTCCTTCTTTCTTTTTTTTAATTACTTTTTAATTTTTCTATTTTTAATAATATATTTTTTATTTTAATAACTTTATATTCTTTCCTTCCTTCCCTCCTTCCTTCCTTCCTTCCTTCCTTCCTTCCTTCCTTCCTTCCTTCCTTCCTTCCTTCCTTCCTTCCTTCCTTCCTTTCTTTTTCTCCCTTTTCTTCTGAGCCATGTGGCTGACAGGGTCTTGGTGCTCCGGCCGGGTGTCAGGCCTGAGCCTCTGAGGTGGGAGAGCTGAGTTCAGGACATTGGTCCACTGAGTTCAGGACATTGAGCCAAGTTCAGGACGTGGGGGACATCCTGGCGCCACGTAATATCAAACGGCGAAAGCTCTCTCAGAGATCTCCATCTCAACGCGAAGACCCAGCTCCACTCAACGACCAGTAAGCTACAGTGCTGGACATCCTATGCCAAACAACTAGCAAGACAGGAACACAACCCCACCTATTAGCAGAGAGGCTGCCTAAAATCATAATAAGTTCACAGACACCCCAAAACACACCACTGGACGTGGTCCTGCCCACCAGAAAGATAAGATCCAGCCTCATCCACCAGAACACAAGTACCAGTCACCTCCACCAGGAAGCCTACACAACCCACTGAACCAACCTTACCCACTGGGGGCAGACACCAAAAACAACGGGAACTATGAACCTGCAGCCTGCGAAAAAGAGACCCCAAACAGTAAGTTAAGCAAGGTGAGAAGACAGAGAAATACACAGCAGAGGAAGGAGTAAGGTAAAAACCCACCAGACCAAACAAATGAAGAGGAAATAGGCAGTCTACCAGAAAAAGAATTCAGAGTAATGATAGTAAAGATGATCCAAAATCTTGGAAATAGAATGGAGAAAATACAAGAAACGTTTAACCTAGAAGAACTAACGAGCAAACAAACAATGATGAACAACACAATAAATGAAATTAAAAATTCTCTAGAAGGAATCAATGGCAGAATAACTGAGGCAGAAGAACGGATAAGTGACCTGGAAGATAAAATAGTGGAAATAACTACTGCAGAGCAGAATAAAGAAAAAAGAATGAAAAGAATTGAGGACAGTCACAGAGACCTCTGGGAAAACGTTAAACGCACCAACATTTGAATTATAGGGGTCCTAGAAGAAGAAGAGAAAAAAAAAAGGGACTGAGAAAATGTCTGAAGAGATTATATTTGAAAATGTCCCTAATATGGGAAAGTAAATAGTCAATCAAGTCCAGGAAGCAGAGAGTCCCATACAGGATAAATCCAAGGAGAAACACACCAAGACACATATTAATGAAACTATGAAAAATTAAATACAAAGAAAAAATACTAAAAGCAGCAAGGGAAAAGCGACAAATAACATACAAGGGAATCCCCATAAGGTTAACAGCCGATCTTTCAGCAGAAACTCTGCAAGCCAGAAGGGAGTGGCAGGACATATTTAAAGTGATAAGAGAGAAAAACCTACAACCAAGATTACTCTACCCAGCAAGGATCTCATTCAGATTCGACGGAGAAATTAAAAACTTCACAGACAAGCAAAAGCTAAGAGAATTCAGCACCACCAAACCAGCTTTACAGCAAATGCTAAAGGAACTTCTCTAGGCAGGAGACACAAGAGAAGGAAAACACCAACAATAACAAACCCAAAACAATTAAGAAAATGGTAATAGGAACACACATATCAATAACTACCTTAAATGTAAATGGATTAAATGCTCCAACCAAAAGACATAGACTGGCTGAATGGTTACAGAAACAAGACCCATATATATGCTGTCTACAAGAGACCCACTTCAGACCTAGGGACACATACAGACTGAAAGTGAGGGGATGGAAAAAGATATTCCATGCAAATGGAAATCTAAAGAAAGCTGGAGTAGCAATTCTCATATCAGACAAAATGACTTTAAAATAAAGACTATTACAAGACATAAAGAAGGACACTACATAATGATCAAGGGATCTATCTAAGAAGAAGATATAACACTTGCAAATAATTATGCACCCAACATATGAGCACCTCAATACATAAGGCAAATGCTAACAGCCATAAAAGGGGAAATCGAAAGTAACACAATCATAGTAGGGGACTTTAACACCCTACTTTCACCAATGGATAGATCATCCAAAATGAAAATAAATAAGGAAACACAAGCTTTAAATGATACATTAAACAAGATGGACTTAATTGATATTTATAGGACATTCCATCCAAAAACAACAGTATACACTTTCTCCTCAAGTGCTCATGGAACATTCTCCAGGATAGATCATATCTTGGGTCACAAATCAAGCCTTGGTAAATTTAGGAAAATTGAAATCGTATCAAGTATCTTTTCTGACCACAATGCTATGAGACTAGATATCAATTACAGGGAAGAAATCTCTGAAAAATACAAACACATGGAGGCTAAACAATACACTACTAAATAACCAAGAGATCCCTGAAGAAATCAAAGAGGAAATCAAAAAATACCTAGAAACAAATGACAATGAAAACACGATGACCCAAAACCTATGGGATGCAGCAAAACCAGTTCTAAGAAAGAAGTTTATAGCAATACCATCCTACCTCAAGAAACAAGAAACATCTCAAATAAACAACCTAAACTTACACCTAAAGCAATTAGAGAAAGAAGAACAAAAAAACCCCAAAGTTAGCAGATGGAAAGAAATCATAAAGATCAGAAATAAATGAGAAAGAAATGAAGGAAACAGTAGCAAAGATCAATAAAACTAAAAGCTGGTTCTTTGAGAAGATAAACAAAAGTGATAAACCATTAGCCAGACTCAACAAGAATAAAAGGGAAAAGACTCAAATCAACAGAATTAGAAATGAAAAAGGAGAAGTAACAACTGACACTGCAGAAATGCAAAGGATCATGAGAGATTACTACAAGCAACTCTATGCCAATAAAATGGACAACCTGGAAGAAATGGACAAATTCTTAGAAAAGCACAACCTTCCGAGACTGAACCAGGAAGAAACAGAAAATATAAAGAGACCAATCACAAGCACTGAAATTGAAACTGTGATGAAAAATCTTCCAACAAACAAAAGCCCAGGACCAGATGGCTTCACAGGCAAATTCCATCAACCATTTAGAGAAGAGCTAACACCTATCCTCTCAAACTCTTCCAAAATATAGCAGAGGGAGGAACACTCCCAAACTCATTCTATGAGGCCACCATCACCTTGATACCAAAACCAGACAAAGTTGTCACAAAAAAAGAAAACTACAGACCAATATCACTGATGAACATAGATGCAAAAATCCTCAACAAAATACTAGCAAACAGAATCTAACAGCACATTAAAAGGATCATACACCATGATCAAGTGGGGTTTATCCCAGGAATGCAAGGATTCTTCAATATACGCAAATCAATCGATGTGATAAACCATATTAACAAAGTGAAGGAGAAAAACCATATGACAATCTCAATAGATGCAGAAAAAGCTTTTGACAGAATTCAACACCCATTTATGATAAAAACCCTCCAGAAAGTAGGCATAGGGGGAACTTACCTCAACATAATAAAGGCCATATATGACAAACCCACAGCCAACATCATTGTCAATGGTGAAAAACTGAAACCATTTCCTCTAAGATCAGGAACAAGACAAGGTTGTCCACTGTCACCACTATTATTCAACATAGTTTTGGAAGTTTTAGCCACAGCAATCAGAGAAGAAAAAGAAATAAAAGGAATCCAGATCAGAAAAGAAGAAGTAAAGCTGTCACTGTTTGCAGATGACATGATACTATACATAGAGAATCGTAAAGATGCCACCAGCAAACTACTAGAGCTAATCAATGAACTTGGTAAAGTAGCAGGATACAAAATTAATGCACAGAAATCTCTTGCATTCCTATACACTAATGATGAAAAATCTGAAAGAGAAATTAAGGAAACACTCCCATTTACCATTGCAACAGAAAGAATAAAATACCTAGGAATAAACCTACCTAAGGAGACAAAAGACCAGTATGCAGAAAACTATAAGACACTGATGAAAGGAATTAAAGATGATAAAAACAGTTGGAGAGATATACCATGTTCTTAGATTGGAAGAATCAACATTGTGAAAATGGCTATACTACCCAAAGCAATCTACAAATTCAATGCAATCCCTATCAAACTACCAATGGCATTTTTCACAGAACTAGAGCAAAAAATTTCACAATTTGTATGGAAACACAAAAGACCCAGAATAGCTAAAGCAATCTTGAGAAAGAAAAACGGAGCTGGAGGAATCAGGCTCCCTGACTTCAGACTATACTGCAAAGCTACAGTAATCAAGACAGTATGGTGCTGGCACAAAAACAGAAATATAGATCAATGGAACAGGATAGAAAGCCCAGAGATAAACCCACGCACCTATGGTCACTTTATATTTGATAAAGGAGGCAAGAATATACAGTGGAGAAAAGACAGCCTCTTCAATAAGTGGTGCTAGGAAAACTGGACAGCTACATGTAAAAGAATGAAATTAGAACACTCTTTTAACACCATACACAAAAATAAACTCAGAATGGATTAAAGACCTAAATGTAAGGCCAGACACTATAAAACTCTTAGAGGAAAACATAGGCAGAACACTCTATGACATACATCACGGAAAGATCCTTTTTGATCCACCTCCTAGAGAAATGGAAATAAAAACAAAAATAAACAAATGGGACCTAATGAAACTTAAAAGCTTTTGCACAGCAAAGGAAACCATAAACAAGACGAAAAGACAACCCTCAGAATGGGAGAAAATATTTACAAACGAAGCAACTGACAAAGGATTAATCTCCAAAGTATACAGGCAGCTTATACAGCTCAATATCAAAAAAACAAACAAGCCAATCCAAAAATGGGCAGAAGACCTAAATAGACATTTCTCCAAAGAAGATATATAGATTGCCAACAAACACATGAAAGGATGCTCAACATCACTAATCATTAGAGAAATGCAAATCGAAACTACAATGAGGTTTCCCCTCACACCAGTCAGAATGGCCGTCATCAGAAAATCTACAAACAATAAATGCTGGAGAGGGTGTGGAGAAAAGGGAACCCTCTTGCACTGTTGGTGGGAATGTAAATTGATACAGCCACTATGGAGAACAGTGTGGCGGTTCCTTAAAAAACTAAAAATAGAACTACCATATAACCCAGCAATCCCACTACTGGGCATATACCCTGAGAAAACCATAATTCAAAAAGAGTCATATACCACGATGTTCATTGCAGCATTATTTACAATAGTCAGGACATGGAAGCAACCTAAGTGTCCATCGACAGATGAATGGATAAAGAAGATGTGGCACATATATACAATGGAATATTACTCATCCATCAAAAGAAACAAAATTGAGTTATTTGTAGTGAGGTGGATGGACCTAGAGACTGTCATACAGAGTGAAGTAAGTCAGAAAGAGAAAAACAAATACCGTATGCTAACACATATATATGGAATCTAAAAAAAAAAAAAAAAGGTTCCGAAGAACCTAGGGGCAGGACAGGAATAAAGATGCAGATGTAGAGAATGGACTTGAGGACACGGGAAAGGGGAAGGTTAAGCTGGGACGAAGTGAGAGAGTGGCATGGACATACATACACTACCAAATGTAAAATAGACAGCTAGTTGGAAGCAGCTGCATAACACAGGGAGATCAGTTCAGTGCTTTGTGACCACCTAGAGGGGTGGGATAGGGAGGGTGGGAGGGAGACGCAAGAGAGAGGAGATGTGGGGATATATGTATATGTATAGCTGATTCACTTTGTTATACAGAAGCAACTAACACAACATTGTAAAGCAATTATACTCCAATAAAGATGTTAAAAAAAAAAAGGCAAGATGCAATTAGAGGAAATTGGCTCTGGGCATAGAAATATTTGCAACTTAAATTTAGGCATAATGGGTCAGTTTGCTGGAATCACATGCTAGAAAAAGATCAGGAGATCACAAGCCAGGAAATTCTGTGATGCGACCAAACGAAAGGACGCTTTGCTCGAGTTCTGTGGGTTGTAAATGGTGTGTCGAGAGCATTCCCTGGCATTCTAGATGTTCAGCAGAAGAGAGTGTCCTGTGATTCTGTGCAGTCACATAGAGCTTGGGGGGTGGGTGGGGGGGGCGAGGATGGAGAGTGTGGTTATGCGGTTCTGGGAAGATAGTGTAGAAGTTGGCTGGAAGCGGTTTTAAATAGACATTTTATGAAAAGGGAGAGTGAAAAGTCTTTTCATATTATGTTTTTAAATCAGAAATAAAAGAAATTAATCATTAAAAAAAAGGAAGGACATCCTGTCACATGCTAGAATATGATGAACACAGAGGACATTATGCTAAATGAAATAAGCCCATCACAAAAAGACAAAATACCATATGACTTAACTTATATGAGGTATCTAAAATAGTCAAACTCATAGAGACAGAAAGGTGCCTGGTAGTTTCTAGGGTCTGGTGAAGGGGGAGGGAAAAGGGGGGTTGCTGTTTAATGGGTATAGTTTCAGGTTTGCAAGTTGGAAATGGTCTGGAGATCTGTTTCACAACAATGTGAATATATTAGCACTGCTGAACTATCCACCGAAAAATGGTTAAGAAGGTAAATTTTGTTACATATATATATTTTATATATCTATATATCTATCTATTTAGATAGATAGATATAATATACATATTTATTTTACCACATTTTCAATAAAGAGAGTTAATGCTCCAGTGGCCAAGGGCTATGGCTGCTGCCTGGGCGCAAGAGGAGGAGTGCAAGGGGTGTGTGTGTGTGTGTGTGTAGGGGGCAGTGAGGGTGGGGGACAGAGTGGGTTCTGCTCTGCCTACATCCTGCTCCAGAGGTCCTGGAGGTCCAAATTAACCTGGTCACTAGAGAGTCTGGGGTTATTTTTACTTGGATAAGTTGCCCAGAGGATGTGGATTGAGGCTCAGTGACTGGCAGTTGTCCCTGCCAGGTCTCCAAGTCCCCAACTTTTTATCACAAGAGAGGAAATAGAATACAGTGTAGGGCAAGATTTCAAGAGTTCATATCCTATCTCTGCCACTTGCTTAGCTATGTGGCTTTGAGCAAGGTACCTGAGCTCTCAAGTGCCTCAGTTTCCTCATCTGTAGAATGGGGGCAGTAATAGTACTCACATCATAGGCATAGGGTGAGGACTGAACGAGTCATCCTGTGGAAGCCCTCAGCGTTTTGCCCAATATGCTATGTTAGTGTTTAGAAAGTTCCGGGATTCTTGACAGGGTTGAAGCGGGTATGGGAGAATTCATGTTGTAGTGAAAGAACTGGGCATTGGGATGGAGATTGTTCAGTGAAAAGAAAATGTGGCTACTTCTGGCCAGGATAAGCTGATGGCCTGAACGGGCCCTTCCCGGGCTAGAAGTCAGAGTGGCCTCGTGCACTATCCAAAGCCATTCTGCTCAGCTTGCAATGACAGTAGGATGAGGGGTGGCTGACACCTCCCCAACAATTCCTCCCCAGGCCTATTTCATTTGCCTTCTCTGCACACCCACACTGGGTGGCAGGAGGTAACCCAGGTGTGTGGGAGGTGATAGGCCACACGTGCAGGAAGCTGTGGGTACCTCAGGCAGGGCCCTGTGGTGCACGCCAGTTCTAGGGCCTGGCACCTCCCGTCCAGGCTCCAGTCTCCTCTGAAGAGTCACCCAGACCAACTCCTGAGAGTGCATTTTAAAACCGGTTCTTCCAGCCATTAACCCTACCACTCCTGACAAAACACACACCCAGGTGGAGCCAATTAGGGTGGGACGGGAGACCAGGACTCTAGAAATTTGGTGCCAGCCTCCCCTGCAGGTCACTCAGGGGTTGGGGCCCTGCCTTGGCAGGCATCAGCTCAGAACCGTGCAGCAAGCAGGCACCACCTCCACGTCTGGGCGGCAGCTGCTTCCACGGAGCCCCACTCCCCTCAGGCTGCTGTAGGAGTACACCCTCTGGTCTTGGGGCTCTTGGGAATCCTGCAAGGTAACCACTGTGTAATCATAACACTGCAGCTGAAGGATTCCAATGAAGGACAGCTTATTGAGCACTTACTCTCTCTGTGGAGCCAGGTAGTGACACTCATTATCTCCATCCTCATACCCACTCTGTGAGGAGGGTACAATTATTTATTTCCATTTTACAGATGAGAAAACTGAGGCTTAGAGGTGGTAAGATACTTGTTTAAGGTCCCCGGCCTTTAAATGATGGAGTTGGTATTTAAACCCAGGTCTATTGGACTCCAAATCCTACTTATAGCCCCTTCCCCTTTCTGCCTCACTCTAAAGATAAAATAGTCCACCTTAGCTAGTATATTTTTGCACTGCCTGTCATGCTTATAGGCAACTGCTAGTGTTCAGTGTTGATGCTAAGAGCAATTACTAATGATGTGAAACAGTCAGAAATCTTAAAACTTCTCACCTAAAATAAAATCACGTCACTCCGTCTTTCAAAAATCTTCAGTGACTTCTCTGCTTACCACATCAAGTTCAAACTCTTTAGCCTGCAGTACAAAGCACCAAAGAGAGTATGACAAAATGCCAAACTCCTGTTGCCCTTTTCTCTTTCAAAAATAATCTTCCATCTGGAGAGGAAAAAATAGCTTTACTGAGTTGGGATTGGAACCCAAGGTTGGTGAGAAGATACCTGAGGAGCAGGACAGGGTTGGAAGGGAGTCCAGATCCCCTTCCCCAGCCAGTGCACCCAGCCCAAGCCCAGGCCTGGGAGAGTGAGGGCACCCAGCTTGCTCTGTGGCTGTTGTTAATCTTTCACAGACCATGCAAATGTGAGAGAGCCCCAAGGGTGGGCAAAAGTCCTAGTTTTCAAAAGGGAGGACACTTTAGATTCTGCAAACTGCAGAGTCCCACAGGTATGAGGGAGCCCCAATAAAATTATAGTGTATGCCATTGAGCAAATGGTTTGTGCCCCTTAAAAATAGGAGCACAGATCCCAAAAGAGCTACAGGGTCCACTTGAAACAAATCATGTGGGTCTCACCTCATTTCCTCTTCTAATGGGGCTGCCGGGCTGGTGGATCAGGGAAATGCTGATGATGTGGTATATCTGGATCTCAGCAAGCCAGCTGATAATGTCTCATGACTTCCTTGTAGACAAAGTTGGAAAATTGAGCTAGAGATGCTTTTATTTGGAAGAACTGGTAGCTGATTAAATATATAACCTGAGGAATGCTGATTGATTGTAACTCCGAGGAGGTCTGTAGTGGTGGGCACCAAGTCTCTGCCCCGAGCCTGCTGTTTTGGATATTTTATCAATAACATCAAGGGCAGATGATGCAGCATTGGGAGAGAGAATTAACAGTTTAGATGCAGAAATAGGACCCAGGCAGACTGAAATAATGGGCAGGATCTAATAGTATGAAACTTACTTGGGACAAATAGAAAGTTATGGACTTTGGTTTAACAAGTCTATGACCCAGGGTGAAAAGGACTCAAGGCTTTTAGTGGACTAAAAGCTCCATATGAGTTAATAGGAATCAAGCCATGGTCAGAGGCTCATGGCCCTCCTCTGCCTTCAGGATGCTCTATCCTTCCATAGGGTCAGATCCAGATGTGATCTGGCTACCAGTCACTGGATGGGATCTGGAATGTGCCATGTCCTTGCACACCTCCATGCCTCTGCATGCACTGTTCCCACTCTCTCTAGATCACCTGATAGACCACTCTTAAAGACCTGGGTTGGCAGCTCCATCTGGGTGGAGCCTCTCGGGATCCTGAGGACCCTGTCCCAGAGCACTGGTTCCTTGTGGCCCCTCGCGGCGCTCACCACGTTTTGTTCAGATGACCAATTCTCCCACCTGCCTCCTTCACAGGACTCCCTGAGGGCAAGGGCTCCCTCATTCCCAGAGTGGGTGTCCAGCAAATGTTTGCGAAGAGGGTCTGGCTGCCCCCAAAGCTAATCCCGTCTTTTGCTGTGTTTGTACGGGGATGATGGAGAGAAACGATTGCCTAATTCTGCTCACACAGGGCAGATCAGACAACTTAAATATGGGTTTCAGGTCTGGGTCCCACACTTCAAAAGAGACAGTGAGACAGGATGGAGGGACCCCACTAAGGAGCAAGCTGGGTGGTAAAGAGTGTAGAAGCTCTGTCACATGAGGAAAAGCGAAAAGATGGGCACGTTCAGCCAGGAAAAGAAGGCTTAGATGAGGACGCAAAAACTGTCTTTAAATGTGTGGGAGAATGACAGCAAGTGGTCCCTCTACGGTTGGGGGGTGGGGAGGGTCAGAGGCTTCTTCAGGTTCTCGATGGAGCCCTGGACATGCACACACGGTTCTCACAGAGTGGGAGGCAGTGTAGGGTACAGTTAAGAGCCTGACTTGAGACTTGGACTCCCGAGCCTGAGTCCCAGCTGTGCCTTGGGCAAGTTGCTTAATCTCCTTGTCTGTTTTCTTATCTGTGAAATGGAATGATAATATTACCCACCTTACAGGAGGATTAAATGTGACAATCCATGAAATACATTTAGAACAAAGTCTGCCATATTCCATAAATGTTAGTGTAAAAAAACCAGAGAGTATGCCGTCTCCCAAAGCCTAAGGGAGTTCTCTTTAGAGGGCTGCAGACACCAGACTCAGAAGCCTTAGACCTACCTCCCTGCCTGGGCGTGGAGCCCTCCCTCGTCCCTGGCCTGTGAGCATCTGTGGGTCTGGGCCCACCTCCTCTTCCCTCTTTGCCTGAGCCCCAAACTATCAGAGCCCAACCTTTGGTTAAACAACAAGCCCACTCTGGCCCAGGCACACCATTAACATGTGTGGCAGGAGTATAAATGACAGCCCCCCCGATACGTGAATCTTACAAATCAAGCTAGCAACCGCTAAATAAATATGTTCTAGCCTCAAAACTCAAAAGCTACACTTTCATAACCACCTGGAAGGCCAGGTTCAAATCTAGAACTCCTTGAAATTCTGTGCTGGAGCATCATGCATAGAAAGAGCTGGCCGTGGCCCCAGCCCCTGGCGTGCCCCTTCTTTTCATGCCCCAGATACATCCCTCACCATGGGGCTTCACGTGCAGGGGTGTGGCCACCCCAGCCGTGGTGTGTAATCTACGTCACAGCCACAACACCCACGCCCCTGCAGATGGTCACCCCGTGGGTCTAATGATGGGCTGTGGGCATGGTCTACACTTGAGAGGCCAGACCAGGGAACAGGCCAGTCAGGTCCTGTAAACATGCTCCAGGCTGTTCGGGCAGGGAATTCAGGTGTCCTGGACACCCAGAGCATGGGGGTGGTAGCCAGTTCTCCTTGGCTTTTGGAATCCTGGACTTTAAAGGTGAAGTCCAGAGCAGGGGCCCCCCAGCCCAGGCCTGAGGGCAGCACTGTGCCTGTTGACCCTTGAAATTCCATATGCCTTCGCTCTAGCTGCTGCCCAGCCCACCCTGCCCAACGTGATGGGTTTGGAGTGGGGGCTGTGTGTTTGCCTTCTGGAAGCCCTGCTTAGAAAGAGGGAGGGAGATCTATGTACCCCGGGGTCAGTTTAGAGGGTGACAGAAGGTGGTGACAGCTGTAAAGAGAGAAAGGGAGCAGGGGCAATGCCTGAGGCCTGCAGCCAGGGATACGGCAGCTCTGAGCCTGGAAAGGCTCCAGCGTGGGGAGGCCAGGGGCGTTCAGGCCTTCTGGTCTCCACTGCTGGCTGGGGCTGCTTGTCCCCAGGCCCATTCCTCATCCTCCCCTCTGTTCTGCATGGCAGGCGGTGTGCTCTGCAGGCTGTGCTTCCCTGGGTGCTGGGTCAGTGGGCTGCTGGCCTGGTGCTGCCAACTGGAGGCTTTGGCAAGAGACTGGAGGGTGGATGGGGGTGGGAGGAAGCATGGTATTTCTTCCCCTCCTTCTCTGCCTTGGATGTCATCTCTGGCAACTGCCACATTTCTCCTATGACCCTGACTCCTGCTGTGGCCCCAGTTTCCTCCCAGTGACCTTGGTGCCTGGCCTTGGAGAGCTGCCTCATCCCTGTGTTCCCCCAGCCTCAGGCAGTGGTGGCTTCCTACTGTTGCTGATCTCTGAGTTGCCTCATTGTCCCTGGTTGACTTCCTAACCTTTTCCATCACCTGTGTAATCAATTTCTTGCATTAAATTCCTCCTGTTTTATATCCTGACATGTCAGTTTCTGTTTTCCTGACTAACACTGAAATCAACATGCATTGAGTACTATTACCTATTAGATGATTTCATATACCATCAGTTTTATTATTCAGACCCAAACTAATACATGTAACAGTCGTTTATATAGAGAGGACACTGAGCGTCTTAAGAGGCTATATAATTTTCTAAGGTTACCAGCTAATAAGTGGTGGAATAACTAGGATGTGAGTCTAAGTTTGTTTCACTCCCAAGTCTATTCTCTTTCTTTTTTGTTGTTGTTGTGAATATTTTTTTACAATGTCATGTTAGTTTCAGGTGTACAGTATGATATATATATATATATATATATATATATATATATATATATTTCAGATTCTTTTCCCTTATAGGTTATTACAAAATATTGAGTATAGTTCCCTGTGCTATACAGTAGGTCCTTGTTGGTTATCTAATTTATATATAGTAGTGTGTATATGTTAATCCCAAACTCCTAATTTATCGCTCCCTTCCCCTTTGGTAACCATAAGTTTGTTTTCTATGTCTGTGAGTCTCTTTCTGTTTTGTAAATAAGTTCATCTGTATCTTTTTTCTTTTTTTAGATTCCACGTATAAGCAATATCATATGATATTTGTCTTTCTCTGTCTGACTTACTTCACTTAGTATGATAATCTCTAGGTCCATCCATATTGCTGCAAATGGCATTATTTCATTCTTTTTTATGACTGAGTAATTTTCCATTGCTTTTGTACATATATATAGATATACACCACATCTTCTTTATCCATTCATCTGTCAATGGACATTTATGTTGCTTCCATGTCTTGGTTATTGTAAATAGTGCTGCAATGAATATTGGCATGTATCTTTTCGAATTAGAGTTTTAGTCTTTTCTGGATATATGCCCAGGAGTGGGATTGCTGAATCATATGATAACTCTATTTTTAGCTTTTTAAGTCTCCTCCACACAGTTCTCCATAGTGGCTGCCCCAATTTACATTCCCACCAACAGTGTAGGAGGGTTCCTTTTTCTCCACACCCTCTCCAGCATTTATTATTTGTACACTTTTTGATGATGGCCATTCTTACCGGTGTGAGGTGATAGCTCACTATAGTTTTGATTTGCATTTCTCTAATAATTAGCAATGTTGAGCATCTTTTCATGTGCCTCTTGGTCATCTGTATGTCTTCTTTGGAGAAATGTCTATTAAGGTCTTCTGCCCATTTTTTGGTTGGGTTGTTTGTTTTTTTGCTATTGAGTTGTATGAGTTGTTTGTATATTTTGGAAATTGAGCCCATGTCGGTTACATCATTTGCAAATATTTTCTCCCAGTCCGTAGGTTGTCTTTTCATTTTGTTTATGGTTTCCTTTGCTGTGCAAAAGCTTATAAGCTTGATTAGGTCCCATTTGTTTATTTTTGTTTTTATTTCTATTACCCTAGGAGATGGATCTGAAAAGATATTGCTGCAATTTATGTCAAAGAGTGTTCTGCTTATGTTTTCCTCTAGGAGTCTTACAGTATCTGGTCTTACATTAAGATTTTTAATCCATTTTGAGTTTGTTTTTGTATGTGGTGTTAGAGAACATTATAATTTCATTCTTTTACATGTAGCTGTCCAGTTTTCCCAGCACCACCTATTGAAGAGACTGTCTTTTCTCCTTTGTATATTCTGACCTCCATTAATTGACCATAGGTGCATTGGTTTATTTCTGGGCTTTCTATCCTGTTCCATTGAGGTATATGTCTGTTTTTGTGCCAGTGCCATACTGTTTTTTTTAAAAATATCTTTATTGGAATATAATTGTTTTACAATGGTGTGTTAGTTGCTGCTGTATAACAAAGTGAATCAGCTATACATATACATATATCCCCACATCGCCTCCCTCTTGCGTCTCCCTCCCACCCTCCCTATCCCACCCCTCTAGGTGGTCACAAAGCACTGAACTGATCTCCCTGTGCTATGTGGCTGCTTCCCACTAGCTATCTGTTTTACATTTGGTAGTGTATATATGTCCATGCCACTCTCTCACTTTGTCCCAGCTTACCCTTACCCCTCCCCGTGTCCTCAAGTCCATTCTCTACATCTGCATCTTTATTCCTGTCCTGCCCCTAGGTTCTTCAGAACCTTTTTTTTTTTTTTTGATTCCATATATATGTGTTAGCATACGGTATTTGTTTTTCTCTTTCTGACTTACTTCACTCTGTATGACAGTCTCTAGGTCCATCCACCTCACTACATATAACTCAATTTTGTTTCTTTTGATGGCTGAGTAATATTCCATTGTATATATGTGCCACATCTTCTTTATCCATTCATCTGTCGATGGACACTTAGGTTGCTTCCATGTCCTGGCTATTGTAAATAGAGCTGCAATGAACATTGTGGTACATGACTTTTTTTGAATTATGGTTTTCTCAGGGCATATGCCCAGTAGTGGGATTGCTGGGTCATATGGTAGTTCTATTTTTAGTTTTTTAAGGAACCTCCATAGTAGCTGTACCAATTTACTTTCCCACTAGCAGTGCAGGAGGGTTCCCTTTTCTCCACACCCTCTCCAACATCATACTGTTTTGATTACTGTAGCTTTGTAGTATAGTCTGAAGCCAGGGAACCTGATTCCTCCAGCACCATTTTTCTTTCTCAAGATTGATTTGGCTATCCAGGGTCTTTTGTGTTTCCATACTATTCTCTTTCTAATATGTCTTCCTGCCATCTGGAAATACTTCTTGGATAACTGTATGGGGAAACATTAAATGCACTGTGAGAAGCCAGTGGAAGGAGAGTTCTGAGGTGAGGATGGCTCTGGCTTCTGAAAATTACTCAAGCAGCCTCTCCTTATTTCTAGGGAGCCCTAAATAAATATAAGTTTTTAAACTCTCGTTTTAAGTATTTTCAGAAAATCTGAATAGAAAGAAATCTCCGAGTCCACACCAGACTGCCATTCAGACTGCTAGAAATAGATTTAAATTGTTAGGCTTAATGGAAATCTGGGTGAGACACTATGATTTTTGAGAAACAAGAAGCCAGGCCGAAAGGAAATTCCTGTTATAATTAGACAATATTAAGATTTAATCCAGTTAATACCAATGCAAATAGTTCTTCCTTTTTCTCTCTCTCTCCCTCCCTCCCTGTTTTTGTCCTTCACTTCTCTTTTAAAACATTAAATCAATGTCTCTGAGATGATGCTCTTACATCACAAGTTAGATTGGGGTGATTTGTTCCCAAAGCAAAGAACTCCGGTCTTTTCCTAATTCATGGGGTGGGAGGTAAGGAAGGGTGGAGAGGTTGGGAAATTAGGTTCATGGTATAATTTTTCTCAATTTTAAGAATTTTTGTGTAACTTTTTCTTAAAAATAACCTGAAACACTTATGTGGACTAGAATCTAGACTCTAGTGTGAGGTGAGATCTGAGTTATCATTGAGTTTACTTATGAATAATTGAAGGTGTGCCACAAAGCAGCAGGACTCCAGTCATTCTGCCCTTAAAACAAGCTCACAAACCACTGCCTGCAGAAGCGTGCTGAGACACCAGCTGTGTACCATTCAGATTTCTGTCCAGGAGGGGAGCCACTGTGAGGTGTGGTTATGGTGACCCTCAGCTTCCCAGACTCGGCCAGCCCCAACTTGTCTGACCCTCCACGTACACTACTACACACCAGACCAGGAGACTTCCAGCCCCCATCTTGGTTCAGAAAACATTGTTGTCGCAGGCAGTAGAACCTGCTCCAGGTAGGATGACCCAAATACATCTCGGAGGATGTTGTTCTGGAATGACCTGGCAACATCAAAAGGATTTAGGAAGTGCCTTCCTTGCTTGGGTATAGGGAGAGAGACTCTGTTGCTGGTCAACGAAGTCTTCTTTCTCTCTAGCACTCCTTAAATGAACCCAAAAGGCAGGCAAGAGCTATGAGTAGAGTGTTAAACCTCATCAGTTTCACCTTCTGAGCCTGGCCATGGCAGGGAGTCCATGTAGGTCCATAGTCTAGGGATGGAGGGGGGGTACCCCAACTCCAGTTCAGGATGGAGAATCCATGAATATTTCCCCTGGAGCCCAAGGTCCCCCACCCCACTGTTTGCTGATGACCTCCTGCGTGGGAGAAGATGACTTTCATCAAATTAGGCACAAGGGAGACACAGCCTATCTCACTGTGTGCTTTGCTAAGGAAAAAACCAATTCCCTGGGAATCAATAGTTGGTGGCATTTGAAGATCCCATCCCAAACCTCACCTCATTACACCAGGCCACTGTGTTCAGTATTTGCACCACAGCTAAAGAGGGGTTAATGGGATCCAAATCCACCCTGTAGGTGATTGTCTTTTATCAGTTCTAATAAGTCACCAGTATTGGCAGTTTTCAGGCCAATTTTTCAGAACAACCAATATTTAATAGACTACCTCAGATGATTAAGTGAAATGATTTCTTGGAGCAGTCCCAGACGTAGCTCTAAAAGTTGTCTCAGCTAATTATCTCAAAAGGACAGCTAATTATCTCAAAAGGAGAGAATCATAATGCCACTTGCCAGTTTAAAAATGGTTTCTGCCAAGATTAAGGATTCTAAATCTAGGCTTTACATGCCCAGAAGGTCTATGGTGAGGCCCCAGTGGGACAATGAGAACCTTAGGTTTACACAAAGTTGTGTGCATTTACATCCGTGTTCATCAAATTCTCAAATGGATCCAGGACCCTACAGAGGATAAAACTGCCAACCTGGATTTTGGGTGCCATTTATTTTATAAGTCCATTTCTACAGTCTCTGATTAATTTTTCATTTTGATCTCTGCTTTTATCCTCTTACTCTAGGTAGCCTTTATAAGTGGACCACTGTACTGAAAAAGCTACGAGCTGATTTATCAAACTGTTTTTGCAGCTAGGAAAGACACTGTATCATTTGTTTGGGAAGCTAACACCTCAGTGCCAGTTCCTCCCCTCCTTGCCCAACATTAAGATGTTCAAATCTAAACCTGGAATAGTGTGGCTATGTTCAGCATCTTCAAAATAAAGGCAAACCTGAGATCCCCCCTCCACCCACAGATTACATTTAAAGTCAGATTTCCAAACATCTGAGGACAGTGTCTGTTTGAGTGTCTCAGTGGGATTACCAAATTACACTTGGCTTCCTGTGATGAGGTCTTTTCCTCCCCACACTCTGGCAATTACTTGCCAATTAATACAATCAAGTAACCACCTTATGGCAATTTTTCATTTTGAATATCAGGGTAACATTTTCCTCACTCTCCTTTACCCACGATTTCCTGTATTTTCAAGGCTTGGGCTATCCCCCCTTCCCCTCTCATTCAGCTTAAAACTGGGCAGGGCTAGGGGTAGTGAAGAATATTCATGTGAACGTCTGAGTGAAGGACTTCTGCCTACTTCCTTTCTAAATGCACCAGTCAGATGGAAGCAGTGAGTTCAACAAGGGCTGCATAAAAAGCCTTAAAAATCTGCAGGCTGTCATGTTTGTGAACCCAGATTACCTCCTGGCACTATCTGGTGTCTCCAGAAAACAAAGCCCTCTTGTTCAGGAAGTTCTTTACCATCTATGCATTCATTCCCTATTCCCCACCAGGGCCCCCCTGGGAGGGATGTTAGGTGTGGGTGTCAGCAGCACCTGCATGGTGCTGTCCTCCTGGAAGAACTTGCACTGGTATCTCTGTCCATTTTTGTCCTAGTGACCGGCTCACCTCAGGTGGATGCAGGCAACCCTGATGACCTTCTACCCTAGTGCCAGAAGACTGAACTCCCTTTCTTACTTTGCCACTAGCTATGTGACCCTGGACAAGTAACTTAACGTCCTTCCACTGCTGTCAAATGGAGATAATGATGTCGACATTACAGGGGTGTTGAGATGATTAACTTAGGTGAAATACACAAAGTCATTAGCATTCTATGTTAGGTTTCTTCTCATTCATAAACTGGGGATAATACTACCTAACAATATATACTATACTATACTATAATATAGTATGATATAATCCTATTTAGTAATAGCCTACGAAGGCTTGAACTCTGTGAAAGGCTGCAAGGAGTGAATGTGCCTCAATATTTTAAAAAATGTTTGATTTGGAGGTTAAAACCTTTGAAACATGATGACACAAAGGCATGAGTAAAACTACAGCAGGCTTTCCTAAAGTTTCTCCTTTTGGAGCAAAAGAGAAAGTAAACTGACGAAAAGCCCCAAAATTAAATGTTTGGAAAACTCCACAGTCTGTATATTCCTTTTGGAGGTTCACATTACACATTAGTATCTTAAAGTCCTGTGATTTAAAAAGAATGTTTATGATAGACTTGGTATTTTCACATTTACTTGACCACTTAATAAAAAGGACACTTTTATTCATGTCACACTGTTCATATTCCTGATTCGATGTAACACATTTTGAGATATGCTAAATCACCCTATTCCTAGTGTAGGCTATCCAAGAATTGGATGACACCAATTGTTGTGATAATTTTAGGGACAGATTTTAAATTGAATGGGAAATCAAAATGGGGGTGTTCTGTTGACTATACACTTAGTCATCAGAAAAATTTTAACTTATGATTGAAAAAGACGGACTTCTCACAAAAGATGGATTCTGTATCTTCTGGATTCAGATATACCAGCATCTTGTCTAACCAAAAAAAATGTCATTTTTGATGTATTTGGGTTTTTAAATCTAATATGTCTGCTACTCAGGATCATCAAGGCATACAAGAAAGAAGTAAAGAGACCTTTATCCAGATATTCACATATTTTTTGCCACCTTCAGCTGAAGCTGGATTGGGATGTTTGTTTTTTTCATCACAGTTGTGAACACTTTGTCTTTGAACCCAAGGCCAAAAGCCTCCAGAGTTTCACATCCAGCAACCTATGCAAGAGGGTCTATTGTTTATATATGCTACCCACTATGCATGTATTTTTCTTTTTATTCCTCCACACAACCTTTCAATGTAGGTATTATTTCCTCTATCAGATGAGAAGACTGAGGCTCAAAGTCGTTAGGTTAACTTGCTTATAGTAAGATGCTGAACTGGGTCTCAAAGGCCAGGTTGCCTAATTAAAAAGCTTGTGCTCTTTCTAATCCTTGTATCACCTTCACTCCTCTTCCCCAAGATGTCTGGAGCTTTCTGTGGTGGCAGGATCTCATATTCCACACCTTTTCTTACCTCCGTAAAGTTACACCTGTCTTAGTGCTATAGACTGAATGTTTGTGTCTCTCCAAAATTCATATATTGAAACCTAATCCCCAGTGTGATGGTACTAGGAGGTGGGGCCTCTGGGAAGGGATGATATCATGAAGGTGGAGCCCTCATGAATGGGATTAGTACCCTCAGAGAGCTCCCTCATTCCTTCTGCCATGTGAGGACACAGCAAATACACATATATGAACCAGGAAGTGGGCCCTCACCAGACATTGAATCTGCTGGTGACTTGATCTTGGACTTCCCAGCCTCCAGTACTGTGAGAAATAATTTCTGTTGTTTAATAGCCACCCACACTCTGGCATTTTGATATAGCAGGCTGAATGGACTGAAACACTTAGGAGGAAAACCATCTGATCATTTTAATCAATGCAAAAAAAGCATTTGATAAAATTCAGCACCATTCATGATAAAAACTCTTAGCAACTAGAAACTTCAAGTTCATAAGGGCATCTACAAAAAATCCAATAGCTAACACCTTACTTAATGGTAAAAGATTAAACTTTCTCCCTAAGATCAGAAGCAAGACAAGGATGCTTGCTTTCACTTCTACTCAGTGTTGTACTAGAGGTCCTAGCCATTGCAATCCGGTAAGAAAGAGAAATAAAAGGCATAAAGATCAAGAAAGAGCAAATAAAACTGTCCCTGTTTGCAGATGTTATGATTGTTTATATATAAAATCCCAAAGAATCTACAAAATAACTAATAGAACTAATAAGTGAATTTAGTACAGTTGCACAATACAAAATTATTACAAGAAAATCAATTGTATTCTTATACACTAGCAGCAAACAATTGGAAAATGAGATTTAAAAAAAGCAATTCCATTTATAATAGCACCACAAAACATAAAATAGTTATAAATAAGTCTAATAAAAGAGGTTCAACTCTTCCATGCTGAGAACTACAAATCACTGCTGAGAGAAATTAAAGGTATAATTAAATGGAAAGTTATACTGTGTCCATTGATTGGAAGAATAAATGATATTGATTCTTATATTGAGAATATTGATTCAAAATTGATTCAATATTCTCCTTAAATTGATCTACAGATTCAACATATTCTCAATCAAAATCCCAGGAAGATCTTTTGTAAAGATTGACAAGCTTATTCTAAAATGTATATGAAGATGTAAAGGACATAGAATAACCAAAGCTAACTTTAAAAAGAACAAAGTTGGAGGACTTACTCTAGCTGATTTTAAGACATTATATAGCTATAGAAATCGGGACAGCTTAGTGCAACTACTTTGAAAAATAGTTTGGTAGTCTATCAAAAAGTTAAATATCCATCTACTAAATGACCTGGCCATTCTATTCCTAGGTATTTACCCAAGAGAAATGAAAACACGTGTTCACAGAAGGCTTGTACAGAAATGTTCATAGCAGCCTTATTTGAAATGGTTCCATATGGGTAAAAACACAAATGTCCATCATAGGTAGATGGATAAAGAAACTATGGTATATCAATATAATTGTATGTTTCTCAGCAAAAAAAAAGGAGCAACTACATGCACAAACATGGATGAACCTTAAAATAATTATGCTGACTGAAAGAAGCCAGTTACCTCCTCCTAAAAATACATACAGTATTATTTCATTTATTTAAAGTTTTTGAACATGCACACTAATCTATTGTGATAGAAAGCAGATGAGTGGCTGCCTCAGGAAGGAGGTAGAGAAAGGAATAGATTACACAAGGGCACAAGGAAACCTTCAGGGGTTATGGAAATAAATGTTCATTATCTTGATTGAGTTGATAGTTTCATGGGGTAAACATTTGCCCGAACTCATCAAGTTGTCCAATTTTAATTTCTGTGGTAAAGTCAGTTACCTTAGTAAAGTTGAAAAAAATTACACCTGTCCTGGCCCATATGTTCAGAGCTTGTTCCCAGTTTCCTAAGGATCACATCATAAGTAGTAAAATAACTGAAGGACTTTTGAGAACTTAAAGAAGGACCATCAAAGGCAGGAATTTCCATCAAGATTAGACTCATTTTCTTTTTAAAAAGGGTTCTTAGCATGGGAAAGCAAAGGAGCGTGTAGGCACCTGTTGAAGGGATGTTAGCAGGCATTTGCTGTGCTCTTATGGTGCCTGGTGAACAGGACCTGGAGGTGCGGAGGTGCACGGATTGCATGAAGAGGCAGGTGGATGGCGGTGGGAGGTTGAATGACCCAGATGGTGCGGATGAGGGGCGTGACATCACCCAGAGGGTGGTGTCTACTGACAGCCACCTGCCCCTGCCTTGGCCCACTTCTGCTTGGCGTTTTCATCAGTGACTTAAGTGAGAACATAAATGATATGCTTGTTAAATATACATTCAGCAAATAATCTATTGAGTCCTACAACATGACAGGCACTGTGCTGGCCCCGCACAGGTAGATCTTGGGAGCAGACAACTGGGCCGCCTAGAGCTTGAACAAGAAAGAAAAGCAGTGAGACATACATACTCACAAATAAGGTCAGGGGGCCGAGAGGCTGCATGAGTCTGGCCTTGGGTGGTTTGGGCTTTGGCTCTGAGAGGAGGGCAGCAAAGAGGATTAGAGCCACAGAGTGACATGGGCAGGTTGGCGGTTAGAATCGACTTCTGCAGACACTGGAGGGGAGATGGTGAAGGTAGAGCAGGCAGGTGGCCCACGAGAGAGAGGACGGGGCCCGAGCTGGACAAGGGGTGGGGGCCATGCACGCAGCCTCCCAAACGTGCTACCCAGCCCTGGCATCAGCCCCTGTGACAGTAGCCTGTGACACCATGCCGTCTCCCTGGAGGGTGGAAGCAGCAGGTCCCCTGCCCCTTGGTCCACCCCCACCCTCCAGCTCAGGCTCTGCCCGTCCTGCTCTGTGACAGTGAGCATCGTGTGTCTGAGCTTATCTCTGATTGTCCCAACCTGTGCCCCTTAAAAAAGCGTGTGGATTTTGGTGTCAACAGATTTGCCTACAAATATTGGCTCCATTACTTATTAGCTATGACTTTGGGCAAGTGTCTAAACTTTCTGAGCCTCCGTTTTCTCTCTGTAAAATGGGCATGAAAGTATCTGCCCCGGTAGGATTATTATGAGGATTTAAGCCTTTTTATTGTGTAAAATTTAGGCCTTTCCTCAGCTTTTGACCCAGTGAGTCAGAATTGCTTTCTGGCCTTCATTTGAGACACAGGGACAGATGACAATAAAATTAGTAAATGTAAAAGATCAGTATTGGAAATGTTACACATTAGCTTCTAGGGCCAGGACGTCTCTAGGCAGATACAAGGTCCAGTGCAATCACCCTGTTCCATTTGGATGACCGTCATTAAAGCCTCGAGATGGAGAGGTCCTCACTGGCCCCCACGCTGAGCTGGAAGGGATATCAGGGATGCCCTCTCCTGCATGACACGGGCTGTCCCATGCCAAAGACTCTTGCTTAGTGGTTCACAACTGAGGGATTTTGCTCTCCAAGAAACATCTGGCAATGTCTGGAGACATTTGGTTGTCATGACTCAAGAGTGATACTGGCTGCTGGTGGATAGAGGTCAGGGATGTTGTTAAATATCCTACATTGTACAGGACAGTCCTCCACAACAATGAATTACCCAGCCCAAAATGTCAATAGTGCCAAGATTGAGAAACCCTGGGCTAGTAAGAAAGCTGGATTCGAATTCCAGTTCTATCATTTGTAGCTGTGTGACTTTGGGCAAGTTACTTAACTTCTCTGTGCTTGTTTTTACATCTGTAAAATGGGATGATAATAAGAGTTAGTGCCCCATAAGACTGTCGTGAGCATTAAATGAATTCATAGTATGTGCAGTGTTTAGATCTGTGACTGGGGCATGGAGAAACCCTATCTAGGAGTTTGGTATTGAACAATCCCTCATTAGAACCACCACTCAGAGGTCATAGCTCTTCCCCCAGGGACTACCCTACTCCCAGGTAAGTCTTTTATTCTGTGGGCTACACATGCCCATTCTCTGTAACTGACACAGCTCCCAGACACGTTACCATGCTGGTCTCTTTTCTGGAAGGATTCTAATGTGTCATTATTAAAATAAGCCTCTCACAATTGTACCCAACAAACCAGATGTCCTGAAAGCACAGAGGGACCATGCTATTGCCTTCCTGGACTAGATGAACCCTTTGATGAAGGCTGTCTCTGTGGGGTTGGCTTTTATAACAAGAGCCGTGTGCTGCCATTGGCTACTTACATTTTGACCAGCTGGTACCTCCCTGCCTTTATTCTACAGAAGAGGGGTCCCAACATACAGAGTGCTCTGGGTAGAAATCACAGAGACTGAGGTGCTCCGATGACAAATGATGTACCAAAAAATAATTTTCACTTAGCCTAAAAGTTCAGTAAAACAAAACTCTGCTTTCCTTGAGGTGACGTGGAGTGTTATTGAACTGGAAAGAACTTCCCAGAAAAGCCATGTCACCAAGTAGAGAGGCCCTGACACCTGCATGCCTCACTCCTCTCTGCTCCTTACTGCCCCTCACCTCCTCGGTGGGGTCGTTAGTCTGATTCACTGTTTTTTATCATTTCCTAAACCCCTCAGGGAGCAGGCTCTTCTAGAAACAGGAGCTCATAAAAGATTCTCCTTTGTCTAACAATTTCATCCCACTGCAGCCTGGAGAGTGACTGTTTGACACATAAAACTGGGGCCCCTGCTACAGTCAATAGCAAGAGCAAGTTCGTTTCCAAACTTCCCTAAGTCTCCGGGGAGCCCACTTAAGCATCCCTCCCATAGACCTCTGAGAGGATCTGTTAAACTGTGAAGGCTTCAGTTTGGTCCAGTTAACCTCACACTGGGCTAACTTCTGCCCTTAGCTGTGTGTTGGCAGCTACCGCTCATTCCAGGTACAGTAGTGGGCAGGTAACAGTGGAAATTAACTCGGTGGATTAAAGGAAAAAATGTTAGCCGTGTCCTCCAAGCATGAGGGGAACAATAACCTGCTAAAGCATGCTGATCATAAGTGCACAATCCACCCAGAAATCTTCATAAAAGCCGAATCAAGTGGAAATGAAGTACATGGCTGACTCAGAACATGAGGGAGGTTTGCTTGTCTGTTTTACATTGTCAGGTGCTTTTTACTTGCAGAATGTATTGAATGGCCATTCTTTTCAGCTCCTGTGATTATAAGTCTGAACCCGTTCCTTTCAAGGCGTAAAGCCTTTTTAAACAACGACAACAACAACCCAGTTTTCTTTGGAAACCCTTCACTCTAAGTTCACTGTTTCAGTGTAAGGCTGCCCTACCCAAGTGGGAAGCCTAGAGCCTGCCCTTTGCTTTCTCACTCAGCATCCTTCTGGGGTCTCCTCCACACCCAGGATTACACTTTTCTTCGCATGCATTTGAATGGCGGTTTTTATCTGAGGGCTACGGTTTGTAACAGGTAATGGAAAACGGCACTAGGACAATCAGCTCAGGCCCTGGAGACCTGCGGTCCTCTGACCCAGCCACTCATGTGGAGGAATCGGGACGCAGATTCCAAACCGCTTTCCTGCAGAACCCTGGAGTCCTCAGGGGGTTAAAGGGAAGGTGAGAGAAGCTGAGCAAATCCCAGCCCCTCTTCCTGTTCAACCAGAGCACCTCCACTTTGATATATTTTTAACTTTTAAAGTTTAACATTTACATAGAAAAGTGCACCTATCCTAAATGTGCAGCTCAGTGACTTTTGCAAACTGTCAACACCTGTGGAACCAACCCAGCTCTAGAACATTTCCAGCCCCCAGGAGCCCCTGTGCTCTTTTTCAGCGCTGCCCTTGAAAGGGGAGCCACGCTCCTGATTTTTAACAGTATCTCATTGATATTTCTATACATTGAGGCCCCACGTAGGTTTTTTTTTAACTTTTTATTTTGAAATAATTATAGATTCACAGGAAGTCGCAAAGATAGTACAGCGAGGAACATAGAGTTTTATATTCTTTTTCAGTGTTAAAAAAATCTTTCTTCAAAAGAAGCTTAAAAAACCAGTGTTGTAGTAGAAAATGGAGAGGTTTTGGAGTCAGGCCTCGTGGGGTTGAGTCCACATTCTTTCCCTTACCAGCACGTGACCCAGACATGTCCCTTAACTGTCCTGAGCTGCAGCTAAGGTTCATATCGCTTTCCTGCTGCTGGTAGGTTTAAAGAAGGTGAGACAGTACACGAGCGTGCCTGTAAACTGGGGGGCGCTGCGTGGAGCTACAGCTTCTGCAGGGCCGGGGCTCGGTGGAGCGGTGGAGGGAGCAGGAGTGGTCCAGCACCACCCGGCCCGGCTGCAGCTTCGTTTGGGCTCCAGCCAGTGTCCCAGAGCGCTCGGTTACCCCAGCTCTCCCGCCATCCCTCTGCCTGCTCCCCTCCAGCCACAGCATGTCTCCAGCCGCTTGGGCAGGTGGGGTGCCGAGCAGGTGCAGCCGGGTGGAGGGGAGGCCTGACCCAGCAGGTTCAGGAGGCCATGTCCCGCTCAGACTGCTGGGGCCAGGCCTGCCTTGGTCCCTCACCTGTGGGCTGGCCATTGTGAAAGGCCACCCCACCTCCCACCTTTTTGAAGGGTGTGTCTCTCTGCTCATTAAAGGAAAATTTCCACTATGGATGGGTAACAAAAGGCAGCCTCAAAGAGTGCCCTTACTAAACTGGAAGGAATCTGACCTCCTCTTGAGACTGGGAGGGGAGCTGAGGGCGGCTGTCAGCCAGCAGGCCCTGAGTCATCCCAGGGAAGACAAGCTGAGCCCACATGACCCATCTCAGAGACCTGAACCTGGGCAGATGCGTGGCTGGAGCCACCTGAGAGAGAAATCTGGGCGGAGGGATCCAACCGGTGGTTACCAAGCAACAAAGGCTGTGGGTTGGCTCCTGTCCGCTCTGCCCACCTCGGGCTGTACTTGCCACACGTCCAGGCCAGAGAAGGGGATGGACACAGAGGAAGAACTTGCTCCTTGTGTCGCCTGCCATCTTTCAGGCTTCAAAATGTACACACCAGTGCCACCTCTGGACACCAGTGCATGGCCTGATCTGCCTTTTTGAGGCAGCCATGCCATTCTGGGAAATGTCCCCCTTTCCTTCCCTGGTGGTTAACCTTTCCAGGACACCTTAGGGTAGCAGTCGTTTAAGCCTAAGGTCAGGAGGCTGTGGGGCAGAAGGGTGAGGATGTGGTTGGTGATAATGAGAATAATAACAATAAGAGACAGGACGTAGGGAGGAGCGTGAGCAACGTGGGAGAGAACTGTCCAGTAATACATGAGCCTTATCGTCAAGTGGAAGAGGCAGAGGTCTAGATGGCCACAGTTAAGAGATGGCTTTCAAGGCTTGCTCCTGGCAGAACTTTGGTTAAGTATTAAAATGATGATCCTGAAGTGGCAAAAGAGCTCTGCAGTTATTAATGCTGTTTCCCACCATGTACCTGGTACACAGGCATCCTCTGCCAGTAGTATTCCCAAAGCCAAATGCAGAAGCCAATGCAGACCATTTAATCTAATGGTAGATTAAATCTGCCATTTAATCCGGTGTTGGCAGTTTAGCTTCAACAAAACCAGACACTCACCTACGTGCCATAAAGTTTAAGGGGCTTTCATTAAATTTCATGTCTAGCTTATATTTAGTTTGGTTAAAGTCAAGAAACATAGTGAAATAACTTAAATCGATGCTAAGAGGCTTGAGGGTTTGTTGTTTGTTTTTTTAAACAGAGAGACATACTTTTTACATTTTAGAAATGCTGCTCATGAGATAATATAACAATGAGATAATGTAAGTGAAAGCCTGTCTAACTGTGAAGCGCCATATAAATGTTCATCCTTATTGGGTTTTTATTCCTGTTTCTTTTTTTTAATAGCATACTTTTAAAAAATTGAGGTATAGTTGATTTACAATAATATGTTTCAGGTGTATGACATAGTGATTCACAATTTTTAAAGTTTATACTCCATTTATACTTATAAAATATTGGCTATATTCCCTGTGCTGTACAACATATCCTTGTAGCTTATTTATTTTACACATATATTTGTACCTCTTAATCCCATACCCCTATCTGGCTCCTCCCCACTTCCCTCTCCTCACTGGCAACCACTAGTTTGTTCTCTACATCTGTGAGTCTATTTCTTTGTTATATTCACTAGTTTGTTTTATTTTTTATATTCCACGTACAAGTATTTATCTTTCTCTGACTCATTTCACTTAGCATAATACCGTCCAAGTCCATCCATGTTGTTGCAAATGGCAAAATTCCATTCTTTTTTTATGGCTGAGTAGTATTCCATTGCATGTGTGTGTGTGTGTGTGTGTGTGTGTGTGTGTGTGTGTATGGCAAAATTCCATTCTTTTTTTATGGCTGAGTAGTATTCCATTGTGTGTGTGTGTGTGTGTTTGTATATGTATATATATGTGTGTGTGTATATATATATATTTTATATATATATATATATATATATATATATATATATATGCCACATCTTCTTTATCCTTTCATCTATTGATGGACACTCAGGTTGCTTCCATATCTTGGCTATTATAAATAATACTGCTATGAACACTGGGGTGCATGTATCTTTTTGAATTAGTATTTTGTTTCTTTCATATATATACACCCAGAAGTGGAATTTCTGGATCATATGGTAGTTCTAATTTTAGTTTTTTGAGGAATCTGCATATTCTTTTCCATAGTGGCTGCACCAATTTACATTCCCACCAACAGTGTACAAGGGTCCTCTTTTCTCTACATCCTCGCCAACATTTGTTATGTGTCCTTTTTGACGATAGTCATTCTGACAGGTCTGAGGTGATATCTCATTGTGATTTTGATTTGCATTTCTCTGATAATTAACGATGTTGATCATCTTTTCTTGTGCCCATTGGCTGTCCTTACTTCTTTTTCCTCCAGCTTTATTGAGATATAATTGACTTATAACATCGTATAAGTTTAAGGTATACTAGGTAGTGATTTGATATATGTATGTATTGCAAAATGATCACCACAATAAGGTTAGTTAACACATCCACCACCTCACATAGTTAAATTTTGTGTGTGTGATGAGAACTTTTAAAATCTACTCTTAGCAACTTTCAGATATACAATACAGTATTGTTATTTACAGTCACCATGCTGTATAATACATCCCCAGAACTTATTCATCTTATAACTGAAAGTTTGTACCTTTTGACCATCTTTACCCATTTCCCCCACTCCCTGCCCTTTAGCAACCACCAATCTGTTCTCTGTTTCTATGAGTCTGGTATTTTTAGATGTCGCATATAATGAGAGTATACAGTGTTTGTTTTTCTCCCTCCTTGTTGTTCTGTCTGTCCTTTTGCAAAGTGCTAGCTGGCTGCCCCACCTACTTCTGTAATTCTGCTCTTCCCTCTCCCTGCCCCTCCTGCCACATTCTCAGAGCAGACCCAGCCACTTGGCCCCAGCCATGAGGGGTCAGTTCCATGGAGGCCACTTCCAGGGCTCACTGAGGGAGGGTAGATTCTATCTTGCTAGACCTGGGTGGGGCCTTGGAGGTCTTATGGTCCCACCCCTCCCGTGCAATATGAGGAAGTGAAACCAGAGACACTGGACATGACCTTCTCAGTGCCACAGAGGGAGTCAGTGCCAGATCCAGGAAGGAACTGTCTGGGATTCTTTTTCAATAAATTCTCTTTTCCCCATTCTTCCTGTTATACACCAGGATGAAAAAAGGTGCCAACTTTTCTGGAGACCAAAGACTCATTTGGCAGTGAAGGACACAAAAGCCAGAGAACCCAGCCTGGGAGGATGGAAGATGCCACTCAGGACTCACTAGTATCCAGGAATGGAGGGCAAGATGGCAGAGGGAATGGGTCAAGGTCTTTAGAATGTTCCACTGGAATGGTTCTAAGTCCTCAGGAGCTTCAGAATGAAGACTGAGGTATCTCTGTAAAAGATACGCTGAGAAGACTCTTTCTCTTGGCAGAGTTCATTTTTTTTTTCTTCTATTTTTACCCATTAAAATGGGAAATTTCAAGGATCACTTGCAGGAAGGGGAGAGGCCTGTGAGGAGAAGGGGAGTGAGTCATTGCTGAAAACTGAGGACTAGGCGGGGGAGGGGACTGATGCTTTGTTTCAGGGAAGATGAGGCCTTAGTCACAGGATGTGTCAGTTATTCCAGCTTGGCAAATGGCAGTGAACCTAAAAGGACTTTCTTTCACACTGGAATCAGGAACCTAAGCCTTAGGGTATTTTGAATTTAAATAAAAAACATTTTGCTGGAAATTGAAAGAAAAGTGAGTTAGAAGGATTAAACACTTTTTGAATAGTTGAGTACGTGTGTTCCGGCCCAGGCGTTACCTTAAGACAAGAGTGTATTTAGGTTTTTTTCATTTGTAAACCATTCCATCAGGAATCCGTATGTGGTGCATTTTGCCGCATGAAATTTTTAAATGGTAAATGATTTTAGCTATTTGAACATGTAGATATTTATCAGAAATACAAAAACAAAGCCCTTTTTTCAGATCCTAATATACAGTTAGAAGCCCAGAATTAGTCTTTAATCAGATGCAGTCAAGAGATTATCGGTATTTAGAGGTCTGAACTATGCTCAGGACTATGGTATGTATTAAATCAAAACCATGTCTCAGTTCTGGAGGTAGGTTTACATTACGAGTGATGACCTTTAACTTCACTCCAGCTGATTTATGATATAAGTGAGGCATAGAGTTTGGCTCATAGCAGATAATTCATGTTCTGCAGTGGATCTCCAAGTTTCCAGAAATATCAAGTCATCTAGGTGGCCAGTCCAATGAAACTGAGCCACTATCATGTGGCACATGCTTGATAATTTGGCCACACCCCCAGGCTTAAACCCCAGAGGCGGCCAGAGAAACGTATGCATGATTCAAGTCTTTCATCTGTGACTGTCTCCTTAAATTGTGACTTCATTTCCATCAAATAACCCTTCAGTGGTTCAAACCTGTGACACAGTGGCACCCGGGGCAGTTCAGGAATGGGAAAGAAAGGCTTGTTTCCTCTTGAAGGCACATGCCTGGGTGAACTGGACGCCTGTACTTCTGTGTTCACGTGAAAAATGCTCTCCTCCCCGGAGCCCCAGCTCCATGCGTTCAGATGGTTTATAGCATCGTAAGAAGGTGTGGCCACGTGAGCCACGTCAGAGCACGCTAATGCTAACAAGACATGCATCTGAGGAAGGCGCTTAGGAAATCTCTCCAAGCTCCTAAAACCTAGCCATTTGCCTGCATTAAAATAAACTAGATGTGCACAGTCTTCCAAGTGCCCCATAAACGGCTGCAGAGGAGGGCATGAGCATGAAGAAAATCACTGCCTTAATCACTCCCCCTCTTCATACCCTCGAGGAGCCTCAGCCACCAGGCTCACAGGCCTTCTGATGAGGACCCAGTAGAAAGTGGGCCCACCTGCCTCTCCATTAACTTGAATAAACTGTCCCATCTGCACAAGTGAACTACCTTTTCCACGTTTAGACCAATGTCTCAAATTTCTTATAGGCAGGTAGTTAGCCCCTGACTAATTCATATGCACAGACTAATTGGGCAAACGTTAAGATTTGCTAAAAACCTCAGGCCTAACACAACCCCGTGCAGGAGTGGGTCAAGTAGGCCAAATGCCTATCTGTTGGATGACCCTTCCTTAAGACAAGAGGCAAAGAAGCCAAGCTTTCCTGCAAGGTGGATACAGCCTTTGTAAATGGCTGATGACTGTATCTCACTCAGAGCACCCAGGATATGGGACAGGGTAGGACAGAAATGACAAATAAGTCCATCTCACATGCCAAATCCAAAGAGCTACTAGTGGCCGCCTATAGCACCTTGTTAAGAAGGATTCTGGGGCAGCATCCAGGCTCACTAGGAAACAGATCTGTGATTGTTTAGCCAAGTCTGCTTCGGGCACAGGATGGAGAGGCAGCAGAGTTTAGCATCCTGGGTAGGTGTCTTAGACAATAGGTAAGAATTCTGTTGATCAATTCTTCCAGCAGGGAAGCCAGATCAAATTTAACTTGGCCTCCAATCTCTACAGGTTTTCTCAATATCCAATACAGACTGAAAGAAGCTCCTGCAGGCCATGTAAGAGATTTCCTCTAATCAGGGAGAGCCTTGGGAGCTGAGGAGATTCCTTAAGCTTTCATAGCTTCCTCATGCTTGTTACTTTCAGCGTCCGTCATCCGTTTCCACAGAGGAATTAGCAGTAAGTTTTTTAAATGAAAGGGGAACTGATTGCTGATGTGCTTGTTTTGAGGGATGAGGTAAAAGTGGAGTCGGGGAGACTGTGCTTTGCCCAGGAGCTGGTCATGGCGGAAGAAAGTGCTCTTTGTCGGGGGTAGCAGCTCTGGAGTGGAAAGCAAAGCAGGTCGAACACCTGGGCCTGTGTACTGGGAGCTGTGCTGTCCTCCTGGGAGGACAGGTGATGGAGGGGGCGGGCAGGTGAGAGGGAGGTGACACGGACACTGAACAAGTGGGAGTCCCGTGTGATTTTTTAAAACTACATTGAGAATGTTTTCTGACTTTTCCTCTTATAAAATGATGGTTAAAGGAAAATATTGATAATTTGGTTATATAAGTGGCAATAAAAGGAACTGACCTACAGTTTAGGTAAAGAGGACATGCATGTAGGTATAAAAATGTCAGCTTCACAATCGAAGACTTGGCCTTTCCTTCTGTAGAAACAGAAGCTATTTCTACTTCTAAATCTATAAATCTACAAAACTACACAAACAGACTAGAGCATGCTGAAGGGTTTCTTCCAGTTTATTTTTTATTTGTGAATATCATGAAGGCTACACGGATCTCTAATTTCTAAATCACAAAAAATTTTCTATCCCTATTAAACTTGCTTCTTTCACTATTCTATATTCCTTCATAAAGCACTGGGACAGTACCCAATTAAGTCTTTTAAGGAAATTTGGTATAAATTCTTTTCACGGCCCAAATATTCTTTGAAGAATGAAGAAAAACAAAATATGCTCATTTTCCCTGGAAAATTAGCTGAGGCTATTTTATGAATTGAAACTCTTAAAATTAGATCATTTCACTTGAAAGAAGCCAGAACACATATTCGTTCTCGATGCTTCCTGCCTCTTGCCGGGTTGGTGGACATGTCCAGAGAATTGCCGTGCCAAAAGTCTACAAGTCTGGTCTTTAAACCTGTTTTCCAAGCCTGCCCTCCAGTTGTTTGTGGAGAAACATGCCTTTCATGGTAAAGGGAAACATATCCAGTGTCAAGTTCCATGCTGTTAACTCTAAAATTAGAAAGTCTTGGTGGGAGGAGGGCAATGAGTGTAGGAATGATGGTAGTTACTCAGGAAGAAACTTAAATTAGATGGGACTGTAAAGATTTTGTAATATGTGTTTTGTTTTATTTTTCTCACGCAGCTGGGGACTTTTATAAGAGGAGCAAGCAGGGGGTGGGGTGCAGGGTGTGCTTCCAGGGAGAGTGTGAGGAGAGAGCTGTGGCCCTTGGTTTACAGTTTGTAACAAAGCAGGAAGCCCTACCCCCCACCCGGCCCCAATTACTTTCACCCCATAAATATTCTAGTCCTCTGTTTTCTTCATTTTTACTTCTTTTAAAAAAATTTTTTTTTATTTTATATTGGAGAATAATTGATTAACAATGTTGTATTAGTTTCAGGTGTACAGCAAAGTGAGTGTTATACATGTATCTATTCTTTTTCAGATTCTTTTCCCATTTAGGTTGTTACAGAGTTGAGCAGCGTCCGCTGTGCTATACAGTAGGTCCTTGTTGGTTACCTATTTTAAATATAGTAGTGTATACATGTCAATCCCAAACTCCCAACCTGCCTACCCTTCCCTCCTGGTAACCATAAATTCCATTCTCTAAGACTGTGAGTCTGTTTCTGTTTTGTAAATAAGTTCATTTGTATCATTTTTTTTAAAGATTCTGCATATAAGTGATATCATATATTTGTCTTTCTCTGTCTGACTTACTTCACTCAGTATGATAATCTCCAGGTCCATCCTTGTTGCTGCAAATGGCATTATTTCATTTTTTTAATGGCTGAGTAATATTCCATTGTATATATGTACCATATCTTCTTTTTTTTTTTTTAAACATCTTTATTGAAGTATAATTGCTTTACAGTGGTGTGTTAGTTTCTGCTTTATAACAAAGTGAATCAGCTATACATATACATATGTTCCCATATCTCCTCCCTCTTGCATCTCCCTCCCTCCCACCCTCCCCATCCCACCCCTCCAGGCGGTCACAAAGCACCGAGCTGATCCCCCTGTGCCATGCGGCTGCTTCCCACCAGCTATCTATTTTACATTTGGTAGTGTATATATGTCCATGACACTCTCTCACCCTGTCACATCTCACCCCTCCCCCTCCCCATATCCTCAAGTCCACTCTCTAGTAGGTCTGTGTCTTTATTCCCGTCTTGCCACTAGGTTCTTCATGGCCTTTTTTCTTTTCTTCCTTAGATTCCATATATATGTGTTAGCATACTGTATTTGTTTTTCTCTTTCTGACTTACTTCACTCTGCATGACAGACTCTAACTCCATCCACCTCATTACAAATACCTCCATTTCATTTCTTTTTATGGCTGAGTAATATTCCATTGTATATATGTGCCACATCTTCTTTATCCATTCATCCGATGATGGACACTTAGGTTGCTTCCAGGTCCTGGCTATTGTAAATAGAGCTGCAATGAACATTTTGGTACATGACTCTTTTTGAACTATGGTTTTCTCAGGGTATATGCCCAGTAGTGGGATTGCTGGGTCGTATGGTAGTTCTATTTGTAGTTTTTTTTTTTTTTTTTTTAATTTAATTAATTTATTTATTTATGGCTGTGTTGGGTCCTCGTTTCTGTGTGAGGGCTTTCTCTAGTTGTGGCAAGCGGGGGCCACTCTTCATCGCGGTGCGCGGGACTCTCACTATCGCGGCCTCTCTTGTTGCGGAGCACAAGCTCCAGACGCGCAGGCTCAGTAATTGTGGCTCACGGGCCCAGTTGCTCCGCGGCATGTGGGATCTTCCCAGACCAGGGCTCGAACCCGTGTCCCCTGCATTGGCAGGCAGACTCTCAACCACTGCGCCACCAGGGAAGCCCTGTAGTTTTTTAAGGAACCTCCATACTGTTCTCCATAGTGGCTGTATCAATTTACATTCCCACCAACAGTGCAAGAGTGTTCCCTTTCCTCCACACCCTCTCCAGCATTTATTGTTTCTAGATTTTTTGATGATGGCCATTCTGACCGGTGTGAGATGATATCTCATTGTAGTTTTGATTTGCATTTCTCTAATGATTAATGATGTTGAGCATTCTTTCATGTGTCTGTTGGCAATCTGTATATCTTCTTTGGAGAAATGTCTATTTAGGTCTTCTGCCCAGTTTTGGATTGGGTTGTTCGTTTTTTTGTTATTGAGCTGCATGAGCTGCTTGTAAATCTTAGAGATTAATCCTTTGTCAGTTGCTTCATTTGCAAATATTTTCTCCCATTCTGAGGGTTGTCTTTTGGTCTTGTTTATGGTTTCCTTTGCTGTGCAAAAGCTTTTAAGTTTCATTAGGTCCCATTTGTTTATTTGTGTTTTTATTTCCATTTCTCTAGGAGCTGGGTCAAAAAGAATCTTGCTGTGATTTATGTCATAGAGTGTTCTGCCTATGTTTTCCTCTAAGAGTTTGATAGTGTCTGGCCTTACACTTAGGTCTTTAATCCATTTTGAGTTTATTTTTGTGTATGGTGTCAGGGAGTGTTCTAATTTCATACTTTTACATGTATCTGTCCAATTTTCCCAGCACCACTTATTGAAGAGGCTGTCTTTTCTCCACTGTGTATGCTTGCCTCCTTTATCAAAGATAAGGTGACCATATGTGCGTGGGTTTATCTCTGGGCTTTCTATCCTGTTCCATTGATCTATATTTCTGTTTTTGTGCCAGTACCAAACTGTCTTGATTACTGTAGCTTTGTAATAAAGTCTGAAGTCAGGGAGCCTGATTCCTCCAGCTCCATTTTTTGTTCTCAAGATTGCTTTGGCTATTCTGGGTCTTTTGTGTTTCCATACAAATTGTGAAATTTTTTGTTCTAGTTCTGTGAAAAATGCCAGTGGTAGTTTGATAGGGATTGCATTGAATCTGTAGATTGCTTTGGGTAGTAGAGTCATTTTCACAATGTTGATTCTTCCAATCCAAGAACATGGTATATCTCTCCATCTATTTGTATCATGTTTAATTTCTTTCATCAGTGTCTTATAATTTTCTGCATACAGGTCTTTTGTCTCCTTAGGTAGGTTTATTCCTAGATATTTTATTCTTTTTGTTGCAATGGTAAACGGGAGTGTTTTCTTAATTTCACTTTCAGATTTTTCGTCATTAGTGTATAGAAATGCAAGAGATTTCTGTGCATTAATTTTGTATCCTGCTACTTTACCAAATTCATTGATTAGCTCTAGTAGTTTTCTGGTAGCATCTTTAGGATTGTCTATGTATAGTATCATGTCATCTGCAAACAGTGACAGCTTTACTTCTTCTTTTCCGATTTGGATTCCTTTTATTTCTTTTTCTTCTCTGATTGCTGTGGCTAACACTTCCAAAACTATGTTGAATAATAGTGGTGAGAGTGGGCAACCTTGTCTTGTTCCTGATCTTAGTGGAAATGGTTTCAGTTTTTCACCATTGAGGACAATGTTGGCTGTGGGTTTGTCATATATGGCCTTTATTATGTTGAGGAAAGTTCCCCCTATGCCTACTTTCTGCAGGGCTTTTATCATAAATGGGTGTTGAATTTTGTCGAAAGCTTTCTCTGCATCTATTGAGATGATCATATGGTTTTTCTCCTTCAATTTGTTAATATGGTGTATCACGTTGATTGATTTGCGTATATTGAAGAATCCTTGCATTCCTGGGATAAACCCCACTTGCTCATGGTGTATGATCCTTTTAATGTGCTGTTGGATTCTGTTTGCTAGTATTTTGTTAAGGATTTTTGCATCTATGTTCATCAGTGATATTGGCCTGTAGTTTTCTTTCTTTGTGACATCTTTGTCTGGTTTTGGTATCAGGGTGATGGTGGCCTCATAGAATGAGTTTGGGAGTGTTCCTCCTTCTGCAATATTTTGGAAGAGTTTGAGAAGGATAGGTGTTAGCTCTTCTCTAAATGTTTGATAGAATTCGCCTGTGAAGCCATCTGGTCCTGGGCTTTTGCCATATCTTCTTTATCCATTTATCTGTTGACGGACATTTAGGTTGCTTCCATGTCTTGGCTATTGTAAATAGTGCTGCTATGAACACTGGGGTGCATGTATCCTTTTGAACCATGTTTTTCTCTGGATATATGCCCAGGAGTGGGATTGCTGGATCATATGTTAATTTTATTTTTAGTTTCTTAAGGAACCTCCATACTGTTCTCCATAGTGGCTGTACCACTTTACATTCCCACCAACAGTGTAGAAGGGTTTCCCTTTTCTCCACACCCTCTCCAGCAGTTATTGTTTGTAGACTTTTTTGATGATGGCCATTCTGACTGGTGTGAGGTGATATCTCATTGTATTGATAGTTTTGATTTGCATTTCTCTGATAATTAGCAATGTTGAGCATCTTTTCATGTGCTTATTGGCCATCTGTATCTTCATTTTCACTTCTAAAAGTAAAGTGGAAAGGGCAATGGATGGGTGATAGGTAGGTAAGTAGGTAGGTAGATAGATAGATAGATGTGTGTGTGTGCACTTAACTTCAGGAAAGTTCTGAAAACCTGCAGTTCTACCTCTGAACTTTCTCTGAAAATCAACCTCCTTCTATCTTCTTCTTCCCAGCGTATTTCTCCCCAGGATACTGGGGTGTCCTGACCTTTCTGTGTTTCTGAGCAAATCCATGGCAGTGTGTATCCCAGCTTCTGTGTTTCTGAGTATCCGGCTGCCAGAGCTGCAGAGATGGGATGGGAAAGAGGAAGGGGTGTGTGTCCAGGCACGTTCTCCTTCTGCTGGGGCAAGGCTGTGGTTCTCTTTCCTTTGGCTTTACCAGAAGGGGAGGAAGTAAGTAGATGAGCTCCTTGCCCTGGGTCCAGGTAATGTGAGCAGTTTTGCCCTGCCAACCAAAGCAAAGTTTCACCAGACCCATGCTATGCCTGTTCATTTGTTTACCTCCTCATTTGTTTAGGTCTTAGGTCATTTTACCTAAACGTTAGCTCTTCCCTTCATGTCTACCGTGGTCATTTAGCCTCTGGAGCACAGGGACTAGGCTTTATTTATCTAAGTCTGCCTTCGGGGCTTGGTACAGCATCTGGTACCTAAAGAGAGTTCAACAAGCATTTGAACAAGCCAGATCTCTTCAGCACACAGTCACTGACGTCTACCACATGCAAGACCCACACTCAGGACTGTGAGTGGGGGCTTGGGGAGTGTCACTGGTGAGTCGGGCACCTTGCAAGGTCACAGTCAGGTGAGGGAGAGGGAAGGCACCTGCGGAGGGGTGCAGACACGTTCCTGAGTCTCTAAATCTGACCCAGCGCTCGGCACATAGTTATATTTGCTTCTTGGTGAAGTCTGCATGTTTTAAACCCAGGAGATACTCATTTCTGAGTGGTGTTTCAGGTTTGTAGCCTCCATACTTCTAAAATCAGCCACAGCATTCTGGCAGCTGCCCTTTGTGAGGCCCTTCTTTCTCCAGTCTTTGAGGAGGCTTTGATTTGGATCCAACAAAGGGCCTCCTTCCTCCCCCAGATTCTGTGACACCTCATCCTCATTTCCCACAGCCCACAGCTCTCGATGTGGAGGCCTTCTAATGACCAACCTGATGCTGTTTGCAGCAGTGGTTAGTGGTTGTAGTAAAACAGCTAAAACTAATCTCAGGTAGAGCATGGGCGTTGTTCTGGAAAACTCCATTGCTACTGTTGGTCTATAGAGCAAAGGGCTCCGAGGACAATATCTGTAGCCTGGCCCGCTAACGAAAAGCGCAAGAGGAGTGGGGTGTAGGGGAGAGGACCACATTTACTCTCACTAAATAAAAAATGGAAAAGGCCAGCAGGGTTCTGTTGGTTGCTAGCTGGCAACAGTGGTGAGGGACAGAGACGGATGAGAGGCTGGGGTCTGGTTTTGAGCCACCGGAGGAGCAGGGAAATTGTGGACAGAGTTTGCTGCTTTGTTTTAAACAATTGAGATGATGCTGCCAAAGGGGGAAAGTTTGAAATCTGAACCTCGTGGCCGAAGTTACTGGACAATTCTCCTTTTATTTGACATTAAAATGTGGTGTAAATAACCACCCTTAGGTAGTTTGGAAATGTAATACCACAGGGAGGTCCCAGAGGAGGCCCAATGGGGCCACCTGTGTCTGGAAGCCCGCCCCCCGCCCCCAGGTCTCTATTTTAATGTGGTTCCTGTCCAGAGGTGGGTGAGCTGGAGGCGTCTTCTGTGCCTGTGTCTGGGCTGTAGATGGGGAACTGGGGAGAAGGATGGCAGTGAGACTCTTCTCCAGCCTGGCCCTGGGACTTGGCCTCAGAACAGTGAGACCTTTGGAAAAACTAGAGAAAGCTATGGACACATCTTCCTGTTCACAATACATACCACACATGAGCACAGGAATAGATGCAGTTTCAGAGGCATCCCGGGTCCCCTGAGCTTCATAATTCCTTTGCTCCCGATGGTCTGGCCTCCCTTCACCTCCAGAATCAACTCTGAGTCCTTATCCCAGTGCTCAAACCTCCCAAGGCATGGCCCAACCTCCCCCTCCCCACACGTCCCACTGCACGTTTGTACCAGGCACAGAGGATTTGGAGATTCCCTGAAGGTGCCGGGCACATCCAGGCCCCAGGCCTGTGTTCCTCCTGTGCTCCTTCTGCCTGCTTCTCCGTCTTTCTCTGCCAAATCCCAATTCACCCCTCAAGGTTCCTTTGCACTGATGCTGCTTGAATGAGGGCTTCCCCAGCCTTTCAGATGGAAGTAATTGCTCTCTTGTTAGCATGTTCAAAGCGCTTGGACTTTATTACACGCATCAGATGATAGTGGCTATTATTTCACCTCCTATGTGTGTCACATGACGCCATCTACGCCAATGGATTATAAGCTACTTGAGATCAGCCATGTATGTCACTCTACCATGTATCCTCCTTAGGATCCAGGATAATGTCCAATTTTGAGGTTTGAGGGGCTTAGAAATGCTGGAGAGAATAAATGATAATGGCAAAGAAGCGCCACTGCCTCGAGATGAACAGGGATCTGGGCAGGGATGGGGCTGCAAACGACAGATGCCTGGAGTCCTGCAAAGACATGAAAAGAGCTTGGCTCTGTGTGCCTGGCGGGCCCCACCCAGCAGAGCCCCAGACCCTGACACCTTTTACGGGGCTAAAAAGCAAAGGGAAGGCTCAGAGAGTGCAAGATGGCATGAAATGGGCTTTAAAAAATGATTATAATATACATTTTTGCATACGGCATCTAGTAAAAGTTTTCTGGCAAAAAGCTACCATCATTCGTATTTCATGTGAAACTCCAGCCCCTTATAGCATTTTTGACTCTTACAGTCCCCCCTCTCTTTTTCTTAAACCAAAGGGTTCTTTGCTCTTTACCAAACAATTTAGGCCTTGTTCTCATTTTTCACTTGGGATGTTTTAAACGCTCTCGGGAAACAGTCCTACCATTCAGAAATTCCAAAGATGTCCGTGAGCCTTTATTTTTCTTCAAGGTTACAGGAATTTTCCCTGGAAACTATTTGAATTTGTGTAGAATTTTTGCCTTTCATGTCTCTTCCTGCTTTTAAAATGAGTTTCGGTAAATCGAAGTCTCTGAACTGATATTTACTTATTTATTTATTTTGCTACATTTAGCCTGTCTAAATATGCTTTGTCATTAAAAAACAAAAAGTAATTTCAGGCCCTCCCCCTAAATTTCCTTTTAAAAATTAACTGGGCAAGATATCACAGTGTGTCATTTATTACCTTCATCATTAAGCTGGTATTGACATTAAAAGAGGAAGCCAACTGAACATTAAAAAGACATCTTTTGGCATCTCTCTTAACAATCTGAACGAAACCTCGAAAGCCATTCCACCTTCTGGTCCCAACTTTGTAAATTAGACCCCTGAGTATGCCAAATTTCAGGAACTCTTTTATCTTTATGCCGAGACACTACTCCAAAGAGAATGAAATACATTGGGTTTTTCTGGTGCAAACAAAAGCTTGCACATCTGAGGCACCAAGGGCAGGATGCTGCCAACCTCGCTTCTCGCCCGACATTTTGGAGCAGAAAATGACAACCTTGGCACAGTGGCCTCTCCCATACCACAAGTGTGCTGGCTGCAGAGCCACTTCTGGATCCCAGCAATCTGTCCCATCCAGGCTCAGCACAAGCTGTGGAGCCCAACCTGGAGCCAGATTCTGCAAACAGGCTCCCGCACTACAACTGGGGACCCAGGAGGAGGGACTGTGTGTGGCTCTTCCTGGGAATGAGAGCACTGCCGGGCCTGGTGGGCCCTTCCGGGGAAGAGTTAAAGGAACCTCTAAAGAATACACAAAAATGGAGAGACATCTCTCCTAGCATGGCCCTGAAATTAAAAGTGGCACCTGGAGGGTCCTGAAATGCTCTGTACGTGCTTGTACAGTTGGGTTTGATCAGCTTTAGTGGGAAGCTCACAGATTTGGGATCATGTGACCTGAGGTCATCACACTTCCTCCTTTAGTAGCTCTGCATCCTCAGGAATGTCATTTAACTTCTCTGGACCTGTAAAATGTGGAGAATAACATCTGCTTCTCTTCCCTCTGGGTTGCTGTGAAAAGTGAGTTGACGACCTATAAAATGCCACTAAACAGAGGTGGTGGCCTCACGACTATCTGGGGCTCTGGGCTAAGAGTCCGTACTCAGAGAAGGCGCCCTGACCTCCAGGCAGCTAGCTTTTGACTTGACTTTACCGAGACATTTGGCTTCATGGTTATTTTTTGAGGCTCATCACCCTGCTCTGTTCTCACCTGTCCTCCTGCATCACCTGCGACCTTTGGCCGAACACTTCCCCCACTCCTCCATCTCTGCCTCTGCTGCTCCCTCTGGAAGGTGAGTCTGCTCCTGTCTCGAGGAGACCTGTTAGAGCAAATCAAATTCATTCACTGACCAGCATCTATTGAAGCTCTACTCTGTACCCTAAGGTAGAATCATGAATGAAAGGAAACTCCGGCCCTAGAAGAAGAGAGAGACCAGTGATCAGTCAGTTCTGGGCAACGCAATTAGGTTACAAAAGAAGAATGGGGACAATGCCATGGAGGCTACCGTGAGCCCTACACTTAAAGAGCAGGGTTAGAAGGGATCTTCTTGCCAACATAAGTTCATAGACACCTCTACAAAGGAACCTGTGCTGTGCTCATCGAGGGAGAGATGGTGAAAGCAGGAACCGTTCAGCCTTCTTGCAGAGGGTTGGTCCCCGAAACACCCAGAGACCCGGGAGAGAGAGGTTTCCACACTTCTTACCAAGTTCTCAGGCCTATTGTCTGGGGAGTGTCCTGAGCAGCCTGGAGTGGAGACGTCCTGTACCAAACGTAGGGTTACATCACACCCAGACGCTTTGCTAACTTGCCCAGTGAAAGTCATTTCTTATTGGGGCCAAAGTAACACTTAGCAGTCACAGTGTTTGATAAGGTGATAATGAGTGATCAAGCCATAGCACACCAGAGAGAAGTCAGGAATGCAAGAGGTCAACCTTCCCTGACTCACCGGTGGGATGACTTTTCCCAGCCACACCTTGCAGCTGGTGGAGAGGTCTCATCCCATCCTCTACCTATAGCTGAGGGGAGGACATCATCTGGATGCAGATAAGATGAGCAGGGACAGGTGGCCATAGTGCCAACTAAATTATACAGAAATTATTTCAGTCATTCATTCTTCTATTCACCTATAACTAGTTATCAAATGTGCTGGACTTGGTGGGATATAACCAGGAAATTGCTTCTTTTTTTTTCTCTCTCTTATCACTGCCCTTCCAAACTGCTGTCAAATCTTCTTTCATTGGGCGACATCTCAGGCAGATCCCAGAACTATTCAGTCCCTTTCAGGTATTAATGAACTGTCCTCATGTTAGAGTACTAAAAAGTACAGTCCAATATACATTTACAACTGTTTCCTGCCAAATTCAAATTCCTGCCTCTTCCCTCAGCTCAGGTTTGACCCAAGCTCAAAAAGGTTGCATAGTCTTTTATTATTGCATTGTCTCTTGCCTTTCACTAGCTGCTTATGACTCCCCAAGGTAGAGGAAGAGAGGGGAGAAGAGGGGAAGAAGCAAAAATGTCTTTTTACTTGGCGGGGTCTGCTGTAACAGCCATTGGTGTCCTCTGAATACAGATGTTCTGGTACTGGTTCTTTCTCTTGTAAGGCACTTTAGTGAGTTCCTTGGACCTGCCCCATCCCCACTCCCCGCCCCCCTCCCCAGGGCCTGTGCCTTGCAGTACCTGGACTTGGGATGATGCCCTCTCTGGCTGACTCTTAGGACTCCCCTTCAGCTTCAGAGCAATGGGATACCCCACATGGCCGTCTAATGCCAGGTTCGCCTCTCCATAGCAGAGAAAGGCCCTTGGCTGGTCCTATAGAAGACTCAAGCCCAGCTACCATCCTCAGGGTTCACGTGGTCCACAGAGAAACTTTTCACCTATTGTCTCAAGACCCTGTAGCTCAGCAAGCATCCATCAAGGAGGGAGATTTTATCTCTGCTCCTCCCGCACTCTCTGAATGGTCCTCTTGGAGCCATCCTCACTTGGCTCAAACATGGGGGAAGCACTTCCTCCCCTCCTCCAATGAGAGGAAAAGGAAAATAAATGAATGCACAGTACTTCTTACTAAAACTCCCTTACAATCAATCTAAAATTATATCTATATATCTGTATCTGTATCTCTTGTTTTTGACCAACTCCTAACAAGTCTCACATGGATGGAAGCTGTATCTGTCTTTGGGCCACTTGTTACCCATCTCAGTTTTGGGCATCAGCAGAAGTTCTCAAACAACAGAAAAATTCCAATTTAACCCTCTGTTATTCACTAATTCATTCATCCACAATATTTATTTAGCAAATACTCATCCAGTGTGTACTATGTGCCCAGGACTATGCCTAGGTGTACCCAGTAAAGAGCAAAACTGGCCTGGCCCTGGCCTCCTTCTGGGTGTGCTGGGTGGCTCCACCATTGCTGGCCTCTTGAAACCTTTCCAGAACATCTACATTTGATTAATCCAATATCCTATCAACTGGAACTCTGTTATTCAGCACTGATACATAACGGCTTCAAAGACAGTTGTAACTTCATGTTTGTAATAATGGTCCCAAGTGCCTCAAGATCCTAAAGTGTCTTTGAGTCATCACTGATAACTTAATCATCATCATTGTTTTAGTATTGACTGTATTTTGCTGATATCTGATTCTTTAGCAAGTACAAACTTAGTTATGTTTCCATTTTAATACTAAATAGACATATGCTCTAAGGTAGAGATGGTTACCTATAATCAGAATACTTGCTAAATCATAACTTCCCATTATTTGACCAGGCTGGGTTCAGAACATTTTCCTGTTTGTTTATAGAGTACATCATAATTCTATAAAGTGTGCATATGTACATGTGTATGTAAATTTTTTCCAGTTTTTTTTGGGCATGTGTATTTTATGAGATTGCATTTTCCTGGTACTTTCCCTTTTATCCAAAAAATAAAAGTGCCCACTTTCCTGGCTTCAATGGATAACTCATTGAAATATTTAATTTAACTTGGTTTTTTTAATGCAAAGTTATGTGTTTTTAAAACCCTGTTCCTGTTCTTGGCACTGCCAGTCAAAAACATTCAACTTAGAATGTCTGCCTTGTTCTTGAAGTTGGAGTCTATGTGTTTTGATTTTGTGGGAATTTTTTTTTCCATCTCATTAAACCTCAGCAGAGATGAAAAGTTTTGATCTTGTGCAGGGAAAAACACCAGCGAATCTTTAGTGTTGCCAACTATTCCATTTAAAAAGTCTTGCATTTTAACCCCAGTTCCCTGATGTAATATATAAATCTCGTTAACCTTATAAATATGATTTTTCAGGAGCAAAGAACTTCTCCCTTCTTCCTTATTATGTCTAATTTGCATACTAGCACATAGTCCAAGTGTTGGCAGATAATAATATCTTAAAGAGCACTGAAGTATGAGAATACCTACATACTTGCAAATGTGTTATGAAATATACCCCATTAGTCACTTTATATTTGAAAGGCAGAAAAATAGGCACTTAGCAACAACATGCCGCCGCTTGGGATTAAAGAAAAGCCATTTTACATCCAGGAAATATTACCCTTTCTTTTGGGGGCTGTCAGTCTAGCACATTTAATTACACAGAAGACTCTCACAAGGAGACTGGGCTGTTGATTGTCCACGTGTGTGATGAATGACAGTAATGACATCCCCAACGATGGCTTTTGGTGGAGGAGATGGGGCTCATTGGGAGCCTTCCATTCAGGTTCATAAGTCAGTCCTGTGTAGAGAGATCCTGAGATTCTGCTTGAGAACTGCACTTTCCCTCTGGAAAGCCCTTCCTTCCTTCCTCTCTTCCCCTCGGAGTGGATTCTGGGGTGGGAGTGCCTGTCCCCAGAACCCAGAAGTAAGAATCTGGCACTTAACACCCTTTCAGGACCCACTTTTCCCCACAGGCCACGAGGGAGAGCATGAAAATGCTGAGCCCACATTAGCATCCAATTAGATTGAATTTCCAGAAGGTTCTCTCTCACACCAGTTAAGACATGTACAAAGTAACAGGAGGCAAGCAAAAGTGATGAAGAAGGAAGAAAACATTCAAAACCTAACTTTCAGCTGGGGAGAAATTCCTTGAAGAACCCTATAGGTGCTTGCCCCTAGGCCAGTGCAGAGGACAGCCCACCAAGTCCCCAAGGCCACTCTGCAGACATTTGCTGAGCCCCTGAGGATACACAGCCCTGCCCTCCAACAGTTCCCCTTTGGGCAGGGGAGCTTGGCACCCAGGAGACTTCCCAGAAGCAGGTTGTTCTCTCTGTGTCATGGGGACTTGAGAGCAGGCAGAAATTCCCACTTGATCAAGTCAACATCTTGCCTTCAAGTCTTGGCTTCCGTTGGTTAATAGAGGGATGTAAAGTGAAGCAGTGGGGATTCGCACGCATGGGAAAGCCAGGGCTAGAGGAGAGATCGACTCTCCCTCTCTCCTTAAATAAATAAAAAGACGGAAAGCAGTAAGGGAGGGAGGGAGAAAGAGGTAGAGCCAAAAATGGTATCCACGAGAAATAGATAGTGGCAATGACTGCACAACGATGTGAATGTAATTAATGCCACTGAATTGTGCACATAAAAATGGTTAAAATGCCAAATTTTATGTTATATGTATATACTTACCACAGTTAAAAAAAAATAGTGTAATATACCTCAAACCATTGAACTGTACATTTTAAATGGGTGAATTGTATGGTATCTGAATTTATATCTCAATAAACCTGTTTTTCAAAAATTTGTTATCCACGAGTTGTGTGTGTGTGTGTGCACGTGCACATGAGCACAGACACAGGACAGCAGGAGAGATCGCCAATTTCTGAGTTAATCTACTTTGGGTGGAAATGTCAGAGTGAGAACTAGACAGAGGTAGGGAGGAGAAATGTAACATGTCTGCTCCTTGTTTACAGGTGCCCTGGGGGAAGGGAGAAAGATGTAAAGTACGATGGATGCTAAAACAATATAATAGTACAGGCTTCAAATAGTTTTATAAGAGGGAGGATTCTCTGCTCTCTCTATGTACTTTGTTTTCAAAGTCGGAGGCATGGCCAGCTCTGCCTGTAGAGGCTGGTGTGACTGGTGTGAAGGTGTGGCAATTAAAGATCAAGCCGAAGCTCCCATTTTCCCATGAAGCATCTGATTGTGCTTAGGAACGCAGCACATCTCTTTTGATTATGCCTTGGAGCCAATGTCCCTTTTCCTGGAGGCACACCTTCAAGGTCAAGGGGGCGTGGTAGAGGTGATGCTGGGTCTGGGTCAAAGACTGCCTCCCTTCCTGGGAGACTTTGAGTGGCTGGTGGGTCGTCGCCTGGGCTTCTTTGGCCATAAAATGCTGATGATGATACCTCCCATGTCTTCTCCCTGGAGTAGTGTGAGAAGTGAAATCCAAACAACATGATAAGTGAGCCTTCAGTAAACTGCGAATCATCGCCCTTGTGGAAGTTGTTCTGGATGCACATAATAGAAAACCTAATAAATGAGCGGAAAAAAAAGAAGGCACTGAGTTGAAAGGATACTGGGAAATCTCTCAGAAACCACGGGCAGGGAGTGAGGGTCTGGAGAGCTGGGAAAACAGGCAGCTCACTCCCTTTGGCTCCTCTGTATATTCACCTGTCCTCATTTTCCTCCCTCTCTGCAGACCGTCTTCTGTTTTTCTGGCTTCAGGCCAAATATGGTCACCCCGTGGCACCTGCGATTGCACACCCTCCATTCAAGCCATGAGCCCAGACTTTTCTCTCAGGTCCTCATTCACATCGGTTCAGCCTGGGCTGGGGGTGCACTCCTTGTCCGAAGAGCCATGAGTGTGGGCAGGGGTCACACCTTTGTCCATCCCTGTTGGTATAAACTGGGCAGGTACCAGGAGAGGTGCCTTCTACAAACACGATGGCAACATCTAGTGGTCTGATTACAACAGTCAATGGAAGAGTGAGTTATGATTTTAAGAACCTCCTGTCATAGTGTCCCTGTCTCTGCTGTTTTCTGTGAGTCCTGTCCTGTGAGCTCTGTGGAGCCTGGCCCTGGCTGGGCACTGAGGCCAAGCAAAGTGAACCAAGGTGAGGCTGGAGGCCTGTCAGTGAGTGGGGCTGGGCCTGTGGGGTGCCTCGGGGGCCCTGAAGCCACCCTGCAGCTCCTCTGAAATGGGACCAGGCTGTTCTTCTTGTGCCCAGGGGTCCGTGTTTCATTTCTCACAAAATGTTTTACAAATGAGAGTGGGTACAGGTCATAGAAACCCATTTCAAGCTAGCTTCAGCAAAAAAAAGGAGATTATTCTGGGGCTGCTTTTCTGGATCCCTCTGTCCTTTCCCTCCTGCTGCCCTTTGAGCCCTTCTTCTGTTTCCCGGCTGTCCACTCAGAGACAGACGTGGTGAGTCCTGAATTGATCTCCTCCCATGAAAGGACAGTGGGGAAGATGCTGAACTAAGGGCTGCTGACTTTTTTTCCTTCTTTTTGTTTCATTGCCTGTGGTCTGCAATTACCCATTCCCCTCTTGGCCTTTGGAGCTGTGAGAGGGTGAGCAGGTGTTGAGAGCAACTCCGTTCTTTTTGAGTCAATCTCATTACGTGGAAAAGGTCCAACTCTCTCTGGGGAGCTGGCAGCTCCTCCAAGGCCAGACCACTCGGCAAGGCTCCCAAGAGAAGTGCTAGCCTGTTTGGCGTCATGAGGAGCTGGGCCAGGCCTGCTCGCCTCGCCTCCACGAGCAGGTTTCTTCTCAAACAGGTGTACAGATAATTGGATGCCTTGGACAGACTGCAGTGGTGTAAGGTAGCCACCTTACCAGGCTTGCAGGAAAGAAAAAAGAACAACTCTGAGCTGAGGACACTTCTGCCCCTCAGGTCTGTGCCGTCCTTCCATCTCTCTTCCATCCTCCTCTGCTATTGGACACAGGGAAGCCAGTGACTTACCTCTGGCCATAGGCCTGCTCCGTGCTCCATAGAAGATGCTGGCTGTGGGAAGGGCAAGGGGGAGAGGGAGGGGAGGTATAAAGAAGAGCAGGCCTCTTTGTTGCCCGGAATCTAAGTGGGCAAACACATTGAAGGTCCCTGCAGGACTTGAGCCTTAAGGATTAACCCTTAAGAAGCTACCAAGGTAAACAAGTACATGATTACATTCACGGCTAGTTATTTGATAATAATAACTGGCATCTGTTCCCAGCACGGTTCTAATCAGCTTACATTTGTCCGTTCATTTAATCTTCACAGTTCTACAAGGTAGACACTTAGATTAGCTCCATTTTACAAATGAGAAACTCAAGGCACAGACTGGTAAATACCGTGCCCAATTTCATTGGGCGAATAATGGCAGAACCAGGATTTGACCCCAGATAGCTCGCCTCCAGAGTCACTCCTTCAACTGCTTCCCGTGTTATCATCCTCTCATGATACAAATTAAACACAGAGGACAGGGTGGAATCAGTCTTTGCTCTTGTGTGCTGTGATAATATAAAAGATGCTACTAGGGAGAAGAAATATTTTTAAAGTCTAACCATTGGAAAAGCAAGTGTTAGCAACAAAAAGTTTCATGACCCATTCAAACCTCAGTGGTTAGTTCGCAATTCTGCTAACTTCCCACAAGAGTAAAACTGGCTGTTCTCACTGCTGTTAACAGAGAGGAGCTGTGACCTTAATGTGCAGGGGGAGGGAGGACCAGTCATTATTTAAGCAATGTGATCTGATGGGAAGGCGGTGCTGGAAAGTGAACAAAGGTGGGAATTATTGCACTGCAGCTCTCCCTGACGTTTATTGTGATTTTAAAATCTGTGAGCATATGGTAACTGCTGGAAGCATGGAATAGCAGTTGGAAACCATAGACTTAAGGAACAAACAAGCTATTCTTTTTTTTCTTTTTTGAAAGGGAACATGCTATTTTTGAAAATTGAAGTATAGTTGATTTACAATATTATATTAGTTTCAGGTGTAGAACATAGTGGTTCAATATTTTTATAGATTATATACTCCATTTAAAGTTATCAGAAAATATTGGCTATATTCCCTGTGCTGTACAATATATCCTTGTAGCTTATTTATTTTATATGTAGTAGTTTGTACCTCTTAATCCCCTACCCCTATCTGGCTCCTCCCGCCTTCCCTCTCCACACTGGTAACCACTAGTTTGTTCTCTAATATGTGAGTCTGTTTTTTATATTAATTCATTTTATTTTTTAGATTCTACATATAAGTCATAACATACAGTATTTGTCTTTCTCTTGTACTACTCCTTCACTTTACGTCTCCTTTTCCCACAACCCATTTTTGCTCCCAAATCTGAAGAAGACCCAAGAGGAAAGTCCAGAACAAGATATCTCCTCTTCTTCAATCCATCCCCCACCCATCATGTAAGAGTTTTTCCTCTCCTGTAACAAAAGAAGAGGAGATATCTTGGCTATGGTATTTCTATGTACTGTGCCCTTTCCTGGTTTCGGTTGGATCTTAAATTCCACTTCTTTGTTTTATAGGGCTGGATGGAGAGCTGGAAATGTGGGGATGACATTTTGTTTGAGATCCATGGTGGCCCCTGGGAATTCAGGCCAAGGGCTACTTCTCTTGCCAGTTGAGGGAGCCCCACTGTGTGGCTAGGCAAAACCCACCCCCCTCCCCTAACACATACCCACCCCCCTACCTGGTTATCCAGCAAACTCTGCATCTTTCCCATCTTGTCTGACTCCTTTGGGTGCATCCTGGTGGTGATGTCCATCCCCTTCTCTGGGCCTGGTGCTGACTCCACTTAGCCTCTGTCTTAGTCTGTTCAAGCTGCTATAACAAAAATACCACCGACTGGGTGGCTTATAAACAACAGAAATTTATTTCTCACAGTTCTGGAGGCTGGGAAGTCCAAGGTCAAGGTGTCAGAAGATTTGGTGTCTGGTGAGGGCCTGCTTCCTGGTTCATAGATGGCTGTGTCTTCTTTTTTTTTTTTCTTAAATGATTTTTTAAAATTTTATTTATTTATTTATTTATTTATTTATTTATTTATTTATTTATTTATTTATTTATTTATTTATGGCTGCGTTGGGTCCTCGTTGCTGTGCGTGGTCTTTCTTTAGTTGCGATGAGCAGGGGCTAGTCTTTGTTGTGGTGCACGGGCTTCTCATTGTGGTGGCTTCTCTTGTTGCAGAGCATGCGCTCTAGGTGCACAGGCTTCAGTAGTTGTGGCATGCAGGCTTCAATAGTTGTGGCTCACGGGCTCTAGAGCACAGGCTCAGTAGTTGTGACGTGTGGGCTTAGTTGCTCCGTGGCATGTGGGATCTTCCCGGACCAGGGATCGAACCTGTTTCCCCTGCATTGTCAGGCAGATTCTTAACCACTGCGCCACCAGGGAAGCCCCAGCTGTGTCTTCTTGCTGTGTCCTCACATGGCAGAAGGGCTGAGGGAGCTGCCTGGGGTCTTTGTTATGAGGGCACAAATCCCATTCATGAGGGCTGCACCCTCATGACCTAATCACCTCCCAGAGGCCCACCTTCTAATACCATCACCTTGGGAGGATAGGTTTCAACATTTGAATTTTGGTGGGGGGCGGGGAGACAAATATTCAGTCTATAGCAGCCTCTCTCACCATCTAGTTTACATGTTTTGTCTCTTCTAAATGGTAAGATTCTGGAGGGTCTGAATCATGTTTTCTTTCTTTTTTTTTAAATCATATATATTTTTTAAGATCTTCAGATAATGCCACATGACTCCATAAAGTTTCTAGAATCTACACAAAAAAATTGACCAAGCTTCTAACTAGTCAAAGCAATAAAGAAAGTACAATTAGATACAAGAATCACAGAGTTCACAAAATAAAAACAAAGCAGTGATTATAAGTAACTATGCAATAAATTTGACAATCTGGATAAAATTGATAAATTTCTTTCTTTTTTTTTTTAATGCAGCTTACCAAAACTGACACAAGAAGAAATAGAAACCCTGGAGTCTTTATCTATTAAAAAGAAATGATTTTGTAATTAATCAGAGGCTTAAAAGCATTAAATTCTATACACATTCATATGAAATTTCAGCAAGTTAGAAACAGAAGGAACCTTATCCAACTTGATAAAAGTGGAGATCAAATGACAGAACTGCCCATGAGGGACTTAGACTTGGGTCACAGGCAGAGCTGCCCTGTAGCTAGTAGTGTGGAACAAGTTAGGGACCATTTTCTCTGACTCTGGCACCTTGTGAAGTGAGAGTTTGGGCATCTAGAGACAGCATAGCCATGACATTCGTATGTCCACTGGCAGGGGTAAGGCTCTGCCATGCAGTTTCCCAGATGATGGGCATGAATAAAATGGGCATCTGGGCAGGACAGGGAAAGCTGTATTAGGTGCCTCCAGAGGACTGAAGTCAGGATAGCAGAAGGGGTTATGACTGGAAGGGATATGCAAGGGGCTTCTGGGGCACAGGGAATAATCTCTTTCATGATCTGGGTGCTCGTTAAAGAGATGTGCTCAGTTTATAAAAATCAATTCAGCTGTCCCCTTTTAATATGCACACTTTTCTCTCTGTGTATTACACTGCAATAAAAAAGATTTTAAAATAATTTAAAATGCTTTTAGCCTCTATGTGTCCAGCACCAGGAGTTGCAAAGATCCCAGTGCCTTGGCCTCTTCCCTTGAAGTTCAAGGGACTCAGAGTCTAGGGACTCCTGAGCCAAGGGACTCAGGAAAGCTCCAGTAGAGAGGCCACGATAACACAGTGTGAGAAGCACTCCTTCAGTGTGGCTGCAAGGGGACTGGGAGAGTCAGAGAAAGGGGCCCGAACTCTGCCATGGAGGGTCATGAAAAGTGAGTTTTAAGCTGAGGCTTGGAGGATGGGTAGGAGCCTTTTCCATAGACCAATGTGCAGATGTTGGGAAGGGGAGGAGGAGAGATGGTGGGAGGGAGGACATTCCAGGTCCATGAGAAGAGAAGATAAAAAACTGCCAATCTCCAGTCCCATCAAATACACAGTCACAGTAGAATAAATAATGTCCCTCAAAGCAAAACATGCAGCCTATTAATATAGGCTTATGACAGCTATTGGACACATAAGACTTACTGAGAACAGGGGTGTGAACCATGTTTTCTTTATTCACTGCCTGCCTCACTCCATCAGCAAGCAGTGCTGTCACCCCCCGTGTCCACATACATTCATCTTTTTTAGGCTTAATGTTGAGCACACTGCCTTTGATCAAGAAATGAATCCACCACTTTTCAGAGATTTTCCTGTTTTCTGAATCCCCTTCTTCTTCCCTAACCAAGTTGCTTTGGGAACTAGGGAACTAGCTTCCCCTCCTCTCATAGTGAGAGAGGTCTGGAAGTCAGTTTCATGGGTAAACTGAGGCTCCCCCAGGTGCTTGCCCTTTCACGTAACAAGCTGTCCCAGAAAAACCAGTTTGGACAGCAACTTCTTGTCTAAACACATCTCTAGAAAGCCCCATACAGAGAACACTAGTTTCCTATGTGATATCCACTCTCTCCTTCTTTCTTAGAAACAGACCCACAATGTTATTCCAGGTGGCATGTATTCAGTAAAAAGACTATGATTCTCTGCCTCTCTTGTAGAAGATGAAAGCAGAAATTGTTGGATGGAACGTCTGGGAAATACTTTTTTGCCATTCCATCCTACCTGCCTCCTGTCATTTGAAATGTGGATGTGATGGCTGGAGCTGCAACAGCCATATTGAGGTCACAAAGAAAAGACTAAAAGAATCACAAAGATGCAGTACAAATTTTTTTGATTCTTAAGCCACTGAACCAATGCCAGTAATCACCCACACCTGCATTTCACATTAAAAAAATAAATAGACCATTGTGTTCAAGTCACTGTAGTCAGTTCTGTTACTAGCAACTGAAAGCAATTCCTAATTGATACACTGAATTAGAGAGAGGGTAGCTCAATGAATACTCAAAGGCCTTAGTTACAGGGAGCTGAACTCTTATAAAGCCACAGTTCTCAGAAATTCTTCCTTTGCTGACAAGCCCTAGTGCCAGTCTTCTCTGAGTTAAGTGAGATCTTTGTGGTATTCTGAAATTTAACTTCTTCAGTGAAAATGAAACATGAAAGCCACCAGGCTCCCTCCCTAGATAAGCAGTTTTAGGAAAGCAAGTCATCATCTCCCTTTGACGTGTGGTCACCTGGTAAAAGCATTGCTGATACCATGCCTGTGAGCTACATGTTGAAGTTCTCCAACATCTGGCAGCTGAGCTGCTACTGGCTTTTTTAAGCACGAGTAAAACCAAGCATTCAAATGTTCCCAATTTAGCCCCTTAAGCATTACGTTGGGTGCCTCTACCTTGGCCCACAGCTGCCAGCAATTCAAAGCCCTTTCTTATACAGACATTTTCAGTTTTTTTAGTCTGTGTGTTCTCCTCATTCCCAGTGGTGGTAAAGTCACACTGGAGGAATTTTTATAGAGGCAGTCACTGTTGTGTCTTACTAGCCATAGGTTTCCCTGGGGCTGGTGTGGTTAGAAGAGAGCAGGAAAACCTGCCATGAAGCTGGAAGCCCCGTGTCCTCTTAACCCCTTGTAAAGAGAGGATTCCTCACTGTAGCGAGACCCTCATCTCAAGCAGCCAGTTTTAAGTCATAGTGGTGCCATGGGGGTGGTGGTAGGAATAGCAAACCCCACTTTCTTTCTCCTTCACACCTGGGCAGGGTGAGAAGCTGGGCCGGTGGAAGGCACAACTGTGGAACAGATGGACTCCATCCTCAAGGGCCAACCATCGCATCTTGTGGACCCCTTCATCCGCTGATGGTGCTGCCCGGGACCTGAGGGTTCTTAGACCACCCTTTCTCCGGTCGTGCTCCAGGTTAGTGCCACCTTCTGCAAGAAATGTGTGGAATCAGAGATTATCAGCACTGGAAGGTGCTTCAGAGACTGCCTCACCCCACTTTCTAATTTGACATATGGGTAAAATGAAGTCCATGGCAGAGAGATGACTTGTCTCGAGTCACATTACTAGTTAGTGGCCTAGCTTTAGGTCCTGACCCTAGGCCAGTATGTTTGGCCCAGTAACAGATTTCTTATCTAGTGTTCACTATGTACGAGATGCTGGTGTAAGATATATATGGGGTGTGTGTGTGTGTGAGTATAATCTTTCCCATTTTGTGCATGAGGAATATAAGGCATAGAGAGGTTAAGTAACTTGCCCAAAGTCACAGCTAGTAAGTGACAGAGTCAGGATTTGAACTCAGGCAGTCTGGCTCTGCTCTTGAGCACTGCACTTCCCTGACATAGTAGTGCCCAGTCTTTATTCACTTCCGGTCCAGGGTAGGGATCTCTAATAAATTCCTTGGCCGGAGGATTCCTGGCTTGATATCTTACCCCTGGAGGAACATTTCCGGAAACATGATAGCAAGTGGTACTAAACCAATCAACCAAAACTAAAACAAAACAAAAATAAATTCCGTGGTCAAATAAATTTGCAATGTTGTATTAAAACAAGTTAAACAGAATTGTTTTTACCACAGAACTTCTCAGGGCCTTTAATATGCTAATGGACATTGTGAATTCTCTAAGAGAGTCTAAAAGCATTTCCTAAACATTTTGGACCATAGAACATTTTTTCATGCAATGATGTCATCACACAACATGTGGCTTCTGGAAAACTTGATTGAGTAAGAAAGGCAAATTGTGACTTATTATTGTTACAAAAATAGTTTTGACCTGAAGAATCCTCTAAAATGGAAAATAGTTTTGACTCAAAGATACCCCCCCAGGGTTCCCTGGAATATACTTTGAGAACTGATGTCCTAGAAAATAATATATTAAAAATAAGACTTGAAGCACATCATCATGGGCTAATTATCAACTTACCCTTGTAAAGGACAAGGAGAAAAGCAAATGAAAGAAGATAGGTGTGTTTTAAGAATCGGTCTCTCATTCTACTAACTCCTTATTTTCCCTTTTTCTTTCTTATCTTCTCTTCCCTCTCTTCTTTCCATTTAAAAATTCCTTGTTGCTCCATAAAGTATTTAAAGTAGCTTACTCTTCCAGTGAGTCAACATTCTTGTTGACAGAGACATATTTAAGAATAAGTAAAGTGTTATTTTAGCGGGGCTCCTGACCCTTGACCCTATCCCCCACAATTTTCCTCGACTTGCACCCTAGAGGTCAACCTGAAATTTCTATCATTAGCATTTTGTTTATTTGGGTAAAGCCATGTCTTTCTAGAAAGAGGCCTGAGTTCAGATACGATTTGGATATGGCGGGAGGTGTGACACATTGGGCTACAGCGCCTGAGCCTTTGCACAAGTGGCTCAGATTAGGGAGCTTGTCCCGGATGAGAATCCTGAGGGACAGGGTCTCAGGATGGGGAAGTACTGCAGCGGCTACCTGCATGGGACCCTAGAAAGCGAGGTGCCCTGATGAGAAGTAGCTGCTCTTTCCTTTTTAGGGAGATATCCAAAGGTGCACTTTATTCATTTAACAATTTTATCGGGGGTCTGCCCTTGATCTGAGGTCACTGTGTGTTTATACTAGACCCGAGGTCTTTGAACCTGACCTCAACCTTCAGGACAAAGCCAGTGCGGCATTCGGAGTAACCCAGACCAGGTGGGAAAAATGAAATATTATATATGTCCGACTGGGTGGCACAGGGTCCTCCTTTGTAACACTGGCCAGTGCAATGTAATGTCCTTTGCTTACAAGGCAGTTACCCTGTGGGAGAATGCTCCCCTCCCCACAATCTGGGACCAGATGGAGAATCACCAGCTGGAGGGACAGTAAGTGTCCTCTCCCTCTTGAGAACAGCACCACCTCCCGCGCTTCTTTGTCTTTTCCATCCTCTCGGTTTTGGGGCTCCTGCCAGGTGATGCTAACACTGAATCACCAACTCTTATACTTGCCGCTGCCGTGCACCATATGGTGCACTTGAGCCCCAGGTGTGTGCCAGGAGAGTCCTTAGCTGTTTGCTTGGAGTGGGCTTGCGCAGTTGGTGTGCGCTTCATCAAGGCAAACCCATCCAACTAAGCGTTTTATAAACAACAAAACAAGTTTTATTAGGAGTTTCCCACATACATTCGTAACACATACTCCTTTTAGAAAATACAGATGAGAAAGCGGAAAAGTCGTCCATGATCCTATCACCCAGAGATAAGGACAGCCAGCTTTAGATGAGAATCCTTCCTTCCCTCCTGTTCTCTCTCTAGCTCTCGCTTCCTATGCAGCTACCGACACCTGTGGAAGGTCCCAGGTGGGGTTCATATGTGGCCAGAGGAGTGGCCACTATTCCACCCTCCCCGCCTTGCACTGATTTGCAGCAATGGTCTACACAGCGGAAGGGGCCAGGTTTTGTGTGTGAATTCTCAGGCTTAGAGGGTAAATGGAGAGGACGGCATGGAGTTGGGCCCCTTTCTGCCTCAGGGATGGATGGATCTGATGGGGGGCGAGAAGGGGAGGAGGAGAAGAACCCGCTCCACAGCTCTGGGTAGAATTCAGTGTGTCCCACACAGTGAGGACTCTGAGAAGTGCAGCTCTGCTCAGGCAAGTGAAGGGAGGGAGGATGTCCGTTCTCCATCATGTATTGAAGCTGCTATTTTTTCTCTTGGGACACCCCTGTTGTGGAGTGGGGTCCTCAGGCAGGGATACCACCCTCTCGGCCAAGTATCTGCCACTTTTAACTCCTGGTTCCTGCACTCACCATTGATGCTGCTTTGGTATTCCTTTTAGACTTCCTAATTTGAAGTCTATATTTAGTTTTTTCTGCACTAGAACACGCATAGCAGTTAAACATGAAATGCAAGATGTCATAAACCAGCAGCCTACTACTATTCCATATAAAATGTGTGGGGAGACATCACAAGCATTCACGGGCTGTGATGAATCACCTCAGGTTCTCAGCATCTCACCATCTCGCTTAATTCTTCAAATTAAGCAGGGAAAGAGCTGGGGAAAGTTGGGCTCTTCTGAGGCCAGCACTGGTCAGCTAGAGCGAATCCTCTCTGCTGGCTCAGCTTCTCCACCAGCAGCCCCTGCTGGCTCATCTGTTTATTCTGCAATTAGCATCAGAAGGAGACTCATGGGGAAATTTTTGCTTGGGGGCCCAGGATTTATATTTCAGAACTTCTTCCCCTCATTAGAGCACCAGATTCTGTAAGGAGAGTTTGAAAACAATAGCTCTCAGTGCTCTTCCAATAATACTCTTGATAATAATCCTTGGTAATTTCAATATCCTCAAATGCAGTCTTTCTAATACTTAGCCTCCCAGTTCCTCAACTTCCTTTCCTCCCAGTGATGGAAGGAATTCCTTTATGGAATTTTTTTTTTTCCTATCTCACATGGAATAGTGCTTTTATATATTTATTTTTAAAAATTTTATTGTAGTATAGTTGATTTACAATGTTGTATCAGTTTCAGGTGTACAGCATAGTGATTCAGTTATACATATACATATATCCATTCTTTTTCAGATTCTTTTCCCATGTAGGTTATTACAGAATTTTTTTTTTTTAAACATCTTTATTGAAGTATAATTGCTTTACAATGGTGTGTTAGCTTCTGCTTTATAACAAAGTGAATCAGTTATACATATACATATGTTCCCATATCTCTTCCCTCTTGCATCTCCCTCCCTCCCACCCTCCCTATCCCACCCCTCTAGGTGGTCACAAAGCACCGAGCTGATCTCCCTGTGCTATGTGGCTGCTTCCCACTAGCTATCTATTTTACATTTGGTAGTATATATATGTCCATGCCACTCTCTCACCCTGTCACATCTTACCCCTCCCCCTCCCCATATCCTCAAGTCCATTCTCTAGTAGGTCTGTGTCTTTATTCCCGTCTTGCCACTAGGTTCTTCATGGCCTTTTTTTTTTTTTCCTTAGATTCCATATATATGTGTTAGCATACTGTATTTCTTTTTCTCTTTCTGACTTACTTCACTCTGTATGACAGACTCTAACTCCATCCACCTCATTACAAACACCTCCATTTCATTTCTTTTTATGGCTGAGTAATATTCCATTGTATATATATGCCACATCTTCTTTATCCATTCATCCGATGATGGACACCTAGGTTGCTTCCATGTCCTGGCTATTGTAAACAGAGCTGCAATGAATATTTTGGTACATGACTCTTTCTGAATTATGGTTTTCTCAGGGTATATGCCCAGTAGTGGGATTGCTGGGTCGTATGGTAGTTCTATTTTTAGTTTTTTAAGGAACCTCCATACTGTTCTCCATAGTGGCTGTATCAATTTACATTCCCACCAACAGTGCAAGAGTGTTCCCTTTTCTCCACACCCTCTCCAGCATTTATTGTTTCTAGATTTTTTGATGATGGCCATTCTGACCGGTGTGAGATGATACCTCATTGTAGTTTTGATTTGCATTTCTCTAATGATTAATGATGTTGAGCATTCTTTCATGTGTCTGTTGGCAATCTGTATATCTTCTTTGGAGAAATGTCTATTTAGGTCTTCTGCCCATTTTTGGATTGGGTTGTTTGTTTTTTTGTTATTGAGCTGCATGAGCTGCTTGTAAATCTTGGAGATTAATCCTTTGTCAGTTGCTTCATTTGCAAATATTTTCTCCCATTCTGAGGGTTGTCTTTTGGTCTTGTTTATGGTTTCCTTTGCTGTGCAAAAGCTTGTAAGTTTCATTAGGTCCCATTTGTTTATTTGTGTTTTTATTTCCATTTCTCTAGGACCTGGGTCAAAAAGGATCTTGCTGTGATTTATGTCATAGAGTGTTCTGCCTATGTTTTCCTCTAAGAGTTTGATAGTGTCTGGCCTTACACTTAGGTCTTTATATTACAGAATATTGAGTAGAGTTCCCTGTGCTATACAGTAGGTCCTTGTTAGTTATCTATTTTATATATAGTAGTATGTGTATTTTAATCCCAAGCTCCTAATTTATCCCTCCCCCCAACATTTCCCTTTTGGTAACCGTAAGTTTGTTTTTGAAATCTGTGAGTCTGTTTCTGTTCTGCAAATAAGTTCATTTATATGGTTTTTTAAAAATTAGATTCTACATATGAGTGATATCATATGATATTTGTCTGATTTACTTCACTTAGGTGAAGTAAGGTCCACCCATGTTGCTGCAAATGGCATTATTTCATTCTTTTTTATGGCTGAATAATATTCCATTGTATATGTGTACCACATCTTCTTTATCCATTCCTCTGTCAATGAACATTTAGGTTGCTTCCATGACTTGGCTATTGTAAATAGTGCTGCAATGAACATAGGGGTGCATGTATCTTTTTGAATTATGTTTTTCTCTGGATATATGCCCAGGAGTGGGATTGCTAGATCATATGGTAGTTCTATTTTTAGTTTTTTGAGGAACCTCCATACTGTTCTCCATAGTGGCTGTACCACTTTACATTCCCACCAACAGTGTAGGAGGGTTCCCTTTTCTCCACACCCTCTCCAGCATTTATTGTTTGTAGACTTTTTGATGATGGCCATTCTGACTGGTGTGGGGCGGTATCTCATTGTAGTTTTGATTTGTATTTCTCTGACAGTGATGTTGAGCATCGTTTCATGTGCCTTTTGGTCATCTGTGTGTCTTCTTTGGAGAAATGTCTATTTAGATCTTCTGCCCATTTTTTAACTGGGTTGTTTGGGTTTTTTTTTTCCATATTGAGCTGCATGTGCTGTTTGTATGTTTTGGAGATTAATCCCTTGTTGGTCACTTTGTTGACAAATATTTTCTCCCATTATGTAGGTTGTCTTTTTGTCTTGTTTATGGTTTCCTTTGCTGTGCAAAAGCTTTTAAGTTGAATTAGGTCCCACTTGTTTATTTTTGTTTTTATTTTCATTAATCTAGGAGGTGGATCCAAAAAGATATTGCTGCGATTTATGTCAAAGAGTGTTCTGCCTATGTTTTCCTCTGAGTTTTATAGTGTCTGGCCTTACATTTAGGTCTTTGATCCATTTTAAGTTTATTTTTGTGTATGGTGTTAGGGAGTGTTCTAATTTCATTCTTTTACATGTAGCTGTCCAGTTTTCCCAGGACCTCTTATTGAAGAGGCTGTCTTTTCCCCATTGTATGATCTTGCCTCCTTTGTCGTAGCTTAATTGACCATAGGTGTGTGGGTTTATTTCTGGGCTTTCTATCCTGTTCCATTGATCCTTTATGGTACCTTGGCCACTCACACCCATGGCCATGCTCTTGACTTTGCCATTACTAACAGTTGTGCTCCCTTCATAATCTCAATTTCAAATGTCCCACTCTCCCATCACAATTTCTCCTTCCAGCTCAGTCTTCTATTCTCTCCAATGATTCTTCAACCTCATTGAGATCTGCAACTGATGGATCTACCACCTTTTGACTGTTCCTCACCACCCCATCATCACTCATGAGCCCTCACTGCCCTCCTTACCCACTTAGATTATGTGGGGCCTCATTATCACCCTGCCCATTAATATACAATTGATTCCCTTCGGCCCCTCCTTTCATTGTACCTTCTTGGCAAGACCATGATCCTGGCTGAATCTACCTCTGCCCACTGTGTCAGCACCTGCATGGCGAGGCGTGGCTACCTGGTCTTACTTTAAGTTCATCACCACAGCTGCAGGTGGGTCCTTGGTGCTGGCCTGGCACTCCTATTTCATTTCCCTACACTATTATTCTCCCATTCTTGAAGACACTGATTTCACATTTTTCTCCTCCCTCCTCAAACCCTCAGTCTTCTTCCCCCATCCTCACTCTCAGATGATGGCCTTGCTTCCTAGTTCAGTGGGATAATAGAACAATGAGCTGACAAGTTCCATGTTCCCACCACCACACCCACCCGCCCACCCTCATCAGTGCCTATCCACTCTGCCTTCCCTCCTAGTACCGGGATGAATTTCCCAAGAGTCGATCAGCAGTACTCAATGTGTGGTCCTCAGTCCTGACTGGCAGCATCAGCATCACCTGGGAGATTGTGAGAAGTACCAATTCTCCAGCCCCACTCCAGACCTGCGGAATCAGAATTTCTGGGGTGGGGGCTGGGAACTGTCTCTCCAAGTGATTCTTAGGCACAATGAAGTTTAAGAAGCGCTGAGCTAGATCCCTTTCTCTCTCACCTGCTCAGGGATATGCCTCCAGGGGTGGTCCCCTCTCTCTTTTGCATCATCGCACTTTTTCCTCTTTTGGATCATTGTCCATTCCATCCTATAAACAAGCTGGAGACAAAACACACAACCTCTCTTGATCCCAAATCCCACTTTAGCTACCACCCCATTTCTCTACTTCCCTCTTTCTCTTGAAATCCCCTCAGTTTTTTGCTCCTATCATCCCCCAAAATGAACTTGTTAAGGCCATTTTGGCAGAAATTGGCTAGATGGTCACCCAACTCTTCCCTCTTTCTGGCGACACAACTAAATGACATTTCCCAGTTTCTTTGCATGTAAATGAGCCCAGGTGACTAGTTCTTGGCATGGGAACGTGAACCTTCAGGCTGAGGCATTTGAGCAAGGGTGTGCTTCGATATAGATTGCCCCTTCCCTTTCCAAGGTAACCATGGAGGCCACACACTGAAGATGGACAGAAGCTGAGTACCTGAATCACCACATGGAAGGCCATCCACCAAGCACTGACTGGACCGTGACATAAGTGAGAAATAAGCTTTTTCTTACATTAAGTCACTGATTGAGGGTTATTTGTTACAGAAGTAAGCCTGCCTAATAAAATTACCAGTGACCACCAAATTTCTAAATCCAATAGTGAATTCTTTGTTATTATCATGTGACCAAAGAGCAGCATTTGGCAAAGTTGAACAATGGTTCCTTCTTGCAAAATTTTTTTCATATATTCTTGAGGGCTCTTTTTTTCATTTTTTTAAAAAATTCTTAACTCACTATAATATCCTTTGCTAATTCTTCTTCATGTTAGCTGCCCCCCAGCCCTCAGTCCTTGGATCTCTTCTCTGTTAGTACTCATTCCTCCATTAATATCATCCTTGCACTTGGCTTTAAGCACCTTCTCTACAATAGTGATTCCCACGTTTGTATCTCTAGCCTGGACCCAAGGCTTGCTTATCCAGCTGCCTACAAGGCATCTCCACTTGGCATCCACTAGACACCTCCAGCATAACGTGTCCCAAACCAGACTCCTGATGCCTTTAGCCCTGCTTCACGCATCATCTTCCCCTTCTTAATAAAAATGTTAGCTCCATCCTCCCACTTGCTTAAGTCAAAATAATGGACTAATCCTTGATTCTGTCTCTCATTTCCCACATCCCATTATTATCAATTCCTATAGATCTTACCTTAAAAATATCCCGGGGCTCATCTCACCCTTGCACGGGTGCTGTCGGGGTTCAAGACACTGCTGCCCTCTCTTGCTTACCCTCTTGCACTGTCCTCCTAATACTCTCCCTGCTCACATTCTGTCCTGTCTCCATGCTGTTCTCAACAGAATATCCAGGATGATCTTTAGACACAGAAATCAGATTATCTCACTTTTCTGTTCCAGTCTTGCCCCGCCCCTAGTATTTTCCCAGATCACTCAGAATTAAAACCAAAGTCCTTAAAATGGCTCTAGGCCCTCCATGAGTTGGCTCCCCATCGCCTCTCTGACTTCATCTCTTCTGACTCTCTCCTTGGCTGGCTCTGCTCCTGTAACACTATCTTTTCTGCTGTTTCAAGCATATTCTTGCCCGGAATACACTCGCCCAGTTAGTCATAGCCCACTCTTGCACTTCCTCCAAATCCCTGGTCAAATTCACCTTCACAGTGTGGCCTTCCTCGATATAAACTCGTGCCCACCCACCCCTGCACTCCCTGTGCCTCTTAGCACTTATCACCACCTGGCACACTAGACATTTTCTTATTTGTTTGTTTATTGTTTGCCAGTTCTCACCAGAATGTAAGGAGAGCAGACTTTGTCTTCTTCATTCTGTGTCCCCAGAACATAGAACAATGTTAGGCGCACAGTAGGTGCTCCATAAATATTTGTAGAATGAATGAAAGAATGAACAGCTAAACAAGCCAGCTGCAGCCTCATTGGCCCAGGAGAAGAAGCAAATCTCCCCAGTTGAGTTGTGCATGTGTGCTTTATTTCTGGTGAATCAGAGTCCTTTCTTGCTCTCCCAGTGAATTTTGTCCCAAGGATCTTGTCTTCAAAGCCTCTTGTGTACCCTGTTTTGGACTGTCTTGGGAGACCTGTCTCTTCCTCATAGAACTGGCCTTGCAGACACTTGGTGGCATCATACATGACTCTCCAGCACAGGCCTTTGCTCATGAGGCTCCAGGGCCCCGTTTGACACTGCAGGGAGGGTTGATTCCCCCACCTGCTTTCCTACCAGGCACACCCTGAGGTCTGACCAGGAGAGCAATGGACAGCACTGGGTTCTACTTTTGAAAAACTGCAGACAAGTAATCATGGAAACTTCAGAGGAGAGGAGGGAGGTTCGAAGGTCCTTTCAGTCACAGGATTCTTGAGGAGAGATGAGCAAGACTGGGCAGGCTGCTAGAAGGTGCTGCTTCCTGGTCCTCCCCAGTCTCTGACACTGTCTCTGGGCAAGGTTGTTGGAACCAGAAAACATACGGCTTTGTTGATGAAAAGCCTGTTTATTCCTAGTACACTGGACACTTTGTTCAGGAATAGTTCATCCATTTGAAAATATTGCCCTTGTAATGGTGCCAAGGTCGTTGCCTGCTGGGGTTATCAGCAGAGTACGTGCCAGCTCTGCCTGGGGTATTTTAATAGGTGTATTGCTTCCCTGCCAAAGTGACTAAAGAACATTGCATAGTTAATTTGTATTCAGTCCTCTCCCTGCATGCATTCTTAATATTCAGTTTTTATTGGGACTTTAAGAGAAAAAAAGAGAAAGAAATGAATAAATAGGTTAGGATACAATGAACTGCTGTAAAAAGGAATTTTAAGTGGTTCTGACTCATTTTGGAGTTCTCTGTACCCATTTGATAATAACAATATACTTTGCAAAGCATTGGACAGTTTTCAAAAAATTTTTATATTCATTCTCTCCTTTGATGCTCAAATTTACTCTGAAAGGAAGGGTGATGTGTCCTCTATTTTAGGTGAGAAAACAGAGGCTCAGGGAAATTAAATGGCTTGTGTCAAAAAAGGTCAAAGAATTAAACATGATGGAATGAGCATTAGCATCCAAGTCTCTTAGTGCCTAGGTCAGAGCATGTCCATGCCATGGTGGCGAGCTGGGTGGTATAGGCAAGTCTCTGGAGGGGAAGGATCTAGCTGGGTTTGGTCAGAGACCCTTGAAGTCCAGAAGTGAATGCAAATGGAGAGCTACTTTGTCAGTAGCTGTGGCCTTCTGTGTCAGCCAACACAAAATAATAAACACAGTTTCTCATCCTGAAAACAATGTGGAGACCCTACCTGCTGAGTGGCTGATGAGCATGTAGCAGGTGTAGCAGGGCCTGGGGGAGGCAAGCATCCCACGCAGCAGCCCAATGGCACTGTGGGAAAATCTCCACCCTGGGCTTCAGGAGACTGGAGTTCCTCTGCCACCTCCACAGGGCATAGGTCTACTGTGTGAGCTTGAGCAAACCCTGTGTAGGATAGATTCGATCACCTTGGCTCACCCCCTGGTAGAGACAGCTAGCTTCCATCGCAATGTAGCCATGGCTGGTATAAAGAAATACAAAGCTGGCCCACCAAGTTTGTGAATGCCACGAAGCTGGAAAGTGTAGCTAATAAAGACAAATGACAGATCAGTTTTCTAGAAGATCTTGAGACTGGCTGGAACATCGGGATGGAACCTCTAAGGTAAATGGACACAATTGTACTCGGGTTTAACAACAATTGCATCAGGGGCAGCATTTGTTATTGATCCACATCTTTTCTACTCTTAGAAAGGATTTGGGGAAGCAAAATGCACATGTTTGGACTGGAGAAGATGTATAGATTTTAGTTGACTGGAGGCTCAATGTAACTGGGGCTGACAAATACGTTACTGCAACCATGGGCTCTACTGACAAAGGTATAGAGCCTAGAAGGGCTCACCTTGAGCTTGCACGCACAGCCAAGTGAACACTGGGCTCCATAACAATGCTCTGTAAGAGGATCAAACAAACTGGAGCCAGGGGAAGTGGTGGGGAAATCATGGTCTGTGTCAGGGGCTATATGACCTGTAAAGAAGAATACTCATTGGGGTGACATGATGGTGGTCGTCACGTAATTAAATGATCAGGAGGACGAGGAAGTACATAATCTACGTGGAGAGCTGCAGGGCTGGAACGAGGCTGGTGAATGGAAACTGGACGAATGCAGAGTTTAGATGTAAAAATGGGGCCAGGAGGCCTTGAAAGGCAGTGGTTCCTGCCCATCAGATGTGCAGCAGCTTCACCTCCTGATGGGGTTTCCTGCCCCGTGTGGCGCTGGAGCTAGGGGATGTCTCTTGACCGACACCAGTGATCTAAGAAAGGAGAGAATGCATGTGATACAAACTCTAAATGGTCTGTGAAGGTAAGGTCATCCTGTTGGAGGAGCTGGGGAGACTGGCCAGGCCTTCCTTCATGAACACGCACTTTCCACTGTCTCAGGCAAGGGATAGAAGTGTGTCTACACTCACTCTTCACTAGTCTAGAGAGGGTCTCTAGGCCCTGCCCCTCCCTCTGAATAGGCCTGGAGACAAGGATGTTGCTTTGCCAAGACTTCTGAGTGTGTTTTATTTCCGTCTCACAGCTGAGGACACTGAAGTAGCAAAGACTTCAGGGTCGGGGAAAAATTCAGAGGCAGCTCCTGAAGGGCCCACCCTTGAGCGGGCGTCTGTTCTTAGCAAATCTAGTGGGCCGGAAGCCCTGTGAGTCTGGCTTTACTGGAGTATCTTTATTTATGGCATCTATAGAATTAAGGTTGAGGTTTTTCTCTTTCCTTTTTCTTTGTAGAGGTTTCTGGGTTACCTTACTAGATCAGCTGAACTAATCTGGAGAAAAGAAATTTGTCTTTCAAACAGAAATGTATCCTTCAAACAGTCTGCGAAGGCTATTGACAACATGAAGCTCTTAGGCTTGAGAGTACTGTGAGAATGATGCCCAAAGCTTCAGGCATGAAACCAGATAGGCTTCTGACTGAGGAACCTTCCTGAAGGGGGTATTTGCATTTGGGCAAGAAAATACCTGTGGCACACACACCTCTGCTGTTTGTCCCTTATAACCCACAGTTGGGTTTCATCTGGACTCCCTCCCCGGGCCCCCACCCAAGCTGCCTCACTCTAAGAATCACAACTGCCCCTGACCAAGCACAGGGGGCACTCTTAGCCAAGTTTCTATCAAAAAGCCCTGCCCCATCCTTGACCTGGGGGTACCCATCTACAAATTGGGCTGGATTAAGCAAAGACTGTCTCCTGGAGAATGATGTTAGGCCTGGCCAGTCAGGTGGTCAGTGGCTGGCTGGAGCTGGGCATGAGGCAGAGCCAGGATTGAAGCAGCGCCTGGGTCGAAGCAGCCATTTTCTGACATGTGCTTTCAATCAAACAAAAACTTCCCATTCAGTTATAATAGCTGAGAGGGAGCCTGATGTGACTGTGGGTGCCTGGTGTCTCCCTCCTTCCCCTCAACAACTGTGATCTCCCTGGGATGTGATTGCTAAGAGTGAGTTTGTTTTCACAGATTCCACCACAACAAGAACCAGGATGCTCTTGGAATTTATTAGACTCTTTGGCATTGAAAGTAGTGAGTGGTTTTAAGTGCAAAGTGATGGTCATGAGCAGGGTTTATAATCTTGACTTGTATAGTATTTGAGACATGCTGTTCTCTCAATCTTTTTGAAAAGAGGTATAAGTAGGCCATGGGCTATGCTAATGAGTATTTTCACCGGCCTCCCAAAAGCTTCCTTTTAGATTTTGTTAATGATAGACATGCTTGTAGAGTTGATGCTTATTATTTTGAATCAAAGGCTAATGCTTTATTCTTGTCATTACTTTTGCAAAACACTAAAACTCACTCTGAAATTAAAGGTCTTTCATAATTTTTAAGACAGTGGTTTATCAACAAGGAATTGCATTTGGCTGTGAGGGACAGAGACCCGAAAAATAGAGACATAACCAATTAGAGGCTTTATTTCTCATGTTAAATAGAAGTCTTAGGGCAGCATCCAGGGCTTGATATGATGGCTTCACAATGCCATGAGGGGCCCAGATTCCTTCCATCTGCCATCTTTAGCATGTGGTTTCCATCCTTATGGTCATCAGATGGCTGCTGGAGCTCCAGCCATCAGGTCCACATTGTAAGTGGAAAAGGGAAAAGTCTAAGAGCAAAATGTACATACCAGTTGGTTGGGTCCCACCCAAGAGCTTCTACTTATGTCTCATTGGCTAGATTTAGTTCCATGGTCATCTGGCAAGGGAGGCTGGAACATGAAAATATTGAGTCAGGCTTATTGATACCTCAGACAAAAGTAGAGTTCCATTAGTAAGGAAGAAGTCAGGAGAGTGTCTAATGGTCTGTGCTCTACAGAAAGGAAAATTTCTCTAAGACATATTCTATTGGCTTACCATTTTATAGTCAAAACCTATTAGAATTTCATTTTAATTTTTCATTAAGAAACCACATCATGTACAATCTCTGATAGGGTTTCCATAGCTGACCTACCATCACTTCAAACTAAAGCCACTCACTGAACTCTTAATCATCCCACCCAAACGTCTCTGTGTCTGCCAGTTCCCCAGACCCAAAACCATAGTTTACTCTCTTGTACCCTTTATCCTTCACGTTCAGCCAGTCACAAGTTTTAGCTGCCTCCTCTCCAGACTATCTCCTAAGTCTTTCTGTTGCTTTCCACCCGCACCATCGGCTCAGCTGAGCATCCCTGTAGTCAGGCACTGTGCTAAGCTCTGCATGTGCAATGACCATTAAAGCATTCGGTCTTATGACTTCAGCCCTGATTCCTTGTCTAGACCTGCCACTCCTTGCTGCGCACACAACACTTGCTCAGACACTGTCTTCTTCCTCCTGCAGGGTGCAGTCAAAATCTGTTTTTCAGAGGCCTCTGCGGCCTTGTACTTCACAGTACCCCTTTTGACTTTGCTGAGTTAGCTGGCCATGTGGAGGGAGGGTGGATTCTAGAAAGATCCCTGTTTAGCCATTTCCTGGCACTGTGACCTTGGGCAAAAATCCCTGGCTTCAAGTGGTGTATGGGCAACAGTGGTGTGTAGCAGGGAACACTTGAGTGTGTTTGTCAGAACCAGGAACAGTAAGAAAATCTGAAAGAACCTTCTGTCTTAAGAAGGTACTTGACCCCCTTTGGATCAATTCAAAGAGGCTTCAATGACTCTTAAGAGGATTAGGCCAGAGGACTTCAGTGAAACTGTTGTGCTTTTGTTCCCTAGGTGGAAGCCCTTGGCAAGTGATACACACAAACAATACTTGGGGTGGGACAAGAGCTTTATAATCATCTGTCTGGGGCCCATAATACAATTCAACATCTCTTAAGAGCTTCAGAGTCTATAAACATTTTCAAAATATTTCATTTAACCTTCACAATCATTGAAATGCTTGGGGGAAAAAAACCCACATTTTAAGATTTCTCTAGCAGAAGCATCACCAGCAATCTCAACAGCCATTTAAAAGGATGCAGTCTCCAGACCTGTCACCCTCTTACACTCACTCATTTTAGAGCTATTGCCTGGAAAGAGGCGAAGTGGATATCATTAGCTCCATCTGCAGTTGTGGAAATTGAGAGAGTAGTGAAGTGACTTTTTCAGAATCGTAGCAGTAAATGGTAGAATTGGGAAGCTAAGTCTGATCATCTGGCTCTTGTCCTGTTGAAGTGATAAGGAGAGAAAAGGAAAAAGGTGACAGTGAAGGAATAGAAACCATCTCATCCTCCTTCTACTCCTACCCCAACTCTTGCTAAGACTTCAGAGTAAAAGGAAGAAGAGAATACATGAGGAGGGTCATGCCAGAGATGGAAGAGCTGAGTGTGTGTTATGGAGAGGATGAGTGTAAAGCAGGTGGCAGTGTGAAGAGAGTGGGGTCATAGTCCCAGAAGCAGGATCATGGAAATGGCCTTGCAAGACCAGAGCAGGAAGACAATGATCTTCCAAGTACCTTCAGGCAATGTGCATTTAGCAACTGGATTTAGCCTGTGGAGTTTGTGCTTTTAGTTGTCCAGCATCTGTTCACTTGTCTCCTGTTAACCACATCCTAACTTCCTACTTGGGAACTACCACTAACCCTGTTCTCGATCTATAGATCTCTGGAGGAACTGAATCTACCCCTAGCCCAGGAATCAAGAACCTGACCTGGACCTAAGCTAATCATTCTATCAGATTTCCTTAGGCAAACTGATCGGTTTAGGAATGAGCAGCGATCCAGTTAGAGCCAATGATATTTTCCCAGATATTCTGGGTCAAAGACTCACTTTCTGCTGGGTGTGGACCTGGAAGTGTGTAGTTCTGGGAGTTGCTGACAGCCATCTGATGGGCATGAACCTGTTTCAGAATGGCTTCAACATTCAACAAGAAGTGAGCAGAGAGATGGAGATAAAATTGGACCCTGATAAACTTCCTTTGAAATCTTGTATATAATGATCTTCCTGAAATTTTCAGTTATGTGAGCCAATTGTTTTTTGTTGTTGTTGTTTAACCCAATTTGGGTCATGTCTTCTCTCAACTGCAGTCAAATGGACCCAGTTTCATAAAATAATATTTTAACTTTACATAAACTATCAGCAGAGTCAAGATTTGTCATATAAATTTCTTCTAATGGAACTTCTTTTTTCATAGAATTGGGAAGGTTTGCAAAGTGTTTCTGCTTCTTGCTCCAGGGAATGGCAGATATCAGACTATCCTCCTGTCAAGAACAACCATAAATCTGTGCTTAAAACACTGCTGTCTGACAGCATGGAGAAGCATCAAGGCAGCCAGGATTGGAGGCGATTATCTCTGAGAGAATGAAATACAACTCCAATCAAAAGCCCAGATTTTTGTGGAAATTGACAAGCTAATTTTAAAATTTATATGGAAAGGCAAAAGGCCAAGAATAGCAAAACTACCTTGAAAAAGAAAAATCATTTTTTAGCACCACCAAATATGAAGACTTATTATAAAGCTACGGTAATTAAAACAGAATGTCTCAAATATAGACAAATAGACCAAAGGAACAAAGTAAAGATTCCAGACCCAGAAATACACAGTCATTTTGTTTTCAACAAAAGTGCCATTGCAATGCAGTGGGGGAAAGATGGTCTTTTCAGTAAACAATATCCTAGGTCAGTTGGGTATACATCTAAGAAAAACTTGACACCTACCTCACACTCTACACAAAAATCAATTTCAGCTGGATCACAGAGCTAAATGTGAAGGATAAATAGTAAACTTCTAGAAGATAATCTAGAATATCTTCATGGACTTGGCGTAGGCACTCATTTCTTAATTAGCGTGTTTTCTGGCCTATTTATCTTAAAGGAAAATACTGAAAAATATTGAAAAAATTCAATTCAAAATATTGAAAAATCAGCCACTTGACTGTATTGGACTTCATTAAAAGTAAAACTTTCACTTATTAAACGAAACTATTAAATAAATGGAAATACAAGCCATGGAGTGGAAGAAGATATTTTCTATGTATATAGTTGACAATGGACTTGTATCTAGACTATATAAAGACTTCCTATATGTCCATAAAAAGACCATAGATAGCTCATTTTTTTAAAAAGGGACCAAAGATTTAAATTTCCCTTCACGAAAGAGAGTAATCAAAATGGTGAACAGACATAGAAAAAGATGTTCAGCATCATTAGTATCAGGGAAATTAAGTGAAAATGTAATACAAGTTAAAACCACAGTACTCCACATATAAATACTAGGATGACTAAAATTTAAATAATTGACAAAAACAGGTGTTGAAGATTTGGAGGATCTTAAATGCTCAGACACTGCTAGTGGGGCGGGGATGGGGAAAGGATACAAGTTTGGAAAACTGTCTGGTGGTGTCTACTAAAGCTGAAGATGCCCTATGATCAACAATTCCACTTCTAGGTATACAACAGAAAGATATCTACAAGCGTGTTCTTCTCAACACTATTTGTAATAAGCAGAAATTGGACACCAGATCTGTGGTGTCCACCCACTCTGGGGTGTAGTAGACTGTGATAGATCATACCAGTCATGGCTGAACTCCTTCTGGCTGGCTGTCTTCTACTGTGGAGGCAAAGAAATTCTAAGTATTCACTTTCTCCGCTTTCCTGGCAGTTGGAATGGCCATGTGACATAGCCGTGCCTAATGAGAGATCAACAGAAATCTACTGTGAAGTTATTGGTGTAGTTTTTGCTTTCCCCTCTTTTCTTTCTTCCTTGAACATAGATGTGATGTCAGGAGCCATCTTTACACCATGAGGCCACACATTTGGAGTAAAATACTAACCTGTAGCGATGATAGAATGAAAGATAGATGGATCCTGGGTCTCTGACCTCATCACTGAGAAGCTAAACCAACATCAGCAACCACTTACCTTCTCACGTCTTGTGTAAAATAACCCCCAACTTGTTTAAATTGCTGTCAGTGAGGATTCTGTTATTTGCAGCTGATGGATACATTTATAACTGATCATGTGGCAGATGAGGGCAGGTAGTCAGGGAAGTCTTCCCTGAGAGTTAATGTCTAAGCTGAGGTGTGCAGGATGAACAGGTGTAAGCTGGGGGAGTGGTTGTGGCAGAGGGAAGGTTCTCCAAACAGGAGAGAAGCACAAGAAGAGGTGAAAGAGGACATGACAGTTGTAGAGAATTACAAAAATTTAGTTTAGCTAAGGCATTGAGTGAGAATTGGGAGAAGCTGAGGTTTGAGCAATAGGCCAAGGTCAACCTGTAAGGATGATTGTCAGCCCCATTAAAGAAGTTGGACTCTATCCTAAACTTCAATGGGGAACCACCAAACACTTATTAAAGAGAGTGATATGATAAGATTTCTATTTTAGAAAGATTCTCCTGGAGTGTGGTGAGTGGTTCAGAGAGAGCAAGTATATAGGCAGAGAGAGCAGTTAGAAATCTATTTCAGTGATACAGTTGAGAGATGATAGTACTTACTAGGTGCCAGATGTCATTTTAAGTGCTATACCTGTATGATGGCAAATGGGATAGGAACAATTGTATTACTTTGAGAGCTATTAAGGAGTTAAAATATGGAGTATTTGATGATTTGATAATTAAGGAGTGATGGAGAAAGAGAATTCATAATAAGTTTATGTTTGTGGCTTGGTTATGAGTGGATGGTGACACCCTTCACTGGGTTAAGGTACGTGGTATGGAAGCATGTTTTGGTAGAAGGGGTAAAATAATTAGGATTTGGACACACTGATTTTGAACTGCTATTGGGACCTTTTATTGGAGATGTAGGTCTGAGGATGAGGAGAGAAGTCAAAGCAGATATAGATTTGGGAGCTACCAGATGGATGGGACATGCATATTATGTCCCATCTTCTCACATTCTCCTGGCGCCACTGCCTCTTGGACCCTCAACCACTTGTTCTGCTCCAAATGGGGTCATCACCAGTTGAGTGAAGCTACTTGCATTCGGGCAATTATGCCAGACCCTCCTCCTTGGCTGCCACCTCACAGTGGCAACATATTGTAGATTCTGGCTCCTCCCACCACTTCCAGACTTGGATGAAATGGCTTACCATAGGTCATGGGTCCTGGCATTTCAAATGAAGTATTGAATATAGGAAACAAAGCGATAATAATGGATGAGAGGTTGGTGTGGGTACAGCAAAGGTAACAGTCATGGGATCAGAGAGAGAGAAATGCTGCATCCTTTTAGAGTAAATTTTAGCAAAGGATACATAATCCTTATGTCAAGAAAGAAAGAAGCCATGGGAGATTTGAGGAAAAGGCTAATACAGGTGAAGCCAGGGAGGCTCTGGCTGGAGTGTGGCCTAGTGCATGGAAAATTAAACAGGAAGCAAGTTATATTCTCCTTATGACTCTGGGCTTTCTCTTGTGTAACTTCATTCAAATTTTTATCCATTGCTGGTTTTCAAGGCTACTGTCAAGCTGGGGAAAGGGAATGGGACTAAGCAAAGTCAAAATGGCACAAAGGTCACTGCTCTTATCAATATTCAAACATTTTTCTTAAATTAATGTTCATAAGGTTAAAAAAATTTCGTCCTTGTGATTTGTAGATATTTTGGGAAATGGAATAATCTTATATTTGCTATTAGTCAATAACTGATATATTCACTTTTTTCAGTTTTGCTATTATTGCTTACAAAATGCCACAACAACTATCACTACAGTTTAGTTCCTTATACTGATAGCTAGTATTAACAAGCAACTATATGTAAGTTTGTGAGTATGGATATGATTGTATGTGATGTTGTGTGTGTGAGAGAGAGAAAATGAGAATGAGAGACACAGATAGAGAGACCCAGTGATGAGCAGTGAGAATGTAGTGGGTTTAAAACATATCTGAAAATTCTTTGATGCTTCTCCCATTGAGAGGTAGGGTGAATATTCCACCCCCCCCCTTGAATCTGGGCCTTAGCGACTTGTTGACCAACTGTAGTGACTTGTTGGCCAACAGAGTAAGGCCAAAATTATACTTTATGTCTTCTGCTGCTAGGTTACAGAGGGCAATATAGCATCTGCCTGGTTCTCTTGGGATTCTTGCCTTTGGAGTCCTGAGCTGCCATGGTCACGAGCTGTGAAGAAGGAGTCCCAGCTACATTGAGAGCCCAGGTGTAGGTGTTCTGGCTAACAGGTCCAATTGAGGTCCCAGCCAACATTTGCCATCAACCACCAGACACATGAGTGAAGATGCCTCCAGAAATAGAAAGGGTACAGAACATACAAAGAGAAATAGAAAGAAAAATATTAATGGTAGAAAAATTTAATTCTTTTAGCTGAGCCCAGACAAGTACGTAAAAACAATATTAAAGACCTAAGTAACATAATTAATAAGATAGATCTCATGAACATATATTCAAATACTGTATCAGAGAAGGCAACTTCTTTAAGATACTCATGCAATAGTCACAAAACATGACTCTATTAAACTAAAGAATACTTCATTGACTTGCAAAATGTAGAAATAGTGCAGGTCAAATTCTCTGACAATATTTCAATAAAACTGGAAATTGATTTTTAAATAATACAAATCTAAAAACCTTATCATTTGGAGAATTTAAGCTCTCCATTTCCTTTTTGATCAAAGAGGAAATTAGAAAGCATAGAAAATCTACAAAGTAATGGTAACATGTATGTTACATATTTGAACCTATGGTATATAGCTAAACAGTGCTCAGAAGGAAACTTGAAGTCCTAAATATTTATATCAGTAAGCAAGAAAGAATAAAAATAAATTAAGAATCAAGTTCTGGAAGTTAGTAAAAGAACAACAAAACTAAGGGAAGCAAATGGAAAGAATACTAAAGATAAAAGCTTAACTTATTATTTGTAGAGACATGGATGGATCTAGAGACAGTCATACAGAGTGAAGTAAGTCAGAAAGAGAAAAACAAATATCGTATATTAACGCATGTATGTGGAACCTAGAAAAATGGTACAGATGAACCGGTTTGCAGGGCAGAAATTGAGACACAGATATAGAGAACAAATGTATGGACACCAAGGGCGGAAAATGGCGGTGGTGGGCGGTGGTGTTGTGATGAACTGGGAGATTGGGATTGACATGTATACACTAATGTGTATAAAATGGATAACTAATAAGAACCTGCTGTATAAAAAAATAAAAAAATAAAAAACAAACAAACAACAACAACAACAAAACTAAGGCAAGCAGATGGAAAGAATACTAAAGATAAAAGCTTAACTTATTACATTAGGAAACAGAAAGATGGCAATACTAACAAATAAATCAATCCAAGATCTGGTTCTTTAGGGGGAAAATAATAAAATATATATAGATGTTAGGTAATCTAATCAAGAAAAGGGGCAAAAACACAAATATACAAAATTTTAAAAAATGAATCATAAGTAGCTGCTTTGCTTAACTATGCAAATAAATGGCTAAGTGGATGTTTTCCTAGAAAATATAAGTTGCCAAAATTGGTCAGAACAGAAAGAAAAATCTAAACAGACCAATTAACATGAAGGAATTAGAAAATGTTTTTAATGACCTAACCCCCAAAGAGCAATGGGCCTATATAGTCTCTCAGGCAAATTCTATGAAATTTTTAAGAAACCAGTAACTCCAATGCTATTTAAATTGTTTCAGAATGAAGGAAAAGAATCAAAGGTGCAAATTCTTTTTATGAAACCAGTGTAAGATTGATGTTAAAACCCAACAAAAATAGCACCAAAAGTAAATAAAATCATAGCCTAATCTTACCTACAAATAAGATATAAAAATCCAGAATAAAAGAAACAATTCTATTAAAGCCAGGAAATAGATAACAATATGTATTATTACCATTATTTCACAATATATTGGAAACACTAGCCAACATAATTAAAGAGAAAAAAAAGAGGTATAAAAACTTGGAAGTAGGAGGTAAAATATTCATTCTTTGAAGATAGTATTGTTTACCTGAAGAATCCAAGAGATTCAACTATTATAAATAGTAATAAAATTTGTTTAGAAAGCTTGGTATAAAGTTAACATTAGGAAATTAATAATTTAATTATGTAGAAATAATAACCATTTAAAAATGTGATGGAAAAAAGACCTCATGTACAATAGGAACAAAAAAATAAATTGTTCAGAACAAATTTAAAAGGGAATTGTGCAAAGACTAAATAGAGAAAACTTTCAAATGCAAATGAAGTCTTTAAAAAAGGAAAGATGTTATGTTCTTGGATAGGAATATTCAACATTGTAAAGATGTCAATTCTCCCCAAGTTAATCTATAACTGTAAAACAATGGCAATAAAATTACTATCAGAATATTCTTTTAGAATTAGATAAGCTGATTATATACTTTTATACTTTATTTGAACAAATAAATAATTAGTAATCTCAAAAAAATCTGAAAAAAAATAGATATAAGGGATGTGTTAGTTTTCTATTGCCACAAAACAAATTACCACAAATTTAGTGGCTTAAAGTAACACCTACTTAATTAGCTCACAGTTCAGTAGGTCAGAAGCCCAGGCATGGCATGGCAGGGTTCTCAGCTCAGGGTCTAGCAAGACTGGAATTCAGATGTCAGTGAGGTGGCATTCCCTTCTAGAGGATGGACTAGGGAAGAATCCGACTCCAGTCTCACTCAGATTGTTGGCTGAATTTAGCTCCTTGTGGTTGTAGGATTGAGGACCCCATTTCCTTTCTGGCTGTCAGCGAGGAACTGTTAGCTCCTAGAAGCCTCCCATATTCCGGGCCACATAGCCCCCTCCATCTTCAAAGCCTTCTCCATGGTAAATAGACATTGCAGCTAGAGAAAGAGAGAGGATAGGAGGGTCACATGAATCCTTCACATTCCACTGGCCAGAACTCAGTTATATGACCATGCCTAACTCAAGGGAAGAGGGAAAAAGTAGTCTAGTTGTGTACCCAAGAGGAAGAGGAAATGTATTGGGTTAACAACTAATAGTCTCTTCCACAAATCCCTCACACCTTACACCAAAATTAATTATAGAGGGATGAAAGAGTAAAATATTAAAACGGAGGGAAGAAAGGAAAGAAGGGAGGAAAGAAGAAGAAAACATGGGAGTTTAAAAAATTTTTTTAAATTTTCAGAAAAAAAATTATAATTATTAAAAAATAAATCTCAGAATGAAGAAGGCCTTTCGAACTGACTCAAAATGTAGAAGCTATAAAAGAAAAAGAATGATAAATGTAACTAATTTTAAAATTTAAAAATTCTTCCTGACAGAACAAAAGAAAAACAGCATAAAGCAAAGTGAAGACAAGTCAAATTGTAATTGGGAAAAATCTAGCACATTGATATCTCAACCAAAGTGTTAATTTCCTAAAGTATAAAGAACTCTCAGAATTTTAAAAGAGCAAAAACACCCAATAGAATAATGAGCAAAGGATGTGAACAGACAGTTCACAGAAAAGGAATAAAATGGTTCTTAAAAGTATGAAAAGATTCTTGACTTCATTTATATAATAAGAGAACTGCAAAGCTACATCTTTAACCTGTCAGACTGGCAAAGATGAAAAGATGGATAACACATTGTGTTGGCAAAAGGGTGTAAAGTCATGCTGCCTGGGGTATAAATTGGTCTAACCTCTGTGGAGAGCAATTCAACAGTACAATTTAGCACATCTTTACCCTTGATCCAGCAAGTCCACTTCTAGGAATTTATCTTTAGGAATTTATGTACAGATATACATAAATGAAAAGACAGTAAATATACAATAGTACAATAGTCATGGCAAAAGATTGTAAATACTTAAATATTCATCAGTGTGGAAATACAGGGAAGTACTATGGAGCCATAACAAGAGTGAGCTGTAATATATAAAGTCATGGAATACTAGTCAAGATACACTCTTAAGCAACAAAAGCAACGTAAGAATAGTATATACAGGGTTAAAAAACAAAATTCATCTGAGTAAAATTTAAAGATTTTATTATTTTTATTCAATGATTCATGAATCAGGCAGCATCTAACCCAGCAGATAGAAAGGAACTCTGAGGAACTGTATGAAATGTTAAGATTTTGTAGGCAGAAGGGAGCAGGAACAAGGAAGTTATACTAGCAAAAATCGGATTGGTTATTGCAAGGTCACTTTCCTTTAGGGGCTGGCAGGGGTCTCTCAGGCAGATTACCTAACTAGTGCTGTTCAAGTGATTCCTGATTGACTGGTTTAAGATTCCATTTCTGGGAGTGGCTGAAACTGTAGTTGTCTCATTATGGTGACATGAGGCTTAGCATAAGTGACTCCATTTGGGGTCTGTTGTCTTGTTTTTACAATTGTACGGAAGAGTAGAATAGAGATTGACTTCTGGGAATTTAGAAGATAAACAGGTGGCTGTAGGAAAAGGATGCAAAAGAAACTTTCCTTTTCTAATATACCTACCTTTTACATTTTGCACTGTTTGAATTTTGTACAATGCACATGTATGGTCCATTAAAAAAGTAAATAATATATATTTTTAGATTTTGGAAGCAAATGTGTTATTTGGGTCCTCTGAGAAGCAAACCACAAGGTGAAATCAGACATGCAAGTGACTTATTAGAGAAAATGGAGAGGGAGCCAGAAGCAGCAGGGAAAACCCCCAAATGGTGATGAAGGTCTGACCCCTGAGAAGAAGAGAGGGAAGGAAGGAAGGAAGTTCTGACAAAGCCAATGGGAGTCCTTAAGCCAAAATCACCAGTGGGAAGAGTCCCACCTCCCACAGGAATGGGTGTGCCTTAGTCTCCCTGCCCTGCTTAGTCAATGGCTGGGAGCAGCACCTGGAAAGGCAGCCTCAGAACTGTTGATGGACTCAGAGCGCAGCAGACGGGGCCCTTGATGAGCTGCATTCCCAGCAGCAGATCCAAAATCTGTTCTGACCATCCCTTTACTGAAGTTTGCAAATACTTCTCTTACACGATGATTTACTTTGATTTTATAGTTGCAGTGACTTGAACTTTTCTGTTTTTGAACACTAACATTTTTTTCTTTAATCATTCACTCATTCATTCATTCATTGATCCAACCAGTATTTATTAAATACTTACTAAATACTATGCATTGATCTAAGTGCTGGGGATGCAAAGATGAGCAAAACAGACACAGGTCCCAGACTTGTGAACTGTATGGTCTGCTGAGGAGGCTGACATGAATCAAATGATCAGACAGCATATAATTTCAAACTCTAATAAGTGCCATAGGGAAAAAGTATAGAGTCATGCATGCATCTAACACCAATCTGGAAGGTTGGAGAAGGTTCCCCCAAAGAAGTGAAACACTAGAAGTATATGCTCATTGAAAAAACAGAGAGTACAAAAGAGTTTAAAGAACAAAACTAAAATCACCTATAATTCTAAAACCCAGGGATAACCTCAGCTAGCAATTTTCTTCATCTTTTTTTAAATGTAATTGCCCAACACAGCATTGTCCAATGGAAATAGAATGTGAGTCACACATGTAATTTTAAATTTTCTAGAAGCCATATTTAAAAAAGTAAAAAGAAACAGGTGAGATTAACTTTAATAATTCAGTTTATTTAACCCAATATGTCTAAAATATTGTCATTCAATATATAATCAATATAAAATTATTAACACAGTAGTTTACATTATTTTTTCTTACTAAGTCTTTGAAATCGCATATGTATTTCATACTTACAGCACATCTCACTTTGGACTAACCAAATTTCAAGTGCTCAATGAACACATGTGGCTAGAGTCTATTGTATTAGATAGCACAAGTTATATACACATATATAGTATATATACATGTATGTAGATATATATACACATATAACATCACATTTGAGATCCTAATGCATATTCAGTTTTATGTCCTATTTTTTCAGTTAACATTCTATCATATGAATTTTCCCATGACAGTAAATATTTTAAAAAATCATCTTAATGAACAGTATATGTTACACAGATCCACTATTATTTACTGAACCATTTATATATTATTAGATATTTAGGTTATTATCAACTTCTCAATATGTAAATCATGCTGGCTGCAGTGAACATTTAATAAACACAACTCTTCATCTGCATCACAGCTTGTCACCTTACAATACATTCTTGTTGAAGTTGCTTGGTCAAAGTGAATGAAGATTTGTAAGGCTCTTGAGACATTTCATAAAATTACTTTGAGAGAGGCTGTACTCATGGCATCGCCAGCAGCCCTGACAGTGTATGTCTCACTGTGACCCTGGCAACAATGACCATTGTAATTTCTTCTAAATTGTTAATTTGATTTGCCAAATTTGGCATTTCCTTATTTTCACAAACAAATCTTTGAATTCCAGAGAGGCTGAGCACTCTTTATCTTTCTCTTCATTAGCTAATTCATTTCTAGTTTTAAATTACTAATTTTCTTCTGTTAATGTGAATCCGTGGGGCCTCTTGCATTGAATGGGGGAGGATTAGGCCTGACATTTATGTTTATTTTTATAAGCTAACGTGGTTTGACTGCAAATTCCACCACCAATTGTCGAGCTTTACTCATTGGGTGATGCTGGCCTGGGTGTTAGAGGAGATACAGTGAGACGTGGCTGACTCTCACAGGAAGCTCAGGATTGTGAAGGAGAGAGGCAGGCACACATGCAGCCTGCTGACCCACCAGGCTGTGTGCACAGATGGGATGGAGGTTCAAAGGGCCCCCGAGAGCACAGAGTGGTGCTGGTTAACTTACTCCAGATGGAAAAGGCTTCATGAGTGAGACAGGCCTTGAGGAATAAGTAGGATCCCATCACATGGAGTAGGATGAGAGGGCACCCAGGCTGAGGGACGGGCAGAGACAACAGAGGTGTGGAAATGCTCCTGGTATTTGCAGGAGAACTGGGATGAGTCTGATAAAACACCAGTGGTGGGAGATGACGTGGGAAAGGCTGCCGGGCTCAGGTTCCAGCAGAATTTAAATACCTTGCTAAGGCTTTACTTTATAGACTTTGAGGATTGGTGGTGCTGTTAAGCAGTTCTTTTTTCATATGAGGAAAGAAAATCTGAATTCACAGAGCTAGCTTTTCAAGGAAAAGGGTCTAAAGAAAGGAAAGATTGTATGTTGTTAGATCTTCTGCATTCGCTTCCCACGTTGGTAGGCACCCCCAAGGTCAACGGAGGATGGAGAATGGTAAAGCAATATGGAATTATAATCGACTAAGTTCTGATTCAGATAGAGGAAATTAACCTGAAATCCAGTTTCTTTACAACACTTTCATCCACAGCTTCTTTGCAAATTGGTTTCAACTCATGATCTCCTGTGTCATAAATGAACGTGGCCGCTGAGCCAGTGGGACTTCCTGATGGAGACTATCTCACAAATGATCAGATCTTTCCACCTCAAAAATAACTAGGAGTGAAAGTGAGGTGGCCTCAGCTCCCTTGTGGGTATGTGCCCAGAGGGCAGTGCTCCTGACAGGCTGGGCCCCTCACAGGCTTCCAGCCACCAGGCGCGTCTGAACACCGCCCAGCTAGACTGGAGGGACTGTCTTCCCTGAAGTCAGCCTAGCGAGAAGAGACTGGCTTTGGTTCCTCAGAAACACACCCAGTGAATTCACATGCATGCCCTAGAGTGGCCAAACATCCAAGACAGTATGACAAAAGAAGGTTCCTTGTGGTCAGAGGCTTGCCTGTCATGGCCACTGCTCTGTCAAGTTCCACCTTGAGCCAGGTTCCATCCCTCCTCCAGCCTATCCACCACTCCTACCTCCACCAGCCCCTCCACCTCCACCCCCTCCACCAACCCTGCCACCCCACCTACCTCAGGGTCTAGTCCTTTGGAGGAACATGAATTTGGCCACCTTTAGAATAGGCCAACCACTGGCTACTTCTGATTCAGGAAAGCTGGCTGTAACACTCAGGGCTTCCATTATCTTCATTATCCCAAAGCCTAAGCAACAATCTCTGAGCCCTCCCCACCTCTGGGGAAGGAAGAGGGGACAAGGCATCTAACCAGGTCTCTAGTCTGGGGAGGAGAAGCACCTAGAAGCAGGGAAATCCTCCTTCCAGCACAGACAAGGAAGTCTTTTCCTTTTAGAACCCAGGTGTTGATGAGATTAATAAGGCATTCTACTTGCTAATTCAAGTGGAATACACAAAACCCAACCTAGCACTGGGTTCTACAGTTTTGGTTGAGACAGTTTTGGTTGAGGCAGTTTTTACAAATGCTAATGAACCGCTCCATTTGGCATCTCAGACAGACCCAATCCTCAGGCGATTTGACACTTGCTAATGATTGAAACTCCCTTTGGCTCCATAAACAGTGGGGGCCAGATGTGCAGTGCTGGCTGATTAGAAGCCCATTGGGCAGGCTGGGGCTGGGATAGTTCTCCACCTGCCTTCGTTCTTGGGTGCAGGGTGAGTGCAGTGGAAGGAAGGTGAGAAGGTGGTGCCTCTTCTTGATCTCTCGGTTTTCTCCTGAATCCTCCATCTAGAATTCTCTGCGCAGGAGAGAGGGGCAAGAGGATTCATACACTCGCGCGCGCGCGCACACACGCTCCACATCTCTGCTTGTGACTGTTCTCTATCTTGTCAAATAGGTTCTGTGAGGGGCTGGTGAAGGCTGGGGCATACCGGGGGGAGAATGTCTGATTGCAACCCACTCTTAAAGATTAATCCTGAATCTGTGGGTGTGTGTTGGCAGAGAGCTGGGGGCGAGACAAAACAGAGAGGATAAAGATTTGCATCAACATGATTGCTTTTTAAAAATATGACAATTTGCGAAGGCTTTACTGTCTGTTTAGAGTGAAAGGCACTCCTTGTCATTTACAGAGCAGTTCTGCAAGAGGGCTTCAGGGCAACTCCAAAACAACTGCCAAGAGAGGGGCACAACCCAGGTCTTCTGACTTTGGCTGATTCCACACGAAGTTTCTTTTGTCATCAGCTCCGCTCACTCTGCCCTCTGTGTGGGGAGGAGGGGAAGTTGAGCAGAGGGGACATTAAATATTAGGAAACCGAAGGAAAAAGCAAAAGAGCCCGATATGGCAGTCTGCCCTCCGCAGGTTTGCGGTCCAGGAATGATGAAGGGAGACTGCCACCTACGGGCCAGGTTCCAGGGGAGCCCGCACGTGGGGCTCGGCCAGAGAGACTCCACACAGAAAGGAGGCTTCGTGGAACAGTTAGTCACCGCACCCTCTGCTCGCAGACAAAAACACTCTCAACTCATTCACAACAAATTAGCCTTTTCCTGATTTAAACAGTGTCTTTCCCCCACGGTAGCATGATCCTGGGAGCTGAGTTCTGTATATATAATAGACACATCTGGACGCACCACCACATTAAACAGCTGTGCACATCATTTGGCCGCTCGGTGCCACAGCAGACGTCACTCCCGCACAACACCTACAATTTTATGGCTTCTTAATAAAAATGAATCAGCCTAATGGATCAGAGACAAGCATCGTCTTGCTGTGCCATCCTAGTAGAAAAACAATAGGATAAGAACAATCGGGCAAATATCAAACACATTACAGAGGATGCCTGTGAGGGGCGGGAGGGATGGGAAATGAGAGTGGAATGGGGCACAAAGGAGAAAATAAAGTAAAATAAAACTAGAGAGGGGCCTCGCATGTGGTAATGGTAATGGAAGAGTATAATTGAATCAACTCTGCTCTCAAAGTGGAAAAAGAAAATTTACAGAATTTGAGCTTGTATGAAGGGGGATCTATTGTGTTATAGTGGTTCCAACGGTATCATACAGTTGTCCTTTGATATTTGATGTGTTTGTGAATAGCAAATTATTCCCATTCCATTCTAAAATCAGATCTGCCTTACAATATTTACACAGTAGTGGATCTTGACTGATGAAGCAACCCGACTTCTGTTGCAGAGAAGGGAGTGGTGTAGGTGTGTATGTGTGTGTGTGTTTCTTTGTGTATGTGAGTTTGTGCACATGTGTGCAATTGTTTATATAAATGTGTTTGTGTATGTGTATGTAAGCATGTGTTTGTGTATATATGAAAGTGTGTGTGTATTTAATAGAGGAACCCAGGAAGGAATATTGTTCTGTAACTCCAAGCCAAAGGGGGTTTAAAGCCCCTATGCCCAGCGTTGCAGCACCTAAAGGAAAGCTAAGCCCACCCAGGGAAGCAGCACTCTCGAATAGGCACAAGTATAGGCCCTGAGCATGGATCAGAGAGGCAGAGCTAGGCTGTAGAACTTTCTACAGAAATCAGCAGGTGAAACTTGGGGTGTCAGGTCTGTACTTCTGGTGAGTGCCAGAGGAAACACAGGAATGAATCCATCCGAAGTAGGAGAGAGATTTCCCAGCGCAAACCAGGCTGGGTGAGGGAGAACCACCCAGGACCTGTAGAAGAAGACACGAAGCAGGGCCAGAGCCAATCTCTTAGCCCCACTGGTTGAGGGTTATTATTATCAGTTCCTTAGGGAAGAGGAACTAGCCATTGATATCAGAACCTCCAAGATGTCCTTTAGGGTTCTTTGTACTTAGGCACATAATAGCGCTAAATTCTCATAAGCAGCTTAGTCATTCTTGTTACCTTTTATGATGTGTAAATTCAAGGACCTCTCTAGATGTTGTAGTATTAGAACACCTGGGGTAGAAGGCACCTCTGTCTCCACCTTAGAGATGTGAATCATAACTAGGACGATTTTGGTATCTTTAGTGTAGTGTTGGTAAATAATATGTATGATTGTATAATTTATTTAAAATTTTATATAAATGATATCACATATAAATATTTACTTTGTATCTTTTTAGCTTATCACATGTATGTTAGATTTATCGATGTAGATGATACAGATCTAGTTCACTCATGTTAACTGCTATGCAAGGTTGCATTGTATAAATAATTCCCATTTTATTTGCCCATTTTACTCCTGAAGGTCAGGTAGCTTGTTTCCACTTTTCAGCTATTACATGGAATGCTCAAAAGAACGTTCTTTTGTTTGTATTTCCTTGGGCCCATGTATCTCATGTATAAAGGTGGAATTGTTGATCATAGGTTATGCATGTAGTAACTTTACCAGGTATTGCCAAATTGCTTTCTGCAGTGGTTAGATCATTTTATATTTCCACTGGCAGTGGATGAAAGTTTTCATTTCTCCGTTCTCACAACTGGTATTGTTGGTATTGTCAGAGTTAAAATTTTTTTCTCCACTCTAATAGGTGTGAAACAGTATCTATTTGTTTTGCATCTTCTTGACTACTAGTGAAGTCAAGAGTATTTTCATGTGTCTATTGACTGTTAAATGTCCTTTTCTACTAATTGCTTCTTCATACCCTTTGCCTTTTTGCTGTTTGGTAATTTTTCTTGCTTTTTTTTAGGAACTTATTATATAATTTGGATAGTTATCTTTGTAATGTTGGTTGTAGTTATCTTTGAAATGTAGGTTGCTGATATTTTCTCTCAGTCTGTGTTTGTCTTTTTACTTTGTTATTGATGTCATTTGTCATGGACAAGTTTTTAAAAATTATGTAGTTCAATTTATCACTTTTCCATGATGATTTTCACTTTGTGCCCTTCTAGGATGTTGTATATAGTTTCCATAGTCTGTCTAAATGTATACAGCTTTCCCTTAACATCTCTGAAATTTACTTTTGTGCATGCTGTGAGGTATGAATCTAATTTTTCCCTTTGAAAATATTATTAGCAAATAGTCCCAGTGCCATTTATTAAATAGTCATCCTTTCCCCACTTGATTTGTAATGTCACCTCTGTCATATTCCAAATTCCTATGTATATGTTAGTGTTTCTTGTTTTTTCAGAAAACCTGTCCCATGGATCTATTTATCCAAATGCTGATATCAGAGTATTTTAATTACTATAACTTTGTGATAAATCTTGGTATCTGCTAGGGTGAATCCTTTCTCGTTTCAAAATAGTTTTGGCTGTTCTTGGCCCTTTACTCTTCTGAGTAGGTTTCTTTTTTTTTTAATGTTTCTTTTTTATTTAGTTAGTTTTACATTTATTTTTTGCTGTGTTGGGTCTTCGTTTCCGTGGGAGGGCTTTCTCTAGTTGCAGCAAGCGGGGGCCACTCTTCATTGCGGTGCGCGGGCCTCTTCACTATCGCGGCCCCTCCTGTTGCAGAGCACAGGCTCCAGACGCGCAGGCTCAGCAGTTGTGGCTCACGGGCCCAGTCGCTCCGCGGCATGTGGGATCTTCCTAGACCAGGGCTCGAACCCGTGTCCCCTGCATTAGCAGGCAGACTCTCAACCACTGCGCCACCAGGGAAGCCCCCTGAGTAGGTTTTATGATCTGCTTATACAGGTCAATAAAAAAAAATTCCCCCAGGATTTTTAATAGCATTTATTAAGTTTGTGGTGTAAATTTAGGAAAACTACTACTGTTAAGCTCTTGTCTTCCCATACATGAACATGTTATATCTCTCCATTTATTTGTTATTTTTATGTATTTCAATAAACTTTTAGAGTTTTCTCCATAAAAGTTTTTCACATCTTCTGTTAGACTTACTCCTAGGTATCATATAGTTTTTTAGAGTGTTGTAAATGGTATATCTTTTAATTTTATCCTCATTCTTGAATGATAGTTTGTGTATAGAATTCTAAATTAACAGGTATTTTCTCTCAACAGTCTGAATGTATTTCTGTTAGTGACCTAGGAATAGAAGGAAAATCCCTTAACTTGAAAAAGAGTATCTACCATAATCCTAAACAAATATTTTTCTTTATGGTGAAATGCTAAAAGCATCCCAGTTAAAGTCAGGAACAAGACAAGGAAAAATATTCAGATGCAATTTCATCCTAATTACCAGGAACAAACAATTAGACATGCTTTTTTTTTAAAAAAATTTATTTATTTATTTATTTATTTTTGGCTGCTTTGGGTCTTCATTGCTGCAGATGGGCTTTCTTTAGTTGCGTTGAGCAGGGGCTACTCTTGGTTGTGGTGCGTGGGCTTCTCATTGCGGTGGCTTCTCTTGTTGCAGAGCACGGGCTCTAGGCTCGCAGGCTGCAGTAGTTGTGGCGCACGGGCTTATTAGTTGCTCCGCCGCATGTGGGATCTTCCCAGGCCAGGGCTCGAACCCGTGTCCTCTGTATTGGCAGACGGATTCTTATCCACTGCGCCACCAGGGAAGCCCAGAAATGCATTAAAAAAAAAAAAAAAAAAAAAACACACACACAATACATATAGCTGGATTTATTTAAATTAAATCTGAGCTTCAGTCTTTTAACTGGCCCATTTACGTTATTGTGATTACATATTGTGATGAATTTATTCTTTAAGCTTATTTCGTGCTTTCCATTCACCATGTTGTTCTTTTTTTCTCTTTTTCTGACTTCTACAGAACTGATCAATTCTTTTTCTTTAAAGTGATTATATTTCTACTTTTTCCTACTTATTGTTAAATTTAGCAAGCATACTGTTCAACAATCTGGTAGGTTAATCCATACACCTCGCCTTCCTTTCAAACTAAATATTGACCTTAGGATGCTTCATCTCTAATCATTCTTCTTCTCTTCTCACATATTATTGTTTCTAGTATTTTAGTTCCATCTTTTTTCATAACTTCTGTTAGTGCTTTTGTTACGATTATTATGGACATTCAATGCTTATTTAGATTTACTGTATATTTATCAATATTTTTACTCTCCATTTGCTTCTTTTTAAAACATCTTTATTGAGATATAAATCACACACTATACAATTCACCCATTTAAAGTTTACAACTCAGTGGTTTTTAGTGAATTCACAGACTTGCACAACCACCAGCAGAATCAATTTTAGAACATTTTCATGACCTCCAAAAGAAACCTCATACCCATTAGCAGTCACTCCCCATTTCCCTCCAGTCTTCCCAGCCCTAGGCAACCACTAACCTGCTTTCTATATCCATAGACTTGCCCATTCTGGGCATTCATAGAAATGGAATTATATAATAAATGGTCTTTTGTGACTGGCTTCTTTCATTTAACATAATGTTTTCAAGTGGTATCTCGTGATTTTGGTTTGCATTTCCTTACTGACTAATGATGTTAAGCAACTTTTCATGTATTTATTGACCATTTGTGTATTTCTTTTAGAGATTCAGATCCTTTGCCCATTTTTAAACTGGGCTATTTGTCTTTTTATTATTGAGTTGTAAGAGTTCTTTATATATTATAGATACAAATCTTATCTGATACAAGATTTACAAATATTTTTTCCCATCCTGTGGGTTGTCTTTTCACTTTCTTGATGGTGTTTTTTGAAGCACAAAAGTTTTTAATTTTGATGACCCAATTTATATATTTTTCTTTTGTTGCTTGTGCATTTGGTATCATATCTAAGAACGTTTTGCCTATCCCAAGGTCATGAAGATTTATCCCTATGTTTCGTCTAAGAATTTTATAGTTTTAGCTTTTACATTTAGGTCTATGATAATTTTGAGTTAATAATTTTTGTGTGTAGAGTGAAGAAGAGGTCCAACTTCATTCTTTTACGTGTGGCTATCCAGTTATCCAAGTACCATTTGTTGAAAACAATTATTCTTTCCCCTTTGAATGTTTTGCACCCTTGTTGAAAATCAATTGACTATAAGTATAGGGTTAATTTTTGGACTCAGTTCTGTTGATCTATATGTCTTTTCTTAATCCAGTATCACGCTGTCTTCATTACTGTAACTTTGTAATAAGTTTTGAAATCTGGAAGTGTGAGTTCTCCAACTTTATTCTTCTTGTTCAAGATTGCTATTCTGGATCGCTTGGACTTACATTTGAATTTTAGTACTATCTTCTCAATCTCTAAACAAAAAGCTAGCTGGGATTTTGATAGGCATTACATTAAATCTGTAGATGAATATGGAAGTATTGTCATCTTAATAATATTAAGCCTTCTAATCCATGAGCATGGGATGTCTTTCCATTTATTTAGGGATTCTTTAATTTCCTTTAAAAATATCTTATAGTTTTCAGAGTACAAGTGTTACACTTTTGTACTTTTTTTGTACTTTTGTTAAATTTATTCCTAAGTAGTTTACTATTTTTGATGCCAGTATAAATGGAATTGTTTCCTAATGTTATTTTTAGATTGTTCATTGTGAATTTTTTGCTTCTTGAATCCTTTCTCACTGGTTCATTTTTCCTATTCCCTGAAGTACATCTTTATGTAGTACTTTCATAAAGAATCTGTGAATGGAAAATTCTCTTAGCCCCTGTGTGAAAATGTCTTTATTTTCTTAAATGTTAATTTAAGAATTAAATTATTGGCCTCATTTTTGCTGCTGAGATGTCAACTCTCAGTCTAATTGATGTTCCTTGACAAACAATGTCCCCCCCCTTTTTTTTTTACTGGTTGTTTTAAGTTTTCCTAAGTTTTTTTTTTTTTTTGAAGTTTTCCTTTGTTTCACCCTATGTATCTAAGGTTTATTTTATTTATTCTATTCAGTGTTTGTTGTGCTTCTTCAATGTGAGGATTTGTGTTTTTTAATTAATTCTAGAATATTCCGAGCTATTACCTATTTTAATATTGTATTCTCTCTAATCTCTTTCGAGACCTCTGTAAATGTTATATTTTCTCATTTTTTTCTCCATTGTTTTTATTTTTGCCATAAAGAATCTCATTCTGAATTGTATTTTGACTACTTCTCAGATCCATATTCTATTTTTTTGTTATGATTTTTTATTTACTACAAAGTAAAGGAGATAACGCTTCTCAAAAAGAATATTAAAATGGAGGACTTGAGTTTCATCCAGCGGGAAATTTTTCCATTAAGAAGACACTATACCTTCTCCAAATACACCCTTTAAATATAGAGAATTGTCCTAAGGTGGCTATAATTTTTTAAATATAAACATTTGTTAAATGATTGGATTTATGCTAAGGGGATATCTCTGAAAATGTTGGAGGGGAAAATCACATATTTCATGATTTTACCTGTTGAACCTGATAGATCAGTAGGATGCCAACGAGCATATGCTTGGGGTCAACCAGACTTGAGTTCCAATGCCAGCTTTGCCATTGACTAGATGTGGGACTTGGACAACTTATTTTAACCTTGCTGAGTCTCTCTGAATCTTAATTTCATCATCTATAAAATAAACCCTTCAGCCCTGACATGAGGAACGAATGATTAGGTACATGTGAAGTGCCTTGTGCAAAGTCCGGCCAATGGCAGGTGCTTCATAAAAGATTATCATTATTTCTTGCATAAAAATCTTAATTAGAGCTGGTGGCATCATGTGAGTTATCCCCATTTAGTATTTGAGATCTTCTCATTAGTCATGACCAATCATAACCCCTTTGCTATAACTTTGATCTCCCTAAAATACACGGATTAATAATTAATCCAGGTAAGGGCTGGAATAATTGCTAGTGGAAATGTCTGTGATAAGTGATATTTCACGCACTTTTCTCCTGCAGCAGTTCCCTTGGGCAGCTATTGAAGGCCAAAAATAAAACATTCTGGGGTTCTTTCTTGCAGCAGATGGTGTAACGCAAAGTCTATCTTGGAGGCACACCCTATAAGCAAGATTTCTAGGACTCTTAAAAGAAAAACACTTAGAAAATTGATTCAGTCAAATGGAACTGCTATAAACATACTTTCTCTGTAATTTTTCAAACTAATATATTTAATTCTGTCTGGCAGTATCCTCTAAATTGAATTCGCATTAGATAGATGAGTCCTTTGCATGAATATAATATATTGATGCAGGAATTACTCTGCCTTGGTGGGGGTACTCAGTATCTCCAAAAGGTGAGGCTGCCTTGCACTCATGGTGTGATGGCAAATATTGCCTTCACAAGGCTGTTCTCATGAATTCTTTCTCTAGCAATAATTATGGCAGGAACTGGGATCTTTCCTGTAAGCACATTTTAGTGACTAGCATCCCTATATGTGTAGTATATTCAGATCTTTTCATGGACCTTGATTGTACACCCATCGGAATGTAGAATAAATCTCATCTTTATTAAACAACATCAATTATCCTATTATCTGCAACCCACTGTTGTACATGCCTGATAGTATGCTGAGCCCACACATATATTAATATATATTTGTATGTATATGATATATATTATATTTAGTCTTCACCATAACTCTGTGAGGAAGGTACTATTAGCCCCATTTTATAGATGAGGAAAATGAAGCCCAGGGAGTTAGGTGCTCAAGCCTGTACAGCTAGGCAGTGGTGGAGCTGCAGCCACCAGGAAAGTCATCTTACCTTCACCATATGAACATGGTGAGACTTGAAGGTGCAGGGCTGCCCTCTCTTTGCTCGGGGATTCCTGGGGCCATGCTTCTACTCACCAGTCTCCCATGTAACACCTCTAGATATATTGTCAAAAAGACTGAAATTCAGAAATTTTAGCTCTGCTTAATTTAAATTGTATAATTACCTTACCTTTTACTTACCTTAACTCCACTGGCACTTAGGCAAATAGTTCTGCCCCCTCTGCCCTTCCTTCTTTCCTTTTTCTTTCTTCATGTTTGCTGAGGACTTGGGCGTAAAAAGAGAAGGAGGAGCAGAAGGAGAAAAGAGTCTCTGCACTTGGGAAGCTTGCATTCTAGGTGAGGAAACAGGCTGCACAAATGTGAAACAGTTAGAGAAGGACGTGACAGTGTTTGGGGACATGCTGATGATGCCGCAGGTAGCACAGGCAGGACCATAACGGTATCTCCAGCCTCTTTCTCACACGCAGTTGGCCTCTGGCCTGCCTCTCTCTGGTGGAGTTAATGCGCCATGTTCCCATGCTGTGGCCCTCCCAGCCCATTGCCTTGGCTCTGCCTGTCTTCCTCCTTTGCTGCCCGTACCTCATAGGGCCTTTCTGGTAGAGCAGGAGCCAAAGTACCCAGACCAAGCTGACAACGTAAATTTCAAACCACTTGCAGTAAAATGGAATTCCACCTCCTAAGCTGACGGAAGGTACAATTAGAACATTACACTGGCATTAGCACACAGACTAATTTTTATATTTCTTTAGAGGGTTCTGGAAACACTGGGCCACAAGCAAGCATTTCAGAAGGACCTCCTTAAATTTTGATATCATGATTATAAAATAGATTTCTACTCTCATCCTCTGTACTAGGTGATGTTAATCAGTTTGGGCTGCCACAATAAAATACCATAGACTGGTGTCTTAAACAACAGAACTTTATTTCTCATGGTTCTGGAGGCTGGAAAGTCTGAGATCAGGGCGCCAGCATAGTTGGGTTCTAGTGAGAGTCCTCTTCCTGGCTTGCAGATGGCCATCTTCTCGCTGTGTCCTCACACGGCAGAGGGAGGAAGCTCTGATGGCTCTTCCTCTTCTTATAAGGCCACTAATCCCATCATGAGGGCTCTACCCTCATGCCCTCATCTAAACCTAATCACCTCCCAAAGACCCCACCTCCTATTACTATCACATTGGGGGTTAGGGCTTCAAAATATGAATCTTGGGGGGGACTCAATCATTCAGATTATAACATAGGTAGAGGTGCTTTTAGCAGCACCTCTACCTATGTTATAATCAAAGTGAGAGCAGCCCCCAGGCTCTCTTTTCTCCTGGTCACCTTCCTTCTCCTCTCCCCTGCTTACCCTTCCTCCATGGGCTGAGTCTTCACACCTTTCCCGGGTAATTCACTAGCATGTGGGACATTTACCTTTCAGATCAGAATAACTAATCTTCCTAAAGTGGCTGCCTTCTACCACTAGTTCATAGACCGAAGAAGGTATCTTATGTAAATACTTTATTCCATAGAACTTCTGAAGAATCTAGCGCAAACAGATATTTTTCCTTAAAATTAATTTTTGCAATACATGCACAAAATCAAAGAGTACAAAAGAGCATAACATTCATTCTTCAAAACTCATCAAATGGTATATTCCAATAAAGCTGACTTATAAAACTGGAAAAAAGCTGGTTATGATATTCAAAGCAAGTTCCTCTCCCATTCCTGTCCCCAGCCACCCTATCCCTCCCTGGAGGCCACTGCTGTCAGGCAGTGGGGTATAGCCTTCCAGAGATATTCCCTGCATGCCATCATAATAACGTATCGTGGAGATGATTCTATGTCACTACAGTCAGTATCACCTCGTTCTTTTGATGGGCAGCGTAGTTTCCCCCGTATGGATATAGCATGGTAGCTGTACCAGTTCTTCTTAAAGAACTTTTAGGTTGTTTGCAATCTTTTGTTATTTTAAAGAATACTTATATATAAGCATATGTATAGAATAAACTCTTATAGTAGAATTATTGGGTCAAATGGCATGTACACTTTAAAAGCTGTGAAATAATCTAAATATACAAAAAGTATAAAGAATAAGGTAACTAACACTATACCCAGCGTTATTACATCTCAACAAGGAAAATCACATTTCCTTTAGGAAGCACTGAAGTGTACAGTCACTAACTCATGGGTTATGTATTAATGATTTGGAATAAGGAGGTTATCTGATTTTGCTTTACGATCTGGAAGCCTGAATTCAAATGTTGCTAGGATTGTAAATGTGTTCCATCTAGTGGCCTCATCAATGTCCCAAGTGGATTGTGTTTCTGACCCATCAGCTGTGTGTTCCTGAATACGATTCTTTGGTGTACTTGACCCTAAACAGTGAGAAGACCGAGGCCTGGCCTGACAAGGAGCGGGGGCTGGCGAGAGACCTGAATTAGCTAAGAGGTGACTGCTTGCACCATGCAGAGTCTACCCCAAGTATCCAGCCATACGAGTAAGTGACTTTACAGGGATTAATTTTATCCCTTATAAAATGGAATGAGCTTTCAATTTTATCCTTATCTTTTGAATTGATTGTGGCTTAATCTCTTCGTAAAGGCATATGTGTGTATATGTGTAGGCATAATTTCCATTATACTGTATTGTAGACCTCATACCTTCTGCCGGGATTTTTTTTTTTTTTTTTTTTTTTTTTTTTTTTTTTTTTAGGGATTTTAATAATGCTTTTCTGAATAGGAAGCCAGGGTTCTCTCCGTGCCCCATCCCCTGCTCCCACTGTGTTCACTTTCTTTGCACGTTGCACAAACAGGGTTAAGATTTTTCAGTTTTCCTTTGAATAATGATTGCAGTATTAAACACAGCCTCATAACGTTCAGCCCGTTATTTGTGTAGATGGCTCTCCAGTGCTTTTAAATTTACTTAATTAAAATTCTAGAATGATATGATTCCAGTGGGTTACATTCATCTTACTCTTACCTTCTTCAATCAGTTTTCTCTTATAGCCTTTTTCTTTGCTAGAATTATTGAAGATGACTGCAGCCTAGCAGACTGCTTAACTCATAATTCATTACTGAAAAAAAAAAAACTCAAATAATTAAAAGCATTCATTGTTAAGCACAGTGGAGTTAAACTCAGCTTGATATTGATGCAGTGTCTCTCTACCACAAGGATATAGCTAACCTATCCTCAAAATGAAAAGGGAAAGGCTTCAGTTTTCTGAGATTTCCTATCCATCTTTTCTTTCTTTTTCCTTTTTTCTTTGAACTGAAATTATCCCATCAGTCAGCCACCGAGTTTGATTTTATAATCTACTTACAGTTCAACAGGAGGGAACAAAGGATGTGCACTATCCTTTCCCTTTATGCCCAGAACACAGTAAGATTAGCAGATCACAATTCATTGCCCGGGCATGCAAGTATTGCCATGCACAGGACAGACCTCTGGTACCTCTACATTTCTCCCTCCCTTAGTGACAGAAAACCCACTGGATTCCAGCAGCAGCTGAGCTCTGGCAGCCGTTGGCCCCAAAGCTCTACCTCCTGCCTTTCAGTAGGTAGAGGCCAGCTGGGGAGGTGACCAATCGGGTGGTTTGTATCCAGGAGAACATGGCACAGTTAGCTATTTAAATCCAGCCAGGATGATGTCAGCAAGCAGAGCTGAAATGGTTAGGAGAAAGGCTAACGGAGAGGAGAAATCTTGTCAGGCTGTATTATTACAGAAAGCTGGGCTGAGGCTAAGCAGAGACTAACACACCCACCACCTGTGCCCTGAGCCCAACTCCCAGTGCCTCGGAACTGCCTCCTCCCAGCCTCGAGAAAGGAGGAATGGCTGCAGAAAATAACCTGATGCTAAATTATGTGGGGAGAGTTTAATTCTTACATGATTTTTTTAACTGGAAGAGCAGGTCTCTACTTAGATGAAAATGCACAAACCATCTCTGGTTTGCAAATTGCTGGGGTTTTACAGGAAAGCTGGGCTGACTCTCACCCGCTGATAAGAGAAAAGCGTTTGTTCCCGCCTCTGGAAGTCTGTGGTCCCAATAACCCCGGGTGAAACTTGCAGAAATGGTTCTCAGCTTAGACGCCGTTTTGCAGCACGAGCAAAATGTTCAGGCTCAGGAAATGATGCTAAAGACATTTTGAAAAATGTAAGATGGGCCTGACACAGCGCTGGCACAGGATATATGACGGAAGCGGCATGGTGAGTGGTGATAACAGCCCCTGGGGCTTGGCAGGGAGCTGGTTTCACACCCCAGCCTGACCAACGCCCCCCTCCAGCAGGAGCCTCACCAGACTCCGGGGTGAGAGCGGAAATCTGGCCATGCCCCTGGAGGGCCCAGGCAGGGGACAGGCCCTCAGGAAGGAGGGTGAGGTTCCTGAGAGCACCTTCTTATCAGCAAAGACTTGACAATCCACCTGTACACACATCACACTTTAAAAAATTGTGTCGGTTTTGGTTGTTCTGGGCCCTGCTCACTCCTACTTTTCCAAAGCACCTGCTGTAGACAAAGCTGGCTTGGGGACAAGAGGGGATGCAGCATTTTTCCTTAGGGTCTCTCAGGGAGAGGCCACACAATGCCACTTACACAGGTGCTCAGTAAGAATTAGATGGAGAGGACACTGATTACTGCTAATGAGGGGGTAAGTTAATAACGGTGAGATGCCTGTTTCCGGGCAGATCTGCCCAGTGCGATGGGACCTGCAGCTGATCTGCTTAGGAGGGTGGCTTTTCTTCCAGATGGCCATGGCCTTTGTGTCAGGGAAGGGCTTTCCTTCAAAGGCTGGTGCTCCACAGTTGCAATGCAGATTAGGGGTCCATTTTTACTTGCCACTCTTAAAAAATAAACATTCTGGGCACAAGAAAGGGAGCTTTTCAACCCTGAGAGTGTTCTGGATGTTTGAGTACATGTGGCAAGACCCTCTTTTAGATAATGAGCAAGTGCTCCCGGCACTTTGGAATTATTCCTTGCTTCCACCCCAGCATTGTTCCGACAGCTCTGTTCTTAAAGATTAACTTCCATTCATTTAGTAACTTTTGCTGTAGAGAGGGGAGGGGAAAACTTGATGATATGAATTTAGAGCAATTATTATATTTGGTTTGTGTTTCTCCTGCAATGCTCTTCCTTTAAGGAGTAAGCAGGGAGGTATTAAGATCTATTTGCCATTTTGTTTCCCTAATGTTTTTATTGCTGCTGTAATTTTAACAAGTATGGGAAGGCAAAATATTTGAGGACCCCTTTAACCCCTTTAATTTGTCTCATGCAGAATTGAGACAAATTCCGCATGAATTCTGAAGAGGTCACTATATTTAAATGATACAGAAAAACCAGTATAGGTAACGAAATGATGGAAAAGAGCGTAATTCCATGATATTGCAAAAGAAACAGACAGTATCTCGTCTCTGTCAAGCGTGCCCAGGCACAGAGAGATAAAAATCTTTATCTCTATATAGACACAATTCCTGCTTCAAGGTGCTCAAAATCTAGCGAAGGAAACAGACATGTATACAAATAACTGTAAGACAAGGCACGTATGTGACAAAAGTAAAAGTGGAAACCATCGAGCTGAAGAGAGCTGAAGAAGCAATGATTCATTCCAGGGGTGAGGCCTCTGAGTCGGACCTTAGGGATGAGGAGGATTTCATCAGGCAGAATGTGGGGTATCGCATGTGAAACTCCGCAGCCTTAAAAAAAGAATACCCTGAGTCTATATGAACAAATAGAGCAAGCTGTCCAATACAGACTACATAAATGGAGGTCACTTAGCAGTGTATGTAGAACTAGAATATATATATATATATATATAGTAGTTGAGCGTATTTTAAGCTCTCAAGACAGACTGGATTAAAATCTAAACTCAGTACTTTCAGTGGCTTGTGTCATTGTTGAAAATATTTTCTGTCCCTCCCTGAGGGAAGGTTATTCTTTCCCGTTCATTGATACTAGGCTGGTCCTGTGACCTGCTTTGACTAATGAAATAAGAGCAGAAATGAGGTATGTGCCTCCTGAGTACACACTTTAAGAGCCATCATTTGCTTCAGCCATGTTCTCCTTTCTCTGTATTCTGATGATCAGGTAAGTCCCACTAGAGGTGCTCCTTTGGCTTCAGCCTGGGTCCTGGAATGAAGACGGCATGAAGTAGGGCTAACTGTGGTCGACATGGCTCATTAGCATAAGCAAGAAACAAACCGTTGTTAGTGTGGACACTGAGATGTCGAAGATGCTATTACCATAGCATCACTCCGTCTGGGTTGACTGAGAGACACCTGGCAACCAACGGGATCTTATATAACTTCTTTAAACCTCAGTTTCCTAATCTATAGAATGGGAAAAATAATAGTATCTACCTCAGAGGATCATTGTGAGGTTAAAACAAGTTGATTTTAAAGCACGTTACATGATGTTTAGTTCATAATAAGAATTTAGTGTTAGTTATTTTTTAAATTTTTATTAAAGGTTTTTTGATGTGGACCATTTTTAAATTTATTTATTTATTTATTTGTGGCTGTGTTGGGTCCTTGTCTCCGTGCGAGGGCCTTCTCTAGCTGTGGCAAGGGGGGCCACTCTTCATCGCGGTGCGCGGGCCTCTCACTGTTGCGGCCTCTCTTGTCGCGGAGCACAGGCTCCAGATGCGCAGGCTCAGCAATTGTGGCTCACGGGCCCAGTTGCTCCGCGGCACGCAGGATACTCCCAGACCAGGGCTCGAACCCGCGGCCCCTGCATCGGCAGGCAGACTCTCAACCACTGTGCCACCAGGGAAGCCACTTAGTGTTAGTTATTTTTAAATAGGTACACAAAAATGTCTGGAGGAATATACACCAACCTGTTAAACAACAGTTCTCTCTTGAATGTGAGATTACAGGTGACTTTCTTTTTTTTTTTTTTTTTTGAATTTTATTTTTTTTTATGCAGCAGGTTCTTATTAGTTATCCATTTTATACACATCAGTGTATACATGTCAATCCCAATCGCCCAATTCATCACACCATGACCACCACCCCCCCACCACTTTCCCCCCTTGGTGTCCATACGTTTGTTCTCTGCATCTGTGTCTCAATTTCTGCCCTGCAAACCGGTTCATCTGTACCATTTTTCTAGGTTCCACATATATGCGTTAATATACGATATTTGTTTTTCTCTGTCTGACTTACTTCACTCTGTATGGCAGTCTCTAGATCCATCCACATCTCTACAAATGACCCAATTTCGCTCCTTTTTTATGGCTGAGTAATATTCCATTGTATATATGTACTACATCTTCTTTATCCATTTGTCCGTCGATGGACACTTAGGTTGCTTCCATATCCAGGCTATTGTAAATAGGGCTGCAATGAATATTGGGGTGCATGTGTCTTTTTGAATTATGGTTTTCTCTGGGTATATGCCCAGTAGTGGGATTGCTGGGTCATATGGTAGTTCTATTTTTAGTTTTTTAAGGAACCTCCCTACTGTTCTCCATGGTGGCTGTATCAATTTACATTCCCACCAACAGTGCAAGAGGGTTCCCTTTTCTCCACACCCTCTCCAGCATTTGTTGTTTGTAGATTTTCTGATGATGCCCATTCTAACTGGTGTGAGGTGGTACCTCATTGTAGTTTTGATTTGCATTTCTTTAATAATTAGTGATGTTGAGCAGCTTTTCATGTGCTTCTTGGCCATCTGTACATCTTCTTTGGAGAAATGTTTATTTAGGTCTTCTGCCCATTTTTGGACTGGGTTGTTTTTTTGATATTGAGCTGCATGAGCTGTTTATATATTTTGGAGATTAATCCTTTGTCCGTTGATTCATTTGCAAATATTTTCTCCCATTCTGAGGGTTGTCTTTTTGTCTTGTTTGTAGTTTCCTTTGCTGTGCAAAAGCGTTTAAGTTTCATTAGGTCCCATTTGTTTATTTTTGTTTTTATTTCCATTACTGTAGGAGGTGGATCAAAAAAGATCTTGCTGTGATTTATGTCAAAGAATGTTCTTCCTATGTTTTCCTCTAAGAGTTTTATAGTGCCTGGTCTTACATTTAGGTCTCTAATCCATTTTGAGTTTATTTTTGTGTATGGTGTTAGGGAGTGTTCTAATTTCATTCTTTTACATGCAGCTGTCCAGTGCTCCCAGCACCACTTATTGAAGAGACTGTCTTTTCTCCATTGTATGTCCTTGCCTCCTTTGTCATAGATTAGTTGACGATAGGTGCGTGGGTTTATCTCTGGGCTTTCTATCCTGTTCCATTGATCTATATTTCTGTTTTTGTGCCAGTACCATATTGTCTTGATTACTGTAGCTTTGTAGTATAGTCTGAAGTCCGGGAGCCTGATTCCTCCAGCTCCGTTTTTTTTCCCTCAAGACCGCTTTTGCTATTCGGGGTCTTTTGTGTCTCCATACAATTTTTAAGATTTTTTGTTCTAGTTCTGTAAAAAATGCCATTGGTAATTTGATAGGGATTGCATTAAATCTGTAGATTGCTTTGGGTAGTATAGTCATTTTCACAGTATTGATTCTTCCAATCCAAGAACATGGTATTTCTCTCCATCTGTTTGTTTCATTTTTAATTTCTTTCATCAGTGTCTTATAGTTTTTCAATTAATTAATTAATTAATTAATGGCTGCGTTGGGTCTCCGTTGCTGCGCGCAGGCTTCTCATTGCGGTGGCCTCTCCCACCGTGGAGCACGGGCTCCAAGCACGCGGGCTTCAGTAGCTGTGGCTCGAAGGCTCCAGAGCCCAGGCTCAGCAGTTGTGGTGCATGGGCCCAGTTGCTCCGCAGCACGTGGGATCCTCCCGGACCAGGGCTCAAACCCGCATCCCTTGCACCGGCAGGCAGATTCTCAACCACTGTGCCACCAGGGAAGCCCGAGTGTCATAGTTTTCTGCATACAGGTCTTTTGTCTCCCTAGGTAGGTTTATTCCTAGGTATTTTATTCTTTTTGTTGCAATGGTAATTGGGAGTGTTTCCTTAATTTCTCTTTCAGATTTTTCATCATTAGTGTATAGGAGTGCAAGAGATTTCTGTGCATTAATTTTGTATCCTGCAACTTTACCACATTCGTTGATTAGCTCTAGTAGTTTTCTGGTGGCATCTTTAGGATTCTCTATGTATAGTATCATGTCATCTGCAAACAGTGACAGTTTTACTTCTTCTTTTCCCATTTGTATTCCTTTTATTTCTTTTTCTTCTCTGATTGCTGTGGCTAAAACTTCCAAAACTATGTTGAATAATAGTGGTGAGAGTGGACATCCTTGTCTTGTTCCTGATCTTAGAGGAAATGCTTTCAGTTTTTCACCATTGAGAATGATGTTTGCTGTGGGTTTGTCGTATATGGCCTTTATTATGTTGAGGTAGGTTCCCTCTATGCCCACTTTCTGGAGAGTTTTTATCATAAATGGGTGTTGAATTTTGATAAAAGCTTTTTCTGCATCTACTGAGATGATCGTATGGTTTTTATTCTTCAATTTGTTAATATGGTGTATCACATTGATTGATTTGCATATATTGAAGAATCCTTGCATCCCTGGGATAAATCCCACTTGATCATGGTGTATGATCCTTTTAATGTGTTGTTGCATTCTGTTTGCTAGTTTTTTGTTGAGGATTTTTGCATCTATATTCATGTGTGATATTGGTCTGTAATTTTTTTTTGTAGTATCTTTGTCTGGTTTTGGTATCAGGGTGATGGTGGCCTCATAGAATGAGTTTGGGAGTGTTCCTTCCTCTGCAATTTTTTGGAAGAGTTTGAGAAGGATGGGTGTTAGCTCTTCTCTAAATATTTGATAGAATTCACCTGTGAAGCCATCTGGTCCTGGACTTTTGTTTGTTGGAAGATTTTTAATCACAGTTTCAGTTTCAGTGCTTGTGATTGGTCTGTTCATATTTTCTGTTTCTTCCTGGTTGAGTCTTGGAAGGTTATACCTTTCTAAGAATTTGTCCATTTCTTCCAGGTTGTCCATTTTATTGGCATAGAGTTGCTTGTGGTAGTCTCTTAGGATGCTTTGTATTTCTGCAGTGTCTGTTGTAACTTCTCCTTTTTCGTTTCTAATTTTATTTTATTTTTTTAGCTTTTTTTGAATTTTATTTTATTTTTTAATACAGCAGGTTCTTATTAGTTATGCATTTTATACATATTAGTGTATATATGTCAATCCCAGTCGCCCAATTCATCACAGCCCCACCACCCCCCGTGGCTTTCCCCCCTTCTAATTTTATTGATTTGAGTCCTCTCCCTCTTTTTCTTGATGAGTCTGGCTAATGGTTTATCAGTTGTGTTTATCTTCTCAAAGAACCAGCTTTTAGTTTTATTGATGTTTGCTATTGTTTTCTTTGTTTCTATTTCATTTATTTCTGCTCTGATCTTTATGATTTCTTTCCTTCTACTAACTTTGGGTTTTGTTTGTTCTTCTTTCTTTAGTTCTTTTAGGTGTAAGGTTAGATTGTTTATTTGAGATGTTTGTTGTTTCTTGAGGTAGGATTGTATTGCTATAAACTTCCCTCTTAGGACTGCTTTTGCTGCGTCCCATAGGTTTTGGATCACCGTGTTTTCATTGTCATTCGTCTCTAGGTATTTTTTGATTTCCTCTTTGATTTCTTCAGTGATCTCTTGGTTATTTAGTAACGTATTGTTTAACCTCCATGTGTTTGTGTTTTTTATGTTTTTTTCCCTGTAATGAATTTCTAATCTCATAGCATTGTGGTCAGAAAAGATGCTTGATATGATTTCAATTTTCTTAAATTTACTGAGGCTTGATTTGTGACCCACAATGTGATCTACCCTGAGAATGTTCCATGCGCACTTGAGAAGAAAGTGTAATCTGCTCTTTTTGGAAGGAATGTCCTATAAATATCAATTAAAGCTATCTGGTCTACTGTGTCATTTAAAGCTTGTGTTTCCTTATTAAGTTTCTGTTTGGATGATCCATCCATTGGTGTAAGTGAGGTGTTAAAGTCCCCCACTATTATTGTGTTACTGTCGATTTCCTCTTTTATAGCTGTTAGCAGTTGCCTTATGTATTGAGGTGCTCCTATGTTGGGTGCATATATATTTATAATTGTTATATCTTCTTCTTGGATTGATCCCTTGATCATTATGTAGTGTCCTTCCTTGTCTCTTGTAACATTCTTTATTTTAAAGTCTATTTTATCTGATATGAGTATAGCTGCTCCAGCTTTCTTTTGATTTCCATTTGCATGGAATATCTTTTACCATCCCCTCACTTTCAGTGTGTATGTATCCCTAGGTCTGAAGTGGGTCTCTTGTAGACAGCATATATATGGGTCTTGTTTTTGTATCCATTCAGCAAGCCTGTGTCTTTTGGCTGGAGCATTTAATCCATTCACGTTTAAGGTAATTATCGATATGTATGTTCCTATTACCATTTTCTTAATTGTGTTGGGTTTGTTTTTGTTGGTCCTTCTGTTCTCTTGTGTTTCCCACTTAGAGAAGTTCCTTTAGCATTTGTTGTAGAGCTGGTTTGGTGGTGCTGAATTCTCTTAGCTTTTGCTTGTCTGTAAAGCTTTTGATTTCTCTGTCGAATCTGAATGAGATCCTTGCCGGACAGAGTAATCTTGGCTGTAGGTTCTTCCCTTTCATCACTTTAAATATGTCATGCCACTCCCTTCTGGCTTGTAGAGTTTCTGCTGAGAAATCAGCTGTTAATCAGCTGTTATGGGAGTTCCCTTGTATGTTATTTGTCTTTTTTCCCTTGCTGCTTTCAATAATTTTTCTTTGTCTTTAATTTTTGTCAATTTGATTACTATGTGTCTCGGCATGTTTCTCCTTGGGTTTATCCTGTATGGGACTCTCTGCACTTCCTGGACTTGGGTGGCTATTTCCTTTCCCATGTTAGGGAAGTTTTCGACTATAATCTCTTCAAATATTTTCTCGGGTCCTTTCTCTCTCTCTTCTCCTTCTGGGACCCCTGTGATGCAAATGTTGTTGCGTTTAATGTTGTCCAGAGGTCTCTTAGGCTGTCTTCATTTCTTTTCATTCTTTTTTCTTTATTCTGTTCCGCAGCAGTGAATTCCACCATTCTGTCTTCCAGGTCACTTATCTGTTCTTCTGCCTCAGTTATTCTACTATTGATTCCTTGTAGTGTAGTTTTCATTTCAGTTATTGTATTGTTCATCTCTGTTTGTTTGTTCTTTAATTCTTCTAGGTCTTTGTTAAACATTTCTTGCATCTTCTCGATCTTTGCCTCTGTTGTTTTTCCGAGGTCCTGGATCATCTTCACTATCATTATTCTGAATTCTTTTTCTGGAAGGTTGCCTATCTCCACGTCATTTAGTTGTTTTTCTGGGGTTTTATCTTGTTCCTTCGTCTGGTACATAGCCCTCTGCCTTTTCATCTTGTCTGTCTTTCTGTGAATGTGGTTTTTGTTCCACAGGCCGCAGGATTGTAGTTCTTCTTGCTTCTGCTGTCTGCCCTCTGGTGGATTAGCTACAGGTGACTTTCTTTCTTTTTTTTTTTTTTAATTAATTAATTAATTTATTTATTTTTGGCTGTGTTGGGTATTCGTCTCTGTGTGAGGGCTTTCTCTAGTTGCGGCGAGCGGGGGCCACTCTTCATCGTGGTGCGCGGGCCTCTCACTATCGCGGCCTCTCTTGTTGCGGAGCACAGACTCCAGACGCACAGGCTCAGTAGTTGTGGCTCACGGGCCTAGTTGCTCCGCGGCATGTGGGATCTTCCCAGACCAGGGCTCGAACCCATGTCCCCTGCATTGGCAGGCAGATTCCCAACCACTGCGCCACCAGGGAAGCCCTACAGGTGACTTTCAATTTTTATTTCTCTTATTTCTTTAATCAAATTCTTTATAATAATGAGCATATATTATTTTAGTAACCATTAAAAAATAAGATATTTCCACTTTGGAAAACTGAACAATAGTACATTTTTCTGTCACAGTGATAATCGCACCAAACTTGGTCACTTGAAGGAAAGGGCTACATGCCCTGCCCTGTGCGACTAGGGTCTGGCTTACTGGGTGCCCCAAGATAGGTGCTCAACACATGTTTACACAAGTGTAATTGATCACTGTTCCTTATCTGGATAGTTCAACGGATAGTAGGTAATGACCTACTATTTCTGAGATGAAAAACATGAAAAAGGTATAAACTCAGAATGTGTGTGTTCTGAGTTTCTCATAGATCATTAATTGGGCACTGGGAATACAAATTTGGAGATCAGAGATGGAGATATGAAGCTCCTCTGAAGAGAGGTGATTAGTCGAATATGTGGGTATAGAGTGGGAGCATGGGCTTTCAGTTTCATCCCACTCCTCCTCACAAGACCAAGTCCAAATATTTTTCAGCAACGACACCCATTCCACAACAATTTTCTGAGCACCTATCACATTACCAGGCACTAATGGTACAGGAGTGAACAAGAAATGTTCAAATGTCTCTGCCCTCGAGCAGTTTATGTTTTATGGTGAGAGGTAGACAACAAGCAATAGTGAAACAAATAATTAAAATATAGAGTGTATTCTATAGTGATGAGGAGGAAAAACATGGAAGGGGAAAGGGAACTCCGGGTGTTGCCATTTTTGACAGGGTAAGTCAAGGTAGGCCTTGCTGAGGACATAACATTTGAGTGTAAGACCTTAAGGAGGTACCAGGTAACTGTGACTACTGGGGAGCACAGTCCAGATAGAGGGAACAGAGAGGGCCGAGGCCTTGAGGTGGGAACATGCTTGTGTTTATAGGAGCAGCAAGGAGTTCAGTGTGTCTGGGTGAGTAAGGGGGTCAGTGGTAGAGGAGTTCAGGGAGATAATGAGAGGTAGAAGGGAGGTGGTGGGCAGATCCCATGAGGCCTCATCAGCAGACTGTTGGAGGAACTTTGACTTTTACTCTAAGTGACATGGGAAGCTCCTGAAGTTTGATTAGAGGAGTAGGTAGCATAACCTGACTTGTGTTTTAAACTGACCAGTCTGGTTCCTGTCTTGATAATGAATGGATAAAGGACAAGGGAGAAGCTGGGAGAACATTAAGGAAGTTATGGCAGTAATAGGTGATGGGCGTGTAGGCTGGAGTGGTGGCAGTGGAAGAGATAAGAAGAGGTCAGGTCCTGGATGTATTTTGCAAGTGCAGCCAACATAATATACTCGTGGATTTGATGTGGCACATGAGAGAAAGAGGGAAGCAAGGATAACTCCGTGGTTTTGGGCATGAGCAACAGGAATGATGGAGTTGCTGAGAGGTGAAGACCTCAGGGAGAGTGGTTTTGGGTAGGAATTTAGGAGTTCAGTTATAGACATGATAACTTTGAGATGCCCTTATATATCCAAGAGGAAATGGAGAGTAGGTGGTTGGCTACGTGAGCCTAGAGTTCAGGGGCGTGATCCAGGCTGAATACATACATGGGAGAGTTCTCAGCAGATCAGTAATGTTTCAGCTGTGAGAATGGATGAGATCATCTAGGAAAAAGTGCAGAGAGAAAAGGGGTCTGGGGACTGAGCTCTGGAGCCCCCCACCCTTTAAAGCAGAGGAGAAAAAGACCAAGCAGCAAAGGAGAATGAATGAGTGGTCGGTGAGTGAGGAGAAGCAGAGGTGAGCTGCGTCCCAGCGTGTTTCTAGGTAGAGGACCTGCTACAGCAGGGTCAAGGGCAATGAGGACCAAGTACCGTCCATTGAATTTAGCCTGTGGAGGTCACAGGTGACCAGACAAGAACAATGTGGTGGAGGTGCGGGGTGGGAGGTGGGGTGACTGAAGGAGGTTCAAAAGAGAATTCAAAGAGAGGAATCAGAGACAGTTTAAACAACTGTTTGAGAGAATTTTGCTGCAAAGGAGAATAGGAGGCATGGAGCCTCCTGGAGAGAGAGATGAATCCAAGAAAGTATATTCTTTCTTTTTTCTCTTTTTTAAGATGGGAGAAATGGCAGTGGTGTGTATCCCCCTAGCACCCAGCCCATCATACTCGTTTGATAAGCATTTGTTGAACTGACACGAGCGGATCTAAGGGTAAGACATGAGCAAATATCCCCATCATCCCTGAATGATGTCAAATAAGTGAAATGAGAAAAAAATCCCGATGCTTCCTATAAGAGACTGAACATTAACGCTTGGAGACTTGTGGCTATGGGGATTCCTTTACCGTCTTCCTGTACTTAATACACTGCTTTTTAACAACACAGGGTCAGGATCTATTTTTAAGTGGAAACTTTTGTGTTGAAATTTTTTAAGTGCACACAAATATAGGGAAGAAAATAGCAATGACCCACATTCCCACCAGGCAGAATTAAGTACTATTAACATGTGGGCATATTTGTTTCCAGCCTTTTCATTCAATGCTCCGTTTTTAAAACCTATACGGTGGAATTATGTGCTAAAAAACATGATGTGTGTCAGTGTGTGTGTGCACACTGTGAACTCACACATACATACCTGCTCACACATTTGTGGCTTTTTGCTTGCTCTTTCCTGGAGTTTCCGAGTTGGTAGGTGCTGTGTTATAAACTGCTATGGCAATAATGGAATCATGAAGCCATGACTTCACATGTCAGTATACAGAATGCACTGGCCAAAGAATACTTTTTTAAACATAAAAACTGTAAGTAATCTGTGCACACAGGAAAAAATTCTAACACTACCCTTCTGGCCTACAGTCCTTCGGTTTTTCTTTCCAGACACAACTGGCATTGCCAGCTCCTTGTGAATGTTTCCAGAAATAGTACTTGCATATGCAAACATGTATTTTCTATTTTCCTACACAGATGGTAGCATACTGTTGTATACGGTTTGGTACTTAAGCACAGGGTTTTGAAAATTTTGGAAGTGCTTCTTAGCAGTAAGCTTTCTTTTTTTTTAAATTTGTTTTATTGAGGTATAGTTGACATATAAAAACAGTAAGTTTTCTACATGTGCAAATTAGCAATCATGCTCTTCCTTCTTGCCTGGTCTCAGACAATTAACTCAGGGTTGTGGGCAGGGGGAGGTGTCAAGAATGTTCTACACTAGCTGGACAGGTCCCTTCAAATCACAGACTCCCATGTCAGTGCCACACAGTTTGTTCTGACTCTCTCTGGTTGAACTTACTTACTTCAAAGCCCACAAGAAAACCCTTTATATTTTTGGTAGCTAAACCAAAGTCCTGCAGAACACAACAAAACCAAACAGGGGGAAATTTGGGGCTCAGCTTAAAATACAGATGGGCAAGCCCATACTTAGTTGCTGGAATAACAGCCAGCTGGGAGGGTCCAGCTAAATTTAGCTTGGAACCTTACACACTGGTCAGCTCCAAAGTCAACAGCCCCCATCCCCCCACAGAGCACTCTCCCCCATCTCTGAAGCCGGTAGAGAAGAAGGAACAACCCTGCTTGTCCAAAATGCTGACTGTGCAAAAACCACCTAGTCGATCTGGTGTGATTTAATAGGTTGTAAAAGCTTCGATTTACAGCTGATCAATAGGCAAACAGTGTGATTTGTTGCGGGGGGAATATAGAGCACAGGGACCAGGATGAGGCCAAACAGTGGGAAAGGTTAATTAACATTGTAAAGTTCATTTAAAATTTTCTTTAAGAAAGCAAGAAGGAGAACAAACTGGAACTGTAGGTGGGTCTCGTGGTCAAGGCTGGCCTGAAGGAAAACGGAAGGTGAGCAGAGCCGGTGTGCTCCACCAGCCCTCCTGGCAGGCCTCCACGTACACCCTGTCCCGGACCCCAGGGGAGGGCTGCAAAGGACAGGGCTCAGTCTTGGCTTTATGACGTGGTGGGCCTCAGTTTCCTGGTTTGTTCAAGTGGCAGAGCTGGAGTAGATGAACCCCCCCCCTCCCCCAGGCCTGGAATTCTTGGTGATTTGGGCCTCCTACAACTACATGCCTTGCAGCCTGGAGCTCGCTACACCCTCTACCCTCACTCTCTGGAAACCCAAGTAGGGAGGAGGGACACACAGGGCCCCTAGTGCCTCAAGATGAGACCACATGTTGAAAACATAACTTGCTAAGCGGGGAGGATTAGGCCCCTGAGAGATCCTGGCATCCACCCCGATCCTGAAGATGCCCTGGCACTGGCACTGGGGGAGGCCTGACAGCTTGCACAGAAACTCAGATGTGAGCTGGGCCTCCTCTAGGAGAGGCATGTGACATACTTTATGGAAAAAAAACAAGATGAGGTTGCCAAGTGTAGCCTAGGTTGTGCCCAAGGAGTGACTGCAGTGAGGAGCAGGACGTCTGTCGTACTCACTGTGCTTGCATGTGCAAAATAATGTACGTCGTGGTTTCCATGAGGCCCCTACCCACTGGATGGAGGTAAAGAGAAGCCAGATTGAGTCTGACCAGTTTCGACTTCGATGCAGTGATCACTACACCGTCTTTACGGTGACTTCTGTCTCCATGCTGCTCAATCTTCCGGGCTCGCCTCCACTCCTCTGCTCCTATCTTAGAAGCTGCCTAGCGGAGGGGCGGCAGCAGAGACCTCCCAGGATGTCATGGCAGTCGGGGGTGGGATGTGCCCCCGGCCTTATGCTGGTCTGTGCGTGTGAACACTCTCCGGGACCCCTAAGCTGTGGCTGGGCTGGTTTGATGTTTCACTGGTCTCAGCTGCCTGTGAATTCCTGGTGTGTTCTTTCTCAGCCTATTTGTGGGCCCGCTGCCCCTCCCCGTGGATCTGGGCTCCCCTTGCCTCTCTCTCATCACAGACACCTCTGAATCTCTGCCACCCTCTCCCCCTGGGCCCCGGCCAGGCTGCCCCGCACAGCCTTGGCTGCAGGGTCACTTTGACCCCTGCCACATTAGGGCCCTGGCAGATCTCCTGGCTCAAGGGGGCAAAAAGGTGCTCCAGATGCAAGCTAGACCCTCTCTCTGGCTGTGCCCTTCACATCTCGGAGGTGGGGTGTGGGGATAGACATCCCCCCGGAGACGGCGTGCTGCCTCCTCAGGTCCTGGTGGAACAGGGGAGGTCCTGGGGGTGTGCACTGCAGTGAGGACTGAGGGTTCCGCAGTCTCACAGGCCTGCTTCAGCCCTAGCTTTGTACTGAGCAGGGGTATGGCTTCAGGCCAGGGCCTTGACCGCTGCCTAACCAGGAGAAGGATACACACCTCACAGGATGTGCTGATAGTCGATGAGATTTTCTGTAAAGCAAGCAGCTCCTTTTTGAGGCAGGAGAGCTAGCGTGTAGAGGAAAGAAGTATCCTTTGCTAGAGAAGCAGCGGGTGGTAGGATTCCTCCCTAAGGATTCTCATCCTGCCCCTGCCCCATCCCCATGCAGCACCTGAACTGGGCATGTGCCAGTTCCTGCTTTTTCTGAGTCTTTTATCAATGTCTCAGTGACTGAAATACCACCCTCTGATTTGGCCAATAAGTCATTTTTAAAAATAGCAAATTTTATGTTACTTCAATTATCAAATCTCCTGGGGATGAAGTCAATTTACAGTGATCGGTCGACATTGCAGTAAAGGGCGTTGCTTCCTCTCTGGGTTTGGACGCAGTGCGTGAAGGCGCCAGGAAGGCGCGGGTCACTGGCAAGTAGGGAGCCGGTCATGGCACCTCCCTCAGGAAGATGGTGAAGGAATTTGAAATCAACCCGCACACCAAGTACACTTGCTCCTCCTGTGGCAAAACCAAAAGGAAGAGGTGAGCCGCTGGGGCTCTGGTGCTGTGGTGCCTGGAGCAACACCGTCACCTCCGCTGTCACCGTGAAGGCAGCCGTCAGATGACTGAAGGGACTGAAGGACCTGTAGACTCTGCCCCACCGGAAACGCCGACAGCTAGACCAAATGGGCGAACTTACGTAATGAAGAAAAGAAGGGTCCTGGGGCCCCCCACTGCTTCCTTAGGCTAACCCGCGGCATGGTGCATGCTGTCTTGGGTCCACTGAGGGTAACGGGGGGACTCCCCAGAGTCGGGACGCCTTCCAGGTCCCTCTTCTGTCGCAGGCTCTCCACTTCACAAGCTCCTCCCTCTCTCTTGACAGCCCACCCCCAGGTGAACGTCCAGTTCCCTGTAGCCGCCTTTGGCTGTAGGGAAGGTTAAGGTAACCAGTTCTTCCACAGAAGGTGTGACCCTGCCAAGCTTTCATTTCAAGCCTTCTGTCGTTAACTTTTTCCTCTCTTTAACAGGGTTTCAGGTCTCTGTAGGTAGGGGAGGAGAGGTCCATTTTCAGGGCAATGGCTATGGGCCAGTAGGTGCTCCAGAATTGTCCCAGGCCTGGTGGTGACAGGTTGGCCCTTACGGAACCCTGGGTAGTGAACCAGGGCCTAAGAGTCCCCTGCTTCCTCCAATCAGCGTGGTCCAGTGGGATGGAGCCTGACCCCAAGAGAGCTGATGAGAGGGGGAACTTGGGCCTCTTTTTGCGAGCCTCTCATGTTCACTTTCCTACCTAAGGACAGACCCACTTCCTTCCCGTCTCCTCACATCTGTCCCTGCCTTGCCTGCTTTGACCCCGAGACTCCTAGACACATACATTATCATACAAGCGACAGTATTTTAGATCATATTTAATGATTTCTTTCTACCAACCTTCCTGGCCTTATTTCCTATACCTTACCTCCTCTTTCCCCCGATTTTTTAAAAAATTAATTAATTAATTAATTTTTGGCTGCGTTGGGTCTTCGTTGCTGCACGCGGGCTTTCTCTAGTTGCGGCGAGCGGGGGCTACTCTTCCTTGTGGTGCGCGGGCTTGTCACTGCAGTGGCTTCTCTTGTTGCAGAGCATGGGCTCTAGGCGCGCGGGCTTCAGTAGTTGTGACTCACGGGCTCTAGAGCGCAGGCTCAGTAGTTGTGGCGCACGGGCTTAGTTGCTCCGTGGCATGTGGGATCTTCCCAGCCCAGGGCTCAAACCCGTGTCCCCGGTGTTAGGCAGGCAGATTCTTAACCACTGCACCACCACGGAAGCCCTCTCCCCCGATTTTATTTTTCCCTCTACTGATAAAATGTCTGCCAAGGAAATGTCATTGGAACCATCCTTTTTGTTAATAGAGGTATTATTTTATAGGAAGTCCACAAGGCATTTTGAGGACATAAAATGCCACATCAATAATATAACTAGAGCAGAAACATTGACTTGAGACTAAAAACCCAAAAGAGGAATTAGAAACATATTGTTCCTTAACTTCAGGGGCTGGAGAAGGGAAGGAAGCAGTTTAATTTGAGGGCTACCCCTGATGGGGAATTCGGTCATGTCAGGACAGTTGCAAGCCAGAGGGAAAATTTGGTAAAATCAGAAGAGGTTTGTTGTGTAACAATGCTATTACAATGTCTGTGCTCTTCTTGGAGGTGAACTCAGGCAACTGAAATAAGAGCAGGCAGGTTAAAATGTCAGGTTGCTGAGCTATGAGGAATTGCCCTCTCAAATATGTTGTTTGACTTCTGGTTACTTCTCTCCACGATTCAAGTTATTTAGGTACCTTGTAGAATCCAAACAAGGCCATGGTAGCTCACAAACAGGTTGGTCTGTTATCGGTTTGCTGGAGTGTAAGTTGGGACTTATGCTTTTCATTCCACTTCTTTTTTAAAAGACAGTTTTATGTTTTGTCTTAAGCCACCACAAAACTGAATCTGGAGGTATGTGGTATCTAAATAAAATGCAGTTAAAATGTCCTTGCTGTCAGATGCAAATTCTTCAGTGCCCACACCCCATCGCCCTTACTGCAAAATTGAGGACAAACACATCGACCCCGAGTTCCAGGATCTCTATGGAGGGCCTCAGTGGGCCTCTCTGGTTCTTTCTCACTGTTCCCCACATGGAAACAACCACCTTCTTCTTCTGTGAAGCCAGCACCCATCTTGGCCCCCAAACCAGACCCCGTCCTCTTCTGCATTCACAGTGCATGTCCCTTTTCATGGCACTGCCCTCATTTTGTCTTGCAGTAGATGCATTTACTTACCTTTCTGCCTATTTCTCCACACAAACCATCTCCCAAACCACACATCGTAGGGCCTCGGAGGGCAAGGACCATGCTTACTTGTCTTTGCAGTCCCTTGAGTGCTGAGAATAATATCTTGAAATAGTTAAGAGCTGATAACTATATGTTGGTTAGTGGCGGGTCAGAAATTTTTTATAAGGACATTATGAAGATAGTTGTACCTCAGTCATCCATGGGAGTTACCTGTGCTAATTTTTTGAGCCAGAGGCAACAGGAATTCTACAACCTACCAGGTAAGACCACCTTTTAATTGAATCACTTTCAGAACAAAGCTTTTATTATTTTGGCAAACTGGAAGACAAAGCTTCTGCAAATTTAAACATTTTCTCTAACTTCAACTTTCATAAAGTTACAGAAAAGCTTGTTGACCCTTTATAAACTTGGAGAGAGATATTAAGTCAGGTTTTTGTTTTTTTTTTAAAAAAGGCTAGTAAGCAATTTGGTCTAAATAGGAAGGAATAAAAAAAAAAAGAAGACGACTCGGCTTTGAGATGGGCACATTTAAAAATTGTTTTCCTACTTAGGGACTTCCCTGGTGGCGCAGTGGTTAAGAATCCGCCTGCCAATGCAGGGGACACGGGTTCAAGCCCTGGTCCGGGAAGATCCCACATGCCGCGGAGCAACTAAGCCCGTGCGCCACAACTACTGAGCCTGCGCTCTAGAACCCGGGAGACACATCTACTGAAGCCCGTGCATCTAGAACCCATGGCCCGCGACAAAAGAAGCCACCGCAATGAGAAGCACGCGTACTGCAACGAAGAGTAGCCCCCGCTCGCCGCAACTAGAGAAAGCCCATGTGCAGCAATGAAGACCCAACACAGTCAAAAATTTAAAAATAAATAAATAAATAAGTAAATTTATTTTAAAAAAATTGTTTTCCTACTTAAAAGCAAGACTCACGGCTCGCTCAATAACTCATTTGACGAAGGATACCAAACAGCTCTAGTTCTTCTTGCCAAATAATGATGCATACTCTGGCTATTAAAAGACAGTCTAAAGAGGCCTTACTTACTTATTTCCCCCACCTTACTCCCAAAAGGAATTGAGTCAGCTTTATGCAAATACACACAATATATCAAACTAAGAACAAACAAATAGAGGTAGGGAAAAAGGACAATAAAAGATAAAGACAAGGTAAAGTTAGTATGTAGAAATGTATGTCAGAAATTCCTGAACTTTTGAGTTTAGATCTGGGTGTCCTGGGGACCAAAGCAAAGAAAGGAATGCAACTGACTGCAAATTTCACAGTGTATCAAAGCTTAGTTCCTCAGTGTCTGCGTGCCAGGCACTGCACCCACCTCTCAGTGGTTTTCTTCATTTGGGTTAGTTAGTCTGGTGCCTGCCGTGATGGGCCACATGTGTTTGAAACCATAGGATAGAGGGGAGTCCTCAGTTTAGCCTGTGGACCTGCTGTCTGTAAGCACAATGCCCATTCTTTTCAAGAGTCAACCCAGTGAGGGTGAGAAAAATAAGTCAAAAGGAGAAGAACTCATGTCCATGCCAGCATCACATGATCAGTAGTGATCAAAGTTATGAGAGTTGCCTCCAAAAAGACCCTAGAAAAGTCCAAAGAGGCAAGAGTCCTTAACATCTTGACAATTAACATTTTCCTCTTCCTGCCCTCCAGAAGCCATGATATTCTCTGGTGCCTAAAGCCCCAGCCTGCTTTCCCCAGAGTCCTCTGCCAAGTGCCCTGGCTCCAAAATTGCCTCTCTTCCTTTTCCAAAGGGAAGAAAGAAAGATGACACACTTCTCTCTCAGATAGCCATGTAAGTAAAATAATTAATACAATGATGTGCATGACTGATATATATGCCACCCAGGAATAGATTGTATTTTTTTAAGAGTGGTTTTTTAACCCACTTAAAACTCGAATTAACTGACTGGAGGGTTGATTGATTAATAGATTGTGTGTGTAGAGCAGAGTGAGAGATTTTAAAACGATGATACCTTTATATGTCTTGCATGCCTTTAGTGACCATTTCGTCATCCATCAAAGGCAAAGGATTTAGCAACTTGACCTCCAGCTTCTAAAAACTGACTACTCTTGCCCTAGTGATACGTGAGACACACTGGAGCCACTTAAGCAGTTACCTCACTAAGCCTCAGTCTTAATTTATAAAGAGGAATAACAGTAGAAGTTACTTTAGGGAATTTGGACATGAAAGTAACAGGAGTGCCTTTTCTTCCCTCTTTTGCTATCAGTCACCCTCCCTCCCTCATCCCTTCATCAAATGTAAACCTACTGAACAACTGGTTTCATGCTTGAAATTGTATGTCCTCAAAAGCACTTTTCTTCCCACCCTGCCTGAAGTTGCACTGTTTCTGGACAGTATACAGTGTCTGCTCATGTATCATTCCACTGTCCAACTTCCACATATATCTTTCCTATTGGTGTTGTCTCATAATTAAGGCTATATGCCTGATGCTTGGCTAGTTGTGCCAACGGGTTGGATGTAGAGTACTCACTGCTAACCACTCAGGATTTAGATGGTCCATGCCCCACCTGCCCCAAACTGCTTTGTCCTACATCAGTTGCCAGTGGAGCAGAATTGTCAGCAGCAATCATCAAGGGATAGCACCTTGTGAATGGATATATATATGTATATGTGTATATGCATAGATATATGTTCATTCTATGTGTTTTTTTGTATTGAGGTCCAAATTGTGCTTTATTTTGCCCTATGTATAGCTAGGTTCCAGATATGAGCATCTGGGTAATTTTGAGCTTCTCAATAAACAATTCCCAATATTTTGAACATGTTTTAAAATAATCACCAATAGTGACAGAGTACTTTGGTTAGACAAGCCTTCCCAAATAATAACTATAATATTTGGGAAAAAAATTTTTAATGAAAATGACTATCAGAAAGCACTGAAGAATAATCAAAAGCTGAGAGAAACTAGACAAGAATCTACCATGGTGAGATTTGCTATTTGCAGCAGCTATTTGCTTTTGATAACTTCCCAATCTCTGTGCAGCTCAGAGGCAGCAAAAATCCACAGTCTCACTGGGTCAAAGAGTTAGCTGGCAGAGTTTGGTATGGGATACCACCACATACCCAACAGAATTCCTACAATTTAAAAGATTTATAAAGCTAAACGTTAGTGAGAATATGGAGTAACTGGAATTCTCATATGTTGATGTATGAAGTTGGATATATGTTGGGACTATAAAATGGTACAACCACTTTGGAAAATGGCTTGACAGTGTCATACAATTAACATAGAGCTACACTTTGACTTAGCAATTCCATTCCTAGGCATTATCCAAGAGAAATGAAAACATACACACACACACTCACACACACACAAACAAAAACAAACAAAAAAACCCCGCTTGTACAAGGGTGTTCATAGCAGCTTTTTTTTTTTTAACAATAGCCAAAAGCTGGAAGCAACCCACTGTCCATCAACCAGATAGTAAGACCTATCTAACAATGGTCCTTCCACTTAAGAACCAGTATTCTCACAATGGGATGCCTCGCAGCAGTAATCGAGAAGGAATTACTCAACAAAATGGATGACCCTCACAAATATTATGCCAAGTGGAAGAAGGCAGATTGAAAGAGGATGGTTCCATTTATGTGAAGTTCTAGAACAGGCAAAAATAATCAAAAGTTAAAAAATCAAAACAGTGGCTTATCTCTGATTGGGGAATGACTAAGAGGAGACATGAGGGAACTTTCTGAGGAGATGGGAAAGTTCTGTATTGTGATAGGACTGGAGGTTATGTGGGAGTGTTTGTTTGCCAGTATTACACGGTTAAGATTTGTGTATTTTAACGTGTAGAAATTACCTAAAAGAGTGAACGATAACAATTGTAACTGAGCGTGTGGGGGGGCAGTGGAGATACAGATGAAACAAGAATGGCAGAATATTAAAAATTGTTGCAGCTGGAGGTTGGGTACATGGGGGTTCATTTTCTGTTCACTTTGTATGCATTGGAAATTTTCCATAATAGAAGTTTTAAAAAATATAAGGGCTAATATATAATTCCTTTTGACTACAGCAAGACCCACTGAACATTATCTAGTATTTTTAATTAGCTGGATGTTAAAAATGAGAAATTAAGTGGCTTTCATCATGAATGTGTTTCTCTTTATTTCTTGGATCATTTTCATTTGTTTCAATGTTCAAAAATAGAAGAGCGGTCATCACTGTAATGCAGTCTCAGTACTAAACTTTATAACTAACATTTCCGCAGACAGCAGACTAAAGAATTCTAATTTTATGAGAAAATTCACAAGTGTTCATGGTAGCAAGTTGTATGAGCATATAATTTGATAAACCCAAAACATTCAATTGTCTAATTTTTTAAAAATTCTACTGAACTATACACTTTAAAATGGTTAGAATATTATGTGTATTTTACCACAATTTAAAAAATTTATGTAAGAAAAATGTTCCAGATGAAGAGAGAAAATGGTTTTCTTTTTCCTCCACATACTCAATATTTATTTCTCTTGCCCTTGGATGTCACATGTTACTCAGTATTATAGTTCCTGGAAATAAAATACTTTAAAAAATATTTCCAATAATTGTCTTCAAGTTTCCAACAAGCAAAGATCCAGGATTCCAATAGTCCCTGAAATTTATAAACAGAAATGCTTCATGAACAGTTGCGTCATCTGTAAACTTCTTGATGAGTTTAATTTTAGCAGTTTGTTTTATATCAGCCTTTTTATTTCATAATTTAAAACCCCAATTTTGGGGTGGGGGGCCAGAAGGAGAAGAAATAGGATGGCTTTCATGCATAAAGAACTTTTCAGTATAAATTCACTGAAGCAATCCTTAGAGAAAGAGGTGGCGTTGTAGAACCAACTTTTCGTAACGTTTTAATTTGGATTTTCTTCAAGTGTATAAGCTTTCACACTGGAAGGTCTCTGGCTGGGCTACTGGGGTGGTTTTGAAATCTCTGTTTCCTGGGAGCTTGGTGGTTTTAGAGACAGAACAGATATCCCTCCAGGGTAGCTTTGGGCAACCAGGCAGCAGGAACAACTCAGCAGTCCTGGCCAGGGAGTAGGGCTGGAGTGAGAGTTTTTTGGAATGAATGAATACCTACTACTATTTTCCGTCGTTGAGTCATTTGGTCGGAGAGATCAAGTCTTGAGAGAAAGAGTCTGATTGACTGAGCTTAGGCCTGAGCCTGCCCCTGGCTGTTGGAGTGAGGGGGATGCGGGCGGGGTTGTAACAGGAGGTTTGTGCCAGAAGGAACCTCCAGGAACTCCTTCAGCCTTCTCGGTGTCAGGACAGAGTGTCTTCGATTACTGAACATACTGGAGGAAATGAAATTCACAAAAGGAAGTAGGATGTTGTTGCAGTCGGGGGATGGATGGGTCCACTTCTGAGAGGGAAAGCTCTTCAGAAGGGACTTTCCTAATATGGCCACATGTTACCCATCCATTTCATTTTCACGGATACACCCTCAGGCTCCTCCAGTACAAGAAGATGACCGTGCCTGTGTTCCCACTCATTCTCAATCATCCTTGCAATACTGGGCAGAGTGGGTAGATCGGGATACTTTGGGCTGCAAGGAAAACCTCAACTGGCTCAGACAATACAAAAAAGTATTATTTCACATAGCAAGTAGTCCTGATATAGGATGGGTTGAGTCAGTGGCTAAGCAATGTTATCAAGGATCCACATGAATTCCATCTTTCTGCTCTGCCATTTTAAGTGGGTCAGTCACTGGATGGTGGTGGCAGCTCCAGAGTTCAAATCCCCACACACTATCCAGAGGCAGAACAAAGGGATTACTGTGTCCTTGTGTCTCTCTGTAAGAGCTATAAGAAACCTTTCTCAGAAGACCCTCAGCAGATGTCTTTTCATGCCTCATTGGTCAGAATTGGGTCACACAACTTTTTTGGCCAGTTACCATGAAGGAAAATGGCATTTCCACAACTGGCTTAATCGAGATAGCTGGGAATGGGGCCAGCCTGCCCCAGCACTCATGGCCACAAAAAGTAAAATGGACAACTAGACAAAGTTGGGTTAAGTTTTGTGGACACGTCACATTTGTGGCTCCCTATAGTTGAGAAATTTCCACATGATGAGTCCCAGATGGAAGCAGAACTCACCTTCCCAGTTGGTAGGTAAGTTTGGGTGCAGGTATGTTACCTGAACTCCACCAACCAGATACACCTGCACAAGACTTGGATTTAGAACCGAGCAAAGTGAGGGATTAGATGCCAGGCAGATTCCTTTTTCCAGTGAAGCTGGAGGAGCATTTCAGATAGACAATGCAGTTTTCTGAAACAGCTGAGTGGTAACATCTCGCGCATTGCATCCACGTTATAGGTGGCAATGGCCATGGGTCTCCACTGGAGCAATCTGGTGGTATAATTTGGGTATCGTTCCAGGTTATATAGTCTTCAAGCCTGATTTTCCAGCCCTCCTGGGGATTCTGTGAGCTCCCTGTGTCCTTAAAGAAACTCCTTTCTAGCTTAAACTAGCTTGAGTTGGTGCTGTTATCACCAGGAACTCTGCAAGGAAGAAGTGAAGAATAGCTGTTGGGTAGGCAAAACCATGTCTATTCCAGCAGGAGATCAGTAGGTAGTCAGCACTGCAAAACACCAGGGGGCTGTATTCTATGGGGTGCACCCCACTTACGATGCCCTGCTGCTGAACCTGGCTTCCTTTCTCCATTGTCCTCCTTGGGATAACTCAAGGATTACTACCTTTTTCTGGAAGTCTGCTCTTGCTGCCTGTCTTTTTAAGCAGTTCCAAATGGCTCCATACCCTGAGAATTTTCCCCCTTGGCCTAATGGGTAGGTGTAACTTAATACTGTGTGGAAGAAACCACAGACCAGTCTAGCCAAGTCAAGCCAAGCATAAATAAAACGGTTAAAAAAAAGAGATGCTGTATATGCATGATTCTGTATCCTCTTACAAATAACTAGAAGGTAATGAACCTTCCTTGCAATTTATTTAACATTTTTATTAAACAAATAAATTTATGGTAACATTAATGAAACTTTCAACAACAGAAGGAAAAACTGCACTTACAATTCTGCCCCTCCTGCTGCCTTGACAGAACTCCTTGTGCCTCTTAACACTATTATTTGCATATACCAATGCCTTTCATTAAGTGGGTACAACATCTCTTACCTAACCACCAACTACATTCACTAGATATTTAGGAGGCTTCCAAGCTTACAAACTTTCTTCTATTAATTTTGCATTAAGCAGGTGCATTGTTCTTCCTCTGAATAATGCAAATCACTGAATCAGGTAAACATTTTGAATGGCTTTGCCTGGCATTGCTGTTTTGCATTGCCATCATCAGAGTACATGTGGACCCGTTTTGCTACACCATCTCCAGCAACGAGTGTGTTTAAAATATCTTATTAATTTAATAGAAGCAAAATGCAACCTTATTGCTCTTTTATTTTGTATATTTTAATTATTATTGAGGTTTTCCTACGATTCTGATCGTGAAGACTCCCTCATTCAGCATTATCATAGAATGTTCCAAGACAGAGTCAGCAGCAGGCTCATGGGTTGTAAATGTAATAATGGTGTGCATATTATCAAGAATGTTTCAGAAGGTGCCATGTGGTTGTTTTCAGGAGCTGGTTTTAGGCAGAATTAATCCTTGTAGAGGGTTATTATATTGGATTGTCCTAGTTATGTCAAAAGATGGCCTGGGGGAGGGGACTTCTTCATTTATTTGAACATTGCTGAACATTTAATTTCAAATTTTCTGCTTAGTGCATAATTAAAAGTGTTCACTGAATTTGTGGCAGTCAATATAAACTGTAGTTTTGACATACGAAAAATTTGAAATAGATTAATATTACAGAACTGCATTAGTTCTCTGTAGCATCCCTCCCAAAAATAGAACTGCTATTTTTTAGATAAATTACTCCTCCTCTTTTTCTCTTATTTTCTCTGCTGCAAACATAAACAGTCACTTTTTTAAAAAAATTAGCCATTAAAAGAAATTTACATTTTGGCAAACATTGCTTAATTTGGAATGCTAGTATAGAATTTCTCACAGAAAGCTGGGGTCCTGGAAAACAGAATGTTCTTTTTTGAACTGCACTTTGAAAAGGGAGACTAATTGTAACTCTTGCTTTTCCAGGCCTTGCCATCCTGGGGGAGGACAAACAAAAAAGTAACAAAAATAGTTTTTGGCTCCAAGTGCCCACCAATGGAAATGCTGTAACCCATGTCCTCTAAGTTCGTTTCTTCCCCTCCCAGATGACCCGCTGGATAAAACCTGCATCAATGGTAGCCATTTAATGTGCTCCCACTTGGTACCCTCCTCTGCTCTGCCCCCTGGTGGCTCAGTCTGCCATTGCTGCCTCCATATAGTTTGACCTTTTGCCCGAAAGCCACCTGCCCTTTGTCACCGCCCCCACCCTCCTGCCAGCCTCAGGTGTCTGCGGAAGCTGTTCTCGCTGAGAAGGAAAGGAATTTGTTCCTTCAATGCATTATAGCAACCACTGCACAGTCACTCTCTGGTGAGCTCATGCCCTCAGAATCTTACAGGCCCTTTTCCTGAAAACCTTTACTCAGGTTCCCTTGGCCCTAGATCAAAGAACATTTAAGTGACACAATGTTATCATTGCCTCAGAAAAAGTCTCTCACCTCTCTTCAACAGCTGGAACAACTTGGACAGTCACGTGCAAAAGAATGAAGTTTGACCATTACCTACACCATACAAGAATTGACTCAAAATGGACCAAAGACTTTTAAATGTAAGAGTTAAAACTATGAAACTCTTAGAAGAAAAGAGGAAAAAGTCTTCATGACCTTGGATTTGGCAATAGGTTCTTAGATATGACACCAAAAAACACAAGCAACAAAGGAAAAAAATAATCTTGAGTAGGAGTGGGGCCAGCCATCCTGTATGACTGCACAAAAGAACCACATCTGCTTTTCATCCCGTGGAAGCTCCAGGAACCTAAGAGGTGACCCTACCTAAGAGGTGTCTTTTATCTCTGCACTTACTACAAAAGCTACCCCTGTTAGCTCCTGGGGTGGGCTATCTCCTCCCCATGACCAGAGGGGCGCTCCCTTACATGCCTTTCCTGGTTAACCATTGATTTCCCATGCCTCTAGCTCCTTCCCAGGCCTCTCGCCTTCACTTTCTTCTCCCTCAAATAGCTCATGGTACCACAGACTGTTGGAACCCGCTTTCCTTCACACACCCAGAAAGGAAGGCCCAAGAAACTCCCATAGATTCTTTCTCCCACGTTACAAAGCAGTCAGGGGAAAGATGTGAGGCTTGACCTCAGACTCCAGGCCCTAAGCCCAGGGCTCTTTCCTGGGTAGTTCACACCAGGCCTCTGCTAACTGGAGACCTGGGAGGTTGGCGACCCCTGCAGGTGCCTCTCTGCAGGAGCCGATTTGCAGGAGAGCTTTTGGCTCACACTGACACTGATGGGAAAGGAAGGAGTTTGTTGGTGCCAAAAGGAATAGAGAAGTAAGAAAAAGAGGGATGAAGGGGTTCTGACCCTCAGCCAGGCCTGTGGACCGGTTTTGAGCCCCCGAGGGAGGAGCAGGTGAGAAGTGAGGATCCTCTGTTTGTGAATGGCTGTGTGAGGCTCTGGGCGGAAGCGGTGCTGGCCCGGGCCCTGGAGACGAGGTGCACAGAGGACCAGGAGAGCCCACCCCAACGCTCCCACTCCAGGCTGGCACCGGTGGGCAGGAGGGAAGACCACACTCTCCCAAAGAAAGGGCTCCCACAGCTGGGGCAGTGAGGAGCCCTTGAGATGGCATGAGCTGAGGAGCATGATGGGACTTGCTTCTGATCACTTAGGCACTCCCAGAAGTAACTGACAAGAGACTGGCGGTAGGCGGGGCTAGAGGGGGCTGGGGGTGACTGTCAGTGGACTGATACCGTGGAACATACAGGGTACACATCATGGCACTCTGGCCCTGAATATCATCTTCTCAAGTCCACATTCACTTGTTCATTTATTCAACAAGTATTGATTAAACATCTATATGTTCTGGCTACCATTCTCGTGTCAAGGATACCCAAAGGTGAGCAAGAGGGACAAACCCTCTGCTCTCAAGTGCTTACCATCCTGCTTAGCTACGCAGTTCCATTCTCTTCTCCTTGGGGTTCTCCTCTCTAGGACCCAAATGAACAAGAAGTATAATATACAGCGAGAAAAATAATAACCAAAAAAGAGATGGTTTGGAGCATCTTTAAAAACTTGCTACAGAGGCATTAATCTTTCTTTTTGGTGAGGTTCTTGAAAACAAGGACTATCTGGGTGTGGGACACCTGTATTGAGGGCTCAGGGAACATGAAATGATGCTGTTCCATGCCGGATGAGCTTTCCTCATGGCAAATCATGACCTCAGAGTGTGTCCTGGCCAGAGAACTACAGTGTGCTCTGCCTGGAGCTGCTTTAGGAGACCAGCTGGTACAAGATGCAATCACATGGCTTCCTAAGAACTTAAGCCACTTAGTGCAAAGCCTGGCAGATCTTTAGTGTTGGGTGCTAGGCTGAAACAGGAGGTGGCACAGTGCGTGGTGAGCAATGGTTGGCTGGGGGCTTGGCCCCTGCAGCTTAATTAGAGGGCAGGGGAAGGTGGGACCAGTGGGGGGTCTGGAGCAGCTGCAGCCAATGGGCAGAGAGTAGCAGGGGCCTGGAGGAGCCAGGGGGTCTCCACTCCTAGTAGAAAATGAGCTGCTTCGAACACTGCCATCTATGCCAAAAATTCCTTCTCTTAGTTTGAGTTTGAGCTCTCAAGATCAAAATGGTTTAAAAAATTGAAAAGCTTATGTTTCTATCCATACCCTAATAAGAACTGTCACAATGAAGTTTAAAAAAAAAAACAACAAACCTGATTGACACACCGTTTATTTTAACAATCTCTGGGTGTGAACTTAGAAAACACCCAGAAAGAATAATTTCACTGAGACTTTCAGTGCTGAAACTTCACGTTTCTTGATCAGTCAAGGCCAATGCACTGTTTTCAAAGTTCAGACAGAAATTGTTTTATCTACACTGCATCATGGGATAATCATCCTGTTTATTTCTGAATTTATATTTCCTCTGTGTTTGCATCATAGCTTTTCATTTTATGAGCCTTGTAGAGATGAAGTAGGAAGTGAGAGGGTGAAGTGGTTTATTTTAAACTTTTTATTTTGAGGTCTTGTAGATTCACATACAGTTGTAAGAAACGATATAGTGAGGTCCTGAGAGGTCCTGTGTACCCCTTACCCAGTTTCCCAGTGGTAACATTTTGCAGAACTATGTACAACGTCACAGCCAGGACAATGACATTGACACTAACAAAATCCATCATTGTCAGATTTCCTGTTTCACATGTACTGGGGGGTGTGTGTGTGTGTATGTGTGTGTATTTAGCTCTATGAAATGTGAAGTGTCTGGGGCTCTGATGCAAAGTGCTTTGCAAGTACACAGTGATTATGATGAGGTTTTCATTGGTTTGTGGCTTTTACTTTTGCATCCCTGGTAGATAATATTGTGGACCCAATTTACGTAATATCTTTTATCTGAATAGTATAAAGAATTGTATGATTCTTCTCATCTCAATGAACATAGGTGCTTAGCATCTTTAGCTCTTAAAGATATTGCTATTAGCAGCTCAGATACTATCAGCTAGATTTGGGACCTGCTAGGATTCCTTCTGCCTGAATGCTGAAACTCTACATTTCCTTGATCACCTGAATTCCCACGGCTAAATTAAACTTTTTTCCCTCTATTTAAATTTTCCTTCTTGTCATATTGCCAAGATAATATATTCCTGGGCTGGTAACTCAGTACAGAAGTACATTGTTTTGAAAATCAAACAAACTGAATTTGAGAGCCCCAAGACGTGGCAAAGTAAGCCTCCTGGGTGGGCTCCTCTAGGCCCACAGGTCTCCAGACTGGTTAGGGGGCTCCTTCTCAGGGCAACTCATTGCCATCATCACCCAAGAGAGCTGAGAAGCCTCTCTCTCCTAGAGCCTCAAGCCCTGGAGTCACAGCCTTCTCTGGGGCTGCCAGGTTCTGCGGGGAGACACCTGTACACGGGTGTTACTAGCATGAGAGTCTTGAGGAACAAACTACTTGACGGGTCAAGTTCTTCTCTCCCTCTGTCCCTGCCTTGTCAGCACTTCCTCTGGCCTCCTTAAGCCCCCGGCCACCCTGACTTTCCCCGGGGCAGTGGCCAGCCAGGCCACACCTTGGACCTCATTGTCTGGCTCTCACAACTGAGCCACTTCTAAAATCTCTAGCCCTCAGCCCTCTCTCTGACTACAACCTCTTGCCATGGAATGCTAGAGCTTGGCTGTATCTCGAGGGTCATGTAGTTCACCCTCCACATCTCACCGGTGAGAAAAGCACAGCTATTCGGTGACATGCCGAAGCTAAGGAGCAGCAGAGGCAGCATTTGAAGCCAGGTCTCCTGACTCCTGGTCCAGGACTCTTTCTACCGCAGCACACGCCTCATTCCCTCCCTCAAGCCTCCCCATCTGCTTTGTGCCCTGGCGTGACCTCTGCCCTCTACCCTCCCCCAAGCCTTCAGACCAGCACACTGTCCTCTCCCTTTACTCCCCCATACAGCCTAGGCCTGTAGCCCGTCCCTTCAGCTTCAGACTTTATCCTCTGGGCCAACGCCGGTCCTGGTCGTCCCCATACACACTATTTCTGCTCTTCTTCCTGGGCCACAGGGCATTGTACAGAAAGCCACAGAAGTGTCCTGACTAGATGCACCATGAACCTGACCAGTGGACAACAGGAGGCAGGAGGGAATGAGCAGATACATGTCATCGTCTTCCTCTCTCCTGTGGGCTACCCCAAGGTAAGTTCCACCTTGCAGTCCTTCCAGAGGAGTGCCTGGTTTATATAAACATCCCTACCCAGTGCCCTGGCTTTCTAAGGGCACAGGACCATTCAAAGCCAAGGCAAGGAGGTGGGGAGCTGTAGGAGTGTCCAGGGAATGGCAGCAGTCCGGTCTGTCTGAGTACATGGTATGTGTAGGAACATGGCCTCCAGAATCACACTAGCAGGGCTTGAGTCCAAGATCCACCATTTTTACCAACTGTGTGACCTGGGCAGTTTCCTTGCATGTAAAATGAGAATAATTGTAGAACTTCAGGGTTGAAAGATTTGCCAGTTTAAAGTCATCGAAGCACTTACCACACGGCTAAGTGCTGTTATACCCCCCAAATAAATCCTAGTTATTATAAAAAGGTAGAAGCAGCAGCTGCAGTACAAAGCCCAGAGGATCTGGGATATACTTTGTTGGTCGATGGGCAGACATTGAGAGCTTGTGAGCAGAGACAGGCACATCCAGGACTGTGGTCTATGACCGTTACTTTGGGTGCTGCCTGTAGGGTAGACTTGGAGCAGGAGGAGAATGGAGTGGGGTCAGAGGGACCAGGTGGAGAGTAGATATAAAAAGTGCCAAGATGGCATGGTAACAGGGTGGGGGGACATCAAGGATAGCACCCTGAGTCTCTGAGACTCATCTTTGAGTCATGCATCGTAAGAGTTCTCTCTTTTCCTCTGCTCTGAAGCCAAGGATTCTTGGGACATCTCTGCCTCCTGTTTGGATCCTGGCTGAGGCCTTCAGACAGGGGAGCTCTGACCTTCACTAGGGCTGGGGTTCTCCATGCTGGTTGCTGCATGTTATAGCTTCCTCGGCAGCTCTAAAAAACGCCGAACCCTTTGCCCCGTGCTCCCCTCCCCCAGCAACTGGACCAACATCGGGGTTGGTGCTGGGCACAGATGCTTTTTTTTAAAAATTAATTAATTAATTTGTTTTTGGCTGCATTGGGTCTTCGTTGCTGCGCGCGGGCTTTCTCTAGTTGTGGCGAGCGGGGGCTACTCTTCGTTACGGTGCGCGGGCTTCTCATTGCAGTGGCTTCTCTTGTTGCGGAGCACGGGCTCTAGGCGCCTGGGCTTTAGTAGTTGTGGCTCGCGGGCTCTAGAGCGCAGGGTCAGCAGTTGTGGCGCACGGGCTTAGTTGCTCCGCAGCATGTGGGATCTACCCGGACCAGGGATCGAACTTGTGTCCCCTGCATTGGCAGGCGGATTCTTAACCACTGCGCCACCAGGGAAGTCCCCAGAGATGCTTTTTGAAGCTCTCTGGGTGATTCTAATGGCAGCCACGATTGGGCAGCAGTGAGACCAGGGACCGCAGCCTCACTTCAGGACTTGGCACCAGAGCACCCTGCCTGGGCATTACTCTTTTGGTTCTCTCGTTCCAGTCAGGACGAGCAACTTTCAAAATCTCTTGCCTATCAGGAGACATTCTTCATTAGTTCACCCAGACATTGTGGCAGACGTTGTCGGCAACTACCCAACAGCCATTGCCCCTTCTCCCTGCTGAAGAGCCTCCAGTTTGGTTCAGGTTGTGGTGGCAAAATACTGAGAGAAGATGGGCTCCTCCCCCAACCCCCAGGGGATGAAACTCGATTGACCTAAATCAATCATTGTCATAGTCATCCTCTTCCTCTCTGCCAGCAACTGCTGTGGGGACACGTGACACAGTTCTGGCCAATGAGGTGTAAGGAGAACACAGCTGAGGCGTTGCTGGGACATTTTTTTCCTTGGTGTAAAGAGTGTATGGAGAGCGCTCTGCCCCTTCTCCCTCTCTTCCCTGCTCTGAGACGCTATCATGTGAGAACGCATAGGTCAGTGCTGCCACCACTGTCTTGTGACAGTGTGGGGAGGAGGCATGACTGACACTCCTTAATGCCATCCCTGAGCTTCAGGGCCAACCCTGAAATAGCCCGCTTTGAGATTTAAACAACATAATAAATGTCCTTGGTATTTAAGCTACTTTTCATAGAGTATCCTGTTATTCACAGCTGAAAGCTTCCAAAAGATATAGGCATCCTCACTTAGTAATGCCTCACAGGTGAGTTTGACAAAGAATGGGGGTTTCTGATGGTCTCTTCAGCAGTTGTTTTAAGATGAAGCAATTTGTAGCTAAGACTCCTGACTCAATCCCTGAAAACTAGAACCCTCTCCCATCCAATGAAATACTAGGTAGTTAGAGACTCTTTGTAATCACCTGGTAATTAAATGGACCCTCTTTGTTAGCATCCTCAGCAATGCCTGACTTGGCTGCTCCTGCAGAACGTGGCCCAGGTGGTGCAGGTTCCATGGTAAGATAATGTGTTTAAAGGCAAAGACCGAAGGTGCACAGATTAGAGCTGAGATTAGAGCTGAAATAGACTTTTCATGTAATTTTTTTTTCAGTGAATACAGTTTAGGACCTTTCCACAGTCTTGTGTCTATCCAGTTCCATGAAATTAGTTAACTTCCATTACACTGTAAATTTTCAGCAAGTTGCATTCTAATGTATTTGTACCTTTAAATCTGCATGCAAAGCCTGCATAGGCTATCAATTTGATGAACGCCTCACAGGGATTACGTGATAAAAATAATTAAAGCACCGAGATTCCACATTGGCAAAAGCAGAAAGTATCTCAAACGGAATATTAGAATTCTAAACTGGTGATTTTTATTTCAAGCCAGCAGCAATTTTTTTTCTCTGTGAGTCACATCTTTGTTATGGTCATAAAAACCATTGAAGGGATTGTGAGCATGAAAGAAGTATTTATTTAACTTGTATCTTTTCAAGAATATGTCTAATGTATAAATAAAGACAGGTTATAGATATTAAATATGAAGTATATGTAATGTAAACTAGTATAAACTATAAAACACACTGGTCGTCTGTGGTTGAAAGTAGCTATCATTCTGTTGTATTTCTGCATCTTAGGGTATGTAAAATTATATTATTACCTGCTCTACGACCTATATAATTCTCACCTTAACCCCAAATCCAGAAATCCAGCAGACATTTTCAAGTGAATGTAAAGATTCTTAAGTTCCTCTTGCTCCCTATAGCTCCACACAGGATATACTTTGAGATAAGTGAGGGGAGAAAATGAAGAGCATATCTTAATAGCGTCGGCAGCCTAGGAGGTACCTCTCAATGCTGTGAACAAGAGGCCTCAGCCTGAAAAATTACATTTACATGTGTACAATGGTGTATGGCACATGGGACCTGGGCATCAAAAACACCAGGTCTCAGATCACTTTACTAGCTGTGTGACTGTGGGCAGGTCACTTACCCTCTCTGAACCTCAGTTTTGTCCACTCTCAAATTGGGATAATAATCCCCAAACCAACGACCTCTCAGGCTTACTGTAAACTCTAAATAAAACAATAAAAAGGAAATGCTCCAAATGAAAGCAGTTTAGAAACTATAAAGTGCTTTATAAATGTTAGAGACTAAATGTTTTCCTCTTTAATCTTTCTAAGGTATAAGAAATGTCAACAATTTTGTTTCTAAAATAATTCCACTTATAAGCTTAACTATGTCAAATTCGGTTAAATAGCCATCAGGTAACCATGGAGGAACAGCCAGGTCAATATAATAGGCCATTGCTATGATATCCTCAAGACTTTCCCATGTCGTGCCCTTCAGTGAGGTAAGCTGGGCAGCTTTATTGCTTTTAAATAACTGCTGCCTATAATTCTGCCCTTGTCATTCTTTTCAATCGTTCTGACTTGCCTGGCAGACATTTCCTGGCCAGCTGAGCCGGCCAGCTTCACGTTCCAGTAGTGTGCTTACGAGGTCTATTTTAGCCCAAGATCCTAGGGTGCAAAGACCATAGTTAGTAATTGACTGTACAACAGGTTTTTAAACTGAAGTTTCAACTGAGATGGTAATTGTATAATCATCAGTTCCAAAATGAAGGTGAGGCAAAGTCTCCACAGGGCCAGTTACAAAGAAACATACAGACTCCCTGGACCTAAGGTAAGGGTCCAGGCTGAGGCTAAAAATAAGGAGTCAGAGAGTGGAGGAGGGGGAGGATGTATGAGAAAATTTCTTTGGAGTGTGGGGTTGCCAATTCCCTCATCTCAAACTCAGCAAGAGGGGCTTCCCAGAGACTGCAGTTAGGTGGTCCTGGGAAAACTAAAGCTCCATCCTGGGATAGCATGGAGGGGGCTGCATGGGCCTGCACTCTCAGAGTCTCAGGGGCAAGAGATGTGTGGGATTTCCCTGGGACAAGATGTGGGGCCATCTTGGGATCCATCTAAAGGGTCTGGAGTGAACCCTGGATTTCTAGGGGATGGGAAGGAGTTAAAAGCAACCAATAAAATAGCACTGCACCCACCCAGAGTCTCAGGGAGAGGGTCCCCATTAACAGGAAACTCTGAAGGACTCAGGAAAGACCCATGTGGGTTGCTTTAATCACAGGCCAGGCACAGCAAGCTCAAAGCCATCAGCTCCAGGAACGAGTGCTCCAGCTCTTGGCTTCCCCTTTCCCTACTTCCTGCCCACCTCCACCCAGGCTGGGTCTTAAGGAGCCTCTAGTCAATGGGGAAGTGGTGAGCCTAAGCCAACCGCATCCCCTCTGGGAAAGCCAATTACAGACCTTAAGCCTGAGAAGGGAAGAGAGGGATGAGGCCTTACTTCCAAGTTAAGTTTGATGCATTTGTTTATGTCTTGTACCCAACATTAGAATTTTGGAACGAAGCTGTGGTAGAGACTTAGTTACTAGAGGACTATCAGTTATCTATAAACGAGCAGAAAATACAACTCTACCCAGCTTTCCATCCAGGGGCAGGGGAAGATAACCAACACTGAATATATTTTTAAATGGCAGTGAGACACAAAAATAAAGTTGCATTTTGGTCATATCTCACAAGTTGTGAACTCAAAGTACTAGTTATGGTTTATATTAAATGGGCAAAAGTCCCTTTGCACAATAGAGTCCAATGACCAGTAAAAGGGACTTGATATGATAATTCAGGTCGAGTCACTGGAAAAGATTTCAACGCTGAAGAACGCAAATGCTTTGTTTCAGGCCCTAAAATTATCCAGTCAACTAATAAGTATTTATTGTTTGTTATATGTGAAATCCTGTTGGGTACTTTGAAGAATAATTAGATTCCTTTAGTTCAGGTTAGTATCATTTCCCACCTGACACCATGCCTTACACATAGTGTGTGCTCAAAAATATTTTCAATTTAATTATTCTTTACAAGATACTTAGCACCAAGGGATGTGGCATTTTTCCAATGTTGACAACAACACTTCAGCTGAAAAATCCCCATATTTATAAAATGTGGTGCAATCCTGAATGGAGCGTGATTATGGTCTCACTTGTATTGAACACTGTAAAGTGTTGCTGAATGGTCTAACAGGAGAGAACAGAATTTAAACCAGAAACTAATAAATGGGGTTCTTCTGCCAGTCAACTGTGATAATGCAGTAGGAGCAAAAAATGACTGCTGATGCGAGGCCTAGACTTGAATCTACCGCTGTCACTCACTAGACCTCGGGCCCCGATTTTGTTTCCTGTGAATGGGGATGCCAGGCTGGCTACCTCAGAGTGCCAGGGACGCTCAAAAAGATACTATACAGTGAAATACTCCGTAAACTCTAAAGTGCTTCACAAGTGCAAGGTCTTAATAATAGCAACAGTTTAACATTCGTTGACTGCCACATGCATAGCACTTTAAATCTGTTTTCTCATTCAATCTTCACAATCACCCCAAGACCTAGCTAGGTACTATTATTCCCTCCATTTTACAGATGAGGAGAGACTGAGAGGGTTAAACAACTAGTTCAAGATTATACTGAACCGCAACTTAAACCAGTAAATCCTGAATCTTACCCCTAAACACTAAGCTGCTGCCCTGCTTATTGCTATTTAATAGAGGCGCTGATATCTCATAGGGGCTCAACAAACGCGGTTCCGTAAATTGCTGATTTAAAAGCAGACGCCTTCCCACCCCCGCTCTTCCAAGCTTACCGGTCGCCCTTTCCCGCAGCACCTGATGCTCGTACTCCCTGCCACGGGCCCTCGCCCACGCTCCTCCCACTCCCAGCCTGCTGGCGCCCACGCCTCAGTGTTTCTACGCATGCGTTGGGGAGACCTGCGCAAGTCCAGTGGCCCAGCGGGGGCTGAGGGACCTCTCAGTCACTCCTCGCTCGGCCCCACCCTGGTGGGCCCCGCCTGTTCTCGGTGGCTGCTGCTGCCGCCGTCGCCGCCTGGGGAAAGCTGGAGGATGAGCTGAATCTCCGCAGTTGTCACTGTCTCCACCGCTACCTACAGGTGCTTTGGGTCTGGCCGGAAGCCCCCTTCCCTGCGCCCACTCCCAGCTCATTCCCTGGCCCACTCCGCCTGTCCAGCAGCTTCCTGGCTCTGCAGGGAGGCGGCCTGGGCGTCCCGGGTAAATAGTTTGTGTACGGTTACCATGGAGACACTGGCCGGCCCGGCCGAGCCAGCAGGCTGGCTAGCTGGCTGGCGGGCAGAGTGAAGATGCTGTTGCGCTCTGCTCTGGCCTGGACCGGTGGAGGAGGGGGTATTGCCGGGAGTGGCGAAGCCGCTCTCTGCGTGGGAGGTGAGGCGTCCCCCGCCGGTTCACCGGGCATCCCTCCTGCTGTCGTCCGCCTTCTGTCCCTGTATGGGGAGAGAGAGAGATGATGAGAGTGCCCTGTGCACGCTGTCGGAGTCGGGCCGCGGTTGTCTTTATTTCTATACACTGCGCATTTAGGCAAGCGCGTGGTGCTTAGTAGAAACTCAGTAGTATTTGTTGAATGAGAGTGATAGACTAAGGGACTTTGTTTATGCACACAGTGACCCAGCCAAGGTCACACATTGTACCTGGGCTCCTCTAGGCAATACATAGGGTCTTAATAAATAAGTGTAACAATATGCATTAAAATATATCGTACGTACATATAATGCCTTTTATAATCCATTCCTATGAGTATCACAGCAGATCTTCCATCTCACCCTGATTTAGAATTATTTTACTTGGTAGAAAAGCAAGTACCACTCTTTATTTGTATCCTATTTTGTGAGTCTATAAAATTCTGATCAATTGTTGTTTTGACATAGCTGATATTCAATAAAATACTTGATTCTTTTTTCACAAAGCAAAACACCCTGGTTTAAATTTTAAAACTTATAAAATGTATGAAAACACTGAACAAATGTCATTTCCTTTCTTTTGCAATTTCTTTTTTTTAAATGCAGCTTTTCATTCATGAGAAAATGTTTTGTTGTATCCTTTTATCACATAGTGCTTGGACAGTATTTAATGTTTTCTAAGGACCAGGCACCATGCTAAAGCACTTTACATTAATTTTGTCATTTAATTCTCAAAACAATCCTATGAAGCAATTACTATTACTACACACTTTTTACAGCTGAAGAAACTGAGGCTTAGAGATGTTAGAAGCCTTGCCCAAGGTTACGTAGCTGCAAATTGTCAGATTATTTGAACCTTTACTCCAGCATCTAAGCATTTAACCACTGCTTCTTTGGATACTCATATTAACACGAAAGTCATTCAAAATCATGGTAAGAGTCTTGAGTATTTGATTTGCAGGAAAAAGAGTATGGAGATGGCCACTCTTTCCCCTGTTGCAAACATCCTGATAGTGCCGTGTTGCATTTAGCAAGAAGCCTGTTTCAGATGACTGTTAGCAGCAGAGGTAAAGACAGATCTTTATAATTAGGTATAAACTTATAAGTGACAACTCACAACTTTTCCCCTAACCAATAAGAAATATTTTGTTTGAAAAGGTCGCCAGTTTCAAATTTCCTACCGCTGGTGGTGGTCATCCTCTAGAGGTCCTGTGGACATCATAAACTCAAGACAGTGATGCAAGACAGAACTCAGCTGCTTCTTTCCCTTTAAAGTCCACATCCCCTCCTGTTTTCTTTTATTTTTTAAAAAAAATATTTATTTATTTGGCTGTGCCGGGGCCTGTGGCATGCAGGATCTAGTTCCCTGACCAGGGATCGAACCCAGGCCCCCTGCATTGGAAGTGTGGAGTCTTAACCACTGGACCACCAGGGAAGTCCCTCCTCCTGTTTTCTTTTAAAAGGTCACCTTGCCCTCCCAACCTCCCTAAGTTTGCATACCCAGTATCACCTCTGCTCCCTCCCTGCCCTCTCAGATGCCAAATCCTGTTGGTTCTTGTGTTCTTGGTGCACCTTACTTGTTCTCATCTCTTCTTAACTCTATTTCACCTTCACGCCTATACTTCGGGCTTTCAGTGCACCATCCACTAATCACAACATTTGTCAAGTCTTACTCCATGCTGGGCAACTTGAAGTGAAAGCAAGAAAGCAAAAAGGGGCTAAATTTGATCTCATATTACCCCATGGCATCAAGAATCAGATGCCATTTGAAATAAAGTCCCATGTGCTTTCTTTTTATTTATTTATTTATTTATTTATTTATTTATTTATTTATTTATTATTTATGGCTGTGTTGGGTCTTCGTTTCTGTGCGAGGGCTTTCTCTAGTTGCGGCAAGTGGGGGCCACTCTTCATCGCGGTGGGCGGGCCTCTCATTATCGCGGCCTCTATTGTTGCGGAGCACAGGCTCCAGGCGCACAGGCTCAGTTATTGTGGCTCACGGGCCTAGTTGCTCAGCGGCATGTGGGATCTTCCCAGACCAGGGCTCGAACCCGTGTCCCCTGAACCCGTGTCCCCTGCATTGGCAGGCAGATTCCCAACCACTGCGCCACCAGGGAAGCCCCCCATGTGCTTTCTTAATCCACTGTAGCAAATGCCTCCAATTCAGAAGCCATGCAGCCTTCACCTGGATATTTTCTAGCTTGGGTCTGTATTTGAAAATGGAGTCCAGCGATTACACAAATGCTGACTTTAAGCTGTGCTTCACGTGAAGAGCTAAGGCTCAGAGTCTAGTGGGGCAACACCAGGTGCGCAGGCCATTCTAACCCAGGGAGGGGTTGGGTGTACTAACAGAGACCACGGGGGACCGTGCGGAGTATGGCGGAGGGACACCTAGTTGAGGCTGGGAGGGTGGAAGAGGCATGTCCAGGAAAGCTTTCTTGAGGACCTCTAAGAGTTAGCTGGGTGGTTATATAAAAACTGCCTGATCTTGTCCCTTCTAGTTTTTTCCATCCTTTCCATCCTGCCCATTCCTGCCATCACATCATGCCTCAACATCTTTTAATTTGCTTATCAGCTTTTATTTACTTTCTTGACCTGCCATTCAGTTCTGTCTCTGCTACAACTCCAGTCTTCATTTCCAGAGCTCCTTCCTCTCCAGCGCACACCCCATATGTCCTTGATACTCTGCCTTGACTCACTCATTGACTTGGTTGGAAATTCCTCCTCTATTCCAGCCCCAATGTCGGCCATTGTCATTTGTTCAAATTCAGACCATTTTCCAGAACCTAGCTCAAGCATCACCTCCTCCAGGATGTCTGCCTGACACCTCCCAATCAGAAATCCCTTTCTCTTTCATAATCACATGGTAGTTTATCTCTATTTTTTTGTATTGCCCCCATCAGTTTCTATCTTGTATGAAAGCATGTGGGTACAAGCAGGACTGATACCCAGTTGGTTCACACCAAGAAAGCTGCTCTGCTTGTGAGAACACCAGCATGTTTCTATATTGGTGTGTAAATAGCCACAGCCCCGGGACCTCTGAGTCCCCACCTTCTACCACCCAATCCAGTGGGTAATAGTTTCAATATCAGCCCTGGGCATATGTCTTAGGTTGTGTGTGTGCGTGTGTGTGCGTGCTATTGCTTAAGACTTTATCCGCCTCATAGAGTTAATTGAGATGATGTACTTGAGAGTACTTAGCACACTGCTTGGTATTAAAGTAAACGTTGAGCCAGCATTGGTGGTTGGTCCTTGCCTGAGAGTGAAGACAGTGTTTATTCCTGTCTGTGTTCCCAGAGATCCAAGGGGAGGAAACAGTTCATCTATACTAGCTGAATGGATTTGTTCCAGTTGTCAGGAGAATTTTTGTAAAATTAAAATTTCTGTGATACTATTGCGTTATGGTTCAGGCATACTTTACTATAAATAGACAAGCTTTCAAACTCTGATCGTTTTTTAAATTGGCAAAAACCATCTCTAATAAGAATTCGTAATTTAATAATTATAAAGAGAATACTCCCCCCCCCAAAAAAACCCACTTCTAACTCCGTTCACTTGCATTATTGAACATTTCCATGTTTGATTTAGTTACTAATATATTAATATTGATATGATAATAGATTAACTGAGCAGATACTACATTATTGAAACAGTTTCTCACAATATAGCTGCTAAGGTGGGATTTGCGGGGAAGAGAGAGGCAAAGGGAGAGAGAAAGTTGTGTTAGAATTTGTGGTAAAAGTTTACAGACAAAAAGATTTTTAAACCCATTATGTACATCGTTTCCAGCAGTATTTGATCAATCTGAACTCCTGTATGCCCAAATAATTTACAGAGGTCTTAGAATTTGGCCTCCTTCATTACTCTATGAAAGGGTATAGTTTTCAATGTAAACTAAAATACAGCCAAGGACAACCTTAGTCAGGAATGATGGTCCATTATTACTCATCCAAAGCACATTCTCTAATCTTAATTAGTTTTGCCAGATCACCTTTGGACATCCCTAAACTTATTAGTGCCATGTGGGGCTAAGGCGTCACAAACTTCATTTGGTCTCTGGAAGAAACTTGTTCATTGTACTGAAATGTCTTCTTTTCTTACTTCAGTGGGCCTTTTAAAAACAAACCAGCAAACAAACTTGCCATGGACACTGAAGTTAGATGTTGTGGTTCTGAATTTGTATTATTATGCATCAAAAATGTATATATATATATATATATACATATATATAGTGTGTATGAAACACTTTATATGTATTTTTAATAATTAGCATTGAATATTTTTTAGTAAAGAGGCTATCATATATTAGAAGTAAATGTACCAGGCCTGCCACAGTTTTTGTTAATTGTTCTAATATACATAATTCCGGAGACCTTGCTTAAATTGGAACTCCTATATCAAAAATTCCTAGAAGAGTATTGCTTATCTAGTAATTTATTACTGTTTTACTTCAACACCTGGCCTTTCCATATGAAAGGAACAGCATATTGTTTGCAGTTATCATATTCTTTTCCTCAAAAACTCTTATAGAGGGTAGAACTAAACAGATGTTCTTGCTGTCTGTTGTTAAGCAACACCTTAATGTATAGAATCATAATACAGTCAAGTCCTCTTTAGTTGTCTAAGGAATCACCTGTAGATTCTACTTACAGAAATGGTGTCTTTTTAGTTTCCTTGGGCATATGTCACAAAACTTTTTTCTTTTTTGCAGAAGTTATTCTAAAATTGGGCAACTGAAATATATGAATAATTTACAGACCTCAGTCTCCCTGGAGATACAACATTTTTTTTAATGAACACTAAATGTACTGATTAGAATTAAGTTTTTAAAATCTCGACTATTTTAAAGTGTAGAGCTGTCAGAGGTGTGTTGCCAAGTTAGCCAGGCCTCCATGGGACACACGAGCATAAAGAAGGATCTGCATTCTCATGGCCCTTATGCGTGACTTTAACTTTTTAACCGAGGGCGGTGGCCTGGGAAAGGATCATTTGATATCGGTATTCGGTGTTTATTCCTGTAGGACATTATCTCAAATTGAAGGTGATTTGAATCAACTCATTCAAATATTTCATAGGCAAATGTAAGGCTGAACCTTTCTCTGAGTTTACAAGCTACATTTATAAAAGCTGACAGAGTTTGGATAGAGGCCCCATCTGACTAACTTTAATCTTATACTAGCATTTTGTGTGGAGGGCAGTGGGAAAAAAAGGGAAACTTCAGTTAAACATTTTAGCAGAACCCCTCTGCCCCGCCACCCAGTGTGTTTTTTATAGATTGGAGACTATGAGATGGTTTTCCCTTCCTGGGGTGTCTTCTTTCACGAGTTATCCTCTTTCTCTCCAGGTTTAGCTTTCACTCTAGGTCTCTTCCCTGCGCGTCATTTCCCTCAATCGCATGTATTCCCAAAGGCATCGCTGTGCACGTCAACCTATTATTTTTTTTTAATTAATTACTTAATTTATTTTATTTTTGGTTGTGTTGGGTCTTCGTTTCTGTGCGAGGGCTTTCTCTAGTTGTGGCAAGTGGGGGCCACTCTTCATCGCGGTGCATGGGCCTCTCACCATCGTGGCCTCTCGTTGCGGAGCACGGGCTCCAGACGCGCAGGCTCAGTAGTTGTGGCTCACGGGCCTAGTTGCTCCGCGGCATGTGGGATCTTCCCAGACCAGGGTTCGAACCCATGTCCCCTGCATTAGCAGGCAGATTCTGTGCCACCAGGGAAGCCCCAACCTATTTTTTTGAAAGCTCTTTCCCCTTCCTGATCTTCTAAGTGTAACTGCGTGGTAGGCTTTTAATTAAAGGTTGTGATTTTTTTTTCAAGTTTAATATACAGGAATGGTTTAATGGTTGGGTTTGAGCACTCCTTTCTAAATGACTGGATGAAAATAGTTGACATTTTTTACCCTATATTTGCAGGGTGTGGTGTCTACCTGAAGAACATTGCACTTTATAAGGAAAGATGTTGTCTCCAAATGATAAAAAGTTAGAAAAGCTAGATCCGTTTTACCGACCTTCAGTGTCCGAGCAGAAGACTAGTGCAGAAATCATAAGTGAAGCACGAAATGCCTTAAGAACTCTTAGGGCCCAAAGACCATTTACACCACGGGAAGACCAAAGAAAACTATTTGGACGTGCATCTTCAAGAACACCAGAAAATAGACCCCCGTCTTCCTTCAGGTATTTAAAATTTCTCTTGCCTATACACTCAAGTATGTATATGTAACCAGATGACATTTTCCCTTAATTCTAGTTATGGATAGTTGCTTTTCTTAGTGTGACTTCTGCTAATTATACCTCTTATATCTGTTCAAGATTTCTAAAGGTATCTCCAGACCTTGGGTCCAAGAAGTTGCTTTGGTTTGAAATGGTTAATAATGATTGTCATACCAACTTTATAAAGTGATATGAACAAAGCTTTAAAAAAAATCACAATATACATTCCTTCTTTTCATTATTCAATATTTACAATCCTCCTAAAAACAAGAAAAGAGTTGTTAATAAAATGTTTAAAGTACTATGATTTTTAAAAATCGCTTCTTCCTCAAGGCTTATGCATTGAATGCTTTTACTTGTTTGGGGGCTAGAGTTAACTAAAATATACTAGAAATTTAAAAAAATGATTCTTTACAAACTAACACTTCTATTCCGTCTCCTGTGCTAGCATCCATGCATCCAGTTTTGAGTCCTCTGATTCCAGGCCCATCTTTGGCACACGTCTCAGTCCACTAGAGCTTGTGAGTACTTTATATTACCACGGGTGCTATGAAGTGGAATTGGCCCTAATACTTGGAATCAGCACTTATACATGCTAAGAAAATGATACATAGACCTAAATGTATTAATAATTTAATATGAAAGCAAATTCTTTTATACTTTTTCAAATATAATGGTTTGTATCTAATGAAACACGTTTATTATTCACCTATAGTTTCATAATAAAGAGGAATTTTAGAGATATATAGTAACCTGGCAAACAGAATGTTTCACAGTATCTTTTAAATTATGCATATGTATTTTATTTTCAGAGTTACATATACAAATAAATTATAGATGCATGTACATAATCAAAGACTTGTTACCAAAAAAACCCTCCAGCAGTCTTCCATCCCCTTATTTTTCATTCTCCACTCCCCAGTGGCTCTCACTTTAAACTCTTTTGGCACATTCTTTTGGTATTTACATCCAAATTTTTAAATAACACAGTGTCTTGCTGCTCTCTGACTTACGAGCTTGAGGAATTATCTAATGACTTCCTGCTAGAGAAGATGAAGATTTAACCCTTGTCTGTCTTCCCACACACCTCTTCACAACACGTTCACCCTTTCTGTCCCCACTGCTACTCCCAATATAGATATATCTTAATTTTGGTTAGATCCCATTTCTCTGACTGTGATTATATAAATCCTGTTTATAGCTGAGCCTTGAACTAATGATGATTAATGATGATTACTTCTCCTTCCCTGCACCACTCTTTGTTTTCCCTGGTGTTAATAATTGCCTTGCTTTTTTAGTTTTGTATTATTATTGTTTCAACTCCAAACTCTTCTCCAGTGGCCTAATTTCCTTCATATATTCAGACACATGAGGTATTGATTCATCTCCTTGGAGAACTTTTCACACTCCCTCCTGGACCACTTGCCCTGGGCATCTGCACACAGCTTGCTACTCCTTCCTGTGCTGGCTTTTGTATTTCCTGTATCCCAAGTCCTCCTTTTTCTTGATTTACTCTTGTTTTAGCAGAGTACTCCCTCCAATAGCTTCTTGAGAAAAGGTGTATGGGAAATGAATTATTTGAGACCTTGACTGCTGTTTTTTCTCTCTGGAAGTTTGTAGGATTTTTTCTTTTTGTTTCCAGTGTTCTGAAATGTCCTGATGCTGAGCACTTTCAATGTGAAATCTTGTACCCTTCAGCTCTGGGAAATGTCCTTGAATTATTTTGGTGTGTCTTCCCCTCTTTTCTGTTCTTTTTGCCCTTTCTGGAATTTATTATTCGAATGTAGGATGCCCTGGACTGGCCCTTCAATTTTCTTATTTTGTCTTTTCTGGTTCTCATCATTTTTTGGATGAGGCTTTATCTTCTAATCCTTTTATTGAGTCCTTTTCATTTCTGCTATGATATTTTTAATTTCCTAAAGCTTTTCCCCCTCTAAATTATCTTTTTTTTTAATATATAGTATTCTGTTCTTATTTCATGGTTGTAGCATCTTATCTCAGTATATTAATGGTAGTTTTGATTTTTTAATTGTTTTCTTCTCCTTTTAAAATCTCTGTTGCTTTTGTGTGTGTTGGGGGGAGGGCTTAAAAAAGAGAAATTTATTTTCTCACAGTTATGAAGATTCGAAGTTCAAGATCAAGCTGGCAGCAGGGTTGACTTTTTCTGAGATCTTTCTTCTTGGCTTATAGATGGCCATCTTCTTCCTGTGTCTTCACATGGTCTGTCCTCTGTGTCTCTGTTGCAGTTTTATATTTGCCTTGGTCTCTCTTTTTTCATAACAGAGACTCTCCTCTGATAGCTCATGCTGCTTGTTTGGCTGTTCTTATTTGAGAGTGGAAGCATGTGGAATGGGTTGGTCAACCCACAGGTGATACCTACCCAAACCTACATTTAGGGGGATTTGGCTGGGCTGTGTTGTTTGTGAGACCCTCAATAGCAATATCTTTAGGGCTTTCCTTGTGGGCTGCTCAATTCTCTGTAGAATATTTCTTGGAGGATAAAGGCTGGTTGCTAACTGTTGGGGTGCACCCTGCAGGCCTGCAACGCCTGCGCTTGCCCAGCTTTAAGACTGAAGAAAGAGCCCAGAGTCGGCAACAGAGACATCAGTTATAGGGAACAATTTCTCTGGCTCATTAGTTACCAGGGAAACCAGCAGAGGTGCCTCCCCTTCACTTCCCCTTTGATAAGCTACCAGGTGGAGATGTTCTGATCTAAAGACTAGAACAATCACCAGCTGGGTCGGGGCAAATACGTAGGAAGGTCAGTCACGTGAGTAGGGTTTAGGTGAAGCAGATGCTGCTCATGCAGGGGATGTACAGAGAGCAAGAGATCAGTCATCTTGAGTGGCCTGACCATACATACACTAACTTCTAGGAGCCAGGAGGAAGAAGGTAGGAATGCCTAGCATTCAGTATGTAAATATTCAGTTAATATCTATGTTTACATTAAGTACCCTGACTCTTGACTGTGCCTGGTTAGCCTGATTCAGAGACCCTCTGTTTCGTCCTCTCCAAAGAACAAACTCCCCATCTAATCCTGGGTTCAGTAGCCTGACTGCATAGAGCTGGGAGGGAAGGAGTTACGCAGACTTTCAACCAATTTTCCTTAGGCACCCCGCCCCCCGCTTTATGCCCCTGCTACCGCAAGTACCTGGTGATACCAATTCCTTACACTTTCATGGAACTGGGGCGTCAGTCAAGCTGCTTCTCAATTTTTATTATTGTTTATATGTGTGTATGTTTGTGTGTGTGTATGTTTGTTTCTGCTGAACTATTTTAAAGTAAGTTGTAGACCTTATAAGACTTTTTCCACAAGAATTTAAGCATGCATCTCATATGAACAGGGACAGTCTCCTACACCAGAATGCTATCATCACAGCTCAGAAAATTAACATTACTCAGTAGTATCATCTAATGTATAGTCCATGCCCAAATGACCCCAATTGTTTCAAAATGCATCATATATTCCCAAAGTACTCATCAAAATGCCGCTGTGAGGAAGATTATACTTGTTCTTATATTGCAGATGACAAAAATAAGATTCCAAAATAGGAAGCATGAACCAGTGTGCAATAAGTATTGTACTCTGTCAGCCATCGTTGACATATGGCTTCTTGCACCTACAACCTTGGAAACCACTTGGGTTTTGAGCCAGCAACAGCGAGAGGGCCCCCGGTTTAGCAGCCCAGTGGGTCTGCCTTGTTGAAGAGTGGCTCTCCATTCTACAGTTCTGTCATTTGACTCCTATGCTTTGTTTTTAATATTGCTGTAATTTGGGGGCACTCACTCTTTCCTAAAAATCTCAATTTCTAGAGTTCACATGGTCCCTGTCAAAGTATAGTTCTTGGACTGCAGGATTAGGTGTTAGGCAAAGATAATGTTGGCATTTGCCTCTGTTTAGGATCACTATAGTTAAATTTCTTTACTGCAGAATGGTTGGGTGCTATGTGCAAATCAGGCTAAGAATAACTCCGTTAGTTTGAGTTTTTTTGTTAGAGTGGATTATTTAAGGGTCTCAGGTATATTTCGTTTTAAACCATAATTAAAGTTTGGAGCTCCCAGTCAAAAAAACGTGAAAGTGGCCTCATAACTACCTCCCCTTCCACCTTTTCTCCTCCTTTCCACTAGGCCTTTTAAAGAACCCTTTGACTCTGGTGACCATTAAATTGACAAAGAGAGGAGATCAGGGGCAATGGGAGCCCAGGGAGAGGGAGCGGGGTAACGACCCCTAGAGGGTGGGGGAGGAGTGGTACATACTTAAGTCCCTTAAGGATGCAGTTGCTGAAAGAACTTGTGACGACCTAAACAATTGAATTTCAGCACTTTTTGGATCTGGGACACTTTCTCAGGCTGGTTTGCCTTTTAATAGTTCCTCACCCAGCAGTCAGGCAGGGAAGAGGGACCCATTCCAGCTCCTACATTTAACAAATCCTCTCAACTCTTTGCACTTGTAGGCTGACTGCTCCCTCTGTCCCCTCCCCCCCACCCCTCCCCCCCACCCCCCAATCCCCGGTCCTCTGTCCCCACCCCCTCCCCGTATCCGGCCTGTGCTCCTCCCACAGCCTTCAGCAGGGGTGGGCTGCCTACACTCAGAAGCGCCCTGGGCTTCTGAGAATGACAGGAGAACTGACACTCCTGGTCCCGGCTCATCAGGGTTCCTGTTAGCACCTGTAATCTTATAAATCAGGGGAAAGCACTGCAGTTTGCAGTCTGCCATGAGCATTTATATCCATCTTCTATGTAGGTGTGCCGTGCACAGCTTTCTCTTTCTCAGCAGCTCTCCCCCTTCCCATGACAGCTCTGAGATGTGGGGCTGTTATGTAGTGATAGTTATTTCCATTTCCATTCTGCCACTCGGGTTAGTTAGCTGCTGTTCCGATTTATAGGGTTGTATGAAGTAGGAAAAGAGATTGAGGAAATAGGAAATTTTGTCTTTCATCATTATCATTGTCAAAACAGCGTTCTCCTTATGTTTCTGAAACTTACAAAGCCTAGTTATTTAAGCTCCAAGTATTTTTTTTTTTTTGGCCGCACCATGCAGTATGCGGAATCTTAGTTCCCCGACCAGGGATGGAACCCATACCCCCTGCAGTGGAAGCATGGAGTCTTAACCACTGGACCGCCAGGGAAGTCCCCAAGTATTTTTATTAATTAAACTTTTTATTGACATACTGAAAAGACACAGATCATAAGAGTACAGCTTGATAAATTTACGCAAACTCAACAGACTCGGTAACCAGCATTGAAGAAGAAAAAAACAGGTCGTTACCAGCACCCCAGAAACCACCTTCCCAGGGTGACCACCGTCCTGACTTCTCACAGCATAGATGAGTTTCAGCCCATTTTTGTATTTTATAGGAACTGGGTTCCAAGTATTTGCCAAGTAAAACAAAACTGGATATATTTTAAAAAGAAAGGGACTTAGAAGCCCATATATACCTTTGGACTAGGGGAGGTCCAGGGTAAGAAAGAGCAGAATGCGAATGTCAAAGCAGTGTGTTTTCTTTCACTGTTTCTGAAACGGAAGGGTGACATTACAGCAGTGAATCACATGCTGGGAGTGACAGAGGAGCCCAGAGGACCTGTGGAGAAAATCATAGTAATAGAAATGCACCTACAATTGCCACATCCAAAGGTTATGTGCTTGGGGGAATTTTTAATACGTATTTGCTTTGGAACTTCCAAGAGGTCTCTGTGTGTGTGTGTGTGTGTGTGTGTGTGTGTGTGTGTGTGTGTTCTGTTGCCTTACAGATTAAATCATAGCAACTTTCTGAGATGGGAGGTCTTGGACCCTCTTTTCCAGTCTTCATGTAGAGTGGGACCCTACCTTCCCAGCTGGTGATCGGAGGAGCCAGGTCAGAAATTGGTCAGGGCCCACTGTGCTGGGATGAGAGTCAAGGCCAGCCAGACCCCTTAAATATTCTAGGGGGTTTGTCTTCTTTGATTGGGTTGTTCTATGAAAATAGTCTTTCAGTCTTCAAGGGACTCTAGCAGTTTTCTCAAACAGGACAGATCTTGAAATCTGACTTTTCCAGTACCTTGGTTATACCCCAGTCACTGGCTAGTATTATGACACAAAACGTGAGGGAGGTAAGGTTCTCAAGTGAAGATTTAAACCCACTTGCAACCTTCTCTGAATTATAAAATGAAGTGAATTTTACAAGAAAAAATTTTTACTCTTGTGCTTCAAAAAAGCCATTTTGCTCCACAAAGTGAAAGAACATTTTGTAGAACCTGGCATGATAGAAATTGATGGCTTGTTTCATTTTCCCTTGGAGAATTAAAAATGCTTCACACGCATCACTTTATATTTTAAGTAGTCCAATGAAGTATATGTTTAAATGGGATACATAATTTAGTAAAGGTCAGTAGTAAAATGGAACTAATTTTTTATTATGCAAACAATGACTAATTTTGCACTAGGAAAATAATGCCTTTTATTAAGGAGCAGTTAAGGGGATTTATCTTGCCATCCAGAGATAATTCAGTTATTCCCTTCTGGGTAAAACTTAGCGTTGCAAAACCACATTTTCTAAGATCGTTTATTTAGTACCCAAAACATTTCTAATAGTTAAGGCATCTGTAAAAGCAGCCATTTACTTTGTCTGCATTATTATTATTTGGCAGACTTCTCAATCTTTGTTTCAGATGCAAGGTACCTGCAGAGTACAGACATTTTGAGATAAGAAAACCTTGAATCCACATTCAGTATTGAGAAGGTTATACTTATGTATTTCATCTTTCATAATTAAATGTAAAGCACTTATTTGCCTATATCATACTCTGAGATTTTTTTGTTACTATTAGTTTCATGGCCTAAGTCACATTCTTATGAATATTTTGCAACAAATTAAAGAGACTAAAAAGTAAAGTGACTCTTTATTAAACAAATATAACATAATTTATACAGATAGATGAGTGTTGTCTCCTTCAGAATAAACCCCTCTGAATTCGGGATCTTTTTTCCAGCAAGGTTGCCTCAGGATCTAGGGCCTTAGCTTTTGAGACTTAAAAGTAACGTGGAACCAAATCTGGTAAAAACGTAAAGGGTGAGCAGCTTACCGAGATATGCTACGGAGGGAGCTAGCATATCTTGAATCTCCATAAGAAGACTTGTATATACATCAGTGTCCCTGCAAGAAGGGAACTGCTGTCTCCAATTGATAGCTGGGCAAGTTCAAAGAAGTAAATGGCCCACCCAAGTTCACATAACTAGTAAGTGGGTTTGATCTCAGAGTCATTTACTCTTCCTGTCTATTATGCTGATTATTTTATTTATGCTTTTTCTAACTGTGTTTAAAAGAATATATCTCTATAGTCATAAAACCGATTTTTTTGGTCTGGTTTATGAACCGTTTACAGATGTAAATGAACAAGAGGATATAAAAAATATTTTGAAAAATGTTACCATTATTGAAATAAGCAGCTTCTTGAGAGGAGAACACTAATATAGATGTCTGTGTTCTGTTAATGTATATGAGAAAATGAGTGAAATTCTGTGTCGTATGTGATAGATGACCTCACCTGTTTTTCTAAATTATCTGACTTGAATTTCACACTGGATTTTTTAAAAATTTGTTAATTAACCTATTGGATTGAGAGTCACTCATTTCAACAGTATGTAACTGACTTGAGGAACTTTAACTCGATTAGTTTTGGCTAGAGAGCTAGAGGCACTTGCTGCCATAAGATTGTGCTTTCATAGACAGATAATCTTGCTGCCTTGGACCACCAGGCAACACTAAAAGTGGGAGTTTAGGCCCCTGTGAGGCTGCGGCCCCAGGTTGGGTCGGAGGCCACTGCCATCTGGAGGTTAGGCCGGAGGGTGCTCTGGGTGGCACAGTGCTTGGTGCAGGTGGTTTTAAGTCTTTAAGGAATTGGAATTTTGCTAGTAATGTCCCTTTTCTAAGGGTATCAGCATAGAATTTTTGAGATGTAGCAAATAAAACATTTTCATATCATAAGTCCAAGACTACTTACTGCTCTTATGTTTTGTGACTTTTTAATCTACATTATTAAAATTTTTTTATATCATTAAAAAGATACTTCTGTCGAGTCCAAAATATATAAGGGTAGTATTTAAATTCCACACAGTTCTTGGCACATATGGGTGCCCAATAAATGTTTTCTGAGCTGAATCGAACACAAAAATTTACAAAGTATGTTGAATGTACTGTACCATATTTTATAGTCTCTTATAGAGATCTGTTTGCTGGCATGGGTAAACCTTTTTTTTCAAATACACTAAGCAGGACAGTAGAGTATTTCATACAATATAATTGACAAAAAATGAAAAAGTGTTATATACCTACACATTAAGTAAGGTGGGCCAATGAGACGGAGAACCAGGGGGCTGGGGAGAAGCCAGGCAGGAAGCCCTTTGCTCCCCTGGAAGTGTCAGGGCCAGCTCCGGGTGGGGAGTCTTACTCAAGACAAACTCATGCCAATCATTTAAAAAAATCTCTTTCCAGAAACCAAAAGCTCCAGCATCTCCTGCCACAGAAGAGGATCCCTGCCCTTCCTTTCCAAAACCCCCAGTGGACCCCGCGAAGATTAGAAGGATAAGCAGTGCCCGGGTGCGCTTACTCAGGGCGGCCTCGCAGGGGGCTCTTCTGCCAGACAGGACCCTTCCTCCTGTTCAGCGTAAGGCTACATAACATCCTTTAAAACCTGGGGGCAAGCATGTTTCTTGAGTTTGCACACAAGAGTTATTTTTATATGATTCTTTTCAAACTGCACATGATTTTTTATGTTAACGTAGTTAATATTGTACAAAAGCTGGTTAAGAAACATTTTATGGGTGTTTATAAAGAATACCTGAATATAAGGTTTTTTTAAAAAAAGTTACTTGGTAGAAAAAGAATATTAGGATAAGTGTTCTTTAATGAATGCATTCACCTATTGATATATTGGAAATCATTTCTAAATTAGAGTTCAAAAAGTTAATTTCATTAGGCATGTTTAAGATTCATATAATGTACACTAAGCTTAGGTCTTTGAAAATACCTTTCTGATCCCATGTGAAAATGTAAGCACAAGTTGAATGGGGCTTATCCTGTGGCCACAGAAGTGCTGGCATGTATCTAAACCTGGAAACAAAGAAGCTAAAAACCTCAAATCCTAAGGAATGCCCCCAATAATTGGAATCACCCCCTGTCCAGGGCACACTAAGAGTTTTTCAAACTGTAGGAAATGTCCCATTAGTGGGATGACAATCAATTTAGTGGATCACACCAGCATTTAAAACAATGAAGTAGAATAAAATAGAATGGAAAATATCAGGGCACATTGCAGACAATAAATGTTAGTGTGGCTTCAAGGACTTTACTTCAGTCACGTACCTGTGTGTTCAGGATCATATTACAAGTTTACTATACATCATATTTATATTACAAATTTATCATTACTATATGTAGCCCCAAAAGTTAGAAATCCACTTTAACAGGGGCTGATAGAATTGGCCCTCCTTCAGTCAACAGGATTGATGAAGAGGAGGGATAGGTTTACACTCACAGAGAGGAGATAATCTGAAGATGATCCCAAAAGTTACAAGCCACCACCTTAGGATCCTACTTGTTTGACATACAAGCCTTTTCTTTTAATTAGTCACCAACATTTAAATGTAGAAGATCTCATGGAAGAATCTAGATGTATGACTTTTTGTGAAAAATTGGAAAATCTGGCAGCGCTGGACCCGCTTTCTGTGCAGCCCCCATGGGGAGTGATTGAGCTGAGAAGTCCCCAGCCCCGTTAGCCCGGGATATGATCTGCAATCCCCATGTCTCCCCAGCCCACTGCTCTCATTTTCCTTTCTGGTCCCTAGTGATCCCTGACACAGCTGAAGAGGTAGAATCAAGGAGAAAGGAAAAGACAGAGGCAGCGCAGGGTGTGCGTGCCACACCTCAGTGGCGTACAGAGTGTGTAATTAGGCAATCTGCTTTACCTTGATGTCCCAATTTGTTTCTTTTCTAACAGTCAATCAGATATTTATTGAGCCCCTACTAACTGCCAGGTACCAGTCTAGGCCAACAGAGTCCTGCCCTCAAAGAGCTTGTGAGGGGAGACAGGCAATAAACTGGAAAGCCAAGAAGTAAGACAGTTGGGTTCTGAGTGCTAAGAAGAAGGTGAGCTAGATGCTGGGGTGGGGAGTGACTGTGGCAGGAGGAATCGTGTCACCTCTGGAAGGTGTCCTTGAGGAGGTGGCCTCTGAGTTGAAATGTGAATAATGAGGAGAAGGCAGCTGGGTGGAAATCTGTAAACACAGTGCCCAGGCTGAAGCTGAGGCTGGAGATGGGTGCAGACTTGGCTGGTGGACCCCAAGGCCCATGTGGCTGGAAGGGGGAGGGAGCTGAGGACACAGGGCCCATTCAGGGCCAGGCCAGGGGGGACATGGCCAGGACTTTATTCTTCCTGCAGTGAAAAGCCAGGGCAGGGTTTAAGCAAGGGAGAGACATCATCTGATTTCTGTTTCTTAATAGTAGCCGCACGTTTAGACTCACCTGAGGAACTTTTTAGACGTTGCACCACCAGGGCTCCAGTCAGACCAGTTACATCAGAAAGGATTGTTACTTATGGGAGCCGAGTCCTTGCCAAGGTGAGAGGCAATGGGCTCGGGAGCCACGGTGCAGGGTGAGGTCAGACTCGGATAGGAACAGGGTCACTTCTTGTAAACAGGATGGCAGAGCTGGAGTGAGGGTTGTAGAGCTGTTGTTTATCAGATGTTTTTGCTTCTGAGCCTGAATGCTGCACACATTTAACTCTCGGTGGCTCCCATTTGAAAATCCTGCTGCTTGCTGAGCTGTCGCCATGTATGTGAAGGTGACAGGAGAGACAGATGTTTCCCCACCAGCCGAAGCATGTCTCTGTTTCTGTTCTTTCATCCATCCTGTTGGCAGTTGCCCCCTTCACCACTCCCATCATCCCTGCGGTCTGGTCTGCGTCAGCACCCAGGAAACAGTGGCAGTAAAAAGTCATTGTCTTTTTAAAAGCACACATCACCCAATTTAAAAAACCATTCTAATGCTCCAGCCTTGGACTCATTGTCCTTTGTACAGGAGCTCCCTGGGCTTGTTTCAGAGTCCCTATTGTTTAGAAAAGGTATCCTTTGTTGAGTAACAGGCTATAAAGGCCTGTGGTGGAGACTGAGACAGAGGGAGTGTCCCTGCCCCTGGTGTGAAGTCATTAGTAGCTGACACCTCCCCAGGCAGGGCTGGGGGTGCGGTGGCAGGTTTGGAATTCCTGTTTGAAGAAAGTGAAAGAAGAGATGTGTGTCGTCATGTTCGTAGGGCCAGCAGTTTAATCGCTTGTGTTCAAATAGGGTTTTTGGCTGGAGGTGACCGTGTTGCTAATGCCCCACCCCCGTTACTCCAGCTGGACGGAGACCTCAGTGCGGGCTCCATCTTCTCACGATCTCTGTCATCTTAGCCACCGAGGACAGGCTTCCTACGTGGGCTTCCTAAATATCCCCGGGTCTGTATTCTCCATCCCACCACTGCCTCACTGCTTTTATCACCTCTTGCCTTGTCCCTGGTCATCCAGTGCTCCTGTCCTGCTCCACCCCCCGCTCGCTGGGGGGCTGCAGGTGGGTCAACACAAGGACCCTGGCCCTTGGAGCAGCCAGCAGAGCGTGGGCACCAAGCGCCCACGCAGACATGGCTGTGGGCAGCGGCCTTGTCCCTTCATCCCAGTGGGCCATGAAAGATGATGGTTTTCTCTCCGTGTGCCATAAGGGACAAGAGGTCAGGAAGCAAATAAAAATTAGATTGCATCATCTTCTTGCTGAAAACCTTTCAGAGGGCCCCCCGTGCCTAAACGAGTGCTTGCCAAACAGTTCCAGGGAACACTTTTGGCAAAAATATTAATAGCTTTTCCTTGGAGGAAGGGTCCTGTGCTCAATGTGTGCCTAATTCCTCTCCCTCCTGGAGAGCCACAGTGCACCTGAGCATATTAAAGGGTGGGGAAGGCCATCTAGTAAAGTCACCTGTTTCATTTTAATTCAGCCCAGCATTTTACAAACCTACTTGACTGTGGAATCTGTCTTTTGGGGAACACAGTTTGGGAAACACCGACCTAGCACAGAAGTTGGCAGACTTCTTCTGTAAAGGGCCAGAGAGTGAATATTTTAGACCTAGTGGGCCATAGAGTCTCTGTTCAACCTACTCAACTCTGCCATTGCAGCAGGAAATCAACCATAGACTGATTTATGGCCACTAAAATTTGAATTTCATATAATTTTCACATGTTACAAAATATTGTTCTTTTGATTTCTTTTTTTTTTTTTTTTTTTTGCTCAACCATTTAAAAATATAAAAGCCATTCTTAGCTTGTAGGCTATACAGAAACAGGCGGCAGGCCAGATTTGGTGGGGCTGCAGTTTGCTGACTCCTGGTCCAGGGGATGAAGTCTTCACTGTCCAGCGTGCATAGTTCTGCCCCGGCCTAACATTCCAGGCCCTTCTCGCCCCTCTCCTTTGTCTGCCTACACCCCCTGCCCCTGGTCTGCACACCAGCAATATGGAACCCTTGCAGTTCCCCACACCCATCCTGCTGTTTCATGCCTCATGCAGTCTCTGCTATATAATTCGCTGGACCCAGTGCATAGTGAGAATGTGGAGCTCTTTGTTCAAAAATTGCTTAGAATTTCAAGATGGCAACAGCAAAGCGTTAAACCAAGTGCAAGGCCCTTCTAAGCATGGGGCCCTGCTTGACTGTACAGCTTGGACACACTTGAAGCTGACTCTCATGCCAGACTTTTGTTCCCTTTTCTCAGAACTTTTTTTTGGCCTCCTGTTAACCCTTTGGAATGCTTTTCAGGCTCCACCTTCTCTATGAATCTTTCCCTGACCAACTCCAACCCCTCAGGACTCCCCTGCTCTCTTACTCGTCCTTACCTGGAGCAGACCACACTGTACTGCATCTCTGTCTGGACGCATCTGCCTCTCTGTTTCCCCTACTAGACTGAACAGCTTCAGTAGGAAAAGGGGTTTTCTCTATTTGAAGCCCGAGAGCTTGAAACGGGGTATAGTCTATAGTAAGTGCCAAAGAAACTATCTGTGAAACAGGACAGTTCCTACACGGTAAGGCTACTGGTTGTAGAATACTTTTGAAGTGCACCATGATCTGTTACAAAATTAGTACAACATGCTGCACATATTTTCCAGAGAGACCCAGAGCATTGTTACTCATGTTCAGTTGAATGGTGGACATCCAGCAGGAGTAAGAATGAGCCCCGGGGCCACTCTTCACTGTAGTAATAACTGACAGCTCGCTCCAGTAGATTGTGAAGACAGAGGGGCTGCAGCTCCTCCGTCCACAAGTAGGGTTGCATTTTTCCCTCTAGAACAGAAGCTCCATGGCGGCTGGGACTTCTCAGTTCACCACTGGACCACCAGCCCCTGGAACAGCATCTGGCACACGGCAGTGGATGCTTCATAAATATTTGTGGAGTGAAAGAAACGAATACTAAAATATAGGGACAGGCTAACAATGCTTTGTAATCTAAAGTGAAGTATGTGCTTTGTAATTCAGTCCTAAAGATATTTAAGGTTGTCTGGTGCTGTGGAGAGAGCCCTGGACTAGAAGTCAGGATTCGTGGGTTCCATTAATAATAATGATCATAACTTCTAGATTTTGAGTGTGCTAGCACCACGGAAGTCACTTTACCAGGCCGTATCACTTGGGACCACTTGAGGAAGGGGAGAGAAGCTGAGTGAGCTGCCTGCATCACACAGCCTGTACTTGACCCCAAGTCTGATGGAATGCCAAGCCCATGCTCTCCCCACCATACAGTCCCGGCTCTTCCCGAACCTGCTCTGTGACCTTAGACTGGTCACCTTACCTTTTGGGTTCTCGATTTTCTCATCCGAAAAATGAAGGTTAGGCTAGCCAATCTCTAAGGTTCCTTTCTGTTGTAAAATCCAGTGTTTGGAGAGCACGGAGCTTAGTCAGAGGAGCAGACGAGGTGGTTTTGTTATTGTTGGTTTTTATTGGTTTGATGGTTCAAGTGCAGAAAAGGAAACCTTGAGTCATTTTGGAAAAGCTTGCAAAACTATTTCTCTATATGAAGCTCATCCCTCTTGCCCCTTTGAAAAACATATTTTATCACGGACTAGAGTATAGTAGCAGCATCGTGGGTAAGCTATTCCTAATGTCAATTTGCTGATGAAGAAACAGTGTTGTATTTTAAGTCTAAGGATCTGTAGCCGTAAACACAGTAGGTGTTTCAGTTCAGAGACTGGACTTCTTTTTTGCAACTTTATCTTATTCCTTTTTAGAAAGCCTTCTAAGTGTTTCAGTGCCCTCCTGTGTCCCCGCCTGGGAGTCGTCTGCTGGGCCTCCAAGAGCCGGCCTCTGCTCCGCTGATCACCTTTCTCCTCCCCTTCCCGTCACACACTCCACTTGAGCATGCCAGGCACACTCCTGCCTTTGGGCCTCCGCACCAGCTGTCCCCTCTGCTGGAAATACTGTCCCTCATCATCTGATGGCTTGATACCTTACCTCCAGTAAGGGTTTGCCTGCCATGCCCACCTGTTCAAAATTGCTACCTGCCCCAATTCCCAATCCCCTTTTACCCTTCTCCACTTTTCTACTTTTGCTTTTTTCCATAGCACTTATTATCTTATGTACTTCATTTATTATGGTCTGTTACTTGTTGTCTATTGTGTAAACATGTGTACTGTTAGGATGTAAGCCTATGAGGGCAGGGATCTTTGTTCTGTCACTAATGCATCCCAAGTGCTTAGGACATCAGGAAGGCACTCAATAAATATTTCTGAATGAAAAATTACTAACATGATCAAATTCAGGAAGAAGAATTGTTACGGGACACAGAAGTATTTATGTGGACTTAGGTAGTTCATAAACCTCAATTCGAGTATTTACCTACAGGTAGACTCAAAGCTAATAGAGCTAAGATTCTATTCATTTTTACCTGCTATATTGATGATGTCAAACCTAAAATAGTGGTGAGGTCTTGCATATGTTCAGGGAGGTTTTATCCATACAATTCCAGACTTGATTACTATAAGTCATATGTAGTTTTAAAATTGTATAAATTCTTGGATTGAAAAAAATATTGAAAGATAGTGATTCCTAAAATAAGAAATGCTTTGACAAAATGTTTCCTTGGTTATTACAGCAAAGAAGAGAGTGGAATCCAAAGAAACAGTTACGATGGGGGACTCTATGGTGAAAATACATGGGATTTATTTAACAGAATCAAATGCCATTGGCCACTTGAGTCACCCACTTCAGCTAACGTATGACGGAGACTTCGGTGAAATCAAGGAGCAAGAAATGTTCAAAGGGGCAGCATCCTTGCCATCTCATCTCAGAAGTGGAGGGTCAGTATTCTTTTCATTTAACTTTCCAGTCAGGACAACTATGTCATTTACCAGTTTGCTCTCTGTCTTATGTAGATGATTGATTTGCATTTTCCCCTTTTATATAAACAAAATTTAAGTTAATGATGCATGAGTAGGAGAGATTTCTTCTCACAGCTGAATGGGGTTGATCTTACATCTCCCTCTTTAATCCTCAGGAAAACATTCATACCTGCCAAAATGCTGCTTTGATAGGACTGTCAGAATAACGTCTCTGCTTTATTTGGGCTGTTCCAGCGAGCCCTTGAGTGATGACTGATGATTCTGTTTGTGTTACTTGGGATTCTTGCCCGGGCTGGAATGTCTCATTACCTCCCTTTAGGTTAGTTCACTGTTGTTGACTCCACCAAAGAGTGGACACTTGATTTATTTTATTCTCCAGTAGAAACTTGGATTAGAATATTTATTTTGGAAACTAATAGTTAAAACAGGAGAGTCCTATGGATTTCTCTTATCTATGACATCTCACTACTAATCCCTCATAAAATGAATGATTGAGGATTACTCTATTTCATACCATGTTCCTAGATAAGGCTTTTTTCACCCCAGTCTGTGATCCTTTCACCCCCATCCCATCTGGGAACCCCTAAATTCATACCGTGTTCCTGTATAGGGCTTTCTAGGCTTCCCCTAGAAAATTGAGGAGCAATTTTCCTACCATATTAAGACGTTGTAGAGAATGTTCGCTGTATGGACTGTGTGAATTCTTAACACTGGTATTTTCCTAAAGAAGCCTTGACTAACTGGGGAACCAGGGTGGGGAATAGAGCAGGCTCTGTTTTCCAGTCCCAACCAGTAGTGATGCTAAGATAGGCAGAAGGTCTTGCACTGGACAGGGGCACTCAGTTAGAGATATTTTTCTATGACTTTCCATTGGGTCATTGTGGGCAACTGCCCAGTTCGAATTTGCTCAACAAGATTAAATTCCATGGGCCATTTTAAGACCAAATGCTTGTTGCCCTCACTTAGATTTGGGTCTGACTTTGGCTTGTCCACATGTCGTGTGCTTAAAACTCCTCCCACCCCTACTGGCTGCTTGGCAGCTGGTTAGTTTAGCTGAACTGACCTTGTCTGCTGACACAGCCTGAAGAGCTTCGCACACACAGAATTTATATTAGGCAACCTAGTAGTCCTTGTAATGTCACTTTGCATTCAGAACATTTTTTAAATTAAAGTAAAAATGAAATGTCGCCTTAAGTGGAAGAGGACTTCAAATTGGGACTTTGGGAGTTGAGCGAGCACAAAACATCAAACTAGCCATTGCGACAAATCTTTTCCAGTTAGTGAATAAGAATAGGCTGCGGACCTCAGAGCTTAAACATAAAAGGCAGCAGGAAAACTTGTGTTTCTTTCAGCACTGAACTGAAAAGGAAACATTTATCTTGCTGCACCCATCCTTACAGTAATTAAAGTTGACTAGGAAAAACCAGACAAGAGCTGTTTTCTTTTTTCTTTTTTTTTTTCCCAAGCCTTCAGATGTTGCAGAATAATCTGGCAAGCCAGGGTTCATTATGTCTTCCTCAGTCTGGGACAGCAAAGGCATTTTCAGTTACATATTTTATCCCACGAATAGCAAAGGAGAAATCAATTAGGGACTGGAGGCACTTCTTCCTGACTGTCCAAAATTATGAGGCACAGGTGGCAGCACTAATTGTTTTCTTTTTGCTTGTTAGGATGGCTTTTGCATCGTATAGTGATTGTGTCTGTTTTGGGTTTGCCATACACCCCGGCAAGTTTAACTTCCAGTAACATTTTGGCTTTCGGAATCTTTACCTCCTTTAATCGTTGGATGGGAGTTTTGTTGAGGTGATTCCCCCACAAAATATTTTTATACAGTAGGATTAAAACAAACCAGAAAATGGAAACTGTTCACAGTTCTTTCACTAATTACATTTGTGAATCAATCTGGAACACTTGATAGTTGTTTCTGGTAAACATTTAAGTGAATAATTCCAAGAAATGATCTTTGCTCTGCAGTGGAGTATTCCCAGTCTTGATGCTAAAGCCCTACCCTCAATTCACATGTTTTCATGTTTACACCAGCAAGTGGAAAATGAAGACTCTTGTCAGTGAACTGGGCTGGTAGGAGAAGGGAGGGAAGGGGTTGCATAACTGGAAAAGGGGGCAGCAGGAGCTGACAGCGGGTGGAGGGCTGAGAAGGGGTGTGAGCCGCTTCTGTAAAGGGGACAGAGGAGGTGAGGTCATGTTCCTTGCTGGGTAGGACCAGTCCAGGGTCCTTGCTGCCAGGCCAGTGTGGGAGCCTCCACCTTCATGTCAGGGCTTCTTGGGCCAGGGAGAGAAAGGAGTAGTTTTAATTCAGTGAAACCACGTTGATTTTAGGGAAACCTTTAATTTAGAATAAGCTCAGACCTGGGATGGACTGGAGTTTAACTTTATGCTGGTCATGATGGAAAAAGGACTTGCTAAGCAAGGCATCATTGCCAGCAAGGTGGGCGGGGGGTGGGGAGGGAGCACTCTCTAACTTTCCAGAAGAGAATGCAATCTCTAGCCCTTATTGAACTGTCGTCTTCAAACAGCGTGCCAATTACGACAGCCCATGTGTCCGTTTGAGGATTCAGTCAAGGTTTGGCAGGCCTGCTCTTAGCAACACCCCGTCTTCTCTTACTTTATGTTGCCATATGTTTTGAAAATAGCTTCCATTAGAATATGTATGTGTGTATATCTCCATCCATCATCCATCCACTGGTTCTATCTGATGAACCCCTTTATACATCTGCTTTTTAAAACCTTTTAAGGCTTTCTGTATAAATATTGTTCAAACTCTCGTGGTTTGGAAATGTGATTTTTAGGAGGAAAGCCCAACAGCAGTCAGTTGTGGAGAGTCAGGAACTCTTTGTTGGGGGCCAGAGTCTGTGGATTTAGGATTGGTTCTCTCTCAGCCACTTGATTCAGTTGTATGTTCTTTGACAAGTCTCTGAACACTTTCAGGGCGTCAGTTTTCTAATCTATAAAGTGGAAAAAACTGTGCTCCTTCACTTCCATCTCCTCCCAGCACTCACTATAGGCTGTGGAATGATAGCAGTTGGTTCAGAGGTGGGTACATGATCCAAGCCAGACCAATTGAATCCTTCCCTGGGACTTTGGCCAAAGCTTTTGGGGAAAGTGCTCTTTCTCCAGGTTCACAAGCTATAAAGATGATGTTGTCTTTATAGCCAACAGTGGCTATTTCATTGCCTTGTGGAGGGTGAGTCTGGGAAGTGATGTATAAACAAACAGCCAAGGAATGGAGACAGTGACTGAGTTCAAGGATGACATATAAACCCCTAGATCCAGCTGTGCCTGAGGCCACCACATCCACACTGCAGACTGCTCTGTTTCATGAGCCAATATGTTCCTTTTTCTTTCTCTCTCTCTTGCACTCTTCTTCCTTCCTTCCTTCCTTCTTTCCTTCCTTTTTCTTTTCTTTTCTTTTTTATCTTTCTTTCTTCTTTCCTTTATTGATTTATTTTGACAGGAACAGCTTATGGTACTTAAGATTAGGTTTATGTCACTTGGAATATTGCAACCAAAAGAATCTAGTTAACCTGCTAGACTTTATGAAATATAGATGAGGACAAGGGGGTAATTTGAGAGCAGACACCTCCTCAGACTTGAGCAAGAAACAAATTTCACTAAAAGCAAGTCTCTTAGTTAAGAAAGGTGTATCCAGTAGTCTTTAATTAAAGAAATGAGATCTAAGGATGTGGGCAGGCCACAGGAGAAGTGGGGAAGCCACAGTAGAGGCCCCCTTCAAGATCCAGAGTGTGGGGAATTCCCTGGTGGTCCAGTGGTTAGGGCTCCGTGTTTTCATTGCTGAGGGCCCAGGTTCAATCCCTGGTCAGGGAACTAAGATCCCATAAGCTGTGCAGCACGGCCAAAAAAAAGAAAAGAAAAGGATCCAGAGTGTGAAGTGACACGGGGGGAATGGAGCTGAGGGTGACACGCTCTCCTCGTTTCCTGTAATCCAGCCAGTTGGTGTGTGTGTTTATGGGGGAGGGAGTTTGATAGATTAGAACCCAAGGAACCTAGCCTGTAAAGGGGCTTTTCTGTGAGTCATGAAACCTGGTACATACAAACCAAGGGAACACACACTGCAGGTCAAGAAAAATAACAGACCTGGTGGATGGATATTCAGGAAAACTAAAGTTGAAGCTACTGAGCACCCCAGTTCTCTCCCTCCATGGACCATTTTCATTCTTTAACAAATACATGGCTCTGTTTCAAGATAAATAATGTTAGCACAAGAGTTAACATGGAACTTGAGCATGGGCTTTGTAAGGAACATAACAAAAGACAGATGAAGGAAATGGATCGCAAAAGGAACTACCCTCCAAGAATAAGGAGAGTTAAAACAATTGTCCATAGTGTCAAAGAAATTATAGATAATGTTGTTACCCTCTTTTTAAAAAAAGAGGAAAAGAGCTCTTTGTTGGGTTATAAGAATTCAAATTAGAGATTTTAAGCCCACATAAAGCATGAAAATATGCTCACAGTTCTCAAAAAAGAAATGAAAGAAAAATGTATAAACATGGAGAGAAAAGCCACATTAGAAATTAAAAGTGAGAATAAAAGCAGCTGAAAATGCAATCAGACATGGTGGATAAGCTAGAGGAAATCATACATAAAGAAATGAATAAGAAAATAGAAAAATGATCAGAGATTGAGATGGGTATGGAAGGAATGACACCTGTATTCCTGAAGAGGAAAGTCGTCCTCGTCCTCCCCCTCCCCCTCCCCCATCTCCATCTTACTTTGACTAAGTGCTAGGCACTCTTCCAAGTGATTTACATGTATTAACTCATTTAATATTCACAACAACCCACTGAGAATGGCAGAGATAATGAAAAGAAAAATATCAACATATTAGAAGACAACTTTATGAAATAAAGATTTGAATCTGAAGCTCAAATGGACACATCATGTCCCAACAAGATTTGATATGGAATAATCCACACTAAGACCTCTCCAATAGTGCTCAGCACTGGAATACTACCAGTACATAATACACACTCCATTAGTAATTGTTGATTGGGTGGGTAAATGCGAGAAGGTATACTATGGCTATCAGGCTGAACAAGCAAGTCACATAGAAGGAAAAAAAGGCAGGCTGCCTCTGGCTTTGTTAGAGCTCTTCTCGGTGCCAGAAGACAGTGGAGTAAGGCTTATGAAGTCCTAAATACAAGAAGGATAACCCAAGAATTATATTGCCAGCCCAGTTCCTTCAGCAAAAAGGCAACAGACATTTTCAAATGTGAATGGATTTGGGGACTATGGTACTCATGCACTTTCTAGAAAACTTTTTGACAACAAAATGATGAGTCAAAATTCAGAACTCAAATGGAGAAGCTATGGTAAAAGCATTCATGGTGAGTACTGACTTTGTTTTCATACTGAATTAAAGCTAAACAACTCTGAAAACGATGGTTACGGAACAGAAACCTTGACAGTGTAATATTAGCATAAAGAACCAAAACTGGTAATTGGGAGGAAGTGTGAGTACTAATTGCTTCACTTCATAGTAGGGAATAGGTTTGTCAGTAGCTACAGTCTGAAATTGAAATATATAGTTAAAAAAGAGTGATTTCAGCCTCCTAATGTTTTTCATTCTTTTCTTAACTTTAGAGAGATCTTTTAGAAACTTATGTCTCTTGTGAAGACCCATTCATCTGAAGTTCTACAATTCCTTCAGTTTCACCTCAATTTCTGTTTCTCTGTCATATTCAAGTAAAATTTATACTTCATACTTTTTAATTACAATGACACGTATGGTATGATCCCATTTATATGTATCTTTTATCTGCCCTTCCCTCCAGGTCGCCCTTCTTTTCTTTCATTCTTTTATGTTTTCATCTGAATATATGCAAAATATGTCTGGAATGATGTTTGCCACACATTAACGATATTTATTTCTGGGTGGTGGGATCTTAGATGGTTTTCTAAATCTTCTTTGTACTTCTTATATTGCCTGGCCTTAAAAAATAATAAATATCTAATTTTTTCAAAAATAATGAAGTCATTATTCTTTTAAGAAATTAAGTAAATGTGGCTGAGAAACTGTTTGCATTTGGAAAAGACAGTCATTGATCAAAATGACTTTGTAGAATCCCACCTTATTTAACAGCTTCCATTCGTTAAGAATTTGTTGATAAGCAAAGCCCTGCGCTAGCGGGGTTGGGAGATACACACATGGACCCTGTCCATGAGAACCTTACCAGCATGTCAGGCTCTGAGGCTCAAGTGCGGTCCCTAGACCAGCAGCATCAGTATCACCTGGGAGCTTGTTAGAAATGCAGGATCTCATGCTCCACCCCAGACCTGCTGAATTAGAATCTGCATTTTTATAAGGTATCCAAGTGATTTGAATTCACACAAAGTTTTAGAAGCATTGTTCAATGATTGACTCTAATGCTGGAGGAATGAAAGGAGAATTGAAAGAAAGCGCCTTGGGAGTTTAGAGGTGAGAGCGCCTAACTCTGACTTATAGATCAGGGAAGGTTTCCTGGGGTCTGTGGAGTTTGGGATGCCCCTTGAGGCTGGTTTTCAATAGAGGTGGGGCTCTGTGTTCTTTGCTAAAGGAGCAGCGTAAGCAGAGGGGGGATTTGATTTGGTGGTGGCAGGTTCAGAGAAAGGCAGATGGCCCAGTGTAGCGGAAGCATGGGTCCTGAGGCTGTAGACTACGTGCAGCGCTGAGAGGTTTTCAGGAGAGTGACGCTGGCAGCCGCGTGAAGGACGATTGGAGAGGGGAGAGCAGTAGCAGTTCTGGTGGGAGATGGCGACGTGTGAGCTGGAGCAGCCCACTAGGACATTGGGATGGAGAACAGATGGTGGAAACCGATGTGGAATCATTTCCACAGTAACGCCACGGAAGAGGGTAGTGCCAGCAACTCTCCCCTGTGCTGAAGTACGTGTAGCTGCCGCGGTGAAAAGTTACAGCGCTCTTCACGTGAGGCGCCTTGAAACTGGAGCTGTGAAGGTGAAGGGGAGCGTGAAACTGTGGGCTTTTACTCTAAGCTAAGGGAATTTAAGCCTAACTAAGTTAAGCTAATGTGGTTAGCTACAAAGCAGTGTCTAATCAAGTTTCTGCATATAGAACTTGAGTAATAACCAGTTAGTGATTATTGAAAAAGGTACAAGAATATATGCATAATCTTTAAAAATGTATATTTTAAATCTTGGACCACCAACCCAATGCTATGGTTACCTTGGAGGACTTTATCAAAATTTTGATCTGGGCTTCCCTGGTGGCGCAGTGGTTGAGAATCTGCCTGCCAGTGCAGGGGACACGGGTTCGAGCCCTGGTCTGGGAAGATCCCACATGCCGCGGAGCAAATGGGCCCGTGAGCCACAACTACTGAGCCTGCGCGTCTGGAGCCTGTGCTCCGCAACAAGAGGCCGGGACAGTGAGAGGCCTGCGCACTGCGATGAAGAGTGGCCCCCGCTTGCCGCAACTAGAGAAAGCCCTCGCACAGAAACGAGGACCCAACACAGCCAAAAATAAATAAATAAATAAATAAATTTAAAGTACGTGCCGAAAAAACCAAGAATTAAAAAAAAAAAATTGATCTTAGGACCATTCCTTTAAAATCATGTTCTTTAATTTCACTGTGTTTCTATTTAACCATTTAAGTAGAATTCTATTTTAGTGTTAGTTATTAAGACAGAGTGCTAATGTTTAGAAACTGTGTATCTGGTGTTTCAGGCTATGAAGACATGATAAAGGGACCACCACCTTTTGGTGGTGGTATTCTTAAATTGCAGTAAAAAAATCAAAGAGACTACAAAGCAGGGGCCAGCAAACTAAGGCCCATGGGCCAAATCCAGCCTATTACCTGTTTTTGTAAATAAAGTTTTATTGGAACACAGCCACGCACATTCATTTACCTACCATCCCTGGCTACTTTCACACTATAGCCACAGAACTGAGTAGTTGTGACAGAGACTGAGTGACTGCAGAGCCTAAGATATTTACTACCTGACTTGAATCTATACAACTTGAATCTAAATCTAAAAGTGAAGTGTCATCTTCTTAGGTCAAGGAAAATGTTAGCTCAAATTTCCTAAATTTCTTTTTATCATATATATCCTTTAAAATTTCCTTTTCCATTTTTTTACATGTAATTTTTTACCAAATGGAAATAAATTTATTATATATATATTTTAAATTCCAAATCCTATCATTTAGTCTGCTTCTTAATATCTTTTTAGCTATTGCTCCAGAGAAGGAGTCAACAAACTATAGCCCTGGAGCAAGATCTGGCCAGCCATCTGTTTTTTTGTTTGTTTGTTTGTTTTACAGCCCTTAAGCCAAGAATTTTTTTCTGCATTTTAAAATCATTACATTTTAAATGGTTACAAAAGTACCTACATTAATAGCCTCTGTTTTGCCACTTGGCCCACAAAGTGTAAAATATATACTGTCTGGCTCTTTAAGAAAAAGTTGCTGACCCCTGACTAAAGAACCTCAGTCATAATAATTGGAAGAACTGTCTGAATTATAGCAAAATCTGAATTTTGGAATACTTTTAAAGAAATATACTTTTCTTTCTTTGGAGTGTAAATGATCCAGAAGTAGATGTTGCCAATGTGACTGATGCATGGATGGGCAGTAGTAACTCAGTCAGTGTATGACGTTGCCTTGGCTACAGAGCTTGGTTCTGGTTGTTCAGAGTGAAAGGTGGGACTCTTGTTAATGATTGGGAAGAGAGGACCTTGTTTTTGCTCTGAAACATGTGGGCTACAGCAGAGACACCTGGGAGTGCCATACCCACTATGCTTTCCTCAGGACTCCAACCTAATTACAGATGGAACCAGAGGAAGGGCAGAGCTAAGAGAATTGCAGAAAGATGGAGCCAGTGCCCTGATCACACCACACCTAAAACCCACCCCTAGTGCTTGACTTTTGGGTTACATGAGCCAATAAATTCCATTTATTGTTTAAGTCAGTTAGAATTAGGTTTCTGTTATTTGTAGATGAAGATATACTAATGAAATGGTCTTATTCTGGCTTTAAGAAGGACTTCACAAAAGAGCTTTAAAGAATATTTTCTGGAATTGTTTTATTCTTGGTACATCAAAAGATATTCCAAAAAAGTTTAATTATGGTCTTTAACAGCATGGAACAGAAAGCTGAGAAGAAGAACAATTATACTGGATGATTGAATCAAGATCTAGAAACATTTAATAGGCAGAAACCCTTTGCCAAGTATAACACTGAAATTTAATAAGAAGGAGTCCAACATAGATGGGGGGAATCTGCCTTTAGCTGCATATGGAAGAAAAGGCGAGAATTGACCAACACTGTGATGTGACCACCAAAACCGCTCATGCAGTTTTAGGCTGCATCATTTAGAAGCTCTCCTCTTTGCTCCTCAGGCCATACCTTTAGCTCAGTGCTGGGTTCCAGACAAACTGACAGTCACTCTGAGTAACTGAACAGGCTGATGAAGAGATTTGATGAGGAACAGTTGAAGGGACTGGAGTTTGTTAATGACAACAGTGATGACAGCCATGATAATAGTAAACACTTGCTGAGTATTTACTGTGTGCCTGGAACTGTGCTAAGCGATTCCACATCACGTCGTTTAATCCTCGCAACAGCCTTACGTTGAGGGGCACTGTTATTTACCACCCCCTCATATGCAGATAAGGAAACCAAAGCTTAGGTTAAAAACTTAACCCGAGGTCACACAGCTAAGAAGTGGTGGAACCGTAGGATTTAAGCCATAGGAGATGAACTTAAGTGGTGACCACGACATATTTAAGTATTTGAAGGATGGTCAAGAGGAAGAAGGATAAAGATTTGTTTCATTAGTAGAACCAAGATCAATGGGTAGAAGTTACAGTGAGACAGTTCTTCTTTGAGTACAAGGGCATCTAGTCTTTAGCAGAGAGGGAATTTCTTTTCTGGATGCCTCTCTCCCCGCTTCATGCTTTCTGTGGGTCCTGAGCTTCACTGCTCCACGGAAACCCTGTTAGGCTTACCCTCGCCAGACCGGAAAGTTCTTCCTCCATCCTCATCTTCCTGGACCTGTCAATCATGCTCACTTTCTCAACATGCTGGACTGCATGAGAGCATATTTTCTCTGTCTTCTTGCTTTGGACTCCTTTTCCTGTTTCTGTCCTTTACCTGTGACTATCTGAGACAAGGCCGTGTCCTGAGATTCTGGTCTTTGAGCCACTCTTCTGATAACTCTAGTCCTGGTGTACTGCTTTGACTTTTAACGGAGCTCCTTTCCTGATTTCCACGTCTCCTTTGCTGATGCTCCGTTTTTCATCAGAAACTCAACATGGCAAAACAGAGACCTGCTTTACCCCTCAAACTGTGCTGCTCCCTAACCTCCCCATTTCTGTTATGGCAACCCTGCTGTCCTGTTCCTCCAGGTCTGCCTTTTCATCTTTCTTCTGCCTGAAATCATCCACCGAATCCTATCAACTTTTCATTTATAGGGTCTCTTGAACTTGTTCCTACTTCTCCAGTCCCACTATCACCTTCAAAGAATTAGTCCTTGTTACCTCCCTCCAAGTCTCCTAAATACTTTTGTCATCACATAACTCCAAATCTCACCATTTCCTCATATAAGAACCTAGGACAGATCCTTATTGCCCATCTAATTGGGTCCATTGATCCAACCCGAAGTTTCAGATGGCTGTTCCTGATACCTGCCAGCAGAAACCTATTCCTAAATTGCTGGCCCTGTGCAATTACCCCCTTACCCTACCCACCAGGCTTCTCATGCGCCTCTTTACCTTCACTCATGCTACTCCCCCCACTGAGAGCAGTGTTGTCATTTGTTGGTTTGACTTTTATTCTTTTAAGTCCCACCCTGTGGTCCACTTCTCCCTCTCAGTGATCACTTCCTCCTCAGCATCGCTCTAGTCTTTGTAACCTGCTGAATTTCACGTTCTAGTATTTGATTAGAGAATCCATTAGAATTTTCCATTAAAAAAAAAAAAAACTTCCTTAGTTCCTCAAAGTAGATTTTAAACTTCCGGGCAATGTCTTACACGTTCTTTATCACAGTAACACCCAGCACTGGGCTGCTCAGACAGGTGCGTGTTGACTCGGAACAAAAGAGAAGAAGAATATTGACAATTTATTAAGTTCTTCAAACGTACCAGTCACTGTGCTAAGTAGAGGCGTTGCCCTTATTTTAAGAAAAGGAAAACAAGGCCAAGAGGTTAAGTAACTTACTAAGGCCACATGGCTGACAATACTTGGACCCAGGATTTGACCCCAGGTAGTTTGGGTCCTGAGCCTGCACACTCAACCACTGTACCATGATGGTCACACAGAGGATTAGTGGATGCCAACCCTGTGCTCTTCTTGAGAACCAGTAGGACCCAGCGCTGTCAAGGTTTGGTATTTGATAAGAAGGACCCTTCTTAACCGCCCCTCCAAATGGGGACACACAAATGTGGTATTTACGGAGGCAGCCTCATCACGGCCATGTCCTCAGGGAGGATGGATCAGGGACTTGCATTAGATGTAAACTATCCTGCTTGATTTCAGTAGCTGTTTAGGACCATAATGAAAAGAAAGGCTTGTCTCTATGGTGCTCAAACTTTCTTGTTATTTCTAGAATTGAAGTCTGGGAACTTCCTTGGCCTTACACCCTGCCAAACTTTTGGTATTTTACCTTTTCATAGAGTTGATTTTCTTTATTTCTGTCTTCTTTGAGATCTCCATTTGCATCTCTACTCTGAGAGTGTTGACAGAAAGGATCCCATCCCCATTTCTTTCTTGGATTGGCCAGAACATCTTGCTACCAGATCTATGATTTTACTGTATATAAAAATAAAGCAATTGTTTCAGAGTATTAAATAATTAGACCCTTTTGGGGAGAGTAACTCGATCTTTTCTCTATTGTACGATAAAAGGAAGTGTTAAATCAAGTGTTTTTTAAAAAAGGAAATGTTTATGGAAAAAACGATATTTGGAGAAACGAATTCTTGGGGCAGTAGTCAAGGCCAAGGGCCAAGACACAGCACTGAACATTTGTTGCGGATCTCACTACACAGGAAGCAGGAGCAGTGGACAGCCACAGATGTTCATGGGTGACCCTGGCCACATGAGTGTGCATTCTTTATGATTTTTGTGGCAAATATTATATTTGATGGTGAAAATGAAATTTTTGTTGTAAAACTTGCACTATTATTCTCTCAGTAGTTTTTTTTTTAACCTTGGAATTTTGTACAGATATTTAAAAGTAAGTGTTTTAAGTATCAGCTCTAGCTAAAGAGAAGTTATGTCCTTCATAGACCATCTCTACGTTGTATATAAGCTTCAAAACAAAACCAAACCCAGGCATATAATCCTGCTGTTGGCCAGCCACCAAATTTTCATTCGAAACACAAAATATTTGTCATCTGGGGACTGCTTGAATTTACCTTCGATTTTTTATCATGTCAAATATTTCTTTAAAAAAATTTTTTTAGAGAATATTAATTTAATTAATTTAAAAATTATAAAGTGGAGACAGGAGACTTAGTGATTTGGTGGAAAGAGCAGTGAATTGGAAAAATGAGATGCGGGTTCCAGATGTGACCCTGCCGTGTGATCCTTGCCACATCTGACCAATTTGGGAACAGTCTTCTTGCCTGCAGCACGTGTGTACCAGAGTGTGAGAGAACGAGGTCTCTCCCAGCCCCTAACCACTACTAGGCTTTTGTGATTCAAGCATACCAGAGTTCTTTCTTATTGCAACAGTGACCTCTTGTGGTGTAGATCCTTAATCAGTTTTTTTGATTTGCAAAATAAACTTTGGATTTATTTTGTTGTTGTTTCTAGTAGCTGTATTTCATATTGTAAAGCAAATCTGACTTGTCTTTAAAAGATAAATCTCAGTTGAAAATCAGAGGTTGATTTAAATGAGGTATGGAGTACCAAACTCCATTTCTGGTTTCTTCAGAAATTATATTTAGCCAACTCTTGACTCTTGACACTTACAAAAAGAGAACTGCTTTGGCTTTTGTGCTGAGTGTTGTGTGTATTCCTTTTCCTCCCAGGGACCAGGGGAAGAGGCGTTCAAGGGCCTCCTTATGCTCCCGAAGCTCAGACCGGAGCAGGCTAGACACCAAAACAGGTGAGGCTCCCGTGTTCTTAGAGGTCCCCAGCACTCCTTCATCTTATCCTCAGAATCTCCGTCTGTAGGATAATCATTTGCACTAAAGATGTCTGATGTTGGCTCACTCTTTGAAAATTCCAGGAACTTAGTCCAGCTTGGTCACACGTCAGCATTTATTTTGATAAATTTTTATTATTTTCACAACAGTCTTAGCACTCTTACCGTTACCCAGCTCTAGTGCCTCAAACATCTGTAGATTACAATCTTAATGACTGCACAGAAATTATTTTGTAAAAGCACTTGGAAGGTTGCAAAACTTGACATCCACATTGTTCTTAAGTTCAATACTTGAGTCAAAATCATGGCTCCCTTAAATGAAACTATATTAACTATATGAAATCAGCACTTTGCAACTTTAAACTGTTTGAGAAAGTATATAACAATATAAATCACAGGCTAGAAATGCTACAAAATGTATTCATACAATGGAACATAGCAGTTAGAAAAATGAACCAGAGCACATTTATAATATTGAATGAAATGACTACAAACATAACATTACATGAAAAAATTAAGTTGGAAAAACAATGACATGTGTTGTTTATGGTTACAGATCTATGTGGTAAACATGTAAAGTCAAGCATGATAAAAATAATCATTCAATTTAGCGTGGTGGTAGCCCCTGGGGAGGGGAATGGACGGAGTAGGCACACAGAGAGCATTAACAATATCTGTAATGTTTATTCCTTTGAAATACGGAGGAGAATGAAAATACAGTTGGTATTTGACCAAACTATTTGTGGGTACACAGGTGTTTGTTATGTTCTTCATACTTTTTTTTGGTGCACATGAACTTTTATGAAACCAAACTAATATTCAGTTCAAAAATATTTTATTACCTTCAGAACTAATTTCTTATCAATCAAATGACTTTTGTGACCAGTGGGAATTTCTGTAGTACTCAGGAAAATCTTAGATAGACTGATTTCCGCATCAGCATTGTTGCTAAGCATCTTACGTGTACATGCTAAAAACAGCAGCCAATAAACATTGTGTCAAGTTTTTGTGTCCAGAACTCGAAGCTGCGGTTAAGAACTATAACAACTGAGACAGCAGAATCTTCAAAAACATGCTGAAATTTCTGCTTGACTTACCCAATTTCCTGTTGAATCATAATTTTTATATTTAGCAAACTGTGAACCTAGATGAAAGTGCTTTCTAAATGGGTTGTTGCCCAGGACTGAGACAAACTGTATTTATTTGTCATCTGTGGATCTTAAAAAGTAGTCACATGACTCCAGGCTTCAGTTTCTAGGGTAGAAGCTGGGTTAGTATATAAAATGGGGTTTTTGTGGAGAGCAGAGTTGGAGGAGGTGTGTGAGGCGAAAGGCCGTAGCCGGACACCATTGCTCGCACAGGGGTTCCTGGGAGAGAGTTGAAAGCAGACTTACACCACAGCGTCTGGCAAACTTCTGTTCTGAGAAGAAACAAGTCTCAGAAACATTCAGAAGGGCCTACGAGGGCCTTTCCTTTCCAAAGGCTAAATAAACTGCTCTGTGATTTCTGGCTCACCCCTGTAATTCAGCTCTTCCTGGGGTGAACGTGTTATCAGTTTTGTTTGTCCTGACAAACGGTTTGATAATCGGTTTCTCATAGAGCGGTCCTGCTAAAGAGCGTGTCGCATAGAAGGTGAAAAGGCTGATTTGAACTGATTGGACTTGAAGTCTGTATTTCTAATAGATTTAAGTGTGTCATAAATAGCTGTCTATTATATTTTTTGCCTGGCTTATTATCTCCTGGCTTTCCCCTTGCCTTGATATATTTTGAATTTATTCACATACTTTGGACTTTGATTATGTCTGATACCTGGGAATATGAGCCACTATGGCTTTTTCATATTGCTTGAATAGTCATGTTTACTTTTAGGATCCATAACCATAATTTATCAATGTTAGGGAAGATTCATAAAAGTAATAATCCAAAAGATGGAGATGGTGGTCTGCAATCCTTTTCCTGCAATTCTGAAACCCCAAAAGCTCTGAAAGCTGAAATACTGCACAAACTCATTTAGTGGCAATGCCTGACCTGCACTGATGGGAAGCCAGTTATAGCCTTTGTTTCTTTAGTGTGAGTATTCACATGTTTTGCTGCAGGGTGCTGCCTCAGGAGAGCCCGCTGGTGGTGGTATGTCATGCAGTGTGGGCACCATATTGCCTTTACTCAAATTCAAAATTTTCTGAATACCCAACCACGTCTGGTCCCAAAGGTTTTGGCTAAGGGATTGTGAACTGATATGGACTGGTTTTGTCCTAAAAACTATGTGTTTTGGTGAATTCTTCCTCTTGGGTTGGGCAGATTCTGTGCAACCTTGCTATTAAAACCATCGACAGCACCTACATTGTTTAATAACAGCTTTGTTGACATCCTTTCTATCTGCTTCTGCTGCTCAAATGCTCTTCATGCCCAGTGTGCATCGGCCCCTCTTGATATTAGGAAGGTTTGATAAAAGCAAGCCTGGACTCACGGCAGCTGGGGGTGGCCGTTTCCAGCACGGAGTGTCAGGGAAAGGCCTGTACACTGGGCGGGAGAGCTGTCCAGGTTCTCCTGGGTGACATCACCACTGCTGGGAAAATTTAATATGTGTTGTGTATTTTTTTCTCAAGAGTAATACAAGTACATGAGAGGTTTTGGAAAATACAGGAGCACATAAAAGAAGTTAATAACCCGTAATCCCAATACTTGGAGATGCTCATTGTTACCCCATTTTACAGAGGGAAAGTGAAGCAACTTGCCCAAAGTCAGCTAGTAGGTGACAGAGCTAGGACTCAAACCCAGACAGTGACTCTAGAACCAGTGCTCTTAACAGGCTTCCCTGGTCAGCTTGTCTTGGTTTTGAGTTAAAACACCCTAAAAATATACAGGCCACACACCCTTTCACTACTCTGTCTCTCTCTGCAGAACCCTCTGATTGCCCCTATGATTTCTAACTCTCCATGTGACATTTTTAGGGTCCAGGCACCCACTGCGGGGGCACTTAATTGGTACCAGGTCCGCTCTAAGCAGGTGCGGACTCCCTGAACCAGTATAGGTTGGGTGCCAGGTGAGGGACTTAGGGGGTGGCCTTCAGAGAAGGAAGGCTGAGGATTTTGTCTGTAGCACTGCTTCTGAGTGCCTGGCACAGCGGTACCCCCTCCGGCTAGACTGTCAGTGTTTTAGACCTGGAGATCTTGCCTGCGTGAAATGTAATCATGATTTGCAGTTTCTAATGTGATTTACATTTCTCCCCGAAGTTACCTTCTAGTTTTCCAGTTTGCTTCAGGGCAGAATGGCCCTGAAGAGGTCAAGTGCAAGGGCTATTTAGCTCTATGACCTTGGGCAGGTAACTTAATAACCCTGAGCCCCACTTTCTTCATCTGGAAAATAGTGACAGTTTGGGGACCTCCTCATAGTGTGACAAAAATTAAATACAGGCCTGCTGGATCTAAAGTACACAAGCTGTGGGAGCTATTACTCTTCCACAGCCTGCGTCGTCAGGCAGCATCTCTTCTCAGTGATCTGGTGACATCATACAGCCCGATACACTTCAGACAGTGATGATCTGTTTGTTGGTTTTCTAATCAGGGAGGTGAAATCCATATTGATTGAGTGTCACTAGATGCTAGGCACTGGGCTCAGAGCTTTGCCTATATCCTGTCTTTGAATTCTCATAACCCCGAAGGCAAATATTTTAATCTCTGTTTTGCTGATGAGGCTCAGAAAGGATAAGAAACCAGACCCCTGTCACCCAGTGCATCAGTAATGGAGTTGGGATTTGAACTGAGATCTGCCAGCACCCAGAGCTCGGGCTTCCCACTGCCCCACACAAGCCATGGGCGTGAACAGCACTGGCCTCACGATAACGTGGACATTTTATCTTCTATAGGAAAAATAGTCCCTGCAAGCCTCCCTTTCAGAAAATTTTTCATTAAACATTTTCAAAATCCTTATTCTTTTCATATCGATAGTTTTCTGTTTATTTTATATTACAGAGGGATATGTTTAAGTAAAAAAACAAACAAAAAAACCCAACTCCAATCTCTTTGCCTCACTGACAATAATTTCAACATTTACAAAGCTGAAGACTTTATGCAGTGTCCCAGAGTTTAAAGTTCTGATTTCTTTACATTGTCTTATCTGAGTTTAATTTGGGATGAGTTGATTAGAAGAAATGTAGTTCTAATTAGAATTAGTTGGGCTTGGGGGGCAAAGCGTAATGTAATTCTAGAGTTTGTTAATTATAGGGATGGATAACAAAGTCTCATGGCGGTGCTCCAGTTATAACTCCTTTTTCATGGCTCTTTCTCCTCTTCTGGGTTTCTATTACAGACTCAAAACTCGACTTGCAAGAAAAGGATACAGAAATAGAAGTAGGTGAAGTCTTTTGGAATACAAGGATCGTACCGATTTTGCATGAATTAGAAAAAGGTAAAAAAAAAAAAAAAAAAAAAATTGTTTTAAATTAAAAATATCTGCACTTATTTATATGTTCCTCATTGCCCTGATATTTTCAGCACACTTTGACTATCATTTCTGTGAACATGTTCAAAAACAAATGAAGTCATCTATTTTATTTACCCAGTAGTGTATGTATTAGATATTATCAATACATGTAAACTTAATTTTCAGTGAGTAAAATTATACTTTAAATGCAGCAAAAGAATCTACTTCTGAAATTCCCTTTGGAATATAAATTATCACCTCCTCTTCCCAAGGAAATGCCAGTTTGAACACTCTAGAGTGGCAGTTCATGAAAAACGGTGAAAAATTAAAACAGATTTCAGGCCTCTGAAACTTTGACGAAGTCTCATAGACTGGCATCCTTGGCAGGTGTGCCTGTGGTTTTCTAGATCCAAACGTATACAGTCGGCCCTCCATGGCTGCAGGTTCCACACGCACAGATTCAACCAACTGCAAATGGAATTTTGATCTGTGGTTGTTTGAATTCGAGGATGCAGAACCAGCGGATACGGAGGGCCGACTACACGATGTCATTTTATACAAGGGACTTGAGCATCCACGGATTTTGGTATATGCAGGGGTCCTAGAACCAATCCCCTGTGGATCCTGAGGGAGGACTGTATGTCCTCTTTCCTAAGGTTGAGCATGCGTGTCAGGGAGGCCACTCAGAACAGGAAGTGGTCTGGGATATGCCCAACCCTTACACTCTGGAATGCCCCAGCAAGGAAGGCTCACAACCCATGGGTCTCTGCCAAGGTGACCTATGGAAAGCTTGACCTATGGAATGCCCACCCCCCCATCCCACCTTCTGCCCCCTTGCTGCTCCTCAGGGATTCCACTTCTGAAGTGGAAATGGGCTCCTCTGGAGCTGCAGTCCTGGCCCCAGGGCCAAGCCCAGTGCCTGGCCCACAGTGCACATGAGGCCCTCACTAACAACTGTGGAATGAGTGCTCCTTGGATGAGCGAACCAGCATGGTAGCCACCGGAAGAAGCCCTAGGAGAAGCAGGGTAAATGAGTCCTTCCCACCAACCAACCAGGAAAGTTGTGCAAAAGACCTACTTCCTTAAAGGTTCAAATGACCTCACCCCTCCTGGGCTCTCTGAAGGTGCTTGGCAGTGTTTCTGGTTAATGTGGGAGCTCTGGATGGGGTTTCTGGTCCTGGTGCTGCTAACGAAGCAGATGGCTGGGAATCACCTGATCTCTGTGTGCAGAGGTGCTCTCACCTGCCAGGTGAGGCATAGCTGAGGCTAGAACATCACCAAAGTCCACTGCAGCTCAAAACCCTGAGAATAAGACCATGATGACTTTGTCCCCTCTAGGGTCAATCATTTTCACCCTCATGATAGCCTGGTTAACATTGGGTCCTTTATTTTGGGAGATGTGCCTAAAAACTAATGGGAAGAGCAATCAATCTGGGCAAAGGTTAAAGAAAACATACCAGGAGGAGCACAGTGGGGAGGATAGGGGCAGCACAAAGGCCTGTCTTGGAGAAAGTCTTCAGCTTGAAGGATTTTAAGAGAGTTCTGAGGGCTCTGTCACCACAGGCACTAACAGAGAAAACTTAGCAGGAGTTTGGGATTTGAAATGTGGATGAATCTCCCTTTTTGGGGGGATTATTAAATGCTGAAGGATGACATCTCTTCCACAGACAACTTTAAGAACAGCAAGTGGTGGTAGGACTAGGTTACTTGACCTTTTGAGATCTTTCCTTCCTCCCTTCCTCCTTCCCTCCCTCCCTCCCTCCCTTCTTTCTTTCTTTCTTTTACTTTTTGTTTTGACATAATTTCAGACTTTTAGAAAAGTTGCAAGAATAGTACAAAGAAATCCTGTATGCTCTTCCCCCAGATTCCCAAAATATTAACATTTTACCACATAAGCTTTATCATTCTCTCTCTCCCTGCCTCCCTCTCTCCCTCTTGCTCTCTTTTTCTGTACACACACCCCCCAACACACGCACACATTGTTTTTTTCCCTTTTTTGAACCATTTGAGAACAAGTTGCCATCATGATACCCCATATCCCTAAGTACTCTAGCATGTATTTTTAGAAACAAGGGCATTCTGTTACGTATCTGGAAATTACAAACCTTATTCAGATTTTGCCAGTTATCCTAATGATTTCCTTTATAGAAAGAAAATACAGTTGTTTGTCATGTCTCTTTCATGATCTTGATGTATTTGAGGAGAACAGGCTAATTATTTTATAGACTGCCCCACAAATTGGGTTTGTCTGGTTTTTTCTCACCATTAGATGCTTATTAGGTGTTTGGGGCAGTGTGCAGCATGAGTGGTGCTGTGTCCTTCCCAATGTGTCCTATCAGGAGGCACGTGATGCTGATTTGGTCCTTTACTGGTGATGTGGATTTTGATCACTTGGGGAAGGTGGTGTCTGCCAGGTTTTTCCACTGTAAAATCACTGTTTTTCCCTTTCTAATTAATAGGTATCTTATGGGGAGAAGTTACTTTGAGTCTACCTTTCTTTCTGTTACTCATCAAACTTTCACCCACTAGCTTTAGCCCGTTGAGAATCTTGATAGCTCTTAGATTCAAGCTGTCTTTTGAGGCTACATGGCAGTTACAACAGACCAACTGGTAGAAAGAGGTAATTTGATCAATAGTTTAAAATTTGACCCGGGAGCCTTCCTTTTTAATTTCTGTTAAGCTAAAACAGCTACTCTTAAGTAGAACCCACCAGGCTGAAGAGTTTGTGGAGGGAAGTATTAGAAAAATAACCTTGAAATCTACCCCCTGCCACAGAGTAGCCCTCAGCCTGGACTTGGGGTTTGTGAAGAAACTGCCAGTAACAGAAGAATAAAACAACAAAACAAAACTATTTCTTACAGTAGAGCTCAGGTTTTTCCCTTTATTTAAAGTTAGTCTAAGTCATTTCCCATCAAATCATTTATTTAAGTGCATAACTGAAAGGCATGGAAGGTTACTTAGCTATTGAGGTTTAAAATTTTTTCTTAGATGTTATTGTTGAAAAGAGCTAAAAATGGCCTGAGTCATTTCCTTCTGCAGGCGCACACTTCCTCTATGCGGGCTTTCAAGAGCACTTTATGGTATTTATTTAAGATTGGTTTCCTACTTTTAAATTTTGTGACGGAATCTATCAGAGATAATATTTTTCAACTGAATGCCTTATACCTTGGATCCTTATATTCCCCTCATGTTCTATTTTGTGTGCTACTTTTCTTCCTTGTATGCCTGCTGGTAGGGCTACCACTTTCAAAAATTGCTTTCCTCAGAATTCTAATTATAAAATGAAGTGGTCTAGGTCTCCCCTGTTTCCTAACTAAAGTCTTCTTTTTATTATCCTCTTTGCTAATACCCACCTCCAAATAATGGTGGATGTGGTGACATTTTGAGATTTTGTTCCACTTGCACCTTCCTTTCTCAGATAATGAGCATTATTCTCAGAGGAAAATGTTGATCATCGTTTTTATCAATAGACATATTAGAAAATGAATCTGCATTAAACTATGTTATAGACTGTCAGTACAGTATTTTCACTGCACCATGCACTATCCGTAGAAAGATGTGTCAGACATGGTTCCTACTCACTTAGCATGACATCTATTTGAGGGCATTGGGCATGTAACACAACATGCATATATATGTGAAAAATAACAGTATTTGTTGAATGTTGCATGGTACACCTTTTCTAGAGGAACCAGAAAGTATGGGGCCCTGAGCAGAGCATTGGTGGGTGGCTCATCAGGAATAAAGGAGAGCAGCTGAGATAATGCAGTTCCCCTTCTCAATACACTCTTTGAAAGACTGTGTGTTTTAGATAAGCTAACTGATTAGTAAAGAAGTCAACGTGGTAGGAGATGGAGCAACAAAATGGAAAAAAAAAAAAAATCAGGTAGATGGAAATGATAAGAAACGGAAAAAAAAGAAACATAGTTCAGGAATTTGAAGATGTCTGGGGAAATAATTTTGGGGTTTTACTTACACCATCTGTGTTTGACACACTTGTAAACTTGACCTCAATGAGTAAGTTCTGCTTTGCTCTCTTTGCCCTGACAGAAGAAAACATTGAAACGGTTTGTGCTGCTTGCACACAACTTCATCACGCTTTAGAGGAAGGAAACATGCTTGGAAGTAAATTTAAGAGAAGAAGTATTCTCCTGAAGACCCTATATAAACTAGTTGATGTTGACTCAGACTTGCTGAGCCTTAAACTTGCAAAAATTATTCTAGCAGTAAGTTTTTCTTTCCTCTGGTCTCGTAGACTGTAGCACATAAAAGTTCTGTTTAATGCTTTATTTGTAAATGTTACAAAGAAGATTAGAAATGCAGTGTGTTCGTTTAGAATCTTGAAAAAAAATTAAGGTGGTAAACTGACATCCCAGAATTTTGACCAGAAAGTACCATCTAAGGAACTAAGGCTGAGTACAGATAAAATGTTCAAATAAACGCTTACACATGGACTGTGGCAAGGTTTTAAAAAAAAGTGACAACAGGCAAACACATTCAGAACAGTCGCTCAGGTAACCTGACTGGAGATCAGTATCGGAGAGCAGACTGTGGTTTCTGCCCTATGGTTTCTGCTGGGTGCTTGGTTCTATCACGTGATTTAATAAATAACTTCAGATAACTTGGGCTGTGGTCATAGTGGCCAGGTGCTTTATGAGGCCGCGTGAAACAGAACCAGCTGCTTAGTGGTCATGGGAAGGTGGTCATAGAAGGCTGCTGTGAGGTGTTGGAAGAAAAGGCCAGACACCTTTAATAAAAGTCTGTAGAAGCTCTGTCTCAAACAAAATGATATCATTGTTTGAGTGCAGCCCTTTGTTGTCACAGCCATAAACAGTTGGAACCAAAAGATAAGACACAATTATTATAGACTGCTCTAAGAGAGCCGCTAAAACAAATGAATGAAGCTTTGTTTACCTGGTTTCATAAAAGTAAAAGCTATTAACACCCATAATTCATATAATTTAAAATCTTAAAGTACACAGTGAAGGTAAGTGTTGGCATACTTACTAATAGTTTAGTAAGGGTGCCCACTATTTCTTACTTTGAAGTATTTCATAAAGCAGAATATTCTGACTACATATTCTATGCAGTTTTGTGGAGAAGTACGTTCTTATTTAGCTGCCACCCTAAACTATTCACCCTCTTTGTAAAAACTGTGATATGATACGTGATGCAGAAAGCAACATTTACTTGAAATAATGATTTCAGTAGTCGTTTAATCCCCTCTCATTGATGAAAATGGATCAGTTTTAATGAAACAGAAAGAACATAAACCACAGGGAGGATTTAAAGTCAGAAGTTATAAGTAGAGATGAAAAGATAACTGCACGCTTGCCCAGTTCCTTCTCCAGCCCTGGATTTGGGGCACCTCCTGGCCCAGGAGACCCCAGTGTGAGGCTGGAGGGCTCTACTGGTGTAGCTGCCCTGGGCTGGACCCAAGCAACCAGCTGCCCAGGGACTGCCCTTGTTTTTCATCCTAGACATTGTGCTCTGTACCAAGTAAGTAAATAAATAGAAGAGAGAGAGAAAGGAAGAAGGAAAATGCCATGAATTTGTTAATGCTCTGCAGAGAAAATATCATCTTGGTTATTAAAGGTGCCATTCAAATTAATTATATACATGGCACAATTTAAGTATTTTAGGGCAGAAGGCTGCGATCTGCCAGGCAGTGAACACATTCTGAACGAAACATATGTTTCGATAAAGCCCTCTCCGTGACACTGACCGCCTGGCTGAATCGGGCAAGACCGCTAGGCTACAGTCCAGAGTGCAGAGGTGGGTGGGCTGTCCTTTTTGATTGACTGTAGATGGCGGTCAGGATCAACCAACAAGTCCAACTTCCCATCTGCCACGTGAATCTTCTATAATGCTCCAGGCAAGACATTGCTTCCCTTAGACCTTGGTAATGGGGTTCTATATAAATTTTTTTTAAAGGACATCATAAAAAGCTGTTGAAGAAAAAAAAATATGACAAAAAACTGAAGATAATAGGACTAAAATTTTTTTAAATAACTTCTAATATTTTATCTACCAGTTTAATATTAGAATTCAGACATTTAAAATTATTTATAGTTAAAAAAAAATCAAGTGAGTATAATGTTAGTTCTGATTTCTTGCATTCTTTGGTTAAGTGGGGTTTGCCAGATAGCCATTTTCATCTTAAGCTTTGTATCAAAAAAGTCTTACAAAAATATATCTGCCTATTTTAAGATTTTTTTAGAGTACAAACATATATACAGTGTGAAAGCAACTACATTCAGGAAGGGAAGACAATCTAACATCCTATACAGGAGGAAAAACAGAAAAGAAATACCAGTATGTCAACAGTGACTATATATAGTGGCAGTATTATGAGTGATTTTTAACCTTCCCTTTTCTTTAATTTTCCAAATTTGCTTTAAATAAAATAAACTCCTATGTTTAACATAAAGGTAAACTACCCCACTGCAAGAACCTACTTTGTGCCAGGGAATGAAAGTGAATAAAATAACCCCTGCTCTGCAGGCTGGCCATGTAGCAGGAGAGACAGAGAGTAAACAAAGTGCTAAAGGGGCTGATGAGCACTGTGGGAAAAAAATAAAGCAGAGTAAAGGGAATGGCCTGTGTTGGGGGAAGTGCTGTTTTATATAGGGTAGTCTGTATTCCTTGCATATAATTTAATGTTTTATTGTCTTTTTTGTCTCAAAGTCATAATTTTACAGTTACCAAAAGAGAAGGTATAGGAATTTGCTTTGAATGTAAACTGACCTTATAGCAGGCCTGGAAATGGTGGGGTTTGTTGGGGGTTTTTTAATGAAAACTCTGATACCAGGTGTCCTTTTTTTTTTTTTTTTTCCTTTCCCACTTTTCACTAAAAGTATAAGACTTGGAATGGGGAGTGAGGTTAGTTGTATTCATTCATTTATTCAACAAGTTTCACTAAGTACATAGCAGATGCTACGTTCCACATACAGAAAGAGTAACAAATCATGGTTTTGACCTCAAAGGCTCATAATGTAGTGGAAGATTGCCAACAGATTAAAATATATTCCCAAATATAAAGGGCAATATATATTTCCATTGATACAGATTTTTTTTCTCTCTAGTCAGCTTTTTTTCCCTAGGTTTTTAAACATTTTAAAAATACCTAAACATTAAAAAAAATTTTTTAAGTTTCCATTTCCTTTTTTCATCCTGAGAACAGAAAGAATTTCCATTCTGCCACGTGTGACAGTTTCTGAGCCTTCCGTAACAGAGCTTCTCAGACTTGAATGTACACAGGATCCCCTAGCAAAGTTCTAAAATGCAGATTCTGGTTCAATACGGCTGGTGGGGCCTGAGATTCTGCATTTCTAATACACACCCAGGTGATGCTGAGATGAGATGACGTGGCCTGTCTGAGGAGCAGACTCTTCAGTTGCAAAATGGGAATGACTACAGCTAATTTGCAGGGTTTGCTCTGAGATGTCATGAAAAGTGCCAGAGCAGAGGGGCAGACAGAAGCTGCTCCATGAATAATACCTCCCCCTTTCTCTCCAGCTCAGGGCTGACCACGTTCACCTTGGTATTTCCTACGGCAAACAGCACAGTGCCTGGTACACAATAGGAGCTCAATAATATTTGTGGATCAAACACAGAATGAATCTTTTAAAAATATGTCTGACAAATTCCATTATCTTTTTTTTTTTACTAGCTGAAAACTCATTAATAAACAATATTGAGGGCTTCCCTGGTGGCGCAGTGGTTGGGAATCTGCCTGCCAATGCAGGGAACACGGGTTTGAGCCCTGGTCTGGGAAGATCCCACATGCCGCAGAGCAACTAAGCCCGTGCACCACAACTACTGAGCCTGCGCTCTAGAGCCCACGAGCCACAACTACTGAAGCCCGCGTGCCACAACTACTGAAGCCCGCATGCCTAGAGCCCATGCTCTGCTACAAGAGAAGCCACCACAATGAGAAGCCCGCGCACCGCAATGAAGGGTAGCCCCCGTTCACTGCAACTAGAGGAAGCCTGCGCGCAGCAATGAAGACCCAACACAGCCCTAAATAAATAAATAAATAAATAAATAAATAAATAAAATTAAAAAAATAAGTAAACAGTATTGAAGATAATTTTAAGGATACTTTTTTTCTAAAGGAATTTTTTCTTTTTTTTAGATTAATTATTTATTTTTGGCTGCGTTGGGTCTTCGATGCTGCGCGCGGGCTTTCCCTACTTGCGGCGAGCAGGGGCTACTCTTCATTGCGGTGTGCGGGCTTCTCATTGTGGTGGCTTCTCTTGTTGTGGAGCACGGGCTCTAGGCACGTGGGCTCAGTAGTTGTGGCTCTAGAGTGCAGGCTCAGTAGTTATGACGCACGGGCTTAGTTGCTCCGCAGTATGTGGGATCTTCCCAGAGCAGGGCTCGAACCTGTGTCCCCTGCATTGGCAGGCTTATTCTTAACCACTGTGCCACCAGGGAAGACCCTTTTTTTTAAGGATTCTTTTTAATGATAAAATAATGACCTATATGCCATCCTTTTCACACAGATATATTTATTTGTTCGGATGACCTCATTCCTACAAATATATTCTACACGCTTGCAATGCGGGCACATAGTATTTCCATCTTACAGTAGGTTATGTCTTTCTATGCATGGTGTTCACTGTTATACTTTTGTGACTGCTTAATATGAATAGGATTGATGTTCCACAATTTATTAAACTATTCGCAAATGTTGGGCATTTAGGATTTTTAATTTTAATTTTTACTAATTTACATAAATATGCAGCTAATTTATACCATTTGATTCAGTCCTCCTCTACTGTGTTTTTTTTAAAAACAGTATACTTCCTTATTGCTTAATTTACTTGAATATTTTTCTGTGATTTAGAAGGTAATTTTAACCTTTGAATGTTACTTGCGATTTTCTCAAAGCATTCCAGAAATAGGCTTAAATATTGTAATAAATACATATGTATTATCTAATCAAAGAATATTACTTTTTCATTTTATTTTATACAAATGATAAATGTAATTGTACTTTTCCCCTTTCTTTTCTTTCCTTCACCTCCATGATGTATTCTTTTCTAGGTTAGTTTAATCTGAAATTTTAGTATCCATCTTCCTTTACTTTTGTGGAAAGCAATTACTCCATTTAATTAAATTTATCAACATCAGCCCCCCCCCCTTTTCCTCATATATTATTTAAAAAGTAATAATGTCACATATAAGCATGAGACTTTATGAAGTAAGAAATAAAGGCTTATCATTAAAATGTGCTTACTCTAAATATCACTTATATTGTATTTACTATAAGTGAGTTAATTAGATACCATAGTTGGCAAATACGTGGCCAAAACTTTTGAAAGTTGATTTCCTTAGAACTTTTATTTATGTTTTAAAAATTCTCTTGCTGCACTTTTTAACTTAGATGTTTATGTTTAAAAATTATGGCATATCTTTATTTCCCTGCAGTGGAAATGTGATTTCTTTCTCTGCAGCTTAAAGTGAGTGGAAAGAATCTTCTTAGTGTCTGCAAGCTTATATTTAAAATTAGCAGGAGTGAGAAGAATGATTCTCTGATTAAAAATGATGGCATTCTGGGTGAGTATTATTCAGCACTACCATTGAGCAAATGTTGTACTTGAGTATGAATGAAAAGTTTGGAGAGCAAAGTTATAATTAATGATAGCTGGAATATTTCATTTTCTCATAATATGCAGAAGTTAGGTGATGCCTGTTTTTTCTCTGTCCTCTATGTTTTCCGTGTTTCATTTAATGTATCCTTTGGAACCTAGGAGGATAGCCTGCTATTTTTTTTTTTTTAATGCCTGTAGTAATAATATATAATCTATAAAGTGGTTCCTATTTAAAAATTCATTTCCTGGTCTTGGTTTTACCACTAGAAAAAATACATTTAATAGTGTTTGACATAATTGAAATGTTTGATCTTTTGATATAGTAGGAATGATTAAAACTGGGAAAACATCTATAACTGTTGTATAAAATTGACATCACAGTGTGTCAAATGTGTTTCAAATATGTAGGTAGAGAAATTGTAATACATTCTAATTATCTAGCTAATAATGTGTAATTCTTTATATACCCTTAAATAATTAAGATGCTTAAATAGTTACCTAAACAGAAATCTTTTATGAATTAGTATTGTTGATCTAAGGGAAGGCAGCAACATGGAAAAGACTTTAAGTCCTCTTTTTGCAACATAGGATAAATGGTCTTCTTCTTTTTTTTTTTTTTTTTTTAATGCCAGCAGACAGGGACAAAGCCAGTACTGAAAGAAATTTCTAACACTGAATCAGCTCATTGAGAGTAACAGACTAAAAACAAAGAAAGGTTCTAACAGATGATCACATTGACATTAATAAAAATTAATCTGAGATAGGCATGTTTAACTTTATCAGAGCTGCCTGGATTAATCCTAAAACCTAGTACTTGTATGTTATTTGGATGGATGTTCTTTAAGTTGTCTTGGGAAAGGGTGGATGCTATATTCGAAGCACCCCTTTCTACTGTTGAGATACTTTTAAAAGTTCCTATCTTGATTAACTTTCCAGTCACACAGCAACCAGTATATTCTTAAAGGTTTATTGAAATTTAACTCTTAAATTGCTTTATTAGTTATTCTATAATAACTCAAACTGTTTGTAACCAAAAATAAAGTTTGGCAAATATATATATATTTTTAAATTTTATTTATTTATTTATTTATTTATTTATGGCTGTGTTGGGTCTTCGTTTCTGTGCGAGGGCTTTCTCTAGTTGCGGCAAGTGGGGGCCACTCTTCATCGCGGTGCGCGGGCCTCTCATTATCGTGGCCTCTCTTGTTGCGGAGCACAGGCTCCAGACGCACAGGCTCAGCAATTGTGGCTCACGGGCCTAGTCGCTCCGCGGCATGTGGGATCTTCCCAGACCAGGGCTTGAACCCGTGTCCCCTGCATTGGCAGGCAGATTCTCAACCACTGCGAAGTTTGGCAAATATTAATAAGAGGCAAGGAATGGCACTCAGTTAAAAGAACACTTTCTTATTTACATATAATAATCCCATCTTTTTGCAGTCATTACTGTTACAGAGATTTGTCTCAGCTAAAAGTAAGCTTTCCTCTTTATGCCATATGAGTAACTCTTCACAAGCATTTGAATGTAGGTTCTGGCTAACATTTTACAAATCGTGTTTGATGTTCACATACAAGTGCTTTAATATCTCTCTTTCCAGCTGTTCTACTCATCTATTTGTAATAATTCATCTTTTTGACAGAATCATTATTGGAGGTCCTGAGAAGTGAAGAGCTGCAAGCTAACACCGAAGCTTTCTTATACTGCATGGGGGTGATCAAATTCATTTCTGGAAATCCAGGATTTCTTCATGAAATGATTGGCAAAGGTGCTGTTGAAATATTGATGAATTTGATGACGCAAATAAATGAGAACACCAAGAAATCTGGTACATGTTTGCCTAATTCAGGCCACTTGTTAGTCCAAGTAAGTATTTTACTTTAAAGAGTTAGACGTGTAAAGTTAGTCTTCATGTTGTCTAATACCGCTTACCTGCCAGTGGGTGTAACAGGAAACAGGTGGGCTGTTATCTGTAGCCAGGTGAGGGTGCCCGGCCTCGGGGATCAGGGTGGCAGCCCTAGCCACACCTCTGCCCCGTGTGTGCCCGTTTCCTCTGGAAAGGCTATTCCATGGCTTTTCACGGAGCAGGTCTCCAGCATGTAGACATCTATTTCCACTACCCTGCGGAGAAAGCAGGCCTGGAAGAATGAAAAATTAGCACCTCTTCAAAACAATTGCATGTTATAATCAGAATTTTAATAGGCAGAGTGTTAACTTTCAGAGTTTAAGACAGGTCTAGCCTGGAGATTGTTCATGATTTTTGGTAGCTTATATCATAAATATTGTATCTACAATAAAGAAAACAGAATTTAATGACACCAAGGGGACAGTTGTTGAGGGCGTGTGTAGACGGCGGTAGCAAAACCAGATACATTTAGTATGACCAGGGCAGGAAGAAAAAATGTGTTATGTGTTAGAGTTTCATTACTTCTTTTGTGGCAGATTAAATTTCATAGTTGAATTATTTTCATTGGAGCTGCTTCAGTTCTCGTATTCTACTTTAGAAGAGATTTTACTCTTTAATAGCATTTGTATATCAGATAATAGCATCTTTGGTGTAATAATTGATGAGATTTGAAATGTGCTTGTCAATTAATGGGGCTTGATCAAGGACTGCGTGCTCGAAGCCTTGGGGAAAGTGTGTTAAAAATTAGATTTAGGCCATGCCTTAAAGATGCTTAAAGTGTATATGATAATTATTAATTTTGGACTTTGTGGTCTGTCTGCATTTCGAAAAAGACTCTGAAAACCTCCTTTAGTTATGAGTGATTCAGAATTCTACTGGATGTGCTATCTTTTGGCTAGGGAGACTTAAGAAACATTATTTTCATGCTGACAGTGTTATGGAGTTATTCAAATTTTTCCCTCAATGAAAATAGTTATTTGGGTTATATAATTATTATGTTTCTTGTTAAAATGCAAAAAAAAAAATAGTATGAGGAAGAGTATAAAAATCACCTGAATTATTTTCACCCTTAGATAATCCACCTCCAACGTTTTAGTAACCATTCTTCCATGCATTTTACATGCATATATATTATATATACTTACATATGTATAATTTTATATAATTCTTGCTTTTTATCATGAACTTCCTCTTTCTAATAGTTGTTTTTGCTTGTTTTCCGTCACCCTCTTTTCCTCCTTGTTTCTCCTCCTGGTTCTCCCTGTTAGCCAATATTGTTCACACAGATGTGCTCAGCACCTTTTAATACACTCATAGGTTTTCTTTTTTTTTTTTTTTAATACATTTATTTTTATTTATTTATTTTTGGCTCTGTTGGGTCTTCATTGCTGTGTGCGGGGTTTCTCTAGTTGTGGTGAGCGGGGGCTACTCTTCGCTGTGGTGCGCGGGCTTCTCATTGAGGTGGTTCCTCTTGTTGCGGATCACGTGGTCTAGGTACGCGGGCTTCAGTAGTTGTGGCGCACGGGCTTAGTTGCTCCGCAGCATGTGGGATCTTCCCGGACCAGGGCTCAAACCCATGTCACTTGCATTGGCAGGCAGATTCTTAACCACTGTGCCACCAGGGAAACCCCACTAATAGGTTTTCAAAAATGGAATATTCTGTGCACTTCTCTTTTCTCATTTAACAATACATAGTAAAAAACTCTATAGACTTATTCTTTTTATTGGCAGCATAATATTCTGTGATGAAGATGTACCTCAAATTCTCAACCATTCTTCCATTGAGATACTCTGCTTTTAATTTTTACGTAAAAGCTTTTAGAATTCTTGTCTTGTTTTAAAAAGCTCTTTCATATATATATAGTTGTCCCTCAGCATCCATGGGGGACCTGCCCCAGATACTAAAGTCCACAGATGCTCAGGTCCCATACTTGGTCCTCTGTATCCATGGATACAGTACACCGTCCGTGGTTAGTTGAATCTGTAGATGCGGAACCTACAGATAGGAGTGCTGACTGGATATATGTATATGCATTTATATATTTATACATAATTTATAAATTTAAAAATAAAAACAAATATATAAATGTATTTGTATAGAATAAAAATATATAATTAAATCAGTTGGTATAAAGGAGAATTGAGTATTATTGTGACCAAAAATACATCAAATCCAGAGCTAGAACCTCTGGTATGCCAGTAAATACAGTGCACTTCTCCCTGCGCTCCTCTCCTTTCCCTCTTCCCTTGCTTTGGCCTCCTCAAACGCAAACTGACTCAGTGGGTCAGATGCCCCTTTCTTGTCCCGACGTCCTTGCGTCCCTCTAGGATGTGGGGGAAAGGGCACTGTAGTAACTCCCTCCTCGCTGCCCACCACCACTCACCGGGCACTGTCATCATCTCCAAAGCCTTCCTCTGAACCTGCCTGGGATCTGGCTGGGGCGGGGCTTACACAGCCCGAGGCCTCTCTCAGGAGCGCAGTCAGCAGCCCACATCCCCGTCCAGCAGGAGAAAGGGGCCCATTATTGCCTCCACCTGAGAATGTGCTCCTGCTGTGGTCACCAAGAGCCATTTGTGTCAACTGTACACTGTCACTATGTGTGTGTATGTTTACAAATTTGGGGGAAGGGAGATATTGTTTTAGGCTATTTCATTTGCAGAATCCCCTGAACTGGACATTCCCTTGTGTTTAATTAAAACAAAGAAAAACTGTTTTGTATCATCCGAATGATAAAAATGTAAGCAATTTGACTTCACTATAAGAACAGATGAAAATCTCTACTCTTGCGAATGTGTCGCACTGACTGGCTTTTTACCAGCTCGCTCACGTGCACATTCACCCAAACAGATCTGGCCATGGGCAGAATTGTTCAATTACACCAGCCTTGAGAACCGGTAACTCTAGCTCAAGGCATTTTTTAAAAGCAACTTTGTTCAGTTGAAAAAATAAATAAATGACTTGCGGCTGTACTAATAGAATAATGTCTGTAAGCCAGAGAGAACACGGCAAGGCAAAAAGATAAAGGCAGGACTTCCTCTCCTTTATGACTTTCACTGCTGTAAAACTTTGTGCATTCTACCATCCGGCCCAGTGCTAGAGTCGTCCTGTCTCCCTAAAGCAGCCCTGTTGGAGGCCATTGAATGAGTAGAAGGCGTCTGAAGCTGGGTCCTGCAGGTTGTGTAGGATTTGGGAAACTGTCACCGAGGAAAAGGGATACGGTGTGTTTGGGGGCTGCTGAAAAGGTAGGTCTGTCCAGAGCAGAGAGTTCCGTGGGGGAGGCGTGAGAGGTGAGATTCAGAGGCTACAGTCATGGGCCTCGAATACCAGGCTGCAGAGTGCAGACTTGGAGTAACACAGAGCAGCTGGAGGTCAGTGCAAGGGGAGGAGGAGATGAGATCAGAGAGGCAGACAGGTGGGCATGCGCAAGATATTAAACTGATAAAGGCCAAAAAGCTGAAATGTGACAGGAGGAGAGTGTGTCAGTGGTACGGACGGATTGGAGGGTTAAGATCTCACACACAGCAGCCCCAATTAAGAGGTGTTGCTGCAGTTATTAGATTTTAGACTGATTATAATGGAGCTAAAGGATCGAGATCAAGGAATGGGCACGAAAGAAAAAAAAGGCTCCTCCACAGCATAGGGGCCAGTGATGCTTAGAGGAAAAAATACTGAAGTGTTGAGATTTTTGAAAGTTTCCTTTGCATTGTTTCTTACATATATGTATTTGTGTACACATACATGTATGTTTATCACTGCACCGCTGACATCAAGAGACGTTGATTTCACAAGTGTTTGTGCAGTGGCTGCTCTGTGCCAGGCGTGCTTTGGGTGGTTAGTAAGGCAGTGGAGGGCAAGAGAGCTGCCAGTAGGGGCCTACTTTTTGATGATCCCCATGTCCAGATAATAGTATTCTGATGCCTTATTCTTTTACAAAACCCTGGTACTTCCACGAGTTCAGTTCTACCTGTCAGATGCTTAATAGCATTTTGAGAAGGTTGAGAGGATGATCACTGATGCTCAGAGGGACCAGCACCACTTTCCACTAAGTGGAAGTGTTAATATTCCCAGTCTGGCAAAACTGGAGACAGGAGTTTGTCTGCAAAATCATTAGCGTAAAGAAGGTTAATCTGTGCATGATCACTAAATTCCAGAATGTTAGGCTTTTGGGAGAGCTCCTTGAAACCTGGAAAAAGAGAAATACAGACCAGCTAAAAGGCTAGGCCCCCTAGATTCCAGCATTAAATTGCATCACCTAAGGAGGTGACACAGATGAAATAGGGGTTTGTCAATATTAATCTTGGTGGATTATCAGGAGGTGTTAGGGTTCATTTCTGACTTGTAAGGGCCAACAATTGGGAAGGGATAATACAGGAACTGAGGAAAATTCCTGGAGTCACCTCCATCAGAAAGTCTGTTGTGGTTTCCATCGTGCCCCCTTTCTGGGGACTGGAGAAGAGTCTTTGTATGCATCACAGTCACAAACAAGCCCCAATTCACCTGGTGTCTCATTTGTCCTCTTGTGTCTTGAGGACACTATGTACAAAGCTGCTTTACTGTAATTGAAGAAAATCTCAAGGTACTCACATTTACAGTTAGGTAATTTGTACATATATAACGTAACTATTAAACTCAGGTTGATTTAAACTAATGTTCCTATTTTTATGGATTCCTTTGTATTTCCAGCCTTTTCTTCTTTACAGCCTGACCCACTTGATTTTGAGTTCAATTCTTAGAGAAATGTATTCTTTCCCTGCTTTAGATTTAACGTTTTTGAAGTTAGAACTGTCTGGCACCCCTCAGATAACATGGTTTCTTTCCTTTGTCTTACACCTGGTTTCTCTTCTCTGACCTCTAAACCTGCCACCCAGAGGGTCAAGTCCTAATCTTTCACCCTTCTTGCTCAGTACCGCTCCACTATCCAATTCTTCCTTTTTCTAAGCGGAAGTTTCTCAGGAAGGTCGGTCCTCCCACCCCTTGGCAGTCCCTCTCCTCCACTTTGGCTCTAGAGTGTGGGGAAAAGGAGAGTGAATTAAACAGAGATTTGACCCTGGGTAGCTCAGAAAATGATAATGTTATTGTCAGAAATTAGAGGGTTATGTAAGGGAACTGATTTGGCGAGAGGAGGGAGGGAAATGATATAATTTGCCCTCGTGTAAAACCTTAAGGTGCCAGCAGAACAGCCAAGTGGGACTGTCTGGTAGGAAACTGGAGAGAAGAACCCATGCTTAGCAGAGAAAGTAAAGCCAAAAAAGCAGACTTAGCGTCATCTACATGGAGTTGACCGTTGAAGTCGAGAAAGACAATGATACTACTCAAGGGGAGAGTAGAGAGAGAGAGTGGGCCTAGAGGAGGGCTGAGGACAGATGCCATAAAATGACCAAATTTGTGGAATAGGCAGAGACAAGAGAAGTGACCAGAAAATTCAGAAAGGACAGTGTGGAAGAGGGTAGAGATTTTAAGAGCAAGGATTGGTCAGCTTTGGCAAGTGCTACGGCGAGCACACGGGGGAAGAGGAATTCCGCTACTGTGTTGGGGGGCGATTTGAGTGGGCAAGTGGGGTCGTGTCCTGTTGCAGGGGGTCTGTCCACACTCTCTTTAAATCTTAAATGATATGTTTTGATATAGTTGGGTTTTTGTTTTTTAATTTCTAAGCCCTAGAGTAAACTCCCCGCTTTGGCTGATGCGAGTTCGCTCCTGTATTGTGTATTCCGCGTCCCCAGCACGCGGTACCGTCGTCTTCTGGAGCCCTGATGGTCCCTCTGGCTTTGTGCCCGGCGGGGACAGGGCTCAGTGCTGCCTCATGGACTAGGGACGGGAGCACAGGCCTGAGCTGGCGGTTCAGCTCTGACATCCTGTGAGCCTCGCCCTCCTCATCTCCCAGTGACTGGCCGTGCCTGGGGTAGAGGGTAGTCAGGAGAGTTAAACAAGATGATCTATTGAAGCACCTATAACAGGACATGGCACGTAGATGGCACTCAGCAGAAATTTGTTAAACAAAGTGAGATCAGAATCACCAAAACTTGAAGCTTCAAAGAGCAGTTATTTCTGATAAGAAAAAAATAATCACAACAATTAAGATGACAGAGTTAAAGATGGATTTCATCTTTGTGTATTTTTTGTGTGTGTGGCTTTCCTTTTTATCTTTTATTTTGAACTCAATATAGGTTCACAAGATGTTGCAAAAATAGTAGAGGGGTCCTATTTACCCAATCACCCTGCTTCTCCCAATGATGACATCTTACATAACTGTAGGACATTATTAAAAGGGGGAAACTGATATGGGTACGATACAATTAACTATTTTACTTATTTGCATATTATTTTTGAGATTAGGTGAATCTCTTTTTTTGCCACAGTCTTCAGTTTGGTTTTTAGGCTTGCTAATTTTTTAATGATGTATTTGTTCGTGGGAAGGGGAGCTATTTCTACTTATGAGGTTTCCTTCCTATAAAGGAATACCCAGTAGTGTAACTGACCACTCAGTCATCCAACTGGCATGAGAGAGTGGGCAGTCAGAGCCTACTCTTCCCTTTCCTGGGAAAGGGCTACCTATAGGCAACTCGTGTTCAACTTTGACTCTCCACGGATGGCATACCTGAAGATCTGGGGGGAGTCAGAGATCCCAAACATGTAATGCCTTGGGCTTTGAATTAGAAATAAGAGAGAGACTAAGGCAGATGGGGAAGAAAGTTGAAGGATGTAGTTTATAGCTGAGGTCGGTGTGCTTTCTAATCCGGAACCCCTGAATCAGATTTGCCCACCCAGTCACAGGCCGTGCCTGCCCCAGGAGGAGCAGAGGAGAACACCTGTGCTTACCAAGCAGGAAGTGAGGGGTGGAGAGTGACCAGGAGATTATGCTAAGAAATGTCACCTCACAAGGAAGGAACATCAGGTGTGGGAAGTAAGTATTCCTATGCCACCTGCTTCTGGGGAGAGCCATTTGCTTTTCAATTGCTGTCATATCTGCTCAGTCTCATCTCTTCCCTGTAGACATATTAGTTGTGGCAATAAAGAAATGTTACTAACTTTAACATGTAATTCTGAAAATCAGTGTTATTACTCTGTAGTTCTTAAAGCATTATCTTTTTCAGACTCATTTTCCTTATTTTACTGCTCTGGCATTCTATATAGTTTAGATGACATTCAAATTTCAGCTGTATTGATACATATAATAGCCACAACTGGAAGAATCAGCTACCTACTCATTTTACCAAGGTAACTGACATAGTGGCAGTAAATGGAGAAACAATAATAAACATAGGCAAATGTTAAATAAGAGTCTCAAAGTAGCGCACTGGAGCTTGAGGAGGGAAGAACCATTTCCTGCAGCAGTAGGACACTCATGGTAGGAATGTGCCAAATAGGCTCCACAGCCAGGCACCAAGCATTACTGAGGATTGCGAATTAATAGTACTTTCACATGCATGTATCTTAACTCCAAGGAGATGCTTAGGAAGTTTTGGAACTAGTGGTTTCATGTATATAGTGGCATCTTACAATTGGTTTCCTTTTTCTCAGGCAGAACTGTACTAATCACACATGAGACAATATGAAACTTCTTGGGTTACCACATGGGCTCTGGTTTTGGCATATATGTGGTCTCAATTGGGCACAAATCCAGAAAATGAATATGCTTTCATTAATAGAGGGAGATGGTTTTGCTGAGGTTGGAAAATGGTGTGGCTTTGGTCTTAAATCATTTGACACTGTTTGTGGTCTCTGGCGGCTGTGTTTATTCTTTCACATCATCAGCGGGAAGTGAACCATTTTGCAGTTGGCAGTTAAGTTGAGATAAAGCTCTAGGGATTTTGGTTATGGATATTCCAGATGATTGAGCAATAAAATGAATGCTTTTAGGAGACAGTCAAATGGAGCAGGGGAGACAACAGATGAGGAGTCGTTAGAGCCCCAGATGCCCAGCTACCTGGAGCTGGTAGACTTTCTGAGCTTCAGTTTCCTCATCTGAAAATTGGAGCTCAGGATACCTTTCCTGTCTACAACATTCAGGGAGCAAATGAGATCAAGCTCACAAGATAGCTTTATAAAAAATAAAGTAGCTGCTCATATTTTTTTCATAATAGCGTTCAATGTATAAAAATAAAATGACTCTTGATGCTAATTTTGGTAGAGGAAGCATAATAACTTTCAGACTGTTAGTGCAATTTTCAATTGCATTATGTTCCAAAGCTTTCTTTGAAAGCCGGTTTTTTGAAATTGGGAAAATATTTCTCTAAGGAATAATACCATGATTGACGGTGAAGTTCCCGGGCTAGCCACAGAGCCTGTTCAATTTCTGATGCACCTAAACAGGAATTCTGTGGTGGGCTGTGAGCTGCAAGCCCCTCCAATCTGGGCCAGCTCTGATGGCTGAACGCCTCCTAGGGCAGAAGAATCTGGTGAGTTCCCTGGGGACTGAGGACTCTGATGGAGGGAGGGTGCAAAGGGAGTAGAGAAGTCATCCACTCGAGAAATGAGCAGTATATGGAGGCTCAGGTGGACCAAGCAGCCCTCCCCACCGTGCGCCCACCCCCGTGCAGTAGAGAATGCTGGGGATGAGGCCACAGCTGCTGGGCCTGCACTGTCATTCTTAAGTTCATTAATCGAAATCAGGAGGGCCTCATATTTTAAGGCAAATATTTCATGTGTTTGCTTATGTTTTTCAAATAATTAATAATTGGAAACATAATTTAAAATCGATAATGAAGTACCTAAATTGATTTTTTTAAATGCTAAATCTTTTGAATTCTAATTTTGCTTTACTAAAATGCTTTTTGAGCCCTTATAAAATAATCACTTCTTGATAGAATTTTTCCCTTTAAAATGGGTCTCCCAATGTTGACTGCATGGTGAAGACTTTGAGGCCCAACTAATTCAGTGTGAGATAGGACAGCTTTGCCAAACTCACCAGGTGTTTTACCTGGAGATGCTGGTTGAGGTTGGGGCCCAATCTTATGATCAAGGAGTTTGGGGAAACCCAGAGAGAAAAAGCTGCCGCAGGAAAAGTGGGCACCACAAAGCTGTAGAGTGTGTGTGTGGCTCAGTCATTTTCCAGCAGTAGATTAGCAACCAGAATCACACCGGCATGTTTCTTCCCTGATATATACCAAACATTTAGGTCCCCTTTTGTCCCAGACATCATCTAACAGCTGCTAATAAGCAAGGACACTTAAATTTTTATCAATCCTTTTTGTGGATTACCAGTTCCATATTCTTCTCCTTTTTCTTCTTCCCACTGGTTGCCTTCTGACTCAGTATATCTGTCCCAAGGGGTTGCACATTAAGTGATGGGAAAAAGAAGAATGGAAACTCCTGTTTTTCAGTTTGCTATTTCTTGGTGAGATGACAGTTAAGAGGTTGGGAATTGTTCCAGTAAAGTCCTTTAGAAGCTAAACAAGCATCTGTGTATGCATCTGACTTCTACTTCTTTTTCTTTTTTTGTCATAAAGTATTTGAGATGGCTTAAAAGATTATATGCAGTAAAATAAAAGAGTACATAACTCAGTGGAATTAGGAACAATATAGACTAGCATAGAAAGTTAAGAAAGGAACAGATACATGTCTCCCAGCATGAATCTCGGACTTCGGTGAACTCCTGCTTTGGGGGCAGGCCCAGTGGGTGGGCTTTCCCGCGGGGTGGAAAACAAAGTCTCAGCGGCAGAGCACACAGCTCATTAACAATTTCTGCAAATATATCTCTGTTAAAAAGTTGGAGCAAGGCTGAGAGTTAAGTGGGTTGACTTGGAATTTGCCTTTACTGTTACCACAGTATTTAGCTAGACTCTCCTCCTACTGATCTCTTTATATTTTTCCCAGAAAAAGCCACTTGTCTGTGCTCAGTGTTCAGCTCCAGCCCCTCCCGCAGTGAGATCGTTGGCTCACAGCCAGCCTTTCAAATGGGGGGCCTTCATGGCTGCATCTGCCTGGCGACCTCCTTCTGACCCTCCTCCCCCCGGGGATTTAAGCTCTGGTTTACCACCAGGCCTCTGCTAATGCCGGCACTTTCTTGTCAGAGGCTTCTTAAAGGGGAAAAGCCTCCTTTTCTGTCTCCCATCTCCCTTGTCCCTTCATTTCCTTCCTCCTCCTCCTTTCCTTCTTTCCCCTCCTCATCCCCTCTTCCTTCCCTTCTCCTGCTGTGTATCATCCAGTAAGCTTTTTATGGGCATATTTATTGTCCTCTGGGTAGGAAAAGGACTAAGAAACTGGACTGTGGAGGAGCTCACAGTGGGAGAGAAGGTGCCTGAAACTAGTGGTTAGGAGTCTGTGATGGGTGTGGAACAGGAAGATCTGTTCACCTGGAAGAGAAGCAATCAACCGCTGAAAAGTCTTCACAGAGGAGAAGTGAGCCTAAGCTGGGTCCATAAACCCGAGCAGGAGGTGAGCAGGTTGGAGAAGGGGCGGCAGAGTGTGATGGAGGGGGACATTCTGGGCAGAGGCAGTGGTCCATTCAAAGGCTTGGAATTGTGAAAGGATGAGGAGTTGTGTGTGGTGCAGAGTCTGAAAGATGGAGAGGGAGGAAAGGGGAGGTGAAGGAGATGATCTTGCAGGGGGGTGAACCGTGCTTTAGAGAGTGAATAGCCTTTAGGATATGGATTTTGCCCACTAGGCCACCGGAAGTCAGAGGAAGTCTTTGAACAGGGAAGGTTGGGTTTCAAGATGCTCCCTCTGGCAGCAGGGAGATGCTGTGGGGAGATGAGCCCAACAGTGGAGAGAGTGGAAGGAGCCCATGCAGGGAGTGTAGAGTTTGGGAGAGAGATGAAGTGGGCTTAAACAGAACCAGCAACCTTGAAGATGGGAAGAAGAGGTAGAACAGGCGATCAATCAGCTGTTGAAAGGGAAGGAGGGAGAGGAGTTAGGAGCCTAGGAAGGAGCTGCTGTCGTGAATGAGATGAATAGGGAATACACTCGGCCCCCTCCAGGAAGTCCATTTTTCTTTCATCGATTATTTTTTTATTCCTCCGCTCCTTTTAAATCCATCTACCTGAGATATTGTCTGATTCATCCATGGTTTTCTGAATCCCAACCTTTCTATTTATACCAGTGTTTCCTTTGTAGGTATTAATCCATTCGTCCATTCCATCAACAAATGTTTATTGAGGACCCACTGTGTGCCAGGCACTAGATTTGGGCCTGGGGGGCACAATCGTGAAAAGACAAAGTGTATACCCTCACTGAAGCTTCTAGTATAGAGAAATAGACAATAAAACATAATATTAAATAACCTAACGTAAAGTAGTTTGTGGGGGGCGTGTGGTATGAGGTGAAGTTTGAGGGGTTGGCAAGAGTCAGACCATACCAGGCCTTGTAGACCAAGGTCAGGAAATGCAGTCATATTCTAGGAGCAATAGACAAAAAGCCAGTAGGGCTTAGGGTGACAGAAAGCAGAAAGGCAAGATTCTGGAATGTGTCTGAAGGTTTGGGACTTGAGACACTGTGTTGATGGTAGTGTCATATACTGAGGCATCACTATGTATTTCTCAAGTGCATGGTATATGTTTCATGTGTATTATTCTACTAGTATCACAACGGACAAATTTGGAAACATTCAACTCCCTCAACTCCCTGTACTCCATACAATGTGATTGATACAGGCAGTAAATAGATAGGGATTTAAAATCAGGTGATGTGTCACATATAAATGTGTGCTTCCACTCTTGATTTGGGCCATTTATAAAAGTTATGTATTCGGGGCAAAAGAACCATGAGCTGTCTTAACTTTTTCTAATGAGGTGAGAAAAAGGGTTGAAAGGGAGGAAAAAAAAACAAAACAAAACTGAGGTTGAAACAAGAAAATAAAAGCTCCTAGGAAAAGTCTGGTCCCTCCTGCTGACAGCGCCCCCTGCCAGAGGTTGAGCTGGGAAGCCAGAAGATGACAACAGATTGAAGTGCCCAATCTGTGAAGCCTTGGGGGCCAGAGAAGGGGAGGCGTTTGTGTGCACCGTGGGTGGAATGAGTGTTCCATGATCTGCCACGGTCTCTGTCTGTCTGGTTCAGACCAGGATTCACGTGGGCATCTGTGCTCTTTGATGTCGGAGTGGGGAAGCCTCTGAGTCACCCTTTGGATTGACATAAACCAGCAGTGCTCCAGTGCCTGGGCTGTCTCTGAAGAAGGAGAACAGGTAGAGCCAGGGTCCGATGATGAGAATTTTCCATTTTATGGCAGTGATGGCTTGAAATGCCTAGAATGGTTTGTTAGCCTTCCTTAGCTTAAGTGACTGTGTTGTAGATCCCTGGTCAAGTGGAATGCTAGAATAGTTTGTTTCCCCTCCAGTGTTTTGGATACTGAATCTTTCAGGGAAGAATTTACTAAATTGCTACATAATTGAATTGACTACAAAAAACTTGCATACATTTATTTGAAGCATTAATTTTATTTTCTCTGCTTTAGAAGGTAGTGGGTTATATTTTAACAAAATCTTTTTGTTGTGGTTGTTACAAAGGAAAGCTAATCAAAGGTGCATGTCATCTTAATAATTGTTTTCAAAGTTTATTAATTATGGCTTTATATTTACATAATGCTCTACAGTGTACAAAAACAGTGTTACATTTTTTCCATCTGATACACACAACCCTGGCTGGTGAGCAGGGGTTGTAACCTTTTCACAGATGAGGAAATGGGGAAGCTGAGGAATGAGTGAGTGACTCAGTCACTTATTTAGGAAGAGATTTCGGACTTGAATCTTCATCCTTTGACTCTAGGGCCAGCGATCTCCCTTCTGCATTTTGGGTGTGAAGACCCACAACAAAGGCGGGGATGGGACCCATGATTTTTGAGCTCCTGTTAGTTAATCAGCAGTGGCAATGCCACTCATGCATCTCATCTCATTGAATCCTAATAACTCCAGGGCAGTTATCACCATCCCCACTTTACTGTTGAGAAAAATGTGCTCTGGGAGGTTAACTAACCTAAACTGGTGAGTGGTAGGGCTGGGATTTGACCAGGCCCTTCAACTCCCAAGCTGACTCTCTTAACCAGTAGCCTGCCTGTACTATCTCACGAGGAAAGATCACCCTGCATATTTAAAATTATTAGATAACAGCAACTTTCATTTTATGGATTTATTAAATTGTTCTCCACTTTCAGACAAGGGTTAAAGTACATAGCTTTTCTGAACATTTTTTACAAAATAAGACAAATTTGCAAGACATCAATTCTTGCCACTTGGAAGAGAATGAGACTAACAGTCTTAAATATTCTTTGGTTACAGCATTGTTATTTGATGGTATTTATAAGAATATGGAACAAGGAATTTCTGTTCTGTGGAACTCATGTGGCATGTCACAGGGTCAATTGATGATCTTATGACTTCTACTAAACCCAGATGACGATTTGCTTAACCCTGGGGTTTTGGTATACTAATTGCTTCTTAACATGAATATTTCATTCATTACTTTTGAACCAAAGTGGGCTTTCTTTGTATTCATTTCTTGGTTTTCCTTTTGTGCTACTTGTGCATATAGGCCCATGTTCTCTGATGGGAGATGCATAACACGGCCTCGGTTTAGCTACTGATGTAACGAAACTTATGGTATGAATTATGCTGTGCCGATTAGTGTTGCTGTATTTTCTAATTTTAAAAAATGACACTAATGTGCTTTTTTTCATAGATGACTGCTACGCTGAGAAACTTGGTTGACTCACCACTAGCAAGAAGTAAGTTGCTAAGCATCAGTGCCCTTCCCCAGCTCTGCACAGTGATGGGACAGTACATAGGTGACAAGGAGGTCTGCACCAATGTTGCCAGAATATTCAGGTAGGTAGACTAGGAAAACAAAGTAGCCTTACAAAAATGCTAATGTTTAGATTTAGGGGGTTATTTTTAATATTTGTGTGTGTGACTGGCAAGGAATCCTGTTTTTGCTTTTTATGTCACCTCAAAGAAAAGGTTGATCTAGTGGCCCGAGTTTTTAAAAAATGATTTAAACTAATGACTTCATTTCTTATGTATTTCTATTGTGATTCTAAACTCATTGATTTTAAGTTTCTGTAACTAAAGTTGTGAGTTGTCCTAGTATTTTTACAAAACAAACAAACAAACAAAACTTCCTCTCAGCTTATTGGAGATAAAGAGCTATATCACAAAACATGGCAAACCTTCTGGTGCGCTTGGAAACAATGCTTATGGGTTTTAACTGAAAAAGGAGGCCATTGCTTAGAAAGACAGATCAGACTTAATTTGTAATTGAAGGTCATTTTATTTCAGTTGTTTGGCTGAACTTTGCCTCACACATTCACTAGTCATGTTTATACTTACTTTTCTCCAGAAGCAATGATCACCTGAATCCAGGCTGGCTCAAAGCAAGATGTGGCCAAATTTCGGAACTGTCTTTAAATTATGCATTTATATTTCTTCCCTCACTGCTCTTTGCCATTGTTTTTACATAATGATCCTTCTCAAGAGACCCGGGCCTTTCTTGAACTATAATATTGTAGTTGTTTAATGAAATACAAAATTTCCTGAAGACTGAATTGGTAATTGACCCCAATATGAGGATGTGCGTCCAGCTTTGATCTTTTAGCACTGTGCTTTCCTGTCTGGGTACTTAATTCTGGGTACTTAGTCCCATTTTGAAGCACTATAAAATCATAAAGAGTTTATTTTTGTATAGGGTGGCATGTAGAGATCCAATTTAATTTTTTTTTTCCCACGTGGACAGTTTTCCCAGCACATGTTATTGAATACACCATCCTTTTTTCACTGCTTTTGAATGCCTAGTCAGTAGAACACGAGGTTCCATATACTTGCAGGCCTGTTTGTGGGCATTCTCTTTGGTCCGTCCTCAGACCAGTTCCATGCTGTTTTTACTATTCTGGTTTTAAGTCTTGCTGTAGGATAAGATGAATCCCTCACTTCTTTTCTCCTTTAAGATCCAAATTCTTATTTTCTCTTCCTCATGAATTGGAGAATCAGCTAAAGTCCATGACAGGAACTTTGGATTTTTTTTCATGAAACTACACTGACTGTGTAGAGTATCTGGGACAGACGTGGGGATAATTGATTAGCATCTTTATGATATCGAGTCTTCCATCCATAAACATTTGTGATGTCTTCTTCTTTTAATAAAATTGTATAACTTTCTCCAAAAAGATTCTATACATCTTTTGTTAGATACATTTCTTCACGGTGCTTGCTGCAATTATGAATGCAGTCTTCAAAAAAAACCAATTCTAATGAGTGTTGCTAGTGTATATGGATAGTATTGATGTTTGCTTATTAATCTTGTATCCAGGACATCTTGATTAACATTAGGTATAAGAGTTAGTCTATAGAGTCTCTCCGATTTTCTATGCAAATTATATGCAAATAAGTATAATTTTGTTTTTTTTCCCTTGATTACAACTCTTGGCCCCTGTCCCCACCTTTTTCTTAGGTGCGTGGCTTAGGATGTCCAATACAAAGTTGTGAGAGTGTTGAGCCAGCTGACTTTCTCCTGAGTTGAAAGGAAATATTTTTGTGGTTTTGCCAGTTGAAATTAATGTTTGTTGTAGGTTTCTGTAGATACCCTTTGACAGTTAAGGAACAATTTTCTCTCATTAATGGATTTTAAGTTTCCTTGAATACTTGCCCCGAATGTATTTTGATTATGTGGATTTTCTTAACAGATTTTCTCACGTTAAGCCATTATATATTGCTAGATTTGCTTAACTAATATTCTGTTTAGTATTTTTCATCTATGGTTATGAGTTACATTGACCTGTACGTTTCCTTTCTCATATTGTCCGTGTCTGGTTTTAGTGTCAAGTTTATACCAGCCTCATAAAATGAGCTGGGATATATTCCAACATTTTCTCTCTTCTAGAAGAATTTCTGAAAATTAAACTTACCTGTTTCTTGAAAAGTTTGTAGAACTTGCTTGAAAGCTGTTTTATCCTGGTGTGTGTATATGTGTGTGTGCGTGCATGCATGCATATGTGAATATCTTTGACAACTGATTCACTTTCTTTAATAGTTATATGTCTAGTAATATTTCCTATTTCTACTTGATTCAGTTTCTAAAAGTTATATTTTTATAGGAATTTGTCCATTTAAGTTTTCAAACTGTATAAAGTCATCCCAAATATTCTATTACCCTTTTAATCTCTACTGCATCTCTAATTATGCCCCTTTTGTTTATATTATTTATTTAAGAAATACTTATACAGTGCCTACTATGTGCCAGGCAATGTTCTAAGCACTTTCCAAATACTAGTTCATTTGTTCCTTATAACAGCTTTAAAAGGTGGGTGCTATTATTATTATCTTCACTGTACATATGAGGAGACTGAGGCATAGAGAGGTTTGGTAGTTTTCCCAGGGTCACACAGCCATGATTTAAACCAGGTAGTACGGCTCTAGAATTCATATATTTAAAAGCTATGTTACACCACCTCTTCATTTTGATATTGATTTTTATTCCTTATTTTGATGATTTGTGATGTTTCTCTTTTTCTCTTGATCAGTCTTGCCAAAGGTTTGACAATTTATTAGTTTTTGTGAAGAACCAGCAGATTATCGAACCACTCTGTTGTATGTTTATTTTGTATTTTATTCCTTCTGTTCTTATCCTTAATAATCCCTATCTTCTATTCTTTTTGGATACATTATATTTTCTTCTGTTTTGATTAGAAATTCAGTTCCTTTCTTTTCAGCTTTCTTAAGGTTATAAATTTTCCTCTAACTACTGCTGTAGCTGCATCTCACAAATTTTGATTTGTAGTGTTTTTGTTATTATTCAGATATAAGTGTTTTTCTATTTTCTTATTTATTTGACCCATAAGTTATGTGTTTTTAAATTTCCAAAAGTAAGTTTTTTAAACAATGTGTTTTTCATTGATTTCTAATTTAATTGTACTTTGACCAGAGAATGTGATCTGAGACACTGGTTCTCTGAAAATTTACTGAGACTTGTTAATGGCCTGGCATTAACAAAAACATGATCAAGTTTTTAAAATATTAGTGATGTTTTACCTATTAATCTATCACTTAATGAGAGATTTATGAACATCTCCCAATTTGAGGTAGGTTTGTCAACTCTACCTCGCGAGTTTCATTGTTTTCTTGCTTACTTTTGAAAATTTGAAGCTGTTTTCAAGGCTTTTTGCCTTAAGGTCTATCTTGCCTGATATTAATATACCACTAGCAGCCTAGTATATTTGAGCATTTTAACATTTACTTCTACTGGAGTCCCAGGAGATTGACTGGTTAATATCCAGCCAGATTTTGTGTAAATTTCTTAGCTTGTGTTTTCTGAACCACATGGGCAGTGTAAATTCATACCTTGTACAAGTGTTAGAGGCTTCAGGTTTCTCTTTTTCAAAGAACTTGAAAAAAAATATTCCCTCCTCCCACTCTGTGTCCCCGGAGTCTAGAGCAGACAGTGCACCTCCTTGAGGCTTCTCTGGACTGGTGTGTACAGTATTTCCAGACTGCTTTTCATGCACAGGACAGTGCTTTGAAGGTCTGCATTTAACGTGACCCTAGGTATAGTTGAACTTCATTGAAAAACAAAGTTTATTTTTATTTTTTCCATTTGACGTTTCTGCAGCAAAGTTACTACTTATCATGACTGCTGTGTAGCCTTGGCCAACTACTCCAGATGTTATGCCTTGTTTTTGAATCTGATAAACAAATACCAGAAGAAGCAGGTCAGTCTTTCATACATTTAATTCTTCAATGTGTCTTTGCATTGGTGTATTTGTGTAAGCCCATGTTTTTTTTGTTTTTTTAAATATTTATTTATTTGGCTGCGTTGGGTCTTAACTGCGGCACGTAGGCTCAGTAGTTGCAGCCAGCGGGCTTAGTTGCCCCGCAGCATGTGGGATCTTAGTTCCCTGGCCAGGGATCAAACCTGCGTCCCCTGCGTTGGAAGGCAGATTCTTTACCACTGGACTGCCAGGGAAGTCCCTGTGTAATCCCACATTGAATGACTTTATGTTTTGAATGTATAGGTTTCTATTAGAAGCTTCCATCCGATGTGTAACAAGCTTCCCCAGGAGGCAGAGTTCCATGGAGGAGGTGGGGAGGGAGTAGTTTGAGGGAGAAATGGCCTCAGTAGGATGTGGATGCAGTAGGAGGATTCACGATTTGGGGTGCAGGGTGGGTGGACCCCCCAGTGTTGTTCCTCCCAGTTATCTGTGGACCCATACATGAGCGGCATCTTTGGGTGGGGTGGGGTTAACCGGGTTATTTCCAGGCCCCCCCCACCAGGCCTGCTGAGCCAGCCGGGTGCACATGGGCCTAGCCATCTGCACTTTAACAAGAACTGCAGGGACTCCTGATGCAAACTAAAGTTTGGGATCTCCTGCGCGGGATATAGTCTAAAGATTCTTCTGGCCCTGAAATTCTCTAATTCCTTGACACTGCTGTATTTAGAAGATGACATTTCTAGGTAAGTATTTAAAGGAAATAATTTGGTTTTAATGGATTGGACAAAAATGTGTATAGCTGTTTAAAAGAAAAAAAAAGGAAGAACTCACAAATGACTTCCCCTTAATAAAATTATAATACTTAGTACAAATGTTAATTTTTATTATAAGTTTTTGAATATTCATTAAATGCAGTATATAAATAAAATGCTTAAAGTGACATCAACTCTTTAGTGGAGACGGTTTATACATGAAGACAATATATATTCATTTGAAATGTGGTAAATTTTCAAAATCACATAGTAGGTATCACCAGTTTAAAACCAAATAATTTATGTATATACTAAGACCATTTTAATATAAAGCTTTGTGTTTATTTATATTAACCATATCAAAACCACCTCAAAATATAATCCCTGTTTGCCACAAACAGCATTGAACTTATTCTTACCCAGCCAAGTACTTCTGCTGAGAATGACTAAATTTGTCATATTTTACACTATTATCAGCTATTTATTAAATGGTTACTAGTGTCTTTTTGGTTATATAGATGGTAGAGAAATTTCTATGCTCATATTACACCATTACTACATTTTAAAGATGATAAAACTTTGCTTAAAGTGTTAATGTTTCTATTTAACTTTAAAAAACTGATTCACAAATAGGCACTTGAGTTCCTGATTCTGAGTATTTGGATTACAAATGCTTTTCCGTATGTATTTTGTGTTTTCTTTAAATTACATACCTTGAAAGATTTCCTGGTAGAAGAATTTGCTGTGTCAGGTGAAGAATGAATTTGATTAATGTACCTTAAAGTAGTCACAGTGTTAATTTAAGTGTCCATTAAGCATTTATTGATTTAGATTTTGGTACAATATATTACCAGAACTCTAATCTTTAGACAAGTGAATTAACCCCATAGGAGCTTAGGCACTCCTAGTCCTAGTTTTCTTTTTTAAGGAAAAAATTAAAAGGGTAGAAAAGATAGTTTGCTATAACATTAAAAGGAACTTTTCAATATTATATCTAAAAAGGGATTTAGTTATGGATTTTATTTTGTAGTCTTGTTTTATGGGGTTCCTTTATGGGTTTTAATTGTAATATTATTTTACCATCCTTGTTTCTTTTTTGCTTTGGTGTTTTGATCATGGATGACTTAGATTCGATGTAACTGGAGAAGATGTTTTCAAATGTGGATGAAAGAAAACACTTCTGTTTTACAGTTTGATTTCAAGTTATGTCATAACCCGTAATTTGTTTGAAAAGGAAGAAAACCTGTCAGTTCAGTACTGACAAATAGCCCTGTTGTCTTACAACATTATGAGCACATAACTGTTTCTCTGATTGTAGCTTAGATGATGGTCATATTTAATAAACAGTGAAAAGTCCTGGTATCTTGCTAATATTAGATACTTGAGATGTCAGTATGGTTAAGGATATGCTTTTTCTGGTTCAAGGGACTAAATGTCTTAAAGTTTAATTGGCATAAAATTTTAAGGCACTTCTTACTGAACTACTTTTCACTTTGGACCAATAGGTATCTATAAAGCAAAATTGGTGTTTAAAGGCCATATTCTTCTTTATTGATTTATGTTTTAATTTTGTGTTCCTGTTAAAGTTATTTTGGTCCAAAGAAGAATAAAGAGCACTTTGCAAACTAAGTACAGTAACATGTTGTTTTCAGAACCATCAAGGAAATGTGTAATTTATCCCCTTAATCACCAAAATTATTTTAATCATTGTGGTAAAATCATATTCAAATATATTGCATATTTCCTTGCCTTCTTAGAAGATATTAAAAATAATTTAACCTCTTCTTGATGCCAAAGGTCAATATTACAGGTATTAATTGTTACTCTAGAGGTTATTTGTCCTACATTGGGAGCATGAGTCTATTGATAAGGTTCTTTAAATGTCTGTGTCTTCTTCTTGTAGATTTCTCTCTCCCTTTCGGGGGTTGTTAACTTTGCCTTTGGTAATCCTTAACTGTCTTTTGCAATTATTTGCAATTAGCAGGGGAACTTCATAACCACACTTGTTAAAAGTAACACCTAAATAGTCTAAAAATTGAACATGAATAGGTTCTTAGAGAGAAGGGCTTGAGGGACTCTTTGATGAAGTTTCTCTTGTCCCTTCTCATCTTCAAAAGCCAATTCATGTTTCAAGATGTAGCACTAGTGTTCCCTTCTCTGTGAAGCCTTTTAAGAGCAGCCAATTTTTCCCTTATCAGTGCTTCATTTTATTTTTATTTTTAAAATGTTTGTAGCAGCTTTATATGTAATAGTCAAAAACTAGAAACAACCAGATGTCCTTCACTGGATAAATGGCTAAACAAACTGTGGAATGTCCATACCATGGAATGCTATTCAGCAATAAAAAAGAGTGAACTATTTATACACACTACAACTTGGATGAATCTCCAATTATGCTGAGTGAAAAAAGCCAATCCCAAAAGGTTACATACTGCATGCATCATCTTGAAGACTTTAATGTAGCTAGCACACCCAGTTAGTATAGCCAGAGCTAAGGACCCAAGCAGTATGTCCCTGACCTCAACCATTTCACTATTATTAAGAAAAATTAACCAAAACTTAGAACTAGGGTGTGGGGTAGGAGCCTAGATGTCCTGACAAAGTCATGCTGGGGCATTAATGGGCAGGGCTTAATTCTCAAGGAGAATATATCTTTGTTTAAACTTGCTGTTTACTATTTGATTAGAACCCAGACACTATAAAGTTACACATTAATTTGTAGATTTCTCTCTGGTAGACAAGATAACCTCAAAGTTATGTTTTGTTACCTTTAGGCTATTAGCCAGGTGTGTATCTAACCTAGTAATCTTATTCTAACATTCTTTTTAATGCCTGTAAACACCCAGTTCTTTGATTGTTCGTGGAGCTCACTTTACCATTGTATTGGCTTCCCTCATTAAATGAGATGATTTTTTTAATGTGTTAATTTTATATTTCTATGAGAGCCATGTTAACTTTTTAAAAATTATACTTTGACTCTATATTGTCTTTTACTTATGCAGAAGAATGAAATATTACAGTTTTGAACCATCTTTGAATTTTTTCTAGTAAGAAAAAATATGTATAATTCATATTTTCCTCAAAACCAAAATATTTTAGAAGAGCAGGGAAATTGTTCAGGCTACAAGGAAGTAGTTATGTGTCCCAACTATTTCCTAAAATCACTAACCAAAAGCTCTCATAGGTCTTTGTAAATATTTCTTCTGTGATTCTCCAAATGTTATCATTTGTGTAGCTACCTCACCCACTGTTGGGATTTCCTAAGGACACAGTCTTTGTCTTCATAAACCTGAGATGATTCTTGGCATAACAGACTCGTGATAAAAGTGCTGAAAGAATGAATTTTGAGTATGTGAGATGCTTTGGAATCTGTAAAGTATTATACAGTATTTTTTTCTAGTTGTCTAGTACTTCTTCCTTAAATGTTTACTTTCTTCTTCCTACTCTGGAGGAGGAAATAATAATTTTCCCCACATTTTTCACATTGGTGGGCTGCCATACACAATGGCAAAACAGAAATGATGGATCTTAAATTACTTCGGAACGGCACAGCATCTTGGGTTCCTGTTCCCCTTGGCCCAGGTGACCAGTCGGATAAGATTTGTTTTTCCTCTTTGCCTAGAGATAAAAGTGATTTTCAGAAACCGCACACCACATACTGATGTGAGTGTATTAATCTTCGGTGGCTCAAACGTTGCTCCATCGGAGGTTTACTTGGATGCTGAGGCTTTGAACTGATCTTTGAAACATACACCAGTCCTCCAGCAACTTTTAAAATAGAGTTATTACTTCCTGGAACTATTTTTGTTTCAGCTCTAGGAAATGTTTCTCTAAGGCTAACTTGGATTGTGGACACATACGTACTTTGGAGGCTTTATAGTCTCTTAATGTACACAGATATCACCCAGGGATTAATAATCAGAAAGAGTCTATAGACTTTTTTTCTGAGAGGTTAGTGTTGCCTTTGTCTTAAAAGTCTGAAGACTACATTGGCAATTGGGAGATTTCATTTTTCTGGGCCTTCGCCATAACATAAATCATGAATCATAAATCATGTTATGGCTAAGTATATTTTCGAAGAACATAGAAACAAAAATCTAAAACAAACAAACAAAAACAAAAAGAAAAATCCTCTCTAGTAATAAATGAACTGTCACCTACACACACCTCTTTAAGTGTTTTTTTATCAACCAGGTGAGGAGCTTGGCAGGAAACTGCTCAGCCACTTCCACAGTCCACCCAGGGGGAAATCCTGCTTGGAACTGGGTAGTACCAGAGCTGATGGCTGATGGGAGAAGTAGAATATTTCCTCCCCCATCCGATGTTGTTTCCCATTAAAGGAAAAAAAAAAAAAAAGAAATGAAATTGTTTGAGAAAATGTCAAAAGTAAAAATTGTTTTCCTGGTTTTTTTTTTTTTTACATTATTCATATTCATCTCTTTTCAAGGATAAAGTCTGACTTCAGCATATGAGAATGGGTCTTTTTGGAAAGTCCTTAATCTGTCTCTATTCAGTCAGTTGATAATGAAGGGTAGGAGGAGCATTTTCACTTTTATTTTCTACACATCTCTGTTGTGGGAATTATTTACAAGGAACATGGATTCATATTATTTTTAAACACGATATTATAAAAACAGTTAGTAGGTATTAAGGTGGTGAGATTTCTAATTCTTTCTTGATTTGAATCAGGGTCTCCTAAACTTGGGGAGCTTTAAAAATACAGGTCCTCACAGGGAACTCTACTCAGTGCCCTCTGGTGACCTAAATGGGAAGGAAATCCAAGGAAGAGGGGATATATGTATACGTGTGGCTGATTCACTTTGCTGTACAGCAGAAACTAACACAATATTGTAAAGCAACTATACTCTAATAAAAAAAATAAAATACAGGTTCTCAGGCCCCACCTGGGAGATCTTGATTCAGATCTGGGACAGGCCTCAAGAACCTATTTTTAAGAGGCTCCACAGGTGATTCAAATGAAGAGCAGGTTTGAGAACCTGTGGTATAAATTATTAAGATGACTCCTGAAAACAATTTTTTCCCCCATATCGACAGCAGAGGGTTTTCTACAAAACCTCAAGAGATTTTAAAGTGATTAAAAAAAAGCAGCCACACAGGGTCAGTCTTTCTCTACAGGCATATGGCTGAAACTGAATCTCCCTCACAAAGTAGGAACCAAATTAGCAAGACATGCCAGGTGTTAGTGTAGGTTTCGCCAGTGAGTGGTGATAACCACATGCCTTGTGCCTTTTGCAACAATAGCTGAGGAGCACTTTCTTAGCCAGAGAAAATGAGATGGGTCATTAGACCCTTCCAGGAATTTTCTCTGCCAGATTTGTGTCCAAACAAGTCATCCTGAGACCAAACCCAATTTGATAACTAGGCCATCGCACCGATGGGGCTTCAGGCACTGGTCAGATTGGGCTACGTGGAAAGGTGAGCACGGGCCCTCGGGACCCTTGAATTGGCTGTAGAAGGGAGGGCTCGTAATCCTCCGTTAGCTAGACAAGCACGAGCTGCTGTTGATTCATTTGTCAGTGAAACAACCACCAAGATTTATGTCTGCTTTGCGACATTTCAGTAGATAGCCATATCTTAATCGTGTAAATTTGCAACAGATAAAGTCGAGGACGATTTGTTCATTTTAAATAACACATGGTTTGGTTTATAACACCCCTCTCCACGCACAGCCCTTCAGTGACAGGGGCATGTCAGAATATGATGGCTGTGGTATAAGCCAAGGGTTTCTAGTTCATCAACAGTCTCAGAGAAAAGGAATCCACTCCTCCCAGCTCTATCGAAGGACTTCCCCAAGGAGAACAAGGGAAACATCTTTGGCTCACGTCTGTCTATGAGGTTGATTTGTCCAAGATCCACGGTCCAACTAGTAACTCCCAGTTCCCACACACACACACAGAACCTCAGACTGAAAAATGCAACACTTCAGTCAGCTGGGTGCAGTTTGTAAGCTAGACTCTAACATTAAGTAAAGCATCTATTTAGAATGCTGACTGAAATTCAATTAAATGGCAAATCTCATTTAGAAATAAGCACATATTGTATGCTTTATGGTATAAACTGCGTTTGGTACAACCAAATGTGCAAACAGATGGGCCTAGTGTCGAAGGCATGGGCAGGGGCCGGCCATAGCAGCCTTGCGAAGCAGACCTGCCTCAGGAGGTGCCTCTGACGTCAGCGTTGCCGCATTTAGCAGCTCAGCAAAATACGTTTGGGTTTGCTTTTTTGGAAAAACGTGGAAGGATTTTCCCCCATTTCTTCTATAAATATCTACTGGGCAGGAGATCTGGTAAAATGCCTCAAATAAGACTTATAAGACTGGCACTATTTTGCAAAGGTCACAGTCCAAAAGGAAAAACCTTTACCTACATTCCCATCACTTGTGTCCATTGAACAACTGTCTGTCTAACCCTCTCCACTTTTAGATATGGTCAACTTCTTGTGTTTCTTTTTTTAAATAGAACCTCCAAATGCAGGGCAATCATCAGCACCTCAGAGAACACTGTCTGGGAATCCCCCGACATGTCCTTGCTTGTGCTGCTTTTAAAGTCATGCCTCTCTCATTCCGTTTAGACCTCTTTCTGGGCAAGCAGCTGTCTCCAGCCATGATGAACACTGTCTGATTTGGAGCGCTCAGGCAGCGTGATGTCGAAAACGAGACCTGGAATGTCTGGAGAGTATAGGCTGAAAGCAAAAACATCTGCCCTTTTTGGAGCTGTTCACCTCCAATGCAGCCACAGCCAAGGAGCAGGCCAGAGATAGCACGACCTCTCTCTCCCTCCCCTCCATCCTCTTTGGGGCCGGAGAGGATTGGTGAGGGAGGCGCCTCCACCCCTTCCCCTGGCGCCTTTATATGGTGACTTGGCTCCCCGCTTGCCCTCCGCCTCCTGCCTGGCAGGAGCGCGCCCTGTGGCTCTCTTCCCAGCCCTTCTGCAGGCACATTCCCAGTGGGTGCCGCGAGCGTTTGGCTGAGCTGGCTCCTTTTTTCGGCCTTGGCCTTGGTCTGTACCCCTGACCGGGCGGGCAGCACAATAAGCCCTTAGCTTGTTCATTCTTTCCAGCTCCTGCTGCTTTGCCCTTGTGGAACTGGCTCTTCCCCCCACTCAGCACGGAACCCAAATGTCTGATTTATGTCTGCTGACTTAAAAAAGAACTGAGCCCAGTGAAATTCTAGCATCGCCCTGGTGCTTTTGAGTGATAGCCGCATTCAGAAGCATACAGTGGGCGCTCAGTAAACGATTGTTGACAGAATGCGTAGATGGATGGAAGCATCAAGGATAACCTCTTCTGGTTTTTAAATGATTTTCTACTTAGATTCTGGTTTTGAGTCTCCAACATCTCAGATTCTTCCGCTTTGTGTGGCTCAGCACTTCAGCAAACCATTGACCCACTTTCAGTAGCCTAAGGTTAATTAGCATTTCTGCAGCACTGCAGTCTGTCTTCCCAATTGGTAAAATTTATCTGTTCTTCAAGCCACCTATAAGCTCAATTAATGTTGGGGTTTTGTTTGAGGGTGAGAAGTTGGATAAATGTTGCAAATTGCAAATCCTGATGGAGCTCTCAGATCCAGATCGCGAGAACTTTTTAACCCAGATTTAAACAGGGCATCTTGATTAGTTTAATTTTCTGGTTAAGAGAGGGTTCCGATTTTAAGTACGTTTACAGCTCTTTCAATTTCAACCCATTCTTGAAAACCTTTCTCAAATGTTTTCCTTGACTTAGAAGAAGTAGCCCTCTCCCAAGTAAGTAATGGAGTCTGCTGAACATGGTTGATTCTTTCTGTGACAGCTCGATATGGTTCCTTCCCCATGGTCAACATGATGCACATGGGCTATTTTAAGGGTTATTTTAAGGTACTACGGTAGGAAGGGTGTGGGAGTGGGGGAGGAGTGCGATCCCATTGGTGGGCCGTGGGTGGGGAATAACGTGAGGCAATGTATAAGTGGTCACATGGGGCCAGATGGTGCATTAGATGCTGGCTTTGGCATTTAATAGGCAGTGGATGTTTTTGAGCAAGGGGATGACGTAAGAGCTGCGCTTCAAGAAGTGGAGTTGACCTTGGTCACAGAGGGAGGAGCCCGTCAAGGGTCTCTGACAAGAGTCTACAGACGAGGGAGCCAGGGGTGATTTTGAAATGACGGGTTGGAGGGAACTGGGTGACTGGTTGCTGAGGGGAGTGAGATAGGGAGGAATGGCAGATGCCTCTGGGGCTGAGCCTGGGGAAGATGAGCAGGTGCGCTGAGGTGGTTTTGGAATCCATCTGTGAGTACAGAAGTGAGTGTCCAAGTCCTGCCTCTTCTCTTCACCAGTGTGGGACTTTGGGGCCAGGGAGCCTCTTGAAGCCTCAGTTTCTACATCTCTGAGTAGGGGGGAATCTCCTCCATTGACTTCAGGCCAGTCTTTCTCACATGGAAGGTAACAGTCAACATGGCGGCTGCTGCTGGAACTTGACAGAGACCACTCTTTTAAGCAGTGTCCTGCTCCTTGTTTTGTTCCAGTTAATTTTATTTACAGGCCTGGGGAGCCCATTCAGATTGAGTAACATGCTTGCTCATGAGGGCATAGCTTATGCTAAACCAAAGAGAACATCCCATAGGCTGTACCTGGGATGCACAGTTGAGTCAGGCTTTGTCCAGTAGGTGTACCTGTCTGAGCCCTGGTTGGCCGGAGCTGTTACTGGGCTGATTCCATTTCAAGCAAAATTAGAGTCGATATGAACTGGTTATACTAGACTGCCTTCTTAAAAAAGAAAAATAAGATTCTGTCTCCTGATTCATCTTCATTTTGCTGTTTCAAAACTACATAGTTGTGGTCTGAATATGCAACTTTGTGTTCAGTTTAATAAGAAGGCTATAAAAGTGCAGTGTTGATTTATAGGTGGTTCTCAGATGTTGTCTAAGAATAAAGAAGAGCCTCTGTACCTCAAAGGAGAATGGCCCCTCGATGAAATCGTTTTCTGCAAATTGTTTCTGTACAGACTGATGATTTTGGCCTTTGCCTAATTTTTCAAATCTTTACAGGATTTTAATTAAGTGATGTTTGGTAGACTTGAGATAGATTGGGCTGTGGAACAATAAACAACCTCTCCGTAACACCATCCAGGGGCAGTGCTCTGCGTGGCGCAGAGGCCACCCGCAGGGAGCTAAGGGGCCCTGCTAAGCCCTCTTGGTCAGCCTCCTTGTTCCAGATTCCAGATGAGTCCAGACAAGCGCTGGCATGGGAGTAAGGAAACACCACCTCTGCCAGCCTCCTGTGAGACTGCTGCTCTTCTGGCCTATTCCCTCGATTCACAGAGAATATATTTGAGAGAGGGGATGGGGGGAGAAAAAAAAAAAGATGCCTTAGCCAACCCTGAGAAAGAGGACAGAAACAGCAAGCATAGCAGTTGCTGGAAGTTTGGTGCTGCAATCTGCCAGCCCATTTGTTGATTCTGCATGCCATCCTTCAGTTGGCACCACTGCTGCCAGGAACCACCCCCTCCTTTTTCCATCTGAAGGAAGGGAGAGAGGTACTGCGGCAGGGTTAACTCTTCCTGCCCTGAAGCCTAGAGTTTCTTCTTCCCACATCAGGCTTAATAATCTGTGCCATGTTAGGACCCACAGAGATATTTGAATCAAAGAATTTTAGAAGTGGAAGGGCCCTGAGGGAATTTTTCAAACAAGAAAAGCAGCACTCAGTCTTCCCAGATTTGACCACATGTGACAGTGGGTAGAGGTCATTTGAATTATGAAGAATGAGGACCTCTAAGGAAACCTGCTTTTTTTTACCTGCAGCCAGGGATCTGGTCAGCAAATCAGCAGGGACAGGTGGAGGTGGTACAGGGTCAGAGAAGCCTTCTGAGTTAGACCAACCAGAAAAACAAACATCAGATGTGGAGGTAAAGCAGCAGAGCTAGGAAGAGGGAGAAAGGAGAAAAAAATAGTCTAGCATCCTTCAGAAGACGGCAGTGACATTTTAGGAGGTAACTTGATTAGTCCTGGTAATGATTTAACCAATAGAATGCAATTATTTATCGTATTCTTTATGAAGTCGTTTAAGAGCACTGATCGTGTCTTTCCTGACTTGCTTAAAGTGCTTTTGTGGAAATAGGAGCACAATCCAGGGAATACCAGGAAGTCCAAAAATATTAGCCATAACTGCTGTCTAGGGCATGAGGGAGGTGGCTATCCAGATTGTGGAGATTGGGAACGTTTTGTTCAAATTAAAGAACTGCAAATTGTCACTTTTAGTGAAGTAGTTAATTTGTGTACCTAGGTGCTTGGAACAGTGCCTGGTGCATCATAAACACAATGTATTAGTTGCTGCTACTACTATGAGTAGTAATAGTAATTATTACAATTTTCAGAGGTAGGACTAGTGTAGAGTGTCTTTAATCAGAAATCTTGTATCAGTGTGTGTGAAAAGCTCATATTCCTCAATTTAGAAAATACAGTGGAATTTTCCTTCAGGGAGCCTAATTCTCAGAAATAGCCTCTGTCCTGGTTGGAAAATGGTCTGCTTTGTTGCTGGGTGTTGCCAGGGTGGAGGAGTGCTCTCCTTCCAGAGCCCAGGGAGGGGCCTGCACCATCGGGAATTACATGAAGTAACCATTGATTCCACGCGAAGGGAGACTGGAGTATTGTAACGAAACTTTGTGTGCTTGGTTTAGATTTAAGGCCTACAGGCTTCGGCTTCTTTAGGGAACTGTGTGGTGATCAGACACAAACAAGATGACCCCAGGCCACGGAAAGGGACTGCTCTAGGTCCTCTTTCTCAAGACATGCTCCTTTTGCCCGTGCCAACCCACCTGTGTTCCCTGCCACATCTCCGCTTTCATTCATTTTTCAAGGTTGAACTTCCCACGGTTAACGCTACTAACCTTTTATTGATAGTAAAGGGTTCTTAACAGTGCCTGAGGGGAGTTCCCTCGTGGTCCAGTGGTTGGGATTCGGCGCTCTCGTGGCCCGGGTTCAATCCCTGGTTGGAGAACTGAGATCCCACAAGCCACGTGGTGCAGCCAAAAAAAAACCCCCCAAAACAGTGCCTGAATCATCACTCACCACAATCTGTGCTTTATCTGTTTTTTTAAAAATGAATTTATTTTTATTTTTATTTATTTTTGGCTGCGTTGGGTCTTCGTTGCTGTGCGCGGGGCTTGCTACTCTTCGTTGCGGTGTGCTGGCTTCTCATTGCGGTGGCTTCTCTTGTTGCGGAGCATGGGCTCTAGGTGTGCAGGCTCAGTAGTTGTGGCGCACGGGCTTAGTTGCTCTGTGGCATGTGGGATCTTCCCAGACCACGGCTCAAACCCGTGTCCCCTGCATTGGCAGGTGGATTCTTAACCACTGAGCCACCAGGGAAGTCCCTGTGCTTTATCTGTTTTGTCTTAATTTTGCAACACAGTATTCCCCCCATTTTACAGATGAGTTAATCGAGTCACAAAGAAGCTAAGTGAAGTGTGAGGCAGGCTGCCTGGCTCTCTTGCTGGGAGTCGTAATCCCCTAAGGTGTCTAGCTTCTTCCTTGTTAGCCTTTCAGTCTTTGCTGTGTCCCCTCATGCATTAGCCTTGTCTTCTCAAGTCGATTCTGACTCTTCAGAGCACCTTGCCTTATCCTTGTTTGTGTGTGTGTATTTCCCCCAGACCCCAGCATTCAAAATATACCCAAGGACTAGCATTCCAGTTGGGGTGAGGGCAGGAGTGGGTCCCCTGACTGGACCACCTGCTGTGATTGGTTGCACACTGCCCAGCTGAGGGTTTTCCCGGTGTGAATGCTCTCCTGGGCCAGCGCATCGTGTTAGACTCCATCCTTTCTTAATGTTGGCAAATGATTCCCAGCTTCACCAGCAGCAGCCTGGCTGCTTCTTCACCAGGGCCAGGGAAAACTTTTTCAGGAACAAGCAGGAACAAGTTGGTATTGGCAGAGCAGACCCAGGCAAACCCCAGTGTCTTGTCCTTTGTCCTGGATCACCCACTCTCTCTAGGCCACACACAGTGCTCAGTGCTGCTCCCATCCCCCAGGTCCCACCTGGAGAAAAACCAGCCCAGCCCTTTGCCCTTTGTCCCAGTTCCTTAAGGCTATTGCTGACCACAGATCTGATAAATTAGGGTTTATCAGAATCCCTCCTGGTGACATATTTACATTTAAAAGGAGATAATTCCTTTACTGCTCTGAAAGCAGGGTAGGCGAAGGAGGAGGTTCGTAAATAACAGGCCCCGTGAGAGGCATGGGTGTAGGAAGGACTCCAGGTCTGGGTAAAAATCCTGGGTTCAAATCCTGACTCCACCCCTCACTGGCTGTGGCCAAGGCAGCTTCTCCAAGCCAGTTTCTTGTCTGTAAATAGCACAGCGCCTGTGCAGTGAGCATTAGCACTCTGGCCAGTTGTAGCCCCTCAGTAAGTGTTCCTTTAACAACCCAACTGGTATGTCTGCCCGCTGTTGTCAAATTAAGAACATAATTGTTTCTGTTTCTTCTTCAGTTGTACAGTGTTCTCAGCTTGGGATTTTTTAGAAACGTTTATTTATTGTGAAATATGGCTTATATACAGAAAAGTGCGCAAAACACATTTGTACCATTTAGCAAACAGTTATAAAAGTGTCACCCGTGTAACCACTACCCTGGTCAAGAAAGACAAATACTGCTTTAAAGTGGTGAACACTTTGTAACAGTGGTTCTCACCTGGGGGCCATTTTGCCCCCAGGGGACGTTGAAACATTTTTGGTTGTGGTATCTGGGGAAGTGCTTCTGGTATCTAGTAGGAAAGGAATGCCACTAAACATAAACAGCCCCCCATAGCAAAGAATTATCCAGCCCCCAAAGTCAGCAGTGCCCAGGCTGAGAAACCCTGCTGTAACACAAGCTGATTAGCCACTATGGGGCAAACACCCGGTTTAGAAACACAGTGCTTCAGCAGGAGGTGAACTTTTACGAAAAGATTTGGCTGCTCAAGAAACCTGTTTGGGTCAAGACTTAGATTTATATGACACATTGTTAGTAATGTCATCCCGCTCAACTAATTGTTCTCCAGGAAAAAAAAAAAAAAAAAAGGCCAGCCAGAATTTCAGATGAAGGATCTGAAGTTAATAGACCTTGCTAACAGCATCAGTCAGTTGTATTCTTCCATTGTTGCCAAATGCTTTTAGTTTCCTCTGTCACTTTGCACCAATCTTGGGAATCAAATACTGTACAAGTCAGAAGAAGCCAGATGTGTTCCATTTTACTATTAATTAAATTGTGAATTAATTAAATACTGTCCTCTTCCCAACAACTTGTCCCAACCCCTTTGGTCTTGTGACTCTCTGTCTTTAATTTATTGCAGGATTTAGTCGTTCGTATTGTTTTTATTCTTGGCAACCTGACAGCGAAAAATAACCAGGCTCGTGAGCAGTTTTCCAAAGAGAAAGGGAGCATCCCAACTCTGCTGTCTTTATTCCGTACGTTCTACAAACTGGATCTGCATTCCCAGAAGCCCCTGGGGGAAGGAGAAGAGAGGCCCAAGGCGCCGAGGCCGGCCCAGGCGGAGGACGTGCTCATCAAGCTGACCCGCGTGCTCGCCAACCTGGCCATCCACCCGAGCGTGGGCCCAGCCATCGCTGCCCACCCGCGCATCGTGGGCCTGCTCCTCGCCATGCTGGGTAAGGAGCGAGGCCGCCTGGCGGCAAGGGCGTTGCCGGGAGATGGACCAGGGCTCGGGTGTCATGGGGGCTTTAGCAGTACAGTCGGCTCACTTTAACAGGCCTTCTCAGCTGTGAAGGAAAATTCATTCCTCTTCTGTTCAGAACTGCCTCAAAAGTCATCCAGATTTTTTTGAAAAAAAGAAAAAAAGGAAGAAAATAGTACAAATATTACTAAATTTTTACAAATTTAAAAATACAAATTATTACTAATTTGTACAAATTAGTACAAATTATTACTAAATTATTACTAAAACTCACTGAACTGTACACCCTAAAAGGGTGAATTTTATGGTATGTGAATTATATCACAATTTTTTTTGAAAGCATACCAATCAAATTGTAAAAAATTGGCCAAACTGTAAAAAATTGGCCAAACTAACCACAGAGTTTAAAATCTTAAGTTTTTCCTGGGATAGTCCACACGATTAAAGTGTATTTATCTTTTTATTTTTTCAGCTTTTTACATTATCAGTAATTATAGCCCCTAGTCATTCAGGTCCCATTCCCCCGCCCACCCCACATTAGTCAGTTGGAGCTGCCATAACAAAATGCTGCAGACTGGGTGGCTTAAGCAACACAAGTTTATTTCTCACAGCTCTGGAGGCTGGAAATCCAAGATCAAAGTGCCCGCTGACTCTGTTCTGGGGAGAGCCCTCTTCCTGGCTTGCAGGTGGCTGCATTCTCACTAAGTCTTCCTGTGGCTTTTCTTCAAGGTGTGCGTGTGCACTTGGTAAAGAGAATGATCTTTCTCTTCTTATAAGACCACCCTATCAGATATGGACACCACCCTTATGACCTCATTTAACTTCACCTCCTAAAATCCCTGTCTCCAAAAATAATCACATTAGGGGGTCAGGGCTTCAACGTATGAATTTGGGGGGAAGGGACACAATTCAATCAATAGTATTCTACCCCTGGTCCCCCAAATTCATGTCCTTCTCACATGCAAAATACATTCATTCCATCCCAACAGCCCCCCAAATTTTAACTCATTCCAACATCAACTCTAAAGTGTAAGGTCCAAAATCTCATTTAAATATCATCTAAATCAGATAGATATGATACATCCTGAGGAACAATTCCTTTCCTGCTTGAACCTGTGAAACCAGACAAGTTATATGCAAGATACAATGGTGGGACAGGCACAGGATAGACATTCCCATTCCAGAAGAGAGAAATAGGAAAAAAAAGAAAGTGTGATGGGTCCCAAGCAAGTCCCAAACCTAGTAAGGCGAATTCCATCAGATCTTTTTTTTTTAAAAACAAATTTATTTATTTTATTTATTTATTTTTGGCTGCATTGGGTCTTCGTTGCTGCGTGCGGGCTTTCTCTAGTTGCGGCGAGCAGGGGCTACTCTTTGTTGCAGTGCGGGGGCTACTCTTTGTTGCGGTGCGTGGGCTTCTCATTGCGGTGGCTTCTCTTGTGAAGCCGGGCTCTAGGGGCGTGGACTTCAGTAGTTGTGGCATGCGAGCTCAGTAGTTGTGGCTCGCGGGCTCTAGAGCGCAGGCTCAGTAGTTGTGGCGCATGGGCTTAGCTGCTCCGCAGCATGTGGGATCTTCCTGGACCAGGACTCGAACCCGTGTCCCCTGCATTAGCAGGCGGATTCTTAACCACTGCACCACCAGGGAAGCCCCCATCACATCTTAAGGCTTGAGAATAATCCTCTTTGGTTAGATGCTTTGCCTTGCAGACCCGCTGGGGCAGTGGCCCTTCCTCCACAGCTCTGTCAGTTAGGCCACCAGGGCTCTGCAGGGCGGTCTTGCCCTCAAGGTTTTGGGGTGAAGGCCAGTGTGGCCTGTTGAAACTGAGGCAGTGGCCCTGGTGATCTCTGAATCACCACTGGGGTCATTCTCTTCTCTACTAGAAGAATAGTGCATATTCACAGCCAAATAGCTGTACACTCTGTCCTGTCAAATCCAAGGAGTCTGACAGCCTTCCTTCGTTTGGTCCTGTCTCAGCTCCTTCAGTTCAAATTGGCAGTGTTTCTGCTCACATAATCCTGTAAACTCTTTACTGAGTGATAGGCCAACCACACCCTTGGTGTTCTCTCCAGCACATACTTTCTTCTTTCTTGCAATATGGACAGGCTGAGAATTTTCCAAATCTTCAAGTTCTAGTTCCTTTTGCTTAACAACTCCTTCTTCAGTTCACCCCTCTCTTCTTATACGTTACTGTAAGCAGTCAGGAAGAGCCAAGCCTCTCCTTAAACACTTTGCTTGGAATTCTCAGCTAAATACCCAGTATCATTGCTTGCAAACTAGACCTTCCACAGAACACTAGAACACAAACAATTCAGCCAAATTCTTTGCCTCTTTATAACAAGGATCACCTTTCCTGCAGTTTCCAAGGAACTGTTCCTCCTTTCCATCTGAGACTTTGTCAGAGTGGCCTTTAATGTCCATCTTTCTAACAGCATTGTATTCATAATTATTTCTGTGTTCTCTAAGAAGATGGAAGCTTTCTCTCCAGCTCTCTCTTGTCTTTGAGCCTTTGCCAGAATCACCCTGTTGACAAAAAATTAATCAGTAGTGCGCTTCTCTGGTGGTGCAGTGGTTAAGAATCCTCCTGCCAATGCAGGGGACACGGGTTCGAGCCCTGGTCTGGGAAGATCCCACATGCCGCGGAGCAGCTAAGCCCATGCGCCACAACTACTGAGCCTGCGCTCTAGAGCCCGTGAGCCACAACTAGTGAGCCTGTGTGCCACAACTACTGAGCCCGTGTGTCACAATTACTGAAGCCTGTGCGCCTAGAGCCCTTGCTCCGCAGCAAGAGAAGCCACCGCAATGAGAAGCCCACTCACTGTAACAAAGAGTAGCCCCCGCTCGCCGCAACTAGAGAAAGCCCGCGTGCAGCAACGAAGACTCAACGCAGCCAAAAATGATAAATAAATAAATAAATAAATTTATATTAAAAAAAATCAGTGGATCAAAGAAAGAATTAGAAAATTTTATTCGAGCCAAATTTGAGGATTATAGCCCAGGAAGAGCACCTCAGAAAGCTCTGAGAACTGTTCCACTGGTTAGAAATCAAGGCACAGTTACATAAGTTTTTTTGAGACAGAGGGCTGTACATCAAATGACGTGTTATTGACAGTTTACATAATCCAGATCTAAGCATCATCCTGGTGAGTCATGTGACCCCTTACAAGATCAAGAAGGAATGTTATCTTTTAAGGAGAGAGTTGTCTTGATGCTAGGAGAGTGTTGCTCTTTATGGTTGAACAGGTATTCCTACCGATGGGAGAGGTTTGGTCGATGCATACGGCAGATACACAAAGCACAGTGTGGGGAGAGAGGAGGCCAAAGAGCAGAGAAGAAGTTCTATGTTTAAATTTTTCTTGTCTTGCCGTAAAATATGAATTTTATTTCACAAGCTTTAACATCCGTATTTCTTGTATACATCTCAAAACTCCTCCAGCCTCTACCCATTACCCAGTTCCAAAGCCGCCTCCATACTTTTAGGTATTTGTTACAGTAGCACCTCACTGCTAGGCACCCAAACCTGTCTCAGTCTGTTTAGGGTGCCACAACAAAATAGCGTAGGCTGGGTGGCTCAAACAACAGACACTTTCTCACACTTCTGGAGGCTGAAAGTCTGAGATCAGGGTGCCGGCGTGGTTGGTTCTGGTGAGGCCTCTCTTCCTGGCTTATAGACGGCTGCCTTCTCTCTCTCTTCCTCTTCTTCTAATGCCACCAATCCTATTGGATAAGGACTCCACCCTTAGGATCTCATCTAACCCTAATTACCTCCTAACAGCCCTACCTCCAAATACAGGCACATTAGAGGTGAGGGCTTCAACATACAAATTTGGGAGGGGCACAGTTCAGTCCATAGCACCCCCTCTTCCACTTTTTAGGCCTTGTCATTTCCCATGGGCACCTCTGCCTACCAGTGTGCAAGGAAATTGACTGCCATCTAGAGTGATCTACTTTGCCACTACTTACTAGACTCTGAAAGATTGTGTTGTTGTGGAAGAAGCATTCATGCCTGAAGAAAATGATGTTTTGGGGTAATCTTTGAACTTTGCCCCTTTGCTACTCATTTATTGAGTCTTCACTGCATAATCAGTCCTATGCTGTATGTTAAAAGAGGTTTGTCTTAGTTTGCTCAGGATGCCATAACAAAATACCACAGACTGGGTAGCTTAAACAATAGAAATCTGTTTCTCACAGTCTGTAGGCTGGAATTCCAAGGTCAAGGTGCCAGCAGGGTTGGTGTCTGGTGAGAATCCTCTTTCTGGCTTGTATATGGCCACCTTCTTGCTGTGTCCTCACATGGTGGAGAGAGAGCTCTGGTGTCTCCTCCTTTTCTTACAAGGGCACCAGCCCTGTCAGATGAGGGCCCCACCTTTACAACCTCATTTAACTTTTATCGCCTCACAGGCCCTATCTCCAAATATAGTCACATTGCGGGGTAGGGCTTCAGCATATGAATTTGGAGGGGAACACAAGCGCTCAGGCCAGCACAACGTTTAAAAAAGTATAGGTTGGTATCTGCTTTCAAGGAACTCAGGGTGCATGGTGGAGGAATATCAGGTGTATAGACAAGAAGCTTATGAAAAGTGCCAGCAGCAAGGGGTACACAGAACACGAAAGCTGAGAGGACAGAGCCACAGAGCCCAGCTTTTGGTGTGTGGGAGTGAAAGTGACCGTGCCTTCCCTTGTTGTGGAGCTGTGTAATTTATTTTTATTTTATTTATTTAATTTTTAAATAAACTTATTTATTTATTTATTTTTGGCCGTGTTGGGTCCTCGTTGCTGTGCGCGGGCCCTCTCCAGTTGCGGCGAGCGGGGGCTACCCCTCGCCGCGGTGTGTGGGCCTCTCATCGTCGTGGCCTCTCCCGCTGCGGAGCACGGGCCCCAGGCACGCAGGCCCCAGCAGCCGTGGCACGTGGGCCCAGCAGTTGTGGCCCGCGGGCCCCAGAGCTCAGGCTCAGCAGTTGTGGAGCACGGGCTTAGCTGCTCCGCGGCATGTGGGACCCTCCCGGGCCAGGGCTCGAACCCGTGTCCCCAGCGTTGGCAGGCAGACTCCCAACCACTGCGCCACCAGGGAAGCCCTATTTTATTTATTTTTTAACTGGGGTATAATTGGCCAAAAACATTATGTTAGTTCCAGGTACACAACATAGTGATTTGATATTTCTGTACATTACAAAGTGATCACCATCAGAACCGCGCGGTTTAAGAAGCATGTTCACATCTGTTACCTCACAGCAGCTGTGTGAGAGTAGGTTGTTGTTATTTTAGCCATTTCACAGAGGAGGAAACAGGCTTAGTGAGATAAAGTGACTTTTAGAGGTCACAAAGTTAGTAAGTGACAGGGTTACTCTGCACGTTGCTGATCCTTTTTTTTTGTTTTTTTTAAAAATGTTTATTTATTTATTTGGCTCTGCGGGGTCTTAGTTGAGGCACGCAGGATCTTTGTTGCTGCACGTGGGATCTTAGTTCCCTGACTAGGGATCAAGCCCGGGCCCCCTGCATTGGGAGCTCCGAGTCTTAGCCACTGGACCACCAGGGAAGTCCCTACATGTTGCTGGTCTTAAGGAAGGATTATTAAATTCTGACTGAGGTCTTTCCTTGTGACTTATCACTTCCACATGATAACTCAAAAACCTACACATTTAGTGTGGGACTCTCTTCCAAGCTGCTGACTGCACATTAAACCGTCTGTGCAAACCTACATCGAGCTGTTCCAGAAATTCAGTTTCTCTAACAACCTCAAAACTTTCAGCACTTGGACCATACTATCTCCCTGTCTTCTGATGATCCTTCTGCATCTGGAGGATCAGTTCTTCTCCACCCAGAAGTCAGGGATCCAGCTGCCTCAGAGTCAGCTATGGGGCTCATTAAAATACCCTTTCCAGTTTCTGGTCTTACCCAGAAAAAGGCTTTACCTGCAGGACGGTTTTAGGGTCTTGAAATATGCATTTCAACTACTCCCCTGCCCCCAGGTGATTCTTCTGCCCCTTAAATGTTAAAACCCACTGCTCAGAGAATCACCTTTAGCCTCTCTGGCTAGTGAGGCGCTGGCAGGTGGCTGAAACCCACCCAGTGAGTTCTCATCTGCTGGCAGGCCAAATCGCTTCACCTGACTGTAGCTACCTGGGGAGAGCCTGAGGACCTGCCCTTAGACACCTGGACACATCACTGTGGATAGTCAAGTTAAGCAATAAAGCTCTGCATGATTCATTTTCCTGCAATTATTAATATTCACATGTGAAGTGAGAAAATTCCTGGTCTTATATGTATTTTCTGAGCTTAGAAATTACATTTCTACTTATGAACTAAAGGTACAATGGATAATTTGTGTTTGACTTCTAGGAAACTGATGCTTTGGAAGCAGAAGAAAGGCTGAGAAGCAGATTTGGCCAGAGCTGAAAGGGTTAACCAGAAAAAAAACAGGAAAAAAAAAAAAAAAAAAGGGTTAACCAGGGGGCCCTGGCTAGAGTCCTTAGGAGGCTAGGGCCTGTCCCCTCCGTTCCTCCATCACCAAGTCCTCTGGGAGGGTAGGTGCTCTGTCTTGGTCACTGGGGGATTCCCATGTGAGGTCTCTCTAGTGCACCCTCTTGAGGTTACTGTCACTCGGGAATAGCCTACTTTCTTTTGCTCTAAAGCGATCAGTGAAACTCAAATCTGGTACTTCGCAAACTTGTTTGTGCATAGAATCATGCAGGGAGCTTATGAAAGACACAGATTCTTCACCCTACACTCAGAGGTTGTGACTGATCAAGTGAGGTGTGGAGCCCAGGAGCCTGCGTTTTTTAAAGCTCCCTGGCTGGTCCTGATGTGGGTGGTGGAAGGTCTCACTTGAGAATGCTTCAGTCTCTGCATGTTAGAGCTCAGTGCCATCTGAGGTTAAGCCCAAGTGAAGAAACCCTTCTCTCTATCCTGCCATGCTGGGCAGTGGTTTGGGCAGGCAGTGGGATCCCTTGTCTGTTTTATCTCCTGAACGATTTGACCTGCCACGAAAAGCTTTAGTGGGGTGAAGTCACCCCGACAGAGGATCATAAGCCTCCACCCTCCCCTTGGCAGCTCAGCTGCAGGGATGAATGTCCTGAGCCCTACGAGGCCCCCCTAAACTGGTCTCTGCTGGTTCCTACCTGGAGTCTCTGCATCAGTGCAGAAGGGCGATCAGATCCTGGGAGAGGGAGCTGGTCTTCAGAGCACCTGCCTCCCTTAGCCAGCCTGGTAGTGGCTTTGGAAAGCAGGCCAGGGCCGGCTTGACTCTGACCTGCTCACTTGCCTGAGGGCAAGGCAGCTGTTGCCCTGTTAGTCCCCAGTGCTCACTTAGTCCTCACTCCTCCCAGCCTGACACCTTTGCTACACTGCACCCTCCCCCCAGGCACGTGGGAAAGGCATCCCTTGGGACCTTGTCCTCCACCTCTCCCCAGCCCTACTCCCCTCACAGAGGAGTTGCTTGTACCTCAGGACTCCCCTCCAGAGGCCAGTCTCATTGCAGAGGGTCTTTTAAAATCAAAAATATTTCTAGTAAGGACCAGCCTTCTCAGCAAGCGCCCAGATGCAGTGATTTGCTGCCTTAGTGGAATCTCCAAATTCCAGATTCTCTTATATTCATGAGTCAGCTACAGAGGGCTGTGTGGGTGTCTCATGCTCTTTGGAGGCAAATTATTGCCCCAACTGGCTCTAATAGGTATTCAGCAAGATGCTGTGGAAAGAGCAGGATGGTGGAGTCAGGCAGACCTGAGTTCACATGTCTGCTCTATGAAATCAGGCAAGGTATTTAACTTCTCTAAGCCTCAATGTTCTCATCTGGGAGGAGAAAATGGGATATTAGGAGGCTGCTATGGACTAAACTGTGTCTCTCAAATTCATGTGTTGAAGTGCTAACCCCCAGTGTGATGGGAAAAAATTAGGTTTAGATGAGGACACAGAGAGAAAGCAGCCATCTGCAAGCCAGGAAGAGCCCTCACCAGAACCCAACCATACTGGCTCCCTGATCTTGGACTTTTCGCCTCCAGAGCTGTTAAATAATTTCCTGTTGTTTAAGCCACTCAGTTTACGGAATTCTGTTACGGCAGCCTGAGCTGACTGAGGCAGGTGCACCTTTAGAGTATTAATTATTGTGGGTTTAAATGTAAGTGCATTTAAAGGGTTATTAATAAATAACTTCTGTGGGGTTAAATGCATGGAAAGTGCTTGGTGCTGTTCATGATAGATGCCTAGTAGCTGTGAATGTCTCTCCTCTTGCCCCAGATGCCAGACGTTATTCCTGCTCCCAAACGTGAGGTGCTACAGGGGGGTGGTGACACATAAGAGCTACATTCCTTTTTCTGGGCAAACTAATAAATTCTCCTACCAAGGCAAGAGAAAAAAACAGATCCCTAGACACTGCCCAAGATCTTTTGTCATCAGTCCAGGGATGGAGGGAACCAGGGATGAGACTTCCTCTTTGCTAAGTTTTAGACATTCACTCAAGCCATTCCCCATGAGCCATCATTCTGGATAGCCCTCCTGTTCATTAACAGATGTTTATTTATCACCCACAGTGTGCCACGCGCTTTTATAAGCCCTTTACAAGTATTAACACATTTAAACTTTGTAACAAATCTGTAATGTAGGTGCAGTTATTATCCCACTTTGCAGACAAGGAAACTGAGGCCCAAGGAGGTTAAATGACTTGAACAAGGTCACACAGCCAGCAGGTAGAAGATCAGAATTCCAGCTCCAGAGTCCCAGCGAAGCAAGCGAGGATACTTTTGGGGGTCCTATGTCCCTACTTTTACCTTGCCTCCCTCAAAAACACCTGGGATCTTTTTACAGATCTCCTAGAAACCTGAGGCCACTAGGGTATTTCCTTGCTGTAGAATCCATACTGAAGTTCAAGATAATTCTGTTCTTTATTCCCTTCCCCTGTATTTAAACTAACAAACCAGGCAATTAGGGCCTCATTTATTCTTTCTTTCTCCAGGTATTCATTGAGTGTCTACCAGGTACTGGACCCATGCTGGCTGCTGTGGGTGGAGGAACCACTGGCTGAAGGGCCAGTGTGTGTTTTGTGTAGCCAAATGCCTGAATTTCCCTTTGAATAGAGTAAGCTGTAAAAAGGTCATTCTCTTTAACGAAAAGAAGGCCAAAAGGAGAGAGAATTAAATCAGAGAATGTAAGAGCTAGCACAGTCCTCCTGCTCAGCTCACAGCCTCCCTCTTATCCCTGAGGAACTTTGGTTTCATACAAGAGATAAAAGGCCCTTCCTTACTCATAAAAAAGAATGAAATTTTGCCATTCGCAGCAACACGGAGGGACCTAGAGGGTATTATACTAAGTGAAATAAGTCAGAGAAAGTCATACTGTAATGATTTCACTTATATGTGGAATCTAAAAAAAGAAAACAAACAAATGAAGACAACAAAACAGAAATAGACTCATAGAGATAGAGAACTAACTAGTTGTTACCAGTAGGCAGAGGGAAGGGGGAGGGGCAAGATGGGGTAGGGGATTGAGGTACAAGCTACTGTGTATAAAATAGATAAGCAACGAGGATATATCGTACAGCGCAGGGAGTATAGCCAATATTTTATAATAACTTTAAATGGAGTATAATTTGTAAAAATATTGAATCACTGTGTTCTATACCTGAGGTAATATTGTTTATCAACTATACTTCAATTTTTTAAAAAAAGAGGTACAAGGCACTTCTTAACCAATAAAACCCAGTGGGCAAATCAGGGCTCAAGACATGCATGGGCACTGAGGTTATTCCCCCCCAGGCTGGGGAAGGGCTTCCCAGGCAGGCGGTGACCGATGGCTGGGTGGAGAGGGAAGTGAATGTACTCCAGGCATGGGGCGGGGCAGGGGGTGGGGTGGAGGGGGCGTGTGCAGGGTCAGAGGTGAGAGGCAGAGGCTGCTATATCGAGTTTAGTATAACCAGACTCCTGGCGTTTTCCTCTGACTCCCAGACCCGTATGTCCAACTGCCTTACCTAATCTCATCAACTGTGGGTACTTGAGAAGCACCTCAAGATGTCTAACTCATGGCCTTTCCTCCACCTGGCCCTTCTTCCCATTAATTCAGAGTATGGGATTGCCGTCCATCCAATTATGTAATACAGAAATCCAGAGCTCATTCTGAGTGATTCCTCTCCCTCATCCCCCAATCCAGTCTTCACCACATACTGTCCGTTTTCCTCCCTAAATAGTTTTCCAGCCTGGCCTCCCTGTTCCATCTCCGCCGTCACCCCAGCCTCAGCTTTGTTATTTGCCATCTGGAACACCACAGGAGGTTCCTGACTGGCATCCCTGCATCTGCCCTTCCCTGCACTGTGGTCTCAGTCACCAGGAGACGAGTCTGGAGGCTGAGTGGAAGGCAGGGACAAAATAACTAAGGGTCTTATGTGCTAAGCTAAAGGGTTCATTCATTCATTCATTCTTGCATTCAGCAACCACTTTTTTTTTTTACAACAATGAAGTTTATTATTATTATTATTTTGCTTCAAAAATTTATCATCTAGGCTTTATTCTGATCCACCCCAAGACACTGAAATGCTACAGTTTTCTGTTTTGTTAGTCGATATTTCCAGGGGGAATTCCAGAGGGAATGATTTCTTTTCTTTTTTTAAATTTTTATTGGACTATAGTTAATTTACAATATTGTGTTTATATATATGCACACATCCACTCTTTTTTAGACTCCTTTCCCATGTAGGTCATTACAGAGTATTGAGTAGAGTTCCCTGTGCTGTACAGTAGGTTCTTATTAGTTATCTATTGAGCACCGTTCTGTGCGGACACTGTTCTGGATGCTGGGAATGCAGTGATGAATAAAACAAGTCCCAAGTCTTGTGGAGCTTACACCTTAGAGCTGGAAGACAGGCATTAAACACATAACAGGTCAGGTGGTCACATGTGTTACAGAGAAGAGGGGGAGGGGAAAGTGAGTAACAGTGCTATTTTATATAGGGTGGCTGAGGAAAGTATGTCCAATAAGGTGACAGCTAAGCAACAGCCCAAAGGACATGAGGAGTGAGCCAGGATAACTGGAGGAAGGAATATTGCAGACAGGGAGACTAGCAGTGCAGAGGTTCTTGGGCAGGATCAGGCTGACATGCTCAAAAAGAGCAAGAAGACTGGTGAGGTTGGCGTGGGGATGGGAGAGCTGGGGGCTGGAGCAGCAAATGAGGCCGGGGAGGTAAGGACTGGGGCAGCTGGGTCAGGTCTGTGGGCCGGATGAGATGAGTGGTGATATCTGAGTGACTTTTGAAGGACCACCATGTTGAGGACAGGCTCAGAGAGGCAAAGGCAGAAGAAGAGAAGCCAGTGAGGAGGTGAAAGATGGACTAGGTGGTAGTAGAGGAGCTGAAAGGCGATCAGACGGCGTGTTTCGAAGGCAGCGTTGATAGAAGTTATAGATGGATTATGACCTGAGGGCCATTCTTTTGGGAGGGGGGCAGGTCTGGGGAACAGACTTCCAGGGTGGGGGGCCCGGGGGAGCTCTGGGTCAAGGCAAACAAGCTCTGCTCACTGGTGTTGGCACCTTTGTACACAGGAACTAGATCAGCCCGACTTTTCCAGACCCTTGGCTGGAGGGACTGAGCTTAGAGTGTTCCAAACCCTGGCCCAGAGTGGTCCCCTGCCTTTGGCGCATTTCCCTGCAGGAAGAGTCATGGGAAGTAAAGCAGCAAACGGCAAGGGCAAACACTGCCCTCCTACAGCCCTTGCCCGGGACAACGGCTTGTCCCTGCCACTGCTGGGGCTGCAGTGAGTCTTTGACACCCTTGTCCTCACTTTATTTCAGAATCTAAGTCCATTGATGATTGTGAGGAGCTGGTGATCAATACTACGGCGACGATCAACAACTTATCTTACTACCAAGTGAAGAATTCCATAATTCAAGACAAAAAGCTATATATTGCTGAATGTAAGGCTCAGAGTTGGGTTTGGGTAGATGCATGTTCGTTTAAGGTTTTGACTTTACTAACTAAACACAGAACTGGAGGCATTTATATTTTCTGATTTCTGGTACTACTATCTAAGAGCCTGATTTAATTCTAAGAAAGTTGAATACGGGGACACATTAGTTTCTTAGTTCTGGCTAAAGCCCCCTATAGTTGGAATTTTATTATCATTTTTAATTTTAAAATTATCAGTATTTAGCATGATATTGGTTTCTAATAGCCTTTAAATTGAAACTTAAATTCACTAATTTTATTTCTCTGGTCGCAAAACCCAGTGCTCTTAAAGCTCCTTGTGAGTCACAACATGGATGGAATCCTGGAGGCTGTACGTGTTTTTGGAAATCTCTCCCAGGACCATGACATCTGTGATTTCATTGTGCAGAAAAATGGTGAGTTAATGGCACTCACATTCGTAAACAGGCATGTCTTGCCAATAAACAGCTGAGCGGTTTTGCAGCTTGGGTCATGACAACGTGATACTTGTTTCTGCTTTGGGACAAGTGGTGCCTCACATTCTGTTCCGTCCATCCATAAGGCTCTCAGCTCAGGATGCCAAGACGGACCTAGGCTGCGTTCTTAGCGTTTCCGTCTCCTTCATAAGTGGTCTTCTGAGTTTTGAGATGGCGCATGTGTGCCTGTGTGTGTGTGCGTGTGTGTGTGTTTAAGGGAAACAAGTAATCTGTACACATCATTTCTGTCCATGGGAATGGACTCAAAGGACATTCTCCATCATGTACTGGAATGTCTATTATAGTACTGCTTGTAACAGTGAAAAATGGAAATAACCTAAATGTCCATCAACAGGTAAGAGGATAAATACATTACAGTATATTCATGCAACCAAGCTTCTACAGCAATGAAAATAAATGAGCTAGAAGTTCATGTATCACCACGCGTCAACCTCAAACGTGTAATATAGGAGCAAAAAGGCTAGTAATTGGAGGACATATATGAAATAATGCCATTAATATAGTTTTAAAACCTGCAAAACAATCTTGGGTATTATTTATGTAATATTCACGTGGTAATGGAATAAGGTATAAATGTAGTTGGAAATGATAAACTCCACATTTAAGACAAAGTTACATTTGAATGGTTGCCCCCAAATATAAAATTGAATCTGTAATGTTTTATTTCTTAAAGTGGGTAGCAGGTACACAAGAGTGTATACTAAACATACTGTTTGTATGTCTTAAGTATTTCATGTAAAAACGGTGAAAAAAAATACCTATTTATGTTCGTGATAGAAACTTTGGATAATACAGATTAAAAAAAACACTACCCCAGAGATAACTGTTAACATTTTAGTGTATATTCTTTAGGCTCTTAAAAACACACTTACATGTGATGCAGCCTTTGCCAAGCTCACTCTGTGACACATCAGTAGGCCAAGGTCAGCACAGGGTGGCCACCTCTCAGGTGAGCAGTAGAACAGAGCACACACCTTATTCATTCTCCCCCAACCCTTTGCCCAGCCCCTGCTGGGGGATGAGAAGACAGGACAAACAGTTCCATTTCTAGGAGTAAGGGAAGGCTGGGAGCCTGTCCTGATATGAGACATCCCCTACCCTGGAAGTCCGGCCTCACTACAGGCTTGTTTCCTGCGGTCTGAGCGAGTCTTCTCTTACAAGCTGTGGCCCTGGAAGACTTCCAGGAAGATCTCCACTGGAGCCAGTGCTCCCCTCTCCCAGGGCTGTGTATTTAAAGAAAGTTGCTGCTGGAGGTTCATAAGGGCCCTGGAGAACAACCGGAAGTTAGAGATGAAATGAATGGCACCTGTGTGATTGGAAGGCCGTGGTTCCCTCCTCTCCATGGGCGGGGGCTCTACCACTGCCTGGGAGGGGGAGCTGATGCCTGCGTCAGATACAGCAATATCAGGGGACAGGGGGCCTGGGGGGCGGGGAGCAGGTTCTGAAGTGGTGGATGTTGGGGAAGGCGCTTCTGAGCAGTGGGTGAAGTCCGCTTAGGAAGAGTGGACCGAGTCCCCTAGCAGGGTTTCCAGTTTTGCAAGCTGCTCCCCATTTCCCCTTTGCCATTTGAGAAATGAGATACAGCTGGGGCCCCTGAGCTTTACTGGCTTGCATTCGTTCTCTGCCCTCCCAGTTCACAAGTTCATGATTGCTCTGCTGGATGCTAAGCATCAGGATATTTGCTTTTCTGCCTGTGGTGTTCTTCTAAATCTTACCGTGGATAAAGACAAGCGTGTCATCCTAAAAGAAGGAGGTGGCATTAAAAAGTAAGTTCAAGGCATGGAGTCCTGACTCTGTCAGGATTCAGAGGACATAGTTTTCCGGGGAGCTTGGGTCCCTCTCCTCATTTCTCCCAGGCAAGAGGTATTTCAACATTTGGAAGTGCCAAGCTAGGGCTAAAGAGGGAATTTAGGTTCCATTGGATGTTTAAAGTAATTCAGAAGTAGGTTATTGCTACTTTAGAGCTGCTTAAATTTGTAGATATGAAATTAATTTTAATAACACTGAATTATATATAATGCATATGAAATATCACAGAAAGTTAAGCATCATGTTAAAAATATAAAAATTAAAGAGATCCTGTCCTAATAACTTCTCAATTTGACTTTTATTAACTCAGGTTAGTGGATTGTTTAAGGGATTTTGGTCCCACTGATTGGCAGCTGGCCTGCTTGGTGTGCAAAACTTTATGGAACTTCAGTGAAAATATCACAAGTGCTTCGTCATGTTTTGGAGATGAGGCCGCCAACACACTCTTAGTCCTGCTCTCATCGTTTTTAGGTAAGACTCCTGACTGTGAGTCTGTGAGTTTTATCAAAATGAGAAAAATTTTTTTTCTGTGACCTGTATGGATAAAGATTGGTAGGCATTTGGGTGGCTTTGTTTCTATAAGTAACAAGAGCATGTTAAAGATTATTATAATTTGGAGCTCTCTGGAAGAGGCTGAATGTTATTTACAGTGGGATGCAAGGACTTTTAACTCATTGCCTGATGTCATGATTTCTTCTGTGGCTTTTCCCCCTTGTTTGCATTTTCTGTAAACTGCATAAATAGAAGATCTAGGCATAAATGTATTGCTGTTGTTTAAAAAGTATATAGACGTTGTCGTAATTGAGAAAATACGGCTAAAAGCTACTCTGAATTAAGTCACGCTTTTCATGAACCCGTACGTTTTGATTAGCATCCATGTTAATTATGGGAGGGAGGGTCTGTGAAACTATGTGACATGACAGTGGGGCCCTACATTGAACGGTGGGAAATCACTGATACAAACCAAAGGAAAGATGAGAGTGTCTTACCTTGAAAAATGTCTATTTTTAGGATAATTTTTTCATCCTGGGTTAGGTCTAACAGCAGTGGTTTGGGTCAGTAAATGAGTTGAGTGTTTAAATAATCTCTTTTCCAAAACGGAGGTGTCCCTACCATTGCCTAGGCACTGTACTGGATCCGCAAGGCCGTGTGGAAAGACTCGGTTTGACTCAGAGGCTGTGGATTCAAATCCAGCCTCTCTCTGGGGGTGGGGGGGTGTGACTCGACAGGAGAATCTCTCAGAACCTGTCTTTTCGTCTGTAAAATGGGGACGTGATATCCCTGCCCTGTTGCAGGGAGTCGTGAGAATCAAACAAGCATCCTAAGAACACTCCGGGAAGACCAGAAGGCTGTAGTCAGACAATTCTGAGTTAAGGCCTCGCTTTATCACGTACAAGCTTTTAACCTTGGGCTTAACCTCTCTGAGCTTATATTTTCTCATGTCTAAGATGGGGATGATTGATGTCCACTTTGCAGACTTGTAAAGATAATAAATGAGCGGACCTGTACAAAGAACCTGATACAGAGCCTGACACACAGCAAGGCCTCAAATCACGGTTGTGAAAGTGCTTCATAAATGCTGTGTCGTAACAATATGTTATTAAACAGGAACTTGGAACCTGAAGCTATTTGAAAGAATCGGGTGTGCTAGGTTGATGTGAAATTTGCTTTCTTCCAGGTAAATAAAATTTTGCGTAAGAGTAGGAAAAATGAGCGTGACTTTAAATCATTGAGGTTCACAGTCTGCTCCGTGCACATGAAGCTTTCTCAAGTTGCTGGGAGCAGAAGCGTGCTCAGCTTGCCTTAATTGAGTTCTCAGCTGTGGCAGAACATTGCAATCAGCTGTGGAATTAAAAAACAAAAACAACAACAAAAAAACACTTGTCCTGGCCCCATCCCCAGGAATTGATTCAGGAGCTCTGGGTGGGAGGCTGATTATCTGCATCATTAAAAAGTTCCACAGGTGAGTCTGCTCTTCAGGCAGCACTGAGAACCTCTGCCCTGGTTAATGAAGGAGTTGAAGGAGAGGATGTCCGGGGAAGAAGGAAGCCGGGAGACAAGCGCATCGCCCAGAGCCTGCTGGACAGGCACTCAGGACCAGGAAGGTTGTTCCAGGTGGAAGCAGAGACCCCGAGCGGCCCCCTCAGTAGCGGGCGTCATCTGCTCCACCCTGCTGAGACCCAGCCGTGCTCTGTCTCAGCTCTTGTAGGAAAAGTCCTTCCTCCTCCTCGTTCCCTCTAGGGTCCTGCATGGCCGTGGCTTCAGCTGCCTCGAGGCTTCTTCTTGCCGCGCTCTGTGAGTGGGACTCCGTCTCCTCTGTTGTTGGCATGACTTTCTGTGTCCCATTGGGGAGATGTGACTGGTTCCGTGAGTCACTGTCCTGGGGTGTCGGGCTTCCGTGCCTCAGGCAGCAGCTGCCTCGACCACAGGCTGTCTGTGGGTTCCTTTGGCACCTCAGTCTGGGGCAGTCAATGATATATAACAAAATGGTGGGGCCGTGTGGCACCTTGAAGGGATGTGGGCACGGCCGGCTGCGCGGCAGGGGGCAGCACACCGGGCGGACACTCGACTGTAATGGGCCTGTTCCTACCTCTTCCTGCCTCCAACCTTCCCTACAGCCGGGTTGGGCTTCTCGTGCTAGTAACCTTGTACCTTGGCTCGTGCCGTATCCCTTACCTACCTGGCCCAATGCTGCTGGTCCTTGCAGGCCCTTCCCATGAGCTTTTCAAGCCCATGGTCATAGGAAATCTATACTACTTACATAGCAATTAATCATGAGCTGTGTAACTTGTTCTGTATTATTGTTTTGTAACTTTTCTCTTTTTTCCCCACTCCAGTGGAGCCACTTTAGGGGAAGGATATTGCCTTGTACAAAGCAGGTTCTTGATGCTTGTGGATTAACTGACAATAGTGGTTATCTTTAATAGTGCTGTATACTTTTAAAAGCACGTTCATTCTATCCTTGTAAGATCTCTCTAAGGTAATCAGCTAGGTGACAGATGAGGTAGGTAGGTCTAGGAGGGTTAGGTGACTTGTCTAAGATCATACTGTAGCAAGGCCAGGGCTCTTCATCAGAAAGTAAACATCTAGCCCCTGTGTGTTTCTGCTGTTCCATTACATAGGATACCCTTACCCTACCCCACCGTGGAGGGGGACAGAGGCATGGGTAACAAAAATCAACATAGTCCGTCAGGGAGCCAGGTCATCACACTGTGGAGGACCAGCTGCTTGCTGGCTCTTCTCTCCACAGTGTGGGCATCAGACCCTTACTTCTGACAGGGTTGTAGCTGTGTCTGGCCAGTTGGGTGGCACCAGGTGAAATTGATATATGAGTGAGAGTATACTTAAATTTCAATTCTTTTACAAAAATAGCTAAAAAACAGGCCATTTTGAAAACAGGACGAGCCGTTAAATCACAAAAGTCCCACGTGGAAGTGTGAGCACTGTTTTTAGAAATAATGGGAGGGCAATTGATAAAGCAATGTAATAAGTTAACCAACTTTTTCTTGATGGGGAACTGGAAAAAGAAAGTAATGGTCCTCAGTGTGGTTGGGATGTTGACAGTCTTTTAGGAAAGTGGCTTAAAAAGAATGTTGTCTGAAACTTCCTGATGTACTGCAGCTGCTTCTTATAAACTCATTAGCAATGTGTTTATCTTGAAGTTCTTAAGTGGTGTGCTCTGGCACACTAGTCTACTCTGAGCTTCTCTCAGGGTTGCCTGAAAATGGTGATCAGTGTGTGCAGTTTGTTATTGTGAATGTAAACGACACTAGGTTATTTTACGTTCGTCTGTGGTATGTGGAACTTAGCACCTAGGTTATATGACAGGGTAGAGGGGGACCCAGTGTTCAACTTAGAGGATCACATCACCAAGCCCATGCCAAAGAGCCATCAGGTGCTTCTGGAACTTGTGAGGACTGTGCCTTATAATAGTCACAACAATAATCGAACCCTCAATAGCCACCTGGTGCTGAACAGCAAGCTAGGAAATGGTGCAGTGAGTAGGGGAAGCTTTTATTGATGCTGCAGGATCCTTCAACTGTAATAGGTAGAGATTGTGTTATAATGGTCACTGACAAACTTGTTTTGAGTCCTTTAATCCTTTCTAATATCTTACCTAAAATTCTAGTATTTGGAAGTATGTTGTACACAAAGAAAGCTTAAGAATAATTGGTTATCTAAATCAGCACTTTTCACACAGTGACCAGCATCTTTAAAAAATGAAGTAGCAAAGAAACAGAATATCAGAATGTAGTACATGGGGCTTCCCTGGTGGCGCAGTGGTTGAGAATCCGCCTGCCAATATAGGGGACACGGGTTCGATCCCTGGTCCAGGAAGATCCCACATGCTGCAGAGCAACTAAGCCCGTGCGCCACAACTACTGAGCCTGCCTCTAGAGCCCGTGAGCCACAACTACTGAGCCCACGTGCCACAACTGCTGAAGCCCGTGCGCCTAGAGCCTGTGCTTCACAACAAGAGAAGCCACCGCAATGAGTAGCCCCCGCTCACCGCAACTAGAGAAAGCCCACACACAGCAACAAAGACCCAATGCAGCCAAAAATAAATAAATATATTAAAATATATATATATATAGTACATGTAGTAATATATAAATAAGTAAAATAAGTAAAGTAAAAATAAGTATTCTATAAACATTTGCTATTTGTATATGAATATTTGTGTGTATATAGTCATCATGTAATATGGACTTCTTAGGTCACAGTAAATAAAAGTTTGAAAATCATAGACCTAAATTTTTCTTGAATTAGCCTCTGCTATTCTTTGCAGTACAAGTTCCAAAATTTAATACCTAGTGCAATATGACACATTTTATGCATTTGCTGTATTTACTTTGAAACTTGAGACTGCTTTTATCTTACCTATAGGTATTTGGCCACTTTTGTTATCTTGCCTAACCCAATTTACAATTAATAGGGTCTGAGTGTAGATTAACTAATTATATGCTAAGCCTCAAGAAAAGTAACATAGTCTTGACGTTAGATTAAAAAACCCCAAAACACCAAAATAGTGACTTGGCTAAAACCATCAAATCCAACCAAAAGCCCTGGGCAGAGGAGAGGACTGTGGGGTGCCTGGGCAGCCCTCAGCCCTAAGCTGCTTGGGAAAGAAGGTCATGAAACAAGAGAATTCATTTTTAATGAAAGGTTAGTGCTCAGAAAATCTGGAGAAGAGTGAGCAGGAAGAAGATCTAGAAATTCAAAAGCACTCAGAGTCTCACAGACTCCTCTTGTTTGGAAGTAGCCCAACAGGAAGGACTTTGAAGGCATTGAACACCATCTGTATTCTCTTCCTTTCAAGGCCCTGATTATCAAATGGGTGGGGAGAGACAGGTTTGCTTACAGGGGTCTCCATGGAGAGCCTTGCTGAAGTGTGTGTGTCTGCCCAGAACTTATCTCGGAGCTGCATAGCTGTCCACTTGGCTGGAGGGGAGGAGGGGAAGGTACAGACTGGGATTCCAGACTTATCTTATCCTGGGTGGTGACACTAACACCAATAGTGCCAAAGTACACTCTGTGTACTGAAAATATTCAGGGTAGAAAATTTGATGTAAACACTAATGAAGCATTTTATGGTAGGATTTTAATTGGCCTTATGAAAAAAGTTTGCGAATTATGCAAGTAGCAATATTTGTGGTCACTTTAGGACTTTGTGGTTACCACTTAAGAAGGCCTCAGACCTAGGAAGTAGCAGAGCAACCTTCTGACTGGCAGGCCAGTGCATTGTCCTGAAGTCCTTCACATGGGGTCCAATATAAACAAAGAAAAATGCAGTGGCAGGTCGGTGCAGAAACCTCAGTAGCGATTTGTCTTCCTACTTGGGTTGGATATACTTATGACATTCACAGAATTCAGAGTACCCTTGGATTAAGAAGCAAATCAAGGTTGTAATATTGCATTTTTTTTTTTACAAGTGCTTTTCTGCATTATCCATGGACTCACTTGGGATTCTGATACTCCTTAGTATTCTCAGTCTCCCACTTTTCACTTTTATTGGTGAGAGCATAAGGTGGCAGGGGGAGGGGTTGTCTTTTCAAAGAAGTATGTCCGGCCTGCTCTGAAATGAGCAACTTGATTTTCAGTCAAGTTTACAGTGTCAAATTCAACTGTGCTACTTTCCCCAAAGATTTCCTAACTTCTTTTATATCTGTTAACCACTGAAGTAATTAACTTTTCTAATGTGCAGATGAGGAAATAAACTATTAATACTTTGTTTATTCTGAGAAATTGTGATCTGACTTTTGGAGGCAGACTTACAGGTAAACGTTAGGGATAAATTGAAGTAAGAGCTCGTCAATCTAGGATTTTTTTTTTTTTGAGAAGATTATTATCTTTTTTAAATTAAGAGACTAACCTATACTTATTTAAAATTTTTTGTAAAGAACAGAAAAGAGTTAAAGAACTACTCCCATGAAAAAAAGCCTTGTTGGAATTAGAGATGACCCAGGATGAGTTTAACTCATGCCATCAAAAATTAAACTTTATTCAGTAGGATTATGTTTCTAAATAATTGCTGTAATGTTAATTTTTCTGATACAGATGAAGAACTAGCACTGAATGGGAGTTTTGACCAAGACCTAAAAAACTATCACAAACTCCATTGGGAAACAGAATTCAAACCGGTGGCACAGCAGCTTCTAAACCGAATTCAGAGTCATCACACCTTCCTGGAACCCCTGCCTGTTCCTTCTTTCTAACATGATGCAGATAAACAACAGAAACAGGAAGTCAGGTCTCCTTCATTCTTAAGAAGTGGCAACATATGTGAACTTTTTTTCAGTATTAACAAATATTGAAAGTTTTTCAGGTACTGATTTTAGTGAGTAGTCTTAGTATTTTAAAAGAAATAAGCATTTCTTCTTGTTAGATATTATGGAAAAATGAATATACATGTTGTACTTTCTGCTATGAGAAATGTAAGATGAAAATATATGCATGGGATTTCTAAGTAAATGACTTTTTCTTCTATTCTCTATTAAATAATTTAGTTCTAGTCTTAAAATCCTGACTTAACAATTCTAGAATTTAAGTGCTTGTCAGTTCAGTAAATGAACTGTGCAATGAAGACTGTTAGGTTTTGTGTATAGAAAGAATGGTGGTCAACACTATTAGGAATACATTACTACATAAGCATCTGCACTAATTCTTACAGCATCTAATAATAATTTTCTGGTTAGGTACCAGTATTTTTCTGGTTGTCATATTAAGAGAAGGGGTAAGCAGAAACGTTTAGAGAAGATTGCTTGGGGCCATCTACTCTTTACTAAATAAGTAAAATAGATGGAAAAAGGAGTATTTTACCTTTTTATTTTCATTTGAAGTAAAATGAGTAGACCAGACAATTCTTCTACTTATAACTCTCTGTGACTAGGGAGGTGATATAATGTACTAGAAAGAGTGTAGGCTTAAGTGTATGGCAGATCTCAGTTTGAATCCTAGCTCTCTCCTGCTTGGGCCTTGGGCAAGTAACTTGACTTTTTTAGCTTCAACTGTAAAATGGCATTAATATCTATTTTAATATCGTGTAGTTTAGGAAAAAAAACAAAATGGGCAAATTGTCCAGTATAGTGACTGATGTATAGTAGGTGCTCAATAAATTATGATGGTAATTAGTTTATTAGTTTGCCACTCTTTGTAGGATAAGTTTGGCCTTTGAATAAATGATAAAAACCAAAGAAATTGAGATAACCGTTGTTATCCCATATTAGCCAAAGGCGATTTGGAAATAAAAGTAGATTTACTACTCTGCTCTGTAGGGTGAGAGATGAGCCATTAATAACCAAAAAGCTCATCTCTCACGCTAACAAAATACCAAGACTAATGGGATGAAGGCAGGCATCCCAGACTAGATGGGCTCTTAAAATCTATTAGAAAAAACCCTAAATTTCCAGGAACAAATAGACTTACCAAGGGCTCCTCTAGTTTGGGGCTCATCCCTGGTTGGGGCTCAGCAAAATCCTCTGGAGACACTCACCTTATCCATAAGTCTTTCATCCATAATTGTATGCTAGTAGATTCACTCCAATAGTTGAAATCATTTTTAAAAAGTCTGACAGGCTAATCTCTCAAAAACATTTGAAGATCTAAGTCTTTATTTTAACCATAGCAGGCTATATATTCTACTTTCAGTGAAAAAGATAAAACTCTCTTCCCCCTAAAATAGCACCCCCTGTATTTATAACTAATATAATAACTCATAGTGGAATACCACTGTACCTGTTCTCCATATTATACTCAGACTCACGTGCAAGCTGGACCATTTGGAACCATCTACCTGCCTTAAAAAAAAAAATATGGTGAAAAACACATAAAATTTACCATCTTAACTATTTTTTTTTTAATTTAAAAAGAAATTTTTTTTGGGGGGTGGTGTGCTGTGTGGCATGTAGGATCTTAGTTCCCCAACCAGGGGTTGAACCCACATCCCCTGTGGAGGAAGTGTGGAGTCTTAACCACTAGACCGCCAGGGAAGTCCCCATCTTAACTATTTTTAAATGTACAGTTCAGTAGTGTTAATTTTATACACATTGTTCTGCAACAGTTCTCCAGAACTTTTTCATCTTGCAAAACTAAAACTCTATAATCCATTAAACAACTCTCCATTTCCTCCTCTCCCCAGGCCCTAGAAACCACCATTCTACTTTGTTTCCATGAATTTGATTTGACTAGTTTAGATATTTCATACAGCATTTGCCTTTTTGTGACTGGCTTATTTTACTTAGCCATAAGGTCCTCAAAGTTCATCCATGTTGTGGCATGTGATGGGATTTCCTTCCTTTTTAAGGCTGAATAATATTTCCTTGTATGTTTATATCACACTTTTTTATCCATTCATTCATCAAAGGACATTTGGGTTGCTTCTCTCTCAGGGCTATTGTGAATAATGCGACTATGAACATGGGTGTGTAAATACATCTTTGAGATCCTGCTTTCAATTCCTTTGGGTGTATACCCAGAAACGGAATTACTGGATCATATAGTAGTAATATTTTTAATTTTTTGAGGAATCTCTATACTGATTTCCACAGAGGCTGCGCCATTTCACATCACCAACAGTGCACAAGGGTTCCCATTTCTTTACATCTTCTCCAACACTTGCCATTTTCTGTTGTTTGTTTGTTTTGTTTTTGCTTTTTGGGTTTTTTTGATAGTAGCCATCCTAATGGTTGTGAAATGGTATCTCATTGTGGTGTTGATTTGCATTTCTCTAATAATTAGTGACATTGAGTATCTTTTCATATGGTTTTTGGCCACATATATCATCTTTGGAGAAATGTCTATTCAAGTCCTTTGCCCATTTTTATTTATTTATTTTGAAAAATAATTGTTTTAAAATTTTTATTGAAATATAGTTGATTTACAATGTTGTGTTAGTTTCAGGTTTACAGCAAAGTGATTCAGATATATATATATAATACACACACACACACACACACACACACACACACACACACACACACATATACATTTGTTAGATTCATTTCCATTATAGGTTATTACAAGATACTGAGTACAGTTCCCTGTGCTATACAGTAGGTCCCTGGTATCTATTTTATATGTAGTAGTGTGTATATGTTAATCCCAAACTCCTGATTTATCCCTCTCCCACCCTGGTTTCCCCTTTGGTAAGCATAAGTTTGCTTTCTATGTCTGTGAGTCTATATCTGTTTGTAAGTAAGTTCATTCATATCATTTTTTTAGATTCCACATATAAGTAGGTGATATCATTATATTTATCTTTGTCTGACTTACTTCACTTAGTGTGATAATCTCTAGGTCCATCCATGTTGCTGTAAATGGCATTATTTCATTCTTTTTTTATGACTGAGTAATATTCCATTGTGTATATATACCACATCTTCTTTTTCCATTCATCTGTCAGCGGACACTTAGGTTGCTTCCATATCTTGGATATTGTAAATAGTGCTGCTATGAACATTGGGGTGCGTGTATCTTTTTGAATTATAGCTTTCTCCAAATATATGCCCAGGAGTGGGATTGCTGGGTCATATGGTAGCTCTATTTTTAGTTTTTTTAAGGAACCTCCATACTGTTCTCCATAGTGGCTGCACCAATTTACATTCCCACCAACAGTGTAGGAGGGTTCTCTTTTCTCCACATCCTCTCCAGCATTTATTATTTGTACACTTTTTGATGATGGCCATTCTGATCGGAGTGAGGTGATACCTCATTGTAGTTTTGATTTGCATTTCTCTAATAATTAGTGATATTGAGCATCTTTTCATGTGCCTATTGGCCATCTGTATGTCTTCTTTGGAGAAATGTCTATTTAGATCTTCTGCCCATTTTTTGATTGGACTGTTTATTTTTTTGATATTAAGGTGTATGAGCTGTTTGTATATTTTGGAAATTAATCTCTTGTCGGTCACATTTGCAAGTATTTTCTCCCATTCTGTAGGTTGTCTTTTTGTTTGGCTTATGATTTCCTTTGCTGTGCAAAAGCTTTTAAGTTTAATTAGGTCCTGTTTGTTTATTTTGGTTTTTATTTCCATTACTCTAAGAGAGGGATCCAAAAAACTATTGCTGTGATTTATGGTAAAGAGTGTTCTGCCTAAGTTTTCCTGTAGAAGTTTTATAGTATCCGGTCTTACATTTAGGTCTGACAGTAGGTCTTTAATCCATTTTGAGTTTATTTTTGTATATGGTGTTAGAGAATGTTCTAATTTCATTCTTTTACATGTATCTGTCCAGTTTTCCCAGCACCACTTGTTGAAGAGACCGTCTCTTCTCCATTGTATATTCTTGCCTCCTTTGTCATATGTTAATTGACTGTAGATGTGTGGGTTTATTTCTGGGCTTTCCATTGATTTGTTCCATTGATCTATATGCCTGTTTTTGTGCCTGTACCATACTGTTTTGATTAATGTAGCTTTGTAGTATAGTCTGAAGTCAGGGAGTGTGATTCCTCCAGCTCCATTTTTCTTTCTCAAGATGGCTTCGGCTCTTGGGGTCTTTTGTGTTCACGTACAAATTTAAAAAAATTTTGTTCTAGTTCTGTGAAAAATGGCATTGGTAATTTGACAGGGATTGCATTGAATCTATAGATTGCCTTGGATCGTATGGTCATTTTAACAATATTGATTCTTTCAACCCAAGAACATGGTATATCTTTCCATCTGTTTGTGTCATCTTCAATTTCTTTCATCAGCATCTTATAGTTTATGGAGTACAGGGTCTTATAGTTTATGGTCTTGTACTTTGACAGAGAAATCAAAAGCTTTACAGACAAGCAAAAGCTAAAAGAATTCAACACCACCAAACCAGCTTTACAACAAATGCTAAAGGAACTTCTTTAGGCAGAAAAGAAAACACCACATCTAGAAACAAGAAAATTATGAAATGGAAAAGCTCACCGATAAAGGCAAACATACAGTAAAGATAGGAAATCATCCACACACAAAGTAGTAGGGAAGTTAAAAGACAAAAGTAGTAAAATCATCTGTATCCACAATAAGCGGTTAAGAGATATGCAAAACAATTAGATGTAAAATGTATCAAAACCAGTAATCATGAGGGGAGGAGAGTACAAATGCAACTATTTAAAATGCATTTGAAACTAAGAGATCAGCAACTAAGACAATCATGTATATATACAGACTGCTATACCAAAACCTCATGGTAACCACAAATCAAAAATCTATACACACAAAAAAGAAAAAGGAATCAAAGCATAACACTAAAGATAGTCATCAAATAACAAGAGAAGAGGACAAAAGAAGAAGGAAAGAAAAAAGGCCTACAAAAACAAATCCAAAACAATTAACAAAATGGCAGTAAAAACATTCATAATTATAATTACCTTAAATGTAAATGGATTAAATGCTCCAACCAAAAGACATAGACTGGCTGAATGGATACAAAAACAAGAACCATATATATGCTGTCTACAAGAGAGCCACTTCAGATCTAGAGACACATACAGGCTGAAAGTGAGAAGATGGAAAAAGGTATTCCATGCAAATGGAAATGAAAAGAAAGCTAGAGTAGCAATACTTATATCAGACAAAACAGACTTTAAAATAAAGACTGTTACAAGAGACAAAGAAGGACACTACATAATGATCAAGGGATCAATCTAAGAAGAAGATATAACAATTGTAAATATATATGCACCCAACCTAGGGGCACCTCAATATATAAAGCATATGTTAACAGATATAAAAGGAGAAATTGACAGTAACACAATAGTGGGGGACTTTAACACCCCACTTATATCAAGGGACAGATCAACCAGACAGAAAATCAGTAAGCACAGGCCTTATATGACACATTACACCAGATGGACTTAACTGATTAATTTATAGAGCATTCTGTCTGAAAGCAGCAGAATACACATTCTTTTCAAGTGCACATGGAACAGTCTCCAGGATAGATCACATACTCAGCCACAAAGCAGGCCTTGGTCAATTTAAGAAAATTGAAATTATATCAAGCATCTTTTCTGACCACAACACTATGAGATTAGAAATCAGCTACAAGGGAAAAACTGTAAAAAACTCAAACACGTGGAAGCTAAACAATATGCTACTGAACAACCAATTGATCACTGAGTAAATCAAAGAGGAAATAAAAAAATGCCTGGAGACAGATGACAATGAAAACATGATGATCCAAAACCTATGGGATGCAGCAAAAGCAGTTCTAAGAGGGAAGTGTACAGCAATACAAGCTTACCTCAAGAAACAAGAAAAATCTCAAACAACCTAAACTTACACCTAAAGCAACTAGATAAAGAACAAACAAAACCCAAAGTTAGTAGAAGGAAAGAAATCATTAAGATCAGAGCAGAAATAAATGAAATAGAGACACACACACACAAAAAAGATCAATGAAACTAAAAGCTGGCTCTTTGAAAAGATAAACAAAATTGATAAACCTTTAGCCAGACTCACCAAGAATAAAAAGAGGGCCCAAATCAATAAAATCAGAAATGAAAAAGAAGTTACAACAGACTCCACAGAAATACCATACCACAGAATACCAGAAGGACCATAAGAGACTACTATGAGTAACTCCACACCAATAAAATGGACAACCTAGAAGAAATGGACAAATTCTTAGAAAGGTACAGTCTCCCAAGACTGAACGAGGAAGAAATAGAAAACATGAATAGATCAATTACCAGTACTGACATTGAATCAGCAATTTTAAGACTTCCAATAAACAAAAGTCCAGGACCAGATGGCTTCACAGGTGAATTCTACCAAACATTTAGAGAAGAGTTAACACCTATTCTTCTGAAACTATTCCAAAAAATTGCAGAGGACAGAACACTTCCAAACTCACTCTTTTTGCCCAGCATCACCCTGATACCAAAACCAGACAAAGATATCACAAAAAAGAAAACTACAGGCCAATATCACTGACAAACATAGATGCAAAAATCCTCAACAAAATACTAGCAAACTGACTCCAACAATACATTAAAAGGATTATACACCATGATCAAGTGGGTTTTATCCCAGGGATGCAAGGATTTTTCAATATCTGCAAATCAATCAGTGTGATACACCACATTAACAAACTGAAGAATAAAAATTATATGATCATCTCAATAGATGCAGAAAAAGCTTGTGATAAAATTCAACATCCATTTATAATAAAAACTCTCCAGAAAGTGGGCACAGAGGGAACATACTTCAACGTAACAAAGGCCATATATGACAAACCCACAGCTAACATCATACTCAACAGTAAAAATCTGAAAGCATTTCCTCTAAGATCAGGAACAAGGAAAGGATGCCCACTCTCACCACTTTTATTCAACATAGTTTTGGAAGTCCTCATCATAGCAATCAGAGAAGAAAAAGAATTAAAAGGAATCCAAATTGGAAAAGAAGTAGTATGATTATCACTGTTTGCAGATGACATGATACTATACATAGAAAATCCTAGATGCCACCAGAAAACTACTAGACCTCATCAATAAATTCAGTAAATTTGCAGGATACAAAATTAATATACAGAAATCTGTTGCTTTTCCATACACTGACAATGAAATATCAGACAGAGAAGTTAAGGAAACAATCCCATTTACGATCGCATCAAAAAGAATAATATACCTAGGAATAAACCTACCTAAGGAGGCAAAAGACCTGTACTCTGAAAACTATAAGATGCCCATTTTTTAATCAGGCTATTTGTGGGGTTTTTTTTGGTTTGTTTTGTTGTTTTTTGGTGGTAGTTGTTGAGTTAAAGGAGTTATTTATATATTCTGGATATTAAGCCTTTGTCAGATACATGATTTACAAATATTTTCTCCCATTCTGTAGGTTACCTTTTTACTGTTGATTGTGCCCTTTGATGCACAGAAGTAAGTTTGATGTAGTTCCATTTGTCTATATTTTCTGTTGCCTTTTGGTCTTATGTCGAATAAATCATTGCCAAATCCAGTGTCCTGAAGCTTTGTCCCCTGTGTTTTCTTCTAGGAGTTTTAAAGTTTTAGTTTTTACATTTAGGTCTTTAATCCATTTTAGTTTTTGTGTATGGTTGTAAGGTAAATGTCTAACTTCATTTTTTTTGCATGTGGATATCCAGTTTTCCCAGAACCATTTGTTGAAAAGACAGTCCTTTCCTCATCGAATGGTCCTTTTCCATTTATTTGTGTCTCCTTTAGTTTTTTATAGTAATGTTTTGTAGTTTTTGGTGTCAAGTCTTTAAACTCCTTTGGTTAAATTTATTTCTAAGTATTTTATTCTTTTTGATGCTATTATAAATGGAATTGTTGCCTTAGTTTCCTTATTAGATTGCTCATTGTTAGTGTATAAAAATGCAACTGATTTTGTGTGTTGATTTTGTATCTTGCAACTTTGCTGAATATTTTAGTTCCAACAGGTTTTTAAAATTTAATTTAATTTTTTATTGTGTATGTGTGTGTGAGGGGGGAATCTTTAGGGTTTTCTATATATAAGATCATGTCATTTGCAAACAGAGATAATTTTACATTTCCTTTCTAATTGGGACATCTTTTTCTTGCCTAATTGCTCTGGCTAGGACTTCTGGTACTATGAGTGGTGCGAGTAGGCATCCTTGTTTTGTTCCTGATCTTAGAGGAAAAGCTTTGTCTTTCACAGAATATGATGTTAGCTATGGGCTTTTCACATATGGCCTTTATTACATTGAGATCGTTTCCTTCTACTCCTAGTTTGTTGAGTATTTTTTATCATGAAAGGGTGTTGAATTATGCCAAATGATTTTTCTGCATCAATTGATATGATCATGTGTTTTTCCCCCCTTCATTCTGTTAACATGGTGTATTACGCTGATCAGTTTTTATATGTTGAATCATCCTTGCATTTCAGGAATATATCTTCATTTTTTAAATGTGCCATTGAATTCTCTTTACTAGTATTAAGGATTTTTGCAACAGTATTCATCAGAGATATTGGTCTGTAGTTTTCTTGTAGCCGCTTTGTCTGGCTTTGGTTTCACGGTAATGCTGACCTCATAGAATGAGTTTGGAAGTGTTCCCTCTTCAATTTTTTGGATGAGTTTGGTGTTGACTCTTCTTTAAATGTTTGGTATAATTTTTCCGTGAAACCATTTGGTCCTGGGCTTTGTTGAGAGTTTTTGATTACTGATTCCAATCTCCATACTAGTTATAGGTCTGTTCAGATTTTCTGTTTCTTCATGATTCAGTCTTGGTAGGTTGTGTGTTTCTAAGTTATCCAATTTGTGTATTGGGTTGGCCAAAAGTTTCATTCGTTTTTTTCCATAAGATGACTCTAGTAGCACTTAGTTGTTTTTAACGTCATTCGAAACAATTTTGTTAGATTGTATGTGACAGCTGTCATATCGGCATGCGTTTAAAAAAAGACTTATCAAAATTGGTGAATTTTTGCATAGCCATTTTAATGTTGAAGATGAAGAAAAAACAACATTTTTGGCATATTATGCTTTATTATTTCAAGAAAGGTAAAAACACAACTGAAACGCACAAAAAGATTTGTGCACTTTATAGAGAAGGTGCTGTGACTGATTGAATGTGTCAGAAGTGGTTTGCGAAGTTCCGTGCTGGAGATTTCTCGCTGGACGATGCTCCACGGTCGGGTAGACCAGTTGAAGTTGATAGCGACCAAATTGAAGCAGTAATTGAGAACAATGAATGTTATACCTGGTGGGAGATAGCCGACATACTCAAAATATCCAGATCAAGCACTGAAAATCATTTGCACCAGCTTGGTTATGTGAATTGCTTTGATGTTTGGGTTCCACATGAGTTAAGCGAAAAAAACCTTCTCGACCATATTTCTGCATGTGATTCTCTACTGAAATGTAATGAAAACATTCTGTTTTTAAAACAAATTGTGACAGGCAATGAAAAGTGGATACTGTACAACAATGTGTAACGGAAGAGATCATGGGGCAAGTGAAATGAACCACCACCAACCACACCAAAGGCTGGTCTTCATCCAAAGAAGGTGATGTTGTGTATATGGTGGGATTGGAAGGGAGTCCTCTATTATGAGCTCCTTCCAGAAAACCAAACGATTAATTCCAACAAGTACTGCTCCCAACTAAACCAACTGAAAGCATCACTCGACGAAAAGCGTCCAGAATTAGTCAACAGGAAACGTGCAATCTTCCATCAGGATAACGCAAGACTGCATGTTTCTTTGATGACCAGGCAAAAACTGTTACAGCTTGGCTGGGAAGTTCTGATTCGTCAGCTGTATTCACCAGACTTTGCACCTTTGGATTTCCATTTATTTTGCTCTTAACAAAATTCTCTTAATGGAAAAAATTTTCAATTTTTTGAAATTTTAGACTGTAAAAGGCACCTGGAACAGTTCTTTGCTCAAAAAGATAAAAGTTGGGCTTCCCTGGTGGCACAGTGGTTAAGAATCCACCTGCCAATGCAGGGGACACGGGATCGAGCCCTGGTCCGGGAAGATCCCACATGCCGCGGAGCAACTAAGCCCGTGTGCCACAACTACTGAGCCTGTGCTCTAGAGCCTGCGAGCCACAACTACTGAAGCCCACACGCCTAGAGCCCACGCTCCGCAACAAGAGAAGCCACCGCAATGAGAAGCCTGCGCACCGCAATGAAGAGTAGCCCCCCCTTGCCACAACTAGAGAAAGCCCGCACACAGCAACAAAGGCCCAACTCAGCCAAAAATAAATAAATAAATAATTTAAAAAATATATTAAAAAAAGATTACAAAGTTTTGGGAAGATGGAATTACAAAGTTGCCTGAAAAATGGCAGAAGGAAGTGGAACAAAAGGGTGAGTATGGGCTTCCCTGGTGGCGCAGTGGTTGAGAATCTGCCTGCCAATGCAGGGGACACGGGTTCGAGCCCTGATCTGGGAAGATCCCACATGCCGCGGAGCAACCAGGCCCGTGAGCCACAACTACTGAGCCTGCGCGTCTGGAGCCTGTGCTCCGCAACAAGACAGGCTGCGATAGTGAGAGGCCCGTGCACCGCGATGAAGAGTGGCCCCCACTTGCTGCAACTAGAGAAAAGCCCTTGCACAGAAACGAAGACCCAACACAGCCAAAAATAAATTTAAAAAAAAAAAAAAAGGGTGAATACATGGTTCAATAAAGTTCTTGGTAAAAATGAAAAATGTGTCTTTTATTTTTACTTAAAAAATCGAAGGCACTTTTTGGCCCACCCAATACATAATAGTCTCTATCCTTTTTTTTTTTACATTGGTTGTTAATGTCCCATTTTTCATTTCTGATTTTATATATTTGATTCTTCTTTTTTTCTTAATCCAGTTAAAGGTTTGTCAGTCTTTTCAAACAACTCTGTTCTGTTGTTGTTTCTATTGTTTTCTGTTGTCTGTTTTATTTACCTCTGCTCTATGTTTCCTTCCTTCTGCTACCTCTGGGTTTGGATTGTTCTTTGTCTAGTTCCTTGACGTGTGAAGTTAGGTTGTTGATTTGAGATCTTTTTTGCTTTTTTAATGTTAAGAGTTTATAGCTCTAAACTTCCCTCTTAGTACTGCATCCATAAATTTTGGTGTGTTCTGTTTTTAATTTATCTCGAGATATTTTCTAATTCCATTTGTGATTTCTCCTTTGCAATGGCTTTTTAAGAATGTGCTGTTTAATTTCTCCATACTTGTGGGCTTTCCAGTTTTTCTTTCTGCAATCGATTACTAGTTTCATTCCATTATGATCAGAAAAGATACTTTGTATGATTTCAATCTTTTAAAATTTGTTAAGACTTGTTTTGTGGCTTAATATGTGGTCAGTCCTGGAGAATGTTCCATGTGCACTTGAGAAGAATGTATATTCTTCTGTTGTTTAAGTGTTCTGTATATGTCTGATAGATCCAACTAATCTATAGTGTTGTTCAAGTCCTCTGTTTCCTTATTTATCTTATGTTGGTTCTATTCATTTTTGGAAGTGGGTATTGAATCTCCTACTATTATTGTGTTGCTATCTATTTCTCTATTCAATTCTATTAACATTTGCTTCATATATTTAGGTATTTGGTGCCTATATGTTTATAATTGTTATAGCTTCCTGGTGAATTGACCCTTTTGTCTGATATTCATATAGCCACCTCTGCTCTCTTTTGGTTACCATTTGCATGGAATATCTTTTTCCAGTCTTTCACTCTCAGTCTATATGTGTCCTTAGATCTAAAGTTAGTTTCTTATAGACAGCATATAGTTGACTCCTCTTTTTTATTTTATTCATTTGGCCAATCTAGGTCTTTTGATTGGGGGATTCAATCCATTTACATTTGATGTAATTACTGACAGGGAAGGACTTACTATTGCCATTTTGTTAATTGTTTTCTGCAAGTTTTGTAGCTTTTTTGTACCTCATTTCCCCTCTTCCTCCTTTGTGTTTCATTGACTTTTTTTTTGTAGTGACATGCTTTGATTTCCTTCTCACTTCTTTTTGTGTAAATTCTAAAGAGATTTTCTTCGTGGTTACCATGGGGATTATGTTTAAAAATGTTAAAGTTATAAGAATATTTTAAGCTGATAAGAACTTGATTTGCATACAAAACTCCATTCCTTTACAGTTCTGCCCACTCCCCACTGTTATTGATGTCCCCCTAAGTCCCTTAGGCTCTCTTCACTTTTCTTCATTTCTCTTTTTGTCCCTCTGACTTGATAATATCAAATAACCTCCAAGGTTATTAATAGTAACTCCAAAGTTATTGATAGTATCAGTAACTCTTCAAGGTCACTGATTAATTCTTCTCTCTGATCAAATCTCCGGTTGAACTCTAGTTTTTTTCCCCTTAATTCAGTTATTGTATTCTTCAGCTCCAGAATTTGATTCTTCTTTATTCTGTCTCTTTAGTGACATTCTCATTTTGTTCATGCATCATTTTCCTGATTTGTCAGGCTTGGTCTTTTTTAGTTCATTGAGCATCTTTAAGACAACTGTTTAAAATTCTTTGTTAGGTAAATCAGATTTCCGCATTGCTTTAGGGTTGGTTTCTCTAGATTTGTTTCTTAGATTTTGCCACATTCTTCTGTTTATTTATATACCTTGTGAACTTTGTTGAGATTTGGGCATTTGAAAAATAGCAACTTCCAGGGAGGTATCTTCTTTGGGCATGTGTGTATGCTTTTATTCCAAGATATATATCTGCTTTTAACTGTCTTAATTTCCCTAAGAGGCTTGTCTCTTTCTTCTCAGGAGCTTCCTGTTCCAATTTGTTTTATTCCTGGCTGTACTCTCTTGGATCTCCTGCACCTGCCTACAGAACTGTAGACTCCCTGCTGCTCTAATGCACCTCTATGCTCACTTCTGTTTGCAGTGGCCCACAACCAGCATCCAAACCATGCTACCACTCCCACTAGTGCTCCAAGTCAGGTGAGACAGAATTCAGTCCCTCAAACAGCCCCCAGACAAGCCTGAATATTGGGCACAAGTTCACCTTTTTCCTTTCTGTCCCGAGGGAGGAGCCACGAATTGGGGGTTTCCTCTCAATTGCATCATGCTGTGCCAGGCAAAGGGAAGGGCTAGGACAAGCAAAATGCCCCAAATTTTCTTACACCTTTTGGCGCAGCCTTCTCCTGGTTTTGTGTTTGCCTGAGCTATAGCTTCCCAAGGGGTTTCTAGAGTTCTCACAAATGTATTTTGGTCCTTATATTGTTGTTAGCTCAGTGTCTCCATGGGGAACAAGGACCTGGAGCTTCATTGGTGATGTCACTCACCATCTACCTGCCTTTTGCTTTCCCTTGATATTCACTAGTCACAAATATGTGACAAAATCTGAGTATCTTAATGAGTGAAATGTGCTTGGAAAACATGCTTATCCAACAAGTTTTATTTATTTACTTATCTACCAATGGTCTGTTATCAAAATAATTTGAAATAGGTAAACCATTAGAAGAATTAAAAATCTCTTAACTCTTAAATGAATTTTAAGTTAAAAATATCACCACTATTTATGTGAAGTTAATAACTGTGGTAAATACATAAATGTTTAGAATTTAATCTCATTCTTATAATAAGAGATACTGAATTAAGTTTCACCTAATAAAAAAGTTCCCCAATTTTTACCAAAAAACTGATTTAAAAATTGAATCTTGGAAACCTCAACCAGAAATCTATTCATGATTATTTAAGAAAAAAAATTCCTCTTGTGGGGGAGAGTTTTGGTATTCCATAGTGTATTCTATTTTACCATCCCCAATTATCTTGGAAACTATTAGTTTCAAAGATTATAGTGACATTAGAAATCCTATTGTTTAGTTTTGAGAAAACATTGAGTAATAAGAAACACCTGTTAAATGGGAGGTACTGAAACATCAACTTTGTATCACAGGCATGCCTTTATTACTTTAGGTATAAGCACACTTTTTTACTCATTAAAATTTCGAATCGTGATTTGTAAGTAGTTTATAAGCTTCAGTGAAAGAAGATAATGAATTCAGTTTATCTTGTTTTGTGATCATCCTACTACTGATTAGAACCTCTATTAGAAATTTTGTATTTTCAAGAGCAAGTGCAAAGAACAAGGAGCAGCAGCAGAACGAGTAAAAATTTAACTAAATCCAGTGCAACTTTACTTGTTGGATTCACCTGTATTGCTATGATGAAAAAACCCAGCAGCAGACAGAAAAGGGCAGAGGCATGACGCAACTTCAATGGGTAAGACCATTTGTATATTATTGTAAGCTGACTAGAAATGGGCTTATATATTTCTTTAAATATATTGAAGATAATTTTTATCTAAGGTGATAGTCTTATCTTCTCAGTAGGGTGTACAGCCGTGAAGGTAAGTACATCACCTCCATTCAAAACTGTGCCTCCCATCCCACACTATAAATTTATAGGCACTAGATGGAGCTCAATAAATGTTTCGATGAGTAAGAGAGTTATTACGACAGCTTTGATTAAATTGAGAGCTATTTCTAATTGTTTGACAGTGTCATTTTTTGTTCTGTAGTGGCTCCCTAATTAGCCACCTCAGTTCAAAGTGGACAAGGCATGGGGCTGTACCAGTTATTTCCAAAATAAAACTTTTCTTAATATCTTTCAAAGTGACTTCAAGAGTTAGTTTGCCATTTAATAGTCTCTCATCTGATTACAGAATTATTTAAGTGTGATGGCTAATGAAAAAGTCAAAAGAAACAGAATAGTTACCGATTGTGAAGTCATGACTTTTTAAGAGACTGAGACAGCAAAAAAAATTGGAGAAAAATTATTCTTTATTGAAAAATACCAATAATACTGACAGACTTCAAAAGCAATTCACACCTCCAGAATACCAAGTACTTAATACATTTTTTTCAAGCCTGTTTGCATTTCAAACAAAGCTAGCATTTTTGTAAATCAAATTTGATAACCTGACTAAATATATTTTCCAGCTTTATTATTTAAGGAGCTGTACAACCTCTGAAGTGGGGACCATGAGGTGGGCAGGAGCAGAGGGGCAGAATGCACCTGGGACTGCACAGCAGTCTACAGCAATATTTCTCATAACTTTGGTGCTGGAAACAAAAATACTGTACAAGACAGCTGCCCTCCAGTGTCAGAGAATCTTGGGAAACAGCATATTAAAAGGTAGCCAGCTTTTCTTATAATTTACACACTTTCATTTAAGATTGCTTTTTGAAGAAAATCTTTAAGAATGCCACTGTAATTTAATATCATCCAATAACTCTGAATTAAAAAACTATATGAAAGAAATGAGCTGTACCATCATAATGGTCTTTGCCGAGCTGTGAGTAATTTTAGATGCAAAAAAAATTAACACATATGCAAGTTTAATTTGAAACCACAAAAATTATGTATGTAGGCTCAGATAGTAGCAGTGTTCACTTTATTACTAATAGCTTAACTGGAACAGCCACTCTATTCATTCCACCAGCAGGAATAGCAGCACCAATATCTAAAATTCTTTATGTATCAATATAAAAGCTTACATCATTATCAAAGTCCCATTCTTTGCATGCTCCAATTCTTGTTATTTTTTTTTTAACATGAAAGCAACAGGATTTTGAGAGTTACTATTTGCTGTATTAAAAGTTATACAGCATCTTGTACTGTCAAAAAGCAAAATACTGTGAACAGCAGCCCTTCTTCACAGCTCTAAACTTGAAGCTGCCAAGCACTCACTGCTTGTGCCAGCAGTGGCATTTCCACAGTAAAATAGCAGAAACTAAAGGAATCATGGCACAATGGATTTCTGAATTCTTTTATCTACCATTGGTCCTGGGGCTTAGTACCTTCCCCTTGTAGGACTATATATCTGCTGATCGTTCATCTTCTTTAATGGAGGAAAGGCATCAGGTCATATAGCGGGTAATGGCTCTCAGAGCATAAAGGAGTTCTGCTTGCATCCTAGCTTCTATAAGAAGCAGATTAACATGAACCTGAATATAAAACACATTATCATTTAAGATAGGGTTCAATGAGGATATATGTATACATATAACTGATTCACTTTCTTATACAGCAGAAACTAACACAACATTGTAAAGCAATTAATTATACTCCAATAAAGATGCAAAAAAAAAAAGAGAGATAGGGTTATAAGCATTCACAATCAGTTTCAGTGCATCTAATAAACACCAGAAATGTTTTCTGTGTGCCACTGAATAACATCAGTTTCTCAAAACAAAAGCTGTCTGAGCTGTTACCATCATAATGGTCTTTGCCGAGCTGTGAAGACCAGATTTTTTGGATAGATGTTCTGAGCTTATATTTATATTCGATCACATCTCTTCTTGAAGGTTTGTTAGAATAACAACTTCCCTGCCAAATCATCATTCACAAACACTCTCTTCTTTCTCCTAAGCAGTTACAGTGATGCCAGCACTTTGAGGAGAGGCCAGCACACCTGTTCTCCCTGTCTTTATTCTTTTACTTTAAACCATAATGAGGTTCCCCCTTCCAAGGGGTATCTGAGACAGCTGATCTGGAATGTTCTTCTCTGGGTCGGTAGAGGTGATAGAAGGGGTTTGAGACCCATTAGATTAGGTGAAGGAGAATAAGGATCACTGCTAAGTTAGAGTAAACACAATAGGTACTTACCTTCTCAGAGTGCTTGAACTGCCTCCAGAAGCTATCATACATTCTTTTGGTAACCTTTTCAGGAGTGCAAACAACAGTTTTGATATAAACTTTAAAGCTACGATCCAATAGCTGGTTAATTTCACCATAGTCATAGTCATCATATCTGTTAAAAGACAATGTGAGAATTATTATATTTTTGATGTATAGTCTGTTTTCTTCTTATGGAAGTACAGACATCAATAGTAAATGCTGTATTATTTCCCCCTCTTTCTGTAGGTAGCTGTCCCCCAAAATGACAGCTTTACAATGTTTCATTGGGGGTGGATGAATGAGTATAAAGGGGTAAGAAACAGAGAAGTCAGATGAACAAAAAAATTGCCAGTGCCCAAGCAACAGTATATATTTACAATCATGAATAAGCAACCACACTGAGGAACAAATTCTGGAAACAGAGTTTGAGTATTGCTGATATTAAGAAATTAACAAATTAATCAGACAATAATACTTATTGATACTATTACATGATATACAAATTATAATCTATTTGTGTAAATAAAGTTTTTTTCTTATGTTTCCAGGAGTTCTTGGGGTCAGATGAGAAAAAAGGGGGGTCAGATGAGAAAAAAGGGAGAAAAAGGTGTCTGAGAGGAAAGAATCAGTGTCTACACTTAGGAAAGGCTAAGCCAAGATGGTCGTAGGCACCAATGTCTCCTCTGCCCCACTGGCAGATAGTTCCTAGAACTGAAGTCTCCTATTTGGTTTTTAGTAGAAAAGGAAGAAAGCTCTTGTAAAGCGGGTCTTATATAACCATTCAGGAGTCTAAAGTCATAGCCTGGCTACTGATAAAGTGAAGAAGCAAGAGAAAGTCTGACTTTACAGCTAAAATAATCAGAAAGTACCACAGCATGGTTGTTTGTGTATGTTAGAAGGTGGTTTACGATGGCTGTGTTTCCTATATAGCATAATAAATGGGGCTGAATACCTAACAGGATATGAAAGTTTTGTATTTTGATGAAGTATCATGGGAGTAGGTACTCTTTAGAAGGGTACTGTAAGAGTTCTAAGTTCCATGAAGGTAGAAGTATGAGTGTGTCAGGAGATAAAATATGATACAAAGGGAAAAGATACCATAAATGTTCAGAGACAAACTTTGCCTCTTCCTCTATGCTCTTGGACCAGCTTGCTTGCTCTCCTCTTCCCTGGAGGCATCTGTTATTTAACTCTTGTCAGCATTCCTAACTCTCCCTCCTGCTTAGCTAGGCAAGAGAAAACACACCAAGCTGCAAAAAATCAAGTTTTTGAAGCACAAAATGCATAAAAATAAGCTATTGGGGAGGGGATGGTTTTGAGTATGTTAATGTATGTCTGTGCATATGTGTTCCAAACACCTGAATAATTTAGGCTAAAGGAAAATACCTCTTCATAAACATAAGAAAACAGACTAACCTTATTCCAAACATGCAGTGAATATAGTTCCAAATAGCCCGTCTTAGCATTGAGGTATCAACATCTTTGTGCATTGCCATTGTATTATAAGTAAGATTGTAAGCAATGTGAAATTTTTCATCGATCAACTGTCCTACATCTGGATAAAGACGATTTACCAAAGAATAACCATGGTCTTCCCAACAATAGTCCTAAATACAGAGAACAGAACAAATGTGAATAATTAAAATGTGGCCAACTATAGTTCTATGTCTGTCGCTCTTCGGTGCAGTGAAAGTACTGGCAGCTGAAATCCACTGCCTTTCTAGTACATCCCTAGCTCTCAGTTTCACTTGCATTCCAGTTTGATGTTTTCAGTTTCTATACTGCAACATGCAAAAGTTACGTTTTGTAACTCAGCGAGTTTAAAAACCAGTGGAATCTCTTCCCCTTACACACAGCTCACCCATATTCAGCTTTCTCTCAGTTTCCCCCGTCAGCCTCCAGAGATGACCCATCTTGGGAGGCCACTCTCCTTTTCTATTGCTGCAGGCATTCAAATGGTCCTCAAACTTTGTAAATTTTTAATTCAAGGTATCCATCATTCATTCTTTTTCCTCCTACCCACCTCTGATTCTCAGCCCTATTAATTGTGTCTCCTAATTAGTTTTCCCAAATTAAAGTCTCCCTGCTTCCTTTCTTTCCATCTCAAGCAAAACTTAATAAGCCCCCACTTCAATGTTACTCCCATATTTATTTTCCTAAAACACCTCTTTTGATATTATGCCATCACTATGGTCAAAACCTACAAATCTGATCATCACCTACAAATCTGATCATCACCTACAAATCTGATCAATTTTAAACTACCTTCCCACTAATCCTTTGCTTGAAGGTCTTAGCAGCCCAGTCAGTTTATGATCCCTTCCCTCAACCTATGCTCAGTTATTGCCTAGTCTCCTCTGCTTACAATGCCCATGCTTTTAAACCATTCAAATCTCTCAAATCCTAATCTCCCTCCATAAAATTTTCCAGTCCACATGATCTCTTCAATTGTAATCTATTATATTTCATGACACAGCTTCACTATCAAGTAAAATATTCTATAATTCTTTCCTTGTGCCTAATTCTGTCTCCTTAAACAATATGTTAGTTCCTTGAGCAAAGAAAAAAAAAATCTCATAGTTCTCAAATACTTTCATAATTCTGGTAAAAGAGTTATAATAGCCCCTGCACAATAATTGGGTAAGTTGGGAATATCAACTCATCTGAATTATATATTTACCTATCTAAATTAAATATATAACAGACTGTTTAAGAAAAACATTTAAACTACAGTATGTTTCTACTGACGGATTGGAAGCAGTCTTACAAAACTACAGCACAGAATAGATAAATGTTTGCTAATTGATGATTCTCAACTTTTATTCTGGAACTAGAAGATACAGCAATTGTTACTCCTGAGATATACTTGCAAAGCACTTAGCACAGTGCCTCCTGCCAAAGCGAAAACAGAGAAGGAGCCTGGTATCCTGGAGGACGACGAGGTCCCTAAGTTTCCATGGGCTCAGTATATACAGAATTGTACTGGGAAGTTTTACTGTGTATTTCAAAGTTAACAATTATGGAGCTAAACAAACTGGGTCTACCAACAATAATTCTACTCCCTACCCCAGTAACTTTATTTATTCTAAGAGATGGGTGCTAAGTAATTTTGGAATAAGATTTATTTATGTGAATCCTCTTTAAGGTTTAAATTTGAAAGCTTTAAAAATTCTCATTGCTTCAAATGACATTCAGTTCATATTTTAAAGGGAATTAGGTTATTGTAATCATGGTTTATTTTCTATGGTATCTGTAAGAACTCACCCAAATTAAAAAGAAAACAAAAAATCCGCTTTCCCCATAAGTCCTAATTTAAGCAAATTTTTCACTCTTTCTCATCCTCTTTCCCTCCACCCACACACACATAATGCCTGAGATGCTGTGAGGACATTTCTCTTGTCACTCAGGCCTGGTGCATATCAGGGCAGAAATCGCCTCACTTTAACACTGGGGCTCAGTAAAATAATGCTATAAATGCAAGCTAGGTTCAAACACAACTATTATTTATTGTTTAGTTATAGTAGGAACTTTAACTGGGTTTCTGCATACCATCTCTGGGAACCTAACCACTATTGTAATTTTGCTTTATGGGTGAATGTGTTTTGAATTCTGAGCAACTGATTTATGAACTTTAACAATATAATAAACATACCTAAGGGAATTACGTGTACGTAGAAAAGTTATTTTTCTCTGCATCGCTTTGTTTTCAAATCCAGATGGCTCTTTCTTATTTTAAGTCAGACTGAGATATTTCTAATCAAACATGTACGTACAACAAGTTGTCATTTTACCTGGACTCGAAATGTTGGGACGTGCATTCCATGTCTAGAGAAATCCTTATAGCCATAACTAGTATCCTCAAAGTGACGAGATACATCTCTCGCTGGTGTAACTTCTTCATCATCTGAAATAATTTTTTAAAAAAACCACTGAAAGCCTTTCAAAAACAGGATGCTAGTTAAAATTCATTTTACCTATAACAAGTAAAAACAGGATTACCCTTTCTCTGACACTGAGTAACCAATATCAACTAAAATAAAGTCTTAAAACTATAAGAAATAGCCTACTTACTAGTAAATGGAATATAATAAAAGTAGATTCTCTGTTATTAAAAAAATACTCATGGTTGAATTTTCTATGCTTTTCATTCCTCTCTTTCACAGATCCTCTCTCCCTCTGTGTCCCCACTGTAGTTTATAGATACTAGGTTCTACTGAAAAGTATGTACTCCAAGTATGAACACCCTTTTGAATAATCTTTATGGTGATAACAAATATAAACTTTAAACTTTATGCTCTAAACTTTAGCACTTGGACTATTTTTAACTTTAGCACTTGGAATATTTTTAATATCACACAATATATAAAATGATCTCTTTAACAGCTCGAAGGTCCTAGAAGCAATTCTAAAATGATGAATAAAGGAAAGAGGTTCTGTGCGTCATTGTTTTTACAATGTTTCCTGCCCTGCTCTAAGCCTTTTCAGATTATCTTCATGTTTAGGAGTCGATGAGATTATAGTTTCAAGTAAATAAAATCAAAGACTTCTCCTCAAGCTAACATCCAACCTCCATTTATACAAATTTGATTTTTTCTTTGCTATTAAGAAACTTGCTTTTAACATATACTCTTTGTCCCACTCTATTATTGTCAAAATACACTGACACACTTTATTAACTTTTTTCCTTTAAATTATCTGGTTTACATATTAAATCCTATAGCCTACATTTGATAAAGGCCAAACATAAAGGATTTACGTTGTTGTTAGTTATCTAATAAGTAGCTCCTTTTCACAAATCATAGAATTTTAAAGCTGGAAGCAATCTCAGGCCTTTATGAATGCAATTTCCTCATTTTAAAGAAGAGGAAGAAAAGCACCCAATGTTAAATGACTTATATTCACAAAGTTTATTAGCAGTGATTGTAGTATTAGAACCCAAATCGAATGTCCTCGCTCTTAGTCTAGTGCTGTTTTCACTATAACTTCCTTTTCTAGAAGTAGGACTACCTATGCAATAACCTTTCTAAAAGGAAAGACATATTTGGATTAAACTTAAAAGCTTTTGCACAGCAAAGATAACCCACAGAATGGGAGAAAATATTTGCAAACGAAGCAACTGACAAAGAATTAATCTCCAAAATATACAAACAGCTCATGCAGCTCAGTATCAAAAAAACAACCCAATCCAAAAATGGGCAGAAGATCTAAATAGAGATTTCTCCAAAGAAGGCATACAGATGGCCAAAAAGCACATGAAAAGATGCTGAACATCACTAATTATTAGAGAAATGCAAATCAAAACTACAATGAGATAGCACCTCTCACTGGTCAGAATGGCCATCATCAAAAAATTTCAAACAGTAAATGCTACAGCTGTTGCTGGGAATGTAAATTGGTTCAGCCACTATGGAGAAGAGTATGGAGGTTCCTTAAAAAACTAAAAATAGAGTTACCATCTGATCCAGCAATCCTACTCCTGGGCATATATATGGAGAAAACCATAATTTGAAAATACATGCACCCCAATGTTCATTACAGCAGTATTTACAGTAGCCAAGATATGGAAGCAACCTAAATGTCCATCAATAGAGGAGTGGATAAAGAAGATGTGGTACATATATACAGTGGAATGTTACTCAGCCATAAAATGGAACAAAATAATGTCATTTGCCACAACATGAATGGACCTGGAGATTATCATGTTAAGTGAAGTTAAGTCAGACAGAGAAAGACAAATATCATATGTAACCACTTACATGTAGACTCTAAAAAAAGTGGTACAAATGAACTTATTTACAAAACAGAAATAGAGTCACAGATGTAGAAAACAAATCTATGGTTACTGGGGGGAAAAGGGGGGAGGGATAAACTGGGAGATTGGAATTGACATATACACACTACTATATACAAAACAGATAACTAATAAGGACCTACTGTATGGCACAGGGAACTCTACTCAATACTCTGTAATGACCTATATGAGAAAAGAATCTGAAAAAAAAGTGGATATATGTATATGTATAACAGATTCACTTTGCTGTACACTTGAAACTAATACAACATTGTAAATCAACTATATTCCAATAAAAAAAGGATACTTTTATTTAAATTCTCTTAAATTAAAAAATTGGGCTTTTATTTTTGGACACAATAGACATTTTATTGACTATGTAATCGTTGCTTTTACCTGAAGAGAAGACAAACATGCTCTCTCTTTTTTCTATTTCAAAACGTGATGCCATCTCTTCCTGACTTGCCTCTTCTTCATCTCGACATTCCTGTAACTGCTTCATCTTTTCCATGAGGGCTTCGACCTCAAAGAAGGAATCACTTACCTGAAAAGAAAGTGCAATTAAGGTTACATATGTCAGACACGGAATGAAATTTTTGAATTTTATTAAGTCTGTTTCATAAGAATTTGCATCTTAATACAATATAAGAAAAGTAGATCTTCTTATAATGAATGAATCAAAAACAATTATTTCAGCCTATCATATATACAGATATTTAAATTTTAAAATATAAGAGAAAAATGATTTTAAGAACACATTCTAATGTTTTACCTTTTATTACTAAAATTAGTAATCAGTATCAATGCTAAATTTTAAAAATTAAAATTTAACACTAGTCAATTTAAAACAACTGAATATTTAAGAGTTAAACTTTTACTTGCTCAATCAGTTAAATAAGGTACACAAAGTATAAGTGGTTTTGCATCAACTGTGTACACTGGGCATGTTGTCAATAGACAGGCATACCTCAGGTATATTGTGGGTTCAGTTCCATACCACTGCAACAAAGCGAGTCATGAATTTTTTGGTTTTCCAGTGCATATAAAAAGTTATGTTTAGGGACTTCCCTGGTGGCACAGTGGTTAAGAATCTGCCTGCCAATGCAGGGGACACGGGTTCGAGACCTGGTCTGGGAAGATCCCACATGCTGTGGAGCAACTGAGCCCGTGCGCCACAACAACTGAGCCTCTGCTCTAGAGCCCGCGAGCCACAACTGCTGAGCCCGCATGCCACAACTACTGAAGCCCACGCGCCTAGAACCCATGCTCCGCAACAAGAGAAGCCACCTCAACGAGAAGCCCGCGCACTGCAACCAAGAGTAGCCCCCGCTCGCTGCAACTAGAGAAAGCCCACGCGCAGCAACGAAGACCCAATGCAGCCAAAAGTACACTATACTGTACTGTACATTATACTGTATACCGTACTGTACTATACTGTCCACTATACTGTTTATACTGTAGTCTATTAAGTGTGCAATAGCATTATGTCTTAAAAAAACAAGGTACATACCTTAATTTAAAAATATTTATTGCTAAAAAATGCTCAACACCTGGGAACAGGGAGCTTATCTACTAGGGAAGTTTTTAAAAATTCGATTATTTCACTATTATCTCATTTAATAGAGGGATAACTAGGAACAGTACTTTTTCTTTAGCCTTGTACTAAATCAAAGGTGGGGAAGGACAACAATCCAACTCTAAGCATCCTAGCAACTCATGTACTCTCCCTTAGACCATCTCATAACCTTTAAGCTTTGATAAATAATCAGTGGCCATATGCAGGCCTCTAACAACAATCCAGATAGCTCTCAACAGAGGGTGGAACTGATGGTCTTGGGCCTTGCCAGCACAGCACAGTGATCAACCTTGGGAACATGATTTTCCCTCCTGTGCGCATCTCACCATATGTAAATGCTACCTCTTATTTAGTACCTGATAAATGCCAAGCACTGTACTAGGCTTTTTACCTCTTTACAGACATTTCATTTAAACTTTACAATAACCTTGTGTTTGACCTTTATTTAGAAATGAAAGAATGGAGGCTCAGAGAGGTTAGATAACTTGCCCACAGTCACATATATGTTAACAGTCAAATACACGTTAAAGTCAAATATATAAATTCAACCTGTCCAAATCTGTTTAAAAGTAATAATACAACTGAGAAAATCTGTGCAAAGTATTCAGAAGGCTGTAATGTTGTTTCTGTGATTTCAATTTGGAAATATAAACCCTTTGCTCTTTCACTACAGCTAAAGAATGCAGAGGGAATTTTGACTCATTATCTATAGAATTAAAATTTGCTTATAGAAAATTCAACTCATTCTGATCTGTTTCAAAGGAATAACATAACTGAGAAAATATAAAAGCCAGAGAAGAGAAGGAATAGAGGTAAAAGCATTTTAATAAATTTATATTCACTTTTACATATATTTGTGAGAAGTTAAAACATGAAGAAGTATTTTAAAAGGAGAAATTCCAGATCAAGGCTGATTAAATCTTCTAAAAAATAATTAAGAAGACAGCCTGTTTCTTCTGTGCAAAAGGATGTGATCAGCATCGGGAAGTTTCTACCACCAAGTTCCACTGTTCTCAGTCTCCCCTCATCTCACTCAGTAGCCGTTCAATACCAGATGGCTCTGATGGGGCACATTGTTGGTGGCTTCTGATCCTAAAAGTATTCAAATGTAACCTCCTAGAGGGTCTTATAATTATGTATGTCCCTTAGCATCAGACTAGTGCTGAGCATTTGGAGGCAGTCAATAAATACTTGCTGAATGAACAGGTATGGGGGCCTAATATCTTTTTGGACTTAACAGGGTAGATTTTCTTAAAAGCCAAATGAAAAAATAATATAACAGCAATTACTGTGATTACTCTTATGATGATCCTATAATAAATAATAGATACTTACTGAAACATTTCCTGCTGAGTTGACCTGCATCTCATCCACACTGTGATTGCCATTTGTAATGTCACAGATGCAGTAGTTACTAACAGAAGGAGGTCTGAATGTGTGGCCACCATCACAATGAATTTCTGGACTGATTCCACAGCCAAATGTGAACGAGGCAAGAGAATGATAGTGTGTAAGTAGAACTACTGCATGTACCAGTTCTGCAAGGGACCAGCTGTGCTCTTCAGCTTTTAGAAGTCCCTTGGGAAAAAAAACAAGAACATATTTTTATAGTGGGGTATGGTATTGATGAAAGAATACAGTTCATCTTGGTATTTAACCTATTGAAAACAGGATTAGTTACTATATAAAACTTAGGATAAAATTACAATTTGAGGCATGTAGAACCCAGAATTTGCTAATTTAATTTTTATAAATATGTATTCACAAATAGAGCTTAACATAATCTGATAACGACACATTCGTTATTATTTTGACTTTCTGAAATCCTGATTTAAAAATGTAGAATACATTTTGTTTAAAAGCAGTTGCCATATTTCAGATGATGGATTATGAATGCATTAACTATGTTGTTAGTGCAGTCTCAAACCAAATGTAATGAATTTGTGTTTAAAGTAGAAGCTACTGTGTAAAATACGCCTGTTTTTCTTTATTATCAGGCCTCCTCAAGGAATTTTTAAAAAGTGGTTTGAACAACTTGACTCTGAATATTCTTAAATCATCAAATTATATTTATTTTAAAAATTATGCTCAAGGTAAAGCTTACAGTTCTTCAAAGTCTTACAAATATGTGTCCACTCTGCTTCATTATCTATTTTATAATATTGTATAATTTTATATTACTAGACAATATAACAGACATTGCATTAATCATATTCAAATCTTGTATCTCCTTGATAATAAGATGCTTCAATTACATAAAAGAATCTAAAATATTCTAGGGAATTCCCTGGAGGTTCAGTGGTTAGGTCTCTGCACTTCCACTGCAGGGGGCATGGGTTCCATCCCTGGTCAGGAAACTAAGATCCCACAAGCCTTGAGGCATGGCCAATAAATAAATAAATAAATAAATATTCTAAAAAGAGAGAAAGACAACACCAAAAATATATTGTATTTTTAAGAATTTCTACTGCATGGTAGATTCTTTTAGAGAATGTCCATCTACTTTTATTCTATTATCTTTATTAATAAATAGAACCAGACGAAACTAGTTTAAAATGGTATTTTACAAAGATAACACAACAAGATGCCACTTTACATCTATCAGAATGGCTAAAATCCAGAACACTGATAACAAATGCTGACAAGGATGTGGAGCAACAGGAATGCTCATCCATTGCTCATGGGAACACAAACTGGTATAGCCACTTTGGATGACAGTTTCTTACAAAGCTAAACACAAGCTTATCATACGATCCAGCAGTCACACTCCTAGTTATTTACCCAACTGAGTTGAAAACTTATGTCCACCAAAAAGCATGCATGTGAATGTTTGTAGAAGCTTTATTCATAATTGCCAAAAACTGGAAGTAACCAAGATGTCCTTCAATAGATGAATGGATAAACTGTGGTACATCCATACATGTATTTTTCAGCAATAAAAAATGAGCTATCAAGCCATGAAAAGCCATGGAGAAACCTTAAATGCATACTGACAAATAAGCTAGTCTGAAAGGGCTATATACTGTGTGATTCCAACTATATGACAGTCTGGAAAAGGTAAAACCATAAAGACTGTAAAAAAGAGCAGTAGTTTCAGGGGGAAGGGGAGAGAGATGAATAGGGGGAGCATAGGAGATTTTGAGAAGTGAAACTATTCTGTATGATACCATAATTAGTGGATAACACGACATTATGCAGTTGTCAAAACCCATAGAACTGTACAACACAAAGAGTGAACCCCAATGTAAATTAGACATTATTAATTCATCAGTTACAGCAAATGTACTATACTAATACTAGATGTTAGTAATAGAGAAACTATGTGTGTGTGTGTGGGGGGGGTGGATGGTTGACAGGGGTAGAATATGGGAACTCTACTTTCTGTGCCATTTTTCTGTAAACCTAAAACTGCTCTAAAAATTAGTCTAATTTTTTTTTTTTAATGACACCCTAGATATATTCTCTACTTACCTCAATATGTTCTTTGGTAATAAGCCAAGGTCTATGGGCTAACATTTTGTTAAGTTCTCCTAAATTCTGTAGTTTTTGAGGAGCATTCTCTAAACCGTTAAGCCACTTGGGGTCTCCACCAACATGAAGGAAATCATTTACATGGAGATTCACTAAGTAGGAGCACTGATGTCTTGCTGCAGCCTTAAGAGAAAACAAAAAGATTATTCTAATTACTCATATTAAAATCTTGAACAACTACAAATCTTTTTCTTTACAATATGCAAAACAGCTAATTAAGTTTTTGATTAGTATGTTTTCAAATTTTCCATATACTACAGAAATGAAGTTTTCATATAAACATTTAAAAATTCATACACTATAGAAAGCACCTCAAAAATATCCCAAGAACAAATAAAATATCTGATCAAAGCATCTGAACTTTAGAAAAATTTTATACCTACTGTCAGAACCTCAGATTAAGAAGAAACTTCAATTAAGGTGCCAACCATAAAACAATGGAATATTATTTATAAATTGAACGTGAGTACCACCACTTATGTCAATCTGAACTATCAGTGAAATAATCTTGTGTTCTACTTTATTCTCGTATTTAATAGAAAATGGTTCTCAACAGAGTGTAAATACATATTTCTTTTTCTGTTATATTTGACAGCATACTTATTTAGAAAGAGGAAAAATAGATACTATCTAACAGAAATCCAATTAGAAGTTAGAATATAAGTATTTATTCCTGTGTTTGAAGCATTAACCATCTCTTAAAAAGATTAATAAAGCAGGCAGAAAGAATTTTTCACTGAATGTTTACAAACCATTATTCCAATGTAGTGCCGATAATGTAGGGGTAATGGCCCATCCATTTGCAGTAGGTAGTGTTGAGTTTTTAAGAAACTTTCTAAGTATTGTGGGTGAAAAACCATCACTAAGGTAATATTATCCAAACGACCCAAAGCAGCAAAAGAATCTGCAAATAAAGTATGCATCTGTGCGTCTTCACTCCCCACTTGAAGAATCTGTATGAAAGAGAGGAAAACCATGGTTTCAGAAATTGTAAATCAGTGTAAAAGAAAGAAAATATGCAGGGGGAGGGGAAAAAAAAGGAATATGCATGCACTGCACTCTAAGTGTCACCTAGAAGCAGATTAAATTTGGCTTAAGAAAGAGAGGTTATAATTCTACAAATTTAACTCAACTGGTTGCAAGATAGCAGAATAAAGAGTCACATATCATGTAGCAGGGGAAAAACAACAAAGGCCGAACATTAAAGGCCATCTAGATAGGCTGCTTGCAGACTTGACCAGAATCCAGACATCCAGATCTAAATCCAGAATCCAGATTTAGATTATCAAATTTGCAGAGCTTGCAAACAGACACTAATGCCTTTCCTTTTAACAACACCTACTCTCCCTGAATTTACAGAGAACCAAAAGTAACTAACAGTAAACAATCCCTGTGAAAACAAAGTATAGGAGCATTTACATATTTAGAATTAAAGATCCAATCTAGCATTGATACCAGCCTGTGGAGTTGGCCAAGACCAAGTAACTCGGCTTATGGGCACACCTAAACAACATCTAAATATAAGCAGGTGGCATATCATTGGTCAAAAACAAGTCTTGCCTTTGCTTGATTAAATACCGGTGTTAGAAAAGCATCATGAAATACTAGAAATCAACATGACTATAACAGCTTTTTAATCCCACATATTCACTGCCAAAACATGATGATTAACTTGTGTAAAGCATATTGTTGACCAACAGTTGTTCAGATGCGAAGATGTGGGTCATGAAAGCTTTTCCTTAAAAGCATACAGTTCACTATGTACTTTCACAAACAACATACCTCCTTTTCTGGGATGAATCTGCTTGGTCCGTGTCCTAGTGGTCGAGGAATTCTAATTCCAAGTTCCTAGAAAAGAAAACTACACCATCTCAGGCCTCCAGCAGTAAACAACATGAACTGAGGCCACAGGAATGGGAGAGAAAAACAGCCAGTTGAACAGAGACTGGCTTGTTCTGTTGTTTTTTTTTCATGGCCATATATATATACCAGATCCTCTGTTTGCATTACATAGCTGACAACAGTTTATAATACAACTCTGACTAAAAACAATAAAACCTGTTTCACTAAAACCAGAGTTTTGCATAAAGTACTTGGCAGAAAGTCTAGAACAGAAAGTTCAGCACATAGCAGCCAACCCTGTGGATTGTCAGTGATACAAAATAAGACCAATGTGCTTGTACATCCAAAACCCAACCAACCAAAATATCAATCCCTGTGCATCTTGTCAGGAAATGAAAAAGCCATAACCTCTACCTAGATGTCTTAAACTGAAGTATAATTATTACTACATCTATAATAACACTTCACAAGAACAGAAATACTATGAAAAATAAAAAAGCTATTTAAATCCACAAAAGAGAAAGTAGTGCAGGGCATGGTTTCTCTGTGGTTGAGTAAAACAATTTTAGAGAAATTAATTTTGTTTGTGAGTTTTCCTTAAATTTTTAATTTATAGGATCTCATCAACTTTGCTTATATTTTAGAGGAGCTCAACTAATTAAAAAATAAATGGTTTTCTGCCTTTTGACATAGTGAACCTAGAATTCTATACTTTATGTGACAGTGTAGTGTGGTTAACAAAAACTGACAATCTACTGTTAGGCTTCCATCTTTTCCCTCAATATAGTGTGCTAATAGAAACAAAACCAAAATGTAATTCAGACTTTTTTTTTTCTTTTTGAGGCTCATGTCCTATCACTCTAGTCTCTAAACAAAAAACCCCCTCCTTCTTTAACAACTAAATATTAACCCTTGCTTATATAATTACATACAAATATTATTTCTACCCTCTCTCTACTGCTTCCAAAAGTCCTTCATGATATAAACCAGATGCTTTCCTTTTAAAGGAAAAAAAGGGGGGAGGGGGCAGTCAGAGAAGAACATGTGGCAGCAATTCAAGAAATCTGGTCCAAGTGAATGAAAACCTTTTGAGCAGAATGGATTTTTAAAAATTAAGCAGGCAGGACAAAATTGAAGAGAATCTTAATTAGGAGAACTCAAGATTCAGATTGAAAGTAGGCTGGATTTGCCAACTAAATCTAAAATTTTATATATGTTTCAAATAATCTTGTATTGGAGGTCAGTGATTTCTTACTCTGATAATTCCACACTTATACTGAAGATAGTAATGTCTAATAACCATGCCCCTCCATTAGAGGAGGCACTAAATTCACTGGCCCGGCCGTGTATGTGTCTCAATTTTAATATCCTATAATAAATGCAAGGAAAAAACCCACATTCCTGCTATTCAACACATCATCTTGGCACAAATGCAGCCATTTATATAAAATGATGACTCTACTGGCCTTTCTAACTGATTTAATTACATACATTTCTAACAAAATATACTGGGCAAGACTTTAAGGCTAAAAATCAATACTTAACCCTTCTCAGTTCTTTACTATCTTATTTAAACAAAATGCATTTTAGCAAACACCCCATTTCAGGGGTTTATTATTCATTTTCTACCTAAGAGACACTATTCTTGTGACTTTAGTATACAAAAGGTGGCATTTCAAAGGAGGAGAAATGGATTATTCAACAAATGATTTTGGTACAACTGGAGAGCCACTCAGAAAAAAAGTGAAATTGGAGGCTTAAATCATACTTTACTCCACAATAAATCAGATATAAGTGTAAAAAACAAAAATAAAAAACATTACAGTATTAGAAGAAAATACCTGTGGACTTAGGTCTAAGAATGCCATAAAACCAGGAGATCATAAAATATAAGATTGATAAATTTGATGACATAAAAATAAAGACTTTCACAGGGGAAAATTAAACACATAAAGTCAAAAGCAAACAGAAAACTTGGAAATATATTTGCAACTCATATAGCAAAGGGCTAAATTTTTTTAATACATAAAGACAAATCACTAAGAAAACCCCCAACAACCTCACAGAAAAATGAACAAAGGACATGGACAGTTCAAAGAAAATGAAATATAAATGGCTGAAAAAATGATCAACCCTCACAATAAAACAACTGCCATTTAAGTACACTGAGATACAATTTTTCACCTAAAATACTGCTTAAGATCAAAAAGTTTGATGATAGGCTGTGTTGAAGAGGGGGTGGAGAAACAGCCATTCATTGCTTATACTTTTCTGATGGGAGTGTTTTGAAGTGTGAGGAAAAAATATCAAGAAACATATAAGGAGTATAAATTACTACAACCTCTAGGAGGGCAATTGGAAATACTGATCAAAATTTAAAAGTTACATACCCTAATCAATAATTCCATTCTAAACATTACCCTATACTCACATTTCTGAAATGTCATGTGTAAAAGTATAATCACTGCAACATTGTTTCTAGTAGTACAAGATATAAAGCAACCTAAATGCTCATCAATAGAGGACTGTTTCAATAAAGTTTAGTATGACCATAGACTAGAATAGCATGAAGTCCTCACAAAGAATGAAGCAGTTCTGTACCAGTTGGCTTTAAAAGATCTCCAAGATATGTGCGGGGGAAAAAGATAAAGTGTATAATACGTATATATTATGTTACCATTTGTAAGGAAAGGGAAAAAAAATTACCAATTCCATTTCTAGGACTTTATCCTACAAATACATTAGCAGCATGTGGATTGTGTATGTGTGTGTGTTTATTTTTTTAAAAATAAGACCAGATTCCTAGCACAAGGGCCTCAAAACAAAGAGGTTGAAGTATATTGTTTTGGTTTTATTTCTATACCAAATAGATAGTTTATATATCAAACTGTTACAAAACAATAGCTTTACAATTCCAAGAAAGTGACTATCAATGTTTCAGAAATGGAATATTTTTCTATAGGCATGCCAAAGGTCTTTCCCAATGGTCCTTTCTAATTCTCAAGTCTTTGAAAGTCCACCCCTGTAGCCAAATTTAGTGGCCATACTGGTATCATTGTCTCCCCTCTTCCTTGCCTTCAAAGGTCAAACCTTTCTTTCCCAGTTCCTTTAGAAATAGATTCTTTTATGTATTTTATGAAAAATTATGTGTTTTAAAACAGGATGTTAAGAAAAAGCAAACATTCTTAGGAATGGATTATAAACCTATTATGCTAAGAACCTCTTACTGTTAAGATCACATTCATTCCTTGGTGAGGTACCAGTCTAACAAAGCAGGGGACAGAATAGGAAAACTGAAGAAAGGAAAGGAATGCAAAGGAATATCTGATATTTAAGACTCCAATTTCATTATTTTACTTACAGCTAGTTCTAGGTAAAATAGAATTTTATGAACTCTGAAATTGCATCCCAATTTATCCTAATCCAGATACTGTCAGGAAGCAGGTCATTGATTCCACCTAGCCTCCCACTGCACACAAATTGAGCTCTAACTTCTGGGAAAAGGAAACAGGTGACAATTATCTTGAAAACAGCCAGGAAGTCTGGTTCTAGAGTTGGTGTCTTTAATTAATTACTCTCAAAAGAACCTCTTTAAGAGCTTTTGAGAGACTTCCCTGGTGGCGCAGTGGTTAAGAATCTGCCTCCCAATGCAGGGGACACGGGTTCGAGCCCTGGTCTGGGACGATCCCCGCGGAGCAACTAAGCCCATGCGCCACAAGTACTCAGCCTGCGCTCTACAGCCTGCAAGCCACAACTACTAAGCCCGCGTGCCACAACTACTGAAGCCCGCGCGCCTAGAGCCCGTGCTCTGCAATGAGAAGCCACCACAATGAGAAGCCCACGCACCACAACCAGAGAAAGCCCGTGCACAGCAACGAAGACCCAATGCAGCCAAAAATAAATAAATAAGTAAATAAATTTTTTTAAAAAGAGCTTTTGATACTTAAAGGTCCTTTTAGATAGCATTATTATTATACAATAGTATTCTTGGTTTCTAAAGGGTTAAAAGTTTCAATTTTCTGGAAAACTCACTTTTGAAACACTTCTTTTCCTAGTCACATGACAAATTAGTTGCTACCCTATTTTCTAGCAGGTATTGATAAAAAAAAAAAAAAAGGCACTGCAGGTCTTCAATGGTGTGATCGTAAGCCAAACTAAGTGCATTTCATAACGTCCTAAGGGTTCCTTCAATTGTGCCTTCATATGTACCTGTAAGAAACTGAATTACAGACTTTGAACAAATTTTGGCCAATCTAGATTCAAGGAGGCAGAACTTGCCAACGGCAAATGGCCTTGTTGTGAAGCAGATGTAAATGCTAACCACAGCACAAACCTCACAGGCTCTTGGTGAAGGTGTGGCTGGGAAATCTATCATGGGAACTAACAGTCTTCTCCTCTCAACAACCCTCCTAATCAGCATCTTTGAAGACACAGCAACAGCCTCTGCCATCACAACACTGCTGCAAATCTCTGACGTGATATCTGTTTCCTCTCCAGTGTATACTAACACACTAATTTTCACAGTATGAAAATTCTCAGCAAATGCTGACAGTACCACAGAATGACTAATGTATGCAATGTATCACTGTATGAATCTGTGTTTATGAATGTACTGTTCTAATCAGATTTTTCAAATTTGTCAGATACACTTATGAATCCATATGAATATCTTTAACCAAAAAAATGAACAGTTTGCCACAAGTGCGAAATGAGAGCGTTTGTTGGCTTACAGTGTCTATCCACTTGCAAAACTAGTTGAAAAGTAAAAATAATCAGATCACTTGAATCATTTTATTTTTTCTCACTGCACTTGGTACATTATTAAACTGTCTAGATGTCTTAATACTGATAATCACAATAATATTAATTCTGATTTTTAAAGAAATTACAGAAGTTCTTTTTGAAACACATTTCAACAAGGCAAAAATAGGCTGTAAAAAGTAAAAGTTCCCATCCCACTCTTCCTTGTTTATGAGAATCATTGCCTATAGCTGAGTGCTAGCCTTTTGACATTTGAATTTTTAAATAGAAATGAAGAAATCTAGAAGCATTATAAAGAAAACTTCCTATTATAACAACATGTACTAGTGCTTCTTCTAAAATTGTCATTAACTCTTTTATAGGGAATTTAGAAATACTCAAAGTTCAGGTACCTCTTTTTCCAGTGTCTGGTCTTCTATGAAATACATTCTAGAAAAATAAAAACTCACTGACTTCAAAGTACTGGCTTTATAAGGCTGACTTAGGCCATATGTGTGCCCTATACTTTAGTCAGGAGTTCCATTCCTGGAAAGGGTTTAATTTAAAGGCACTGTGGAAGCTTGCTATTTGATAGAGTTGTGTTATTAATTCTTTTGTAAAGTGAATAGTTTTCCTATAAAGCACTACTTCCTAATTTATCTTCCCACATGTTGGAGGTTTTAAAAATGAAATACAGCTATACAAAGGTTCCTGGTGTCCGAACACAATCCCATAGGCTCTGTAATCAATGTGCAAGCTATTGATAAAATGTATCTCTATCTTCCAGTTGACATGGCTATATTTAGAGATTCTAGATCTGGGCAAAAACCAGGATTCTGCACACAAATACCACCAGAAATAACAGATTCAAGCACAATGACTGAGGCTCACTTCTCAAAATGAGAACAGATCTGTTACGGCCTGCAAACAGAAACTGTAAATTCTATTTCAACACTTTCACACTCTTTTCTATGGTAAAGTTTCAAAGCAACAGTTATGAGACTTTTTTTAGGTTGTTGTATTATCTGGAAACAAGGAGCACATTATGTATCCATGAATGCTAAAATCTAGAAAAAGCATTTGGTGTTCTACAACCTTCACGAGAAAGTGTCTTCATTTAAGTTTATATGAATATATGTAGTATATCATAGTGTAGACTCCATTTACAAAAAATATACATACATATAAACACTGAGTCATTTTAGTGGGCAATACAGTAGAGAAATTACCTCGTATTTACATTTCTTTAAGTCAATACTTAAAACATTCTGATTTCAATTTTAATTACTATTTCTCTACTTTCTCCCTTGCCACCTTTTGAATTAAAGCCTTTTAAAGTTTCAAATTTGAGTTAAAGGTGTATTAGTAACTCTCAGATGGTGCCCTATTTGCAGCCACTTAGGAAAAATACAAAATGTTACAATTAAATAGCTCTTTCTGAAGGCCAATTCAGACACAAAAAGGGATAGTTTAATAAACAAGAGTAAACGCTGTGCATAACGTCATAGAGCTGGCAGAACATACTTATTCTAGGCAACATCATCTTTTAACTGACCGAAATATATTTGTTTCTTTTTCTTTCTTTTTTAAAGTAGGAGGCGAAGAGAGTGAGGGTCCCCGAATAATGTGTTTTGACAAGACGCTGAGGGGGAAAAAATCCACAGGCTGTTCTACCGTGAGACTAGAGTTTGTTAGGTTTCTTCTGGCTTGTGGAGACTTGTACAGAAGACAACGTTATTTACGTTTCGGAGACTTCCATTTAAATGACCGAGGCAGCTGTCCCTCCCAGCCGCAGCATTTTCTGCCCGGGGACGACTCGCGGTGGCAAACGCCCCCCCCCACAACTGGCCGCCCCTTCACCTGAGGGGCGTGGGCCAGCCTGCGATGCCCCGCCGGGCAGGGCGGCCGTCCGGGTGGTAGCTCCAGGGGCGCCCTCCCCGGGGAGCGTTCTCCGAAGCTGTTAGGGTGCGAGGGCGGGGAAGCGACGCGACCTCCGTGCAGCCCAAGCAGTTGGCCGGGTGCCCGCCCGCCCACTCGCCCGGTCCCTTGCCCTGGTACCTCGTCCTGGCCGCGGCTCCCGCCACACTGCTTGCAGCCCAGCAGCTCCGAGACGGCCAGCGAGGCCGTATACGCCTCGTTCGCGGCTGTGGCCAGGCGCATATCGGCGCGGGGACAGCTGCGGACGCGCAGGGGAGCCGCGGCGGCGCGGAGGAGGCGAGAGCTGGACGGGCTGCCAGTCGGCCTCTGAGCTGTAGCGCCTCAGTCGGCGCTGACGGCTGAGGTAGTGCGGGGTGGGACGGAGCAAACAAACAAGACACGCGGCCCCGCCCCCGCAGTCACTCCGCCGAGTCGGCAGCCGCGCGCGCCAATGGGGGCCCGCAGCGCCGCGGCACCCCGCCCCCTTGGCGCTGGCGGGGAGCGGGCGCTGGCGGGGAGCGGGCGCTGGCGGGGAGCGGGTTACGCGGCCGGGCGAGAAACAACCTCTAGGGAACGAACTCCCGCGAGGAGCTAATCCTCGGGTCGGAATGGGCTCGGTCCGCCGGGAGGTGTGCGTGCACTGCGGCTGGAAGATGCAGCGCGAGCCGTCGGGTTTCAGTTGAAAGGCAAAAGTGTCCCTGTCCCAGGATCAGCAGCCGAAAGCTTGCCCTCCCTCCACCCGCTCGGGTCCATTTACCTAGAGCCAAACAGCAACCCACCTCTAGGCTGACCCCGACACCACCAGGAGGAATCAAATTCGCTATGAACTTATGAAATTTCCCTTTCTTTCCAATAATGCCCAAACAGCGCTGACTGGGCCGCAGAATGCAGAAACAAGTAGGGGACCATGACCCATATTCAATGTAAAATTATTTTGGGTAAGCTATGTATAAACTATAAATATCACTCTCCTACACAGATAAGCCTTGGTAGCAGATCTCTAAATGTTTTTTCTTCCCAAGTATATTCGAAAGCTTTAAAATTTGTTTCCTCATAAGCGCCCTAGGTTCTAAAGAAAGAATCTCTCTCTGAAACCTGATGAGGAACGTGAGAAAACAGGTCATAAAGGAACACAAATAACTGACATTGTTGGATCTGGAACACAAATCTCTCAAGTCCTGTGTCAACACTATTTCCTTACAGGGCTCCATTAACTTCTTTTTAAAAAATTAACTCCTAAATTAGGTCTCTTTTTTTGCATGTTTGCCCCTATTTTCAAAGGCTTACATGCTCAGGTTAAAAAAAAAAAAAAAGTTGGAACATTCTGATAGAAGGAAACAAGCAGAGTTTAAGTCAATAAATACTAACAGACACAGAACCAGGGCTCATAAATGAAAATAAGTTTCAGTCTTAGGAGTGAGGTTACAATGTCTCAGAGAAAACTGAGTTACTCTTTGAGCTCTTAAACTGTCACATTTTAAAAGTAGCAGGTTAAAAATGGTTACTTTTTATTTATCTTCTCCAGATAAATAAAATGATGTTATATGTTCTCATACACTGCTTTTATAAATTGCTAAAGCACCCAAAATATTTTTACTGGTCAAGAAAAGCAATTTGAGGTTAATATTGACATAGAAGAAAAGGTTACAGAGACGTCCAAGCTCTCTTCCTCTGAGCACAGCCACAAAAACAAACAGTCTAATCTGATGCCCACTCAGCCACAAACACACAGGCAAAAATAAACCCAGTAAACCATCCAATTTGCAGCAATATGACATACCCTCCAAGATAAACTGGTTGTAGATGAATAACGTGGAAATATAAATGGACTTGATGTAGGGGTTGTGAGCTATAGAGCTACTTAATGAGGGAAGTATGTGAAAAATAATGACTGGCTCTAGAAGAGTTGAGCTGTGATTTTACTTTCTGGAAGGAATAAAATAGTGGGGGTTAGCTGTCTAGTAGGGCATAACCTTGTCTGTAACATTAAAATTATATCATTTACAAAATGGAGAATGTTTACCTTTCTATTTTCTAATGAGAGGCAAGGGAAAAGCATGCATTTAGCTAATGCAAAAATGGTTTAAATGCAAATTAGAACTGCAAACTGTGTATACACATGTGTATATATACATATATGTGTGTATATGTGTGTATGTATACATATATATGTTCATGTTTGATACTTTGTGCTTAATATTTATTGAAGAAACATATGTTGAAATTGAACAGGAAGCTCCAATTAGGATCTCCTTCTTTCTCTTTCTCTTCCTTCCTTCCTTTCCTTCTTTCTTTCTTTCTTTTCTCTCTCCCTCCCTCCCTCCCTCCTTCTTCTTTGAAAGTTTCAGTTTATTTATTTTGATGCTGCCTTACATAAAAAGAAAAATAATTTTAATAATTTCTAATTCAGTCCTTACTGAGACCCTTTCAAGCCATTAAATGTCAAGGTTCCTTTATGGTTTCTATAAAGACTGACTTAAGGTCTTCAAAGAGTACTGATTTTTGCTCTTTTTGATAGAGCAGTAACTGTGAATTAGTCACTCTCTTCTCTAACATAAAAAGGCTGCCTCCAAATAAATCTATTAACCAAGAATTCCAACAATTGTATTGACCTGCAAATATCATTGTGTAGATCTCACTTCTGGAAATGCTTTGTTCCAAATCATTTAATAAAAAGTTTGTATTCTCCAAAGATTTCACTACTTGAGTAGGCCAGATGTCCTGAAGGTGCTTCTCCTAATGAACCCCCAGTGCTAAGCATGTAGTAAACCTCCTGAGCACCGATTAGTAATTGGGAAGGACTACGTTTTTTGATATTTACCACAGGCTATCATTATAGGCCAGCAGCTATTTACAAAATCTGCTATTTAAACATTTCCTTTCAACATTTTTTTCTTCGATGAAGAATCCTGACATCTAATCCAAGAAGTAAGAGTAAATCTGAAATATTTCCTTTCCTCTAAAAATGTTTTGGGAATTCCCTGGTGGTCCAGTGGTCAGGACTCCGAGCTTTCACTGCCAAGGGTGTGGGTTCAATATCTGGTCGGGGAACTAAGCTCCCACAAGCCATGAGGCACAGCCAAATAAATAAATATAAAAATAAAAATGTTTTGGTAAACCTACTCAAACTGTATCAAAGTGAGGTTTTTGCATTTGTCATTAGCAGGAATGGTCTCAACTCTAATTTTCTCAAGAACAAGATGTTACACCCATGTAAAAGAGTGGTGTCAAATGACTTGATCTGAGCAGAGGACTATGTGGCATTAGAGAGTCCAGACTTGGTGTGGTGGTTCAAGATGGGCTTCCAGAAGGAAGAGATATCTGAGCTAGGGGCTGAGAGGATTAGTAGAGAGGCCTTGGCAAGAAAATCGGGGGAGTGTTTGGGAGAGTAAAGACAGAGTTCTAAGCAAAGAAACCAGCATGTGCAAAAGCCCACAGGCAGGGGAGAGACTGAGAGTGGTAGTCCGTTAGGAAAACTGAATAAAGGAAGTTCACTGGGGTCTAGAGCACAGGGTATGGAGAGTAATGGATGAAGTTTAGGTAAAACATAAACAGTAAGGAGGGACCTTGTTTAAGATTCATTAAGGACAATAAATTTCATTCTTAAGAGTAATGGGGAGTTACTAACAGTTTTAAAGAGTAGAATGACATCAAATTTGCATTTCAGCTAAGGTTTAGGCAAAACTAGAGGCAGGAAGATGAGCTAGGAAGGCTGTTGAGGCAATTCTGTCAAGGCAAGAGGGTGATGTGAAGAACAATGGAAATGAAACAAAGTGTAGGGATGAAGGTGGATTTGTCTCTCCAACATGATAATAAGTTTCTTGAGAAAGGAAGTGATGCCTCATACTTTTGTTTTTGAAATTTAGGAGATAAATAACTTACATGCTCTCCTGACCAAGTGGCTTCCCTAAATCCATTAGACTTTAAAAAATACAGTCACCTAAAGAAAAAGAATATGTATATTTTAATAGAAAGAATACTAATCAGGCCAAAACATATAATCACACTTTCATGGACCACATATTAAACCTTGAATTTTCTCATTAACTAAAGGAATTAAAGTACTATAGATTTGTAGATCTATTCTTTAGAAATTATATTTAATAACTGGTTAGATACACATAGCCATGATTTTAGCCATTAAACCAAAGAACTCCTTTAAGAGGGGGAGTGGGATTTGTTAGATTTATGGGGTTTAAGCATTCTTGAAAAAAATGCCATATTGTCATTTAAAACATTTTTACTTGGAATGAATGCTGGTTTTTAAGATTACTTCTGCTTACTAATTTTGTCAAGATTTTTCTCCTCTAGCTTATTATTTTCCTGTTTTTTTATATATAGTTTGCCTGCTAAGCACTTTTTTCCTTTCAACATCATGTTTTGGGTATGTTGAGATCCTACTAGTACTGAACGTTAATTTTATATTCTCTTATTTGTCCTCTACTTTTTTCACTTCTTCAATTTAATTTTTAGAATTATATTACTTATAAAGGAGCAAGAATGTTGACAAATCTTTGCTATCTTTCGCTCCTTTAGGGTTTCTTCTTTTAGAAATGCACAGTTTTAAATTTCTACATAGGGTTTTAGAAACATAGACCATCACTCATATTTGTAAACAAGTAGTATTCCAAATAGTGTCAGTGGTTTTAAATTAGAAAATCACTTTCCCTCAAAGAATAAGCATGTTAAATCATGGTCAGGTTTTCCAGGCTAATGATAAGACCAACATATCAGACACTAAGAACTTTACACTTATAAGGCAGATACAATTATTTCTATTTTACAAATTTGTAAAACAGAAACTCATAAAATATTGGTAACTTGTCCAAGGTTGTAAAAGTAGTCAAATGCAGACTGAGATTAGAACCTAGGTCTGAATCCAAAGCAGCAGAAGCTGGGCTGCTTCTTTTAATGAATATTTTTAAAATGTCAATAATGGTATGTTAGCTTAAGTTCTTGATTCTGATGGCAAGAAAAGAGGGCAGGAAGAAAGAAAAATTTATCTCCCTTGCTCATACTTAGGGTGAGATCTGGTTTTAAAAAACAGAAAAGAAAAAAGAAATCATGGAATGAGTGGTCTTGGTCTTTGAGAGCTTCTCTCCTCTATTTCTCTACCCCTGTCATTCCTCTCAGTGTCTCCCCAGACCTTTGGTAACTTCATGCTACCCAAAACTCCCTCAATAGAGTTTACCCAACTTCCTACCTGCTCCTCACATTACCCCTATTCTTCTTAGAATAACTGGTAGGTATTAGGAAGAAAACAGGCTTCTTATACTAACTCACACTTATTATATGAGGGACTGACATCTCATACTAATTTATTTATTTATTTAGTCTGTCTCAATAGAATGTAAGCGCCATAAAATCAGAATGTTTGTCTTTTTTGTTCACTGCTGTATTTCTGATATCTTAGTGCCCAGCACACAGTAGACCCTCAGTAAGAATGTACTGAATGAGTGAACTCCACAGAGATGTTTCCATTAAAAAAAAAAAGAAGCTTAACTCAACTGAAAACTTAATAATGAATTTCAAGTTCAATATTCATACAATAAAAGATTTGGGCCATCTAGACAAACACTTTTGGAGGCTTTGGGGTCACTATTTAGGCAGGCAGGCAGGCTCTGCTTGGGAATCAGCTTGTCCTTTCCAGCTCTACCAAGCAAATTCTGTTTTTCATAGTCTCTTCCCATCTTCTCCTTTGGAACCCCAGATATTCCCAAGCTCCTTTGATTTTTCTGTTCCTGTTTTCCTGCACTACCAAGATAGTGGCTATGTAGGTTTGGGCAATGGTACATATGGCTCACTTGTTAAGTCAGGCAGGTACTTACAAGTCAGACATTGCCTGTATACATACCATAGTTTGACAAATTCATGAACATTCTGTAACCAAGTCTGGCTTTAAACATCCTGAGGCTTCTCTAAAGTGAAGTGACCGTAAAGTAAGTGTTGAGATATCAAAGTTAAGTGGGAGAATTCATTCATTACAACTTTTAGAGGCTAATTACTTTTCAGCATTGTTGTTGAAGTAAATAAGAAGGAATGGATTTAATCTGGAATAGGATGAGGTTCAAGAAAAAGGTGAGTGTAGTGGGAAACTGAGAGTTAGGTCTTTATCCCATATGTTCTTAGGAGTTACTGAAGGTTTTAAAGAAGGACAAAAAGGAAATACCAACTCAAAAAAAAAAAAAAAAAAAGGTAATGGAAGATAATGTATGACATGTTCAAGTAGAAAATATTTCTCAGGCTGTGCATATATACTGTATTGTATTTAAAATAGTTTTTGAACATAGGCAGAACACTCTATGACAAAAATCACAGCAAGATCCTTTTTGACCCACCTCCTAGAGTAATGGAAATAAAAACAAAAATAAACAAATGGGACCTAATGAAACTTAAAAGCTTTTGCACAGCAAAGGAAACCATAAACAAGACGAAAAGACAACCCTCAGAATGGGAGAAAGTATTTGCAAACGAAGCAACTGACAAAGGATTAATCTCCAAAATATACAAGAAGCTCATGCAGCTCAATATCAAAAAAACAAACAACCCAATCCAAAAATGTACAGAAGACCTAAATAGACATTTCTCCAAAGAAGATATACAGATTGCCAACAAACACATGAAAGGATGCTCAACATCACTAATCATTAGAGAAATGCAAATCAAAACCACAATGAGGTATCACCTCACACCGGTCAGAATGGGCATCATCAAAAAATCTACAAACAATAAATGCTGGAGAGGGTATGGAGAAAAGGGAACCCTCTTGCACTGTTGGTGGGAATGTAAATTGATACAGCCACTATGGAGAACAGTATGGAGGTTCCTTAAGAAACTAAAAATAGAACTACCATATGACCCAGCAATCCCACTACTGGGCATATACTCTGAGAAAATCATAATTCAAAAAGAGTCATGTACCACAATGTTCACTGCAGCACTACTTACAATACCCAGGACATGGAAGCAACCTAAATGTCCATCGACAGATGAATGGATAAAGAAGATGCAGCACATATATAGAATGGAACATTACTCAACCATAAAAAGAAATGAAATTGAGTTATTTGTAGTGAGGTGGATGGACCTAGAGTCTGTCATACAGAGTGAAGTAAGTCAGAAAGAGAAAAACAAATACCATATGCTAACACATATATATGGAATCTAAAAAAAAGAAAAGAAAAGAAAGATGTTAAAATAAAATGGTTCTGATGAACCTAGTGGCAGGACAGGAATCAAGATGCAGACGTAGAGAATGGACTTGAGGACATGGGGGTGGGGGGAGAGGGGAAGCTGGGACAAAGTGAGAGAGTAGCATTGACATATGTACACTACCAAATGTAAAACAGATAGCTAGTGGGAAGCAGCCGCATAGCACAGGGAGATCAGCTTGGTGCTTTGTGACCACCTAGAGGGGTGGGATAGGGAGAATGGGAGAGAGGCTCAAGAGGGAGGGGATATGGGGATATATGTATACATATAGCTGATTCACTCTGTTACACAGCAGAAACTAACACAACAGTGTAAAGCAGTTATACTCCAATAAAGATGTAAAAAAAAAAAATAGTTTTTGAGGAGCTGGATTTCATCTGTACCTAAAAACATATGTGAAAATGCTTTTTAAATTCTCAAAATGCTTCTGTTTGTGGGCACAAGGCAATAACTGGTTTTAATATGTAACCTATAATTTTAAGTCCAAGGAATATATTGGTCTGGCATAATATAAAAAATTATCTTCTCAAAATAGATTAAAATCAAACCTAATATCTTCAACTTATCCTGAGCCCACAGACTTCATGGAACTGAATTCTCAAGTGTTTACTTCCTTTATAAAACTGAATTTACCCATAGTTAAAATGTTTAGGCTAAATGCATATTAGTAAGTCATTTGCTTAATCACATCTGAATTTTGAATGTTTTATTCATACTAGAGATAATTTTAATTCAAAGAAACAAAATCCTAATGACAATATTCTAAAATCTTTTAATCAAGTTATTTTTTGTTTATAACAGCTATCCTGACCTCCCTATCCATGCCCCCTCGCCATGATTAGTACTACCAAGCTGTGAATAGAGTTCAACAATATGTGCTTTTCTAACAGCTCAAAGAACCCCCCACTCAGTTCCTTTGTGATAATCTTTAGTTGTAGGTCCTTTAATCCTTTAAACCACCTTCTTTCTTTGCCTCCTTCTGAGATCTCTTGTTTTTCAAGAGGGTATTAAGTTGTAGATCCTTAACCTCATCACAAAGTACAAGGCCACATCTACAAACTACTTGCATATTACTAAGCATTTTAGAAATTAAATGCCATTCACTGGATTTTCTCATCTGTTCTGCCCTCCAAAATCCTCACTGCACCTCTGTGGGCCATCTTCCCCTTTGCCCAAAGGATGTGGGTACATTCAGGGCACTGTAGTTCAACAAATATATTTATTTTCACTTACCACTACTATCTCTCTATTTAGCTAAGAACACTCAAAAAAAGAATGCAACTTTAAAAATTATGTTTTTTTTTTTACATGAGGTTAAGTTTGAACAGAATTCAAGATCATTTCATTTGTAGTAATAGAAAATCTGATTTTCCTAATTTTTGGCAAATAATTGAGAAACACTAAAATAGGATTTTATTCAGATATTACAAGTTGGAGAAGGTAGTATTCTTTTTTAACTTGTTATATCTCTAATTTAAAAAGTATGTTTTTAAATATCTGTTAACTTTATAACCGATAAAGCTGATTGGATAAAGTGAGTTTAGATATGAAGCCAAAGGGGTTTATAAGACCTTCCCCAAAGTGGGAAAAAAAAAAAAAAAAAGTATGTTTTGGCATAGGTTTATGTATGGATGTCAGTGCTATTATTTTACCAATTAACAGAAATCTTAATAATACGTAAACACTTCAGTCATTCATTATTTATAAATATTTACTGAATGCCAATTATATGCACTTAATTTCTTAAATCCTATGAACAAGCAGAAACATCTTAATTTGAGATTGGACATCTATTTTATTTAGACTTAAACCTCTCACATAAGTCATACAGATTGGCAAATAGCTTGGGATTCTGTCAGGGATCATTAAATAGGGAGTCATCTACTTTAATGTCCAACTCTGAGAAAAAAACCGAAACAACAAACAAATAAGAAAACAAAAACAAAACCCCAGAAGGTATGGCAGTCTCTTAACAACCCTTCTAGTTTTAGTCCCCTCAAATTTAAAATGAAGGGCAAATGAACTTCATGGTCTCTCATACTTTACTTCAGCTCTAAAGTTCTACTCTGTTATTATAATTCCTGATTTTATCAAGAATTAATATGCTTTACGCTAACCAGAACCTGGCTTCCTCCTACACCAGGCTTCTTTGTACATTACCAGTGATTTCAGAATTGTATTTCTTACAAGTACTTTAGAGATATTATGAAATATTATATTTGAGCTTTCTTTTTCAAGGTAACCTACAAACATCTATAAACAGTAAATGCATTGGAAACCACCAAAATAATAATTTAGATACTGGAGTAAATAAAGCTTCTTCCATCATCTCTGTGAGTATATGTTTGAACATTCTTGTAAATTTGTCAGTGGCAAGGAAGGGTACAGTTTGTGTGTTCTGGCCTTCTAAAAAACTCATGCCTGCCTGCATCTGCTCGAGTAAAACTATAGTAGTGAGTGGGCTGCTACAGCATGTAGGTACTTTGCTGTGTCAATCCAGATTTCTCTGATATTATGAATACAAGAAAATACAGAAATACTGTAACTATAATCCATAACCCCTTTATTTCAAATTTGTTTAAAACATAACAACCTCATTGTTCTCACTAATTGGCTTGATAAATAATTTAACTTTACTTATTTGAACTTTAAAGAGATCACTTATTAATAAAACACCAGTTTTAGATATTGTATATAAATCAGAATTCTGGTAATACTGTTTCACTAAAGACTATGTGGACAAAAAAAAAAAATCAGTAATACATTTGAATATCACTGTTTTATATACATGCCACATCTCCTGATCTGTACACTAGAACTCCCAGTAGGTTTGGAGAATCCATGCTAGTCTGTAGCTCCCTATGTTATTCATCCAAGGCTTGAGTCAGGCTTTAAGGCTCAGAGAATGTTCCCAGGATTTCTGCTGGTTCTAAAAGAGTGCCGGGGAAATCTAGTTCAAAGTCTCATTCCCATCAATGCCAAATAGAGCCTTAAAGAAAAGGCTCTTGGAATCACAACAGTTCAATTATGGTTTACTGAATTACAAACCAAACTTGGCTTCCAGTAGAACTTTTATTTAGGCTGTCCCGGATTTGGCCTATAACTGAAAAGACTGTCAATCCTTCTAGCCTTTCTCCAGAAAACATGAATAAAGTCAGTCCCATCCTTCAGTGACATACATGCCAATATGATCAATAATAGCTTTTATCCTAAAACACAAAAAGTTGACCTAATAAATTCTTCAGTGATGCACTTTGGAATTGTTATTAACAATAAGGATATTATTGATATCCAAATAATCTTTTGTGTTTGTAATAGGCAGGTCTTTAAATAATGTATTTGCTCTTTACAATTAGAACGTGCTTTAAATGTCAGAAAATTCAACTTTCAAGTATTCAACCAGATTAAAAAAAGAACAAACCACTGTACTCTAATTTGTGCATTACAAATGTACAATTAAAATCTTAAAACCTTAAAATACTGCACACTAAATTTACAAATTGATGGGTTAAAAAAATCTAAACTTCAAAAGATAGCAGAAAAAAGTATGTGGATCGGAGAAAGAGCAAAGCAGAGTCAAAAGCAGCGCAGGATACAGTTCAAATAGGTCACATTCAACTTTTGACTTTCCCAAAGAACAAAAAAAACAAGCTTAGCAACAGTTTTCAGCCAATCAGAAAGCAGACAAACAGGTAAGGACTCAACCGATCCAGATACCAATGAAGTCCAACCTTCAGTGTTTTTTTTGTTGTTGTTGTTTTTTGCTTTTTTTAAAAAATTATATAGTGTCAGAGCAGAGCACAAGTTATAAAACAGGATAGACTGTCCTGGGTTAAAGAAAGATAAAATCTCTTCACCAACCCTTAACAAAATATATCAGATTTTAGTAATGTAGTGATAATTTTGTTTATATCCTTATTGTGCCAGATCCTGTATAAAGTTATCTTTAAAATATTTGTGTATTTGTAATAATATATAGAATTTTGTGGGAAATTTTCTTTCTTGTCTGTGCATAGAGGATAAGGGTAGGAAGATGTATAAGATTATTTTCTTCTTAAATTCCCTAATACTCAATTTCTAAAATTCACGGGGGATTGGTGGGGGGGACCCAATAAGAAAATGCTACAGTGCAAATCCAAAAATGTAAATATGATTAAAAACAACCACATACAAATACAGCCTTCAAAACAATCAAGCAAACAACAAATTGTACAGTGCCATTCTATGTAATTTTTCCTCTTTATTTCTATCACTCAATACATATTCTTGAGAGAAGAAAGTTTTCTGAGGATTTAGAAGGGATTTTCAAAGAGTTACAGATTTCATCATTGTAATGTTTAGTGCAAACCTCAGTATTTGCTCAAATTGACAGTGTTACTTGCAATAGAGACACAAAAACACTGTGAAACAATAGTTAATAATTTTCTTCATTCTGCTTTTGGCTTGCCAAATTTATAAAGTATTCTAAAGCAGTTTCTAATATTTTCTATAAAAATCTTCAAGAACCACCACCTTTTGTTTTTTTCTTCAAGTACTGCTTAAATCATTTGCTAGTTTTAGTTCCCTAAAAAAAAATTACTTTAAGTAGATCAGCTTGACTTGCCATATCATCAATTATATACTGAACTTACCATGCACTAAAAAACATAAGAGATTTGCTACTGATACTGTAGGGTGCTGTCAAAAATGTATACATATATACTTCCTCTCAATATTTCATTGTATTCTATACATCCCTAGGAAGGTAGGGGGAAATTAAACAAATATTTGGAGACTAACTCTAGGTTTTATTTATTGGTGATATCCTTACTTCATCCTTTTCCTCTGTCCTCAAATGTCACAGATAACTAAGCCATGCTGTATCAAGAAAAAAAAGTATTTTCAATACATCATTTGGGAAAGAGACACTCTACATCAAGCTGGTGTTTTCCTTGGGCTCTGAAGCCTTAATAAATTAAAACAGTATCCATCCAAATATTAATGAAAGTTTCATCAATTACTTAACACTTACATATCTATACACCAAGGATTGGTTGTGTATGTTTCTGTTAAATTCATAAACCTCTATATGTATGGATATATTGGGCCTATTTATTCAATAGTCATTCAACCAATATTAATTAGGCATCTACTATCAGCTAGGCATTTTTTTTCTTCCCAGTCTACCTTCTTTAAAAATAATATCCATACCGTCTTCCTTTCTCCAACTTCTTATAATTTCCTTATAAGATCCACCTACTGTAGTCTTTTTGCTCCTAAAGGGACACTTGGACTGAGAAATGCCTTAAACTGCAAAGGCAAAAAGGTACAAAGGGCTTGGAAAGCAGGATTCTGTGTTATGCAAAACATCTGATTGTTATTGTAGCACTTAGGTAACTGACTGCCGGTTGATGGAGAGCTTCAAAACCAGTAACTCAGATTTTTAGTCTAAGATTTGATTTGATTTTTAGTCTAAGATTTGAAGTAGATAGATGCTACACTTCATGGCTGCAGATTTGGTAATATTAACAGCATAGCTAACACAAATTTTAGTTAGTACGTGTCAGGTACTGTTCTAAATGCTTTACATGTTTTAACTCTTAACCCCTATAATAACCCTATAGGTAGATGCTATCTTCATTTCAGAAATGGGAAACTGTGAGACAGAGAGGTCAAATACCTAAGGTCACATAGCAAGGGGCTTGAGCAAAGGTTAGAACTTAAGCCTGTCTGACTCCAAAGGCATGTTCTTTCTACTATACCATGATGTTGTCTGATAGTTTCCTTTCCACTGTTAATATTTCAGTGATTGTATGTCCATTAGGAAAGTGGCCAAGGGACCATGAACTTTTCTCTTCATCTCTCCCTATCTTCCCCTGTACTATTTTCCCTAAATCTCTTTTGTATAATTGACTGTTCACCCCACCCTCTGTGACCACCCAAGTCATTAGAACATCATCCCTTTCTAGGAAATCGAGACTGACTCCCCACTGAGCCTACTGCCAGAATAAGAATGCTCCATAACATCTAGAAAACATTATAACATTTTATGTAAAAGGGCAAAATGAAAACATAAATGAAGACAAATTGGCACACAATCATTAAAGTCACTTTAATAGACTTAAAACATAAGAAAATATGGTAATTTTTCTTAGTGGTTAAATACTGTATTGCCTACTCAAAAAAAAAAAGTAGAATTCAGAGTGATTTGGTAGGATTAAATCTAATGATTATTTACACACACACCCCTTAAAATGTTTTCTTCCACATTTGAAAATCAGTAATTTTGGACAAAATAGGTGATTATTATAGACTATTTATATAGTAATATCTCATTATACCTGAATTGACTCGTTTGACAATCTCAAGAAAAGAATCTAAAACAAGTAAGAAAAAAAAAAAGTAAAATAGATGGCACAGAGTATATATACCAAAGAATATGTACTGTACTCAGAGGAAAACATTTGGTTTACCTCTCTTAGACACAATTTACTTTTATTTTGTATAAAATTACAAAAAGCTTGTTTATTTAGTTTCTAAGTCCACAGTAATTTAGAAGGAAGTAGGGACTACTACTGTTTAAACTGACAGAGAAAGAATGATAGTCAACCATTTGATCACAAGGGAAGAGTCAGAAAAATTCTAAAAAGCAGAAATAAGAACTTGGACAGTACATTAGTAGGCCATTTACTAAAAGTGTACTTTTTTTTTAAGTTTTTTTTTTTTATGTGGACCATTTTTAAAGTCTTTATTGGGTTTGTTACAATATTGCTTCTGTTTTATGTTTTGGTTTCTTGGCCGTGAGGCATGTGGGATTTTAGCTCCCAAATCAGGGATCAAACCTGCACCCCCTGCATTGGAAGGTGTAGTCTTAATCACTGGACCGCCAGGGAAGTCCCCTAAAAGTGTACTTCGATGTAAGCCTTAAGGAGCTCTGACAGCACCACTCTCTGACAGATTAGGGTAATCTTTTACAACTCATGTTGTAAAAAACACCTACAAATATTTCTATAAGAAATATAATTTAAAAGGTATGGCGAAACTGGCAAAGTAACAGCAATCCTCATAAGTCAAAAATGACCAATAGGAGGAATCCAAGGAGGTAGGGATTACTGATGCTGGTGGCTATGAATCCCCAGTAACCTAGAGCAGCAGCATAGGGAACAGATGACAAAGCCTAGGACTTGGGAAACTGGGGGGTGCCAAACCCCAAAAGGCTAAACTATCATTGAAAGCATTAACTAGGAAAAACACCCCATCTACAAAAGGAGGTAAAAAATTTGCCTGTTTCCACTTTTGTTCTCGGTAGAGGGGGTAAAACCTCCTCTGAAAATTTATAAGCACAAAGTGGCTCACATATGAGGAGCTGGGGCCTTAAATCCCTTTACCTACCTGGTCTTAAAAGAAACAATCAAAAAAACAAGGCAAGGATTCAGTTAAAGTGGTTTGGTTATGTCCCCCAGGCTCCAGTCAGAAATATAGATTATCTCTGAAGGAGATAAGATTCTGATGAATATGAGCTTACAATAATAAAACATACCTTGAAAAAAAGCACCATTAGTGAGGTCTGAAGAAACAATAATCACCTAAGACCTGCAAGACTTCAGGTGTTAGAATTATAGATGCAGAATACCAGTTTAATATGTTTCTTAAATTTTTAAAGGAAATTGAAAGTATGGATGAGGAACAAGAAACCATCAAAAAATAACCAGATTTAAAAATGAATCGAATACAGACTTTATAATAATTGAAACAAAATTCAATGGATAAACAGTGTATTCAGCATAGATGAGGAGAAAATTATTAATAAACTAGAAAGTAAATCTGAAGAAATAATCCAGAATGTAGCACATAATACAAAGAGATGGAAAATATGAAAGAAGAAATAAAAAACATGGAGGATCAAATAGAAGGTCTAATATATATCTAATTGGAGTTCTCGAAGGAGAAAGGCAATATTCTAAGAGATGATGGTTGAGAATTTTCCAGAACTGATTAAAGACATCAACCCTCATTTCCAGGAAGCACAATGAATCCCATACAGAATAACTGAAAGGAAATATATACCTTGACATAGAGTAAAACTGAAAAATTCCAAGACAAAGGGAAGATCTTAAAGGTAATCCAAGAGAAAAGTCAGATTACCTACAAAGGAAAAACTAAACTGACAGTCTAATTTTTAACAATGGAAGCCAGAAGATCGGGGAATAATATCTTTGAAGCACTGAGAGAAAATGGCCTTTCTTGAATTATACTAATATATGAAACTATCTTTTAAGAAAGTGAATGCAAGAAACACATTTTAAGAGAGAAAAAGTAAGAGTCTACACCAATATATCCTCACTGAAGTAGCTTCAGTTCAGGAAGAAGCAAAATGATCCCAGTAAGGAAGTGGAAAAAATGCTACATGTCAACAAAGAAAAGGTTCTTTCTACTTAAGATTTTCAATTCATGTGTAAAATTCTCACCTAAGTAGGATAGTACATTCCCTAAGGATCTTAGATAGGTTTGTATAGAATATATGTTTCCATTTTATTTGCTTAGAGTGGAATGGCCAGCTCATATAAAAAGCATAGGTTTAACTTTCTAAGGAACTGCCAAACTGTTTTCCATAGTGGTTGAACCATTTTTACATTACTGCCAGCGGTGTACGAGAGTTCCAGTGGCTTTACATCTTCACCAACTCTTAGCATAGTCAGTATTTTTCATTTCAGTCAATTTAATGGGAGTAGTGCAGCGGTTCTTAACTGGGGGTGATTTTGCCCTGTTAGAGGACATTTGACAATGTCTGGATACATTTTTGGTTTTCACAACTGGTAGGTAGGTCAGTTGCCACTGACACGTACCTGGTAGAGGCTAGGGATTCTGTCAAACATCCTAAAACACACAGGGCAGCCCCTCACAACAAAGAAATACTTGGTCCAAAATGTCAAGTGCTGAAATTGAGAAGCCCTTGTGTAGTAATAATGCATTGTGGTTTTAATTTGCATATCTTGGATAACTATCGATATTGAACATTTTTTAATGTGCTTATCGGTCATTTATATATCTTCATTCATGAAGTGACAGTTCAAATCTTTTGTTAATTTTTTTTTAATTGGGCTGGTTGTCTTCTTGCTACTGAGTTGAAAGTGTTCTTTATTCTGAATACAAGACTTTGTCTGATATATGTGTTGCAAATATTTTCTTCTAGTCTATGTCTTGTTTTGATGATTTTCTGCTACATTAACTCCATACAGCAAAAAATAAAGTCATCTTTCTTCCAGAGACGAGAGCAGGTGGATATTGAAGACAGGGTTAAATAACAGTTTTTCTTTTGGTATCCTTGGCTCATAAAAAAGCACTTCTTAAAAAGCAATATTAGTTGATGCCACATGGAAAACTGGGCAGCACATACCATAGAGACAAAGAGAATCTAATACTTAAAAATGATTCCCCCAATCCTAGGACCTGGCACAGAACAAAGACTGGGCCATGTAAGCAGTGTGTTGAACAAAGAGATACTTTTAAAAAGTCCCAAACTACAGTTATTTGTATCAGAAAATAATAACACCACCCAAAACATGCCAAAAAATCTGCAGATGATGAAAAAATGGTACTGGAATCACACAGTGGTGCCTATTGGTGACGTGAGAGAAGGTATCTTTGAACTGGGTTTGAAGATTACCTTGAAAAATGTACATTAACTGTCTCATGTACATTTAGAGTCTAAACTGTTCACTTGATAATCGTCTAAAATTCTTACAGTTTCAAGACTACTCTGAAATAGAGATTTAGTGTATGAAAATGATGATTTTTAGGATACTTTCTATCCTCTCTGCTTAAGAAAATTATTTATTATAGAACATTTGCAATAATGTAAGCAGTAAATGGGGAACCAAAGTAGCAAAAATGGTCCTGAGTTCTATAAGGAATTTCAGAGAGCTACTATTTCTAAAGATTATATAGCGCTCCATGTCCTAGATTTTTTCCCTAGCTGTTGATGACTAAAGACACTATTAGGAACAATGGAAACCATGGTTTAAAACACAGTAATTGTACCGAAAAGGTGGTCTCCAGACTAAATGTACTTGATTCATGGCAATTTTACTTTTCAGAACAATTCTTATGAGTAGCGGGGATGATTTTGCTTTATTAAATATTTTTCTTGAGTGTGAATTATTGCCTAAAATGCCATGAATACTGAATTTTAAATGTTGCCATTTTTTCTACCACTTCCCCTCCCCCGTAAACACTCCTTTTCCCCAATAACAAGCAGATTTGTCTACTCTCTGCTTTTCTTAGGAAGGTAAGAAATGTTCATTATTTTCCTATATAAATTTGCATTCAATTAAAGTCTATTTTCCTGAGCTTCTTCAACCCCCTCAGTAAAGTTCTTAGATACAGTCAAAGACTGACAGATAATATAAGTTCTTAGATAGTAAGGTAACCAACAACAGTATGTTGGGTCCCTTCTTTCCCCATAGTACAAGTGGTAGGTAATAATTAATAAAATGGCCTTTTAACTTGGCCATAGCTTTCCCTGACACTTGGGATTAGAGGCATGTGTCGGCTTCCTCTGATTCCCCATTCTTTGGTCCTGCAATAGCATAAACAAGATCCCTAGCCCTCGAACTCTCAGAATCTGAGCTTTAAAACCTGACAAGTCACTGACAGGACCCCCTGATCTGAGAATCTGGTCTAAGGAGAGGTATAAAAATAAAAAATAAGAAGAATGGGTTCTGGAGAAGCAGGGATATCAGAAAAACTACTTAGGACTATGAGTGCCCACAAAGGCCTGAGCAGTGCTCTATGTCCAGAGTATTCATGTAAAGGTGTAGATGCTAAGTAATTGTTTCCTATGCATGCAGAGTATGCTAGGAGAAAAAGACAGTGGGAGATTTCTTCAGTGTATCAATAAATTAGGCAACTGGACTTTTTCATGTCTCAAAATACTATTTTCTCGGCTGCCTAAAATGATTTCATCCATAAGTTTGAGGACAGGGCAGAAACAGATGAAACACAGGAAGAATAAAAATGGCCAGGACCTGGATTAGAGAGAAATATGTCACAAAGGAAAAATAACTGTCTGAAATTCTCAAGATCCTAAGGTCTTGGAAGGAACCATAAAATCTCACATTATATAATGAATATAACTCTACGTAACTGTGGAACAAAATGAAAATGTATATAGAGTTTTACAGTCCACAAATTTCCCATGGAGTGACTGTGCCACTTCTCACAACCACCTTGTGAGATGGATCTCATTATTCCTGTACTAAGAAGAAACTGGCCAACTTTTAAGTGGCAGAGGTAGAGTCAGATGCAGGTCTGTCTGACTTCAGGTCCAATGTCCTTTCCTTTCCCCTACTCAACAGTTTAAAATGCAGCTTCCGAGCCCGCCCTCAGGGAGCTTACAATCCAGTTGTTGATAAAAGACTCAGAAACAATGAGGACAACACTAGGCAATGTGTAATTCTGTGTTAAATTACATGCTACAAACTGAAAATATGCAGCAATGGAGAGTCAGTAAAGGCTTGAAAGATGGGTAGAGGGGAATGGCACAGGGGAGAGAACAAGCTTGATGAACTCTAGAGACTGAAAGGAAATTGTCTTGTCCCTGGCAAGGGATATGAGTTAGTAAGCAGTGGGAAATAAGTTAGGGTCAGTTTTAGGGAGCCTACAAAGCCAGCGAAAGAGGAGACTAGAGAAAGAAAAAGGCAATAATGGAGCCCTAAAAGCTTTCTGAGTAGTGATATAAAGTGGTGAAAGTGGTGACTTTCACAAGTGTACAAGATGAGCCCAGGCAAAGGAAACCTGAGTACATCTAAGGAAGAGGTAGTGAGACTAACTATTCCCCTCCTCTTCAGCCTCACGACTTTATCTAACTTCACAGTCTACGCACAGGGATCATTCCTGGACTTGTGCACATGCTCTTCCCTCTGACCACAATTCTGTTCCCTCTAATCCAGGCCCACTTCTCACTGTCAGTCTGAAGTTAGACGTCATTGCCTTGGAGAAGCCTTCCCTGTCCTCCCCCTGCCCACTGAGCACAGTAAATATCTCCCTTATATACTTCCCTGTTAAAGCACTTATCTCTCTGCATTGTAATTCCTAGTGGGCTAGCCAGTCTCTCTTATTAAACTGAAAGCTCCAAAGGTAAGAAATGACCCATCTTGTCCAGCACTGAATCCCTTGGCACATAATGGGTGAATCAGAGGAAATAAGGAGGGGTATAAGATCAGGAAACAGATTTAGGGCTACTTTCCCTAAAATTATATGAACAGGTAAGAAGACAGATACATGTATAGCCATGCTTAAATAAGGAAGAATGTAATGTGGAAGATAGCCTCAATGTCAGTGAAAGAGATATTCCAAGCCTTCTTTCCTTCTGTCTATCCAAAACCCCTTAATGAAGGAGAGGGTTGGATCAGGGTCATGACAAAGGTAGGAAGAAGATATACTTTTTATAACCACTGCTTGAGGATAATAGGCTGTAATTTTTTTAAACCACATTTTGGCCTTAAAGGGAGAGAAAAATTTAACAACTTTCATTTAACAACTCTCTACAGGGAACACAATGCTTTGCAAGAACCCACACAGGATATTTCAGAGTACACTAAGACGAAAGAAACATAATTCCAGCCCTAAGAAGCTTTATAATCCAATAAAGAACCACACACAGTGGAATTATGTTAAAGGTATAAGCAGTGCTATGGCTTCAGATGAGGGGAAGAAGTCAAGAGATCATAAAAAATGTGTCAAGCAGGGAAATGAGGTGACTGAGCTTTGATTTTAGAAGATCAGGAGAAACTTCTAGGATGGTCTGAGTTGTGGGGAGAAGCTAAGGGGAGGTAGACTTTAAGACAGTGTAATGGTCTAGTTAAGGGGTAACTGGATGTATGCCAGAGTGATGAGAGTAGAAATAGAATGCAAGAGACATATTCTGTAAAGTCAAGAAGGCAGAATCTTAAAAATTGATTACGAATGCCTTAAACTTATGAGTAAGGAAAATAATGAGTTGAGGTGATACGTGAATCCTCACTGCTAATGTGAGACGAATTTTTGAGTGGGTAAAGGTTGCTCCTAAGGTGACCGCCCCCCCAAAAAAATTGATTATGAATTAGAAGAAAATTTATTTCCCAAGAAGCCTTTTGCTTCTTTCCACTTTGTACCCAAACAAATACTGTATAAGGCAAAGGTGGTGTTGTCAAAGATGGTTTTGATGAGATGCTTATGGATAAGATAGTGAGGTTGCTTTTATTTGTGACTGTTCACTTATGGACAGATGCCTCCAGCTGTTTTTATTCCATAATGTCCCTCTGCAATTATCTTTAGAGTTTAAAGTAGTATGATTAAGTGAAAAGAATCAGTACTTAAAATGAGAAGATCTTTTTCTATGTAGATACAAGGTAACAATCGGATAGATTATACTATTAAACATTTATAAAGAAGAAGCAGTAAAGTATAATGACTAGAAGCGTTGGCATTAGAGTCCAACAACCCTGGGTTCCAAGGAAAAATTAAATCTCTTTTAGCCTTGATGTCCTCACTTGTATAATGCAAATGATAATACAGTGACCTTAGAAGGCCAGAGGATTACATGAAATCACACACAGTGACTGGAATAATAAGTGGTCGGTAACTATTAGCTCTGAGAGCTACACAGTAAGAGCTACAATACATTGAACCAGCAGTCCTGTCTTATTTAAAATATAAATTAAATAACTCTTTAGCACAGCATTTGTGAAATACTCAAATTTTACTCATCCTTTTGGTGTTTGGGGCTTGAACAATGTGCATTTAAGATTAAAATTATTAGGTATCAATGTACTTTTTAAAATTTAGTATTTGTAATGCTGTTTCTTCTAATTACAATGTTTACTAAGTATCTGCAAATAATTTAATATCAAGCACAACCTAGCCTTAACGATTTTACACATTAAAAGAGAATCTATATTTTAAAAACAATACTGAGTGTTTTCTATAACAATTCTTTGTATACCTTTTATTATTGATATTTTTCCAAGAAAATCCATTGGTCAATGTGGTAGAGATGGCTAGTTGTCCCTAGTGCCGATTCTCTGCTTCTTCTATGGTTAATAAAACCCCAAATCTTTAGTTGGGTATATTGCCACTCAGAGAAAAGACAAATTATCCAGCTTTCCTTGCACCTAGGTGTGACCAAGTTGGTAAACTTTGGCCAATGTGATTATAAAGGGTAATGGAGTGTGCATAATAAATGTCACTAAAGTGAGGAAGCATATGCTTATTCTCCTAGTAAATTCTTCCTCTGTCTGGAATGTGGATGTGATTCTGGAGCTGCAGTGGCCATCCTGGATATCCATCTTAGAGATGAAGCCACATCTTGAGGCTGCTGGAAAAACACAGAAGGGATTTGGGCACCTGATGATTACATGGAGCTTCTGAATCAGTCCTGGACTGCCTTCATTTACATGAGAAAGAAAGAAACTGTCCTGTATAAGAATTATTATTATTTTTTTTTTTTTTAAAGAATTCTTATATTGGATTTTCTGAACTGGCAGCCTAATGTAATCCAATCCTAAAAAATACAGACAAAAAGAAAGCCAAAATTTAAGCTCACTTGTTTTCTTAATAAGTTTGTTCTCAACTTATACATGCCTGGTCTTTTTATGTCCCCTTTCTTCTTATTCCTACTGTAAACTCCTGGACGCCTGTAGACATTACCTTTGATTCATTTCTATGGTGTTAAGGGAGGGAGGGAGAGGGGGTGAGTTCATTCAGCTGCTCCACCACTACCACAGTTATATTCCTAACCTATTCTTTAGTCTACCCCCACCCACTCTAGAGTCTATTTTGCTCTTCATCCTAGAATTTCAACTCCATAAAAGAACTGTCCTCAAAAACAGCGTTTATTTGTTCATTACCCACTCAACATATTTTGAGTGCCTACTGTATTCTGTTAGTTGATGAATAAAACAGACCCTGACTTCAGACAGCTAAGTCAGGCAATATTTTAAAATGCAGATTGAACTGTGTTCTATTATTTATGTACTACATCTCTATGGTCCCAAATTTTACTAAAGGATCAAAGCGAAAGTAAGTGAATGTAAAAGATTGGGAGAAAACAGATATATGGAGAGGGAGCAGGAAATAAGGAGGTGTGGAGGAGGACTCTCAGGGACAAAGGCAAGATACTATCGTATAGCAAAGGAAGAAGGAGGGAGAAGGGAAAGGAACACACATTCAATAAATTTTACTGGGCTTCATACATCCTTAAAACCTCTTTCATGTGTTAGTGATTAATAGGGACAAGCTTATTGTTAAACTTCTGGAACCCTTAGAGCATAGCAACCGCCCTCCTTATTATTATATCTGCTGTTTGCATTGCTAGAAGCAAAGACCTTCACAAACCCTCAGAAAGCTCCCCACTATTCCTTCCCAATCCCAGCGCCTATTTAGAACTTCTACCCCTTCTCACCTCTAACTGGAACCTTCTTCTACCAGTGTCGCCTGAGGGAAGAGGTGATTCAGTAGAATGGGGAGGGAGTGTTGTTGAAATCCCCAATCAAAATTTAGGTTTAATTTTCTCATACAAACACTGTTAAAATAGAATATAAACATCATTTGTGCTACTAACTTTACTGTTTGGCAATAGAGCAGTAAAAATTGGCTTTTATGGGTTGTCTTCAGGATTTGCCAGAGTGAAAAAATAAGTTCTAAGTTTCAAATAATTAATATGAATTTTAACTTCGGACTGTCGTCCCACTGTGAAACATAGAAAACCTGAAAATCATTCTTTGCCTAAAATATAAAGATGGTACTGGGCTTCCCTGGTGGCGCAGTGGTTGAGAATCTGCCTGCCAATGCAGGGGACACGGGTTCGAGCCCTGGTCTGGGAAGATCCCACATGCCGCGGAGCAACTAGGCCCGTGAGCCACAATTACTGAGCCTGCGCGTCTGGAGCTTGTGCTCCGCGACAAGAGAGGCCGCGATAACGAGAGGCCCGCGCACCGCGATGAAGAGTGGCCCCCGCTTGCCACAACTGGCGAAAGCCCTCGCACAGAAACGAAAACCCAACACAGCCAAAAATAAATAAATAAATAAATAAAATTAAAAAAAAAAAAAAGATGGTACTATTGCTGGACACACGGCTCCAGAAGAATGAAAAAACAAAAACAAAACACCCAAACAACTCAGCTACTGATGTTGGGATTTTGGTGCTTTTTGTTGTTGTTGTTTTTGTCTTAGGTGAGGGAAAATGTATTTATTAAATACTACTAAACCAGTCTGTGACATTTAGTTCTTAATACTCTACAATACGACATTATGAAAAAATTTTTTTCTTAGATTGTGGTTTTAACACTTCACAAGTAGTTTCTTTTCCTGTTAACTTTTCAGACAACTCTGCTTAAGCTTGAGCTAAATACCTGGAGGAAGTGCTACCACAATTTTAGCTTTCTTGTTTCCAGTTGAGCAGTATTATTCTCAGTATTTCTCCATTAGGAAAGTATCATATGTTTACTTTCTAGCCTAATAAAATTGCTCTAACCTAATAAAAATTTTTGTAGTATATAAAAATTAATATGAAATAATTATGGTAAAATAAACAATTATAAATCTGAAACAGAGAAAAACAGGAACACTGTCCCACCAGTACTAGCAAAAAGGCTTATAGGATGCTTAAAAACTTTCTTTGGCTTTTGTTTAGCACCTGAGTCAGGAAACTCAGGGTCCCTTGTCTTTTTCTACAGGGTCCCTGTCCATAACATGCAGCCAAAACATAACACTTGTTGTATTCCTGATACAGCATAAAAAAGCAAGAAAACATTCTAAGTAGTAAAGACAGTCTTTTCCTCCCCCATGGACCGTAAGTCTAGAAAAACAAGTTACCTCATTTATGAACCATGCTATTTAAGACTCTGTGATGCAACAATATTGCACTACTATTTTCTATAAAAATGTATTCTTCCAATTAAAATCTTAGCTCAAATGTTGGCCAGCAAAGTCCTAAAAATCTAGTTTTTTTCCCTCTTATTCTACCAAATTGGATTTAGGGAACAGAAAAAAGTATGTTTTTATTTCACACAGTAAACATCATTAGGCCCTAGAAACTATAAATCTCTACTAATCGGTATCTTTGCATAGCAGTAGTTATGGCAACCTTAATTCATGGGGATGACTTTGAAGTACTGCAAGATATTAAAATCCCCTCTGATTAAACAACGCAATTATATATTCAGCATCTAGTCCACATCTGATATAATAATCATAGATTTCAGAGCTAAAATAATTATAAAATAAACTGAGTGAAGCTAGAATTGCAATTTGGAGAGTGTCTAAATACAAATACTTTCATTCTATAAATGAAAAAATTGAGAACCAGAGGTGAAATACAGTTTTAATGTTGATGTATTTATCATATTATAGTTTTGAGAAACTTGGAAATCTGTGTGTAAAATCAGGGCTGGTCTTAGGATTTGATAGAGTAAATGGCTGCTTACTCGGTGTAATTTTAGAAGTGCTATTACCAAAAAAAAACACATAAAAATGTGTCACCCAAATTTTCCCTCAGAGATGGAAATAGTAAAATGATACCTAGTTGTCTTTCTTTTACATATCTGAGGTTTAATAATGCCTATAATTCTATAAGCAGATTAATTCCATTATTTTCTGTTAAAATGCAAATATAAAACTCATATAAAAGAAAAAACTCAAACTATATAATGGATTCAAACCTTACATTGGCATGTAAGGTGAAAATCATGTAGATAAAATTATCCTTGAAAATCTCTTTTGAAGGTACCAGACTGAAGACAGATAGTCCACTTCTTAATAAGTCCAAAGCAGACATTTTGTCCCTCAGTATTAGAGCTGATGACTGTTTATTTGGTTCAACACCAGTTGGAGTCATTGGCTTGTGTTCAGGAGGCTTGTATAAAAAAGCCTTGTGTAAAAAAAAAAAAAAAGTCTTTTAACACTTGAAATACCCTCAGAATGGTGAGACGCTCACTCTATGAGAAGTGAGCAGGAACTCAGACCAATGGAGAACATAGCAGATTTCTGTTTCTTATTTTACACTCACTCAGGGGCATATGCTCATTGAGTGTAATGTTAGGCAGAATTGCCTATGATATTTATATTAAAAATACATTCTGCCTCACACTGAAAATTCTTTTGATGAACAAGAATAGTTACATTTGCATAAGTTAAATGTATGAGTGATGTAATTCCACTGTAGGGGTCAGTTCTTTCCTTAAGACCAAGTTTTGATGCCCCATTAGGGCAGTAGAGAAAAGAACAGGTTCTGTGTCTGTGAACAAGGAAAGATCCCATGGGGGGGTGGGGAAAGACCATGGTCAAAGATAAATTTTGCCTACTGCACAAATTTGTTTAGAGTATAGATACGCATATGCTGCATAAAACCTTTAAGTTGCAATACCCTACTAACCATAATATCCCACATTCTCAAACATGACAGATAACTGAGAATTTACTATAATTTCCCTTCACTTTTGCAAATAGTAACTATTAGTGTGAAAGTATCATCTTTGTATTTTACTGTTTTCAGTTCGAGATGAGGCCCAATTTTAAAAAGTTAACTTGGAGGTGAGAACATCAAATTTGTAAAACACAGCGTTGTCTTGTGGCTTTTCTACTAAGTACTGCCAGCAAGTGCTGGCTTCTTTATCTAGCTAAGCACTGCTAAAGTGTCTAAAGTGGGAAGGGTCATAGTCCTATCACTAGTAGTAAAAATCCTAAGTTACTAAATTATATAGAGACAATTTACATGTACAGAGTCTAAACTCGTTGATCCAAATAGCAAAATGAAGTTGACAGAAATGGGAACAAGTATTTTCATGAATTTACAAACTAAGTTTCTATTAAGAGTTCTTTTGGCTACAAATTCAGTTTTTCAAGAAATTTGTTGATAGTCCTCTTTCTCCTAACTAGAGTATTGTTCGTGTGGAAAATACATTAGTCAAGTGAATTATTGTGGCCTCAAATCTGAAAAGGAAACAGGGATGGGAGAGGGGAGAAAGCACATTGAGGGGGGTTATTTCGTGGCCACACACTGCACCATGGCTGTGGCTGGGATTTCACAAATGTGTATGTACCACCAGCCCAGTGGAGTTCTTTGGGAGAATACAGATGGCTGAGCTCACTTAGGAACCATGATTGGGAAAACAGCTAACTGGAAATACATGGCCAATTGATACGAGGTGTTATCTTTAGCATGAAAACCCCAGTTATGGGAAGAGAGATTATTATTTGAATTGCTAGTCTTCAGCTATAGCACTAATGAAAATTATTTAAGGAACAACAACAACAACAGCAACTCCCCCTTTCACAAAAGAAATAATTTAAGTTGGCAGGTCTCTTATTTATATGATATCAACTTTTTATTATATTTAAATATACTTCTTTAATTGATTAGGCACAAAAGTATCAAACTGGAGGTTTTTTGGGGTGGTGATGGGAACTGAGAAAGGACGAAAGGGTTGAGTTTAATTAATGTTCAGACTTCTGATTTCTCTGTCAACTTAGTTGTTAAATGTGGGAAAGTTATTACGAATTTATCATTTTGGTAGTGCTACTCTATTCTTCATGTAAACATTTGTCCAAGGACTCTTGAGGCAACTCCAGAAAATTACATCAGGTGTTTTGCTACAATGATTAAATTAAAACAGGAGTCCTTGGTATCACTTCCTTGATTTTATTTTAGCTTCTTAAAAACAAGTGAAATGTTAACCATCTATATGACAAACTAGTTTTTTTTTAACAACATATTCTCAGTTTGCAGAGTGTTCATCATTTTAAATTGAAACATAAAAATAGCAGACAACATTTCACCATTTTTTCTCTCCAAGGACAACCCAGCATTTACCTGTACAAGTACTTGTGCCACTAACAAGTAACTAATGAGCCAAAGGAGGGATTTTGAGGGCAATGAAGAAGTGGTAGAAGTTTCTATAACATAAGGAATCAAGGTTCAATCACAAAAATTCCTCATGTCATGGGGAAACAACAGGGCCCATGATTAATATGTGAATAATATAGAATATTTTAATGATGTAGCACTGATTAGTTCAGAATTGATTGCTTAACTAAGAATCCTGGGATCTCTTCTCTCTTAAACCATGTCATAATCCTTGAACTATTTAAAAATTTCATAACAAAATATTCCAACGCAGCATTGAGAAATTATCTTTTAAATGACAGCAGTAAAAAAAAAAAAAGGCAGTAGACCTGGGGTATAAATTAATCAAATTAAAACAATCTAGCAGATAATTTTCAAAGCCTCTAATATCCTTATGCAAACCATTTAGGACACTGATGATGAATGTATGAATGTTTAGATAGGTAAATACACAAATATTTCTAGTTTTGGCTTAAGTACCACTGAAAAATGGGAAGATTTCTGCTGCATAAGATATATTTTATTAAACATACATTTATAGTAGATAGTACTTCTACCACAAATTATATAATTGCAAGTATGTGAACTCAATATGCCTGTGTCTTCCTACTATAAAAAATTGAAACAATATAAACACTATAAATTAAGACCTATTTGGAAAGAATTTTTTCTAACAATGTTTTATTTTAAAAAAACCTAACAATGTTTTAGATCAATTATTATAGATGAGAAATATAAAAGCCTGGTCTCTGTAGCCAAAGGACCAGGAAAAGGAGAGCCTAGTAAGATAGAACATTTTTCAGCAATAACCACTCTACTTCAGTAAACCACCACCACCAGCACCACCACCACCACAACAACAAAACTGTGGCCCTATTCTCACCCATGCCAGCAAAGGCTAAGTGGGGAGACTAGACTCCCACCCTTGCCCAGATGTAACAAGGTACCCTAAACTCCCTGCCAGGGTAGTGCCAGAGAAGGCCCAGTAGAGCTGGGATGTTTATCCCCACTGGGCAATAGTGCTTCTCACACCCCATGACTGGCAATGTTAGTGACAGAGACCATGTGGAGAGCCTGGACATCCACTCACGCCAGAATAAGCATTCCTCCTTCCCTGTTAGGGTGGTGTCAGAGGAGGCCTAGGGGAGAGTCAGGATTTTCAACATAGCCCTGTAGTAATGAGGCCACTTCCAACTTGTGGTGTCATGGGAGCAGTAACAAGGCACTCAACTCCTTGCAATCAGGAAGGTGCCTTTGGAGACCTGATGGAGGGCTGGAACATGCACCCCTTCCCAGAAATAACATAGAGTTCCCCTCATCCCTCTGCTTGAGTGTTGATGGAGGCCAAATGGGGAACCTGGATTTCTATCTCCACCTTGTAGGGAAGGCAGTGCTTGTTCCTCTCCCTACTGGAGAAGTTTTAGACAAAACCAACTAAAACAGAATATTAAAATAAGATCCAGAATTTCATTACATAATACCCCAAATGTACAGGTTTTAATTGAATATTATTTGTCATACCAAGTACCATGAAGATCTTAAATGGAATAAAAAAAGACAATCAATAAATGTCAATACTAGATGAAAAAGTCATTAGAATTGTTTTAAAGAAGCCATCCTAAAAAGTCTTCAACAGCAATTTCAAACACTTGAAACAAATTAAATATATAAAGTCTCAGCTGAGAAACAGAAGTTATGAAGAAAAGCCATGAAATGGAAATTTAGGGCTGAAAAATATAATAACTGAAATACAAAACTCAATAGATCAACTCAACAGCAAAATGGAGTGGACAGAGGAATCAGTGAACTAGAAGACAGAACAATGAAATTACACAATCCACACAACAGAGAGAAAATAGACTGACAAAAATACAGCCTCAGAGGCCTGTGGATCTATAACAAAAATCTAACATTTGTGTTATTGGAATCTCAGAAGGAAAGAGCAAAGACAGCAGGACTGAAAAGGCAATTGAAGAAATAATGGCTAAAAACTTCCCAAATTTGGCAAAAGATATAAGCCTACAAATTAAGAAAGCTGAGTGAACTCCAAACAGAATGAAACCAACATTAAGACACATCATAGTCACTTCTGAAAAATAAAGACAAAGAAAAGTAGCAAGAGAGAAATGACACTTTACCTACAGGGAAAAACAATTTGAAGGACAACAGATCTCTCATCAGAAACCATAGAGACAAGAAGGAAGTTGCACAACATTTTTCAAGTGCGGAAAGAAAAAACTGTCAACCCAGAATTCTATATCCAGTGAAAGTATCCATCAAGAATGAAGGGGGAAACCAAGATATTCTCAGATAAAAGGAAACAAATGATAACACCAGTACACTGTAATAAGTTATGTATATAAAATGTCATATGTAGAGCAAACACTAAAAGATCTGTACTAAGAGATACACTAAAAAAAAAAAACAACCTATAGATAAATCAAAATAGAATTCTAAAAAAATTCAACAAACCCAAACAAAGGCAGCAAAAAGGAAATAAAAATGAATAACAAAGGGAACAAACAGAAAACAGAAAATAAAATGGCAGGTGTAAGCGCTAACATATAACATGGATACAAACCCATACATAACATAATTATATTAAATGTAAATGGTCTAATATACCAATTAAAAGACAGAGATCAGCAGAGTGGATTTAGAAACATGACCCAACTGTATGCTGTCTACAAGACACTCACTTGAATTATAACAACATAGGCAGGTTGAAAGTAGGATAGAAAAAGATATATCATGCAAACATCAATCAAAATACAGCAAGAAGTTCTGTGGCTGGATGGTGGTGATAGCACAACAATGTGAAGGTACTTAATGTTACTGAACTGTACACTTGAAAATGTTTAAGATGGCAAATTTTATGTGTATTTTACATTTTCCCCCCCACAAAACAGGAATGTCTATATTAACATAAGGTAGAGTAGACTTCAGAGCAAAGAAAATCACCAGAGACAGAGACATTATATCACAATAAAAGGATCGATCCAACAAGAAGATATAGTAATCAAATGTGCATGCACTAAAGAGAGATGCAAAATATTATATATGAAGCAAAACGTGATAGAACTAAAAGGAAAAATAGGCAAATCCACATTATAGTTGGAGATCAACATCTCTCTCTCAACAAATGATAGAACTAGAGAGAAAATCAGCAAAGATGTAGAAGAAACTCAACAATGCCATCAAACAACAGAATCTATATTTGTAGAACATTCCACCCAACAGTAGAATACACATTCTTTTCATATGCCCAGGACTACAAACCAAAATTGATCATATTATGGCTATAAAACAAACCTCCACAAATTTAAAAGACCTGAAATAAAAGTGTGTCCTCTGATCACAATAAAATCAAACTAGAAATAAATAACATAAAGATAACAGGAAAATGGAAGCTTGGAAACTAAACAAACACACTTAGAAATAATTCATAGGTAAAAGAGAACATATCAAGGGATTTTAAAATAGATTGAACTGAAAGAAATAGAAAATACAACATACCAAAATTTGTGAGACACAGCTAAAGTAGTAGTGTGAGGAAAATTTATAACACTGCATGCATACATAAGGAAAGAGGAAATTTTCAAATAGATAATTTAAGTTCCTACCTCAAGAACCTGGAGAAAGAAGATCAGTATAAACTGAGAAGCAAGCAGAAGAAAAGGAATAAGAGGGGAAAATATGGAGACAGTACAAAGATCAATGGTTGCCAGAGATTTGGAAGAAGAGGGCAAAATTGGATAGGTGAAACACATGAATTTTTTTAGGTGATAAAATTATTCTGTATAATATTCAATGTTAGATATATGACATTACGCATTTGTGAAAACCCAAAGAACTTATGGAGCAAAAAGTAAAACAATGAACACAAATTTTTAAAAATCATCTAGAGGGTTGGGGCGTTGGGTCCCAGGAAGGAATGCAGACTATGACAAGAGAATCTAACTTAAATTACAAATGTATAAAACAACCTCACTAAAGTGGGTAAAGGAAAAATTTGCTGATCTTAGTAACTTCGAAAATGAGTAGAGTCTATAAGACTAAAGCAAAAGGAATTGTATGTAAGCACTGCACTGTCATTGCTGAAGTTGTTTTCCACATGGGTATGGGTCAACAATTCTATACGGCTATACATATATACTAAAATTGAATGATTAAGTAAATGGATTGTGGATGATGTGAGCCAGATTTCCCACTGTTGGAGGGGGAATTTACAGATAAGGGGAGAAATCTAGAATGATCCATGTGGTAATGGATTAGAGTTAGAAATATCACTACAAACTCATGTTTAGCTTAATATAGAGATAGTTATATACAGACATATTTACAGATGCATATACACAGGTTAGTATACACATATATATTTCCTTACTCTGTCTGCTAAGAGGGCCTAAAAGCAATTAATGACACCCTAGTAGCAACAGGCACACCTTGCTGATGTCTCTCTGGTCATTTTGACAGTCTAAAGCTCATTCTTAAGTAGATTCTATAGGAAGTGATCACAGGAAATAGATTCTCTGAGCTGGTACATTTTGAAAAGTTTGTTGTTTACACTTGAAAGTTAGAAAATCCTTGTCTCATACTTTCTTTCCTGGAGTATATAAAATATGCTGCTCTATTTTCTTTTGGTATTGCTATTGAAAAGTCTAATGATAATCTAATTTTCCCCTTATAAGTTAATATCACTATGTCTTGGTAATAATGGCCATTCTGGGTTAATATTCTTAGGCACACAGTATATTATTTCAATATATAGTTTCTTTCTTTTTAATTTCAGGAAAGTTTTCTTGAATTGTAATTTTTAGTATTCATTTTGTTCCCTTCCTCTGATTTCTTTTTCAGTGGCTTTTATTTCTATATGTTGGCTCTTCTCTATCCTTAATATCTGTCACCTCTCAAAAATCCTTTAAAATTTTTTCCTCATCTCTTTCCTATTTTTAAAGTTTTCTTCCTTATTTTTCACCTTCTATTTCTCTTATGGTATTATTTACCTGGGCTTACGTTCCTTCCAGTTTAATGCATTTCTTGAAATGATTTTTTCTTTACTTCTAATTTTTTGCAGAGTTATATTACCTTACTTCTGAGTTTTTCTAATTCTTATTTTTGTTTTTCTTTCATTTATTAATTGTTTTCCTAATGTCTTTTGTTCTAAATAGTAGGTTACAATATTTGACTAATCTTTCAAGCATGCTTTCATTGTCTGTAGAGATGCTATTCAACTCCTTATTCTCTATTATAACTTTGTATATTGCTCATTTTTATGTGAAATTAGCTTTCTTGAAATTTTTGAATGAGACAGGACAGATTTTCTAACTTCACAGAATTCCCTTTTCTGTTGTTTTTGAGTAGTTTTCAAAACTGTGACAGCTTGCATTCTGCAATTTTTGGGGGCTCCATTCTCCTCTCCCACACTTTCTTTTCTTTTCATCTCTGTTGTCCCTATTCTGCACAATTTTTATTCTACTGTTTCTCAATATGGGACCTTGTCTTAGAAAGAAGTCACAGAAAGGTTGGTTTTAAGAGTTCATAAAAGCTGTACTGCTCCAGTCTCCTTAGTTTTTCTTACAGTGGATCTCGCACTCACCTACTTTTGGAATGAGCAAAATTCCTCTCAATTTCAGCTACTGTTTGCAAATTGGCCTGCCATATTTTCCATATCTGTTGGCTATTTCAGGGTTTTCCTCTTCTCGGGTCTATCAGACACTGCCCCTTGGCTGCCTTCTACCTGCAGCCCAGGCATTTTCACCATACAGGTCTTGTCTTACTTTACTTCTTCCACAATTGACAATGTTGACCAATCCTTTTCTGAAATCTCCCCTCCCTTGTTTTTGGGATAATACCCTCTTTCAGGTTCCATCCTCTATTTCTGGCCACTCAATATCAATCTCTTAATGATTCTTCTTCCACTGCTGATTTCTTATAAATAGGTGTTCTCCAATGTTCCATCCACCCTCAACCCTCTTCTTACTGTATATTTTGTCCCTGGGTGATCTCACTCTTGGCATAATTTCAACAATGAACACTGATCAAGGCTGTAATTACATCTCACCTTTTCTCCTGAATTTGAGGTCCATTTATCCAGCTACCTAATATATTTCACCTTGATATCCTACAGCCATCTCAAATCCAACACATTAAAAGCCAGACTCATCACCTTCTCCCAACCCATCCCACTGCACTACCTACCATCTCTTATATTCTATCCTCTATCTCCAAAATGGGCCTCACCATACATCCAGCTTCCGATGCAGAAACCTGCAAGTCCTTGCATAGGCTGCTCTGACTCCTTTACTAATCTCTTGCAAAGTTCTGAATATTACACATCCTAAAAACTGTCAAATCTATCCCCTTACCCTCAACCCCAACCCCATCAATTTGGTTCCTGTCCATTTCTTTTCTTAATTACAGCAACAGCCTCGTCTCTGTCTCATTGTTTGTGCCACGTTCCAGCCTATTCTCCATACTGGAAAAGTCTTTCTAAATTGCAGGTCTGATGATGTTATAATCCTTCATAGGTTTCCCTTTAACTTTCAGAATGAAATCCAGATTCTTCACGTGGCATACAATTCCCTTCTGAATCTCTCCAATCATACTGAGTTCAGCTTACTGAGTTCGACTCAAACATGATAACTCTCATGACTCTGTGCTTTTGCACATGCTAATCTCTCTGACTAGAGCACCTTATCTCCTACCTCTTCAACCGGGTGCTCCTCAGTCAGGCTTCAGGAGCCAGTTGAGGCTATAATCTTCTACAGAGCCTTCCCTGACCATTCGCTATCTGTGTCCCCTCATTTTCAATCATCCAAAACCTCCTCTACTACCCCACATACCTCTGGAGTCAAGCACATGTTCACACCACAATAAAACCTCAGGCTTTGCCCCTTTTAGTCATTTTCCTGGATAAGTTGACCTTCCTTCAGAGCACTTGCCACTATTTATTGCAACTGCCTTTCACCTGTCCATCTCCCCCACGTGTCTGTGAACTCCCTGAGAGTGAAGCCTTTGCCTTCTGTTTCCCTAGTGCACAGAGTAATTACTCAATATATGTTAAATAAACAATGTAACATGAGGCATGATGTAGAAGAACTCTAAAAGAAAATAAGAATTTGATTTTGATTGAAGAAAGTGTGACACATCCTTTGCTCTAAAAGAAAAAACAATGCCTCAACATTCAATAATTCACCCACTGTGGAACATAAGTAAAAAATGTTACATTTACAAGATTTAAAAAATCTGAGGCAATACTTAAGCTCTCAAAATTCACTGAGACCTCGACAAGAAGAATGTCCTTCATAAATGGGCCCCCCTAAATCTTTTGTCTTCCAAGATCACAGAGGCTTAAATAAACATTCAGCTGCCCCTAAATGGCCCTGCTTATAGGTAGTGTAGGAGTTTACCACAGATATTCCTCCACTTACTTTGCCTATTCGACTTTAGATCTGCACCATCAGTATTGCTCCAGTGGATTTAGTCAACAAAGCAGTGGAACTACTTCTAAAGGACAGCTGTTAAAATGTAGTGACTATCAAAGAAATAAGGCTACATGCTCTGAAAAGGCAGCTACCTTTTCTAGCCTTTCCCTTTAACACCACGTTTATAAGATCAGATAGGAAGGGTCTCTCAAAATTTTCCACAGAGGCATTTCTAATCTTTGAGGAGAGAGAACTCCTTCCACAGTGAATAAAGTGGTGAACAGCCCAAAAGTAGCTGGCCCAAAGCCAGACAATTATTTATACCAAACTTTGTATCTTAATCCCTAATATAGCCATGCTTATTTTTAACCTAAAATAATGTTTTAAATTACTTACCAGTTAAATTACCTATCTCTTACTAAGACCTGTCCCCCCTGTAAACTCCACCCCATTTTAAATTCCAGGGAGATATGTTGCATTTATTCTAGGTGGGAAAGATGATATGCAGATTTCACTACAAGGTGCAACAGAAATATCATACTGGAGAGGATGGTACAGCTGACATAGGACTGGAAGTGGCACAATTCCAAGCACATGTTAGATGAGAGCACTTCATCTGGGAGAAACTTAAAGTAATAATTTAAATGTTCATGAGGCAAGATATGTTCCAATTTAAAACACTAAGAAATAGTCCCATCAGTGAAAAGGAAATCAACTTCTAAGCGTACCAAAAGGGCTGTAGGGCAAACAAGAGGAAAATTTGCATCTGTTGAGGTACAAATAGGAGTAGTCCATAAGAGGGGAATTAATTATTATTAATGGCAAACCCTGTAAATACAAAATAAAACCAAAATCACTGGTCACATAATTCAAAATTTACGTGCAATAAAGGCAAGGCAATAGGCTCAAGTCATGACCTGTCAAATATTTACTCCACTGACATACAACCACATATCCCAGGCTGTAATAATACTCCAATTTGCGAAGTTGAGAACTATAAAAAGTGAGGGGGTGAGTACTTAAAACATTTTAACTGTTTACTTCTTTCTCTCCTCCACTAAACAAGAAGTCTCTTGAGGACAGGGGCTGGGACATAGTATTTCTATCCCGTTTGCTTAGCACCCTTCTTTGCACAGAGCTAGCTTTCAACAAACATCTGTAGAATGCATGAATGAAGGAATACGTGAATAATAGCCATAACCTATGCAAAACTTGGAAAACATCTTGGCACATCAGAGCAGAAAAAGACGGTATCAAAAAAGGAGGAGGGAATTCCCTGGTGGCGCAGTGGTTAAGAATCTGCCTGCCAAAGAGGGGGACACGGGTTCGAACCCTGGTCCGGGAAGATCCCACATGCCACGGAGCAACTAAGCCCATGCACCACAACTACTGAGCCTGCACGTCTAGAGCCCATGCTCCGCAACAAGAGAAACCTGCACACCACAACAAAGAGTGGCCCCCACTCACTGCAACTAGATAAAGCCTGCACGCAGCAACGAAGACCCAACGCAGCCAAAAATAAATAAATAAATTTATTAAAAAACAATAAAGAACCCCCTTTTTTAAAAAAAAGAAAAGGGAGTGGATGTTTATGATTTATATTAATATGTTACATACTAAAATTTATCAATATATAATATTTGAAGTCAATTACATATTATATTAACACATATTTTAATAATGTAGAACTGAAAGGAAGTTAACTTACATAAGAACTTTTAAATTTTTTTCAAGAAGAAAATTGCATCATAACAATTAAATGTCTAAACAAACATAAAGGGGAGAAAATCTCAAGATGGCGGAGTAGAAGGAAGTGAGCTCACTCCTTCTTATGAAAACACCAAAATCACAACTAACTGCTGAACAACCATTGACAAAAAAATTGCTGGAACCTACCAAAAAAGATACCCTACATCCAAAGACAAAGAAGAAGCCACAATGAGACAGTAGGAGTGGCGCAATCACGACAAAATCAAATCCCATACATGCTGGGTGACTGACCCACAAACTGGAAAATAATTATACCACAGAAGTTCTCCCACAGGAGTGAAAGTCCTGAGCCCCATGTCACACTTCCCAGCCTGGGGGTCTGGCAAGGGGGAGGAGCCCCCAGAGAATCCAGCTTTGAAGGCCAGTGCAGTTTGATCACAAAAATTCCACAGGACTGGGGGAAACAGAAACTCCACTTTTGGAAGGTGCACACAGGTCCTGGGAAAAAGGCAATTACCTCATAAGAGACTGGGCCAGACCTACCTGCTAGTATTGGAGGGTCTCTTGCAGAGGTGGGGGGAGGCTGTGGCTCACTGCAGGGACAAAGACACTGGCAGCTGCAGTTCTGGGGAATACTCATTGGTGTGAGACCTCCTGAAGGCCGCCATTTTCTCCCCGAGACCTAGCCCCACCCAACAGCATGTAGGCTCCACTGCTGGGATGCCTTGGGTGAAACAACCCACAGGGTGGGAACACAGCCCCACCTATCAGCAGACAGACTGCTTAAAGTCTTCCTGAGCACTGCCCTGCCCACCAGAGGGACAAGACCCAGCTCAACCCACCAGTGGGCAGGAACCAGTCCCTCCCACCAGAAAGCCTTCACAAGCCTCTTAGACAGCCTCATCCATGAGAGGGCAGACAGCAGAAGCAAGAAGAACTACAATCCTGCAGCCTGCGGAACAGAAACCACAACCACAGAATGTTAGAAAAAATGAGATGGTAGAGGAATATGTCCCAGATGAAGAAACAAGATAAAACCCCAGAGAACAACTAAGTGAAGTGGAAATAGGCAATCTACTGGAAAAAGAATTCACAGTAATAATAGTGAAGATGATCCAAGATCTCGGAAAAAGAATGGAGACACAGATCGAGAAGACACAAGAAATGTTTAACAAAGACCTAGAAGAACTAAAGAACAGACAAACAGAGATGAAAAACGTATTCCACGCAAATAGAAATCAAAAGAAAGCTGGGGTAGCAATACTTGTATCAGACAAAATAGACTTTAAAATACTGTTTTGAGACAAAGAAGGACACTACATAGTGATCAAGGGATCAATCCAAGAAGACGATATAACAATTGTAAATATATATGAACCCAACATAGGAGCACCTCAATATATAAGGCAAATGTTAACAGCCGTAAAAGGGGAAATGGACAGTAACACAATAATAGTGGGGGACTTAAACACCCCACTTACATCAATGGAAAGATCGTCCAGACAGAAAATCAGTAAACACAGAGCTTAAATGACACATTATACCAGATGGACTTAACTGATATTTATACTGCATTCCATCAGAAAGCAGCAGAATACACATTCTTTTCAAGTGCACATGGAACATTCTCCAGGATAGATCACATACTGGGCCACAAAGCAAGCCTCAGTCAATTTAAGAAAATTGAAATCATATCAAGCAGACTTCCCTGGTGGCACAGTGGTTAAGAATCCGCCTGCCAATGCAGGGGACATGGGTTCAAGCCCTGGTCTGGGAAGATCCCACATGCCGCAGAGCAACTAAGCCTGTGCGCCGTAACTACTGAGCCTGTGCTCTAGAGCCCACGAGCCACAACTAATGAACCCTGTGTGCCTAGAGCCCATGTTCCGCAACAAGAGAAGCCACCACAATGAGAAGCCTGCACACCACAATGAAGAGTAGCCACTGCTCGCCACAACTAGAGAAAGCCTGCACACAGCAACAAAGACCCAACGCAGCCAAAAATTAAAAAATTAATTAATTAAAAATATCATATCAAGCATTTTTCCAATGATAACGCTATGATATTAGAAATCAACTACAAGAAAAAAACTGTAAAAAACACAAACATGTGGAGGCTAAACAATACGCTACTAAACAACCAATGGATCATTGAAGAAATCAAAGAGGAAATAAAAAAAATATCTAGAGACAAATGAAAATGAAAACATGATGATCCAAAACCTACGGGATGCAGCAAAAGCAGGTCTAAGAGGGAAATTTATAGCAATACAATCTTACCTCAGGAAACAAGAAAAATCACAAATAAACAACCTAACCTCACACCTAAAACAGCTACAGAAAGAAGAAAAAACAAAACCCAAAATTAGTAGAAGGAAAGAAATCATAAAGATTACAGCAGAAATAAATAGAAACAAACAAACAAACAATAGAAAAGATCAATGAAACTAAAAACTGGTTCTTTGAAAAGACAGATAAAATTGATAAGCCTTTAGCCAGACTCATTAAGAGAAAAAGGGAGAGGACTCAAATCAATCAAATTAGAAATGGAAAAAGGAGAAGTTACAATGGACACCACAGAAATGCAAAGGATCATAAGAAACTACTACAAGCAACTATATGCCAATAAAATGGACAACCTGGAAGAAATGGACAAATTCTTAGAAAGGTACAATCTCCCAAGACTGAACCAGGAAGAAATAGAAAATATGAACAGACCAATCACAAGTCATGAAATTGAAACTGTGATTTAAAAACTCCCAACAAACAAAAGTGCAGGACCAGATGGCTTCACTGGCGAATTCTATCAAATATTTAGAGAAGAGTTAACACCTATCCTTCTGAAACTATTCCAAAAAATTGCAGAGAAAGGAATACTCCCAAACTCATTCTATGAGGCCACCATCAGCCTGATACCAAAACCAGACAAAGATACCACAAAAAAGAAAATTACAGGCCAATATCACTGATAAACACAGACACAAAAATCCTCAACAAAATATTAGCAATCCAAATCCAACAATACATTAAAAGGATCATACACCATGATCACGTGGGATTTATCGCAGGAATGCAAGGATTTTTCAATATCTGCAAATCAATTAGTATGATACAGCACATCAACAAATTGAAGAATAAAAACCATATGATCATCTCAATAAATGCAGAAAAAGCTTTTGACAAAATTCAATGATAAAAACTCTCCAGAAAGTCGGCATAGAGGGAACATACCTCAACATAATAAAGACCATATATAACAAACCTGCAACTAACATCATACTCAACGGTCAAAAGCTGAAAGCATTTCCTATAAGATCAGGAACAAGGCAAGGATGTCTACTCTCACCACTTTTATTCAGCATACTTTTGGAAGTCCTAACCATGGCAATCAGAGGAGAAAAAGAAATAAGAGGAATCTACATTGGAAAAGAAGAAATAAAACTGTTACTATTTACATATGACAGGCTACTATACATAGAAAATCCTAAATATGCTACCAGAAAACTACTAGAGCTCATCAATGAATTTGGTAAAGTTGCAGGATACAAAATTAATATACAGAAATCTGCTGCATTTCTATACACTAACAACAAAAGATCAGAAAGAGAAATTAAAGAAACAACCCCATTTACCATAGCATCAAAAAGGATAAAATACCTAGGAATAAACCTACCTAGGGATACAAAAGACCTGTACTCCAAAAACTATAAGATGCTGATGAAAGAAATCGAAGATGACACAAACAGATGGGAAGACAGACCATGCTCTTGGACTCGAAGAATCAATATTATCAAAATGACTATACCACCCAAGGCAATCTACAGATTCAATGCAATCCCTATCAAATTATCAATGGCATTTTTTTACAGAACTAGAACAAAAAAAATCTCAAAATTTGTATGGAGACACAAAAAACCCCGAATAGCCAAATCAATCTTGAGAAAAAAAAAAAACCCAACAAAACGGAGCTGGAGGAATCAGGCTCCCTGACTTCAGACTATACCACAAAGCTACAGTCATCAAAACTGTACACGGTATTGGCACAAAAACAGACATATACCTCAAAAGAACAGGATAGAAAGCCCAGAAATAAACCCACGCACCTATGGCAATTAATCTACGACAAAAGGGGCAAGACTATACAATGGAGGAAAGACAGTCTCTTCAATAAATGGTGCTGGGAAAACTGGACAGCTACATGTAAAAGAATGAAATTAGAACACTCCCTAACACCACACACAAAAATAAACTCAAAATGGATTAAAGACCTAAATGTAAGACTGGATACTATAAAATTCTTGGAGGAAAACATAGGTAGAACACTCTTTGACATAAAACACAGCAATATCCTTTTCAATCCATCTCCTAGGGTAATGGAAATAAACACTAAAATAAACAAATAGAAAGCAATTAAGCTTAAAAACTTTTGCACAGCAAAGGAAACTATAAACAAAATGAAAAGACAACCTGCAGAATGGGAGAAAATATTTGCAAACGATGCAACTGACAAGGGATCAGACTCCAAAATTTACAAACAGTTCATGCAGCTCAATATGAAAAAAACAAACAACCCAATCAAAAAATGGGCAGAAGACCTAAATGGATATTTCTCCAAAGAAGACATACAGATGGCCAAGAGGCACATGAAAAGACGCTCAACATCGCTAATTATTAGAGAAATGCAAATCAAAACTACAATGAGGTATCACCTCACACCAGTCCAAATGGCCATCATCAAAAAATCTACAAACAATAAATGCTGGAGAGGGTGTGGAGGAACGGGAACCCTCCTACACTGTTGGTAGGAATGTAAATTGGTTCAGCCACTATGGAGAACACTATGGAGGTTCCTTAAAAAACTAAAAATAGAGCTACCATATGACCCAGCAATCCCACTCCTGGGCATATATCCAGAGAAAAACATGGTTCAAAAGGATACATGCACCCCTATGTTGATTGCAGTGCTGTTTACAATAGCCAAGACATGGAAGCCACCTAAATGTCCATCAACAGATGAATGGATAAAGAAGATGTGGTATATATATACAACAGAATATTGCTCAGCCATTAAAAAGAATGAAATAATGCCATTTGTAGCAACATGGATGGACCTGGAGATTATCATACTTCATTAAGTGAAGTCAGACAGAGAAAGACAAGTATCATATGATATCAATTATATGTGAAATCTAAAAAAGAAAATGATACCAATGAACTTATTTACAAAACAGAAACAGACTCACAGAGTTAGAGAATGAACTTATGGTTACCAGGGGGAAAGGATGGGGGGGGGACAGATTGGGACTTTGGGAGTGACATGTACACATTGCTATATTTAAAATAGATAACCAACAAGGACCTACATCTGGCACAGGGAACACTGCTCAATATTCTGTAATAACCTCAATAGAAAAGAATTTGAAAAAGAATAGATACATGTATATGTATAACTGAATCACTTTGCTGTACACCTGAAACACAACATTGTTAATCAACTCTACTCCAATTAAAAAAAAAAAAAAACAAACCTGTGAATACTCACAGAACAGTACATAAATAAAACTACATGTCTGACTTTAGTTTGAAACCAAGGTAACAGCTTTAAAAGAAATTTTAAAATGATGATTCATAAATAAAAGTGTTGTAAAACATAACAAATAAAAACAAGAATAAAGGAAAGGTAGTAAGTATAGGAACAACTGATTTTTAAAACTCTGGGACTTCCCTGGTGGCACACAGGTTAAGAATCCGCCTGCCAAGGCAGGGGACACGGGTTCGAGCCCTGGTCTGGGAAGATCCCACATTCCGCGGAGCAACTAAGCCCGTGCGCCACAACTACTGAAGCCCGCGCGCCTAGAGCCTGTGCTCCGCAACAAGAGAAGCCACAGCAATGAGAAGCCCGCACACCGCAACGAAGAGTAGCACTCGCTCACCGCAGCTAGAGAAAGCCCGTGCACAGCAACGAAGACTCAACGCAGCCAAAAATAAAATAAATAAATAAATAAAATAAAACTCTGTATATATGAAGTAAAAATATTGGCCAATTCAGTGATAAAGCCTAACTGGTTATCAGGCATCTGACTTAACTACTCTTTCAATTTTCAGCAGGTTTTGTGGCATGTCATAACCTTGTTCTAATCACATGATAGAGATAGGCAGTGGAAAGAAGAAACTTCGAATCTAAACGTGTCCAAATAGAGTAATAACTGACCCAACTGGGAGCCGCTCTAGGACTGACCAACTGTGCTATTAGCTGAGGTAGTGTCTGTCTGCAACAGCACCTTAGGTAGCAGTGAATATATCCCCAGCCTAGAAAAGACACATGAATTTTTTTTTTATCATTTAAAAAAAAGTCATTTTCATTTCAATTATAATGAGTCATAGATTTACCATCTTGCTAACAAATAGAGACAGTATGGCAAGTCTTTAAATATTAAAAAGCAGATTTAAATTGCAAGAGGAATAAAGTTCGTTGGAATGGTCTAAAAGATTGAGGAAATTCACTTCCTAAGAGAAGCAGACAAATACCAAAGCAGTCTCCAAATTTCAAATAACCAGTCTTTACAAGTGGGCAAGCAGCAGTAGTTCCCTCCCATCTCCAAATCACAACAGACTTAACACAACCCTTAACCAAGGTTTCTAAGCCTAAGGGCAAATGCTCTGTTTTCCAGTTTGGCCATAAGAAGAGCAACTTTCCAAGAGAGCTCTCTCTTTTTTAAAAAATATTTATTTATTTATTTTTGGCCGCGTCGGGTCTTAGTTGCGGCACATGGGATCTTTCGTTGCAGCATGTGGGCTTCTCTCTAGTTGTGGTGTGAGGGTTTAGCTGCCATGTGGCATGTGGGATCTTAGTTCCCCGCCCAGGGATCGACCTGCGTCCCCTGCATTGGAAGGCGGATTCTTAACCACTGGACCACCAGGGAAGTACCCAAGAGAGCTATATTCTTTTAGTAAGCATGTGAAATTAATAAAATACTGGTGTCAACAAATAATCACGCACCACTAGCCTCCCTTCTTTTCCAAACCCTGCTTCCAGTCTCTGGATCCCAGTCTGGTAAGGAAAGTCAAGAAGCAAAAACACAGCTTCTACTGCCTAGATAGGGGAGATATAGTCCTCAAAACATACATTTCCATAGGAATAATATTATAAGTGGTAGTTTGTTATGGTAAAAATTGTTCAATTACTATAACTTTTCAAGTAAGAATGGGCTGAACACTTTACTTGTGTGAGCTGATCCTTGAAGCTAACCACCAAGTATTAATACTACCTATACAAAGAAATATAAGTTGAGTCCTAAACAACTGATTTATAAACTAACTCCTGTTAAGAAACAGAGGAACTCATTTCAGAGATTAGTTTCACAATGGTTTAAAATTCTTTTGGATCAGTAGCTTTAAAATTGGTTTTATGAAATTGTAGGGTTTCATGCAGTTTCAAAGAGAACCAAAATATTTTATTACAAAGATTTACTAGTTTTTTACTCACTGAACACTTGAACTGAGTCAGACTATAATGGTGCTACTTTAGTGATAATACAACAAATCAGCTATTTTTAACATTAAGAGAGTTAGATAAACTGCAACACTGTATATTAATGAGTAACACTATGTGAATTGACTCTTTGAAAGAGAAAATGTAACCCTTTAAGGAATGTTTAAATTGGGTCACTCTTATCACCTTTACACTGGACTACTATTATGTCAAAGATAGGATTCCAAGGTATGAAAAACATTAGAAGGGTTGAAGAATTGCGAAGAGTTTAGAAATTGCAGTTACTGGTTTTCTTTTTTTCTGTAACTGAATACAGGACGAAAATGATAAATCACTAATGAGACATCAATAGTTTTTAGGAAAGATGTGAAAAAGGAGTTTCAAAGCAAAGCCACACAGGAAGCTGCAATATATCAGAATGGAAATTCCACAAAGACAAGGATTTTTGCTTATTCTATTATAGCCTCATCTCCTTGGCTTAGAACAGTGCTTGGCACTTAGCACCTGCTCAATAAATACTTGTTGACTAAATGAGTGAATGAAAAGTATTCCTCTATACATTTCAGAAATATTGAAGAAAGTTTTAAAGATAACTCTTGTTAATGTAAAACTAATAGTTTTGCTGTAAGAAAGTAGAAAATCATCTGTATCTATAAATATAAATGTGAAATGATTAAAATTGATCACAATTCTACCACTCAGAGAAAGCTGCTGCTAACATACTGATTATATTTACTTTCAATTCTTTTTCTTATGCATATTTTTAGAGTTGAGATCAAACATTACTTAAACTAGTCTATCTAGCCTTCATTGTACATTTACATTTTTAGTGTAAGCCTTTTCCAATGTTGAAAACAAGGGTCTTCTTTAATAATACTTTTTAAATGTTATATTCAAACATTTAAAAAGACTTGAAAACATCTTTTAGTGACAAATAAGTTTTATGTAAAGTACTGGTACTAGCTTATTCTCTAGTCATTGGTATTGATTTTGTGATTTATAGGCTTAAAGGCAAGAGTATCCTACAGGAAACATTACCATCAAGTATGCTGTTTTGAGAGGAGACAGGATATACCTCTAGTTCATTCATTTGTTCATCTACTCAACAAATATTTATTATTGGCTTACTATGGGCTAAGAATATAGTGAGCAAAACTAGAGTTACTGCTCCCATAGGGCTTATAAACTAGAGCTTATAATCTCTGCAGCTAGTCAAGGGAGACAGACTAATTGACCAATCAACAAATGAATTTAAATCACAATGGTGGTAAACTATGTTAGGAATAAGAGGTATGTAGTCATATGTCTCTACCTAATAGTGAAGGAGTTGGCCTAGACTGTTTGGTAATGTGTGTGTATGTATCAGGAATTGGGAGTAGGAGGTGTGTTGGGAATAATTTTATCTACATTTATTGAGTACTTCATTCAATGTTAGTCAGTCCCTGGACTGGGTACTTTACATGGCTTATTCTCATTTTCTCATTTAATAATCATAGTACCTTATCCATCAATAATTTCCCATTTTACAGATAAAGAAATTGAGTCTCAGAGAGAAGTCAAATAACTTACTTAAGATTATATAGGTAGTAAAGAATGAGCTGGGAGGGGAACCCAGACAATAAGGCAGCAGAGAGAGCCTGGAGTCATATGGGACATCCCACTTCCCAGCATAATTAACGTTTATGTTGACATATAAAGCATTAGTAGGTGTTAATAAAGCATGAAGGGAGGGAGAACAGGGAAGAATATTCCATGCAGACTGAAAGGCATGAGAAAAGCTCTGAGATAGCAGGGACCTCAGTGAATCAAAGAGGGAACAACAATAACAAAGCCAGTGAACTAAGCAGGAACACAGGGAATGAGGGGAAACACAGAGATGAGCTGGAAGAATAGGCAGGACCCAGGCAGTGAAAGCCCTCATAGGCCACATTAAGGATGTTGGCTTCAATCCTAAATGCTATGAAAAGGCACAAGACACTTTTACTCCTTTTATTTGAAATTCAAAAACTTAAGGGTAAGAAAATTCACAAAGGCTGGATTTAATGAAGCAAGGAATAGAAGGACAAATATCTGCTCAGTTTTGAAAATATTTTCTGGGACCTATCATATCTGTATCAGTAAGTCTGAATACTTGAGGAACCAAAGTGGGCTTTTAAATACCTTTTAAAATAAACTCAAATGTAGATAAATTCAAAAGAGGTTTGTTTTTTTCCTTCTGGGTCTGATGTACAACTACAGAAGAGGATTATATAAAGAGAGAGTACTAGAAAATGGTCTGGGCTAGGTTGTAACAGGTGTGGGTCAATCAGCTGATATTTAATACAGAGGCATGTGGAGGCCCCAGGTCTGAACTAGAAGCAGGGAATGTTGACATAGACTTCAGACTTAATAGTAGTCAAGAAATGATGGTATCCGAGTTATGAAAATGGAAACAAACATACCATTGAGAATAAGCTGGAAAAACCTGGGCTTCATCAGGTTGTGGGAGGTAAGAGTAAAGGGAAAGATTATAGTAAAAGGTATTTCCAAGATACAGTCTTAAAATATCCTCCCTATATGCCAACAATCTTAATATAACAAGACTGTATGTCATGTAGAAACTATGTTATTTTCAATTAATTTGACCCTTGGATAATAAATCTTTTGTAATCTCCATTAACATGTAGATTAGTTGCTATATTTATTTATGCAGTCCTTTGGATCCCACAGGTTCAGAATGCTTTGACTGCATCTTCTGAATTTTTATTATGACAATAATAATCAATTTCATCTAGAATATACTTTCTGAAGCAACTGAAGTCTATGATCAATTATCTATATAGTATAGTTACATTTTACCCAATTTTTTTCAATTTTCAGTTTCCTGAAATTATTTTCATTGAAATAAATTCTTTGCCCATAAATTTTACAGTGAAGATTTGATTCATCCAACAGATTTTTACCCATATCAAATTTTATCATCCATATACAATTTGATCAGTTATAGGATCTATCATTGTGAGTTGTCTTTTGTGACCATTATTTTTACCAAGTCTTATTCTCTCAAGTATGATGAGAAAATTTGATTTGCTTTTCTTTTATTGGTAAACTTACTTTGTACAGTTTTAGTACTTTTCATCTTTATTTTGGGATTATTTCTTATCCCAATTTTCCCCTTGTCAACCTTTCCATTTTTAATGTTACCAGCAAGATGTTTTTTTCTTCGGTTTTTTTTTTTTTTTTTTGGGGGGGGGGGCGGGGGCGATGTCTGGCTAAAATTCTCTGAACAGAGTTCTAAGTTACTGTCAATTTAATTTTCTGTTGATTATTCATATCAATGATGAACCACAAATTCACCTAAATAAAGACTAACTCTGGGAGTTTTGCTTATGAAATAAAATTTAAATGTCATAGATCTTAAGAATATAAAAGAATAATTTGACTAACAAAAACAGGAGGTAAGGGGAAGGGAGAAACAATAAGTTCATTAATTTTCTCAGTTTAATAGAAGAGAGTACAGTCTAAAGTTCAAACATATGATTTTAAAATATTTTTATACCTGATTTTTATGAGCCTTTAAAAAAACAGTCAAAGCATTCCATTAGAGATGAATTGTGAAGAAATATTACTTTTGTTCTAAGTGAAATTACTGAAAAGATGAAAAATTATGTTACATAAATTTATATGCAGTGTATCCTGACTTATATGATTATCATTTTTTAAAACTGCCAATATAGTAGGCAAGAAAATAATCACTTCAAAAATGTCTTCTATTATTATGAATTTGAACCTTTTTTGCACATTTGTTGGCAGTTTTTCATTTTTAATTTTTCTATTTTTGTCTTTTGCTTTTTCTTATTGATTTTAAGAGCTTTTAATACACTAAGAATATTAACTTTTTTCATACATGATGCAACTTTTGTTTCCAATTTCTGGTTTATATTTTAATTTTATGGTATTTTTGATGTATCTAATTTTTATGCAATCAAAACTATCTTCTCTGTTAAATGTTTCTTCCCTTGCTTTAAAAGATCTTTCCTAACTTGAGGTTGAATAAAATATCAGTTACATTTGTTAGTGTGAGATAGGTTCAAACTCCACTACTTTCCCCAAGAAGTTGAACAGTTGTTCCAGCACAGTTATGGAAACAAGCCCCCTCTCCCAGTGGGATATATTTTCAGTGTTCTAGGTACCGATCCTCACCTCTACCTGCCAGTGGCTATGTGGTGTCCCTTCCTCTTCAGCCTATTTTCTGCAGAGAGAAACCTCTCCCTTTCTGGTCTCTGGGTAAAACAGCATAGGATAACTCTGGTCCTAACCTCCCTTTAATTTATGTTTGGCATCCAACTTCCTCCACCTTCCGCTCCAGTCCTTCTTGGGTCCCGAGGTTAAGTTCAGATTCTACTCCCATGTTTTCAAGTTGTAGGGCATTTTTCAGATATGTAATTTGGTATTAACTGCTGAAAGAATATATAAAAATCAAATATGGTTATTTCAATCAACAATATGGTTCCCCCAAATTTAGTAATCAATAGAAAGGAAAAGCTCATCAAGCGAAACAGTGCTTGGCAGAGATTATTTCAAATTTTCCAAAAATTTTATAAGTTACTAATCTAATTGCATATGCTATATGATAAGCCCTCAATAAATGTTTGTTGTAGGGAAACATTTATCTTTTTAGATGTCTGAAAATATAGACATTGGGAATAGTTTCAAATTTCAGAATTTTTACTGTCAGAATATTTTGTTCAGACAAATACAGAAGAACACAAAGGAGAAAATAACTTAAAACTTCCTCAAAATAAACTTTCTTATGATTCATAATTAAGTAAACTTCTGATATTTTCTGGTAGCTAGACACCAGTAAGAGCTTTATTTCTGTAACAGTTAGAGGAATCACTACATTAAAAAGAAATTTTTGAAGTTCTGTAGCTATGTATGTATGGTGATGGATGTTAACTAGATGTATTATTGTGATCATTTTGCAATATATGCAAATTTCGAATCATTACATTGTATACCTGAAACTAACATAATGTTGCATGTTAATTATACCTCAATAAAAAGTTTTTAAAAAATGTTCAGGGCTCCACTTATTCACACTTTTATTGATTAAATCTCCTAGAAAGCTAACTGTTAATTCTAAGAATAGGCAATACAGGCAAATTAAAAGCAGTTGTAGTCTTTAAATGCCCTGGTAGTGGCAGACAACGGACATTAGGCCAGCCCAAATTCCATTTCTCACCTGCTTCTCCCCTGGCTGCCTCTACAACAGAGGCTCTAAGAACTAAACACTTGATTTCCCAGCCTTCCTTGAGAGGTCATGTTACACAGTTCTGGCCAGTGAGACACAAACAGATGTCTGTTAGCACTGCCTCTTTCTTTTCTTTCTTTCTTTTTTTAAAATTTTATTTATTTTTTTATACAGCAGGTTCTTATTAGTTATCTATTTTATTGATATTAGTGTATATATGTCAATCCCAATCTCCCCATTCATCCCACCACCAACCACCCCCCCACCCCGGCCACTTTCCCCCCTTGGTGACCATACATTTGTTCTCTGTATCTGTGTCTCTATTTCTGCCCTGCAAACTGGTTCATCTGTACCATTTTTCTAGGTTCCACATATATGCATTAATATACTTGTTTTTCTCTTTCTGACTTACGTCACTCTGTATGACAGTCTCTAGATCCATCCATGTCTCTAGAAATGACCCAATTACTTTCCTTTTTATGGCTGAGTAATATTCCATTTATATATGTACCACACCTTCTTTATCCATTCGTCTGTCGATGGGCATTTAGGTTGCTTCCATGACCTGGCTATTGTAAATAGTGTTGCAATAAACATTGGGGTGCATGTGTCTTTTTGAATTATGGTTTTCTCTGGGTATATGCCCAGTAGTGGGATTGCTGGGTCATATGGTAATTCTATTTTTAGTTTTTTAAGGAACCTCCATACTGTTCGCCATAGTGGCTGTAGCAATTTACATTCCCACCAACAGTGCAAGAGGGTTCCCTTTTCTCCACACCCTCTCCAGCATTTGTTGTTTGTAGATTTTCTGATGATGCCCATTCTAACTGGTGTGAGGTGATACCTCATTGTAGTTTTCATTTGCATTTCTCTAATAATTAGTGATGTTGAGCAGCTTTTCATGTGCCTCTTGGCCATCTGTATGTCTTCTTAGGAGAAATGTCTATTTAGGTCTTCTGCCCATTTTTTAATTGGGTTGTTTGTTTTTTTAATATTGAGCTGCATGAGCTGTTTATATATTTTGGATATTAATCCTTTGTTGATTCATTTGCAAATATTTTCTCCCATTCTGAGGGTTGTCTTTCCGTCTTTTTTGTAATTTCCTTTGTTGTGCAAAAGCTTTTAAGTTTCATTAGGTTCCATCTGTTTATTTCTGTTTTTATTTCTATTACTCTAGGAGGTGGATCAAAAAAGATCTTGCTGTGATTTATGTCAAAGAGTGTTCTTCCTATGTTTTCCTCTAAGAGTTTTATAGTGTCCAGTCTTACATTTAGGTCTCTAATCCATTTTGAGTTTATTTTTGTGTATGATGTTAGGGAGTGTTCTAATTTGATTCTTTTACATGTAGCTGTCCAGTTTTCCCAGCACCACTTATTGAAGAGACTGTCTTTTCTCCATTGTATATCCTTGCCTCCTTTGTCATAGATTAGGTGACCACAGGTGCGTGGGTTTATCTCTGGGCTTTCTATCCTGTTCCACTGATTTATATTTCTGTTTTTGTGCCAGTACCATATTGTCGTGATTACTGTAGCTTTGTAGTATAGTCTGAAGTCAGGGAGTCTGATTCCTCCAGCTCCGTTTTTTTACCTCAAGACTGCTTTGGCTACTCAGGGTCTTTTGTGTCTCCATACAAATTAAAAATTTTTTTTGTTCTAGTTCTGTAAAAAATGCCACTGGTAATTTGATAGGGATTGCACAGAATCTGTAGATTGCTTTGGGTAGTATAGTCATTTTCACAATATTGATTCTTCCAATCCAAGAACATGGTATATCTCTCCATCTGTTTGTATCATCTTTGATTTCTTTCATCAGTGTTTTATAGTTTTCTGAGTACAGGTCTTTTACCTCCTTAGGTAGGTTTATTCCTAGGTACTTATTCTTTTTGTTGCAATGGTAAATGGGAGTGTTTCCTTAATTTCTTGTTCTGATCTTTCATTGTTAGTGTATAGGAATGCAAAAGATTTCTGTGCATTAATTTTGTATCCTGCTACTTTACCAAATTCATTTATTAGCTCTAGTAGTTTTCTGGTGGGATCTTTAAGATTCTCTATGTATAGTATCATGTCATCTGCAAACAGTGACAGTTTTACTTCTTCATTTCCAATTTGTATTCCTTTTATTTCTTTTTCTTCTCTGACTGCCATGGCTAGGACTTCCAAAACTATGTTGAATGATAGTGGCAAGAGTGGACATCCTTGTCTTGTTCCTGGTCTTAGGGGAAATGCTTTCAGTTTTTCACCACTGAGAATGATGTTTGCTGTGGGTTTGTTGTATATGCCTTTATTATGCTGAGGTAGGTCCCTTCTGTGCCCACTTTCTGGAGAGTTTTTATCATAAATGGGTGTTGAATTTTGTCAAAAGCTTTTTCTGTATCTATTGAGATGATCACATGGCTTTTATTCTTCAATTTGGTAATATGGTGTATCACACTGATTGATTTGCGTATATTGAAGAATCCTTACATCCCTGGGATAAATCCCACTTGGTCATGGTGTATGATCCTTTTAATGTGTTGTTGGATTCTGTTTGCTAGTATTTTGTTGAGGATTTTTGCATCTATATTCATCAGTGATATTGGTCTGTAATTTTCTTTTTTCGTAGTATCTTTGTCTGGTTTTGGTATCAGGGTGATGGTGGCCTCATAGAATGAGTTTGGGAGTGTTCTTTCCTCTGCAATTTTTTGGAAAGAGTTTGAGAAGGATGGGTATTAGCTCTTCTCTAAATGTTTGATAGAATTCCCCTGAGAAGCCATCTGGTCCTGGGTTTTTGTTTGTTGGAAGATTTTTAATCACAGTTTCAATTTCATGACTTGTGATTGGTCTGTTCATATTTTCTATTTCTTCCTGGTTCAGTCTTGGAAGCTTATACCTTTCTAAGAATTTGTCCATTTCTTCCAGGTTGTCCATTTTTTTGGCACAGAGTTGCTTTTAGTAGTCTCTTAGGATGCTTTGTATTTCTGCGGTGTCTGTTGTAAACTTTTTCATTTCTAATTTTATTGATTTGAGTCCACTCCCTCTTTCTCTTGATGAGTCTAGCTAAAGGTTTACCAATTTTGTTTACCTTCTCAAAGAACCAGCTTTTAGTTTTATTGATCTTTGCTATTGTTTTCTTTGTTTCTATTTCATTTATTTCTGCTCTGATCTTTATGATTTCTTTCCTGCTACTAACTTTGGGTTTTTTTTGTTCTTCTTTCTCTAGTTCCTTTAGGTGTAAGGTTAGATTGTTTGAGATTTTTCTTGTTTCTTGAGGTAGGCTTGTATTGCTATAAACTTCCCTCTGAGAACTGCTTTCGCTGCATCCCATAGGTTTTGAATCATCGTGTTTTCATTGTAATTTGTCTCTAGGTATGATTTCCTCTTTGATTTCTTCAGTGATCTCTTGGTTATTTAGTAACATATTGTTTAGCCTCCATGTGTTGTGTTTTTTAACATTTTTTTCCCTGTAATTGATTTCTAATCTCATAGCGTTGTGGTCAGAAAAGATGCTTGATATGATTTCAATTTTCTTAAATTTACCAAGGCTTAATTTGTGACCCAAGATGTGATCAATCCTGGAGAATGTTACATGTGCAGTTGAGAAGAAAGAGTAATCTGTTGTTTTTGGATGGAATGTCCTATAAATATCTAATAATCTATCCGGTCTATTGTGTCATTTAAAGCTTGTGTTTCCTTATTAATTTTCTGTCTGGATGATCTGTCCATTGGTGTAAGTGAGGTGTTAAAGTCTCCCATATTATTGTGTTACTGTCGATTTCCTCTTTTATAGCTGTTAGCAGTTGCCTTATGTATTGAGGTGCTCCTATGTTGGGTGCATATATATTTATAATTGTTATATCTTCTTCTCAGATTGATCCCTTGATCATTATGTAGTGTCCTTCCTTGTCTCTTGTAACATTCCTTATTTTAAAGTCTATTTTATCTGATATGAGAATTGCTACTCCAGTTTTCTTTTGATTTCCATTTGCATGGAATATCACAGCAGTCTGTATGTGTCCCTAGGTCTGAAGTGGGTCTCTTGTAGACAACATATATATGGGTCTTGTTTTTGTATCCATTCAGCGAGCCTGTGTCTTTTGGTTGGAGCATTTAATCCATTCATGTTTAAGGTAATTATCAATATGTATGTTCCTATTACCATTTTCTTAATTGTTATGGCTTTGTTTTTGTAGGTCCTTTTCTTCTCTTGTGTTTCCTCCCACTTAGAGAAGTTCCTTTAGCATTTGTTGTAGAGCTGGTTTGGTGGTGCTGAATTCTCTTAGTTTTTGCTTGTCTGTAAAGCTTCTGATTTCTCCGTTGAATCTGAATGAGATCCTTGCTGGGTAGAGTAATCTTGGTTGTAGGTTCTTCCCTTTCATCACTTTGAATATATCGTGCCACTCCCTTCTGGCTTGTAGAGTTTCTGCTGAGAAATCAGCTGTTAACCTTATGGGAGTTCCCTTGTACGTTATTTGTCGTTTTTCCCTTGTTGCTTTCAATAATTTTTCTTTGTCTTTAATTTTTGTCAATTTGATTACTATGTGTCTCAGCGTGTTTCTCCTTAGGTTTATCCTGCCTGGGACTCTCTGTGCTTCCTGGACTTGGGTGGCTATTTCCTTTCCCATGTTAGGGAAGTTTTTGACTATAATCTCTTCAAATATTTTCTCGGGTCCTTTCTCTCTCTCTTCTCCTTCTGGGACCCCTGTAATGTGAATGCTGTTTCGTTTAATGTTGTCCCAGAGGTCTCTTAGGCTGTCTTCATTTCTTTTCATTCTTTTTTCTTTATTCTGTTCCGTGGCAGTGAATTCCACCATTCTGTCTTCCAGGTCACTTATCCGTTCTTCTGCCTCAGTTATTCTGCTATTGATTCCCTCTAGTGTAGTTTTCCTTTCAGTTATTGTATTGTTCATCTCTGTTTGTTTGTTCATTAATTCCTCTAGGTGTTTGTTCTTTAATTCTTCTAGGTCTTTGTTAAACATTTCTTGCACCTTCTCGATCTTTGCCTCCATTCTTTTTCCGACGTCCCGGATCACCTTCACTATCATTATTCTGAATTCTTTTTCTGGAAGGTTGCCTATCTCCACTTCATTTAGTTGTTTTTCTGGGGTTTTATCTTGTTCTTTCATCTGGTACAAAGTCCTCTGCCTTTTCGTTTTGTCTGTCTTTCTGTGAATGTGGTTTTCCTTCCACGGCCTGCAGAATTATAGTTCTTCTTGCTTCTGCCTCTTTTCTTTCTTACTGACAGGAACATATTTGTGATGTGTAATAGGCAGCCTCCAAGATGGCCCCAGTGATCCCGGCTTCCAGTTATTCACACCTTTGTGTAGTTCCCTCCCATTCCATATCAGGGTGTGTGACCAACAGAATATGGCAGAAGTGATGATACCCCACTTCCAAGATGAGGTTATAAAAGACTACTCCCCTTCCCTTTTGGACCATTTGCCCTGGGGGGAGCCCACTGACATGTCAAAAGCAGCCCTATGGAGAGGTCCATGTGGTAAGGAATTGAAGCCTCCTGCCAATAGGCATGTGAGTTAGGTTGGAAGCATATCTCCAGCTCAGCCAAGCCTTAGTTGGACTATAGTCCCAGCTGTTATCTTGACTGCAACCTCATGAGAGGCCCTGAGCTAGAACCTCCCAGCTAAACCACTCTCAATTCTCAACCCTCAGAAACTGTATGAGATAAAAAAATGTTCGTTGTTTTAAGATACGTTTTGGGGTAATTTGTTATGTGACAGTAGATAAAAAATACAGTGATGCCTGAAAGTATGATAGTCATTTGGTGACCCTGAGGGTAAGAACCACATTCTAAGGATGGTAGAGGGTCATTATTAATATAGTTAAGTATCAGCATCAGCTCTGAACTACTTCAATTAAGGTTTCTTATGGAGGAAGACCTCCATCTGTGTAAGCCACATGGTAAAGTTTTCTGTTATCTGCAGCCAAACACATTCCTAAGTGACACACTCAACAGTTCCCAAAACCCAATTACAGTTTTCAAAGAGAGGTTCCTTTTATTCAAAGTTCTGACTCTGCTCAGAAGTTCATACTTCTCCTATCTTCTGGATCCCAGGTGTTCATTCCCTGATCCAGAAAAAATACCCAGGCTGAACTGCAGGTACTCCTAGTATCTAAAGGCAATGGTTAGAATTATCCTCTTCATTTAGGAAGCAATTACAATTCTTTAAGTAGCATGCCTACTAATCTTAAAATAAATCCCCTTTGATGTATCCTTTTTAAAGATCCATTCAGCTACACCCCAAAACACAGAGAATTCAGGAATGGATTCTAAACAGCTGGATTATACAATCCATAGGAAAACCGGTTTCTCCTAGGATGCTCTGCTTTATCACATGGATTCTAGGAACACGTTTCAGCCAAAGAGCAGGGACTGGCTGTCTCTACCCTGAATGAAGTACAGAAAACATGAGGCTTAAGCTCAAAAAAATCTCTTCTAAAACCCCCATGTTCCTCCTCCTAAATGTCTCTCTCTAGATGCCAAAAGATGCCAAAACTGTAACACATAACAGAAGGAAAGTTTCACTTGGCACAGAAGTAAAAGTAACTTAGATCCAGTGACCTTGCTTTGTTTTTTCTTTCCAAGTGTACAATTGCTCAGAGATAGAGGCAACACAGCCCCAGAAGAGGAAGAAAAATTACAGGAAATCCTGATCCACACTTATCCAAAATCATCAAACAATCTAGGCAACTGGTATTCACTCGTATGATACCTTTTAAGTTGTCAGCAATTCCTGGCAAATATAAGAATAGAAAATAACTTCAGCAACTCTGAGCTCTAAAAGGCTTAGCACTTTCATGGGTCTCTTGCCCTTAAAAAAGGTGAGGCAGGGGAAGGACCTAAGAAAGGAAATTTAGCCAGAAAAGAAACCTTCTGTACTAAGAAATAACATGATCCAAGATACCAGGAATACTATATTTGAGGAAACACCATATTTAATATAGAGTTTTCCAAAATTTATGCAACTTCACACATATAAATTTGTAGATAATAACTTCTAAATATTTAACCAACCCAAGGAAGCCATTTCTTAAAATTTAATTTTAAGAAAATTTCATTTTAACTTTGAGATGTAAGAAACGTTCTAGGATCTTTGAAGCCAGCTGAAGTATACTCCTAGATTCTAATAGGATTAGTCAAGTAAAGTAGGCACAAAATGGTGTTTCATAGTTGCTATTCCAATGATCAGTAGATTTGCCTATAATGTTCATTCAATTGCATATGTTCAGAACTAATACAACATGAACTGATTCCTTGATTTTAAAACATGGTCATTTCTACAACAGCTACATGTTAAAAAGCAGAACAGGCTGGCAAAATTTGAAATACTAGTTCCCATTCCACAAAGACCCACACAGCACTCCTTATATTATACTTAGAGAAGCTATCCTATTTATGCATAATTTTGCTTTTGATCTGTGGAATCTAGGATTAAATTCAGTTCTAATTTTCATTCTCACCTATGCTGCCCCCACCAACCCTGCCAATAATTGATAATGATACATTATTATAAAAAATTACTTATGATAATTTTCCTGAGACTTTTCTTCAATTGGACTTTTCTTCCATTCACAGGAAGACAGGTCTAGACCATAACAATGAAAATGAACTCCACCAGAGGCAAGACAATATGAGTAAGCTTGGGGACTTCCCCTTTGCTACACCATGGTACTCTTTGACCTACTTTGGTTTTCTACAAGTCTCCCCTTTAGTTCTGAGCCTGAAAGCACCAAAGCTAGGCTCTGTTAAGCATCGTGCATTAATAAATGATAACAACACACATACACATTTATATTAAGGAGTAAATATCACCTAATCTGTGAAAAAAGACACCACTAAATACAGCATTAACAAAGGACAGTTTTTTGAGGTTAGTTCCCCCCTCCCCCCGAATACATTCTAAAACACTTAAAAGGAGACTTTTAAGGGAAGTATTATAAGAAATGTTGTAATAGTGTTTTCATACTAACACTTCATGTGTGCATTGCTGATCCATAGTCTTTTGTTAAAAGAGCCTGTTTATAAAACTTCACAATTTCTTAGTTCCTGGACCAGGGATTGAACCCGGGCCCTTGGCAGTGAAAGTTTGGAGTCCTAACCACTAGACTGCCAGGGAATTCTCAAAACTTCACAATTTCTTTTTTTTTTTTTTTTTTTTTTAAACATCTTTATTGAAGTATAATTGCTTTACAATGGTGTGCTAGCTTCTGCTTTACAACAAAGTGAATCAGTTACACATATACATATGTTGCCATATCTCTTCCCTCTTGCATCTCCCTCCCTCCCACCCTCCCTATCCCACCCCTCTAGGTGGTCACAAAGCACCGAGCTGATCTCCCTGTGCTATGCGGCTGCTTCCCACTAGTTATCTATTTTACATTTGGTAGTGTATATATGTCCATGACACTCTCTCACCCTGTCACATCTCACCCCTCCCCCTCCCCATATCGTCAAGTCCATTGTCTAGTAGGTCTGTGTCTTTATTCCCATCTTGCCACTAGGTTCTTCATGACCTCTTTTTTTTTTTTTTTTTCCCTTAGATTCCATATATATGTGTTAGCATACTGTATTTGTTTTTCTCTTTCTGACTTACTTCACTCTGTATGACAGACTCTAACTCCATCCACCTCATTACAAACACCTCCATTTCATTTCTTTTTATGGCTGAGTAATATTCCATTGTATATACGTGCCACATCTTCTTTATCCATTCATCCGATGATGGACACCTAGGTTGCTTCCATGTCCTGGCTATTGTAAACAGAGCTGCAATGAATATTTTGGTACATGACTCTTTGTGAATTATGGTTTTCTCAGGGTATATGCCCAGTAGTGGGATTGCTGGGTCATATGGTAGTTCTATTTTTAGTTTTTTAAGGAACCTCCATACTGTTCTCCATAGTGGCTGTATCAATTTACATTCCCACCAACAGTGCAAGAGTGTTCCCTTTTCTCCACACCCTCTCCAGCATTTATTGTTTCTAGATTTTTTGATGATGGCCATTCTGACCGGTGTGAGATGATACCTCATTGTAGTTTTGATTTGCATTTCTCTAATGATTAATGATGTTGAGCATTCTTTCATGTGTCTGTTGGCAATCTGTATCTTTTCTTTGGAGAAATGTCTATTTAGGTCTTCTGCCCATTTTTGGATTGGGTTGTTTGTTTTTTTGTTATTGAGCTGCATGAGCTGCTTGTAAATCTTGGAGATTAATCCTTTGTCCGTTGCTTCATTTGCAAATATTTTCTCCCATTCTGAGGGTTGTCTTTTGGTCTTGTTTATGGTTTCCTTTGCTGTGCAAAAGCTTTTAAGTTTCATTAGGTCCCATTTGTTTATTTGTGTTTTTATTTCCATTTCTCTAGGACCTGGGTCAAAAAGGATCTTGCTGTGACTTATGTCATACAGTGTTCTGCCTATGTTTTCCTCTAAGAGTTTGATAGTGTCTGGCCTTACACTTAGGTCTTTAATCCATTTTGAGTTTATTTTTGTGTATGGTGTTAGGGAGTGTTCTAATTTCATACTTTTACATGTACCTGTCCAATTTTCCCAGCACCACTTATTGAAGAGGCTGTCTTTTCTCCACTGTATATGCTTGCCTCCTTTATCAAAGATAAGGTGACCATATGTGCGTGGGCTTATCTCTGGGCTTTCTATCCTGTTCCATTGATCTATATTTCTGTTTTTGTGCCAGTACCAAACTGTCTTGATGACTGTAGCTTTGTAATATAGTCTGAAGTCAGGGAGCCTGATTCCTCCAGCTCCATTTTTCGTTCTCAAGATTGCTTTGGCTATTCGGGGTCTTTTGTGTTTCCATACAAATTGTGAAATTTTTTGTTCTAGTTCTGTGAAAAATGCCAGTGGTAGTTTGATAGGGATTGCATTGAATCTGTAGATTGCTTTGGGTAGCAGAGTCATTTTCACAATGTTGATTCTTCCAATCCAAGAACATGGTATATCTCTCCATCTATTTGTATCATCTTTAATTTCTTTCATCAGTGTCCTATAATTTTCTGCATACAGGTCTTTTGTCTCCTTAGGTAGGTTTATTCCTAGGTATTTTATTCTTTTTGTTGCAATGGTAAACGGGAGTGTTTTCTTAATTTCACTTTCAGATTTTTCATCATTAGTATACAGGAATGCAAGAGATTTCTGTGCATTAATTTTGTATCCTGCTACTTTACCAAATTCATTGATTAGCTCTAGTAGTTTTCTGGTAGCATCTTTTGGATTCTCTATGTATAGTATCATGTCATCTGCAAACAGTGACAGCTTTACTTCTTCTTTTCCGATTTGGATTCCTTTTATTTCTTTTTCGTCTCTGATTGCTGTGGCTAACACTTCCAAAACTATGTTGAATAATAGTGGTGAGAGTGGGCAACCTTGTCTTGTTCCTGATCTTAGTGGAAATGGTTTCAGTTTTTCACCATTGAGGACAATGTTGGCTGTGGGTTTGTCATATACGGCCTTTATTATGTTGAGGAAAGTTCCCTCTATGCCTACTTTCTGCAGGACTTTTATCATAAATGGGTGTTGAATTTTGTCGAAAGCTTTCTCTGCATCTATTGAGATGATCATATGGTTTTTCTCCTTCAATTTGTTAATATGATGTATCACGTTGATTGATTTGCGTATATTGAAGAATCCTTGCATTCCTGGAATAAACCCCACTTGATCATGGTGTATGATCCTTTTAATGTGCTGTTGGATTCTGTTTGCTAGTATTTTGTTGAGGATTTTTGCATCTATGTTCATCAGTGATATTGGCCTGTAGTTTTCTTTCTTTGTGACATCTTTGCCTGGTTTTGGTATCAGGGTGATGGTGGCCTCGTAGAATGAGTTGGGGAGTGTTCCTCCCTCTGCAATATTTTGGAAAAGTTTGAGAAGGATAGGTGTTAGCTCTTCTCTAAATGTTTGATAGAATTCGCCTGTGAAGCCATCTGGTCCTGGGCTTTTGTGTGTTGGAAGATTTTTAATCACAGTTTCAATTTCAGTGCTTGTGATTGGTCTGTTCATATTTTCTATTTCTTCCTGGTTCAGTCTCGGCAGGTTGTGCATTTCTAAGAATCTGTCCATTTCTTCCAGGTTGTCCAGTTTATTAGCATAGAGTTGCTTGTAGTAATCTCTTATGATCGTTTGTATTTCTGCAGTGTCAGTGGTTACTTCTCCTTTTTCATTTCTAATTCTATTAATTTGAGTCTTCTCCTTTTTTCTCTTGATGAGTCTGGCTAATGGTTTATCAATTTTGTTTATCTTCTCAAAGAACCAGCTTTTAGTTTCATTGATTTTTGCTATAGTTTCCTTCATTTCTTTTTCATTTATTTCTGATCTGATCTTTATGATTTCTTTCCTTCTGCTAGCTTTGGGGTTTTTTTGTTCTTCTTTCTCTAATTGCTTTAGGTGCAAGGTTAGGTTGTTTATTCGAGATGTTTCCTGTTTCTTGATGTAGGCTTGTATCGCTATAAACTTCCCTCTTAGAACTGCTTTTGCTGCATCCCATAGGTTTTGGATCGTCGTGTCTCCATTGTCATTTGTTTCTAGGTATTTTTTGATTTCCCCTTTGATTTCTTCAGTGATCACTTCGTTATTAAGTAGTGTATTGTGTAGCCTCCATGTGTTTGTATTTTTTACAGATCTTTTCCTGTAATTGATATCTAGTCTCATAGCGTTGTGGTCGGAAAAGATACTTGATACGATTTCAATTTTTTTAAATTTACCAAGGCTTGATTTGTGACCCAAGATATGATCTATCCTGGAGAATGTTCCATGAGCACTTGAGAAAAATGTGTATTCTGTTGTTTTGGGGTGGAATGTCCTATAAATATCAATTAAGTCCATCTTGTTTAATGTATCATTTAAAGCTTGTGTTTCCTTATTTATTTTCATTTTGGATGATCTGTCCATTGGTGAAAGTGGGGTGTTAAAGTCCCCTACTATGATTGTGTTACTGTCGATTTCCCCTTTTATGGCTGTTAGTATTTGCCTTATGTATTGAGGTGCTCCTATGTTGGGTGCATAAATATTTACAATTGTTATACCTTCCTCTTGGATCGATCCCTTGATCATTATATAGTGTCCGTCTTTGTCTCTTGTAATTGTCTTTATTTTAAAGTCTATTTTGTCTGATATGAGAATTGCTACTCCAGCTTTCTTTTGATTTCCATTTGCATGGAATATCTTTTTCCATCCCCTCACTTTCAGTCTGTATGTGTCTCTAGGTCTGAAGTGGGTCTCTTGTAGACAGCATATATATGGGTCTTGTTTTTGTATCCATTCAGCCAGTCTGTGTCTTTTGGTGGGAGCATTTAATCCATTTACATTTAAGGTAATTATCGATATGTATGTTCCTATTCCCAATTTCTTAAATGTTTTGGGTTTGTTATTGTAGGTGTTTTCCTTCTCCTGTGTTTCTTGCCTAGAGAAGTTCCTTTAGCATTTGTTGTAAAGCTGGTTTGGTGGTGCTGAACTCTCTCAGCTTTTGCTTGTCTGTAAAGGTTTTAATTTCTCCATCAAATCTGAATGAGATCCTTGCTGGGTAGAGTAATCTTGGTTGTAGGTTTTTCTCCTTCATCACTTTAAGTATATCCTGCCACTCCCTTCTGGCTTGCAGCGTTTCTGCTGAAAGATCAGCTGTTAACCTTATGGGGATGCCCTTGTGTGTTATCTGTTGTTTTTCCCTTGCTGCTTTTAATATGTTTTCTTTATATTTAATTTTTGATAGTTTGATTAATATGTGTCTTGGTGTGTTTCTCCTTGGATTTATCCTGTATGGGACTCTCTGTGCTTCCAGGACTTGATTAACTATTTCCTTTCCCATATTAGGGAAGTTTTCAACTATAATCTCTTCAAATATTTTCTCAGTCCCTTTCTTTTTCTCTTCTTCTTCTGGGACCCCTATAATTCGAATGTTGGTGCGTTTAATGTTGTCCCAGAGGTCTCTGAGACTGTCCTCAGTTCTTTTCATTCTTTTTTCTTTATTCTGGTCTGCAGTAGTTATTTCCACCATTTTATCTTCCAGGTCACTTATCCGTTCTTCTGCCTCAGTTATTCTGCTATTGATCCCATCTAGAGTATTTTTAATTTCATTTATTGTGCTTGTCATCGTTTCTTGGTTCCTCTTTAGTTCTTCTACGTCCTTGTTAAATGTTTCTTGCATTTTGTCTATTCTATTTCCAAGACTTTGGATCATCCTTACTATCATTATTCTGAATTCTTTTTCAGGTAGACTACCTATTTCCTCTTCATTTGTTAGGTCTGGTGTGTTTTGACCCTGCTCCTTCATCTGCTGTGTGTTTTTCTGTCGTCTCATTTTGCTTATCTTACTGTGTTTGGGGTCTCCTTTTCACAGGCTGCAGGTTCGTAGTTCCTGTTGTTTTTGGTATCTGTCCCCAGTGGCTAAGGTTGGTTCAGTGGGTTGTGTAGGTTTCCTGGTGGAGGGAACTAGTGCCTGTGTTCTGGTGGATGAGGCTGGATGTTGTCTTTCTGGTGGGTTCGTCCACGTCTGGTGGTGTGTTTTGGGGTGTCTGTGGCCTTATTATGATTTTAGGCAGCCTCTCTGTTAATGGATGGGGCTGTGTTCCTCTCTTGCTAGTTGTTTGGCATAGGGTGTCCAGCACTGTAGCTTGCTGGTCGTTGAGTGAAGCTGGGTCTTGATGTTGAGATGGAGATCTGTGAGAGATTTTCGCCGTTTGGTATTACGTGGAGCTGGGAGGTCTCTTGTGGACCAGTGTCCTGAAGTTGGCTCTCCCACCTCAGAGGCACAGCCCTGATGCCTGGCTGGAGCACCAAGAGCCTTTCATCCACACGGCTCAGAATAAAAGGGAGAAAAAATGGAAAGAAAGAAAAAAAGAGGATAAAATAAAATAAAATAAAGCAATTATAATAAAAAATAAGAAAAAAAATTATTAAGAGTAAATTTATTAAGAAAAAAAAATTTTTTTTTAATTTTTAAAAATAGATTTATTAATTTTTTATACTAAAAATAAGAAAAAAATTATTTAGAAAAAATTTATTAAGAAAAAAAATTTTTTAATTTTTTAAAATAAAAAATATGAAAAAACTTATTAAAAAATTTTTTAAAAATAGAAAATAAGGAAAAAATTATTAAGAAAACATTTATTAGGGAAAAAAAATTTTTTTAAGCCAAGAAAAAAAAAAAAAAAAAAAAAACGGACGGACCTAACCCTAGGACTAACGGTGAGAGCAAAGCTATACAGACAAAATCTCACCCAGTAGCATACACATCTACACTCACAAAAAAAAGGAAAAGGGGAAAAGTTAATATATCCTGCTCCCAAAGTCCATCTCCTAAATTTGGGATGATTCGTTGTCTATTCAGGTATTCAACAGATGCAGGCACATCAACTTGTTTGTGGAGCTTTAATCCGCTGCTTCTGAGGCTGCTGGGAGAGATTTCCCTTTCTCTTCTTTGTTCGTACAGCTCCCGGGGTTCAGCTTTGGATTTGGACCCGCCTCTGCATGTAGGTCCCCTGAGGGCGTCTGTTCCCCGCCCAGACAGAACGGGGTTAAAGGAGCAGCTGATTCGGGGGCTCTGGCTCAGTCAGGCCGGGGGGGGGGGGGGGGGGAGCGGTACGGAGGAGGCGGGGCGAGCCTGCGGCGGCAGAAGCCGGCGTGACGTTGCAGCAGCCTGAGGCGCGCCGTGCGCTCTCCCGGGGAAGTTGTCCCCGGATTACGGGAGCCTGGCCGTGGCGGGCTGCACAAGCTCCCGGGAGGGGCGGTGTGGAGAATGACCTGTGCTCGCCCACAGGCTGTTTGGTGGCGGCAGCAGCAGCCTTAGCGTCTCATGCCCGTCTCTGGGGTCCGCGCTGATAGCCGCGGCTCGCGCCCGTCTCTGGAGTTCGTTTAAGTGGCGCTCTGAATCCCCTCTCCTTGCACGCCGCGAAACAAAGAGGCAAGAAAAAGTCTCCTGCCTCTTTGGCAGCTGCAGTGTTTTTCCCGGACTCCCTCCCGGCTAGCACCGAAGCCCGAGCCCCAGCTCCCAGGCCCCGCCCGCCCCGGCGGCTGAGCAGACAAGCCTCTCGGGCTGGTGAGTGCTGGTCGGCACCGCTCCTCTGTGCGGGAATCTCCGCTTTGCCCTCCGCACCACTGTGGCTGCGCTCTCCTCCGTGGCTCCGAAGCTTCCCCCCTCTGCTACCCGCAGTCTCTGCCCACGAAGGGGCTTCCTAGTGTGTGGAAACCTTTCCTCCTTCACAGCTCCCTCCCACTGGTGCAGGTCCCGTCCCTATTCTTTTGTCTCTGTTATTTCTTTTTTCTTTTGCCCTACCCAAGTACGTGGGGATTTTCTTGCCTTTTGGGAGGTCTGACATCTTCTGCCAGCGTTCAGTGGGTGTTCTGTAGGAGCAGTTCCACGTGTAGATGTATTTCTCATGTATCTGTGGGGAGGAAGGTGATCTCCGCGTCTTACTCTTCCGCCATCTTGCCCGACACTCCTGAAAACTTCACAATTTCTAATTGGAGTGAGAGAGGTCTGACCTACCAAGTCTTTCTTCCTATGGGAGAAGATGCATTCTGCTTTTTCCATGGATTAGTTCAGTACTGTGGAGTTTTAGAAAGATTTTGGAAAAGTGTCATGTGAAAATAAACAGCAATGACAGTGAACTAATCTCTTTTAAAGGGAAAATCCCTGAAAGGCAAAGACAATTCCCTCCTTCGTTTACCTTTTTAGGTCAGAAAAAGTAGGCCATTAATGACTATAATTAGTACAGTATCTGTCAGATACTCCATTCTACTTTAACTACATACAATAGAATACTTTAATCCTGTTTAAATTATGATTAAATGAGATCAGTACTAACTGTGTCATGGAGCCATTTAGTAAGCCTCAGAAAATTTGTTACTGGAAGGTAGCAATTTTTCCCCCAAGACAAGTGACCAAGATAATCAGGAATACTCACATGTTTTTCCTTCCCTCTTCATTAAATTTATGCCAGGCACTTTTCAATGTCTCAAGAGGGAAAGCATACACTATTCTTTCTAACTTCCCCTCCCAATCTTTCCATCAGGATAGGCTGACTTCAAATCAAATAAATTTAAATGGTTAATTCAATAAATGTGCATGAGCCTTGATTTAATTTGTGATTAAAACTGTTACAATAACAGAAAGTTAACATTTTCTCTGAAAACACATTCGACTCAAATATCTTGTAAATATTATTCACAACTCAGATGTTTATCTGATTTTTAAATGTGCATAATATAAAATAAAAGCAACAATAAATTTTTTCTAATTTAAAGTTCCCTTAGGAAGAAAGAACAATGAGCTAACTAACACAGAGACTTGTGAACCACATCTGATGCCACAGATTAAACCTAAATAATTGAAAGGCATGTTATATAAGGAAAGAAACAGCCTTGAATAAAAAACTGTTTTTTCCAATAAATTTAAAGTGTTAGAACTTTTTATTTATGTATAACATAAAAATGAAAAATTCTAAGATTCTGAACATTTTCAATTATAAATATAAATGTATTAATTATTTTAAACAAAAATTAAATGGACATATCAGAATTTATTTCCCCTAAATATCTTGGGCTATGTAGTAAACTTGATTTTACCTTCTTCTTTTAAATGAATTAATCTAACAAATATTTATTTAGCTTTTACTGTGTGCCTACCAAGTGACAGAAATAAATGATGAGAAAAACCTGGCAGGGCCTCTACCTACATGAAGCCTCACTCTAGTGGAGGACACACATTAACCCAAGAATGGTCTAAATGTAATAAAGTATGTGCCCTGAGGAATAATGAGAGAGAATGGATTTAGTAAGGGAAGTCTGAGAACGCTTAGCCGAGGAAGTTGCAACTGAGTGAGATCTGAAAGATGACTAAACGGAGTTTATTAGGGCGAAAAAGAGAGAGGAGAAGCTCTGTCAAGGGAGAGGGAAAGGCACGTATAAAGGCTTTCTAGTAAGAGTAGGCAGTCAGAGCATAGTGCACTTGAAAAAGGAACTGCAGACAGCCCGTGAGCCTGGGCCATACAGAGCAAGGAAGAGCACACTGCAAGATAAGGCTGCAGAGGTCAGCAACTGCCCGACCATAGACAGCCTTATAGGGAGGGTGACTATTCATCCTGGTTTACTCCTGTTGACCTGTCATGATCCATCTTCTCATGATGTCCCAGTTTGGATGATAAATTATGTGAGGCCATATATAGAATTTTGCCCTTGACCAAAACACCATCAGAAATCATTATAAGAATTTTAAAGTTGTGTGTGTGTGTGAGACAGACATAGAAAAATAGCAGTATTATAACATGAATTTAAACATGAAGGTAAATATACAATTGCTAGAGATCCCTTCACCTGCAAAGTCTGAAATGCACTTCACAGTTGGTCTCAGGGAGAACAAGACAACTGAAATGGTACCAAATCAATGAGCAATAAAACCGTTCCACAGAGAGAAACAGCTCTTGGGTGCTTGGTCACTGCTCTGTTTGACTCCCAGTTCCCAGTTGCCCTACAGAGGTTGAGGGGGCTTCTGGCCTGAAGAGGGGGTCAGGTACATGTCTGTCAGTCAGCTGGGTGGGGGGTGTCATAGATCCATATCTATATATTTTGTCAGGATAGGCCCAGGAGCAACAGTTTAAAGACAAACAAGTTGGGGGAGCAGGGGAGAGAATGCAGAAAAGAGAAAGCCCTGTGTGGGGAAAGGCCAGCAGGCTGCAGGAAGTAGACCAATGATTTGCCCCAAATTCCCCATGGGCCTTACCCAGTGGGCAGTTCAATGACAATGATGGAGGGGAGGGGATGAAGAGGATGTGGAAATGTTCATGAAGGAGACGAGAACAATCAAGAGAAAGTTTAGGGAACTGCTAGTGAGGAACTGCCACTGAAGAACTGCCTCACTATCGTGACATTTGCCTAACCTTTGAATGCTGAGGTCTCTGAGATTAATACTGTGACCACTGCTGTTTTCCCTTTGCATTTTTCTGGTGTACCTTTGCTGATTTAACCTTTTGATGATACCTTTATCAGGTGAGTCTTGTGTTACATCTTCTAATCTGATTATCTTTTCACCAGTCTATAAATTCCTCAGCAGGGGAGTTTATACATTTGCGTAGAAAGATGTTCATTGTATATTGTGAAGTTTATAAAGCACTTTATGGAGGGGGAAAAAAGAAACTTTCACAAGTCATCTGGTATCTAAAAATACCTGAAAATAGCTATACTTTTAAAGAGGAAAAAAACCTTGAAAAATTTAGGCTTTCTTCTATTTACTCTAACTTTCAGCCTTTTACTTTACTCATATCAACGCTAAATTAAATAGGTGAAATAAAATTGAGCCATGTGCATAATTTTGGATCCAAAGAATTAACTGAAATTCACGACATGGAAATTAACAATGAATGGTCAATCATCATGAAATAGTCTTAGGATCTTAGTGAACTAATATTTAGCGTTGTCACTAAACTGGCTTGATATTTGCCAACCTTTAGCGTTCCTCCCCCACCCCCTTTTTTCCTATAGACTATGAACATTCCAAATAATCAAACAGCTATACTCTTATGTTCTTGAATTATATGCTTAGAGTCAATAAACCTAAAGGTGACTGAGGCACTATATCAGGCTATAATGGGAGGTAGTATACTTGACCCCAAAGCCTCATGGATTCAGCTATGTAGATAATACTCTGCCCCATGATGTACTAATTGATGTCAAAATAGAAAGTGATTTAAGGACAGTATGTAGTACTTGAGAACAAAAGGCAAGATCTGAAAGCCACAAGTTATCATGAATCACCAAATCAAAACATGGGTCATAATCAGCTGGTTTTTTAACGAGCTTAGAGAATATCAACTATTAGAAAGAGAGAAAGAGAGAAAGAGAAAGAGAAAGAGAAAGAGAAAGAGAAAGGAAAGAAAAGGAAAAGCAAAGCAAAGCAAAGAGAAAACCACAGAGAGTACATCAAGTGTTAACAAATCTACATCACTGATAATATAATGTCAAAATCTGTGTGTTCATAAACTAATAACACTCAATGTTCTCTACTTATGTAAGAGGCAAAACAACAACAAACAGGCCTCTCTTTTATACTTTCTACACCTAACTATCAGTCTGCAAACCTTCAGATTACTAAATACACTGTGACAATTTAAAAAGTTACCAATAATAGTACTGTGTGCTCTTATCATTTTTTCATTAACTGTAACATACAGGTTACCTTTCACATAGAAATTGTGTTATCTGAATAAGACACATGAAATAATAATAATAATTAGGGGTAGTTATTTACCCTAATATTTACCCCAACCACTTCTCCTGCTATCGGACCAACTTCCTGAGCTGCCAAACTTGAAATTTTGCACTTATTTTTAATATCTCTCCCCCCTCAGTCCCCAAATTTAATGGAGTATTAACCCTTTTAAATTCTCTTTTCCTATTATCTCTCATTTTCACATCTATTACATTAACTTTCATAAGCTTTTATTTTCCCTAACGATATAGGCATATTTGAGAATCATTATTATTATCAGTGTTCTTACAGGTTTATTAAAAAATATAGTTTTCCCCTAATGCTGTTATTTATTATGTTGCCTCTCAGCTTTTTAAGAATAAATGTTGTTATTTAGTTTCTCCTTTTCCTATTTCCATTAACTCATTCAATTTTCATAGACCTGTTTCCTTTTATTATTCAATTTTAAAATAAACAGTAATCTATTATACTTTAAATAACTAAAATATAAACTCAGTTTTTAAAATCATTTAATTGACCCTCTCACACATTCCTTTCTATATGATCATGAGACAAGGGGAGGAAATTCTGAAGCAGAGTTGTTCTTCTTTCTAAAGCAGCTTCGAAGGTAGTATAGATGACTAGAGAATTTTAAAAAAAGGAAAAAAGAAAAAAAAAAGATTATTGGGCTTAACAGGGACAAGGCTACAAGCCAAAAAATAAAATACATATGTACTCAGGTGTAGAAAAGGTTCTGAATCACACATTTGTCTTTCAGACATTTGTGGACAGAGCGATAGTAATATTCTCAGTGCCACAAAATACTGTCCATTTATCAAAGACAGAAAAATAACAAAACTTAAAAATATAATTTATTTTCTTTAAAATATAGTAATACCTTTTTCCTATTATAATACAAAATACTATCTATAATTACAGTCTAAAACCAAGACATTGAAGGTTTTTTACAAAGAACTCCTTTTAGTCTAATGTAGGTTAAGAGCCTAAAGAAGCTAAGAATGAGATTGCCCCCTCAAAATCTGAAAGAGATATCTTTTAAATGGATAAAAGAATTACCAATATATACAGAGTAGAAGGTAAACTTATGAAACTAAGATAATACTCTAGAAATTCTGGTTTTGCATGCAAATTAATTCTCTCTAATACTCATGTTGACAGGTTATACTTTGTTAGATACCATATCTTGATTTTTGGCTTAATAATATATCAGTAAGCTAATAATAAGAAGACACAAACCTACAATCTCTATTCATATCTCTTTCTCCCTAGATCCTTTGGTGTAGCTTCCTAATGAAGGGAAAAGCAAGCACAAGCCTGTTTAGGAAGCATAGATCAGTTACTACAGTTTTTTGTTGTTGTTGTTTGGGGTTTTTTTGTTTGTTTTTGTTTTGAAGAGGGGGTAGAGGTTTACTATTTCTCTTTCTCCCCTGTAGTGAGGATAAGAGAGTCATGTGAAACCCTCTGGGATAGGATGAAAAAGAAAATAGGTAGGACTCATATGTGGGTCTATTCTATTTCCCTTAGGAAAATTAGACCAATTTGGTAACTAAGATCTGGACATGTATCAGAGCACTGAGATTATCCGATGGCATTTAAACTTAATAAAAATTTAAGCCAAAGAAGTGAACTAGATAGTCTTCTATTTTCAGGAAAGTGTGACAAGAAGAAAATGATTTTATCCTGGAGGGGACTCTGAAACAGCCACTAATGAAAACAATGATGGCAAAGTGCTTAAATAACCCAGCAGCAGAGTGGAAACCCAAAAAATTTACCAAATAGTTATCTATTTTTAGGAAAAAAAAAAAAAAGCTAAGGGGATTTCTAGGAAGATGATGGAATAAATGCTCATTCCTAGAAAATCTATCATAGAACAACCAAACTATCAAAATCATTGAAAAGCAGACCCAAAACCTAACAAGGTAAAATTAAGAATATCATACAACTCAAATTGGTTAACTTAAGTCTAAGGAACAAGTATTAAAAACTACCCAAGGGGAAGAAAGGTTGCAAGGGGTCCAAGACACCTAAAATGGTGAAAGTTCTTAAACCACTTAAATATCCAATAGATATAAATGAACCCTATTTTAAAGGATAAAAGAATAATGACTGCCCTCAGAAGGAACACATTACAGTAGTAAAAGACAGTGTTAAAAGTTTTAGAGAGTCCATGCAGAGAAAAATTGATTTGTTTGGGTCAAGAATCAATGAAGACCTGCAGTACAGCAAACATAAACCACATATGAAGTAGTAAAGAGATACCAGAACACAAAACAAACATTCAGATCTGGGAAAAAAAACAAAACAAACATAAAAAGCTATTATCATCTCATTACCTCCTTGGATGTGGTTATTCTGGTGCACTATTAACAAAATCAATTGTTCCCTTAGATAGGTCCATTTAAAATATATTCTATTTAAACCTTCATTCTAATACCATTTAATTTAGTTGCTTTTCTGATGAATAAAAGATCATATAACCACAAGAGCCTGCAGTCTGGATGTCCCACTGTCCTGCAGCCCTTATTATTCAACAAAATAACTTGAATCTCAATGTCTTCCCAGCCATACAACTTCCCCTCCCCATCCACAGAGATTTAGTTTATCTGGGCACAGAGGAATTGTGTCACCTTCACTGTGGACTCCTCCACAATGTAACACACTTCCTTGAGCTCTCACGGCACTCCCCCTGCACAGTGCCCACTCCACCATCAACCTCCAAAACATCACTAATATGCAGTCACTGAGTGTAAAAGTCTTGTATGGACTGAGAAAATCTCCTAAAACTGGTTGCTAAATATGATCGTTCTCCAAATGCAAAGAAAATAAGAATGAATGTAAACACTTCAAAGGGACCCATTTCATTGGCAGACCCTCATTCCAATAGCTATATGCCAATCTTATCCTCCCTCTCCCCAGACTTTTCTCTTTCATCTCTCTTCCCTTGTTTCTGAATCCTCGAATCTTGAAAAAGAACTCTCCCCCCATCACAACTGCTCTCATCTTGACTATTCACCCAATTTATTTTTGCTGCTACCTTCTACCAGATCAGCCCAAAGTGCTACTCTTTTCACAGCCCCAATCCACCCATCAAGATGTCTTCCTAAACAGCATGAAATAGATATAGTATGTCATGTATTCTCTATTTGCCTCTCCAAATTGTCTCTCTGACCTATTCTACCTTGTTTTGTGCTTCAAAATGCTCACCTCTATGGACTGTATCACTGGGGTTCCCTTGCCATCTGGCTTATAATTACACTCTTCCAATGGGAGGGACTAACAGATTGAAAGGCGGGGGAAGAAGGACAGGGTATTTATTCCTCCACTTACCTCCCTGCCAGGCTGAGGGCTAGCAGTGAGTATATTCCTCTACTGAAGGCCACAGTTCCTGTGAGGCTGGCAGCCTTCTCGTATAGCTGTAAAAGTCATCGTGTTCCAGTAACTTCTCTGAAACCTTGTCCCTTGAAGTTTATAGCTGTTACTAGTCCAAAACGCTTATCATCTTGTTGGTTTCCCTTAACTCTGCCCACACTTTCATTAAACTCTCTTCACGCACCCCATCTGAGTGTGCCATCCATTTCCTGCCAGAATCCTGGCTGATTCAGCAGGGAGGGAAAGAAACTAATTAAAAATTATATTGGCATCCTCAGAGAGATTACAGAGAATAAAATACTCATAATACAAGAATTGGTTGTTCTGAGAAAGGAACAATCAGAGAATAAGAAAGAGTTCTTGAAAATTAAAAACATGACTGCTGAATAAACACATCAATAGAAGCACTGAATAACAGAACCAGGCCGAAGAGCAAATTTGTTATTTGGAGGACAAACTTCAGGCAACTCTCCAAAGTGTAGAATAAAAAGGACAAAAAAAAAAAAAAGAAAAAAGAAAAGAAAGGACATATGGGAAAAGGTTAAGATGGAGCTCCAATACTTATCTAACAGTTGGTCAAAAAGGACAGATATAACAGAGGTAATGGAGGAAAAGAAATAATATAAGAATAATTTGAGATTCAAATCTTTATATTGAAAGGCCCCAAGTGCAATGGATTATTAATAAAAGGTAGGTAGAGACACACACTCTAACATATACTAACAACATTTCAAAACTCTAAGGACGAATAGAAACATCTTAAGCTCCCAGAATGTCCTTGTTCTTAGGAGATATATGATAAAATATTTAGGGGTGAAGTGTTTGTAACTTTCAAGAAGTTCAGCAAAAGGAGAGAAAAAAATTAGAGAACGCCATTGTGGCAAAATGTTAACATGTGAATCTAGGTGAAGAGTATGTGGTATTTACTGTATTATTCTTTGAAGTGTTCAAGAGATTAAAAAAAAAAAAAGTTGGAGAAAAAAGAAAAGGCTCCCAGAGAGAGGTAAAATAAAACAAACAAAAAAAGGTTTCATTAAAAAAGAATGAGACTCAGACCGGCATAAGACTTCTCATTATAAACACTAGGTGCTAAAAAATGATGGAACAATGTCTTCACAGTTCTGAGAAAATGATTTTAATCTAGAATTCTAATAAACTATAATAAAACCTGAGGGCAAAGTAAAAACACAAATATTCAAGGGCCAGAAGGCTTACCCCCCACACAATGTTTAAGAAAAAAATAATAATACTGAGTTTATGCAATCTAAGCAAAATAGCAGTGAAATACCTAAATGGAAAACTACTTGAAACTGTATCTTCATTACTATCATGCTAGTCCAAACATTATATCAATTATTGCTGAAACACTGCAATAGCTTTTTAATTGGTTTTCATGTTCCCCTTGCTGTACCCCTCCTATCCTTTCCCACACAGGAGCCCATGTAATTTTATTATAGTTTAATATTCTATTTTATTTATTTTTTAATGTAGGTAATACATTCACATTGAAAAATACATTCACATGATTTGAAAATAAAAGGTACAAAAAGGCATTACATTTCTAAGACCCAGACAATGGGGTCCCTGCACTTTAGAGGGCCTGTTATAGGCCTCTTTCAGGTGCACCCCTCAAATAGGGGAAGAGTACACAGAGCCAAGGACATATTCATCCAGACCATGCTCCAGGTACTTGAACCCTGGGACTCTCTGCCCAGATGGGCTAAGCCCTCTTCCAGGGCTCATGGGTTGTCCATCTTTGGCTGAACACAGGGCCCATCAGGACACCTCTAGGCCCAAGGAGTGGGCAAGCGGTAGCTGTATGTGGGTATACAGAGAGTCCTGGTGTGAGGGCAGGTGTCCAGCCTTCATGGTATAAGTCTGAGAGTGGGGTTGGGGTAGGAGGACAGGGTGGACAGGCCACATGCTGGCCATATCAGAGTGAATCTGGATAACAGTATACTGCAAAAAGCATCAGTCCCATCTTTGTCCCCAGCTAAAAGGTTTCCCTTCCCAAAGACAACCACTGTTTCTGACCCAAGAGTGATCATTTTAAATAACAAATCTGATAATGTAATCTCCACCCTAAAATTTAGTGGTTCTCCATTACTGTTGGGATAAAATCCAAAATCCTTAAAATAGCCAACATGGTGCTTCTCAAACTATAATGCGCATTAGAGTCACTTGGGGATTCAAGTCTGGTTCAGTAGGACTGGGGTGAGGCCTGAGATTCTGCATTTCTAACAACTTCCTAGGTGACACAGATGCTGCTGGTCTGTATGCCACAGTAGAGAGGGCCTAACGAGATTAATATTCCTTTTGAAGCTATAATTTCAGCTATCCCAGTTAGGGAAAGAGACTTTCGTCCTGGTATACCTACCTCATTTTGAAGCTGCAGCTGATACAGGCAGATGGGAACATGGACAGAAATGGCCAATTAGTAATAGTAGCTAACGTTTATTCATTCATTCAACAAATATTTATTGGACATCTGTTTGTATGTGCTACCACTGGCTTAGGGAGCCTGGCAATGAACAAGAAAAAGTCTCCATCTTCATGGAGCTTACAACCTAGTAGGGCAGATAGAATCAACAAGTAAGTAAGTCAGTAACAATGTTAGGTAGTGTTTGGGGCTAAGAAGAAAAATAAATCAAGATAAGGAGCTAGAAGGTAAGAAGACTTGCTATTTTAGACAACTGAGTCATATACAAGGATAGATTTAATGTTTTTTGCCGTACTAAGTACTAAGGTAGGCACTATGCTGAGTACCTTAAAGAGATAAAGGTGCTATTATCTCACTGATATGAGGCGTATTGTCTTATTTTGCGGGTAATAAAACTGAAGCTTAGAGATGTTAAGTACCTTGTCCAAGGTTAAACAACTAGGAGAACCAGGATATGGATCCTGACAGTATGGCTATTTCCAACTTCTGTATTAATGAACTTTTGCTGAGGAAAAAACACAACCCCCAAATCTCAGTGGCTTGCAAGTATGTATTTCTTCCTTCTGTTATACAAGGGCTGGAGCTCTGCTGTGCTCAGCTGAGCTCCCCGCATCTTAATATTCTTGAAACAAGACTTAAACTTCTAACCTCTAAACTGTGAGGTGTTGGCCTGCCAGTTTATGACAAACATCAAGTACCAATACCACCTGATATACCACAAGAGGATCACTAGACCAAGAGGGATAAGCTAACATTAAATCAACAAAATTTTCCCTCTGTTGGTTTAAAACTCCCAAATTTCAATCACTTCAACTTTTTTCTAAAGTTTAAGAAAAGTAAGTTTAATATGCAGTAGCTCAGTTTTAGCAGTGGTTCTTAATCTTTTGGGGTTACAATCTCTTTGAAAATCTGATAAAACTTGGGCTCTCTCTCAAGAAATAACGCTCATCAATCTACACAATTTTGCATTCAATCTAAGGGGCAAACAGGTCCCTAGAAAAGCCAAAATCCTCAATTTGAGAACAGTTAAATTGTAGCATCTGCCAAAATAAATCTCTTCTCTGAAAACTTCCTTCCACTCCCTGGTGAACAACAGTGATTCTCTTTTACTAATTATTTCATTTAACTAAAAGATACCTAACTCTGATTACTAGCAATCAAAAACATAGTTTTGTAATCTAAGACAGCTCTGCAGCAAAAAAGAACAGGGGCCAAGCTAGCTAATAAGAAGTAACTATTTCAGCTTCCCTGAAGGCAAGTTTTACTTATCAATTATCTGTGTATGAATTAGTCATCAATATTTTTATTCTGTGGTGGCTGGTTTTCCATCTATACACAGTGGCTTACAAGTATGTTGTTGAATACAACTCTGGTCCTTCAGAAATACAAATATAATTGTAAATTATCCTAAGTCATATAAAACTTTTTTTAGAGGAAGGTAAATTTGCCCACTCCTCCCCCAAATCATGAAACTTTCATAGTGTATTATTGACCTTACTCTATTTTCTTTATAAACACAGTACTACTAAAATGTAAAACCAAACAGTGGAGCAAGCAGGCAAGTTGTTAACTTTTGATACTTGATGCCCCATGTTTCATTATACCAACAACTGAATCACAACCTGATTAAGCTCTCATCAATACAACATACCCAAATTATTATGTGGCAATACAGTTTAAAGTAAATAGAGCTATAAGGATGCTTAAATATACACTGAAACAAGGCCAGCCTGTGTCTGTGACTTGATCACCATTATCTTGAAATAGAGCTAATACTATGATAGTTGTCCACAGAATCATTTTAAAAAAGGGATTTTATTTAGTCAGTGTTTTTTCAATAAAAAATGGCAATAATATGTGAATTGAACAGATCTAGGGACAATATAAACAAACAGGTAAATTTATATTATTTGCTTTCAGCAGAAGCAATAATAAAATATTCTTTCGTTTTGAGAGGCAGTATAGTGTTGAGATGAATAGAACAAACTTCAGAGGTGAACTTCAGGTGAACAGGGGCAAGTTAGATAACCTCTCTGTGCCTCAGCTTCTTCTTATGAAATGCGTGAGTTAATGGATGACTCCAAGTACAGAACCTAGAATGGCACCTGAAGAAAAAGTCCAAGCACTAGAATGTAAGCTGTATGAGGGTAGTGATTTTTACCTCTTTTGGCCACTGATGTATGTAGTGCCTAGAACAGTGCCTAAAGATAGCAGGTGCTCAATAAATATTTGTGGAATGAGTGACTGATATCACTATTATCAACATGGTGATTTCTGGATAGACGAAAAAAACCGAACCATTTAAGCTCAGCTACTTAAATTTGGAAACTTTCCCTTTCTTCCCATACGTCCTCCCTCTAAAACAAAAGGGAAACATAAGCATTCTTAAGTTGTACATCCAACTCTTCTAAGGCCCACAGCACCAAAATATGATCGATAAACCAGATTTCAGTTGAGCAAGAGTGCCATCTAGTGCTCATAAAAGCTACAACAAGCTGAGAATTCGGAGTAGATTTTCATAGTGTGAAGACAAAAAAAACCCTACAAATGCAAAATTCGTTAGGAAAAAATCTGCTCTATCAACAGCCAAAGTCTTTGAAAGAAAGGTATTTCTACAGAAAATTAAAGAATTAAAGCTTTTAAAGTTAGTATATACCATATTAGAAGAAACATTTTAGAGAGTATGCTCAAGATCTACTTACCATAAAGGTCATCCTGCTATGAATAAAGTGGTGCATTGAGCTTATTTTCTTTTCAATGGCATGCGTTTTCTGGTCTTATTAGAAGAAACAGAAGTATCCATTACAAAAATTTTGGAAAAATATAGAAAAGTATAAACCACAGCCCAGAGGTAAACACTGTTAGCATTTGGAGTACATATATATATTTATCCTTGATTTAAAATATACATGGGAAAAATATTTTAATTTTCATCAAATATTTGGCCAAGATATTAAAAATTAAATATGAGAAAATGATAAATGACCTTTTTAAACTAAAATTAAGAGCTTTCCCTAAAATCAAAAAAACCCTAGCCTCAACATTGTATTCAGTGGGGTAAAATTTTTTTAAAATTGCTATCAGTTATGTAATCATTTTGGCCTGGTTTTGCAATAGCCAAAATTTATAAGGACTGGGCTTATAAAATAAAAAAAGATAAATTATTTCATCTGTTCTCTTTTAGATATCACTAAATTGATAGTATACCAATTTGAATTTGGGAGATTTGAATTAAAAATTTGGGTTTGCAATAATGTTTAATCTTGTTATTCAATTTGAGAATGCTCATAAAAGTTTTTGGCTTTATTTTTAATTCCTCTTCCCCTCAAATCATTGACACAGCCGAGATTTGATTCACAGCTCATTACATAATCATTAAATGATGAAAAGAAAGCTGTCTGCCACTTCCTACCTTTTGGACAAATGCTGTTTTTACATTTAGTACAACAAATGGGAAGCAGGGAATTTCCTAGGATCCCACAGGAATAATAGGGTCAGAAGAGTCATGGGGGAAGACGGAGGAAAAGAAGACCAAAGAAGCTTCTGCCATTTATTTTGGCAGAAGCTGCTAGAGGGAGGTGGGCGGGCCTCTCCAACTGAACCTTGGTGGCCTCCCATCAGTGAGGCAGCAGGGCCCTGGGGAGGGCAACTACTGGCCAGGCTGGGGTGAGGCTCCTTTATCTGGAGACTGGTTGCAAGGCTGGGAAGGGGGGCAGAGCCTGGGCTCATACTGTCACTTGCTGGACTGCACTCTCTTCCAGACATTAATTAGGTTCCTGGGCATATAACCTAAATCACAACTCTCTTCATAGTAGGCAGGGAGGCCCATTCTTCCCAGCACCTAGTTTCAGGACATAAGCTGTTGGGGTAGGCTGCTTTAAAATGGCTCCCAAGGATCCCTGCCCTATCTTCTGGTACTCACTCTTACTGTGTAATATTCTTCTAATGAACAGACTAAGGCAGAACTGATGGCATGTCTCATCCAACATTTGGTTATAAAAGACTGACTTCTGTCATGCTAGCATTCTTTTGCTGGTATCTTGTCTCTGTCTCTTCTCAGGTGCTCTCTCTGAAGAAGCAAGTGGAGAGGCCCACATGGCAAGGAACAGCAAGAGCTGCCAGTCAACTACCAGAAAGGAATTGAAGTTCTCAATCCAACAGCTCTCAAGGAACTGAATCCTTCCAACAACCATGTGAACTTCAAAACACATTCTTCCCCACTTGAGCCTTCAGATGAGACCACAGCCCTGGATGACACATTAACTGCAGGCTCGTGGGAGACCCTGAAGCAGAGGTCCTAGCTAAACTACAGCCAGATTCCTGACCCACAGAAATTGTGAGATAATAAGTGTGTATTGTTTTAAGCCACCAAATTTGTTATGAAGCAACAGATAACTAATTCAGTTGTTAAACAAAGAAAAGCTGCTTGAGCCCACTTGAGAGGCCATACCCTGAGAATCTCTGTCACTGGCTTTTGGCAGCCTCCCCAGTCACCACCAAGGCCTGGACCCTTCTTGTGCCCCTGGCACAGCTGGGCACTTCTTTCGTGAGTTTACAGATTAGGTTCTCCTCAGTTCACCTGCCTGGTCTCTCTCTCCCACCCAAGGGCTTTTGTACCTTCAACATCTGAAATAAATAATAAAACATCTGAGCAAACTTCCTAGCTCCATGCTTCAGCGACCAGACCAATTTGGAATCTAAGTGCATGTGTAGTTTCTAAGATAAGTCACCCATCCTGACTATGTATTATTAGTTTTATTGCTTTTTGGAGTTTACTGTTTACCAACTGGTATGAAAATACTTTAGTATTTTAACAAGTATTGCTGTGCCAGTGCATAATGACTGAACATCAACCCTAGTTTATGCTGTAAAGTTAATTCATCAGACAATATTCAAGATCTTAGTTCTATTTCCTTTCAATGAGTTTTTAAATACAATTTATGTAATTTTTGCAACTTCTTTTAGCCAGCTCAATCTTTAAATTATGATGGTATTACCACATGGAAACTGCAAAGCTAGAGTTGTTTTATTTATAATGCCCAACAGTATAGTGAGAAGGAGCTCTGACAAAAGTCACAGTTACATGTTCATACATGCACTGACAGATAGCAAAAGGAAAAAAAAGGGGGAGGCCACAAAAAGGAAACAAAAATGAGGCCAAAACTTAGTCTGCAGGAAAGAACAACAGAGCATTAGTTACAGCCAGTAATAAGAGGTTTGGTTTGGGCATGTTGGGGATAGAAGCAGTGTGTACTTATATAAACAAACAGATAAGCTAAGAAGAAAAGTTAATTATTACATTAAAAGTTATTTGCTCCACTAAGCTGTCTTTATTACCCAACCCATTCTGATCTTTCCTCGCTCTGAATTATTGTAACACTCTATATGTCGTTTAATTTTTCCACATTGATTTTAAGTCATCTTCCAATATAAAAATAATATGTGCTCACGAACAAAACCAAAAAGACTATAGGAAAACAGATTGGTGCTTAAGGACGTAGAGTCAGACATGCTTCCTAACTCTCAGTATTCACTACTTGAGTTAAGTTGCTTAATCTTTCTGTTTCCTCATCTATAAAATGTAAAACTCACGTCACAGAATGGTTGTAGGTATAAAACTAGATATTGCAGTAAAATGGGCCTTCAAAGGAAGTGCACAGGTAGTTTGTAAAAATTCTTCCAAAATGTGAATGTAAATGTCAAATATAAAAAGGCAAAATATAGCAAGAATTGAGTTTTGCAGATCTGGTGTGACACAGGTAGTGTCACCAGCAGTTGCACCACCTTTAGGAGCACTGAGGACCAAGGAAAGCAGTACCCAAGCAGGCTGGCAAGTGCTTCTTCTCAACGAGAGAGCCTAGCTTTTGAGACGTTCATGTTTCCTTTGCTAAATAAATTAGAAACTTAATCTAATTTCAGAGTGAGTGGGTGTATTCATATTTGTATATTTGTTTTGTTTTGGGAAGATAGCTTCCTCAAAACCTGTAACCCACATGAAATCTTGCAATGTTATATGTCAAATACTTATAACAAAGCCTGGCATATGGTGAGCACTCAATAAAATTAAGTATTTATTAATGATTATTATTATGAAAAGAAAAATTAAAATCTCCAATAATCCCACCTTTAAAAGAGAACCAGGGTTTTGGTACTATTTTGGTACAAGCAGGTTTCCTGACATTTTCCCCTCTCTATAAAAAATATATATATTTGGCCTACTATTTTAAAAGTTGCTTTTCCACTTAAATATATAATTTTTTTCTTTTCTTATACATTTTAAAACAACTTTCAATAATTATGTAATAGTCCTTTATACAGATGCATCATAACTTAATTAACTAATAATTTCGTTATTGGATATTTAGATTACCAACTTATATATAATAATATAAACACATTTATATCATAAATAACACTACAGAGATTATCATCATACATAAATCTTTTTCAGATGAGTTCTTAGATGTGGAATCACTATGTACATACACTCCCACTAACAGTTGCACTATTGTCAACGTACTACCACAAAATTTAACATTTTTAGTGAAAGTCTTGATTTGTTCTTAATTGCTTTTCTCTAAATCATCGTAAAACTCTTAACGGTAGTGGTTGTTTTCAACTTCTTTTTATATTTCTCACAGTGCCATAACAGTGTTAGGCACAAAGAAAGATTTTAAATGAATTCTTACTTTAAAAAAGTATTCCCATGCCAGCCTTAGATGGAGAGGGAGGTCAGCTAGAGGTATAGTGGGGTTCAGGAAAGAAAACAATAACCCTGTTATTATTTTAAGAAAGGAAAAAGAACAATAATTTAGTTTCATTCCAACCAATAAAAAGCATTTAATACAAATATGTAGTACTAAAATGACAGAATATTTATCTCAAGGTTTGACTCTTCACATTTTACTACAAAATTACTTCCAAGTTCAAAGAAGGAGCCATTGAAGACCAGTATAAATTGGAATTAGACACCTCTTAATCAGAACAATTACCACTAAGGATTTATTTATAATAATAAAATGCACTAAAGGGAACAAAAAATAATAATAAAATAAAATGAAGATTAAAATACTCATTGCTTGGTGGAAGAGCCAAACACAACTCTAGCTTGGAGTGAAATTTTTGTTTAGAAATTTACTTTTATACGTTAAAATGAAAAAAGAAAGAAAAGGGCTTGCCAGACACCCATACTCCAATACTTAGTACAGGCCCGATCATGCAAGATTTGTTTAAATCTTCAGCATCTAAATAAGATGAATTAAACTTTTAATGCAGTATTTAGGGAAAAAAAGCAAATGTAATCATTTGTTAGTAGTTTGTTAGTAGTTGTCACTAATGAAAGAAGTATAATATTTAAATTTTCCATCTTCTTTGACAAGGTTTATTTCCATAATTATTATTTTCATCATGCCATACTAGATTTTTAGAGTACATGTCATAGGTACCAAACCTCTGACCTAACAAATGGTATGCAAAAGTATACAAAATGGCACTTACTATTATGAGTTTGAAAATATTTTGTGCTTAACAGTATAGTTATAATGGGGTTTACAATTAGAAAATATCAGTGAAATATTTTAAAATCTAATTTATAACATATAGGCAACAAAGTTAACAATGTCTAAACAATTATGTTAGTTTAACACAGTTCAAATTGGGTAATTTCTTAAAATTGTTTTATAATTTTAGTTCGTAATTTAAGAAACCAAGATTAAAATGTTCCAATTTGATCAGATAAATGTTGAACTATGGAAAGGACAAGAAAAAAATACCTTTTACACTATTTAAACATAATCCTTTATGATCCTATGATAATTTTCCAAATAACTAAATAAAAGAATCCAAAGACTTTAAAGTATGCACGGGAAACATACAAATGGAAAAATGATTTCTATAAGAGCTCAAAGTAATGATATAATCTGGGCTTGACTTCTTAAAAAGACAATAGAAGCCCCTTTTCTTTTTAGCTGTAAACAACTTGCTGTATGACATGTAACGCAATACAATATTTTGGGAAATCTCAAACATTTATAATCCACGAGAAAAATACTCAACACTCCTACACTATTTTTTTTAAGCCCACAATAGTGCAGTCTTTCAGCTACAAAGCCAGAAGCCAGTTATAAAACCAGTACTTTTCCGCTAGAGTTACTTGTGGGGCGGGGAAGGGGATGTTCAGCACTGCAAACGTTAGGGTCTAAAATAAGATCATTGCAAGGAGTTACTACAGCACTCACACTGCCAGCACTGTCATGGCAACAATGAACTAGCTAGGAGAATGCTCTTTTAACATTCAAAGCTAATCTTGAGTCTATTACTCATGGAAATATACCAAATTTTCTTTTAGGCAGTTCACTAAAGAAATCATCTTACTTGGTAATCTCTTAATGTAAAGATAAGCCTTTTATATATCATATTTCCAAGATCACAGTCTAGCACCTTCTTGCAATCAGCTGAAATTTATAATGACAACATAATGAAAATTATATGCCACAGTGAAACACAAAGATTCAATAGAGTTCAAATGCAATTTCAAGATGGGTCAGGGTTTAAATAAGAATTTGATATGCAATTTAATAACATCTGAGAATGTGGTTTCTCCTAGAAACCAAAGTTTTACATTTCATCCTGAAGGAAAAATAATTTGGAAAAGAAAGTAATATATATTTTCATAAATGGGAAAGATATTAAATTTTTATTCAGATAATGCAGTATAATGATGAAAAGCATGGACTCTGGAGTCTCACAGCCTGGGTTTGAAACCTGGCTCCTTTTCTTACTGAGCTATGATACCTTGGGCAAGTTATTTAACCTATCTGAGCCTTGATCTTTTTTCCTGATGCATAAAATGGGGATAATAATACCTACTCTTACAGTGTTGTGGTGAAGATTAAATGAAAAGGGTTAAGAATATATGAAAAGGGTTAAGAACTAGGTTTCGCATACAGAATGCCTATTCTTATTACATTCAAAAATACACGTTCTACGAAACTAGAAAGATTAAGAGACTGCTGAAAATGACTTAAGATAACTTTGTCCCAGTGTGTGGCAGATTATAAGCGGGGCAGGCATGGGAGCTCAGGAGGAGCCCCAAAGACACCTGCCATGCCCAATGAAGCAAATTCAAGAAATCAAACATGATACAAAATCTCTTCAAGCCCTGTTACTTCTGGGGTATCTTCTGGGCAATGTAATCTTTGCTTAGTTACTTTGTTCTTAAAATCATATCAAGCAGTCTAGGCCAGGCCAGTTATCGGGCCAGAGTGAAAGGACTGTTTTGAGGACTTTCTGCTTAATATGTCAAGCTCCCACTGGGGGAAGCAGAGTAGGAACATTGATAGTGCAGCTTTAATCTCCTCAGTAGACCGTCAAGGCAAGCAGTCTCTGCAGCAAATTTGCCTGAAGTATCAGACATGAATTGACTAGGCACAGAGAATTCAGTTGCTTACTGACAGCACTGGCATATAAGTCATCATTTGCTTTTCTACATTTTATACCCCTGAAGATACATTGGAAAGTCAGATGTTCCTAAGTGGAATAATAGACGAGCATTGTATCAGGGGAGGAATCCGGTTCCCAGAGTGCTAAAACAATGTTTATAAAACCCTTACTTTGGTTCCTAGAGGTGCTATTTCCTCTAGGATGCTATTCCCTAGGGCCAAGGGACCTGGAAAGTAGGTGAAAACTTTCCCAGTTGCCCAGAGACTTGGGGTACCCTAAAGAGCATATGGTGCCAGAGGGCTCAACTTCCCATCTCCTCTCCCCCAATTGCACTGTGAGGGCAGAACAGAATACTAATAGTTAATATTCACTGAGTGCTAACTGAGTTACAGTAAACATTGCACATGTTACCTCATTTAATCCTCACAGCTCTGTGAGGGAACTGAGGCTTAAGCGGGTTATATAACTTGCCCAAGGTCACAAAGCTTGGCAGAGTAGGACTTAGAGCCAGGTCTGACTGACTCTAAAGCCCATGGTTTGAGCATTCGCCTTTATTGCTGTCCAGGTATTAAAGCACAGGCCTTGGCAATGGACCTCTCCATGTACACTTGACCCCTGGATGACACATGCAGCTGCCTGCCTGCAACCCCTCCCTACTGGTGCCACGCTGACATACTAGAATGGTGCTGAACTCCAAGGAGGGGATGGATGCTACAGATCTGCCATCACCCACGGGGCAAAATTCTGGGTAAGTCCACCACTTACCCTGAGGCAGTGGTTGGTTAGAAGCATCCTTTGGTAAAGTTGGACATAGCATTAATATGCTAATATATTAAAATTTACTGTACAAAAGGCAATTAGGGGTGTAAATACATGTGGATACAAAGGGTGGGATATATGAAAGTCAATTATAAATCAATACATAAAAATCCTAAACTCTAAACAGAAAAATCTTAAAGTAATGCCAGTTTGGAGTTTGACTCATTAGCTAAAAGACCTAGATCAAGTTCATCATCATCTTCTTTATTATCACCAATATTCATCACCATCATCACCAATATTTACTGAGCACTTACTGTGTATCAGGCCCACTTCTACATACTTTACTGTTCACTTAATTCTCAAAACTACCCTGTGAGAGTGGTATTATTATTATTATCCTCATATTACAGCAAGTAAACAGTCTCAAAAAGTTTATTCATAATTAAATTTCTACAGTATATCAAAGTTTACAAAATGCTTTACCAATATGATCTCCTTTAATTTTTATAATCACATCACAAGGCAGATGTTAAAATTATGTCAATTCACAGATGAGGAAACAGACTACAGAGGTTAATTTATTCATGGCTGGTAAAGAAAATCCAAGATCTTTAAACCCTTCTGAAGTAATATCTCTAGTCAATGTGAGACTGTGTATATTTAAAATAGATGGTTAGAAAGAAAAAAAAAAATCAAGAAAAAGCAAAAGCTTCTTTTGTTTTTAAAGTAGAATAATGATTAAAATTAAGAGAAGCTTACAGCCTTTCCTTTGATATGTCAAAAGATAGATAAGCACAGCGCTTGGCACATAATAGGTACACAGTAAATACCTCAGGAATGAAATGAGAAGAGATATTCACTGCGTTCAGTGGTAAAATCTATACTGCCTCAATAAAATTTCAATTATTTCTTATGCTCAGAATCTCTGTCATCAAGAAAACTGAATAAATATAGATTAATATTTTATAATTTAAGACTGCCAATGTATACATTACTTGTTAGATGAAAATATAGACACACCTTAATTTGGTGAGGTGTAATCACTATCAATGATTTGAGAGATCTTATTTTGTGAGAAAACCCGTCTCCCTATCATTTAAATCACTTTATACTTTTGAAAGGCTTCTCTAAATACGTCCTTCAGTACCACTGATCATATCACTCTACCACTATTTTGCAAGGCTTGGCCTTTATCACATGATCGGAAGAATTTCTTACTGTGTTTAGGCTATGAATAGCATTTGAAAAATTACTCAGTTATAATTATAGACAGCTAACACCTGCCAACTTGCTAGAAAATGAAATCATGTCAAGTTTAAAGACGACTGTGCAATGCTTGTCAAACAGTGAAGTGTCAAAACAGTAAATGCCCATTTTTAGTGGGGTAAACTAAGATTCTAATTAGACTTTACATAGAATTGACAAATTATCCTAGCTATTTAAGAAAGCATATGTATATGTATGTATGTGTATATTTTATATATATATATATATAAAATATATATGTATATATTATATATATATAAAACCTTGTCAATTTAAACAATTTTTAAGTTAAAACATTAATACTATTCATTTAATGACTATATATATATGAAAGTTGATTTGGGTAATATAACTAACAAAACTCACATCATAAATTTTATTTTCCTTTAGTGTGGTTTAAAAGCTTAGGAAGTTGTTTGAAGGTAATTTTATAATATAAGTAATATTTTAGAAATTTATGAAGACCTTTCCCTTTTAAAATTAAAAATAGAGTAAGATTTAAAGAAGGCATAAAACTAAAAGTATCTCATTTTTCTAAGGTAATTCCATATTTCATTGCAATCTTATTAGATTTTTCTATAAGGAATTATAGAAAAGAGATAAGAACATGAGAAGACATAATTCTTGTGTTGCCAAATTTCACGAGTCTTTTTCATGTAAACTGAAACATGTCACAAATGATGACAGTCTACTAGCAGTATACAGGCTTTCAACAATAAAAATGCCTATTGTGAAAATCCAATAAATGGTCCTAACAGCTATCCTACAAAAACTCCCTAAGTATTTCCAGTGAAAAAGCATTTTTTAAAAAAACAAGCATCTTTTTTTTTTTGAGCAATAAAATATTTTTTTTAACATCTTTATTGGAGTGTAATATCTTTACAGTGTTGTGTTAGTTTCTGCTGTATAACAAAGTGAATCAGCTATATGTATACATATATCCCCATATCTCCTCCCTCTTGCATCTCCCTCCCACCCTCCCTATCCCACCCCTCTAGGTGGTCACTAAGCACTGAGCTGATCTCCCTGTGCTATGCGGCTGCTTCCCACTAGCTATCTGTTTTACATTTGGTAGTGTATGTATGTCCATGCCACTCTCTCACTTCGTCCAGCTTACCCTTCCCCCTCCCTGTGTCCTCAAGTCCATTCTCTATGTCTGCGTCTTTATTCCTGTCCTGCCCCTAGGTTCTTCAGAACTATTTTTTTTTTAATTCCATATATATGTTTAGCATACGGTATTTGTTTTTCTCTTTCTGACTTACTTCACTCTGTATGACAGACTCTAGGTCCATCCACCTCACTACAAATAACTCAATTTTGTAAAAAACAAGCATCTTTTAAAAGACTTTTTTTCTATACACAAATGTCATGGTAAATGTATCTTTACTGACATTAGTTTAACTTGGTGTAGTAACCAACAGGAAAAAAAGCAAAGCATAAAATAATGTTCCCATAGTGTGACTTAAACTTCCAGTCTGCCCATTGCCCCTAGTAATACCATCATCAAATATTCTGAAGAACCCTCAGATGCCTCTGAGTTTACTGTGCCAGCGTAACTGAAGTAGTAGGTCATACCATCAAGGTCAATTAAGGTCTTTCTCTCTTAATGTAATAAATGTGATCTACAAAAGCTGGGTCAAAGTAAATCCTATTTTCTATTGACTTCAATTAAAAAGTAAATATTTTATCATGGTGTGAAAAAAATAGACTGATTTGAGAAACTGTGACAAAGAAGAGATTATAATTGGTGGCGAGGCTTGCTTGGTGCTGATATACATCCAGCATAACTTTCATCCTTTTATGCAATTTAAGTACTTACTGCCTTCCCTCCACCAGCACCTCCCCTGTCCTTCCACAAATTCTAAAATTTCCCCATGCCTCTGGTTCCTCCAGTACATGCTAATTTGCTACTCATAAACACTGTCTGTTTTTAGATATGAAATTATTTATGATTAAGACATAACACCAAATAAGGCCCCATTGTTTCAAAGTTCTAAGTGATTAACAATCCTTCATCAAACCGAAGATTCTACAGCTACCTTCTGTCACATCAAAGTTTCAACAAATCCTTAAGTTGGCTGTTTATTATCTACTCAATTGGTTAAAAGATATCCTGCAAATTTCTAATGGCTTACAAAAGGAAAATAAATATAACCCTAAAACAAAGAGAACAGCACATCTATTTTCAAATTCTTTTACTCCAAGAATGATCTGTGTAGCACTTTAAGGGCACACAGTATTAAAGACAAGAAAATAATTCTAATTAAGCTAAACTATTGTTTCAGGGAGTCCTCCTGACATAAACAACCCATGACCTTAAATTGAAATCTAATAGGCAAGTGTTTAACATCCCATTTCCCTACAAAACACTACATCCCATTTATAAACAAAAATAATACTAGAAAAATATTTTAAAAATTGATCATTCTGGTTTTTTATTTGTTTGTTTCCATGTTAGAGACCATTTGGGGCACTGTAACAGGAATAAAACATTTGAAATCTGAAAACTTAAAAGAAAAGAGTATCCATGTTAGTTTCAATCTTTCTTAAAGTCAGAACAAAGGAAGAGGACACTGAGGGTAGATAGTGTAGATATGATTCATCCTGTAAGCCAGTGAGCAAAAAGAACACAGGCTCTCTACTTTGTTTTCAAACCATTTAGAAAAAAAAAAAAGTTAAAGATTTGCCTTCAATTTCTTTACATTCTTCTTCCAAAGAAGCCCTGACAACCTGAGGGTAAATAGTATTCTCCTCTGAGCTCAAAAGCAAAGAAAGAAAGTGGTCAAAGATAGGAATAAGAGGAAGCACTGAGGAGAGAAAGCAAGCCAGGAGGCTTTCTGAGGGAAAGGGACGGAGTTCTCAGTGTATCAATAAAATAAGGAAGGCCAAAAAACAGTGGATATGGAAGAGAGAAGCTCAGTGTAAACACTGAAAGAGGACTTTCATATTTGCTGTGATACCTAAGAGTCAGCAGTGAATGTTTGAGATGGACTACCTTAAATTTTTGGCTTTGACTAGACATGGCAGTAAAATAGAAATAAAAACAAAACAATCATCTTAAAAGGCCAAATCTGCTTCTAGAATGTTCCGAATCTGTTATATTTTATAGCATCATTGTAAATTAGTTACATTTCCAACCTAATAGAATCTAAATTATAACTAGACTAAAGCAATATATTATCTAGTTAGATATGAGTTTTATTGGCAGCCTCTGACTAAACCTGTCTTCTGTCCCTCTTCTTCCTCACCAACAGAAATCTTTGTTCACATGATGGGGGCTCTCCTGGCTCTTAGGGGCTGAAAGTGGATTAATCCAAACCAAAAATAGAAATGCCCAATTTCCTTGCCAGTTACTGGCTTAGTAAAGGGCATGTGACACTGGTCAACAGAAACTGAGAAGAAGTCTGCTGGAGGGTTTCTGGGGAAAGCTTTTCTTCCCTGATAGACGCATGGGAAAAAATGCTTTTCCTCTTAGCTGCAAATGGTCAATGACTGCACATGGCACCTGGAGAACAAAAAGATAAAAGGCAAAAAGGTAATGTAGTTCAGCTAATGAATCAATCTTTCAGCCTTGAAATGGCCTAACCTCCAGACTCATTATGTGAACAATAGGAGGTTTACTAACCTCTTATTGTTAAACCTACAAACTATATATTACCCAATGGATACCAACTAGATACTCCAACTGCAACTCTACAACTATAAATGTGCACCATACCCAACAACTAAAGTTTCATTTCTCCCTGGGGGGTAACAATCACTTCACTAAATGAAAAGTCTCCTCCATCCCACTTAAGATAAATACTTCCTTACTTGGTCTAAGTTTTCTACCTTAAGCCAAGTTACTTTCAGATAGTGTTAATTGCTGACAGGCATATAAGAAAATTTGTTTTCCTTTGTCATGGTATAGAAATGAAAAGGATCAAATGACTACTCTTAGAAACGTACTTGGCTATTTTGGATACTCCTCATAATGTTTCGATGAATATACACATACTCACATTTTCCCCCTTAATTACATGTATCATAAAGACAACAGTCACCAGTGGACTATAATAGTATATTGGGCCACTCCATTCATTTGCTTAGGGAATCAAGCATATCCAAAAGGTATTATGGGTGTAAACAAACAAACAAACAAACAGCACAACTAAAACCTCCTATGAGAACAGAAGACCTTCCTCTAAAACAGGGGACAAATCTAATTGATCTTCCAGTCCTGACTATAGTGCCTGGCACAGAATAGTTCTCAAAAATGTGTTGAACAGATTTAAGTACGCTGACTTGAAATCAATAAATTGAGAACAGGAATACAAACAGAGAATGCTATCTCTCAATGTGCCAATTTTTTGCATGTTTAGCCATTCTGAGTTGAATCCATCCTACCACCACCCTACCATCTCTCCCTGACCATACTCCTCTGAGCTGACCTATAGCAATTAAGGGCCCCTTCAGGAACAGCTGCAAGAATTGCAAATGCAGTTCAGCTTTTGCTGCTTACTAGTGAATAACAGAAGGCATTACGGAGCACTACATTATTTTGTTTCCCTTGTGAGGCTGGTGCTGGAGTGTGAGAAGTGAGGCTGCAGCATTAAGTGGACGCCAGATGATGCTGGACATTAAGTAACATACTTAAGTTTAGATTCTATCCTAAAGGATTTTAGGGAGGAGAGAAACATGGTCAGCTTTTTATTTTAGATAAATAGCTCTGCAATTATGTGGAGGATGGATATAAAGGTGGTTGAGAAAAGTGAGAGATAACAATGTCAGGAGTAGAACAGTGGTGGCAGGGGCAGAAATCCCTTTAAGAGCTATTTCTAATCAGATTTATCATAGGCAACTTAATTTCAACATGTCTAAAACAGAACTCATCATTTCCCTAAAGTGACCCTCTACCACTCTTTTGTCTCCTGAAATGACTTAATTATTCACCAAGGAGTTCAAGCTAGAAACTTTAGAGCCATCCTTGATTTTATTTTCCTCATCTCCCATATCCAATTAAATACTATACCCCATGGTTTCTAACTCCTAGCTCTCTCCCAAATCTATTCACGTTTTTCCACTTTGTCCACTACATCTTACTCCACCATTTTTGCTTTGGACTACTGAACAACCTCGTAACTGTTGCACATTCACTCTCGACCCCTGAAATCCATTCTTCAAATTGTTTCCAAAGTGATGCTTCTAATACACCATGTATCATGTCACCATCTTGCTCAACACCCCTCAGTGGCTTCCCATTGTTCCTAGGATAAAGTCTACAACTCCTAACATGGCCCACAAGATCCTCTGTTCTCTGGATCCTGCCTAGAAACAGAATTCCTAACTTTATGGGTGTTTCTTATGTGCTAGGCACTGTGCTATGCTTTGTAAGCATTATTTCATTTTATTCTCATTGTGAGGCAGGAACTATTAGCATCATCCTCATTCTGCAGGTGAGAAAACTGAGTCAAGGAGAGATTATGTAATTTACCTAAGGCTGTAGAATTCAGGTCTGACTCCAGAGCATGTACTTAAACTTTCACACTCTCCTCAAACTGTATGCTCCAACCACACTGCATTACTTTCCACTCCTAAATTCACCTGCTCTCTCTTACCATGAGGCCTTCACACACACTATTCCCTATATATGGAATGTCCTCCTCACAAATCTCATTTTTGCCTGGATAATATCTATTCATTTCTGCTTAAATGCCATCTCTTCAGGGAAGTCTTCCTTTACTATCTAAAATTATATTGTTTATTTGTTTATGGTCTGTCTCCCTTCAGTAGAATGTCAAAATTGTTACCACTGATTCTCAGTTCTTAGAATGGCATTCAGCAGGGGTTCAAGTAACATTTGTTGAATGAAGGCATGAATGAATGATGTAGGGATGAAAACTCCCTAATCTAGTAACTTCATCTATTCAGACTAAGAAACAGTATTTATTTAGTAGCTTCCAGGTCCCAGTCAATACTCTTGAGAACTTGCAGCCCTCCTGGGGGAGACAGACACATAAACATGTGATTATAGCCCAATATAAGTAAAGTGCCTGTTAGAATTGTAGCTGGAATAATGTGCAATAGATGCAGAGATGAGAAAGAAGGCATAAATTGATGGGAAACCTTCACAGTAGAGATTCTTGAATCCTTTTGCAGGATGAATGAGTCTTGAAATACATATCACATAGTCCATGTATTTCTTTCATGAAAGGGGAGAGCAGCATCCATTACATATGGGGCACTTTACATCTCATTTATAATAATTTATATTATTTATTATAGTAATACACCTCTGTATTATTATTCCCATTTTATAGATGTGGAAATCCAAGCTTAAGAGAGGTCAAGTAAGTTAACTCGTTCAAGGGTATGCAGTATATTAATAAAGGAGGAGAACCTGAGCCCAGGTCTGACACCAGTACCACTTTACTTACCATTATGTTAGTCCTTTGACCCTGTACTCCCCAGAGACTAATTACTTCTGTTTTCAATCTAATGCTTAACAAAATTGGTTATCTGGTTTCCCATTCTAATATAAAAAAAAGTAGCAAAATAAAAGATTCAGGAAGAGACTGAAGTGAAGTATACCAACAGTAAGGGAAGGAACAGAAAGACTATAAAAATTGAACACACAAATTCAAACAAAATGGATCATACAGTCCTATATATACATTCCACCCTCAGCTGTACAACAGTATGTACTTGATGTGCATAATGATGACCCCATTATGAAAAAAACAGTTGTTGTAGTCACTACACTAAGAGATAGAGAAATAACTTTTGATGCTTAAAGAGGTAAACTTCAAGTACTAGAATAATTCCTCTCTAGTAACTCTGGATAAATATAAATTGTAACTATTGTTTCCACAGTGTTTGTGAGAAGAAATATCCCGAGATCTTAGAGTCTTCATTTTATACACATTATTATTTTTCTGTTGCTTTAAACTGAATTCAAACCAGAATAGAAAAACTGTTCATCTTAGCTTACATATATACCCAAGTAAATTATAAATTTAAAAAACTTCTCATACTATGACTTTGAACACATGTGGATTGAGTAATTTAGACTGATAAGCTTAAAGACCATTTCTGACAATTCTTAATATCTAAAAATCTTTCCCTTAAAAAAACCTTCTAATAAATCTTCTAATAAAACAAGATAAATTGAATATGTACAAACAGGAGGAAAACTATAACATCCTTTATCCTTTGCACTCACAACTTAAATAGGTATGCATGTAAAAAAGAAAAGAATCAAACAACTTAGGCAAACACAGAGAAAGCTAGTTAAGTAACTGACCATAACAGTCTACCATTCACTCAACCTGGATCCAATTTTTCAATCTGCAGATGTCAGCTCCTTTATAACATGGGCTTTTATTATTTTATATAATTCTTTCAGAAAAAAAAGGTTGCATTTAGGGAAGATTCTCGGTTTTTTTGCTTTCTTTTTAAGAACAAGAGGAAATTGTTTCACCAGTTATCTTGAACAAGCTGACCAGGAAACATTTAATATCTTTATCATTTTAGAGGGTTTTAACCGTGAAACTTTCCACAGAGAACACTGTTTGTAGCAACGTGAAAAGCATACTGGCTACACTTCCCAACAACACATAAAAATGAATATAAGGAAAAGTATTTATTTGTAATTAACTGTAATTTTCACATATTTTGCCCAGGAGGAATGCATTTCTTTTTAAATTTTTTTTTATACAGCAGGTTTTTATTAGTTATCTATTTTATACATATTAGTGTATATATGTCAATCCCAATCTCCCAATGGAGGAATGATGCATTTCTGCTAAAACTCTCTAGAAAGACAATACTTGTTTAGTTGTATTTGAAAATTACTTTTACTTTAGTTCACCTTGTCCAATTTTAACCCCAAATTCAATGTTTTACAAAACAGTCTAAATTTAAGATGTTGAGTGGTTCAAATTATAACCTATTTGAAGCAAATACAAAGTGAATATCTGCAAGTAAAACTTCACATTACTAGATAAACAGTTGTACTTAAAATGCTATTTCTTACCTGGACGCTCTTCAGAATAAACTCACTTTTCTCTCTTACATCTTTAAAGGGACACCTCTTAGAAAGCATAAGCAGATGAGCAAGAAGCTTATTCAACCCATCCAAAGAAACAGCATTTGAAAGGCCGTCTGCTGGACGATAAGGTGTCTCTTTCACCAAACGAAGACACTCGGTTTTTCTCACAATGATCTGCCTAATGTTTTCCAGTGATGTCTCTCTAGTAGTTGAATCTCTACTGCACAGTCCATCCCATCTCACTTCATTCTCTCCTTCAGCCATGACAATTGGAGTTTTTTCTTTGCTGTCTTCAGTTACCTTTCAGCATGTCCCCCAAAGCACTTTGCATTTTTAAAAACGAGAAATGTAAGAATAAAATCAGAGAACTCGAATCGTCATGAAAACATACGTCTGGGTGACATTTGGAGCCAGAAGTGTCTTCGATCTACAAGATAGAGCTCGCCCTCTCCTTCTGTCCGGAGGGGCAGTCTTCTGGTCAGAGACTGAAAAAAAAAGTTGGAAAGTTGAAACCTTACAGCGCTGGCTTTGCTGGACAGGCAGTGTCGGGAAAGTGTTCTCCTCCGTCTCTCGGGGTCAGCGGATATCCTCACGTTGCGGAGCTGTCAAACCCTTACTCTGCCCAAAAAGGCTGGTAACACCTGAACGCTCACCAGCCATTCGGTGTTTTTTGTCTGTGCAGCCACGGTGTTCTCTGGAGCGTTCCCACCCCGCCCCTCCTCCGGCACCAGTCCCCGCCTTCCGCAGCTCCTCCCTCACGGCCGGGCGCTGGCTGGGAAGGCTTGCAGAGCCCTGGCGGCCAGAGACCCTGGCGCTCCCGGGGGGGCGGCAGCCTCGTGCAGCCGCTGTCTCGGTGGCGGCGTTGGGGGAAAGCGTCTCCGGCCTGCCGGTTCCGGACTCCCCGGGCAGACGCCGCTTCTTTTCCAATCCTTGCGTCCTCGCCCACCGCCCGCCAGGCCAGACAGGCACAGGTCGGCCCCGCAATCCCCGAGCGCTGGGCTGGGCCGCGAAGCTGGTGGAGCGGCTGGGCCCGCGGCGCAGAGCCCGCCCCTTCGCCCAGCCCCATCGGTGGGGCTCGGCCCAGAGGGCGGGAGCGGGGAGGGAAGATGGGGTCCTCACCCCCAGCCCCTCCCCTTTCTCCGCCCGGCACAAACGAGGAGCCGCCCCCGCCCCTGCGCCCTGTTCCCCGCCCAAGCAGACGCGACCCGCGGAGGCAAAGCCATTGGAAAAAACCCCGCCTTCCCACAGGCTACCTCCAGACCCCAAGTCCGCGCGCGGCCGCCAACCGCTACCGGCCGTTACGCTTGCGTGACGGCGGGCAGCGCGCATGCGCCTTAAAAGGCAGTTACTCTGCGCCGGGGGGCGTTTTCTGTGCTCCGAGGTTTGGATTCTTTGGCCTGAACAAGGGGAAAGGAAAATAAGGGACAGCTGAAGTACACAAGCACGGCAGAGAGTGTAGCACAGACGTACACCTGGAAGTTCTTGAATCTAAATTTAAGGTCAGCCTAAAAATAGAAACGGTCTCTTTATTACGCCAAACCCAGGTTTAAGAAGGCAGGGCGTACTCGCATTGACTTCTGGGAAGTATAGTTTTGGTGCTCCCGGCGCGTTCTGTTTGCGACAGAAACTACAGCCCCCGTGAGCCACTGCGACGTTGCCTGTGGCGGCCTGCGAGCCAACGGTTAGCGTTGACGGAGATTGACTGAGAGCGTCGGTTTGGTGAGCACTGTGGGCTTGTTTCCACTTTTCCTTTGACAGGATTTTTCCTTCCTTCATTTTCTCTGGGATTTTAGAAACCAAGCCATCTAGGGCTGTATGCTTAGTCCAGGGACTTCTGTTCGTAATCTACGTGGGAAGGACTAGTCCGGGTGCCCAATCCCGAGGGCGCGTTGAGGCGAGAATTTGGGAATGGTTGCTATCCTGAGGGTCGGAGGGTGCAGCATAAGGCCAGGCAAGGAGCATGCTGTGGAAACGGGTGCTCCGCGCTGCTGCCTCTGCATCCGCTCTCTCAAGTGGGCTCGCGCGGGATGGATTAGGTACCCCTGTGCAATTGCACCTTTGTTTGCCATTGCACGGGGGTGTGGTTTATTTGCTCAGTCAAATGTCACCCCAAGCCAGGCTTTCAAAGAGAGTTGTCAGATCCATTTTGTATGAGACTAAAGGAGAAAGAATCCCCGGTATTCCTAAATATGAATTTTTGCAGGCTTTAAGGATACCATATGAAAAAAGACATATAAAAATCTCCAAAATTTAGTATTTTTTAAAGATTAAATCATTTGTTTACAAATTACTTTGATTTTAAAAAGTCATTCCTCTTGAGGAAAGTCGACGTTTGAAGTGTTGTCAATGGACTGAAAACCAAATTAGATTTTAATCCTTCACGTTGCAGAATAGATGTGTTTCTTAAAACTTAGCCTTGTTAGGTACTAAGTATACAACAGTGGAAAAGACTGTTATCTAGTTAAACTAATGGTTAAACATACTACACAGTACACACATTAAACATACAGTACTATATCACTGGGATGGCTAGAAAGAAGATCACTTAACCCAGTCTTGGGAAGTCAGGGAATTCTTCATCTCAGGGAAAGAGGGCCAAAAGAACAGCATATGGTGAGGCCCTGAGTGAGAGAGAGAAGATAATTTCAGGAAACTGCAATAAGCCAAAACCATACATATTTTGAGAGGGATCGCTTTTTGTGTATTGATGTACTTTGAAGCAGCAAAGAGAAAGGTACTGTGAATTTTCCAGATAGTTTCTGAAAGTCATCTATCCTTGAAGAGATTTATAGTTCTGATGAATTGGTTTAATTTGGAAAGCCTTTGACATTCTAATGTTACTGGTTTAAATCAGAATTTTAAAAAAATGAGAACTTCTTATGAGTATGATTTCAAAAACCAAAAAAGCCATTCCTTTTTTTTTCTTTTTGAGGGGCTCATCCTCCTTTGTCCAGCCCACAAAGGGTAGGGTAGTTTCTTAAGTCCGAGTCTCCTTTTTGCTGTGTAATTGAATATGATCTCATTCATAGCCATGGTTTTGCCACCACCTATGACTCTTAAATCTATAGCTCCATCCAGCTTCACCTTTCAGCTTTCTTATATACATCTCCTTGATATTTCTTGGATATCTCAAAGTACCTCAAACTCAACATGCCTAAAACCAAATGCATGGTTATCACCTGTGAATCTGATTGTTTTCCAGTGTTCCCTACTTCACTTTAGGGCACTACCATCCACTTATGATGAAAATTTGAAACCTAAGCATTATTTTTTTTTTAAAATAAATTTATTATTTTTGGCTGCGTTGGGTCTTCGTCGCTGCACGTGGGCTTTCTCTAGTTGCAGCGAGCAGGGGCTACTCTTTGTCGACGTGCGCGGGCTTCTCATTGCAGTGGCTTCTCTTGTTACGGAGCACGGGCTCTAGGCGCACGGGCTTCAGTAGTTGTGGTGCACGGGCTTAGTTGCTCCGCGGCATGTGGGATCTTCCCAGACCAGGGCTCGAACCCATGTCTTTCTTAATGTCCTTCATACCTCTGTATCCAAATTATTATTAAGCCTTATCAATTTTATCTCCCAAATATCCCTCAAATCCATCCTTTTCCGTGCATCTACATAAGCACAGTCTTTTCTAAACTGCCATAATCTCTTGCCAAGACCATTGCAATAGTGATTATTCACTCTGGTCTTTCTCCATTAGTTCTCCACACAGTAGCCAGAATAACTGTTTCAAAATTCAGATTTCTCTTAAAACCATTTAGTGATGTCCTGCCTTGATCTTAAAGGCAAAATTTCTTTTTAAAGCCTAATGTCATTTGGTCCATTTCCACCTTTCCAGCCTCACTTAGTGTACCAGTCTCCACCTATCTGTGCTTCAGCCATACAGATCTTTCTTCAGTCACTGGTTCTCATATTCCTTTTTATCCATTTGTTCACTCAACAAATATCTGTTGAGTGCCTACTATATAACAGGACATTGAGGTTATACTACTGAGCACAATGTACAAAAGTCCCTACTCTCATAATCTTACATTCTACTAAGGAGAGATAGACAATAAATATGTGACATGTATAGTAAATGAAGACAAATGCAGTGGAGAAAAATAAGAACCAACTCAGAAGGGGGATGGAGAGTGCCAGGTTTTGGGGGGAAAGGTTCACTTTTAAATAAGGTGGTCAGAGAAGACCTAATCAAGAAGGGGACATTTGAGGGGATCTGAAGTAGGAGGAGGAGTAAGTCATGCAGATGCCTGGAGGAAGAACGTTTCTGTGAAGAGAACAGCCAGTGCAAAGGCCTGTTAATTTGTCAAATTAAACATTTGACAAATAGCAGTGTGGCAGGAGAGGAGAATAACATGAGGTCACAGAGGATGGAGGTCATGTAGGTGATTGAAAGAACTTTGACTTTTTTGATTGAGATAGGAAGCCATTGGAAGGTTTTGAGCAGATGGGTTGCATGATCTGACTTTTTAAATTGATTGCTTCTTTTACATTGCGTTGATCATGGACCATGGAGAAGCAAGCGTAGAAGCAGAGACACTAAATAGGAAGGTAAGGTAATAGTCCAGGTGAAAGATGGTAGTGGTAGTGGGCCAGGGTGATAGCAGTGGAGGCAGTGGGAAGAGGCCAGAGTCTGGGTATATTATGAAAGTATAGCCAACAGGTTTGCTGACAGATTGGATATGAGGTGTGAGAGTAAAAGAGTCAAAGATGATTACAAGTTTTTAGCTTGAGCAACTAGGAGGGAATTACCATTCAGGGTCATGAGAAAGTCTCCATGACTTTGTGTGTTTGTGTGTTGGGGTAGCAGGGTAAATCAGGAGTTTAGTTTGGCCGTGTTACGTTTGAGATGCCTCTTAAGACATCTAAGACACATCTAGAGGTGTGGAGCAGGCAGTTCGATAAATGAGTCCAGAGATGAGGATAAAGATCTGCCTATAGATAAAATTTTAAGTTTCACAGTAGTGTTTTGATAGTAGATAAACACTGAGAATAGCTGGTATCACAAAAAGAGGCACTCCATGGAGTTTGGGTCGATTTGGATTTATCTGCAACTATGCGGGATTCGCCAGTGAACCGAGAGAAAAACCTAGAGTGTGGCGTCCTAGAAGCCAAGTGAAAGTGGTTGAGGAGGAAGGAATGCTAAGTTATGTTAAATGCCGCTCTAGGTCAAGTGAGATGAGGATAGCTGATCACTGCATACAGTAACGTGGAGCTCATTAAGAATCTTGAGAGCAGTTTCAGTGCGGTAAAGGGTAGAAAAGCCAGAAGGGTGTTTTATTTGAGAGAATAGGAGAAGAGCTAGAGACAGTGAGTATGGTACTGTTTTCTTTATCTAGACTGTTCTAGCCTAGTCTTTGACTCCTGTTCCTGTAGATCTTAGCTGAAATATCACTTTCTGAGAGAAGTTTACCTGATCTGATTAAATGCCCCTATTGCATACTCTTATTGTGCTGTATACTTTACTTGCTAATAAGTTACAAATGTAGTTTTACGATTGTCGGTGTGATAATTTGACTTAAGTGTATCTGCTTCTAAAGCTTAAGCAGGCCAGAGCAGCAGCTGTGCCAATTTTTGCACATCATCTCCAGCTCCGAGTACAGTGTCTGACAGTTAGAATGAACTTAATAAATATTTGATGAAAGAATGAATGGAAGAAAAATGTAATGTCAATTTTCAAAGGTGTTGCATATTTACCTGTTGTTTACAAAAACACAAGATAATTAATGGATGGAGGAGGGTATTTTATAATGAAAACATTTTAGAAGATTAGTCTTAAAAGAGAACAAAACTGGGACTTCCCTGGTGGTCCAGTGGGTAAGACTGCGCTCCCAATGCGGGTGGCCCGGGTTTGATCCCTTGTCGGAGAACTAGATCCCACATGCATGCCGCAACTAAGAGTCCTCATGCCGCAACTAAAAGATTCCCCCATGCTGCAACTAAAGATCCCGCATGCCACAACTAAAGCTCCTGCATGCCACAACGAAGATCCTGTGTGCCTCAACTAAGACTCGGCACAGCCTAAATAAATAAATAAACAATTTTTTAAAAAAAAAAGTGAGCAAAACTTTTATTGCTAGTGAGTTGTAGTGCTCACCCTCATGAAACTGGATTTGCTGATATCTTTACCATGTTCCTGCATGTCTCATCCTGTTATAAAATAGTTGCGTATATTTACGTAGAGTATAAAGTAGAGGATATCCTCTACTTTATACTCTACGTAAATATACGCGACTGTCCTCTACGTTCATTTATGCTTTAAATGAATAGTGCTCTAGTCAAGGAAAAAGCTGACTGGCTGGTCTCCAACAAGAGGCCTTCACTATGAAATTCATTGATGAATTAACTGTAAGAAAAACAGGGCTGCTAAGTCTTGTGCACTTACAAACACAATCTTGCTACGTGCACCAGAGTTTGTGAGATACACACACACACACACACTTGACTGATGAATTTATCAGGATGCCAGTTTATTGATATACTTTGAGATATTTGTCAAGTTGATAGCATACTGATTCTCTGACTAAGGGGTTTTCTGTGTAGGAAGATTATATGAGAAATCACCAGGTTGCTTAGGAGCTTGGAATCACAACAAAGGAAATTAGATGTATGTTGTGGTCACTTAATAGCATTAAGCTCTGAGAACCTCTACAGTAGAGCTTAAATTGCCTCCAGTTTTTGCCCCTCTGAGTTACTTTTTCTATTCCTGACAGCTCTTCTTTTTGATGAAAACATAATGTCTTTAAATATGTTAAAACATTTATATTGTAGCCTAGTCTCTGGTGTTAGAGCCATTCTGTCTCTATAAGCTAACTTTGCATATATCTGCTCTGGTCCATTATGTACTGATTTATAGTTTAGCCTTCTGAAGGTAATATTATTTCTAAGTTTTTGTAGGCCCCACATATCATAGGGGTGTACATTGATGTTAAGCTCAACAATGAGGTCTGAGCTAGAGATGTATTATAACTATCAGCCTATTAGAGTATTTTGTTTTATTTTGCTTTTAACTTACCATGTTTGTGTGCTTACTGCGGTTCAGGCAGTCTGTTAAATGCTTTGCACTTATATTATTTGGCCCTTACATAGCTAAAAAAAAAAAAAAAAAAAAAATGCTAGAGTTGATCCAAAGCTTACTCTTAACCATTATGTTAGTGTTATACTATAACCATGGGAGCAAATACAGTTGGCTATGGTGAGGATGCAGAATAAGAGCCACGGTAGTCTGAAACTGACCAGAGAAGGAAGGGAATAACCAGGAAATGGGCAACCAGGGTTGAAAATTTCAAGAAGAAATGACTAGTCAATATGCAGAATGCTACCAACATGTCTAGAAGGCTAAAGTTACTGAATGGTTTGACAGTAGGTAGTCTCTGTTACCCTATAATATATGCATCTGGCGTGTATTCCCATATTAATATTGAATTACTATGCTGTATTGAGATAAAGATTGATTGACTTGGGTTGGCCTAGGGTAAAACCATGCTGCTCCTTGAAGATAGGAGAGTCTCTCCTAAAGGGCTGGCATTTCTCTTGTTCACCTCTACCAAAAATGTCGGTTCCAGATCAGGAAACGACAACTTGGATAAAAGGATTTAAGTAAGTGGGGATAGGTAACTCTGGATCCTTCTGGGTTCTCTTTCCTAGGTTTAGTCTTTAAGGAGGGGATATGGTAAGCATGGATTCTTGGGTGGTGGGTGCTAAAATAGTGCTCACCAGTTGAGGGTAGATCAGGAACTATGATAGAACAGGGCCTAAAAGCCTCAGAGAGAAAATCCTAACTTTTAAGATTCACTGCCTGGTTACTTTTTTGGTGTCTGTGCTTTCTTCTCTTTTATTATCTTCTGGCTTTGGTAAAGTCTTATTTAAATATTATAACTTTATCTTTGCTGTATCAAGATATATAAGGGAAAGAGTCATAATCATAGATCTAACAAGGCTCTAGCATTATAAGGGAAGCAGCACCCTTCTCCCAGTGAGGCCAGTGAGGAGGGACAGCGATAATGAGATCTCCAAGGGGAAAGTGAATATTAAGGACAAGAACTGGAGCTTGTAGATTTAACTCATAAGTTCCTCTTCTGCATGTAGAGATTCTTCTTCCATTGTCAACCTCAGAGGATCTGAGTTTTATTTATTAAAGAAGGCAGTGCCATTTTCCTATCAGAAAATGACCTTTTCCAGTGCACTTACAGGGGAATGGAGGAATGAAAGCCTGATATTTGCATTCATTTGTCCAGTATTTATTGAAAACCTAATATGGACAAGCTCTATGATTGGCACTAATTATACAGCAGCACAATTAAGAAGCTGCCGTTAGGAACTGCCCTTAAGCATACAATCTGCATGGAATATAGACTGTTCTTTGAAGAAGTTTGGCTGAACAGGGAGGGATAGAGATAGGGTAGTAGCTGAAGGACTGTGTAAGTGATGATGAGAGAAGGGTGATGTTTAGCAGGTAGACTCAATGGGATTTAGTGACTGTTTGGATCATGGAGATAAAAAAAGGAAATGCCTGGGGGACTGCTATCCAGATGGTAAAGAGTAACTCCTTCCATTAATCAGAGTAGGGAATATATTAGGAAGACCAGTCTTGGATGGAAAGATACTGAGTCCAGGTTTGCACATGTTAATCATCTTGTTTGAGGGACTTATGAGTCATTCAGGTGAACAATGACCAGTACTGCTTATGAACACCTTCTGTACATGAAACTCTAAGTGTACTTTGTGAGATGTAGCTATAGATTCAAATAGTGAGAAGAGCATGGACCTTGGAGTCACAGTATCTTGGGTTTGAATCCCAACTTTACTTCTTACTGGCAGTGTGAATTTGGCCAGTTGTTTAACCTCACTAACTTTGAATGTGGGAGATGAAATAGCCTTAGTTTTCTTACCTGTAAAGGGAGGATAGTACCTGCCTTCCCAGGGCTGTTGTGAAGATTTAATGAGATAATGTAAAGTTTTAGATTAGCAATTGGCACTCAAGAAACAGTATCATAAATCACAGCAAGATCCTTTTTGACCCACCTCCTAGAGAAATGGAAATAAAAACAAAAATAAACAAATGGGAGCTAATAAAACTTAAAAGCTTTTGCACAGCAAAGGAAACCATAAACAAGACGAAAAGACAACCCTCAGAATGGGAGAAAATATTTGCAAATGAAGCAACTGACAAAGGATTAATCTCCAAAATATACAAGCAGCTCATGCAGCTCAATATCAAAAAAACAAACAACCCAATCCAAAAATGGGCAGAAGACCTAAATAGACATTTTTCCAAAGAAGATATACAGTTTGCCAACAAACACATGAAAGGCTGCTCAACATCGCTAATCATTAGAGAAATGCAAATCAAAACTATAATGAGGTATCACCTCACACCAGTCAGAATGGCCATCATCAAAAAATCTACAAACAATAAATGCTGAAGAGGGTGTGGAGAAAAGGGAACCCTCCTACACTGTTGGTGGGAATGTAAATTGATACAGCCACTATGGAGAACAGTATGGCGGTTCCTTAAAAACCTGAAAATAGAACTACCATATGACCCAGCAATCCCACTACTGGGCATATACCCTGAGAAAACCATAATTCAAAAAGAGTCATGTACCACAATGTTCATTGCTGCTCTATTTACAATAGCCAGGACATGGAAGCAACCTAAGTGTCCATCGACAGATGAATGGATAAAGAAGATGTGGCACATATATACAATGGAATATTACTCAGCCATAAAACGAAACGAAATTGAGTTATTTGTAGTGAGGTGGATGAACCTAGATAGAATCTGTCGTACAAAGTGAAGTAAGTCAGAAAGAGAAAAACAAATACTGTATGTTAATACATATATATGGAATCTAAAAAACAAAATGGTTCTGAAGTACCTAGGGGGCAGGACAGGAATAAAGATGCACACGTAGAGAATGGACTTGAGGATACGGGGAGGGGGAAGGGTAAGCTGGGATGAAGTGAGAGAATGGCATGGACATATATACACTACCAAATGTAAAATAGGTAGCTAGTGGGAAGCAGCCGCATAGCACAGGGAGATCAGCTCAGTGCTTTGTGACCACCTAGAGGGGTGGGATAGGGAGGGTGGGAGGGAGATGCAAGAGGGAAGGGATATGGGGATATAAGTGTACATATAGCTGATTCACTTTGTTATACAGCAGAAACTAACACAACATGTAAAGCAATTATACTCCAATAAAGATGTAATAAAAAATAAAAATGAAAGAAACAGTATCATCAAAATGATCATCTTTATGTAAAATAATACTTGTCCTTCAACTTGATTGATATTAATGAAATATTTATAAAGTGCTTTGTGGTTGAACTGAAAAGTGTTATTTTGTATAATGCTACTATTGTTGGCATTCTCTAAGATTTTATAATGAGATCCTTGAGTTATATTTCATTTTTCCCAAATTTACAACTTAGCTTTAATAATATTTTGCATTTTAAGCTTCTTAATTGGGGAAAGTTGCCATAAGTAAAAATATGGCAATTATGATTTTTTTTTCATAAAACAGAAAAATGAGAGATTACTATATTTCTGAGCAAGGACTCCATGTCCAGCTTTGTTATAGAAATTTTTAAAAACACCATATTTCATCTGTAACATATCTATATGATATAAAAAATGTAAAGAATGTATATTTCAAGAAAATATAATTACCAATCACATAAAATTTTATTTAATGTGATGCAGTTTTATACTGTTTAATTCAGAGCTCTTAATTTTATAATGTCTACCTTATTTTTCCAGCAGCAAATAAAGTAAATAGATATTATGGAATTTAGAAGAACTTCTCCAGGTCGGTAAAACTGAGTGGTTCTTTTTTTTATTGTTGAGTTGTAGGAGTTCTTTGTGTATCTTGGACACAAGTTCTTTATCAGATATGTTTTTTGCAAATACTTTCTCCTAGTCTGTGGCTTGTCTTTTCATTCTCTTGCCAGTGTCTTTTGCAAAGCAGAAGTTTTAAATTTTAATAGAGGCAAACTTGTCAGTTTTTCTTTCATGGGTTGTGCTTTTGGTATCCTAAAAGTCATTGCCAAACTCAAGGTCACCTAGATTTTCTTCTATGTTATCTTCTAGAAGTTTTATAGTTTTGTGTTTTATGTTACAGGTTTATGATCCGTTTTGAGTTGGGGTCTTTTTGGTGAAAGGTATAAGATCTGTGCCTAGATTCATTTATATGTTTATTAAGAAAGTTTCTCCTGGATCTGAAATTATTAATTACTTTGATCAATAATATTAAAAGGTGACAGAAACTTTAAAAAACAAATAATATACTGAATATTCACAACTATATAAGTTTTGTTCTTCAAAACTGTTCCTTGAGCGAGAGGCTCGAAATCAGCCCAAAGATGGGACCAGGGAGAGCTTTATCTGAAACACATCAGGAGACTGGACTAACAGCTCCATTTTAGTGCTGCTCTACTGTTATCTATTGTTAACATGTGCAGTTGGCTGAGTGCTGTATGTGCAAATTGTTTGGGGAGACTTCCTACAATTAGGAATATTTTACTTCAATTAAAACACCCTGTTATTTGTTCACATTGCCATTTCTTTGCTATTTTGCCTAGTCATACAGGCTTGCAAAAATCCACCTGTGGTTTCTCTCCAATAGTTTCACTCTTTTATACTGTGAAACACTGAAGCCATCTGAACCTTAAATATCTCCCTATATTTTGACTGACTTCAATTTTGTTTTTAAAGGAAATTTTCCTAATTATCTACCATTTAGTAACATGAATAGGTTTGCCTTGAAATACTTGGTTTTTCTTACTTTGGCTTGTTGGAAAATAGTTTATCAACCAATTGTTTATTATATGTGTACCTTGGTGTTTGTGTGTTGCCCAGATGAATCATAAAGGCTTTTAAATGTTGAATCTTTAGATTTTATTTTTAACGTGTCTGTAACAAAATTGATTTGAATTATGTTCTTTTCAGCCTTAAAACACCTACTTTCTGAAACACTGTCATGCATACTATTCTCAGAAAAGAATTCTTTTTCTTTTTTATGTATTTTGCTTCTATCTTTCAAGAATAAATGAATGAACCACTTAAATCAGATTTACTCTTTTAATATTTTCTCCAGTTCCTCTGTCTTTGATGTTACCAGATTTACTATAATATGCTTTGAATGTCTAAATCTCCAGCATTTCTGGCATACTTTAATAGATTAAACAATTTATTGTTTTTTAAAAAAAATCTATATTCATTTTGCCCTTATTTAAATATTTGTGAGCCAACTCACTATATGTATATGTGTGTGTATATATATGTACATACACAATTTATGACCTGTACATATATATGTGTGTATATATATATATACACACATATATATATACACACACAATTTATGACAAATTTTATAGACCAATCTCACTGCTGGCTTCATTCTTTTTTTTCCTACTCTTGTTTTCCTTATCCACATATTTTATGTGAATATATACATATATAGAGGTAAGGTATTAAAATTTTGTGTCATTGTGTCATTTAAAAACTTTAAATATTTCAAACAAAAAGAAAAATAAGAATAATATAATAAAACCCTTTTACCTACCTCTTGGAATGGATAAATTGTTAACATTTTGCTTCATTTGCTTCCTTGCTTCATTTATTTAATTATAAAATCTAATATTTTTATTGAAGTATAGTTGATATACAATGTTATATAAGTTACAGGTGTACAATATAATGATTCACAATTTTAAAGGTTATACTCCATTTATAACTATTATAAAATATTGGCTATATTCCCCATGTTGTACAATATATCCTTCTAGCTTTTTTTTTTTTTTTTTTTTTTGGGCTGCGTTGGGTCTTCGTTGCTGCGCACGGGCTTTCTCTAGTTGCAGCGAGCGGGGGCTACTCTTCGTTGCGGTGTGCGGGCTTCTTATTGTGGTGGCTTCTCTTGTAGCAGAGCATGGGCTCTAGGCATGCGGGCTTCAGTAGTTGTGGCACGTGGGCTCAGCAGTTGTGGCTTGCAGGCTCTAGAGTGCAGGCTCAGTAGTTGTGGCGCACGGGCTTAGTTGCTCTGTGGCATGTGGGATCTTCCTGGGCCAGGGCTCGAACCCGTGTCCCCTGCATTGGCAGTTGGGTTCTTAACCACTCCACCACCAGGGAAGTCCCTTTCTAGCTTATTTTATACATAATAGTTTGTACCTCTTAATCCTCTATCCCCATATTGCCCCTCCCCCTTCCCTCTCCCCACTGGTGACCACTAGTTTGTTCTCTATATCTGTGAGTCTGTTTCTTTTTTCTTATATTCACTAGTTTGTTGTATTTTTTAGATTTCACATATAAGTGATATCATACAGTATATGTTTTTCTCTTGGGGTACATGTATCTTTTTGGATTAGTGTTTTTGTTTTTGTTTTCAGATATATACCCAGGAGTAGCATTGCTGGGTCATATGGTAGTTCTGTTTTTAGTTTTTTGAGACACGTCCATACCATTTTCCATAGTGGTTACACCAATTTACATTCCTATGAACAGTGTACAAGGGTTCCCTTTTCTCCACATCCTCACCAACACTTGTTTTTTGTGTTCTTTTTGATGATAGCCATTCTGACAGGTGTGAGGTGATATCTCATTGTGGTTTTGATTTGCATTTCCCTGATAATTAGTGATGCTGAGCATCTTCCTCTTTGGAAAAATGTCTGTTCATTTCTTCTGCCCATTTTTTAGTGGGGTTGTTTGTTTGATGTTGAGCCGTATGAGCTATTTATATATGTTGGATGTTAACCCCTTATTGGTTGTATCATTTGCAAATATTTTCTCCCTTTCAGTAGGTTGTCTTTTTGTTTTGTCAGTGGTTTCCTTTGCTATGCAAAAGCTTTTAAGTTTAATTAGGTCCCAATGTTTATTTTTTGCTTTTATTTCCTTTGCTTTAGGAGACAGATCAGAAAAAAAAATATTGCTGCGATTTATGTCAAAGAGTGTTCTGCCTCTGTGTTCCTCTAGCAGTTTTATGGTTTCCAGTCTTACATTTAGGTCTTTAAACCATTTTGAGTTTATTTTTGTATATGGTGTTACAGAATTTAACTAATTTAATTCTTTTATAATGGAAGGAAAAATTACGTGTGTGGTGGAAGTGCACTTGGCAATGTAATATATTGTCTTTGTGTTTAAAAAAATTTTACAAAACAGACATCTTATGATATATCATTGTATAACTTGCTTTTTTCACTCAATGATATATTTTCAAAGCTTATCCGTGTAGCTAAGTGTAGATTTAGTTTTTGAATTTTAGCTGCTCTATGGTGTTTCATTGTATGAATATGACAATTTACTCATTTCCCTGTTAATATATATTTAGATTATTTTTTCATTTTTTTCTATTGCAAGCAAGGCTACAATGAACATCACTATACATATCTCCAAATTAACATGTGCCGTTTTCTCTAGGGTTCATTCATAAGTACTAAGAAGTGGAATTGCTGAGTTATAGAGTATATACAGCATCAGAACTTTAAAATTGTCTTCCAGAATTTTACATCAGTTGACCCTCCCACCAGCAGTTCGTGAAAATTTTCATCTCCCCACATCCTTGTTATATATTGACAGGTTTTTTTGCCAATCTAATGGGTATGAAATAATTTTTCATTGTTGTTTTAACTTGTGTTTTCCGGGTTACATTACATTTCCTGAAGTTGAGTACCTTTTTGGCTTTTAGCTATTCATATTTTCTCATCTGTTAACCACCGTTAATATCTTTTGTCCCTTTGTTAATTGAGCTGTTTGTTTTTTTCTTAATGATTTGTAGAATAGGAGTTGTTTCTGTAATTCAGATACTAATCTTTTATCTGTTATATATGTTCCTTTTCAAAAAAACTTCGTCAGTGGTGTCTTTTGTTGCATAGAAGTTTTAATTTTAGTACACTTTTTAATCCCTTTTCCTTCTCCTTGTTGTAAATTGTCTTGTTTGTTACAAAATCTTTCTTACCCAAAGTCTGAAACATATTCTATATTTTCTTCTAAAACAGTTCTGGTTTGTTGTTTACATGTAGGTGTTCAGTCCAGCTAGAATTTATTTTTGTCTTTGGCATGGAGTGGAGATACATGTTTATTTTTTACAATATGGGTAGTATGTTATCTCAGCACAAATTGTGACTGGTTAATCCTTTCCCCATGAAAATGCCCTCTTTTTCATAATACCAAATTCCTATATGTACCAGAGTCAGGTTCTGGACTCTTTTCTGTTCATCAGTCTGTTTGTCTCTCCTTATGCCACTGCTTTGATTACTAAAACTCTATAGTAAGTTTAAGGACTTACAAATTTTTATTTGGCATTATCCCTATGTTTCTAAACTCAAGATTTATGGCAAAAGCTTAAGTAACATTTCAACATGTTTGTAAATTTGCTTCCCTTTTATTAGAATTTTAGAAATGGATGAAAACTTCAAGATTACTTAAGTCAACCCTTTTATTTTATATAGAAAGTTGTAGAGAAGTTAAGCTACTAATTAGGATGAGGTCACAGAACTAGTTAGAACTCGATATTATTGCCACCATACCAGCAAATCCAAATGTAATGCCCCATCAGTAAGTAGCAGTGCTTTGGAGGAGTCTCTGACCCCAGGTATTTAATGTTCCTCACTTTTCTCATTTTGTTTGAACCTAATTGTATTTCCTTATATTCTTCTGTTCAAAAAAGAATAGATAATGGCTGTGAGACTTCTCTTGTGATATGTTCTTTTTTTCAGACTTTATTCATTTAGAACATACAAGAGACAAATTCTGTTTCTTGCTCTAAAATAATTTTATGCCAGTTGTTTGAATTCTGTTACTCAATTTTACTGTCTCTTCTATGAACCCTACTTATTTCATGAGTTGTGTTAATGAGAAAAATTATAGTATCTACCAAATAATTTGGTTATATCATGATTCTGTCAGGTACTTTTGAAGGTACACTACAATTTTGGGGTACCATTTAGTCAGATATACCAGAGTAGTTATTTACTAAATCAAGTGAACTTAAATGCATGAACACTACAATCTTTAACCCTTTTTTTATAGGATAGTCTCTTTACTCCTCTTCCTTTACTCTCCTCCACTGGAAATATGAATTTCTATGTATGCAATATGGATGCTTTAGACAATTTTCTCTTTATTTCTGTTACCAGTTGTTATTTTGTTATCAGTTACTTATCTCATGATATTTTGGTAACTGTCTTCCGTGTAGAGCTGCTTTGAAGATTCTGTATATAGACATTACCTGAAGTCTGTTCTGTGGAACGCTGATTTCTCAGGAGGACCCCCAAAAAAGTTTTCTGTTGCAAATAAGTTTGGGAGATGCATGCTCTATCTCTGTTTTGAAAAATTCAAAATGATAGTAGAACGTTAAATATACTGATAAAATTTGCTGGTGAAGAAGTTGGTTAATGTTGTTTTACTAATTTCCCCAAATTAGTTTAATTTTATTTGCCTGGAAATCTATTTAATTTATGGAGTAACTCCAATTAATATCCTATAAAACTGGTATTCCGTAGGACACATTTTGATAAATACTGTATAAACCATAGTGAGTTGTAGATCTATAATCTTTAAATATTTAGAATAATAAGTATATTTCCTTCTTTTTATTTCTTAAGTCACATTATATTTATAATTTGTTTTCTTCCTTTACAGCGTGGCTCATCCCCTGTCACCCAATCATTCCCGTCCCCCAAGCCAAATGTTTTTATTCATTTAGCTGATCTTTATTGAGCCCCTAGAGAGCACATGCTAGAAACACAGAGATGAATAAGGTGAAGTTCTGGCCTTGAAGACCTAACACACTGATTTAATAGAGCAGGGGAGCCACCTATAGGGGATAGCCCCTCACATCTTTGTGCAGCTGTAGAGATCCATGATCAGCACTTTGCATTTACTCATTTTGTAGCATGAGAAAAATGTTCTCAATGTATGGTTTTATGAAGACTTTATTCATTGAATTTAAGATACCAGAGGTTGTAAGGCACAGCATTACTTTATGTACCACAGTGAAAGAAAAAAATGTTGCCAAGTATAATTTAAAGTTGAATCCGGATTTCAGAGAAGTAGAATGTGTGCATTACATATACTAATAAATGTTTGTTAACTGTTAGCCTTAGATGTGTTTCGTTTTATGTATTTCTACATTAATTGAATCAAGTGCAGCAAATGCTTATTGAGTGACTATCATTTAATAAGGCCAGTGGATAATAGAATAATGAATAAGATATGGTCTCTGCTCTTAAGGAACTACAGAGGAAGGCAGATGTGTCCAGACCTTGCTAAAATAAAACTAAGTTTCTTAAAGCAATTTAATTAAATCACACAAACTATAATTAACAAATATGTTAAAGCTAATGCTAAATTAATGACAGTTGATGGCTTTGTAAAAGTTAAAAATATTATAGATTGGAGAAATAGTCTCAGGACATGGTAAGAATTGTGAACTTTAGGACTTCGTCTCAGTCTAAGCAAAGCTCCAGTAGTGTCTTAATTTAAAATAGCTCCAGGAGATCAGCTCGGTGCTTTGTGACCAGCTAGAAGGGTGGGATAGGGAGAGTGGGAGGGAGACGAAAGAGGGAGGAGATATGGGGATATATGTATATGTATAACTGATTCACTTTGTTATAAAGCAGAAACTAACCATTGTAAAGCAATTATACTCCAATAAAAATGTTAAAAAATAAAATAAAATAGCTCCAGGCAATTTGACAGTATGTATCAGAAGCATCAAAACTGTCTTTAACTTAACACTATATCCTGTATCCTAATAAAAAAAATTCGTAATTTACATAAATATTTATCTACTGCCACTAAAAAAAACCTATACTTTAAAAGAATATTTAATGATACAAGAAAATGTTTATCATATATTGTTAAGTAGAAAGGCAATTTACATAAACATTGTATGATACAATCCTAACTTTGGTTAAAATAATAAAAGATTGACTTAATAGATAACAAAGTATTAATAATACCTTAACAATCTTAGATTGCTAGAGTTTATAGTGATTGTTATTTTCTTCTGTCATTTCCAAATTTTGTAGAATGAGCATGTATTACTTTTGTAATCGGGGAAAAAAACAGTATATATATTGTTTTCAGTTTTTTGTCAAACCTCTTTCCAAATACTCTCACCCTAATCTCTCAGCTAGCACAGTAAAATATTATGGATTTATATATAATGTAAGTATAAGAAGTTGTTAGCAGTATTCATATATGTAAGAATAATATTATTAATGATTGAACTTATCAGTGCAAATGCCTTTGGCCATGCCTTTTGGTTTTGCTGTGCTACAACCCTTATATACCTTTCAATGAAATGTAGTTTGCGGCCAATAGGAAGGTTTTAGTTCGAGGACGAAAGGAGGCTGAGTCTGTCTTAGCTAAGGCTCATCTGAGCTGGACTGGCAAACTTGGCTGGTTACCATGATGAAAGCAACATTGGAGGGTCAACCCCACTTTTTGTGGGACACCAGATTAGTACTAGTTTAGAGCAAGTTCAAAGGCCCACATTGGTTAGGCATTGCATTTATTTCCCCTCAGACTATGCCCTCTTCCTCTTTCTACCTCCATGTCTAGCACAAAGTCTGGCACATGTTAGGCACTCAGCAAATAGTATTGGAATTGAAGTGGAATGAAAACTGAAAATTATGCAGATTCCTAACATTAGCTTTACTGAAAAGTCATCTCAATCTTAAATGAAGTGAGTTATGCCGACACAGTCACAGGTGTAGTTTCTATTTGGATGCAAGAGAAGTTCTTAGGAACAATAAAGATATCTCATGTTTAGCCATCATAATAGGGTCTTCTCTATGCCTCTTGTAGTTTGGCTGCTAGTGGTACATTGGGAGGCCCTCAACACTTTCAGCATTTGGCACAGTTAGCTAGAAGTAAAGGATGCACATTGGAAACTAATGAAGAATTGGAAGATATAAGAGGAAGGTCATACAAATTTTCATAGGTGCATTTTAAGTAAAATGTATTTTGATTATCTTAACTAAGCTTCTACCTCAGCTAGGCAGGAAAATCTGGTTTTGTCCTTTTTCCCTCTGTGCTATTCAATAACATATGCTATTTCTCATGTTAAGACCTTAACAGCTGTGCCAACAAGTTCGGTTTGAAAAAAAGTAAGGGCTTAATGGTGTCTCTTTACAGATCAGCCTGTCAACAACTCTGTCCATCAGTAGATTACTTCAGCCCTTTAGAACAGTTGTTCACTTCAGACATACATGTCAAAAGTTGGTGTGGTTAAGATACTGCAGCTTGCTAATAGGAATAAGAATTGGAATTATGAATATGGAGCTCTGGATGCTAAGGAGACAAACCTAGGTGTGTTGCTTTTTGAAAGAATAACTCAGGCACTACTGTTAGTGACTAGAACCCTCTTTTGTCTGAATGGCATAGGCATCGTCCTTTTACCTCATATTGAGATGACTTGTCACTAGGATTTATCTTAGAACTCTGCATGGCTTTTAGGCCTTTAATTCATTTCAGTTTAGCAAGCATTTATTAAGTATTGAATTAGGTGCTAAAGTTATAAAGATGAATGAGACTTGATCCCTGTCCTCAAGGCTTTCAGTTTAATGGGGAGGACATGAACAGATTATTTCAATATAATATATTAAGCATATAGGTATGCAAAGGGAAAGCTTCATGGACAGATTAACTGATAAATTGTGTGTTGCATAATGGGTAAGAATATTCTAGGAAGAGAATACAATATGAACACTAGAAATGTGTTCACTCAGTATAGGCAGGCAGAAGAAAAGAACTAGATTGATAGAGAATGGGTCATCGAGGCCCTGAGAACATGCTTGATCTTTATCCTGAAGGCAGTGAGGAGTCACTGAAGAGTTTTAAGCATTGAAGTGACATGGCTGGATTGTAATTTTAGGTAGATCACTCTAGAGGCAGAGAAGAGTATAGTTTTAGTAGGACACGATCAGTGTCAGGGAAATCACTTTAGAAGGCCATTGTAGTAGTCCAGGCAAAAAATGATGAGGGCCTAGGCTAAGGCACCTAGGTAGTGGTGGTAAGGATGAGACAGTATAGGTGATTCAAGAAGTGTTTTAGGTGTTGAAATCCTCAGGACTTGAGGGTTGAGGAGTAGGGGGATGATACCATTAAGTGAGATTAAAAATCTAAGAAGAAAAAGAGTTTTTAGGGGAATGATGGTATATTAAGTTTCAGATATGAGTTTGAGGTGCCTCTGGGACATCTGAGTGGATGTGAACTTTTAAAATTCAGGGAAATGGTGATCAGTACTTGACAAGAAATAAATTATCATTTTGAGTAGATAAAAAGCAAATATATTAGGGCAACCCCCAAAGTAATATTGTCGCTTGAGGAGGGCTGGGTGTAAAGAAGGCTTTAGGTATAAAAATTGGGTTTGTACAGCAGCAGTGTAAAGTTACTATAACTAAGTTAAATACTGTGGGAAATGGAGCATTCCACTTTGTGAAAAGTCATCTTATATACCATTTATAGACTACTGTTTGGAAACTTCATAGTATGGCATGATACTAGAACAGTACTGGATATAGTTTAGGTTTTGATAGTTCAAAAGGGATTTTTGGATTTTGTGGTTTCTCAGTATCATTATGGACATCAACGATTATACTAACAAAATTTTGGACGTGATATTCAACGTATAAAGATTTTTAGATATCAATAAGATTTACCGAGTGCTAACTATGAGTCAAGCTCTATTCTAAGAACTTTGTATTGATTCATCACATATAATTCTCTGAAATAGGTATATAGACTTATTATTCCCATTTTATAGGTAGGGGAAAACCATGGAAAGTTTAAGAAACTTGCCTTAGATCACACAGGATTCACCCCCAAGGAGTCTTGCTGCAGAGCCCACCTCTTAGCCACTATGCTATACTGCCTTATCAAACAGTACAGGTTACAAGTATCTTTGCTCATTAGGGAGAATGGAAATGCATTATATGAACAGAAGTCCCTATAAAGGTAAAATTTCTAGAAATGTAAAGCGGTAATAACTTCAGAAATAGTTTAATGTCAAGAATGTGTGTGTGTGTGTGTGGAGAGAGAGAGAGAGGAATTACATTGCTAATTAGTAGGAATGAAAACCTGACAAGTCAGAAAAATTTGGGAAACAGAAATACAGGAAGTTGAATTATTACAGGGAGGGAAGGGAAGAATTTATGTCAGAGATTAATATATATGTAAAGGCTAAGTTGTAAGGAAACTGAAACTCCGAGAAAAGAATGATAAAGAGTTTATCACTTCTACTTCTACCACTGTATATTTACATAATACTTTATATTTTCCAAAGCTAAGAGAAAGGAAGTAACAACTAAGATTACATGCTATGTAAGTGTCAGAAACAGGAAAGAACCCAGGTCTTACAACTCAATCCAGAGCTCTTTCCATTACATCATATTCTTTAGTAGAACCATGCAGATTCAGTCCTCAGATCCATAGAAATGGAGGGGGAAATGCCTCAGAAAAGAATTAGTCATCATCACTAATCCAAGAGAGTAGCAACAGCAACAGGGATGCAATGGTAAGGAATGAACCAGTAATGCTATAATCGAAGAGATTGCCAAGCTTCTAGAATCTGATAAATCTTTCCTGTTGATTGATGTATATGACAGGAAAGTCACCAAAAGAAAAGTACTTAGGTATATGAATAATTGTTTTTCTTTCTATTCTTAAGAATCTGCTGTTGGTGGTTATCCTCAGAGAGGGGAAAGCAGTAGATGTGGTTGGGAGTCAACGGTCTAGGAGTAGAAAAGTTATTACTTTTTATTTTGTGCTTCTCTGTGCTGTTTAAGTTTTGTTACCTGTGGGTATACTACTTTTTTAAAAAACATGTTAATAGGAGTTTCTGTATAATTGGATTATGGGCCACTTAAAAAAATTGTTTCATTAAATATTACATAGTACATAAACTGTGCTAACAAACTATCCCAAGAGTTACCAAGTAGGTTGACATTGACATTCAGAGTGAATTTTCCACAGATCCACGTAGAAACAATATTTTTTAAAAAAAACTTTTCTGTTTTTAAAAATTCTTATTTATTTTTTGGCTGTGTTGGGTCTTCATTGCTGCGCGTGGACTTTCTCTAGTTGCTGCACACGGGGGCTACTCTTCGTCGTGGTGCGCAGGCTTCTCATTGCAGTGGCTTCTCTTGCTGCGGAGCATGGGCTCTAGGCGCACAGGCTTCAGTAGTTGCAGCACGTGGGCTCAGTAGTTGCAGCATGTGGGCCCTAGAGTGCGTGGGCTTCAGTAGTTGTGGCGCACGGGCTTAGTTGCTCCGCAGCATGCGGGATTTTCCCGGACCAGGGATCAAACCCGTGTCCCCTGCATTGGCAGGCGGATTCTTAACCATTGTGCCACCAGGGAAGTCCCGAAACAATAGTTTTATAACATGGTTGGAACAGCAGTGACACTATAAAACCATTATTCTCTTGTTTCTATGGGAAAGTGAATATTAAATTGTAGGTAAGGATGTGGGAAACTTCACTTTCTGCAGTCTTAGAAAAATCCCTATACTCATGTATATACATATATGTATACATTTGCTCCTGGGATAGGAAATAGCTTTCCTGAGTGAAAGAGGTACTGTGGCAGGGAGTGGCAAGAGTGAGATTCAAATTTGAATTCTTTTACCAATTGCTCTAGACAGATTGTGCTGTGAGAGGGATTTTGAGGACCTTCATCTACTAAAAGTAGGGAGAAGCCAGCAGTTTGGCTGTATAACTAGTTTATTTGTAAGTCACACATTTGAATTAGGGAACTCCTCACAGTGATCAATTGGTGCTTACTTTCACTCTAAAGCCATTTTAGTCCTTTAACCACCTGTTTGGATGATATGCTTGCTATTCAATGAAATTGCAGTTTTCTAAGTTCCCAGAGCAATTATGGTGTGTAATTTGTGCAGTGTTTTATACTACCCTTGGAAAAGATGGAAAGTGCATGTCTGAACAAGGAATATACTCCTTTACTGGAAAATTATAAAAGTGCTAAAGGAATTTTTTTTCACGGCGGCATTGTTAGGAAGGGATCAATTTTTCTTAAAAAGGGCCAGGGTATTCTGGATATAATGAAAATATTAAGATAGTATGTTTGTGGCCTGTGAGAGAAAGAAAGAACACCAAGTGTTGGACTGGGACTGTAAATCATCATCTTTGGCAGGAGCAAAGTTTGCTCTTCCTCCTGTTGTGTCTGGACTGTTACCAGGGCCTGTGGTGAATTTTGCAATCTAGTTCTCAAAGTTCCAGTGAACGCTGAAGCATTTACATGGGCTCTGGGGTACAACTTGTCTGATCTCACTTGTTGGTTGTTTTGTTTGTTTGATTTATATTTTTTTTATGGATGAGATTTTTTATATTTAGAGGAATAATTAAAAATGTTTAATGTGATGGGAAGGAAAAGGATTTTTATAATTTTAAATAATCTTTGTTTTGTAGTTCTTACTTTTAAAAACAAATCAACACCTATATGAAATTATGTATGAAGTACCTTTGAGAGCCAGAAAGTAGCCAATCCACCCCAAAGTTTCTGGGCATTCAGAATAGCTTGGTATACATTCCATTTACTGCATTTTAGTGATTCTAAGACATTTTTTTCACATTTAAAAACACTTCTAAAATAGGGATACATCTTGTAATCATTATTGGCCTGGATTGAAATCAGATTACTTCAGAAAGGACTTGCATTTGCCTCTAGCAGTCATTTGCACTACTACCTGAGACCATTTTAAATTAAATTCTCTGTTTGAGATTTATATTTTTTTTGTTTTGTTTTTTATTTTTACCCCACTGGTAGTGTGAATTCAGACTGTAAAGCTGTGTAAGAATTGTCTTTTGGATAAAATTCCCTCTACCTGGTGCCCAGTACTTGAAAGGTAGAGGCATTCAAGTTTTCTTGCTGTCTCTTTCTGCTTTGTGGGTTTAGTTTCCATTTATTCTACACAGTATTTGTGGCCCTTCTGTTGTTCCAGCTTTACATGAGAGGTCTCCTATTTTTCTCTTCTTGTGGTATGTGAAAGAATAGTGCATCTTACAATAGGTGGTGACTTACATTTGATAAAAGATCCATCAGATGCTTGCTTAGGCCCTTACTATACTTCTTCAGAGCTTGTTTACTCACACTGTAGGCACAGTTCTAATAAACTCAGTGTCATTGTTACACATTTCTTTGCTCATTCCTCATCAGTGATCTTCAAACTTTTTTGCATAAGAATCAATTGGGGAGTGAAAATTATATATTTCTGTGCCTTATGCTCAGAGATTCTGTTTCCGTGGACCTGGGTGATACCCAGGAATCTTCACTTTTATTAAATATCCTCACGGTATTCATACCTAAGTGATTGAAGAACCATACTTAGAGAAAAACTGCATACTCTTATATCTAAGTGAATATTCATGACTTCAGCTGCCATCTATATATACTGATGATTTTCAAATCCTTATCTTTAGTCTAAACTATTCTTCTTGGATGCCAGATTCATCTATACAACTGACGTGTCTCTATTAAAGGCAGAATACACTCTGATCTGGGGTACATGGGCTCAAGTCCCAGCTCAGCCACTTATAACTCTGTGACCTTTGGCAGAGTTACTTAACTTCTCAGTTGCCTCATGTAAATGAAATTAATATAAATACCTCATAGGGTTGCCTAGACGATTCTGTGGATCAGTACATGTAAATTTCTTTGACAGTGCCTGGCACTAAGCTCAGTATAAGTGGTAGCTGTTTTTATGTTGTTATTGTCCCACAAGTACGTCAAGCATGTCTAAAATGAACCTTTTTTTAATTACCTCGACACCCCTCAAAATCTGTTTTCTGCTTTGACTAGAGCTATATTTAATTTTGCCCTATCGTTAATTTTCCTCATCCCAGTCATACATTCTATGAATTCAGTATCCTAATTATCTCTAATTTGTCCCCTTCTTTTCATCCCCACTTCTGTTACTTTGGTTCGGATCTTTATTGCCTCACATAGCATTCTGGAATAGTCTTCTATCTGGACTTCTAGCCTCTGCTTGTTTTTCTCCATTCTAACTCACAGAAATCTTTATCAAAGGCAATGTGATACTGCTACTCCTCTGCTGGGTGGCTCTTACTGCCTGCGGGATAAAATCCAAACACCTGTGCCTGGCTTACAAGCCTCCTCAGATCTGGTTTCTGCCTCCTCTTCTGCAACACTCAGGCACATTTGCAATCTTCCAGCTTTGTACATTTCTTGTAGTAGCTTGCCCAAAACACCACATCCTCTCTAGCTCTCATAACTTTGCATAAATCAGCAATATAGCATGGTGGTTAAAAGTGTGAGCTTTAGAGCCAAACTGCCTGAGTCAAAAGTGTGAGGTTTAGAGCCAAACTTTGAGCCAAGTTCTGACTTTGGCACTTTAGTTTTGTTGGGCAAAACACAGTTTTTCTGTGCCACAGTTTACTCACCTTTAAAATTGGAATAATTGTGCATTATAGAGTTGTTATGTGGATTTTAGTAAATTAATTCACATAATAAGCATTCAATAAATGTGAGGTATCCCTATTTTTATTATTACCATGCTATTTCTTTTGCTTGTACACTTGATCTTCTTCTCTACCCATTCTCTCACCTTCTTTTGCCTATCAAATCCTACTCATTCATCCTTTGTTTTTCAGTTTAAGAACTAGCTCCTCCAGGAAGCCATCTCTGAAACCCCCAGACTTGTTTAGATGCCCGTCCTCTGGGTTCCCATAGCACCATTTTTAGTATAATTAAACTATGAACATTTTAAGGGCTGCCAAGGACTATGCTTTTCATCTTTGAGTGGCTAATGAATGAAGTGTGATTGTTTTATTGTTTCTTACTTGTTTTAGGTTGGGAAAGCAATTAGAAAGGGGAGGGAAATTCTACTAGAGTCAAGTAGACAGTTCATAAGCAGGCAGGAAGGGAAGAGATAGCAAGAGGTGAAAAGACAGAAAACAAAATCTGTAACAGTCTGGAACTTTCCAGTGAAAGGGCAAACAATCCAACAAATATCAGTGTGGTTCTCTAAGTGTCATTGTGCATAATTAAAATGCTATTGTGATATCCTTAAGGTTAAATTGTGTTGAGTATACTCTGCCTAGAACGAAGAAAAGTAGGTTAAGCATTTTAGAAATATTTCTTTTAAAACTAGTTGAAATAAATTTTGGCAATTAAATAGGTAAGCTTTAGTTATTTATCATTGTCCAACAGCTCATTCCCCCTTGGGCTGCCTGACTAATCAGTACTCCCGTAATTAATTCTGATTATTGTGTGTGCTCTATCTGTGGGAGAAAAAAAAAAAAAGTAAAGGCCAAGGAGGATTTGCAGCAACTAATCTGAGTATTGTTAACTTTAAAATTCATTATTTGTTGACTCAATTTCTAAATTCTTTCTACATGTAATAAGTTTGCCATCAACCATTCTAAAGGATGTTGACCCAAAACAGACTGCCAGATATTTCTCCAGCAAAAATGGGTTTATTTGGGATCAGCAGAAAATTACAATTTGGAGTCTGCAACTGTGGTGAGCCCTGTGCAAATCCCTGCAGGGCAAGGGAAGGTGAACTCTTTTATAGAGGGGAAAAGGAAGTTGAGAGAGCTATACTAAACAAAGAGTCTATGGCTTTTCATTGGCTGAATCCTTGCCAGGAAAGAAGAGTATTTCTTCTACCTGCTGGACTCAGCTATGTCGCAGGGCATGAGGGCTCCCCCTTCTGATCTCTCTACTCTATTTAACTGAGGTTTCTGTTTATTAATTTTTTACAAGAGAAATGGTTAGAAACAGAGTATACACTGTATGCAAAAGTATATACCAAGGTATAATATGTGATTTTTTAAAACTTAGGATAGTATTTATAGAATTGTTGGGTTTAACTATGACAAACATTAGTGTAAGAAGGTAGGGAAAAGTTGTTGACCTATCAAATTAGTTTCAGGGGATTCATTTTACAAGTATTTTTTGGATTAGACCCTGAGGATACAATGCCCGTTTGCAGAGCAAAGCAGTTTAGATTGTAGGAGCTTACAGAAGAAATAAACATACTTGTCCTCCCTGAGTTTATGTTGATATAAGAGGCATAAGACCCTTAAAAATGAAAAGATGTAAGTGCTTCTGCAAATATCAGTATAAGCCATTGATACTCTACATCTTCACCATTTTCTACTTCTGTAGAAATCTAATTAAAAGGAAACTGTTTTAGTAAATTTTTGTTTCTTATTATAAAACTAATACGTATTTATTGTAGAGAATGTATAAGGTAGAAATAAGAAAATAAAAATCTATTGTCCATCTAGTAACATTTAATATATTTACAATTATTATTTATTGTATATAATATATTATAATAAATACTATTTATTATTATTTAATACATTTATAGTCTTTTATCTATGCTTATCTTCGTCCTTTTTAAAAGTTGAGCTATAATTATATAATTGTATATCCTTTATTCACTTTATATTGAATCAGGAACACTTTCTCTGAACTGAATAGTCAAGATAAAGTACAGGTAAAGATGATGGAGAGTCTAATCATTTAAATAATCTCAGACATTTTTAAGTTTTAAACTTATTTATATTCAAGTTCAGTAAGGAAAAATTTAACTTTCTGATTATTAGATAAAATGTTCGTAAGTCTAGTTATCTTAAATCCACAAATTGATATGTTTGCTTGGAAATCAGGTAGCTCTTATAGCATAGCATTGAAAATTAACTGTACACGTAACAATTAGATGCTGTATTATAATTTATAAAAGATTTGTAAAAGATTGTACAAAGATTGCTTTGTACTCTTTAAAAAACGAGGTATTTTACTCATGTAATCATATTTCTTCTATTCAGACTCATTTAGGATAATGAGATTGAAGAATGGTCAATAAAATTTTAATAATTATGAAATAAGCAAACCAATTTTATTGGGTATACTGCTGGCTAACTCACCCGCTGTGTTTTTTTCTCCCTTTTCATTGTCTCTTGTTTGTCTTTTTTCAACAGTGAGATTGCAAACTATTTTGATTGCAGAAGCCATGCCCTGTTTGTTTATTTCTACAGGGCATAGCATGTTAGATGTAGATACTAAACAATTTCTTGTTGTTCTTACTTTGACTTTGTCTGTGGGCACCTCAAATTCAACTATATCTAAAACAGAGTTCGTTGTTTTCCATCAGACTTGTATCTCCTTTTATATTATTTCTTATTTCTGTTAATGCCACCACCATCTCTTCACTTGACCAAGTGAAATTTTGGAGCATGGTTTTGATTCTTTCCTCTCCCCCATTTCACATATCTAGTTGGTTCCTAAGTCCTTTTGATTGTATCTTCTAAGAATCTTTCATGTTGATCTCATTTACTACAGTCTTAGTTCAGGCCTTATATTTTTTCTCATCTTAATTACTTCAGTAACCTCTTAAATTGTCTCTCTGCCTGTAATTTCTTCTCCCTCCAATCTACCTCAGGACCATCTGAATAAACTTCTCAGAATACAAACCTGATCATGTTATTCCCCTTTATATCCTTTATTAGTTCCCTATTGCCTGATCCTATTAAATGTGAACTACGTGTGTGATATACAAAATCCTTTGTGGTTTGGCCCTCATATACCTTTTTAGCCATCTCTTATTGCCAACATTTACTCACTATGCTCCAGCCAAATTCACTAGGATCTGTCATGTCCCTCAATGATTATACTTCTATCTCCTAATTATGTGTTTCCAAATTTTGTGTTCCTGTTAAGCCTTTTATTGTTTGCTTGTTTTGATCTCTGTCTTTCATATCTTTCCTCAACGTCTGGTAAGCCTTTGTTAAACAACTTATATTTAAGAGTGGAGCACTAAAAAACTGATTGGAAATTCCAAATCCATCCAATCCATTCATTTTATTGTCTTTAGTATCTTTGTTAACTTGGGCTAGTCATATTCCCTTGATAAGGATCTTTCCGTCTCCACTTGGATATGTAGACTGCCAGTATTCTGTGTACTGAATCTTCCTCCTTTCAGTCTGGTTCCCCACCCTCACCTGTGCTGAGTGTCTCCCAATGCAGAGATACTCTAAAAGTCCCTCTTCATTAAAAACAACAACAACAACAACAACTACTCATCTTCTTCCCAGATGAGGGGATAAAGCAGTCTTTTGGTTGTATGGAGAAGCAAAGGAGGTTTGGGCATATAATTTACTTCTAAATTAAACTTTCATCCTATTCTCTAGGTTTCAGCCCTATCTTAACAACTTACAAATTTACTTACAGAGGTGTAGCTAATTCATGAGCCATTTTGGAGGTTCTATAGGGTAAACTTAAAAGTCACTTTTATTAGTTGAGTTAGGAATCTGCCTTTTTGCATTAGCTAAGTCTGTTATTACTTGTACATCTGTTTTCCATTTTCCAAAGTTATGTTGTTGTCATCTTTTCTGATTTCTTTGTCCTTTCAGGTTTATATCTTTTTTAAAAAGTTTTAATATTATTTTAGTGGGTGTTGAAGAGGAAGCAAAAGTCAGTGTATATGTTCGCTCTCCCATATTTACCTAAACTACTCTTTCAAAACTGTTCATAATTCCAAATTATTTCTGGCTTTACTTATCTCTCTGTCAATCAGAGTTAGATAATCCCTCTTCTGTGCTCCCATAACACTCTGTGTATGCTTTTGTTATGGAACTTATCCCGTTGAATCATATCTTGTTTTTAACTTGTCTCCCCTGCCACACATTGTTGTACAACCAATCTCCAGAACTTTTTCATCTGGCGAAACTGAAACTCTACAACTCCCCATTTACTCCTCCCCTCAACTACCATTCTGCTTTCTGTTTCTATGAGTTTGACTACTCTAGATACCTCATATAAGTAGAATCATACAGTATTTGTCTTTCTGTGACTGGTTTATTTCACTTAGCATAGTGTCTTCAATGTTCATCCATGTTTTAGCGTGTGTCAGAATTTCCTTCTCTTTTTAAGGCCAAATAGTATTACATTGTATGTATATACATTTTGTTTATCTGTTCATTCATTGATGGACGTTTGGGTTGTTTCCACCTTTTGGCTATTGTAAATAATGCCATTACGAATATGGGTGTACAAATATCTATTTGAGACCATGCTTTCAATTTTCTTTTGGATATGTATATACCTAGACGTGTCATCATTTTTTATGGCGTTGACATTTTTTAAGAAAACAGTCCCCCCTTTATAAAAAATAGAATGTTTTCCATTTGCGGCTTCTGTGATGTACTGAGATTCAGGTTACACGTTCCTGGCCAGAATGCTGCATGAGTGATTGCAAATATTATCTTCTGCTTTTCTTTTGTCTTTCAAATTTGTTCATAATTTCTATATGTTGTAGTATGAATTTTCATGTAGTCTTTGTATCTTTTCCTTTATTTTCCTCCTGCCTTTAAACACAAAATATCTTGCCCCCTTCTAAGATTATTTTAACTATTCACTGTTTTTTTTTAATAATTTTTAAAGTTTAAAAAAAATTTTAACTCTGTAATGTATTTGAAGTTTTGTACTGATGTGTGCTATTATGGAAAGGTTTAACTGGATTTTTTCCCTAGTTTTTCTAACATCATTCATTGAATGAACAACAAATGAATCATTTGTTGAATCCCATGGAAGTATTTATGTGAAGTTCTTAGATTTACTAATTTCTATTGACCAGTCAGTTTTTATATCACTATCTTAACACTTTAGTTATTATATGTTGTAAATAATAGGTTGTAATATCTATTAGAGCATCTGTAAGGCAAATTCCTTAACCACAAGTTATTCTACTCAATTGTAAGAGTACTTTTAAAAGTAATATATATTAAGGATAAAATAAAGTTAGTCCAACCTTTACTGTGTTTGCTCTTTAGATAAGTTAATCTAGATGCATACACAAAGAAAACCAGATAAAAGAAACAGAGCTGTTGATCTTTCTTCAGTCTCTCCAAGGAAAAACTCTAAACTTGAAAGAATTACCAGTATGGGAAACAGAGAGTCCTCCATTTCAAGAACCCATTGTAGTATCTCTGACTGCCTCCTAAATGCTGTCTCCCTAATAGTCCTATGAGATTACACAAAGATGATGCCACCAGCAGGAATAGACATTCGTTGTTTAAAGGGACCATTTTGGAACAATTACTTCCCTCAAGAACAAGTGAAAATGCTTTGCAGTTAAGTATTTGTGTCTAGCACATTCTTTAGGGGGGATAGTTTCTTTATGCAGTGGCACCTTAGTTGCAGCCAATTAAGGTGTCTTAATTTTATACACCATAGAGGCAATGGATAATTTCCCTGATTGTTCACAAGCTGTCAGGAATGGTTCCAGGCATAACTTGAGTTTTCCTAAGCTTTACCAGGCTATTGATACAATCGAGGCCCACATTTTACAGCCTTTTGCCTCTACTTGTGGGACAGAATACTCCAACAAGAATTTCGGAGGTCTTTTCAATAACCTACAGCTAGACCTCATACCAAACATTCACATTCCTTGGAGGATGGGACTTAGGCAGCTCTCTGTATTTTCAGAAAATTTTCTCTAGAAATTTCTCTCATACATGCCATGAATATGTCCCTTCCAGCTGCTCTCTCACTCTCTTGCTGTCTCTCTCTGGCTGAACAGTACTACCAATGCAACAGAACTCTTAAAGTGCCAAAACTGTGTTAGTGATCTCTGGCAACTTCCCCCTTCATTGGAATATAACATCTTATACAAAGCAGGGCAGCTAGTGCCTCAATCTTTTATAGAGATCTTGGTGAAATATTTCTCACTTTTTACTTACAGTCCTCTCTCTTCCCTACAGCCATGTATGAGTAGATGGGACTAGGTCAGGGATGAATTAGAATGACCACCACCATACTCTACTCAGAATCACTCCTCCTCTCCTCCACCAATTAAGGCTTTGATTTTGGATCAGGGTTTATGTACATCTGTCATATTCCTTCAGAGTTTTTCTCCTAGGATGCCTCAGTTCTTTATGTAAATAAGCTTTGAGTAGTTTTTAAGCACTTGTTTATAATACAGGGCTAGATTGTAAGGGTTAAGCTGGAACCCCTATTACAGTGAGAACCCCATGGCTTGTTTTCTCTCATTTCTTCACTGTTTCCTTTCTTTTCTTCATATACCAGTAGGTTATTACTCTGCTTATGCCCACTTTCAGATGTGTTTATGCATTTAATTTAAATAAACTTTGGTCTAATTTTTAACTTATTGGTATCTTCTGAGTAGTCATTTCATATACACTAAAACCCTTGAATTTTTTTTAATTGGTGCAAAAATTCACTTTGTAAAATAATACTATATTTGGGACAGAGGAAGCAGACAGTCCTCCCAAGGACTTCAGTGTATAGTGACTAATGGCAAAATTTCATTCTTTTCATTATTGGAGAGACTCAGCAGAAGCTGAAAACTGAATCAGATATCTTGAGTAACTCCAAAGTTCTTTGGATAGTTTCAACCACATACCTCTCTCTGAAGATGTACAACCATGTTCAGAACATCTGTACTTTGGGGCCCTACCTTTACTTTAGTGTGAGCCAACTGTAACTAACTTAGCTCTCTTATTTTTTGAGGGAACAGCAACTTAGATAGATGCAGTCTCCCATGGGGAGCAGACAGTGTCTAAGCAGCAAGAACCCAGAGGGGCAGAGACATGGTTAGTAAATGGTAGCTGGTGCTAATAAAAGCAAAAATGATTACCTCCTAAGATCAAAGAGCATCAAGTATTCTAGCAAAGCTTCCTAGGCTCTATAACTTCTAATTTAGACTGATGAGAATGTCCTGGAAGACAACACATTATGACAGTGCCTAAAGTAGAAAATCCTATTGAGTGAAGTATGTTCCCTGCCATCCCAGGAAATACAGTCATGGAAGTATCTTCCTTTGCCCTGTGAATTGGGAAGGTAGTGAAATCACTGAAATTTTACAATTCTCAAAAATTAAAGTAGGCTAATTATAATTCTACAAAGGAATTCTAAATTTACATTTTAAATTTTATTTATTTATTTATTTATTTTTGGCTGTGTTGGGTCTTCGTTTCTGTGCGAGGGCTCTCTCTAGTTGCGGCAAGCAGGGGCCACTCTTCATCGCGGTGCGCGGGCCTCTCACTATCGCGGCGTCTCTTGTTGCGGAGCACAGGCTCCAGATGCGCAGGCTCAGTGATTGTGGCTCACGGGCCCAGTTGCTCTGCGGCATGTGGGATCTTCCCAGACCAGGGCTCGAACCCATGTCCCCTGCATTGGCAGGCAGACTCTCAACCACTGCGCCACGAGGGAAGCCCTAAATTTACATTTTAAAGCAAGCGTTTGTTCTAAAAATTGTGCTGGTAAATTGTTTTGTGTATAAACAATTTTCTGTTTCTTTCAGTGTGGTTATGAGTTAATTTATTTAACATTGACTGTAATCTATTAAGTAGAATACATTTCTAAAATATTTAAATTACAGAAAGGAAAATAAAATGATTTGGGAAAATTTAAAAATTATCTGCTAAGATGGTTAGAAGGGCTCTCCAACAAACATACAAAAAAAAGCCCAGAATGACAAGGTAAAGCTATTTTAGATTTTCAGATTTGGAACCCTTCTAAACTACATGATTAGCATGCTAGTGCATTAAGTGGAGTTGTGTCTAATTCAAGGGTTAGACTCAGAAATTGATATATCCAAAATTACCCTTGAAAATCCCTTAGGAAGCCAGTACATTGGAGTCTTAGAGAATCATGTTATATGGGTGGCTTGTGTTTCAAAGCTGTGTTGTCTTTTAGAATATATACTTTTCTCTCTGAACCCTAGAGTCAAACTCTTTTAGAGGGGTGCTCAGATGATGAACTTACGATCAACTGAGAAACCAGCAAATTCACACCACGCATTTAATGCTCACTCCAGAGCATATACTCATTGAAAGTCAGGCAGAATTGTCTATACTGTTTATAGAGTAAATAGTCATTTTTCTTTCTTTTACTGCTGAATATATTATAGTTGAATTTGTGATAATTAACTTCGTAAAGACACAATTCCACAGTATATGATTATGTATTTATGTTAAAGTTTCATCTGAATTTTTGTCTAATGTTTTTGTCATTCACATAGGAAAGAATGATGCTATACTGTGCCATTCCTTTATTGGCACAGTACAGAAGTACAGATAATGGATTCTGAATTAATGCACAGTATAGTAGGAAGCTATCTTAAACCTCCAGAAAGAGTGTTTGTTCCATCAGTCACCCAGAGTGATGAATCATCTCAGACTCACTATTCTGTGAACTTAGAAGTTACCTCTCCTAAAATGCTTCATAGTCCAAATAGCCAAGGTAATGCTAATAAAACATCTTATTTAACATTAGGGGAATGGTACGAAGTATGTTATACAAAACTTTTCGTTTTTATTTAGAAAATAAGATGATTGTGTATTTAACTAATCTTAGTAAAACTGCTAATTTTGACTCTGTTTCTTAAAGTTTCTATAGACTTAAGTTACTTAACATTTTTTAATTTTGGCTTCTTCAGCTATAAGATGAAAATTAATATAACCAACTAGGCACATATTGCAGGCCTATCATTAAAATGTCATTAGAAAATAGGAAAATACTCTTTGAAGAATAAAAGGTCAGATTTGGAGAATCCTTCTAATAAACAAGATGATTAGAATACTGCTGAATTAAGTAGAATTGTCTTATTCAAGGATTAAATTCAGAAATTTCATATATCTGAAATTACCCTTGAAAATTCCTCATGAATCCAGTACATTGGAGTAACTACAAAATACAAGTATGATAACTTTTAAAATATAAGCTTAGGAGGATCTTAAAATTGAATTAGGAAAACATTTATGACTCCAGGCATACCTACACCATTACAAATTACTTTCTAAGATGATGATAGTCACGTGGTTTTTTAATCTTTTATAATAATGGTTGCCATTATAAATAGACTGGCTTTGTGGAGCAAAGCAACTGAAGAAATAGTAATCCAAATCAAAAAATAATCTCTAGCAAACATCTTTCTAATTGGATATAAACTATATGAAAGTTAACCTATAACATTTATTTATATTCCATTCATCTTAGTTTTTTATAATTTAAAGTTGTAACTGAGAAGAAAATGTAAGATAATATTTGAAAATGTTATAACTCTGAGCTTATCTGAATCATGAAGATATTAATATAGCTGAAAAGAAATCACAGTAGTACATGTGTAACACTTATAATCTTTCAAGCCTGATATCAGTTAAACCACTAGGTTGTAATTTTTTCTTAATGGAAGAAACTATGTTCTATCTCATATGTCCTAATTATTAACATTATATCTTGGACAAAGAAACAATAAATGTTTGTGGTTTGACTGAAACTGAATACATGAAGAACTGAGAAAAACTTTTAACTTTAAACCTAAGTTTCCTTGTTAATTAGTGGACACTATATTTTAATTTTCTTTATCCATGCTCAGACTCTTATGTCTCCCAACCTTCCTCCCTTTCTCTCCCTTCTCTCTCTCTCTCTCTCTCTCTCTCTCTCCCTCTCCCTCCCCCTCCATATACATATATACACACACACATATATACATATACATATATATATCTTTTTGCCTTAATTTGAATATATTTATTTTATTAAATTAAGTGATTATTAGCTTTCTCGTATCTCAAATTTAGGAAAGTACTAAATACAATCATAAATATATTGTTTTTGTAAGATATGTTAGAGAGAATTTGTCCCTCTTTAGAGTTTTGTCATTTTTCTTTTTTATGAGGAATATAAATTACTTATTTTTTTTGGCTCACTAACAAAAACATACTGCTCACTTTTATATGCTACTATGATTGTAAGTGTTCAAAAATTCTCACTTAAAATATCAAGCAAATTTTTTTTCAACAGCTCTTATTTTAGCCTTAAAAACTCTTCAGGAAAAGATTCATCGTTTAGAGTTAGAGAGAACACAAGCTGAAGATAACCTGAACATTCTTTCCAGAGAAGCGGCACAGTATAAAAAGGCCTTGGAGGATGAAACAAAGGAGAGAAATCTGGCACACGAGGAACTGATAAAGCAGAAAAAAGGTAAGAACATTCAATAGTTCTCAGAAACAAGTGGTTACCAAAGTTTGCAACTTGAAGATAAGCCCAGTCTAAGAAGATTTACTCAAATATCTTTGTTCTTATATGCATTCCAACGTTGAGGGCTTGTTCTCAGACATTTTGGTATTTGCACTAAATGGATATAATTTTGAACTTTTCTCTATTATATCTGTTATCCCAGTTCATAAATTTTTGAGATTAAAAGAAAAATTAGACAAGTCGTGTTCAGGAATTATAATATTTTCAGAATACCAACAAAATCCAATATGTTATTAGCCCATAATATAATTGAAATACTTCATATTTTCACTAGTATTTTTTTAAATTAGAAAATATAAAGCAATACTAGTAATTAAACAATATAAAACAATAAAAATAAATTTAAAAAATTATATTTAACTTAAAAGATTAATTGGAAGAAATGGACAGGTAGGTGGAGGTTTCTGTGGAAATTATGAAAAGGACTTCTGGACATCTGTTTTAGAGATTTAGAACATAAGTTCTTTATATAATTTCACTTCAAAATTGTGGCTTTTTTTTTCCTTGTAACACTACATCACCCTCATAAACAAGGTTCAAATTTGTGTTTCAACTTATAGATAGAATGAAGAAATGGGGAGGGGAAAAAAATCCCAAGGTAATTGGACAAAAGTAGAAGAAAGAGCTGAGGGAAGTAACGAATTAAAGAATTAGAATGAGGTTGCTTATTATAAATAGAATTAACTGTGCAGTTAGTAGTCGAGAACAGAGGAAAATGGGAATGGTAGAATGCATATACCTGAGTTTCCTGAAAGAGAAGAAATGTTAGGAAAGAGACTTTAGGTCCTCTATTTTCCAGATGGTGTTATTTCCCAGGAAGAACCAGGATTTTTGTTATCCCACAGGTCACTGACATCCTTCCTTTTCAGAAGTATGCCCTCTGGGTGTTTATGAGGAGACAACGTTAAATTGGTTATATATAATTAATGAGATATACACGAAATGTATGTTCCTAACTTTGGGAGAGTCAATATTTAGAACTAAAGAAGTCTTGAACTTTTAGCTGTTTGTTGAATTCATAGAATACATTTCTTGTTATAACTCTCTGATCTATGTGCTAACTAACTGACTCATTATTACTTTTTCTTTTTCATAGATATAAGTATGCAGTTAAGCTCAGCCCAGTCTCACTGTACCCTTCTAGAGAAACAACTAGAATATACAAAGAGAATGGTTCTCAACGTAGAGCGAGAGAAGAATATGATCCTAGAACAACAGGTGACCATATTTTCTATAATAATATAATATAATATGTTTTGAAAGAATATTTAATGTCATGAGAAGATTGTCATATTAGAAATCTTAAATAGGATATAAAGCTGTATATAGGAAATTTCCAGTTACAGTGATACATACTAGGTCATTTGGACCAACCTTTTTGTAGAGGAAAACACAAAAAACTGGACAGAAAATTAAAAAGAAAGGGAGAGAGGGAGGAAGAAAGGAAGAAAAGAAAGGCATTGTACACAAAGGCATTGTAGAGTTAACAAGGTGATGAAAAATCACCAATTCAAAAATCTGTGTGCAGACTTAACTCCAAAGAAGTTGACCTCTAGAGAGGTTAGTTTCAGGTCCCTTCCTTCTTAGGGCATTTCTGATTCCAGAAGAGTCAGTTGAGAGGCTAAATAATGCTTTTGAAAGCCATGTTTATGGGGCTAAGGAAATTAGAGTCCAGGGCCTGCCAAGAGTAGGAACTCTGGTATATCTTCTGTGCTCTGAATGCTTTGTAATGGTGAACAAGAAGAAAAACAACCCAGATTACAGCTCTGCTCTAGGTTATCAGAGTAATCCAGAAAATCTTAGTCCCCGAAGTTGGATTAAAGTGATCCTGGATGGCTAATGTTCCCAGGGACCTCAAATTATTTCTATAAACATCTCTTCTACATAGTGAGAAACTTTCAGTCAAAGATAACCAGGCAGAAGGAGATGAAGCACTATGAAAAGAAATAGCATACATAACAGACTATATAAACACTCTCATAAGTTATCTCCAGCTAGGTACTGGCTCTAGAAGAGAGAGACTTTAAAATAATTATGCTTGCTAAAATCAAGGAGACAGAAGATAGGAATAAAATTTTCAGTGGAGCATTAGAAACCATAAAATGGCAGAGAAGATTTGAGAAAGAACCAAATAAAAATTGTAGAACTAAGAAATACAATAAGTGAATTTTAGAACTTAATGGTGGATCTAGTAGCAGATTAGAAGAGATAATTAGTGAACTAGAAGCTGAAACTGTCCAGATCAATGAAGAGACAAAACGATAGTAAATTTAGAAAAGAGAGTAAGAGGCAGAAGTTAGAGTGAGGTCAAATTTATGTGTGATTGGAGTTTCAAAAGGAAAAGAGAAAGAATAGGACAGAAACAATATTTGTAGTGATAATGGCTGGGAATTTTAAAAAATTGATTTAAAAAAAATCAGACCACAGATTCAAGAAGATAAAACCAAAGTAGGAAATATAATAAGAAATAAAAGAAATAATAAGACAAGAATAAAATCCTAAAAGCTGCTGGGGGGAAAAAAGGGTACGTTCAAAAGGACAACAATTAAAGTAACAGTGAACTTCTCAACTGAAAATACTGAATCTGGAAGAAAATGGATATAATTAAGGCAGTAAAAGAAAATAACTACCTATCTAGAGTCCAATGCCTGGGGGAAACATCCTTCAGAAATAAAGGTGAAGTGAAGACATTTTAAGACTGACAAAATCTGAGATAGTTTGTTACTAGGAGATACATTCTAAGGAAACACTGAAGGACATTATTCAGACAGAAGGAAAGGTGTCTTAGATGGAAGGTCAGAGATGCAGGAAGGAATGAAGAACAACGAAGATGATAAATATATGGGTAAATCTAAATGAATATTGTATAAAACAGCAATAATAATGTTTTATTTATGTGTTTAAATATATATAAAGGATTAAAATTAATGAGAACAGAAGCTCATAAACTAGGAACTGGTAAACATAGTTTACGTGTTCTAAGATCTTTGCTTTATGTTGGAAATGGGTAAAGTACCAGTCAATACTGGATTTTAATGGGCAAGAATTTAATAGGTTTTTCAAGGAACTGGAAAAGTGATTCTAAAATTTATATGAAAAGGAAAGGTCCAAGAGTAGCCAAGCTATTCTGAAGAAGAATAACGTGAGGTCTTACTGTATTACATATTGATGCTATCAAAATTAACATGATATTTGTATGGATAGACACCAGAATAAAGGAATAGGATATAGTCAGACACACTTATGTGGAAACTCAATATAAAACAAGGATGCCACTGCAGAACATTGGAGAAAAGTCAGACTTCAGTAAACAGTTTTGGGAAACTTGGTTATCTGTGTGAGAAAAAAAAAAGAAAGAAAGAAATTGATCCCTACCTCACACCACACACAAAAATCAATTCCAGATGGATTAAAGACTTAAATGTAAACTTTGGAATTTTTAGGAGCAAATACAGAACAATATGCTTATGACCTTGGAGTTAAGGGAGATTTTTTAGGCAAGATACAAAAAGTAACAAAGCAGTAGAAAAATGGGCAAAGTTATGAAGAGGCATTTTGCAGGATAAAAGGAATCACAAATGGTCATACATTTATAGAAAACTTGATCAGTCTCATTAGTAACCAGGGAAATGCCAATTAAAAGCACAAGATATCTATCTATTCACCTATTCACATTTTATCTTATAAAATAACCTAGAAATTCCTATCCTAGCTAAATATTGTAGATCAGTGACTTTTAACCATTTTTTAAATGTTTTTATTGAAGTATAATTTACTTCTAGTGAAATGCACAGGTCTTAAATGTACAGTTCAGTGATTATTGATAAATGAATATGCTCATGTAATCCATAGTCCTACCAAATAACAGAACATTTTTTTAATAAATTCATTTATTTATTTATTTTTGGCTGCGTTGGGTCTTCATTGCTGTGTGCGGGCATTCTCTAGTTGCGGCAAGCGGGGGCCACTTTTCATTGCAGTGTGCGGGCTTCTCATTGTGGTGGCCTCTTCCGTTAATGGAGCATGGGTTCCAGGCACGCAGGCTTCAGTAGTTGTGGCAAGTGGGCTTAGTTGTGGCTCACGGGCTCTAGAGTGCAGGCCCAGTTGCTCCGTGGCATGTGAGATCTTCCTGGACCAGGGCTTGAACCTGTGTCGCCTGCATTGGCAGGCAGATTCCCAACCACTGTGCCGCCAGGGAAGTCCAACAGAACATTTTTATCACCCCAGAAATTTTCTTATACTCTGCCAAGTTATTCCCTGCTCTCTCCCCACCTCCCAACAACACAACTACTATTCTGATTTGTTTTACTTCAGATTAAGTTTGCCTGTCCTAGAACTTCATATAAATTGGATCATAGAAAATGTACTTTTTTGTGTCTGGTTCTTTGGCTTAACATAAAGTTTTTTAGATTAATCCATGTTGCTGTATGTATCAGTAGTTCATTCCTTTTATTGCTGTATAGAATTTCATTATATAGATATGCCACAAGTTGGTTATCCATTTTTCTGTTGATGGACATTTGGCTTGTTTGGAGATATTATGAATAGAGTTTGGAGATATTATGAATAAAGCTGCTATGGACAGTTTGGAGATATTATGAATAAAGCTGCTATGGACATTCTTGTACAAATTGTTTTGTGACCATATGTTTTAATTTCTCTTGGATAAATATCTAGTAGTAGAATTGCTGAACCACAGGGTAGGTGTATGTTTATAAGAAACTGTGAAACTGTTTTCCAAAATATTTTCTTCTAAAAGCTTTTTGTTTTCATTTTTTTCCTGTGATCCATCTGGAATTAATTTTTGTATGGTGAGAGAAAATATTCAAGGTTAAATTTTTTCCACGTGGATGCCCAGTTGTTCCAGCACCAGTTGTTAAAAGATTTCTTTTCTCCCGTTGAATTCATTGGGTACCTTTGTCAACAATAAATTGACAAAGATAGATAAAGTCTGTTTCTGGGACTCTGTATTATCTTTTGGTCTATTCTTACACTAACACCATGTAGCTTTATAATAAGTCTTGAAATCAAGTAGTGTGAATCTTCCAGCTTTGTTCTTTTTGTGGTTATTATAGATCCTTTGCACTTCTATATAAATTTTATAACCAGTGTAACATTTTCTAAAAAATAAGTCTGCTGAGATTTTGATTGGGATCTTGTTAAATCTATAGATCATTTGGGGAAAAATTGATAACTCAAAAATATTGAATCTTCTGATCCATGAACATAGTATATTTCTCTATTATTTCAGTCTTCTTTACTTTCTCTTCACAGTGGTTTGTAGTTTTTATGAGAGGTCTTGCACATCTTTTGTTAAATTTATCTCTAAGAACTTTGTATTCTTAATGCTATTATGAGCAATAGTGGACATTTTTTCATTTTTCTATTACTAGCATATAAAAATATAATTGATTTTTATGTGACTTTGTATCCTGCAGCCTTGCTAAATTTATTCTAGTAATTTTCGTATTTTCAGAGGATTTTCTTTATACACAATCATGTCATCTGTGAATAAAGACAGCTTTATTTCTCCTTTTCCAATATGGCTTTTATTTCTTTTTCACACTTTATTGCTCTGGCTATTACAGCTAGTATAGTGTTAATTAGGAGTAGTAAGGACTGACATCTTTGTTTTGTTTCTGATCTTTGGGAGAAAGATGCCAGTCTTTCACTAGGATATTACCTCTAGGTTTTTCATAGTTGTCCCTTATCAAGGTGTGGAAATTACTTTCTATTCTTAGTTTGCTAAAAGCTTTTATTGTGAATGGGTATCAAATTTTGTGAATTGCTTTTTCTACATCTAGTGAAAGGGTCATATGATATTTCTCATTTATTCTGTTAACATGGTAAGTTACACTGTTTGATTTTCAAATGTTAACCAACATTGCATTCCTGGTATAGACCCCAATCAGTCTTAAAATAGTATTCTTTTTTTACATTGCTTGATTCAGTTTGCTAATATTTTGCTTAACTATTTTTGTGACTTTGTCCATGAGGGATCTTGGTTTGTAATTTTCTTATAATGTCTGGTTTTGGTGTTACGGTTTTATTGGCCTCATAAAATTAGTTGGGAAGATTCCTTCTTCTGTTTTCTGGAAGACCTTGTATAAGAGTAGTATTATTTCCCCCTTAAATGTTTGATAGAATTCAAATTTGATAGATGCTATCTGGGACTGGAGTTTTCTTTAAATGTAAAGTGTTTTTGAATAATGAATTCAATTTATTTATAACAGAGATTGGGCTACTCAGATTTTCGTTTCTTCTTGTGTCTTTAGAGAAGTCCCTCTTTCATTCCTGATATTACTAAGTTGTATTTTTGCTCTTTTTAAAATTATCACTCTACCTATCTCTTTATCAACTTTATTGATTTTTTTCAAAAAAAATTTTAAAAAAAGTTTTATGTTCTATTTCATTGATTTCCACTTCATTTTTATTATTTCCTTCCTTCTATTTATGTAGGGTTTAATTTGCTATTTTTTCCCTACCTTTGTATGTTAGAAACTTAGATTATTGATTTTAAAACTTTTATTATTTCTTTTTAAATGTTATATCTTGTGATTAAAGCTATCACGTTCCCTGTAAACATTGCTTTACCTGCATCCCACAGATTTTTATATTTTATATTTTCATTATTTTTCAGCTAAAAATATTTTTTAAGTTCTCTAGTGGTTTCTTCTTATATTCTATTGACTTCTCTTCTTGTACTTTTTCCCTTCTCCTTCTCCTTTTTAGCACCTGCTCTACAGGTTAAAATACGTATTCTTAACTTACCACAGTCTGCCATGAATTAGTATTAAAACATTTCACATGTAATATTAGATCCTTACCACAGTATGCTTCCACTTATCTCCCTTTGTGCTACAGTTTTCATACATTTTATTTCTACATATGTTATATAACTCACAATACATTGTTTTTGTTTCTGCTTTAAATGATCAGTTTTCCTTTAAAGAAAATTAAGAAACAAGGAGATATTTATCCACATTTTTACCATTCCCAGTGCTGTTTATTTCTTTATGTAGAATCAATTTTTCATCTAGTGTCATTTCCTTTAGTCTGAAGTACTTCTTTTAAAAGTATGCTGGGAATTCTCTTAGCATGTATTTGTCTGGAAAAGGCTTTATTTCACCATCATTGGTGAAGGATAGTTTCACTGGATATAGAATTCTAGTTGATGCTTTTTTTCTTTTAGCACATTAAAGCTGTTCTCTCAATTGTCCTCTGGATTTCATAGTTTCTAATGAGAATTGTCATCTTCATTCCTCTGTGCATAATGTGTTATTTCTCAGGCTGGTTTTTGTTCCTTTTATCACTGGTTTTCAACCATTTGATAATGTGCCCAAATGGGGTTTTCTTTGTATTTATTCTGCTTGGGTTATTTTTTGTTTGTTTGTTTTAGATTCTTGAATATGTCAGTTAATATTTTTCATCAAAATTGGAACATTTTTAGCCATTATCCTTCAAATAATTATCCTTGTCTGACTTCTCTCTCCTCTCGTTCTGTAACGCCAATTGAATGTTAGACCACAGGTCACCAAGACTGTTTATTGATTGTTTCAGTTTTTTGTTTTTTAGTAGACTATTTTTTTAGAGCAGTTTTAAGTTAATAAAAGATCGTTCTCTGTATGTTTTATTCTTCTGATAGTTACTTTTCTATGTTATAGTTAGAGAGGGGGTAAATCAGTGACTGGTTTGGTCACCTTGTGAATAACACCTTTATTTATTTAATACATGTTTCACTGATGACGTTTTCCATAGTAGAAATACTATATAAAGATACAAAGAAGATTTTGTTCCATTGATCTAATATCTTTTTTTACACATTATATTTGTTTTTTAAAAGTATTTTATTTTCTTGTTTTTTGCTCATAAGCACCTAAAGTATGTACATGTATGTGTGTGTTTCTTATGACAGATTTATATTGTGCTTTGAATTCTCAGAAACTGTATTACTCTTGAGCCATTGGCATCACTTGCCAAACTTAGGTTTTGTTTTTTTCCTTTCCAGGCCCAGCTTCAAAGGGAAAAAGAACAGGATCATATGAAGCTGCAAGCAAAACTTGAAAAGCTTGATGTCTTAGAAAAAGAATGTTTTAAACTTACAACAACTCAGAAAACTGCTGAGGTAAGCTTCTACTTGTTTCTTTGAAGTGGTGATGCCAGGAATAAATCTTTAGTATTAAGCATAATTACACTGTATGTGAATATGCAGTAAAATTAGATTCATAAAACTTCATTAACAACTTTTAGTAATCCAGATATGAATTCCTGCCTATAGAGATGAAAAGTTAATGTATTCTATCACAGCATGAATGAGCTTGCCTTTTGATGTGAAATTGTAGTTTTGGTTTCTTCTGCAATGGCAGAATATTTTCATTTGTTAAGTAATTTACCTAAAGGATATTGAAAAGATTGCCTTTCACCACTTACAATTAAGTTAAGCCTATTCTAGGTCCTGTCCTGAAATGCCCTCTCCTTTTCCACCCAAATCCTATCCATTTCATAGGACTTTCTCCCAGTCCTGCTTCCTCTGTGAAGCCTTCCTTGAGTTTTCCAACACTCAGGAAGCTCACCCTTTGAAATAGTACTGTCTTCCTATTCTAAACTACACCGTGGATATAAGGTGAAATACTTATGTGTATAAGGTTATACAGTATGTACATGGTCTGCGTCAAATCATATCATTTCATGTATATTACTGTTGTTTCCCTAAGTACAGCATAAATAGACGTCTGTTGTAATTTGTCTATATTTTGAATGAAACATTGAGACCCAAGACTATAATTGTTTGACCTTCTAGATCTTTAAAACCTCCCAGATTTTCATTATTATGATTTTGTTGATGAAAGTTAAAAGAGCCTATGCATATACATTCTTTGCTTTTCCTTTGTTCTTCTTGTATATAATAGCAGGTAAAGAAGCATAGGAAGAAAGCCAAGAAAAACTTAGCATCTTTTGCCATTCCTTTTTCTTAACTTTCTGCTTTAATTTACCAAACTATTAAGAATCAATACCCTAAGGACTCTATTTGGAAAAGGAATATAAGATATTTGGCTCTAGTTTTTGTATAATAATCCCAGATTTTTTATTCTTTTGCAGGGCAAGATTAAACATTTAGAGGAAAAACTAAAGGAAGAAGAACATCAGCGTAAGCTCTTTCAAGACAAAGCTTCTCAGGTAAATAGAGCACTATATCATCTATCACATTAAAATCATGTACGTTTTATTGTACTTTATTAACTGAAGCCTGTATTCTAGACTCTAATTTCTGCTTCCTAGCTTGTTATTTTTTGTCTCGTTTTGCTATAATACTGAAGTTCTCAATAAGTCAGCCAGTATATTCATATACTTGGATGTATTGCCAAGAGATCTTTTGGTCTTTTGAAATTCTGACAAACATATATATATTCTCAGTTGAAAGAATTCCTGCTATAGATTGTTTTCAGTTTGAGATATAGAAAATAATTCATTCTCTTAAAAACAGAAAATGATTGTAATTACCAGTAGACCTGGTAACTTTCACACACAAAAAATAGTATTTGGCATTTTCTTTTCTTCCTCAAAAAACATTTTGTCATTATAAATTGAGATCTGATCCCTCATTATAATGTTTTTGAAGAAGAAGAAACTTGTTAAAAATCAATTTAATACATTTTTTTTTCTATATTGTAGCTTCAAACTGGACTTGAAATCAGTAGAATTTTTATGTCTTCAGTATCAAATCCAAAGTGCTCCAAGGAAAAGAAGAAATCTTCAAAGGTATGCAAACACTTTATTCTTATCTTGCTAATACTTATTTCTTGCTAATACTTATTTCTTCACCCTTTTAATATTTATACCTATCCATTTCCAAAAAAAATTTGAAGAGATTTATAATACAAGACAATGCTCTGAAATGGGCATAAAAACATGAGTCAAGTAATGATGGTTTGGGGTGTGAGGACAGAAAATTCCATAAAACCTAGGTTAAAGAAAGTAACAGCAGTTGAGTGCAAAACCTAGCTCTGAGTTTGCTTAAGAGCCACAGCAAAAAGGAGCATATAATGGGCAGTACATCTGTCTTTGTGAAATAACAATAAGCCTTCCAGTTTTTCTAGAAAGACAAACATTTTCCTAGTACTAAACTGTTAGAGAAATGTATTTTGGATACTTTACGGAAGAGGCAGTAAACAACACAATAGATACTGGCAAACACAATAGATCCTGGAAGCAGTTTTATATAATATATGCACAATAAAAAGACAAAGATATAGTATTAAATTTTATTGTATTATAAATTATAGTATTATAATTATAGTCATTTCTCTAGGTAAATTATTTATTTTTTTCTGTGCTCATAGCCTTTGGATTTGCCTAAAAATAAAGATTGGGGAATGAGTACTTTATAGATTTACCAATAATATTTTGTTTAGATGAGTTGATGTTTTGGGTTTATTATATTAAACTTTCTTATTTATAATGGTAAGAAAGAAAATGTTAATCCCTTTTAATCTTTTTTTTTTTTTTATTTTATTTATTTATTTATGGCTGTGTTGGGTCTTCGCTTCTGTGCGAGGGCTTTCTCTAGTTGCGGCAAGTGGGGGCCACTCTTCATCGCGGTGCGCGGGCCTCTCACTATCGCGGCCTCTCTTGTTGCGGAGCACAGGCTCCAGACGCGCAGGCTCAGCAATTGTGGCTCACGGGCCTAGTTGCTCCGCGGCATGTGGGATCTTCCCAGACCAGGGCTCGAACCCGTGTCCCCTGCATTTGCAGGCAGACTCTCAACCACTGCGCCACCAGGGAAGCCCCCCTTTTAATCTTATGATTCTGAAATTATAGTTTTGATGACCATCATTACTGTTTACTCAATATGCATGTAGTGTTTGTGTGTGCTCTTTGCTGTGGGAACCAAGCATGCTATTTGCAAGTTCTGGCCACTGCCATAGGCTCACCCTATGGATACGATAATGGAGGAAACGTTGTACTTAACTTTAGCTAGTCATTTATTCCATAAATAAGAGTTACTATTCAGTAGTTCGGCTGCATTTTTCACAGATTTTTTCTTTCAAAGAATTTGCAAACTACAGTAATGAAAAACATTTTCCCAATGCAATTTATGTTGATTTTTTAGCTTATTTCCTTCCTCAAGTATGTTTTATGTCTTGTCTCTACAGTAAGATTAGAAGCTGCAAAGCCAAATAGAAAATCACTATAAGTAATTTACAAGTGGAAAAATTATTGACTTATTTTTATATGTGTGTTTTATGGCACCCTTTGATGAGTTAGTGGAAAAAAATTTTTAATAAGGTACAGGGAGAAACAAGGTAAAAGAAATGAAGGAAAGGAAAGGTAGCTGTTGGAAGAAAAGAAAAAGTAATTAACAGCAAAATCACTTTTAAAAAGTAGTTAGTTCAAGTCCCAAGTTCATAGGATCTGCCTGTAATAATGCCTCCCTTTAAAGATGGCAGGGACACTTAGTTGCTTGCTGAAGGTAGGATCGGATTTTGAGACCTCTATGAGAGTCCTGCTCGTCTCACTGACACTTACTCCATATCCTGGATGTAGTTCATTCAACTCATACATCTTGATTTACATAGACTAGTACCTTTAGGTAGTAAAAAGATAAATAACACAGGAATTTACAGAGAAGCAGATAAATATACAAATATAAGACAGAGTATAATAAAAACTTAATGGAGGTATAAACAAAGTATTGTGGTGCTGTACAGATAAAGAATATGTGAAGGGGTCATGCAAGAAGCAGCCTTGGAAAATTAGTAAGTATTGATAGAGATGAGGAGAAGTGTATTACAGTCTGAGAGTATAGTTGGTTTTTCCACGAAACCATAAATAATTGTCCAGTACTGGGTGTGAGATGGTGTCATATGAGACTGAAATTGAAAATATAGCTTGAGGTGAGATTATGACTGATCTTCAATGCCATGTTAAGAATTTGAACTTTTATTCTATAAATCATTGGGAACCATTGAAGGCTTGTAGGGAAATGATTAGAGCTATACTTCCAGATGGTAACCGACAACAGTATAAGGTGAGCTTGGAAGTAAAGAATCAGGCTGTTTGAATGTGGTAAGCAAGATGATGGAAGCCTTTCCTGTGATGTTTTCATTATTCTCTTAAAAGGTTAGATTGTAATCAATCAGAGATCTCATTCAATACAGTAACTAAAAGAATTAAATTTCTTTTACTCTTAATTATAACTGCTTGAAATAGCCTTAGACCAGACCATCGTTTTCCATTACTTGAAATTACCATTCCTAAGGTACAGAGCTTGAATGATTGTCCAGGGTCACCAAGCAACTCTGAGTGAGTAAGAACTGACTCACAAACTTGTGATTTCTCTACCTCTAAGCCATTTTATTTCTTTAATTTTCAGAAAAAAAAAAATTGAATGTTTATAATAGTTAAGATATCTAAATTTTCATTTAGTGTTGGGAATATTTTGTTTTCATTATGGAATATGCTCAGTTTATTGATTATTCTCTTGCTGAAATGTTAACTAGAGTGACCAATTCACCCCAGTTTGCCTGTGACTTTCCTGGTTTTAGTACTGAAAATCCTGTATCATGGGCAAATTGAGACAATTGGTCACCCTAGTTCAATCCTTCCTACAAAAATAGTGAAATCATTTACTTTTAAGAATGTAGTTTAGCAGTGTCTTTTTAAAAATGTTTCATGAAGGAGTATGTATAACAAAAAATGTCTGCTCGAAGGATAATAATGAAATTAGCACTTGGTATACTCACCACCCAGCTTAAGAAATAGAGCATTACCAGCACTGTTAAGCCCCAGCATATATCTCTCCTAAATTGTATTCCCTCTGTCCAAGGATTAACCACAATCCTGATTTTGCTTTTATCATTCTCTGGCTTTTTTTTTAAAAATTACTTTGCCAAATAAGTATTCCTAAGAAATACATTTTTTAGGTTTATGCTTTGAACTTTATGTAAATGGACTTACTCTGTTTGTGTTCTTCAGCAGCTTTCTTTTTCCACTCAGCATTAAGTTTATAAGATTCTTCCAATTGATACATATACCTATGGTTCGCTACTTTTTATTGCTAAAAATATTTTTTTCCTTTCTCCTTTCAGTGATCATTTGGTTTGTTTCTCACTTTTTGTTATTATAAAAAACACTGTTAAGAACTTTCTTGTACATACCTCTTGGTGTATGTGTTCAGGAGTTTCTCTAAGATGCTGGGCCATAAGTGTTATGCACCTTAGCTTTATGAGATAATGTCCAAAGTGATTGGACCAGTTTATGTTCCAATCAGCAGTTACCATTGTTCCATATCCTAACCATAAGTGTCTATTTTTGTTTTTCACTTTTTATTTTGAAAAATTATATATTCACAGGCGATAACAAAAAAATATAAAGGGAGGTCCCATGTATCTTCAACCAGTTTTCCCCAATGGTAACATCTTTCATAAATATAGTATAAAGTCCAGGAAATTGAAATTGGTACAATACACAGAGCTTATGGAGATTTCAACAGTTTTTTATTCACTTAGTTGTGTGTGTATATGTATGTGTGTGTGTGTGTGTGAGTATATGTAGTTTTATATAGTTTTATCACGTGTAGATTCGTGTAATCATCACCACAATGAAGATACAGAACTATTCCACCTCTATAAGGTTTCTTCATGCCATCCCTTTATAGTTACACATCATCCTGCTCCCTAACCCTTAGCAATTTCTAATCTGTTTGCCATCTCTATAATTTTATTTCATGAATGCTATATAAATGTAATCATACAGTATGTAACTTTTTTTTAAATTTTATTTATTTTTGGCTGCGTTGGGTCTTCGTTGCTGCACGCGGGCTTTTCTCTAGTTGTGGCGAGTGGGGACTACTCTTCATTGTGGTGTGCGGGCTTATTGCTGTGGCTTCTCTTGTTGAGGAACATGGGCTCTAGGCACACGGGCTTCAGTAGTTGTGGCACACGGGCTCAGTAGTTGTGGCGCACGGGCTTAGTTGCTCTGCGGCGTATGGGATCTTCCAGGACCAGGGCTCGAACCCACGTCCCCTGCATTGGCAGGTGGATTCTTAACCACTGCGCCACCACGGAAGCACAGTATGTAACCTTTTGAGAGGCTTTTTTTGCTCAGCCAATTCCCTTGCAATCCACCCAAGTATTAATACATTTTTAAAAGTTTCTGTGTAGTATTCCATGTTATGGATGTGCCACGGTTTAACCATTTACCTATTGAAGGATACTTGGATTGTTTTCAGTTTTAGGCTATCACAAATAAAACAGTTATAAACATTTGTATACGGGTTTTTGTGTGAACATAATTTTTCAGGGATAAATGTCTAAAAGTGCAATTGCTGAATCATATGATAACTACATGTTTAGTTTTATAAGAAGCTTCCAAACTGTCTTCCAAAGTGGCTGCATTATTTTGTGCGTATGAGTGATCTGGTTTCTCCACATCCTTGCCAGCATTTGGTGGTGTCACTTTTTTTTTTTTTTGGCTGTTCTAATAGGTGTATAGTGATATTTCATTGTAACTTGCATTTTCCTAATGGCTAATAATGTTGCATTTGATAAATGTCTTTTTAAATATTTTTTTGTTTACTTTTTCCCTTGTCAATATTTAGAAAACTAAATGTTTAAAGAGAGGACCACCTCAGCAAATTTATTCAAAGTTTGGATCACTGCCTATTGTGGCTGAGAAGGTGAGAGGGGAAAAATGAGGATACTTGTTCAGATAAACTCAGGCTTTGTTGTAAGTGCTATTTAAATGCCATCAGTTATTTAAAATCGTTCTCAGCTATTTCTTTTCCCCCAAAGTCTGCCAGTGCAGGCCATTCCAGGAATGCAAGTACACAAAATCTGCAGACAATGCAACATTACAGGCCACATATCCTTCAGAAACTGGCTGAAGTTTCTGAACCTAGATGTCTCTACAAGCCTTCTAGAACAACTTCTCAATGTGAAGCTGTACCTTCTGACTCAGAAAAGTCCATTTCCATTTGTAACAATTTGTCTGAACTTTTGATGGCAATGCAAGATGAGCTGGACCAAATGACTATGTAAGTATTTATCAGAAGAAGTAGCAAGATATTTAGGTATTTTTTTTTCTTCTCAGTCTTTCAAACAATGCCAGTTATAAATTCTTAAAAGTCTTACTTAGCCATTTGGATTTATTTTGATCTGCAGATTTGTTGTCATTGATTTTTCATTATATTTGTTGTATTTAAATTGCATTTTAATTATCTATGTGTAATTACTACTTTTTCCAATTTAAAGTGTTTCTGTATTCCCAAGATCTGAACTGATAGACAAATATTTCTGTCATTCTAACAAATGGGGTCTGGTGACCTTAAATTATAACTCACAAATGCTTTTATAAGAAAGATTCTCCTTTTGTTTTTTATAATCTTTTTAGTTAAATGAATGATTTCATTAGACAAATAGGAAAGCAATTTCTTGTTTTAGATTCTGGCTGGTCTGCATTACAAGTTTGAAGCATCCATAGTAAACAAGATTCTGTATGGGATATATATTTTAAGCTTCAAGTTTAAATATATATTCAACAAAAATTCCAGAAAATATGTGATTTGGGTGGCCAGCTAGTTGGACTAAGACCTCTGTAGAAGATATAACTAGTTCTATTGGCAGTGTTTCTTTGAGTAGGCTATCACCAAATCTAGGGATTTCTCAGGCAAATACTTCTATAGCTGGAATTCTTCCACAGATTCTACATTAAGAATTCCAAACTTGGAATGAAAAAGAGTCCGTTAATGCCTCTAGCTAAGGACATCAGAATATTTTACTACATTTAACTGTGAACATCAAGAATTCAGACCTTTTTTTTAAGATTCTTTAAGATCCTAAGTCTAAGATATTTCTAAATATATCTAATCTCAAATCATAAGAGCCTGTTTATAATTACCATAGATTTAATTTGATAACCCTACAGAAAGAGACTGTCTTTGAAGGTTAGTATTTAACTCTGATTAAAATTTATGATTGAACAGAATATTGTCTAATTGTGACAAAGACATATACTATAAACTGTAATAGTGCTTGATATTTGCTTTTCTTTCATAGGGAGTACCAAGACCTGCTGAATCAAATGAAAGAAACCGAAAGCCAATCAGTCTGTGAAAACATAGAATGTGAACTAGAACATTTAGTCAAGAAAATGGAAATTAAAGGAGAACAAATTTCCAAACTAATGAAGCATCAAGACAGTGTAAGAAGGCTTTAGTAAAAGATTTTAATGAAAAGATAATGTATCTGGATTCAGTGTTATATCTGTGTATGACCTTCCAAATTTGAGGCCTGTATGTATGGCTTAGAGAAAAGATGATAGATAGGAATCCCTTAGGCTTATTATAGAGTCATCTGTCCATTGAAATAACATGGCCTCCTACGTAACTCTCCAAGATAATACAAAGAAAAGGAAACAAGGAAGTTTAGTTATGGGAAATTCCCTGGTGGTCCAGTGGTTAGGGCTCGGCCCTTGCATTGCTGGGGCCCAGGTTCAATCCCTGGTTGAGGAACTAAGATCCTGCAAGCCTCATGGTGTGGCCAAAAAAAAAAAAAAGAAAAGAAAAGTAAGTTTAGTTATGTATTCAAAAATAACTTTGGGAAAATTAAGAGGTAGGCTAGATTTGCTTTACAGCTCTCCCAGTTATCCTTTTAGCATTCTTTCCCCTTATCCCTCTCTTCCCTAATGCCTTAATGAAGCCCCTTATGTCAACAGGTGTCTAATGCATATATAAACCTGGCTTCTGAAGCAGTACCCCAACTCTAAAACTGCTATTTCTAGTTTCCCAGAACAAGCTATGCTGTGTTCTATTCCCTGGGGACCTGTGCTCAGCTAGCTCTAGAGGGGTGATGAGGGGGACCCTATCCTTGTGTGTAAATTCTTAACAGCTAAGAATGGCATAACAGTTTTAATATTTTAATGAAGAAATCATGGAATATTATATTTTATCCCAAGACAATGACTCCATTCTTACTACGATTATGCTACTGGAACAAAGCAGAGGGAATCTTTCCAGGAACCCTCAGGTCATATCATGTAGCTATCTGCCTATGGAATAATCAGCATTCATATAAGTTGATGATATATTAACCTCACAATTAAGCCTTCCCCACTTTTATAGGAAAGTAATAAAGAATGCAGAATTTTACTGCCTTTACTCTTCTATGGCCAATAAAGAAAGAAAGAAGGAAATGAAATTTTGAAGCAAACATTTTCACTTTACTGGCTTTTAAGTCTATAGTAAGTAAATTTTTTGTATGATTGTGTTAGGGTGGAGATTATATAACTTGTATACTTTCTTAGAATCACACAGGAGAAACTTGAAAGGAATAGAAGAATAGTCATATTTTTTTAATTTAGGAAGTGTGTACATAAATAATATTTTGAAAAATATTATTTATATTCCATAATAACTATAGCAGTATAAATTTTCAAGCATTTTTAGACAAATAGAACACCAGATACTTAGCCAATGTCTAGACCAGCTCTACAAATTAGGCTGTGCTTAAGTGAAATAGATTAAGTAATGGAGGGAATTCCCTGGCGGTCCGGTGGTTAGGATTCTGCGCTTCCACTGCAGGGGGCACAGGTTGGATCCATGATTAGGGAGCTAAGCCCTGTGGCCTGGCCAAATTAAATAAATTAATTTAATTAAATAAATAAATAATAAAAATTTTTAAAAAGATTGAGTAATGGACTGGACTTGGAAGAAATGGGTTTTGACTAGTTTATAAGTTTTGTTTTGTTTAATTCTGTCTACCCAATCATTACTAGATACTCCTCAATGAGATAAAGTTATTCCTTTGCCTTTTTTTTTTTTAAACTGGCATTCAGTAGTACTTTAAATTCATGAATACTTTAAATTAAAAAAAAAAAAATATATATATATATATAGGCTCTATAAACTTGATGTTCACTCCTAGCACCAAATCTTCGCTTTGTTGTTAATGTCACCTGAAAGGTCCTTCTCTCACCTCCCTGTTCTCCAGATTTTTCCCATTTCATATCTTACATAAACATTCCTTCCTCTCAGCTTCTCCAGCTCACATTGATCTTGTCCTACTTTAACCTTTTCACATATACACTTTTTGTCCTACTCAAAGTTATTGTGGCTTGAATTATTCTCTAGTTGTCACATATATGCTTTTACTTCACAAATAAGAGCAGTAAACTCCTTGAAAGCAAAGATTGTTTTATTCATTATATTTCTGTCTAACTAGCACAGTGTTAGGCATGTAATAGGTATTCAATAAATAAAGACTTACCGAACTTTTTAATTTCACGTAATCTTTAAACCATCAATCCAATCCATCTACTGTAAGGTATATTTTAAGTATATTTTTGACTAAAATGTTAGAATTTTTTTCTCTCCAGGTCCGCAAACTGCAGCAAAAAGTTCAGAATTCGAAGATGAGTGAAGCTTCAGCTATTCAGAAAGAAGATAGCAACTGTAAAGGATCAAAGAACATAAAAAATAGCCCCAGAAAATGTTTGCTAACTAACTCTCCTCAAAAGAACAGAAACTTTCGTCCAGTACGAGTCCATAATCTTCAAATGAAATTGAGAAGAGATGATATCATGTGGGAACAGTAACACAATAGCAAAACTGTCACCTTAAATGAACTTTGTCAGTGAGATCTTGAACTATCTAAAGTGGTTTTAATTTAATATACCTTTATGAAATTTTGAATTATGTTTCTAGCCTCTATAAAGTGTCAAATTGTAGTATTTTAAAATTAATGCGTAATGACCTCCTAAGAGCCCCAAATAATAAATGATTGCTTTCTTGTTTTTCTTATTGACTGAAGTACCTAATCTCACCATGTGTTAGAAACATTGTTCACTTTGCAGATACCTTAAGCTAAATTTAAAAAATTATACTAGACTGATGATATTTAAAATTGAGTTAAATTTGAGATACAAGTGCCATAACACTTTTTCATTTAGTAGGCTTGGAACCTTAAGAACCAATATAAAATTAACAGAGTATGGAAAGGTCTTTTTACTTTCCTGGTGCTTCCTCCCTATCTTGTTTTAGAGCTGGGAAATGTTTTTCTTTTTTGGAAAGGGAAAAGCTTTGGGAAGAGGCCTTTAGCCCAAGTTTTTATGTGACAATTACAAATAGGAACCCATAGTTACTTAAATTTTAGATGACAGTAACTCAGCTGTGGAAGCCTTTCTCTGCTATTCCCATTCTGTTTTACAAATCTAGCTTTGGTTTTTTTGATCTTACTCCTTTATAACTATATTTTTGATATTTTGATTAGTGGTGCCATAAGAGATTTCTTTGTACATATATGCTTTATAATAAATTTACATTTGTTGACCTATCTTTCCAGAAGCCTATGGAAACTAGTACAACTCTTCTGAACTTATTTGGTTTCTCATCAGAATCCTTTGGGGCAACTAGAGAACTGGAGTCATCAACTGAAGTAGAACTAGAAGACTGACAGAAAAGGCATAACAGAAGTGAGGAACTCAGAAGACAGGGTAGCAGTTTAAGAGATGGTGATTCCAAAGGGACAGATTGGGAGGTACATCTTTATCTACAGCTGGGGGGATGTTCAAGCTATAGGTGTGAAAGAATAAAAAGATCAACATCTTGGGGAGCTAGGAAAAGCAATTTTTTAAAAGACAGTCTTTATATCCTCCTAGGAAATCCCAAAAAGTGTGTGTAGGAGAAGGAGGGTAATTGTGGACCCTCTGTTGGGGGAGGAGGAAAACTGTGATTCAGTCTCATTGAGAGAAGAGGTGCTGTTAGAAGACCTTTCCATACCTGAAGTGGGGAGATGACTGAAAATTGGCACATTTATACTTGGAATTGTCCTTGAAAGCAACTAATGGCTGAGATAAAAGTTTCTCTCCCTCTGGTTCAAATAGTACATTTGTCCTTCACCCACTTTCACTCCCTCTCCCTTTACAGCACCTTCAGCCCCAGAGATGTTCCACAGACTGCTTCATCTAAACTCAGTTTCATCACCTTACCTATTTTTCAACTTTGCCTTTTCTCCTCAAGAATGTGAGTGCTCGGTGCTTTGTGTCCACCTAGAGGGGTGGGATAGGGAGGGTGGGAGGGAGACGCAAGAGGGAGGAGATATGGGGATATATGTATACATATAGCTGATTCACTTTGTTATACAGCAGAAACTAACACACCATTGTAAAGCAATTATACTCCAATATAAATGTTAAAAAAAAAAACACCTAAAACTCCAACAGAAGGTGAAACAAATGAACCAGAAATGAATCAAATAGAGAACTTGAGAATGAGAAAGCAGTGGTAAAGTTGTTCTAGTTAGCATAAGTTTTGTTTTAATAATAATAATCACCATCATCTAAAATAAAATCTTTGTAAACTGTGGTTGTAGAACAGAGGTTAAAATTGACATTTCTTCAGGTTATTTCCATCATTATCTCAGAGTTTCATCTTGTTTCACGGTCTTCCTTTTTTTTCCTTATTTTCCTAACCATTGTCCTTTCCTTTGAAAGCCACGTACCGAGATAATCTATCCAAGATCATATTTGCTTAGTTCCTTCAAAGACCCTTTCCTCTCTCTGGTATTAGTCATTCAATTTCCTGATTTTACCCTTAATTTTGATTCATGAACTTCACCTTTTCAGCAATCTTGGCTACATACTAACTGAATCGTGGCTGTCTTCCATGATACTGTTTCCTACTGAAATCTTGAGTCTTTACATAGGGAGACATACATTTTCTAAGTGTTAACTTCTGATTTCCTTCATCTGTTTAAAGAATAACATTAGAACATTGAATAAACTACTTTGAATGCTTGCTTAATATATTCGTCATTTTATATGTAAAAACATAAATGATAATTACTAAGACAGCCTTATACAATTAATTTGAAATTACTTACACATTTTTAAAAAATCTAACATTGGATTAAGGTTTTGCATGTGTTCAAGTTTGGAAAGACTTGAACTTAACTCCATTAGATGATGTCTCCTTTTGTGACTCCAATTCCACTATTCTATATACATTCTGTAGGAATTTCCTCTGTTTTTTCTAGAGGTCTGTTCATCCAGGTCTCCTCTTCACTGCTTTAAAAAAAAAAAAAAAACTGATAAAAAATGGCAGATATGCACACTTGCTGCTGTTGACACTTTGCTCTATATCTCATTCTAATTTCCTGCCACCAACTCCCAAACTGATCTATATCTTGGCAATTCCCTGTGACAGTCTGTTCACAGTACCATCTACTGTTTTAAAGATAAAGTCTTTATTGTTACATCCTGAATAACAGCAACAAATGACCTTTACACACTTACTAAAACAATGACTTTATGATTACTGATACATTTTTCAATCAGGACTACAGCAAACAACCCTGATGCACATTATAAAAATAGTAAAATTAATTCAAAGGTTTGAAGATTTTTCCATTTCCCCTTCTTCCCTTCCTATTCCAGAGATACTTCAGCTTTACTGCTAGACTGGCTGCTTTGTTAATGTCATCAAATAAGGCAAAGAGCAGACACATGCACATTGTTGTTTAATATACCACCTGAATCAGGAATACAGTAGTCCAGAATATTTTGAAACATATTTCAGGGCTTTTTCCAGCCAATCACCTCACCCAAACAATAATCCTTTCCTCCCATTTCTGAGTGCCTGGGAGCAGTTGCCTTTTCAGATTTGGAGGGGACTTGGGTAGCATAAGATAAATTAGATTCTTAGTTTGGTATATTTGGCTTCTTCTTCCCTCTTGTCAGTATTCCACTTAAGCTGTTTCGTATTGTGCACCTTTCTTCCCTTCTCACCAAAGAGCTGACCTCAGGAGACAGAAAAGAGCAGGCTTTGTTGTAGCTAATTAGAGGAGGGTAGATACCTGGGACACTGGCTGGCTACCAGCATCACAGTAACTCTTGAAGATCTTTGCATTTAACAAACATTTGCCAAACATTTTATTATGTGCAGGGCTCTGTACTAAGTTCACTGTTTTTTTGTTGTTGTAGGTTGTTTTTGTTTGTTTTTCATTTGTTTTTTCCTTCTTGAGAATATGTCTAACAGCTTGAGGTCTTTACATTAGTAAGTCATATAACTTTAATGAATCATAATCATAAATCCTAGAAAACTATGTACTAGGCCAGTTTAAGCCTGATATTTGATATTTAATATGGGAGCTAATTTCTTTGTTTCCTTTCTTACAAGATTATGCGTATATATATAATATATAAATATATATTTATTATATATATATTTACAGTACACACACACACACACACACACACACTCTCTATATCTGCTTACAGTGCTCATTCTCAATGTGTTGACCTTCAGTCTTAATTTACAAAGCAAACTTATCTCAAATCATCAATAATAAAATGTGCTGGTGTTCAGTAATAATGTGTAAATTTCAGTTTTTTCTGTTTCTATATAAAAAGAAAATAAAATTCAATTATGCTTTAAAAAAAAAAAAAGAATGTGAGTGCTATAGTTTATACTTAGCAAAAAACTCACCAGGACTATTAATGCAGCCCTATCTTTCTGTGCCTTTGTTTTCTATGCACTTAGGACAATGGCCGAATAGATTTATCAGTAGTGAAGTCATTACTTGTGGAAATGTATTACTAAACAAATTACCATAAGAAATTAAATTCATTTAAGGAACACTTGAATATTTCAATTAAGAATTGAGATATTTCTTGCAAAATCAGTGTAGTATAGTAGAAAAAACATAGATTTCAGAATTAGGAGACTTGGGTTCATGTTGTGATTCTGCCACTTAGTAGTTTGGACGATCAAATAACTTTTTGGAGCCTCCATTTCTTACTTGTAAAAGTGGGATTATATTACTACCAACCTCATAGGGTTTTTGTTAGATTAAATGAAATAACATGTCAAAGCACCCAGCAGAAGTGTTGGCACTGAATAAAAACTCAATAGATGTTAGATCTGAGTAGCCAAAAAAAAGAAAAAATTGTCGTAGAACCTAAGTTTGCATGGGTTAAAGCCTGAAAGCAAGAGCCAAAAGGTACTCTTCAAAAAAGTGAGAATATTCTAATTTACTTTTTTTTTTTTCTTTTTCTATGTGCCTGGGAGGAAATTGCTTTGGCTTGTTTCCTGGCTCAGGTTTCTAGTGGGGGGTGGGTAAAGAATATAGTCCTACTATGGTGCAGAAATACATAATCACCCACAGCAACTTGGTTTGGAGTTTGTGTTGTTGGGGTGACATTTATTAGGAAAGAATAAAGAATGGTCTCTCACTGCTCGATCACAATTACTGAACTCAAAATGTGTCTCTGCTCACAGACTGCTGCTTGCCTTTGACTCCTCAGGGGGTGGAGCAAATGATTTCCTTCCTGGATGGGGCAGTCTATGGTCAGTGTACAAGAGTTGCTGTAGCAACCCTGCAGCTGTGCTCTGCCTAGCAGAAACTCGGTAGGATATCATAGATTTTGTTCACTTAAGTAAAAAACAGGTTTGTTTGTTTTTTATTTAATCAGAAATTGAAAAAAATGAAATTGGAACTTTTTAGCCAAGACAGGTCTCAACTTTGATGAAACTGTGAAACTAGAAAGTTTGAGTGTCTGAAGCAGGAGGTATTGTGACTATTCTAATCCTGGAAATAGGAGCTGGAATCTTGAATTAACTGTACTTGTGTGGGTCATTGGCAACATGGCCATTTTTATCAGGTTGTTGCTAAAGGTAGGAGGGTTGGAGGGAAATGCTCAGTTTTTAGCAGTATAAGATTGAAGAAGGAGATACTTAATACAGTGGGCTAACTGGCTAGGATGGTGTGCTTGAAAATTATTTCTGAGTTTTTTGTATAGCCGTCTTACTTTAAAAATAAAATTTTAACTATAAAATAGTATTCTTAACCCATGATAAAACATCAAAAGTTAAATTAAAATTTGACTTGTGAGACATCAAACTCGGGGGAAAAGGTGGGTTGGCCATGCGCAATGGAAAGAGTGCTCACTGTGGCCAAAAATGCACCAGCTGCCATTGTTGGTGTAGAGTAAATAGTGAAACTCCTAATGGGGTTTCCTGGAACTCTATTCAGCTGTAACTAAAGCTGTACCTACGGAGAACATTTAATTGTATGTGAAGTTTAGATAAGTATAAGCCGACTCCCAGATGTACAACAAGACAAACCTATCTAAGGCATAAGAGCATCTGTGAGATTAAAAAAATTCTTTATGGGTGCCATGGCACCTTTTAATTAAAGTAAAATCAGGATAAATAAAAATAATTGACTGTCACTGATGTGAAAATAAATTCACTTCTTGGTAATTAAATAGACCTTGCCAATGCCTCAGCCTTTTTCTTCATAACCTATATACTTATTTTCATGTAACTTTCCTCCTTTTAATTCCTTTTTATTTTTTATTTTTGTATTTTGTTACGTAAGGAGAATTAGACATAACAAAATTGTAAAGTTAAAGTTTTAAAATATTGTCTAGGCCAGAGTTTGTTTTGAGTATAGCTGTAGATGGTTTACTTAAAGAATCAGGTGGACTTTTTTCCTGGTGGGTTTTTTGGGAGTGTTCTCCTTATGGGTACAGTGTCATTGCATTCTCATTTGGTGTAAGAGCCTACTAGATGCCATAGGCAATCATTAGAATTATAATAGTACACCCCCACTGAAGAAATGTATTTTTATTATATATGCATGGTCCATTGTATCCTATGTGTTTAACAGTTTTAACAGAAAATATTAGAGAAGCAAATTGATCTCTTGTTACTTTATGCTCTGAGGTGGGTTTTTTTGACAATATAAGACTTGTAAATGACCAGTTCAACAGTCTGTAATGTTTGGAGACTGGATCCAGGTTGGAGGTGGAATGTTGGGCATTATGAATTTTCTGTCAAAGGAAGATAAAAAGTTCTGTGAATGGTATAATCAGCTTTCTAGAATAATCTTTTAAAATAAAGATGAAGTTACCCACCATACTTTCTGCACAGATTTTGGTTATCTGACTTCCCCTCATTCTTCAGGTCTCAACTAACTGCTGCCTCTAAGAAGCCCTCTTTAAGCCTCCTCTTCACACCCCTGCTTGCTCCGAATTCTGGCTTAGCTGCCTTTTCTGGGTATTTTTCCTATCTTTGCACTTTGCACATTTTCTTGTTATCATTTGTTTGTTTGTCTTCCCATAGACTGAAAGCTCCCTGAGGGCAAGATTCTTTCTTGCTCACCGCTGTAACCCAGCACCTAGCATAATACCTGCCCCGTGTAAGTAGCCTCTCAATAAATATTTAATAATTACATTTCATGAAAATACATTAACCTTATTATGTGAGCATATTGGGTCAGGTACTGCTGTTTCAGACACCAGTTCAGCTATTCTGCTGTTTCATCTTTTAAGGGTATGTGTCCATATTTTACATAACCACTAGTTAAGAATACTAGTGAGTATTCGGAGTGAGCATATTGGGTCAGGTACTGCTGTTTCAGACACCAGTTCAGCTATTCTGCTGTTTCATCTTTTAAGGGTATGTGACCATATTTTACATAACCACTAGTTAAGAATACTTCAATATTTTATTATTTGTTTCTTTACGGGCACAGACAACAGGCACTCAGAATGATGCTTTCTTTGATATTATGATGCTAAGAGGAAGAGGTTTGAGAACGAAGGTAGTTCTTTACTTGTGTATTGGTGTGTTTGACTTGTTCATTCAAATACTTGCTCCCGTATCAGCAAGTATTTATTGATCTCTAATAATCAAGGATTTGTTGATCTCAAGATACTGTGCTAGTTGCTACGGGAGTTTCAAAGACATTATACATGGATTCTGTCTTCAAGTTGCTTATAGTCTGATAGGGGAGATAAGACTTATACATAAACATACAAGGAAAAGAACAATAGGTGACACAGAGGTATAATGACCAGCACAGAATAGATGCTCTAAAAATATTTGTCTACCAAACCTTTGTTTTCAACCATTGATAGATAAAGTTGGCCTGTTTGTATTTCTTCATTCGCTATCTTTATATATATGGCAGAATTGGTCTCGGATTCTTAATTTTCTATAGGCTTGTTGATTGAAGATACCAGTTCACCTAGTAATCTCAAACAAGTACTGCCACATAACAAGCATCAAATTCAAAGACATGAGTAGAAAGAATGGGTATGAAACACGGAAGTAAATGGGAAGGGAGTGGCGAGTGAGGGGGGCAAAAGTCAAGCAATAATGATTTAGACTGCAACAGAAAAATAATATAGAGACAAGTTATATTCCAGAGGCCAATTATTGACTTGCACAGAATTATGCAAATGATTGCCAGTCACTTTCCTTATGAATTTAAGCCATTCAGTTTCCTCATACTTCATCTTCCTTATCACTTAGGCCAAGTCAATATTTTTCAAACTGTAGATCATATCCTATTAATGGATTGTGAAATCAGTTTAGTGGGTCACTACCAACATTTTGAAAATAATATAGAATAGCATTGAAACTATCAGAGTGCATCACACATAGAGAAGGTAGTGGTGTTTTATGAAACTTTGTGAGTACCGAATTACAATTTAAAATGTAGTCCTAAATGTTATTTGGAAAAGAAAAAGCCAGCTCTTAATAAATGTTCAAAGGGAATGAATTTGAAAGATGTTGTAGAGGAAAGTGAGATAGCCAGTTTAAAATAGGAATACTCCTGAGGACTTCCCTGGTGGTCCAGTGGGTAAGACTCTGTGCTCCCAATGCAGGGGGCCCAGTTCAATCCCTGGTCGGGGAACTAGATCCCACATGCATACCGCAACTAAGAGCCCACATGCCACAACTAAACATGCCACAAGGAAGATCCCGCATGTGGCAACTAAGACCCGGCGCAGCCTAAATAAACAAACAAACAAATATATAAATATAAAATAAAACAGGAATACTCCCAAATCCCCTGCTATGGCTTGTGGCAGACTACTGTTTACCCCAGAAATACCATTTCAAATTTGTTTTGTATGTTCTACAGATAGAAGTCCCATTTTAAATGTAACGGTATTTACATTTGCTTTTCTATAGAATACTCTTTTCAAAACACTAGCCAACCTACATTAGAGGAGTGTTGTTTTTCTAATGTGGATACAAATAAATATATTCAACATGAATTCCTTCACAAATGGCCCTGTTATTCCTCACCCATTGTTTCTATCTAGACAGTGCCTCTGTGTGGAATCTAACCAAGCTTGGGTCTCATGGATAGGAAAGAAATTTTTTCTGTATCGTGCTTGAGACAATTTTAAAATGCATAAAGAAATGAGATTTGTGGGAGAAAAACTGTGTGCATGTCTTGAATCTGAAATGAGCAAAAATTTATCCCTTGACAAACCCTATTTGTCTGAGCATCAGCAGTCAACAACACTAAAAAAAATTTAAAACCTGATGTACCACCAACATGACACTCTTTAAAAACATGTCATTTTACTGAGCTGATAAAATATCTTTAAATGAGTGAATGGGAGTATATAAATATCTTACTTGAAAAATACCTTCATTAAATGAAATAACTACCAACTGAGAGGCTATATTTCTGTGACTTTTGATATCCTTTTCAACATATTTCTTCATGGCCGTATCAGCTCTGGGCTATGGCCAGAACATAGGGAGAAGTGCCATAAGGAAGTGAACATTAGAATGATGTTCACTATAATAGGATTCTAGTCACTTGTGAAAGTTTATTCACCACTACAAATTATTAAAGGTGCTTAAATCATTAAATAGATTTTAGTCTTTATGAAAAGAGGATTGTAAAGTGAGCCAGACCTTCTAGTTGTAGTTAAAATAATATACTTTTGACCTAATTTTGTTTAATCTGATTAAGTAAATTTTAGGATAAGTTCTGAAAAACCTTGGAAGATATTCTTTGGTTAGTTTTCCTTAAAGTTAAGTGTACATTGACTTGTAGGGTATTTCTCAGAAAAATCTATTACTGAACTAGTACAGAATGTGAATCATTTCTTGCCTGAAATATAAGATTGCTGTTTACAGGGCAGTTGTCCAGAATCTTCTTGCTGAATTGGAAAGTATTTCACTTTTCATCACTGTAGGTTCTTTTAACTTCACAAATGTGTTATTCAAAACATAAACCCTATTGGTACACAGGAAACCCATTTAAAATTAAATTTTAAAACACTCTTGAGAATACCATGGAACGTTTTTGGTTTTATAATTTATAATTTCTAGTAAAAGAAAAAGTACCTTTAATACTTTAAAAATATTTTTTCAGAGATAGCTAAACCCCAAATATGTAATACATGTGAAAGAATAGCACTATTAATATCTTAAATATTGAATGTTGGAGCACAAGATTAAAAAATTACCTTCATTTTCCCCAAAATAAGCTAAGCCACAAATTTAAAGCTGGGAAATTCAGTACCAGAATTAAAAGAAATTATTTCTAGGTTAAGTTCTATGTTTTACTTTAATCTCAAAAGGAACTGGTCTTTTAAAAACTTGTTCTATGATTTTATGTATATAACTCTTTGGTTTGATAAACTTGGAAGAATTTATATCAGTATTACATACTACGCTTCTGTCTTGTGGTGTGATTTAAATATTGGGCACCTAAGCTAGATTTTCAGAGAGGGTCCTTTTCGCTTTTGTTCTTTTACAGTATAGCTCTCAAGTAGAGTGAAGGCTGTGCCTTTGGTATTTAGGTAGAATGTTTTCCTGTGATTTCTAATTCTCAGAGCCACTTCTGAGCATTTCTATGGATATTCAGCAGAAAGTGGAGTTTGATTCTCTTAATCAGTCTACTAAAGTACTATTGATACAAACTACCACTGGCTGAAATAAAACATAAACCACTCAGAGACTAAAGCATTCAGAAAAGAAAAGGAGTTTATATGCAAACAAGATTTGTAAGGGAGTCCAAGCTATAGAAGGATAGCTTTCACAAATTAAAGATATGACAAGCATTTAAAAGAAAAAAATAACTTACAAAAATACCAAGGTCACCAAGTTTACAGTTACTCCCTTCAAGGTGGAAAACAGCAGTTTTCTCACATAATTGTCATATCCAAAAAAGTCATCACATATCTTCAGACATCAGCATTGCCAAAATCAGGGATACTGTTGTTTTTATCAGAGAATAACTTACAGGAAAGACTCAAGGTTTCATTTACTGGGGAAACAAGAACCAGGCCGATTGACTGTTTTTGATGATATTACTTTATCTCAGGGTTGCAAAATGTGTTTTCAGGGGTCCCCAAGGTCACCGTTGGGTTCAGTGATTCACTAAAGAATACATAGAACTCAGAAAAGCTATTATACTCACGGTTATGGCTTATTACAGCAAAAAGACACAAATTTAAATCAGCAACTCAAAAATGGATATAAGGCAAAGTCCAGGGAACACCAGGCATGAACTACTACTTGTCCTCTTCCAGTGAAGTCATTCAGACAGCACTTAATTCTAGCAATGATGTGTGAAATGCTTGGAGTATTGCCAACCAAGGAAGCTCCTCTGAGCTTCGGTGTCCAGGTTTTTTAATTGTGGGCTGGTCACATAGCATGGCTGACTGTACATGTGACTGACCTTCAGTCTCCATCCCCTCTAGAAGTTAAGCTGATACTAAATGGCTGAAAGCCCCCACCATAAATCACATTGTTAGCATAGATTATCTGGCAGGGCATAAGACTCCCAGGTAAACTAAAAACGTTTTTATCAGGCAGAATATTCCAAGGGCTTAGAGGTTATCTCCCAGGAATTGAGCAAGTGTGAAATCTTTCTTCGGAATGTGAAAGGTTTACACAGCCTAGACAGACTATGTTAATCCTTTACTACACAGTGTTGTTTTATTTCGTTTTCTGATTTTGGAATGTGATGTGTATTGCTTACTCTGGTTAAGGTGTCAATTTTGCCTTCAAATTTCCTCCTAAGGCATGGCTTTGGCGACATAAATTTGTTTAGTGTTTTTCTGATTCAATATCATTACTTTGATGTTTTGTTTTTATTATGTAAATTGATGAAAGGTCACACTTACATATACAAAAACCTTCTTGTAATTTGGTTAATAAAACTAGAGTCACGTGATACTAAAATTTAGGAGTTAACTTTGTCTGAAGGCTTTGTAAAGTTCATATGGTTGTCATTACTTTTATATGTAAAATATTGCTCTTATCAGCTCATATACCAAGACCAGGAACCAAGAACCATCCAGTTCACCTCAGGCAAGTTGCTTGGACCTTGTTTAATTATGAGATTTGAGACATGGCCATGGTTACAAAAGCAATTTTTAAGTAACTGCCTTGCAGAAAGGAGAATATTTTTATGGAACCTATGTAAAATAGCGTCATGGCCATGAAAAGTAAGGAACTGAGTAAAGGTATTTTGTGTAATTTTAACCAATTTTACTATTTTGGAGTAGTTTTTTATGTCATTTTCTCCAGAATCATAATTTTTATGTTTCCCTAATAATGTATTACTTATAAGCTATATTGAGAATTTTCATAGAATTTTTTTTTCTGAATTCCAAAGGCTCTGTTGGAACATGATGCCATTTAAAGAGTGTTTTTCATTCCAGTTTATACAAGTGTGGCCAATAGAGAGCTTGAAATAAAGAAGAAAGGAATTTTTCTTATATGTCCATTAGATATAGAACATTAATCATAATTAACTAATTTACTCCTGGGTGAATAATTCTTGTTTTTCTGATTTTGGGTGAAGCAATCTATTTCACAAAGTCATCTGCTTCTGGATTTAAAGAATCCTAGAAATCCTGACTCTATCTTTGGTAGTCTGACAGGTATTTGTTTGTCATGCTGACATCAGCTTATACTGAAAAGTCTGCTTCCATGAGTCTACTCCCTGTAGAGTCAACAGTTATGAGTATGATAAAAGTCTTTACTGAGGCTTTCACTATTTTCATGTTTCTGTCAGAAGACTCAATTTCTGGTCTGTGTAGCTCATAATAGGGACTTAAGACTAGGCAAATGTGAGGAAAAAGCAGAAACTATCTATGGATGACAAGACTCAGTGGCTCATGTTAATTTGTAATAGCCAACAATGATAGAATAGTGAAGAGTGAAATCCCTTTTTTCTGAAATAACACATAATCACTTTATGAGGATTTAGTTAATAATTACCTTGAGAGAGAAACTATATTATGGACAGAGTAGGCATTAAGTAGTCTCCATGTTCTTTTAATTTATCCCATAAAACATCTTGGGATTGTCAACTGGAAACAAAATATTTCTTTTAAAAAATTAATTTTTAAAAATAGGTTTTGTGCCAATTTTTGTAGATGGACATGACTATATTTCTGTCCAACCTGAAAGTTACACAATTACTAAAGTATCTTTATTTTATATTAATGCATTTTACTTAAAGGCAATTAAGTTAAACTCCTCTTACTGATTTGCAAGTTCTTTTCATATTGAGGGCTTGATAAGCAGGATGACTTTTACAGTAGTTTTGAGCTAAGAAATAATCTGGAGTATATCGAACATATCATTTTTAACACTCCTTTTATAGGATAAATGAGCAAACCTTTGTGGCTGTCTGGCAGCTGTTTAGGAAACCCCAAAGACAACTTTGGTATAAAAGACATAGTAAAAAGTTGTTTATTCTGAATTTGGGGGCTGAATTTGGGAAATGCAATATCAAAAAATGTTATCAGAGGAGAAAAGATATGAGTAAGTATTAAAGAATAACAGTTACAGGCAATATTTAAAATAAACTAAGCATCAAGTAATGATACTTATTAGGGAACTTTTTCAAAGGTGAGGAACTTTCGTTTAAACAAACAGTTCAAAAGTATGGCAAAAGCACAAAATGTTAGGCTCTCAAGAGTATTTTGGTAATACAAGAAACCTCTGCTATTTGGGCACTAAATACTTTTTAACTGCTTTTTGTTCCAAGTAGACATGCACTCAAAGATTAATTTGTCAATTTAGCAGAAAAGAAAATCCAAATTCTAGTTCTACTCTTTTGGATGCCCTCCATATTTTATAGAGTAGGATTCACAAGTCTTTCCTTCATCTTATAAATAAATTCATTTACATCTAGCTAACATTCTGGCACAACCAGACAATTTTACTTTAAGACAAAGTCAATTTCCTTTTCCCATGATATTAAAATAAAAATTCATCATTTTGCATATACACCTCTTTACAGACACATAAATATTCCTTTACATTTCTTAAAAAGGAATATACCAACATATCTCAGTTTCTCATATATATCTTTTCAACCTATTAATTAATGGTCACTTACAGTGTATAAAAGCAAAGCCAGGGGTATGTTAAAACTATGTTTGTTGATCCAGTATTTATTTCATTCTCCACAAATGACTTGCTTAGATATTGTAATGTGTATCCAAGGATTATTAATTAAATGATTAACTCAATTTAATATTAGTTTAGGAATTAGAGGGAATTCCTTGGCAGTCCAGTGGTCAGGACTCAGCCATTTCACTGCCAAGTGTTCGGGTTTGAACCCTGGTTGGGGAACTAAGATCCCACAAGCCGAGAGGTGCAGCCAAAAAAAGTTTAGAAATTAGAAAAATTTCTATAAAGTTTAATTAATTAGGTTTTTTTGGTTTTGTGGAAACAAACCCAACCCTTTCATGAGTTATACTAGTATGCTAACATTTTAATTCACATTGTGATAAGATCAGGAAAGAGACATATAGTTGTTTTAAGACAGCATTATTAAGCTAGTTGAATTTGTTCAAGGATTCACCTGATTAGAAATACAAACTTTTGAACTTCGTATTTTCTATTTCTATTTTTTATACTTAATTTTTAAGAGCTCTTCAAATTAAGTTTAAAAGTACTAAAGTTTATTAATATTTCTCTCTCCTCTGTCAATTTACATTGCATTACTTGTTTTGTCAACCTGTAAACAAGGCAATTAATTTAACTCATAGCTAAAAGTTTTTTTTTTCCTTCTGCATATAGGCTTCATTAAGAGAAATATTTTTTTAAGAATCAACAGACTTAAAGCAATGAAAGTTGGATGTTTTCTTCCCTTTCTAAAAATTCTTGAGTTCTCTATTTTAAATTTATAAAAGTGTTTCGTAGTCTCTGTAAGCCAATCAAAAAAGGAATGCAATTAAATTTAAGAGACTTATAATCTAATTTTTCTTTAGAGCAGGGTTTCTCAACCTTGGCACTATTGACATTTTAAGGAGATAATTTATTGTTTGGGAGGGCTCTCCTGTGCATTGCAGGATAGTTAGCATCCCTGACCTCTATCCACTAGACGTCAATAGCAACCCCATACACAAACACAATTGTGACACCCAATAATGTATCCAGATATGGCCAAATGTCCCCAGAGCAGAAAAGGATCAAAATTACTCCCAGTTGAGGACCACCGCTCCAGAAATAGGCAAACGTGCTCAGAAAATATATGCCCTCACTTAACAGATAAACATATTAATCTTATGGGAAAGCTATGAAAAGAACTCTGGAGAGTTAATAGCTGGACTTCTCTCTCTTTGTGTGTATGCTATTTTTGTAGTACTGTTCAATCAGATCGTGGGTTGAGCTGGGGGCACAACTTTAGGTTTATTAACACCCTGTTTTTGGACACCAAGCTGCTCCTCACATCTTTACTTGACTCACTTGTGTATTTATGCTTTCTTATTTTCTTTTGAGAGGAGAGAGGGTAAAAGTTATGCACCCAGAGCTTTTTAGATTTCTTGAAGTGGTCATGAATTTCTAGGCAAGCCAGTAGCAATCATTCTTATTCAATCACAAATTCAGGCTCGTTTGTAGAATGGTTATACAAACCAAACAAAACCTTTAAAGTCTCTCTCTACCCTTTGCTCTAAAACCATGTGAAAACAATTTCTAATTTTATCCATTGTGTATATTCTCTTTGATGGTAAATCTGGTATTGGAATTAGATATCCCTACATAGTGAGTTCAAATGACAACTTTTCTGACCTATTAATCTCAAATAGCATCCTGAGGAAGAGAGAAATTTAGCTTCAGAGAGAAAGTTATAATTGTAAACAGACTATTGTTAAAAGCTGTGTCTTCCTTTTGCAAAGAGGAAAAGAGTCTTCTTAAAAAATATACAAAAAGAACCAGCAATCTTAGTTTTATAACATTAGCCACAGATGGATCAAATATAATCAAAGTACAAAAAATTTATTGGCTGATGGTAGCAGCTCCAGATCTCCAGTGGCTGCTCTCCATTCCTGTGGGCACAAAAATATTTTTTTCTTAATTAATTTGAACTCAGAGTGTCACACACATGAAAAACAGCACAGAGGATATCATCAATGGTTAGCCAACAATAAAATAAATCAGTAATGTAGGGAATGATAAGAACAACTTCCCAACTTACTACTGAAACTAGTTATCAGATTGACTAAATCAATGTCTCAAGACCCAGAAGCAAAGGGAAGATGTATCTCAGATGACAAAAGATAACAAAATCCTCAAGACAAATATAAAATACAATCAGATATTCTGTCATAAAGACCTCATAAAGATCAGACAGTAAGAACATTAAAATCTATATTATCAACATTGCTGCCACCAAATGAGAAATTAGTGGCTGTGTACAAATCAGAACCAGCATGAAAACAAGACTTAACCAGGAAACAACCAAACAAACATAAAGAATCAGAAAAAGAAATAGAATCAACTAGATTGAAATCCTGTTGCCGAAAAGAACAAAGCTGAAGGCATAACCCTTCCAGACTTCAGGCAATACTACAAAGCTACAACGTGGTATTGGCACAAAAACAGACATATAGATCAATGGAACAGAATAGAGAGCCCAGAAATAAACCCACACACGGTCAATTAATCTTCAACAAAGGAGGCAAGAATATACAATGGAGAAAGAGTCTCTTCAAATGGTGTTGGGAAAGCGGATAGCCGTATATAAGTCAATGAAGTTAGAATAGTCCCACACACCATACACAAAAATAAACTCAGAATGGCTTAAAGACTTAGGTATAAGACATGACATTATAAAATTCCTGGAAGAGAATATAGGCAAAACATTCTCTGACATAAATTGTACCAATGTTTTCCTTTTTTTTTTCCTAAATTTTTCAAAAATTTTATTTATTTTATTTATTTTTGGCTGTGTTGGGTCTTTGTTGCTGCGTGCGGGCTTTCTCTAGTTGCAGCGAGCCCAGGCTACTCTTCGTTGAGGTGCACAGACTTCTCATTGCAGTGCCTTCTCTTGTTGTGGAGCACAGGCTCTAGGCACGCAGGCTTCAGTAGTTATGGCACACGGGTTCAGTAATTGTGGCTTGCGGGCTCTAGAGCGCAGGTTCAGTAGTTGTGGCGCACGGGCTTTGTTGCTCCGCAGCATGTGGGATTTTCCTGGACCAGGGCTCGAACCCATGTCCCCTGCATTGGCAGGTGGATTCTTAACCACTGCGCCACCAGGGAAGCCCTCTTTTTATTTATTTATTTTATTTATTTTTGCTGTGTTGGGTTTTAGTTGCGGCACACGGGACTTTTTGCGGCGCGCGGGCTTCTCTCTAGTTGTGGCATACGGGTTTTCTCTCTCTAGTTGTGGTGCGTGGGCTCCAGCACACGTGGGCTCTCTAGTTGAGGCGCGTGAGCTCAGTAGTTGTGGTGTGCGGGATGTGGGATCTTAGTTCCCTAACTAAGGATTGAACCCGCATCCCTGCATTATAAGGCAGATTCTTTACCACTGGACCACCACAGGAGTCCCTGGACCAATGTTTCCTTAGATCAGTCTCCCAAGCAAAAGAAATAAAAGCAAAAATAAGCAAATGGGACATAATCAAACTGATAAGCTTTTACACTTCAAAGGAAACCATAAATAAAACGAAAAGACCACCTGTGCACTGGGAGAAAATATTTGCAAATGAAGCGACTGACATGGGCTCAATTTCCAAAATAAACAAATGGTTCATACAACTCAATATCAAAAAAAAAAGCAACCCAATCAAAAAAGGGGCAGAAGACCTAAAGAGACATTTCTGCAAAGAAATACAGATGGCCAACAGGCACACAAAAAGATGCTCACCTCACTAATTACTAGAGAAATCCAAATCAAAACTGCAATGAAGTATCACCTCACACCAGTCAGAGTGGCCATCATCAAAAAGTCTATAAATAATGAATGCTGGATAGGGTATGGAAAATAGGGAACCCTCCTACACTGCTGGTGGGAATGTAAATTGGGGCAGCCACTATGGAGAACTGTATGGAGGATTCTTAAAAAACTAAAAATAGAGTTACCGTATGTTCCAGCAATCCTACTCCAGGGCATATATCCAGAAAAGATGAAAACTCTAATTCAAAAAGATACATGCACCCCAATGTTCATAGCAGCACTATTTATAATAGCCAAGACAAGGAAGCAACCTAAACGTCCATTGACAGAGGAATGCATAAAGAAGTTGTGGTATATATATACAATATTACTCAGCCATAAAAAAGAATGAAATAATGCCATTTGCAGCAACATGGATGAACCTAGAGATTATCATACTAAGTGGAGTAAGGCAGAGAAGGACAAATATGATATCACTTATATGTGGAATCTAAAATATGACACAAATTAGCGTATTTTACTAAACAGAAAGAAACAGACATAGAAAGCAAACTTACAGTTACTAAAGGGGAAGGGGGGAGGATAAATTAGGAGTATAAGATTAACAGATACACACTACCATATATAAAATAGATAAACAACAAAGATTTACTGTATAGCAAAGGGAACTAATATATTCAGTATCTTGCAATAACCTATAATGGAAAAGAATTGAAAATATATATATGTATATGTATAACTGAATCACTGTGCTGCACACCTGAAAGTAACACAATATAGTAAATCAACTATACTTCAATTAAAAACAACAACAACAGAAACTATTGCCACAGGAGATTCACCCTAAGACTAAAAAAGATACACCTCAAAGAGCTCTTGAGTTGCTCCTCATGGACAATGCAGTTTACTTGGCTCTGGCTGGTGAATACACCTCTGGTAGATAAATACATAAAATCTTGGTGGAATCTCTAGAATTGTCAAAGGAATAGTCAGACACAAAGCATTTAGAAAAGTTTACTTCCAAGAAAAGTTTGCAAGAAACTCCAAGTTTTAAAAAGAATTGGTTCATCAAATAAAAAAATACAAAAAATGGGGAGAAAACCCCACAAAATTACCAACATTACCAAGTCTGTAGTTATGCAGTCCATGGTAGGAAAGACAGAAATTTTCTCACACAGTTGTCGTAGCCACAAAGGTTATCACAGATCTTCAACTATCAACATTGCAAAAACTTGGTGATAAAGTTGCTTTTATTAGGCAGTCAGTACTTATAAACAAAACCTAAGGATTCTTTTGTTTTGGGAAAGTGAACTAGGCAGTGACCCTGTTTTTGGTTGCTTATTTTATTTCTTTCAGGGTACAAGTTGTTTTATTTTCTTATTATGATGTACACACTGATAATGGCAGCAAAGCATTGTATCAGTTTTGCTTCCACACATGCTTCCTTTGGTCCTTGGTAGTTACAAATCCTTCCATGAACAAATACTGAGGTAGTTTATTATTACTTAAGGTAAAAGACATAACAGTACAGAGGGGAAAGTCAGAGTTTGAGGGAAGGTGCTTTGGATATGAGGGATATTTTGTCTTTTTTCTTGAAAGAAATTGTCATATCTTTGTGGACAAAATAATGGAAACTTAGAATGTATAGGGTTAATATACAAATGACTAAGACAAATCATAAGAATTTGATTTTGCCTGACAAAAAATCCTGGAGAAGGAGTATAACAAAATTAAATCTGCCAGGGTATTCCAGTGAGAAGGTAAATTGTATGCAAAAGCTGACCTTGTCATACCTCAAAGAAAAATGCATGCAGAATTATATACTTCAAGAATTTATATAATACTAAGAGGACTGAGGTCCATTTAATCCATATCCGTTAGATGACCTCTTCCAAACAGCCAGGCACCTTGGTTTTTCCCAGAGATCTATTAGAGCAGTTTTTCTCAAAATGCAGATTATGATCCATTAGTGGATCCTAACATTGATTACTAGTGGGTTGTGACTAAAAGTTTGTTTTTAATGAAATAGAGTAGAAAATATGAGAATACATTTATGTAGTACTCTCAAGTAAGTATTGAGACTTCTACTTCAGGTAAGATTTAGTAGAAAAGCCACGCTCCCACTAAAATGATAAATTACAAAGTCATATGTTTAAAGTCATTGGAAAGTTATAGACACAATGAAGACTAGAAGAATTAAAATTCCAGAAAGGGAAGAACCCTCCTAGGTCACTTGACAATCCCTGGCTATTTTATTCCTTAGAACATTTACCAATTCTGGTCACAGTGACTCTGTTTTTGGCATGAGGACTCTACTGGGACAAAGAAAAGCCAGGGGAGTTTTTGAAGGCCATGGATGCAGGCATGAGAGATTTGAATTTAAATTCTGAAAAATACCACTGGACATTTGCTGAATGCTAGAGTATAAAAGAAACTGGAGAACTGGCCAAGAAAGGCAGAATAAGATCTGCAGTCTCATGGTGAAGAGATAAATTCCTGCTAGAGAAAGGGACTGCATCAAACAGTCCCTCAAGTTTTTGCCAGATATTGAACTTGATGGGATGGGAGGCTAAGCTCAAAACTTTTGAAGGACAGAATTTCAGGGATGAGAAGAAAGGGAAAAGCCCAGCTGTCAGTCAAAAGTCTCAGAAGGCCATACCCAAGAAGGAAGCTGGATTGCAAAGTCATAGTGAAATCTGTCCACAGTGCTTAGGAGACAAACTCCCACCAGAGACAGGAAGTCAGCAAGAAATGCTTGATGAGTTTTCCTCTCAAGACATTGGCCAGATTTTAAAGCTACATGAGGCGAGAGGCTAATGAGCTAAATTAAAACCTCCAAAGGGCAGACTGAATCTCCCATAGTGTTTCAGGGCTGAAAGGAAAGAGACCTTCCAAGCTATTGATCAAAAGTCCAGGTGAGCCACACCTGAGGAAAAATGACAAACAAGAGGTAGACTGAGTCTAACTAAAACCAGAATCCAGCCCCAATCTAGTTCAGTTCCTGATGGGATTAAGGTGATCAACCCTTCAAATTCTGCATCTAACAGAGGAAAGGGAGAACCTTTATGAGGGAAAATAACATCATTACAAGTCCCATTTGTTCATTTTATACCCCAAATATGGCGTATAATAAATTATAAGTCTTGAAAAGTGGCAGGAAAATGTGAGTGATAAGAGAAAAAGCAGATAATAAAAGCAAACCCATAGATGATCCAGATATTGGAACTAGCAGGCTGGGACTTTAAAATAATTGTTTATATATATCTATGTGTGTGTGTGTGTGTGTGTGTGTGTGTGTGTGTGCAGGGGAGCAAAGGAAAAGATGGACAAAATGGATAAAATGATGGATAATTTTGACAGAACTGGAATCTATAAAAATAATTAAATATACATTATAGATTTAAAAAATACAACAGCTAAAATTGAGAATTCATTGTGCAGTTTTAGCAATAGCTTAGACTGAGCAAAAAGAGTTAGTGAACTTGAGGTCAGATAAGTTGATAGTACCCAAAACTGAAGCACAGAGACAAAAAGAATGGAAAGAATAAAACTTAGTATAAGAGACATGTGGAATACAGTGAAGCAATCAAATATATATTTAATTAGAGTCATAGAAGGACGAGAATTAGAGAATGGGGCAGAAGCAATATATGCAGAGATAATAGTCAAGAAATTTCAAAAATTGGTGATAGACATCATTCCAAACATTAAAGAAGCTCAGTGAACCTCAATACACAACAAGGATATATACAAAGGAAACCATAATTAAGTATATCATAGTTGAACTGCTGACAAAGATAAAATCTTAAAAGCAGCAAGAGAAAGCAAGGCACTTTACTTTTTCAAAAAGCAACAGTAGGGCAGATGACTATTTTACTGAAATTATAGAAGCCAAGAGATATTTAAAGTGCTAAAAGAAAAAAAAAAAAGCTCTCAATTTTATGTACAATTAAAATACCTTTAGAGATCATAGTAGAAATAAAGATTTATTCAGACAAATGAAAGCTGAGAGAATCCATCAGGAGCAGACCCACACTATGAAAAATATGAAAGGAAGTTCTTCAGGCTAAAGGAAAATGAGCTCAAATGGAAGGACAGATCTTCAGGAAAGAAGAGCAGCAGGAAAGATAAATATATGGGTAAAAAAATTTTAATTGACTTTCAAAGTAGCAAAAATAAAAATATTGTGGAGTTTATATGTAGAAGTAAAATAAACAGTTGCATGATTGTAGGAAGGAGTTATGTGGACTTGAACCATTGTAAGATTTTTACTTGGATAGTAAAAGACTGTAAAAAAAAATTGCTAGCTTTAGAGTGGAAGACACCATGAAAACAAAAATTACTAGCTTAAGGTAGGCTGTAATAAGTCAAGAATATATATTGGAATCTAGAGGAGTAACTATCAAAGTGTGGCCTTTTGACTTAGCAGCATAAGTATCATCTGGGAATTTGTTAGAAGTGAAAATTTCCAGGTCTCCCCAAGACCTACTAAATCAGAAACTTTGGAGGTGAGGCCCAGAAATCTATGTTTGAAGAAGTCCTTTAGGTGATTCTGATGCACACTAAAATTTGAGAACTATAGGTAACTACCAAAAGAAAACGGGTATAATTAAAAACCTAATAGAAGAGACAAAACAGAATAATAAAAATACTTGATTAATCCAGAGTAATGAAGGAAGGGAAGAATAAAGGAACAAAAAATAGGACGAATAGAAAAATAAATAAAATGAATAAAATACATAGTAAAATACATAGTAAGATTGTGCACTTAAACCCATCTGTAACAGTAATCACATTAAATGTAAATGAACTCAATGCTCCAATTAAAAGACAAAGATTTTCAGACTGGACTGAAGAGACAGAAAGACACAGATAGTTTTAAAGGATTAAAAAGATATACCATGTAAATACTAACCCCCAAAACAAAAACAAAACAAAACAAAAAAAACTTCTGTGACTATATTACTAATTTGTAAGTTTGACTTGAAGAAATATTACTAGAGATGAAGAGGGACATGTCATAATGATAAGTTTCAATTCAATGAAAAAAAATTTACAATCCTATTTGTATACAGCCATAATATAGCTTCAAATATATAAAACTAAAATGTCAGAACTAAATGAAGAAATAGACAAATCCATAATTATCAAAGATTTTAATATACCTGTCTCAATTTCTCATAAAAATCAGACCAATAAATCAGATATAAAAGATTAAGAACAAATGTGATCTAATTAACCTAATAGAACACTATTCCCAACAATAGCAAATATATATTCTTTTCAAGAGTATTTGGAACATTTACCAAAATAGATCATATGTTGGGCCATAAAGCAAGTTTAAAATATTTTTAAAAATTGAAGTCATGCAGGGTATGTTCTCAGAACACAGTGCAATCACACTAGAAATTAATAACAGAAATATAGAACCACTTCTAAACAACTTATAGGTCAAAGAAGAAATCACAATGGAAACTAGAAAGCGTTTAAATGATAAATAATGAAAACACAACATCCAAAATGGTAATGCAGATAAAATAATGCTTAGAAAGAAGTTTATAGCTTTAAATGCATATCTTAGAAGACAGGTAAAAAATTAATGATCTAAACTTCCATCTCAAGTGCTAGAAAAAGAAGAGCAAATTAAATTTAAGATAGTAAAATAAATGCTATAATAAATGACTTAAATAATAAATATGTAAATAATAAATTATAAATAAATAATTCAAAGGTATAGCTCAATTTGTATTATAAATTATATAAATAAATATCAATAATAGATGAATAATAAACGAGCAGAAATCAATGAAAGAGAAGGCGGACATAGAGTAGACACAAAACTAAATATGGGTCATTTGAAAAGTTTAATAAAATTATTAAATCCCTAATAAGACTGATCAAGATAAAATAGCAAGTACAGAAATTATCAGTATCAGGAACATAAAAGGAGACAGCAGTATACATCCCATAGACATTAAAAAGATAAAGGGCTGAGCAAACGTATGGACACCAAGGGAAAAGTGGGGGGGGGGTGGTGGTGGTGGGATGAATTGGGAGATTGGGATTGACATGTATACATTAATATGTATAAAATAGATAACTAATAAGAACCTGCTGTATAAAAAATAAATAAAATTAAATTAAAAAAAAAAAAGATAAAGGGCTTCAAATACTCCCTAACACCATACACAAAAATAAACTCAAAATGGATTAAAGACCTAAATGTAACACCAGACACTATAAAACTCTTAGAGGAAAACACAGGCAGAATACTCTATGACATAAATCACAGCAAGATCCTTTTTGACCCACCTCCTAGAGAAATGGAAATAAAAACAAAAATAAACAAATGGGACCTAATGAAACTGAAAAGCTTTTGCACAGCAAAGGAAACCATAAACAAGACGAAAAGACAACCCTCAGAATGGGAGAAAATATTTGCAAATGAAGCAACTGACAAAGGATTAATCTCCAAAACTTACAAGCAGCTCATGCAGCTCAATATCAAAAAAACAAACAACCCAATCCAAAAACGGGCAGAAGACCTAAATAGACATTTCTCCAAAGAAGATAGATTGCCAACAAACACATGAAAGGATGCTCAACATCACTAATTATTAGAGAAATGCAAATCAAAACTATAATGAGGTATCACCTCACACTGGTCAGAATGGCCATCATCAAAAAATCTACAAACAGTAAATGCTGGAGAGGGTGTGGAGAAAAGGCAACCTTCTTGCCCTGTTGGTGGGAATGTAAATTGATACAGCCACTATGGAGAACAGTATAGAGGTTCCTTAAAAAACTAAAAATAGAACTACCATACGACCCAGCAATCCCACTAGTGGGCATATACCCTGAGAAAACCATAATTCACAAAGAGTCATGTACCACAATGTTCACTGCAGCACTATTTACAATAGCCAGGACATGGAAGCAACCTAAGTGTCCATCGACAGATGAATGGATAAAGAAGATGTGGCACATATATACAATGGGATATTACTCAGCCATAAAAAGAAACAAAACAGTTATTTGTAGTGAGGTGGATGGACCTACAGACTGTCATACAGAGTGAAGTAAGTCAGAAAGAGAAAAACAAATACCTTATGCTAACACATATATATGGAATCTAAAAAAAAAAAAAAAAAGTGGTTCTGAAGAACCTGGGGGCAGGACAGGAATAAAGACACAGACGTAGAGAATGGACTTGAGGACATGGGGAGGGGGAAGGGTAAGCTGGGACGAAGTGAGAGAGTGGCAGTGTATATACGGACATATATACACTACCAAATGTAAAGTAGATAGCTAGTGGGAAGCAGCCACATAGCACAGGGAGATCAGCTCAGTGCTTTGTGTCCACCTAGAGGGGTGGGATGGGGGTGTGGGACGGAGACGCAAGAGGGAAGAGATACGGGGATATATGTATAGCTGATTCACTTTGTTATACAGCAGAAACTAACACACCATTGTAAAGCAATTATACTCCAATAAAGATGTTAAAAAAAAGGTAAAGGGCTTCAAAGGGCAACGTCAAGAAAGTGAGAAGATGACCCACAGAATGGGAGAAAATATTTGCAAATCACATATCTGATAAAGAACATGTATCTAGAATATGTGAAGAACACTTACAACTCATCAATAAAGAACCAAAAAACTCAATTTAAAAATGGACAAAGAATCTGAATAGACATTTCTCCAAAGAAGATATACCAATGACCAATAAGTACATGAAAAGATACTCAACATCATTAGCCATTAAGGAAATGCAAGTCAAAACCACAGTGAGATACGACTTCACATCCACTAGAATGGCTAAAATAAAAAAGAAAGATGGCAAGTGTTGACAAGGATGTAGAGAAATTAAAACCTTCCTACAATGCTGATGGGATTATAAAATGGTGCCCCTGCTTTGGAAAAGAGTCTGGCAAAAACTTTGACTTGAATATTTATAGCAACATTATTTATAATAGCCAAAAACTGGAAACAACCCAAATTTCCACCAACTGATGAACCAGTAAACAAAAGTGGTATTATAACCATACAATGGAATAACATACAGCCATAAAAAAGGACTGGTATACTGATACATGCTAAAACGTGGATGAACTTTGAAAACATTATGGGAAATAAAAGAAGCCAGTCACAAAAGACCATGTTTTATATGATTCCATTTATATAAAGTTTCCAGAATGGGCAAATCGATAGAGATAGAAAGTAAGTTAGTGGTTGCCTACTGCTGGGGGGTGGGGTGGCTTAGAGAAAAATGGAGAGTGACTGCTAATGGATATGGGGTTTCTTTTTTGGGTGATGAAAATGTTCTAAAATGAATTGTGGTGATAGTTGCACCACTGTGAATACACTAAAAATCATTGAATTGTTCACTTTAAGCAGGTTAATTGTATGGTGTATTAATTATATCTCAACATAGCTGTTAAAAATATAATATAAAAGGATATTATGAATAACCTTACACCAAAAAAAATCAACTTAGATGAAATGCTCTTTTAAAAATGTATTAAAATGAATACAAAAAAGAAACAAAAATGTGAATAATCATAATCTGTTAAAAATTTTGGATCTGTAATTTAAAACCCTCCCATAAAGAAAATTTCAGGCTGAGATGTTTCACAGGTGAATTATTCCAAACATTTAAGGAAGAAATAATACCAACCTTAAACTTTCTCGGAATATAGAGGAGAAAGGAACAGTTCACAACATTTTTTTAAGAGGGTAGTATAATCTTGATACCAAAACCTGACATGAACATTTTAAGAAAATGACAGGCCAATTGTTCTCATGAACATAAATGCAAAAATCCTAAACAACATAGTAGCAAAATGAGTCCATTTTTCTTTAAAAAAAAAAAAAAAGATAACAGATCATTGCCAAGTGGGATTTATTCCAAGAAAGCAGTTTTGTATTAACAATAGAAAATCTGTGAAATTCACCACATTAAAAAAATAAATGAGGAAAATCACATGGCTACCTCAATAGATGCTGAAGAAGCAACTGACACAATTCAATACCCATTCAAGAAAAACAAAACAAAGCTCTAGGTAAACTAGAAGTAGATGCAGGTTATCCAATTCAGAACATCAAATATATGTCTTTTGTGTCCCCTCACCCAACTAAAGGTCATGTTCTGTAGCCACACTGAAGAGAAAACACTAATGTGTTTGTCTGAAAAATGCCTAGGGGATGGTGGAACTGACTTGGAAGGAAACAGGGTCCTTGAATGTCCAAGAGGAACAGACAGTTTACACACATTTACCAAACACATTACATTAGACACATTTAAACAATATTTTTCTTTAAGCCACTGATGACTGTGTCTTTTTGTTAAAACAGTTAGTCTTACTCCTACTGATCCAGAAGATGGTGTATAATGTGTAACAGGAGAAATTTCATTTGTACACAGGAAGAACGTGTTGATGATCAAAGATGACCAAGCATCAAAAATGGTTTACCCAGGGAAGTTATGGAGTACCTTGCAGATCTTTGTGAAGAAGATTGAATTGCCCCATGGTGATACAGGGCCAGCTTGCTTACAGTTTAAATTCTATTCTAGCATTTGCTAGAATAAAAATCATTGTTTTATTTTGGTACCCATCACATTACCAAATTTTAGGGGTTTTAAAAATGTTCAGAACTGTGCTGATTTATGTGTTTTGATAGATGGGCTTTATCCATTTACATTTATTATAGTTACTGATATATTTGAACTTATTTCTACCATACTTCTTTTTGTTTCCTTTTTTCTCTTTTCCTGCCTTCTATTGGATTTAAAAGGCCCATTTCCTTTCCCTCACCCCTGCTTGTTTGGGAAGCTCTGTGTTGCATTTCCATTCTTTTGGTAGTCACTTTGAAGTTTTTGACATGCATTATACATTTCCCTGTAAGACTCTAAAGTTTTTCATTATTTCTCTTCTAAACATTCCTGCTTTAACCCCATTGAAGCCCACTTTACCTATTAAACACCCTCAAACCCTACTCAAGCTAATCTTACCATCTTTTCCTTAGAGCTTAGATTGTACCACTTTTTAAACCCACTTTAAAAAAAGGGGTTTTGGTTTGTTTGTTTATAGTCGATAGTTAATTAAATGTATTTATTTTTTAAAAGACACTATTGAAACAATTCTTGAGAATCTCTTTTATGAGACGTGAAATTAGGGCCCAGTGCCTGTCTCACGCAGAGTAGGTGCTCAATAAATGGAACCCATCTTTCCCCCTCCCAAAATAAACTGTTGTGGACCTAGAGCCTGTCATACAGAGTGAAGTAAGTCAGAAAGAGAAAAACAAATACCGTATGCTAACACATATATATGGAATCTAAAAAAAAAAAAAAAAAAAAAATGGTCATGAAGAACCTAGGGGCAAGATGGGAATAAAGATGCAGACCTACTAGAGAATGGACTTGAGGACACGGGGAGGGGGAAGGGTAAGCTGGGACAAAGTGAGAGAGTGGTAGTGTATATATGGACATATATACACTACCAAATGTAAAATAGATAGCTAGTGGGAAGCAGTCTCATAGCACAGGGAGATCAGCTCGGTGCATTGTGACCAGCTAGATGGGTGGGATAGGGAGGGTGGGAGGGAGGGAAACGTAAGAGGGAAGAGATATGGGGATATATGTATATGTATAACTGATTCACTTTGTTATAAAGCAGAAACTAACACACCATTGTAAAGCAATTATACTCCAATAAAAACGTTAAAAATAAATAAATAAACAGTTGTTTGTCTCTTTAACACTAGCCATGAGGGCTCAGCAGGCATGGATTCCTCTGGGTTGGATGCATTTCATGGACAGTTGGCAAAGACCAACCTCTCCTTATGTTAATTTTGTGAATACTGTACTTGACTGTGTAACAAGCTAAATGATGCAGGATTAAATGTTCTCATTTCTGAGCTGTGAAGTGTTGAAAGTGATCAGGAAATAAGGGCAGAATATCCATCCTTTGGGAGAAAAATGTCAGTCTGTGTTGCTGCCCCTCTTGGCTGCTGGTTGGAATGCAGCTGTTAAGGCAGCTGTTTAACTGTTTGCCCAACTTGAAAGGACACTGCCAAGTGGCAAATATTTTTCATAACAACATTTTACTTTTGCTGAGAACAACAACAGTGCATTTTATTGAGCTCCAGCAGTGTGCCAAACATGACAGATTTATAACTCTGCAGGTTCACAACCTAGACTGAACACAATGCTCATTTCCATTTTTAGTATTTATAAAAAGAATGAATAGGCTCCCAAAGGTAGCCTCTACACAAAACATCTCTACATCTTTCCTATTTGTTGAAAAGGCAGCAGAGTAACTTGAGAAAATGAAATACCTCTGAAAATGAAAATCTTAGAAATCTCAAAGGAAAAAAGGAAAGTTTAAATATTTTACCCCTTCTTGTGACTTCACCCCTTCTTGTCCAGGACAGATGAGGGCAGCAGTAGCACAAGAAACACATCATCTACTGAATCTCCTGCAATTCGTGGGTCTCATTCTGGGTCATGAAGTTAATCTATGTTGTTCATTAAAATATTGACACTAAGTACTTAGCAAACAATTGTGTTGAATCTGACAGGCTGTGAACTGGGGTGGCAGTGGGGGTAGGAGGTGGTTATCAACTATTTTATTTCATTGTAAAAGCTATATGACAAATATCAGCATTCAGAATTAAGAAAACACATTCAAATGTGTAAGCGTGATTTTCTTCCAAACCCAAAAGTACATGGATCATTATTGTGCAACATAGACCTGCACCCTCAGTCTGTTACCCCTGGTCAGAAGCTCATACCTTCAAAAAGGCTTATGGAGATATACTTTAGGCAAGTAGAGGGATCCTGTGCACATCTATTGTTTGTTCCAGCTGAAGTGATATTAGAAAGCAGCAGTAACCACCACTCATAACATTTAGTGTGTAATCACCTTTACAGCCTTTATGAAGACTACAGAAGTCAGGCAGGGTGGATGCAAACTCATTTAATAAACCCTCACAGTCAAAGCTGGAACAGATGTTTCTAAAGGTGAGCTGGGCTGAACAAAGATGGTCAATGGATATTATAACCTATGTTATGTTTTCTCTACTATTTACCAAATGGTAATTAACTCATAAATGACAGCAGTCTGGTCCAGCTGTTTCTCCAAATTACAAAAGCATACATTTCGACAAAACTGACATGATTTCTTGGACAATGATAGACAAAGTCCCATGCACTGGTTAATGGTCACTGAGGAAGTCGGCCACAAATTTTGTTCTCTCTTTTTTTCAGGGATCAGAAAATTAGTAAATGCAAACCATGGATGAAAGTTATAAGATTGTTTCCACAGAAAGGATCCAGGTGTTGGAAAAAGAACTGGCTGTGCAATTGACAGAACTGAAGTCTGAGATAGAAAAACACGGGACTCTTCAGGGGTCAACTCATCAAGCTTACAGGTAAATAATGGCCATGTGAAGGCATGGTCTTCAGGGGCTTTAACCCCTACTCTCATCCCATAGTCTCCATCAGAACCCCCTCTCCTTTTTACTTGGACAATTGGCATCATCTCAAGCTCAGACTTAACCGCTGCCCCTAAGGTTTTCCTATATTCTAGAATTGTCAAGGCATTTAGAGGCAATGTGCTACCGAAGAAAAAGGAAAAGTGCTCTTACATCTCACGAATATCATTGTCTTAAAGTTCCAGAAGCTACTATACAAATCATAGTCAATGAAATCTCATTTTCTCCAATGATATTTTAACTGAATTTGACCTTGATTTTGATGAGAAATTTCAAAACGAAAATAATATGAGGTGTTTGATAATGAATTCTGCAAAATGATGTTCTATTAGGAGCTATTCTATAGGTAAATGCTGCCAACAATAGCAATCAAATTCTTTTAGCCAGATCAGCCCTCATGGGCCCAGGACATTCAAACTCCTCTGTTTCTGCTACTGCCACAAATGATCAAGAGGAGCAGTTATAAGGACCCTTTTAGGTTGAGTAGCTGAGTAAACACAATGTGGATGGGGAAGGTTGGAGAGGGAAGGTCTGGAGAAGAAGCAGGAAGTAGGTACATTAGTACCTCCTTCCAAAGATGATTCTGAAGAACCAGTATTTAGTGTACTTTATAATTTGGTATTTAAAGCCCTGAGGTATATGAAGCAGATCAAGGATTGCGTGATGAAGTGGAAAGGGAATGGAACCATGCAAGTCGTAATTTCTCCCAGCTTTTGTTCCTTTATTTGAAAGGTTAAAAATATGTACCTTGCCTACCTTATAAAGGTCAGTTGAGATCATGCACGCTAAAGCACTTTGAAAACTATAAAACACCATGCAAAGGTCAAGTGTTGATATTGTTAAAACTTAAATGTCAGAGTGTCAGGCAAGGGGCTGCCCACTGTGCATTGTGGTAAGAAAGGTTCCCTGAAGTCCCTTTTAGGACAGAGTGATGGGGAATCTCTGGATACCTGTATTTCTCCACTCCCCGAAACCACCAAACACTGGACCTGAAGAATCTAACTATTAATCCAGCAAACATTTATTGATCACCTTCTGTTTGCCAGGTGTTGTGCTTGGTTCTGGAGTCCATGGAAAATATCCACTCCTGATAATAACTTTAGAATTCTCATTTCCTACTAGACTACAAAATCTATTGAGAACTGGAGGATAACTGTGCCTTAGTCATCTTTCCTTCCTCCCTCCCTTCCTTCTTTCCTTCCTAACTTCCTTCCTTCTTTCCCATTCTTTCCCTCATCTTGCCCCCATAAACCCAGGTCTTTGTGGTTGTTAAGTGCTTCATAGATGCTTGCCGAATGCATAGATGAATGAATGTATGTTGATGTATGTTGATGAACAAATGAGGGAATCTCTTTTTTTGGGTTGATGTACATACCATGTTCACCTATCTCTTTTAGGTCATTCACAGACACTTTGAGGTTAACTGAGAGGAGAGGCATGGTCTGAGCATGGTCTGAGCAAGAGTGGGTCAGAGAACTAAACCCAGAACCCCACCCAATCTCCCAGCATGCCAAAGAATTAGAAGACCAAAGGGCAGGGAAGGGATGGGTTTCTTCTGTTTCTCTGACTGCCTTTAGTAGCTGGTCCCCTTTCTAGGTGGTTACTGGTTCTCCACCTCCATGAGGCTGCAGCCAGAATTCAGGTACCCAGTAATCACAGAAGTTATACCTTTGATTTATTAATGCTTTTACCCTTTCAGAGCTTGTGTCTTTTTTCCATCAAAACCAAGACATGAGGAGATAAGGGAAGGCATTATTCCAACTGCAGTTGTGAATTCAACACAAATGGATCAATGGGTTGCTTAGCCTCACGTGGCTGAGGGACCTCCTGACTGTCAGCCTGGTGTTGGTTTCACAGGACCACTGCCTCCAGTGGGGTGAACTGCTGGCAAGTCTATTTTCATCTTCCCTTAAAACTTATCCATGGGGACTGATAACAGTCATATGAACATTAACCATACTTTACTGACTACAATCCCCCTCAGATCTCAAGGTGGTTTCTCACATGTGTTCCAGAACTATCTCCTGTGGCTCCCTTGCCAGTGTTCCCGAAGTCCCATCTTAAGGAAGTAACATCTGCTCCATGGTTGCAATGTTCCCAAAGCTGCCAAGCCTTGGGGTGTATCTTACACCCAGTGGGGAGAGCGCTCCTCTTCCTGACCCAGGATCCAACCTCTTATCAGGCCCCAGGCAGTGCTGCTTGTACCTCCTCATGTCAGAGCCTTTGGTGCAAACAACTTCCTCATGATTGGGCTTGGACAGCAGTCAATGAGGGTGCTTAAGCAGGCACTTCTGCTATGCTTTTTCTAGGGATAAATAATTTTTCTGAAGCAGAAAGTTTGGTTAAAATAATTTCCAAAGTATTTCATGTTTGATATTTAAGGGTCATTTTCACCCTCTAGATAATTGAGCAAGAGCACAAAAATAAAAACATTTTGTTTAAATTCTTAGATAATGATTTTATGTGTCAGCTACGGTAAGATAGAGGTCAGATAAGCACAGTAGTTGTTAGAAATGTGGTTACTGAAGGAAATGTGGGTGGGGGAAAGAAACATCCTTACTATTGTCAGAAATAAAGAGGTAAATCAGGGGTAGTGGAAAGACTATGTTTGTATGAGAAGGAGAGAAAAACCGGCCCAGGGAAAGGTTTAACTGGCATGAGGTGTACACAAGAGAAATTCTGACTAAGACAGAAGCCTGTGGCCTTTACATGCCCCCAACATTCCAGTATAATACGATATACTTATTTAGAAATGAGCAGTTGTGGAGTTACAGATTAATCAGGGCCTATCTTTAATCTGATTTATTATAGCTTCTATAATTACAGCTTCTATTGCATAAAACTTTCTGCAGCTCTGTTCAAATGCCAAAGGACATTTCTTACTTTAGAAGAGAAAGGGAACTGGCTCTAAAGAAAACTTTACAGGTGAGTAGAACAGTGAGCTATTTCAACACAACAATAAATTAGAATTTGCTAACTTGTTGGAAACTGTTAGGGAAAGCTTATTTTTGCAAACAAACAGCTGATCTTATTGACAGTGGTTACAAAGACAAAACAGCCCAATATTCAGCTCACTGCTGGATCAGAGCAGGCCAATACTTCTCTGGAGATATCTGATTTTTGTAGTGTTTTAAACTTTACAGTTCCTTGATTTGTGATGTTAAAATTCATTATTTGGAAACAGGTGTAACAGCATAATGTGTTGTATAAAAACTATCAGAAATTATATGCCATTTTCTGTCATAGACACTGATAGATTTCCTTCTTTCCTTTTGTTTGCTTGCTCCGTTCCCCACACCCCCAACCCCGGGTTCAGGTGGCTGAGTCAAAACCCCTTGTTATTCAAGCAGATGTCATGCAGAGGGAGCTAGAGAGCTGCCTAAGGAGAGAGTACACTCCTGAAAATTTACCTTTGCTTCTGTTGCAGGTAAGAGTCATTTTGCAATTTGAAAAGTAGATCTGGAATTTGGTAGAAATGTATGAACAAAGCTGGCTTTCTGGTATGTCCTCTGGCCAGGGTAGGATTTTCTTTATATGTGTGGTTTGCAGAACCTGGTTAATATAAATGCTCTTCTTTGTTAGAGACCCACGCCATTTAAGTTCAGCTTAGTTACAGTCACTAAACAATTGACTAAGTTTCTACTAGTTACTCCCTGTGCTGGTATTATGAAGCAATACAACATTGACTAAGATAGTCGCAAACCTCAAAAACTGTTGGCTGACCTAGGGAAGATTCTGGAAATCTCTCTTAAGAAAATAACTCACAACCTGGGGGGAAAGATTTTCCATAAAGATTATTATTGCAGCATTATAATAAAAGTGAAAAAGAACTAGAATTGCCTAAAATTAATCCATTTACATTTAAGGTAGTTATCAGTATGTATGTTCCTATTACCATCTTCTTAATTGTTTTGGGTTTGTTATTGTTGGTCTTTTCCTTCTCTTGTGTTTCCTGCCTAGAGAGGTTCCTTTAGCATTTGTTGTAAAGCTGGTTTGGTGGTGCTGAATTCTCTTAGCTTTTGCTTGTCTGTAAAGGTTTTAATTTCTCTGTCAGATCTTAATGAGATCCTTGCTAGGTAGAGTAATCTTGGTTGTAGGTTTTTCCCTTTCATCACTTTTAATGTGTCCTGCCACTCCCTTCTGGCTTACAGAGTTTCTGCTGAAAGATCAGCTGTTAACCTTATGGGGATTCCTTTGTATGTTATTTGTTGCTTTTCCCTTGCTGCTTTTAATATTTTTTCTTTGTATTTAATTTTTGATAGTTTGATTAATGTGTCTTGGCATGTTTCTCCTTGGATTTATCCTGTATGGGACTCTCTGCGCTTCCTGGACTTGATTGGCTGTTTCCTTTCCCATATTAGGGGAGTTTTCAACTATAATCTCTTCAAATATTTTCTCAGTCCCTTTGTTTTTCTCTTCTTCTTCTGGGACCCCTATAATTCGAATGTTGGTGCATTTAATGTTGTCCCAGAGGTCTCTGAGACTGTCCTCAATTGTTTTCATTCTTTTTTCTTTATTCTGCTCTGCAGTAGTTATTTCCACTATTTTATCTTCCAGGTCACTTATCCGTTCTTCTGCCTCAGAAGAATTATTATTATTGCTATTGAATTATTGAATTATTATTCTGCTATTGATTCTTTCTAGAGAATTTTTAATTTCATTTATTGTGTTGTTCATTATTGTTTGTTTGCTCTTTAGTTCTTCTAGGTCCTTGTTAAACGTTTCTTGTATTTTCTCCATTCTATTTCCAAGATTTTGGATCATCTTTACTATCATAACTCTGAATTATTTTTCAGGTAGACTGCCTATTTCCTCTTCATTTGTTTGGTCTGGTGGGTTCTTACCTTGCTCCTTCATCTGCTGCATATTTCTCTGTCTTCTCATTTTGTTTAACTTACTGTGTTGGGGGTCTCCTTTTCGCAGGCTGCAGGTTCGTAGTTCCTGTTGTTTTTGGTGTCTGCCCCCAATGGGTACGGTTGGTTCAGTGCTTTGTGTAGGCTTCCTGGTGGAGGGGACTGGTGCCTGTGTTCTGGTGGATGAGGCTGGATCTTGTCTTTCTGGTGGATAGGACCGCATCCGGTGGTGTGTTTTGGGGTGTCTGTGAACTTATTATGATTTTTGGCAGCCTCTCTGCTAATGAGTGGGGTTGTGTTCCTGTCTTACTAGTTGTTTGGCATAGGGTGTCCAGCACTGTAGCTTGCTTGTTGTTGAGTGGAGCTGGGTCTTAGCGTTGAGATGGAGATCTCTGGGAGAGCTTTCGCTGATTGATATTACGTGGGGCTGGGAGGTCTCTGGTGGACCGATGTCCTGCACTCGGCTCTCCCACCTCAGAGGCTCAGTCCTGACACCCAGCCAGAGCACCAAGAACCTGTCAGCCACTTGGCTCAGAAGAAAAGGGAGAAAAAAAAAAGACAAATAAAAAATAAAATAAAATAAAGTTATTAAAATTAAAAATTAAAAAATTATTAAAAATAAAATATAAAAAAGTAATAAAAAAAGAAAGAAGAGAGCCACCAAACCAAAAAACAAATCCACCAATGATAACAAGTGCTAAAAACTATACCAAAAAAAAAAAAAACCAGACAGACAGAACCCTAGGACAAATGGTGAAAGCAAAGCTATACAGACAAAATCACGCAAAGAAGCATACACATACACACTCACAAAAAGAGAAAAAGGAAAAAAATATACATATACTAAAAAAAAGAGAGCAACCAAATCAATAAACAAATCTACCAGTGATAATAAACTCTAAATACTAAACTAAAATAAACATAAAACCAGAAACATTAGATGCAGAAAGCAAACCCCAAGTCTAAAGTTGCTCCCAAAGTCCACTCCCTCAATTTTGGGATGATTCGTTGTCTATTCAGGTATTCCACAGATGCAGCGTACATCAAGTTGATTGTGGAGATTTAATCCGCTGCTCCTGAGGCTGCTGGGAGAGATTTCCCTTTCTCTTGTTTGTTCGCACAGCTCCTGGGGTTCAGCTTTGGATTGGCCCTGCCTCTGCATGTAGGTCACCTGAGGGCGTCTATTCTTTGCTCAGACAGGACGGGGTTAAAGTAGCAGCTGATTAGGGGGCTCTGGCTCACTCAGGCCGGGGGAGGAGGGAGGGGTACGGAAATGCGGGGCAGGAGGGAGGGGTACGGAAATGCGGGGCGAGCCTGAGGCGGCAGAGGCCAGCGTCACGTTGCAACAGCCTGAGGCACGCCGTGTGTTCTCCGGGGGATGTTGTCCCTGGATCACGGGACCCTGGCCATGGTGGGATGCACAGGCTCCCGGGAGGGGAGGTGTGGATAGTGACCTGTGCTTGCACACAGGCTTCTTGGTGGCTGCAGCAGCAACCTTAGCGTTTTCATGCCCGTCTCTGGTGTCTGCTCTGATAGCCACGGCTCACGCCTGTCTCTGGAGCTCGTTTAGTCGGTGCTCTGAATTCCCTCTCCTTGTGCACCCCGAAACAATGGTCTCTTGCCTCTTAGGCAGTTCCAGACCTTTTCCCGGACTCCCTTCCGGCTAGCTGTGGCGCACTAGACCCCTTCAGGCTGTGTTCATGCTGCCAACCCCAGTCCTCTCCCTGGGATCCGACCAAGCCCTAGCCTCAGCTCGCAGCCCCCGCCCACCCCGGCGGGTGAGCAGACAAGCCTCTCGGGCTGGTGAGTGCTGGTCGGCACCGATCCTCTATGCGGGAATCTCTCTGCTTTGCCCTCTGCACCCCTGTTGCTGCACTCTCCTCTGTGGCTCCGAAGCTTCCCCCCCCGCCGCCCACTCCCCCATCTCCACCAGTGAAGGGGCTTCCTAGTGTGTGGAAACTTTTCCTCCTTCACAGCTCCCTCCCAGAGGTGCAGGTCCCTATTCTTTTGCCTCTGTTTTTTCTTTCTTCTTTTGCCCTACCCAGGTACCTGGGGATTTTCTTGCCTTTTGGGAAGTCTGAGGTCTTCTGCCAGCATTCTGTAGGTGTTCTGTAGGAGTTGTTCCACATGTAGATGTATTTTTGATATATTTGTGGGGAGGAAGGTGATCTCCACGTCTTACTCCTCCGCCATCTTGAAGGTCCCTCCTCCAAATATATTTTCTATCTTTATCCCTCCTTCTGGGACTCCAGTGATATATATGTTAAATTACTTCATATTGTTCCATAAGTCATTGAGGCTCTGTTAAATTTTTTTCTGTCTTTTTTTCCCCCAGTGCTTCATTTTGTATAGTTTCTATTGCTATATCTTCAAGTTTACTAATCATTTCTTCTGCACTGTCTAATCTGCTGTTAATCCCATCCAATGAATTTTTTATTTCATATATTATAGCTTTCATTTCTAGAAGTTCTATTTCATTATTTTTCTTATATAAATTTATTTATTTATTTTGGCTGCGTTTGGTCTTTGTTGCTGCACGCAGGCTTTCTCTAGTTGTGGCGAGCGGGGGCTACTCTTTGTTGCAGTGCATGGGCTTCTCACTGCAGTGGCTTCTTTTGTTGTGGAGCACAGGCTCTAGGTGTGCAGGCTTCAGTTGTTGTGGCACTCAGGCTCAGTAGTTGTGGCTTGCGGGCTCTAGAGTGCAGGCTCAGTAGTTGTGGCACATGGGCTCAGTTGCTCCGTGGCATGTGGGATCTTCGCAGGCCAGGGCTTGAACCCATGTCCCCTGCATTGGCAGGTGGATTCTTAACCACTGTGCTACCAGGGAAGTCCCTATTTCATTATTTTTAATAGTTTTCGTTTCTCTTCTTATGTTCACATTTTCCTTTCAATTCTTGAACATACTGAGCATATTAATAAAATCCCTTTTAAAGTCGTTGTTTGCTAATTTCCTCACTGGTGCCATTTCTGGGTCTGTTTCTCTTCATTAATTTTTCTCCTGCTTGTGGGTCATATTTTCCTGCTTCTTTGCATGTCTAGTAATTTTTTTGGACACTGGGCATTGCAGTTTTACATTACTGAATGCTGATTTTGTTTTGTATTCCTTTAAAGATGTTGGACTTTATTCTGGCAGGCAATTAAGTTTTAGATCAGCATCACACTTACAAGGCTTGGTTTTTAAGCTTTGTTAGAGCAGGTTTAGAGTTACCTTTACTCTAGAGATAGTTTATTTTTCTTACTAAACTGTCACCCCTCTCATGTCTCTGCTGAATACCCCAGGTATTCAGTGAGGACTCTTCACCCTGTCTGGTTGAAACTTGAACATCTCCTAGTCCTGTTTGAACTCTGAGAAATGTTCAGTTTACAGTTCCCTAGTTAGTTATTCTTTGCACAGCCTCATGGAGTTTTGCCCTCTGTATTCAGGGCTTAATAGTCAGCAGAAAACTCAAAGGGATCTCTATGCAGATTTCTGGAGCCCTTTTTCTGCATAACTTTCTCCTCTCCAGTACTCTGCCCTGCAAACTCCAGCTGACTCAGCTTCCCAAACTTGATTTCAGAGAGACCATCTGCTCTGCTTTCCTACTCTATGGTTCAAAAACTGCCTTCTTCAGGCAGAAAACCAGGGCTCATTTCATTTTTTTCCTTTCTCTCAAGGACAAGAGTCCTGCATTGTCTGTTGTCCCATGTCAGAAAACAGTTGCCTTGTGTAATTTGTCCTATTTTCTAGTTGTTTATGATGGAAGGGTAAGTCTGGCCCTGTTTATTCCATCATAGCCACTATTATTTTTATCAGAAATAAAATATTTTAAAAGAGTTGGCTTATCTGACTACCTTTAAGTATAAGTAAAATTCTTGGTCTAAGGTTAGAAGCTGTAATCTCACTTGTAATGTGCTTTGTATTTTAGACTCATAAACTTCAGTTTAAAAAAAAAACTTTTAAGCTTAGCTTTAGATAATTTTATAGGCTTTTATGTCACTGCTAAAATTGTTCACCAACTGATAAATGAAACTACAATCTGTTGGAATGGCAGAATGCCTACTTGCTTCATTTAAATTTGAATGGTGAACCAGGTTTGGTTTTTCTTGTTTTGTTTTATTTTTATCGGTTCCCCCCTCCCTCCCCACCCTCTTTAATTGGAGAGCTTTTCTCTCCAAATCAATTTTTTTTCTTTAATAAATTTATTTATTTTATTTATTTATTTTTGGCTGTGTTGGGTCTTCGTTGCTGCGCACGGGCTTTCTCTAGTTGTGGCGAGCGGGGGCTACTCTTCGTTGCGGTGTGCAGGCTTCTCATTGCAGTGGCTTCTCTCGTTGTGGAGCACAGGCTCTAGGCATGCGGGCTTCAGTAGTTGTGGCATGCAGGCTCAGTAGTTGTGGCTCACGGGCTCCAGAGCACAGGCTCAGTAGTTGTGCCACACGGGCTTAGTTGCTCCGCGGCATGTGGGATCCTTCCGGACCAGGGATCGAACCCGTGTCCCCTGCACTGACAGGTGGACCCTCAACCACTGCACCACCGGGGAAGACCCTCCAAATCAATTTTGAGACAGGTTTCTCAGTTTTATTATCTTCATATAGAAAATACATCTTTCCAAAACAATCAGACTTATTTTCCCATTATTTGTGTTCTTAAGATTTAATCCAGTCTTCCTGTTATAATTGTATTCTAAGTGTTCATTTTTTCTTTCCACCTTTGGTAAGAATCTTAACCAAACAGCCTTTATTTTTTTTTTAAATAACAATATGTACTCCACCCACCTTGCAACATCGTTGAGTTATATATATTTATTTATAAAGTAATATAAATATGTTTTAAATAGTAAATGTATACATGTAATTAGTAAATTTATAAGAATATATATGTATATATAGATATGTAGAAAGTACTCTGTAAACCATGAAGCCCTATAAAAATTTGGGGTGCCATTATTTCCTCTTATTATGTATGCATTTGATTCACCTGTTTATGTATCTTACTATGCATCTATTCAGGGCAGAGTCTGGGTTGTAAATTGTTGAAGTACAAGATTCATGACTTTTGACAACCTGGGGGAGACTCCAGATAGTAAACTAAGCAAGTGCTTAAAAAATGGCCTTTCTGAGACTTCCAGTTCCACAAACATGAAGTAATCTCATTCCTCCAGGTTGTTCCTAAAAAATCCTGGACATAGCACAGAAAACAAACATAGGAATATTTTGAAAGGTAGAAAGAAGTTGGGCTGCTTTCCTAAGGCATCTTAGGACTTGAGAAATGACATGGTGGTTAAGTGTTAATTTTTCTTGTTGTTGTTAAAGTATTATACAGAGAGAATTACCCAGCTGGCCCAGAGTAAATATTTACACATGCTTAGGTGGAAGAGATTTTGCCATCACAGTAAGATCATGGAGCAACTTTATCCTTTTTATAAGGTAGGAGGCCCATGAACAGAACCTATGGGCTATTATTAAGTATAGTCATCATGCTTGTACATTATATCTCTAGACTTATTCGTCCTACATAACTGTAAATTTGTACCCTTTGGCCAACATCTCCCCTTTTCCCCCAGCCCCCCAGCCCCTGGCTACCACTGTTCTATTCTCTGCTTTTATGAGTTCGACTTTTTTTTTTTCAGCTTCCACATACAAGGGATACCATACAGTATTTGTCTTTTTCTCTGGCTTATTCCACTTAGCATAATGTCTTCCATATTTATTCATGTTGTTACAAATATTAAGATTCCTCTCTTCCTCATGGCTGAATAATACTCCATTATATGTGTATGTACCATATCTTCTTTATCCATTCATCCATCAACAGACTCTTAGGTTTTTATATCTTGGCTATTGTGAATAATGCTGCAATTGAACATGGGAATACAGATATCTCTTCAAGATACTGATTTTGTTTTCTTTGGATGTATACCCAAAAGTGGAATTGCTGGATCATATGGTAGTTCTGTTTTTAATTTTTTGAGGAATTTCCATACTGTTTTCATAATAGATGTACCAGTTTACATTCCCACAGTGTATCTTGTCAATTTCTTTTAAAGTGGTAGCTAAAGATGGGAAGGGAACTAGTGGATGCCTTTAATTGCCAGTTCTGCCTGTGGCAGAAGATAATGGTACCTATTTTTAAGAATGAGATTTGAAGGAAGCTTTATATTTTAGAAAATGCATTTTTCTTCATAGGCTATAGGTAAAAATCTAAGAAGTCAACTCCAGTTACTAAATATCTTTGTGCACTGACTCTGTGCTGGGTCACTCTCCTTCAAAGTCCTAAGAATGTGACTGACCACTGTCCTTGTCAGTCAAATTCAAAATATGGAAGAATTTTGATATTCCAAAAGCCTCTTATTTGGTTCCCAAACAGTATTACACTGTACTTGGAAGCAAATGACACAAGAAATAAGGCTTGTAAATAACCAAGTTCTGTCTTTGCATCTCTCTTAAACAGAAACAAGTTGCCTACATTATGCAGGAGTACAATGATGCCCTTCAGAGAGCTGATAGATTGTCTGTTGCGCGAGAAAACTTCCTTATGGGAAAAAACAATCCTCCTAACTTAGTGGCACAGGAAGACCTGACTGTTTACATAAATTGGTTATTGTGTCACCTACACTCACTCAAGACTATTCACCACTACCTGCAGGTACATGAAACAGTTACATGATGATGCAGTGCCTTCCCAGGATGGGCAGCACATTGTTTTCTCACACCTCTCACTTAGTTTTGGATTGTCAGTTTCTGTGTTCCATCTGCCTTACAAATGACAGGAAAATAATGGGTCATTAGCTTTTTTCTTTGAGACCTTTGAAACTTTCTTCTTTTGGAACCTTGCTCTAATGAAATTACTCCATTTAGCTTTCTCAAAGATGTTTCTGTTAAACTATTTCATATTCACACTATAAGTTCTTGTTTTCATCCTCTTGTTCTGGATTTATGCTCTCTAATGTAGATCCACTTTTTTATTCAGCAACATCTAGTGAGGGTCTAATTTATGCCAGGTACATATCCTGGGCCATGTAGGGAATATATAATCTTTGCTGAAAAGTAAGTGGGTCACAGGATGGTAGGAAAAAGGGCAAGTAAATAGTCAACTTAAATACAGTGTGGTAAGTATAATCACAGAGTAAAGAGAGTCACAGAGGAGAGGCCCTAACACAAGATAGAGGCATCAGAAAGGAGTGACGTGACCACATGTTTGTTTTAGAAAGATTACTGTTTTGCCATCTAATCTTTTCTTACTCCTCTATACCTCATCTCACTGATACAACCAACCACGAAACCTGGCCATCATCCTGACTACATCCCTTCCCCAATCAGTCACTATGGGGTGTACCTCTGAATCATCTCTTCCCTGTCACATGGTATAGTAATGATAGTAATGATCTGCTCATAAGTCCTGGGTCCCCCACTAAACTCTGAACTCTTTGAATTTGGTCCATATCTTATTTACCTTTGTATCTCTAGCACCTCACACGACGCCTTGTCCATTATGGGTGGTTGATCAATGTAGACCTGCCTAGAGGTTAAGGCCACTTAGAGGTGGTGATATCACCAGGTCCCCCAGCTCCAGATTTACCTTTAATGATTGAGCAAGTTACTGAGGCCCACCTCCACCTCCTTCCTCCTCTACAAAGCCAAGGGCTGCTCCTGAAACAAAGTCTGGAAGCTTCTGTGAGAACTGAGTTGATGTGTGATCTCTTGGTTGTCCCCTTCTGTAGGCCCTCCAGTATTTGCCCATCTCCAAAGTGCTGAGTGTAGCTGTTGACGAAGTCCCCAAGGTTGGTCAGGAAAATGAAACGGTCCCTGTCAATGACATTGACCCTGACATCCAGGGTTCTGCATCTCCAGGCTCTATGAATACCAGCGTTTCAGGTAAGAAGTCTTCTTTCCCCTTGGGAAATGTGGAAAAAAGAAGATTGTGATTTTGCACATGTGCTGTTTTGTCACCTGATCTTGTTTGAAATTTCTCTATATACCAAAAAGTTATATCTTTTTTTTTTTTAATTTGGCCACGCCACTCAGCCTGTGGGATCTTAGTTCCCCAACCACGGATGGAACCTGGGCCTCAGCAGTGAAAGCACTGAGTCCTAACCAGTGGACCACCAGGGAATTCCCCAAAATTGTATCTTCTTAATTAACAAGTGTTAATTTAATATTTTCTGATGGAAGAAAATAACAAACACTTCCCTTAGAAATTATCATCTCCATCCTGGGGACTTCTGGCCGTCCAGTGGCTAAGACTCCACACTTCCAATGCAGGGGGTGCGTGTTCGATCCCTGGTCAGGGAACTAAGATCCCATATACTATGTGGGGCTGCCAAAAAAAAAAGAAAAGAAATTATTATCTCCATCTTTATAACTAGACAATTAAAAGAGAGGAAAAAAGCAATGAACTTGAAGTTGGGAGTACTGAGCTCTAGGCCTATTCTGTTGTGGCCTCACTGTGAGCCTGCATGTTTAGGTCATTTCATCTCCTTGGGCCTCAATTTACTCATCTCCATAATAAACCTTTCAGATGAAGTGATCTCTAAGGTTCTTTTCATTTTTAATTTTACGTGATTTTTAAAGACTTTGCTTATCTGAATCAATTTAATAGTCTTCTTGCCCTTACCTTGTATTACAGATGACTTAGAAACCTGATCAGGTTTTTACTCTGAGTGATGAATTTACCAGGTGCACCTGGAGAGGCAGCCAACCCAGCTGTGGGGAATCAGAGAAAGCATCTCAAGGGGGAAGTCCAACCTGGGAGCTTAGAGATGAGTAGGAGTGAGCCAGGCAAAAGGAGGTGAAGGTTCTCAGCTTCTCCTAATTTGTTTGTTAACTTATAAATCATATTCTTTGTTTACCCCAAAGGACTATAGGTAGTTCCCTTCCCACTAAGTCATTCCCCAAAGGATATGTTGGGTTTCTCCTGCAGTCTGTGAGAAGGGAGAGTCCCAGCTACCTCCCCCAGAAAGCCAGCACCAAGAGTTTGTCAGATAGGCCTGGCTGAGTGTGGGACAGTCTACAAATTGTGGAAGAGAAGGTTGGGCATGGAGCAGAATGGTCTTCCCCATCAGCAGAAGAGGCCCTGACTCCAGTTATCTCAAAGGACTCTCCTTTTTCTCTCCCTGACTGGTGTTCATTGGTGTTAATGCTCTTGATTTTGTATTTTTTTCAGGGCCAACAAGAACAGAAGCTGCTTTCTTTCTGCCCCAACACACAACAGAAACAGAAGAACTGAAACCTCAGCTGAGGCTCCTGCTCTCCCATTTCTGTATCCCATATGACATGGAAGAACTAAGGGATGCTTCTAAGGAGATAGAACATTTTTCCTTGGTACTTTATGGATTCTTTCTTAATACAAATATAGGTGTTCATAAAAGAAAATACTAGTATTTGCCACAAAGTTGAATATTCATACTGCCACAATTGTTTCTAGAGTGATAAAATGTAATAAGTGAGATTTAGACTAGCAGTTGAACTTTCTCTCTGTAAGAGTTATGAGACCCTTGAATATCCAGCCCAGAGAGATTGTAGGATTATTTTTCAGTGGAATTTAAAGAAAATGGTAGGTTAATAATAATAAGTTTTCAGCCAGAGTTTCAACAATAAAGATATTTTTCTAGCTCTGGTTGTATAATATTTGTAAATATATATATTTGCTAGGTAAAAATAGTAAGTTGATTAATCCAAAAAGGCAAAGATCAAATCTGTATGTTTTTGAACACTCATCGTGTAAGAAGGAGCCAGTGTTTCCTCTATCACCATTTGCTTTGACCTTGCAGTTTTGCATCCATGTGTATTTGTTCCAGCATTATTTTCCTAGGATTATTTTTATTAGTATGTAACACAGACTCTTTAAGCTCACTGGAACCAGTGGTATTACATGTCCTCTGGTTTCTTTGAAGGTGATGATGTTTAGCTTTTGTCTTTCTTTTCATATCAGCAGCAGCACTGTCTTCAGCAGAGAGTGCTCCTATGGGAATATCCTCACCCTCATTATCAGCAAGTATTATGATAGACAAAAACCAGAATCAGAACAAGATGGTGTTTAAAAAGAGTCCAAATAAATAAAAGTAGTTTATGGCACAGTAGACTATCATCGGTGATAACAAAAGAACATGAGGCTGCAGAGCCCTCCCACAGAGCAGCCCTGTCCCCAAAGGATAGCTTGTCTTCTTTATATAGAGATAGTTTCTACTTTTGATTTTCTTATAACAGTATTATGCGCAATGCTAATTGTGCTTCCAAGATAATCACATTACAACAAATTTTTTGTGTAGGAAGAATTTCTACAAACAGGAAGAGTGTTTATTTTGGTTCTCTAATGCCCTAGAGCAGGGTCAGCAAACTACAGCCTATAGCCCACCACCTAGTTTTTCTACAGTAAAGTTTTTTTGGAATACAGCCATGCCATTTCATTTATGTACTGTCTGTGGCTGCTTTCCACTATAACTGCGGAGTTGAGTAGTTGCAACAGAGACCATGTGGTCTGCAAAGTCTAAAATATTTACTATCTGGCCCTTTAGGAAAAAGTTTGCCACCCTAGCCTTAGACTAGCACTGTCTCATTGAACTTCCTGCACTGATGGGTATGATCTGTGTCTGTCCGATGTGTTAACGCTAGTCACATGTGGCTATTGAGCACTTGAGATGTGGGTAGAGTAACTGAGGAACTAAATTTTAAATTTTATTTAATTTTAATAAATTTGCATTTAAATGTTAAATAGTCACATGTGGCTGGGGCAACAGTATTGGACAGCACAGCCTGGGAGGTACCAGCATTAACTGGAAGAATCTTTAGCTCTGTGACTCACTGAACTTACTTATTCCAGAAACCTTTGTTGAGGCCCTAGTGTGTGCCAGCACTGTGGTAGGTTCTCTCTTTCTCTCTCTCTGTCTCTCTCTCTTTGTCTTTTTCTCTGCCTGTCTGTCTGTCTGTCTCTGTGTGTGTGTAATAAAATATACATAAGATTTACCATTTTAACTATTTCTAAGCTCAGTGGCAGTAAGAGCATCCACATTGTTTTGCAACCATCACCATGTGGTAGATTCTAGAGATCCCTCAAAAAGCTCACCTTGTACTGAGGAAGTCGTGATGCCCTGTGGCTGGTACACTGATAAAGGTGCTCGCACGGCTCGGTAGGCCTGGGTCTGCCCTGGAGAAGGGAGGAAGCAGTATCCGCATCTTGGCAGTAGGAAGTTATATCATAGAACGCACTGGTAGCCTTAGTCTGGAACTGAGATGTGAGGGGTTTGACTAAGGTACCTTAAAGATTTTTAACAGGCCCTAGCATGTGGACCCTTCTCTCTAGCAATATCCCGGTCAGGCTTCTGGGAGCAGGATTTATCCAACCCTTAGATTTTCTCATTTACCAGGTGGCCAGGAAAAGGGAATGTGTTTCCAAAGATGGACAGTTTACTTCCCATTTATGGTCCAACTCAAAATACATATAAATAAATATATTACATTATTTCCAATCTTTGGAGCAGATATTTGGAACAAGTAACACGACACACAGTTACAGTAATGGGCTGACTGAATACATGTGCCCCTTAGGTATATACCTTTAAGGTCCTGTTACTGTCATAGAATCATGTTTTATGAATTAGTTTGACTCCAGGACTGTTTCAGAGGCAATCAGTACCTGTTTCTGAAATTGCCTACAACCTGAGACTTTTTTTTTCTGGGCTCCGCTTCTCTTTTCTCAATCCTATTTAGGTTTCCCCAAAATTTCAAAACATCTTCATGGAGCAACAGAGAATGCAAACATTTCCAGATTATGACGCTGAGATAGCTAAAGTGGAGAATTTGGGCTTGGTAGGACCTGGTATGGCCTTGAAAAAGAGAGCAAACTGGATTTCCTTTATAAAGGTAAGACCTGTGGTGACAGTCACCTGTGAATGATGTAAGAAGTGTCATAAAGTGTCCTCCAGGGAGGCCAGGCAACCTGGCAGCATCAGGTCTGTCAGATCCCTATTATCCCCTCTCCTCAATGCCCTCAGCAAACTGTCCCCTAGGAGCAAGGGTAGGTGCCTACCTGACTCAGGAGAGACAGCTCAGAGAACCTGGCCTTGTGTACCAGCATCTCCCAGCTCCTTCCTGCCTCGGGTCTATGTTGAAGTTAGCCAGGCTGATCTGCCTTCCCTGGAAGTTCCCACATACTCCCGTGCCCCTCTCTTTTGTGTCAGAACTCCTTTCTTGTTGTTAGTGACCTTGGCTACTTGGCAAGAACAAAGAATAACACTCAAAGTTATAATTGAGCTGTGTAAATCCAGTTTTTTAGTCAAAAACTATTCTTTTGACTACATATTGTGTGTCAGGCATGGCCCTTGGTGCTGGAGATACACAATTCACAATAATACAAAAGTGAGCAGATTAAATGAGATGATTTGAGGTAGTGGTAAATACAGTCGATTCTCATTATTTGGGGTGGTTATGTTCTATAAAGTTGCCACGAACACTGAATTAACAAATCCTGAACCACAGCTCATAGGGGAAATATGGGGTTAGGTTCATCATACATAATCAATACATAAATAGTTATTGTGTGTTTCTGTTTAAAGACACTTTATTTTGTGTATGTTGTTGATTCATTAACATCGAACTCATGGCCTATAACTCATGCCTGAATGAAGCTTTTTGAACACATGTCCTTCTGTAAGACACATCACAGCCTTCCTATACTTAGGAACACGAGGGAGCTCTTCAGCTCTATGCTTGGGGGCCATTTTAAACAGTGAAATAGCTAACGAAAAGCACAAAAAATATTAAAATGTGGCACTAACTAGACCGTAAAAAGGACATTTGTTTACAGTATAAGCTGAAACAAGAAGGTGGAATGTCAACTTGTTTGACCTCAGCTGGAAATACGGAGTTGGGTGACTCAAGCTTTTCACTATTCTGTGCATGTCCATGATTGTCCAGGAAAGCTCTGAATAGATTTTGGGATTACAAATAAGTTTTAGTGAGTAGACAAATCCACGAATACGAAACCCATGAATAATGAGGATCAACTGTATCATGAAAGAAAGAAAAGTCTTATGTGATAAAGATGGATGGAAGGAAAGCAGAGAAACCACAGATTATTCCTAAATCTGGGGCTTGAGCAAATAGGTGGTTGGTATAGGGGAAGCCAGGCTGTCTGTTTTAGATTGTTACACTTGCCATTCAAGTATAAATATCAAAGAGATAGTTGGATATAACAGGGTGGAGCTTAGAGCTAGATCTGAATTTGAGAGTTATCAGTATATTGATGTATTGATATTTACAGCCATAGTACTAATTTTTTAAATACAACTTGTTAATATGAAAGGTGAAGTTTTACATGTGGAACCAAAAGGGGTTTTGTGGGGTTTTTTTTGGCTGCGCTACAAGGCTTGTGGGATGTTAGTTCCCCAACCAGGGATGGAACCCGCGCCCCCTGCATTGGAAGCGCAGAGTCTTAACCACTGGACCACCAGGGAAGTCCCGCCACAAGGAGTTTTTGTGGACAAACTTCTCTTGCCCCATAAATTAAGTGCAATGCCCAACACTGATGGAATTGGGGTCCCTTCTGCCAGTGGATAGTGCTGTGTCATCCCAGATGGAGCTACTGCATCTCATAGGCCAGGTACAAACAGGAACTGCTGTTGCCATCTCCCTCCACACATCTGTGAAGCCACACAGACCCTTTCCAAGACTTCACATGCTCTAGCACACTTCCTAGCACTGAAGGCCAGATCCCATTTCAGAAGGTCCTTGATTCTCTTTGCTTGCAACATTTATTGAAAACCATTCTGTTATATTGTAAGTTTGTGTGAACATGTTTGTCCACTAGATTAAGCCAAAATGTGATCCTTGGCAAAAGAAGCTTTTGACCAAACTAAAAGAACGGAGAAGAACAGATGTATTAATGCAACTCCAAGCAAAGTTTTTGAAGGTAAAAAAATAACCATGATCCCTTGTAGATAAAATTCTGTTCTCAGAAAATTGAATTCTTTCCACTTTTAAAAACTGTTAGTCATGGATTCACTATGAAGGCTATATTTGGAATTTTCTAATCTAATCGCCAAACTTTTATATCCTGTTAGCTTTCACTAGAGAGTAACAATTGTCAAAACAGCTGGATTTTAGTACAGCTTTAACACTAAGTCTCTGTGTGATATTGCTCTAGTCACATAACCTCTCTGAGTTTTAGTTTCCTCATCTGTGCAACCAAAATATTGGACTAAATTACCTTATTTTTATTGTGGTAAAAAAAAACACATAGCATAAAATTTATCATCTTAACCATTTTTAAGTGTACAGTTCATTAGTGTTCAGTATATTCACAGTGTTGTGAAATAGATCTCCAGAACTTTTTCATCTTGCAAAACTGAAACTCTCTGCCTACTAAACAACTCCCTATTTCCTCCTCCTCGTAGCCCCTGTCAACCACGATTCCACTTTGTTTCTGAATTTGACTGCTCTTAGATACCTCATATACATAGGATCATACAGTATTTGTCCTTTTGTTCTGGCTTATTTCACTTATCAGAATGTCCTCAAAGTTCATCCATGTTGTAGCATGTGACCAGATTTCCTTCTTCCTTGTTTTTCATGAACATTTATATCGGCTTTATTCACAATAGCCAAAAACTGCAAACAATCTGGGTGTCCTTCAGTGGGTGAATAAACTGAAGTACATACATACCCTGAAACAGCAATCAGCTATAAAAAAGGATCAAATTACTGAGATACTCAAGAACCTGGATGAATCTGCAGAGAACTGTGTGAGTGAAAAAACTCAATCCCATAAAGACTGTATGAGTCCATTTATACAATACTCTTGAAATGACAGAATTATAGAAATAGAGAACAGATTCATGGATTCTAGGGGCTAAGGAGAGACTGGAGGGGAAGGGAAGGGAGTGTAACTGTAAAAGGGCAACATGAAGGATCCTTGTGATGAATCTGTTCTATACCTTGACTGTATCAATGTCAATATCCAGGTTGTGATACTGTACTCTAGTTTTGCAAGATACTAACATTGGGGGAAACAGAGTGAGGGTTACATGGGATCCCTTTATATTATTTTTTTCCTTTTTTCCTTCTCTTTCTTTAAATTGTGGTAAAATACACAAAACATGAAATTTACCATTTTAACCTTTTTTTTTTTTTAAAGGGAACGCTATTTATTTATTTATTTTTGGCTGGGTTGGGTCTTCATTTCTGTGCGAGGGCTTTCTCTAGTTGCGGCGAGCGGGGGCCACTCTTCATAAAGAGTGCGTGGGCCTCTCACTGTCGCGGCCTCTCTTGTTGCGGAGCACAGGCTCCAAACGCGCAGGCTCAGTAGTTGTGGCTCACGGGCCTAGTTGCTCCGTGGCATGTGGGATCTTCCCAGACCAGGGCTCGAACCTGTGTCCCCTGAAATGGCAGGCAGATTCTCAACCACTGCACCACCAGGGAAGCCCCTTAACCATTTTTAAGTGTACAGTTCAGTGGTATTAAGTAATTCATATTGTTGTACAACCATCACCACCATCCCTCTCCAGAACTCTTCTCATCTGGCAAACTGTAACTCTACCCGTTAAACAGTAACTCCTCATTCCTCTCTCCCCCTAGATCCTAGCAACCACCATTCTATTTTCTGTCTCTATGAGTTTGACTACTCTAGGTACCACATGTTATGGAAGTATACAATATTTGTCTTTTTGTGACTGGCTTATTTTACCCACCGTTATGTCCTCACGGTTCATCCATGTTGTAGGATATGTCAGAATTTCCTTCCTTTTTAATGCTGAATAATATTTCTTTGTATGTATCCACCACATTTTATCTATTCATTTGTTGTTGGACATTTGGGTTGCTTTCGCATCATGGCTGTTGTGAATAATGCTACTGTGAACACGGATGTATAAATATCTCTTTGAGATCCTGCTTTCAGTTCTTTTGTATATGTACCCAGAAGTGGAATTTCTGGATTGTAAGATAATTCTGTTTTTAATTTCTTTTGAGGAAGCTCCGTAGTATTTTCCATAGTAGTTGCAGCATTTTACAATCCCACCAATAGTGCAAAAGGGTTCAACTTCTCTGTATCCTCACTAACAGTTGTTATTTTCTTTCTTTCTCTTTTTTTTTTACATTAGTCATCTTAATAGATATGAGGTGATGTTTCACTGTGGTTTTGCTTTGCATTTCTCTGATGATTAGTGATTTTGAGCATTTTTTCATATGCTTGTTGGTCATTTGTATATCATATTTGGAGAAATGTCTTTTGAAGTTCTTTGCCCATTTTTTAATTGGGTTATTTGATTTTTAAATTGTTGAGTTGTAGGAGTTCTTTGTATATTCTGGATATTAACCCCTTATCAGATATATTATTTGCAAATGTATTCTCCCATTCTGTAGGTTGCCTTTTCACGCTGTTAATTTTGTCCTTTGCACAGAATTTTTTAAGTTTGATGTAGTCATGTTTGTCTATGTTTGATTTTTTTTTTTAAGATTTTTTTGTGTGTGCGATATGGACCATTTTTAAAGTCTTTATTGAATTTGTTACAATATTGCTTCTGTTTTGGTTTTTTGGCCGTGAGGCACATGGGATCTTAGCTCCCTGACCAGGGATCGAGCCCTCACCCCTGTATTGGAAGGCGAAGTCTTAACCACTGGACCCTCAGGGAAGTCCCTGATTTTTTTTTTTTGGACTGTTCTTTTTGTGTCATATCCAAGAAATCATTGCCAAGTTCAGTATCATGAAAATTTTCCCCTGTTTTCTTCTAAGAGTTTTATAAAGTTTTAGGTCTTATGTTTAGATCTTTAATCCATTTTCAGTTAACTTTTGTATATGGTATAAGATAAGGATCCAACTTCATTATTTTATATGTGGCTATCCAGTTTTTCCCCAGCACCATTTGTTGAAGAGACTGTCCCTTCTATTTTGAGCGGTCTTGGCACCCTTACTAAGATCATTTAATTATACACTCAAGGGTTTATTTCTAGGCTTGCTATTTTATTCCATTGGTCTATATGTCTAATGTATGCCAGTACCACAGCATTTTGATTAATGTAGCTTTGTAATATGTTTTGCAATCAGGAAGTGTGAGTCCTCCAACTTTGTTCTTCTTTTTCAAAATTATTTTGGCTATTTGGGGTCCCTTGAGATTCCATATGCATTTTAGGATGAATTTTTCTACTTCAACAAAAAATGCCACTGGGATTTTGATGGGGATTGGACTAAATTATCTTTGAGGTTCCTTGTGGTATTAAAATAATTGAAATATAGTAATATGTGTATCATTGAAGTAGAAGTTCAGCTCTGGGACTATTATTTGATTTTTTACCTCTAGAGGAGGAAAAGGAACATTTATTCAGCATTTACTACATGCCAGGCATTATTGCAGCAATCCTAGGAGAGACCTCACTAGTGTTCTTGTTAGGTTGACTTGTCCTGCTTTGCATGAAAAGCCAGGATTCCAGCAGGAATATGAGCCCAGGTCTGTGTCCTTACAAAGCCTGTACTTTTCTCACACTACCCAGCTGCCTCCTCCTCTGTCTCCTTGCAGCTTCCTAGGAGTAGACAAACCCAAAACTGATGAGTGTTTATCTTTTCATTAGTGCCACAGCATGTGTGGGGGTGCACCTGCTGTTGTGTTGAGGGGGTTGTCACAGAATTTTAAATGAGTTGCTATGTACATATGAATAGCTACAGTGTTGAATGAAGGAACATGCCTAAGGGAATCATGATGTTTGAGTTTACTTTTATTTTTTAATTGAATAAAGTCCCACCTGGGGCTTCTTTCTTATTCATGTGTACATGACCAGATTCTTGCTGAAAAGAAGGGAATAACCCTTCTCCCCACCATCCCTTCTCCTCTCTCTTCTACTCAAGATTTCCAACCCTGAGAGAGTAATGCAAGTGCTCCAAGATCATGCTGCAAAAACAGTCTTGCTGGCTTCATCTCATCCAACATTTGTGGCTTCCCAGGGTTTGCATCAGGGCAACTATGACCAAATCTGGGAGACTATTTATAGCAACATCAACCTCTACCAGGTACAACAGGAAGAAATAACCAATACGCCTTTCTGTTCAACTCACCACCTGTGTGTAGACCTCAGAAATTTACTCTGGTAGTTTTTTTAGAGATCCTCCCCCAAAAGCTGTATACCTAGCTGGGTTTGTTTTCATTATAAAAAATATTAAATGATAATCTAAAAGAGGGATATAAAGAGGTGTAATACAAGATGTTCTTGCTGCCGGGACTTATACTCAACCAATAAATACCAATGCAAAGTTGCACACTCTAGTGCTGAACACTAGATGAATTGGACAGATGTTAAATATTGTGAGTGTTTAGAGAGAAAGTAATCTTCACAGGGTTGGTTCTATTGGGGGAAGTCTCTTGAAGGAGGAGGAAATTGAGCTGGGCTTGAAGGAAGCATAGGGCTTAGGGAAGTGGTGGTGGAGAGGGAAGTGGGGAGCCTATTCCAGGAGGGAAGCATGAACAACAATGCAGAGGAGATACTGTATATGGAGTGTTCAAGCTCAGTTAGGTTGAGTGGAAGAGTCACGTGGAAATAGATTGAAGAGAAGTTTTTGTTTTTTTTGGGGGGGGGAGGGGCATCTTGTGAATGCCCAGAATTCCAGACTAAGGAAATTTGTGCTTAATCCTATAAGGGAAGTGATATATATACCAACCTGTATTTTAGGAAGATTAATGTGGCGGCAGGCTATTAGTTGGATTGAAAAAGGGAGAGATTGGAGGCAGGGAAGCCAGTTAGGTAGCTGCTACATAGGATAGGCATGGAGTTTGGCAATGAAAGGATGTTTCTACACAAAGCTAGTGGATACTTATCTTTACAGTGGAACTATAAGATTTTTGAAGCTATAATTGGCTATTATTTGTTTGTTGCTCTAAGGGAAGAGTTTTGTTTCATTTGCTTATTTAAGATGGGAAGACTTGGTGTGTTTATAGTCTGAGAGGAAGGAGCAGTGGAGAAGAAGAGATGGAAGACATGAAAGGGTAAATCTGAGAAACAGATGACCCTGGGGAAAGAGGGAATGGGATGAAGAAACCAGATGGAGGAGTAATTTTGAGAAAAGGAGAATGACATCACTTCCCTTGAGGTGAATGAGGTACATAGAATTTTCAGGTGCAAAAGATAAGATGCTGGAGCTTGTGAATGGCCCTGGCTGTCTCAGAGAGAGAGGAGGAGGAGGTCTGCATTAGTGAGGTAGAAGGTGTGAGTGACACGTGAGGAGCGGTATCGCTGTGGGGAGAAGGCCACAGGACCACCAGCAAGAAAAGAATATAAGGATGACGATGTAGCTCAGAAGGCCCAGTCGAAGTAAGAGGGCATGAATTTGTAGTGAGCCCATTCTGCATAATAATTCTATTACTTTCACCCCTACAGATAATTGTAGAGTGACTAAAAATTACACATAAAGTCACAGGTATGGAGAAGTTTAGTAAAATGCTAGAGAAAGAAGCACTGTCATGGTCCACCATCCCGGGGTGGGTATGGGGGAAAGTGAAGCCTGAAATGCATCTAATGAGTTACAGATTGGATGTAAGCAAACACATGCTGGAAGCATGCCTGTGTGTACACACACGTACACACACACACATACACACACACACACGCACACCTTCTATACCTTTTTAATCCGTGTAGACAAAAATCTAGAGAATCTAATGAAAAATGAGTTGGCCACACAGACCAGGAGGAGATGCAGCATATCAGAGCATGGCTCTCTCTGGCCCCTGAATTCCCTGACAGGGTATGCAGCTACCAGTGATACCCCCTCCTCAGCTAATATCCTGCCAGAGTTGAGAAAACAGCCACATTTTTCCTAGTCCATTGCCGTTTCACACAGAGGTATGTGTCAGCATTCAAGAAGACCTTCTACTAACAAAGGGAAATTTAAAAACATCTGACTCTTCTGCTTCTTGAACCAAACTTGTGGGGGAGGACACAGGGAATAGGGAAGAAAGGAGGAGGGTGAAGGCAGAGTGAGCCCAGGTATCTCTGAACAAGACCTCTGCCCCTAGGATCCTGACAGTCAATGATGCTGATGAAATTACCGGGGAATTTCTGGTATTAACACCTGAGGGCCATCACCACAAATCTGTTTTCCTCCTTGGCTATGAGAGTAGGGGGAACTAAACTCCTGGGGGCCGATAGTGGTAAAAGGAGGAGGGAGGAGGGAGGAGGGAGGAAGGAAGGAAAGAAGGGAAAGAATACCACTTCCTCTGGCTAGTTACTGGCTAGTTGTTCTTGGAATTGACCAAAGGGAGAAAAATGTGAACACTATTTTCAAGCTGATTTATGGTAAATAGACCCTAAAGAGACTTAGAATATCTATAGTTCCTAGAGGTGGAGCATGGGGAGAAACATAACTTACACACACACAGATTACCCTACGTATTAGTGTCATACAAGTTTTCCAGTTTCGCATTCATTCATTCAGTGATAATTGCATGGGTACTACGTTTTGTGCCATGAATTGTGCTGGGCTTAAGGAAACAAACATGCAATAAACGAGTAACAAAGAAGTAAATCTACATCTCTAATGTGTGGGTGCCATGCAGAAAACCAAGCAGTAGAGGGCAGTGGGGTAGAGAGGAGCATCCTCTGATAGAGAGGTCAGCCAAGATCTTTCAGAGTGGGGGGCATCTGACCTGAAATTTGATGAACAAGGAGTCAGCCATGCACACATCCTGGAGAAGAGCTATCCAAGTAGGGAACAGAAAATAGCCCAGGGTTTAAAAAGGAAATCCTGAGGCAACAACCAATAGTTTTCTACCTTCCTTCACATTTTCCTGTGGCTGTTACTTTGTGACCTCCTCCAGTATTTCTGCTTTGGTCAAGCGCTTTATGCAGTATCACAGCACCAATAGTAGTGTGTTGCCATTCTGAATGTTGAATACTAGTCAGATGAGATTAGGATTAAGGAAAAGGTGGCAACTGGGAGGAGTCACAGGAATGTGGGTATGAATTTTAAAAGCTCTGTTACTATTTTGCAAGCACATAGCAGTCAAGTATGAATTTTAGCACGTGTATGCTGGGCAGCATCCTGATTCTGAACACCAATACCCTATGAAAAATAACTTTCTTAAGGGCCTTCTGCATGAAGGAAAGCAAACCTCAGAGGACTGTTCATTTTGACAGCTCTGAGAGAATACAGACACTAAATGTAGTGCAACTTCAGAACAGTTTCTGAAAAATTCTTAGTAAATACTGTTGGCCATTAACCTTTCTTTAGAGAGTTTTAAAATGTTTTGTATTTACCATTAGCATTGAAGGCTTTTCTTTGAACACAATTCTAATTCCACATACACTTAAAGATCTGGGTTTGGGAGATAAAGAAGAAATATCAGATTTTCATGTCCTTGTTAATTGACAACGGTGTATAACTAGAAAGAGATAATTCTGATCCAAATGGACTGCATTTTGGGATATTCTTTTGAAGAAAACTTAAGATAATTTAACTGTAGTCCTGATCAGGAGAAGGACCAGCTAGCCCTGAGTAGATACTCCCAGACCTGTAATTCTATTACTGTGTCCAATTCCATTCTTCTCAAAAACACCTGTTTATTAAAATGGCTATGTACAGACATTAAATACTGCTCTTGGCCATCATATTTCTAAAGATACAGTTTAAATTGGTCGCTGTTCTTTAACTTTATGGAGTGGTGAAGTGGCAGAAAACACTGCATCCTTTGCCTCTTCTTTTGCTTCTTCTCACTGGCCACACGAAGGAGGGAAGAAGGGGACAGCCATTTTCCCCATCTGTGTTCCTGCTCCCCTCCATCTCCAGCGATAATGCAATGTAGTGAGTACGTGGCATGCTCTCACAAAAGTGGTGTTGTATGTGGTAGCTCCAATGTACAGGAAGTTTAGGGAAACATGAAACACCTTTTTCCTGGCTTTCGTCATTAAATTCAGTAGAACATTTTAAAAACAAACATTTTCTGATGACAATAGTGACATGTATTTATCACAGAAAATTCGGGAAATATAGAAAAGTTCAAGGGAGAATATAAAAATCACCCATTATACTATCACCCAAATATAACAACAGTATTGTTAACATTTGGTATATATCCTTCTAGTCTTTTTATTTTGTGGGTATACACAAGTAAACCGTAGAGACATTTGGGCAGGTGGGGAATACATAATAGGCTTACTTTTCCCCTAATTATTCCCTCCGCTCTACCTCCCACTCCACTGCCCCTGCCAATTTGCCAGGAGAAAATGAGATTGGCAATCAGTGGAAATCTCTGAATTGTCAAAAACATGAACTCAGCCATTCTGGTTTCAAAGACCCAGCCACAAGGCAGTGTAAATGTCAAAGAATTAACCTACCCAGGAAGAGAGAATGAACACAGGTGGTATTGACATTCTGGTTTCTCCTTAGCCCTCTGCTTAACTGTGCTGTGTCCAGTTCTCTTAGGGGAATACACTCATGGGCTTTCGGCATTTCCTAAGCAGTTTGTTTCTGTGGGCTGTGGCTGGTTCACTTTTCCGGGAGGATGCTGGGCTGTCTATCTTTACTCACCCTAGCCTGCTGTGCCCGCTTCCTTTCTTCCTGGCAATCTGCCGGTCCAACAGTATTTTTGTGGTTTGTTCAGTCGTTCCTTCAAAGTGTCTTTCACTGTAACTTGACATCACTTCCTATTCCTTCCTGTGTAATTCTGGGTAATTTTAGAAGCAACTGAAAAAGTCACAACCCCACAGAGAAAAGCTGTGACTCCTAGGCTTCCCTCTGGAGCCATATCGGGCAATGCTGAACACAAGAGCAGTATAAGTCCCGGAGGCAAAAGGCTTCTGTAGAGCCCCTCTCACCCAAAATTCTGGGTCAAGTAGAAACTATCAAAATTCAACCCCCCTCATGGATTTCCTATGAATTTTTTTTTTTTTTTTTATATATAACAGAGGGATGATGATCCTCTGTTCCTGTATTAAGGAACAGGAGTGCACCATGTCACCTCCTAGGGTCTTTTCCAGTCCTTGGGTTGTGGGATGTTTACACAGAAATACACTGATGTACATACTTACCTGAAACAGACAGGAGCTACCTCTACCCACAGGCAGAATGGGAAGCCACTTAGAGATACCCAGTTAGACAACTTTCTCTTTCACTGTCTCTTCCCAATATCCCTGTCCAAAGTTTTCTTCCCCACTGCCTGTCATAAAAACTGGTAGTCTATCTTTAGAGTCTTGGGGACTTTATTAGTTAAGATTAGGTTTGTGTATTGGTGGTAGTTAAAAACAAAATAACTTTAGACTTTAGATGATTAAATCATATAGCTAAAAAGTAGAGGAGTTTAATCCACTGATCTCTCTCAGCCTGGGACAAGACTAGATTAGAGAGGTTCAAGGTTCCAAACATCTACAAATATGTGTGTCCTCTTTTCATAAGATGAATCATAGAAAGAACAGTGACCTCTAATTTATTGTAGAAATCCAGATTTTCATATGTCAGGTTGAAATGGATCATAATGCTCTTCTACTTGTTCATCGAAATGTGCCTTGGATCATGAGATTTAATTTTGTGATGACCCAACTTTGATTTTGTTAATAATATTGCAAATGTTCATGTAATTCAACTAATGCTACTTTTTTGCTAGAATGAAAACATGAAGGAAGATGATCTTTCAGTGGAACGAGATGAAAATGACCCAGCACAAATAAGTCTTAGCCAGTGTGCTAATGAGCCTGTCAAGCAGAAGAAAGAGACAGGGTAAAATTAAATCATTTATTGGTGACTCAAGGAAATGGATTAAACACTGTGGAGAAAATTGAGTGACTGATTAATATGTAGGTTACATATTAACTCAAAAATATTTGAAGCTGAAATAAAAGCAAGAGTGTTACAGCAGACCAGATAACTAATGTTTCACCCTAGGACTGAATTTTTAATGAGAGTGATTGCTAAGAGAAATTTCTTTTTAAATTTATACATATAGAGCCATTATTTTCCTTCCAGTGCATTTTTAAAAAGTGGCTATTGTGAAGTTAAATAAAATGACTTCAGTATGGTATGTGTGAATTTTTTGAACCACTTTGAGGAGAAAGACATTTGTTCTGTTTTTCCTGCCTGCTAAAGGTACAGTTATGCAGTGGCCCTACAACTGTTGGGCTTGGATGACGGGACTGGGCCCATTGATAGGGATCCTGTCCTAATGAGGGGGACCTACTTGTCCTTTCTGTATCTGCGCCACCTGAGGATCAGGGAGCTGCAGGTATGCAGATGGCCCTGCATGTATCTGAATTGCTTGGAAAGGGGGCAGGCTTTCCTGCTACTCTAGTAGTAATGCATTTTTGCACTTTGTTCTTTGTTCTGATTCTTCCATGAAACCAGGCCTTTTGTGGTGTGGTGTGTTCCTTTTCCAGCAGTAGGGTTGACCTGCCAACTTCTGGGGCCCCAGTAAGTTTCACTCTGTAGGGTGGGCCAGCAAAGGCAGTGTCTTGACCCTGTTCTTTCTTTGCTTCAGCGCATCTGCTTAGGAATTCTGAACTGTTTTAGATCTGTTGAGCGAACACTGACGATCAACACTTCAGGCCTTACCTTGGTTGCAGGGAGCCTGGTCCCCACCTCAGAAGATAGTTCCTGGGTAAATGTGGCAAAAGGAGGCTTGGGGACCTCGCAAGGCCTAAGCGCTCACCACTATGCCCGTGGGACATCTGCCGAGCACAAGGTGAGGATTCTGCTACAATTTTTTCTTCCATGATTATCTCATCTCCCAAGCCACCTTCTTCTTAGCACCTGGAATCAGTTAACATGATGAAGTAACAGGTAACAGGGAGTTTCTAGGGAAATAGCTTTGTTGAAAAATTGTGGTGAAAAGGGAAATGACTTTTTAACCCACAATAAAAGGCAGTGTCCACTTGAGAGCAGGACACGGGCAGGGAACACTCAGCCCTGGAAACCACAATAGGAAGGAAGGAAGGCATTTCAGCTGCTGGTTTGTCCACTTGATAGTGAACAGAGCAAGAGGGGCGCTTTCTGTTATCCTGAGAAGCACATGTCCGTACAGAGAAACTCTTGTAAGACCCCCCTCCTTGACATTGCTAGAGGTACTTTTTTTTTTTTTGCCTCTTTCCTGTTTTCTAAACCCCAATTTAAAAAATAGGTTAAAAAACAAATGTAGAAAAAAATTTGAAACAGGGAAAAATCTATCCCTCCCAAAACCTACTTGTCCCTTGGTGCTTTCACTATCTCTTGAATATGTTTTTCTATAGTCTAAAAAATTCATATTAAATCCCTTTCTTTGGGAGTAAAGTTGAAAATGCATACATTTTCTTGAAATATCGTAGACACTCTTGCAATATTTTCATCTCAATCTCTAAAAGGTTTATTCCTGAAGGTGGGGTTTAATATGGATTTTATCTTCTTAAAAGATACTAACTTGACAAATGTGAAAAATAAAATCTATTTAGCTGCTAAATAAGTCATATTTTAAGCTTGTATGACCCCTGACTTATGATTGTCATGTCTTATAAGGGTATGAAATCTTATCAACTATTGTTAATATGCAGTCTGGAGCAGTACTGTCCAGTAGAAATATAACACAAACCACAGGTATAATTAAAAAATTTCTAGTAGTCACATTATAAAAAGTATAAAGAAACATGAAATTAATTTTAATAATGTAATCTATTTAACCCAATGTATCCAAAATATCATCATTCTAACATGTAATCAATATAAAGAAATCATTGATGAGATATATATTTTTTCATACTAAATCTTCAAAATCTAGTGTGTACGTTATATGTACAGCACATCTCAATTCAGACAAGCCCCATTTCAAGTGCTCCATAGCCACATGTGATTAAAGCCTACTGTATTGAACAGTTCAGCTCTAGATATTAGAAAACATTTCCTTATTTTTCCTACCTAGTCACCTCGAGTCCAACTTTCACTCAGTATCTGGGAGACTCCTCTTTTTGGTCTCCTTCCCTAACGATTCCCCCCTCCCATCTCCTCACCATACACAGACTTCCCTTTTTACCCCTCTGCCCTCTTCCCTTGATCCTAGTTCATGGTTTGTCAAGTCCAGTTAGTATGTTCCTCAGTGGAGCTGGAGAGGAGCGTTAAGACACTTTGGAAACAAACACACCCATAAAACAAACACATCTTTCTGTTGCTAATATCCAGCCTGTCTTATACCACAGCTGTAGATTAAAAAAAGATCTTTCTTACCACTGAGCCCATCTCCCAGTTTGTTTGTTCTGTGATGGGATGGGGTGAAAATGAAGGAGGAGAGGGGAGACAAATCCTATCCTGTCCCATTAATTGTAGGAGGAGCTTCTCAAGGGTAATACAGTATTTCTTTCCTATGCTCTCATAAATGATAGGAATAACATCACCCTTAAGAAGCTGCCAGCAGCTACTACTTCAGCATGAGAAACTCAAGGAAGTGGCCTTCTTTCAGGGTCTTTAATAGGACCATGTGGTTTACTGCACTCCATGTATGTGGCCATGTCAGCATTTAATCTAGAATGTCCAGACTAACTATGTGATTCTTTCCCATGTAGAGGATGGAAGGAACAGATGCTAATTTGTTGGGTTGATCTCACCAGGCCAGGGCTGAGGCTACTGGGAGCAAGATCACTGGGCTTACCAGCCAGGGGAGCTAACATCAAAGAAGCCCCTGAGATGGAGACCCTCTTCCCTGGGCCCAGTGTATTTGATCCCATGAGGAAAGTCTGGGGCCAGTGTTAACACGCGTTTGCTCAGTGATAATACCAGAAAAGGAAAGCCCCTACAACCTGTCATGGACACTTTGCCATGTGCCTACTTTAAGCATGTGGCAGGGTAGAAAGGGCCCCAGAATGAGAGGCAGCAGGCTTCTCCTGGCTGTTTGACCTTGAGCATGTCTCTTCAGACACATAGGCTTGACACCTCAAGCGTGTTCAGGATCTGCCTGGACTTGACATGCTGGTAGCAGAGACTGTTGTGAGCAAGTAGTGAGAGATGAGGCTGCAGAAAAAAGCGGACCATGAAAGGCTAGGCTCTCCTCAGGATGTGGGACTAATTCTAAGGTTGGTGAGGAACAGAATTTTAAATAAGAAAATGGCACTCCTCATTGTTTTATAAATTTCTCCAGATCTTTGCCCAAACATAATCACATTTATTCCCTTGCTTGAAGTCTTTATGAATTTTCTGTTTCTCACAAGGTAAAGTTCAGGCTCCTTGGTGAAGTTTACAAGGCTGGGTGCAAGCTGGCCCCTGCCAACCTTTCAGACCTCATTTCCCCCCACTGTCCCTATACCTTCATTCTTACAGAGCTGGGCCTGGCCTTCCTCTGAATGGGCAGAGCTGTTCATGCCTCTGGGTCTTGTGCATAATGGCCCTTCTGTCCCTCACCTCCTCTTTCCTTGATAAAGGCCTGCTCTATTCAAGTCCATCCAAACATTACCTCTCTGAGAAGTCTTTCTTACATCTCTCTGCAGAGCTGAGTGCTTCTCCCTATGACTTGTCTACCTACATTACAGCACTTGGCTCATTCTAAAACTCTTGGCTTATCTACTCCCACAGGCTGTGAGCCTGTCATTCATTCATCCTCCCATTCATTCACCCCACAAATGTTCTGACCAATAAATATACTAGGCACTAGGGATACAGCAGTAAACAAAACTGTCACAAATCCTTGCCATCATGGAACTATCTAATGGAAAGAGACATTAAATAAATAAGTAAGTAACATATATAGAATGGCTAATGGTTTGGCACCAAAGCTTCTCCAGACATCCTAGGCCCTTGCAGTTGGGAGGCGCCAGAGGGCTGTGAGCGGAAATGAGATGTGTCACTTCCAGTCCAAAGCATGTAAGAGCCAATCCATGATGCTCCAGCATGTCAAGCCACAAAATAGAAACATCCTGGGTCCCTGGGTCACTGCTAGAAGAGAGAGGCCTAGAAAGCAACTAGTCCTGCAGTGGGCTCTGCCTGAGTGATAAATTAATTTTAAGTGTTGGCTACTGAGCTTTGGGGTTGTTTATCATAGAATAACCTAGCCTTTGTGGACTGGTGAAGATGGTGGTAGAAGCTGTGGAGAAAAATTAAGAAGGAAAAGGGGATAGAGAGTTGGTGATGGGACATTGCCAGGTATAAGTAGGGTGATCAGGGAAGGCCTTACTGAGAAGGTACTATCTGAGTTAAGACCTGAAGGAAATCAGGAAACAAACCATGTGACTGACTGGGAGAAGAGTGCCAGGCAGAGGGGAGAGCCAATGCGAAGGCTCTGAGGCAGAACCGTGTCCAGCAGTGTTGCAGGAACAGCAAAGAGCTTAGTGCAGCTAGAGTGAATGAGGGGGAAATTGTTAGGAAATGAGGTTACAGAGATTGGAAGAGTGGAACAGGTTATGTAGAGCCTTATGGATCATTTTGAGGACTTTGAGTGAGAAGGGGAGCCCTTGGAGAGTTTTGAGCCAGAGAGTGATGTGATTTAACTTACATTTTAACACTTGTGCTGCTGTATTGGGAATAGACTGAAGGGCTGAGCAGAAATTCGTTAGGAGGCTATTACATTGATCAAACTAGAGACAATGCATCTGGGAAAACAGCATGATGAGAAATGGTCAAGTTCTGGATATATTTTGAAGGTATAGCCACTATGATTTCCAGGCAGTTAAGATGTAGAATATGAGAGAAAGAGAGAAGTCAAGGTTGATTCCAAAGTTTTGGCCTAAGTATCTGAAAGTTTGGTGTTGCCATCATCTAAGATGTGGTTGGAGCAGGTTAGTTGGGAAGATCAGGATCTTGGTTAAGGGCATTGAAACTTTGCCATTCTTAATAGATGTTCAGGTGGCAAAAGGAAGTAGGGAGTTGTATATATATCTTCCACGTAGTAGGTATCTAGTAAATGTTTGTTGAACAAAAGAAATGTTCTGTTCGTAACAGAATGGTTGTGAGGTCACAGACAGACAATATAAATGAAAGTGCTTTGCAAAGTATATCATGCTGTTCAAATGCAGAAAAAATAGCTATGATAAAATAGCTATGATAAAGTATCACTCTGCAGGTGAGGCGGAGACTAGAAGATATTTTTTACTTTCGTTTTAAAAGATTGTAGCCAAAGGATTGGGTCAGTCACCCAACAAAGTTTGATGAGTTCTTAGACTGGGTTATAGTAGTAGTAGTAGTAGTAGTACTATTTATTATTTGAAATTAATGAAAAGATGATTTAGAAAAAGGCAAGCTAGCCAGAGAAGTATTGTCTACGTTGCCAAAAGGCCTAAACTTTTTACTAACAAATGATGGCAGAAATCAATAGAGTGAAAAGAATTAATGATGGGCACCAATTTTCCTATAGTTACTATACTCAAATAGTTATTTTGGCATCAGTTAATTTGCAGGCTTAAAAACATATGAATCATCCCAAAGATCAGATTATACCTTAGTCAAACAGGTAATTATTGCCATCCTTTTCTTGCCACTCCTCCAAGAATAATATTGAAGGATCAACTCTCTACACCACAAAAACCTTAGACCTTAGAAGGAAGATCTTCCACATGGCTGTGGAAGAAATGAAAATAAAAAGGAAATATTATAGTGACTGAGCCATAACCCTATGTGAGGTAGTCTGGCCATCTCGTCTTCACAGTTCATCTCCTATGGACATAAGTGTACATTTCAGACACAGGAAGTCAGGGAGGGAAAGGAACGAAATATGTATGTCTATATAAAGGGCTTGAACCATGACTTGGGGGTGGGGAAAGTGGAAAAAAAGACCATTTAAGTGGATGATGGCATTACAGTCGGCATCCTGACACTGTTACTGCTTTCCATCAGCTTCAGAACTCAATCCGGTAGCCATTTCTTTAAAGTCTCAGAAAATTCCCCTGTACAAGAACACTGGGAAAGAAAGGTCTTTTCCAGTAAAGTGGATAAAGCATACCACATTAAGTTGTCCCTTTTTTCCTCAGAGGAGAGCTCATTTTGCATAACAGGCTATAGGAGCTAAATGCCAACAGAAGCTGACATGCTAGCTTATAAATCTAAGCAAACTGTTTAATTTTTGTATGTTACATGTAATTTTCTCAGCATCATTTCTGTTTTCCACCGGTGCCTGTCATTTCATAAAAAACAATATGTTCACTTTTGGAACTTCTAGTCAAAGGAAGCTCCTAATTATTAAAAAGTTTTATGCCTAATGAATAGTAAAAAGCAGGGACTTCCCTGGTGGCGCAATGGTTGAGAATCCGCCTGCCAGTGCAGGGGCCACGGGTTCAATCCCTGGTCCAGGAAGATCCCATGTGCCACAGAGCAACTAAGCCCATGGGCCACAACTACTGTGCCTGCGCTCTAGAGCCCGCAAGCCACAAACTCTGAGCCCATGTGCTGCAACTACTGAAGCCTGCGCGCCTACAGCCCGTACTCCGCAACAAGAGAAGCCACTGCAGTGAGAAGCCCGTGCACCGCAATGAAGAGTAGCCCCCACTCACCGCAACTACAGAAAGCCTGTGCTCAGCAACGAAGACCCAACGCAGCCACAAAAAAAAAAAAAAAAAAGAGTAGTAAAAAGCAAAGCAAACCAAAAACAACCACCTATCAGAAAAATGTTTAACAATGAAATACCTTCTTGATGGAATATTATGAACCATAGCTATTATTTGGAAACGCTTATGGTTTTACTTATTAGAAGATTTCTAAGTTTCAGCTTAAATAAAAAATCTATAATTGAATGAGCAACTCATTAAAGAGGAGTCTCTTCAGGGAGATTAAGTATTTAATCACCTGGTGTACTTACAACAGCACGTAAAAACTGAATCAGAGCCAGAGAATCGAAAGGTCCCACAGAGTACCCCTGATCTACCTTTCTGATAATGACAATTAACCATCCCCACAGGTGATCATCTGCCCTGTTTGTGAAGGTTCCAGAGGGATTCCTGTGGTTATACAATAGGCAATGCCACATACACAAACCAAATGACATGTCTCCCGAGAGCCAGGATATAATGACTGCTTAAAATTTATAGATAAATGCATTCTATCCAACAACTGATTACTTAACAAAGTATTTATGTTATAAGAATGAATAGATGGGGGATAAAAGATTGGGATCTATTGGTTCCATAGTTTAAATGACTCATGAATATAACAACTAAGAAGAAATACATATACATATACATATATATATATATATATAAAATAGCAAATGTTGGTGAGGATGTGGAGGAATTGGAACTCTTGTGTACTGTTGGTGGGAATGTAAAGTGGTACAGCTGCTTGTGTGAAACAGTATGGTGGTTCCTCAAAAAATTAAAAATAGAATTATCATATGCTCCAGCAATTCCATGAAGAGGGTATAGGTAGCCTATGCAAAGGACCTGTGGCCAAGAGGGAGCATGGCACCCACAAGAAATCAAAAGAAGGCATGAATGGCTGGGACACAGTGATCCAGGAGGAAAGTGATGCAAAATGAAAGTAGCCCAAGGTTTCTCAACCTTGGCACTATTGACATTTTGGGCCCGATAATTCTTTATTGTGAGAGGCTGTCTTGTGCACTGTAGGATATTTAGAAGCGTCCCTGGCCTCCACCCACTAGATGCCAGTAGCACTTTCCCCCAAGTTATAACAACCAAAAATGTCTCCAGACATGGCCAAATGTCCTCTGAGGGGAAAAATCACATTTGGTTCAAAACCACTGGAGAGAGATAGGCAGGGGCCAGACCACGTAGGTCCTTTTATGGAGTTTTGTTCTGTGAGCAATGGGAAGCCCTTTGGGCTATTAAAGGGGAGAAGGGATAACATAATCTAAATTCCATTTCTAAAAGATCCTCTGCCAGTAGTGAGTAAAATGGAAGGGAGAATAAGCCCAGGCCAGAGGGGATGTGGACAGACCAATTAAGAGGCTAGGCCAGTTTAGAAGTTCCTAGACTAGTCCTAGTGCAAGCTAATGACAGCTTGGACTAGGGTGGTGGGTGGTGGAGATGCATACAATTGGATGGATTTGAGAGATAGGAAGTAAAATCAACAGGACTTCGTGATAGATTGGACATGTAGGGTGAGGCAGAAAGAGACATCCGGAATGTTTAATGCTAGAGGAAGTGGATGGGTGGTGGTGCTATTTACTAAAATGGGGAAGCTGGAGGTGGCCTTGATTCGTGGGGGAGATCACACGATTTGATCATGTTAAATTTGAGGGGCCTTTGAGATGCCCAGGAACAGATGCTAAATAGGTAATTGGATATGTGTGTCTGGAGCTCTAGGAGGTCTGGATCAGAGATATAAATTAGGGAGCAAATGGTCTAAATATGGTAATCTCAGCTGTGAAAGTGTACTATCTCCTAAAGAAGGACTATAGGAAGAAAAGATGAGGTCCTAGGACTGGGGCTTGAGTGTGGCCACCATTTAATGACCTGATAGAGAAGAAATGGCTGGAAAATTGGTGAGAGCAAGAAGAATATGAGCAGGGAGTGCTAAACTGTGTCAGATGCTCCTGAGAGATTACATAAGATGACTAAAGAAAGTCTGCTGGATGTGGAGCAAAGGTCATTGTTGGTCTTAGTGAAAATGGTTCAGGTGGCTTGATGGAGACAAGAGCCAGATGGGAATGGATGAGGAACAGGAGGTGAAGAAATGGAGACAGTGGGTACAGATGACATCTTAGGAGGTTGGACTGTGAGAAAGAGGAGAGACGTAACGTGGAACCTGGGGAAGGGTGTGAGGATGTTTCAAAATCAGAGGGCTGTGAGCATGTTTCAGTGTCAATTGGGAAATCTCTGGTTGAGATGAGTTGGATGTCCAAGGAGAAGAGATGCTTCAGAGGGGGAGGGAATGGCCTTAGAGAAGGGGAGTGGAATCGGCCCCTACAGTGCAGAGGGAGCAGGAAAGGAGGGGCGGGAGTGTGGTGGGTTTGTGTATGAGTGGAGAAGTGGAGGGGTGTTAGCTGAGACTGAGGGAGGCTGGGCATTGAGGGTGGGGAGAAGGGTAGAGAAGTTTGAAATTATGAGAATTATTATTAGAATAATGATTCTCAAGAAGCAATAGGCCCTTGGTCATCTAAAAAATAAAATTATGATTGGAATACTCAAATTACTTATATGAGTTTCCTAGGGCTGCCATAACAAAGTACCACAAAGTGAGTGGCTCACAACAACTGGGAGAGAAGTTTATTCTCTGACAATTCTGGAGACTACAAGTCCAAAATCAAGGTGTCGGTAGGGCCATGCTGTCTCTGAAGGCTCCAGGGGAAAATCCTCCTTGCCTCTTCTGGCTTCTGGTAGTTGCCAGCAATCCTTGGTGTTCCTTGGCTTGTAGATGCATCACTCCAATCTCTGCCTCTGCCTTCACGTGGCCTTCTCCCCTATGTATCTGTCTCCAAATTTCCTCTTTTTATAAGAACACCAGTCATTGGATTGGAGCTCACCTTAATCTAGTATGACCTCGTCTTAATTTGTGTACGTCTGCAAAGACTGTATTTCCAAATAAGGCCACATTCACATGTTTCAATTGGACATGAATTCTGGGGGGACACATTCAACCCAGTATATTACTAAGACATGAGATTGTGTTAATGCATTTTAGAAGTATTTATAAGATTAAAAGAAAAATATCTTTAACAGCTAATGTTTATAGATCTCAAGGGCCTCATATTCATGGTGTCATATACTCCCTACAACAACCATTGTAGTGTCTCCACTGTGCCCATGTTACAGATGAGGAAATGGAGGCTAAGAGTAGCTGTGTGACTTGCCTAAGGTGAGATCCTGGCAGAGCCAAGACCTGAACACAGGCACTCTGGCTTCAGAGACCACCTTGAGCACTTGGCTCTGTTGTCTACCTTTTTCCAGATAATCCTGAGTTAATCATAAAATTTAGTTAGTTATCTATCTAAGGAACTACGCTTCCCTGACATTCTTTGCTAATATCTTTTTTCTCTACATATAGCTCTTTATACATTCATCATGTCTATAGCTGCATGCTGACAGCCCACTGTGTGGGAACAGAAGCCTGCTGTTTTGTCCGTTTGGGCTGGCAAAATATAGCTCTCCCTCTTGTGGTAACTTCCAGGCTTGGCTTTCTTTCCCAGGTCTAAAGTGTCCAATTCATGGAGTCCTTGGAAGTGGAGAACCAGGATGACTACTACAGCATGGATGCTGGTTACGTCCACACCCAGGACCGGCAAGGAGGGTATGTCATGTATGATGAAGCCTTGAATGATCTGAAGGAACTAGAGACAGAACTGCTGCTTGTGGCCAGCCATTACACTGAGAAAGAAAAAGGTCAGAAGTCAGATTTTTTAAAATCAACCAACCAAACAGACAAAAACCACTAAGGGCTCTGTTTAACACCTCCCACCTCAAAATATATAGGCATATACAATAGTATCTGAAAATTCGATAAGCACATACACCTCCTCAACACACACCATTTTAGAAAAGATACAGTTTTGTTTCCAGCTCAGGTCCCCCATTTGTTGGAGACTGTAACTTGGTTATAGTTCTTACTGTTATTTAGACTCTACTTGTTGCCCAGTGGCATTTCTGCCTTACCCACTGGGTGCAGGGCCCTGAGGGAAATTAATGATTTTTTTCCTAAGTGACAAAAAAGGTGATTGACCTTGGGGAAACTGCAGTTAGAAGCAGAGATATTCCTGAGTTCCTAACAGAAAACCACCAGGATGCAAAAAGCCCTGGGTAGGAAAATGCCAGACAAGCCCCAGGGGGAGAAATCATTAGTCAGGGTAATCAAATAACCCGTAATCTGTATTCTCTCTTCCTTTTGGCATCACTCAAATTTATCCAATTTTAGAAATAGATGAGGTAAGAATATTCCTATTGGAATAATATGACTGCATTAACATTGCATTTGGAAAGAACTTAGAGTTTCTAGACACACTGCAACACCTGGAGGGAAATTTAGCAAGAGTTTGTGCTATTTTGTAATATATGTAGACTTTAATTAAGGATAATTCATGTTCATATTGTTATAAAAGGCTGCTCTAAGAATGTTTGACAGTTAACCTTTCAGATCCCAGACAGAATTAATTTTGTATTAGATTGAATGCTTTGTTCTGTCTTTGCCACAGACCATTTGGGATCTGAATCATGGGATGCGGTGCCGGCATCCAACATTCCAGGGCATTTAATTTCAGCTCTTAGCTTTTATCTCTACTGGTCATCCTACATACTAATGCATCATTTTTGCTGATGTTAGTTTACACTACGATTCGACTATTTCCATCTGCTAAGAACTTACTTTGATTGAAATACTTAGTCACATGAGCATCTCTCGCTGAGCTAGTGAGTATACGGTCATCCATTGTAAAATGATTTCCCAACTGCTGCTATAGAAATTCCTGACCAAAGGCTTTATCTTGTTCAAGTACGCACCATGTACTTGATAATTGTTAAACCTGAAAATCTCTTACTTTTTAATATTTTATTCTGAAATAGACCACTTAAAATTTTAAGCAATAATGATGTCGACAGTGAAAACTTACAGTACTATAGTGGGAAAATATTTTAGCTGAATAATGGCAATGATTACACTTATTGATTTAAGTTAGTAATTAACATAATTAAGGAATATCTTAGAAATTTCCCTGAAAATTTTTGACTTGGGTGGCATCAGTTGATACAGCAGGTTAAACTGAGTTTGTTGTTAAACCACCAGGGACCTGTTTTTACCGAAGGAGAAATATGTGTTTTGCCTTTAAATTACAGGTTTGCAAACATTTTAGTAAATATTTCATGTTAACTGAATTTTGGTTATATTTCTACAATTAGTCTTTTAAAACTAAAAGTAAAAACAAAAACCTCTGTTGATTTAAAAGTCAGCAAGTATGAACTTAGCGCCTGGTCTTGCCCGTGGCTCTTTAACCGACTCTCAGGAATCCCAGTTACCCATTCAGTGTTTTCCTTCCAGAGAGGGAGCTGACAATCTGAGGGGTCCATTTCTACTAGGAATAGCTTCATAGAGAGGCCTGTCTCTGGTCATTTTTATCCATTTCTCTACCAGGTCATAAAGAGGGCAGCGAGTCAAATATTGACCAGGACTGGGGATGGGGCCATGCAGGTGTGGAAAGATTTGCTGTGCTGTATGACATGTGGACTTGGGAAGCAACTCTTCCAGAAAACAAGCGCCAGGTATTTTTGCCTAGAAAACAAAACATCTATTGAATATTCTTATAAACCCCAATATATTTTTTTAAACCCAGTGGGTCTTTTAGGGCAGCTCCCAATAAAATGAATAATTATTTAAATAACCTTAGCTAGTTGTAAGGATGTGAGTAATAAATTTTACGTTCTTTACTGTGGTTCTTTGTTACAAAAAATAAAATGTGAAAGATATGACTTTATCTTAAGGGCAATTTGTTAGAGGGCTGTATAATTCAGGCCCTTTTATAATATGTATGCTTTTATTGAGAACGAATGATGATTCCATTCATGTTCATTGTCCTGTCAGGGACAAGCCTCACTTTGCTAAACACAGACAAACTGACTGACCTTATTATTGCCTTTAGAAGGGTATGCCACATGTGGGTGGGTGAGAGCAGTTGGGCAAGGATTTCCAGGATGGAAATAATAGGATTTGAAGACTGGATATTGGAGTGAGAGAATGAGGGTGGAATTAAAATGACTTCCTCGGGCTCAGGGAGGAGACTGTGTTAACTGAAACAGAATGAAAGAGGAGGGGCCTCTTTAGAGGGGAAGGTAACATTGAGTCTAGGACACAAGGTATGTGAGGAGAGTTTGCGAAAACCCAGGTGTGAATGTTTTGCGGGAGCTGTAGGTTTGAAGCTCAGGAGCAGGTATGAGCTGAAGTATGAATGTGGAAGTTGAACCATAGTAATGAATCGAAATGACTAGGAAAAGCCAGAGATGCCTGAAATGAGTTCCTGGGAACACTTACATTTAAGGGGAAGGTCATGGAACAAGAATCCATGAGAGGAACAAGAAGGAGGAGCCAAAGAGACTGCAGAAAAAAAGAAAGGGATAGTGTTAGGAAAGCCCACAGGAAAAAAACATTTTAATTAGGAGAGGATGGTTTCCCGTGTGGACGTGAAACATCAAGAAAGGTGAATCCTAAAAACCGGACAGTGGGGTCCGCCATCAGGCGGTCATTGCCAGCTTTGTAGGACTCTCTCAAAAGAGTAGCAGAGACGGAAGCCAGTTACAGTGCGTTGTGATGTGGTCGGAGGATGAGGAAGTGGAAATGTTTTCTTTGAATTGTTTTTCTAGTAGAGTAGAGGGTTTACCATTTCATCTGCGCTCTGGTCTGTTACTCATGGAGATGTAGGTCACCCACTTTTGAAAACAACTGGCTGGACTTAAAGGGTGCAAGCCTTGGCCTTGAAAATTGTTCCTCTTTTCAAAGACAACTGGCTTCTAGAGTTTGCATCTGCAAACTTGATCTGCCAAACAGAACCTTACTGTGATCAGCTGAGTAAATGGGAGATTTAGACTCAGTGTAGAAACTGGAGAGGCTGCATTAAACGTAAAGTAATACAGAATCCTCAAACTCGAGAAGTTTATTGGGCCAGACATGAGTTTTAAGCAGGCCCCCTTTTCTGTACTCTCCCCACCTCCACTTTCAGTTCTTCTAGACCTTTTATGGAGGCCCCAGGCAGGACTCAACAGCAGAGAAGAATAGAAAGGCAGAGAGTAATAAAAAACAAATAAATTTCTCCTTACTTTGGCCTAGGGTTCATTCTGTGCTAAGCTACCAGGGCTGTCCACTGGTTTCTTCTGTGGTACGTGAAATTATTTTAACTTAAAACAATCATTGAAAATATCTCCCTCCTTTCTACCCCGAGAATGTGTTCCCTATGGAAACTGAGCTCTCTGTGCCAAAAACTGGAAAATGTGGCTTTCTAAATCAGAAATTGTGGAAAGGGCCTAATTTTAATGGATAAACCAGATTTTTATCTAAAGTACAATTGATTTCCCCCAGTACTGATTCTACTGCCAAGTGTCCTCAGCTGTTTTTTATTGTTAAATATATTGGAATCACTAAAGTCAAGAATTGTTCAAACACATTGGCTTGTCTTAAATCCTTAAAGTAGCCATATTATGTAAAAGGCTCATAAAAATAGAGCTGGTGTGAATTTAGGTGGATTAAGAGACTCAGAAGCTGAGCGTCAGCTGTGCCAGTTCCTGACGTTTATACCAACTGCTAATTCTCTCCACAGCCACCAGAGGACACATTTTCAGGGTAATTTGAATTAGTGTTTAGAGCACTAAAAAAAGGCCAAAAATTCTGTGACAAGATGTGTCTGACACTGATTTTCTGTTTTGCACTTTCATTTGACCTAAAATACTGTTTTTAAAAGTTTTTTAAGTCCAAGAAATAAAAAAAGGCTGAGGTAAAAAATATAAACACAGTACGGTTTGAGATTATTCATTCTTCTATTTTCTCCAATATTTGATTCCTACCGTCAGTGTGCACCACATATTATTTTGCCTGAGAGTTGGCCCTTGACATACACAGGTGATATTTGACAGGCTAGGAAGACTTCTTAGACAAATACCAGCCCAGAGTTTAAATGGAAATGGGCCAGTTAGCAAACAGATAATAAATAGCAACTGTGAGGCAGAAAGATCACAGTCCTACCCCTGCTGAGAAAGAATTCGTAATAAAATTATGCAAAGGGCCATCTGAGAGCTTTTCAAGGTGGAGGGCAAAGCTTGAAAAAGGCTTGTCAATTTAAAAAGAGCCACATTTTCCTTCTCAACAGCTAGGGTTGCCAGGTAAAATATGACAATATTGGGGACATACTGAAAAAGTATTGGTTGTTTATCAGCAATTCAAATTTAACTAGATGACCTGATTTTTATTTGTTAAATCTGGTAATCCTACCAACAACAAAGTGATAGTGGCAATTTAGCACCAGCCTCTGCAACCTGGTATCACCAGATTGGAATCGCCAGCAAGAACCCTTACCACAAACTTCCCCTGCCAAATAACCAAACAATAGGGCTTATTGTACAAAAACAGGTCAAGGCAATACAAATACTATAAACCAGCTGCTGGGATTGCCCTGGCCCAGCCAAAAGGTTTAAATTCGTCCAGAATGATTTAGGGAAGTTATTGTTTCTTTTCTAATCTTCCCCTAGGCTATTGGGTGGCACCCTTCTTACCCCATCACTCCTTCCTTTCTGCTTTGTCTTCTGCTATTTAATAACTGAATGCTATTCTAGAGTAGAGCCCTGTGGATGGGATAAGGTCATTTAGATCACCCTGCTTGCTTCATTTTCCCTGGGGTTCACTTAAAGGCAAGGGAGCTGCACCTTCCTTCATTTCACACTCTGAGCTGTGTGAGTTTTTAACCTGTGGAGCACATTCTGTGTCCTAAGCTTTTAGCCTCTTCTGGTGTTATCCTTTTTATACTAAGGTTGACCCAAGGCCCCTTGGACCAATGTTTCCCAAAGGGCATCCTGCAAAACTGGATGCTAAATAAAGTGTCCCAGGCTCTCCCTGCTTGAGCCTTAGCATTGAAGCCCTCAGACATTGGACTTCTATTACTAAGGCAGTATTTGATTCCTAGTCTGCTATTGATTCTCAAGTGTTTACCTCCTTGGGAGCCTCAGGAGTTGTTATTGCAAGATGGAGACACTCCTGGCTTTTCCTGCCACTTGGTTCCTTTACTCCCCGCTGCGCTGTTGCCACCTATATTCAAGTAGTGCTTACACCCTCTCAATTCTTTCTGGTCTTGCATTCTTAGCTATGGGCTCCACACAATGAAAGGGGCTCTTTATCTCCTTTTAGGAAATTCCGTAGTTTGTTAAGAAGTGGGCTGGCTTCCTGGCCTCAAACTACCAGGAAAGACCAACACCCAAGGAAACAAAAAATGCTCTTTCTCTAATGCATCTCAGCGTGTGCTAGGCTGTCGGGTGGGTAGAAATTGCAGGCTCAACAATCCACTCCTTGCTGTCAATTAAATGCACACACTGGGCACACCTGTGTCTTTGGTGATACAGCTACCCTGGGAGCTGAGGCCTTTCAGAAGCGTGAAACCTCCATTAGAGGAGTGGGTCAGAGAAGACTGGGGAGGGACATGTTGAGCTGAAACTCTTGGGGGGATGTTGGATTAGATCGGCAGAGGAAAGGGATCTGTTCTGTTGTGAGACCATTGGGAGTAAAAGTTCAGAAGCTTTCAGTTAGAGTTGATTTATCCATCAGGTAATATAGACGTGGTGTTTAGGATCTAAGAGCTTTTCAGGGACCATTGGAAATAAGTGAGATCTGAGAGAAAAAACATGCATTACTCGGAAATCCAAAAAGAAAATACAAAATAGTTATCAATAAATGCTTAAATGACATATCCATAAAATGTTAAAACTTTAACTGAGCACTTGTAAACATCTCATTACATTTGAAAACAATTTATAGATCAGATTTTCTCACTTCATAAGAATTCTCAAGTACATACTACCCAGAAATCATAGCCAATCATTAATGAAATGTATTGCTCATAGCCAAATAATTTGAAAAGCAAAATTATAAATATCATGTAACATTTTTACAGAAAATAATTGATTGGGATGTGAGTTTTAATGTATGTGATATAATGTGGGTCAGGGTCTCCAAAAGTAAGTGAGTCTAAGGCCTATGAAAGTTTTAAAACAACCCTAAGACAGTAATTACATTGTTCAGAACTACTTATATATTGGCCCTTAGGTCCCTGTTTGGGATTCCAGCCCAGTGATCTCTGAAGAGCTTTTTCTGATTAGCACCATGACTAATTACACACAAATAGAATTTACACACAGAACAGAAATTCCTTAAGTGCATAAACAAATGTAAAAACAAAATAAAGAGCATCTCTTTCTGAATTCCCACACTAAGAACCCTCTTCAACAGTTAGTGCATGGAAGCTTTCTTCGGTTTTTAGAAAAGACTTGTGAACTCCACTAAAACAAAAGTTCCCTCGATGCTCTTGAGAGTTCTGTACGTAGGCCTTTCCTAGTGAAGTCTGATCTGGGATAAATGCCTTTATAGCTAGAGGGGACTTTCATCCTCAGCTTGCCACACTAACCCCCTCCCCCACCATTTCTACATAGGTGAAACTTCGGCAAACTGTTAAAGCGAAAGGGACATAAATGGGACTGAGGATGTAGAAGAGGGGTGGAGGCCACCTGCTCACCTTTGGTGATAGAGTAAAATGGGGGAGGGAGAGTGTGTCTGTGGAAAAAGGTGTTGGAGATAAATGGATTTGATGAAGTGACATTGAATGCACTGTCTCATTGGAGCTTATAATTATTAGATGTTATATTATTCATTATATTACCCCCCCTTTATTTGTGGAGAGCAGAGGAAGAGGGGACAGAGGTGAAACGAGTGCTTTGTCCCTCACCCTCCCTAGCTTGGTCTGTGTCGCACTGGTGCGGCAGCTGCCCACCCTGGCCCGGTACCCAGAGGTTCAGAGCTGTCTCTCTCCTGTTGGGGGAGCAGGGGGGGGTCTTTCCAAAGCATGGAATGGGTGGAGGCTCACCTCTCTCTGCTGGGCCCTGTTCCCTGACTATCAACCTTATTTGAAACTTCTTGGCAGTTACTCTGAAGCCTACCAGCATGCGTTGGACCCAGAGGAGAGGTTTGCCTTAGCACAAGCCATCACTGACGTCATACACAGGTGCCCAAGGTTTGATCTCAGCTACACTTACTTCATTAAGGCCTACCGAGAGGAATGCACCTGCCTGAGGCTTCACCTGCAGCTGGTGAGGGGCATCCTCACGTGAGTATATTTGGGTTTTAGAAGATTCCATGTGAGAAGAGGATGAAAAACACAGGCCAGAACTGAAAGTCGTGTTTTCCTTTCAGTCCCAGCCCAGAATCTGGGTTTTCTAGGGCAGCACGTACACGATGTTTATTTGTAAGCTTATTTGCATTGTTGAATTCCAAGCATGACTACAATCTTAAAGGGAGGTTTCCAATCCTAATTACATTTAATGATACCAAAGAATTGACAACCTGTTTTCATTCAGTCACAGAGTTTATAGCGAAAGAAGGGTGAAACCTACCCCCTTGTAAGACACTGAAGTGTAAAATTATATTTATTTTTTAAAAGGTTGCAATTATTTCTAGGACACTACAGGAAATGATCACAGTCTATGTCCTCTGGGGAAAAGCTAGGAGATAACGATTGTTGCAGTACAGTTACCTTAGGCCTGCTTAGAATTTTTTCCTTGTAGTCAATTATTTGACAGAAAGAAGTTTTCTTGTGCCTCTTAAGATCACCTGAAGCTGGTTGCCTTTGCTTTCCCTGGCTGACCCTCGGCTCAGACTAAAGACAAGCATGTCTCTTTGTGAGTGAATCCTTAAAACCCATGTCTGGGTGAAAATTAGTCAAATAATGAAGAGATGCAAAGGGCTGATGTTCTGTTCTTATCATGCCAAGGCTCATAACTCACATCCATGGGAAAGTGTGACTTTTCTAATTTTAACTTTTATGTGATATTCCTAGATAGAGTGTCAGTGAGAGTATGTCCAGAGGCTTTGGCGTGAAGGCCATCCAGATGCTAGCAATACATTTGGACTTCCCCTTAACATAATTTGCAGACAACTCATTTCCATCAACCAATAGCTGGTAAGTTGGTGTTGTCTTTAGACATTTTATATTTAATTTCTGGATAATTTAAGGGTATGATGTTAAGCCTAATACTATTCTACAAAGCACCTCTCAAGTATTTGGAGCTGAGAGAAGTAAATATAAAAGTCACAGAAGAGGGATTCCTTTGCATACTCAATATCTGTTTACTTTGTAAATAAAGAATAGGAGGCTAGAATTTAAACTTACGCCACTGGGTGCAGAATCTTCATTCCCTTGAGGAGTCCTAAAAAACCCCAGTTGCTCTTGAAATGCTGTCATAGGATTTATCAGAGGTGCCACACAAGCCAACATATATGAAACATGGATGTGCTTTAAATTTCTCAAAAAGGAATTTCCTTATTCTAGCAAGTGTCAACAAAAAGGTTTCTGCAGACTCATCTTGTGATACCACCTTCACCCCTTTAAGGAGCAGATTAAATTTCCTGAGATCACTCAGAGAGAGTACATGAAGTCACCCCCTTGATATGTGGTATGATTCCCCCTCACCATTCCTTTCCAGGCTTCAAGGGTACAGAGGAACCAAGAAGCTGGTGACAAGCTCCAAGTTGGTCTGTGTAACCCAAGATCACAACCTCTCTGTTGCTCCAAATGGGTGGAGAAATTGTCCAGCTCCTTTCAACATTCAACAAATATTTTTGAGCATCTACATGTACCAGGCAGTGTGCTAGGAGCTGAGGACACAGAATGAACAATGCAGGCATGGCCCTATGCTCCTGTGAAGTGTATAGTCTAGCAGTACAGGCAGACTTGCAGTAAGAGATTGCCACAATGGGCTGTGATGTCATCTTGGTCCATCATTTCATGGGCAGGCATCCCATGGGTAGGGTGCCATGGGATTTCATAGCTGAAGTTCTAACCTTTCTTCCTTTCTCTTGAGAAAGAACCCTGGGAGCTCCAGGCACGAGACTGCATTTTCTCCAAAGACCTTTCTCAGGACTGATTTTTTAACTATAGTAAGTTTGAGACATCTACTGTTCAGGAAGTGGTTTTTGACAGAACATGCTAGGACTGTATGGATACTAAAACCCATCAGAGTGTCTCAAAAACAAATGATATTTACTTGATGAGATTCCTTTCCAGACTTAGGATTGTATTTTCTAAGATCTAGGACTAAGAAGAATCCCATTTGCATGGGTTTAAGAAGTATTTAGATATAGAAAGGACCTTGACTTGACTGGTGCTATATCCTTTATTTCCAAAGGAATAACCCACAGGAAAGTGTTTTATTATTTCTGGCCTGATTCATTCATAAAATATAACATTTTTATGGCAAACATGAATGATTCCAGCAGTTGTGTACAGAACTTAAAAATCGTCTTCATCCATTATCATCTTGGGGGAAAAAAATGGATAAAGAATCGTGTGAAAAATAGAAATAGTCATGGAAAGTATTTGTTTAAATTTAGATACTTTTATTTTAAGTTATTTTGTTTTCAAATATTTGGCTAAATATTGATTACTGAAATGTTGACAGGTTTGCCATATACAATTTTAGAATCCTTTTTTTCAATTTTATTGAGATATAATTGATATACAGCACTGTATACATTTAAGGTGTACAGCATAATGATTTGACTTACAATGAATCTTATTCTTTTTGGCTTTTAGAGTAAACTATGTCTTCCGATTTTAAAAAGGGTCACATTAAAGCAAAAAGCATGTTGTGTAACTTGATGGGCTCCCTGGACAGCCTCTGAGGCCCCATTGAGCTTCCAATTTTTTATAATGCCCTGGATTATAAGAGTGTTTTATTGGTCTTGAAAAATATAAAATCCAAATACCTGTGGAAACATTAAGTTCTTCACTGTGTAAAATCGTCATTAATTGTTTCTCTTCATTAAGCTCAGCTTTGACAAACATTTATCTGCTGGAGTTCCACCCTTCCCTGGGCCTGGCTTTACGCATCCCCAGAGCCCTTGAGCACCTCCTCAGGGAGGCCTGCCACACCGGCACGCCCACATCAGCCAGTGCCCTCACCTTGCTAGAGAGACGCGTGCTGCAGCTGGCCCTGGATGTGTGGCTCACTCCGGCCAAGCCCAAGTCCTGGGACAGTGCACAGCTCCAAAAAGACGTAGGTTCTCTAAAAGGGGTAGGTGGGTCCTTGGCAAAGAGAATGTTTCCTCCCAGATGTTACTACTTAGCTTTGTTTTTATGTTTGGCTCTATTCCCCTCTATTTGGCCAGGGGCAGATCATAGTCCTAGGGCTTGCCAACATTTTTATTTTTTATTTTTTTATCATTGGTCAAAGTTTCTAGTTTATCAGGATGCTGCTACAGTTATAATTTAAAGGGAGATGTACTAGGTATGGGGAGAATATTTTCTGGTTTATTATTTATATATTTTTAATATTTTTTTAATTAAATGTTTTTCTTTCTAAGATTCTTCCTAAAATGTACTCTTTTGTCCTGAGCTGAGATCTGGTAGAGGAGAGACAGCACTGAGTGAGGAGTCAGTGACTTGGACTCAAGTTCAGTCCTGCCATTAACTTGCTGTGTGACTCTGAGCCTTACTTTCCTATTTTTTAACATTATGTTTGTGTATTTGAGGGGAAGAGGGTAGAAGTGAGCTCAATGATCACTAAAGCCTCTTCCAGCTCTAATGCACTATGGTTCAAACTGTGGCCCAGTGATTTACATGGTGTTTGTAATTGGATTTTAATTCTTTTCTTTTTCTATTAAGGCTATCACAGTTGAGCCTGGGTTTCTAATTTGACCTTACTCTGGGTGGGTACTTGCTGTTAAGATGAAGGAACTTTCAAGGGCCCCAGCTGCCAAAAATATTTGTTCCACAGGTCTGCCTCAGCCTCCTATCTCCTCCTGCCCAAACTAAAGTTTTATTTTCTTTTAAATTAATTTTGAGTTGATGGAAAGTAAAATTTAGAATTGTAGCAAAAGAGGAAAACAGAAAATTACTCTAAATATAACCACTCAAATGCATTTGTAATCATTATTTTTCTGAATTCAAGTATTCTTCATATATGTTTCACATAGTTCTTTCTAATCATATCCTTCATACACTATCTCCTGTTATTCTCAGTTAACATCATATTATATATTCTTCCATATTGCTAATAGTCTTTATACTCACTCACTTTACGACCACATAATTCCCCTAAGTGGTGAATCATAACTTATCCAACCATCAATGGGCATTCAAGTAGTTTCCAATTTTTCATTATTATTAAAAATGCTATAAGGTACATCTCCATGCTCACAGATATTTCCGTATTTTGAATCAATTCCTTTGGATAGATTACAGAAGTGGATTTGCTGAAACAAAATTGAAGTCTTTTGATATATGTTGGCAGATCACTTTCCAGAAGAGTCATGCCAAACTATAATACCACTGATAGTGTATAAGAGTACCAGTTCTGCTATACCCTACAATGTTAGGTATAAGCATGTAATGTCTGTGCTAATATAGACATATTATATATGAAGGTGGCATTACACTGCTGATTTTCTTTCCTTCCTATTTGTTGAGATTAAATATTCTTCCAAATTTCTTGTTATTAGTTGTATTTTTTATGAATTTTCTGTTCTTTCCCTTAGTTTATTTATCTCTTGGAATCCTAATGTCATTCCTATCCACTTACATGAGCTCTTCTTTAAAAAAAAAACTTTAACCCTTTTGTCCACCATATTTTCTGCAAATATTTTCCCCAATTTGTCTTTTTATTTTTTAACAGAAACTTATTTTCATGTAGTCAAATCTATTTGTCTTTTCTTTTGCAATTTCTTCTATCGTCCTAAATCCAGAAAGCAAAAATTCCTCCAGATGTTTCATATTCTATCTTATTTTATTCTAATTGCTTAAAGTTTTATCTTATTTCAAAAATATTTAACTCCTTTGAGTGTTCCACCTGGAGTGTGTGTGCATGTATGTGTGTGTATATGAGTGTGTGTGTGGTGTAAGGTATGGCTCAAAATAGAATTTTTCCCCAAATTACCAGCCATGTATCCTACTACCATTTATTGAGGATTATTTTCACATTGTATTATGGTACCAGATGTATTTTTAGTTCTCCTATAAATCGTAGTAAATATATGGGGTAACTATCCAGTCTCTCATTGATCCCACACTTTATTTTATTTTATTTTATTTTATATTTTTGGCCGCACTGCGTGGCTTGCGGGATCTTAGTTCCCCGACCAGGGATTGAATCCAGGCCCTTGGCAGTGAAAGTGCCAAGTCCTAACCACTGGACCACCAGGGAATTCCCCACACAATTTTAATTGTTATTATTTTTGAAATGTGTTCAAATTGGGACCTAGAAATGATAAATATTCAGATTAATCTTCTGTATTGGGACAGAAAATGGGGCAGGTATTGCCCTCAGAAGACAAGCAGGAAATTAGTTTAATAAATCTCTTTATCACTTTGGAAGACTTCAATTGTCTAGAAATTGCATCTTTGAGTAGGCAAGGACTTTGGTAGATAAGTGGATCTACCCTTGGGAAGCCAAACCAGGAAAGGCAGACTAGGGGGTCTCCAAACTGGGTCCTTGCTGGGAGTGGTATGTTAGAGGGTAGCAAAAATGTCAGAGCAGAGGAGGTGACCAAGGCAGAAGGACATTAAAGAACAATGTGGTTACTTCACAGATCACCCAGGGCTGACTCTGAGTGGAGGAGCACTGCAGAGGCAGTTTGGTATACTGTAAAACTACAGCTTGGAGCTGGGAAACCTAACTTTATTCTTGGTACTGTTGTATGACCTTAGAAAATTTCAGTGTTGCTTCCGACCCCTCACTGGTAAAATGGAAATAATAGTATCTGTGATGCCTAAATCATGGGTATCTTGTGAAAATAAAAATGAGTTAATATACGTGAAAATACTTGAAATTTTTTAAACTTCAATTAGAGTTTATAAGAAATTATTAATATTATTATTATTATTGGCCACTAAAATACTTGAAATATATCAGAGACTTCTATTTCTATTTAGGTCATCTTTGTCATTTCTCTCTTTATTTTGGCTTAAAACATTTATGATAATGGTAATAGCGAATACTCTGTACCAAGCACTTTTGCATATATTAACTCACTTAACCCTCTCAACAACCCTATGATACAGTTTTGATCTATCAGTTCCTATTAGGTGCTGTTATTATCCTTATCCCCACTTTGCAGATGAGGAAACTGAGAGACAGCTAAATTGAGTAAATTGCCCCAAATCTCACAGCTTGTAAGTGTCAGAGCTAGGACTTGAGCCCAGGAACTCTGGATCCAAAGTCTATGCTGCTGATGTATTTTTCTTAATATGTCAAATTTCTTTGTGTGTGTGTGTGTGTTTTAAAGTATTCTGTTTTCTTTCAGCTGTTTTCAGCTAAAGTGATGGGCGATCCCTTCCTCGTGGGGGAGGTAGGCCTGCTTGCATTCAAGTCTGCAGCAGACGAAGGACAGAACGAAGGCCAAGATTCTCATATGCTGCTCCTACAGATGTTTTCCAAACTTTTGGAACTCTTGACCCTCCGGCATAGGCTGATAGAGATGAGTCTGGAGAGTGTACAGTTAGCACGGTCAGTAGGGGGACTGAGGATCCAGATGGAGGATAACAGACTACGGGTCCCCCTACCTGCAAGCCTTGCCCCATCTGTGCCCCCAGAGTAGCCAGAATGAGCTTTCTAAATGGCTGAAATGATGACCTCCCTTTCTCCCTCCCTCCATTGTTTATCCTCTCACTCAGGCCTCGCCACATGCCTCTCTGACCACTCAGCTAGGCTGGGTTCTCCTCCGAGCACCCGGGCTTCCTCTTCATTCAGCCATTGCCTTTTAATTAGATGCTTAATATTGGTTTGTTGGTTTTCCTGCTAGTGTAAGCTCCCTAAATGGAAAAGCTCTCTCCATGTTGTTTTCCATAGTATCCTATCAGGGGTATGAAGCCTGACCCTCACTGGGTACTCAGTGAATACTGACTGTATTTGCTCTCAAATATAATGAAGTTGAATAGCAGAGCAGAAGCAATGGAGGGCCTAAAGAAAGGAAAGAATGAGTCAGAGACAGCATCCAGGTCTGGCAGAGGTATAGAAGGTTCAGCAGGCAAGGGGAGAGAACACTTAGTGAGTTCGGTTTTAGGTATGAGCGTGAGATGATGGTAAGACATTTAAGTGAACATGTTCCCCAAACTGGAAAAATATGGAACTTGAAGATTTGTTGCAAACATGTATGAGTTCTGTTGTGTTCTGTCCCCATGAGAGGCCCTGAAGACGCAAAGAGTCCAATCATCAACCATCAACCACTGTCTAGGGCCTAGTGTGGCCAGGGTCTGTACTGGGGACTTTACATGTATTAGTTCATTTACTCAGAATATTGTTTTGATATGATAGCTTTGTGATGTCCTTATGATATGATATTATGGTATGATAGCTTACAAACATGTTACCGGCAGGAAGGTAGAGGCTCAGAAAAATTAAGTAATTTGCCTAAGATCAAATAACTAGAAAGTAGTAGAAGCAGAATTCAAACTATGAGCCCAGATATTATTAACTGCTATGACACTACCTCCTCATAATTTCTGATCCTTGTTCTCAGGGAGTTCACAATGTAAAAGTTCCCCCTAATAATGTTTAGTATGATATTTTAGTCATATGAACAAAATACCATGGGAGCACAGGAAATAGTGTATTTCACTCTTTCTAAGTGAATCAGAGAAAGTTCCATAGAAAATGGCCTAGGGATGATTGTGTAACTCCAAAATTCGTATGTTCAAGCTCTAACCCCTAGTACCTCAGAATGTGACTTTATTTGGAGATAGGGTCTTTACAGAGGTAGTCAAGTTAAAATGAAGTTATTAGAGTAGGCTCTTATCTAATATGACTGGTGTCGTTATAAGAAGAGGTAGTTTGGACACAGACATACCCAGAAGGAATACTGTGTGAAACCACAAGGACAAGATGGCCATCTATTAGCTGAGAAAGGCCTAGAACAGCTCCTTCACTCAAAACCCTCAGAAGGAACCAACCCTGCAACACTTTGATCTTGGACTTCTGTCCTCCAGAACTGAGACAAATTTCTGTTGTTTAAGCCCCCCAGTTTATGGTACCGTTTCACAGCAGCCTAGCAAACTAATACAGGTGCCATTTGAACTCAGCCTTAATGTACCAACTTCTCAAGATGAAGGAGTGTGTTAGAATGGGGGTAAGAGAGGAAGGGAAGACATTCTAGACACAGAAGGCTGAAATGCCAGAGCGACATCTGAATGGATCCTGGCTGCAAGCCATGGACACGTGAGAGTAGAGCTCAGAGTTGAAGCAGGACAGAGATGGGGGTCACAGGTTCTTACACAGGGGGGTGATGGTTAGGGCCTGGAGTTGGATGACAGACTCCCTAAGGAGGGCATGGAGAAGGTGAGAAGAGGATTGGATTTAGAACACCAGGAAACACCAGGATTTGAAAATAAAGAGGAGAAGCCGGAACGTAGCAACAGCAGCGGTGGCGGGATGGGGGCAGCGGTGCTTGGCTGCTCAGCCAGTGCCCTGGCATGGGGTGGGTGCAGCTCTTTGTGGTCCGCCAGAACCACAACCGTGTCATCAACACCCCGGGGGAATGTCTAGCAGGGGCTGTGCACATGCGACTGGCGCCACTGCCCTTCCGAGCCATCCGGGTGACCTGCACGGGGTCCTGCAGGGTCTCCAACAAGGTCAGTGACGTGGCATGGGTGGTAGAGGAGGGCTATTTCAAAAAAAAAAGAGGAGAAGCCAGTGAAGACTGAGAGAGAGTGGTCAAGAGGCAGAGGCATGGAGATCCTGGATCCAGGAGAACAAAAATGTTCCTCAAGGAGGAGACAGGCCAGCCATGAGGAGCTCTGAGAAAAAATGGTGAACCTCCTATTGAGGGAAATATTGGTGACCTCAGGAGGGCTCTGAGGACAGAAGCCAGCTTGTAGGAAATGAGAGTTGAGGAAGTGCCCAAGCATATCTCCTCCTACCTTAACTACTATCTTTAACTGTCAGAGCTTAGGGCAGACTCAAAACCTTTGTGACTCATTCACTTCACACCGGACTTGGCTTACTTTTGTTTTGACTGTTGCTTTTGTGCTTATTCAGATGGTTTGGTTTTCTTACCACTTACTTTCCTTTTAGGGGAAAATAATAGCAAATGTTCTTGGCTTTTTTTTTCCCCCCCTTTTAGTCTCTATAAGGACTTGGCGTGGGAGATGGGTTTTGAAGAGTTCCATTTGTATCTGAAGCCTGTTCACTTTGAATTTGCATCACACGAGGACAAGGTGGTCCATCCACTTCCTGTCTTTATAATCTCTCTGCTGGAGGACAGTGACCGCGTAGATAGGTGAGCCTTGAGAGGGTCAAAGTAAAAATAATGTAACAGTAGAATGAGTGGCCAGTAAAAAATAATTTCTATCACCGCTGGCCATGCAAATGCAATTGCATTCTAAATTCGCTCCCTTATAATCTATCTGCCATGATGTCATTGTTTTTCTTTTCCTTTCTTTCTTTTTTTTTGTTTGAATGTTATTTTATTTATTTTTTATACAGCAGGTTCTTATTAGTTATCTGTTTTATACGTATTAGTATAGACATGTCAATCCCAATCTCCCAATTCATCCCACCACCACCGCCCCCCGCCCCCGCCACTTTCCCCCCTTGGTGTCCATACATTTGTTCTCTACATCTGTGTCTCTATTTCTGCCCTGCAAACCAGTTCATCTGTACCATTTTTCTAGGTTCCACATATATGCGTTAATATACGATATTTGTTTTTCTCTGTCTGACTTACTTCACTCTGTATGACAGTCTCTAGATCCATCCATGTCTCTACAAATGACCCAATTTTGTTCCTTTTTATGGCTGAGTAATATTCCATTGTATATATGTACCACATCTTCTTTATCCATTCATCTGTCCATGGGCATTTAGATTGCTTCCATGACCTGGCTATTGTAAATAGTGCTGCAATGAATATTGGGGTGCATGTGTCTTTTTGAATTATGGTTTTCTCAGGGTATATGCCCAGTAGTGGGATTGCTGGGTCATATGGTAATTCTATTTTTAGTTCTTTAAGGAACCTCCATACTGTTCTCCATAGTGGCTGTATCAATTTACATTCCCACCAACAGTGCAAGAGGGTTCCCTTTTCTCCACACCCTCTCCAGCATTTGTTGTCTGTAGATTTTCTGATGATGCCCATTCTTACTGGTGTGAGATGATACCTCATTGCAGTTTCGATTTGCATTTCTCTTGTCACTCAGATGGACTTCTTTGCTTCTATATGTGTATGTGCAGGTTTGTATTTGTGTGTGTATGTTTTAAATACTAATCTAATCTCGGCAGTTTTACAAAAGCCTGCCTTTGAGCATATGTTTGCTAGTTAATCAGAGTCTACTCATCCTTTTCTGACAACTGGGGAAACCTGATGCTGTCCAGATACAGAGCAATTAGGCCTGGAGCCTGCCTTCATGGGATGGAACACTGCTTAGGGAGAGACCAAATTCAGGCTTGTGGCTGAGGAGCAAGGATCTCAACATATCCAGCAGTTTGATCCATACATTTACATGTTGAGTAAGTGGTGATCCCCACCCTCAACTTCACCTTTCTGTTATGAGAGAAATTCCTAATCACTTTCACATTTCTTCCTTTAGCTCTTGTTCCATTCGGGAGTGGAAAATATGCAAGTGACCCTTGCATGCCAAGCTACTCAGAAAAATGCTTTAATGGTGGCTGTCCAGCAGGCGTCCTTCTGTCACACTCCCTGAGGGGCCCGTCATGCTGATGTCAAGGTCAGCCTGTAAGATAGAGAAGCCTGAGGTGTGCTACCACTACCACCAGCTACTGTCAGGCTGCCCCATTCTCTCCTCCCTCCCCCTTTCCCTCCCTCCTCCTTCCTCCCCTCCTCCCTCCTTTCCTTCTTCCCATCCTCCCCTTTTCCCTCCTTGTCTTTCTCCCTTTTTTGACCATTTTTTCCCTATCTTTTTACCTTCTTTCCTTCCCTCTTCCCCTCCCTTCCTTCTTTCCTAATACAATCTGACATATGATCAAATTCTTACTGGGTCTCTTAATTTTCAGTGGTTTGCTGATAATTTTTCCATTGTATGTGACTCTATAATATTGACTAGCTAGAATCAACCAGCAGAAAATATCCTGTTCCTCCACCACTACCCTTTGTGGATAAATGATTCCATTGTTTTCTGTTTTATCCTTCCTGTATTTCTTTTTGCAAAAGTAACCAGATACATTTGCCCTTCTTTTTTTCACAAAAGGTAACACAAAATATATTCTCTTTCTTTTCCGAATTTTTTAGTTGTTATTGATATAATTCACATAACATAAAATTCACCCCTTTAACGTATAATTCACAAGATCATGCAGTCATCGCCACTATCTAATTCCAGAACATTTTCCTCATTCTCAAAAGAAATCCTGTACCCATTAGCAGTCAATCCCCATTCCCCACTTTCCTCAGCTCCTAGCAACCAGTAATCCACTTTCTGTCTCTATGGATTTGCCTATTCTGGACATTTCATATAAATGGAATCATACAATATATGGCCTTTTATGTCTGAATTTTTTCACTTAGCATAGTGTCTTCAAGCTTCATCCATGTCATAGCATGTACCAGTACTTCGTTTTTGTTTTGTTTTGTTTTTTACTGATGAATAGTATTTTATTATATGTATATACCACATTTTATTTATCCATTCATCAGTTGACAGACATTGGGTTGTTTTTACTTTTTAACTATTATGAATAATGCTGCCATGAACATTTATGTACAAGTTTTTGTAAGGACATATGTATGTTTTGAGTTTTGCTAACACTTTTTATTATCTCTGTTTTTTATTTTAGCCATCCTAGTGAGGGTAAAATGGTATCTCACTGTGGCTGTGATTTGTATTTTTCTAATTACTTATGACATTGAGCATCTTTTCATGTGCTTATTGGCTATTTGTATATCTTTGTTAAAGAAATGTCAATTCAAATCCTTTGCCCTTTTATAAAATTGGATTTTTTTTATTATTGAGTTGTAAGTGTTCTTTACATATTCTGAATACAAGTTCCTTATCAAGTATATGATTTGCAAATATTTTCTTCCATTCTGAGGATCATCTTCTTACTTTCTTGATGGTGTTCTTTGAAACAAAAGTTTTTCATTTTGATGAGTCCAATTTACCTATTCTTCTTGTATTTTCTCCATTCTATTTCCAAGATTTTGAATCATCTTTACCATCATTACTCTGAATTCTTTTTCGTGTAGACTGCCTATTTCCTCTTCATTTGTTCGGTCTGGTGGGTTCTTACCTTGCTCCTTCATCTGCTGCATATTTCTCTGTCTTCTCATTTTGTTTAACTTCCTTTGTTTGGGGTCTCCTTCTCGCAGGCTGCAAGTTCATAGTTCCCATTGTTTTTGGTGTTTGCCCCCAGTGGGTGAGGTTGGTTCAGTGGCTTGTGTAGGCTTCCTGGTGGAGGGGACTGGTGCCTGTGTTCTGGTGGGTGGGGCTGGATCTTGTCTTTCTGGTGGGCAGGGCCGCATCCAGCAGTGTGTTTTGGGGGTGTCTGTGAACTTAGTATGATTTTAGGCAGCCTCTCTGCTAATGGGTGGGGTTGTGTTCCTGTCTTGCTAGTTGTTTGGCATAGGGTGTCCAGCACTGGAGCTTGCTGGCCTTTGGGTGGAGCTGGGTCTTAGCATTGAGACGGAGATTTCTGGGAGAACTCTCGCCGATTGATATTACGTGGGGCCAGGAGGTCTCTGGTGGTCCAATGTCCTGAACTCGGCTCTCCCACCTCGGAGGCTCAGGCCTGACACCAGGCCTCATGTCAGGCCTGAGCCTGTCAGCCACACAGCCAGGTATGTGGGGATTTTCTTGCCTTTTGGGAAGTCTGAGGTCTCCTGCCAGTGTTCAGTAGGTGTTCTATAGGAATTGGTCCACATGTAGATGTATTTTTGATGTATATGTGGGGAGGAAGGTGATCTCTACGTCTTACTCGTCCGCCATCTTGAAGGTCCCCCTGCAATAGGAGACTCCACTGTAGACACCAACCTCCGCAAGAGCTAGAGGTGCAGAGGCATTTTTTTCAGAGGGTTTGCAGCTTGCTGGAACGGCAGAAAGGGAGAAAAAGAGAAGATCCTCTAGGGCAAGGGAGGAGAAGTAAGACCCACAACTGCAACCACCATCACTTTCGGGACTGGGCCCAATTTACCTATTCTTCTTTTGTCACTTACTCTTTTGGTGTTACATTTAAGAAACCATTGCTTAATCCAAAGTCAGGAAGATTTACTCCTATGTTTTCTTCTAAAAATTTTGTAGTTTTAGCTCTTACATTCAGGTCAATGATTCATTTATGGTTAATTTTTATGTGTAGTGTGAGATAGGGGGTCCAACTTCATTCTTTTGAGTGTACTTATCCAGCTGTCGCAGTATCATTTGTTGAAAAGACTAATGTTTCCCTATTGAATTGTCCTGGCACCCTTGACAAAAATCATTTGACCATAAATGTAAGAGTGTATTTCTGGACCCTTAATTCTTTTTTTTTTTTTAAAAAGAATTTTCACTCCAAAGATAAAAAAGTAATAAAGAGGCAGAGAATCACATAGTTATGCACTAATTAGATTAAGCATACTGATAATATTCCTTTGAAGTTGTAGATGACAAATTTTTCCCTTTTACTTTCTTTTTTTAATTACATTATGATTTTATTAGTATTAAAATATAACAAAAATTAAAACATAAAGTTATCACATACAGTGCTAGATTAACATTTAAATACAACACATAAAAAATCACAAAATAAGAAATGAAAAAACAAAAACCAGGTAAGATTTATTCACACAACAGTGTAAAGCAACTATACTCCAATTAAAAAAAAAAAAGATTTATTTAATGTGGTAGGTGTGCTTGCCTGTTCATAAGTTCATTCCAGTCTGGAACACAGGAGGATAATGCTACTCGCGTATCTGCTGCACCATTTAGTCCATTCCTTTCCTTTGTTTTTTCTGGGTTAAGACTGAAAATCCTGGTTCACACAAACTAGTTGCTGTGAATGGTAATAAGAGCAGCATACTCTTTCGACTTATCAAAGGAAAGTCTTCCTTTATCTTAATCCAAAATGCGATAAACTTAATGTTTCATAATTCTTCAATGTATATGAAGAACTGAGCTGCAATAATTCATTTTCTTCTTCAGGCACCAAGTTGAACTCAATTATTGATTCTGGGTTTCAAAAAGCAAATGCATATTTTACCCAACAATTTTGTCTTAGTGTTTCAAATTTCTCTTCTGGGAATAAATGGTTAAAAGTTTGACTTAGAGAAGTGAGCTGCAACAATATCTCTAGTATTATTTCTTCCAAAATGTTTTCATTAATAACATTCTCTTCGATGTGCTGCAAAATCCTTGGAATCATGTAGTAACTAGGATGGTTGCTTTTTTTTTTTTTTAACATCTTTATTGGAGTATAATTGCTTTACAATGGTGTGTTAGTTTCTGCTTTATAGCAAAGTGGATCAGCTATACATATATATATATCCCCATATCTCCTCCCTCTCGCGTCTCCCTTTCACCCTCCCTATCCCACCCCTCTAGGTGGTCACAAAGCACCGAGCTGCTCTCCCTGTGCTATATGGCTGCCTCCCACTACTATTTTAAATTTGGTAGTGTATATATGTCCATGCCACTCTCTCACTTCACCCCAGCTTACCCTTCTCCCTCCCTGTGTCCTCAAGTCCATTCTCTACATCTGCATCTTTATTCCTGTCCTGCCCCTTGGTTCTTCAGAACCTTTTTTTTTTTTTTTTTTAGATTCCATATATATATGTTAGCATATGGTATTTGTTTTTCTCTTTCTGACTTACTTCACTCTGTATGAGAGACTCTAGATCCATCCACCTCACTACAAATAACTCAATTTCATTTCGTTTTATGGCTGAGTAATATTCCATTGTATATACGTGCCGCATCTTCTTTATCCATTCATCTGTCGATGGACACTTAGGTTGCTTCCATGTCCTGGCTATTGTAAATAGAGCTGCTATTGTAAATAGAGCTGCAGTGAGCATTGTGGTACATGACTCTTTTTGAATTATGGTTTTCTCAGCGTATATGCCCAGTAGTGAGATTGCTGGGTCATATGGTAGTTCTATTTTTAGATTTTTAAGGAACCTCCATACTGTTCTCCATAGTGGCTGTATCAATTTACATTCCCACCAACAGTGCAAGAGGGTTCCCTTTTCTCCACACCCTCTCCAGCATTTATTGTTTGTAGATTTTTTGATGATGGCCATTCTGACCGGTGTGAGATGATATCTCATTGTAGTTTTGATTTGCATTTCTCTAATGATTAATGATGTTGAGCATCCTTTCATGTGTTTGTTGGCAATCTGTATATCTTCTTTGGAGAAATGTCTATTTAGGTCTTCTGCCCATTTTTGGATTGGGTTGTTTGTTTTTTTGATATTGAGCTGCATGAACTGTTTGTAAATTTTGGAGATTAATCCTTTGTCAGTTGCTTCATTTGCAAATATCTTCTCCCATTCTGAGGGTTGTCTTTTCATCTTGTTTATGGTTTCCTTTGCTGTGCAAAAGCTTTTAAGTTTCATTACGTCCCATTTGTTTATTTTTGTTTTTATTTCCATTTCTCTAGGAAGTGGGTCAAAAAGGATCTTGCTGTGATTTATGTCATAGAGTGTTCTGCCTATGTTTTCCTCTAAGAGTTTTACGGTGTCTGGCCTTACATTTAGGTCTTTAATCCATTTTGAGTTTATTTTTGTGTATGGTGTTAGGGAGTGTTCTAATTTCATTCTTTTACATGTAGCTGTCCAGTTTTCCCAGCACTACTTATTGAAGAGGCTGTCTTTTCTCCACTGTATATTCTTGCCTCCTTTATCAAAAAATAAGGTGACCATATGTGCGTGGGTTTATCTCTGGCCTTTCTATCCTGTTCCGTTGATCTATATTTCTGTTTTTGTGCCAGTCCCGTACTGTCTTGATTACTGTAGCTTTGTAGTATAGTCTGAAGTCAAGGAGCCTGATTCCTCAGCTCTGTTTTTCTTTCTCAAGATTGCTTTGGCTATTCGGGGTCTTTTGTGTTTCTATACAAATTGTGAAATTTTTTTTCTAGTTCTGTGAAAAATGCCATTGGTAGTTTGATAGGGATTGCATTGAATCTGTAGATTGCTTTGGGTAGTAAAGTCATTTTTACAATGTTGATTCTTCCAATCCAGGAAGATGGTGTATCTCTCCATCTGTTTGTATCATCTTTAATTTCTTTCATCAGTGTCTTGTAGTGTTCTGCCTGCAGGTCTTTTGTCTCCTTAGGTAGGTTTATTCCTAGGTATTTTATTCTTTTTGTTGCAATGCTAAATGGGAGTGTTTCCTTAATTTCTCTTTCAGATTTTTCATCATTAGTGTATAGAAATGCAAGAGATTTCTGTGCATTAATTTTGTATCCTGCTACTTTACTAAATTCATTGATTAGCTCTAGTAGTTTTCTGGAAGCATCTTTAGGATTCTCTATGTATAGTATCATGTCATCTGCAAACAGTGACAGCTTTACTTCTTCTTTTCCAATTTGAATTCCTTTTGTTTCCTTTCCTTCTCTGATTGCTGTGGCTAGGTCTTCCAAAACTATGTTAAATAATAGTGGTGAGAGTGGGCAACCTTGTCTTGTTCCTGATCTTAGTGGAAATGGTTTCAGTTTTTCACCATTGAGCACGATGTTGGCTGTGGGTTTGTCATATATGGCCTTTATTATGTTGAGGTAAGTTCCCTCTGTGCCTACTTTCTGGAGGGTTTTTATCATAAATGAATGTTGAATTTTGTCGAAAGCTTTTTCTGCATCTATTGAGATGATCGTATGGTTTTTATCCTTCAATTTGTTAATATGGTGTATCACATTGATTGATTTGTGTATATTGAAGAATCCTTGAATTCCTGGGATAAACTCCGCTTGATCATGGTGTATGGTCCTTTTCATGTGCTGTTGGATTCTGTTTGCTAGTATTCTGTTGAGGATTTTTGCATCTATGTTCATCAGGGTTATTGGCCTGTAGTTTTCTTTCTTTGTGACATCTTTGTCTGGTTTTGGTATCAGGGTGATGGTGGCCTCGTAGAATGAGTTTGGGAATGTTCCTCCCTCTGCTATATTTTGGAAGAGTTTGGGAAGGATGGGTGTTAGCTCTTCTCTAAATGTTTGATAGAATTCACCTGTGAAGCCATCTGCTCCTGGGCTTTTGTTTGTTGGAAGATTTTTAATCACAGTTTCAATTTCAGTGCTTGTGACTGGTCTGTTTCTATTTTCTATTTCTTCCTGGTTCAGTCTTGGAAGGTTGTGCTTTTCTAAGAATTTGTCCATTTCTTCCAGGTTGTCCATTTTATTGGCATAGAGTTGCTTGTAGTAATCTCTCATGATCCTTTGTATATCTGCACTGTCAGTTGTTACTTCTCCTTTTTCATTTCTAATTCTGTTGATTTGAGTCTTCTTCCTTTTTTTCTTGATGAGTCTGGCTACTGGTTTATCAATTTTGTTTATCTTCTCAAAGAACCAGTTTTTAGTTTTATTCATCTTTGCTATCATTTCCTTCATTTCTTTTTCATTTATTTCCAATCTGATCTTTATGATTTCTTTCCTTCTGCTAACTTTGGGGTTTTTTTGTTCTTCAGGTGTAAGGTTAGGTTTTTTATTTGAGATTTTTCTTGTTTCTTGAGGTAGGACTGTATTGCTGTAAACTTCCCTCTTAAAACTGCTTTTGCTGCATCCCATAGGTTTTGGGTCATCGTGTCTTCATTGTCATTTGTTTCTAGGTATTTTTTGATTTCCTCTTTGATTTCTTCAGTGATCTCTTGGTTATTTAGTAGCATATTGTTTAGCCTACATGTCTTTGTATGTTTTACAGTTTTTTTCCTGTAATTGATATCTAGTCTCATAGCGTTGTGGTCAGAAAAGATACTTGATATGATTTCAGTTTTCTTAAATTTACCAAGGGTTGATTTGTGACCCAAGATATGATCTATCTTGGAGAATGTTCCATGAGCACTTGAGAAGAAAGTGTATTCTGTTGTTTTCAGATGGAATGTCCTGTATATATCACTTATGGACCCTTAATTCTATTCCATTGATCTGTATGTTTGTTTTTATGCCAGTACCACTGTGTTTTGATTATTGTAGAGTTATGGTAAGTTTTGAAATTAAGAAGTATGAGTCTTCCAACTTTGTTCTTCTTTTTCAAAATTGCTTCATCTATTTTGGGTCCCTTGCATTTTCATATGAATTTTAGGATAAGCTTGTCAATTTCTGCAAAAAAAAAAAAAGTCATTTGAGATTTTGACAGGGATTGCATTGAATCTGTAGATCAGTGTGAGTACTATTGTCATCTTAACAATATTAAGTCTTCTAATTGATGAATATGGCAAGTCTTTTCATTTATTTATGTCTTTTTTAATTTCTTTCAACAATATTTTGCAGTTTTCAGTGTACAAGTTCTGTATTTCTTTTGTTAAATTAAATCCATAATATTTTATTCTTTTTTATATTATTATAAATGGAATTGTTTTCTTAATTTCATTTTCAGTATTCATTACTAGTATATAGAAATACAGTTGATCTTTTGTCTTGCAACCTTTCTAAACTTGTAAATAGTTTACTTGTGTGTATATGTATGTATTCCTTAAGATTTTCTATATAAAAGATTATGTCATCTGCAAATAGAAATGAATTTACCACTCTCTTTTCATTCTGGATACATTTTATTACTTTTTCTTGCCTAATTGCCCTAGCTAGACCCTCTAGTACAAAGTTGAATAGAAATGGTGAGAGTGGATATTATTGTCTTATTCCTGATCTTAGGAGGAAAGCTTTCAATCTTAAACCATGAAGTATGATGTTAGCTATGAGTTTTTCTTAGATAATTTTTTCCAGGTTGAGGACATTCCCTTCTGTTCCTAGCTTTTTGATGATTTTATCATGAAGGGGTTTCGGATTTTATCTGTATGTAATACTCTTCGGCATTTTTTTTTTTTTTCACTTAACAGTATATCCTGGAAATCACTCCAGATCTGTTCATAGAGATTTTCCCCCCATTTTGAAAAACAACTGTATAGTTTTCTCTTGTGTGTATATACTTGTGAATGTAACTTAAGTGTAAAATTAAATATGACAGGGGCTTCCCTGGTGGCGCAGTGGTTAAGAATCCACTTGCCAGTGCGGGGGACACGGGTTTGAGCCCTGGTCCGGGAAGATCCCACATGCCACGGAGCAACTAAGCCCGTGTGCCACAACTACTGAAGCCCTTGTGCCTAGAGCCTGTGCTCCACAACAAGAGAAGCCACCACAATGAGAAGCCCGCGCACTGCAACGAAGAGTAGCCCCCACTCGCCGCAACTAGAAAAAACCCACACGCAGCAACATAGACACAGTGCAGCCAAAAATAAATAAATTTTAAAAAAAATTAAATATGACTTTAGGAAGTCAACTTTCCAGATGGTTCTTAAACATTCTTCAAGCTTTATGAATTCTATATAGCTCACCACATTTACCACTTAGCACAATTTATTTGCCTCTATTTCTCTATTTTTACTCTTTATATTAATAAATGAGTATAAGTTTATGAGTATGGCAAGAATACTCAATCCCCACTTCTACTGCCAAATACTAATGCCCATAGAAATCAAATACTGAAGTAGAAAATAGGGATAGAGTGAGTTGTATTGATTTTTAAAAATTCAACGCCCCAAATCTTAATTCAGTACCTACTTTAAGTTAGGCTCATCAGATAATACCGAGGTACGATTCATACTCCTGAGGAACTTACGTCTGGTGTATAAAAGGGGGAGAGGCTCATAAGTGGTTCAAATACAAGGAATAGTAGAGGTTCAACAAGCTATAGAAGGAATTTAAATAAAAGAGAGGTCACATCTGGGGAGCCAGGAAGGGCAGCACAGAGTGGCGGGGGGGCATTTGGGAAAACCTGAAGGATGATTTTTTTGACTGGTAGAGATGACCCTTCAGATACTCAAGTATAGTATGAAAGAGCAGATGAGTACTAGGAAAAAATGGGGAGCCCAGCTTGACCCCACCTGTGATTTTCATGCATAGTTGACATATGGAATTTTTTATTCAGTTAACTTAATCTTATGAAGAATACCAATATGTAAGACAGATGTAAGTGGGGTTTTCCAGGTTGAGAGGCTTATAAGTCACTCCCTGAGATTCATCCAGGAAGCAAATGGTAAAAGTCACTGGATAGGAGGACAGAGCAGGGTGGGAAGGCATTAGAGTAATAGCCTGGAAAGACTCACAGCACAAGGAGGGGTAGGAAGGCATTAGGGTTATTTATATACATATGAATATGTGAATATATATAGTAATATATATGTGTGTATATTTATATACTCTTCTACAAATGTGGGACAGAAGAGGTCTAATGATATAGTAAGGAGGAATAAATGATGGAGAGATCAAGAGGGAACAAGAGGAAGGGAAAGGAGGAAGGAAGGAAAGAGACAGAGAATAAAATTGTTACTGTTATCAAAGCCAAAGATGGAGAGTGTTTCAAGAAGAAATGAGTCACCATGGAAGAGGTACAGGTGGCAAATAAGCACATAAGACAATGTTCAACAGCATTAGTTATTAGAGAAATGCAATTAAAACCCAAGTGAGCAACAACTGCATACCCACTAGAATGGTTAAAATTTAAACCGGCTATTCTGAGTCTTGGCAGGATGTGGAGGATCTGGAACTCTAATACACTGCTGATGGGAATGCAAAATTGTCAGTTACCTTGGAAAACAGTTTGGCAGTTTCTTAGAAAGTTAAACATATATTTACCATATGATTCAGCCATTTTACTCCTAGGTATTAAGAGAAATGAAAGCACACGTCCATACAAAGACATACGTAAATGTTTATAGCAGCTTTATTTAAAATAGCCAAGAACTGGAAAAAAACCCAAATATCCATCACCAGGTGAATGGACAAACAAATTGTGGTATATTTGTACAATGGAGTATTACTCAGCAATACAAAGAAATGAATTATTGACATCTACAACAATATGGATGAAGCCAGACCAAAAAAAGAATATATACTGCATGATTCCATTTATATAAAATTCTAGGAAATGCATTCTAATCTATAGTTGCAGAAAGCAGAGCAGTGGTTGCTTGAGGAAGGGGGCTGGGTGGGAGGGATGGCTCTGGTCATTATTTTGATTGCAGTAATGGTTTCACAGTTGTATACATATGCCCAAACTTATCTAACTGTACACTTTAAGTATGTGTTGTTTATTGAATGTCAATTATACCTAAATAAAGTTATTATTTTTAGGAGGAGGAAGAGGTGAAAGAGCAGGAGGGAGAGGAGGAAGAAGTTGATAGAGTTAAATGTAGAGGGAAGAACCAGAAGAGTAGGAATTAAAATGAGGCTATTTTATATTCTCAAAAGTTCATTGCTGACTCTGAGAGAGCAGTTCTAAGGGGGTTAGAGTGAAAGCCAGACTGCCAGAGTTAAGGAGTGAGAGAATGATAGAAGTGTAGAAGTAGGGTATATTTACAGCTCCTGCATTAGTCTGCTGGGGCAGCCATACCAAAATACCATATACTGGGTGGCTTAAACAACAGAAATTTATTTTTTCATAGTTCTGGAGGCTAGAAGTTCAAGATCAAGGAGCCAACATGATCAGCTTCTAGTGAGAGCTCTCTTCCTTGCAGATGTCTGCATTTTCACTGTCCTCATAAGGCAGAGAGAGAGAAAGTTCTGGTGTCTCTTCCTCCTCTTATAAGGACACCAGCCCTATCAGATTCGGGCCCCACCCTTATGACCTCATCTAACCCTAATTACCTCCCAAAGGCCCCATTTCCAAATACCATCACTGGGGGTTAGGGCTTCAACGTAAGAATTTAGGGGGAGACACAAGCATTTAGTCCATAATAACTCTTTAAGAAGTTGGGTCAGAATTGAAGAGGAAGCTTGAGGGGTCGGAGAATTAAGAATAAAATAGATGTGATCATATTTGTAGGAAGGGACTGGAAAAAAGGAAGAAATTGAGGATAGAAACAAAAGATGGTCATGGTTGGGATTTTGAGTGCAACTTGAGGGAGTCAAGGATTTAAGGGTTCAACTTAGCAGCTTCTATGGTCCAGGCAAGGCGGTGAGCTAAGTGATGGATATACCTGAGCTCATGGATCCTCTCAGCAGCCCTAGGAGATGGAGGACATCATCCCCTTTTTCTAGGTGAGGAAACAGGTTTTGAAAGGTTAGGGAACAGAGCCAAGATCACCAGCTGAGTGTCAGCACTAGGATCTGATTACAGAGCTTATTTTCTTCCCTCTTAGCTCACTCATAGCCTTTCGAAGACCTCTTGAGTCTTCTGAACTGGTATATTCTACTATTTCCAGGAGACTGGGATAGCCCAAGAGTCTTCAGAAAAAGTCAAGATGGAAACTTTAGCCTTTTTAACCCCAGATTTTTTTCTTTTGTCTCATTTTCCTTAAGTGTCCTTAGTAATTCAGCTATGGAGAACTTATTTCTTTCTTTGAAGAAGAATAGTCTTTCCTTTGAAGGCTTAATATTTTTCTTTTAGTTAGTATTTTAGAAAAATGTAAAAGAATTCCATCCATCATGCCCTGTAGCTCCATAACCAATAGGAATATTGGAAGATACAGATTTCCCTTTTTTTCTTCCCCCTCTTCCTTCCCCACCCTCCCTCCACCTCTCCCTCCCTCATTATTACATTGTGCAGGGCAGCATATACAGCCCACCTCCATCTGCTTAGGCTATACAAGAATGGGCACCCTGAGATGATTTTTCAGATCTTGCAGCCATGAAGTTCATCAGCTGTATTTCTTGAGAGGGCACTATACAAAGCACTCCAACTAGCCACCTTGTAAAATGGAGAGTTTTTTCTCAGAGCACCTTAGACAACTCTATTCTGGAAATAGTCACACTTAGTGCCTCACCCCTTCATTGTGCAAAACGGTATCTCTCTTCTGTTCGCTCCCTTACTCTCTCCTCTCCTCCCCTTCTCTTCTCTCCCTTCCACTCCCTCCCACCCCCCGTGTATCCAGCCATTTACATGTATTTGGGGTCAGTTATGGCTGTGAGATAATTTTACAGTCAGTACCACAGGACTTAAAATCCAACAAATTTAATTCACTTTGGTTTGAAATATTTTAGGAAATAAGTTCAGGTCTGAGAAATCATAGTGGAATGGGTCCAACCAGAAGAAGAAATTCCAGAATTGTGAATGGCATAGAAAGCATGCTGTTAGCCACAACTCCAAAAGTTCCAGACACACTTATTCATCCTTCAGAAAGATTCCAGGCTACCAAAAGGTACTGCATGGGGGTGGCGGTGAAGGGTTGTTTATAATAACAAAAGTATCCTCTTTCAAGTCAGTTAATAACAGTATTATGGGATTGAAGGATGCCTAAACTCCCAGAGTCACCAGCATGTGTTAAGTTTTTAAGACCTTGTCTGAAAACGTTATAAAACACCGAGAAGGCTCAGCTCCTTCTAATATGCTCCAGTCTATGAAGGAGAGTCAACAGTTCCTAATTTCAAACTCTTTTCTCTTCTCCCTCTTCTCCTTTCTCTTTCTCTTCCCTTCTTCCCCTCCTTCTTCCCTCTCTCTATATTTTTCAATTTCCAACGAGGGTAGAACATAAGGAAGAAGAATATGAGCATGTCCAAATTTTCCACGTCTATCTTAAACAGAAAAGCACAGAACTACCCTCACTATTCTAACAAGGGTTTTTCCATTGCTTGGAATAATAGAATGGTACATTGTTAGAGAGGCACGGCCTCTACAGACATATATCTATAAACCAGGGTTTCCCTATTATATCTTGATCTCGCATTCTGTAATAATTTGTATTACAGAATATGAGATTTGTATTCTGTAATAATTATGAATACTCTGAATATTTTATTGAGGCATACCAATGAGACTCTAGTCTAATTCTGGCAAATTTAGAATGAAAAAAAAATAACAGGCAAAGCTACTCTATTCCTCAAGATGCCATTAATCTGACACATGGCCAGAGTTTGAGTGCTCTAAATTCACATTCCCAATGTGTGGATGGGAGATTTAAGACCAATGTGTCTAGTCAAGAGGACCCTTAGGAGGCCACTTCAGTCCAGGTACCCCTACAGTTCAGACCAGGAGGGCACAAAGGGACCTTGGGAGTACAAACACTGGGCCAGGCTATGAAGTTTGGGAGTGAGGAGGGACTGACGATGCATGCTTCAGGCACATGGGGGTCCCCAACAAGGATGGTGATATATCAGCATCCCCAGTGAATATAAGAGAAACACTTGGAGCCGGTAAGAACCACAGAAACAGAGCCACCTGATCTCCTGCTGCAGTGCCCAGTATGCAGCCCCAGGTGTTCCTGTCCACCAGAGTCTTATTGTTATATGTCCATTTACCTCCTGCCTTGGGCTCACATGTCTCTGTTCACTTGTCAGGGCTCTGGAAGCTTTCGTGTCTATTCAACTAGAAAAGGTGGGGCTACGGGACATGATGCTGAATGCCTTCCTCCTCAGGAAACAAGCCATGGCTGACAGAATGAAGAACCTCGTGAGTGTAGTAAGAAGGGCTCCCTAAAGATCGCATCATCTTTTACATTTGAGCAAATAAAAATTCTTAACTTGGAACCTGTTGCTTTCAGCCTATTTGGATAGAACCATTGAAAATATAAAGAAATGAAAAAGAGAGTTCAATAAGAAATAGAAAGGAAGGAATTCAAGCTAATTGCAGTCTAGTTTTTAAAATATGTGCATTTTTCCAAGGGCACATTTTGTTTTGTCGCTTTCTAAGCAGAACTAGTTTCAGCACCTGCTCTGGAACATTTGACAACTCCTGAGTGACCCACAGGTGCTTAGGGGGTTTAGACAAGGTGCGCAAGGGCTCTTGCCATCAAATTCACCTGTTATCTTGGTTTTTCAGACACTACCACCATGTTTCTGTTAAACAGTTTTATACTAACCTAATCTTTTGAAAAGTATTATGAAATTCAAACCTTTGTCAATTAAAAGTGTTGCTTAATTTTATGGATATTATTTCATTATTCATTAATTTTTTGATGAAGAAGTCCTTAGGCTAATACATAGTTATTTGGGAACGAAATGACAAGGTTTACAATCTCCTGTGACTGAAAAGGAAGGACTTCAATTTACCTAATCAAGTTCTACAAATTGGATATGATGGAGGCTAGACCTTCTAGATTACTGCTGAGCAGTAATGGGGGCAAAGGACTCCTTTTGATAAGTAATTAAGTAAATTACTTTGATAAGTAAATTACTATTTTAACTAAAATATTCAAAAAATATTGACCAAGTGAAAAATATATTAGCTCATTAACTGCCCTTTAGGAATATCCAATGCCTATCAGATTAGAAAGGGTTCAGACAATATAATTGTCAGTTTTGTCAAGGTCTGGGATTTTAGCCTACTTATAAGCTAATAAGTTAGCCTGTTACTGTTCTGAGGATGCTGGCAGAGGACACAAGACTCCTAGGTCAGAGACAAAGAACTTTGTTACTCACAGCAGAGCCAGCCTCATGAGCCTCATGTTTGTGTCATTTCCTTTTGCCTCCCAAGTCCCACAGGGGCAACATGGAGGAGCCTAGGTACACGCAGTTTTGTGTCACAGTTGAGTAACATTGAGCTTGGGAATCCATCTCTTTTATAGCAAACCTGCTCTTTTTTCTAGAGAGAGATGTTACCTCATCCCTCCAGACTGCTCTCTGCAAACATAATCCTGAGAAGTGGTTCAGGTAAAGAGTGGTAAGGGCCTTGAATTCTTGGCATACTCATAAGATGTGCCGGAGTAGGAAAGACCCACAGAGGAATATCTCCCAATAGGTTGACCTTCAGAAAGAATATCTCAGCTTGTGGCCTTCTCCTCCTTTAAGTTAGCTATAAGTTTGTACAGATGTATTAGCTTGGGGAATTCTTATAGCCAACTGTCTAATAGGAAAACTGTCATTCTCTTTTATCACAGGATGAAATTGGGAAAGTCAAGAGAGACGTTATAGTTGAATATTGCCAGAAGTAAGTATAGTATATGTGAACTACACAGGCTGATTTATGACTGTGAACTCAATAAACAACAGTATTATACAGAAATCCATACAATTAATCAGCTGGTTTGTGTTTAAATAAGCCACAGTCCTACTGGATAAAAGCAAATTAAACTGTCTTCTGACACACACAGGAAGCAGTATCAGAAGTGACAGCTAAGAGACACTTGGAAGAGATCCATGCCTCTGCCTTCAGACAATAGCAACCTGACCAAGACAGAAGTTTCTGCTTGACAGAGGTCCTCTATTCTCTTTGAAAAGTCTCCAGGGACTTATATCCTGGAACTTCCGTGAGAGATGGAACAACTTGGATTCACCTCTGCACATCATCTCTTCTTCTGACTTTTTAGATTCAACCGCCACATGTCTCACTATGCTCTTCGGGGGCAGATCATGGCATACTGCAACAGCCTGAGAGCCCTGCTGGACGATTTCCCTACCATCAGAGATACCTTTTTTGTGGTGGGACGACCACAAGAAAAGAAGGGGTCGAGGGACTCCAAGGAGAGCCTCAAGACTGACCCCAGGTGCAGAATTTTCTTTAGAGCTTGTTATTCCCCCTCCCCATCCCACTTCTGCTAGGGGAGAGGTTTGTTAAGTTTGGTATGGAAATCTTGCTCCCTTTAACGTATTTAACCTTGATCTTCTGGTCCAGAAGGAGAAAAGAAAGAGCTAACACTCCAAGAATAAGCATATCTTTGTATTTGAACGCAAAAGGAGTTCTTTGTTTATGGGCTGTTTGACTGCTTTTTCAGTCTATGAAGTTTCGTTTACCCCTGGAGTACCCAGAGATTTTCATCAGTCACACCCTTTTACATAAGCCAGCATCTAAAATAAGCAAACAAATAAGTAAACTTAATCTGGAACTGTTCTGGCTTCAAATATTTTACTCAGTGGAGTAGAAGAAATATTCAGGAAAAAACAAAACAAAACAAAACAGTGATACTCCAGTGCTTTGGATAAATCAGTGTCCTTCCGCACTTCACTGATAGAGAAAAATATATATATGTAGACTGATATTAAGTGATAAGAGTGGAGCTGCTTCCATACCTCCTTATCATGCCTTATCCAGTTTTCCAGATGTTCGTAATTCAGCCTACCTAGAGTTCACTCACTTGGATGGAGGAGTTGGCATACCTGTGCTGTAAGTAATCAAATTTCCTTTGAGGAAAAGAAGGGGGTATTACACAGTTACACAGCCTCCAAGAGGGAGCAAAAACACCCTATAGGGTGAGCTGCCTTCCCTCCTTACTCTTTCCCTTTTGGCGTGGCACAGAGTTTAGTTCTGAGTAAGAGTAATAATAAATATGATCACAGAACAGAAAGATGGAAGGAAATTGAAAGACCATTTGTATCAGACCACTCTTTCACTCACTTATCATTCATGGATTATTCAACCATTATTTGTTCAGTGCTTACTTAGTACCAAGCACTTTGTTATGTATACTGGAGTTACAAAGGTGAATAAGTCATTTTGACTCTGGCAATAAATTCAGTCTAGTGGAGGAAATCTCTACAAACAAGTCACTTCAAAGATTTCAAAGATAACATGTTAGAGTTATGTGAAAGTCCTGTGAGGACACAAAAGAGGAAGTGTTAAACTCTAGCCCAGGGCCTCAGGGAGAAAGTCAAAGAAGAGGTGACAGGTAAGTGGGAGTTCACCAAGGAAAAGGTGATGATAGAACAGACTAGAGAATGCTAGAGAATCAAAGAAGTTGAGTCTCTGCCCTTGGCTGACTGATAGCTGGCTATCAAAATAGTGGCCAGTCTGACCTTGATACTTATAAGGTGACCAGTTTGTGGATTACCAGTGTTTTGTCTCATGAGCCCAGCCAGTACATTCACTTGGGTAGAATTCAGGATTTACCTAATGGAAGAATGCATTAGAGAGGGAAGCAGGGCAAAAAATACCTCAGGAGACTGATAATTTTGCTGAAAGTTTGACTGGACATCTATTGCCCAGTGAGGCCGAAGTGCATCTTTCTTTCATATAAAAACATCACAGGATAATCCTCTAAGACTTCTTAGTTCCATTTTCTCATCCACCCAATAGCCATGTCAACCATTTATAAACCCAACCTACATTTGGATCAAATTTTTAAAGTAGTTTACAGAACTCTAACCGTGAGTTCACTGCCTTCTTATTTAGGATAAATGGATTAAGGAAGTCTATTTTGGTTTCTGATCTGGTTTATTTGCAGCCACCAAATAAGGAGGTCAAGATGTAGAGAGGGAAAAAAAAATCTCTCCAACTTGCAGGTTTTGCTCTATTCCGTTATTGTTTTTTTTTGTTCGTTTTTTTGTTGTTGTTTTTTTTTTTTTGTAGATGATGTGTGTTACCTAAAGATTAAGGGAAACAGTCATTTAAGGGGGAGAGGCTAGAGCCCTAAATCATCTGGTCAGTTAATGTCTGATCATTTCAGGACAGGGCTTTGGTCTAGGAAAGTGTGAGCAAAGGGAGTGCCCACCCAGAGCCCAAGTCATATAGTCAGGCAGTGGATGAACAGCAACTGATACAGATTCAGCAATTCTCCACTACCCCCATCTCCTGCTTCCTAAAATCTCTAGATTTTAACATGTCCCTTTTACTACACTCACATGAAATGGAGCATGGAGAAAGGAAGTTCTGTCTTCTGTGGCAGTTTGGAAAAGGTACTGTATATAATTCTAACGCTAACCCTAACCCTAACTCCAAAGTCTATGATTCCATGCATTGAGTATTAATAAGAAATGAACCTCAGCCACAAGAAGGTATAGTAGAGAGAGCCATGCCCGAGAATTAGAATGTTGGACTTTACCCGGCTCAGTCATAAGTTGTTCTGAGGTCTTGGGCAAATCACTTTTCTTCAATCTCTGGATTTCAACTTTCCGTCAAATAAGTAAGGAGATTGAAGCAGCTCTCTGAAGTTAAACATGCTAAGTTTCTTAGTGCTAAATTGTCTAGAGCTTTATTCCAAGGAATAGGACTGCTCAGGAAAGACTTGCTGGGAAGGGAGCCATCTAAGAATGTTCATGAAATGATCAATGGGAATCATCCCAGGTCAAGATTAACTAGAGATAAAGGGACAGAGTTGAGGAATGAGGGACCTGGAGAACAGAGGTCCTTACCTTATTCCTAAAATAAGGAGTTGTGTTAGATCAAGGATAAGAAATGTTTTATTTTAAATGTCAATTCTGTGTCCTGCTGTATTAGTGTCCTGCTGAGGATTCTAAGACATCCCAAGCTTGTGAGATTGTTGTGATTGATTGGCAGTGTCATACCATGGTCAAGGAAAGGGAGAAAGGAGGCCTCCCTGCTTGTGTTTGCCATCCCCTTGACGAGAAGAGCCCCATAAATTCTGTAGGTTTAAAATTCTAAGATGCTACTTAATCCTTAAAGGCTGTAACATACTGTTTAGTTTTAGCAGAGACACCCTGCCCCTAAACCAGAGCCTAAATAGAAGAGGAGCCAAGGGAAGCTCTCCTCCAAAGAATGATGCCCCTTGAGGGCTCTATGTCCTTCATGGCTCTAGTGGAGACTGGAGTCTGGAGACTGGGATGACACTTGGCCACACTCCCAGGAGCCATGGCGCTGGCTGATAGAGGAGCGAAGAAGGGACAGAAAGAGAGGACACTAACATTCAAGCCCTTACTGTGTGACAGCCAGATCCACCACTATGCCACACTGCTGCTTTATGAGGATTAGAAGAAAGCACGGTTTCCCCCGGGCAGGGGTAGCCCCATGCCAGGGTGCAGAGCTTGGCAAGTAAAGTATAGGCTGGATCTCAGCCACTGCTGGTTGCCTCAGGGCACAATCTGAACAACAGTACATGGTAGCCTTGGTGCCAAGCACTGTATAGCAATGAATTAGACACGGTTCTTTCCCTTTAGGCAAGGGGAAATAGGCAATTACAGTACGTTGTGATAAAGAATAAAATTAAAGTATAATGAAAGCACTCACCAGGAAATATTCAGTATTATCTGAAGGATCAGAGAGGTGGGGATGAGGAGCTAGGTGGGCTTCAGGGAAGAGGGGACACTTAACCTGGGTCTTGAAGGATGACTAGTGTTTCGGGTGCACAAGGAAAAGAAATTCAGTGCAAGCTGGGAGACCCGCATGCGTAATGGCACAGAGATATGAGACAGCATGTGGACCTCCCAGTGGCTCCTGTCCAGGGTATGTGAGGATGAGTTGGGGAAGCAGAATGTACAGCACGAAGGGCAAGATCCAGAAGTCTGCCATTTGTCCTTCAACAAACAGGGACACGGGGGCAAGATGATTGTCAGTGACCATTTAGGGACCTACTAAAACTGTACAGACAGGAGATGTTTAGGAAGTGAAATCAGCTAGGCCAGGTGCTAGATTTAATGCAGAACTGAGTGAGGAGAAGGAAGAGGAATCTAGGATGTCACCCAGAGTCTCTGGCTTGGGTGAATAAAAAGATGGCAGTGTTGCTGTTGTTTAATGGGTACAGAGTTTCGGTTTTGGAATATGGAAAAAAATTTTTTCGGGACATAAATGGTGGTGATGGTTGCACAACAGTGTTAATGTACTTCATGCCACTGAAATGTGCACTTAAAAACAGTTAAAATGGTAAATTTTATGTTATGTATGTTTTATCATATTTTATAATGGAGGAAAAAAAGAATGGTAATGCCATTAAGAGGAGAGATATGGAGGGGGAGATAATGAATCACAGCTCAGAAGCCCCTGTTGTGAATTTCTTCCCTTGGTCTCCCAACAAGTCTCAGACGCTTCTTATTCTGGATGTTTTCCACTTTCACATACTTCCATTCCTCCATGCTTCTATCATAGCATCATGCTCTCAGGTCTAGCTGCCTCTGGAATGTAAGATCCTTGAGGGCAGAGATTGTCTTCACTTCATATCCTGTGTGTGTGCCTGTGCCTTTGACCTTGGTTTGAAAGGGAGGATGGGGAGGGGAGAGTGAGCCCACAGGAAGTGGGGGCAGTTCCAGCCCCTTTAATTCAATTATGAAATAACAGACCATGTCATCATCTGCTGCTAGGAATTTGGTATGAGGCTTAAGGAAGACTTGGAGTTGATGAAAAAAGGAAATGGACATGAGAGCTGATCAAAGGAAAGAAAACGAATTTTCCCTGGCATGACACAGCTCAGGCTGGAAACCATTTATTTGTTGTTGCATCAATGCAATTAGCGGTGTGATTTCCTCTAGCTGTGCTCAGCAGCATGCAACTAGAAGCAGAAAGCAGACTAGCTAGAGGGATCCAGAGCTGGGGTTTTGCTAGATAAGTGGGTCATGAGTACAAAAAGCAGAGAACTGAAGGTGCTGGTGGGAGAGTAGTTCATGTGCTTGGCTGTGAGACCCAGTGTGGGTAGGGAAGGGAGTAGTGGGGGTCAGAATGGAACTGACAGATGGAAGGAGAGGCCAGAGGGCTGGATGACGTCAAGGAGCATATTTTGTGGGGATGAAGGAGGTTTAGTGGGAGTGAATGAGTGAGAAAACTGGAAGAATAAAAGGTTGAGCTGGGAAGTAGGATATTTGAGTTTAAGTCTTTAGAGGTGATATGGTTCCAGGTGATGATAAGGTCTGGAGTGTGGCCCTGGAGTGGGCGGTGAAGGAGAATGGAGGTGAAGGGGGTGATGTTGAGCAGGTCAAGGAATTGTCAGGCCACTGAGTTGATGGGCCATCACAAGCGGGGAAGAATCCTCCTTGCAGGGCTGAGAACCAGGCTTTGCTCCTGCACTGAGCACCTAAAGCTTTCTGCTGCCCTCTCTGTCCCCCTTCAGTAGAGGGCTACCTGCTGCAGGCAGGGGTAGAAATGGCAGGAAATAACGGATGAGAAGGAAAGGATAACATTTGGTAGAGGGCCCTGTGGCTCCAGGAACACATGTGCTTCTCAGAGGCCAAGACTGAGTTCAGCCACACTGCTGCCAGCCCCATGGCCCACAGACCTGTGTGCTCAGACACGGGCCTTATGACTTTTTATTGTTGATAGTCAGTGTTTCCTTGGGGCACCTTCAAACAAATAATAGAGATAAGACGAGCTTAAGCTGGTTTTGACCTACTCCAGGACAGGATAGTCTGACTTTGTGGTTGCTGAAATAAGAGTTGTTCTCCAAACTAACACCACCATACTTTGTTCCTGAGCTTCAAATTATCTGATTAAAACCCTGAGACTTGAGACTACTCCAAGTAGAGTTTTAATAATTTAAAAGGTTTCATATTCAGAATGTTTGATATCGAAAACATTCAGCCCTCAGTTAAAATGAATTACATTTTACTTTAAGAAATGGAAAGGGTCATCTGAGTCTCTCCTAAGGACCCAGAAATAATGACAGTCAAAAAATGCCCCTGTGATTTCCAAAAGGCTCCCTAGAAGGTGAGACCCTCCCGTTGAGAGTCCTTGCTATAGACAATGGAGTGGGAATGGAAACTGGTACAAGAGAGCAATGGGATCAATAGGACCTGAGGGATAAAGAAGGAAGCATGTAAAAATGACTTCCTGGTTTCTGGTTTTGAGGACTTGGGGGTTGTGTTTCTTTTAACACAGGAGGAAGCCCGGGATCGGGGTGCGGGTGAGGGTGAGGAGTTCAGTTCTTGCCTTTTTTGACTGAGGTGCCCTGAGGCACTGCCAGCCAAGGTGGAGCAAGTTGGGACTCTGGAGCTGTGGAAGGGCTTCAGAGGAGCTGGAGACATTCTGTTTCCCAGGCCAGGTAGTGGGTACCTGGGCTTGTGCGAATCCTTACACCAGACATATATGAATTATGTATTTGTATGTAAACAAGTAACGAAGAGATAGCAATACTGCTGCCTAAGAAATGATAAAGTATTTGGAGGAGGAAGAAAGGAGAAAGAAGGAAAAGAGGACCAGAGTCTAGAGAACCTGGCAGGAAACGTGATGGGGAGGGAAGGAAAATAGAGACTGGTCTCCAGAGCCTGGATTCCAGAACCAGACAGACCTGCGCTTAAATCTCAACTTCATCTCTTAGGAGCTGGATAGGAAAGATCTACGTAACCTGGTAAGGCCTCAGTTTTCTCATCTGTGAAACAGGAACGACATAGGAACATCCCAAGGTTGTCGTAAGAATTAAGTGAGAAAATGTCACCCCAGGTATGGTGCTGGCACTTAATTTATGCCCTCCGCTTCCTTTCTTATCACACCTTTCCCTCCCCCCTGTGCCCACTCCTTCCTCCCAATACAGCTGAAGCTAAAACCAGCCCAACTGCTCTTCTCCTGTTGAGTTATTTATAACTGTGGCCACTTGTGAGCAGCCTGAAAAGGAGGACTGCTGCCCTTGGGCTTAGACGCTGGGTGTGTGAGTCACCACAACATGGGCTCTGGGGCTGTGGCTGGAGGGCGGTGGTATAAGCTCACACCAGACGCCCCTTTTAGAAAGAGAAATGTTGTACTCCCGGAGTTTTCTTCTCACGCCACAGGAGGTTTCAGCCCCGGCCGCGATGTTTGCTGCCTGCTGACGGGAAAGTCTTCCTCAATTTATGGTTCATACCCCATCCTTCTGAAGTGCTGATTATGTTCAAAACTCTGCCTGAAAAGGTTTGTATTTTTTTATGGGTGCCAGAATGGAAATTGGCTGTTTTTATGTCCCACAGTTAAACATATCAATTTCAGAGAATATCTCTTGTGTTTTTTTCAGGAACACCTCATAACTGAAATCTCTCAGCTCCTCATGTTTTTGCCTGCTTTATTATATTTTCCCTTGTGCCTCATTCTTTCATAGTTCTGTTTCTCCATGGTCATTACTGAACACTAATTGGCGGTTCCGACATTCCTTATTAATCCTTAATTTCCTCCACAACGCCAAGAAAACCCCACCCTGATGCGCTGAAACTAAGGAGAGGTTGAGATTGCACTTAATCACAGTCATTAGCTGGTTCCTGTTTTTTGAGGGGTTCCTCTAAGTACCTCATTTACTGATAGAGGGTGACCATTAAAAAAGAGTAGTTATAGAAATACATAAAGCATTCAAGTATTAGTTAAATAAAATGCAATGTTGAAAATGGCAATTTAGGAACATTCTGATTTTTCTTTGTAAGTGAAAACCTGTTTAGCAATTTAGGTTTCTTACCCTTTCTTTTTTCCCCCCAGGTTTATTGAGGTGTAATTAACAAATAAAATTGCGTATATTTAAAGTGTACAGAATGATGATTTGATATACATATACATTGTGAAATGATTACCACAGTTAAGCTAATTAATACATTCATCACCTCACATAGTTACCTTTTTTTTTGAGGTGAGAATGCTTGTCTAACTCTCTTAACAAATTTCAAGTATAAAATACAGTGTTATTAACTATAGTCACCATGCTGTACATTAGATCCTCAGAACTTATTTATCTTATAAATAAAGTTTGTACCTTTTGACCAACATCAACCCATCTCCCCCATCCCCTGGCAACCACCTTTCTATAAGTTTGACCTTTTCATTTTTATTAGATTCCTCATATGAATGAGATCATACAGTGTATGTCTTTCTCTGTCTGGCTTATTTCACTTAGCATAATGTCATCCAAGTTTACCCATGTTGTTGTAAATGGCAAGGTTTTCTTCTTTTTTATGTCTAAGTAATATTCCTGTGTGTTTGCATGCATGTGTGTGTGACGTTTTCTTTATCCATTTATCCATCCACTGGACACTTAGGTTGTTTCCATATCTTGGCTATTGTGAGTGATGCTACATGGAAGTATGAATAATCTCCTTGATATACTGATTTTATTTCCTTTGGATATATACCCAGAAGTGGGATTGCTGGATCATATGGTAATTTTACATGCAACAGAATGAAACTGAATCCCTATTTTACACCAGTCACAAAAATTAACTTCAGGTGGATTAAATACTTAACTGTAAGACTGGAAACCGTAAAATCAGAGAGGAAAACAGGGAAAAAGCTCTTTGACACCAGTCTTGGCAATGATTTTTTGGATACAACAACAAAAGCACAGGCAACAAAAGCAAAAATAAACAAGTGGGATAACATCAAACTAAAAGGTCTCTGCTAGTAAAGAAAAAATCAACAAAAGGAGAAGGCAACCTACATAATGGGAGAAAATATTTGCAAACTATATATCTGATAAGGGGATAATACCTAAAATATCTAAGGAACTCATATAACTCAATAGCAAAAGCAAAAACAAAACAAGAAAAACAATTTTTAAACCAATAATCCGATTTTAAAATGGTCAAAGGACCTGAACAGACATTTTTCCAAAGGAGACATACCGATGACCAACACATAAATGAAAAGGTGCTCAATATCACTAATCATCGGGGAAATGCAAATCAAAACCATGATGAGATATCACCTCACACCTGTTAGGATGGCTATTATAAAAAAAGACAAGAGAAAACAAGTCTTGGTGAGGGTGTGGAGAAAAGGGGACACTTGTACACCTTTGGTAGGAATGTCAATTGGTGCAGCCACTATGGAAAACAGTATGGAGATTCCTCAAAAAATTAGAAGTAGAACTACCCTTTATTTCATTCATTCACTGAAGAATTTTTAGGGTTTTTAAAAATATATAAAACTACTACCTTCTGCAGTTAAATCATAATTTTTCCCTTTTCCTTCACTGAATGTTGATATTTATGATCCATTGTTTGTTTTTCAGTCATGTGTTTAAACTATGTTGATAAGTAGTTATGTTTTGCTTACAGGTATTCCCTCAGGGCAGTGTTGTCTGAATATGAATCCCTGCTAGGAATTTATCTGTGACCCTTGTAATTCATTGATAGTTAGTCATACAAACACATTTTGATGTGTTTTTGGCCTCCAATGGCTTTAAACAAAGAGAAACACTTTGCTTTAATTCCCCGGCCGGAGTTACCTTGTCCAAAGACATATATAACCTGAGTTCATGAAAAGGCTTGTTGTTCTTTTTTTCAGCTATTATCCTGTAACTATTATCCTGTATTATACTGTGAAAATGTTTATCTAAATATTCTTGTTTAAATATATTATTCCTAATCAATGCTCATATATTTTTATATCCCTTTAGAAGCTTCTTGAAAATTATTTCCTTGTATTGATTTTACCCAGAGGTAGCTTTTAGAGCCTTAAAGCTAACTCTACAGCTGATAGCCCCTCTCCATGACATTGTGGCCTACCTCTTCAGTTTGGCTAAACTTGGAAATTGTCCAGCATGTTTTGAATTTCCTCTAAGTCCTAACCCTCTGAGAGGCGACTGGGGAGGAACTAAGGGTATTGGTAAGTGATTAAAGGTGATTAAAATTGCCTTCAATATTCAGTTGAAATTCCATGAAGCTCTTTTTTTTTTCAGCTTTATTGAGGCCTAATTGAAGAATAAAATTGTAATATATTTGAAGTGAACAACTTTATATTTGATATACATATACATTGTGAAAGGATTTCCCCCATCTAGTTAATTACTATGAAGCTCTTAATACCTGGAAAGACAGGACTAAAATATTTCCTCATAAATGACAGAAGGGCAAAGGGAAAGTCCCATTATATATTGCCTCCAAACGGATTGATTCCACATTTACAGGTTAAACCATGAAGTACGCCAAGTCAGAATTTGGGGGGCCTGGGTTTTTACCCTGCCTCTGTCACTTGGCTTACTAAAAGCTGGGCACTTTACTCCCTGGCTCTCTGTTTGTCATCTGTAAAACAGGGATGACAACACCTGTCTCAGAGAGATGTTCTGTGGATTGAAATCTGTAAAAATTCTAGAAGGATGTACAAGTCCCCATTAAATATTAGCTTTGCTTTCATTCCCTTTCCCCTCCTGGGCTTCGTGAACTAATGTGGCAAGTTCAAGGCCAAGCATTCACTGTCAAGAAGCTTGCAGACAGCCCTCAGTTAGCTAACAATGACCCGGTAGTCCTGTTAATAAGAACAGTTGAGGCTTTTGTTTTATCTGCCTAGTGCTAATCCGTGAACTCTAACTCAGCACAAGTTCTCAGATAAATGCATGAGGTAAATTAAAGACACTGAAATGCTTAGTAAGCTGGGTTTATCAGAAGCAGTGAAACTGGTCTTACTATTTTAATAATTTGACTCCCATCCTAATTATGTCATTAGTCATGTAAATATTAATCAATTAATAGCAGTATATTATAACATAGTAGACAAGGATTTTAAAGTGTGAGAAGAGCCAAAGAAATGAGGTAACCTGCCTATCTAAACTTAGTGGTCTTAAAACAAACATGATGTAATCTGAATCTATTCCTCTCTGGGCAGTGCATCAAGGAATTGTTTGTGGGAGATTCTGACTTGTTCCAGGAGGAAGATTGATGCCTATATCTGAGGAGAGGCAGCCTGAAGAAGGGAAGAGGTTGGTGCTACCTCAGCAGAAAGCACAGAATTGTTGCAGGCCTACTAGCAAGTCTTCAATATAAGCATCAGGAGATTACAGAAGTTCCAAAGTACTCTTAGCTCCTTTCCTTTTGCTAATCTGGGGACTGTCGTAAGGGGTTAACTCAGAAAATAAACTAAGATGCTCTCCAGTGGAGCTGGATGTTGGGAGGGTTTGGGGCTGGACTGTAGATGAGGGACAGGAGAAAGGAGGATGGGCCAGGAAGAATGCCATCCCTGCCTTCGAGAAGATGAGATAGAAGCCAAGGTAGAGCCAGAGCCATGTTTCCAAAAGAAGTCACTGCATAGGAAGTTCTGTAGCAGCTGGGAGGCAAGAGCCGGCAGGGAGGGTGATCTGGGGGACTTGCCCTCACTTGAATCAATGGAGAAAAATAGGAGGGCTTGTCCTAAAGGGGGACAAGAAAAGGATACTGGCAAAGATAACAGGCAGGACTACACGTGGCCAGTCCAGAGAGAATGATGAACCCACCAGTGCAACACTGAGGGATAGTGGTAAATGAGGCCAAATTGTTGAGGACCTAGAATTGACGATGAAGGAAATTGGTCTTTTACTATTTATATGCTTATGAACCGGAAACCATTGAAATAATTGGGGCCCAGGCTTTCCAAGGTGTACAACTAGAGACACACACCTTGTCATGTTGCCAGTAAAAACATTTGTGCTCCAGGGAGAATGTGCAAAGTTTTACATACTCTGCTTTGCTGAAAATAGATAAAGAGCAAACTGAACTAAAAAAAATTCCATTCTAAGATAATCATCTTTTTTAAAAGGCTAGGCTGCTCAGTTCCTGGCCTGCTTCCCAGAGGAGGCGAGGAGAACTAAGGTGAAAAGAGGAGACGGGTCTGTTCATAGACCCACCCAACTCCTTTTAGCCATTTCAGAGCTGTTTGGAGTTAAAGTGACTTTTGAAGACTTATGTGCTTTAAAATAGTTTTTAAAGAGACACTTTGAATTTCAGCTGTGGTCCTCCCACTTGACTGAGGAAGCAGCTCTTAGATACTGTGGGCTAGTTCTGTGGACCCTGCCAAATTTTCTCCTTCCCTGAAAGCCAGCAACTCCCTTTGGAGTCAGTGTGAAGCAGGGGATGGAATCAGAATGTAGGAGTTTACATTATGAGTTTCTTGTAAAGGATTAGGAGGCCAATTAAACCCAGACACTACACACTGAACTCAGGGTTTCAGGAACAAAATGTACTGGCTTTGAGTATTCACATGGAGGCAGGGCCACTGTGATTCTGCTCTCTCTGTCTGATTTCCCAAACAGAACCCTCCTGGGGAAAGGCACAAGAAGAGGCTCATTTGTTTCCCGGCAGAGGGTCTCCTCCCACCACCCCCACGACCACACGGCAACCATCTGCCCCATCTTCACAGACAGGCTGCCTTCCCTGCCTGTGCCTGCCATCTCTGCTCCCGCTGAGCCGTGTGAGCCCGCAAGAAAGGGAGGCCCAAATGAGGACTGTTATCAGTGCGTAACAAAGAAAAGGTAGGCCCTCCTCCACATCTGTACTTTAATGATAATGCCACCTGTCAGCACAGAACAATTTTGCTGGGAAGTGATCGTATAAAAGTGCACACACAGCATTATATAAACAGTAATGGAAATAATGAAAAGAGAAAAATCACCCGTAATCCAACCATTGTAACAAGTGAAATATTTTTATTTATCCTTACTTCCTTCTAGCCCTTGCCCAAATACATTTTACAGAGCTTTAATCACAGGGTATGTACAACTTCATATTCTTTTTTCATTGTCATTGCAGGGGATGATAAACCTTTTCCCCTGGTTGCTGCATAGCCTGACAGAGTGTATTGCTTGTAGACCAGCCACATTAGACCTTGAACAAATAAGGCTCACTGACCATCATTCCTCCCATCCAGTACAACATTCTTAAAGTTCTTGTACAATTTGCTCTGTGACTCCTCTTCTGGTGGAAGTTTCTTTTCAGCCCAATATGACCATCAGATTTATAGAGGATTCATAAAAACTCTAATGATTGGCCCCAATTCTTTTGTGGCTGGGAAAATACCCAAAAAACATTTTTTTGTGGTGTGTAAAACATCAAATGGATATGAAATCTGGACTGCTCATCTTTTCCTAAAGCCAAGAGCATATATTGCAAGTACATATTAGCAACCATTCTCAGACCTGGCTCTGCCCTGATCAGGCTCTCGTGGACAGCCTCCCTGCTCCCTCAGTTCCCCTGCCTTCCATGCCAGAAATGTAGGAAGAGATCCAGTACCGGGCCAGATAGGGTACAAGGCTGCTCAAGTCTGGATGAGAGGTTGACATAGAGTAACTCCGGAAATGCTTCGTGGATCTCCCATCTCACTTCTGCCATGGGCTACAATCAGGGACGGTGATCAATTTCCACAATCCTTCTCTTCCCATAGCAGGGATGTCCTCTCAAGTAGAAAACTATCACTGTCCCCACAGGGAGCTGATGAGCATTTCAGATCAGCTGACATTCTGGTAGCCCTGGAAATGGGGCCCACCCACCCGCCCCATCAGTGCTCCCTAAGGGCTTGTCATTTTCTCGTTGTGCTCTCCCATTCTAAGCAGCTCATTTCCTGAGCCAATAATAGAGATGCTAGTACAGCCATCTAGACCCAGGCCAGATTCCTCAAACCAGTATTGAGTGCCCCAAAAGGCCTCTAACTTAAATTTCCATCCAAAACACATATAAATCTTTTGCAGTAAGGGTCCAAGAAATAAGCCAATTTAGGATCTCCCACATCTACTCCTGAAATGATGAGAATCTCCTAGAAGGATCTATGTATGTATATACATGTATACCTATATGTATACATATTTTTGCTTGCCTTGGATGGTCTTGAGTCTTCTTTAATCTATGAGCCATTGACAGGATGAGCCAGTGACAGGGCTGATTTGAATGGCATGGCTATGAGAAATGAGTGCTGGTTTATAGTAATTTCAAGCCCCTAATAGACTTACTGAGGCCTACACTTTCCCATTCCTTGTAATTTCTCTTTTTCAATCTATTTAGAGTCTGTAGCCTTATGAACACTGAAACTTTCTTTCAACAGTATGTTCTTATTCTGCTGAAAAGCAAAGCAAGTTATTACATTCCTGAGGGAGGAAGGAAGGAAGGAAAGATAAATCAGACCTTGGGTTCTAGAACATAAGGCTTTGCTGATCTTGCAAAACATATAATTAGTATACTCACAAACAAAGAGAAGTCAATTTAGGTAAAAAGTTAGCTTTGGAGGTGAAATGGTTCACAGGGTAGCTAGGGTAGCCTGTGTTTCACACTGAGTAAAATGTCGTCCATCTTCTAGGGTCTGAGCTTCAAGAGCTGCAGAAAATGATTGACAGCCTCCAGAGCCCCAAGGACCCCACTCTGGTGTCCCAGGTCCTCCTCCTTCGAAGGGAGGTTATGTTTCTGCAGTTTGATGCTGCAATGAGGTACCTCATCCGGTAAGGGCTGGAGTGCTAATCCTGTCTAATAAATTCTGCAGGGCAGGTGTTTCTGAGTGATCATGGAGGGAGGCCACTCTTGGCACTATTAGATAATGAGCTTAAAATAGTCGGGGGCACAACCTGATCCAGAACACTGCCGCTACCAAACACGTTCGGCTGCAGAGGCTGTCCAGGTGAACTGTGTTCTTGTTGGATAATAATATTCTTGATTTTATTAAATGTGATTTCAATATAGTTAGTTTGCATAACAGGCTGTTTTATTGGGAATCACATTTTTTATACTTCTGAAGATGATTCTTCCTAAGAGTTTTATTTTTTCAGCCCTTAATTACCTTTCAAAAAAACAGAATTTTCACTGCACATCTGAAACCAATGGAATTCACCACCTGAGTTAAATTTATAAATAAGTTAATTTACCTCTGGCCTTGTAGGTATTAAATATTCTGCATTCAAAAAGAATGATTTTTGGTTAATTAATCATGACTGATGAAAAAATTAGCTTGGATTAAGAGTCACAATGTTTCCTGTATAAATAATAAGCTGTGTATGGGAAGGGAAGAGGTCAGGCCTGAGGGTCTCTGCTTATTCTTAAATTGTCAAAATTACTTAACTTCATTTGATAAATTCCCAGTGTGAGTATTTAGTCAATGAGGGGGACCTTGGAGGGCAGTACTTTTATCTGTGGATTATAATCACTTCCCACCATTAGCATGAGTGTCCATAGAGAATAGAAATGTGGGGCTTATACTGAGCCATATTTTCTCTTTCTGCTCTGCTTTTTCTTACTCTGAGCATCATGGGACTGTGGATTTAGGATGCAAATTCAGCAGGACAAAAAATCAAGCTAATTTGTTTTCTTTTGATTGACAAACAGCTTTGGGAGCTGTACCTTTGTCAAGCACGTAGGATATAAAGGCTTTGACTAATTGTCATGATGGCCATTCATTAGCCCTCTGGGCTCTGAAATCTCAAGTCAGAATTTGCAAGAAATTTACATAGGATGAAGAAATAGGACTACACCCCAGAAGTTCTTCCTGGATTCCATATCCATGGAGTTCAGCTTGCTCCTGTTCTCCCAGGGGAACCACTCTGCTTCCCCCAGGAACTGCTTTGTGGGGCTTTCTCTGCCCTGGTGCACTCAGTCTGCAGGAATGGAGGGCACTGTGTCCTATGACTGGTTTCAGTATATTCAGTATATTTTTCAGAGGACCTCAGAAGGAACCAGGAGTCCATTCATAGCATTTCCTCCAGCCTTTTTTCTTCAGAGGTCTTTGGGGTGTGTCTGTGTTTGGAATCACACAGCCAGTAAGTAGCAGACCAGAATTAGAACCTATGTGCATTTGACTCCAAAGCTTGAGAACTAGGATGGATTCCAGACAGCAGCAGGATTGATGGAAAGAGAGACTCCGAAGAGAAGGCAAGAGGCAGGAGGAAAGGAGAAGCTGAAAGATAAATGTCTTTCCACTTGAGGATTTTACTTAGTGCTGAACCTGCAAGCAAGGAGAAGTCCTTAGATAACCAAAAGAGACAGGAAGCTTGGAGAAGTCCCCTCGCCCTTCCCAGAGCTCACCAACTGAGTAAATATGACTGTTTACCCCAGGGAACTTTTTGCTTATGTAAACTGAAGCCTTCTCCAGAGTTTGAAAAGAAGGAACTCTTACCTGGAATGAGAACAGCATACTTCCATAGACCAGGGGAGGAAAAGAAGCATGTAGCTCAAGGACAACAGGAGAGTGGCCCCGTAGAGTCCCCTCATATCTGGCCTCTGCTTCTCTGTGGCATAGACCAGCTCAGATTGCAAGAAAGTTTAATGTTTCTAGGCACAAAAGTTTCACTCTGCTCCTGTCGACCTGTCCTCTGCCAAGGACCTGATAGAAATTGGTGCTGTCCTCCGATGGCGTCAGAATCACATTGTCCAGGGCCTGTCATTCACCTCTGGGCATGTCCACCAACCTATAAGAGTTATTTATTAGCCAGTGCAAGAAATGCCTGAGGATTGAGCTTATCTTTAATTTCAGGTGAATTAATCATTTGCGCCAAAGGTAAATGCTTCAGTGGTACATTGGTTCTAATCAATCTCATCTGTTTAAGTTAGGGATCAGCAAACTACTGCCATAGGCCCCTGCCTGATTTTGTAAGGCCTGTGGGCTAAGGATGGTTTTTATGTGTTTAAATGGTTGAGGGAAAAACTCAAGAGTAGTATTTTGTGACACATGAAAATTATGTGGAATTCAAGTTTCTGTGTCTAGAAATGAAGGTTTTTTTGGAACACAGCCAGGCCTATTCATTTATGGATAATCTCTGACTGCTTTCACACTAGAACCACAGAGTTGAATAGTTGCAACAGAGATTATATGATTCACAAAGCTGAAAATATTTACTATCTGACCCTTTAAGAAAGAGTTTGCCACTCCCTGATTTAAAGGATTGAATTCTTTTGAAATTCAAGAATGGAAGGAAAAGGGGGGGTGGGGGGGAAGTCCCTCAAAGGAATTCTATAGGACAGAATAAAACACATGGCATGCAAAGTGCCACTGATCTGAGTGTATTATTGATGTTCAGAGTGATTACAGTAAAAAGGAGGAATTTAAGGAAATAAACCAAAGGTACCTTAACTTTCTGCAATAAGCCTGATTTAAGAGTACATTAAGCAGTCTCTCAAGAAGCAACACCAATTTCTTAGTCCTCGAATTTGTGTTGGTTTTCTCTTCATTTTTCAATTTATCTTTATGCTCACCTAGTTTAAGTGTCTCTGAACACACAGATATTAAAGTGTGCTTCAGAGTTATCTGGGGATTTCTGGGTGATACAGAGAAGGCCCCATGTGCTCCTGGTCTCCAGCATCTGAGAAGTGAAGAGCCACAACTTTTGCCTGGCCTCCTCCGGGCCACTTTGCAGGTGTTTTTTGGGTTTCATTTTCTTTTTCATATCCTTGCATCCAGGAAAAACCCTAGCATGTGTCCCATGAATTCCCTGCTCCCTGTGGCTACAGCCAGCTTGCCTGGGATCACATTATGGCTAACTCTCTCACACACAAGATGACTGGTATTCTAGGAAACCCTTGACTGCTTATTGACAGTAAGGCAGCTGCAGTGTGGCAAAACAGTTTGGAGAATGTGATGCATCTATCCTTGTATTTTAGTGGACTGCTGGGGAGACCCGACTTTATTAGGGGCTGGCAGTTGGCAGGTGTAGCACTGGCACAAGCAACAAGCTGACCTTTCATTCCTATGAGTTTCCCTGTATCTTGAGTGCTGCTGGCAAGCTGCACTGATCAGACCTACCCCAGCAGAAGGCTCAGGCCAGGGTTTACCAACTGAGGGGCTGAGTGAGTTGTCACAGTGAGCTGTTTTCAGTATTTCTAAAGACATGATGAAAAAGACACATTTGCCCAAAAGTTTTGCAGGTAAAGATAATGTCACATTTCTTTCTTTTTTTAACTGGAATCATAAGAACAAATGAGATAAGGAGGAGAGGGAACTTGCTTTGGTTGAGTTCCCGCCATGTGCCAACTCCGTGGGATAGCAATCCTGTCACCATCTTTACAGATGAGGAAATAGAGAGTCAGAGAAGTTGCATAACTTGCCCCAGGGTCACAAGCTTGTTGTAGCAGACCTTACATTCACAGGGTTTTTCTGACTCCAGAGCCCTGTTCTTTCCTTTATATCATGTTTCTTCATCTCTTCTTGCAGCTCAGAGCTTAGGCTAGGTGTTTATGTGGCTTTGAGTTAAAAACAGGAGAATACTTAATTTGGTAGAAAAATCTTTCAAAATATGGGGTCCATGGAGAGGAAGGAAATAAAAGAGAATATAGTGCTAAAAATGTTAAGTATCATTCTGAGACCCCTTTCTATACATAGCATTACATTGTACAGCTCCCTAATAAGCAGTACTATTGATAAAGGAGAGATGGGACCTATCAAGGACAGTGATCTAGACTGAAGAATTAGGAAAGTGAGGAAAAGGATAACCAATGATTTGATCAATGGTGGTGCCTAGAATCTGACTCTCGTCTCTCTAGAGAGTGTATCATGTGCTATGGTTCTCTAGCTTAGAGTAGCAGTCATATTTACATCTGAACTCTATTGATATTTTTTAATAGTCTCCAGGCATCTATAAATTAATAGACCTAGTACGTGTTTGGGGCTCTAAAACTCTGCCAAGAATTGTGGTTGTTTGTGGCACTAAGTAGTTAAAAGTTCTGCACAAACTTACCAAGATAAGAGAGCAAGTCAATGTTCTGTGTTCTCTTAAGTGAAAATCAGTCTGGTGCAGCCACAAGAGGAGACACAGGAGAGACTCAGGAAAACAAAATTATTATACTCAGTTCCTAGAAACATCCATAATGCCGTGTCACCCAGGGCCACAGGTCGGGAGCAAGGAGAGTGCTTAGGCCATGACCTGGAAAGGCAAGGCAGGGCAGGAGAACAGGTTAAGATCGGCTACTTTGAATAATTCCAGTGGGCTTTGGGCTGTAGGAGAGGTCTCTAGTTGCCTGTTAACTAGCCCTGGGATGATTAAAGGAGAGAAATATTGCCTCCTGGGTTGCAAGGGTCAGAGGAGGTATGGCTCAGATTGGTTAGTTTGCATATCAAAGGCAGGCTGGGCCCTTAGCTATCTCTAAGAATTGGCTATGCAGGGAAGGGCAGTCTCTCCCCAGCCAGCAAGGTTTTTTAAAGATGTTAAAACATCATAATAAACAAAAAAGAAATTTTAAAATATAAGCAATACAGTCAACAGTAAGGTGCGAACAAAGCTGGACCCAGAGGCTGAGAGAGAGAAAATAATTTTGTGGATTGGTGGGAGAAAAGCATAGGAATGACATAGAAGGAGTCAACCAGGAAGAGGTCTGTGGGATATTGGGCTTCTGTGCTCTTGATTTAGGCTGAAAATAAATGTTTCCATTAGAATACTCTGCTTTTTGGTACTGCTGGCTAAAGAAAAATGCACAGCCTGAAAGTTGCAAATGTTTTATTCGGGAACCTTACTGAGGACTATAGCCCGGGAGACAGTCTCTCAGATAGCTCTGAGGATCTGCTCTGAAGAGGTAAGGGAGGAGCCAGGATATAGAGGAGTTTTTGCTGAAAAAACAGCAAAAAACCCATGTGGTTGAACATCAAAGGACTACTGCTAATCACAAAAAACAGACATCACAAGTTAATGATTTTAGTGCTTTTCTATGTATGGGAAGATGCAAGAGTCTGGACTCATTAAAATTATTTCTTAGATATGCATCTTACCTATCTAGGGCCAGTATCCTGTTTTTTTCTATCCTGAATTCCCCTCAGGGTGCACCGTTGGGGGGCAGCTGTATCGGCTGATGACTTGGTGGCAGGCAACATTCTTTGTTTAGTGGAATGGCAGGCAACATTTTTTTGTCTGCAGTACCATTGTTTTAAGTAGATATATACAACCTATAAGGGAGGTATATATGTAGAAAGTGCCTTGGGAGTTTAGAGGAAGGTCAGAAGCGGCTGGATAATGAGCTCTGCCTCACTGGGCCCTACTGGGCTAGAAGGTCAGACCCATGGGGGACCCATCTTTGTATCTCAGACAGTTCCTGACACAGTACCCTGTACATAGTAGATGCTTGATACGTCACTGTCACATGGGTGTTGAATGAATCATGGGCCTCTTGGCAGGGCTCATTGAGAATCATGAGAAAGCATGTGAATGATATGAGAAACAGGAGAAAATGTTTATATATCCATTGAGCAACTCCAAGCGCCATCCTTGAGCTATCAGGATAAGTCAATGTTTTTATTCAGTGTCTCAGTATATAACTGTATGCAACTATCTTTTGTTAATTCTCACAAAAACATGAAAAGGGTGGTATGATTTTTGCACTAATACAATGGTTTGATATGCAAATAATAGAGCTACCTTTATCTGTCTTTGAACTTAAGTTCATAAGCCCCTACTTCTGCTGATGACAAAAAGATTAAACTTTTCAATTCCATGTCATTCAGCCACATTTACAGTTTAAAGTGGTCAGTTTGAGATATAAAATCAATTAATTCAAGATTATCACCTTTTACCTTTGTTTTAATTGCCTCCTCTTTACCCTGTTGGTGAGGGAGGGATTCTGCCCCAAGGTTATGGGGATGGCCAAACACATGACACTAAATACTGGACAGATGAGATCAACAGCAGTTTACTCGTCACATATACTCACAGCGGAGGGGAGCAGAACATTGCATGCCATGCAGGGCCACAGAGGATTTGTACTTGTGACCAGAGTGAACAACTAGGGGCTTGAGAGGCAGGCTTTGTAGTATCAAGAGGATATAGTGCTTCCTGGTTCCCATAGGAGAATGTGATTGGTTCATTTGAATAATTTTGTGGTCTGGCAGGGAACTGAAACCACTACTTGGGGATAAGCAGGGATTGTACTTGGTCCCTTTGATAAGGAAGTTTGTTTGACTAGGGGACCTTACCCGTGGGAGCAGAGTAGGCAGGGGAACTTATAGTTAGGTCATTCAAAGCCCTCCCAATTTTACCAGATGTCAAGGCAGCACTAATACTGGACCTTAACTTAGGCCTTACGCCACACCCTTCTCCTCCTTTATCCTTCTCAGAGGTGATCTAAATTCCTGGGGGTGCTTATAAATCATCCCAGCAGTTGAAGAGGAGTGGCTACCTCACCCATCTCTGTCCAATCCCAGATCTCTTCTGGTTGGCCTGCTGCTCAGCACCCCACTTGGAACCCCCTTGTGGGGTCTTAGGCACTCCCCAGGTCTTTCCACAACACTTGACTATCTGCTCATCTCTGGGAGGCTGCCTCATTTCCATCAGTGCTAACATCTCCCTCAGTCATTGCTAATCTCCTTTTTGATATCTGCTTTATGCATGACTTGGCAAAGCCCATGGAGGATTTAGGCAAAAGATCCCTTCTGTCCTGGGGACCTTTTGGATCCCCCCACAACTGATTCTGTTTCATCATCTTTTCTTGGGCATCCACAAGATGTAAGCTCTAGAGACAGTCTTTCCTTGCTCGCTAAACTCATTTCCTTTGGGGCAAGAAAATGATTGTAATTTATCAAGCAGACTTCCTTCTCTGTGACTTATGGTATAGATTTCATGCTCTAGTCTTCAGGATTTTTGGTTCTTGATATGCAAAGCCAAGTTTTGTTCAAAACAAAACAAGAAGCTTTCTCTCTCAAACCCCAGGCTCTTATTATTTAACTTAAAATTTGGTTTTACATATCAAGAATTGCTGTCTCAGCTACTGGTCTTAAAATAAATTCAACAACTGATGTCTTTGTTCTAGAGCTACAGCTGAGCTGTCCAGTACAGTAGCCACATGTGGCTATTTTAATTTAAAAGTTTAAATTAATATTGATTTTGGTGACATAAGACTTAAAATTCAGTTCCTCAGTCATGGAAGCCACATTTCAAGTGCTCAACAGCTACATGTGGCTAGTGGCTGCCGTATTGGACAGTCAAATATGGAACATTTCCGCCCTGCAGAAAGTTCTGCAGTTAGACCGTGCTAGTCTAGAGGATAGCTACCTTTCCCTTGAGGGCTGTGAATTGTGAGAGTGAAGGGCAGTGTGTAAAGAAAAGGGAGTGAGGGATGATGTTGCTGAGGAAGAAACCTGTTGATATCTCAAAATGTTATCTTGTTCCAGTAACCTTGAAGAGAGTTTTGAGCTTTAGAAACTTGAGTAACTGCTGTTAATGAGATTCCCTTCCTGTTTTGGTAGAAGAACATTTTTGGCAGCTGGAAATGCTCCTGCCTACCAGTCTGTCACAGATGACATGTAGCATGGGTTGCCGCCACTGAGCAACTCTCTCAGGAAGAGCATCTTTGCTTCCCAGCTCAGCCTGCCACAGCCGCTGGATCCACAGAGCCTCCAGGTGTGTTGAGAGCTATTTTTATACCAATCAAACGTGCATTGTGCTGGAATGCCCTTTAGCCTTGGTAGGCTCCCCTTCACTCACATGGCAGAGTGGGCTAGGCCCCCATGGCCGGCTGTTATTCCCAGTCAGGGGCTCTCCCTCTAAACCGCTCAGCAGGCTAATTGGGAGCTTATCTGCTCACAGCTGGTAGCAAAACCAACACCTGATCTCTTCCATGTAATAAATAATAATGATAGCAATTATGATACATAAATTAGGTCAGCAGCTGAGTTTTGAACAGCCCGGTAACAACATGCGTTATCAAATGTAATCCTGGCAACTATTATTGCTCCTAGGCACTAACTATATTACCCACCTGCTACAACTAAAGAGTTTGAGGTTCTAGAAGGCCAGAGATCAGACTGCTGCATAGTCATGGCAACACTAGGTCACAAACTGTATCAGTTATCTATGGCTTCAGAGCAAATTACCCCCAAATTTAGCAGATTAACACAATAAACATTAATTATCTCATATAGTTTCCGAGGCTCAGGAGTCTGGGAGCAGCTTAGCTGGGTAGTTCTGGTTCGGGATCTCTCATGAGGCTGTGGTCAAGGTACTGCACCTCTTAATGGGAAGAGAATCAAAGAATTTGTGCACTGGGACTTCCCTGGCAGTCCATTGATTAAGACTTCGCCTTCTAATGCAGGGAGTGTGCGTTCGATCCCTGGTCAGGGAGCCAAGATCCCACATGCCTCGTGGCCAAAAAAACAAAACATAAAACAGAAGCAATATTGTAACAAATTCAATAAAGACTTAGAAATGGTCCACATCAAAAAAATCTTTAAAAAAAAAAGAATTTGTGGACATATCTTTTTTTTTTTTTTTGGCCTCACAGTGAGAACTTAGTTCCCCAACCAGAGATCGAACCCGTGCTCCCTGCGGTGGAAGCTCAGAGTCTTAACCACTGGACTGCCAGGGAAGTCCCTGTGGACATATCTTTAAAACCACCACACAAGCCCAGATCTTTTGACTCCAAAACCTCCAACTTAATGTTTTTATGTTACAAAGCTAAGCCAAGTAATGCCAGCATCAACCCCATGTAAGTCTCACACTTCTACCTTCCCTAGCTACAAGACAGTGACTCTTGGCCCAAGCCTTGACCCTCATTTAGACCCGAAAACAGGGTTGGACCGTGACCATTGGGCCTGCTCCTGCTGCCTTTGAGTGTTGCCTGGGGTTAGGTGGATGCAGGTGTCCTGGCTCCCTGCTACCTGAATCAACTCCAGCTCTAGGAATTGTCTGAAGCCAGTACCGAGTCTGGAAGTGTAGAATGGGGCCAGATGGACAGGCCCACTATATCCAGGACTGCATGTCATGCCCCAAGGAGTAAGGGGTGCCTTGGCTGTTGGACAGTGATGTGGAGAAGACAGAGGCCCATGTGTAACGTTGTGGCATTGGTTTTGAGTTGGTGCCTAGAACTGGAGCACAATGGAGATAAAGGACAAATATTTAAGGTTTGTAATATTGAAAAAAGTTGAGTAAGTTTACTTTTTTTGATTATAAATGTGTACCATTGGTTTTATACTATTCTGGGACTTCTAAATACTGGTGTTGACTATTTACACTGAAATCTTAAGTACCCTCTGTGTTTAGTCACTTTCTGAAAAATCAATTTAAAAAATAAGATTATTACTCTCTCCTGTGCATCATCAGGGACCATCCATCAAGAACTATTTCTACATAATAGAGAAATCATCCCACAGTGTTTTGGTGTGCAGACACAGACATCTTGTTCATATACAAATGTCTGTTTCTTATGGACATTATTATGCAGCATTATTATACTTATTTTTTGGTTCTTTTAGGCATTTGTGCTGTTCCCTTGGAGAGCATTTCTGGAAGATGGAGGACCGTTTCCAGTTACAAGTAGCAGCCCAGATACCCTAGAATATAAGATGCAGGTAGGATAGGTCTTCCCACTTGTCACAGAGAGAGCCGAATGCAGACCGCAAAGCAGGTGTCATTGGGTCCGTAGGTCTGATCCTTCATACTCTAGTCAGCGGTGAATTATTTATGAGATAAGCAAGGTGTTTGGTTATGAAACTATAAACCCAGTGCTGCAAGGTGAGTCATGTTTTCTTATGACAGAAGAAAATCATGGTTTCAGCTGGCATCAGACTTGAAACAGCTGAAATACTCATGGCTAATAATGATCTTGGGGAGTGGTCATCCATTTCTGGTCACTCTCTGGGCCTCTTAGAGTAACTCCCAGGCTGGCAGTTCAGAGACGTGTGACTACTGACCAACCTACAGTAGTAGGAAGAGAACTCTTTAAGCAGGACTCAAAGGGAGAGTCTCTTTCAATTATACATTTCCCCCTGATTATTTAAGCAAGTTTTATTGTGTTTTCATTTTTTTAAATAGAAAATATTAAAAAAGTATTATTAACAACATTAAAGTCAATGACACATTTGCTTCAAAATAATATGGAGGTGGGGAGTGATGAAGATGGGGCAGGACTGGCCATAGGTTGGTGGTTCTTAGGGCCGGGTGATGGGAACTATTCTGTTTGCTTTTGTATGTGCTCAAAATTTTCCATAAGTAAAAAGGTTTTTTTTTTTAAGTACAATAGTAAGAGTGGTTTAAAAAAAAATTAATCATAGTCCCCCACTAGGGGACGGTCACAGTTCATTTTGGTTTTTTTCCAGGATTTTCCCTGTGCATGCATGTATCACACTATAATACACCACATACGGACACCACCATAAGGTTTAGGAAACTTGGACTTCCACACAGAACCGAAAGTCTGATATGTTCAAGGGGGACTTTGAGCTAGATACGTGGCTCTGATTTTTATGGATTTTTTTTTTTTAATAGTTGAGAGCATGGGGCTTGTAAACACAACTACTCCTAATTTTCTCCCTCAAAACCACATGTAAAGGATACATAGAAGTGTTTAAAATGGATGTTTTGGTTTCGTTTTGTTCCTTTTTGTTTTTAGCTATGCCTCTGTAGGCTGAGTGACCATGACCTCAAGGTAGCTCATGGAGAGCTGGCGGGCATGCAGCTGCTAATGGAAGATGTCCTTCTGAGTAACTATCATATGATCATGGAGGGTCCCCCAGGATGGCAGGCCACACTGGACAAAAACACACAGGTATTCTTGGTGAATGGTCTACGTACTTGACCAGTGCTGCGTTGTACTGAAGGACCTTTCTATCTGGGAGATGGACTAGATAGCTTCATCCATTCCATAGCCTCTCCCAGGGTCCCGGGACTGTGCTTATGCCGCACGGGAGCAGCAGTGAAGCAGGGGTAGCCCGTGAGAGCCCCTCCAAAGTATGTTCTTTCACAGCAAGTCCCATGATCAGTGGTATATCCATTTCTTTTAATTTTAAAACTAGAGCAAACTTCGTGGGGGCGGTCCGTTGAAACCAATTTGAACTCCAACTGGCTGCTTTTCCTTGTGAGTCTCACACATTTCGGGCTGGAGTTGGCAGGGTATGACAGAGGCCCCAGGTGAACATCTCCAGCCTGGCTCCTGTCTGCATCACTCCGCTAGCCCATGGACTCCTAGGCAAGCACTCCCTTCTCCGGACTTGTCTCCCTGAAGCTCTAAGGTACCAAGAGCCAGTAGTCCCCCTAGTATCATAACTTGAAACAATTCTGCATGATTCTGGAACCAGACAGAGACTTGTCTGGACATGGGGTAAGCTAGCCAGTGCCCCCATTTAGAGTGCCCTTTTCAGAGCCAAAGTCTCTGCACCAGCCATTTCCACTTCCTTACCTTCCATTCACTCCTTAGAAACTGTGATCTGTCTTCTTCCTCATCTCACCAAGACTGTTCTCACTGAGAGCACCGTGGTCCTTGTCACTAAATCTCCTGGATACTTTTCAGTCCCCTTCCAACCTGACCCCTTAGCAGCATTTGACACAGTGTGTCCTTCTTGAAGCCTCTCTGCCCTTAGCTTCTAAAGCACAGCTCTCTCCAGTTTTCCTCTGACATCGTGGGCCATGCCTTCTCAGACTTCTGTGTCAAGTCCCCTACCTCTGCCAATCCTGAAAATGTTGCTTTCTGGGTTCTGTCCCACTTCCACCACTGCCAGGGCTGCATTTTGACTTCCATGACTCTAGCCACTTTTGTCTTTGTGGGCCCATTTCTCCATTAAAAAACATGAAGAGTTATAGTTTACAACTGTGTTAATATAAAGAAAAATATATTACTATCATAAATTATAGCATTTTATTCAACCTAAATATTCTTTTTTTTCTGATTTTAAAGGAAATTAAAACATTTTGTGGGCCCTAAGCACTGTGCCTTCTGTGTCTAATCAATAAGTTGGCCCTGAACACTATTAATAGAACATTATTAATTAATAATGTCTATGATTGAGATCTGTTCAGAGGCTTTATTAACTATTAATTTCTTTAATTCTCACAATAATCCCATGAGGTAGGTACTTTCATTATTCTCATTTTATAGATAAGAATACCAAGACTCAAAAAGGTTAAATGATATGCCTAAAAGTCACTTGCCGAGAGAGAAAAGAAACCCAGGTTCCAACCTAACAGTCTGGCCCCGGAGCTCCCTCATACTCTTATCCATGATATTGCTCCACTCCTCACCCTCTCCCTGGGCAAACCCAACTACTTTTATAACTTGAATGGCTTTATGCGATGATTCCAAAGTTTACATGTCTAGTCCAAATCTCAATCCTGTCAGATTCATATGTTCAACTGCCTTGTTCCATCTCAGAGACACCGTGTCCCAAACTGAGCTCATTTTACTGCCCCTAAATGTGCTCCTCCTTCCTTATTCCCTGTCAGTTAACCACCACCTGCCCAGTTGCCCAAGCAAAAAAAATCTGGACACCCATCTTTGATTTCTGTCTATCATACCCCACAATCAGACACCAAGTTCTACTATCCTATTATTTTAATATCTTTCAAGTTTTCCCCATCCTCCCTCAGCACTCCCCTCCACCAGTCCAAATCACTGTCATCTCCTAATGCTGGGCCAAGATCATAACCTCCAAAGGACTCCCTGTATTCCCTTTGCCTCCTTCACGTCCATTCACCAGGATAGTATTTTAAAATGCAAACCGGATTATGTCACTTCCCTCCTATTACTCTTCAATGACTTCCAAATGCCCTGAGAATAGAGTCTGGGTGCCTTAACCAGATCTTCACAACCTGACTCCTGCCAATATCTCTACCCTCAACTTCTTTTATTTTGTCAAATGCACCATGCTCTCTCCTCAGTACCTTCATGCAAACTGGCCCCTCTGGTGGAAAACTTCCCTGTCCTCCCACTCTCTGCTTCATCATCTGATTAACTCCTACTTATCCTTCAGATTTCAACTTCCAAACCACTCTTTCAGAAGGTTTATCTGATCTCCCACCTTTGAGCCAATACCCCTCTGTGCCAGTTAGGGTGCACCTGCTAGAAGTAACTAGTCATGACTTAAATTAGAAAGTGTATTAATCTTTCCAAACAGGTCTAGAAGGAGGCAGTTCATGTTGGTGCAGGCACCCAGCTCTGCCATCCTGGGTATGTCAGCAAAATGTCTCCCTCATCCTTGTAAGGTGAAGACAGGAGCAAAAAAGCTTTCTCCTTAAGGGGCTTTGTCTTTTTATCAAGGAGGGAAATCTTTTTCAGAAGACTTCCAGTAGATTTTTCTTGTGTCTCACTGGCTAAAACTGAGTCGCAAGTCCATTTCAGGCCAACTAGTGGAAAAGGAAGTATGTTAGATGTGCCAACTAAATTCCACAGCGGGATTCAATGCTTCACCCAGAAGGAGCATTTGCAAAGCTGGATATAGACCAAGTAGTGCCAAGACCAAGAAGCCTGCTGGGCCCTTTGGTCCTTCTGTTTACTCTCTTTTGGCCCTGTTTCTGATGGATTACCATCTTTCCCTGACAATCCTACCCTCCCCTGCCTTGTTCTTTATCCTGTTTCCTGTTCCTTCTCCCATCCTGTAAAACACTTAGGAAGAGAAGACTTCTCTTAACAGGAATATATTAACAAGGTAAGTTTGCTTTTAAATTATTATTTATTTTAATTAGTTTTATTTTATGATTGGTTCTATTTAAGAGTATTTCAATATTCATAGACAATAGGCAGCACTGGAATTTATACTGCCTGTGACTTAGGACTCTAGGTTTCCTGCCTCAGCTATGCCACCAGTTCTATGACCTCTTAGACTTCAGTCTCTAAGACTCCCAAGTGAAGGTGATGGATTAGCTCAGGACCTTTAAAATGCTCCCAGGAGCCCTGGGTTCTTCAGAGGTACCTTGGGGCTTTTTGAGCGGAGGGGCCCAACTACATGGCCTGTAGGCAGCCCCCTCCTTGTCACCATGCTTGGCCTTGGTCTGTTGGATATCTTGGGTCACTGAGTAAGATTTCATTTGCTGAAAGGCTTCTGAGGATAAAATAAATTTGGAAACGCATGAATTAGCTGATTGTTGAGGAGGTAGGCTACTAGGTGGAAGGGTTGCCAGCTGTTGGCAGGAGTTCACTCTCCCCTTGGTCTTGCTTGTAGTTCTTCCCCTAACCACCTCTCTTTCTGGCGGCCCCACCCCCATCCCACCCTCCCCATATGTTAATAACACTGATCTAGGGTCCAGTTACATCAGGTGGTGGTTCTTCCTGTTCCTGGCCAGGAAACTTGAGTGTCCAAGGTGTTGTTACCTGAATGTCCTCTGAGTCCCTTCCTGTCATAACATCATGGTCCAGGTGTGCAAAGGAAAGCTCCTTTTCCTGTAACTGAGACACTGTCTTCAGGCTGAGGGTGGGATACAGGTTCCCCTTCTGTCTGTCACTCTCTGGATAGCCCTGGCCCTCACATCGCTGGTGCAGGAGAGCAGGGACCTGAAAACCTTATTCCCTCCACGTCCTCCCGGGCTCACAGCAGCCCCTCAACAAACACTTATTTAAGGAAAGCACCAGTGTGAATGAATGAACAAATCATAATTTTAAAGTGAAATTTCCTATTGAATAATAAATTCAAATCAAGAGACATGTTCTTTGCCTAACTTTTAAAGGATGGGAGGAGGAATAGGAAATAAAATAAACTTAAGTTTCCATTTCCTTACCCATAAAATGGGTAAAATCCCCAATTTAAAGTTATAATATAGCTCTACCATGGTGGGTTGTTAAATCTTGAGTGTATTGAAGAGCTCTTTCCAAAATGCAGAGGCTAAACATGAAAGGCTCAATTTTTCAAAGGTAGATAAAATGTTGGCACCCAAGTAAAAGAGTTTTAAAGTGAGTGGTTCACAGCTCAAGCAGAAAATTGAAATGGAGGCATTTCTCTCCTTTCTATATACTGTCTATTCAGGAAGGATGCTTATACTCTCTAAGCTCTACATGTGCTGCTGGCCTGTAAACCATTCCTCCTGGGGAGAAAAGTCATTCTCCAAAGACTTCATTCTGCATGAGCTGAATGAATGTAAAAGGTCATCCTGTAGTGGTCTATGACTAATAAAAAAAAAAAAAAAGAATTTCTGTAATGCTTTCAGCCAGATTTGTCCAGAGTGCAAGGATTCAGAAGTCGGTTCCAAAGCAACCCAAAGACCTTCAGGCTGCTGGGGGGCCCATGTGATGCAGTGATGTCCCTTGCTTTGCTGAGATCATTTCTGGTGCTCTGGAAGCAACTGGAAGTGCTAAAGGATCACTGGGGCCGACTCAAGCTGCGAGGCCAGGACGTCAATTCTCCCTCTCTCCACGAACAGTTCTCGGAGCTCTATGGGTGAGTGTGCTCAGGGGGAAATTCATGTGAAGGAGTGGAACCTGGGATCCGGCAGATTACTGCCCTTGCTCTGAGGGTGACATTTGGTCCATGAATTTGGTATGCCTAGCCCCACTGATCACAGAGGAAGCTGGGCAGTGTGTCTCTATGAACAGTGCTTTACAGGAAAAGCTGAGTTCTATAGACTGCAGGGACAGCCCTGGATTCCGCTGAGCAGCACTGTATATCATTTACCCAGAGTTCTGTCCCTGGGAACTGGTGCTTCTGAAGTGTCTCTTCAGTGCTAACTCTAAGCTTTTTAGCTCATAGGATCCCAGCGAGAATTGAGTGGGGAGTGCTGCTGCCGTGACCTCCTCTCCACTCTCTGCCCCATTAGACCCAAGTCTAATGAGTCTCTGAGAGCTTCAGGCATCACAGCCAAGGGTACAATATGGTGCAGCATGAGGTGTTTAGTCTGCAGAATGCTATGTTGTTTTCTCAACTTCAAGCCCTGGCTGGGATGACTTAGCTGGCGGGAAAGGCATGTGGTTTCTGCCATGTGTCTGTAACCAAACAAGCATTCACTAAGCACCCAACCACCACCCCAGACCTTACTGAGGGTATTAGGGCTCACTTTGGTGGTCTAGTCCAAATTGTCTATCTTATGAGTTATGACAGTCAGCTTTCCTGGTAAACAGGGAGTGAGAAGACTTGTCAATATTTTGAAGAATGAAGACTGAAATTAAATGTGCCCAATGGGAAAAGGCCTCATGATTTAATATTGACTAAGGGAGTGGTAACTCTGGTGGATTTAGATGTCGATGTAAGTGTCTGTGATAAGTTGGGAGGTTTATGCATGATGACAGGAAACAGAACATGAATGAAAAGAATTGTCAGAGAATCTGAAAGAGAAAAAATGTTTGTTAATTTCTGTCTCTCTTCTTTAATAGAACTGACATTCTCTACCCCAGCATGAAAGCTATAGCTAGGCGGATAGGGAAAGAAGATGAATTTGAAGGACTTATAATAAGTAGTAAGTCTACTCTTCTCCCCAAAGGAGCTTCAGAAATTGAAATAAAAACTCAGCAGGTATGCAGGAGATATTTTTTTTTTCTTTTTCTTTTCTTTTTTTTTTTTTTTTTTAATTATTTATTTATTTATTTATGGCTGCGCTGGGTCTTCGTTTCTGTGCCAGGGCCTTCTCCAGTTGCAGCAAGTGGGGGCCCCTCCTCATCGCGGTGCGCGGGCCTCTCACTATCGTGGCCTCTCTTGTTGCGGAGCACAGGCTCCAGACGCGCAGGCTCAGTAGTTGTGGCTCACGGGCCTAGTCACTCCGCGGCATGTGGGATCCTCCCAGACCAGGGCTCGAACCCGTGTCCCCTGTATTGGCAGGCAGACTCTCAACCGCTGCGCCACCAGGGAAGCCCCCTCTTTTCTTTTTTAATAGATCTTTATTGGAGTATAATTGCTTCACAATACTGTGTTAGTTTCTGTCGTACAACAAAGTGAATCAGCCATATGCATACATATATCCCCATATCCCCTCCCTCTTGCGTCTCCCTCCCACCCTCCCTATCCTACCCCTCTAGGTGGTCGCAAAGCACCGAGCTGATCTCCCTGTGCTATGTGGCTGCTTCCCACTAGCTATCTATTTTACATTTGGTAGTGTGTATATGTCCATGCCACTCTCACTTCACCCCAGCTTCCTCCTCCCCCCTCAACCCCGTGTCCTCAAGTCCATTGCAGGAGCTATCTTGAACTTGAAAATTTGCTTTATGACATTAGCATGTAAAACTACATATATACCCAAGTGGTGTTTTTTCTAAGAAGGTAAGTGTATATTGAGGGTTTGTAAATTGCTGAACAGACTGAGGAAACTCAGTATGTAAAGGTATGTGGGGCTTTGATTAAGCAAATAACTACCCTTTAACATCTCAGTTCTGTAAGTCTAGGTTTTCATATTTTTATTTTCCTCAAATTAAAGTGCACCACTGCAAAAAAGACAATAGAAAACATAACCACTAGCATCTTAAACATAAAATCCTGCACACAGGTATCCCCCCTGCAACACGCACACTCATGGAAGTGTGGAATATTTAAAATAGCTCCTGTGATTGTTTTCCCGAGAATAAGACAACACAATTTATGTACTAGTCTATTTGGTGTGTGTTGATGGTCTATGTGGAGGGGTTGTTTTCCCAAGTGTTTGTTTCTCTTGGTCCTGGGATGCGGGCTCTGCCTGGCTGTGCTTATTGTAACAGGGAACAAAGACTCTAGCTGGTTGGGTGTAAGTGCAGAGGTGCATGTCCACTGAGCATCCAGGAGAACTCAGCACTCCCCCCCCCGCCCCCCGCCCACACACACACCCCAGTCCCAAGCCCGTTGCTTACCCTTCTGAACTCTGCTTCCTCTCTAGCACCTGGGGTCCTCTGACAGGGAGAAACGTGGGCTTTGCAAGCATAATGGGTAGAGTAAGGGCTCAGGGGTATTGGAACACAGTTTTTTCTTGATCATGTATGGAGTTTTAAATCTTCCCGTGAAATCCTCCTTGGTATCTAAATTGAGTTTCAGACCTAAGCGCTTCTTATAATAACAGCTCATGAAATTCCTGGCCACATTTAGAGACTCCAGAACACAAGAGGTCGCTTCAGACATTGAGCACTTTGCAATTTAGCAGAACCTGGTAAAAAGGGATATATTTTATCAGTCAAGATGTGGGCCGGGAAAAAAAGATGTCTGTCTCCAAAAAGGTGCATCTACCCCACCTGGGAACCCAAAAAAAGGAACCGTTTCTTCTTCCCCAGGAGAGAGTAACAAAAGGACAGGACCCAGCCCAAGGCCCTTATGCAAGAATTTAGGAGCCTAGAGTGTAAGCTAATAGTGGAGAGTGAGTGGCTCTCAAACTGCTTACTCTAGCTTCAGAAACTTCTGGAAAATCTTGAAATTCATATGATCCAGGAGGTATTAAGTTAACAGAGAGATAACACTGGTTGTATCAGAAAAGTCTAAGGAGCAGCATACTCTCCCTATAGGTAAAGTATGTTTATTTTATTACTTTATAAAATAACATTTTTATTATTTTTTCCTAATTATGAAAGCAATCCATGTGTCCATATTCGTGGAAAAACAAAAACAAAAACACTACAACGCCCAGAAAATAGTATAAAAATTACTTTTTAACACCTTGGCCCAAGAAATAAGTACTTAAAAAAATTTTTTTTTATTGAAGTATAGTTGATTTACAATGTTGTATTAGTTTCTGGTGATTCAGTTGTATATTCTTTATCAGATTCTTTTCCGTTGTAGTTTATTATAAGATATTGACTATAGTTCTCTGTGCTCAGAGAGAAGTACTTTTACCGTTTTGATATATATTCTTGACTTAAAGGGCTTTTAAGTAGAAAACATTTATAAACTTCAGTCTCTGCTGATTAACTCATAGCTGAAATAAAGTTGAAATGGGGGAAACACATAAAGCTTTGTCTTATATATAAGCGTATATAAATATATATCTTAGAAATACATATATTTGGGGTGGGAAGACAATCAAAATTGTTTCATTTGAGGTCTAAAATCAGGGTGACTTAATGGACAAGTGACTAGTGCACTCCCACAGGACTCTCACAGGGGCACTTGGGGTTTAATGCTTTGAAGGTTCCATCTTGTACTCTTCATCTTCACTTAGAATTTGTATTTTGTAAGTGGCATCCAGTGAGTCAATGGAGGATGCACCAAAGGCTTGTAGCCTGGGCTCACACACACTCCTGCTGCCTCCCCACCTTGCCAGGAGGAGTTCTCAGCTGCCTGTTCCTCTGCCCTCTGGCACCCCAGGCACCACGAACTTCCCCCTCACCATCCGCATCCAGCAATGGCTGCCACTCCCTACCCAGTGGGGGCCTGAGCACGGCAAGGGCATGTGTAGGGCATGTGCACCTGACAGCATTTCAGGGACCCCAGACTGGCAGCACCAGGCTATGTTTGATGGGTGACTCACTGGGTGTGAGCTTGTTGCCCATCCCTGGGAACCTAGAATATCCCAGGGCAGAGGTTGCAATACCTTTGGGGTTGCCCATCCGCGGTAGATAGGAGCAATGGGCCTGCAGGAAGAGGAGACACCCAGCTCAACTTCTTTGCCCCTGGCTCGGCACGAAGCCTCAGTCCAGTAGCTAGTAGACCAGGTACATTCATGCACCAGTCACAGGGTGGGGCCCCTGGTGCCTATGAAGGTTGTACTTGCCCTGCATGCATCCCCATGCCAAGGAGCCAACATTAAAAACAAAAACACTGTGACAGGTCAAGAGAGAGACTGAAGAAGAAAGAACATTTTATATTTTAGTACCTTTAACGGTACTTTTTTCCTGCTTTTTTTTTTTTTAATAAATTTATTTATTTATTTATATTTATTTTTGGCTGTGTTGGGTCTTCGTTTCTGTGTGAGGGCTTTCTCCAGTTGCGGTGAGCGGGGGCCACTCTTCATCGCGGTGCGCGGGCCTCTCACCGTCGCGGCCTCTCCCGTTGCGGAGCACAGGCTCCAGGCGCGCAGGCTCAGTAGTTGTGGCTCACGGGCCTAGTCGCTCCGCGGCATGAGGGATCTTCCCAGACCAGGGCTCGAACCCGTGTCCCCTGCATTGGCAGGCAGATTCTTAACCACTGCGCCACCAGGGAAGCCCTTTTCCTGCTTTTTGAACAAGGCCTGCGTTTTTATTTTTCATGGGGCACCATAGATTATGTGGCTGGTCCTTTCTGAACTACAGTGTCTACTCCTAACTCCTACTAATTCTGTAGGAAAATCCACAACCTTTGAGCTAAGGGGAGTTGTTTGACTGACAAAATAAATAAGGGTTTCCTTTTGAGACAAGGTTCACAGACATTGTAATGTTAATTAATAACCTCTGTGGGCATCTAAGACACTGTGGTTTTATCAGTGCTTCGAGTAACTGAATTCTGTAAGCAGGACTTTGGGAAAAGGCTGTGCAGTGAGAGAGCAAGCCCCCACCAAGTGGGCATCTCTGACTGTCACCAGAGAGTGGAGTGTGGTTGAGCTCCGATTACAGAACATTTAACAAGACACAAAGCGTCTGTTGTTTGTGCGTGTTTGCTGCATCCAGGCGGTTCCCTTCCGAGTCCTTGGAGAAAATCCACAAGCACACGGCAGGTGCAACCATCTGCACGTTTCAGGGCTGTGATGCTTCTGAGAAGTCCGGGTGGGGGCCCAGGGGAGGAGGTGTCTTTGCTTTGCAGCTGTGCTGTGTGTTGCCTTGTACAAGGTGCTTGTCAGCTGTGCTTGGAAAGGGCCTTCAGTAAGGGGCTGGTGGGAGTCAGGCAAAGGGGAGGGGTAGAGTTATTTTTAATGGTGGTAAGGTTGATATTACCAAACCTTACCAAAACCTAGAGTATACTGGCCAATTCTAAAGTCTTGTTCAGATTCTGTACTCTTAAGATTTTTTAAATAAATGCCAGTAATGAGGGTGTTTTGTTATTGTTGATTTTTGTTTTTGAATCATGGTTCAGCATGATTCGGTGGAGAGGCCTGGGTCTCCTGTGCTGAGTTCCCCCAGTACAAGTGATGGAGTCCCCACTGTGTGCTAGGGGTGTTTTTATATTCTTCGACTTAGTCTTCCTGAGACCTCTATGAGCTGGGTGTGTGGAAGAGGGTGATAAAACCTTGGAACTCACACTCACCTACTGCTCATCTCAGCAGCAAGAAGCAGCCATAGTGGATTGGGCTTCCAGCAAGGGCTGCTTCTTCATGCAGAGATCACCATTTGTGGTCAAGGTTAGCTTGGGGCTAGGGGTTTCTCCAGAGGGAGTTGGGAATGGAGAGTATTGAGAACAGGGGACGTCACAGGCTCGAATACTTCTCCCCTATTTCCTTCCCTCCTCCCCACCTTGTCTTGGAGCTTAATCTTTTTATACAGCTTCTGAATGAGCTTCCAGTTTGTCAGTGAGCATCTGAAAATGTGGCAGCCACACCTGGTCTGGTGCTAGTTCTTGGTAGCTTGTGCTCCCCTGAGAGTGATCAAAAGCAGCCCCAGATATCCTCACTCAGCCTCAGGGCTTGCCTAACAAAGAGATGGGCTCCACTGATTCAAAAAGGCTCTGCCATTCCCCATCTTTGACATTTTGGCATTGAAGTAATTTTTAATTGATTTTCTAAATTTCTCTGAGCAGTTTATAAGGCCAGCAGCCTCCAAAGTGGAGGCATATATCCCAGGGGTGTGGGAAGAAAATACTAGAACTTCTAAATAGATTACATCTGTATGTAAGAAGCCCATGTTACACTCTACACTAAGGTGTCCTGAAGTGACCACGGGGAGGCAATACATAAGAGAATAATAAGAAAGAGTAGAGTTGACAGTACTAATCCTAGTACATGCTTATCTTTAGCCACATTATGAGGTTAAAAAAGATAACCTAATCACATCTAAGAAGTCAGACAAAACTTTTTTTTAAGTCAAAGAAACTATTGGGAATGTGAATTGAGATTCATTCTTATTGTTGATGAATCTCACCCTATGTACATCATGCTTTGCAATATTAGCCATTGATAGTACTGGAGGTAGTTATGAATACATAAACAGACATATGTTAAAGGTGAGTGAACAAAAATGCTTTTCTTGAAGGAAGCACAATCAAAACATTTGGGAGAACATGGGCTAAGTCAGCATTTCCCCAGCAGTGTGCCCTGGAATACTAACTCCTCAGCATGTTAATGCAGTAGTTCTCCCAACCCCCCTTCACTAACAGACCCATGGATTACCTGAAGCTTTCCATTCCCTTGGTAGCACAAGCCAGCAAAGTACTCACTAATCACAGCCTTTGGGTTGCATACGTTTACCTAGCATCATTGATCGTTGTTTGCTCCAAACCTGTTTGTGCCAGTTTTCCCTGTCATTGTGTTTGAGTAATTTAATTATTATGTAAACCAATGAAATAGGAGTACAAAAAGAAAGATCTGTTCTCTAAAAACTAAGTTGAAATAGATAAACTGTGGTACATCCAGTCAATGGAATATTACTGAACACTAAAAAGAAATGAGCTATCAAATCATGAAAAGACATGGAGGAAGCTTAAATGTATGTTACTAAGTGAAAGAAGCCAACTGAAAAGGCTACATATTGTATGATTCCAACTATGTGACATTCAAGAAAAGACAAAACCATGGAGACAGTAAAAAGATCAGTGGTTGCCAGCAGTTGAGAGAGGAGAGAACAATGAATAACAGAGCACAGAGGATTTTTAGGGCAATGAAACTATTCTGTATGATACTACAGTAGTGGATACATGCCATTATACATGTGTCCAACCCATAGTTTCACAAGAGTGAACCGTAATGTACACTGTGGACTTTGGATGATAGTGATGTGTCAATGTATGTTCATCAGTTGTAGCAGATGTACCACACTGGTGCGGGATGTTGATAGCCGGGGAGGCTGTATGTTTTGGGTGAGGGTGCAGGGGATTTATGGGAACTCTCTGAATTGTCTGTTCAATTATTCTGTGAACCTAAAAGTTCATTTAAAAAACAAAAAAATGATGCTTTTGGATTGTTTCATGGTCTTTAAGATTTCTCTCCATAAAGAGAAACACACCAAAAAACACACACACACTAGAAATTGTAGACCACACACTATGTATTATGATTTATAGAGGAAAGATGGTACAGAACTCCAGTGAGTGGTTACATACAAAGAAAAAGCCTAGGCTCTATGTTAGAAGATTGGCAAATGTTTGTATATTTGTGTATTTTTAATTTAAATAAAATGTTTAAGATAGTGCATGTCATTTTTTAAGCATTCTCTGGTTTAACAGACTTCTTATGATTGACCAACCAACTCTTAGTCTTGATTGCATTGGACAGGCGGATTTCTACTGTGTTTTGCAGGGGTTAGGGAAGAAGGGTTTTATTTGCTTTTTAAAAATAAGTTTGGGAAACTGGGAGTAAATAATGTTAGAAAGGTACCTTTACTCCAGACTTTCTCAGAGCCTTTACTATCCTACTGTGTGTTGAATCTCCAGAGAGAGAGTATGAAATGTTCTTTGAATTTATTTGACCACAGAACCCTTTTATTCCCTTGGGAATATCTTTCATCACCTCAAAGAACTAGTGTTCTGGGGAGCAGTTTGAGAAACACAGGAGTACAAAATTCATACATATGCTTGAAGCAATAAGGTTTTCAACCTACCCATTGCCCCCGGCCACCCAGCTGATCAAGAGAACAACTGTGATTGGCAGTTGTGTGCCTTCAAATTTCAGTTCTGCCTTGGCTTAGGATGCAGGGGCCGCTCAGGTGCAGAGCATTGGTGGTTGTGTTAGAGACGTGAAGTGCTGCCAAACCAAGGTGCCCTTCAGAGGCAGGGGGCTGTGTGGGTGTGGGGTGTTCAGAGAGGAAGAGAGAGGAAGTGGTTTGGCCACCAGGAAGTCAAAGTTTCCTTCAGTCAAATGACCTAGGAACAGAGTGAGAGGGAAGAAAAAACCCCAATTGTACCCCCAGTGTGCTATCTCCCTCCCACCTCCATGCTTTGTCTTAAAGAAGCCATGCACACACACACACTGAAAATGGGACACATTTGGAGACCACCAACACCACCTGGCCAGGAACTGTTTCTCTTGGATGAATTCTTCTCATCCTGACTTCGCCTGACTCTTGCCTACAGATGCAGGTGCATGTCTGAACTTGAACTCAGGAGGAGGAAGCATGCCGGGGAGAATTCCCAACACTTCAGTAAAAGATTACCCCCTCAGGTGAACCCATAGCTAAACCCCAAACCAGCTCTGTGGGCATTTGCCAGGTGAAGATCCCCAAACTAGAAGTGTGTGGCCCCTCGCAAGGCTTATCTGTGAACCAGAGACCTGCCAGGAGAGTACCCTGGAAAAAGTATCCAGTTTCTTATCTGAACATTTCTGAAACATACATGAGCTCTGTCTTGTCAAAGTTTAGACTTATGGAAGTCTTAAACATCTTAGAAGCATGAACTTCTAGGCACAACATTAACTCTTGGATTTTCTACTTCAACTATGCTAGGACAGTGGTGATATGTCTATTCACCTTTATTATTAAAGAAAAAGCAAAATCAGATTTATTTGTTTATGATGGAAAGTAGCCAATTGTAGAAGAGATGTGGAATTCCATTTTGAAAAACAGGACCCTGATAAATAATAAGTGCAAATACCAGAGGCTCCTGCTCTGTCATACCCACATTTCTGGGAGGATTTTGCTGGACGCTTTCTCTTGTGTACACTGACTCTCCCGTCAGAAAATGAAAGTATGAGTAGGAAATCTCATCTAAAATTAGAAACAGGTGGGGGCAGGGAGAGGCCCTGTGGGTACACTTGCTGGTGGCCAGCCCCACCCCCAACAGAAAAGGGAGTGGGGCGGGGCTTGGCTTCCACCTCTGACGCCATAGGGCTCTGTCAGTTTCAGGACTCCCCCGGAGTGGGAAGAGGAGAGAAACAGGTGAGGTAAAATTTACAAACAGCTCATGCAGCTCAATATCAAAAAAACAACCCAATCCAAAAATGGGCAGAAGACCTAAATAGACATTTCTCCAAAGAAGATATACAGATTGCCAACAAACACATGATAGAATGCTCAACATCATTAATCATTCGAGAAATGCAAATCAAAACTACAATGAGATATCATCTCACACCGGTCAGAATGGCCATCCTCAAAAAATCTAGAAACAAATGCTGGAGAGGGTGTGGAGAAAAGGGAACCCTCTTGCACTGTTGGTGGGAATGTAAATTGATACAGCCACTATGGAGAACAGTATGGAGGTTTCTTAAAAAACTAAAAATAGAAATACCATATGACCCAGCAATCCCACTACTGGGCATATACCCTGAGAAAACCATAATTCAAAAAGAGTCATGCACCAAAATGTTCATTGCAGCTCTATTTACAATAGCCAGGACATGGAAGCAACCTAAGTGTCCCTCAACAGATGAATGGATAAAGAAGATGTGACACATATATACAATGGAATATTACTCAGCCATAAAAAGAAAAGAAATTGAGTTATTTGTAGTGAGGTGGATGGACCTAGAGTCTGTCATACAGAGTGAAATAAGTCAGAAAGAGAAAAACAAATACCGTATGCTAACACATATGTATGGAATCTAAAAAAAAAAAAAAAAAAGGTCATGAAGAACCTAGGGGCAAGACGGGAATAAAGACGCAGACCTACTAGAGAATGGACTTGAGGATACGGGGAGGGGGAAGGGTAAGCTGGGACAAAGTGAGAGAGTGGCATGGACATATATACACTACCAAATGTAAAATAGATAGCTAGTGGGAAGCAGCCACATAGCACAGGGAGATCAGCTCCGTGCTTTGTGACCACCTAGAGGGGTGGGATAGGGAGGGTGGGAGGGAGGGAGACGCAAGAGGGAAGAGATACGGGGACATATGTATATGTATAACTGATTCACTTTGTTATAAGGCAGAAACTAACACACCATTGTAAAGCAATTATACTCCAATAAAGATGTTTAAAAATTAAAAAAAAAAAAAGAGGTGAGAGAGATTAAGAGGTGCAAGCTTCCAATTACAAAGTAAATGAGTCATGGGGATGAAATGTACAGCAGAGGGAATATAGTTAATAATATTGTAATAACTTTGTATGGTGACAGATGGTAACTAGATTTATGGTGGTGATCATTTTGTAATGTATAGAAATATTGAATCACTATGTTGTGCACCTGCAACTAACACAATGTTGTAGGTCAATTATACCTCAATTAAAAAAAAAAAAAAAAAGGACTCTCCTGGGGCCATGCGCGAGGAAGTAGGCCCCACACAAAATAATTGACGTACACAAGTACTTTTGCTCTCCCATATAGAAGTTAAAGAGTGTTGACATACTTCATTGTTCCAGCACTGTCATATTATTTTTAAATTTGATTTTATTTTTTAACAGATAATGCACTTACCTGGTTCAAAACTCAAAATGACATAAAACATATATATTTAGTAGGCTTGTTGCCACCATTGACCCCCTTCTGCCACCCCTATGTAATCATCTTTTTCAGTTTTTAATATATCCTTTTCAGTGCTTTTTATACATATACTATTTCATTCTTTTATTCAATACCTATTTCCTAAGCACCTGCTATTTTCTAGGCTATATATTTTAAGCACTGTATGGGGAATACAATAGTCCCCCCTTTTCTGTGGGGAGTATGTTGCAACACCCCTAGTGGATGCCTAAAACCAGGGCTAGTACCAAACCCTATATATATATAGTATACTGTGTTTTTTTCCTATACACACATACCTACAATAAAGTTTAGTTTATAAGTTAAGCACAGTAAGAAATGAACAACAATAACTAATAATAAAATCGAACACTTATAACAATATATTATAAAAAAGTTATGTGAATGTGGTCTCTCTGGAGATATTGTACTGTACTCACCCTTCTTGTTGTGATGGTATGAGATGATAAAATGCCTACGTGATGAGAGGAAGTGAGGTGAATGACATTGGCATTGTGATTTAGCACTGCGCTTTTATTGATCTTCTTTTTTTTTTTTTTTTTTTTTTTTTTTTAAACATCTTTATTGAAGTATAATTGCTTTACAATGGTGTGCTAGCTTCTGCTTTACAACAAAGTGAATCAGTTACACATATACATATGTTGCCATATCTCTTCCCTCTTGCATCTCCCTCCCTCCCACCCTCCCTATCCCACCCCTCTAGGTGGTCACAAAGCACCGAGCTGATCTCCCTGTGCTATGAGGCTGCTTCCCACTAGTTATCTATTTTACATTTGGTAGTGTATATATGTCCATGACACTCTCTCACCCTGTCACATCTCACCCCTCCCCCTCCCCATATCCTGAAGTCCATTCTCTAGTAGGTCTGTGTCTTTATTCCCATCTTGCCACTAGGTTCTTCATGACCTCTTTTTTTTTTTTTTTTTTTTTTCCCTTAGATTCCATATATATGTGTTAGCATACTGTATTTGTTTTTCTCTTTCTGACTTACTTCACTCTGTATGACAGACTCTAACTCCATCCACCTCATTACAAACACCTCCATTTCATTTCTTTTTATGGCTGAGTAATATTCCATTGTATATATGTGCCACATCTTCTTTATCCATTCATCCGATGATGGACACCTAGGTTGCTTCCATGTCCTGGCTATTGTAAACAGAGCTGCAATGAATATTTTGGTACATGACTCTTTCTGAATTATGGTTTTCTCAGGGTATATGCCCAGTAGTGGGATTGCTGGGTCATATGGTAGTTCTATTTTTAGTTTTTTAAGGAACCTCCATACTGTTCTCCATAGTGGCTGTATCAATTTACATTCCCACCAACAGTGCAAGAGTGTTCCCTTTTCTCCACACCCTCTCCAGCATTTATTGTTTCTAGATTTTTTGATGATGGCCATTCTGACCGGTGTGAGATGATATCTCATTGTAGTTTTGATTTGCATTTCTCTAATGATTAATGATGTTGAGCATTCTTTCATGTGTCTGTTGGCAATCTGTATCTCTTCTTTGGAGAAATGTCTATTTAGGTCTTCTGCCCATTTTTGGATTGGGTTGTTTGTTTTTTTGTTATTGAGCTGCATGAGCTGCTTGTAAATCTTTGAGGTTAATCCTTTGTCCGTTGCTTCATTTGCAAATATTTTCTCCCATTCTGAGGGTTGTCTTTTGGTCTTGTTTATGGTTTCCTTTGCTGTGCAAAAGCTTTTAAGTTTCATTAGGTCCCATTTGTTTATTTGTGTTTTTATTTCCATTTCTCTAGGACCTGGGTCAAAAAGGATCTTGCTGTGACTTATGTCATACAGTGTTCTGCCTATGTTTTCCTCTAAGAGTTTGATAGTGTCTGGCCTTACACTTAGGTCTTTAATCCATTTTGAGTTTATTTTTGTGTATGGTGTTAGGGAGTGTTCTAATTTCATACTTTTACATGTACCTGTCCAATTTTCCCAGCACCACTTATTGAAGAGGCTGTCTTTTCTCCACTGTATATGCTTGCCTCCTTTATCAAAGATAAGGTGACCATATGTGCGTGGGCTTATCTCTGGGCTTTCTATCCTGTTCCATTGATCTATATTTCTGTTTTTGTGCCAGTACCAAACTGTCTTGATTACTGTAGCTTTGTAATATAGTCTGAAGTCAGGGAGCCTGATTCCTCCAGCTCCATTTTTCGTTCTCAAGATTGCTTTGGCTATTCGGGGTCTTTTGTGTTTCCATACAAATTGTGAAATTTTTTGTTCTAGTTCTGTGAAAAATGCCAGTGGTAGTTTGATAGGGATTGCATTGAATCTGTAGATTGCTTTGGGTAGCAGAGTCATTTTCACAATGTTGATTCTTCCAATCCAAGAACATGGTATCTCTCTCCATCTATTTGTATCATCTTTAATTTCTTTCATCAGTGTCCTATAATTTTCTGCATACAGGTCTTTTGTCTCCTTAGGTAGGTTTATTCCTAGGTATTTTATTCTTTTTGTTGCAATGGTAAACGGGAGTGTTTTCTTAATTTCACTTTCAGATTTTTCATCATTAGTATACAGGAATGCAAGAGATTTCTGTGCATTAATTTTGTATCCTGCTACTTTACCAAATTCATTGATTAGCTCTAGTAGTTTTCTGGTAGCATCTTTTGGATTCTCTATGTATAGTATCATGTCATCTGCAAACAGTGACAGCTTTACTTCTTCTTTTCCGATTTGGATTCCTTTTATTTCTTTTTCGTCTCTGATTGCTGTGGCTAACACTTCCAAAACTATGTTGAATAATAGTGGTGAGAGTGGGCAACCTTGTCTTGTTCCTGATCTTAGTGGAAATGGTTTCAGTTTTTCACCATTGAGGACAATGTTGGCTGTGGGTTTGTCATATATGGCCTTTATTATGTTGAGGAAAGTTCCCTCTATGCCTACTTTCTGCAGGACTTTTATCATAAATGGGTGTTGAATTTTGTCGAAAGCTTTCTCTGCATCTATTGAGATGATCATATGGTTTTTCTCCTTCAATTTGTTAATATGATGTATCACGTTGATTGATTTGCGTATATTGAAGAATCCTTGCATTCCTGGAATAAACCCCACTTGATCATGGTGTATGATCCTTTTAATGTGCTGTTGGATTCTGTTTGCTAGTATTTTGTTGAGGATTTTTGCATCTATGTTCATCAGTGATATTGGCCTGTAGTTTTCTTTCTTTGTGACATCTTTGCCTGGTTTTGGTATCAGGGTGATGGTGGCCTCGTAGAATGAGTTGGGGAGTGTTCCTCCCTCTGCAATATTTTGGAAGAGTTTGAGAAGGATAGGTGTTAGCTCTTCTCTAAATGTTTGATAGAATTAGCCTGTGAAGCCATCTGGTCCTGGGCTTTTGTGTGTTGGAAGATTTTTAATCACAGTTTCAATTTCAGTGCTTGTGATTGGTCTGTTCATATTTTCTATTTCTTCCTGGTTCAGTCTCGGCAGGTTGTGCATTTCTAAGAATCTGTCCATTTCTTCCAGGTTGTCCATTTTATTAGCATAGAGTTGCTTGTAGTAATCTCTTATGATCGTCTGTATTTCTGCAGTGTCAGTGGTTACTTCTCCTTTTTCATTTCTAATTCTATTAATTTGAGTCTTCTCCTTTTTTCTCTTGATGAGTCTGGCTAATGGTTTATCAATTTTGTTTATCTTCTCAAAGAACCAGCTTTTAGTTTCATTGATTTTTGCTATTGTTTCCTTCATTTCTTTTTCATTTATTTCTGATCTGATCTTTATGATTTCTTTCCTTCTGCTAGCTTTGGGGTTTTTTTGTTCTTCTTTCTCTAATTGCTTTAGGTGCAAAGTTAGGTTGTTTATTCGAGATGTTTCCTGTTTCTTGATGTAGGCTTGTATTGCTATAAACTTCCCTCTTAGAACTGCTTTTGCTGCATCCCATAGGTTTTGGATCATCGTGTCTCCATTGTCATTTGTTTCTAGGTATTTTTTGATTTCCCCTTTGATTTCTTCAGTGATCACTTCGTTATTAAGTAGTGTATTGTGTAGCCTCCATGTGTTTGTATTTTTTACAGATCTTTTCCTGTAATTGATATCTAGTCTCATAGCGTTGTGGTCGGAAAAGATACTTGATACGATTTCAATTTTTTTAAATTTACCAAGGCTTGATTTGTGACCCAAGATATGATCTATCCTGGAGAATGTTCCATGAGCACTTGAGAAAAATGTGTATTCTGTTGTTTTTGGGTGGAATGTCCTATAAATATCAATTAAGTCCATCTTGTTTAATGTATCATTTAAAGCTTGTGTTTCCTTATTTATTTTCATTTTGGATGATCTGTCCATTGGTGAAAGTGGGGTGTTAAAGTCCCCTACTATGATTGTGTTACTGTCGATTTCCCCTTTTATGGCTGTTAGTATTTGCCTTATGTATTGAGGTGCTCCTATGTTGGGTGCATAAATATTTACAATTGTTATACCTTCCTCTTGGATCGATCCCTTGATCATTATATAGTGTCCGTCTTTGTCTCTTGTAATTGTCTTTATTTTAAAGTCTATTTTGTCTGATATGAGAATTGCTACTCCAGCTTTCTTTTGATTTCCATTTGCATGGAATATCTTTTTCCATCCCCTCACTTTCAGTCTGTATGTGTCTCTAGGTCTGAAGTGGGTCTCTTGTAGACAGCATATATATGGGTCTTGTTTTTGTATCCATTCAGCCAGTCTGTGTCTTTTGGTGGGAGCATTTAATCCATTTACATTTAAGGTAATTATCGATATGTATGTTCCTATTCCCATTTTCTTAAATGTTTTGGGTTTGTTATTGTAGGTGTTTTCCTTCTCTTGTGTTTCTTGCCTAGAGAAGTTCCTTTAGCATTTGTTGTAAAGCTGGTTTGGTGGTGCTGAACTCTCTCAGCTTTTGCTTGTCTGTAAAGGTTTTAATTTCTCCATCAAATCTGAATGAGATCCTTGCTGGGTAGAGTAATCTTGGTTGTAGGTTTTTCTCCTTCATCACTTTAAGTATATCCTGCCACTCCCTTCTGGCTTGCAGAGTTTCTGCTGAAAGATCAGCTGTTAACCTTATGGGGATGCCCTTGTGTGTTATCTGTTGTTTTTCCCTTGCTGCTTTTAATATGTTTTCTTTATATTTAATTTTTGATAGTTTGATTAATATGTGTCTTGGTGTGTTTCTCCTTGGATTTATCCTGTATGGGACTCTCTGTGCTTCCAGGACTTGATTAACTATTTCCTTTCCCATATTAGGGAAGTTTTCAACTATAATCTCTTCAAATATTTTCTCAGTCCCTTTCTTTTTCTCTTCTTCTTCTGGGACCCCTATGATTCGAATGTTGGTGCGTTTAATGTTGTCCCAGAGGTCTCTGAGACTGTCCTCAGTTCTTTTCATTCTTTTTTCTTTATTCTGGTCTGCAGTAGTTATTTCCACCATTTTATCTTCCAGGTCACTTATCCGTTCTTCTGCCTCAGTTATTCTGCTATTGATGCCATCTAGAGTATTTTTAATTTCATTTATTGTGCTTGTCATCGTTTCTTGGTTCCTCTTTAGTTCTTCTACGTCCTTGTTAAATGTTTCTTGCATTTTGTCTATTCTATTTCCAAGACTTTGGATCATCCTTACTATCATTATTCTGAATTCTTTTTCAGGTAGACTACCTATTTCCTCTTCATTTGTTAGGTCTGGTGTGTTTTGACCCTGCTCCTTCATCTGCTGTGTGTTTTTCTGTCTTCTCATTTTGCTTATCTTACTGTGTTTGGGGTCTCCTTTTCACAGGCTGCAGGTTCGTAGTTCCCGTTGTTTTTGGTATCTGTCCCCAGTGGCTAAGGTTGGTTCAGTGGGTTGTGTAGGTTTCCTGGTGGAGGGCACTAGTGCCTGTGTTCTGGTGGATGAGGCTGGATGTTGTCTTTCTGGTGGGTTCGTCCACGTCTGGTGGTGTGTTTTGGGGTGTCTGTGGCCTTATTATGATTTTAGGCAGCCTCTCTGTTAATGGATGGGGCTGTGTTCCTCTCTTGCTAGTTGTTTGGCATAGGGTGTCCAGCACTGTAGCTTGCTGGTCGTTGAGTGAAGCTGGGTCTTGATGTTGAGATGGAGATCTCTGAGAGATTTTCGCCGTTTGGTATTACGTGGAGCTGGGAGGTCTCTTGTGGACCAGTGTCCTGAAGTTGGCTCTCCCACCTCAGAGGCACAGCCCTGATGCCTGGCTGGAGCACCAAGAGCCTTTCATCCACACGGCTCAGAATAAAAGGGAGAAAAAATGGAAAGAAAGAAAAAAAGAGGATAAAATAAAATAAAATAAAGCAATTATAATAAAAAATAAGAAAAAAAATTATTAAGAGTAAATTTATTAAGAAAAAAAATTTTTTTAATTTTTAAAAATAGATTTATTAATTTTTTATACTAAAAATAAGAAAAAAATTATTTAGAAAAAATTTATTAAGAAAAAAAATTTTTTAATTTTTTAAAATAAAAAATATGAAAAAACTTATTAAAAATTTTTTTTAAAAATAGAAAATAAGGAAAAAATTATTAAGAAAACATTTATTAGGGAAAAAAAAAAATTTTAAGCCAAAAAAAAAAAAAAAAAAAAAACGGACGGACCTAACCCTAGGACTAACGGTGAGAGCAGAGCTATACAGACAAAATTCACCCAGAAGCATACACATCTACACTCACAAAAAAAAGGAAAAGGGGAAAAGTTAATATATCCTGCTCCCAAAGTCCGTCTCCTAAATTTGGGATGATTCGTTGTCTATTCAGGTATTCAACAGATGCAGGCACATCAAGTTGTTTGTGGAGCTTTAATCCGCTGCTTCTGAGGCTGCTGGGAGAGATTTCCCTTTCTCTTCTTTGTTCGTACAGCTCCCGGGGTTCAGCTTTGGATTTGGACCCGCCTCTGCATGTAGGTCGCCTGAGGGCGTCTGTTCCCCGCCCAGACAGAACGGGGTTAAAGGAGCAGCTGATTCGGGGGCTCTGGCTCAGTCAGGCCGGGGGGAGGGAGCGGTACGGAGGAGGCGGGGCGAGCCTGCGGCGGCAGAGGCCGGCGTGACGTTGCAGCAGCCTGAGGCGTGCCGTGCGCTCTCCCGGGGAAGTTGTCCCCGGATTACGGGAGCCTGGCCGTGGCGGGCTGCACAGGCTCCCGGGAGGGGCGGTGTGGAGAATGACCTGTGCTCGCCCACAGGCTGTTTGGTGGCGGCAGCAGCAGCCTTAGCGTCTCATGCCCGTCTCTGGGGTCCGCGCTGATAGCCGCGGCTCGCGCCCGTCTCTGGAGTTCGTTTAAGTGGCGCTCTGAATCCCCTCTCCTTGCACGCCGCGAAACAAAGAGGCAAGAAAAAGTCTCCTGCCTCTTCGCAGCCGCAGACTTTTTCTCGTGCACCCTCCCGGCTAGTTGTGGTGCGCTAGACCCTTCAGGCTGTGTTCACGCAGCCAACCCCAGTCCTCTCCCTGGGATCCGACCGAAGCCCGCGCCTCAGCTCCCAGCCCCCGCCCGCCCCGGCGGGTGAGCAGACAAGCCTCTCGGGCTGGTGAGTGCTGCTCGGCGCCGAGCCTCTGTGCGGGAATCTCTCCGTTTTTCCCTCTGCGTCCCTGTTGCTGTGGGATCCGCGCTGATAGCCGCGGCTCGCGCCCGTCTCTGGAGCTCGTTTAGGCGGCGCTCTGAATCCCCTCTCCTTGCGCGCCGCGAAACAAAGAGGCAAGAAAAATTCTCTTGCCTCTTTGGCAGCTGCAGTCTTTTTCCCGGACTCCCTCCCGGCTAGCATCGAAGCCCGAGCCCCAGCTCCCAGGCCCCGCCCGCCCCGGCGGCTGAGCAGACAAGCCTCTCGGGCTGGTGAGTGCTGGTCGGCACCGCTCCTCTGTGCGGGAATCTCCGCTTTGCCCTCCGCACCACTGTGGCTGCGCTCTCCTCCGTGGCTCGGAAGCTTCCCCCCTCTGCTACCCGCAGTCTCTGCCCACGAAGGGGCTTCCTAGTGTGTGGAAACCTTTCCTCCTTCACAGCTCCCTCCCACTGGTGCAGGTCCCGTCCCTATTCTTTTGTCTCTGTTATTTCTTTTTTCTTTTGCCCTACCCAAGTACGTGGGGATTTTCTTGCCTTTTGGGAGGTCTGACGTCTTCTGCCAGCGTTCAGTGGGTGTTCTGTAGGAGCAGTTCCACGTGTAGATGTATTTCTCATGTATCTGTGGGGAGGAAGGTGATCTCCGCGTCTTACTCTTCCGCCATCTTGCCCCTCCCTTCCTGATCTTCTAACGATAGGTCAGAAAGAGGATCGTCTGCTTCAGGTGACCCTGGATCATCGGGCCATTATGACGTCCATGGTTGGATGTCAGGAGGAGACTATGTTAGTGGTTGGGGATCCCGGGTGGGGCGGGATGGAGCAGGATGGCCCAAGATTTCATCGTGCTACTCAAAACGGTGCTCAATTTAAAACTTACGAATTGTTTATTTCTGCAAGTTTCCATTTAATATTTGCGGACTGCAGTTGACCACAGGTAACTAAAACTGCAGAAAGCAAAACCACGAATAAGGGAAGACTACTGTACATCCTAACTGTCATGGAGCAAAAATCCTTACTCTCATGGAATTTATCATCTAGAAGGGGGTAGACAGACAATAATCAATGAACATAAGAAATAAGAAAATAATGGAGTGAGGAGGATGGTGGTGTGAAGGTTCAAAGGGGCACATTGTAATTTTAAATAGGGTGGTCAGGATAGACTTCACTGAGAAAGTGACATTTTGAGTAGAGTTGAAGAAGGTGAGGGAGTTAGCTATGTGGATATCTGGGGGAAGAGCATTCCAGACAGAAAGACAGCCCATACAAAGGCCCGAAGCAGAGCATGCCTGTCATATTCATGGAACAGCAAAGACCCAAGTGTGGCTGGAGTGGAGAGAGTGAGGGAGAGTAGTAGGAGATGAAGTCAGAGAGGAAGCATGAAAAGACAGACTGTGCAGGAGCTTGCAAGGACTTTAATGTTTACTCTGAATGCGATGGGTAGCCATGAGTAGTCCATGATGACTCCAAGGCTTTTGACCTGAGCAATTGGGAAAACTGAATTGCCATCAGTTGAGATGCCAAGTTAGGGAGGGAAGATCAGAAATTTAATTATGCACAAGTGAAGTTTGAAATGCCTTTTAGACATCCAAGAAGAGATGCCAAGTGGATATTAGATCTAAATTTGAGGGTTGTCAGCATACAGATGGTATTTAGCCATGATACTAAATGAGATAGCCAAGGGGGTGAGTGCAGATAGAAAAAACAAAAACGGTGAACCAAGGGCTGAGTCCTAGGACACTCTAATGTTAAGAGCTGGCGGTGGAGGGGGGAGGCAAGAGGAGAACCAGCAAAAGGAACCTACAGGGAACAGTGAGGTAGAGGAAAACTAGGACAGGGTGGTGTCCCAGCGTCTGGTGATGGAAGTCTCTCAAGCAGGAGGAAGTGACAAATTGTGTGAAATGTTATTAGCAGTCAAGTAAAACCACTGGCTTTAGCCATGTTGAGGTCACTGGTGTTTATGACAAAATCAGTTTCAGTGGAGTGGAAGGTAAAAGCTGTGTGAGTGGTTCTAAGAAGGATTTTGAGAGAAGTCACAGACATTAAGTATAGACATCTCTTTCTGAGAGATTTGCTAGAAAGGGAGCAAAGAAATGAGGCAAAAGCTGACAGCGGAAATGGGGTCAAGTGGAGAATTTTTATGAGGTGGGAGAAATAATGTGTGCTCTTGTGAATGATTCAGGAAAGAGGGAAGAAGTGATGATATCAGAGAAAGCCAAATATTTGGACCAATGACCTTGAATAGGCTTGAGGGGATGGCCTCTCCCTTTATTGTATTTTCTGTATCTTTCTTATAAAAGGTAGCATTTTATATCCACTTTCTACACCTTGCATTTTCCACTTAATCTGTGGTTCTTTTCACATCTGTACATGGAGAAATTCTTCTCTTTTTTTTACAGCTGCGTACTATCCCATTGGAAGGATATACTACAGTTTGTGTGTTGTTTCTAAGTTTTTGTTGTCCTCAACAATGCTATTCTGAATAACTGTGTATATGCCTCATCACATATGTGTCAGCCCTGTTGCTGCTTCAGTGCAGGAGCTAAAGTTCATCTTCTGTGGCTCTCAACATTTCTAATCTGTGACTCTTTCTTCTCTCTTTTGGATTTCCTCCTCTTTTTTTATTAACTCTGCATTCAAATTAATTTTGCCTTGTAACACCAGCAATATACTTAAATAGATAAATATAATAGCTCTTCATTTATTTCTGATAGTTGTGTTAGGTCAAAATAATTGTTCAGATACATATAGGGACTTTATGAAAACAGATGCCATATAGGATCAATAATTACATTTGATTTGGGATTTTTAGTTATGGTAACAAAATATTGTTCACTGGACTTCAGAGGTGCTTTTCCAAATCTTTTCGTTAGGAATCTTGTTAGAGATCTTCCTTATTCCCGTGTTCTGGAGGATCCTGTGTCCTCAACCACCACCTCCCCTCCCCTGCCTCACCCATTAGTTTCTGTGTATTTGGAAATGACAGCTTGTGTCCAGTGTTATGTCTCAGACAGTTGCCATCTCATAGCTATTAATGGTTGTTCAATGTTTCCTGGTATTAGTGTTGGTATGTTTCTCCCTTAGATCTTTGGAAACACCAAGTCATGAAGGAAAACTTTTCAGTTATCAGACCACAAATAGTTGAAAATTTTGTACAGAGATTACTGGAGAATTACCAGGATGGTGGACTAGAGGTATGTACTGAAAATTAGTCATCCTAGAGTGTGGTTTGCTTTTTTTTCTTTTTTTCCCAACATAAACCCAAACAAGAAAGACTTTCCCTTCAACACATCTCCTAATGCTTCCCTTACTCCCTTAGAGTTGAAGATGTGAAAACTGAGGCTGAACTCAAAGTAGAAATCACATGTTACCATTTTAATTTTGGAAAAAAACTGATTTCTAATTAAGTTGGGAGAGTAATTAGAATATGCATATTGGCTAATTTCAGATTTGGCCCATTTTTTAGAGTAACCTTGGAGTTTATGGATGAGTTATTTTTAGCAATATTTCCTGTTGTTGATTTTTTTAGTATAAAAATTTTAAGAGAAAAACCGAAATAGCCTATGAAATCACTACCTAGAAAACTTCTTTAAATGTACAATATGAAGAAAACGTAACAGCTCAGAAAGGTAACATTTTCACCCCTATTCCACTCCATCATCCCCAGTTTCCTCTCCCAAAGGAAGCCAGTATCAACAGTTTGTATGTGTGTATATGTATTTGAATTCATAACAACTCCATATAATATGTATTTAACAATAATATATATTTAATACATACAACAGGCATACACACAGTCCTTGGAGTTTTTAACTGTTTACTATTGACAGGAGGTGCCTTTCTAAATCAAAGGAATCTGCTGAAAAGGCAGGATAAGAGAGTGTATGTGGATATTTGGCCATAACAGAGTTTTTAGGATCTTTAAGGAATTAAGCCTTAAGTGCAGTAGGTAGCTGTGAATCCAGTTTCCTTTGAAATTCAATCATTTTTAAAAGGCTGCCTTAGAAAAATGTGCTCAATTTTTTGGACAACATTTTCTCCACATTTACATTTTTCTAAGCTCTCCAAATAGTCCCCATAATTTTATAATAAGCACTTCAGTTCTTATTTATAAGGTAGAGAATTCACAAGCTTGGTTAGAGATACACTATTCCTCAGAATTTACATGTGATTTACATGTATTTGTTTTAAGCTTTCAATTATACCCATTGTGGTGCTGTGTATTCTGATGAGGGGGTGAAGTAATTCCTCTTGGATCCCTGCAGTTCAGTGATTCTCAGGCAGAAGTACAGAGGTGATTAAGGTGGGGTATGCTCAGAAAAATGTTTGAATCCAAAAATTTTGTGGCTTTCCTTAAAAGGAAGGAAATTCTGACACATGCTTCATTATGGAAGACATTCTGTTACGTGAAATAAGCCAGTCACAAAAACGTAAATGCTGCACAATTCCACTTACATGAGGTACATAATGTAATCAAATTCATAGAGACAGAAAGTAGAATGGTGTTTGTCAGGGGCTGGCGGGTGGGGGAATGGGGAGTTAGTGTTTAATGGGTACAGAGTTTCAGTTTGGCAACATGAAAAGAGTTCTAGAGATTGATTGCACAATGTTGTGAATGTACTTAATGCCGCTGAACTGTATACTTAAAAATGGCTAAAATGGCAAATTTAATGTATGTTTTACTATGATAAAAAAAGCAAACAAAAAGTTTGTGGCTCAAGATCTGCTCATCCCTTATCTATGTACTTCACCCCAACGTTGAAGACAGGATCTTCTGGGAAAGAAATGTATTAGTAAACAGGGCAAACCTAGATCAGGCACAGCTGAAACTCAGGGCACACTGAAGAGGCTGGTATCAGCCTGCGGTTGTCTTGGAATAACAGGACCCCAGGATGTTAGGTCCCCCCAAAGTCTGTGCCTGGTGGGCTTCTAGTCTCTTCTGGATCATCTGCAGTGACTGGGAGCTCACTCTTTTTCAATCTTCACCCATACCTCCCCACCCCCATTCCTGGCAGCTCTTGTTTCAGGTACCTCTTACTGAGTTGGATTTGGCCTCCCCACCGTCTCCACCATGGATCCTAGTTCTGTCCCTGGGACACCACAGATCATGGTTCTGACCCCTCACAACAAGCCTTTAGATATCTGAGGGCAGGTCAGTCAGAGAAGCTCAGTTGGGCCATTGTTAGCATGTGTGAATCTTCTGTAAAATTACAAGTAGGGCCAGCTCCAGGAGGACAGACCCCAACAGGTGCCCTTCTGGGTGGTGGATAACAAATTGTTACCCCTTCCTTCAGGCGGTACAGCCTATACCAGGGCACATGGACAGGGAAATGGTGCTCCCCTCACCTGGGTGCCCCTGCGCAGAGCAGACTGCACTGGTGTGCAAGGAGAGCCTGAGCGCCGCCTTCCCTCCTTCAGCCTGAACCAGCTTCCTTTCCTTCAACCTCTATGAGTGCCCCACCCTCCTGGTCAGGATCCTCTAAATTCAAGGTTGTCTGGCCAGCCAAGAGTACCCTTGTCCTGGGTGCTCTGCTTTGATTAACGCCCATAAATGTTAGGTTTTGTCACAGCTGACTCATTAGGCTGACTCATTAGGCTAACAGCCACCTGAAGCCCACACATGGCCTTCAGGCATCCTGCTACTGCCATATTATTAGCCTTGTTCTTGTTCAACTTGGTCCACTCTTTGAACCTCTTGAAATCTTTAAAAATCTGGATTTTTATCATCCAGCATACTCTCTCTCTCTTCCAGGTTCATGTCAGCCTACCCTCGGTATCCTCCCTCAAGCCTTTAATAACAGTGTATGAAAGGACAGGCCCCAAGTGCTGTGCTACCCACTCTGGGTCCCCTCCAGGCTTAACAGGTACTTTGGGCACAGTCTTTCAGTGACCAGAAACTCATCCGGTTGTCCTTTCACCCAGCCCATGTTCTCCGTTTGTCCAAAAGAACATCATAAGAAACCTTCTCAGATGTCCTGCTGAAATCCAGATACACTGCATCTGCTGTATTTCCTGAGGGAAAAGTTTAATCTGATCTGACTATTCTTGAACCCATGTTGGCTTCTCGTGATGTTTGCTTCCTTCTCCAAATTCTAGAACACCAGCCTTTCACAATCAGTTCTAATATCTTGGCCAAATTTTGTACCAAACACACTGGCCTGAAGTTAGAGATTGACCTTTTTTGCAAATCAGAACTGTAATAGTCTATTTTGTGGATTCCAGAACCATTTCCATTTATATGCCGAGAGTCATTCACTCATTCAGGAAGTGTTTATAGATCTCCTGTTTTTTCTCAGATGATTTATTAGAGATATAAAGGCAAAAGGCACAGTCTCTGCCCTCAAAGAACTTATGGAAGAAGTTAGGTGAACCAGCAATGTCCGGAAGAGGCTCTTCACATTAAGCACTTTGATAGAGGCACAAGTGGGGTGCTATGTGAGCTCCAAGAAGGGTGAATACAACCCAGCTAGGGGGAGGGGTGGGAAGTAGTCAGGGAAGACTTCCTGGAGGAGGTATTGTTTGGGCGAAGTTTTAAAGCACAAGTCGGAGTTGGCCAGAGGAAGAAGGGCTGGGGAGGGAAGGCAGCAATCTAGGAAGGGAGTTATAGCAGAGTTCAGAGGAGGACGTTGTAAATGTAGGCAGGGCCAGATCCTGAATGGCCTTGTGTGCAATCCTTATGAGTTTGGATTTCATCCCAGAGTCAGTGGGAAGCCACTGAAGCATTTTGTCAGCAGAGGTAGGTTTTAGAAATATCATCAAAACACCTTGTGTGTGCCTGATGTTAGATGGATTGTTATGAGGGGCTCCGAGAGGAAGCAAACCACAGAAGCACAGTTTGCTCCCAGCAGGGTCAGACTTTTGCCATAACAAGGCCTGGCACCTACCATGCTTCACCCCAGCCTGGATCTCCAGAAGAATCCATGGGGCAATCTTGTGCTCTTCCAGCCAGTGCCATCCAATACAGTTCAGGTTTAAGCTGGTGAAGGAATCAGCCCACTGGAGGGCACTGGGCCAACGGTCGTTACTCTGGTTCTTATGGAACCCAGGGGCCTGCCTTGGAGGGGAAGTTGGCAGATGAAGCCCCTTTGTGCTGCACTTTGACATCGAGCTGACTTTTAGTGACCTAGGAAGGCAGGGGTGAGTTGTAGAACAGCTTTTGAGAAACAAATTGCTCTGAGAGCTCATAGGACTGTGCCAAAAGAAGCACATAGGCTGTAGTCCCACAACAGATGCTGCTCAGGTGGCTCCAATGCTGCTTCTGGGAGGGCAAGTACCATCTGCAGAAGCAAAGTTCACCTGGAGAGAGGGACTGCCGGGAACTGGGAGTCTCCCTGCACCTCTCTGTCACCTGTCAGTCACTGCTGCCTGTCTGCCCCACTCAGACATGGTCCACGTGCCCACTGCAGATGCTCTGGCAGGGCCCTTACTCCTCTCCCTGCCTTCCCACTCACCCCCTATATGCCATCACCTTGAGCTGATCTTCCAGCCCAGCCTCCTGAGGCCTCAGCAGAGCCACTGAGGGAAGGAAGCAACATGATTTCTCTGGCCTCTGGAGATGCTCAAGGGGAGTCCTGGCCATTCTCACCTCTTTGGTGTAACACAGACTCATCCAAGGCTTCCTCCTTGGCTGGTTAAAATAGCATGCTGGCTAAGAGAGGATGGCAGAGGGCCACGGTGGTTCAAGTCTGCATTTCTGTTTGTTTGGGATCCTATATCTGCAGTGGCTATGGAGGCATTAGTTTGAGAAGTGTTTGCCCTGTGGAGGCCCTGTTGGCATGTTCAAGTTTGGGCACTGCTGTCCAGGACAGAGAGGGGTGAGTCACTGTGGCTGACTCCAAGCACTGGGCCTGGCCCACCTGGATGAGGTCACCGGCCACACCTTGATGGCCCCAAATGTGGTCTCATGACTTTTCAAGGCTTCAGGCTTTCAACGCACTCAGTCTGGGAAGTGCTATCTTTGTCAATACTAATTCACGTAGCCTTGGCCCTTTCACCATAAAGAAGTCAAGGTCCAGGGGATGGAATCTTGGTGCCCTTTGTCTTGGTGTCAGCAGCTGACTCTGGCTGTCCTACTGCTCACTTTCCAGGACCAGGATGGACTGCCCTCACCCACCTCCTCTGAGGGAACCCCTTGAGGAGGCCCTGGAGAGTGAGGGTGGGAGGCTGAGCGCCTCCCCTGACTGCCTGGCTCCTGCTCATAAAATCCCCCATGAGCAGAAGTTTCATCTACTGTTTCCACTATGCATGTCTTGAGTGCATCCTGCCAAGCTGCTATAGTTGATAACCTTTACCAAAGCTTTACTATTTTGTAATTAGTATATACATCTTATTCAGACATATATTTTTATATATAATTATTTTAATTATATATACATTTTATGATTATATTAGAAAATAGAAATATGATGTATTAGAAAATACACTCATAATCTTACCCTCATTGATAGCCACTATTATTATTTTGGTCTCTTTCCTTCCAAATTGTATTTATAACTTTTAAAAATTCATGCACTTTTTTAACAAAATAAGATTATTCTATATGCCTTTTTGTTGTAGTGTGCTTTTTACACTAGACTATATGTTTTTTGGTTTTTTTTAAATTTATTATTTATTTATTTATTTATTTATTTTTGGCTCTGTTGGGTCTTCGTTTCTGTGCGAGGGCTTTCTCTAGTTGCGGCAAGCGGGGGCCACCCTTCATCGCTGTGTGCGGGCCTCTCACTGTCGCGGCCTCTCCCGTTGCGGAGCACAGGCTCCAGACGCGCAGGCTCAGTAGTTGTGGCTCACGGGCCTAGTTGTTCCGTGGCATGTGGGATCTTCCCAGACCAGGGCTCGAACCCGTGTCCCCTGCATTGGCAGGCAGATTCTCAACCACTGCGCCACCAGGGAAGCCCCCTAGACTATATGTTATAAACTTGTTTCCTTGTCAATAGACATACATCCACAGCACAATTTTTGGTGGCTGTTTAGTGTTTCATCATATAGATGAATGAGACGGATTCAACCTGTTTTCCATTATTAAGTACCTTAGATTGTTTCCATTTTTCTTTTCTATTGGAAGAGCTACTATAAAGAACATCTGTTAACATATATGTTTGTGTACAACTTTTATTATTCTCTAAAAATAAATTCCTGGAAGAGGAGTTACTGGATCAAAGAACATGAATATTTTAAAATCCTTTCACAGCTACTGCTAGTCTGCCCTCCAAAATACTACACTGATTTCTCCTCCTGCCAGCAGTGGTGAGCAAGCCACTTTCCTCACTCCGTCAGTACTGGGTTTTTATCACTGTTTGCCATCTCCGCTAGTTTGCCTCACCTGGCAAAGCGTGTCTGGGCCCTCTCTGGAGGTCAGTGGCACAGAGGTTGCACTGATAGGACAGTGTCACCAGGACAATCAAATCAGAGCCAGGGGAATCACCCCAGGCTGGAAGGAGAACCTAGTTTCTGCAGCAAACTTCCAGCGAGCCTAGAGCCGTCCAGACCCTGGAAGTGTCACAGCTAAAGCTCATCAAGTGAGCAGGCTGAATCTTGGAGTGGGCCCCATAAGACTGCCAGATACACACACAAACACACTCACTGATACACGCTGAGGGACACATACAGACATATAGAGACCTATACAAACACTCACAGATAGAGACATACACAGAGAGGTACAGACACACAGAGAAACACACACGGACATGCATTTATGAATATAGACACACACACACACACAAATGCACACAGACACACTCGCTGATATAGATACACAGAGACACACAAGCACTCCCATGGACATGCAGGTCCTAGTCAGGTAGATCTGCCCTACCTTCCACATATTAGCTCCCATTTCTCTTGGAGTCTAAACCTATGTCTGCCTTGGAGAGGTGGACTTTTCCTCTGTTCCTTAATGACCACCTCTTCAAAAAGGGTGCCCAGCTGCCTAGAGAAAGGGAGGGAATGGGACTGCCTAGAGAGTGAGAACTATGGCCCTTTGACCAAGGCAGGAAGTGCCCCTGTCAGATGCCCCACTTCAGAGGCCCCTCTGGCTCTGCTCCAGCCCCACACTTCCCCACAGGAAATCCCCACGGCCAAGGGGACGTGCCCACTCCAATCCCTGGCCTTCCTTCTGGACCATGCTCCAGATACCTGGGCACTGGAATTCCTGGCCCTTCCCCGGATCATCCTCCCCAGAGAGAGAATGGGCCTCACCACCTGTGAGCACACCCTGGCCTGTGGGGTAGACAAGGACAGCTGTGCAGGGGTGTGGACAGCTGGGGTGTCTGCTTATATGCATGCAAGCCCCCCTCCCACCCGTGTGATGTGATGTCAAAGGGAGGAAGCGAAGGGGGTCAAATGGTAAACTATGGGTTGGGGACTAGCTCTCCCTGACCATATCTCAGCATAGAACTCAGAGTAGTCCAAGGATGATAAAAATCAAACCTGGCCTCCCGAGTCCCTTTGAAGGTCTGTTTTCCAAAGTAGGAGAATTAAACCTTTTCATTTTAATAGTTTGATTTATAACCTTTAAATATTTAGAACACTTAGACACGTGGAACGTGGGCCTCCATTTGTACTCTTGTCCCTGGCCCTGCAAATGTTAAGAGCAGACCTGAAAGAGAGACTTTCAAGGTTATAGAGCTGATGTTTTTCCATGGAGGAGAAGTGGAAGTGGGTCTGTGAGCCAAGGTAACATGTGCCATGAGCTCTGGTGTGGTGGGGCTGCCTGGGGGAGCTGCTGTGAGTGATGCCCCTTTTCAGATCACTTTCAGGAAAGACCCCCTCGAGGCCTGCCTCCTTTCCCTGGGTTGTGACATGATGGCCAGAGAACGCAGCAACTTCGAGAACTACTCCATGTGTTACAAGCATGTATTGGAGCATGCTAGGCAGAAGCTCTGCCAGAAAGAGCAAGTATGTTCCCAGACAGAAGTGCATTGGGGAAGGTGTGGGCAGGGAGGCCCAGGAATCACTCCAAAGAGGAAATAAAACACGGTGCAGGGAGGTGTTCTTATGCAAGAATTGAGGGTAGATGGTCCTCTCCAAGGTTTTCTTCTCATTGGCTCATTTCCTTGGGCTCTGGTCTTCTCAGCTGGGAAGGTGATGGCCCCAGCAACACTGGGTTGTATGCTTTGGAGGGGTCTAGTGGGGAATATAAGAGGTAAGCAGTAAGGCAGCTGGTCCCCAGGGGAAGATCCATAGCTGACCTTCCCACCCTCAGCAAGCACAAGGGACTTTGTGCTGTTCCTGGTTCAGCAGAGAAGCTAGGATCCTTGAATAAACTCTGTCTTTAGGATGCACATCATGGGTCTCACTGATGAGACTTCCTTAAAGTGAGATCCCGTCCTAAAGTGCAGTGAGGCAATAAGCACAGTCCTGGCTCCAGGTGGAGCCCGAGGATCTCAAAAAGAAGCACGGATAACACAGATAAGAGCTGTCTGGAGCGTGGTGCACTGAATAAATGTTTGAGTTTGGCTGTGCACTGCTTTCTCCTCTTTAGGAATTAGACATTATACGAAGAGGTCAGAGTCCACCTGAAGACAAGGCTGGTCAGGTAGGTCAGTTATTACTAAAAAAGTTCTCCATTTCTCAAAGCCACAATCTCAGCAGTAGTCAGACATGGGACATCCTGGTGTCATTTTCTTGTGCCCCTTCCTATAGAAATCCCATCAATGACTGGTCCACTGCAGAGACATCCAAGGAGTGTGCCTGTACTTTTTTAGCAATGAGGGCTTTTTTTTTTTCCTTAGTTTTTTGGTGACTTCTGTTATTTTTTATTGCTTTGTTTTTTCTTTTTGTTGTTTTTTTGGGGGGGGGGGTGTGTTTGTTTTCTTTTGAGGCCAATGTGCCTTCTGAGGAGGCGGTATATAGGCTAAGGTGTCATGGGGAGGCCAGTTTGGAAATGGAAGCCAAGACAGTTGAAGTATTTTCTCCAAAGTACTTAAGTAGCATCTCTTCTGGGTTCATTCATTCAGCAGCCATTTATCGAGCACCTACTATGTGTCTGGAACTGTTCTGGGACCCTTAAGCCAACTTTAGCTTCTTCTGCCCATACTTGCACAACAGGATATTCACCTTCTTCATTAAGTTCAAAGTAGAATACCAATTCAACATTGATATATTGATACAAAGGACTCTTTTTGCAGTGGCCATTTGGAATTCCTGAATTATTTTCCATTAAAAAAAATTTTCTGCTACTAGATTGCAGAGCTCAGTCACAATATGATCATGGAAGTCACTGCCCTGAGAGCTCGACTCACGGATTTGGAGGAGGAGACTCTGAATCTCAAAAAGCAAATTCGAAAAGAAGTCCAAGAAGAATATGAAGCATTAGTTCAAGCTTTGTTTGTGACATGTTTGCACATCACAGTAAGTGACCTGGGTCGGATGTCTGGGCAGTCCTGTGGGGACCCGGGTGTACCTGACCCCCGCGGCGGCTGTACAGAGAGATCAATAACAGAGTGGGCTTTGTGACAACAAGAGATTGTTAGGCCCACGAATTCTCCAGCTCCAGGCTTTCACTGCAGAGAGTGAGTCAGCAATGAGTGGTCATTATTTTCCCAAAAGAGACACTGAATTTTAAATAAGTTAGATATTTGCAGTTTTCCTCACTCTACTGCCATGTTGCCATCTGATTGCTGTTGAGGGAAGGGGGAGTTTCTTCTCCAAAACCCCAACAGTTTATGTCACTGTTTTGTCTATTGAATGACCATCCAAAACAGGAGAGCACAGTGCCCTGGGCCAGGCCAAACCCCAGTGTAGGTAGCAACAGCCGCCTCCTGGAAGCTCACTGGGCAGATTCAGAATCTGAATCAGCTTTCAGAGATTTTACAACCTTCAAAATGCCCACCAGCCTTTCTCTCACATCTGGTGTCAGGGAGCTGCTGACCTGTCAGTAAAGGTCCACCCAGAAGAGGAGTGAGGGGGTTCCCATGTGCCCACAGCACTGTGGAAGCCTGTCACTGTCTTATGATGTCTGAGCAGCTGTAAGATGGAGACCCATGCCTAAAATGGGCTATTGTGGAGCCTGGTCCCCTTGCCCTACAAGTGAGAATTTCAGTACAAACCTACCACCCCCAAGTCCATGGCTTCCCCCAAACCTGCCCCCTTCTCTGCTATTAGATGTTCCCCAGAGCCAGCCCCATTTGGGTCCTTCCCTTACTCCCTTCCCCCAGAGGATTCCAGGGTGGTCCCTGGAGTTGGTCCATTGAGAGGAGTTTCCACTGATGCTCTGCCTTGGTCTGGTTATTCCAGAGAGGACTGGACCTTTCTCCTTACTGTGAAGTGTCCACAAAACACAAATGCTTACAAATATTAAGGTATCCAAACCAACATGCATTGGGCCTGGTGCTGCAGGAGAGAGGTGAGCAGACAGTGAAATCTAGAATTTACTAAGCCATCTTTCGGGTGTGAAATTGTTGAAAAATTTCTTAGGTTCTTTTTAGCTTCTGCCAGATTCCTAGACAAAAAGGAAATTCTCCACTTCTCTCAGGCTCAGTTAGTTCCACAAGCCCCTGAAGGTAGGGAATTGCTGTTTTACCCCAGGGTCCCAAGAAGATGGTGAAGCTTTTGCTGTGTGGCCAGTATCCAGGCTTCCTGCTGTGGCTCCCCGGCACTAACCTCCTGTTTCCTCTCCCGGGAAGTGGTTCAGAGGTGAAAGGATATCCCACAGTCACCCCTCACCCAAGGATGCTGGGTCTCCAAGTTGTACTTACCGATGAGCAAGCTATTTCACCATAAGCTGTTAGCCATAGCCATTCAGAACGGGCTGTTTCACAATGAGATTTCTGTTGGAGCCTAAAGAGGAAGGCAGCGAGCTTGATTCCTTCCTCTAATTTATCTATTTTTAATGGAGTTCCTTGTTAGTGGCTCATGGACAGTGTCTTACCTGGTCAGGTTCTGCTGAGTCAACCTGATAGCAAAAATCCCTAGGTTCAAATTCCCAAGTAACCCTTTGTGTATGTGGGGGAGTGGGGCTGGGGGGCGGTTTGGTTTTCCACCTGTGACCTCCCATTCTTCTACCTGCTCAGCTTGTCTTGGTGTCTGACAACCACAGGCTCTGAGATGTGCAGGTGATGAAGCCCTGCGGGTTGAAGACAACACTAAAGGGGCCACTAGTGAGGCTTCCAGACAATACCCGATGGAGTAATTGTCTGGGTGGATGTTGTTTTGATGTGATATCATTTCTGAAAGTTGGATTTTAGGGGGCAAAGTGACTCTTCCTCAACTGACCTTCCTGAACTTGAGCCTGCAATTTGCAGGAGAAGCTGGATGAGAATCAGCTTAATTTGATCCAGAAAGTGTGTGAGCTCATCGGTGAAGTAAGAGCAGAAGGGATTGACAATACGAAAGAAAGGCCTAAAGAAGAAATGGGGCTCCGCCAGACCTGACGAAGAAATGAAAGAAAATCCAGCCATAGTACGTGATCTCATTTTGAGTGGGGTATCAGCATTTCATCCTAGCGTCTGACCCCGCTGCTCACTCTGTTTGCATTCCTGTCCTGTTTCCCTGAGAAATCCTTGTGTCAGGCATTTAAAAAGGGCACTGGGTCTCACTGCACAATTGTCTCATCTTCTGGAAGGCATGTTTCTGATGTCAGGATTCATGTCCTTCCTGAGAAAAGTGCTGGGGGCAGCCTTTTCTGAAAGTGAGCCTTCTAAGCAGGAGCAGCTGCTGGCCTTGGAGCAGGACAACTGCAGCCTGGCCGCCCTGGTGCGTAAAATGAGGAGCCTGGGCCACTGGAGGCTGGCGGTGCAGCAGGCGCACTTCCGGGGCCAGCTGAGCAGGGCTGAGAAGGTGAGAGCACTGGGGGAGGGAGGCCCGGCCCAGCAGGGGGAGGGGGTGGCACTGGCCTCCTCGGCTGCAGCTGTTGTGCTGGTGTCAGGTAGCAAGTTTTCCTGGGACCAGGCAATATCAGATCCTGGGAGAAATAGGAAAGAGCCAGAAGCAAATGGCAAAGAAACAAATGAGAGAACAGATCAGAGAGTTTAGCACAAGGGAAGGGAAAAGATGGAGCTGAAAAGCTTTGTCAAAACACTGCAAATCCTTGAGTTTCAAGCATGATTATCTGAGGGAAATGAAGTAACAATAAGTGGAAAATCTGCTTTAAGGAAAATTGAAACCAAAGCACATATCAATAGTGGTTTGGAAACATTTACTTACTGTTTCTGAAAGTCTTTATTTACTCTGATCTGTCACACTATTCTTAACTGAAATCAAGGAAGCAGTGGCCAGCAGGAGCTCTGTTCTACCAGAAATTTTAAAGAACGATGGATGATGAAGTGGTTTAGAGACTGTTTGGGAAGCTGAAAATACAGAAAGGAAACTTATATCCTACCTTACTGTGTTTGGGATGTTCACAGGAAGCTATGCAAAGTAAAAAAGAGTGTTTGAACATCAAACTAATGGCAGAACAAGAAGTGGTTTTATTTTGTCAACAGCTATTGGCTCTAAGGCAGGCCCTGGCCAGGGCTCAGGCAGACAACGTGAGGATATGCAAGCAGCAGGAGAGCCAGGTGTCTGAGCTTAGAACCCCTCTTCCTCCCTCTCTTTGAACACGCTCTGGCGACCAGACGTGGCACTGAGTTGCCTGTAGCAGTCACCAGAGGAACACAGTGTGAAGGCAAGCAGATGGCACTACTGGTGAAAGATGGCCCAGACCCTGGCTTCCCTTCTGCCTTCTTTCCAGCCCAGAAACCAGGGGCAGTGGCCAAAAGGCTTTTGTTCTTATTCATATTTGGCTAAGATGGTGAAATATAGCTCATAACTAAGAGTGTTCTGTGTGTTTCTCTGAGGATCTTTTTACCCAGAGGGCATCTTGGGGTCTGGGTCTCTGCCTCTAACACATTCCTTTCACGCTCCAAGCATGTTTTCCATGAGTGTGGCCCAGCCATCAGCGTTATGCCCCAAGCAGAGAGTCTTGGTTCCTTTCCTGATGACCCACACTAAGTCTTAATTTCAGAAGTTACTGCTGCTCTATAGGGACTGGCACCAAAATAAAGGCTTTTTAAGTCTAAGCTCTTAATAACTGTGCCAACCCTCTGAGCATGAATGAAACAGAGACCCTAGGTTTAGAGAGAGAACAGCTGAGTTTAAATAACAGCCTGGGAAAGCTGGGCATATTTTAAAACATAAAATATAATTTGTTCCTTTTGGACCCTAATTCCTCCATTATTGTGTGCCAGTGAGTTATGATGTATAATTATATAAAGTCACCCTACAAATATTCATCATCATTATTAATATTATAATTAAGGATCGACCTTCTAGTGACTGTTGATTAGAAAAATTTCAGAACAGAACCAATTATTACTACTCTTTTCCTTTTCCAACCATTTGGAATCTGGCTTCCCCAGGGCTATTTTGGAAGTCGAAACAGAGACAAGATTAGCACCTCCCTTCCCCACTCACTGTACGTATTGCATCACCCTGTCTCTCCAGGTTCAGCCCTTCCATTGCTATTGCGTGATAAAGGCGCAGTGACAGGGCAAAAGTAGTTTGTGGTAGATATGACTATTTGGTCTTGCTACTGGCTGGCACAGGACAGGATAGAGCAGCTGGGCTGTGGTACCCTGAGCCGAGGAATACTCCACACAGTTCTGCCCCTGGGCGCTAATGGAGGGGACAGTTGTGTTGGCCAACCTCTCATCCCCTGCCCTCTGCTGAGAAGAAAGACTCTGTGCCTTTCTTGTTTCCTTTGGCCTTTTCCTGCCATAGGCGCAATTGCTGAAAGAATTAGAACACAGAGTGACCCAGGAAGCTCTCCACCGGCAGCAGCTGGATTTAATGAAAACCTCCAGCATGGAGAAGCTTTTGGAGGATGTGGAGCAAAAGGAACAGCACCTGCAGCTCCTTACTGAAGAAGCCAAGAGGGCTTCTAAACTGGGCCAGCTCCAGCAGAAGAAAATTCAGAGAGAAGTCCGACAGGTAACTCCAGTGAGAGGTAGTAAATCAGGGTGTACCAGCCACAGCTGTTTCATTCTTCCCCTGTCTTTTCCATGCCTCCACAGCGGTGTTCCTCACTTTTGTCACTCCCAGGAACAGCAGGGAAATGGAAATATCTATACCTGGGTGATTGTTCAGGCTGCTTGTGACGAAAGATGATGGCTTGACTGCCATGAGGCCCAGAATCTTGGCATCTTTGTAAGCCACTTGAAAAACATATTTCTACCTGGCTCTAATCTTTGAACTAGGAGGAATCTTTTGGAAAATCCCGACGAGTAATCTGGAAAAGCAACAAGTATTATGGAAGCTATTATAAGGGAATTTTATTCATGGTGTTTCTGGAACTGCAGAAATAAAAAAGGAAAGGCAAAGTGGTTTCCAGACCCAATATGTTCTTCTTAAATATACCCCACAGCAAAAAAAAAAAGGAGGAAATTATATCGTGTACATGCGGACTATTGCAAGTCCCAACAAAGGAGACCACAGAATGAAATTCAACACAAAGGGAAAAATAAAACAAAAAAAACCCCCAGCACCTTCTGGGGTAGGTGCTTCACACATATTCATTGAATGTATAAGTCAGTTAATTCACCAGAGATATTAGGAAACAGAAATCAGAAGTTTAAATTAAATGATTGGCCAAGTGTTTCAAGTGCTCAAGGACATCGGTAAGGAGAATTTTACAAAAATAAATGACAAAAAAAGGATAAAAAATGTATCCTCTCACAGTTCAGGAGGCCAGAGTCTGAAATCAAGGTGTGGGTCCCTCCAGGAGGCTCTGGCAGGACCTGTTCCATGGCTCTCCTAGCTGCTGGGGGCTGCCTGCCATCCCCCACGTCCCTCCACGTGCAGCTACAGCTCTCCAGTCCTGGCCGCCTTCCCTCTGTCTCTCTCTCTCTCTGTGTTTGTACTTGCTTCATTTTTTGTAAGGTCATCAACGTTGGATTTAGGACCCACCCTGTAATCCAGTATGACTTCATCTTAACTTAATCACATCTACAAAGACTCTATTTTCTAAATAAAGTCACATTTTGAGGTTCCAGGTGGACACTTTGTGGGGGACACTATTCAACCCATTACACTGTTACTTTTTTTTATAATTAAAAACAATTAGGAGATGATAAAAATAAATTAAAAAAGAAAAAAATGCCTGTGATCTATGCAGATGAGGCATGCTTTGGACCTAGCGACTCTCTGGCCAGGGGACTCTGGGTAAGGGGTGCAAGGGGAGAGCAAACACAAAGTTAGCCTCTGGTTGTGGGCCTTGTGTCAGGCCTGGAGACAGTGCTCAGAGCATTCCCTGCACATGATGAGTTGAACTCAGCATAGGGATCTGGGAGAGAGATCATGTCTTTGCTTGAAGCTATCCAGGGGCTCCCACAGGCTCTTGGGGTAGATGCATGGCTTGGCCTACAAGGTGAACTGGTTCCTCCCCCCTCCCCACTTCCCCTCTAATAAAATAAACATAAAAGATATGACTTTTGTGAGTAAACTTCTGGCTATTATAAGGTAATAAAGGGTTCCAAGGGCTGCCTCTGTCCCTCTCTGATTAAGTTCTTGGCCTTCCTGGAGCTCCTGATTTTCAGAAGGCTGAGTTCAGCCTGACCAGGATTTCATGAAGACTTGTATTCCTGGGGTAGCCTGGGACCCACACTCTCCCTAGGAATCCCCCCTAACCCACCCCTCACAGTGAACTGACGAAAGTGTGCACCAAGAAGCATCTCTGCTTCCCAAGCACTTTTCCCCTCAGATGAGAAGCCGGCTTGCCCATGAGCGTAGCGTGGAGCTGGACGCTTTCCAGTGGGTGGAAGAGCTACAAAGTCAGCTTAATGACACTGAGAGATCCTCCGCCCAGAGGAGCTCACCAGGCGGTAAGGATACCCTTTCTCTCTCTAAGCTCTCAGGGTCCAGGGTCGGGATTGAAGGAGGGCCCCAGGGACTAATGATAACAAACCAGTGGTTATTGAGTGGGTGCTCTATGTTTGTTGAATGAATGAATAAACCTTCATCCTCAATTGCAGTCAGAACTTTCTACTTCAGTTCACTTTGGAGTACTGATAGGCTATACTAAAAAGTTTCAATCATAAAAACTGGTTCCAGTTGAAATATGTCACCTAAAGAACATTGTGTAGTTCACTAGATTTTGAAGCATCTTAACACCTTGGTCCTATAGAGGAGTAGAATTTGCCACCCTTATGTGTCTCTTTGGCATATTGTTTTAAGCTGGTTACTTTTGAGAAAAAGCAGACATCGGAAAGAAGTTGCCCTTTTGTAAAAAATGTTTACAGTTGTAAGGGTGTCTCCCTCTTCAGTACGAGGAAGAGGAGTATGACCAAATCTCTAGAAAATCTCTAGAAATTTATCTATGGAAAAGACAAATCTGTGTAACAGTCTTACCCTTGTTTATTGTGCTTTTCCTGGTAACCTCCCATAGCTGACTTTCCCCCATCCTCATCATCCTCTTCTGTCTTTAGCTGAGGATGGTATTTAAGTTGAGAGCTTCAGTAACGTTGGCAAGTAACTCAGTTTTCCTCAGTCTCTCCCGTGTATACATGTTATTAAACTTTTGTCTGATTTTCTCCTGTTAATCAAGTAAAAGAGAAGCCTCTCTTTCAGGAAGCAGAGGTAGAAGTTACTCCCAAGTCTCAGCCCCCATCTGTCCCCTTCTGCAGCGACGGGAGGCGGTTTGCTTAGGACTTTCTACATGTTGTCTACTGAAGAAAAATGCACAACCTAAAAGCTGCAAGTTAAGTTTTATTTGGGGAGCTTACTAAGGACTGTAGCCCAGGAGACAGCCTCTCAGATAGCTCTGAGGAACTGCTCTGAAGAGGTAGAGAAGGATCCAGGATACAGAGGACTTTTGCTGAAAAACAAACCATGTAGTTGAACATCATAAGATTACTGCTAATCACAAAAAAAACAAGTTAATGATTTTCGTGCTTTTCTAAGTGTGGGAAGATGCAAGAGTCTGGGCTTACTGAAATTGTTCCCTAGATATGCATCTTAACCATCTAGGGCCAGCTTCCAGAGCACAGAATGTTTCCTGTTTTTCTCCATCCTAAATTCCCCTCAGGGCACACTGAGGGGCACAGGACTGCAGTAGCTGATGGCTTGATGGCAGGCAACATTCTTCATTTACTGGAATGGCAGGCAACATTCCCTTTCCACAGTGTAGATTCATCAGAGGTCATACCTGTCTAAATTTAGTACCAAGCACTGCAAGAGGAGAGCCAGATATTACCTATACTATTGTTACTAAAAGGTAAAAGTCAGCCATTACCACTCCTTTCTCAGATGTCTAGCCAGAAGCGTGAGGTGACCCAGGTCTGTCTCCTTTCTGTAGAGGTGGTCACAGCAGCCTCCCTGCTTCCCAGCAGAAGCAGAATTAAGGGGCAAGTTCTCTTTACTTAGCATTAACATGGATTCCCCTTAGGATCTTGTAACTCCTGAGAAATTACAACTTGTTCTAGTGCAGTTACTCTCAAAATGCTTAAGGAAAAAAATGAAATCAACTGGCTCACAAAACTGAAATGTTCAGAGATGGATTGGCTTAAGCTGGCTTGATCAAGGTTCGTTTTTATTTTTTGAATTTTTATTGATTTACAATGTTTTGTTAGTTTCTGGTGTACAGCAAGTTCATTCAGATATATATATATATATATATACACATATGTGTATATATATATATTCTTTTTCATATTCTTTTGCATTAGTCTATTACAAGATATTGAATATAGTTCCCTGTGCTATACAGTAGGACTTCGTTGTTTATCTATTTTATATACAGTAGTTAGTATCTACTAATCTCAAACTCCTAATTTACCCCTCCCCCCCCAACCTTTCCCCTTTGGTAACCAGAAATTTGTTTTCTACGTCTGTGGGTCTATTTCTGGTTTTGTAAAGAAGTTCATTTGTATCATATTTTAGATTCCATATATGTGATATCATATTTGTCTTTCTCTGTCTGACTTACTTCACTTAGTATGATAATCTCTAGGTCCATCCACGTTGCTGCAAATGGCTTTATTTCATCCTTTTTTAATAGCTGAGTAGTATTTCATTGTGTATGTGTGTGTGTGTGTATATATATATATATATATATATATATATATATATATATATATATCTCACATCTTCTTTATCCACTCATCTGTTGATGGACATTTAGGTTGCTTCCACGTCTTCTCTATTGTAAATAGTGCTGCTATGAATGTTGGGGTGCACGTGTCTTTTCAAATTATAGTTTTCTCTGGATATATGCCCAGGAGTGGGATTGCTGGATCATATGGCAACTATTTTTTAGCTTTTTAAGGATCTTCCATACTGTTTTCCATACTGGCTGTACCAATTTACATTCCCACCAACAGTGTAGGAGGGCTCCCTTTTCTCCACATGCTCTCCAGCATTTATTATTTGTAGACTTTTTGATGGTGGCCATTCTGACTGGTGTGAGGTGATACCTCACTGTAGTTTTGATTTGCATTTTTCTAATAATTAGCCATGTTGAGTATCTTTTCATGTGCCTGCTGCCCATCTGTACGTCTTCTTTGGAGAAATGTCTATATAAGTCTTCTGCCCATTTTTTGATTGGGTTGGTTTTTTGTTATTGAGTTGTATGAGCTGTTTGTACATTTTGGAAATTAAGCCCTTGTCAATCGCATCGTTTACAAATATTTTCTCCCAGTCCGTAGGTTGTCTTTTTGTTTTGTTTATGGTTTCCTTTGCTGTGCAAAAGCTTAAAGTTTGATTAGGTCCCATTTGTTTATTTTTGCTTTTATTTCTATTGCCTTGGGAGTCTGACCTAAGAAAGCATTGCTACAATTTACGTCAGAGAATGTTTGGCTATGTTCTCTTCTAGGAGTTTTATGGTGTCATGTCTTATACTTAAGTCTTTAAGCCATTTTGAGTTTATTTTTGTGTATGGTGTGAGGGAGTGTTCTAATAACTTCACTGATTTACATGTAGCTGCCCAGCTCTCCCACCACTTGCTGAAAAGACTGTCTTTTCTCCATTGTATATTCTTGCCTCCTTTGTCAAAGATTAATTGATCATAGATGTGTGGGTTTATTTCTGGGCTCTCTATTCCGTTCCATTGATCCATATGGGCGTGATCAAGGTTTGAACTATTCCTTGAGGACTGATTTCTCTCTGCATCTCTGGGCCCTGAGCAGGCTGGGAGCAGACGGGAAGTGGAGCCCCTTGGGAAGCAAGATAGCTGCCACCCCTGTAGCTTCCATCCTCTGTTCAAGCTCACATGGCAGGAGTGGGGTGTGGACAGGGGACTGTTAAAAAGAATCGAGCTCTGACTGGGCTGACTCAGGTCATGTGACCAATTTTGAACAAATCACTGAAGCCAGAGACTGAGATGCCTGGTGGGCTTAGGCCCAGCTCACATGTTCTACCCTGGAGCCAAGGGTAGGGTCAGCTCACTCTCTCCTCCTCTCCACAGCAGCTATTTTATCTTATTTTATTTCACTTATTTTTAATTGAAGTATAGTTGATTTACAGTATCATATTAGATTCAGGTGTACAACATAGTGATTCAATATGTTTATAGATTATATTCTATTTAAAGTTATTATAATGCAGCAACTATTTTAAATCTTCCTGGTCTCTTCAGACTTTCAGACACTGTCCTCCTCCCCTATCAGATGGGAACTCCCTCTACTTCTTGTCCCCAGCCTACCTACATCTATACTCAGCTGCTTCTCCTTCCCTCCTGTTAAAATGGAAAAGGTGCCCCCTTTCTTCCTTGGGACAATTGCTGTGAACAGCATCCCATGGGCTTCTGTCTTCTCAGGGGCCTTGAGCTAATCTTTATCTGCTTCCTCTCTACACATTCATATTCCCACACATCTATCCTTCTGATCTTGTAACCAACAATGACTTGTTGAGCATGTATGTGCCATCATCATAAAATCCACCATAAAATAAAATTAACATCTGACCAGTTGAGCCAGAAATCTGAGAGCTATTCTTCCTCACCCTGTAAATCTAATTAATTACCAAGTCCTATTAATGTGAGTATCTCAGTCTGTCCACTTCTACCCACAGGTCCGAGTAACCCATCATCTCTTTCTCTTTCACTTGGTCATGGACCCTCAGGCAAAAGACTCCATCCAAGTTTTGACATCTTCACTCAAAACTGATGAAGCTGGATCAGAGGCCCATTTTAAGCTCTAAAATTTTATGAATTAAATCTAGGCCTGTACATTGTAACCAGAGATAACAATTTAACATTTTTCACATTATAGGCCTTATATCCCAGGCTCACTACTCCCTAAGTTCTGCTTCCACATCATCCAGATACACCCAGCAACACCTTTTAAAGACTCATCTCATGGGCAGTAAAATAACAAGAAGGATTCAAAGGCCAAAGACTGTAAGTAATGATAAATTTGATTATGTATATGAAACAATGAAAAATGTAAATATGAAATTATGGACTTAGGGTCACTTCAAACTTACATTAAAAAATTGTGTATCAGGACCTTATCTCAGTGGTTGGGTCTTAGAAAACAAAATTCTGGATTTCTCACAAAGGGAATTTGTCCATGAATTGTTGCTGAATCAGTGTGTTTATGCGGGAAGGAGGGTCTAGGGCTTCCTACTCTGCCATCTTGATGACATCACTCCTCAGTAATAAAATTCTGATGTTGAAACGATTAAGTCCAAAAGCACTTACTCAATTACAATTCAGCAAATGGGTATGAAAGTCAGTACCAACACCTTGCCGTGTTCTGTCTCTGAATTTTTTTTTTGATCATCTACAATAATTAACTAGCAGCATCAGAGACTTTATCTGAGTTCCTTGGCAGAACAGAAATAAAGAATTTCAGAAGTCATCTTAAAACACGTGAGAAATCTACCCTCCAAAGAAATTCTTGGAATGCAGATTAGTTTGAAGTATAGCACATATTTGAAGAATTTTTTTTTTAATATTTCAGCTCTTAGCTTATATAAAACACTATTTGCATACTCTTCCACTGCCCTCTCTGTACTACTTTAATAAGTATTACATGCTTTGCTCCACTGTTTTTCAGAATCCCCTCCAGAGGTTTATATATCTAATCAACACATTTAAGAATTCCTCCCCTCTTACCTTGAGAAAAATTAAGAGGAAAAAATATAATCATTTTGTCAGAGAAAATATGCCATCCTAAGGCCTCTTTTGAAGCTGATGGTCTAGTTAGTGGACCAAAAGTTTGTTGCAGTATTTCTAGACACACAGTTAAGAGGAGACACACAGAGAGGGAAGAAGCAGGTCAGGAACATACCCAATTGAGATCCTTGACCAAGTAGGGCCACATGATCAATGCCCACCTTTTGCTTGACCCACCAATCTCTGTGCAGTCATCTTTCAGCAAAAGGTGAAGTTCTACTATATGTCTATTTGTTTCTGCAAAGCCCTTTCCAAAAGGAAGCAACATTCTGTTGATTTGTATGGGACCACAAGGGCTTTTAAGATTCACTCCATCCCCATTTCACTCCCCAAAGCAAATGTTCCTGCAGTGGGGCAGGTTGCTGATCACAACTCTTATGGTTGCGAAAGCTGCTAAGTAGCTTAAGTACATTAGTGGACATCCACTAGGTTTTAGAGATTTACAAGGGTGATGGTCTAAGACTAATTGTTGGCCACATTACCCTACTAAATAAACTCTAATAAATAAGGAAGTGTCTTGTGGGCCCATTGGCTTGCGTACAGTATAGAGACCCCAAGCAAAAAGGCTGAGGTCCAGGAAAGCCACAAAATTAGTTGGGGCCTCTTCAAATCTATCTAAGGTCTGACTTCTTAAATAAGGCCTATGAGACAAGTCAGATAAATACAGATTGAGAGGAGTTTATACATGGCTGAGATATAAGAACACCGATGATTTTCTTTTAAAAAGTAGCACTGCACTAACACAAATGATAAAATATTAAAGAATTTATTGATTACTCCAAATATGGAATATCTTTCCTTCCTTAGCTGGAAATGGCTTTCCATTGATGGATTCATTCCTGACCCTTTATAACAAGAGGCAAAATATGTACAAGAAGGCACACTAAATGGCCTAACCCAGACTGAACCAATGACCTTGGTCTCATTAATAACAGTGACTTGTAATGATGCTATAACAAGAATTATTCACCATCTTTTTTAAAGGCTCCAGTATCTACTTAATATTTATATTGCAGGTACCTATTAAACACAAGAAAAGAATTGACCATGTCTTCCTACCCAATGTGGCAGAAAATGTTCAACTTTCAGCTTTTCAAGTTAAAATGGCTCCATCCAGAATCCCATTCAGACCTGACTGGTAATCATATATCCTTTTTCCAAGTTTTATTTCTATGAGCATTTGAATGAATAAAAATGATTCTAAATTCCATTAAGCCTTTTATCTAAATTTTACTATCTGTATTGTGAAGATAGCATGGAAGGACTGAGATGACTACATGTTGTTGTCCCAGACGAAGTAGGGTTTGGCCCTAAATTTTAAAACATAAGAGCTGATTTGCATTTCTACAACCTAGGCCTTGCCTCTGGTCAACGAGCAGCCTCTTAATATGGGTTCTAGAGTTACTGATTAGGTGAGAGAGCCAGGAGAGAGGGCATTGCTACCAGACAGTATTTACTAACAAGTGAAAAACCAGGACAGAGATTAATCCAAAGAAACTTCAAAGCACTTATTTCTACTTGTTTCACTTAAGAACACCATTCTCTATTAACAGTCTTTTTATTCTTCCTATAAATGGCAAGACCCTCTTCAGACTTTTGTAAAGTCCTAATCCAAGTCTTTTTGTTCAGACAGGAAATTTTATCTTGGGTAAAGGAATAAATAAATAGATGAATGGAACGGAAGAGACAAGAGAAACGTATTTACATACATAAATTTATATATGATATATGTAGCTTTTCAAATTAAGGAAAAGGTTGGGTCTATTTGAATTAGATTAAATCATCACCTTACACTATACACAATGAATGCCAAATGGATTAAATATCTACATGCACACACACATGCATATGCACAGACATACAAACTTATTTCTGAAATAGGACATAAAAAACAAAAGGAAGATTGATGACTTTGACATCAAAACTAAAAATTCAACATGATATGACCAGGTATGATACCACTTACGATTTATGACCTCTCAGCTCCAAATTCATCCTTCACTGTCTTCTATGAAATAATGAATCTGGACCCTGTAAACATTTCTTCTTTGCCACCTGGCAAGATGTTAAGCTTTGTCAGTAGAGGGTGCTGGAGGGACCCTGGAGAAGGAAGAAGGGTTTCTATTCCAGGTTCTGGGGTCCTCCTCTAGGCAGGCTCCTGCACTATGCATGGCTTCTGCAGCACCAGGTTCCTGTAGCACATGCAGCTTCTGCAATGCCCAACTCCAGTGGTGCATGCAATTCCCTGGTGGAGTGCCACTGGCATGGCACCTCCTGTGAAGGGGCTTCTCCTGCCCCAGCACCCCTTTGGATGCTTCACAGCCTCAGTGAACTTCTCTGCCATTCAGCCTTGGCCACACCCTCTCCCATGAGGTCTGGATGTCAGCCCAGGAGGGTAGTGGCGGCTCCCTGTATCTGATATTCCTATATTCTTTAGAACTCTCTTTATTGCTTACCAGCCAATCCTCCCATTACTTCAATCCCTTGTTAAATAATTCTTTATATTAAACTTTCCCTGTTTGATTTCCATGTGATTTCTGTCACCTAAATGGCCCACGACCAATATAGAACTGATACCAGTAATGGAGTGGTCCTAGGAGACAGACCCACAAAGATGGGATTTGGGGATTTGTTTGGTTACATCCTTGGGCTTGAACACAATGCCGAGCTCCTTGCTAACGGGAAATGGAAGCCTGTGTGTAATCCTTTGCATGCAGTGGAATGACAATTAACCAAGCTACCACCTGTCGTAGACTGTGACGAAGTACCTGCTGAAGCACTACCTTGGGAACCTAAAGTGCTCCTACATTGACTCTCATGGCAGTAATGATGACCATAAAGACTGTGATGTGGGATGGAGTTTTGTTTTTTTTTTAATTTATTTATTTATTTTTGGCTGTGTTGGGTCTTCATTTCTGTGCGAGGGCTTTCTCTAGTTGTGGCAAGCGGGGGCCACTCTTCATCGCGGTGCGCGGGCCTCTCACTATCGTGGCCTCTCTTGTTGCGGAGCACAGGCTCCAGACGCGCAGGCTCAGTAGTTGTGGCTCACGGGCCTAGTTGCTCCGCGGCATGTGGGATCTTCCCAGACCAGGGCTCGAACCCGTGTCCCCTGCATTAGCAGGCAGATTCTCAACCACTGCGCCACCAGGGAAGCCCCCGGGATGGAGTTTTTTAAATGCACTTCAGCACTTAGGGAAGAAAATGACAAGCTCAGGTCCTTTAATTCCCAGCTCAAATCATGGCCCTGAGAACCAGAGAGCTTCGATAGTAGCCTTTTAAAATCTCTTATTTCTTGTAGTTAGGAGGATAATACTGCTAAAAGTCAAGTACAAATTTTAATTGTGCAAAATGCTAAATTACAAAGACAGTTGGATTTACAATCTTGTTGTTTCTCACTGGTGTTGAAATGGGCTCTCTCATTTCAGTGGTGATGATGCACTTCCAGAGTAGCAGAAGCCAACTGCCAAGACAAGGTGGGACATCTATCACAAAGGGCAGCAGGGACATATGAGTAGTCAAAATGCCTTGGCACACAGAGATCTTTGGTGGTTGATGCGTCTCCATGAATGAAATCCTATGGGCAGCCAACTATTGATAGAATATTGCTTGATCTACACAGGAAAAACTCTGGTAGCCAAAACCTGACTTGAGTAGGCACAATGAAGAGTTACAGCCTCTCATTCAGATTCCAGACCTAAGTCAATTCACAGACCAGGGCCCCTTAACTACAGGAGGTTAGATCCCCTTGAAGGTACATACCATAAATCTTCCTCCATTTTCCTAGGGATCTGTAATTATTTGCTAGAGTGACTGTTCATGAGAGGAAAAAAAAAAAAAAATGTAGACCATTTGGCATTTACTAGGTACTACCACCTCTAAATTAATTCTACCTTTAAATTAATTCTAATTCCTGGGAGCCCAAAACACCACTATGGCTCACCAGTCAAAATGAGGCTTACAGTGAGGTGATAGAAGCTTAGCTCAGGTCCAAATTACAGTAGACCCAGTTGGTCCAGTGTGGTTATTTCCCTACTTCCTGAATGTATATAATTGGAATAGACATAATTAGCAACTGAAAGGATTCGAATATTGTTCTCTGACCCATTAGTTAAAGGCTCATTATTGTAGGAAGGGATAATGAAAAGCCCCTGGAACTTCCCCTTTCTATCAAGAAACTAGAAGCAGTAACTGGGGAAATTGCAGAGATTAATGCCATCATCAAAGACTTGAAAGTAAGGGTGGTGATACCTTTAACATCACCACTTAACACACCACTTTGGCCTGTGCAGAAAACAGATGGATCTTAGAAAATGACTAGGGACTATCAGGTTCACACCTTAACCAGGTAGTGATTCCAACTGCAGCTGCTATCCCAGATGCAGTATCTTTTTTTTAAACGTCTTTATTGGAGTATAATTGCTTTACAATGGTGTGTTAGTTTCTGCTTTATAACAAAGTGAATCAGTTATACATATACATATGTTCTCATATCTCTTCCCTCTTGCGTCTCCCTCCCTCCCGCCCTCCCTATCCCACACCTCTAGGTGGTCACAAAACACAGAGCTGATCTCCCTGTGCTATGCGGTTGCTTCCCACTAGCTATCTATTTTACGTTTGGTAGTGTATGTATGTCCATGCCACTCTCTCTCTGTCACATCTTACCCTTCCCCCTCCCCATATCCTCAAGTCCATTCTCTAGTAGGTCTGTGTCTTTATTCCCGTCTTGCCACTAGGTTCTTCATGACTTTTTTTTTCCCCTTAGATTCCATATATATGTTAGCATACTGTATTTGTTTTTCTCTTTCTGACTTACTTCACTCTGTATGACAGACTCTAACTCCATCCACCTCACTACAAATAACTCCATTTCGTTTCTTTTTATGGCTGAGTAATATTCCATTGTATATATGTGCCACATCTTCTTTATCCATTCATCTGATGATGGACACTTAGGTTGCTTCCATATCCTGGCTATTATAAATAGAGCTGCAATGAACATTTTGGTACATGACTCTTTTTGAATTATGGTTTTCTCAGGGTATATGCCCAGTAGTGGGATTGCTGGGTTGTATGGTAGTTCTATTTTTAGTTTTTTAAGGAACCTCCATAATGTTCTCCATAGTGGCTGTATCAATTTACATTCCCACCAACAGTGCAAGAGTGTTCCCTTTTCTCCACACCCTCTCCAGCATTTATTGTTTCTAGATTTTTTGATGATGGCCATTCTGACCGGTGAGAGATGATATCTCATTGTAGTTTTGATTTGCATTTCTCTAATGATTAATGATGCTGAGCATTCTTTCATGTGTTTGTTGGCAATCTGTATATCTTCTTTGGAGAAATGTCTATTTAGGTCTTCTGCCCATTTTTGGATTGGGTTGCTTGTTTTTTTGTTATTGAGCTGCATGAGCTGCTTGTAAACCTTGGAGATTAATCCTTTGTCAGTTGCTTCATTTGCAAATATTTTCTCCCATTCTCAGGGTTGTCTTTTGGTCTTGTTTATGGTTTCCTTTGCTGTGCAAAAGCTTTTAAGTTTCATTAGGTCCCATTTGTTTATTTTTGTTTTTATTTCCATTTCTCTAGGAGCTGGGTCAAAAAGGATCTTGCTGTGATTCCAGATGCAGTATCTTTAGTGGGGCAAATAAGTATGCCCTTGGCACTTGTTATGCTGTTATAATGCCTTTTGCTCCATATCAAATTGCAAGGACCACAAGAGGCAGTTTGATTTTACCTGGAAGGGCCATAATATACCTTCAAATTCTTGCCTCAAGGCTTCGTCAGTTCTCCTGCTCTGTCATGATATAGTTCATAGAGACCTAGAGCATCATGATATTCCACAAACATCACACTGATCCACTACATTGACAAAATTACGCTGATTGGATACGATGAGCAGGAAGTATTAAGTACTTAGGTGCCTTAGTAAGACTCGTAAGAACTAGAGGGTGAAAGATAAATCCTACAAAACTTAACTGCAACAAAGTTTCTGGGGGTTTAGAGCATGATGAACCCCCAAGATGAAAGACATATTGCTTCATCTCATAGTATGTTACCATGAAAAAAGAGGTATGATGCTAAGTAGGGCTTTTTGGATTTTAAAGGCAAACATATACTATATTTGAGTGTGCTACTTCAACCAACCTAGAGAGTCACCCATAAGACTACCAATTTTGAGTAGGAAATCACTCAGGAAGGCCCTGTTGTGAATTTGAGTTAAAGTATAAGCTGCTCTGCCATTTAGGTCCTATGATCCAACAGAGCCAATGATACTAAGTGTCCAGGAATATAGGGACACAGCATGGAACTTCTGTCAAGTACCAGTAGGAGAATCACAGGGCAGACCCCTAGGATTTTGGAGCAAATCTTTGCCCTCTTCTGAAGATAACTATTCTCCTTTTGCACCTTGGTAGAGACTGAATGTCTAACCAAGGGAGATTAGGTGATCATGTAGCCCGAGCGTCCCATCATGATTTGGGTGTTGTAGGACCCACTTAGTCATAAACTTGAGCATGCACAGCAGCAATCTATCATCAATGGAAATGGTATACAATAGACTTAGCTTGCTTGAGCTGGTCTGCAAGATAAAAATAGTGTTCTTGAACACGTGGCTCAGACTCAATACCAACTCCCATTGCCTCTTCTCTCTCAATCCATACCTCTGACCTGAGGTGCTCTAACAACTAGCTGGCCAAAAAAGAAAAAAAAAAAAAAAAAATCAAGCCTGCTTTATAGATAGGTCTGCATATGTTGGTTCCACCCAAAAGTGGACATCTGTAGCACCAGGGGTGGACCTGAAGGACAATGGTGAAATAAAATCCTCCCTGTGAGAACTTTGAGAGTACATTTGGTTGTCCATCATGTCTGAATGAGAGATGACCACAGCTACAGATCTATACTGATTCATGGGCTGATGCTTTGGTTATCCAAGGACTAGGAGGAAACAGGATAGAAAGTCTGGTGATAAGGAAGTCTGGGAAGAGGTATGTGGATGGACCTCTGAGAATGGTCACACACTGTGAAGATATTTGTGTCCCATGTCAATGTCCAGCAAAGGTCATCCACAGCAGAGGAGGCTCTTATTAATCCAGTGGACAAAAAATAATGTACTCCGTGGGTGTCAGTCAACCTCATTCCCCAGCTACCCTAGTGCTTGCTCACTGCGCCCATGAACAATATAGCATTGGTGGCAGGGCCAGAGGCTTTGAATGGGCTCAACAACGTAGACATCCCCTTCCTAAGGCTGGCATGCACTACTGACAAGTGCCTAATCTGTCAAAAGAGCTAAGACCAATACTAAGGCCACAGTACGGCACCAATCCCATGGGTGATAGTCATCCACCTGGTGGCAGTTTGATTACATTGGACCCCTTCTATCATAGATGGGGCAGAGATTCAACTTCACTAAAATAGACATGGATTCTGGACATGAATTGCCTTCCTGTCCATAATGCTTCTTTCAGCATTACCACCTGACCCATGTCATATACTCATAGAATGCCTTACCCACCATCATGGCATTTCCTATAGCATTTCTTCTAACCAAGGAAACAATTTCACAATAAAGGAAATGCTGCAGTGAGCTCATGAAATTAACATACCCCAACACCCAGAAGTGGCTGGTCTAATTGAAAGGTGCAACAGCTCACCGAGTACTCGTGCATAACAGTTGGGAGACACCACCCTGCAAGGATGGAATTCTGTCTTAAAGGTAGCATCTGGCTTGAGATGGAGTATATGGGTCCAAGATCAAGGGGTGGCAAAGGGAGTGGCTCCTCTCACGATTATACTTCTCATCCCAGCAACCTCGAACTGGGCTGGTTTGGAGGTCTTAGTTTCCAAGGGATGCTTCAACTAGGGACACAACAATGGGCCTACTGATCTAAGATGAGACTGCCGCTTGGCCAGGATTCTTTTGCCACGAAACCAATAGGCAGCAAAAGGTTTTACTACACTGGCTGGAATGATCAATTCTGATCATCAAAGGGAGGTTGTATTGCTGGTACATAATTGAGGCAAGGACTATATCTGGAACACAGGGGATTCTCTGGGTACCTGAGAAACAGAAAAGGTTAATGAAAAATGACAGCGACCAAAACAGGTAGGACAATTAGAGGATTCAGAACCTTTGGTAATGAATATTTGGGTCACTCCACCAGGTGAAGAACCCTGACCAACTGAGGTTCTGACAAAGGGCAAAAGAAATATCGTATAGTGGAAGTTCATAAATTTAGAAACAAGGGCTTTGAATCTACCCCTTGTTGCCTGCTCCATCCATTATTATGGTGAAAATGGAGCTGGGCCATATGAATACTTCTTTTGCTAGGTGGCATGTTTTGTCAGTAGAAGGTACTGGAGGGACTTCTCTTCCTGGTTCTGGGTAGATTCTTACAGTGCCCAGCTCTAGCAGTGCATATAGCTTAGCAGTACAGTGTCACCTTACCCTGCACCCCCTGTTGGATGACCTCACAGACTGCCACTGGTGTAGTATCTCCTCATGGATAGCTTCCCTGGCACCATCGCCAAGGGATTTACAGCTCTCACAAGCTTCATCCCAAGAGCCACGGTTGTATCTTGATTTCTGGAATCCAGCCACAAGGAACATAGATAGTGGCTATTCCCTAGATTTGCTATTCTCTTTACTGCTTTGCAGATTTTTATTTCTTAAAACATTACAGATAATATGCCCCATCACTCCAATCTACTCCTACAGTTAATACTTCTGTCAAATCTTCCTGTTCATATTATGTGGCTTCTGTCTCCTGCTGAAACAGACACCAAAATCAAAGACTTGAAAATAGTGATTGAAGAAAATCCACTGACCATGGGTTAGCACCCAGCATATTTTAAGATTAAAAAATCTACAAAATGTTAAGACGATAGAAAAACAGGCAATTCACAGAGGAAGTACAAATTAATTATAGTCACCAAATAAATCATTCTACTTACCAGAATATTAAAATTTAACTTTGCCAATAGCAAGGTAAGGATACAGAAAACATTCTGGTATCTGCTGGTGGGGACTGGAAAGCAATCTCAGTGTGTTAAAATTTTTAAAGTGGAAACCCTGTGACGTAGCTGTCCACTTCTCCATGTTTACTCTAGAGAAATATTCATACATAAACAAGGTGACAGGTACAAAGATATTTAGAAAACAGTAAAAACTACAAATTACAAACAACCTAATTGTGCTTCAATAGGTAGATACTTACAATATTCACACTACATATACCAACAGAGAATTTAAGAATTTGGTATAGCTAATGAGTGGAAAAAAGTTGCAGGATAATGTTAAAATAAAAATCCACATCATATATTTTTTTAAGGGTACATTTAGTTATCTGTATATAAATTGCTGAGGGGAAGAGTTTAACACCAAACCAATTCTAGTAATTACCTCTGGAAAGTGGAGGAGGGCAAGGAAGGGGAAGGGGCTAGGGATGGTCAAAGCAGACTTTACCTGTAATAGTTCAAGAAAAAAAAATAATATGTATTTATTACTTAAATAATTAAAAATTAAAATTAAAGTCCTATCTTGAACTTTTTCTTCTGGCCAAGATGAAATAAGAGACTGGATATACCCTGAAACAAATGAAAAACTAGACAAAACACATTAAACAGTGGTTTTCAATACATTGGACTTTAGGCAAAGGAGGATAGTGATCCCCGAAGGAAAGAAAACCACCGACCCAGCTTACTGCCTTGAATTTCTAAGCCATGATGCAGGAAGGAAACAACCAGGCAGAGCTCAGTGGACTTCCTGAGTTGAGGAGATGGAGCTGAAAGTTAAGGGAGACGAAGGGAGATGGAGTTCCCAGGGCAGAGGACCAGGGAGGAGAGAACTACACAAAATGGAACTCCAGAGATTTGCAGAGGGCACCCCTCCCCTCAAGTATTCAGCAATGTATTGGTCAGCACATGTACATGAGGAAACTACCCAAGGCTGGGGAAAGGTTTAGAGGAAACAGTACCTGGAACGCACACAAGTCTAGGAATAGAGGCTGTTTCCACTAGCCCAGACCAGAAAGCCTCTTAATCCAGGGGGCACTACGTACACAGAACTGGGGAACAATTAGCCCTAGAACAAATGCTCTGGTCTCACCTAACAAAGCTTAAAAGCAAGACCTGAAAGGATCCAACTGTTTTCATAGTTTTCAACTATGTCCCAGAACAAAAATAACCGGTATCCAACAAGTTAAAATTTATGTCTGGCATGCAATAAAAAATTACCAAGCCTACAAAGAAGTAGGAAAATATGACCCATAATGAGTGGGGAAAAAAAAAGTCAATGAACAGAAACTGACCCAGATGTTAAAAGCTGTTATATGTTCAAAAAGTAAAGACGGAACATGTAGAAACATGAAAAACACCCAAATTGAACTTTTAAAAGTGACGACACCTGAAATGAAAAACACACTGGGTAAGATTAACAACAGATTAGACATAGCAGAAGTTGTTAGTGAACTTGAAGATGGTAATAATCTGACATGAAATAGAAAAAGATTTTTTAAAAACCTAAACAGTGCATAGGTAAACTGTAAGTCACCTTCTAGCAGCCTCTGTGTAATTAGTCTCCAACACAGAGAATGGAAAGGACAGAAAAAGATACCTGACGAAATAATAGCTGAAAGTTTTCCAAATGTGACGAAGAACCGTAGATCCAAGAAACTCAACAAACCTCAACCACAAGAAACAAAGAAAACTGCAGCATAGCACATCACAATCAAAATGCTCAAAATGAGTGATAAGGAGAAAAATCTTTAAAAAGAGGGAAAAAAAAACCATGTACTGAGAAACAAAAGATAAAGATGAGATTTCTCATAGGACACGATGCATGTGAGATGTTGGATCAACATCATTAAAGGGTTAAAAGCAAAAATGTCAACCTAGAATTCTATATCCAGTGAAAACGTCTTTCAAAAACGAAAGCAGACACAAAAACTGGAAGAATTCATCAACAATACCTGTACCATCAAAACCAGAAATGTTCAAGGTTAAAGGACATCCTTTAGGCAGAAGGTAGATACCACCAGCAACAGGTTATCTACACAAATTAAGGAAAAGCACAGGGATGGTAACTACATGGGGAAATACACAGGACTTTTCATTATCATCAAAATAAAAACAAGAAAAAAACCTATTGTGAACACCATTCTTATCAAAATAACAATTTTTCTCTAGCAATGTTTTTGGGAGCCTTCAATCCACTCTTCTGGGTTTTAAGGCTGATAGGTGAGTATTTATTCTCTCTTCTTAGTCCAAGTTCTGTGATTTAATATAGACTATAATGTTGCCCCAAACATGGGCCTAAAGAACCAGATTTCACATACCAGCATGTGGCTTGGTCCTAGATATTTATACCAAAGACTCTGAACAGAAACCCAATTTTACTTTATATGCAATCTGAATAAGGCAGAAAGTCACAAACAAGCTTTCAGATATCTAACAACAGATGGTATTCTCATAAATACTTGCTTAACTAGCACATAAGTAGATGATTTCTAATGATTTGAGGAAGATCAACTTGCATGTCAATCCCACAGGCATACCAAGTCCTCCCTCCAACTATCATTTCTAAGGCTATGTTCTCCACTGATGAATACGTCCCTTAGTTACTATCTGCTAGTCTTCAGGAGCGATGAAAAACTGAGGAGACAAGCCATCCCCCAACAGACTAAGGTAAACTCACTAGCATCAAACTTCATAATCAAAATATAAAAACATACTTTAGTTAATAAAAAAGAGCAGATTAATCCAACAAACATGTAGATTTATTTTAAATCAGTTTGGTACATGATACAGATTGGTTTTGCAGTTTTTAATGAACTGAAATAGAAATTTCTAAATACAGCAGTGTTTGTGCAACAAATATCTGTAAGGTAAAATAAGGGATTTTAATAGAACTACAATCTGAATGAACAAATCAGATGAAAAATCTGAAAAGGTTTCTATATACCTTCTGGATTAAAAAGAACCCAAAAATTATTAATGGCCCAAAACACTAAACTGCTAAAGGAAGAGGGGAAAAGCCTGTGAGTTCTGTTGTAAGAGCTCTTTTTGTAAAATCTAATTCCATATTATGATTCTGTTAGAGCAGTATTCAAAATTACAGAAGATGAGAGGCTTCATCAGCTATATTTTCACAAAAATAGCTATAGTGTTAACATTAATGTGTGGCAAGGTATTCCTATCTAGGTAAATGACAATTATACCATTGTAGCTAATTTTTACCACTTTGGGAGAATGGAAATTCTGTATATTTTCAACTGAATCTTGTATCTTAAAGCACTCACTAAAAACTAATAGCCATGGCACCATAATAAAATTTTTTGTGAGGTACCTAAAATATTACTACTGAGGGAAACAAAAATGTGAGGTAAGCCTACCTTTCCCCAAAAACCTTTGAAGCCAGAGATTTTAAACAATTAAGGCACTTGAAAACATTAGGTATATGTACCAATGTGCAAGTAAAACAAACTTTAGCTGTACCAGCAAGTAAAGAAGAAACAGTAAATCTTCATTTTAAGAACCTTTAATTATCTAAATGTAAGGAATTTTGGCTTATGAAATGGACCAAAGCAACTTGTCATTTCTTACTATAAAATATTGAAAACCAAGTGCTAAACACAGCCACTATAGGCTAAAGAAACTAAAACAAAAAACCTTTATGACCTAGAAAAGCAAAAGCTCATTTTAAACTGATTTAAGCCTCTGAACTAATCCAATGTGTCAAAGGCAGGGAAGAAGTATCCCTCTAAACCTGAAAAAACTAGTGCTTCATAAGGAAGCTAAAGAAATAAAAGTATGCATGCTTATTATACTACAGCAATTGAAACTGAGAAGAAGAAAGGATGGAAAAGGAGAAAGAAAAAGTACAACCTGTTTATCCAGGGCAATCATCATTAAAAATGTACAGTAATCTGATCAACTAAAATTTTTTCTGAAATTACACTGCTCACATTTGCTGTCTCAAAACTTAAAATGATTGTCTCATTTAAAGAGTTAATAAATGATTCTAAAACAACTTCTTTCTTTCTTGCCTTACAGAAGTTACTTTTCCAGAAAGCTTCGTGGAAATCCTTTTAAGGTACAACAGTTTTAGGATAATTTGTTGAAGTACAAAGGAAAATATAATTAAATCAACTTTATCTCTATACTTTTTAACAGCCATAAGCAAAATGCTGGGAGATTCAATAGATGAAGGCTTTTGACTTTGTATAACATCCTTTAAGTTACTCAGGCTTGAAATAAAGTAGGTACGTTTTCAATTAAATACTAACAGTATGGTATCTAAAAGCAGGTTTACTACTGCTCACATCAACAGTTACATCCTCAGACCAACCTTTCCCTTCATTAATGTGAAAGAACAAATCACCAACATTTTAAGTTAGTCTACCTTTCAGTCTGTCTTTTAAGGCACTGTTCTTTATTTTCTCAATGATATAAGGTGCTTTACAAGTATGAACAATAACCTGCTACACTTTGTTTTGTATCCTTTCCATTCATTTCTTTAAATCTGGAATGTAATTCCCTGTATGGCATCTTTTTTCTAATGTAGAAAAAATAACTTATCAAGCACAAAATTTTACTCTAAAGATACTAAATTTATAAATTTATTCCACTTTTGCAATGACAGCCCAAAATCCACCTGACTGATGCTCATTTGGCACATTCTTCTCAATTCTGGTCACTAAACTACATCCTGAGTTAGGATGAAAAAATGCAGCTTTCAGGCTTTAAAATGACTACATGTAAATTGCCAAAAGAGTCATGAGGTTGTCTGAGCAGGACAATGTTTTCCATCACTTACAGAGTTACATTTGGCATGTCAAGAGAGAACATAATCCCACAGCAGCAGCCATTTAAAATAAAAGAAGACAGCCACAAGGATTCATGCAGAATATTTTAAATATTCCCGTTGAGCAAATAGATTTAACTGATTTTTCTTCAAGGGCGATGCTCCTATATACATCCTTTGAAAAATTAAAGATCCTAGAATAGCGTCTTCCATGTGGGACATCTTGAAAGATAATATTTTGGTTTCAGTGAGTTACACACCAGTCCTTGTTAATTTAGCGGGTCTGTTTACAGAGTGTGGTAGTTTCGTTCTTTAGATTTGCAGAATTTATAGAGAAAGAAAATTACAGCCTGCACACCCAAGACAAGGACAATTCCTCCAATGAAACTGGCTGCATCAAACGTAGACTTCCGCGCAGGTTGTGAAGTCGGAGTTAAAGTGGTATTAGTTGTACCTGTTAAATGAAATGAAAGAAATAACAACACTTAATAAGTCTTATGATCCTCTATGATAATTTCAAGACTCACCTGAGCTTCTTTTTTGCCATGTGTTAAATTCTATAAAGTATTTCCTCTTGTGTCAAGTCTTTACAGCTTCCTAATTGAGGAAGACAACCATTTATCAATCCCGTTCTTCATTCTATCCAGCAACATCAAATGGTCAATGCTGCTATATAATTTCAAATATGAAAATGACAAAAATGACTCTCCTGGCACATTATGCCCTGGGAACATGTCAAGCACTTTTAAAACTTGGTTTCTTCAGACTACATATTTTAGTTAATTGCTAAAGTAAATATTAATATTTGTGTTTAAAATTTATACAACTTTTGCATTTTACTAAATATATAAGGTAAATAAAAATTTGATTACTTTTTCAAATTACAAAAATAATCTTAATAATCTACAATTATAATCTTATAAATCTGCAATTTGTAATTCTAACAAGCAGAACTCATCATTAAAGGCATTTAAATTTTACTCTGCAAATTTTATAATGAAAAAGTATTACCAAAGGAAATAAAGCACAAAAATTTAAATTCCTTTTCAGGCAGTAAAATGTTTCAACAAGAAACAAAACAAAAATTCCTTTTCAGAGACTAAAATGTTTCAAGTGGAGCACCATCCACTTTAACAAAAAGCAATTTCTTTCTTTTTTTTTAAATTTTTGGCTGTGCCACGCGGCACACAGGATCTCAGTTCCCTGACCAGGGATCCAACCTACGCCCCCTGCAGTGGAAGCGTGGACTCTTAACCACTGGACCACCAGGGAAGTCCCAGCAATTTTATATTTAAAATAAATTTTATTTTCTTAACTGGAATAGCAAATATACACTGGTTCCTGTGGCTGTATAAGTTGGCCAGCTTTAAAATTAATTACAACTGTTCTGTATTTCTTCTTGTGAAGACAGAATGGCTTCGCTGCAATTTAGAGAAAGGTAGCACAAGAATGAAACCAAAAGGATCAAAAAAACCATAAAATATTCACGAGAATCAAAACAGTATTATAAATATGGCTGGAGGGAAGGGTTCCTAACCTGTGTACCTACAGTGCCCTGTGGCATAACCTAAATATGATTTAGTTAATAACATGTCAAATCCTTAATTAATAAAAAGTTAATTTTCACACACACTATCAAAGGTTATAAAGGAATATAAGAAATGGTAAGAAATATGAATGAGGTGCACATTTGGTAGTGATCTTGGCTTTTTAGACCCTTCACAGCAAAAAGGATGGCTATATTACCTTCACTCAAATTGTCATGGTCTAATACAGCACACAACCAATCCCTAACAGTAATCAGTATTTAATTTTTAAGCTATAAGAAATTAGATTTCACCTACAGGTTGTACTAAAAGGGTTTTGGAAAACCATTACCATTTAATTCTAACATGTCACGCCAAATGTGGTTACACTTTAAAAATCCAGAAGAGGACTCTCAGCAAACATATCATTATTGCTTTAACAGCCTACTATCTTGGTCCTCCAAATACAAGAGATGAATTTCAGTTCATAACTATTCATGAATAAAATTGGACAGTGATAGCAGAAATAGTAAAAGGCAACACTGCACACACATCCTACCTCACTGTTAGTTTAAAAAACCTCAATTACCTGATGTAGTAGCTGTGGTGGAAGCTGTAGAAGGGGAAGGCAGAGTTGTGGTTTTAGCTGGAATGTAAACAAAATGTATTAAAAACTTAAATTTCTCAATTATCTAGCATCTTTTAGAAACACTACTACCACTTCAACATGCTTTCAAATTTTTTAGAGAATAAAGGCCAAATCTCAGTTAATGGTTCACTAACATATCTATGCATCCAAAATATTAGCTTTGAAGTGTATTTTAAAACATTAAGCAATCATAAAATTCTATCTATGTTAACATCTATGTACATATCTAAGTATAAAAATTTATGTATACACCTGGATAAAGTTGCAAAAAGACACACAGAAGGGCAAGAATTAGTATTTAGGTGAGGGAACTACAAGTTCTTCCCCAATAATCTTGCTTCCAAGACAAAAACTATTAACTTAATAAGTCATGGTAAGAAACAAATACAATTCAGTCTATGTAAGTATCAAGATTTGCTTATCTTCTTCATTTCAAGGGCTTGGCAAACTTTTCTTAATGAGGCAGACAGTAAATATTTTAGACTTTGTGCACTGTGTGATGCACCAGCAGTCAAAGACAACAAGCAAATGAATGGACGTGGCTGTGTTCCAAAAAATTTTATTTAAAAGAACAGGTGCCCTGGGGCCATAATTCCCCATCTAAATGATGTCAAGAGCCCAAGGGTAAGCTCTCATCTACCATACTGCATGAGTGTCTCTAAAGAAATGCACTCATGGGAAGAATCAGTTTGAATGTAAAAACATTTTAGGAACTAAAGCACTATATTGAGACTTCTGATAGTAGCGATACTACTAATAGATATTAGTAAACGCTATGATATGTTCACACACATTTATTTGTACCCCTTTCTCTCTAACTGTAAGCACCGCGGTCCAGCTCTTGGTTGGACAGTTAGGTCATCTTTCATTTCTGCATGCTATGAACATCTTACAGGGCAATATTTGATCTCATCTCTGATAGGACTGATTCTTATACAGAATTCCTAGATTAGAGGGTATGGTTATTTTAAGACTCACAATCCCTTCAAAGTTTTTGTTGCTTATACAGTCTATGAAACAAAAAAATACACTTCATAAATTAAACATATATCAAATTCTTTTCAATCTTAAAATACTAATTTTGTCTGACAACATTAGGGGAAAAAATTGGCAAATTTGCTATTTGTTTCTCACTACCCACCCTCTGAACATGGTAAAATATATATATATATATATATATATATATATATATTTTTTTTTTTTTTTTAATTTTGAAATCTGCACTGGTTTAAATCTCTGAAGCACTAGAAGCCCACTACAAAATCAATGAAGGCAGAGCTATGAGGTTTAATTTTTGGGTATTTGTAGAAGTTGCCCTCACTTTTTAAAAAATAATTCATTTTTTGAAATAGGCAAAACATTTACATATTTTTACTTTTGACCAAAGTATTACACTGGTAAAAATTTCAAAATCAGGCACTACTTAGGTAATACCTTGTTGACCTACCCTATGTTCCTTTCATTTAAAAAAATAATTCATAGGTTATAAAAGCTGCTACTGGTGATAGAAAATTTAGAAAATACAGTAGAAGCATTTAAGTGATTCTATCACTCTGAGAAACATGTTACTTCCTGCTGGCCATTTTTCTAGACATATATACAACAAAAAAATAAAATTGTACTGGAACTACTTAACACAGTTTGTTTTCTACTTAATATATATTTTCCACTGTATTTCTAATATAATTTAGTCATTCTACTGTAAGATATTATGTTACCTATAAATATTTTTATGTTTATAATACTTATATTATTTGTACTGGTGGAAGACTATATAATTAACCCCATTGAAAGCCTATCTACATAAATCAGATTCTCCTTGCATTGTTTCTTTAACAGTTCCTTTATTTCTCACTTGCTCTCTTCAGCAGCTGACACGGAAAGAGGCCATTATAAACGCTGCTCTTCAACCACTAATTACCACTCAATTGATGCATTTTCTGCAAGCAAGCCCTGACTTCCTTCCACTTCACAGAACCAAAGAGAGAGAAAACAAAAGACACTCAAGGAGATCACAGGAGAACCCAGTATGGAGCAAGTAGAACTACATCAAGATTCATAAGGAAGAAATGAAAAGCAACCCACAATAGTTTTGGGGAAACTATTTCCTCCTCTCCCCCTCTCTGTTCATATCCTACCTTCTGGAAATTCATATTCTTTCACTATCTCTGCTTTCATCAACTTTTAACAACATCCTCCTTGTCAATGACTTCTGGTTTTATGAGCACACCACTGTTTGCTCTGCAAAATACGTCCTGTAGAATTTGCAGATTTCCATGGAGTGACTACTCCCATTGTAGCCATTACTTCAAGCTGCCAACATAGCATCACCGAGGGTACAGGTGGGATGAGCTGTGCCAGCAGAAGCCGGTACAAGCTAGCTCAACACTGCCAAAGTCTTTCAAAATGAGTTCTTAGCTTTGTTTCACCATTTGACCACTTTTTCCTCTGAAAAACTACACTTAAAACACATACACACACAAACACGGGTTTCCTTAGGCACACGTCTCTGGGCTTACTTCTCTGCCCATCCCTACTCAGTTTCCTATCCAGTCCTCCTCCCACCTCTTAGACATTACTGTTCCCAAGAGCTTGGTCCTCAAGCCCTGTTCTCTCTCAAAGCTGCTCCAGTGGACTCTACCACTGCCTACACTGGTTAACTTATCTGTGCTGTGTAGCAAAGAGTTCTCCCATCACCTCAATCATCAAGTGCTTTCCTTTCTACTTCCTAAGCCAATTTGCATACATCTGCAACTCCTCCGCTATCAGTTCTCTAGGATTACTACAACAGCATATCTCATTTGTGTTCACTCTTGCCTCTTTCCAATCACCTCTCTACACAGTTAAAGTAAGTTATTTTATTAAAATGCAAATCTCATCATGCTTCAAACCCACCAGCAAAGTATACAATGGCACTTCCCAATCTGGCTCTTGACCTGTTGACTGTCCAGCTTAACTTGTTCTTGCCTTGTAGTGGACACTCCAAATGCCAATTCCCTGACTTTATTATATTCTTTTACCTCTCCTTCACATGAGCTAACCAGCCTGCTCCACTTGGGAAGTTCCCCTCAGATTTTACCAGTGTAATTTCAAGACTCAGTCAACATCTCCAGGAAGCTGTCACCACATATTACTCAACACACACACCTTCCTACAAATCCCCCAACACACTGTGCTTCCTGACCTTTCATAGTTCCTACAACAGACAAAATACTATCTTACTTGTGTTCCTATATCCCTATCTTCTAGCCTAGTACTTGTCCTGGAGAAGAGGTTTTTTAATTATTTACTCTTACTATCAAATTGGTAAAGATTTATACAAGGAGATATTATTTAATGCTGTTGAAGATGTGGTAAAAAACTTTCCAGTTGTTGACAGGAATGAAAAGCATATCTTTCTGGGAAGCAATCAGTATTAAGAGTCTTAAGATAATCATATCCTCTGACACAGAATGCTATTTGAATCAGTCCTACCAGAGATGACAGCAAATACTTTCCTATAAGATATTCACTGCATGAAGAATGAAAGATGACCTAACTATCCAACCAAGAGTAGATGGGTAAAGTGCATACAACAATGTGTGCAGTAAGAGGGAGAACAACTCAAATCTGCATGGGCATATCATCCAATTTCCTAATAAGTATATTTATTTGGATACACAGAGAGAAAAGTCTGGAAGAACTGAAAACCTTTTGGTGTACCTATGGATGATGAGAATTAATTTCCTTTAGGCTTCTATATTTCCTTAGAGTTCCACAAAATGCACAAAAAGCTGTTTGCAGACTCAACGTACAAAGCTATGGCAAATCTGCTCAAATTCAATGAACGTGAAACACTATAGTTATGCTTCACTGTCACAAATAGTACACATTAATGTAATTATTGTAGTCCAAGACTATGTCTACTCATTTTTAAAATCATACTAATGATTTTTAGATATTTAATTACTAAAGTTATTCATCAAAAAAAGCTTCAAAGGAGGGGGAAAAGAGTCAATTATCTTGTATTACCTGTAGAATTGGTTGGCAATGCTGTGGCAGTGGGCACTATTTAAAAAACAAACAAACATGTAAGTCGAAGCTGTCTAAAATATCACAACCTGTAACACTATTTCCCAACCTGCAGTCATCTGAGTACCACTTTTACAATGTTTTCATTTAAGTGCCACATATGGAGTAGATAGTTGCTCTGTCCCAATATTGGCCTTCCCTTCTTTAGAAATAGCACCAATTTTTAGTGACACCCTCCCATGCAAAGACATTTCTTAGCCTCCCCTGCAGCTAGGTAGCCATGTGCAACTGCTAGGAAGTATCTGTAAGGTAGGGGTCTCTCACTTTCCCTTCCTCTTCCTGTTGGCAGGAAAACCATTTTGATGGCTGGAACATAAGCATTCACCTTGGAGAATAAGGTCAAAGCCATTTCTGAGGAACGACACAGTAAAAACCTAGAAGGAGCCTGGGTCTCTAATGGTTGTAGAGATGCCTCTCTAGCCCTCTAGCTGCACTGAAACCCAGATTTACTTTACACGAGAGCCAAATGCATCTATCAATTAAACCATTTTAATTTGGGGTTTTATGTCCTTGATAGCCAAAACTAATTCTAACTGATACATCAAATGAGTAGAATTACTTATTCAGTTTTTCTTCAATGTATTTTAAAATTCTATACTTAATCTTACTTCTAAGCAATATCATTATAAAATCACAGGTACACACACATTAAAATAAGTATTAAAACTGTTTGTTCATTTACCACCTAAACCATATTAGGGACTCTACATTGGGTATAACTGATCTCATACTAACGAAAGTTTCAGTTACAAAGTTCAAGTTGGGATGGGGAGAGGGGAGAGGAATGGGGAAACCCCTACCAAAATTAAATAGTTACAGGTAGTCTTTCAAGGTTACTGACACACTCCAGAAAAATCTTTTATTCTATTTATTATCTACACACCAAATCAGGAGTTTGACTTTCCAATTAATTTATAATCGTTAGAAAAATCAGTTTTCATCTAGGAATTTTTTTAAACTATTTCCTGGGCAAAGAGTAAAGGTTAAATAATCAAGTTTCCCAAACCAAAGTACAGAAAATGGAGGAATACAGAGAGGATTCATTTAACCATAGCACAAACTATGCTCCAGACTGTGATAATCACCAGTACCATAATCAAGAAAGTGCCAGAACAAGGTTGTCCAGGCCTGTAAAATGCAAATAAAGAGAGGGTGTAAAATACAGTGAGTATCTGGAAGAGTTAAAAAAAAAAAACTTAGAGGAGGAAATATCTGTACCTACAGCACTCCACAGTATGTACCAGCAAATGACTAAATCAAGCTTCAGAACACTGTTCTTTCAGCAATCAATATGAATATACTATTCAGATCCAAGTTTGTAACGAGATTAGAATTATGGAAATGCTTTAAACCAAATATTGAAATAAGGCTTCCTGAGGCAATGATCTTCCGTACCTCTTCGTGGCCACTTTTCCCAGACGCCAATGTGAATACTTACCAGTACAGAATTCCGTGCTGTTCACCACCTTGCAATCACTAACTGTTGAATTATCTGAACAGTAGCTTTCACCTGCTATTGGAAGGGGACGGGAAGAGCATCAATTATTCACATTATCTCTGACTTTGTTACTATGCTCCAGAGTTGCTTCCAAAAATCGAACTCAGGTATAAACTCTCTAGAAGTCCACAGATAAACAAAATACTTTATTATCTTTTTCCCATTGTTTTAGACATATTGCACAGGATCTCTCCAAACATCCTTTTAAAATCCACATGAATATACTGAACAGATAAGTCAGAAACACGTATATCTCAGAATTGTGGTACTATACCAGGAAGGTTGCTAGAATCCACAAGAGGGCTGAGTCAGTAGGGAGAAGTCCTTAGAAACTAATAAAGGCTTAGTAAACACAGGAGGTGCCCCACAGCAGCAGTGGGATCTCTGTTCCAGATCTCTGCTTTAGTCTTCTACACTTTCTAAAACCACTTTCCTGGATGGGAAGACTTGTAACATCAGCAAGGGAAAAAGCCTTCCCCAACATATCCTACAGTAAGGCAGGCATTCAATCTCCAAAACTTGCCAACTCTGCCATACAAGAGGGGAGGGGCACACTCTTAAACTCCATTTTATCAGCTAAAGAAAAGTGACCCTTATACAACAAAGAAGTTAATTTAATTCAAACTTAAGCTAATACCTTAATTTTAAAAGAGGCTTTTAAACTTTGTTACATAGTGACAATTTCCAGAACTCTTAAATTTTTCAATGAAGAATAAAAAAGCTTAACATGTAGCTTTGGCTTTTTCTTTACATAAAAAAAAAACCTGAGAGATTGTTTTACTGATAAGAAAAAAATGCAACCATCTTACCTTAAGAAAACAATAATTTATGCTGTAATCCGGTGGTTCTAACAAAAACCTTATTGGCATTTCAAACTATCTCCATCTAGCTCTTTATCCCTCAATCAAAGATAACTTTAAAACTTAACAATAGCACAAAAAAAGTCACTTTTTCCCACCTCATTCTCCCATATCTAAGTATCCAACAATGCTTCATAAGGTCTCTTTATAGTTCATCTAGTAGGACATCTACAGAATATAAATGCCTCAAACATTTTTCTGGGGAACAGTTTTCAGGGGAAAATCCCACAGCTTTCTTTCACAGCTAATTTCAGTGTACTAGTATACTTAACCTAACCACAAAGGTCTAAAATTTCTCTTCCGTTTAAAGCTATTGAGCCTTAATTATCAAGTCTAAGAAATTAAAGGGGGGAGCATGGGAGACAACAAAAGATTTTAGGGAGAGTATTAAGCAATTGGTTAAAGTTTAAAGGAAAAGTATTTGATTTGCAAAATAAATAGTGCACACCATCCCAAATGTTTTACATAACTTTCAAGTGTTCAAGAATACCTTGCAGTATTTTTTAAATGTTAGAACAAAACAATATTGAACTCTCAAAATTAAAGCAATCCCAAAGTTTCTTACCTTTACATTCTATCCAAAAGCAGGTAGTGTTAGCAGCATTAGCATCAAAACAGGAAACACAGTTGTTGCGGCTTTCACAGATTTCTGGGGGTAAGAGTGGGGGTTAAAATATATAAAATCAATTAATTGGTATCTCATTTTGAGTTTGTACTAGTCACCTTTTATAAACAGCAGCAAGTATTACATACAGTACCAGACTTACTAATTCAGGAAAATGGCAAAACTTTATAACCCATCCACAGATGAATGGATAAATATGTTATACACATACAATGGAATACTATTCAGCCATTAAAAAAAAAGAAATCCTGTTATACACTACAACATGGATGAACCTTGAGGACGTTATGCTAAGTGAAAATAGCCAGTCACGGAAGAACAAATACTGCATGATTCCACTTATATAAAGTATCTAAAATGGTTAAAGTCTGAAGCAGAAAGTAAAATGGTGGTTGCCAGGAGCTGGGAGAGGGGAAATGGAGGTTTGCTGTTCAATGAGTATAAAGCTTCAAGCAAGATGAAAAATTCTGGAGATCTTCTGTGCTTATAGTTAATACTGTACAGTACACTTAAAATCTATTAAGAGGGTAGATCTAACGTGTTTTCTTAAAACCACACACAGAAAAAAAAAAAATTATAAAGTGGCTTACTAAAAAATTCCTATCATTATAAAAAACTTATGAAGCCAGAGGTCAACTCAAGAGAAAGGGGGGAAAAAAGCACAAGCTAGTGGGAACGCTCAATATTTCTTGGTACCTATCTAAACAACCCCTTTTTGCACAGCAACTATTTCAGACACTCAAGAGTTTCTTGAGGCATCCTTAAAAAAGAAAAATACTGGAAAAAAGGTTGTTTAAAAAAGAAAAATACTGGAAAAAGGCCAACACTATACACAGGGAAATCACTGCCCCAAAACATCAGATGCAAACTGGAATTTTTAATAGTAATAAAGATTTATTACAGGTTGAACCCAAGCTCCGATGATGCCTATGCTGAAAAATCTGAGATCGTAATTCATAAATGGTCCACTCTTTCCGGGGTTTTCCATGACGGGAGGGTAAGAGACAACACATCTGGAGGGGGCTACAGTCACATAATTTAACAAGTTAGCAAGGTCTTTGTCAATAATTTAAGCCAAACGGCTCTGAGACAGGACATCAAAGGCAGCTAACTACAAAGTCTGGACAAACAAATGGACTATAGAAATAGGCTCTATACATTTTCCTAGAAGCTAGATGCCTCCAAAAAACATTCTCATTTGCTTTCCCCGTGCCTAAAAAATAGTTCTGCACAAAAACATTGCATTTCAATATTTACCAGAGATTGGGACATATACTGTACCCTTTGGGGAGTGGCAGGGAGTCACAAAGTAGAAATAAGTTCTTCAGAGGTTTGTATACACATGAAAAATGCTAGTTGTTTAAAATCTTTTGTGCTTGATGATGAATATTTGGGTAGCACAGTGTATGTTAACTTACAACGAACTAAACTTGCTGCCTTTCAGACTGCAGTTTATCCAACCACCACTTAACATAAAACACAAATCATCTCCTTTGCACTCATTTCAATTACACAAATGCAATTAACATATTTCCAAGCCTCTCTTTAAACTCACACACACGCCACCCCACTCCCCCCCCCAAAAAAAAATTCTAGGAGGAAACTACCAAATAAGCGGAAAACGAAACAAATTCTGCTCTATCATCTTAGAAATAGTGCGGTTAGAATCTCCAGTATTGTACTGCAATTTCCTTTCTTCATTAAAAGATGTTTGAATTTTGCCATTACATCTTTCTAAATCTAACAAATAACATTAAGTTTACTATATATATAATTAAACTCCTACAAAATACAAAAACTAGAGAAGATATTGTAAAACAACGTGATCGGCCTGAAAAAGAAAAAAAAAAAGGTAAAAATTCTTACACTTCAGCAAGTCTTCGGTCTATATGCCAGTTACTCCTTACTCAATATTAACTAGGATAACCAATCACACTAGACTGCAAGTTCTAAATATCTAAGGAGGTTCTTCACCTTATCTAAAATTTATCTTCCCTCCTCTCGCGCAGTGTTGTCACGGCATTGACAATTTCTGCTGTAAGATTCAGTGTATGCCTCAACCAGTCTCCAAATCGACTGCAGAGCTTAACAAAAGGTCCTGATCGAGTTTTAGAAAAACGATCAAACCTGGGTTCCAATCTCAGCCTCACAATCTACTAAACATACGGTTCTGGCGGAGTTACTTTATCTCCATCCACCTCCTAGGTTTCACCACTTATCTTATAGTTTAGCCTAAAATACTAACAGATATATGCGAAGCACCGGGTACACGAATGGGTACTTTTTCTCCTTTGCACACAGCACGGAGTGCAAAACTTTAATTAATTAAATGCTCAAGCCTCAAATATATCCCGTACCTACCCGCCAAACCGATGTAATTAAATCTCAAGCGACTTATTTTTTCAGACCTAGCGCTGAGACACCAGCGAGCATTAGCCTGCAGCGTCTCTTTCCTTCTTTCGCCAACTTCGGGAGAAGCTTCCCTTCGAAAAGAAGACCTGGGTGGATAAACGACTAACCCCCGAGACAGGGAGTTCGGTCTCATCGCCAACTTTGGAGGCGGTAGCCTCGCCCCATAATCAACCTCACTGCCGCCACCACAGAAGAAAGCCACGTCCCCTTTTCGGAGCCTGAAGTGAGGCTGGAGATTACGAGGCACTTTTAAACACCACCTCCGGGCAGGACACTGTTGGGTCGTAAACAGCCCAACGGCCCTAAGGCTCAGCCGCCCCTTCCCCCCGGGGCGATCCCCAACCGCGGCCACCTCGGCCCGTCCCCGGCCGGATTCGGACGGGCCGCCATGTTGCCGGACCGCGGCCCGCCCCGGCCCCGCGCGCACCACCCGCAGGGAGAGCGGCTCGGCCGGGCGGGCGGGCTGGCGCGCGGGCGAGAGCAGAAAGCCCGTTGGGCCGGAGCCCACCTGGTGCTGGAGTGGTGACCGCCGGAAGCGTCGGCGGCGGCACCGGGGCTGTCGTGGTGGTGTTCGGTAGAACCGAGGGTGCAGTCTCGTTCAGGGCCAGGGTGGTGTCCTCAGCCGCGGTCATCACGCAGAGCGTGGCCAGGCAGCCAGCGGCCAAAAGCAGCGGGCGGAAGAGCCCCGACATCGCGTCCTCCGCGCTGGCCTTGGAGAAAAAGCTAGGACACCCAACACTGCGCCCGTCCCTCCGTCCCCTGCGGCGCCGCCTCTCAGACTCCACTCCCCCCGCGGGAGCGCTCCGGTGTCACGTGAGGGCGGCGTGCGGAGGCGGGGAGCCGGCGATACCAACTGGAATTCTACGGCAGGGGGAACAGAGGAATCGAGAGGAAACTGAGGGAGGATTTTCCCCCAAGCGACTGTACTGGCCAAGCGAAGAAACTGCCTAGACACAGGAACCTCTTTTATTTGCCCTCAGGTTGCCACACAGGGCATGGCTAGGCTTTTCTCGTTCCTGCAATAGAGAAGGCTCCCCCCCGGCTTGGATGGAACAACCTACATGATGTGGCGACTGCGTCCTCGCGAATGACCGGCTTGGTCCCACGTGACCTCCGGGGCAGCATCTCCCAGACCTGAGATTCGCTGGGCGGAAGTTGCTTTCAGGCGTTTTGTTGAGAAAGAATTAAGTTTGTACTGTCCTCCCGCGTTCCCAACGTGCTTGCATAAGTATCCTTCGTAGGACCCGCGCTTTTTTCCTTCAAAGTCGATTTTCCTGGAATTCTGTAACCTTGTGCTGGGACACCCCAGGGAAATGGAGGCACCACGCGGTTAAGGAGTTTCTGCTCCGCCGCCCACGTAATGTGAGCGGCTGAAACACCGAAAGCGGTTTCCTGCCTTCCAGCCGGGAACGCACACTGTCTACCTCTGTCACGCCTTCCCACTCTGACTTATCTGAATTTCGTGACGATTTCAGTTAGCGGTAGCAGCAGCCAGTCTGTGCCACCGCTGTAGTCGAAGAATCAAACAAAGACGCTATGGGTTGGAAATCCATCTGGTCTGTTCCCACCCCTACTTTACAGATGAAGAAACCGAAACTTAGAAAAGTGACTTGACCGAAAGTTACAATTGCTTGGCGTCAGGGCCGGATTTCGAAATGCCTGTTAATATTCTGTCACTGCTCGGGCTTTTAGTAAGGGTGAGCGCCATCTGATGCCCAACTCAAAAATATTCACAAGTGCAGCCATGCTTGTATCAAATGGTAAAACTTAGGTTATAAAAGCTGTATTTAACGCTGTTTTCAGCTATTTGTATTTATCATCTAATTTTAATTACGTGCATTTAGTCTAATAAAATAACAACATCAGTTGCTTTTGAGATCTGCTTTTCTATGGAAACCCCAAAAAAGAAGACTGCATAAGCGCTTTATCATTTTTTACCTAAACTTGAAGGCTTTCCTAACCCTAAAATCGAATCAGTGGGATCCTTCTGTACCCTCAGGACTATGAATATTTGTTCCATGAACTACACTAGTTGGAGATTTGCTTGGATGTAAACAAGAAACTCGGTTTTTGACTGATCCAACCTACGGCCAGAAGCGTGAGAGTACAGCCAAGTAAGTGAGGTCTCATTATCAGCCTTCAAACAAAGAAAGGTATTTCTTTTCTCAGGATACTTCTCACACGGTATTTATTTAGCACATAACCATCTGACACCAGACCAAATGAAGGCACGAGTCAGCTTTTTTTTTTTTAATATTTATTTATTCATTTGGTTGCGCCGCGTCTTAGTGGTGGCTCGCGGGCTCCTTAGTTGTGGCATGCATACTCTTACTTGTGGCATGCATGTGGGATCTAGTTCCCTGACCAGGGATTGAACCCCGGCCCCCTGCATTTGGAGGACAGAGTCTTAACCACTGCGCCACCAGGGAAGTCCCTCATTGTAGTTTTGATTTGCATTTCTCTAATAATTAGCCATATTCAGCATCTTTTCATGTGCCTGTTGGCCATCTGTATGTCTTTTTTGGAGAGATGTCTTGTTTAGATCTTCTGCCCATTTTTTGATACAGTTGTTTGTTTTTTTTGTTACTGCGTTCCATGAGCTGTTTATATATTTTGGAAATTAAGCCCTTGTCGGTTGCATCCTTTGCAAATATTTTCTCCCAGTCCGCAGGTTGTTTTTTCGTTTTGTTTATGGCTTCCTTTGCTGTGCAAAAGCTTATACATTTGATTAGGTCCCGTTTGCTTACTTTTGTCTTTATTTATTTTGTCTTGGGAGACTGACCTAAGAAAACGTTGCTACGATTTATGTCAGAAAATGTTTTGCCTATGTTCTCTTCTAGGAGTTTTATGGTGTCATGTCATATTTAAGTTAAGCCATTTTGATTTTATTTTTGTGTATGGTGTGAGGTAGTGTTCTAACTTCACTGATTTACATGCGTATAATACAGTTTTAACATGTATTAAACCTTGTGTAATATTTAAATAACTTTCAACAAAATTAGAGGATTGTAATAAGTGAAATATTAACAGTGAGCTAAAACTGTATATTCATATTCTTACTGTTCACATTGTGATTAGGGTTGGTGATAAAATACTAGGTGCTCTCCACTTTGACTATGGTATTTCCTTGATAATTGTTCCAGGGTTTCATAGGGGAGCATTATACTTTAAAGCAGGTGTTCTCAACCTTGGCTGAAAATAGGAACCACCCAGACGTTTTGAAAAATACTGATGCCTGGGTACTGATTTAATTCATCTGTAATAAAGTCTGGGCGTCAGGAGTTGTAAAAACTCCCCAGGTGTTTCTTGTCTGCAGCTTAGGTTGCAAACTACTGCTTTACCCTTGCTTCTCAAAGCGTGGTTCATGAACCAATACCATTCATACCACTTGAAAACTTGTTAGAAATGCAGGTCAGGCCTCACCTCAGACCTCCTGAATCACAATCTGCATTTTAACGAGATCCATATGTGCACCTATTAAAGTCTGAGAAGACTGCTTTACACTATAACCTGTGGAGAACTATTCTATTCTCCTAAGTGGCTGCAATTCTTAGTGGTGAATCCTCTACAAAATTGCATCAAGCAAGACATGTTGTGAAGTTTTTGTTTCTTTATTTGGGTTTTTGCTTGTTTTACAAGGATATGTAAGGTTATGGTACAAGCAACACAAAACTACTGGATATGCAGGAGTCTTGGAGCCCAGCCTAGGTTCCCTTTAGGCTGGCACTTGAGACATTTATTTTTATTTCTATACTGCTTTAAATCCTGGGCAGGCTAGGGCTTTTCCCATTGTATCTCTTAGTCCTTTAGGAAACTGAAGGAAGACTTGTTAATAACTCATCCCTTAGGAACAACCCCCAAGTTCAAAGTAAGCTACACCCAGGCAGCTTTCTGATATCCAGCATTACCTACTACTTCCCCCTGTGCCCAGGCATCCTTTGTGCTCCTCCCAATCCTGTCTTGTAGTGCTGCTTTTCAGCCGGAACACACCCTGATGGATATTCTGCTTATTAAAATGTTCAACTGATTCTGTACTGAATGGTAAGGAGCACTGCCTGAGCAGCCCAAGGGTCCCAGTCACTCTTCTGAAACCCCAGACTGCCCTGTTGCCTCTCTAGAAGCGGAGGGCTCACTTCCAGCCCAGCCAAGAGCTCTAGGACCCTGCACCAGGCCTCTAGTTGCTGTCCCTTCTGATTGGTCAGTGTTTGCATACCTCCCTGCTGCTTTGATGAAATAAAAGTTTCTTGTCTCATCATTTTTTCTCATTCTTTTCTTTTGTCACACTTTAGTGTTTAATAACTTTTATCTTTGTTCTGGACACCTGTATGCCACAAGTCTCTCATGTATCTATGACTTTCATATATCCCAGTGGTTCTTAACGTGTGGTCTCCAGGCCAGCAGATCAGCATCACCTGGTACATGTTAAAAATGCAAATTCTCCAACCCACTCCAGATCCACTGAACCGGAAACTGGTGTGAGGCCCAGGAATCTGTGTTTTAATAGGCTCAAGCATTTCTGATGCTCACTGAAGTAGAAGAACCTATGATTCACCACGTTTTCAAAGCCCCCTATCAAGTGTCAAACTTTGTAATTTGTGTTTTATGTGTTACTACTGAGTTTGTTACATTTTGTATGATGTATAAAATTTATTGGAGATATGGACCTACTAGATTTGCAAGCTTAAGTTGCGATTCCATTTTGGGAAGGGTAGTGGATGGTATAAGCAATATAGTAGTTTAAAAAATGAGTTTCCATGAGGGAAAGAGTATCACTAGGTTGGTAGAGATTAATTTTGAGGATATACCTTTGAATTAATTCAGTCAATTGGAAATTAGTATGTTAGTGAGAATAGCTAACACTGAGCATAACAGGGACTTGCTGTTCCTTAAAATGATGATGATGTTCTTTCTGTCAGTGGCAGTTTCTCTGTTTTTTGTGGGTTGACATTCCAGATGGGAAGATAATTTTTATCAAATTTCTGCTATGTGTCAAGGATCATTAGTGGTGTCTTCACAAATTACCTCAATCCTCAAACCACTATGAGATAGATGTACCCTGATTTTACTAGTGAAATTGAAGCCCAAAAGTAGATAATAGTATTGTTATTGATTTTATAAATTTACTCAGGGAACCACTGAAGTTTTAGAGCCTGAAGGGAGCTAACAACTTCTTTACTCCTATTTGTTCTTTTACAAATGAAGAAAATGCAAGGTTAAGTGATTTGGGCACCATTTTGCTAGCTAGCTGGGACTAAAACAAACACACCTGATTTTAAATATGTATCAAATGTAAATAGTATGGAATCCTGAGGTTGCCAGCCTATTCATTCATTAACAAATAGCTGGCATTGTTTGGAGTTGGGGAAAACATATTCTTTAGATAGAATTTAAAATATTTATCTCAAATCTCCCAAAATAAAAAAAATGAAAAGATACCACACTCTGCTTATTCACATGGCTTGGTGTAAGACAGAGCATATGTACTTGACTTTGCCATATCAGCATTTAGGGCTAGGTCACATAACTAACATTTTGTACAAAGCATCAGAATGCCTTTATTCTCATATTTGTAGACTTGGAAGAATTTAGAATTCCTTCTGTTTAATCAAATCAGAATCTTTCATTTTGGTTAAATCAAAGTCTTATATTTGGAGTTAATTGGGATAAGCTTCTGAGTCCTTTGTAACAATCAGTTTCTCCAAACGATATAGTTAAACATAAATCATTCTAAGACAATATATTCTAAGACAGAAGTATCAGTGCATGTACCTTTAAATGATGGCAGTAAGAACCACTGCATATACAGATCTGTGACTAAAGTTTCTACACAGCCTAAAAGTGGGAAGTGAGAGCAAACAAAGTGACCATGAACTTGCTTGCCATCCTTTAGGCGGTTAGCAGAGTTCTACCTTTATATTGCAGCCAAACTGAAAAATAAGGGGAGCTGGCATCAGTTTCTTAAACCCATGCAAATATCCCAGTTCTTTCACAATATCAGATAAATGCTTAATGCCCTAATACACAGGTTCATTGCCAGTAAGAATTGCTCTGCTGCTTGTTATTACATGACTAATGCCTGTAATGTTTTAACCAGGACCTTTGCAATGTGTCAGTTTCTTTCATCCCGTGCTTCAGGAGTTGCTGAGAGCCTCTGCGGCAAGCCCAGCGCCCCTTTGTTTGAGGTGTCACCAGTGTGACTGGAGGAACCCCTCCAAAGGCCCAGGGAGTGGATCTGGAGGCTTCATACAAACAGCTTGAATTCTCAGGTTGGCCAAAACTCCTAAGAGTAGAAGAAGAGGAGATACCTCCTCTTCAGTGTTTCCCAAATCTGGCTGTGAATCAGTCATTGAGGAGTGTTTTAAAAATACAAGTTCCTAGACAACACCCTGAAGGTCATATACCAGGATTTTATTAATCATACGTGTATCGAACACTTACAGCATAATTGGGCATATTCTAGATCCTGTCTACGAATTCCTGATCCCCTGAACCCTCACAGCAGCTCTGTGTGGTAGGTACTACTGTTTTGAGATGAGGCAATAGAGGCACAGTGAAGTTCTTACCTGAGTTCGTGCAGCAAGGGAAGGGCAGAGCCAGGATTCAAACTCAGGCTGCCTGGCTCTAGAACACACGTGCTTAACACGCTGCTGCCCCTGGGTCACTTGAGAACGTGACACAGGCAGAACGCTTCCTCCCCATCCACCTCAGATCTTAGGATAGAACCATATGGCAATAGCAATGAAGCTGTTATTAGAAAGAGAAAGAGAGGAAGGGAGGGAGGGAGGGAGAGAGAGAGAGACAGGAAAAGAGAGAAAGGGAGAGGGCAGAGAGAGAGAAAGAGAGCGCGAAGGAGAGAGAAAGAAAGGAAGGAAGGGAGGAAGATAGATGTATATATAGATGCCCGATGGCAGGAGTTGGGGATGGTGGGGAGCAAGAGAGTAGGTTAACTGTAAAGGGCTAGCCCGAGGGAGGTTTTTGTGGTGCTGAAAAAGTTCTGTGTCTTTATTGTGGTGCCAGTCACACAGATCTACAATATACAGGATAAGATGACAACTCTGCCATTGTCAATTGCCTGGTTTTGATGTTATACTATAATGTAAGATAGGACCCCTGGGGAAACGGTGATCTGTACACAGGACTGCTCTGTTCTATTTTTGCAATTACTTGTGAATCTATAATCATTTCAAAATTAAAAAGTTTTAAAAATCCTTTGCCTCCCTTTGGCAAGCCCCAAGTCAATTAGGGGGCTGTCTCCTTAAGATCAGCTCAAAGAGAGATTGTGCTTGGAAGACAAACCTTCACTTAAGGGCAAGAAAAGTGCAGTGGGTCTGGGCAGAGCAGCAGTTCAACAGCAGTGGTGGCGGCAGCTGAGCGCGGTCACCACTAACAGAGGCAAGCACCTCACTGACTGCAAAAAGGGGGCTGAAACATGTTGCGTATGTCTTGCAGTGATTCCCAAGTGACCAGTGCCCAGGAGGCTTAACTAAGAACCTCTGGGGAGAGAGCTAAGCGAATGCGCAGAATCCCTGTCCCACATCTAGAGACTCTGCAGGTCAAGGACAGGGTCCAGTAGTCTTTGTTGAAAAACTTCCCTAGGTGACATGGGTTTGAGAATCTCAGCTTAAGGAGCAGCTGATAACGCTGGATCCCGGGAACATCTCAGGAGTCCACCACCACAGGGACTCTAACCGAAGCCCTTGGTTTTCATAGAGTTGGTATGGCTCAGAGACAAGCATTCTATTCATAAAACCTTCTAAAGTGTATATCCTTTTCTGAATGTTATGTATAAACAACGAAATATTACAATGAATTTTTTTCTGTTGCCTCTCTTCTATTTGGTTATTTACCAATTTTCTTATGGCAGAAATATAATTACAGACACCAACATAATTCTGTTATAGGTACAAATGTTTTAGGATTCAAAGGCCATTAGGTACTGCTGCTACATTAAGAATGGTTTTGGCTACAAGTAACAATAATCGACCAAGAAACAGGGATCTATTTGTCTCAGATAGCAAGAAATCTAGACATAGGGAGTTGCTGGTATTGGTCCCGCAGCTCAAGAATTGGGGCTGACACCTCTGTTGTTCTCTTGGCCTTTCCTTCATGGCTCCAGCCTCTCTGCATTCAAGACTGGATAGAGGGGAAGGGGCAGGACCACTGGCATTCTGCTGCTGTCTCACTGGCCAGAACAGTATCCCATGGCTACTCCTAGCTGCAAAGGAGGCTGGAAAATTGTGTATTTTGCTTTAGGCAAGAAAGGAAAATGGGGAGGGATTGGGTGTTGGGAGAGCTAACCTACAGCGTCTGCCACAGCTTTCAAATCAAATTTTAACAAGCACTGTTTAATTAAATCTAGAAACAGCTGATCAGATGTACAATAATAAATTGTCAGAAAATACTGATAGGAAGGTTAGGCATAAAGCTCTCCACTGTCAATAATTACACATTGTTGTATTGGTCTTTCATTCTCTGTTGGAACCAATTCTAGTTGATGAAGAACATCTGTTCCTTCAATCAATTGCCTATATAGGAGAAAAAAATGGAAAATCCAGTCAGTCATAAATTTTCACATTTAGCTTACATTCCTAAATTGAGTCCTATCTAGCTTAGCTAAGGCTGTTTCCTACAAATTAAATTAACGTCAGTCATAAATATCTTAAATAGCTCTAGATATGTCCACTTTGCCATGCTCCTCCACACCTGCTCCGGGACCCTTCCAGTCTGTTATCCTCACTGCCATCAGAGCGATCTTTTAAAAATGCTAATGTGGTCTCACCTCCCCCACTTAAAACACTTCAATAATTTCCCATCATCCTTATGATAAAGACCAAAGGTCTCTCCCATGGCCGGCCTCCCCACTCCCCTCGAGGGTGCCTTGCAGCATGCTCCCTTGCTCTGTCGGCTCCAGCCAGACTGGCTCTCAGCACTTCAGCCACCGCCCCATGTGCCCTTCCTGCCACAGCTGTCTCCTTTGCTCTTGCCTCCCTCTGTCCCCTGGCCTGGTCATCTCCTGGCCTTCCTTCAGATCTTAGCCATCACTACCTTGGGGGATGTTTCCCAGACACCGCCCCCCTCCCCGCCCCGCTTATGTCAAGTTCCCCCTCTCCCTTATAGGAGTGATCAGGGATAAATTTGACATTTATTTCTATGCTTCTTGGATTAATTTCTGATTCTCCCCTGAGGGCAGAGATCATGCTTTTGCTTAGTGCTCAGTGCCTGGCACAGAGTGGGCACCTCATTGCCATCCACTGAATACATGAATAAAAGACAGCCCAGAGCCATGCTAGTTCAGGTCTCTGTACATGTTCGCTGGCCACAAGCCAGAACTCCCCGAGTGGAACTAGACTTCTCATGGTTCTCTCAACTAAAAAAAGGCAGCAGAGGCCAGAGAGATAGCTCTAAACATAGGACTGTGCCCTCTGCCAGTGTTTGGGTTGAAGCAGTGGTTAAGGGGAAGGTGCAATTTCCATTTCATGATCCTTTATGGGGACAGTGTCAGTGCTGACACTGACCATCTCTAGTCATTTCTTTTCTGGGGGGCTCTATTTTTGCCATCCCAATTAGAAAACATGACACAGAGCAGGACACAAGATACATTCTGAGGATGAAGAGCAGGGAGTAAATGGACAGATTCACCTCTGTCCAAAGAGGCTGTGAAGCCTATTCTCCACATTGGTTTCACAAATACTGAATGGGCACCTACTGTGTGCACCTTTCCACTGTGACAGGTGTTAGGGCACAAAGTAAGTGAGACTCAGTTCCTATTTCAAGTTGTTCACAGTGTGCCAAAGAGGACAAAGAGGCAGTTTGATTTTGGTAGTTAGGGGGGTATTTCTGACCTAAGCCTTGAACGGGATTTTGGCAGACTGAAGGAAGGCAGAACGTAACAAGACAAGCAAAGGCCCAGAGGCTGTTCTGGGAGGGATGGTACTCTGGTCTGGCTGAAGCTCAGCTGCCGCTCAGCTGCCATGTTCAAAGCTTCCAAATCTACATCTCTAGCCCTTGCCCAGCTTGAATACCTACTCCTGGTATTCAGGAGTTGCCACCTGCCTGTCATACAGGTATCTTCACTTGAAACATAACTTGTCCGTCTTGAATTCATGATCTTCTCTCCCATATTCTCCTTCTTGTATTCTCTACTGTGGTGAATGGCACCAGCCATCCAACCAGTTCCAAAATCCTAGGAGTTCCTCCAGATCTTCACTGCCCAATATGGTAGCCAATAGCCACAGGTGGCTACTTAAATTAAATTAAATTAATTAAATTTAGTTCCTCAGTTGCACTTGCCACATTTCAAGTGCTAAGTGGCTTATGTGGCTAGTGGCTGTCATATTGGGCAGCACAGATCATAGTACATTTCCATCACTGAGAAAGTTCTGTTAGATACCATTGCTCTATACCTTTCCATAACCTCACCACCAACATCTAAATAGCCATAAAGTCTTGTTGAATCTAATTTCCAAATATCTTTTGAATTCTTCCATTTATCCCCTGCTCATCTGTACTGCCAGTGCCTTAGACTAGGACTTCATTTATGGCCTACTATTACCATTGCTTCTTTTTTTTTTTTTTTTAACATCTTTATTGGAGTATAATTGCTTTACAATGGTGTGTTAGTTTCTGCTGTATAACAAAGTGAATCAGCTATAGTATACATATATCCCCATACCCCCTCTTGCATCTCCCTCCCACCCTCCCTATCCCACTCCTCTAGGTGGTTACCATCGTTTCTTAACTGGCCTTTCTACCTTCATTTTCATCCTTTGCCAATTAATTCCTCACTTCTGCTAAAAAGAGATTTTTTTCAGAACAAGAACCTGGTCATGTTGCTCCCAATTTAAAATTCTCCCATGGCTTCCCAGCCCCTTCAGGTGGGGGTCTGTGCTCAGCAGCATGGCACCCACAGCCCTTTGAGAGCCGGGACTTGGCTGTCTCATCTTCTCCAGCCTCTACTCTCTCCATTTCCCCCTGGGCTCTAAGCTCTAGCCAAACTAAATGACTGGTAGATAGGATACTCCTTAGGGTCTCTCTACGGAGGTTCTTCACTCTTTCTAAAATTTATTTTACTCACTTTGATTTCCAGCCTTCTCTATCTGGCTAACTTCTACATGACTTTCAGTACTCATTTCACCTTCTCATGAAGCTTCCCATGACTCCTCCCCACTTTAGGGGTCCCTTATAATTAATTAATTCCTCCCCAGCACTATCCCCAACGTATACCCCTTTGACCTATGTATGTGTGAATGGAGATCTTACAGGCTTATATTTTGATATTCTTTCCCTGTGAAACCACAGGGCAGGGCCATCAACAAGACTGTGGGTTGATGCAATCTCCCCTAAAGGGCATTCCCAGTGTCATCCATCTGAAGACAAGGCAAGTTCATGTACCAGAAACTAGGGCTTGGAAGGAGGGTCTGTCTCAAATAGGAAAGGAAATTTCTGTATCTCTCTGGACCTTGCTAACCATGTCTGGGCTTCTGGAAGCTCAGATAAACCTGCGGGTGCTCTGTGATGATAGGGAAGAGAAAGCATCTTCCACTAGAGGCAGCTCTACAGCAGGGAAGGAGGGTATCCCTGAAGGAGTTAGTTATATTTTGTCAGATTATCTAGTTGCCTATTATGGTATTACTTTTCTGCTTCTCGCCCAGCGTTCTGTCAGGTCTTGTTTAAATATTTCAGCCCAGACTCAGCTGTAACTTGGAGGCTTAAGGGAAAAAAATTGAGATTATACTTAGGCTAGAGCAATAAAAGCAGTGCAGCGCCTCCCTGAGGCCAGTGTGTTGGTGATAACAAATTAGTGCAAGAGATTCCCCTAAAGATGAATCACATAGAAAAAGGCAATCACCAAAAGGAGACCAAGCACTCCTCCTCTCCACTACCATCCTGTAGGATCTGCATTGGCTTTTACTAAGGAGTTGGAGGGTACTTATTGCCTTGCCCTCTCTCCTGTATTCCCAGTGCCCTCTCTCCTGTATTCCCAGTGCACTCTTTACAGGGCTTGCATGTTCATGTCTCACTGTCTTACAGTTGTTGGGTTTTCCAACACACTATATAGGCTCCCCGAAGGGCGGAAGTTGTGCCACATCACTCTTGCCCCAGGACTGAGCACCGGGACTAGCACTTGTTAGGTGCCTAATAAAATGCTGGTTGAATGAATGGGTCAGAAGGCCAGCAGCAGTGAAGGCTGAAAAAAGATGCGGGGCCAGAGGGTGGAGGACCTGGAATGCCGCTCTGCACTCTAGGCTCTATGCATCTGTGGGTGGAGGTGGTGAAGGAGGCACTAAATTTTTTAGAGTAGTCATGTTTGCGTTTGAGAAAGGTACCTTTCGGAAGGATATAAAGGATCACCTAAGCATATGGTTGAGGGCAAGATACTACCAGCAAGATGACAGGAAGATATTTAAAAGATCTAAGAAATTGTAAGAATTATTTGGATTTAAAAAATAATTGAAGAATGCATTTCAAAATCAGAATATAGTTTATTAAGACCAGGGAAGATGGAGGAAAATGCATTATTTTAGCTTATGTAGCTGTTAAAATCATCTCTTTAAAGAAATCTCCTTTGGATGAAAATATACTTTCTGCTTTTTCAACCTGGAAATATCACCTGCATTACACTGAAGGAATAATTGTGCTTAAATTTTTTTTTTAATTGTGCTTAAAATTAACATTGGCCTGGAATTTTTTCTGAGGATGAAGAGTCAGTAATTATCCCTGTGGAGTAGCTGGAATAATCTAATATTCAGAAAAGTTCTGACCCTTATACATCATTTCAGGAAAGACAAAGTAAGCTTCAATTTATATTCATTTCAGTAATCAAACAGAGATATGAAACACGGGAGTGATGAAAAGTATAGTCACCATCCATATTCGGTCCACATGCCTATAAGCATCTTGCTAATAATATTCTAGTAATTATTACCTGAGATATTTCCATATTTTAAATTGCTCAGTAAAATAAAAAGTTACTTGTAGCTTGGACGATTTTATCTCTCTCTTCACAATGTTCATGGACAATTACATAAATGGCTTCACCTCACTTCTGCATCTAAATATATCTAGATTATTAAGAACTATGGTGTTAATAGTTACTAAGAATTGACAATATCCTTGAGGCTGAAGATCCATAGAAGGATGGATGATAGATGGATGGATGAATGCACAGGACATTATAATGGCTGTGCCTAAATGGTTTCCGTGTTTATTATAGATAGCAAGCTTCTTATGAAATACTTATTTCTGAACATGTTTGTCTACAGTATTTGTATTACCTTTGCTTTTAAATTCTATTTTTAGTTACCCGTAGACTATGTACAATACTTACCCACATCTTTTTGAACCACATTTTTACATATATGAATATTATATAGACGAACTTACAATGCACATACCCAAAAGCCACATATTTTCTGTCTAGATAGGGAGCTGCTTGTAGTGTGATGTAGAATTGTGACCCATTGCTGTGACGGCCTTTGTTGACCATTCCAAGAACTCCCCTTTTATTATGAGGAATTGAGAAGTTTTCATCTAGAAAAGACAATATGCAATAGGTCACTAAAATATTTCTATTTTCTTGATTGATAGTAATACATAAAGCACAAACAATGCTTGGTAACAAGGGTTCCCAATCATATTTAGCAATATATCCCAAATTGTAAATATTCTATTTGTTTCATATTACTTTCACTCAACTGGGCTGTTAAAAAAGAGAAGCTGGAAAGTCTTAGACCTATTTGAGCATTTACCTTTAGTTTATCATTAATATAGCTAAAAACAAGTGTGCTAAGAAAATAGATAATGTAAAAGGAAGAACTTGAAATTAATAATATAAAAGGAAGCACATACCTTTTTTTAGGAATAAAAGTCAGCAAACATTCTTGTATTGTTTTGGCAGTAATATTTTATTCAAACTATCAATGTGATTATTAAAAATGACTCCTTGGAGAAACCTTTCACAGGCAGACCCTTCCCCTCACAGCATCTTCTGCAGACCTCTATTATAGTCTTTAAAACACTTTATATAATTGTTTACAGGCTGTTTCATGTTTGTGAAGGCAGGGGCTTTATCTCTTCATCGCTTTACCCCCAGGGCCTCCTAGCACATTACTAGGCACATGTGTGGCCTTAAATATTGATGATGAAAATAAGTTAATTTATGCTTATTTTTAGTAGTCTTTAAACAAATTTTAATCTCAAACCTTATATGGGTTGACCAAGATTTTGTGGAAAGTGATTTTTTTTAGTGTAAGATTAACAAGTAAAGAGAATTATACGGTGATTATCGGGCCACCATTTTCAGGAAGAACCATTTCCAGCATGAAATAAGATTTGCCTCCAAACTCAAAAACACAGAAGGAAGTAATAGAAGAGAAATTCAGTAAAAGTTTTCATTCAATAACTTTATCAAATTCTGGGAATAATTGAGAGATATGAATATTAACTGTCAAGATTTTCTTAAACTGCAATTGCTGAGTATTCTCATTTTACGTTTCAGAGCTAAGCCAACAAAGCAATTAAGCCATATCTATGGTGGTTACTTTTAGCTTGTTAAACTGCACACTGAATAAAGACCTCTGAAATCTTATGAAATGAAAATAAAGTATTTTTGTGCCAATATAGCTTTATAATTACGTTGATACTCCATATTCATTTCAGTGGAATAGAGAATAGCCCGTTAATTTCACAGAAAATCACATGGCATAGAAATCTGCCCAAGCAGAGATTCAGAGAGTTTTAACAAAATGGTATTTGTCATTGCTCTTAGATATTATGATCAATTTTTCTTAAATTCTGAAAGTAATTGGAAAGAAAATTTATAGAGTTGTAATATTTTTACCAAAAATTCTGTGATTATGGGAGAACTTTTAAAGCATTAAGGGTGTAACTTTGTTTGAAAGAGAAATCAGAATTCACCTGCTGAAGAAAATCAGTTTCTGAATTTATTTAATATAAAACTCATTCTGATGTTTATAATGAAAGCAACTACTGCTTTCTCAAGTTTGGGGAAACTGCCTCTATTCTCTCTGGTAAGGGAATAAGCAGACAATTTGGGACATTTCTATATAATTTTCTGAAGACAATAATGTCAAGTAGAAATTGGACTTGAATCCTGCAACATCAATTTTTTAAACCTACTGCCCTAATTTTACCAGCATATTTAAATAATAATAGCTTTTCACTAATTATTTATTGTTACATAAAAGTAAATTGGGTGTGCTACCTAGCATTTTTAAACTGCTGCTTTAATGAAATATTTTATTTTTAAAATTTTTAATTTAAGTATAGTTAATTTGCAGTATTGTATTAGTTTCAGGTGTACAGTGTAGTGATTCAGTATTTTTACAGATTATATTCCATTAAAAGTTATTACAAGATAATGGCTATAATTCCCTGTGCTATATAAGATATCCTTGTTGTTCTTCTGTTTTATACATAGGGGTATGTATCTCTTAATCTCATATCCCTACCTTGCCCTTCCCCCCTTCCCTCTCCCCTCTGGTAACCACTAGTTTGTTTTCTATATCTGTGAGTCTGTCTCTGTTTTGTTATATACATTCATTTGTATTATTTTTTAGATTCTACATATAAGTGATAACATACAGTATTTATCTTTCTTTGACTTATTTCACTAAGCATAATATTCTCTCAGTCCATTCACATTGCTACAAATGGCAGTATTTCATTCTTCTTTATGGCCGAGTAATATCCCATTGTATATATATATATATGTATATATATATATATATATACACCACATGTTCTTTATCCATTTATCTGTTGATGGACACTTAGGGTGCTTCCATAGCTTGGCTGTTGTAAGTAGTGCTGCTTTGAACATTGGGGTGCATGTATCTTTTCGAATTAGTGTTCTTGTGTTTTCTGGATATATACCCAGGAGTGGAATTGCTGGATCATATTGTAGTTCTATTTTCAGTTTTTTGAGGAACCTCCATACTGTTTTCCATAGTGGCTACACCAACTGCATTCCCACCAGTAGTGTACAAGTGTTCTTTTTCTCCACATCCTCTCCAGCATTTGATATTTGTAGACTTTTTGATGATGGCCATTCTGACTGGTGTGAAGTGATACCTCAGTGTAGTTTTGATTTGCATTTCTCTAATAATTAGTGATGTTGAGCATCTTTTCACCTGCCTGTTGGCCATCTGTATGTCTTCTTTGGAAAAATGTCTATTCAGGTCTTCTACCCATTTGATAGGGTTGTTTTCTTTTTTTTTTTTTTTGATATTGAGTTGTATGAGCTGTTTACATCTTTTGGAGATATTAACCCCCGTCGGTCATATCATTTGCAAATATTTTATCCCATTCAGTAGGTGTCTCTTTGTTTTGCGGATGTCTTTCTTAGCTGTGCAAAAGCTTTTAAGTTTAATTAGACTATTTGTTTATTTTTGCTTTAATTTCTTTTGCCTTAAGAAACAAAGATGCAAAGCAATCTACAGATTTAATGCACTCCCTATCAAAATACCCATGACATTTTTCACAGAACTAGAACAAATAATCCTAAAATTCATATGGAACCACAAAATACCCCAAATTGCCAAAGCAACCTTGGAAAAAAAAGAACAAAGCTGAAGGTACCACCCTCCCAGACTTCAAAATATACTACAAAACTACAGTAATCAAAACAGCATGGCACTGGCACAAAAATGGACACATAGATCAACGGATCAGAATAAAGAGCCCAGAAATAAACCCACGCACCCATGGTCAATTAATCTACGACAAAGGAGGCAAGAATATACAATGGAGAGGAGACAGTCTCTTCAATAAGCTGGGAAAACTGGACAGCTACATGTAAAACAATGAGATTAGAACATGCCCTCATGCTATATACAAAAATAAACTCAAAATGGATTAAAGACCTAAATGTAAAACCTGAAACCTAAAACTCCTAGATGAGAACATAGGCAGAACACTCTTTGACATTGAAATATTTATTTTAAAACATGTTGATTGTGTACATGACGTTAGGAATAAATAGCCAAGTGTTTATCAGTACTTGAATGGATAGATTATTCGGGTATATTCATAATATTAAACAGTAGTGAAAATGAGAGAATTCCAGCTATAGACGACATGGATGAATCTCATAGGCAGTGATAAACAAAAGAAACAAGACACAAAGAATGCCTGCCATATGAGTCCATTTATATAAAGTCCAAAAATAGTCAATAACTCTGTTATTTAGGGATCCATACACAAGTGTTTAACAAGAAAAGCAAGGAAAAAGTCAGGTTAGTGGTTACCTCTAATAGGGAGATGGAGTTATTATTGAGGATGGACAAATGGGGTGCTTCTGGCATGCTGGCAGTTTTTATTTCTTGACAAAGATGGTAATATGGGGGGTTGCTTTATAATTTTTTTTTAAGTTTATTCTTTTTAATATATTTAAAAATATATTTTTATTTATGTATTTACTTGGCTGCGCCTGGTTGCAGCATGTGAGCTCTTAGTTGCAGCATGTGGGATCTAGTTCCCTGACCAGGGATCGAACCCAGGCCCCCTGCATTGGCAGCACGGAGTCTTAGCCACTGGACCACCAGGGAAGTCCCTATAATTATTTTTAAATTGTACATATGCAGTTTCTCTATATAAGATAAATCTCACAATTTAAAAAAATGAATAGCCCTTAATTGGCTACCCAGACCACATTATCTTCAGTTCTTATTTCTACTAAAAAATACTTTTGTATAACTTAGTTGCATTATTGAATATTGACAGTGCATCAGGCTCTCTGCTTTTTATTAATGTTCACTTTCATTTAAAGACAAGGAGGGACCTCCCGGGTGGCACAGTGGTTGAGAATCCCCCTGCCAATGCAGGGGACACGGTTTCGAGCCCTGGTCCAGAAAGATCCCACATGCCGTGGAGCAACTAAGCCCGTGGGCCACAACTACTGAGCCTGGACTCTGGAGCCCGTGAGCTACAACTACTGAAGCCCATGCTCCTAGAGCCTGTGTTCCGCAACAAGGGAAGCCACCACAATAAGAAGCCCATGCACCACAACAAAGAATAGCCCCCGCTCGCTGCAACTAGAGAAGGCCCACACGCAGTAACAAAGACCCAACGCAGCCAAAAATAAATAAATAAATAAATTTATTTTAAAAAATAATAAAGACAAGGAGATCTAGGAATTAGACAAATGGATTTTAAGTGGTATATCTGTGAATTAGAGCACATGCTAATGTTAAGAAACTGTTCTACTTAATGTAACAAGGATAATACTGTATTTAAAAAATATATTCCTTTTTTTCTTCTGCTTTTCATATAAATAACATTTTCTCTAGTCAGCTCAAGCCATGGAGTCACCAATCCTTTGAGAGTGGGAAGGATTAGGGATATTATATAAGGAATACAAGGTGGCGGGGGGAAAGGGTTGATATTCAGCTTCTGACTTCAAAACAGGATTTGGGAAGAGAAAAAAAGTTGTGATTCAAAATAAAGCAGGGCTTCCCTGGTGGCGCAGTTGTTAAGAATCTGCCTGCCAATGCAGGGGACACGGGTTCGAGCCCTGGCCTGGGAAGATCCCACATGCTGTGGAGCAACTAAGCCCGTGCACCACAACTACTGAGCCAGTGCTCTAGAGCCTGTGAGCCACAACTACTGAGCCCATGTGCCACAACTACAGAAGCCCACATGCCTAGAGCCTGTGCTCAGCAACAAGAGAAGCCACTGCAATGAGAAGCCCGTGCACCACAAGGAAGAGTAGCCCCTGCTTGCCGCAACTAGAGAAAGCCCATGCACAGCAATGAAGACCCAACGCAGCCAAAAATAAATAAATAAATTTTTAAAAAAATAAATAAATAAAGCAAAACAGACTTTCCTCAAGTTAAAAAAAAAAGATTAACCAATTTATAAAACAATCAACTAATTGAATTATACATATATTTCATTCTTTTAAATTCACTGTGTTAAGCTTAATAAAAGTGATTTTTGTGGTTGTGATTGTTTTTAACAAGCCCTGGGTTTTAATTCTGCACCTCATGGAAATACAGTCCAATGAGAGAAATGTGGAGGAAGGTCTGGCTGTCAACAACGTATTAACATTCCATGTGGAGGCGGGGGTGGTGAGTATAAATGGAGGAGGGAAACCCATGCTTTAGCTGTACTGAGTACTGGCCCTGTGCTCTCTCTTTCAGCCACTCATTTCTCCTTCTGGAGCATCTCTCCTTTTCACTTGATTGTGTGAAGTGAAACACACAGACAAACTGAGGAATCAGAGCTTCCCTAAACCCACCGGGCTCCCTGGGCACCAGAGGAGCCAGGCATCCAGCTGGAGACTGAATCCCCATAGTATCTAAGGATGGGAGCAAAGGGGAATGGACGGTGGCACAGGGATGTCCAAAGGGGCAAGTGAAGAAATGAGCCAAGAGATCAGTCTCCTACTGGACAGAAGACCCAAGTTCTGCCCAGAATTGCACCTCCAAGCAGAAAGAGTTTGGGTGATCTGATCATGGCCATGGGGTGGAGAGGTATGGTAGACTCTCATCAGGGATTAAGGATGCCAGGAAAGCTGCCCAAACGTCCTTTCCTTGTCTGCAACATCTTATTTTCAGACCCAGCTCAGAGCTGCTGTGGGTGCCGCCCCCAGATCTCCCAGGCAGCTGTTCTTTCCTTTTTCATACAGCACTGGGTTCTTCCTCTGTAATGGCGATGGGCACCGCGCCTGTACTTTATCTGTTTAAATGTCTGTCTGTACAAAAACACTAAAATCCTGGAGTGTGGAAACTTGGTCACATCATCTTTGTTTCCTAAGGTCGTAGTACCATGTCGGCACCTAACTAAGAGTTTAAAGTTCTATGAGTAAATAAATGAGTGGTGTCACTTGCATGATTTCATTTGATAAAGCTGTCTCCACATGAATTTAGAAGGAAAACTAGCTTTTACTTTTCCCTTTTCCTTTGGCCATTGATTGAATATTATTTTTTTAAACCTTTTCATTGTATTAAAATGTAGACACAAAAAGCCATGGAACACTATAGTTAGAATTATTGTTAAAAGTTATTATAAGGCAAATACCCTTTTAACCACCATTCAGACCAAGAAAAAGAACTTTGCCAGCCTTCCCTCCACAGGTTCTACCTCTATCCCTTTCTTTTCTTACACTTTATCTGTTAATGAACCTAAGTTATTTCACCTCTAGAATTTCTCCCAGGCCAGAGTTTGCCGATTGCACACACGGTGCAGTTCAACAGGTTTCTCTGTTCCCTGTCCTGTGGGTTCTGTGCTAATACTTGTGTTGAAGATGCAGATTGTTTCACCTTGATTGATATATTAGGGAGGGAATGACTTGAGCATGATTAATCTCACCCCTGCTTTAATGCAGTTCCCTCCAGGAGAACCACCAGGCGAATGTAGGAAACTGCCTCTGCTGAACTGAGCTAGCAACCCAGGAACACACACACCTCAGACGTGACCAGCCACATCCGTCACCACGTATGAGCTGCGTCCACCCACATCTGGAGTTACAGCTTCCCTCTGGCTGCAGAGAATGCTCCTTCCGCCACCTCAAGATCACTCACAAGCTGCAGCTCTTCCCATGCCACCTCCACAGATGTCAAGGAGTTTTCAGGGTAAAGTGCCTTATTTATTATGGTACTGATGTATTTCTTGACCACATAATATATATAAAACTGTGTTACTGTTTTTATTAGGTTATTAACTTATTTATTAATGTGTCACCGAGGAATTTTTTTTACCTCAGTTTTGCCATAAGTCCTGTGGTTTTCATTGCATGATTTTACATAACACAGAGATTTTTAAGAACACATTATAGCAGAACTGATTGCATTTCTTGCAAATTGGAAGCTAGGTCCAGCAGCTTCATCAGACTCTTGTTCTGTCCCTTTGGTAGTGTGTCCTCTCAACAGAAGGCTCATACTGTCTGATTGTCTCTGTTTTTGTGAAGTTAGCTGATGCAGCAAATGCCTACATCCATTATTTCCCTGGAGGCAGCAAAATGGTGACATTCTAATTTTATTTTTCCTTTTCATTATTAATTGGAGTACTTTTATAGCAAGATGTTTCCCCTTATCTACAGTTTGGTATAGTTCCTATAGGAAAGGCAAGATAAATGCTTGATTCTTTACCTATATTTCAGTTTTCAGGATAATGAATTCATTTCCTATCATTCCCCCAGAGGTGAGCAAGTAGGTTTTATTTTATAATATAATATCATTATGAACTCATGGATTTAAAATATTTGTTGGGTTTCAATCAACTGTAATTACTATTCAAATTATTTCATCTTTGGCCAGTGAGAGACTCTTCAAGTTGGCTCCTGAGCCCTTTGCCATGACCCCAGTAAATCTTTAATAGCACTCCTGGCTATCTGATGCCATGATAGCATGACTGAGGTTCCAGGCTCATTTCAAAATTTCCTGTCTCAGAACTGGAATCTGCCATTTGTCCCAGAGGCCCTGGTTTCTTTAATCAAGAAATGACATTTCAAAACAACAATCTAAATTCCAGGAGTGTATGTCATTACTCGGCTGGTCATTGTTTGCAGATGAATTCCATGGGCAGAACTATAGATACAGGTATAGATTAGATATAGATATAGATATAGATACAGATATACTTCTTGAGTCTAAAGTGATATTTCCAATTCAAATTCAGGACTATGGAATATTTTACTTATTAACCTCTATCGTATTTCATCTGTATTTCCTTTCTTCCACATTGAAGATTCCAGTTCTCAAGGACACAGGAAATGATGAAATTAGAAATTCCCATAATTACTTACTTGTTTTTTCCTACATTATATATATAACAATCTCAAAATAATATTAATAATACCATCACCAATAAAATTTACTGAAAATAGTTTAAAATTTTGCATATATTCTCCCCATTTCTTTCATTTAAAAAAAATTGTTAGACTAAGCATGTAGTCATTGTATACCATACTCTCACCCTTTTAATCCTCATTAAATTTTAGTTTTATAAGTAACTATATGATTAATGCTCACCACCAGTTCTTCTTTCAGGGTCCCTCTTGTAATTTGGCTGAATGAAACTCATGCTACAGTCACTGATTCCTCAGGAAGGACTCATGACAACACTATTCCCTAAAGTTTTACATGTTGATAACTCTGTGTGCCCTTTATAATTTAAATTCAGTTTGACTGGATATGAAGTCCCCAGTTCACTTTTCATTTCCTTGAGCCATCCTAAATATATTACTGTATTTTCTTCTGGCATAAGAGTATGATGATAATGTACTTTTCTTTCCCTTATAAATCACTTGCTGTTTTTGCCTACCTGCCCAAAGAATTTTTTTCTTTCTCTTTAGTATCTAATAACGTTAGTAAAATATGTCTGGTGTTGGTTGTTCTGGTTCAGTATTGTCCGGTAGCTGTGTGTTCTTTCAGTAAGTAGTTTCAAGTTTTTAAACAGATATTTTTTACTTGAGGTATAAACATGCAGTAAAATGCATATATCTTAGATGTTTACTTTGATGCATTTTGACAGTTGGGTATAGTTGTGTAATCACCACCCAAAACAAAATATAGAATATCAAATCCTTTTTTATTTCAGGAAAGTTTTCTTTAATTATAATTCTTAGTGTTTGTTCCGTTCCCTTGCATTGGTTTAATTCCTTAGGAATACTTATCATCTGTATGCTGGATCTTCTCTTTCTATCTTTAATATTTATCACTTTCTTGTAAATCCTTTTTATCTTTCTTCATCTCTTTTTGGTTTAAAAAAAATTTCCTTCTTCTACCTTCTACTTCTCTTATTTTTTTATTTTTTGGCTATGCCACACAGCATGTAGGATCTTAGTTCCTCAACCGAGGATTGAACCCATGCCCCCTGCATTGGAAGGGCAGAGTCTTAACCATTGGACTGCCTATTTGGTCTTGTGTTCCTTCTAATTTGCTCATTTCTGAAATTTTCTTTTATTGTTAATTCTTTTCTTTAGTTCTGTAACCTCATGTCTAAAGCTTCCTCATTTTGATTTATGAGTTCTTTCCTGTCTTATATCATTGTCTTCATGTCTTTTAGCTCGTTTTGAAATTGTTACAGTTTTGCTCTGTTCTGTGAGCCTTCTTTCTAGGGTATTTTCATTATCTGTAGTGATGTTACTGTGCTCCTTTTTTTTTTTTTTCTTAAATAATCATGAAAATTTCTGCTGCTTTTTAATGCAACTTTCGTTTTATGTAAAATTAGTATTCCTCAATGTTTAGAAGTAGGTGTGGCTTTAGAAGGAAGGTAGTTTTCCTAACTTCACAAAGTTCCCTCTTGTGCTGTTTTCATGTGTTGTTCGGCTGTGTGGGAACTTGCTTTCTGAGATTTTCTGACTCTGTTGCCTTTCCCTCTTTATCACTGTTGTCCCGATAGCTGCATAATTTTTATTCCATTCCCAGCACTTCTTCCTCAGTGAGGGCCTGTCCTGGAAGAGAGGCCTTTCAGATCAGTTTTGAGAGTTTGCAGAGGTTAGACTGCTCCAGCCTCCTCAAGCCTTATGAGGGGCTCCATGCACTCACCTGCTATTGCCTATTGTGGGGTTCTGTACTCTCAGCTCTGTCAGATGCCCTGCTTTCTCTCACATACATGCTGATACCATCCAGATTTTGTGGCTGTTGGTAGTTTGTCCTTACCTGTTTATATTTGGAATTCATGTAGATACCTTGTCACCTAGTTTTGTTGTGTTGTCCATGGGTCTTTAGTTTTCCTATCTAATTTTTTTTTGTCTGTATGTATGTTGGGATTTCAAAAAATTAAAGAACTATGCCACCACCACTATCATCTTCCCAGAATCCCCAACAGCAGTCTTAGTAGGATGATTATCAAGGTACCAATTCTAAGTGTGAGCATGGCAAAGTACAAGCCTTAAAAATATAAATTCCCTTCTACCCCTACAATCCTAATTCTAGAAACTTATCCTAAAGAAATAACATAATTAGGCAAGTGAAAAATTTTATGTACAAAGCTGTTCTGAACTGGACTGGGATGCCTTCCCACTTACCCTATTTTAAACTCCCACTTTTAGTATGTGTACTTGTAGTATATTACCCCAAACACTATCTTATTTGGGGTTGTGAAATCATCCAGTCCTGTTAAATTTGAATAATCAATTAAAATATGACTGACAGGGACTTCCTTGGCAGTCCAGGGGTTAAGACTCTGCGCTTCCAGTGCAAGGGGCGTGGGTTCAATCCCTGGTCGGGGAACTAAGATTCCACGTGCCACGCGGCCAAAAAATAAATAAATAAAATATGACTGACAAAATTTAAAGATACATACCTTCAAATGTTGGTCCATAAATTGACTCTCCACCATCTCCTCTTCCAGCAACTATATCTGAGAAACAGCAATAAATAAACATTAACATTCTGAGACTAAAAAAGAGAATACAGTAATGGCAGGGAAAGAATGCTTTAAATTATGATTCCACTTATAACAATAACTAGAGTAAGTTACCTAATTGTTCAATATCTATACCATGAAAATATTTCTATAATGATTTCACTTTTATTTTGTAAGTACTTTTACATTCATGATCCCATTTTTTTTCCCTCATAACTCTGAAATAGGTTAAATTTAATGCAAAACCTTTGAAATGATGAAGTATTAAATTATAATTGTGGTCACGATTTAAAGAGTGTGTGTTCATATAAATTCTGCTTATTTCACAAGTTATTCCATGATACATCTTGCTTTTCAGAAAAATGGAAAGATTAAGCTGAGAGGATGAAATAGGAACAGTAAGGTCTTTTTAACACAAGAATAAAAATAGATACTCTAAAAAGAATTAATGTTCAAATTTTTATTCCTTATGGTGATAACTCATTTATCTGGTATTTTAGAAAAGAAGTTCCTTTGTAATATAATGAGGTTTTTTAAAAATGGTATTTATAGGACTTGTTTCACATTATATGCATTATATGCATATTTTGGCTTAGGCAGTGATCCTACTATAAAAATCCTCCATGCAAAAGTTATTTTTTTTATCGATTCACAGCTACCAGGGAAGCAAAGCTAGCTTTAATGAAACTAGAGGTCTCTGAGGTCTGTGTTTTCCCCATCACCCCCTTTACTTCCTTCAGCTCTCTAGACCACCCTCCTTGAATAGTGCGCAATAAATAACTGTTGAAGGACTGTGCCATTTAAACTCAATATGAGTGCTTTATCTATAATAAAAGAGTCTGTGCTATTTTAAAGAAATCTGATGCAAGCATGGGGAGAGAATTTATGCAGGACAGGGGCATATAGCATTTAAATTATACTATTCCTAAAGCTGGTTCAGAAGTTAACTGATAAACCTTAAGTCTCCAACTACTCTGCCTGATACTTCTGCCCGCCCCCCCCCCCCCATTCACCCCCCAGCCTATGGCTATTCTCAGGAGCCTGCTGCAATAGCCCCAGGCTAAATCCAGGTGTGCAGAACTTGAATGTCCTCTAGCACCAGTTCCTTCAGCTCAGGCAAATCTGCCCAGGTGATTCCCCTCCCCTGCTAACTTATGTAAACACCAGTGACACTCCCTTGCTCTCTGTCTCCAACACCTGCCATTACTCTTGCCCTTTGCTTTAGATCTCCCAGGTGAATATTTTATATTGACACCATTTCAATCAGTATTTAATATTTTTTGTGTCCATAACCCACCCCCTTGAATTCAGCTTTGGATATCTAATATTATTTCTATACTTCTGACAACAAATTCAGCAATGCAGAATAGTGGTTAAAAGTAAACTTCAAAGTCAGATGATTTTGATTTCAATCTTGATGTTGGTTACCTTTTCCAAAACTGTTTCCTCATCTATATAGACAGGGATAATGGGAAGTGCCTCCCAAGTAGTTCTGAGGGTTAAAGGCAGTCATGTAGGGAGAGCACATGGTGTGGTGCCTGGCAGAGTGTCATGCTCCTTCATTAGTGGCCATTATTATTGTGCAGCATCACACACTTATGGAATGTATCCTCTCATTATCATCTTTACCATCATTCTCATGACCATGATGATGATAAAATGTATTAAACTATTTCTCAAGAGATCCTTCTAAAGGCAGTAGGCCTGTGGGAGCCACAAAGAGGCTTAATAACTGCCAAAGTGGCTTAATAACTTGGTATCTTCATTAAGTTCATACTTCAGAAATGAACAGAATGTATGTTTCCTGTTTAACTATCTGTTCATTCATTCATTCATTCTTTTAACAAATTCTTAAAAAGCGTCTACTATATGCCAGGCACTGTTCTCCAACCTGAGGATGTAACAGTGAACAAAATAGATAAACATCTCTGCCCATATGGAACTTATATTCTAGTGAAAAGAAACAATAAATCAGTTAACAAAGAAATATTAATAGTATGTCCAGTGGTGAAAAGTGCTAGGAAGAAAAATAAAGCTGGGTAAGGGGATAGGAGAGCAGCAGAGAAGGGGGTGAGGAGAGGTATATGGAGAGGAAGGTGGCAGTTTTTGAATAGGGTGGTCATGTAGTCCCTGCTGAGATAAACTCTTAGCAAAAATCAGAAACAGATCAGGGGTTGATGCAAGGGCATACATGGAGGAATAGCTGGGTGTAGATATCTCAGGCAAAAGAAACAACAAAAGACCTCAGGGCACACATATGCTTGATGTGCTAAGGAACAGCAAGGAGCCGAATGTGTGGAGCAGAGTGAGCAAGAGGGAGGGGTCAGAAGATGAGATGGGGTTGGGGGGAGAAGGAAGGCTGTGTTGGGCCTGTTGGGCCCAAAGGGCGAGCAGTAGTGCCTGGAAGCATCCTAAGGCACAGCACCAAACCACACTTAGCTCCTGTACTCTGAAATTCTACTCACAGCCCTGTGGGAATCTGACATCTGAAGGAAGAGAATACTTAAAAAGCTTGGCACCTTCAATATACCATGTCACTGAATCCTCACCACAACCTGTGATATTATAATTATGATTAAGAAACTTATTCAGAGATGACAAATGCCTTATCCAGCATGGTACAACTTATATGTATCAGTTTGGATTTGAATTTAGTAACCAGAATTTCTTTTCCAAACTGTCCTTAAACATCACTGCCTTCTGATCTGAAACCATGGCCTGAGACCTATACACTTACTATTTGGAAATTTTACTTCAAATAAATAGACAAGTAACATGGCCTACTTTTCCCAAATTTTGCTCTGGGGCTCACATCGGTGAGGGGAGGTCTAGCCAAAAGCAAAACAAAGAAGAACACAGCATCCGGAAGCCCAACACATCAGTCAACACTGAACTAAGTATCAGGAGACACTGATATGGGCCCTCTTTTTTTTTTATTATTTTTTTAAATTAATAATTTTTTTTGGCTGTGTTGGGTCTTCGTTGCTGCTTCGGGCTTTCTCTAGCTGCTTCGGGCTTTCTCTAGCTGCTTCGGGCTTTCTCTAGCTGTGGTGAGCAGGGGCTACTCTTCGCTGTGGTGCACGGGCTTCTCATTGCAGTGGCTTCTCTTGTTGCGGAGCACAGGCTCTAGGCGCGTGGGCTTCAGTAGTTGTGGTGCGCGGGCTCAGGAGTTGTGTCTCGCGGGCTCTAGAGCACAGGCTCAGTAGTTGTGGCGCACGGGCTTAGTTGCTCCGTGTCATGTGGGATCTTCCCGGACCAGGGCTCGAACCCATGTCCCTGGCATTGGCAGGCAGATTCTTTTTTTTAATAAATTTATTTTATTTATTTATTTATTTTTGGCTGCGTTGGGTCTTCATTGCTGCATGTGGGCTTTCTCTAGTTGCGGCGAGCGGGGGCCACCCTTCACTGCGGTGCACGGGCCTCTCACCGCGGTGGCCTCTCCCGTTGCGGAGCACGGGCTCCAGGCGTGCGGGCTTCAGTAGTTGTGGCTCTCGGGCTCCAGAGCACAGGCTCAGCAGCTGTGGTGCACAGGCCCAGCTGCTCCGCGGCATGTGGGATCCTCCCGGACCAGGCCCCGAACCCGCGTCCCCCGCACTGGCAGGCGGACTCCCAGCCACTGCGCCACCAGGGAAGCCCCGGCAGGCAGATTCTTAACCACTGCGCCACCAGGGAAGTCCCGATATGGGCCCTCTTGAGGATTGTTTTATACTAACAAAAAATGGAGAACAGTCTAAATGTTCACTAATGTGAAATTAATTAAATTGGCATAGCACTAGGATGAAAAATTAGGCAGACCCTAAACATTTTATGTGTTTATGTATATTGACATATGAAGATGAATACTATATAAAGTGAAAAATAATTAGGTTAGAAAACAGTATTGGTGATATCTCATTTTAGAGAAACTGAAAAAAAAACAGTTGATTTACATACAAGATACTTGGATTAAATCTACATTTTCCTCCTCATCAGCCTCAGAATGTTCCAGATTATAGAAGAATAATGAAACATTATTAATTTAAGCCCCTGCATATTTCATCAAGTTCAAGCAAATCACCTTCCACACTAAGCCAATTAATTTTAAATTGCTGCCTGATTGCTCCCTATGGGATATCTCCTAAAAAGCCTCCAAATTTAATTTTGTGCTGCTAATCAGGCACCTAGTCTGTGTAAAGCCAAAGGACTGACCTGAACAGAAAGCAAAGATGGAGACCAAGATGCTTTAGATCTTACTTCAGTTGTAACAATGTAACATCTTTGGTGAGAAATAAGCTGTTTTCTTTCATTCTGTTTTCAAATTTCCACCTTTAGTATGTTTCTTAAAAGCACTGTATTTTCTACATACACTTTTTTTTTAGGTGAGCATTTAAAATTATCTTTCGGTTAAAAAAATGTTATCCTACTTTTTTCTTAATTTTTGAATTTTTTTTTAATACAGCAGGTTCTTATTAGTTATCTATTTTACACATATTAGTGCATATATATCAATCCCAATCTCCCAATTCATCCCACCACAACCCCCACCTCCCCGCTTCCCCCCCCTTGGTGTCCATACATTTGTTCTCTACATCTGTGTCTCTATTTCTGCCTTGCAAACTGTTCATCTGTACCATTTTTCTAGATTCTATGGCTTAATATACAATATTTGTTTTTCTCTTTCTGACGTCACTCTGTATGACAGTCTTTAGGTCCATCCATGTCTCTACAAATGACCCAATTTCATTCCTTTTTATGGCTGAGTAATATTCCATTGTATATATGTACCACATCTTTATCCATTCGTCTGTCGATGGGCATTTAGGTTGCTTCCATGACCTGGCTATTGTAAATAGTGCTGCAGTGAACACTGGGGTGCATGTGTCTTTTTGAATTATGGTTTTCTCTGGGTATATGCCCAGTAGTGGGATTGCTGGGTCATATGGTAATTCTATTTTTAGTTTTTTAAGGAACCTCCATACTGTTCGCCATAGTGGCTGTAGCAATTTACATTTCCCACCAACAGTGCAAGAGGGTTCCCTTTTCTCCACACCCTCTCCAGTGTTTGTTGTTTGTAGATTTTCTGATGATGCCCATTCTAACTGGTGTGAGGTGATACCTCATTGCAGTTTTGATTTGCATTTCTCTAATAATTAGTGATGTTGAGCAGCTTTTCATGTGCCTCTTGGCCATCTGTATGTCCTCTTTGGAGAAATGTCTATTTAGGTATTCTGCCCATTTTTTGACTGGGTTGTTTGTCTTTTTAATATTGAGCTGCATGAGCTGTTTATATATTTTGGAGATTAATCCTTTGTCCGTTGATTCATTTGCAAATATTTTCTCCCATTCTGAGGGTTGTCTTTTCATCTTGTTTATGGTTTCCTTTGCTGTGCAGAAGCTTTGAAGTTTCATTAGGTCCCACTTGTTTATTTTTGTTTTTATTTCCATTACTCTAGGAGGTGGGTCAAAAAAGATCTTGCTGTGATTTATGTCAAACAGTGTTCTTCCTATGTTTTCCTCTAAGAGTTTTGTAGTGTCCGGTCTTACATTTCAGTCTGTAATCCATTTGGAGTTTATTTTTGTGTATGGTGTTAGGGAGTGTTCTAATTTCATTCTTTTACATGTAGCTGTCCAGTTTTCCCAGCACCACTTACTGAAGAGACTGTCTTTTCTCCATTGTATATCCTTGCCTCCTTTGTCATAGATTAGTTGACCATAGGTGTGTGGGTTTATCTCTGGGCTTTCTATCCTGTTCCATTGAACTATATTTCTGTTTTTGTGCCAGTACCATATTATCTTGATTACTGTAGCTTTGTAGTATAGTCTGAAGTCAGGGAGTCTGATCCTTCCAGCTCCGTTATTTTTCCTCAAGATTGCTTTGGCTATTTGGGGTCTTCTGTGTTTCCATGCAGATTTTAAGATTTTTTGTTCTAGTTCTGTAAAAAATGCCATTGGTAATTTGACAGGGATTGCAGTGAATCTGTAGATTGCTTTGGGTAGTATAGTCGTTTTCACAATATTGATTCTTCCAATCCAAGAGCATGGTATATCTCTCCATCTGTTTGTGTCATCTTTGATTTCTTTCATTAGTGTCTTATAGTTTTCTGAGTACAGGTCTTTTACCTCCTTAGGTAGGTTTATTCCTAGGTATTTTATTCTTTTTGTTGCAATGGTGAATGGGATTGTTTCCTCAATTTCTCTTTCTGATCTTTTGTTGTTAGTGTATAGGAATGCAAGAGATTTCTATGCATTAATTTTGTATCCTGCAAATTTACCAAATTCACTGAATAGCTCTAGTAGTTTTCTGGTGGCATCTTTAGGATTCTCTATGTATAGTATCCTGTCATCTGCAAACAGTGACAGCTTTACTTCTTCTTTTCCAATTTGTATTCCTTTTATTTCTTTTTCTTCTCTGATTGCCGTGGCTGGACTTCCAAAACTATGTTGAATAATAGTGGTGAGAGTGGACATCCTTGTCTCGTTCCTGATCTTAGAGGAAATGTTTTCAGTTTTTCAACATTGAGAATGATGTTTGCTGTGGGTTTGTCGTATATGGCCTTTATTATGTTGAAGTAGGTTCCCTCTATGCCCACTTTCTGGAGAGTTTTTATCATAAATGGGTGTTTAATTTTGTCAGAAGCTTTTTCTGCATCTATTGAGATGATCATATGGTTTTTATTCTTCAATTTGTTAATATGGTGTATTACATTGATTGATTTGCCTATATTGAAGAATCCTTGCATCCCTGAGATAAATCCCACTTGATCATGGTGTATGATCCTTTTAATGTGTTGTTGGATTCTGTTTGCTAGTATTTTGCTGAGGAGTTTTGCATCTGTATTTATCAGTGATATTAGTCTGTAATTTTCTTTTTTTGTAGTATCTTTGGTTTTGGTATCAGGGTGATGGTGGCCTCGTAGAATGAGTTTGGGAGTGTTCCTTCCTCTGCAGTTTTTTGGAAGAGTTTGAGAAGGATGGGTGTTAGCTCTTCTCTAAATGTTTGATAGAACTCACCTGTGATGCCATCTGGTCCTGGACTTTTGTTTGTTGGAAGATTTTTAATCACAGTTTCAATTTAATTACTTGTGATTGGTCTGTTCATATTTTCTATTTCTTCCTGGTTCAGTCTTGGAAGGTTATACTTTTCTAAGAATTTGTCCATTCCTTCCAGGTTGTCCATTTTATTGGCTTGGAGTAGTTGCTTGTAGTAGTCTCTTAGGATGCTTTGAATTTCTGCGGTGTCTGTGGTAACTTCTCCTTTTTCATTTCTAATTTTATTGATTTGAGTCCTCTCCCTCTTTTTCTTGATGAGTCTGGCTAAAGGTTTATCAATTTTGTTTATCTTCTCAACCAGCTTTTAGTTTTATTGATCTTTGCTATTGTTTTCTTTGTTTCTATTTCATTTATTTCTGCTCTGATCTTTATGATTTCTTTCCTTCTACTAACTTTGGGTTTTGTTTGTTGTTCTTTCTCTAGTTCCTTTAGGTGTAAGGTTAGATTGTTTATTTGAGATTTTTCTTGTTTCTTGAGGTAGGATTGCATCGCTATAAACTTCCCTCTTAGAACTGCTTTTGCTGCATCCCATAGGTTTTGGATCATCACGTTTTCATTGTCATTTGTCTCTAGGTATTTTTTGATTTCCTCTTTGATTTCTTCAGTGATCTCTTGGTTATTTAGTAACATATTGTTTAGCCTCCATGTGTTTGTGTTTTTTACATTTTTTTCCCTGTAATTGATTTCTAATCTCATAGCGTTGTGGTTGGAAAAGATGCTTGATATGATCTCAGTTTTCTTAAATTTACCAAAGCTTGATTTGTGACCCAAGATGTGATCTATCCTGGAGAATGTTCCATGTGCACTTGAGAAGAAAGCGTAATCTGCTGTTTTTGGATGGAATGTCCTATAAATATCAATTAAATCTATCTGGTGTATTGTGTCATTTAAAGCTTGTGTTTCCTTATTAATTTTCTGTCTGGATGATCTGTCCATTGGTGTAAGTGAGGTGTTAAAGTCCCCCACTATTACTGTTTTACCGTCAATTTCCTCTTTTAAAGCTGTTAGCATTTGCCTTATATATTGAGGTGCTCCTATGTTGGGTGCATATATATTTATAATTGTTGTATCTTCTTCTTGGATTGATCCCTTGATCATTATGTAGTGTTCTTCCTTGTCTCTTGTAACATTCTTTATTTTAAAGTGTATTTTATCTGATATGAGTATTGCTACTCCATTACTACTCCAGCTTTCTTTTGATTTCCACTTGCATGGAATATCTTTTTCCATCCCCTCACTTTCAATCTGTATATGTCCCTAGGTCTGAAGTGGGTCTCTTGTAAACAGCATATATACAGGTCTTGTTTTTGTATCCATTCAGCAAGCCTGTGTCTTTTGGTTGGAGCATTTAATCCATTCACATTTAAGAAAATTATCAATATGTATGTTCCTATTACCGTTTTCTTAATTGTTTTGGGTTTGTTTTTGTAGATCCTTTTCTTCTCTTGTGTTTCCTACTTAGAGAAGTTCCTTTAGCATTTGTTGTAGAGCTGGTTTGGTGGTACTGAATTCTCTTAACTTTTGCTTGTCTGTAAAGCTTTTGATTTCTCCATCAAATCTGAATGAGATTTTTGCCATGTAGAGTAATCTTGTTGTAGGTTCTTCCCTTTCATCACTTTAAATATACCATGCCACTCCCTTCTGGCTCGTAGAGTTTCTGCTGAGAAATCAGCTGTTAACCTTATGGGAGTTCCCTTGTATGTTGTCGTTTTACCCTTGTTGCTTTTAATAATTTTTCTTTGTCTTTAATTTTTGTCAATTTGATTACTATGTGTCTCGGCATGTTCCTCCTTGGGTTTATCCTGCCTGGGACTCTCTGTACTTCCTGGACTTGGGTGGCTATTTCCTTTCCCATGTTAGTGAAGTTTTCGACTATAATCTCTTCCCATATTTTCTCAGGTCCTTTCTCTCTCTCTTCTCCTTCTGGGACCCCTATAATGTGAATGTTGTTGTGTTTAATGTTGTCCCAGAGGTCTCTTGGTCTTCATTTCTTTTCATTCTTTTTTCTTTATTCTGTTCCATGGCAGTGAATTCCACCATTCCGTCTTCCAGGTCACTTATCCGTTCTTCTGCCTCAGTTATTCTGCTATTGATTCCTTCTAGTATATTTTTTCATTTCAGTTACTGTATTGTTCATCTCTGTTTGTTTGTTCTTTAATTCTTCTAGGTCTTTGTTAAACATTTCTTTCAACTTCTCGATCTTTGCCTCCATTCTTTTTCTGAGGTCCTGGATCATCTTCACTATCATTATTCTGAATTCTTTTTCTGGAAGGTTGCCTATCTTCACTTCATTTAGTTGTTTTTCTGGTGTTTTATCTTGTTCCTTCATCTGGTACATAGTCCTCTGCCTTTTCATCTTGTCTGTCTTTCTGTGAATGTGGTTTTCGTTCCACAGGCTGCAGGATTGTAGTTCTTCTTGCTTCTGCTCTATCCTACTCTCTTGTATTACTTTTTAACCTGGAATATTCCTGGTAACACACTTTAGATTTGTTTAGTTTAATAGGGAATTTTTTAAAAGAGTATGACTATCTTAATTCATCATTTGGCCATATAAAACATCCTTTAAATATATATATATAACATCTAATATTAAATATATCTAATTCTATATGAATTTCACAAAGGCAGATAAACAAAAGTTTGGACATTTTGATTTAATGTTGCAACTAAGTTGTATTTAAGCTTTTAAACTCACCTCCTCCTTGTATCCAACCATTCCGTACCACTCGATGAAAAATGGAACCTGTGTAATGTAGCCTGATGCCACTTTGGGAAAACCCTGCTTTTCCTGTGCACAGGATCTGAAAATTTTTACATGTTTTGGGACATGTATCACAATATAGCTAAAAATAAAGATAAAAGGTTCAAAGATTAAAAACTTAACATTTTGACAGAGATTCTCACTCCCCCCAACTTATTAAAAAACAACAACCAAAAACCTCTTACCTCAAAAATCAATCTTCCAATTGGATAAAAATCAATAGAAATGTCCAAGAACACAAAATTATGCTATTAAAATTAGAGAGAAGAAGGTAATACAGGTCAGTGTTTTAGCAGAAGGTTTTAGAAATGACCAAAAATATAATAGAATAGTGTTTTCAGTGATAAGATGATTGACAGCATTAACAGTAGATAATGTAACAGCAAAATTAAAAGAATGACTTAAGGATCTTTGTTTCATTATACCAAAATTTTACTACCTAAATAACATGCTTTTTAAAACCCTTAAGTGGTAAAGCTCTGAATCACATTAACCTATCACACAAGACTGACAGCACATGGCCTAGATATCCACTGCATCACAAACTGGGTGTGGAAAGGAACACTGGTCATTCCCTCTGGAAAAAGCAGCAGACTGGGAATTCTTTTCTTTCCTGAGTAATTCTGGGAAAAGATCCAACATGAGCCCATGGATTTGGTTACTGTGTGTTCTGGATTTTCAGAGACTGCACAGATTAGCTGAGCAGAGCCAGGCCATAGTCTTTCTGAGCAGGAAAATAAGGCCACTATATGAATAGGAGATACCATACCAGGGGTAGGAAAGAGAGGATGCTGTGCTTTTGAGTTATTTCATTCATGACCTCATACTCCCAGATGCCCCCAGCTCTTGTTTTCAATTGACATCCTTTCTGGTAGAGACAGCTAACATTTGTGAGCCCTTGTCTAGCCCTACAAAGAGGCATCCAAAGTGAAAACACTGTTCTCCATCACAGTAGCATTCATTTAGGGAGCAGAACACATCTAATGGAATACATTTCAACTCTTAGGCACCATTCTCATATATAAAAATGCTGCCTGATTTAACAAGTACATAAGAATCTAGGAGGCATAATGAAAGAATCTAGGAGGCATAAATGAAATCACTTTTAGTTGTATCACTATCATTATTTTATGTCGCTCTAAGCTTTTTTTTTTTTTAATTAAAAGACTGAAATAGTATTGTAATATCTGGCATCCAGGAATGAAGTATTACATCCATACTTATTATAATTAATTTGTTTGTGCCTCTAAGCTTCTGTACTACAAGTTCTTAATTATAAAAGAATATTATAACTTTAGAATAAGAGGTATAATATAGTAAACTTCATAGGTTTAGGAGGAAAAAGGACATATTACAAGTCATAATTGATTTCTGAAGTGAGTGAGTCCATTCAGACATCATTAAACTTCCCTGGGCATCGATATATTATCTTTATGTGGTTGTCAAGAGTTGATAATTCTAAAAATTCTAATGAAAAGAGAGTAAGTGACTGTGACACAAGATAATGTCACCTAGCAGCCAAACCTAATTGTCTGCTATATCGTTCCAAACCAGAAGTAAACAAGTCCCTGGGTTTTACTCAGCACGAAAAATCTAGCCTCTGTGCAAAAAATCCAAGGATTTTCTCCGGAATCTGGGTCCTCTCTCCTTACTGCCACTAATTAATTCAGGCTGTCATTATTTCTAGCTCACACTACTATAGCAGATTTCCAAATGGCCGCCCTGCCACCAAGCTTTCCCCACTGTACCCTGTTTGGTCACAGCCCTGAAATTTTTTCCGAAACACCAAAGAAGATGATGTCATACTCTTGATGAAAAGCTCTGTTGGCTTGCTTCCTTCTGGATGAAATCTAACTAACTGGTTAAGAGTGGACAGTAAGTTCAACCTTTCTCTAGTGGATCTGGTTTTGGGGTTTGTTTGGTTTTTGGTTTTTTTAAACATCTAAGCACCTTTCCTATTTGAGAAACTCCTCACAAGGTTGCACCAGCCTCTGGAGAACCTCCTCTCTTTCCCCACTGTGTGTGAGCCAGGGTGTGGGCATATAACCTGAGCTCGACAAGTCAGGTGCTCCTGCCCGGGGCCTTAGATGTCTAGGAAGTGACAAAGACCCAAGGAGAGCTGAGAAGTTATGCTCGGTGAAGGCAGCATTAGGGCCATTGGGCACCCATGGCAGCATCCTGGCTGCACATTCCTGGGGCGTGACTCTGGCCATGTTTTCCTGCTGCCAGGTCTCCCTTGGTTCCTGCCTGCTTTCCAAAGCTGGTTCTCCAGCTTTCCTGTCAATTGTGAGGTTACCAACATCCTTTTAATACATACTTTTTCTCCTCAAGTTAATGAGAACAGCTTGGTACTGTTGGCACCAAGAATCCTGACTGATTCTCATTTTCCCAGTGTCATTTCCCACTAATTCTGGCCTCCCTGCTGTCCCCTGCCATTCTCAGAGTACACCATGTACTTCTAGACTCCTGTCCCTTTGGGAATGAACTGCTATGAATGTTAACTTCCTCCCCACACCCTAGAGTTTCAAGCATTTTCCAAGTGCATTGTTTATTCAACAAAATATTCACTGAGCACCTCCAATGTTTCAGATTCTGTTCAAGGCAGTGGTTGAACAAGGGTGAACGAGACAAGGTCTTTGCCTTTGCACAACTCAGATCCTAGCACTGGGTCTTTATGTAGGCACAGGCCACCATGGGCATGAAATAATTTTCAGCATGTGGTAGCTGTTGGCTACAAGGTTTCTGAGCAAAATTACATACTTTTACCTCTATTGCCATTCCACCCTGATGGCTGTCTCTTGCTCTCTGGACCTCACACTTCCTAACTGTCCTCTGCCGTTGGAAACCTCCCCAATGCCATAGCTTGTCTAGTCCTGCTCTTGCCAACTATGTGTCATGCTTTAAAACGTCACCTTCTCAAACTTGCCATTCTCTAGTGCAGTAGCTGTCACTTAGGTGTTAGAAAGTATTAATTAAAATATTTCATGCTAAAGGTGAATGAAGGATAGGCTTGACCTTCTCTGAGGGGGAAGGTCTTAATATTTTTAAATAGATGGCAATTAATGTATATAAGCTTCTAGCGGGGAGTAGGAATGTTTGAACAGGGATGATCTTCTCCCGGTGCCATCTGCCTGCTGTGAGATAGGCTTGCTTTACACACCACCAAGCCAAACCCTGCCATGAATCCTTTGCAACTGGATCATAAGGTCATTGAGAACTTAACCTAGTCTCTTACTCTTTTATATTCCCTTTGCTAGGTTATCAGTAATTAATGGTCAATCAATGTAAATGCTCAAAGATTCCACTATTTTCCTTTAAAAAGTTAGTGCAACTTGCCTTCGTGTCTCTTAAGAATTTGGCAGAATAATCCGTAGTAAGTGCTTCATAAAGTGCAGGAGGCTTAAAATCAACTATATCCCACACTTTGTGGGCCCATTTCTGAAGATCAAGTGCATCACCCAGGAGCTGATCGTTAATAAAACACATCACATAGGAAGAATATTCCCAGATTTCATTCTTAAGTTCCTGTAAAGGAAAAGGACCAAAAAAATGTAAAGGGGGGTGGGGGTAGGGATGGGGGGGAACCTAGCTAAACCCACAAGCCAGAGCTTGAATCAACCCTAGGGCTGAATCTTTAAAAAATATATTTTTTGCCCTCTTTCAGAATTTTGCTCTCAAAGGGAATTTAAGAACATTTTCAAGACTCTGACGGTGTTGAAATCAAAGAATGACCTAACAGTGATCTTTAAAATGGTACGATCTTAGAAAATAGATGGTAATCTGGTAATAAAAGTCTGTGTGCATAGCATACTTGTTATATTAATTTGAAAACAAAATGCAGTCTTTTAGCTTCATTTCTGAAGCACATTTTACTGTATGCATAGTTGGTTAGGGGTCCTAAATAAGACATGGTTTTCAATGGGAAGGATGGAAAGAACGCTTTTTTGATGGAGGGAAATCAGACCAGGTGAGGAAATGCCTCCTGAGGGCCAGGAGCAGTTTGCGGGGCACGCCAGGGGCCGTGAGGAAGAGAACTCACCTCTTCCATTACAATTTTTTTTTTTTTTTAACTCAAGTAATTTATTTATTTTTTGGCTGCGCAGCATGCGGGATCTTAGTTCCCCGACCAGGGATCAAACCTGCACCCCCTGCAGTGGAAGTGCGGAGTCTTAACCACTGGACCACCAGGGAAGTCCCTCCTTAACACTTTTAAGCCCTAAGCCCCTCAGAATGAAGTGCATTGGTGTTTTCATCCATACAGCACTGCCAGCCAACCTCCTAAACCTCAGTGTGTGGCCACTGAGTAATGTGGCCTCTGAGTAGATCTGGTTTATTATTACCTGGTGCCAGTCCTGGCAAAGCCATGCATCATCTGGGACAGCTGTTCTCCAATTTTAGTGGGCAGTCAGAATTACAGATTCCTGAGCCCCACCCCAAGTTTCTGATTCTGGGATGGGGCCTGAGAATCTGCATTTCTAACAACATCCCATGGGACGCTGCTGCTTTGGCTGGTCTGGAGACCGCACTTGGAGAAACGCCGGTTTGGGGAACGGTTTGCCTTCAGCTGCCAGCGTGCTCCATTCCCGGCTCTTCTCTCAGGAGGAGCTCGCTTCAGATTCCTCACTTCCTAAACTTGTTCATGCTGAACTGTCAATCGCTGAGCCTATGGGTCAGTACTCCCTGGAATGTTGAAATTCATCAGGGTTCTCACATTTTACGGGACACAAAACTTTAAAAAGGGGAGGGAAAGTTTAATTGTGGATATTTTAGCTAGCCTGGTAGGAGAAATGCAGTAGCAGGTACAGTTTACTCGGAGGCTGAAGGTTACGTGCCTTGTCTGGGTGTCTTCTATACATGAGGAGCCCTCATCGCCTGCCTCAAGATAGCAGGCTGGACCCGATGTTTTCTAGGGCTTTCCAGCACTAAGATGTATGATGTTGCCTTTTTTTGGAGGGGGAAAAAGGGCCTTCCCAAAGGCTCTGAAGCCATCCCTCATGGTTGGCATTACATTATACTGAAGCAGTGAGGCCAGTGCAGACTAACCTCAAATGTGCTAAGAAGCACTATGTATAACATAAGATAATGCTTATGTGAAAGGAGAACAAAAAGCTGGCCTGAAGAGGAAGAAGAGGTTAAGGTGGCAAGTATCCAGGAGATGAGGGAGGAGGAGGGAAGAAAGGAAAGACAGAAGTTAAGGATATGTGGGAAGAAGCAGCATTGATGACCTAGGAAGCCTCATTCAGGCCCCATGAGAAAAGCAGAAGGAAGAGAACACAAAACAGCTCAAGGTTAGCAACCCAGGCTGACAAGGGTCAGAAACTGGAGAATGGAATCCACACCAGTCTTTCAGAGTATGGTGGGAATACGGAAGAGGAATGGGTGCAAACCACGAAGCGTGAAATCATGGCTCTCCTGTAGGTGGAGAGCACGATACGATAGGCAGTTTAGGAAGTTTGGTGATAAAAATTAAGAAAAACATACTGTTTTACGTTAGGGTGCCCAACTGTCTGGGTTCGCCTAGGACTGTCCCAGCTTTAGCACTGAAATTCGTGCATTCCAGCAAACCCCTCAGATCCAGGCAAACCAGGACCACTGGTCACCCTAGTTGTTGTAATGATTAGAGTTAATATTTATAGAAGTCATTAGAATAGTGCCTGGCATATAATAAGCACCATAGGTAAGTGTTTGTTATGGTTCTGTTTGAATTATATAATGAAAATGTACTGTGGCTGTGAAAATGGTATGAGACTTAACATATGGTATTCTTGACTCAGTCTTGCACCGTTCATGTGACTGAGCAGAGAGTGAAGTAAAGCCACACTATCTGCATGATAAATCACAGGACATCCTTGTGCAATCTAGCACAGGACAATCAAAACTGCTCTGGTCAGGGGAAATGGGATCTCATCAGCCACTGAGAGATGGGGTTGGGCAGGGAAGCCAGGACTGGGACTCTACAGGACTGGGCCAAGGGTGACAAGCAGGAGGCGTACCCATTCTAGCCTGCCCCCCAACATGAGCTGTATCTGAGCCAGGATGCCACATGTTCCAGGCAGCACTACCAGTTAATCAGGGATGGCACCCAAGAGGAAACCAATCTGCCATCCCTGGATAAGCTCTGCCAGCCTTAGGGTCTGGAGTTCTCCAAGGGTACTGTTAGGGGGGAGAATGCAGAGAAGGAAGCTTCCATTAGGACACGGCTACCCTGTGGGAAGTTGGCGCCTACCATCAGAGCTCCCCTAGGCAACTCTACATGCTCCCCTGCTATATCTGTGCTGGACACCACTGAAACCTTCCAGAGTTAGGGCCAAAAGGAGTGCCAGACCACAGTAACCTGAGTGCGCGAGTGTCACAGGAAGTATGAGTAAGTGATATGCCGGGAAAGAGGGGCAGGAGTAAATAGCAGCACTGAGAGTTTAAAACTTACCTTTATCATATGCTTTCCAAAAGAAAATTCTGTAAATGTTTGACTCTTTCTTAAAATCAGCTTGGTAAAATGACTGAAATAATTTAGGAAAAGTGCATAATTTAGAGAAATAAAATCTAGTTGTATCAAAATTACTGCTTCAGTTTTTCCAAACCAATGCATATGTAAATAAATCAGGCAAAACTTGGCTCATTTCCCACACCCCAAATATCCTTTACCCTTTTTTTCTCCTGTAGATATTGATCCCATGCAAATTCTTGAACAGGAACTATTATAGGGTCTTCAAATTTGGATGGATAATTACTCTTCAGACTCTAAGTTTCAAAATAGAATAATTATTTTAGAGTAAGTTCTCTTTTAAAGTAGAAATCATTCCGCCCAATTTTTATGGGGTCTTCAGGAAGTTTTATGCAACATACACCCAAGCCACAGTCTGGCTTAGATGCCCCTTGCCAGCTCCCAGAGGCCCCTGTGCTTACCTCCAGTAAGTCCCTCCCCAGGCCATACTAATTGGTCTCTCATCTGAAGAGAATAAGCTCCTTGAGGGCAAAGACTATGCCTTAGTTTCCCACTGGCCTCAATATTTGGTACATAGTGGACCATCCACACATAGCAACTGCATAAACAAATGTACGAGTGAGTTTATGCCAATAGTTTCGTGACCTGCCATGTTCTTTTAGGACCAGTTTTTCCCTAAATTAAACTCTTACTAAACCTCAGTGGATCTATGGATACTTTTAACTAAAAGAAATGTTATTGCTTTAATTCACTGACATATGAAGAATGACCAAAAGGATATTGTTGTGGTTATACCCCTTGGGAAAAAGAGAAGTAAATATTAAATGTGTTTTGGTCTAGACATTGAGCATGTATTGACTTAATGTATTTTGTTTTGTCTGTATGAATCAGAGAAAATTCTTACTGGTTAACAACATCTGTCAAAAAAAAAAGTTTTGGTTCCTGTTATGTTACACTTTGCCTCCTCCTAAAGCAAGGGAAGGCAGTTGAGGCAGTAACAGTTAGGCATCACCTTTCTGAGCAGGTCTGAGAAGTAAATGGACCAACAGGGAAAAGTGTCATCTGGCCACTTCTGTTGTGGTCTAAGGGGACACTGGCTTGGCATGCTTCATCAAGGGTGGATAGTCCAAGGGGGAGAAAGCCAGGATGTGAGTGTACCCTGCCTTGGGACCAGAAGAGGGCAACAGCAATCTGGCCATTTCCTTCTTAGTCTGCTGTACCCACCCAACAGCTGATGTGTCCTTTTTCTCAATTCCAGTGTCTGTGCTCTGTCTGAGGCAGTCGTGCAGGATGACTGCTGTTTCTGAGGGACCATCTGGAATAACTAGTAAGCCCGATAGTTTTCAAATTAAGCATACTTAATCATGCTTTCTTCATAATTTGTTCCAGAATGGACTACATTATGTAATACTCTTTATAAATCTAAATCTTTCAGTTAATTAGGCATCAGGGATTGCTCACAAGTGATCATGTTGGAAATATATTCAAGGATCCTTTATTAACATAGAACTAACTGAATTTACATTCATATATTTTCATATTCAAATAGAGCTACAGTAGGCAAAATTTAAGAAAGTGAAAATTAACATTATTAATATAATAAAGACGTTGTTTTCTTGACTTAGTGTCCTCTGCAACAGGGGTTGGCAAACTGTGCCCAGCAGGTCAAAGCTGGCCCACTGCCTGTTTTGGTAAGACTTGAGAACTAAGAATAATTTTTAGATTTTTAAACAGTTGAAAAAGAATCACAAGGAGAATCATTTCATGTCCTGTGAAATTATATGCAAGTCCAACTGCAGTGTCCATAATAAAAGTTTTATTGGAAAACCACCATTCATTTACATACTGTCTGTGGCTGCTTTTGCACAAGGACAGAGTTGAGTAGTCATGACTGAGAAGCTATGCTCCAAAGGCCTAATAATTTTATATGTGGACTTTACAGAAAAAAAATTTGCCAACATCTTCTCTACAGTGTGGAGAAAACATGTGCCTTCAGAAAAGGAGCTAAGAAAAACAAGAGAAAAAAAATCCCTCACACTTATTATGTACAATTTGGGCCATATAACTTTGCTGATCCTATCAGCCCAGCTAACACAGTCCATAATTTCTACTTCTTTTAATGATCCATGTATCATTTTCACAGACTTCTTATCACTTGTTCTCTTCATCTTGATGTAAACTTTACCTATTTCACAGATTAGTCACTATTTCCTGACTTGATTTAAATTCAAACTAACTCTGTGAACTTGGAGCAGGTAAGAAGTTAGGAATTTCTTAAGATTTCTTCTATTTGGGAACATTTTGTGTCAAGTATCCAGCTGGGTACTTAGGGAGATACAGACATGAATAAGGCATTGTCCTGGAGTCTAGTGGGGCTTTGAAGGAGAGCAGCTTGGCATAATCTTAACAGCATTTCTGGAGCAAACCCCAAAGAAGTGCTGAATTTTACATTTCAACGTTTTATACACTTCTACATTTCTGCTGCATTCGGGTTTTAGGAATGCTGTGGCATTACTGACCTGGCCTAATTCTTACAGTTACTTAAAGTGTTTTTCGTTTTACATTGTTCTGCATGTTTACAAAGAAATGTCTGTATTCTCCAAAGCACTTGTGGGTCATTTGTTAAGAAATCCCGTAAGCACCTAATTCGATTGGAATGCAGTGACTGCTATAGAAACTTTAAAGAAAACAACAACAACAAAAACCCTCCCCGAATGAATAGTTTTCAAAAATCACTTGGGAAAGGAGTTTGTAAAAAAAATCAGCTAGTTATAATGGTAACATTTTTTTCACAAAGTTTTAAAATCTGTAATTTCAGTTAAAAATTAATGTGGGATAAAATGTGTGTTAATGTAGAGGTAGGAATCACCTTTATTCCCAACAAGGTTCTGAACGATTCCTTCGCTCGGATCTCCCTTTAAAGGTAGCCCTTCTCGAAGTGGAACTCCCGCCTGGACCGGCCCTCGCCCTCTGCACGCTGAGATCCATCCAGAGACAGCCCACCCCGGCCGGGACATCCCCTCCCTGAACCTCGACCCCCGCCACCAGGAGGCGCACGACCGGAAGCGGGAGGGGCCTTCCGCCCTTGTGGTTTCTTCGCGGTTACCTCAGCGGCGCTCTTCGCAATTTGAAAGCTGGAGCTTTTGAAGAGCCCCACCACCTTCACCTGCAGCGGCTGCTCGGGCGGCGTCTGCGAGCTGCTCGCCATGGCTGCGCGCGGGGACTCCGCGGGTCACAAACACAGCGCGTCGCCAGGGCAACCGCGCGGCCCCGCCCCCGCCGCTCGCCGGAAGGAGGGGGCCGGGGGCGGGGCGGTCGGCGAAGGCCCGGCCTTTCCTCAACTTTGTGTCTGTTGCTGTGGAGGCGGCCGAGAGGCTGGAGAGGACGCGTGGGAGGCCGCCACCAGCGACGAGCTCCGGAGAAAAGGAACGGGGACCCCACGCCTCGCGTGCTTCAGCGTGGTTCGCCGCCGCCCCCACCCCCACCCCCCCGCCCCCCCCACCCCCCCCCGACCTCCTCTGGGACCCCAAGCCCAAGGTCCTCCAGCGCGGTAGTCGCCTCCCGTCAGCGCCTGATTTCACCGCAGATCGCCTTTCCGGGTTGCCGCGCAGCCAGATTGGGGCCAGCCGGCCGGTTGCCCGGGTAACGCGGGAGGCAGTCCCCGGGCGCGTGCACTTCGGCGCCGCGGCCTTCCCGGGAGAGCGGGAGCAGGGCGACCACCTGTGCGCGGTGCCCCGCGGGGAAGGCCGCCCGCCCGCCGCTGTCCCCAACGCGGCCGTCGCTGCGGAAGCCGAGCCGTCCCGCGCCGCCGAGCGTCCCCGCCATGAAGCCCAACTTCTCCCTGCGACTGAGGGTCTTTAACCTCAACTGCTGGTGAGTGCGCCCGCCGACCCGGGTCTGGGGCCGCCGCCCTGCTCGCCAGAGGCAGGAGACCTTCCTCACAGCCGGGCCACGGCGCTCCCCTGCCCTACCCCTCGGGGTGCGGGGCAACCCCTCCCTCCGGGGCCCGCACCTGGCCGTTGCTGCCCGAGCGCCCCAGCCGTCACCTCCCCTGCGCTTTTCGTCCTCAGGGGCATTCCCTACCTGAGCAAGCACCGGGCCGACCGCGTGAAGCGCCTGGGAGACTTTCTGAACAGGGAGAGCTTCGACCTAGCTCTCCTGGAGGAGGTGGGGCCGCGCGGAGCTGGTGTGGAGGCCCGGCGGGAGTGGGGGCGGCTGGGGCGCGGGCGGGGGCTCCCGCCCTGGGGGAAGGGCCGGCAGGTATCGTCACCCCTCCCCTCAGGTGTGGAGCGAGCAGGACTTCCAGTACCTGAGGCAGAAGCTGCTGCCCGCCTACCCAGCAGCGCACTACTTCAGGAGGTGAGAAGCCCACTGGCCCAGAAGCCTGGTCTCGGAGCTGGAGGCCCTTGGCCCTGCCAGCCCTTCCCCATGCTTCCTGCGCCCGCCTCCCTCTTCCCCGGCGTCGTCTCTTCTGGGTGTGGGAGCGGGCGAAGGTGGAATGAGGAAGATCTAGCTCTTCAGCTCATCAAATTTATCATCAGGCCATCCTGTCAGCCCACGTAAAAGCCGTCGCCTTGAGCTTCGATCTGGGGTGGTACCAGCAGCAGAAGGAGAAAAAAGCTGATAAGAGCTGGGAGACGGGGGAGGGGAAGGGGGCTGGGTATTTCTCTCCCTGCTTTTGCGGCTCTTGACTAGGACTTGGCTTTTCAGCGGCATCATTGGCAGTGGTCTCTGTGTCTTCTCCAAACACCCAATCCAGGAATTCACCCAGCACGTCTTCACCCTCAATGGCTACCCCTACATGGTGAGCCTGACCTCTGACCTCTGACCTCTTCCACCTCCCTTCCCCACCCCGCCGCCCGCTAACACATGGTAAAGGAGGTGGCCTTCCTAGGGCTGCAGGGGATGGGCAGAAAGAGGGTAGCAGCGCCCTGAGCTCCCGCCCCCTCCTGCCTACAGATCCACCACGGTGACTGGTTTTGTGGGAAGGCCGTGGGGCTGCTGGTGCTCCATCTGGGTGGACTGGTGCTCAACGCCTACGTGACCCATGTGAGTGAGGCCGGCAGTGCTTAAGGCTGGGGCAGGCGGCCTGGTCCTGGGAGGGAGAGATGGGACTCCTCCTCTAGCCAGGCTGCCTTGGGGTGAGGTGTGGCGGCAGCATCTCCTAAGGCCAGTAGGCAAGGTTCACACATATTTTACCAAGCAGCGTGCCAAGTGACAGACGCAAGCTTGATTTACTCCTGCCTTTGGGAGCCTCAATCTCATTTGCAATTGTCTCCTCTATCCTGCTCAGCTCCACGCCGAGTACAATCGACAGAAGGACATCTACCTAGCACATCGTGTGGCCCAAGCTTGGGAACTGGCCCAGTTCATCCAGTGTGTGAGCCTGGGCTCGACAGGGGAAGTGGGATGGGGTCCAGGAACCGAGGGGTGGCTAAGGCCCCACTTTTAGGGCAGAGCTGATGAGGGAAGAGTTCCTGCCTCACCATCTTGGTTCCCCCAGCCACACGTCCAAGAAAGCTGATGTGGTTCTATTGTGTGGGGACCTCAACTTGCACCCAAAGGACCTGGGCTGCCGCCTGCTGAAGGAGTGGACGGGACTGCACGATGCCTTTCTGGAGACTCGGGACTTCAAGGTGAGGACCTGCCTGATTATTTCCCCACCTACACCCCCAGCCTCTCTCCCTCCTCCTTTCCCCTGCATCCTCATTCAAGCCCACTATTCACCTAGGGCCCTGAAGAAGGCTGTACGATGGTACCCGAGAACTGCTACGTCAGCCGGCAGGAGCTAGAGCAATTCCCCTTGGGCATCCGCATCGACTATGTGCTTTATAAGGTCAGGCCTCTCCCTGCAACATGCCTTCACCCTCTGTCTCTCTTCATGGCTCACCAGCCTATCCTGATTCTTTGTCCAACTAGTCTAGTCTTTTATCAGTGGCGGCTGGAGAATGGGATAGTCAGGAACTGGTTCTCCGGGAAAGGCGCTCTCAGAAATTTCTCTCTGGCTCTTTTTCTAGGCAGTGTCTGGGCTATACATCTCCTGTAAGACTCTCAGAACTACTACAGGCCACGAGCCTCACAGCGGCAGCCCCCTCTCTGATCATGAGGCGCTGATGGCTACTCTGTGTGTGAGACACAGCCCCCCCCAGCACAACCCCAGCCCTACCCATGGTGAGTCAGCCCCATCCTTTTCCTTGGCCCATCCCCACGGGGCAGCCCCATCCCTCTCTCAGACCCTCACTCTCCCTCCCCACTGCCGCGCTTTGTTCTTGGACCAGCAGAGAGGTCACCGCTGATCAGTGTGCTAAGGGAGGCCTGGACAGAACTGGACCAGGGCATGGCTCAAGGTCGCTGGTGGGCCACCATCGCTGGCTACGTGATTGGTCTAGGGCTTCTTCTCCTGGCGTTGCTGTGTGCCCTGGCGGCTGGAGGAGAGATCAGGGAAGTTGCTGTACTGCTCTGGACCCCCAGTGTAGGACTGGTGCTGGGGGCGGGTGCATTCTATCTCTTCCACGTGCAGGAGGCCAAGGGCTTGTGTCGGGCCCGAGCCGAGCTCCAGCATGTGCTGGGAAGGGCAAGGGAGGCCCAGGACCTGGGCCCAGAGTCCCAGCCAGCCCTGCTCCTGGGGCAGCAGGAGGGGGACAGAGCAGAGGAACAATAAAGCTTGACACTTTGGTGGCGCTGCCCTTTTCCTTGTAGAGGCAGTGATTGGGGCCAAGGGTCGGTGTGATTGTCACAGTGTAGACCTTCAGGCTCCTACACAGCTGCCCTCCCTGCACACTCCCCCACCTCCCCCCTGTAGGCAGCCAAAGTCCTGTTTACGGCAGAAGCTTTTTTATTGTAAACAGTGAGGCCTCTCCCAGGCAGCCCCGGTGAACAGGGTGGCACTGTCCTGGGGTGAGGCAGTCTTCCTTGCAGAGAAGAAGACAGGCAACCTACCCTCTTCTAGCCCTGGGGCCCTGGCCCCGAGGGCAGCTCGCTGAGCCTGCGCTCCTCCTGGAAGCGGATGAGGGCATCTCGCTGGTTCACCACATCCACTAGCTTCCTCAGGACCTCGTCCTCAGCCTGCTGGTCGGCAGCTGTCTTTAGGGTTTCTGAAGGGAGGAGGTGAAACTTACTTAGAGAACAGAGAACGGGGAGGGCGGCAGGAGAGGCACAACCTAATCCCGGCCTGTGTGACTTCTACAACCCCAGCTGTTTCCCACTCTGAATTTGGTTTATCAACACTAATGGTTTTCTAGCATTGTTTAGCAGCAACACCACTTTTAAAGGAATCTTGTGTAAAAGCCCAATTGTGCAGCTGTGATTGAGCTGAAGGTGCGGAATGTGGGCCTGGAGCCCCATCCTCTGGCTTCCTCCAGTTCAAGAAGCAATTCAGAAGGCAGTTCAGCCTCAGAGGTGCTCAGACTAGAGGACTGTTGCCTGGGCAGTATCTGAGATCACGAGGCTTGTGCAAATACCAGCCTCTCCCCACATCCCACCTACCTTCCCGGTTCATGTAGGTTCGCAGTTCTTGGTCCAGCTGCCACTGTTTCTCCTCCAAGTTCAGCTCCTGCACCCTGTGGGGGGCAGGGATAGAAAAGGCACAGGTGTCTAGGGTGACCGAAGACCTGGCTGTGGGGCCTGGCTCACACGCCATCGTCCCCCACGCCCCAACTCCGACACCCCTTACGTGATCATGAGCTCAGCCTCCTCGGCCACCAGGCTGTTTTTCTTCTGAACAAGCTGTAGCAACTGTTCTAGCCATAGTGCCTTTTGCTGTTCGGGGGAACCTGACAAGAAGGAAGAAGAGGGGCCAGTCAGGCCTCTAACCAGGGTCACAGGAATCACAGCATGAGGAGCAGAACCTGCTGTGGGCCACAGCCTGGTAGTGTGGGGGGGGGGTCGCTGGGGGTGGAACACAGGGCCAGGAGGCAGAGGTGTCCTAGGCTCGCTTATCCTCCCTGTCTTCACTCACTGCCTCGGCTCCTCAAAGCCAGCTCCAGCTCCGTGCCCTCGGCCTCCAGCTCCCTCAGAGCAGCCTCGATCTCATTTTGTCGCCGTTGGATGGCCTGAGTACAAGACAGGAGGCCCAGGAGTCTGTGGATTGCTCCAGAACAGAGTCCCGGAGGAGCTCTGATCCCCAGTCTCAGAACTCTGATCCCGTTAGAACGTCCGGGAACCCCTAGACCGCACCTGAGCCTTGCAGAACCGCTTCATCTCCTCCTCCTTAGCACGGCGTAGCAGAGTCCGACGCCACGTTGGGTAACTGTTCATGGTGCCTGAGTTCTTAGCCAAGTTCCACAGAACCTATGACAGGGTCAGGTGGAGAGGGGTTGGGAAAGCTCCATTTGAAAGGGACCAGAAAGACCCTGGGCTGGAAGTGGGATAAGTTCTGATAGAAAAGGTGGAGGCCTAGAGACATGAAAGCGTCAGACTAGGTGACAAGACATTCAGAGACATTTGGGCTCAGAAGAGGTTGGGTGCTGTGGGTTTCTCCCGGGCAGGGGCCAGGGTATGTTTAGTGGATGCGTGCTGGCTTGGGCAGAATAGGTGGCCAGGTTCCTCCCACTCACCTGTTCCGTGTCTGAGTCCAACGGCACGTCTTCCTCTGCTTCCTCGTCACTGGAGCAGGGACTCTCTTCTTCCTCCTCCTCCACGGCCACAAGAACTGAGCAGAGAAGTGGACATGGGCTGAGATCCCCAGGACCTCCCTCCCCATTCCCCACATCCCTGTCCAAGAATCCGAATACCACCCGCCCATCCCCACCCTGGGCCAGCAGCTACCTTGAGGGCTCTGGACTGGCATTCCCCAGCCCACAAAGCTTCCCTCTAGGGCCTGGCGGGCCAAGACGGAGCAGCTTCGGGGGGGCTTGGGTGGAGCCTCCATTTCCGGGTCAGGGGTGAGATGAAGGGAAGATAACCGCTGGCGTTCTGGGCTGGAGAGGCGGATCAGCCGACGGGTGGGCTGGCTTGGGACAGGACTGGTCCCCTCCTGGGGGGCCACGGGAATCGAGGGGCGTGATGGCATGTTATTCTCACTGTGTATGGGAAGGTCCTAGAAGAGCCACCATATGCTCTGGTCAGTGACCTGCCCAGTGTGGGTTGAGGCAGCCCCTTGAGACAGATGTGGGCCCTGGCGTTCATTCATTTATGCCGTCTACGGAACAGTGTCAGGCAGTGTTCTAGATACTTGGGATTCATCAATGAGTAAGACAGGACAGAGATCCCTGCCATCATGCCGTTTACACTGTAGTGGAGAACATTCAGTTACCCCCAGCAAAGCCTCGGGCTTAGAGAGCCCTTTCCTCTTTCCCGCCCCCCATCCCACACTTCCACAGCTTTTACCTGACTCTCAGGGCCTCTGTCGCTGCTATCCTCTTTGTGGCCTGGCTGGGGCAGGTGCTGGAGGCAGTAGAAATGTCCTGGGAAGGCGGAAGAGGGGAGGAGCCATCAGATGTAGGCAGCCCGGTGACCAGATGTTCAGTTTATCAGGGAAGGTGGGGGTGACAGGCCTCTGTATTGGCTGATAAATTTCTACCAGCCTCCTGGCTTCTCAGAACCCATTTGGGGCTTTGGAGGGGACAGAGGAGACGGAGCTCAGGAGAAGAAAGTGTCATCTTCAGCCTGTTTCTACCTCACGCCCAGCACCCCGGTTCCCCTCCACCTTCAAGCTCCTGGCCCCCCCAAGCAGGGCCAGACCCAGAGTCCCTCTGAATGCCTCCCAGGCCCACTCACCATCTCCTGGGTGCTGCCCGTAGCCACTTGGCCATAATGTGGCCTCACAGATATGGCAACGGAAGCAGCTCCGGTGGAAGAAACGGCCATTGGCACAGAGGCGTTCCAGGATATAGAGGTGTTCCCCACACAGTGCACACAGATCCTCGGCACTGGCCTGCACCAACCCCCAGGCCGCAGGTCAGCTGGAGTCCAAGGCAGCTGCCAGGTTTTTCCCTTCCCCTCCCTGCCCTTCCAAGGCCTCTGCCTGCAGACAGGGCCCCTGTTCTCACCTCCTGGTATTGGGATGGGGGTGCCACTGGTACATCAGGCTCTGGGACAGGTGGCTCCTCAGTACTTGGGGTCTCAGCCTCTACCTAAAAAGGTAAGTGCTCAGGCCCAGAGGTAGAGGGGCAGGATCAGCTGGGGAGTCCATGTGTACAGATGAATAGAAAGGACTGGAAGGGAAAGGGAGTGAGACTAGGAAGCGAGACTGGATGGGGGTGTTACAAGGAGCTGGGGTGGCGAGCGAGGCCTGGGGGGACAGGACATGGGAAAGAGTACCTCAGGGAAGGGACTGTCCGGCCCCTGCGTGCATTTACCTCCACGCGAGGCTTCTTGCCACCAGCATCCTCCCCGTTTCCCTGCAAGAAGTCCTACATTCTGAGCTCCCAGTTCTCCCCTTCCCCCATTCTGGACATCCTCCTCATCACCCCAGGGATCCCCACAAGGAACCCACTGCCCAGGCCAACCCCACCCAAACTCCCCACCTGGGCCCGGGTCCGTTGCAGGGTCCTCTGCAGTTTGCCAAGGAACAGTACAGCGCTGGCGGTGCCCGAGGAGCCTTGGCTGACTGGGCCTGCTGGGAGAATCAGGGTAGATGGGGGGCCGATACTGTACCCCCAGAACAGACAGCTATGTGCCAGCCCAGAAGGATAAAGGAAATCCCAGGCTGTCCCTTAGAGGGCACACACGGGCGCGCACACACACACACACACACACACACACACCCCCTCCCTCTTCACCCCACCCCGTCCTACCCGCCTCTGGTTCACCTGGGTTGTGAGGTGTGCTCTTGAAGGCACTATGGAAGTGGCTGAGGTAGGCAATGAGGCCCAGTGGGTCATTCCCTGCCACCATTGCCTGTGCGGACAACACGGGCGTGATGCCCAGCTCATGCTCTGCCATCTTCAGCGCCCAAGAAGTCGCTTCCAGAGCCCCGACTCCCTGCAGCTCTGAGGGTTCCCTGTGGGGCGTCAGGGAGAAAGGCCAGTGGGAGACCAGAACTTGCCCCATGGAAGGGGGAGAGACCAGTAGGGGAGGGACATCGGGAAAGGGAGGAGAGGGCATAAAGGGTTTTTTATTCTCTGTGCTACATAACCCCCACCCCCCAATGACAACAGCATCTGGCCTTGGGGGGCTTCTACCATTCACAAAACTCTCCGTATTGAATGCATTTGATTCTCATGGGCAGGCAGAGTCAGGTGGGAAATCTATCTCTAGGGAAGCGAAGTGACTAGAGCAGGATTATTAGCAAGGGGTGGCCTGGGACACAGCTGGGTGTGCTAACTGCTACACAGTGATCGCCCACCATTCCACACTGCCTGGAGAGGGAGGGGCAGAGGCATGAGAGGGATGGGCTATCAGGGACCCCCAAGCCCAATTCCTGACTCACAGTAGGCCGGGCCGCAGCCGGTGCACGAGGGCACACAGAGCCAGCCCATCCGCCCAGGAGGAAGACAGGTTGGTGACATGGACCCCTGGGTACCCAGCCGTCTGCTCCTGGCACCAGTGTAGCAGCTCCTCCTGGGTGGCCACCGACCCTGGGAGAGGAAGCTGCGCTGTACTGAAGGCACTGGGGCCCGCAGAGAGAGCCCAGCTGCTGGGTGCGGGGTCTATATGGGAGGGGGAAGCAGGACCCACGCCTACTGGGCACCAGCTTAACACTCACTGTCAGCAGCACCTCCTTCATCCCAGTTTTCTCATTTGAAAAAATCTTTCTGGCAATAAAGTACGGGAATGAATAGAGTGAAACCACTGCTGGCCACAGAGAGGGTAGCAGGCTATGAGCTGAGGGGCAAGGGAGGCCCAGAGACTAAAAGGAGAGGCAGGTTTGGGGTCTGCAAGGCGGGAAGGGGCAGAACAGCTGAGAACAGTGCAGCTCAGCTGCCATCCAGCTGTTGCGTTACAGTGGCTGTTGAAGTGCTGAAATACTCCACACTAGTTGGCAAATGGCTGCTGCTGAGCACCCCACTGCCCTGCACTCTCCAGGAGGCCCCAAACATCCCCACTGCCCAGCAGTGTTCCAGCACCCTGCTCCCTGCCGCCAGCGGCTACCACTGCTCTGATCACTGGTGCTTGTGCCTCACTGCTTGGTAAATATTTTGGACATGGCCCCGGAGGAAGGCCTGCTCACCAGTGGCCGGCTTTCCTGAGTCTGTCTTGTCACTCATTCTCCGCACAGGCTCCTTGGCCTCCACATCATACAGGTCTCGTACCTAAGGCAGCCCCTCTCAGGTCTCCAGGCAGGCGGACCACACACCCCACCCCACCCCCCGCCCCAGTCCATGGGGGAGGGGCTGCCTGGGTGGGACTCACCCACAGGGCAGGGACTGGGCAGACCACAGGAGGGAAGGCCTGCCCTGGGGTGTGGGAGCTGACCCGGGAAGTCTTGGCGGGCGGTGCCAGGGGTTCTGACCTGACTGGGGGTCACGGCCCGGAGGTTCAGGTTGGGATAGCGGGAGGCTGGGTCCAGCCCATACTGGGCCACATTGCGGTGCATGTTTTCTGGGGATGTCTGTGACAGGAGCTGGTACAAGCTCTCTCTGGGGAGATGAGGGGGGGGGACGGGCACAAGTGGGAGGGCACCATCAGCACCCACCCCTCCAGAAGTGCCAGGCCTTTCTTTCGTTCTCTTTTCCCTACGCCCCCATCTACTCAGCCAGCATCCCTGACCCTACTCCTGACTCTTGTCCTATATCCAGCCCTGCCCCCACCCCGCCCCCCAACTCCCCAAGTCAGGCCTCACCTCTCTGCCAACACCTCTAGGGGCCCAGCGCCCTCTGCCCAGCGCTTCACCATCCAGGCGGCGTCAAAGGCTGCCAAGAAGCCCCGGGCCACTCCAGTGCCCAGGGGCCAGAAGGGCTGCAGGGGCAGAAGGACAGGAAACAGCTCAGGGAGAGTCCAACAAGGGTGTCCACGCCCAGATGACCCCAGGGCCATAGCAGAGGGGGCCCTGACACAGCAAGCCACCCTCTGCTCCTCCTTACAAGAAGCAGACCTTTTTATACCCCCTCCTTCCCACGAGGCTGCTTCCTCCCCCAGCCAGGGAACCCCTGTGCCTCCTCACAAGGGGTCTGGAGAGCCCCTCCCCAGTCAGGGGACACTGACCCCTCACCTCCACCAGGCAGTCCCCAACCAGCCCCAGCAGCAGGCGGGCGCCATGCTTCTCCTGCACCCGAGCAGAGCTCTCTGCCCGCATCATGCTTGTGAAGTCAAAGGCAGAGACGTCGGGCCGCCCGTGGGCATCCTGGGCAAACTCCAGCTTCCCGAGCTTGCCATGGGTGGCGAAGTCGGCAGCTGCCCGAGCAAAGCGCTGCAAAGCCTCGGGCACCACATTGGCACTGCCCAGCAGCCGGTCGGTCTCCGGCCAGTCCTATGTGGCCAACAGATCAGAACCAGCAGGGTCAGTTGGGCCATCACGTCCCCGTAGGTGTAGAAGGTACACATCCAAAGGCCCCAATAACGGGCTTCCCCAGACTACACAGCAGTTGAAGGCTGAGCTGGGAGGAGAATTTGAACGTCCAGCCTCCCACGCTCAAGCCCCGTCCTCAACTCTCAGCCTGCCGCTCGCTGGGGGTCCCAGGTCCCAACCTGCCTCCAAGGCCCAGTATCATTACTGTTACCATACACCTGCTTTGGACAAGTCACTGAACTTCTCAGAGCCTGTTTCCCCATCATTTAGAGATAACGTACCTAACTTCTCAAGGTACTCATGTGGATTAGGTGAGAAAATGAACATAAAGCTCTCAACAAAGTACCTATCACATAGTAGGTGTTCAACTAGTTCATTCAGCAAATCCTTTCAGGGTGCTACTACATAGCAGGCACCATTCTAGGCACTGGGAATCATCAGCAAACAAGAGACAGACAAAACCCCTGCCCTCATGGAGCTTACATTGTGTAGTCCCGTGGCTGGTATAAGGTGTTTAGCCCAGAATATGATTCGGCTTGCCACGTAAGTCCCAGGGGAGAAGAGCTTATTGAGGTGGAGGAAGTGCCATCGCAGAGAGGATGGACTCCCTCCACACCCAGGGGGAGACTGTGTCCAGGCCTGGCCCCTACCTCCCAGGGCCCCCCACCCACCCCTCCCTGCCTGGGCCCAGGCCCCACCTGACGCAGCACCCCCAGCCGTAGCAGGCACTGCTTCTTGGCTGTCATCACAAAGTAGTGGGTGTCATCCTTGTAGTACACGATGTTCTCCAGATCAATGCCTGTGGGGACAGGGCAGGGTGCAAGGGATGTGCCTCCACCTCATCATGTGTCACCTCTCCAAATACCCCAGCCATGCTTGACCTCTGAGAGCTGGGATCACAGCTCAGCCTGCAGCGGCACCTCCACCCACACACACAGGGGGGCCCATGAGTTCTGGTGGCACAGTGGACCATCTGTCCCAGGCCCAGGAGGCCTAAAGGTGTGGAGCAAAGTGAGAAACTTGGGTGGGGTGGCAGCTGGGAGACGTGCACCACATAATCCACAGGCTTGCAGAGGACAGCCTGGCTTCTCCGACTGGTATGTGCACACTCCGGGGGGCGTGGCAGTGCAAAGCCAAAGTAAGCATAGGGCATCTTCTGGAAGTACCACTTTCATTTTGAATATGCAGCGCTTTGTTTTGGTTTGGTTTTTTTGAATTTTTGAATTTTATTTTATTTATTTTTTATTCAGCAGGTTATATAGCATTTTTATATTAAAGCATATGTAAAGAAGCACAAAGCAAAATCCCATGCACTTTGCGAGAGATTTCTAAGACTCGTCATGCTGGGTGGCCGAGTGGGGCTGTGGCTGCTGAATCCCTGGGGGCTCAGGTTCTTTGCTGCCAAGACCACAAAGATGGAAAAGTACGAGATTCCTTGGACTGCAGACAGATCTGAGAGGGAGAGGTGGGAGGCAGGCCACAGTCAGGCACGAGGAGGGGAAACCCTGTGAGGGGGGTCCTGACCTGTGGCTTTCAGCAGGCTCTGGAAGAAGCTCTGGTTGTAGATCCTGGCCACGCCGCTGATCTCGGGCACCTGTGTCTCTTCCACGGTGCGCCTGTTCACAAAGTTGGCCGTGATGCCAATGGCCAGTTTGCCGCGCATTTCCCGCACTGTGAAGCCTAGAGGTGGGGACAGGGGGGTGGTGGCAGGAGGAGGATGGGTGTAACAGCCTAGAAAGGCCCACAAGGAGCTCAAGATGCTGGCTTCTTCGAGGGAAGGGATCACTCACCTTCAGGGACGAATTTACCTCCAGCTGCAGAGATGAGGACATCAAATTCATAGTTGGCCAGTTGGGCTGGGGGGCTGGGCTGGAGCTGGGCACGCCAACCACTCCCTGGGGCAGAGGGTGTGAGTGGCACAAAGGTGTGGAAATCTGAAGGGGCCCCTGTATTCCCAGGACAATCCAGTGAAATAATTAAATAAACGTTTAAAGGGTTTTATGGTTTAGAAAGCAATGACACATTGTCTATCAAATTACACCTTCACAACAGCCATGGAAAGTAGGTAAGGAAAGAAATACTTGGGGGTCCTCAGGAGCAGCGAAGTACTTACCCTTTCTGGGAGGGGGCTGAAGGCCAGTGAAAGTGACACCCCAGTGAATTTCCACCCCCAGCAGTAATGCCACTTTCAACAAAAGCAGCTGAAGTTGCCGGATGCCTGGAAGGGAGAGGACATTAGGAACAGGGACCCCAAGTCCCCCCAGCCTTCCCAAGCACCAGTGTGTACCTGGTCAGAGCTGGAGAAAGTCTTAGAGATCACTCAGTCCAACTGCCCATTTTACAGGTGAGGGCCCTGAGTCCTGAAAGCCTCCTGGCTGAAGTGAATCTTATCCACCCTGCCTCTTGGCCGGCCCAGCAGCAGCCCCCCGACCCCCTCCACTGGCCTGTCTCTAGGCCCAGGCTCACCCGCCCCTCCAGGCCACCACATGGTGCTCACTGATGTGGTCCAGGGAGCCTGTGCAGAAGCGCCCATAGAACTTCTTGGCGCCGAGTGCCCGAAGGTCATGGATGGTGAAGGGCCAAAGGTGGAGCACGTTGTGGCGAGAGAACTTGGTGCGCTTTTCCACCAGCACCACCCGGGCCCCAAGCATCGCCAGCTCCACAGCAGCCCGCAGCCCACAAGGTCCGGCACCCACCACCAGGCACTGCGAACACACAAGGCAGCATCGGCATGGCATCTGGCCCCTCCTCTGACTCGCCCCACTCTCCAAGCCCCGTCCCAGGCACCGTGTACCCACCTTGGTGCTGGTGCAGGCCTGGCCCTGCTGGTAGACAGGCTGGCTTGCTCTCTTGTCCAGCTTGGCCCACAGTGACTTGGCACTCCAGTAGTTGAGCTGGGCCTTGATCTTGTGGTACTGGGGCAGCCCCCCACCGGGCTCCAGCCCCAGGGCCCTGCATAGCCCCTGGAAGCTGCTCAGCACATCCTGGCACAGCTGGGCCTGCAGGACGCTCTCAAAGTGGGCATGTGCTGGGTTGGTGGAGGTGGGTGAGGCCATGGAGACCTCTGGGGCTCCCAGGGAGGGGCAGGGGCACGTGGCTGCTGGAGAGAAGGAAGGAAGAGAAGGGAAGAGGCTGGAGAAAGGAGGAAGGGAAAAGGAAGGGGAGGAGAAGAAAGTCTGGTATCCCCAGGGAGCTCCAGGTCCAACCCTGATTGGCTCTGCTCCTCTCTGCCAGTTGCTCCAAAGACAACTGCTATCCCTTCCACTCCAAGTGAAATTTGCCAAATTTGGAAATGAAAAATCAGCAGTCCTGGGCACAAAGGGCATGCGGAAAGCCAGGGAGCCTCCAGCTCAGCCTTCTTGCTCAGGGATCTCCAAGCCCTGCTCCATCTCTGGGGCCCAGGGGACAGGAATTCTTACCCTGCCTTCCCGAGGCCCTGGAAGCAGGGCACGGGGAATTTCTCAGATGTCAAGAGGGCAGGGTGCCCAGGAAGAGAGCTTTCCGTGCAGTATAGACAGGGACAGATCTAACACCGGCAACACCAGCTGCTAGGCACATGTACTGCCCCATCTCACCCCAAGCCTCCCTGTGCCCAGCACCCCTCGATGGACTCAGTGCGACGCTGGGTGTGGGGTGCGTCTTATGCCAGGGGCAAAGTTCTCCTCCTTAGCACTGCTCATTGCCTCCCCACGGGGAGGAGATGGTCTCTAACCCCGTAGGTTCCACTTCCCACCACCAAAATACTGCAAGGAACAGCCCCAGGATGTTGCATCTGACTGAGTAACACACAACTGGGTCTATTTCTGACTCACTGTGGTCAAAATACTTCCCTTGTGACTTGCCACTGCTCCAGTGGGCCACAGTACGGTTGGGGGACTTGGGGGGGTGCGACAGGGCAGCAGAGTTCGCCCCTCCCAGCTTCCTCTCACTCCCATCGACACCCCACCCCATCCCTGCATGCTCTCCCAGGAATCTCCCGAGACAAGGCCTCCCTTTGTCCCCTTCTCCCTCGCTCGGGCCCCCACGCAACTTGAGGGGTGTTGGAGAGAGCTTTCTCACGCTGGGACCCGGAGGAATCAGAGGGGACGGGGATGTGGTTGCCCACGGGGGAGTTCGGGAAGGTGGGTGGCATTGATGGGGGAAGATCCTTGGGCTGATCCCCCTCACCCTGCTCGGTCGCCTTACCAGTCCCTGACCGAGCCCAGCGGCCAGGCCGAAGCAGGAGATGAAAATCGCCGCCGCAGGTCACCCGGACGGGGGCGGACGGAACGTCAAGAAGGGCAAAGGTCTCTCTTGGTGGGGTGGGAAGGAGGAAGACCTCGGCGAAGTGGGGAGAGGGGCGACCCAACCTGTAAACACCAGGACAAATAATGTGCGAGGGGTGGACCGGTCTGGAAGGATGGAGAGGGAGCTGGACCACTGGCAGCGGGGGTCGGGGGTACTCACACTCTAGACCGTACAGTTTGGAGAGGGGCTGAGCAGGGCGGAGGTGCAGAGAGACGGGCCGGATCGGCCAGGCGGAATTCAGGAGCGCCTCGAGCCACATTTCCCCGGAGGCGCATCCCTACTTCTACCCCGGGCCTCCGCGGGCGGGGGCCGCACATTTGGCGCAGCTGGACAACTTACCCGGGGGCTCGGGAGCCCGTAGGCGCCGCTTCCTGCCAGGCGGGCGTCCCAGTCCGGCGGGTTGGGGGACGGGGACGGAAGAAGGGAGGTGGAGGAGGCGCGGACCAAAAGCCGGGATTGCAGGGCTGCGCGCCGGGCGCCCGGCCGAGGAGTTAGCAGGGTGTGGGCTCCCGCACAAGGGCACGCGGCCCGCAGAGGCTTTATTCGCGCCTCATTAGCATCTCATTACCCGGCGTTTCCCGGCTGGGGGCAGCCAGGGCCCCGCCCATGGCTGCAGGGTGGTGCCCGGGGGCGTGGCACCGCAGGCGCCGCTTTCCGCTTGAGGGCCGAAGACCCGGGCCCTGCCTGGTGGGGGCCAATGAGAAGCGGGTCGGAGGCATCCGGAGCGCTACTGCGCACCCGCGGCCTCTGGCTCCATCTCGGAGCCTGCGCCTGAAAGCTAGCGCTTCCCGGGAGGGCGAGGCCACCCGCCCTTGCGTAGTACCTACTGCGCGGCCGCCCCCGAGAACTGGGCGGAGAGGGCGCTCGGACTGGGCAAAAAGTTTGCAGAAGCTGTTGGATCCATAGGTAGCATCTGCGCCCTCCTCACCTCTCTTACCAGGAGATCCACGGCCCGGGCGCCCCACGATGGATCCAAGCGCGGGGTCCGCCTCCCCTGCAACCAGTCTGCCTCTAGAACCGGGCTGAGGGCAACCGGCACGGATTTAGAGCCCTGGAAACTCGGCAGTCTGCAGCTTCCACAGCGGCATGAGTGAGCGGGCAAGAGGGTCTTGGGGGTGAGGGTACTAGACCACTACTAAGACAGGCGGAAATGAGAGGGGTGTTTGGGTGAGAGGCTAGTTCCCCAATATTCAAGAATGCCTTGGAGAAAGGACCCACAGAGCTGTCAGTGCTGAAAAGGGCTTGAGAGACCTTTGGGATCAACTTCCTCATATTCCCCATAAGGAAACAGCTGAATGTGAAGGCACTCTTCCAAGGTCATTCAACTAGTTAATATTAATAAAACATCAATCTCATTTGTTAAGCATCTACCATGAATATTACCTTAATCTCAGTGATCACATGAGTCCCACTTTACTGAAAAGGAAACTGAGGGTCACAGAGGTTCTGTGACCCACAACAAAGTTACACAGCAAGTGGCAGAGCTGGTATGGAGCCCAGGTCTATCTGGACTCCACTACACCAGTGTTGATCCAACGTGACAAATGAAAGGCTGGCTTCCTAAGAAGCTGTTTCTTGTTTGGAGGAAGTGACACAACAAACACTAACAAAACAGGAATGAATGGGAGGGTCCTCCCCTTGAGATCCAGGGACGGAAAAGAACTGGGTACCCTATGGCTCTCCCCTTCTCTTTATTCTCACTTTGCATTTCGTCTGGAAACCCTCTGAGAACAAGTAAGACCTGTATACTCATACTGCTCCCAGCTTGAGCTGAGAAGCAGGCAGGGAAGGGGAAGTGCCTGCTCTCTGCCAGGAGAGGCCTGAATTCAGCCAGGTCAGGCTCAGGAAACTAGGACAGCCTCCCAGTTGGACCCATTCTAGCTCTTGAGTATGACTAGTTGAGTATGACTAGTCATTTGGCTTGAAATCAATTTGCCAAATGTCGGACACACCTATATTTAAATACATAGTGTAAGAAGGGTTCTAAAGTCCAGTCTGAATGGGTTACCAGGCTTTTAGAATCACTCCATTTCCCTTTCATTAGCTGATGGTAAATAGGCAGCTGCTCTGATTTAGTGGATTAGCTGAGGCCCAGCAGGGTCTGGCCCTTGACTCAATGACTTGTGCTCAGCCAAACAGGGTTATGTGGCTGTCTGAATGGCAGATGGTAAAATTTGTCTTTAAAAAAGATCACAGAACAATAAATGACTTCATCAATGCTTAAAAAACTGCTGACTTGGGAGTTTCACTTTATGTTAATTAAAGATACACAGTGGAGCAAAAATCAATGGGGAATATATTGGTTTGTAATCTAGAAGATCTGGCCAAATGCCAGCTTTGCTTCACACAAACTTATGTAACCTTGAAAAGTCACCAACCACCATGCTCAGTCTTAAATCTAAATGGAGGCAGTTTAATTACTCAACCTCATCAACCCATTTTGATTCTAAAATCCTCTTGTTCAATGTTGGTGACTCTAAGAAATGTATATAGTCCAGAAGGCCCAAAACAAGTTCTATTTAGATTTTCTTCAAAAAAAAAAAAAAAGACCTCTAATAAAACTAAAAGAATAAATTATTATTTAGCTACAAGTGTTTCTCTTCTTAATTAGAATCTTATTTGGGTCATGATCCACATTATATGTGTATATGAAACTAAAAATACTGGCACAAACACACTGGCTAATTCATATTGGGTCAAATAAGTGGTTGATACATGAAAAGTCAGTCTGTGGTTTTTTGGCCATGCGGCACAGCTTGTGGGATCTTAGTTCCCTGACCAGGGATCGAACCCCGGGGCCTTGGCAGTGGAAGTGCCGAGTCCTAACCACTGGACTGCCAGGGAATTCCACAAAAAGTTAAGTTTTAAAAGAATCACATTCTAATGTTTTTGCAAATAATCACACCAGCAGTGGCCTAGGTCAAAAACCTGAGCCATTAAAACAGGATCCCTTTCCTCTAATCCACATCATGTTCTGTCTTCCTGCAATGCCATCCTTACTTCACCTCCTAACCTTTCATCTCCTGAGCCTGGAGTCGGAAACTAGATCCCTAGCACTGCAGGTGACGGTTCTAAACCACCCTATATATGACTTTACACCTGTAGGTCAGCGTGTTCAAACACCACAGCCATGGTCCTGGGTCAGGAGCCATGGCTGCAGTGTAAACAGGCAGACACAGCTCCTAATGTAAAAATAATTATCAGCTGAGACCAAAGTGTAGCCTGCTGTGGACGGATATGAAAGTGTGGCTTGATTGAGATCAGAGGGTCAGGGAGGATTAGAGGGTGAGGAAGCGACACTTGAACTGAATTCTGACAGATGTGCAGACGTTAGTGAGACAGAGAGTAGTGGGCAGAAACCTTTCAAGCCTGAGAAACTGCCTGCCTTAAAGCCTAAGGCAGGAAGTTGCTCGGTATGTTTGGGGAACAGCCAGGAAGACAGTGTGGCTGGAAGTGAGAATGGGGAAGGGACCCAAGAGGAAGATGGGTTGGGGATTTTATTCTGAGTGCAGTGGGAAACTGCAGGATTGTAAGCAGAGCAGAGATAACAATCGTATTTGCATTAATAACATGATATCCACGCACTTAGCAAGGCACTCTGCTTGATGCTAAGGGCACAATGGTTAAGCCCAGATAGATCACCATTTCCAGCAGAGAAAGGGGTGGGGGAGGGGAAGAAAGGCAGGCCTTGGCAGGAGTCCAGGCAAGAGGATATGGTGATGGTGTAGCAGTTGGGATTGAGAAGTGGATGGACTCAAAATATAGTTTGAGATGAAACTGATATAACTTGATGATGGATTGGGAGTGGGGGTGAGGAGGGGCCCATCAAGAATGACTCCCAGCCTTCTCTCTTGGCTGATAAGAGTGAGAGAATTGAAAGTTTCAGTTTCTCATTCTTTCTTACCCTTCCCTGCAACTTTATCCTCTATATGCCACTTTTTATTCAAATACCTTCCCCAGAAGTCAAAGTGTGATGATTTCATAGACTCCGAGATAACACAAGGGACAAAGATTAAAAATACAAATACGTTCAAGATCTGTTTACTTTCCCATATTTTTGTTACGAGAGTACTTTCATACTTCAGACATTAAGATTATAGGAAAATCTGCCCAGAAGCCACTTAATCATACTAGAATTATCTATGAGAGGTAGATTTTTAAAATGTAAACATTCTTGTTTATAACCCTAATTTAGCCTAAGGAAGCTTCAGTTTAACTTTTCATCTAACAAGGATAAAATACAAATGAACTAAAACCAAGAGCCAAACTATTCTTTTGGAAAATCTTCAAATCCATATTTTAAATCTAATATTATGGATTTTAATTCAAAATAAATAATAAATCTATGCTCTAAGACGGGGGAAGTTCCCTGAGCTCTGCTCAAATTTTTCCCTTTCTACATAGTAGTAGAAAGGGATACAGTAGTATTTTTCACTTACATTAAAAAAGAAAAAAGCTAAGATCTCTTGCTAATGTTACCTAAACTTGTTACCTAAAAGCTCTCCTACTCTGGTACATTTCCAGTGAGAATGGTGATATGTACATATAGTCCAGTCAACTTAAGTGTTTGTTGCTTAATTATGTGTAAAGAATTTGAAAGCAAGATAAACTATCACAGTGACATTCCAGCTTCTTTTAGAGGTCATTCCTTTATACCTGCTGTTTACAAAAGGCAAAAGGGGGATTTTTTTTTTTAGAGGTAATTCCTCCAAACCTGTTCTTTACAAAAACAAGACAAAGCGTTTTCTTTCAATTCTTGAGAGTTTAGGCTTATTTTAGTTTGGAAACTGAGGATGAAATTTTACCTGAGTACTTATAAGGGTAACCAAAATAAAGTAAATCTGCCCAAAATATAAAATATCCTCAATCAGAAGTTTAAAAAAAGTTCAAACAGAAGTTCAGGTTAGTTAAAGCATTTTCGCTTTAGTAGTAACTTTCAGCCAAGTGGTAAATTTCAATTAAGCTTTAAATGAATAGTAGTAAAATACTGACCTGAGTATTATTAATATGGTAGTTACTGCATTTCTGTAGAAAGATTGTAACTTTTACTATTATTGTTCTATGTAAAAAGTTTATGATTGTATGCTAAAATTTCAGACACAGACCCTCAATTTTAGTCAAAAAGGTTCTATTACATAAAGCAGATCATATGTAAAGAGAAATTCAGCTTAAAGTTTCAAAAGGCTGATGGTATTAAGCCCATCTGGTGGAAGCAGCCACCCCTGTGCCCCAGTTCCGGCTCTGCCACTTACTGTGTGACCTCAGGCAATGGACTTCATCTGTTGGGGCCTCAGTGTTCTCATCCATAAAATAGGCATAATAATATTACCTCATAGGAATGTCATGAAAATTAAGTAAAATAAGATTGTGCTGCAAATGGGTTACAGGTGTGTCCCAGACACTGCCTCCCGCCTCACGCCAGCTGCCGTTGTTACTGGCTGAATTGTGTCCCCCCTACCAAATTCATGTTGATGTCCTAACCCCCAGTACCTCAGAATATGACTGTTTGGAGGTAGTGCCTTTAAAGAGGTAACTAAATTAAAATGCGGTCACCGGGGTGAGCCCTAATCCAGTATGAGTGGTGTCCTTATAAGGAAATTAGGACAAACACAGAGGAAGCCCATGTGAAGACACAGGGAGGAAAAGATGGATGGGAGGCCTCAGAAGAAACCAATCCTGCCAACACCTTGATCTCAGACTTTCAGCTTCCGGAATTGTGAGAAAATAAATCTCTGTTGTTTAGGCCACCCAGTCTGTCGTATTTGTTATAGCAGCCCTACCTAGCAAACTAATATGCCAGTCATGGCCAGAGGTGCCTGGAGTCCTCTAACTGAAGGGTACTGTATAAGTCTTTTTTGTGCACCATGATATGGAAAAGGTTTCAGAAGCCCTAAGATACAGACCTAACACACCTGGCTTTCCTCCTGGCCTATAGTAAAGACTCAATATGTGCCAGATATTGTTATTATTCCAATTTATGAAAACCTAGGTGTAAGCATCTATAATGAGATTCTCATATTCCTTAGCATCATTTAACCGGTTGCTCACATTTACAACACAAGAACCAAATGCAGAAAAATACACAGAGGAGAGGTAGAAAGAGGAGTTTCAAGAAACACAGGGCCAAGCACAAGAACAACAGCTCATTTTGATGGCAAGAGCTCAAGTCTTCCCAAGGCTAGCCCTCTACTGAGAGAAAACCAGAGATTCACCTTCAAAAGCGACAAGGTCGTTTCAGCAGTCTGAAAGCATAATATTCTACTAATCCCCAAGAAGTACAATTTGTATTTCTGCACTTGTTAAAACAAGTATTTAAATTGTGCAAGCTTAGTACAAAATAAGTTGTGAAACAATTAGCCAGCAATTTCTCAAAGACACAATAGAAACATTTTTACGTACATGTCATTTCCTTTGGGTGCAGTCACTTAACTTTAAAATTGAGGATACCACCCTGGCGGTTAAGACTCCATACTCCCAATGCAGGGGGCACAGGTTTGATCCCTCGTAGGGGAACTAAGATCCCGCATGCTGCACAGCATAGCCAAAACAAACAAACAAAAAAACCAATGAAACCGTAAAATTGAGGATTTCCTTCAAAGGGGCAGAATGTATATTTGGGACACAGAAGAGAGGCTTGATTTATAAAGCTATCCTTTTCTCACTTCCCTTTGACAGCTGGTCAGATAACCCAGAACTCTTCCAGAAGAGATTTTTATGGCTGAGACTGGCTCTCACGCTAGAGACGGGTAGGCCTGTGCCACAGGAGCCACTAGCCACATGTGGCTACCAAGTGCTCACAATGTGGCTAGTGTGACTGAGGAACTAGGTTTTATTTTTAATTAATTCTAATATAAATTTAAAAACTGATGTTTGTTATTGGGGAAAAAATTATGTCTGAAACTACATGAATATGTGAATCTAGGTTTTTAACTGTAAATTGTATAAATCCTAAAAACAGATCAAGTGTGTCCCATGAACATTAGCATCCAAACTGAGTGTGCAGTAAATGTAAAATACACACCAGATTTTGAAGACGTAGTATGAAAAAATGAATGTCAAATATTATTATATTTTAATATTGAATATTTACATGCTGAAATAATTGGCACATGTTGGATTAAATAAGCGATTTTAATCTCACCACTTTCTTTTTATGTTTTTAATGTGGCTACTAGAAAATTTTAAATTACACATGTGGCTCACATTACATTTCCCTTAGCGCAGAGGCAGACTGTCATAAAGCTACTTAAACTTGACTTGTAAATAGTCATATGACCATACTTCCTGAATAATTATCCAGCTACCCAGAGTGAGTAGTTAAGCATTTATCTGCTTTAATACTATATATCTCCTGGAGAAAATGTGGGCCAGTAGGCTTTGAAAAGCTGGTAAAAACACCGCACTTTAACAATAAGGTTAAAGTAAATAGTTTAAATGACTAAAGTCAAGAACCTGAAATAATATTTAGGGCATAAGTGTATTTGTAAAAATTATATCTCTAGTCAGGCCTAATTTAACATACCTTGGTTGACACATATAAATCATTTATGAATTTTTGAATTATATACAATAAAATATACTTTGCTAGATATGTCAGAAAACTGCTTTCATCTTCTCTCAAACCTTAACAGTTCTGTATTACTTTAACCTCCAAACACTTATTTGACTCAGGTGGAAATCAAAGATCTCTAAAACAAAGAGTGACTGACATGAAGATCCTGTTGACTTTAGGGGCGATTACCCCTACTCTCCACCAGCATTATGTTAATTAACATACACTAGTGCCCACCTTTTCTCAAAAATCTTCTACCAGTTTACTTGAGAGAAAGTGCTCAATGTATTCAATAAAATAGGCTGAGCTGGAAAAAACTTAACCCAAACATAATTTAATCTTCTGACGATTATTTAAAATCACACAATTACAGACACACGCTGGCTACTAAGTCTCTGAGGCTCAAAATTATTTTTAAGATTAGGAGAATTTACTTTTAAAAATTATGTGTCTATTTTGTGAGATTTAACCTACTTTGTAATAAAAATAGATTATAAGTTCCTATCTAAAAAGTTATCAGACACAATACATAGATCAACATTTTCAGAGATCAATTAGAATCCAGTAGAGTATATTTAACATAAATTACACTGAATTTTATATTCCAGGATAGTTAAGAAAGCTTTAACTTCATCATGGAGATCAAATATCAAAGCTGACAAAAATTCAGAATTTATTTGGGGTGAATATCTTGATCCAATTTCATACTTTAATTAGACTTTTAAATTTTTAACAACCTGCTTTTAAAAAACATGTAGATCTATGTTTCTCAGAAAAGTCGAGTTTAGAATTTAAAAAATAATCCTATTCTTTTGGCTTTCTTGTTTTGTGAATTTTGAGTTAAAATAGACATTTAGGTCACATGTCTTTGACTCTATCTTAAACATGACATGATGAGCCCACGGTACCACACAGAGATTAAATCTTGAGAAATTACTCTGTCTTAGGGGATTGGAAGTTATTAAAAGGACAGAGTCCCCAAAGTTGTAATCTGTCATATTCGGCCCCAACTTGTCTTGTAGTGGCAATTATGTTGCCTAAGGGGGAAGGGACAATGAACCATTGTACCCAGTACAACATATGATTTTCTTCATTCTAAAAAATAAAACTAGAAAAGTCAGCAAGACCATAACTATGGCTGTGAACATTTAATACTCACAGAAAAGTTTAATGCAATGCCCCCCAAAGAAAAGTTACACAAGTCTTTAAGAGATGTAGTAAATGAAAATGAAAACCATTCCTCGATATTGAAATGCTAAATCCAAATCAGTATTAGATATAAGACACGATATACACCATCTTGCCTCTTGGATGGACGCTATCGGCCAGCTCAGTGAGCTACCACATCTCTGTAAAAATCTGTGAGTGAGCGTTGCAGAAAGCCTGACTTCAAGCACACAATCCAGTCACAGCGGGCTGACGGAGAAGAGACCGACGGAGCAGTCAGGCACGTGTTTGGGTCAGCTCTGCTCCTGGCCGAGCGGCGTGGACTGCGGCACCTGGTGGGTGGGTGGTGGCGGAGCAGGATCCTGTGTCAGCTGTAGGTGCTGAGCCGGATCTGAAGCACTTGCTAAATGGAGCTCCCCTGTTTGCTCTTGATGGGCGTGAAGATGTTCCAGAGTTTCCTTGGAGAGTGTGATGACGTGCACCGGCTCGGTCTGTGAGGGTTCCATCTGGCTTTCAATCATATTGAGGCTTTGAATGTGTTCTGTCTGCTCCTGTTGAGCTGAAAGAATTAAGTTCTGCAGTTGCTCTGGCTGCTGCGTGAGCAGGGTGAGGTTAGCAGCCTGTTCTGCCGTCATGTTCTGGGAACTCTCTGCAGTGACGATGCTGATTCCTTGGCTGGGACCAGGCATGAAATTGATGTTATGTACAGAATCAGTTACAAGAAGCTGAATTTCCTGCTCTCCGGAGGTAGAGAGTTGATAGGGCTGTAGCTGAAGAATATTCCTGACCTCTTCAGCATTATTATTGCCGGAAACACTGCTGGCATCGGACGCATGTTTCTCTTTGCTATGAATTTTTAAGTGAGCCTTCAAGTTGTCTAAGCGAGCAAACTGTAAGTTACACTCAGGGCAGGAGAAAGGCTTTTTGCCCGTGTGCAGAATGCAGTGTCTCCTCTTGGCACTCGAGTCAGAGAAGGATTTGCCACACACAGTACAGGAATATGGCTTTTCTCCTCTACGAGAAAGTATACATTTCATTTTAAAAACAGGAAGATCTATGTATCACTTCCTGATCATTTAGGGAGAAGCAGTCAAGAAGAGAGGAAAATCAACCTGACTGGGAAGCATAAGTCATGGGTTCTCTTACTAACTTAAGTACTTGGAGCAAGTCACGCCTGCCATGGGCTTCAGTTTCTAATCTTAAGAAAAAAAAAAAAAAACAATGGCAGGGAGGGGTGTTTGAGGACAGGTGGTAGATGGGGCTGTGACGCTGGGTCAGATATGATAAAACTTGATGATTCCACAGTGTGTATTTCAGATAAGAAGGTAAATAGTAATAAATTACACACCAAGTTCTTTTTTGTTTTTAGTTCTCACAGCCAATTTTTAGATTCTAGAAGCCAAATAAATATATATGATTGATTTCAATATTAAAAATTTGAGTAGCCCCTGATTATTTGTGTTAGAAGAACTACTAAATCAAATCTGGAAATAAGTTGTGTGAACAAATAATTTATTCAGAAAATATTAAATTTAATATTTAGTTTTGATTGAAGATAAATCAAAATTTAAGAAATGACATCAATAACGCAAACTTTTGCTGGCCAGAATCAGATTTCCTGATTTGGCCTAAGTGAGGAATTTCTTTATTGAAAAGATAAAACAAAATAATAAACTGCCCAGGAAATTCTACTAGAGTAATAATTTGGGGAAAAGGACTATATAGGGAATGTATGTCACCCTACTGAACGCCAGGGTTGGATGAGGACTCCACGTGAGAAAAGGATCTGCAAAACTTTACCGATGGATCCTGATGTGGGTCTGAAGAGAACTCTTTGCTGTGAAAGATTTGCCACAGATTTCACAAGTAAATGGCTTCTCACCTAAAAAAGGGGAAAGCGTTCAGAAATATACATCCAAAATAAAACAAAAAGCAAAAACCACCCCATAGTTTCACAATATAAAAAAGAACAAAGGCAATACCACTTGAACCCTCAATAAGCATGAGTGAATGAATGAAGCACTTAGCGAGCACCTACTACGTACCTGAGCACTGTGTCCCAGGTGCCAGGAGGATACAGGGAAAGTGGGTACGGTTCTTTCCCTCAAACACTTAAACACTGAAACAAGGAGGTAAGTGATTCTACAAAGGAAACACATTCGCTCCTGTACAGTCCACCCTTAGGTAACTTACACTCCCACACTTTACTGCTTGACCTTCCCAAGGGCCCCTGAGTACTAGGGTGACTTATGGATTATTCACATTTATATCTACCTTCCCAGTGTATCCAGAACCTGAGCACTTCTCACCACCTCCACTGCCACCCCTGGCCCAGGCCGCCATCACCTCCCTGCAGCAGCCTCCTCGTGAGTCTGCCCACTTCTGCTCTGCTTCCCTGTCGTCCACAATGAATGAGGCAACTGGAGTGACCCTTTACCCAGTCAGATCCTATCACGCTCTGCTGCAAGTGCTCTAGCGGCTCCCCATCCCATCCAGAGATAAAAGCCAAAGCCCTGGGCCTACAAGGAATCACAGCTCTGACAGATCTGTCCACCCACTGCCACTCCTCGCCCCAAACCTGCCTAACCTCACCGGGCACTCTCCCCTGCTCACCACACAGCCTCTGGAGAGCCCTGAACACCACACCCCAAGCAAGCCGCGCTCAGGGCCCTCGCACTCATCATCCCCTCTCCCTGGCATGTCTCCCCCAGGGTCTCCCAGTGTGGTTCACTCTCCACACTGCCTTCAAGTCTCTGCTCAAGTGTCACATTACCAGTGAGGCTTTATCACCACCCAAAGCACCGCCCCAGCACGTCTTGGTCCACTTTCCAAGTCAGTTTTCCCACAAGGCTATCGCCACCTTATATACTGTATGTTACTTATTACCTATCTCTCCCATTCTTATGTAGGATGATTTGTGGGTCTGCCTACTCCTAGGACCCCAGTGCCTAGAACTGGGCCTCGCACACTGTTCCAGAAATCCTTGTTGAGTAAATGAATTTCACAGAGTGGGAACTAAGGCCCACATAAGATGTCGTGACTGCTCCAGACCCCTAGTGGGGTCTGGCAATTTTTTTTTTTAAAGAAATAAATTTATCTATCTATCTATCTATCTATCTATCTATCTATCTATCTATGGCCGCATTGGGTCTCTGTTATCGCGCACAGGCTTTTTCTAGTTGCGGCGAGAGGGGCCTACTTTTCATTGCGGTGCGCGGACCTCTCATTGCGGTGGCTTCTCTTGTTGTGGAGCACGGGCTGTAGGCGCACGGCCTCAGTAGTTGTGGCTCACAGGCTCTAGAGTGCAGTCTCAGTAGTTGCAGCGCACGGGCTTAGTTGCTCCACGGCGTGTGGGATCTTCCCGGACCAGGGCTCGAACCCGTGTCCCCTGCATTGGCAGGTGGATTCTTAACCACTGTGCCACCAGGGAAGTCCCTGACAATTTTAATAAGGCTTCAACAGCATTTATTTAGCACTAGTTTATACACTGCACATACAATGACAGACTGCCATGCCCTCCAGAAATGCAACTAAGTGATCCTAATGCAGGCAAGGGAACTATGAATTTGAAAAAAAAAAAAAAAAGAAAAAGAAAAAAGCAAAATCCCACTTAATTATATAACAACAAGGGATGAGTGAAGTGGGGGATGGTCAGGTAGCTTCCCTTTCACAGCATCTACTAGAAAATTCAGGTGAGATGTTTCCCCAAGTTCAATCTAGGCAGAGGACACTTGTGACAATTTGGGTGAGTCTGCGTCTTTGCAGCAGTAACTCTTACCACTCCAAAGGTTAAAACCAGGCCACTGCCATTCTTTCCATAGCTTTCCAACCAGAGCTGCGTTCTATTCTGATCTCGGTTTTTCTCCCTCTCCCAATTCCAAGACTGAGTACCTGCTCTGTCCTCTTGTCACTGTAAAGTTCTGTGTGGGGAGCACATACAACAACGTTCACGTTATCATTCAATTCCATCTGGGGTTGCAACACCTCAGGGATTCTGTTGGCAAATGTTTTCAATACTGGAAATTCTTTCCAGAAACATCCTCGAGCACAGTAAGAAGGCAAATTTTCCTAGCCAACGTGAATCTGGGGAAAGTCTTCCTACTCCTCTGGTTCCTAACTTGTTCTGTTTAACGGTTACACGGCTCCACGGCCTCCGGTTCACCGACACACTCCTTCCTTTGCCTCAGCTCTACAAGGATGGACGGACCCTCAACAAAGCACGGAGCTGAGAAACAGAAAGGAAACAAAAGACAGGATCACAGCCTAAAAAAGATACACATGGTAATCAGGTACCGCAGCAGGGCTGCAGCTGACTAAACACTCAAACGAGTGGTATCAACAATACTGCGGAGAGGGTGGGTGAGGACGAGGCAGGAGCTGGCTGGACTGGAGAGGGGCCCCATTCAGGTACTAGGATAAGCAGAATGACCACACAGCGGGTGTCGGAAATGACCACAGCAAGGACAAAGAGGGATGAGGATTGACTCTGAGGAGCCTGGGACCTAAAAGGTGAGGCCAGGCCACGAAGAGCCGTAAATTCCAGGCAGAGGACCCGTGGGACTTCTGGAAGTTTTTAGCAGAAGACAGACAGGACAAAGTACTAAGAAAATATACGTGGGGACGGTGGGTAGGGGCGGCTGTAGGAATCTGTGTAACAGTCTAAGCCACAGTGCCGAGGCCTGGACCAGGAGGTGCAGGAAGCAGATGGAGAGGAAAGAGAAAAGGTGAGGTGACAGGGCCTGGGTGGCAGCGGGGCCAGAAGGGAGTTGGTTACAGGAGGATCAGACAATGGCAATGAAAGGACAGGGCAGAGACACAAGTATGACTATAGGTTCCACCCAGGGGGATACTGACAGAAATATTTAAGTAACTCAGAAGTTTTCCTTCCAGACCCTCTCCTCAGCTGTACATGCCACTCATCCCACCCCACTCTGACGACCTGTGAATCCCCATCCCAGCTCCAGATGGTACCGGCTCCTGCGGGCTTGTTGGGTATCATGGCCGGGTTTCCTACCCCATTGGCTCAAACCCAAGTGACCATCTTGGTTAACGCAGCAGCGTCCAGCCCCTGACCCAGCCAGGCCCGACAGTCCAGTCTGCTCCGAGTGCACATTCGACTGGCGATCTAGTTCTGTACATTTAAATTCCTCAAACAGCAGCTTTCCTTTTCTTCAAAAATCAACAATGTTCACTGTAGAAGACTCAAATAATACTGAAAAGCACAAAGTGTACAAAAAACACTCAGAATTCCCCTGTAGATTGCCACCTCACACTGTGATGAACACCTTTACAGGCGTCTCTGTGCACACACACAGGTGATATACTATGTACACCATGAGATGAGCCAGTGCATGCTGGTCTGTAACGTCAAATGGGAATGGAAAATTCATCTTAAAAAAATGGTTAAAAACAAACATTTTAAAAGGGTGTTTTGTGTTCCACTATGTATCTTGTCCAAAATTTGCCTAACTAATCCCTTACTGAGGGACATTTAGGTCACTTTTAAGCTTGTGACATTATAAACAATCCTGCTTATGATGAACATCCTTATGAAAACATCTTTTCACAACTGGACAGCTTACCTTTTGATTCATATTGCCAAAGTTCTTTCCAGGAAGTTCCCAAATTCCTTTCCCATCAACAGAACTTAAAGATGCCCATTTCCTCACATATTTGTCAATCTAATGGGCCAAAAGAAATGCACATTTCTTTTTTTCTGACAATTAATGCAGTTAACATTGTTTCAGACGTCTACTGGCCATTCCTATGTCTTTTTCTGTGATATGCCTTTCAGGTCCTCTTGCCCAGTTTTCTCCTGGGGCACTCATGTTCCCATATTTGGGCTATTAACACTTCGTCACACATGCAGTGACTCTTTTTTCCTAGACTAAAAATCTCTTAAGTACATCTCTTCTGTCCACTCTCTTGACTTGAAGGCCTTCATCTTTCTTCCCCAGAGCCTGGTAACTGGCTCACCCCCACGACCTTCCCTCTCTGACCATCCTCTGGGGCTGCCTGAGTCCTTTTCAATGCACGAACCAAAATATGCCTCCTCTCTGCCCAAAAACCACCCCCCGCTTCACCAGGGGCCTGCCCCTTGTCAGCAGTCTCACTCTAGCTGTTCACCGTGGAATTCCTCACTACGGCCCCCGGACGCCGGCCTCTCACATCGTCAACCCCACGCATCCTGTTCCTGTCTGGAAACACCTCTTCCAGCTTCCTCTGTCTGTCTAGCACTTACTCTGCTTCAAGACTCAGGTCCTTCCTCTGGGACGCTTTCCCAGACCTTCCCAGGGCAAGTGAAACACTTCTGTCCCTATGTTCACACCTCTACTGGGGCTCGTATCACGCTGTACTGAGGTTCTTATTAGATCACATGTAGACTCTGGAAGGGCATGTTACAGTGAGGGGCCCCCAGGTCTCTCAAAGTTGGGGACGAGCAACATTAATGGATAGTCTGAAAATGTGGCTGAGATTTAGGAAGCTTCAAATCCAATCCAACAAAATGAGGCTGTGAATGAAAGCTGTGGCTCAATTAACTGTGTCACAGGCAGGGGATCTACCTGGGAGTAAGTGGGAGCCCACAGGGGTGGATCAGTGTTTACCTAACACCACACAAGGGACAGGGACACTGGAGGGCTGGGACTCTACTGTGTGTACTGTGGTCAGAGGCCACGCACCAGGCTTCTTCATGACCTGGGCTAATTCTCTGAACTTGCCCCCAGCTCACCAAGCAATCTTGGGATCACTAACTTGGTTTGCAGGTACAGTGATGTCAGGAAGGCGGTACTGCAGACAGCAGAAAGGTGCAGTCCCTTTGTTAAGTGAACACACTTGATGGTTTATCACTCCTTTGCTTGGCATGGCTTGGCTCAGTTCCTGAAAGCCTGACCAGCTCCAGGTATGGGGAAAAAACTGAGCTGCAGCGACCTCGTTGGCACTGCCTGTCACCTTGCTGGCATTTCAAATTGCATCCGTCCCCCCGCCACTGAACATGCCCTCTAGCGAAGAAAGCACCTCTTGTTTATCTCTGATTTTTTGTGCTTGGCAAAGGATATCTAACCCAGAGAGAGTTTGCACTTAAAGAGCTAAGAGAAGAGAGTCTTGGTTTTCCAATGGGCATGGCCCTCTCGGCAGGACCCGCCTGCCCTGCCAGCGGCTGTTCTCACCACTGTCCGTGGAGGCTGAGCACCAGCTCTGCCAGGCAGCCTCTCCCAAACCTTCCTCTCTGCCCGGGAAGCAGGCGAGCGGCACCCCAACTCTTTTCAACACCAATGTCGTGCATATTCTCCAGGCTAAGGACAGATGGGGCACAGTCTCTGCTTCCAAGAGCCCAATCTTTTGACGGGTTTGACCTCTTATCTCTAAGTCAGACAAACCACTTTACAGAGTCCCCCGTCTCTTCTCCTACCCATCGTCTCTTCTCCTACCCATCGTCTCTTCTCCTACCCATCGCATCCTCCACTTCTCTCTTCTGCTCCTCAGGGTAGCGGGTGGAGCGGAGTTTGCTGGGATCCTGGAGACAGGACTCGTGTTGCTTTCACCCCCAGTTCAAGGCCTGGTTCTCCTCAGAAAGACCAGAAGCCTCACTGACACCTTATGCTCAGAAGATGAAACGTCTCACCCCGGGCACTGCGCCACGTAACCGAGGCAGCTCGGCTCTCCTCCACCTCCGCCCTCCCGCGGGGGTTCTCTTCAGAGCCCCACACGCTGCCTACAGGCCTGTGTGTAAGCACGGGAATCTCGACCGCTGCTCGCGGTGCCCCGAGCTCGGACACAGATACCCAGCCGTCTCCTCCGCTCGTGCACCTGGGTGCCAAACGGCCGTCTCACGCCCCACGTGTCTGAAGTCTAACTCTCCATCTGTCCCTCCGTCTTCCCCGGGTTCTCACCCTTCCGGCCGCTTCCGCCTCCCCTCTTCTCACCCCCATATCCAATCATGGCCCCATCACGGAAGTCTTCCTTCCGAATACATCTGGAGCTGGGCCACTCGCCGCCTCCCCACCACTGCCGCCCTGCGCCAAGCCCCTGTCCCAGCACCGCCTCCTAATGGGTCTCTCCACCCTCCTACGGGCGCCTCCACCCCTGCCTCACCCCACACGCGGCTGCTGTGATCCTATTAAAATTCTGTGTTACATCATGTCACTCCTCGCAGTAAAGTCATCCCATTCGGAATAAAATCCAAAGTCTTTACTGTGCCTTCAGAAGTTCTTAGGCCTCAGCGCACACTAGAAAAACCTGGGGAGCTTTTAAAAATGCCAATTCCAAGGCCTCTTCCCCAGTCACTTCAATCAGAATCTCTGGGGGTGGGAGCAGGCTTTGTCTTTTTTAAAGCTTCTCAGGGGGTCGAAGCACACAGCCAGGCCGGGAGCCCCGTGTCACATGGGCTCCAGCAGCCTCTGATGTCCACCCGCACTGCACCCTCCTACTCCCACCGCCCTGGCTCTGCCCCGGCACGACGCTGCACCTCGGTCTGCTCTGCCTAGGACGCTCTTCTCCGGGGTAGACACGATGGCTCGCTCACTCCCCACAGCACACAGATCTCCATCCAAGCTGGCACCTCATCAGCAAGGCCTTCCCGGACAAGCCCCCATGTCAAAGGGCAGCTGCCCCTCCTGCCTCCTGTCCCTGTGTTTAGTTCTTCAGAGCACTTACCCCCACCTAACAGGTTACTCACTCGCTTGTTCTTTGTCTCCTGTTTGAATGTTAACCTCTCAAGACCAGGGGCTCTGTCCATCTCAGGCAGTGCTGTATCCTCAGGGCCCACAACAGTGCCTGGTACCCAGTGCCTGGTACTGTTCAGTAAATATGTGTTAAGTGGATGAATTAAATTTCACAGAACCTATTAATGATGTCTGTAGAAAGACTGTATAGAGATCCATTTTCATAAAACTCATACCCTATGAGATATTCAAGAAAGTAAATGACTTTAAGGAGAAAAACTTGTGTTTTCAAAAAAATGTCCAAAGCAACATAAAGCAATCTGATATATAATGTTGGTAGACAATTTAACAGAATCATTAAACTATCAATCTAGAATGGGAAGTTTTTCTTAGAAAAACTAACAGGTTTCTTTTTAAGAAATGTTTCTTTTTAAGAAATGCTTCTTACCTAAAGTTCTAAAAGGCCCACATTTTTACTTTTCTGATCTTAAATGAAAGAATTTGACCTGCCCTAATTGATCCTGCCTCCTCTTCATCCTGGAAGCTGATTTTTCTAGAGGTGGTGATGCTTAAGTTATAAGTACTGGTTCTAGGAGAGAAAGTGGAAAAATCCTCAGTGCCTGTGCTGCCTTAGTGTCTGTTTCGTTTTCTAAAAAATTTATCTTGATAATCTTCAATGCTGAGGTAAATTAAAATTTAAACACGCAACCTGATTCAGACTTGTACTATTTTGTGGTATTAGATGAGGTTTCATCTACGAACAATGCTCAGTAAGTACGCTCCATTTTGCTAACCTACAGACATGGGATGTCCCCACAGGACTGTGTGACAGCATTCTGCCTGGGCTTTTTACGTGATCTACTCATAAAATTCCCACACAGTTTACAAAAACTCAGTCTGAGGAGGGGACTCCCAGTACTTCATTTCTCGCTCCCCTAAAAACATAAAGCACACTAGAAAGACAGGTCGAGAGGGACTTTTACCCGTGTGTGTCCGTAGATGTTTCTTTAGCTGAGACACATCCATGAATTTGCGGCGGCAGTGGCTACATTCCGGTAACGAGTGGCCTTGTCGCAACAATAAAAAAAGTGTCAGTGCATATATGCTGTCCCTGCATTTCTTCAGTGATTTGTGTTAAAGCACTTCCCTGAAAAATAATCACTTTAAATATGGTACTTCAATAACACAGCAATTTTTAAATTAAATTTGGTAACAGTTAATAGTTTCCTAGGCATCTCGGCTCACTGCTTCCCCAACAGAGGTGGGACCCTTCCAGTCTCCCAAAGTGTAATCTCCTTTTTCCCTCAACGCACTGGTGTCACTGTGGCCAACCGATCTCAAATGATGCTCCCAATCCCCCCTTCATTTATTTTCAGTTGGCAGGAAAGAAAAAAGGACAATGGGTGGAGCCAGGCTGCAGAAAGCCTGGACTGACGGCTATGGGGTGGTGACACCTCTGTCCAGGCACCACTAACAACCAATCGACTGGTGCCCTCTTAGTCAAGTGGTGCCTTGAACAATACCAATTTTAAAGGGTTTCTGCGTGTGGCACCAAAACTGCGATATAGAAATTTAATATAAATCACAAGGTAGTAGAGAGTAACCCAAGGACACCTAATTTAGATTGCTTTTTAAGAACTATTTCCCTAAAAACTCATTTATCTTCTACAATATGAATCTACTGTTTCGGAAACAATTTGTATTTGTGTTTCTCCCCCAACCAATCCAAATTTTCTCTCACTTTATTGTACCTGTATGAACTCGGTAATGGCTCTTTAGTTGTCTTTTCTGGCTGAAATATTTTCCACACTGATCACATGTAAAAGACTTCTGTCCTGCCAAACAAAACACGCAAAAAACTATAAAGAACTAGAATTCTCACTAATAAGGTAAGTATCACAGTGGGCCCAGGTCCCCATTTTCTACAAATAACACAAGTGACTTGTCTACAAACCCAAATGCCTTCAGAGTCTACCACAGTAACATAAATGTGCAAAAGCAAATAAGGCAACAGGGAGTGGTGGAGACCGGGGCAGAACTGGAGAATTCAAGTTCCCCCCCAAAGGCATCCGAAGTAAAATAATTCTAAACTCTGGTGCTTAAACAAGTCATGACTGCACACTGCACTCCCAGCAGCCAGTTTATAAACCCTAGTTTAAGGCTCAACGCTGTGCAGAACTCTAAACTACGCTCTGACAGATGCACAATTCTGTCTTTCAATGATATCATGTGGGGAATGATACGAGGGTGAGAAAAGACCATTTAGATCACGGTAATGCCCACCCCAGGAATGGGAACCTGGTGGCAGCTGGCTCCCCAGCGCAAGCCCGCTACCTGAGTGCAGGCTCATGTGCTCCAGCAGCGAGTGCTTGGTGGTGAGAGCCTTGCTGCACACGGTGCAGGTGTACGGCCGCTCGCCTGTGTGCATCCGGGTGTGGACCTGCAGGGAGTGCTTCTGGGCAAAGCCTTTTCCACACTCATTACATTTGAAAGGTCGCTCCCCTGGAATAAGAGCCCCAGAAACATGATGTAAGCAAGAATCTGCACATCCTTCTGTCCCCTCCCAAATTAAAACGACAGTGAACAGGAGAGACAACATCAGCAATAACATTTTGCAAGATGGAGCTAGACGAGTCCTACGCCAGTGGTGAGGAGCGCTGAGATACACACAACCTAATTTAAGACAGAGCCTCCACAAGGTCAGGAATTGGTGGCACCTGTTATCTCTGAAAATAGGGGTGAGGGAGGATAAATGACAGTCTGTTTCAAAGGTAGTTAGACCCCCCAGGTCCAGTCTCCTACTCCATGTAACCAGGAGACTGACCCTCTCCCCAGCAGAAGACGGAGGCTGTTCTCTGAAGAGGGTAAATCAGATGAAGGATCTCTGGACTAGGGGTCTCCGGGTTAGAGGTCTCCTAGCGCAGTGGAGTGCCAGTACCACAGGGAGAGCAAGTCAAAGTTTACGTCTGGGATGAGACTCCCCCCAGCTTTCTGCCCCCTCCTGCGCTAGACGCTGGCAGCCAGGCCCACAGCCTCCAGGTGGGACGTGGGGCATCTTCTCCTGGAATGCGAAGGGCCAGCGGTTAAGAGAGCTGAAAACGTGATGCCAGGTATCAGCAAGATGCCTACAGGTCCTGTCTACATCTGCAGAGTTGCCAGTAGCTTTTAGCAAACCATTCTTGCATGTAATTAAATATGATTAAAAAAAAAATCGGGGCTTCCCTGGTGGCGCAGTGGTTGAGAACCTGCCTGCCAATGCAGGGGACACGGGTTCTAGCCCTGGTCTGGGAAGATCCCACATGCCGCGGAGCAACAAGGCCCGTGAGCCACAATTACTGAGCCTGCGCGTCTGGAGCCTGTGCTCCGCAACAAGAGAGGCCGCGATAGTGAAAAGGCCCGCGCACCGCGATGAAGAATGGCCCCCGCTTGCCACAACCAGAGAAAGCCCTCGCACAGAAACGAAGACCCAACACAGCCATAAATAAATTAAAAAAAAAAAAAAAAAAAAAATCACCAGACAGTCAAGGAAGGCCTTTAGTAGTAGAAATAGGTACCAAAACGGATAAGAGAAAAAGCAGCTTGCAGAAAACAGAGACTGCCCAGAGTGAAGAAAGCATTAAAAACTAACAAGTAAATGTTGTTATTAACAGGCTCACAGAGGATTCTAATTAAAAACAAACAAAAAAAGAATTTAGAGAACAAAAGAGCTCCTAGAAGTAAAAAAAAATAAGAGTAGAAATAGAAAAACAATAAAAGTTGAAAGATAAAGTGGAAATCTCCCAAAAAGTAGAGCAGAAAGTGATGGAAAACAGGAGACAAAAAATAAGAAAATTAGAGGATGAGTCCAGGAGGTGCAACATCCAAATAGGAGGAGTTCCAGAAAGAGAGAGCAGAGCAAACAGAGGGGGATCATCTATGAAATAATTCAGGAAATTCTTCTGAAACTAAAAGGTGGTTTTCCAGACTGTATGGATCTATTGGTAACCACTCAAATGGAAGAAAAGAGACCCACACTAAAGTGATTCAATGCAAAATTGCAGAAACCACGGGAAAAGGGAAGATGCTACATGCTGTTTTCCTTAATGAATCTTGTAGAACTATTTAACTCCTTAAACTAGCCTCTGTCACAGTTCAACAAATATTTCTCAAGTGTCTATTGTGTTCAAAGAACCAAAATTCAGGGTTCTCAGTCTATCTGTACTTAAAATCTCCGGGGAGCTTTTAAAAACACCAACACTCCAGGCAATGAAATCAGAAGCTCTGGGGCTGGGACCCAGGCCCTGGTAGTTTTAGAAGCTCCCTCGGAGACTATAACATGCAGCCAGGTTGAGAACCCCACTGCTGGATGCTGCCAGGTCATAAGACAGCAGGCTGCTGGATGACAGAAGTTTTAAGTACCAGACCCTATACTTATGCTTACAATTAGGTTGAGGGATAGATTACAGGTATATAACTACAGCCTGACCCAAAGCAGAGTGAGTTAGGTACATAAGAGAGAGCTCAAAGGAGGAGGGATTTCTGGCTAGGGCTACACTGTCAGCCTAGCCACCATCTGAATGGTGGCTATTCAAATTAATTAAAATAAAATATTCAGTTCTTTAGTCACACTCACCACATGTCAAGTGCTCAAAATACACAAGTGGCTAGTGGCCACCAAAATGGACAGCATAGATACAGAACATTTCCATCCTCACAAAAGAGCTATTGGCCAGCACAGGGCTGGAGGGACTAAAAAGGAAAAGACATTTACAGCTAGATGGCTGAGTGAGAGAGCTGTCCAGACAGATCTGGGCAAAAACACAGCTATGGTCAAGATGAGGAATCTTCAAGAATCATAAAGCATATTAAATTTGGCTACAGCTTGATTCCTGGACATTCAAGCCTTGAACCAACAACTTCAAATAAGTAGAGAGGTTCTGGAATCAGGTTCCTTGGGTTCAAATCCCACCTGTCACTGCATGGATGCCCTGGGCAAGTTACCTTCAGCTTTCTAGACTTAGTCTTTTCATCTGCACAATATTAACTGTCTCACAGGACTGTTGTGAGAATTCAATGCAATAACATGTATACATTATTACAATGCCCATCACATAGACATTGCACAATAAATGAAAGCTGTTATTATTGTTACTTCTCCAAAACACATTCCAATAAGCTGTGAAAGAGTAATTACCCGTGTGGCTTCTCTGGTGGATTGCTAAAAAGTGATTATACTTAAACACTTTGCCACAGTCTTTACAACGGGCCTCAGGGCCACCGGGGCGCTTCCTCCTTCCACAGACCCTCTTGGCTGAACCCTGGTCGTCTTCATCCCCAACAAGTTTGTAATCTTTCAGTTTGACGGACCTCCGAATCCTCCGCTTGCTGCACCGATTCTGGCTGTCCTGCCCATCCTGGGTCTTGGGATCACAGTTCTCATCTTTTTCAGCTGGCATTTCCTCCCCTCTACCTGGCTCACAAGCCGGCTCAGATTCTTCCAATTCTTTTGCTGGAATCTGTTCATTCAGTACACCATCGTCTCCCTCTTTAACCACAAAGTTTTGCCTATTCTGAACTGAATTGTTCACTCTCAGCTGTATTTCTTCCTCTGCAGCCAGTTCTGATTTCCCCTCCTGCAGACTGTTGACTTTTCTTGGTCTTCCCCGTTTCCGCTTTGGATGATCATTTTTCTTATTAGAAATAACAACCACTGGAGCACCAGCTGTGTTCAAAGTCGGCGGCTTTGGGGAGCTATGATTATTTTGAAAGTCTGTGTAAGCCTTTACCAGGTCATAGACTTTTAAGAACTGGGCAGTAGCCAAGATTTGTTCTGTACTTTTCTCACTGGCCTGGAGACAACCCGTGTAGATAAATTCCAGCAGGATACTAAACGTGTCGGCAACCATGCCTTCTAGCATATAAATGGACTGGCCAATCTCCCCCTCTTCAGCAAACATCATTGAGAAGTATTCACTACTGGCAGCAAGTAAGGCTTTGTGGGCCCGGAAATGCACATTCTCCACGATTAAAGTAATGTCACAGAGGAAGCCTTTCTTCCTCTGGTCCTCGAAACTGGCCAGGATGGTGTCACTGTGAGTGTCTGAGTGTACAACCAGCTGCCCAGAAGGCTCTGATGATGTTTCTGCCATTTTCTTTAGAAGCCCAAGAAGAATTAAACCTGAAATAAGAAAATAATGTTTAAAAAGGAGGAGACATTCTCTAACAAGATTAATCCCAGCCCAAAGGAACCTACTAGTCACTTCACTTTGTTGGCTAAATTTCATCATTTACCACTTTTAAAAGACTATTTAAAAACTTAGCTTTGGGTTCTCATTCCTATCGTACCATTACCCAGCTGGGTGAACTTCCGACATCCACGTGACCTCTCAGGGTCTGTTTTCTGCTTTGTAAAATGAAGGAATTGGGATCAACCATCTCTAAAGTCCTTCCCTGCACTAACTTTCCATAGTTGCACAAATATCAGAATGAAAACTACAGTGTCGTCGATTTTACATATTATTAGCCATTTTGCCTGTGACACAAAAATAGAAAGAGCGAAGAAAAACGAAGTGAATTGGGGTAGCTGCAATGAAGTAATAATAACGTAAAGCACATCCGGCCTCCCTCTGGAAAGGTGGCGCGGACCGCCCAGGCTGGCGCCCGACGGTGCGGGGAGCTGCGGGAGGGCGATTCCCCGGAGCCCGCCGAGCTGGGAGCGGGCCGCCGGGGAGGCCCCTACCTCCGACCCTGGACCTCTCGGGCCGGGCCCAGGAGCTGCCGGCTGGGGAGCGGTCGACACGGCCGCGCTGCCGCGCCACCGACGGATGGCCAGTGGCGGACCTACCTCTCCGGACGCCCGGCAGAGTCCAGATCGCAGGTGGCCCACCCGGGGCCTGGCGGGCGCACCCACGCCGGGCCCGCCCAGGCCCCCAGCTCCGCCCGGCAAGCCGCTGCCGTCTCTGCGCCGCGCGGCCTCTGCCCCTGCGCCGCCGCCGTCGCCGCCGCAGCCAACACGGAAGCGCCGGCGCCGGGACCCGCCTGCGCGGACGCCGGACCACGTGGCCCGCGGAGGCGCCCGGGGGCGGGGCGGGGTGGAGTGGAGCCTGAGGTCCCCGGAGGCGCCGCCAGCAGAGTCCTGGCAGGTCTGGTGTTTGCGGTTAGTGGGGGGCGGCGGGCAGTAGCGGCGTTGTCCTCTGCGGTTATGGAAGTTTTATATCCTATTAGCTGCTCACTGACACCTTAATCAGTTTTGTCTTTTCTCCTTTCTGGACGCTGAAGCCGGCTTTCAGGTCTCTAATGTGTGCCGAATGAATGAAAGCGCCTTTACATTCACCGTCATCATCAGCATCAGCATCAGCATCAGCATCAGCATCAAAACCATCATCCAATGCCTGAGTCCAAGGGCGTGAAGAAAGCGCTGCAGTCAAACAGATCTGGGTACTGAGTGATCCTGATCAAGTTACTTATCCTCTCAACCTTGTTTACCTTATTTGTGAAATGGAGAAGTTGACACCAGTGCCAACACTGGGTGGCTGTGGGGTAAACAAGATTAGGTATGAAATGGGCTTAATTGTTTAATTCATGTCTACTATCATTAAAATGATCATTATTGTTCAGACTTTCAGCATCTTTCTTCAGTAGACTATTAAGGGCTTCTAACTAGCCTAAGTTGCAGTGTTGTTCCCTCCAATACACGGGAATACAGGAGATCTTTCCAAATGCAAATCACATCCAGAGACTGAAGTCACTGCCCTGCTTGGGATCCATTGTGGCTCCTTTGTACCCTCCTGATAAAGGCCCAGCTTCTGGATATGGCCTACAAGCCCCACCCCAATTCAGTCCCCTCCTACTTCTCTCTCCAATTATTTCAGCATTTTCCCTCAGCTTATGCTTCACTAACACCTAATTGTTTATAATTTATACCCCCCAACACACCCTTCCAGATCCCCAGCTTGCCATCTCTAGTCTCCAAGAATTTGAAACCGTGGGCATAATTACCTCCCAGCTCTTTAAAAATTTTACTAGTTTTTATTAAAATTAGCCTCTTCTTTGACATTTCCCCCATTGTCCTGAATTGCCTCTAAACCCCAGGATTTTCGGAGTCCAACCACTGATCATTTTACTGTCTCCATAGTTTTGTCTTTCCCAGAATGTCATATAGCTGGAATGATATGGTATGTAGCCTTTTCAGATTAGCTTCGTTCACATAGTGATATGCATTGAAGTTTCCTCCATATCTTTTCATGGCTTGATAGCTCATTTCTTTTGAATAACATTCCATTGTCTGAATGTACCACGGGTTTTTGTTTTTTTTTTGCTTTTGGCCCTGCAGCATGTGGGATCTTAGTTCCCCAACCAGGGATGGAACCCATGCCCTCAGCAGTGGAAGCATAGAGTCCTAACCACTGGACCACCAGGGAATTCCCTGGATGTACCACAGTTTATCCATTCACCTAATGAAAGAAGTCTTGGTTACTTCCAAGCTTTGCCAATTATGAATAGGGCTGCTCTAAGCATCTTTGTGTGTGTGTGTGTACACATAAGTTTTCAACTCATCTGGGTAAATACCAAGGAGTGCTACTGCTGGATCATATGGTAAAAGTATGTTTAGTTTCGTGAGAAACTGACAAGGCATCTTTCAAAGTGACTGCACCGTTTTGCACTCCTAGTAATGAATCAGAGTTCCTGTTGCTCCACGTCCTTACAAGTGTTCTGGATTTTGGCCATTCTAATAGCTGTGTAGTGGTATCTCATTGTTGTTTTAATTTGCATTTCCCTCATGACATATTACATGGGGTATCTTTTTATATACTTATTTTCCATCTGCATATCTTTAGTGAAGTGTCTGTTCAGGGCTTTTGCCCAGTTTTTGACTGGGTTCTTCATTTTCTTATTGCTGAGTTTTAAGAGTTCTTTGTATATGTTGAATAGCAGTCATTTATCAGGTATGTCTTTCACAAATATTCTCTCCCAGTCTGTGGTTTGTCCTCTCATTATCTTGACAGTGCCTTTTGCACAGCAGAAGTTTTTAATTTTAATGAAGCCCAGCTTATCATTTCTTTAACAGGTCATGCCTTTGGTGTTGTATCTAAAAAGTCATTGCCATACTGAAGATCATCCAGGTATTCTCCTATGTTATCTCCTAGGAGTTTTATAGTTTTGTGTTTTACATTTTGATCTGTGATCCATTTTGAGTTAATTTTTGTGAAGGGTGTAAGGTCTGTGTCTAGATTCATTGTTTTACATGTGATGTCCAATTGTTTTAGCATCATTTGTTGCAAAGACCATTTTTGCTCCATTGTATTGCCTTTGCTCCTTTGTCAAAGATCAGTTGACTATATTTATGTGGGTATATTTCTGGGCTCCTTTTTCTGTTTCATTGATCTATTCATCTATTCTTTCCCCAAGACAATTACAGTAGCTTATACTCTTGTAGTCGGGTAGTGTTAGTCTTCTGACTTTGGGCTTCTCCTTCAATATTGTGCTGGCTATTCTGTGTTTTTTGCCTCTCCAAATAAACTTTAGAATCAATTTGTAGATATCCACAAAACAACTTACTGAGATTGGGATTGGGATGGCATTGAATATATAGATCAAGTTGGGAAGAACTAACATCTTGACAATATTGAATCTTCCTAGTCAGAACATGGAATATCTCTCCATTTCTTTAGTTCTTTGATTTCATTCATCACAGTTTTGTAGTTTTCTTCATATAGATATTTTACATATTTTATTAGATTTATACCTTAGTACTTATTTTATTTGGGTGCTAATATAAATGGTATTGTTTTTAATTTCAACTTCTACTTGTTCATTGCCAATATATATGAAAACAATTGATTTTTGTATATTAACCTAATATCCTGCCATCATGCTGTAATCACCTATTAATTCCAGGAGGTTTTGTTGTTGTTGTTGATTCTTTTGGATTTTCTATATAGATAGTCATTGTCATCTATGAATAAAAAAAAAATTCCTCCTCCCCGATCAGTATACCTTTTATCTTCTTTTCTTGTCTTACTGCATTAGCTAGGACTTCCAGTGTGATATTGAAAAAGAGTTGTGAGAGGGTACATCCTTGCCTTATTTCTGATCTTAGTGGGAAATCTAGTTTCTCACAATTAGGTATGATGTAAGCTGTGGATTTTTGTAAATGCTGTTTAACAAGTAAGGAAATTCTCCTCTAGTCCTATTTCACCGAGAATTTTTATCATGAACGGGTGTTGGATTTTGTCAAATTCTTTTTCTGCATCTATTAATATGATCATGTGATTTTTCCTCTTCAACCTGTTAATATGATGGTCTACATTAATTGATATTTGAATGTTGAACCAGTCTTGCATATCTGGGATAAATTCCACTTGGTTGTGGTGTATAATTCTTTTTATACCTGTTGGATTCAATTTGCTGATATTTTTGTTGAGGATTTTTGCATCTATGTTCATGAGAGATATTGGTCCATAGTTTTCTTGTAATGTCTTTGTCAGGTTTTGGTATTAGGGTAATGTTGGCCTCATGGAATGAACTAGGAAGTATTCCCTCTGCTTCTGTCTTCTGAAAGAGACTATAGAGAACTGACATAGTTTCTTCTTTAAACGTATGGTGGAAATCACCAGTGAACCCATCTGAGCCTGATGCTTTCTATTTTGGAAGGTTATTATTTATTGATTAAGTTTCATTATCAATATAGGCCTATTCAGATTGTCTGTTTCTATTTCGTATACCATAAAATTATCATAAGGAACAAGGGAAAAATCAAAACAATTTTGGAGGGGAAGTCCCTGGTGGTCCAGTGGTTAGGACTTGGCGCTTTCACTTTCGAGGGCCCAGGTTCAATCCCTGGTTGGGAAACTAAGATCCCACAAGCCACGCAATGCAGCCAAAAAAATTTTTGTTTTTTTGGACAAACAAAAACTGAAATCATTAACTGTCAACAAACCCTACTCTAGGAAGGAAAATAATGCTAGGAGGAAAGTCTGAGATGTAAGATGGAATGGTGAGAGACGAAAAATGAAAAATCTAAACAAACTCTGATTATGAAAAGAAAATGCCTAATTTGGATAGTAAACAAGTAGACTAGATCTAAAACATTGAATAAAAATAGCATTTAAGATGGGAGCTGGTGATTGGTATTAAGTGTTTTAAGGATAGAGGTATTGATTGCCTTTAGACTAAGTATGCATGTTAAGAATAGTGGTAACCACTCAATGGATATAAATAGAATGCAGGCACTTCAAAACCCTTAGAGGAGAAAACAGAATTAAAAAGTCCTTAGTCAATACAAAAGAAGGAAGGAACAGATAAAAAAGAATTGGAGAATATGTTGAAAAGTTAGGCAGGGCCCTTACAAGGCCTTTTATGCTGTATTAGTCAGAGTTATCCAGAGAAACAGAACCAATAGGATATATAGAGATTTAGATTTATTATAAGAAGTTAGCTCATATGATTATGGAGGCTGGGAAGTCTTAAATCTGCAGTATAGGCCAGCAGGCTCAAGACCTAGAAGAGCTGATGGTGTAGATGAAGTCTGAAGGCATGCTGCTAGAAGATTCTCTTTTGCTTGGGGAGGCTGGTATTTTTGTTCTATGCACATCTTCAACTGATTAGATAAGACCCACTGACATTATGGAGGGCAATCTGCTTACTCAGAGGTCATTGGTTTACATTTTAATCTCATCCAAAAACACCCTCCAAATTGACACATAAAATTAACATATACCAAGAGTAAGGAAGTTTGATTTTATTTTAACTGAGATAGGGGGCCATTGGAAGATTTTAAAATGGGACTGATGAACCTGATTTATGTATTTTAAGAGTATCCAGGTACTAGATGAAAAGTAGATCCTAGAGGGACATGAGTAGAGGTATAGACACTAGGTGAAATCAGTGCAAAACATGAGAAAAGTCCAGACTCATGGTATACTTTGGAGGTAGTTCTCTTTGACAGGGCTTGTTGAGAGAGTGGATGTTGGGAGTGAGGGAAGGAATGTGATCAAGGTTAATCCCTAGGTGTGAGGCCAAATCAACTGAGTATACAGTATTACCATTAACTGATCTGGTGGAAAACTGGAGGAAGAGAGGTTGGGTGGATAACAAGTATGGGGTGGACATATTGAATTTGAGATGTCAACTAGATAACCAAGTAAAGATATACAGTAGGCAATTATAGATAAGAGTCTGGAGTTCAGAGGTGAGAAAAGAACTTGAGATATTAATATTTGAGTTATCAGGGTATAGACTATAAATTATTTTAAGTAAAATCACTTACAGAGTGAATATTGATAAAGAGGGAGTTTTTCTCTTTCTCCACCAAATCCATTGTCCACCCTTGTCTCCATCTTTGGCCCTGGGAGGTTGCAAGGACTTCATCAGCAGAGCCCAGCACATACTGGCTTCTGGGTGGATTGGGTCAATGGAGAACTTGGCAGGAGTTTGAAGGAAGGAGAGGGCCATGATCAGCTGGCAATTGAAGGTTGGTGAAAGCCCTTTGCCATTACAAAGGGCATCAGAAAACATCTTTGTAGGCTATGATAGTTGACTGATAACTGTAGCTGGAAGAAATTATAGCCCAAGGCTCATTATGACTGAAAGGGATTTAAAGGGAACAGAAAGGCAACTGACAATGTTCAATGCCAATGGGGCATTTTCTAGGGACTATAAAGCACTTTATAGGGATTTTATAGCACTAATTCAGTAGTGCTCCAGTTTCTAGGCTCCATATCTCCTGCAGTACACAAGGGTGGTGTGTATCTGTTTATATTTTTATCTCTTACCCTAGATTGGGAGAGTTCCTTGTAAATATGCACATGCCTGTATAGGTTAAGCAGATTTCAACATGCCTGGCTCACAGGTTTGGGGAATATATGTGTTCCTTAAGCCTTGGAATGACTTTCACCTCCTGGTTAGAATCTCAATTTTGAAAGGTCCATTAAATTCAGATGTTACCCTTCTAAGTATTATTCCCAGAACCACCCATAATTAAGGGCCCTCAGGCTTTGTAGATATACCTCTACTCAGGCCTTCATTTGTAAAAGCAAAACAAAAAGACCAAAAAAGATAAAACAAAAAAAATCACCCACAATGAGACTGAGGCATACATATATAAAATATATCTCTCACTTTTTCCCTGTTCTTGAACTCCTTCTCCTTCACCAATGAATTTATGAAAACTTTTAATAAATGCACTGAGAATAAAATGAAATATATAATAAAACTGAAAATGTTTTTGAAAAACCATAGTATTTATTACTTTGAGTTTTGAAGAATTTAAAACCACAGCTCACAACATATCCTGAAATTAATTCTTGGCGGCTTAAAGAATTAAATATAAACACACACACACGAAGAAAACAAAATAGAATATTTATTAAATCTCTGAAGATGGAAAAACTTCCAGCGCTTAGAAAAGTATTCAATATCATAAGAGGAGGATGAACAGCTCTTACTTTGATACCTAAAAAATAGGACTTATTTACTGTATATATTACATAAAGAATTCATGCAAAACAATTTAAAAATACCCAATGAGTAAAAGCAAAGGGCATGAAATAATAATTCACAAAAGAAGAAATGCAACTGGTGACTAACATATGTAATAATGTTCAATATCACTATTAATTCAAGTTAAAGTAACAAGGTTCTGCTTTCCACCCATTTATTCTTATGGGTCTCAATTCCTGTTACTAAGCTGCCTTCCAAATAGCAATGCACAGTGTTCCCAGGAGTGCCCAAGAGCACCACTTTCATTACTATCATTTAGTATCATCATCTTATTTTTTTAAAATTCATATCCTTTCACCCTGTACTTTTGTTTCCCAGAATTTATATCAGGCTAATAATACCAAATATGGTGAAAAAAGTTTCATTACAGCATTTTAAAACATAGTACAACAGTACATAGTCCAGCAATAGGAATGGTCAAATATAGTATATCCACTTGATGTATCTGAGTGTTAATTGGAAAGGAAGTGCAAAATCCTTTGCCTACTTTTCCATATTTCATTGACTGTAATTATATTACTTTTTGTCTTAGGGTCTTTCAAATGGGCACTACCTCTCCTTCCTGGGTGAAATTATGTGTTCTTTTAGTTGTAGTAAATATGACATCTAGACAAGCTATGTAAGAGGCACAGGCTGCTTGAGCACTCTCCCTGACCCTTGGATGTGGGCATTGCCTCAGCCTCTTCCTGAAGTGGTCGGGTGGCAGCCTTGAGCATGGGGGTAATGAGCCCCAGTGAGCACCGAGGGCTGGCCACTCACTCTCTTACTGCTTCACTCAGGGAAGAAATTCAGGGTCCCTGGACACCCAGTCAGAATATTCTTTCATCGTATTCAGGACACCAGTTGATGGATTATTTATAATAATATGCAAGCATAATTTCTAAACAAAAGATTTCAATAACAGGTTTTTAAATGATGCATGTTCTCCTTTCTCATTGGAGAAATGTCATTCTCCCTTCCTAGGGACACAGACCTCTTGACCTAACTTGCTAAAGAAAACACAACTTGCAACCATTACAGGTGGGGTGTGAATGCATGTAGGGGGTGGGGCTAGGGAGTCTTGGGTTCAACGGAAAAAATTTTCCTGTGTCTTCTGTAATATTTTTATATTCTAAAGTACACGCACACGCACACGCACATGCATGCACGAGTGCCCAAAGGACTCTGGCCAATGAAATGCCCCAAGAATACTGACACCATTATGGTGGTTTCCAAGATGGACTTATAGTGTAGGAGGTGGTAAAGGAAGAGCAAGGCTCTGGAGTTAGTCTGATCAGGGTCTGAATCTGGATTCTACTACTTACGTGATCTTGGGTGAGAAACTCTTCTCGTGTGTATTAATACAATGTGTAAGAGTTTAATGAGATAGTGTACGTAAAGCCAGTAGCACACAGCAAACAGCCTGGAATGGTAGCCCTGTCTGTGGTTATTCTAAATAGAGTCCTACATGTAATGAACTGTAATTTGCATGCGAGTGTTAGGGACCTGGAATGTCCAGAGCTATAAGCTGCTCTGGAAATTTGATTCCCCACTCCCTACCCAATGCTCCTACCTGCTGCATTCTATTAAATAGATTTACTTGAAAGAAGAGACTCTGTGGAGACAGGGATGAAAAGGGAGAATCACATGGCATTTGGTCCCTTGCTCAGCTCAGGGATTAAGTTTCTCCCTCCTCAGGAGACAGGGAGCATTCATCCCACTTCTGTGCAGAACTCAGCAGCTCCAGAACAATGATGGATGAGCTGTGAGATTTCTCACACCCTTGGGTTTGTACAGTTCTCAGAGTGAAGTCATATTAGAGAACAAGATCCCCAGAAGATGGCAGATATCCAGTGGGTGTGGACTTGCTCTGGAGCCTATGAGATACTCCCTGCCTCTCAAGAGATACCTGGGGGTACTTTGCATGACTACTGCCCTTCATAAAGGTGAGGGAGCTGAAGCAATAAAGTTTGGGTTTAATTGCTAAAGGAAACTTCTTATACCCATAGAAGAAAACACAATGGCTGAGGAGGCCTGTGGACATGTTAAGAACACTATGGGAAGATGGTAAATTAGCAGTACTCAGAACTGGGAAGAGAAGAGTGAGTGGCACCTTAACGTTGCTGGTAAAACTTGGTAGCTACTGACAGCTCCCAGTCTCCTGAAAAAATAATGATTCACCTACGGGTATATCAGTAACTCTTCAAAGACTTTTGGGGTTTATCCTAACTTTGACAATAGGCTTCTAGCTTTTGTTTAAAACTTGTTTTATGATTAAATATATCATATAAAATATATATAAAACAGGCTTCTAGTTTTTAATTAACGTTGTTGAAATTGTAGGTATCAAAGACAACATGAATGAATCTGAAGAGCATTATGCTAAGTGAAATAAGCCAGACAGAGAAAGACAAATACTGTATGGTATCATTTATATGTGGAATCTAAAAAAAAAAAAGGTCAGACTCATAGAAGCAGAGAGTGGAAGAGTGGTTGCTAGGGGTTGGGGGGAGGGGAGAAATAGGAGATATTGATCAAAGGGTACAAACTTTCAGGTATAAGATGAATAAATTCTGAGGATCTAATGTAGAGCATGGTAACTATAGTTAATAATATTGTCATGATACTTGAAATTTGCTAACAGTGATTCTTAAGCATTCTTACTACACAGACACACAAAGTAACGATGTGAGGTGATAGATGCGTTAATTAACTTGATTGTGGTAAATATTTCACAATGTATACCTATATCAAAATCATCACATGGTAAAGTTTAAATATGTATAATTTTATTTGTCAATTACACCTCAATAAAGCTGGAAAAAAAGAGCTAAATCATTCATTTTAGAGTTTAAGAAACAAAGGCTCATCGAAACTGAGATTTACCCAAGGTTAAATAATGGTTGTACTTTTCATTTTTTTAAAGAGACAATCTTGCTATTTCACATGCTAGATTTCTTATACTCCTGCTGAAAAACTGATTTTCTTATTTTAAAAATCTCATTCAAATTCAATTTAGTAATTTTCCTCTAGCATATACTTCTTGATAATGTCATATAAAAAGACTCTAGATTTCATCCTTCTCAAATATCCAGGTGATTTCTAACTACAGAATAATGTATAAAGCATGTTTCCTTGGATACTTGAGAAACAGAAAAGCAGCAGCCATTTAGTTACCTGAAAATCCATTTATCTTGTTGGGAAAATGATAAAGTGTCTTTAGGTTCATGAAGTTTACCAACAACTCCCTATGTTAAAAGTGTAACCAATATTTCTATTTTATTTATAACCATGTTAATTTTGTTTCTTGAAGCTTTCTAACATTTACTGCATAAATGACTTTACATTTAACAGAGACTGACTTTTCTGCTGAAAATATTAAAAAGGAAAATGAACAATAGATTCATTAAGTAAAATAAGTTACCTAAATATTCTAAATGGAATAACTTTCATTAAAACCTCAAAGTTCAGGCAAAGAGCAATAAACTTTACAATTATATGAAAACTTAGGCTTACAGAAGAGCACTCCTTCCTGGCTGGCAGAGCTCTGAATTCATTTGAAGTCTGGCAGCCGTGGTGTATCACTCAGGAGGGAAAAGTACATCAGGGAGGGCCAGATTTTCAATCTATTTGCTTTTTATCCCTTTCAGGTAACTCTTAAGATTCCGGGTGCAGTTACCCAAGCATTCTATCCATTGACTGGGTCTATATTTTTAAGAGAGAGAAAGGTTTGTAATTTATGATCGAAGTCAATGGCTCTAAACTGAGGTTCCTTGTATTTTCTGGTCATCTTGGCACCCAGGTATGTAATGAGTTCACATCTCTCCATAAACTGCTCCATCTTCTTCTTATATTTTTTTCTTGTGTACTCAGAACCTTTGGGATTAAAGGCTGTAGAAAATTTCACAGGACTGTGAATGTTTTCGGTTAGGTTAGTGAATCACTATATTAAAGAGAAGGAGAACTTTGTGTGTGATTGAGTTGCACAGCTATGGCCAAGAAGATATCCAAATCCCAAATAAGATGTGGGGATTATTCTATTTTAGATCATAATTGTCTCTATTCACCTTCCTATATGGAATGGATTATTGAGTGCTGATTAGGTTACTCATAGCCCCTGCTTTAAAAACTAGAAACTCAGTTTTGATATTTTTGCTAAAATATTTGCTACCAACACCACACACACTCCATGCAAGTGACCAACCCAACTCAACAATCCTATTTATTACATTTTACTACAATTAATATTAAATTAGTTCTGAGTAGCATATCATTTCTAGCAAAAAAAAAAAAAGACATACCTTTTAGATGAAATGCTATATAGAGTAGCGCAGACCTCTGTACACTTAAGAAGGGGAATTTGGGCTTTAAGCATCCTGCTGCATTCATGGCTTTAATTAGAGCAGTTGCGATACCCTGCAGGTAGGGAACAGATTATGTGTATATTTGAGTTTGTTTTATTTTCTTGAGGCAAATAGTTAAAGAGGTTATTCTTTGCCTCAAATAGCCTCTTGGGGTTGAGGATGGAGCTTACAAAGATAGTTAAATGAGCTCTTAGCCAGCAGGACAGAAACACAAAATACATTTGATTAGGAAAAATAAAAACTACAAATTGGCTTAGCGGCAGCTAGGTGATGGATACGTGGGTTTCATTACACAGTTCTATTATATGTTTGGCATTTTCCATAACAAAAAGTTAAAACAGAAAGGAGGGGACACTGGGCTTTGAGTTGTCTTGGCCCATCTCTGCTTCCACGGCTCAGAACTGGCCAGCTTGCCTCCCACTCTCAGGACCCTGGGTCACCTGACCAGGAATTCCAGAGACCACAGTTATCACTGCAGTCCAGATTCTGGAGCCCCAAGCAGGAAAAGAAGAGAATACCCTTTTCTGGGTGAGTGTCATCTTGCCTTTTGATATTAAACTAGATTGAAGGCTAACCATCTAGGGGAGCTGAGAAAAAGCACAGTGATTAGGAATTTGTAAGAAAGGTATGAAATTGTGCCCTAGGCAACTGTTTTATTGAATTTTTTTTTTAAAAAGCCTTTAAAATAGTGGTTAGCTACTGATAAATTTGACTATATTCAGAAAGAGGTATATTTAGAGAAATAAGATGTGATTGAGTAGATAGCTTCATCCAGATTTTGAGCAAAATATGTGTTTGGTGGTTCAGTTGTGGTGACACCTCAACTCAACTCTTTTGAGCAGGGGAAAAAAACCTCTTAGAGATTGAATTTACACATTTCAAATTAAGAAAAGGTTTTACAGACACTGAAATTCAAAATAAACTACAAGTCAGATGTAAATAATTTTCTTACATCTTACTCTTTTTTCACTGTAGTGCAGGTATTTGGGAATTAGCTATGGAAACGGGGGCTTTTCTCACATTTTATTTTCATAACCACTCAAAACCAAAATAGGTTAAAAGTGGATTTGCAGCTTAAAATCAGGAAACTCTGCCTTGAATTTCATTGTTACCAAAACAAAAATTATTGTTAAAGAAGAGATTGCTGTAGTCTTCTAATATCTATGCATAGAAACTCATGTAAGTGAACCTGTTCCAGATATCCCGGCAAAGGCAGACTAGTGAGATACATCGGTTCCTTTAACGGGGGACGTTTGTAAGGAAGCTTCTGATCCCAGTATTTCAGTGGCGACCTAAGAACACAAAATCCATTAGACGGATGCTCACAAATGTGCTCACTGTGTGTACACAGGAAGGTGGACACACAAGAGACAGCTGAAAGATAACGTTCACTGCCTGTTTTTCTCCCGTGGAGAAAATGATACAAGTGGGAAGACTGGGGTTCCTAGAAATTCATGACGGCCAGCTTTGCCTGGGTCCCTAGCCCTGCTCAGCTCTCCTCAGTGTTCTGATTTTTCACAGCAACTATATAAAGCTTCCTTTATTGCCCTCACACTTCTAACCCTCCCAGTAACCCCCACATGGGGGCCAGGCTATCCAAGGAGAAGTATCAGAACCAAACTTCCTCAACTGCTCACCACAAGTAGAGCCACACACAGGCTCCTTTCTCCACGCTGGAGCTTACCTCCCAGCTAAGATCAGTCTCCACCCGTTCTTTGCATCCCTGTTCCACCCTCTCTCCAGAAATCTTAGATAGCAATTTCTCTCTCTCTCCCACCTTCGGCATTTCCTTCTTTATTGGATCCTTCCCAGGCACCTGCATTTTAACATGCTCGTACCTTTCCCACTGAAGAAAAAAGAAAATCCTTTTTTCACTCCTTCACTCCTTCAGTCCTATATCCCTTCCAGCAATTAATGTCTTTTCTTTTTTTACTGTTAAATTTCTTCAAACAGTGATCTTCACTAGAGGTCACAAACTACTGCACAAATTCTATCTGCAGATGTGATTTGATCCACATTGTGATTTTTAAAAAACGGAATCAGTCACAAAAGTTTAAAAATCAGATAAATATAAGAAGAAATTTGGTTTCCAGCTTCTTGTGAAAAACAGAAATGTGTGGCAGTAGGTAAGTAACTGCTGCCCCTTCAGCTGTGTGTATGTATATATGCATATATGTGTGTGTGTGTACACTCACATGTGTATCTATCCCAGCATGATGCAGTTAACATAGATATTCAGTAAATGTTTGTGACTTAGTGAATGGTCTCACCTCAAAAATTTCTCAAGTTTTTCTCTACTCTCACAGGTATATATACGATCACGATATTCTAAAGCATAGTGAATGCTACCAGGTACTAGGGCTTCGTATCTGAAAGACAAAGGAACAAACAAAAACAACTATGTATTGTATAATTAATATGCAGTACTGTATAAATAAAGTGTCAAAATAGTTTATTTTTCTATCTTTGCCGCTCAAGGAAGAAATAGAACATTTTCCAGTTAAGCAATAGTGACCTTTTGATCAAAATGTTAAGACTGTTAATATGGACCACTTATTCTGAGTAGAGCTGTCATCCTGTACTTGCATGAGGGCAAGGACTTGCCTTTGTTTGCCATCCTGATAGGTCACTGGACAGTAGCCCTGGAGCTCGGCACACTTAGGGAATCGGCTCTTCAGCTCCGACAGTGTCAGCCTTTTGGGCATCATGTTGGCAGACGGGAGAGGATGAGGTGCTAATGGAGGCACGTATAATTCGGGGTTCTCCAAAAATCTCTATAAGAAAAGATTACAGCAACGTGACCGCTTGAGACAGGAATACTATGCCAGTGAGAATCCACTGAGGCTCTCTTGCTACTGTCCCCATTTTCAGTAGCAATGTTCGTCCTTCAAACCATCTGAGAGCTGCTTTCTGCACTACTATAGCTCCTTCCCTGACTGCAAGTGCCTTATAGTAATATTTGCAAGTGATTTCATCTAAGGTCTCTCCTACTTTCACTCACTCACTCACTCACTCATCTACTTATACAAAAAACATTTGGTGAGCTCTTACTATGTCCCAGGCACTGGAGTGCATAGTCTTCCTGTCCTACAGTATAACTAACTAGGTGGGTGCCCTTTGGCAGGTGAGTTAGCTTCTCCAGCTTCAGTTATCACTCTAATATGAAGGGAGCAGACCAGGTACATGACCTCTAATGTCATTTCCAGTTTTAAAATTCTGTGATTATCATTTAAATAAGCAGGAAGAAATAAATGTCTTTTTCATAAAGTGATAAAAAATTCAAATTCTTCAGAGGAAAATAAAATGTTCAGAGGCACCTGATTAGTTCTCGGCTACAACCTTTTTATATCACCAAATTATGGTCATTATAATATTAGAACAAGTCTGTATTCTGTTGCATTAAATAGCAATATATGGTACACAGGAAATTAAAGAGATAGAAAAAAGTTGAAAGCACAGGAGACAGACGTCAGTCTTCCTTCATTTCTACTGACTCTGACTTCCCTTCTGCAAACTTTGAACGGAATGCCCACCCAGATGCTCAGCATCCCCTTCACGGGCGGGCTCACCCTTGGGTCTCCCTACCTGTTAAGCTGACCCAGGTGGAGGGTCCATCACTGACCCTGAACTTCTGCTTTGTGCCAAAGTATGTCTTGGGATGCAGTCTTAGGACTGGACTCTGAGTTGCCTCGTTGAATCCAGGGTCACAGTTTCCAAAATTGGGGCTCCTGGTCCCCAATTCCTGGGTGTTCCCAGCTGTGCCCACCCCTTCCTGTTTGGTGAATTCTGAGACAGGTATTTTCTTTCCCTGGTAAATATTTGGAGTTAGGAACAAACTTACATTCAGTTTCTCCTGAGAACTCATTTTATAATAGTGCCCTCTGAACTCTGCTGCAAATTCCAAGGAATCAGTTAAAGAGCAATCAACTAATTCATGTGATTCTGCCAGGCTGACAGGGCAGAACTGTCCAAATTCGCCCAGGCGAGAAATCAGTTCTTCAGGTGAGATACATAACTTGTCAATGCAGGCAGCTTTTCCTATTATTAACAGATTAACTATTACTATTTTTTTGCAGAGAAAACACAATCATTTTCAAAATGAAAATAATTTCAATTATGCTAGCACTATACAAATGAGTACACATTGTAAAATTCCACAGAGTGAAAAGTAAAACTTTCTCTTCACACCTCCATCCTCTCAATCCAACATCCCTTCTGAGAGGTAATCACTGTTGAGTTTGTATCTTTTTCAGATTTTTTAATACATTTGCATATACACATGTATATATTTTTTGCATATAAGATGCTTGTGCCACTATACTGTAAACATTATTCTGCAACTTGCTTTTATCAGTTAGTTATGGCCTTTGACACCTTTCCATATCAGTTTATATGATTTACCTAATTCCTTTAAATTTATGCACAGTATTCCATTGTATAAATGTACATATAGTTAACCAATTATCTGTTGATAAATGTTTTGGTTGTTTTTAATTCTTAGCTATTATAAACTATATATATGTTATAAACAATATATATGTATATACACACACATATATGTACATGTATATATACATAGCCACTTACACACACACATCAATTTGCTACATATTTAAATTTTTTCTATGGGATAGATTTCAGGAAGTGAAAATAGTTTGTTGACATGATGTTACTGACACAAACCTCTCCCTGTCCCCTGATGGCACCCAAGAGAGGGGAAGAAACATTTTCCCAAAAGTGACTAGGTTTACCCTAACAACTCTATTTAAAAAAAAAAAAAAAAAGCCCAAGTTCATTCAATGGACAAGTTTAAGAGTTTTCTCCCTAGTATTCCACTAGAATGGGGACTCCAAAACAATATGAGACGTTACAGAAAATAAAATTACTTTTTTATAAATCTTAATTATAATGAGTAAATTTTGATCCCAATATATTTTGTTAATGGTCCTTTTCACCAGTGAAAAGTTACACTTTTTTTTTTTATTATGCCAAGGAAGGTCTTCACTAAAATTATGAAGCATAAATCATGGATTAGTTTGTTATGTGACGGTGTAAACATAAAAGTAACCCTTAGGATTGGAGTGATGTGTCTATAAGCCAAAGAATGCAGAGGATCGCTGGCAACACTGGAAGCTAAGAGAAAGAAATGGAACAGATGCTCCCCTTGAGCCTTCAGAGTGAGGACTGCCCTGCCAATGCCTTGATTTGGGGCCTCTGGCCTCCAGAACTGTGAGAGAATACATTTCTGTTGTTTAAGTCACCCAGTGTGTGGTAATTTGCTACAGAAGCCTTGGGAAACTAAAACAGGTACATGAGACTATGATTTCTGTCCTGTTGGCATTCTTTCTTGCCTTATCTTGTTCACTTGGATTAGCAAGCTGCCATGTTGGAAAGGTCCATATGGCAAGGAACTGAAGGTGGCCCCTGGCCAAACAGCTGGCAAGAAACTGAGGCCCTCATTCCAACAACCTTCAAGGAACGAAATCTTGTCAACAATATATGAATGGGTATGATAGTGGATTCTTTCCCAGTAGGGCCCTCAGGTGAGATCTTAATCCTGGCCAACACCTTGACTGTAGCCTTGTGAGAGACCCTGAAGCAGAGGACCCAGTTAAGCTGTGCCTGGATTCCTGACCCACAGAAACTGTGAGTGACTGTGTGTGTTTGTTGTTTTAAGCTGCTAAGTTTCGGAATAATTTGTTACGAAGCAATAGACAAACTAATCCACTATTCCATCCACTGTTTATGATACAGATGAAAAGGCTAAGAAGCCCCAACCGTCCTTTCCTAAAAAGAATATTACACTACTATAATACTACATTGGTGTAATATTATTCTAAAGTATTATAACGCACAGTACTATGGTATAATAATAGTGTTGTTAAAGTATATAGTATTATATAGTGCTATAATATTATACTATATGGTACTATATAGTTTTACACTTGTATGTTGCTCTTTAGCTCAGATGTGCTGACCTCACCAATCCTGACAGGTTTAGTGACAGGGTAATTTAGACTCAAATCACTTTAAGTCCTAAAAGACACTCAAGTATCTCTTTTTCTGATTCCTGGGATAGTCTTGATGACATCTGGCAATGTCTATATATCCTTTTCTGGAATGTGGCAGAATGAGGAGGAATCTCTTTAGTTTTCTAGCCCTGACCTTGCTCCATCTCATTAGTGAGAATAAACTGGCCCCCTGACAGGGGGAGGGTTATTTGAATAACATACAAAGCAAGTGGAGAATATAAAAAAAAATCAAAACTAAATTCAAACAATCAGGTATAGATTATCTGGTAGAAGCTGAAGCAGGAAAGCAAGAGGGCAGCTTCAATTAGATTAAACTATTCAAGGCAGAGGCAAGTATATCTGGAATAATGTAGTAGATACTGTGGTGCCCCATCCGGATCCCTCTCTTCCGGGGTGATGCATCCATCCCCCAGCTGCTGGAAATATCTGTGCTAATGGATCACAGCCGCACTGGGAATTGCCCCTCTGTTACAGGTTATACACCCTCCCGGAGTGACCTTTGGTCAATGACAAGCCAATGGGAGGATATAAAGCCTGGCCTCTTCCCTCAACTTGGGAAATTTTGAAGGTCCATCGTAGCTCCAGTGCTTCCCTATAGCATCCAGGGAGGCTTGTGTTTCCACCAGACTGCAGGTTAGTTTCTCCCTCTGCTCAGTTCTACCAGCCTCACTTCCCCACAGGTGTATCTCCTAATTAGAGTTGACATAAAATACAGGATGCCCACTTAAGTTTGAATTTCAAATAAACAACGAACAGTTTTTAGTATAAATATGTCCCATACAACATTCGGGAAATAATTAGACTAAAAAGTTATTTGTCATTTATCTGAAATTTAAATTTAACTGGGCATCCTGTAGTTTTATTTGCTTAATCTGGCAACTCGACTCCTGAGAGTACTTCCTGATAAAGCTTCTGCACACAACTTTTCACCATGAGTCTGTTTTCAGGCAACCCAATCTGAGGCAGGAAAGGTGAAGTAGGGTAACAGAAAGATGAATGAGGCACAAGTTTTGCTTTCAAAGCCTGCTGTGGAATGTTTTACTAGTGTGATGCTATCCAAAACTTATTGGGAGTAGGCTTCTAAAACTCAACTCTCTCTTCCCTTGCACTCTTATCTTCATCCCTTGTAATCCTCGGGTGAAAACAAATTCCCAGTCTGCAGACAAACAGGAACCAGAGATGCTGGTGATGCCCAAATAATGAAGCAAATCAAGATTCAATGATGCCATCATTATCAGACTCCTCACTGCATTTTTCCTTGTACAAGATTCTCTGTGTCCCGTTGCTCCCTCATACCTCCTCATACCTTCTCCGTATTTTCCAAAGTTAAACAAAGTCATTAAAAAGATGTCTGTGAAACCCCTCCAGACAAATTCTTTGGCATCATCACTCTTTTTAGAGATATGAGATATAGATAACTTTCCTTCTATTTTGTGTATTTTTGGAGAAAAATCAAGAAACTTCTAGGAATATATAATCAAACATTTTCTTTCATGCATTCCAAATACAGATTAAAAACATTCTATGTTCAAATTAATTTTTTAATAGAATCAACGTTTAAATACTACTATAATTTCATAGTAAATAGTAAATAGTATAAATAACTAATTCTAGATTCCTAAACAAAATTTTGCCAAGTGTCACTCCACAGACCCTGCCCTCATATAACTACCATTCTTGAAACTAGCTTCTTACATGGTTTTCCAAACACCATAAACTCTTCTAGTGAGAGACCATGTATTGTTTTTAGGTGATAGGTTCACATGGACATTGAATAAATGATAGCTGCCCCATACATTCTCTAGTTGGCTTGCGAGCTATGTTAATTTATAATCTTCCCTGCCATTGAACTTAGAGCTAGTTAGTGCCTAGAGACTTAGCTGGAGAGCTAAGCTGATAGCTTGAGTAGAGGCAGTCATTTATTAGAACAAATATACATGCCCACATAATTGGAAAATACTATGTATTTAAAATACTGATTAAGGTCATGGGAACAAATGTTCAAATTGAATGAATTATGGTAACATGAGTTAGGCATGCATAGACTTCAAATTCACATCTTATTGTGTTTTCAGAGTTACACGTTTTCTTACCTGCTTTTATTCTTCCCAGGTATATCTGCATGTGTTTATTCACCATTTTAACCTTCTTACTGACTTCATTCCATACCCACCATTTGCTGTGAAAGCCATCAATCACATACCAGTTCTGATGTTGTTCTTGATAATATTGCCTAATCTCATCAATATTTTTGTGGTACTTTGAGTTCTTGACAGCTATAATCTGTGAGCTGTTATGCAATGGATAAGGCAAACTAATAGAGAAACAGAAGGAATGGAAAAAGCTGTTAAAAACCTGCTTTTTCTGGTTGATTAAAGTTTATTCCTTTATCATTGTTTTCATCACATACATTACCTTGGTTCCTCTTTTTTTTCCAGGAGCAATCTTTTGAAAATCTCTTTGGAAGGCACATCCAACTCAAAGATGACCATGGGGATGACTGACCTAGCTTCCAAGAGACTCACTTGATATTTAGATACAGGGTATCCATCAATGACAACACTAATAAGGAGAAACGTGAAAATAAAAATTCCAGATGTCTTTTCTCTCAGACCTTCCTTTCTGTCTTCCAGAAACAGTCTGTCTTTAGGATTAGCCCTGTACTGTTCCTATGTAACTTGATTTATCTTGTCACCTTGCCCTCTTTGTCTCTCTATTTTTTTTGGCTGCGTGGCTTGAGGGATCTCAGTTCCCCCACCGGGGATTGAACCCGGGCCCCAGGAGTGAAAGCCCGGAATCCTAACCACTAGGCCATCAGGGAACTCCCTTTATCACTATATTTTTAACCTCAGTCAGCCCAAGAGCCAGAAGGAGGGCTGCATACATACAGACACAGCTCTGATTCATACACTTAGCATCATAGAGCTAGGTTTTAGCAGACTTCGAGAGATAATACACATAATACCTTGAACATTGTTATTACTTAATTGGTGCTACTATTCTAGCATGAAACAGTGGAAAGAGTATAGGCTTCAGAGGCACACAGACTTAGATTTGAAACCTGGTCGGACCTCTCTGAGCCTCAGTTTTCAGTAAAAATAGTAAAATAATGATATTTAACCCTTAGAGTTATCTTAAAGATTGTAGATCAAGTATGTAAAGCAATTAGTAGTAGACTAATGGATATTCCTTATAACAGAAGGCCAGCAAGGGAAGAATTATCCAACCCTGATCTTAATGTTGTAGTTTTATAGCAAATAGATAGTGTAAAAATTTTGTACTGAAAGGTCAGTGGCAGTAAGACAAGGTGTCTTGTAAATCAAGATTTTAAGAAGTACATTAAAATGTTTTAAAATTAAAAAAAAAAAAGGTCCTGGCACAGTTAATAGTATTTTAGTAAGAGATTAAGCAAATACAGAAAACAATGTGTTCTAAACTTGCTTTTGTAGTAAACTTCTGTGAGGAGGCTGGAAGTGGAAGGGAAGATGGGGAGTTGGTGAGAGAGCCCTATGGTATCTGGGAGAGAATCATTCCATCAGGACCCATCAGGCCTCTGAGCAGAAATGATGGAGAATTTGTTAGTCCAACCGTCTAAGGTAATGAGTGTCACTAGCAAACTGAGAAGAGGACTAAAGGCTGTCTACAAATTCCAAAGTCAGGAAACCGACTCTGAGGTGGCTGAGCTGGGCTTGCTGGCTGACAGTCACCAGGAAGGGCTGGTTAGTCCTCCCTCAGTGCTCTCCAGCTAAGTCTCTAGGCACTAACTAGTTCTAAGTTCCATGGCAGAGAGGATTATAAATTAACATAGCCCGCAAGCCAACTAGAGAATGTATTGAGCTGCCATTGTTGGTTTTTTTTTTTTAGTTTATTTATTTTTGGCTGCTTTGGGTCTTCGTTGCTGCGCGTGGGCTTTCTCTAGTTGTGGCGAGCGGGGGCTACTCTTCATTGTGGTGCGCAGGCTTCTCATTGTGGTGGCTTCTCTTGTTGTGGAGCACGGGCTCTAGGCGCGCAGGCTTCAGTAGTTGTGGCCCTCGGGCTCAGTAGTTGTGGCTCAAGGGCTCTCGAGCACAGGCTCAGTAGTTGTGGCACACGGGCTTAGTTGCTGCGCGGCATGTGGGATCTTCCTGGACCAGGGCTTGAACCCGTGTCCCCTGCATTGGCAGGTGGATTCTTAACCACTGCGCCACCAGGGAAGCCCGCCATTGTTGGTTTTTAATGGAGAGTAGCTCAACTCCTTTGTCCTGTGAAGGATCACTTGAGAGGCCCTCAGGATTAGGGAAATTCAGGGTGACTGGGCAGTCACTGTCCTGGTATTAAGGTGAAATAAAACCTTTGTGACTTAACCGACATTGCCCTCACTAAGATCCCTCGTATGCAAAGCTGAATGCCAGGAAGGAGGTAACACAATTTGCTTAAGTCCCAGGGCCTTCTCTGGGGAAAAAACTTGACACTCCAGAATCTGCTCCCTGATAACTGAAATTAGAACTGTCAAGGACTTGATTAAGGACCAGTGGTAGGGAAGGGCCAGGAGGCTCCTAATATAAAACAGCCTTGAGTAAATCAGCAAGATTTTAAGTCAATGACCTGGGCTCAAGAGCAGGGTCTTAGGTTTTATCGGCTTTTACTACTGGCTGGGACCACTGGCTGTGCCAGGGAAGCCGTGGTGGAGCGGAGGAGTGTAAACTGAAGACCATTCAAGCACAGGGCTCTCCTGTCCAAATGCAGCATCAAGGGAGGGGCGCTGCTTCCTGTGCAGAGAGCTGGGCCAGGGAGAGACCATCTCCACGGGACCAGTACCACCTGGGGGGACAGGGGAGGGCCACGCCTCCATCACCCCATGGGGCAGTGAGGAGTTCTGCTGGGCTGTGGAAGTCGCACAGGCCTCCCTTATGGATTGGGTAAACCTGGAGACTCCTGGACAGCTCAGGGGTTGCTGCAGGGAGGGAAGTGGCCTGTTGGCTCTTCTGGCATGTTGAGTGTTCAAGCCGAGTTTTAGCTTGACAGAAGATTAAAACATGTAACCATATAGGTGCCCAGAGTTTGAAAAGCACATCACACACACTTTACAAGAGCTTTAAACCCTGTTTACGATTAAGTGTTTTACATTCCAGTGAGTAATTTCTTCAAAGATGTGACTCCATCCCACTCCCTCTCCACCTTCACGGCCCCCACTTACCCTGCAGTATTACATATACTTCCCATCAGAGATAATTCTAAGGCCTGAACAGCCAGTTCATCAGGTGCTGTCATTCCTTTATGAAGATGCCAATTTAGCATAAGTGCCAGCTCTGTGTCTGGTTGGTGGTTTAATACATAACGCAGAGCATCTCCTATTGACAAACGCTTTAAGCCATAGTCACTTGAAATTTTTTTGGCAACTGAAAAACATTAAAACTTTAAACTTATTCCGTTTCACAAATTCATCAGTTAATCTTAGTTTCAGATTCTGGTTAATTGACATCAACAGCAAGCTAATCTTCACATTCCTCAAAGAAATTTCAAAAATTAAAATTGCTACATTTTATTGAATTAATACTGTTCCAAGGTTGATCATTATTAGTACTTCAGGTATGTGGCTGATGGGTCTGGTTAATGAGCCAACTCCGTGAGGTTTTTCTATAACCAAACCATTTAAGTGTTTTTTTTCCTTCTGCACGAGGTAGCAAAATTTTTGAGAGCTTTATAAGGCATCCTATGTGTACTATTAATATTTGGTATTATGTCCAAAATAACAATTCAGTGCTCCTTGTGTCACTGGATTAAACCATTTCCCTATCTATCCATTTATGGACTCCAGGCTGCAATCAGTATAGCTTACCCTATACAGTTAGGTGGCAGTTAATCCTTAGGAAGTAATTTTTTTAAATTATAATGGCATATCTGACATTTTAATAGTAATTTACAGCTTATGAGGTAATATTTCTTCTGTGAGTTTTTTTGATATTTTCAACTATTCCATCAAGTGTGTAGAGTGGGTATTGAAGTTCCAATTTTATAGGTAAGAGAACTACAGCCCACTGAAGTGGAATAATTTGTCCAAGGGCACATAGATGTTGCCATTTGTTGAAAGAGGACTCAGGCTTGGCCTCTGCTTCTGCTAAGTGAGACCACAGATAATAGCTTCCAGTTACTGTTAAATGTGGGTGTGCTCTGACAGGGTCTACAGACCCTGCTTCATCACGGTCTGGAGACAGCAGTGTGTAGAGGACACGAGACTCATCTGGTCCCACAGGGAATACAGGTTAACTGACCACAATTAGGGCCACCCGGGAGGGACTCCCCTGTGAGGGCCGCAGAAGGCTTCATCTCAGCTTTGCCACAAACGCGAGAGTCACACCTATTATTCTTAAGCTATGAAAACAATTAAGCGTTTACAATTTGACATTTTGTTTAAAGATTAACCTCTATTTCAACAAAAATCGAGGAATCAGATTGTCTAATCTACATTTTACTTTTTGCTGTGGTTGTAGGATCTTGAATGTCAATGTACAGCTTTCTTTGGGAAATATCATTATCTTTGTGAACTTTTAGAACACAACTATTAAAGACTCTTCATCATGTTAAGACGTTTAAATGGGGAAAACACACTTTTCATCTGAAGAGCTAAAATACAAAACTCCCTTTTATTATTTCTGGTGAAAATTAATCTTTGACCTCATCTCGCCCCTTCATTCTCTATGCTGTCAGTCATTAAGTCCTGTCATTTCCCTTTTAAATATCTCTGGTATCTGCCCTTTCCCATTTTATTATCATCACGACCAACCACTGTTCATGTGGTTATCATGTCACATGTCATCTTGAAATACCACACTCACCTATTGTTGGACTATTTGCCTTAAAGAAAAAAAAGTCTCAAGATATAAAAAATTCAAACATTATAGTTTACCAAATGCCTTTTTCAGTAATGATTAAGATAATGGATTTTCACTCTTTAACTTATTAATACAGTAGATTATATTTATAAAATTTTACATATAATTTTTATGCTAATAAAATCTTAATATAACTGTTATTTGACTATATTTATAAATAATATTCGTTTGTAATTTCTTTTTTTGTATTATCTTTGTTAGGTTTTGATATCAGGGTCATGCTAATTTAAAAATGAATTTATATTTTTTATACCTTTTTAATTGTATGGACTATATTCTTTACTTTAAAAAAAACTGAAAATAAATTGGTCAGTTTACTTTCTTTTCCCTTGCTCTGGAAAAGCTTATAAAAACACAGGAAGTATCTCTTGAATTTTTAATTCTTTGAAAGTTTGACATAATTCTCCTCCAAAACCATTTGATTCTCGGCTGTTTTGGAGTGGGGCTATATTTTTGAATGCCTTCTCCTCAATGGTTATTGGCCTATTTAGGTGGTCTGTCTCTTTTTGAGTCAGTTTTGATAGTTAGCTTCCTGGAAAAGTGGTCCTGGTCTTCAGGTGATTTTTTTATGCTTAAGGATAGTAAAGGCAAACACACCCTTACCTGTAGTTTTCCCAGATTTTGGAGGCCCCAGAAGTGCAATCCTAATGGGCATAGTAGGCTTAGGTTTGGGTTGGCGGATATATTTGATTGGGTTCTTCATAAATTTTTCTTTAGTTTCCTTACTAGATAAAAAATAAATATACTGACGATGGACTACAGGATGAAGTAGATTCTCTGAATTTTCAACTGGCTTGATTGTCTCTCCTTCACTTAGCTGCAATATATGCACAACTGAATTAATAAGTTAGCTTTATTTTAAACAGCATTTCCCCCAAATACACTTGAAAAAACAAATTTGTAAAATCTTTCTTATAGAACAAGAAAACTAATTATAATCAAATACTGATATTAAAAAACTGTAAAAAGAATGAATTATTTTATACTCATATGGAATAAATGTAGTTTTTCTTAAATGTTTCAGTTTCTGACAATTATAGTTATTCTACTTCCTTTATAATGTGTTTAGCATATACTGAATGTTTCTGCCAAGGAGTGTAAAGGTGTTTGGATATATTCATGGGCCAATTTATCTTCACAGACAGGTCCATTCCTAAGGTGGCGTAATGTACGGAAATGTGTCCTCCCAAAATCATGGTTTGAAGCCCTAACCCTCAAAGTTACTGTATTTGGAGACAGGGGCTTTAAGGAGGTAACTAAGGTTCAATGAGGTTATAAGAATGGGGCTCTAATCTGAGGACTGGTGTCCTTATAAGAAGAGAAAAGAGACACCAGGAGTGCATGAGCACAGAGGAAAATCATTGAGGACACAGTGAGAAGTGGCCATCTACAAGCCAGGAAGAGAGGCCTCACCAGAAAAACCATCCCTGCTGGCACCTTAATCTTGGACTTCCAGCCTCCAGAACAGTGAGAAAATACATTTCTGCTGTTTAAGCTACCCAGTCTGTGGTATTCCATTATGGCAGCATGAGTAGACTAATACAGGTGGGGTCCTGGGTTATATATGGGAGTGTACTGGTAGGACAAATCCCACTAGCTTCTCTTCTACATTTTTATACAGACGAAATCCCACTCACACAAACATCAAGAGCAGCCACAAAAGGGAAGAATACACCTAAAAGGCAGCCTAAGGTGTCGGTATGGAATGGAGAGGGAGGACTGGTCCCACATCTTTGCATTGGTGATGATGACGACTGGGTAATTAAATGGATATCTTTTTTATATCATCAGATGGCCAAGCATCAGTCATCCCTGGACTTGACAGAGTAGGTGGGAAACAGTCTGGTAATATTGCTCCTCCCCCAGAACTACACCAGGATAGTTGTCACAGGTCAATGGTGTTGTCAGCATCATCATTCTTGGGCTGAAGTGATGTTCACGGCTGGGAGTAAATGTTAGGGATAAGAAGAGACCCAGGGATGGGGTGGGAATGTCTGCTCTATTTCTTATACTTGGTAATAAAAGACAAGCTGAACGTTTAATGATTCCATTTCAGATTCACAAATTAAGTGTGAATTCTTACAATAGTTTCTGCTATTGCCCAAAATATCTAGCATGTATCTTTCTTCTCCATAGGTCAGAATACCCAAGGTGTCATCAAATCAGAAACATCAAGTGGTCAGGCACCCAGAAAGATTCCCAATAGCCCTGAAAAAATGATTTATATGCTTAAACCCTTCCTATGACCATGCACTCATTTCTCCACAAGGCATCTTTATACAATCCTAATTATGTTTGGACATGGGTCCTTAAATAGGGTTCTGGCTTTGACTGCTTCTTCCCCTCTCTTGCCCATCTCAAAGAGAAGGTTAGGGTGTAACTATTTTTCAAAAGCTTTCTAGGTGATCCTAATACATGCTTAACTTTATCTGATTCTCTATGGAGGGAACTGTCATAATGTTTCTATATTTCAGCATGATATTGGAAAAGGTTTCTCTTGACATCCTTACAGTTAAGGTAAAGAAGATATCACAATTAAGTAGAATTGAAACTGATTGTATCAACATCAACCAAGAAGGAGGTTTCAAGTAATATGCACATGGCTCCATTTTGGATCCCTTCCTCCAAAATACTTTTTATCAGTGACCAATACATGTTAATAACAACAACAACTTATATTAATTGAGCATTCACAAAAAAACAAGCACTGTTGCAAGCACTTTACAATAATTAACTGATTTAGTAATTGTAACAATATCGTGAGGTAGGGACTATTCTTATTGCCATTGTGCAAATGGGAATGGCTCAGAGTGGTGAAGTAATTTGTTCAAGGTCACTCAGCTAGTAAGTGGTGGTTTTGAACTCAGGCAGTCTGGCTCGAGAGGCCATGGTCTTCTCCACTGTGCTACTTCACTGATGGAAATAAGAAGGTACACTGGTCGAGAGGGCAGGTCACCTTTACGTGACATTCTTTTATTGTCTTTATAGCACTTAATACAACCTGACAAGAACCTATTTGTTTACTTATTTATTGCCTATCCTCCCTCTCCAACCCAACTAGAATATAAGGCCCATGACAAAGGAACCTTGTCTGTTTTATTCACTGCTCTATTCTCAGGGACTGACACAGTGGCTGGCATGTTCTTGATTAAGATTTGTTGAAAACCATCCCACATTTGAAGTTACTGAATTCCAATTACATTAAATGTTTGTCCACACTGCATAAAAATACGGTGCTTAGAAATAAGTTTGTGACGAACATTAAAGGCACATTTTGTATGGTATCTCACACTTTCCAGAGAACTTTATATTCTTGCATTTGATCACATTGGCCTGATGGCAGTATCCTCCCATCTTAAAGGTGAGGAAACGGAATCAAAGAGTTTAAAGGACTTGCCTAAAATTAGATAGCAAATTGTGTCAGAGCTCAGCTCGCTAGATGTCTAGTTTGAAAATATTTCTACTACCATCTTCTGCTACAGAGTTAAAACCAAGTTGGAACTGGATGATCTCTACAGAAATAGACGAAAGAAATAAACCCTTCAACTACTTTCCTACTTCAGAAAGGCGAAACAACCACACATATTTTTATAGCTAGTTAAGAATACTATACAATGCTTACAATTTTTTCAACTTATCCACTGTCTTCTTAGACATACTTAAAAAAAAAAAGAAATAAGAGAAAGAACATGGCTTTCAGATGCATTTGCTGACATTACCTTTACAGGGTCCCAGTAGCCAAACGAGCTTATATACTTGTAGGTAAAGCTGAGCATTTTCTGGGCAAGGCGGGATGATATTGGATAACATTTCTCAAAAATGCTTGCACGATTCTCCACCAGCGGTTTCAGTTTCATATTCAATATGTATTGTACAATGTGGGTTTTCCGAGCTCCATTAATGAGAATTACTGGTATCAAAAACTTCTCAAATTCTTCCTAATGAAAAAAAATCATAAAACCAAATATTTTTAGTGGGAAGGAGGCTGGCAGTATTTAGTTACAGCACATGGACGTTGCTAGTAACTGATTACTTCAGTCTAGAGAACAAATATTTTTCAGCTTCCAAGTAACTGCATGTTGGCAGCTAAAACTTTGACCCTATGTGGCTTCCATGTTGCCCTTGATTTATTAACTAGTTTTTATAATTGTAAATGGTGCTGACGAAAGGGACCTAACCCCTAAAAATATACATTTCTTTTGAAATGTTAAAAAGAAACCAAGGCATAAACCAAATCGCTTTTGTTTCATTCTCAAACGTTATTTTTTGAATTATGAAAAATGAAAAAGTAATAACCTGTATTATTTGTAAATTATTCATATCTGTTTCAAATTTTTCTCCCAGTTCACCTCTCAGGCGTTTGAGCGCATCAATTTCCTGCTCTTCATCTTCCTCACTCATCACTTCCTCATCTTTTGGAAATTCATCAAGGATGTTGTCAATATCATCTTCCTCATCTTCAGGTTCTTCCTCGCTCATGTCTTCATCTTTTCTAACAGTCTAAGGAAGAAAATATTCCCTTTTACTATACATAAAATATGGAACAAATGACACTGCTAACTAATCATCTGGGATATTTTGGAATAAGTGGATATTGGTTAGTATGGCATGCAACGTTCATCAACTGATATAGTAAAATTTCAAATATCTGGCACCCAAGAAATTTAATGCCTTCAAGACTCTAACACCACAGTGATCCCATAAATAAATACCTAGACAAGATATTAACTGCTAATATTTAATGCTATAGTTGTCAGAACATTACATGTTTTTCATGGTCTTCAGTAACAATATTTAATGCAACTCAAAGAGTATATAAAACACTCCCTAGCTGTGTTAGCTTGGACAAAACCAGTTTCCTCATCTGTAAAATAGGAATAAGGAAAGTACCTCCCTCACATGGTTGTTGGCAGTGCTAAAATAAGTTAATACATGCAAAGCCCTCAGAAAACTGTCTGGTACATGGTAAGCATGCAAATGATAGCTGTTATTCCTATTATTATGCTGTTATAGTTATTATTGTCATTTTGTATAAAGCACTGTTCTAATAGAATAGTACACGCCCCTGAGGAGGCTGCAGCTTATCTGACGAAACCAGAATAACACATAAATGATTATTGAAGACCACGACAGGATACTGATACTAAGTGGTGTTGTATAGGCTCGAAGTGCTACAGTTCAGTTTGCATAACACTGAACCCTGTCCTACTGATCCTCCTGCACTGCCTCTATGCACGTCGCCCTGAAGTATCCCTTGTCCCAGATGGAGCACTGCCTTCCAGTCGGAAACCTGGGACTCATCTTGACTCCTCGCTCTCCATTATTGCACATCCAGTTTCTAAGAACAGGAATCCTAAATAATACTTAAGACCCTCTCCTCCTTTCTAGTCCTGCTCTACTGTTTGCCCTGTCATTACCTCTTGCCTGCACACTTCTGATTAGCTCGCTATTTCCTGATCTTTCTAACTGATTAGACCCTGGTTCCTTTAAAGGCGCCTGGAGCTGGGATTTGGACTTGCAGGTGCCGGGAGGAAGATGAGAGGACAAAGGGCCCTTCCCTGTTCTGTGCCCAGGCTCCTCTTTCCCCCGAAGGAGTTTGGCATTGGAACTATGTTTCTCAGTTCTTATTCTTTTTTATTTGAATTTTGAAGCCATTTGGTTCTCTTACTACTTTTTCCTTTTTCTTATATTTTGACAATTTTTTAGTTTGAGATTTGATTTGCTAACGATCATTGGAGGTATGGTGGGATGAGTCCACACTACGAGCTGCAGACATCTTAGTTTCAGATGAACTTTTGCTCACCTCTCCAGCTCTATTTAATAGCTCTTCCAACTTGTTTGTTATTTTGAAAAATTTATATAAGTTTAACAAGAAACTTTCAATTAATTTAAATGATATATTGTAGTTTCCATGAACTTTTTTTTGCTCTCTGGTTTTTCATACCATCCTGTTTTTGTTTTATGGATACAAGTTCTTGAATTATTTAAGGCAAATTGGAATTTTTTAAATGTTTAATATATTTCCTGTATTGTCTATTTGTTTTAGAGTCAAGTATTCTGTTTGTTCATCTTGGTTCTTCTTTGTATTGATAATTTCAAATATATGGCTATCCTTGGTTGTCCATTCATTTTTACAAATGAAGGACTAAACTGATTAATTCAGAGCAACTGTAAGCTCTGGGTTTGTGAGCAGGACAGGTTGTATCATGCTTCCATTTAAGATGTGAGGATGAGAAGAGGCAGGCAGGCTGGATCTTGTCCCAGATGATGAAGAGCACCAACCAACATTCTGTGGCACCTCGCATTTTCTAGACAGATTATTTAATTACTTTAGAAATTATTTACTTTTTTCTTCATGGGGACAAATGTCACTGTTACATGAGGAGCTGGTGGGATCAAACTTAAATAATTTTTCTGCAATTTACCCTCTTGGACCTTCTAGATAATCAAATTATGTGCAAATATTAAATTTTGTTCTTACTTTTCAATATGTATGCTGTTTCTTTTTCTGATCACGTTGCTGTGGCTAGTTCCTTTAAATTTTTTAAAAGGTTAATAGCCTAAAAATCTTCATAGGAGACCATCTGAGAGACCCACAGGTTAATTCTTTTTAGGGAAAAAGGTTTTATTTTTCTGTAAATGGCATTTTGGTCCTCTGGAACAGCGCTGCTTTGTTCCTTATGTCTAGTATCTTTCAGTCCTTATGTTAGGAGATACATGTTCTAAAATTCATGGTCTCAGAGATCTGCCTCCAGTATGAAGGAATAAGTTCATTTAGCCTCTAGCAGATTAATAACCATAAGCCATGGACAACACACACACAAATACACACACATTTTTTTCTCTCTCTCTTGCTCCAGAGGGCTTCTGAAGAGTGAACAAAGGCAGATTTTGTAGCGTAGTCAAAATTTGGAGGGAGCGATTGGCTTAGGGTTAGTTCTCTTATTTTGTGCATTTGCTCGGAGGGCAGCCTCCATTAGAGTGGTGGTGGCAGAGGGGGACTAAAACTCTAATAGAAAGCTCTGTCTTTTGTCACCTACAAATTGGCACTTGCCCTCTACCTCTACAAGGATTAAATTATGAGCTGCTGCAGCTGCTGACCTTCAACAGCCCCGGAAAGAAGTTCAGGATGGATCAGAAATGAGGCACTCTGTGCTCTAGAAAAAACTGGCAGAACAGGTCTTCAGATAGTTAGATATTTTCAGGAGATGATTTTATGAGCCCAATTCTTGCATCTCCTTGTATCTAGAAAAGTGATAAAATCCTTCACGGCTATTCCTGGCATTCTCCTGCATGTGGCTACGTTACACTTGGTAAAAGGGACCCAGGCACCAGAGAAAGAGCTAGTGTACAGGACGAGGGCAAAGATTCTGGAGCTAGGGGTAAGAGTAGACGCAAGGCCTCCAAGGAATTGGGAGATATGCATTGTAAATCTGTATGAAGCCACTGGTTTATAGAATATTCTTCAGTCACATTTGGAGACTAAAATTCCACATGATGGCGACATTTTCCTATAAAATTAATGGAAGTAGTCACCTTGAGACTTTGAAGTGATTTCTAATGTTAAAAGTGTTTTATTTGTTGCTAAAAAGTCAGACAGTAAAGGCAATAATGTTAAGGCTGAGAAGACAAACCTGGGAAGGGCTTTATCTGCATATGGTTCCCTAACTGCTTGGGAAAAAGGTGAGTCAAGAAGGTGCATATTTCTGTACAGAGAGGCAAGTGATGAGAAGACCCCTGGTTCTGTGCATGAAAACAAGCTCCAAGGTCTATGTGGAGTCAGGATGGATTCAACTCAGGTTGTCACATTAACTGATTATAACAATTGCACTAAGTGATCCTTGAGATGCTGTACTGTGTTTGGGCTTTCCTTGTCTGAGGCAGTAGCAGTAAATATAAAATTCCCATCAAAAAAGTTTAAAAAAATACACAGTTTTAATCTCAGAAAATCTCATTAAAAATCTCAGGAACGCTCATAAAAAATCTCAGGAATTGTCTTCCAAAAGTCAGTTTGTATAAATTAATTGTGGGAGATACATAGCCAATTTTTATAAAAGATTAAGTCTCAGAAGAGCTAACTTACAAAATCTTATTTTGTCTATAAGACAGAATATTTCATCTGAGTTGCTTGGCTGTAGCATTTGGGTCAGCTAGGTCAATTGGGGACTAGCTCCTCTCTAAACAAAACGAAATCCATGATCTTCAAGGTTTATCTTTTCAAAAAATCAGCAGATGGAAAAGAGGAGCTGTATTGAACATCCTGCACAGTATGTGACTCTGAGCATCTACAGGCTCTGCCTCATTCCGTTCTTTATCTCGAGGTAATCTATATTTTAGCTCCAGCACAACTTCACAGGCTCTCTGTCTAGACCTTATTCCCAAGCTCCCAGCCTATCTCCCTGTAGCATGAGCTGAAGTGTGAAAAGCACAAATGAAAATCCACAAGAAGCATATTTTAATGTAGTATTATTATATTTTGTATTAGATTATTTAAACATCTTATTTAAACATCTTGGTTTTCTTTCTTTTAAAAATGTTCGTTATTCTGATTATAAAAGTAATAAAAGTTCATTGCAAACAGTTATAGAATACCAAAAAGTGTAAAGAAAATAAAAATGATATATAATCTCAGAACTTATACATAAACTCTATATTTCCATCAAGACTTCTATGCATCTTTTTGATGCTCAACATCACTAATTATTAGAGAAATGCAAATCAGAACTACAATGAGGTATCACTTCACACGGGTCAGAATGGCCATTTTCAAAAAGTCTACAAACAATAAATACTGGAGAGGGTGTGGAGAAAAGGGAACCCTCCTACACTGTTGGTGGGAGTGTAAACTGATTCAACCACTATGTAGGACAGTATGGCGTTTCCTTAAAAACACTAAAAATAGAGCTACCTTATAATCCAGCAATCCCACTCCAGGGCATATTTCTGGAGAAAAGATACATGAAAAGATACATGCACCCCAATGTTCACTGCAGCACTATTTACAATAGTCAAGACATGAAAGCAACCTAAATGTCCATCAACAGATGAATGGATAAAGAAGATGTGATACACATATATTAAATAGAATATTACTCAGCCATAAAAAGGAATGAAATTGAGTTATCTGTAGTGAGGTGGATAGACCTAGAGTCTCTCATACAGAGTGAAGTAAGTCAGAAAGAGAAAAACAAATACCGTATGCTAACACATACATATGGAATCTTAAAAAAAAAAAAAAAGGTTCTGAAGAACCTAGTGGCAGGACAGGAATAAAGATGCACACGTAGAGAATGGACTTGAGGACACGGGGAGGGGGAAGGGTAAGCTGAGACGAAGTGAGAGAGTGGCACTGACATATATACACTACCAATTGTAAAATAGATAGTTAGTGGGAAGCAGCCACATAGCACAGGGAGATCAGCTCAGTGCTTTGTGACCACCTAGAGGGGTGGGATAGGGAGGGTGGGAGGGAGATGCAAGAGGGATGGGATATGGGGATATATGTATACGTATAGCTGATTCACTTTGTTATACAGCAGCAACTAACTCAACAACGTAAAGCAATTGTACTCCAATAAAGACGTTTAAAAAAAAAAAGGAAAAAAGAGAATAGCAGAAAAACAAAAACAACAAAAAACAAAAAAGGAACGAAATTGGGTCATTTGTAGAGACGTGGATGGACCTAGAGATTATCATACTAAGTGAAGTAAATCAGGCAGCGAAAGACAAATATCATATGATATCACTTATATGTGGAATCTAACAAAAAATACAAATGAACTTCTTTACAAAACAGACACAGACTCACAGATTTAGAAAACAAACTTATGGTTACCAAAGGAGAAAGGTGCAGGGGAGGGATAAATTAGGAGGTTGGGATTAACAGATACACTACTATATATAAAATAGATAATCAACAAGGACCTACTGTATAGCACAGGGAACTCTACTCAATACTCTGCAATAACCTATATGGGAAAAGAATCTGAAAAAGAATAGATATATGTATATGTATAACAATCACTTTGCTGTACACCTGAAACTAATATAACATTGTAAATCAACTATACTCCAACGTAAAATAAAAATTAAAAAAAGACTGCTATGCATCTTTTTATTCTACATTGCTGAGATTTTATATATGTGTAAAATATATATGTTTTAAATATGTGTGTCCTTTTTTTTTGAAGTAAGCAATTTTATTTACTTACCTCCCCTCCTTTCCTTTTTTGCTCTCTCTCTATTATAAGTTCAGCCCTTCTTTTAGAAATCATGTCATCCTGTTAAAGAAAGAGACATTAAAAAATATTAATGGATAATAATAAAATTACTTTTTAAAAAAAATTTATTTAATTTATTTAGTTTTGGCTGCGTTGGGTCTTCGTTGCTGCATGCAGGCTTTCTCTAGTTGCGGCGAGCTACTCTTTGTTGCAGTGCACGGGCTTCTCATTGCGGTGGCTTCTCCTGTTGCAGACCATGGTCTCTAGGTGCACCGGCTCAGTAGTTGTGGCGCACGGGCTTAGTTGCTCTGTCGCATGTGGGATCTTCCTGGACCAGGGCTCAAACCCGTGTCCCCTGCATTGGCTGGCAGATTCCCAACCACTGCGCCACCAGGGAAGCCCTAAAATTCCTTTCTATATATTAATTTTTTTTTCCCCAAAGGGGAATAATATTTGGGCAGAAGGATACTTTCCAGAAAAGCATGTGATAGTGGTAATTATGTCACTTACATCTTTGGACCTCTGGACCTCTTGATCAGCTACTTCCCTCCAGAGGGATAAATGGTACTTGGGATCAGTCACTTTTTCTATAAACTTTAGAATTCCTTTTCAAAATGTATTACTTATTTGTTTCCTTTGGTGGAGAGGTGGATTTGGTACATGGAGAAACAGGGAAATACTTGGAGGTTATTTGTTGAAAATGTTTGATAATCTTTCATCATATTATTAAGATGTAATTGCCTAAAGAATCCATGTGAGAAAAGCACATGTACTTTGGATGCATTCACACATATGGTGTATAGGTAGTCCTCCAGTCTAATGCAATGAATGGGTCCTTTGATATGACCTTAAGGTTTGCATGAAAACTAACCAGCACCCCTCGGGTTTGGGGGCTCATTGGCTCAGGACTCTTGAAACTGGAGTCCCCTAAAATACTGGGAGATCAGAGAAGTGCCTTAAAGACATGCCCTGGGGGCTCCGGTCTAGGCTAGCAGGATTGTGCTCCTTTTATCTGACAATTACTGAGTATACATTTCAGATAATTTATGTTTTGTTGACATTCAAGAAATATTTGTAGATAGAATTCTAAAGCTGAATGGAATCAAATTAATATAGTTCATGACCCCCAGAGAGATTCTGTAGCTTTTCAGAGGGTAAGAGTTATAAAAACTCTTATTATTTCCTTCTTTAAAACCAGAGTTTTACCACAGGTGATTTAACTGTAGAGTTATGAAAATACAGTCTCCTTTGTGTTTTCATAACATATAAGGAAACCATTGTATATACCAAAAAGAAATGCAAAGTATGTATAATAAAGCACACACATATTATGAGTCTGTTTTTCCTCTGATCCTTTCACTCAAATAAGTAGTGGTCAGTGAAGTTTAACTAATTATTGCATGTCTGCCAGATGCCATCACTGTTCTGAGCACTGCACATGTATATTCTTTCATTTTCTGCTCAAAATATACTGCAAGGCGGACAGCATTATCCCACTTTATAGCTGAGTTAATAAAGTCAGAAGGTTTAATTCACATAGTATAACACAGCTAGTGTGAGGATGGTGTAAGAAACTCCCAGATAAGGGTATGAAAAAGCACATTGTATGATGGAGCTGTAAGGAGGGTTTGTATTTGTTCCAACTGAGAAATAAAGTTAGAAAGAGGGTTTGGAACAGGATTGGGAGGGCTTTAAATGCCAGACTGAGGAGTTCAGATCTTAACAGAGTGACTTGATCAAAACAGAGTTTTAGGAAGATCAGGTGGCCCGAAGGATGGCCTGGAGGGCCCAGATATGAAGTCTGGTAGGACAATTAGGAGGTCATCATAGGAGTGCTGGGTGTGAGTTGAAAAGAATCTGAACCAGGGCGGAGTTGTGGGTATGAGAAGAAAGGAGCAAATCTGCTCTTTCCTGTTCCATATCCCTAAAATCCTCAGGGCATGTGATGTCTAGGCTGGGGCTTGATTGCTTTAGAGCTGCTCTGTCCAGTATGGCAGCTACAAGTCACTTGCAGCTCTATTAAAATTAAATAAAATTAAACATTTGATTTCTCAGCCTCACCAACTAAATACATTTCAACTGCTTAATAGCCACATGTGTGGCTAGTGGCTGCTGTATTGGACAGTGAAGATACAGAACATTTCCGTCAGCACAGAGAGTTCTCTGAGAACACTGGTCTAGAGGCGCCAGATCCCACAAGGAGGTAACATGCAACTGTGCTTTGGTATGCCCTCTTCTTTCTTTTCCATTCTCATGTTTATAGAGCCTCTTGCCTGGCAGACACTTTGGCCCATTTTCTTCAGAGATCAGCAGCAGAAAAGGGAAGGATGTCATGCAGAATGGTGTGAAGCTTGGTGTCTTGCCACACCTCTCTCCTGACTTCCACAGTTCTTGGATGGCTGAGAGATTGGCTTTGATTGTGTGGGACAGGGATGGCCTGGGACATGTAATCTTAGTGTGGTGGAGCAAAGGGATGGATGGCAATGTCCTTAGAGGGATTTCCTCTGGCAAGATGAAAAGAAGAAAAGAACTTGACAACTGTGTCTGAGCAGTGACAGAGGAACTTCATGGTTTTAACACTTTGTTTATAATTTAATAAGTATCGAGTTGTGATAATGTATTCAGTAATTTAAGTCACAGTATCTCAAAATTGGAATTAACTGATTAGCTCTCTGACACTAAGGAGAGCTTTCTTCCATACTCTCCCTGCCAAATGTCCACTCAGTCTATGCTTATCTATTGACAAGTAGCTCACTGCCTTCAGTCTTTGTTCTTTTTGGAAAGTCTTACTAATAATGAAACACATCTCCCTGTACCTTCCTCCTACCAATGGTGCTTCTTTCCCCTGTGGCCACATGGAACAACGACATACTCTCCTCAGTATCAAAGACCGTCACATAATTTAACACTGTTCTCATGTCCCATCTTGGTCTTCCTAGTTCCAGATTTGAAAGCCTTATTCTTTCTACTCAACCCAGATCTATAAATGCGTCCTTTTAAGACATGTCATACATATGGAATGAATCATAGAGTATGTAGTATTTTCTTTGTCTGGCTTCATTTACTCAGTATAATGATTTTGGTAGTCATCCATATTGTAGGGGGTATCAATAGTTCATTCATTAAAAATACTGAATACTACTCCATTATATGAATATACTATTTATTTATTATTTTTCCAGCTTTATAAAATTGTAAGATATTTAAAGTATATGTCGTGAAGATTTGATACGTATACATTGTGAAGGGACTTCTCCCATTTAGTTAATTAACACATCCGTCACCTCACATATTTATCTTGTGTGTGTGACAACATTTAAGTTCTACTCTCTTGCCAAATTGCAATTATACAGTAGTACAGTATTACCAACTATAGTCATCATGTCATACATTAGCTCCTTAGGTCTTATTCATCTTATAGCTGAACTTTTGTACCATTTTATCAACTTCTCCCCATTTCCCACACCTCCCAGCCCATGACAACCACTTTTCTACTCTCTTTCTATGAGTTTGATTTGTTTTTAGATTCCACATACAAGTGATACCATGCAGTATTTGTCTTTCTCTGCCTGGCTTATTTAACTTAGCATAATGCCCTCAAGGTCCATCCATGTTGTTGCAAATGTCAGGATTTCCTTCTTTCCCATGGCTGAACAACATTCCATTGTGTGTGTGTGTGTGTGTGTGTGTGTGTACATACACACACCACATCTTCTTTATCCATTTATCTGGTGGCAGACCAGGTTGTTTCCACACCTTGGCTATTGTGAATAATGCTGCTATGAACATGGGAGGAGAGATAGCTCTTTGAGATAATGACTTTGTTTCCTTTGGATATATATATCCAGAAGTGGGATTCCTGGATCATATGGTAATTCTATTTTTTAATTACTTGTGGAAGCTCCATACTGATTTCCATAGTGGCTGTACTAGTTGACATTCCTACCAACAGTGCACATGCGCTCCTTTTTCTCCACATCCTCACCAGCATTTATCTCGTCTTTTCGATTTTAGATACCCTAACAGGTGTGAGAGGTGATATCTCATTGTGGTTTTGATTTGCATTTATCTGATGATTAGTGATGTTGAGCACCTTTTCATGTACCTGTTGGTCATTTGTATGCCTTCTTTGGAAGAATATCTATTCAGCTCATCTGCCCATTTTAAAAAATTGGATTTTTTTTTTGATACTGGGTTGTATGAGTTCTTTATATATTTTGGATTTTAATCCCTTATCAGATATATGATTTACAAATACTTTTTCCCATTCCCTAGACTGCCTTTTTATCTTGTTGATGGTTTCTTTTGCTGGGCAGAAAATTTTTTAGTTTGATGTAGTCCCGCTTATTTATTTTTGCTTTTGGTGTCAAATCAAAAAAAAAAAATCATTGCCAAGATTGATGTCAAGGAACTTATCCCCTTTTCTTATAGGAGTTTTAGGGTTTCAGGGCTTGTGTTTCAAGTCTTTGATCCATTTTGAGTAGATTTTTGTGTATGGTGTAAGATAGGTGTTCAGTTTTATTCTTCTGCAGGAGGCTATACAGCTTTCCTAACACCATTTATTGAAGAAACTATCTTTTCCCCATTGTACATCCTTGGCTAGTTTGTCATAAATTAACTGACAATATATGCATGGGATTATTTCTGTGCTTTCTATTCTGTTAAACTGATTTATGTGTCTACAGTCTGCTATTGTACTGAATTTTTCAGTTCGATTATTGTATTGTTCAGCTCTGTGACTTCTGTTTGGTACTTTCTTATATTTTCTATCTCTTGAAAATTTCACTTGGTTTATGCATTGTTCTCCTGATGTTGGTGAGCATCCTTATGACCATTAGTTTAAACTCTTTATCAGATAAATCACTTATCTTTGTTTCAGTAAGGTGTGTTTCTGGCATTTTATCTTGTTTCTCCGTTTGGAACATGTTCCTCTGTTTTTTCATTTTCTTTGACTCTATGTGTTGGTCTCTGCCCATTAGATAAAATAGCCACCTCTCCCTGTCTTGACAGAGTGGTCTTGTGTGGAAGATGAACACAGCTCAGGCTGGCCCCAGCTCTTGGCCATCTCTTAAGCCTTTGCACTTGTTTAAGCCACTTTCTTTGTTTTTAGAGGCTCCCAGTAGTTGAGGGTGTGCCATGACCTATCAGTGCCCCAAATGGGAGGATCACAGTCAGCATAGGCTGACTGGAAGCTAGACACTCAAGCAGCAGCTGTTTTGATGTAGGTGATGTGGGTATTTTCTCATTTGCCCAATGTGTAGGAGTCACTCAGCTAATTTCTGGATTTCTTTCAGAGTGGATTGAGTTCAGGAGGCTCCTATGTTGCCACCTTGGGCTGGAAGCCAAGGGACCCTATCTGGATATTTACCACATTTTGTTTATCCATTCATCAGTTGATGGACATGGAGCTGTTTCTACTTTTTGGCTGTTGTGAATAATGCTGTGTGAACTTCCACATACAAATTTTTACATGGACATGTTTTCATTTCTGTTAGATAGGTTCCTAGGAGTGAAATTGCTAGGTTCTCCATGACACTTTTGAACATTTTATGGAAACTTCTCAGACTACAGTTTAAGAAAAGATGTTGTAAGCTAATACCTGGATTTGTTGTACTGCAGGCTAAAATGGCCTTGATGGATGGTGTCACCATTCCAGGAGCTAGTGAAAAAGTCAATGAAAATTTTAATTCTTTGTGTTTCAAGGTCTGCTCCACTTGCTGCCTCTTCAACTGTGCTCCCGTGTCTGGTATACGGATACTTTGGTGCTACCACTATCTTTAATTTTACTTGCCTTGGAGTGAGAAACATTAACATGTAGATAATCATAAAGCCCTCAAATAATTCTTAACTCTTTAATTATAAATTGTCTTAATATTTGATGAAAATGTTTTCATACTGAATGTGGTATTAAAATCAGAAAACTACATTTTTGTAAAGACCACTTTATAAATTGGATAAATGCTGAACACATTTACTCTCATGCTTTTTTTTTAACAGATACATACCTTGATTTTTGCCTTCATTTCTTTGATGAGTTTTTTCCTTTCTAATTTCTTCTTTTGTTTCACTTTCCACTTTCCAATTTGGGTAGGAAGGAGGCGATCAGAAACATCTTGATAATCAACTTGTATAAAAACAGCAGCATCTGGGAAAAATCCATGTTCCCCCAGAAACTGGACCTCGTCAGGATATCGCGGGAAACCATCTAATACAAAACCTGTGGAACTAGGTGGAAATTTCATAACTTACTTCATTGGCTTAAAATATTATATTATAAATATTGATTTAAAAATGAAAAAGTACTGATAACTCTCAACTTTACATAAGACACCCAATGAATAAACAGTTTCCTATAGTACCTTTTATTTTTTTAATATTTCTACATGCTGTTTCTTCTCCCAAATGTACTGAGTTGGATTAAAATGATAATATTTTATACTTATATTTATAGTATAAAAGTACTGTCAATCAGTTTATAGACAATTACTATTAATTAGAAGCCTACTAAAAGTTGTGAGACGATCACAGGGAAAGAGAAAATAAGTTCTCTGCTTGGGACGAGTGACCAGCCTAATGAATGTGTCACCGTTTACATAAAGAGTTTACTTGGCTGCCCTCTACCCCTTTATTGAGAATCTTTACCTTTTAGTCATTTTTCTTCTAATGATGTTTCTTTTCATGGGAAAGTTCATAACCCTCTTCCCTGGCTCCCTTTGTAACCAGCGACAATTATTAATGTTTTCTTGGCTCATGTGTAAGATGATCGTATTCAGACAGGATCATCAAACTTGCTCAAGTATGATGAAACTTTAAGGATCATGAAAATAACTTGGAATGTTAATACATTTTCATTAGGGAGTATTTATAAAAACAATCAGGCTTGGAGAACCTGGCTTGGTTTAGTTGAGAGATTTAATATTGGTCCCTTTTTGAATGAAAGTTTATCTTGTTTATCTAAAATTTGGTTTAACTATTTATATTTAAATATACGTTTTCTTCTTCAAAGGAATAGGACTTTCATGAACATTTGACAGTTTCAGCTCTTAACTGTCATTTAGAAACGTTGTTTTCTTTCTAATTAAGTGGGCAAATTTACATATATTGGCCATAAGATATGTGTTGTTTTCTTTAGAGGTGCCTTCAGCAAAGTCTCTTCTGTTCTAGCTGTTACTTCTTTGTCAATGACATCTAAATCTTTTACCTCTACACCCAACCTCTCTTCTGAGTTTTGATTTAGAATTTTCAACAAGCTGCCTAGTTTCTCCATCTGAGTGCCCTTCAGGAATTATATATGCATCATACTGTCAAAAAATCATGCTCACTGTTACCCTTCCACACAGCTCTTCCTCTGACTCACTAGTATCCAGGTGCCAAACTTCAGAGACATCCTTCAACTCCCTCTTGCTTCTCACATACAAAATCTAAGTAATGTAACTAATGTAATTAGTTACATTAGATCTCTAGGACAGATGCCTTTTTAAAACATGTTTTTTCCTGATTATAAAAGCAATAAATCTCACTATAGAAAAATCAGAAATAAAGTCATGAAAAAAGGGCAAAATTATCTGCAACCTCATATCCAAGAGGTTACTGACATTTTGTTTTGTTTCTTTCTAGTCGGTTCTTCATTTGTTCAACTTTCTATCATATTATAAATAACTTCGTATCCTCTTTTTTAACTCAATATTGTATAATAAAATTTCTTATGCTATTACAAAGTCTTCATTGTAATAAGTTTTAATGTAGTGCTAATGTTCAGCTATTTTATTTAGGCTATTACAATTTCACTTTTTACATTTCTTCAATCCATACGCTTTTTCTTTTTTTTTTTTTTTAAATGTATGATGTGAGGTCAGGAGCTAAGTTAATGAAGAACAACCCATGACTATGTTGCTGCCAGCAACATGCCTAAGTTTACTACGACTATTGATCTAATTTAGGGAACAAGAAATTAAAATTAAAGTGACTAATAATCCCACTTACTTGGTTAGGCCAGGGACCAAGTGAAAGAGAGTGACCAGAGGAGGACTGGGACCTGCCAGTTATTTGAATTCTCTATGATATAGTTTCCTTATCTCCAGAATGAGAAAATAAAAGTTTCTGTCCCAGAGGGCAGTTGTAAGGATTAAGGAAATTAATATGAATAAAATATAGGAGAACATTATCTGGCACACAGTAAGTTCCATATAAGTGTTTGCTATTATCAGTACTGTAAGTATCATTTCACTTTCTTCTGGTGGATACCGAGGTAAGAGATTCTGGTTAGGAAATCGAGGTGAAGCCTCTGGTGGCCTGGAATTTTTAGTTTGTCCTGTTTGGCGTCAGGCTTGTTCCTGGCTGTTGGTAAAGGGATGAGACTATGGACAGCTATTTAGCAGTGTGAACAACCATTGCAACAAAAACAAAGAGCGTTGCTCATCAACCAGTTATACGGGGGTTAAGTCACAACCCACTGCAGTCACCTACGGACAGCGTACCCTGAAAAGAATTCAGGATGAAAAAACAGGATGAGGCACTCTGTCCTTTGGATAAACAGGTCCCTAGATAGTTAAATGCATATCTCAGGAAGAATTTCAATGACCCCAGATTCTTGCATTTTCCCATACATAGAAAAGCACTAAAATCATTAACTTGGGATATCTGTTCTTCGTTATTAGCAGCAATCTTTTACCAAGATGTATGCTTAACTACATGTATTTCCTAGCCAAGAAATTCATATATGTGTACTGGCTCCTCCCCTACCTCTTTGGAACAGGTCTTCAGAGCTATCTCCCAGGCTATAGTCCTCAGTAAGACCCTGAATAAAATTTAAACTCACAACCCTCAGGTTGTGCGTTTTTCTTTAAGTTGACAGTGGAATTAACTAATTGTTAAAAGACTACAAGGCAAAGAGTCTGGTACGTCATGAGTGTACACAGGTTGAGAATATGGATCCTTAATCACAACTACACATTATAATCCCCGGGGGAACTCCAGTGCCCAGGTCCCAACCTCACACCTCTAAAGATTTTGATTCAATTATTTTGGGGTGGGGTCTCTGGCATCAGTATTTTTAAAATAATCCTCTAGATGTTTTTTTTTCATTAATTAATTAATTAATTAACTTTTGGCTGCATTGGGTCTTCGTTGCTGCACATGGGCTTTCTCTAGTTGCAGTGAGCGGTGGCTATTCTTTGTTGTGGTGCATGGGCTTCTCATTGCGGTGGCTTCTCTTGTTGTGGAGCACGGGCTCTAAGCGTGCAGGCTTCAGTAGCTGTGGTTTGCGGCCTCTAGAGCGCAGGCTCAATAGTTGTGGCGCACGGGCTTAGTTGCTCCGCGGCTGTGGGATCTTCCTGGACCAGGGCTCCAACCCGTGTCCCCTGCATTGGCAGGCGGATTCTTAACTACTGCGCCACCAGGGAAGTCCCTAAATAACTCCCTAGATGTTTTTAATGTGTGGAATCACTAGTTTACATGAGAGTAAAGGAGAAAATTCTTAAATTTATGTTGGATTACATTTTTAACTTTTAAGAATAAATCAAATAAAAGTCAATAAATGTATAAAAGCCTATATAAATTAAGATACCGTATCGGTTCCTTAAACCACCACTCAGAGAGAATTGCTTCAAGGATTTCGGGAGGCAATGGCTCATTTTCTGTTAGATTTAATCTGATTGCTTCTTCTTCTTCTGTAAGTTGTACTTCCTGAGGCTACAAACAAAAATCAGAAAACAAAACAAAAATTTAAAACTGTATATTAATAAATAATACTATGTTACATAGTTGATTAGGTTAAGACCTGTTTTTCTTAGGTCAGTTTTTTCAAAACTATTTATGTATTTATTTATTTTGGCTGCGCTGGGTCTTAGTTGCAGTACACAGGATCTTCGTTGCAGCATGCGGACTCTTAGTTGCAGCATGCATGCAGGATCTAGTTCCCTGACCAGGGATCGAACCTGGGCCCCCCTGCACTGGGAGCACGGTGTCTTACCCACTGGACCATCAGGGAAGTCCCTCAGGTCATTTTTTATACTGTTGCTCATAAACATTTAAAAATCTGAGCTCTTTACTTTAAACCAATATTTAATATGGTTTTAAATATTAAATGATATTTACTATTGCTAAGAGGAGTTACTAGCAATTAGCATGACTGATTTTCATACATGGTCTCAGGATATCTGTCTCATCATTTTTACTAAAACCTTGTTCAATCTATATCACACACCTATAAAGCTTAACTGATTTTTGTCATCTATCTTATAATTATTCAACCTAGATCCTGATTAAAGGATGGGCCAGGCAGGCAGTCATCTGGAATATAATCTGTACCTGCGTCCATTTATAGGAGATCATTTGAGAAGAAAAGGGTCCAGCTATATCAGAAATGGTTTAAAAGTGAGTTAGAATTAAGAACTTTCTCTTTATACCTCCAGATAGAAAACACCTAAGAGATATATACAAACTTTCTTATGAGGCATCATTAGAAATTAATATTTTGAGATCTCCACTGGCACTGGGACAGATTTTTTATGACGTTGAATAGAAAATGGAGAACACAATAATGGAAAACCTTACAGTCTAGGTCAGACATATCAAATAGCATAGTCCCAAATAAATGCTATATAACACTCTTGTCAGGAAAAGCTTTTCAGTTTTTTATTGGAGTCATGTAAAACTCAGTATTTTACATTCTAGATGAGCAGTAAGATCTGTATTTAACATATGGGGAGGATGACTCTTAAATGATTTTTATGGGCTATTTTTTTCTTCTTAGAAACTTTATAGAGTTTGTTTCTTTTTTTTTAACATCTTTATTGGAGTATAATTGCTTTACAATGGTGTGTTAGTTTCTGCTGTATAACAAAGTGAATCAGCTTATATTCTTCTCCCCCAAAGTAACACCAGTAAGCACAGTTATCTGCAAGGAGAGTATTAATATTCCTACCAGCTTCTTTATATTTTCTTCCTCAATTGTAACATTGGCCTGAATTGCAAGCTCTTCAAGTTCTTGTTTTGCAAATTGTTCATCCTCAGAATCGTCCTCAAATTCAGGTCCAACTTTCTTCTCAGTTTTAAGCATTAGTCTTTCTTGAAGAAATTCTTCAAACTGAATATGAAAAATGCCCAATTTTTCTGCCAACTGTCTTCCACATACAGTTTTGCCAGAGCCATGGGGGCCCAGAAGGCATATTCTTAATGGAGGAGCCTGCCACAGGGGGTGGGTCAGGGGGTTGTAGGATAGAAGGATAGTGAAGAAAAGGAAGCTTTGAGAATTTAGAAAACATAAGGCTTATTATTAACTGCCCTCCCTAAGACTGAATTATCACTTCACAAACTCAAGGATGTTTCAGCATTAGGATACCAATTAACACGATTCATTGCATAAACCATGGTCCTCAGGGATCATCAACAACCATAGAGCATCTTGATATCAAGTGCCAAAAGGCATTTAATAAAATTAAATTAATTTTGTTTCTTTAAAAAAGTTTTAATTAAGGAAGAATGGAAAGGCACTTTCTTAGCACGATAAAAACAACAACAAAACCTCTCTACCAGACAAAAAGCCCACTGATACTGGAACACTAGGGGTCCCTTCATTAACTCCTGTAATCTCTGTATTGGAGATAGGGAAGCCCCAAAACCAGAGAACCCACAGAGATCCAGATGTACGGATTGTCCATTGATGCTCAAATTGTCAAGAACAACGGTGAGAGTTGGGATGGAGGAGCAGGTAAATCTTTTGTGTGTGGGGAAATGACTATGATACTGGTAGGCGACAGCAAGGAGGAGTGGGAGATGGTGATATATCTGGATGGAATAAGCCTCAAAGGGGCTGGCAGTAACGGATTTCGAGCAGCAGAGGGAAGCAAGGAGCACAGTCTCATCACCTTCTGTCCTTGTGAAGGAACAGTTCAGAGAAGAGTTGAAAGGTGCAAGTGTACCAGAGAAATACAGGAGAAAGAGGAGTCAGGTGTCTTGAGGAATAGGGAAATTTAAAAAAAAGAAAGAAATTTAAGAGATTTAAGAAGATAGCAAGTCCACAAAAGAATATTTGAAAACAGAAATATCAGAGAAAAGAAAGAGATCTTAGAGATTAAAAATGTGACTGCTGAAGTAAAAAGTTCAGTAGTACTGTGAAATTCTAAGATTCCCTAGCATGAACAACACATGATTTCAGATCAAACATGTACCATGTGTCCAGTGCAATGAATAAAAAAGATTCTGGACAATTTTAAGAACACAAGATAATGAAAAGAAGCTCTTAAAAGCTTTCAAATATTTAAAAAATGAAGCTGACTTACAAAGAAATTAAAATCAGCCTAGTGACACTGGATGCTACCTCACAATAAAGCAATATCTTTAATATTCTAAAAAGGAATGATTTTCGACCTAAAATCTATGTCCATCCTAATTGTTAAACATATATGAGAACCAAATGATGACATTTTCAGATATAAAGAAAGTTAGTTGAAAATGTGTTTCAGCAAAACAAGGGTTTGATAACCCCACAAAAGCAAGAGGAAGACATGATGTAAATATCCATTGATTTTGCCACCCAGCATTTATTCACTCTTCTTCTGTTAACCATATCTGGATTCCCCCCAGGAGACCACCCTTCATCACTCTCAATTTATGTGCTTCCAGTGGAACTGATTCCATCATTAGTTAAAGAATTGGGCATGACATGAAAAGATGCTCAACATCACTAATCATCAAGGAAATGCAAATCAAAACCACAGTGAGATATCACCTCACACCTATCAGAATTGCTATTGCCAAAAAGACAGGAAACGACAAGTGTTGGCAAGGATGTGCACTGTTGGTGGGAATGTAAATTGGTGTAGCCACTATGGAAAACAGCATGGAGGTTCCTCAAAAAACTAAAAATAGAACTTTCTCATGATTCAGCAATTCCACTTCTGGGTATTTATACGAAGGAAATGAAAACACTAATTAGAAAATATATATGTACCACTATGTTCTTTGCAGCATTTATTTGCAATAAACAAGATATGGAAGCAACCCAAGTGTCCATCGATAGATGAATGGTTAAAAAAGATGTGGCACACACATGCACACATAATGGAATATTACTCAGCCATTAAAAAAGAATGAAATCCTGCCATATGCGACAATACTGATGGACCTAGATGGTATTATGCTAAGTGAAATAAGTCAGGCAGAGACAGACAAATGCTGTATGATTTCACTTATATGTGGAATCTAAAAATCAAAACAAACAAACGTAACAAAACAGAAACAGACTCATAGACATACAGAACAAACTGGTGGTTGCCAGAGGGGAAGGAGGTTAGGGAGATGGGCAAAATAGGTGAAGGGGATTAAAAGGTACAAACTTTCAGCTATAAAATAAATATGTCCAGGTTGGCTGTACAGCATAGGGAATATAGTAAACAACATTGTAATAACTTTATATGGTGACAGATGGTTACTAGACTTATCTTGATGATCATTTCACAATATACGTAAATGTCAAACCACTATGTTGTATACCTGAAACTGATATAATATTGTATGTCAATAAAAAAAGAACTGGTCATGTGATAAGATTTAAGTCACTTGATGAATCACTTGAGAAAAATAATGAAAAAGAGAATGGTGAATAGTGAAAATAGAGTGGTATGAAATTATGTAGGTGCAGTCTCACACCATACTTTTGGATCACATTTTAAATCCCTCAGTGATGAAATTGCTGAAGTGACACCTCATTCATCCACAGGTTAAACCTCTGGCAAACAGAGCTGTGTGGAATTCAGAGCAGGTAAGTAGCTAGGAAGTGAAGGGATGTAGATACATGACGATTTGCAGAAAAAGTGTGGACTCACCATTAAGATTTCAGGCTTTTGTCCACAGGGTTATGAGTAAAACAAGGCAATAGATCACAAGTAGTGAAACAGACTGAGAGGAAAACAAAACACCAAAAGAAGACAAAAGGCCACATTCCTAAGTGACTCCCATCACCAGCAGGGCCAAGGCACAACCATTGGCATACTTCAGTCATCCCTATGGGATGATTTAGGTCCATGAAAATGGCCCAAATTATCCAGAAGAGTTTAAATTGTGTTTTATAAGTTCTGTTTAACAAGGCATTAACGTTACTGAAAGTTGTGACAGTATATTGTGATTTATATATTTTGATCTTGTAATCCCATTCTAGGGAATTATACTAATAAAATAATTAAGAGAAACAAAGGATCATATGCCCAAAGATTTCCTAAGTACTATTTCATATCCACAATGGCAAAATCACACTATAAAAATTACTGTGAAAAAATGTCTAACAAGAAATTAGATGTTAAAATGGTATGTCAAAATGATTAGGCAATAAAATAAATCCAATAAATTTACAAGCAGTAAATTCAGCTGTGACTTTCTACTTCAGCTAAAAAGATATCATGTGTTGGTCTGACACAGGCATTACTGAAGAAATCGAAATAGATAATTAGATTATGTTATATTCCAAAAAGTTGTTCTTGGAACCTAGATATTTCCATACCATTATATTAGATTGGGGACTTCACTACTGAGTAAAATGGTGGAGGTTGGTAATAAGTCCCTAAAAAAGTACGCAGGAGTGATCGTCAGGATGGGAATATTGTTTTCACCTTTAATGGTTCATCGTGAGCCACATAATCCTCAGGTTGCTCCAAAAACTTTTCTTTAGCCTCAGGACTTGAAAAGTAATAGATCTTTTCTCGATATTTAGCTGCTTCTTCTGTGCTGCCTGGTTGTAGGATGAAGTTTTCTTTGAGAGCCACTGGACAAAAGTGCTTTGTATCTCCCAAATGCCTTCTCTTCTCTTTAATTCTATCTTCATTCTAGAAATATTATTCAAAGTTTGGAGAACACTATTAATGCATTATTCATGTAATACTAAAGAGGGAATTTTTAAAAATGCAACTTGAATAGTATTTAATCCATAACAATATCCATTTAAAACAATCCACAAAAGACCAGTTCTTATACTATTTAAATTAATCAAAAAATCAGGTTCTCATATCCCTCTGAGTTCACATCCCAAGCGTCTTTATTTTATAAAGAAAATGAAGCAGCACTGAGAATGAAGGCGTCCCCAGCCCTCTACAGACAAATGTGTAATAAAAATCCCCATAATGTGCTGGTGCAGGGTCACTGTGAGGTCAGTTTCTAAAATAAAATTATTTCCAAGAAGTAAAAGCTGAGTCAGGGTCGCAACTTCTTACCCATTGAAAATGAAATGGGAGATGCCTCAGGATTTGCTTTGTTTCCTACTCAGTGGCTATATATCAAATAATTTGGAACTATTTTATTTTGTTCAATTGGAAATGTGTAATATATTTTATTTGTGATAGGTGAAGAAGCTGTGTGTAAAGTCCCTTAAGGACTCTTGTAATTTATTTAAAGCAAAGTACATTTAAAAAATAATTTTCTGTGTTGTACAATACATGCTTGATGTAAAAATATTTAAAACTTATCACAATGCATAGAGTGAACATTTCCTCTCACCTTCTTCCTTACAATACTATATTGACACTCAGTAGTTTTATGTGTATCCTTCCAGACCTCTTTTTCTAAGTTTATCCTACACATCTATATACAAAAATAGACACAAATTTAGGCACAAATACATTGTTTTTAAAAATACCAATGAAATAATACTTTACATGATTATTCTACAACACACCTCTTTTTTTCCCCCCAAGCAAGATATAATAAACAACTTTCTGTAAAGGAGCAAAAATAAGACTAATCTCTACTTTTCTTGTGTCATTCTTGTTCAATTTTTGTGTCAGGGTTATGCAAGCTTCAAAATGAGCTGGAAAGTATTGATGTTTTTCTATGATGTGGAAGATTTAAATAACATAGGACTTATCTAATCAACAAGAACTATCCTATAACTCCCTACAATTATTTTTGTTTGTTCAGCTTTTATCTTTCGTCCTAAGCAAATTTTAGTAATTTGTATTTTGAAAATGTTTTTCATTTTGACTTAAAAATTTATTAAAGTTGTAATTTAAAACAACAGTCTTTTTAAATCTGATTATATACCCCTTTCTATCTCAAATGTTATCTACTGCTCCTTCTTTTTACCTCATTCTACTTGCCAGAAGTTTGTCTATTTTATTGCTCTTGTCAGTGAACCAACTTTTCATTGTTTTTGAAGTTAGGACTACTGTTTTTATTCGGTTTTGTTTTCCTGTTTCATTAATTTTTGCTTTTAATCTCCTTCTTTCTACTTTCTTTTGGTTTATTTTGTTATGCTTTTTCCTAGGTTCTTGAGTTGGATGCTTAATTAATTTCTCCAGTCTTTCTTGTTTTTCAATAATTGCACTTAAAGTAAGGTTGCTGGACTTAGCAAATGAAAATGAAGGCTCCCCAGTTATATTTGAATTTCAGTTTAAAAAAATGTGAGGTAGGTGAGTGGTGGGTGACAAGGTTGGGGGGTCTTTTTGGAGCAAGGGATTCTGGGAAGATGGTGATCTAGAGACTCTCTCTTCCCTTCTCTGCCACCTCCTCAGTGGTAAATAGCTGCTGGGGCAGGTGGCTGGTAACCATGGACGTGAGGGGAGACAACTGTACAACACTCTTTACCACTATGAGGGGGACGAGTACCTGGAGACAAACAACAGAGGGACAAGAGCATTAAGATGCCAAGTCTTTGGAGGAATTTTGCCTGTAGAAATCTGTGGATTTCCTGGGGGAATGTTAGCATCAACAACTACCACCCAGGAGTGTTTGTGGTCTCTGTGGCCTGCAAGAGACCAAGAAGGAGCTGTATGGGTGGGAGGAGTCCTCCCTGACCCTGCATCTGGGTAAGTATGAGGAATCCAGGTAGCTGAGCTTGTCTCAGGCCTCAGCAACAAAATAGGTGACCTATCTGCTGCTATGCTCCTGACCGATGGAGAGAAAAGTCACTTTGCCTTTCATAATTTTTGAGAATGTTGTCACCTAAAGCACTCCAGCAACAGTCCTGAACTCCACTGAGCCAAAAAGAAGAAAGAAACAAAGAAAACAACCATCCGTCTCAGGAAGCCTGGCACACACTCTAAGACTAGTCAGATCAAACAGACCACAAAACTCTGCAACACAGGCAGGGAAGAAACCCAATCTCAGAGTAGAAAAATGATGGAGACATTTACAGAGATTCATGTAAACACTAGAAAGAGTTCATGAGCACCAATAAAATATGTAAATGAGCTGAGGAACAGAGTGAGCACTTGTGGTGGAATCTGGCCTCCAAAGATCCCCAGAACCTGTGAATATGTTATCTCATGTGTGTGATTAAGTTAAGGATGTTGAGATGGGAGGATCATGCAGGTGGGTCCAATGTAATCACAGAGTCTTTATAAGAAGGGTGCAAGAAGGTCAAAGGCAGAAGGAGATGAAATGATGGACAGTAGAGGTTGAAGTGATGAGTTTTGAAGATAGGGAAGAGGCCATGAATCAAAGAATGCAGATGACCTCCAGAAACTGGGAAAGATAGGGAAAGGCTTCTCCTCTAGAGGAAGGAACATAGCCAACACTGATTTTAGCCCTCTAAGATTCATTTCAAAATACTGACTGTGAGAACTGTGCAATAATTTGGTTATTTTAAACCACCAACTTTGTAGCAATTTGTTACAGCAGGAATAGGAAATTAATACTCCACTCTAGAGACCCCAATGAATGTCTTAAATTAGAAGGCTGAGTGTAAGACAAGTCTACACATATTTGAACAAACTCTACAAATGTAAGAAGAAAAAGGTAAGAGATGGAAAACTTGAGGGAAAAGATATTTGGAGGATAGATCCAAGAGACCTAACTGGTATTAAGTATTGTGCAAGGAAAAAATGGAAGAGATGGAGGAGAGGCAAGAATTAATTTGCCACAAATAGAGAAAGAAATAACCTCAGATTTAAACACACGCCAAGCGCAGGCAGAACTGATGAGGAAAGACAAACACCTGGTCACACCTTGATGCAATTTCTGATCTCTGAAGCAACATTAGAACTGTTGTTTCTTTTTCTATTTGTGTGGCAAAAGCGAAATATCTTTGTTGTTGATCTTTCCTTTTGTAAAAACACTGCATCTCGAATGTTAAAAAATCAGACAATATAGATAAGTATTTACAAAATAAAAATTACTTGCGAGTCCACCACTCAGAGATAACCATTAACACATTCAACAGCTTGACTGAGGTATAACTGACATTAAAACACTTACATACTTAGTTTATAATGTGATAAGTTTTGACATATGTTTGATCCATGAAAGCATCACCACAGTCAAGATAATAAACAGATTTGTCAACTGCATAGTTTGCTCCTGCCTCTTTGTAATCCGTCCCTCCTGCCCCTATTTGCCTTCTATCTGCCCCATCCCCAGACAACCACCGCTCTGTTTTCTATCACTATAATTAGCCTGCATTTTCTAGAATTTTATGTAGGTGGAATCACGTAGTATGTATTCTTTTTTGGTCTGGCTTTTTCTCTTAGCATAATTGTTTTGAGATGCATCCAGGTTGGTGTCTGTATCAGTAGTTCTTTTATTTGTTTTTATTTTTGTGTGTGTACTATTCCAGGTCTAATTATTCCCTGTTCTTAAGACCAGACTCTTTTTAGTATACTACCCAATGCCCTGTGAATTATGAGGTTTTTCCAGTCTAGTTGGTGGGAATAGGCATTATTTCTGGCTCTGTGTGAGATCCAAGTACTGGTCCCACTAATCTTTGGTACTTCCCAGGGCCCTGAGTAGTTTCCTTACATGCGAAGCTGATCAGTGCTCTGTTGAATACTTGAAGGGGCTGCTCTGCAGGTGTCCAGAGCTCTCTCTGTGTACAGTTCTCTCATCTCTGGTCCCTTCCCTTCTAGCTGCTTTGGTCTCCAGGGGTTCTCTGCTCTATCTCTTCCAATCCTCCAATCAGTGAGTCTCCCTGGCTCTGTCTGGGTCCCTCCTCCCTGTACCACAGCCTGGACAAGGTACATGGCCTTACAGACAGGAAGATGGGGAAATCGTAGGGTGCACTTCATTTATTTCCCACCTCTCTGGGATCACTGTGCTTCACTGTCTCATGTCAATGTCTTGAAAACTGTTTCATGTATTTATCCTATTTTTCAGTTGTTTCAGGCAGGAGGGTAAATCCAATCCCTTTTACTCCGTCTTTCCTGGAATGACTGTTAACATTTGAGTACATATCTTCCCAGAATTTTTATCATGAGATAGTGTACATTTTTTTGCTTTTGTCCGTATAGCACCTTTCTTTCCCTTTTCAAGTAACATGACCCTTCTCCCTCTTCTCATGGAGAACCACTTCTTCCACATTCAAGGTTCTCAAATGGACCAGACAATCAGAGTAACTCCTCACCTTATAGCCACTGAGTGCATGTGACTGAGGTTGGCTCAATCATATACAAAGTCCTCTAGTTACTATGATTAATAGGGGCAACTGACTGAGCTAGGAGAAGTGAAATTCTTTCTTGTGATTTTTCCAGGTGGATTTAAAGATAGAGTGTTGTCTTTCTTCCTAGATCAAAATTTCTAAGGATGTTCTCCCAGAATTCCTGGCAGCCATGTCTGCCTTATTTGGAAAAAGCATCTTCGCAGATGTAATTAAGGATCTCAAGGTGACATATCATTGTTCATTATCCAGGTGGTCCCTAAATCCAATGACAAGTGTCCTTATAAGAGAAGACACGGAAGAGAGGCCGTGTGCAGACTGAGGCAGAGGCTGAAGCCAACACAGAGGCAGCCACAAGCCAAGGATTATCTGGAGCCACCAGAAGCTGGAACAGGCAAGGAAGGGTTCTCCCGGGAGCCTTCAGAGGGAGCATGGTCCTACCTACCGACACCTTGATTTCAGAGTTCTGGTCTCAAGAACCGTGAGAGGATAAATTTCTGTTGTCTTAAGGCTTCGAGTTTGTGGTGCTTTGTTTTTTTTTTTTTTTGGCCGTGCCACGCGGCATGTGGGATCTTAGTTCCCCAACCAGGAATAATCGAACCCATGCCCCCTGTAGGGGAAGCACGGGGTCTTAACCACTGGACCGCCAGGGAAGTCTCTGTGGTACTTTGTTATGGAAGCCTTTGGAAACTAATTCTGCAGGTAAAACTGATCTGTGTTATGGTAAATTAGGAAGAGTGGAAGTGAGGAAAAGACACTATGTTATCAATGAAAACCGTACTTAAAAATTTAAGTTTTGAATATTACAGACAGCTTGAGAACTGTCTGCAGATACAAGAAAGACACCGTGTTCTTGCAGACCAGAGCAGGGCACAGAAGAAGAATGGCAGAAGAAGGATGACTGAGAGGAGAGAATCTGAATATTAGTGGGACAAAACCCACATCCTTTAGCCACCCTGACTGAAGGTCTCAGCAGTTCCTTAGGATAAAGTACCAAAAGCTGTTAGCAGAATCATATTGTGTAACATTTGTTGTTTGACACATACATATTTGGGTTTAAGTTAAGCAACAGTAAGTTAATTACAACTGAATGTTTATCTACCCGTTTTATTGATAAAGACCAGAATTAAAAGAATCACTTCCTATTTTATTATTGATAGATGCCCGAACTGGGAGGCTATCAGTTGAGAACAGTGACCAAAATTGCGGTTCCAAGGGAGAAGATTGGGGCCTAAAATGAGCTGTTCCCATTTGAGCAAACCACTCATTGTTATCATGCCCGCAGCCCCTCAAAGATGCCATTGCTGTGCTTTGTATAAAACACCCACTTCTGTTAAATCTTTTTTGTTATTAATTTTTATTGGAGTATGGTTGCTTTACAATGTTGTGTTAGCCTCCACTGCACAACAAAATGAATCAGCCGTACACATACAGATATCGCCTCCCTTCTAGGTTACCACAGTGCATTAGGTAGAGTTCCCTGTGCTATATAGTATGTTCCCATCAGTTGTCTATTTTATACATAGTATCAATAATGTATGTGTGTCAATCCCAGCCTCCCAATTCCTCCCACCCCACCCCTTTCCCCCTTGGTATCCATACATTTGTTCTCTAAGTCTGTGTCTCCATTTCTGCTTTGCAAATAAGATCATCTGTACCACTTTTCTAGATTCCACATATATGCGTTATTATACGATATTTGCTTTTCTCTTTCTGACTTAACTTCACTCTGTATGACAGTCTTTAGGTCCATCCACGTCTCTACAAATGGCCCAATTTCATTCCTTTTTGTGGCTGAGTAATATTCCATTGTATATATGTACCACATCTTCTTTATCCATTCCCCTGTCAATGGACATCCACTTTTGTTAAGTTTATAAAATATTTCTGTCTCTAATACCTATAGACGTTTCCAGGGAAAAAAATTTAAAGAATTCTTTTTTCATGGGCGTAATATACTGTCTAAGTAGCCCTGGCATTTCAGAGGTCAAATGAAGCTGGGTGGAGGCAAAATGTGTTGAAAATGTTTATAAAATTGAAGATCCCTGCTTGTTTTCTTGGAGTCTAAAAGTGCCCGTTACCACTCTGGATATGTGCGCTTTCAGTGATGTGACCACGGTGAGGGAGCAGGAACAAAGACTCCTACCTCTTCCTCTTCCTCCTCCTCCTCTTCTAGCTCCTCATCGCCTTCGGCCTCAGCTTGATAGTCTTCTGTTTCTTCATCATAATCGTCCATAGTTAACTCCCAGCCAGCATAGTGGAAAGGTTCTGTAGAAAAAAGAAGAAATAGTTGGGAAGGTATTTTTAGGATAAAAGCATATTAGCATATTACAGTAGTCAAAGATTAGGAAAATTAATTATAGGGACTGGTCTCTTAGCTTAAATGTGTATGCAAACAGGCCTTCACAAATTCTTTAAGTGACAACTGGCCAGTTTGGCCAGTGCTGTTTGTGTCTCATGGCTGTTCTGATTGGTGGGTGCCTGCACTATGACAGTTGTTAAATACTTTAAATATCATCCCTGGATATACTGACTGTTTTGCTTCACAAACCATAGGCTTTAAACTTTCACAGTACTTTTAATAATATTACCTGCTCATGACAATAAATGTTATGATTACAGACGGCCCTTACTTTCCATGGTCTCAACGACTTTTTGAAGTAGTTCCTCTGGAGTTTTGTCAGCAATCTCCAAGTTTAAAACTTGAGTAAAAGAGTCACTGATTGCTGTTTCCATCTGCCTCCAGGTGGAGTAGAAAGATCTGACACTCTCTTTAATTGGCTCCATTTCAGGAACATCAGGATAAGCGTCTTCTGGAAACTCAGGTAGTACAACTTTTGAGTAAAAGTTAAAGGAAAGAAAAAGAGCCTTCAGGCATTATATCTTTAGTCATGTTGCCAAAATAACTTATACTTTATAATACTTTAAAAACATTTGAAAGAAATAAACTTAGTGTTCTAAGCAATAATATACAGTTATAAATTCATATTTCAATTATACATTGTTCCTTATATTGGCTGTAGATGAATTATTACTTATAAATAAAATCCAAATTATTTGGATAATTAATATCAATTTCATATGGCAACTTTAACTGTTAATAAAATGTATAACATAAAATTTGATGAAAAACTGTTATAGGTTGTCTAGATACACTTTTAATATAAGTTAGATAAATAAATATAAGACACATCAACTGGCATACGACTGACATAGAAACAAGTAGGAAGTTGGTACTATGCCTAAAATTGTAAGAGAATATGAAAAGCACTTTTATGCACTAACTACTTTTATTTGATAATCTAACCTGTTTCAGAGAATTCTTTAGTTTCTAGTCCCTCTTTGGATCCTTTTGGAATTTCTGTTCCAACTGTAGTATCCTCGGTAGGCTCAGACACTTAAAAAAAAACAATCTAATAGTGTTTGAATTTTAAAACATTATTCCTTTATGAAGTTTTTGGCACAAAGAAAATTTCAAAACATAGTTTAAATTGTGTATACTATCTCTAATTGATAATACAGTTCTTGTTAGGTAAAGTATTGAAACTGAGTCCCCCTAAAACCGAGTTCCCCTGGTGAGTTTATGGTTAACCTCCCTATTCAAAACTTTATTCCTTTTCTTGTCCCCTCTGACCTCAATCCTGTGCTAACTGAACTCTAATCAACCAGAGTCAGATAACATCATTAATGTACAAACTCAGGTTGTTTCTCCAGGGCAAGACCTCTGATCATGCACCCCCAGAGCAGAGACTCATAAACGGTAGGCATCCTGACCCCTGAAACTACGATTAAGAAATGTCACAAGATGATGATTAACTACAGCTTCTTTGTTCTTCCCCTTTAAAAGCCCCCAACTCAAAGACCAAGTTGGAGTAGATCTGAGATTCATCTCCCACTCCCTTGCTTGGCGCCCTGCAATAAGCCCTTACTTTGCTGCAAACACCCGCTGTCAGAGTTTGGCTTCCTGTGCCGCGGGCACACGAGCACACTGCTTGATTTCAGCAAGGCATAAAAATACATAATAGTATAAGGCAGAAAATGAAGAACATTCTTAAATACACAAAAGGACGTTGACCAGAATAACAATTGGTACATACAATTTTGACTGATGACTGTTGTTAAATATCATTCAAACTTCTGTTCACATGGCATCAAACTAGCAGTGCCTGATAGTTCTTTTAATTTCTTGAGATACCCGTAAAGATATACCAAAGGATCATAAAGTGGCAATAAAGGGCGATGATATGCCAAAGTCTCAGCTGTGGGTGTTGGTGTGGTGAAACTGAGGAGAGTCTCAACTAATACCACTGTTGAAGATATAGATCAACAACTGCTTTCCTGGATGATATAAGACATGATCCACATACAGATCTAGCATAGATAGTTTCAGGGAAGAAAGGACTAATAATCTTTCTTCTCAGCCCATAGTCTCTCCTAGTTCTGAGACACAAGTTTTGTGTAGACCACACACACACACACACACAAATTTTTAAAATATATATGTAGCCATTCTGTAATACTGTGGAAGCTGTCTTCTAAGTTAGCTAAAGTAATAGTTGGGTCCTCTTTCTACAGAATCTGTAACGTTTAATACTCAGGAGAACAGGGAGTAGAAGGGGACAAGCCTAGGGCTGGCCTGGTGGCAGCATATTTAATTGTAAGGTGTTCAATTACCTAAAGAAAAGCATAACGCTGACAAAGAGAAGAAGAGCACCAAGAATATACAGAAAATTCTAAACTGTCTTAGCTTCTCTGGCTTAATCAGAGAATGCAATAGTTGGGGATGAAGAAGATCCAGCTTCAGTCTAGAAAAGCCATAGAAGATGATACTAAATATCATAAGTTGAATCAGGGTGATGCACATTGACCTGACCTTCAGGTCTATATCTGAGAGTGCCTGGCAAGAAGTTTAAGTGAAGGGAGTATATGCGTGTTGTGTGTTTGTTGGGGGGAGGGGGGGTGGTTCTTATAAATACTCTACCTACCCTTTCTGTTGGTTACCCTACTCTACCTGCTCCATTCAGGGAGAAGTCAACAACAACAACAAAACAAAACAGCAACAGCAAGGCCTATGAAAATAAGCTATAATGAAGGAAAGAGAGTATTGATTCACAGATTCAGATGAAGAGCTTGCTTCTGAAAAAGATTTCTCATATAAAGCAAAATAAAGTAAATTTTAGAAGATATGTACTTTGTACACTCAAAAAGCACAGGAGGACAACAGAGTCTGTGAAATAGGAACCATGAGGCAAAAGGAGAGACCAACCTAAGATAAAGGCAGAAATACAAGACAGCTAGTTGAAGTAAGAACACAATGCAAGCAAATCTAAAATGCAATAGCAGAATTGAAATATGCATCAGGAGAGAGGCAATAAGGAGCAGAAAATAAGTCAGTGATGTGGAGGATAGCAACTCTCCAAAAAATACAGAGAAAAAGGACAATGAGATGAAAACTATCAAGAAGAATATTAATGTGGTTGAAAAGCAATAACTATCTAACTAAAAAAATAATAAAACATGATCCTGAAAAAGGAATCTGAAACAATAACTGAAGAAAAACATTTTGAGCCAAAGACTGTGGTATGGAGACAGGAGGACAGAAGATGCTTGATGACATCTTTACACTATCAAAGCAACCCTGGGGACTCCTCTGGTGGCACAGTCGTTAAGAATCCACCTGCCAATGCAGGGGACAAGGGTGTGAGCTCTGGTCCAGGAAGATCCCACATGCCATGGAGCAACTAAGCCCGTGCGCCACAACTACTGAGCCTGTGCTCTAGAGCCCTCAAGCTACAGCTACTGAGCCCCCGTGCCACAACTACTGAAGCCCACGTGCCTAGAGCCTGTGCTCCGCAACAAGAGAAGCCACAGCAATGAGAAGCCCGCGCACTGCAAACAAGAGTAGCCCCCGCTTGCTGCAACTAGAGAAAGCCCGCATGCAGCAACGAAGACCCAACGCAGCCAAAAAAACAAAAACAAAAAAACAAAAAATACCCTGGACTCAGGCATGAGACATGTCCCTTATTTAATACAGTGTTTTGGCATTTCTGTTACTTGTAGACAAATGCAGTCACAATGGATACAGATGGAATAGTCTTCCTCTTAAGCAAGGTCAGCAGCTATGCCTCTTAATTTAAAAAGTCAACCCTACCACTTAGTTACCTGATAGTCGAAGCACATGATCAACCCTTAATCAACAACACTGAACATCTGTGCTCCAGAATTTAAACTTTGAATTGTTTGCTACTTAAATCTGGTCAGGTTTCTGGATAATGGGGTGGCAGGAAGCGACTTGCAAAATGTTCAGTGGTTGCTCACTCCAGGCTGCCCAGCCTGGTCCTGACAACTCAACATGGTGAGGTCAGGCTTTATTTGGGAGAGATGCATTTGACTGGAGAAAACCTGATCAGACCATGGCATTGGTTTTTAGATGGCCGTTAAGGAACCACTGGTCTCAGGGACACACTATCCGTGCAGTTGGCATTATGAGCGCTGCTCTTTATATACCCTAGGTGTCTGCTGTCCCCTGTTCCTTTTCCTTGAATTACACTCCTTGCGATGGGTTCAATTGTGCCCCCCCCTAAAGATATGCTCACATCCTGACCCCTGGTACCTGTGAATGTGACATGAATTGGATACAGGGTCTTTGCAGAAGTAATTAGTTAAAGATCTTGAGATGAAATCATCCCAGATTTAGGGTGGGCCCTAAATCCAATGACTGGTGTCCTTGTAAGAGGAGAAGACACACAAAAACAGACACAAACACACACACACACACACACACACAGAAAAAAAAGGCCATGTGAAGATGAAGGCAGAGATTGGAGTGATACAGCTACAAACCAAGGAACACCAAGAGCTGCTGGAGTAACCAGAAGCTAGGAAGAAGCAAGGAAGGATTCTTTCCTGGAGATTTCAGAGGGAGCATGGCCCTGCCAACACCTTGATTTTAGACTTCTAGCCTCCAGAACTGTAAGAGGGTAAATTTCTGTTGTTTTAAGCCACCAAGTTTATGGTAGCTTGTTAAAGCTATCCTAGGAAACTGATATATTTCCCAATAGTCTACTTGAAAACAAGCATTGGAGAGCAACGTGGAATTTAGTGAAGATTTAGCAAGGGAGAGATGGAGAGACTTTATTCCACACACCCTGTGACAGACACTGGTGGTAATTCACCCAGACTCTGTGTTCCTCTTCTTCCTTCCTGGCAGACCTGTGTTTTTGTTCCAGTGTTTACCCTTCCCCACTTGGCTGAGGGAGTGGGACCCTCTCTCCAGCTCCAGGAATTTATCCTGATTGGTTTAAGCCCCAAATGCTGGTTCCTTTCCTTCTGATATTCGGGGAGGGAATGTAACTATTGATTTTGAGAGCGCTAAGATTCAGTTTCATTTAATTTGAATTAGGAATCCTGAGCTCTGGTCTTTTCAGAACTTACATAAGGCAGACGAGGAAAAAATCTCTAAGTGCTAGTCTGGTAATGATGATGTTAAAGCATCAACTATGAGGCAGACTCTCTGCTGGGTGCTTTAAAGAAATGTTCTTATCCCTATAAAAACTCTGCTCGGTAAATCTTCCTAGCCCTGTTTTACAAATGAAGAACCTGAGGTGCAGAATAACTCTATAACTTGTCATATAGCAGCCAATGTGAAATTTTTTAGATGTTAATGAGATCAGATTGACCACTTGCACTTAGAGAAAACTCCCATCTCCATAAGCCTCTGGCCTCTGCTTTGCTCCCCAATTTCATCTCCCACCTCCCTCTCGCTCACCATGCTCCAACCACATTCAATTTCTTCCTTGACCATGTGAAGCTGTGCCCACCTCTGAGCCTTGGCAGTGGAAGGATCTTTGCCCAGATCCTTTCAGCGCTTTTGTCTTGCCTCAAATATCATCTCAGATGACACTCTTCCTTGACCATAATGTTTAGTGTTGCCTCTTCCAAACCACCCCCATGGTCTCTACCTTGCTCATTCATTGAACAAACACTTACTGAGTTCCTACTATATCCCAGGTACTGGTTTAGTGTCTTCATAGATTTTTCTTCATGGCACTTAACGCAATCAGAAATTATCCTAGTTATTTACTTGTTTATTCTTGTTCTTCACCCCATAGAATGATGGCTCCTTGAGGGTAGGGATCTTGACTGTCTTGGTCACTGCTGAGTCTGTACTACCTAGGGCAGTGCCCGTTGCTTTACATGGCACTTAGAAGGACTTAAATAAATACTTGTTGAAGGAATGGGTGAAATTCCCGATGTTTATTACTAGCTGACTCTATTACATGTCCATGAAGTGCTTGGAATGAAGCACTGTGATTTGAGCCAATGGTTACTCTAAGCTCATGTTTTTGCATGTAATTGGCCTATACCTAACCAGTACATAAAGAAAGCAAATTGGAAAAAAAAAAAAAAGAAAGAAAGAAAGCAAATTGGGAATGAGAAAAGTGATTAACCAGCCTCGGAATGCATAGGTTATTGCCCTTTAAAGTGTCGATTCTAAGCAATACATGTGTCATTCCATTCTAAGGCTAGAGTGACGACAGGATTGAAATGAGACTTCAGTCATCTTATTTGACAGAGATAATGATTATCTTGTGGCCCAAGACAGAAGTCAAACTTCAAAGGAAAAGATGTGTTCCCAAGCATGAGATACAAAAAACCTGCTTTGGGTATATGTTAGTTTCCTGTAGCTGCCAAAACAAATTATCACAAACTTGGTGGCTTAAAACAACAGAAATGTATTCGCTCACAGTTCTGGAGGCCAGAAGTCAGAAATCAAGGTGTCGGTAAGGCTGTGCTACCTCTGGAGGTTCTGGAGGAGAATGCTTTCTGCCTCTTTGACCTTCTCCTGGGTACTGTCATCTCTTGGCTGGAGTCTGCATCACCCAATGTCTGCTTCCATCTTCAAATTGCCTTCTCCTCTGTGTGAGAGTCTAATCTCCCTCTGGCTCTCTCTTATAAGGACATTTATGATGGCATTTGGAGCCCACCTGGATAATCCCACATAATCTCCCCATATCAAGATTCCTAGGAACTTCCCTGGTGGTCCAGTGGTTAAGAATCCGCCTTCCAATACAGTGTACATGGGTTCGATTTCTGGTCGGGGAACTAAGATCCCACATGCTGCGGGGCAACTAAGCCCGCGTGCCGCAACTACTGAGCCCGTGCACTCTAGAGCCCGTGCACCACAACTAGCAAGAAGCCCGTGTGCCACAACAAAGAGCCTGTGCACCACAACAAAGATCCTGCATGCTGCAACTAAGACCCTATGCAGCCAAACAAACAAATAAATAAATATTAAAAGAAAAAAAAAGAAATATCCCTTAGGGCTTTCAAAGCCTCATTAAAACAAAACAAAACAAAAAATTCTTAATTTAGGGACTTCCCTGGTGGTCCAGTGGTTAAGACTCTGCACTTCCAATGCAGGGGGCCCAGGTTCGATCCCTGGTAAGGGAACTAGATCCCACGTGCCGCAACTAAGAGCCTGGATGCCGCAACTAAAGGATCCCGCATGCTGCAACTAAAAAGCCTGCATGTTACAACGAAGATCCCACGTGCTGCAACTAAGACCCGGCACAGCTAAATAAATAAATAAATATTAAAAAAAAAAGATTCTTAATTTAGTCACATCTGCAAAGACCTTTTTTCCAAATAAGGTAACATCTACAGGTTCCAGGAATTAGGATGTGGACACACCTTTGGCAGCCATCATCAGCCTACCACAGGGAACTCTGGATAAAGTAAAAAAAAATTCCAAAAGTAATGGATTTATGTTAGACAGGGTAGTTTTTTTCCTTTCTCTTTTTTATTTTGGTAAAATACACATAACATAAAATTTACCATCTTAACCATCTTTAAGTGTACAGTTCAGTGGTGTTAAATACATTCACATTGTGTGCAAGCATCACCACCATCCATCCTCATAACTGTTTTCATCTTGTAAAACCGAAAACTCTATACTCATTAACAATAAGTCCCCATTCTCTCCTCCTCCCAGCCCCTGGCAACCACCATTATACTGTCTGTCTTTATGATTTTGACTACTTTTAAGTATCTCATATAAGTAGAATTATATGGTATTTGTCTTTTGATGGCTAGACAGGACAGTTTTAAGTGAAAAAAAATGGCCTACTTAAGCAATTTAGAGGAGAAGACTTTGTGAAAAAGGACCCTTGGATAGAAGAAGTAATCACTAGCTAAACCAGATGCAAGCCCTTCTGTGAAACAGAATATGGTTTAATAGGGACGAAACAGACCCACGATTTCACAGACGCGAATTGCTTCTGGAGAAGCCCAGTCATGTCTACAGAGCTGGCTAGAACTGACCCTGAATGGAGTAGGCTTCTGGCTTTAGAACATCCAATTTAGGTTGCCTGGGGCAAATAATGAGATAAAAGGCAGTGACATTAAATTGTCCCCTAGATCTGTTACATTATTAAATACCAACTGTGAAACATTGGGGATATTGGAAATCTGGAAATATTTAATGGATATTTGTGTCATACTTAATGGATGTCAGTTTCTTTTATTTCTTTTGCTATTTTATGGCCTGTTCCCTTGCAAAAGGTAGGTGGGTGGGAAGATTGTTGTCAGCCTAATTGGTTAAGTACTCAAGAAAATAATGAAGTTTCTGGGTGAGAGCTCAAGTCAATAAAGGTGTGGGATTCTTAAAAAGGAAATTGGGTATTTCATCCTGTTAGCTCTTCTGTCTGGCACAAGGTTCTGATTTTATACTTACTGTCCCATAAGCCTAATGCCAATCCCTGTAGTAAAAACGATCTATGTTAAATTTGAGCTTTCTCATTGTAAAAATTCCCCTTAGTCCTGGTTCTTTTACCACCTAACAGCAGGTTTTCAGCCCTTAATTGCTCCAGGGCTGGCATCTAGCTGCAGGTATCTGAAAACCTTTAGTTTGTAAGAGTAATTTCTAATTCAATATTAATTGTGCTCGGAAGCATTTTATGAGCCCCGCTTCCACCACAGTGAGGTACCCTATCTTGCTGCTTAAGCCCACTCTCCAGCCCTGAGAGTGACTTTCGTTGGAAGTCTGTAAGATTCCTTCTTGCCCTGCCCCAACCCACCAAACTGGACCTCTGAGGAGGGCTGGCTTCATGGGTGTACGAGCTGTGCAGTTGCTCTAGATCTCTCGCCCAGAATGGTCTCATACTTAGTTTAATGCACTTTGGTTGTCATTTTGAAATTTTTAATAATTTTATCTTTGAATTGAGTTTTGTAAGCAAAATCCAAAGGGACTCCAATGGGACAACAGGGCACGTGTGTGAGCAGAGATATGCACGATCTGTGTCTGCCATTCTTTGCCATCTCATTCTCATGAGTGCTCCTGATGCTCCATCATGAGCATAGAATTCTAGGGGACCCACGATATGTGGGAGTAAGTGTGACTTAGTGGCTTGGGGTGGGGAAGGATGCTGACAGCCCTTGAGAGACCGTGGTCTCCCTTTGAACTAGAACTTGCTCCAGATGCAGAATGAAGGTGATGGCATTCAAAGAGACATGACCATGGAACCTCATCACATCCCTTCTTACTCATGTTACTTTCCTGTATTAGCTAAACTGAAATGATGTGGGGCTCATAAAATGCTTCCGAGCACAGTCAGTATTGAATTAGAAACTAATCTCACAAGCTAAAGGTTTTCAGATACCTGCAGCTAGATCATTTCAGCTAGACTGAAAATGATGACACAGAAAGAAAGGAAAAGATAGGGCAACCCAGAGTTCCTTTTCCTTTCAGTCTTTCCTTAATCATTGGGAAGCTAAAAGTAGAGAGCATTGCTAGAATATATGCATATTAGGAAATGAAATAAGAAGCTGAGTTAGTTTTGTGTATGAAACTGACTTAGTATTCTGGTAAGAATAAAATACATATGCATGTTCAAGCTGCAAAATACAAATTGTGTAGTTTCAATGATTCTGCATATGAGTTAAGTGCTCTTAACGCTTGCATTTAAAAGTGGCATTGGGCAACATAAAGATGAATGGTAAAATTCATGCTAATAACTTAAAATTTTAATTTTTCTTTGTTTAGAATGACATTAAATAGCAAACAAAAAGTACTATGACAAGTTAAGAGAGAGACCATGGAAGAAAAGAAAGAGCTTTATATTTTCGTACTTTTAATGGCTCTTTTCCCCTACTTTTTGAACACTGTGCCCCACAAATTATATAGCAGGCCCTGCTTCTGAGTGTCAACCCCCCGGGCAGAGCAGACTCAGCTTTCCTACCACACTTCCAGCCATGTGATTTGGACTAACCGGCTGCACTCTGGGGGCACATCTCTCCATTCCCAGCCTGCTTCCATTTTATACCATATAAACACATATATACACACATGCACACACATACATGCCAATGGACAAGAGTGGATTTAAGGATACGATCCTTAATAAAGTCTAACCTGATTCATGTTCTGTTTCAGGGACCTCGAAAACTTCAGGCTCCTCAGGTAAGGACCCCCTGGTCTCCTCTGCTACCGCAGGGGCCTCAGACCCTTCGTGAAGTTCAGACTCCTCACCTTCGATCTCCTTGTCAGCCTCAGCTTCAGTTTCTTCTGCTTCTAGAAAAAATGAGAAGAAATAAATTATTTAGTTTAAGTCAGCAAATATTTAATTGGGAATGGCCCCTGGAGCATGAGGCTTAATGAGAAAGATAGATACAGTCTCTACATATTGTATCTATTAAAATGCAGTAGTAAAGGATGATAGTAATATGCTCAGGGTGCTATGGGAGCACCAGCATAAGGATTCATTCAAAACGGGGAAATGCATATAGCATTCCCAAATATTAAAACAGTAAAAGACAGGAAACAGCCCAAATGTCCATTTAAAGGGGAATGGCTATACCTGCACTGTCTGATATGTAGTCACGAGCCACATGTGGCTATTGAGCACTTGAAATGTGGCTAGTCCAAACTGAGATGTGCTGTAAGTATAAAATACACAATGGACTTCAGAGACTTTGTATGAAAAATTGAATGTAAAAATATATCAATAATTTTTACATTGATTACATGTTAAAATAATAATTTGGATATAGTGTATTAAATAAAATATACAGTTGGCTCTCTGAATCTTCAGGTTCTGTATCTGTGGATTCGACCAACCACGAATTGAAAATATTTGAAAAAAATTTTTAGAAAGTTCCAAAAAGCAAAACTTGAATTTGCTGCATGCTGGCAACCATTTACATAGCATTTACATTTTATTAGTTATTATAAGTTATCTAGAGATGATTTAAAGTATACGGGATGATGCGTTTAGGTTATATGCACATACTATGCCATTTTATATATGGGTCTTGAGCATTCATGGACTTTGGTATCCGTGGAGGTCCTGGGACCAATTCCTCATGGATACCGAGGGATGATTGTAATTAATTTCACTTGTTTCTTTTTCTTTTAATGTGACTACTAGAAAATTTAAAATTATGTATGTGCTTGCATTTTATTTTTACTGGGCAGCACTAGGCTAGACTATATATTTTCTTACAGCTAGTTACAAATAATAGAGTATGTTGATCAGTATGCTAAAATTTAAAAAACATAACTCCAAGTTTTACATAGCTGCTGATGACAGCTATAAGAAATTAATGCATAGAAGTCTTTGAGGAAGAAGATGGGGTAAATGGTGGTGTTAGAAAACCCATCTCAATTCCCTTTAATATATTTTTGAAATTGACTGAAACAAGGTATTTTCTATGTAAAGATATGAAAAACTAAATGAGCTTGTTTTCTGGACTCTTGTGGGAATTATTCCCTCCCCTGCCCCCTGCCCAGTGAGTACCTTCCAAGAATCACATTCTAGTGGTATGAGATACCTCTGGCACCTGGATTTTTAATCTAAATTGGGGTGATTAAACACAAAGAAAAAAGCATCCTGAAGTGTCCTTATATCTTGAAGTCTGACCAGGATTGCCAAGCATGTGGCTTCCAAGTATGTGAGTTGGAATGTGGTGAATCTTCTGTGTTATATGAAGGATTTATGGTGATACACACAAGGAAGAAGCATCATTTGCTGAATTCTACTAGGGTTAGAGATGAAGTTATATATACTCTACTCCAGAAACTCAAAATGTCTTTTAGCTGAGTATCTCTTGTAGTAAAAAAAAAAACTTATCATATATCTCCAACACGCATATATTTGGTTATCTGTAAGTTGTGTTCTTATCCACATTAGGTACATTATAAAGTGTATATATAAAATGAATTTATATAATGATGCTGAAAAATGTAAAAAGTTTGAAAACTTTTTTCTAGAACCCTACTGGATAATCTGTGTTCCATGTGAGTCAGGAATGAACTGAAAAGTGTTCTAAGATCCTTGTACTATCTGTGATTTTTGATTAAGTGTATGTTGTATTAGTTATCTATTGCTTCATGTATATGTTGTATTAGTTATCTATTGGTTCATAATAAATCACCCCCAAAATTAGTGGTTAAAATAACAATAATCACATATTGCCCTCGCACTTACTGGGGTCAGGAATTTGGGAGTGGCTTATTGGTGGTTCTGGCTCTGGATTTCTCATGAAGTCACAGCGAATATGTCAATTAGAGCTGCAGAGGTCAATCTGAAGGCTTGACAGGGGCTGGCGGAGCCCCTTCCAAGGTGAACACTCAAAGCCAGAACCAAGGTCCTCCGGGAGCAGAGAGAAGCACGGCCAGAAGTCCTGACCCACAGAATTGTGTGCAGAATAAAGATAGTGGTTGTTTTACAGTTTGGGGGTGGCTGGCTGCACAGCAATGGAACACTGCAACAGACTTTCTTCACTCTCTTGAGCTACGGATGGCTTTGGCAGTCTGGTGAAACTTATGGATCCCTTCTTAGAATAATGCTTTCAATCTCATAAAATAAAATAAGAAGCCAATTATACTGAATACAGTTATCAAGATATCAAAAAAATTTTTGTGCTATAGGAAATGTGTGCATCTTTGCTAATGCATTAAATAACAAGAACTAGCAACTGGTTGAATAACTACCATAATTTTGGAATAGTGACACGCATAAACAAGACATCTAAAACTGGAATGGGATATGAAAATATCTTTGTTTCTATTGGTGACAAAGTCAAGGTGCTGCTAATACTATTGTGGTTTGTAGCCTATATTGATTATTAGGTGAGTAAAATACTAAATTTCAGTTAAGGGTTAGTAAAAAATAAAGTTATAATTATTTCCCCATTCAAATTCACAGACCTCTGAATTTTAACCCCAGGTTTAAAACTCCAGTCTTAAAAGAAATTTTTAGAGTAAGTTCTTCTATAATGGAGATGGAAGTTTAAGTATAAAGACAATGGGTATAGTAAGAGTTTAGCTGTTTTCTCAACTCCTACAGGATCCTTTTAATAGAAGTAATTCCAACAGCCATGTCACCTGTGACAAGCGCAACCCTTTGAAGACGTGCTGCACATGCTGTCCTACTGTGTACCCCTCTTACAGGGTGGATGAGTAGTATCTGTGTCAGGATTCCTTTTCCTATGAATCCAGTACTGCTGTGACCATATAATTTATTATCCAAATTGGAACACTATGAGAATGAGAGGGGGGTCAAACAAATACTTCAGGAACCTGGGCATGAACCTGGACTCTCATGGACAAATTGGGAAATATGGTCACCCTGTCTATAATTCACTGGAAATACTGCAGCTGTTGGCAGTCACAATACAAAATCAAATGGCATATTATTAATCATATAATCTTATGTTTGCCTTTTGCTTTCGCATTCATAGCTTCCAATAGCTTTTGATTTTCTTCTTCTATTCTCAATGTCTCTTCTTTGGCTTTTCTGAAATGAAAAGGTCCAAAATTTAGTTATCTTTGGAAATTCAGATATCTCACAATATTACAGAATTTAAGGCTTATAATGGTAAAACTAAAGAGTAGGTCATTTATAATATTCATTATACTTTTTACTTTATAATGTAAATGTTTAATTTACTCATACTGAGGCTAGTTAGTTTTCAGAAATTTTGGGGGGTTTTTTTTGGTATGAAAAGTTGAAATATTGTATTTTAAAAACTTTGGCTATTAATTAGGAAACCTGGAAAAATTAAAAAAGGATTGTCTAACTCCAAGCTGGGATAATTTGTATCATTTTCCCTCTGATTAAATGAGAAGTGTTCACAACATAGAGTTAAATGAAAAAAGGTATAATATAAAACTATGTATAATACAAATTTACTTTTGCATTTAAAATGTATATAAACGATGATTAAAAGACAAGAATAAAATGAATCAAACTGTTAATAGTAATTATCTCTGGATGGTGGCATTCTGAGAGTTTTAAATTTTATTTCACATTTTTTGCACTTTAAAAAATTTTCCATATGAATAAGTAGAAAATTTGTAAATTTACCTTTGTAACCAGAAAAATTATTTTCTGATTTATTTTCTTTTTAATATAGTAATGATGAAATTTAAAGAGACTTGGGATAGGGAAACAAATATCTGGAGGGAATCTGTTTTTCATTAGGGTTCAAGGACTAAACCTGCCTTAATGATGAAGACAGGTATAAGGAAAGTTAGTAAAATGATGGAGAAAGACAATATTTATTAAAAATTAAAACATGCATACCTTTGACCTAGAAATTCTGTATCTAGGAATTTAGCCCTCAAGTACTGGCATACTATTGCAAAAGAAGCATGTATAAGAATGTTGATTGCATCTTTAAAAATAATATCAAAAAAACTGTATCAAGTATTCACCAACAGGGGACCAGTTAAGTGGAGTAGAGCCCATTCAGCTCAGCAGCCCACTCTGGGGCAGTCTTCTTCAGACCGTTCTATAGGTTGGTCATTCTCTCATATTCAGTGCTTTTTTGTGTGTTCTTTTTCCCCGTTCTTTGAAAATCTTTAATATATTCTCTTCAAAGATATTACTACACCTCTCCTCCCAACAAGCTTGTTTCTTGTTAATAGGGGGTGTTCTCTCACTGTATTCTAGATACAGTCTGTGATCCAGACTGAGGTCTTGGTGTAATTCAAGTTCTCTTCGTTCATGCCACAGACTTCTGAGACTACTGAACATCGTTTCTGCATGCCTTCCCTACTTTGTTGTGTGTGAACTGGCAATCCTTCTACTTACTTAGTCAGGCAGGGCTCTTTTGTGAGACTTTCCTCATCCAAAACCTGGGTACTGTATGCTGCTGCTAAGAATCTAAGACCTGACAAGAAGGAGGAAGAATTTTGCTGCCAGTTTCTAGCTACTTCTATATACTACTTGGATAGACAGTCAAAGACAAATGGTGATAACAGAAATTATTCTGCATTTGACTCACACATTTGGAAACTGATGTTGGAAAATCTAGAATCAGCATGTCTGTAGATATATGGCCAAAGATGTAATTCTAAATCTTGTTAATCTTATCTCTTTTCCAACCAAGTTGCAAGGCCTTTAAATGCATCTCTGACCATTTTTTTAAAAAAACTGTTTTAAATTTCATTTTCTGCAGTATATGAGAAAAAAGCAACATAGAGAAATGGAGAAAAGTCTGCTTCAACCTGGGCAAGTCTTTGTCATTAAGAAGTTTATAAAGACATAAAAATTTAGAATCAAAAGAAGTAAAAATTGATTATAGAGATAGCTCGGAAAATTCCATACAGTAAGAGGGAGGTGAAAGTTAAGAGTTGGGAGACAGTGGAGATGTCTTTTTCCTTTAAAAAAAACCTATAGATTAAATGTATTTTAAATTATCTACTTAAAATGTAGCAAACCTTCAGCCTAGAAATCACATGAACTTCGTTTTACTGTTATGTCGATAGCTTCATATGTTCTTAAATATTTGACTATTTCTCATACACTGGAAAAAAATTAGGTAATCCCTTAAATCCTAGCAAATTGTAGCTCCATTTGTAACAGAACTTTTAAAAGCTAAAAGTAAATGTAATAAGTTTGTAATTATTGTCTTAATACTTTTAGTCAATTTTACAAACAATTTTATTAACTAAATTATACTTTATGTATTTTTGTGTTAAGTTCATAAAAGAATGGCCAATTTAGGTGAACAATGAACATCAAATAACAAAATCCTCTGACACACAGTTATCAGTTATCCCCCACCCCCTAACAAATACCCACCTCCCAGCTCCATAATTCCTAGAGTTTAAAGAGCTCTCCTAAGTCCCAGCACAAATTGCTAATATCTGAAGGGGAAAAGGAAATAACATTTGAGAAAGCTCCTATAGGTGCCATCATTAATAGTGGGAGGTTTAATGGGTTAATATAAAGAAATTTAGTTTTTGAATGTCTCAGCCTTTAACGCTTGGAGAAGTAGGAATCTCAGTGGACAAATTAAAAATTTTAGTGTCTAAAGAGCTTGTTTCAGCAAGGAAGAACAATTAGCACATTAAGTCACTCTTTCTTTTTATACTTTATTTTCCAGTCTGAAGAACTTGATAGTTAAAGTTTAGTCTTGACCCCAGCCATGAACAGATGGAAGTGTGTCCACATTTTGAAATGTTCTTCATTGCACCCAGATTAGAGAATAAGCTCTTGATGTTGAACCTGTCAATTATAAATAAGTAGTCTTGTTCTTTCCTTATGTAGAACTTAGGCTTTGGATTTTAGTCATACCACACAAGTGTATTTTCACTTTTTATTATATTATTTCTTTCATTTGTGGATTCTAGTTAGCAAAATTATAATATTTAAGTCACAGATAAACATGGTAGAAAAAAATATCTTCCCTGTGCTCATTTTTTTACAGTGTCTTTGGAAAATAGATATTTGGTTTAGAATGTCTGATTTGGGGCTGTGAAAACAGCCACAACTCTGTACTTTAGAGACTTTAGAGATTATGAAAGTATTTGTGAAATTACTGTTTTTCTTAGAATTAGAAATGGATCTAGTTAGTAGGCCACCGTTTTGATGCTAAAGACATTTCATAAATATAAATTATAAGTACATATTTAACAGCTATAAGAGGTTAATTAACCGAGTTTATTGTGCCAGGCAGATTTTACCTTGCTGCTTCTTCCTCTTTTCTTTTCTTTAGTAGTTCATCCAATAACCTTTCTAAAATCTTAGTGTCAATTTCTTGTTTATTTTCTAAATACAGTCTATTAAATAAATATTTTCCTGAAATACAGATAAAGAGAACAATGTTAATTTTGAAGCTCTATAAAATATAGTGAGATATATTTTTGGAAGTTAACAATGAAAAGGTTATTTCTGTCTATATCCAAATATATTTTCCTTTAAGCATTTATTTAAATAGAGCCCAGATTCTTTAAGAGACCATCTTAAATCCTTTTTAAAAGGTGTATATGGGCATGTCACAAATAACTAAAACATAAAAAGAGGTAGTATAATATATTCTCCCCATGGAAATTCTCTTTTCAAATATATTTCCTTAAGAGGCAAAATGACAGAATATTCTTGGCCCCCTCATCAAAGATTAGTTGACCGTATATGTGTGAGTTTACTTCTGGGCTCTCTGTTCTGTTCCATTGGACTATGTGTCTGTTTTTCTGGTAGTACCATACTGTTTTGATTACTATAGCTTTATACAAAGTGACAGAATAATTAAAATTTAGTTCTGCTATCTTTATGTACTTAGTATTTCCCATTTAATGTGAAGAAGGACTAATATATAGTTTTGCCCTCAGCCTCATATATTTTTCATTTAGAAGTTAAAATGCTGACTGGGATGGGGTGTTAGATTCTCAGCTCCAAAGAATAATTGTAAGGGTCTGCTGGAACATGAGGTGATCCCACACCATCTGTGGCCACCTACTCAGTGGATGGATGCCTCTTTTTGTGTACCTCTATGTCATGAAGGGACCACTGGTATGGTATTTGTACATAGGGAAGGTGGAGTGTTTTTCATTTTATATTTTAACTAAAAATATTATCAGCAATAAAAACTTCACTTTAAATTGACATGATAAATATTTACCAACCATTGTTTTCTGTGTCTGATAAACAGATGACTAAATCGGGTAGAATTCCTTTGTCGACTAAGACCATCCACAGTTCTTTCATAATAGGGTAGTTGTCCAGTACCCATCCTCCATATTTTGGGGCACCATAAAACCTATTCTTGTTTTCTTCAACTACCTGTGAAAAACAGCAAACTGAAATTACCATCATATCTACCCAAGTAAAGGATGCTACCTTGATATATTACTTTTGTGGACCTTAATCAAGTATCTTTTGAGTTTTTCTGACTTTCAGAAGGAAATAAAAAGAGCCACTTAATTTTAAAAGAGAAACTTAATTTTAAAGCAATAAAGCTATAAGTTTTAAAAGTTAAGAACAGGAAGCAAAAGCCTTTCTTAAATAAATATAACAATACATGCTTACTATATGTTATTCAGTATTACAGAATCCAAAGCCTGATTCAGAAGGTCTAGGGTAAGGCCCAAGAGTCTGTATTTCTAACATGCTCTCAGGTGACAATGGTCCTTGGTCCACTCTTTGAGTAGCAAGGTCCTAGCCCAGTTTTTCTTTTTCAGTGACAATGTTCTTCACTTCCCTTTTGCTTTTCAGCCTTCAATGTGAAAGGCTTCTACCTGTCACCCAATAATAATAACTTCAACACAAGTATGGAGATTAGATGTGGATCTATGAATATACCAATTCTGAAGGTTTTAAACAAGTTTGTGGGCCATCAGAAAATCACAGAATATTAGAAGTCAAAGGGGAAGAAATCTCAAGAAGACTGGTGTAACCCTCTGGCCTATGCAGAATTTAAGATTACCTGCTTTTTGAATTTCCATCTAAATGAAGAGCATTTTGAAAAAAAGAATTTTAACACTTTGAAATGTTTCACATAAGAGAATTGGGGGAAAAAAAGCTATAATGAAGAAGTATAAGTGAAATAAGTTAGAGAAAGACAAATACTACATGATCTCACTTATTTGTGGAATCTAGAAAAACCAGATTCATAGAAACAGAGAACAGATTGGTGATTGCCAGAGACAGGGCTGGAGGTGGGGAAATGGGTGAAGGTGGTCAAAAGGTACAAACATCCAGTTATAAGATAAATAAATCCTAGGCATGTAATGTACAGCATGGTGACTATAGTTAATAATATTGTAGTGTATATTTGAAAGTTGCTAAGAGAGTAGATCTTAAAAGTTCTCACCACACACACACACACACACACACACAGACACACACACACAAACGTAACTATGTGAGGTGACCATGTTAACTAAACTTATTGTAGTAATCATTTTGCAATATATACATATATCAAATCATTATGTTGCACATTTTAAACTAATACAATCTTATATGTCAATTATATATCAATAAAACTGGAAAAAATATAAATGGTTAATAAAAAATTTTACTAAGTTTCAAAGATATGAAAATTAAAACAACATCAACATATAATTTATAGTTTCCCTATCTCATTCAATTTTTTTGAAAAAAATTTAATGGCTTCATAGTATGTAGTCAAATGAATAAACCCTAATTTGTTTAATCATCCTCTTAATGTTAAACATTTATATAACTTATAATTTTATTATAACATTGTGATAATACGATGGACATCTGCATATATAAATCTTTGTCTAAGTATATATTTCTTTCAGTTAGATTCCTATAAAAAATGTTTTTAGGTCAAAAAGAATAAAGGAATGAACACTTTAAAGGCTTTTTATATACATTGTCATGTTGCTTCCATAATGTCTATAACAATTTTCACTCCTATGTGACTATATCATTACAGCCTCACTAGTATGGATTGTTATAAGTTTTTAAAAATCTTTGCCAATTTGACAGGTAAGAAATTGTCTCTCTTTTTTTCATATTTTTATTGACACTTGAACATTAAAATTTTTCAGTTAACCATTTGTATTTCTTCTTTGATGAAATAATCTGTTTACGTCTTTGTCTGTTTTTTACATTGGTATTAGATATTCCTTGATTTGTAAGAAATCTTTATAATGAGGAATAAATGTGTCATATTTATTATAAATACTTTCCCCAGTTTGATGTTTGCTTTAAAATTTTGATTTTCATGGTGTATTTTTTAAGGAAAGGGAATCATTGTTAAGTAGCATCTTCATTGAGATTTTGCTCTAAGAGTTCTTCCATGGCATTTGTGCCTAGAGTACTTGACCATTCTAAGATCATTTCAATATCACTTCACTTTCTTCTAGGTAAAAACATGCCATTTTTACATTTAACAATTAATATGGAATTAATTTTGATATAAGCTGAGAATCTAAATTGTTTTTTTCCTACCAGTTAATTTTATCAACACTATTAAATAATTCTTCCTTTCCTTTTGGGTTGTGATGTAAACCTTAGTATACACTCAGTTTTTATCTATACTGAGGTCTGTTTCTGTGCTTGCTCTGTGGTTCTGTTAGTTCTTGTATGATTATCAGGCTTATGAACCACTGTAACATCACATTTTACTAGTTGGTAGAGCAAGTCTCTCTCTGTTATACTTTGCCAGACTGTTCTTACCAAGTCTCAACTATTGGTTCTCCCAAATAAATTTTAGAGACATTTGTCAGTTTCCAAAATACATTGACATTTTTATTATAATTGCATCAAATCTATAAACTAATTTGAGAAAGATACCTTAATAAGATTTTGTCTTTACATATAAGAAATTAGTAATGACCTACTTTTTAAAAATAGGTTTCCTACTCAGAGATCATGGAAACTGATGACAGGTAGAACAGTGTCCTGCATTGGTCTCTGTTCTCTTGAAAAAGACAATCTGATATGAACTTTGATGTTAAAATCTCACGTGATTTAAACTCCCCCACAATCCCAGACTCACAGTTTACCATCTATTGACACTACTCATATTCCTACATCAGAGGTGTTTTAGTAGTACTCCCTGTAGATTTGTATCCTCCAGAATAAACTCTGGAAAGAATGGAGCAAATTATCAGTGAAGGGCAAGGATGGGATGTTCACAGTGCTAAAGACATCCCTGACTTGGATGTCTCCTCCTTTGGGATGCTCTGTCTCACCTCCCAGGACGAGATAATAGCCTTGACCTTCGTGACATTCCTATACCTTGTACATATCTAGTTACCACTTAGCACATGATAGTTAATTATTGGATTCTATGTCAGCCTTCCCTGCCTGATAGCTCCTTAACGGAAAGAGCTATGTTTAATTCATCTTTGTGTCCCCATGCTCTAGCACAGTAAGTACTCAGAATGTTTCTGAAGAAATAAATTGATGACAGAACAACCTGAAGAGATATAGAAGTTGAAAGATCTCTTTGGGAAGCTCAGAGGGGGATAACAACTTGCCTTGGGTATAGCCTGGGGCTCAAGGATTTCACCCAATGTGTTACAGAGTGGTTCTATACTCTCAGAGAACATTTTTTTTTCTTCTTATGATTTTAAATTACATCACTTTCAAATTACAGAGAAATACATAAGTTCATTGAATGACCAAAACTGATTTTTCTCTTTAACTTTTGCTCTGAATGCTTACCCAAGCGCTCTGTACAAAACAGATCCATATGGTCTTTATAAGCCTTCTGATTTGATATGGGTAGGGCATAGTACCTGAGGGTTTATTTTCCCCTTAGATTGGAAAATCCGTGGTGTGTCCATCCATCTCCCCCATGAACATGTTCAAGGTGGTTGGATGAAATTAGTTAGCTAGGGAGCAAAATTTGTCTTGGTTTACAAATAACCGGCTCATAGATGAAAAAGTAATTTTGGTACTTGCTTCATATAAACTATCTTTTAACCAACTGGACTCAATTAAAGACAATAAAAGTTAATGAAGAATAAACGTCAGGGCTTCCCTGGTGGTGCAGCGGTTGAGAATCTGCCTGCCAATGCAGGGGACACGGGTTCGAGCCCTGGTCTGGGAAGATCCCACATGCCGCGGAGCGACTAGGCCCATGAGCCACAACTACTGAGCCTGCGCATCTGGAGCCTGTGCTCCGCAACAAGAGAGGCCGCGATAGTGAGAGGCCCGCGCACCGTGATGAAGAGTGGCCCCCGCTCGCCGCAACTAGAGAAAGCCCTCGCACAGAAACGAAGACCCAACACAGCCAAAAATAAAAATAAATAAATAAGCTCATTTGTAAAAAAAAAAAAAAGAATAAACGTCAAAGCTATGAAATTATATTGCACATTTGTTGATTATTATTGAAAATTTATAAGCAACTGTTCACTGGGGTACATTACACATAACAATGTTGACTGTAAAATGCACGTGAATTTGAAGGCTACAGATTTCAACACTGTCATATAGGATTCTAAAATAATTGTACATATACTAGGTTAACATTTTCTCAGTTACTGCGAAATCAATGATAAAAATAAAGAGCCTGGATTTCTTACCTCTTGGAGAACTTCGTCTAAGATTTCAGCAATTTTTTCATGTGGCTGTTCAAAGTTCATGTCCTTTGCCATTTTTACCGTCTCCTTTATTATGGAAAGAACTTCTGGATGATCTGCAGTTACCTCTTCTATCACGTATTCTATTACATCTAAAGTAAAATAAATCAATAAATTAATGCCATTAAAATTTTAGTAAACAATGCTATTTGCAGTAGAACATGATTGTAAATACCTAACCCAAGGAAGTACTCTTCGTGTTCCTGCAGCGCATGCCAGAAAAAGGGAGAAATAGACTAGACAGGAAATAAGTCAGGAATCACAAAATAACAGAGCAGTGGCTTAAAGCCAGTGCATCAGAATGAAAGTGAATGAGGCATGAAAAATGTCATGTCAGGCAGGAGTCAAAACTCAGGAAGCCAGGGAGAAGACATAGGAACCAAATGCTTCCAGGGGTCAAGCTAAAACTTGGGCATCTAGGGAATGAGTCAGAAAACAAAATAAATACTTCCAATTATAAGCATGAAACTAAATGGGACAATAAGAGGACGGGAGGTAGGCAAGTTGGAGGGGATGGAAGAAAGGGTGGCATAGACTGGTTTTTGAAGTGTTAGACTTGATTCTTGTCTCATTGTGTGCTGAATGTTTCCTTACATGGCTGAGCTGGCTCACAGGCTGCACCATGATGTAAACATTCATCCACTTCTCTAATGGGACATGAGATTGGCAGCTCCACCTGACTCCTCTACCTCTGCCTTTCCAATAGTGCCTCCTGAGCTGCCCCAAGGCTCTATCCATCAGGGTGTCCTGCCAGAGCCCAAATGATCCTTGCCCAGAAAAACCCCAAAGGACCTTTGAAGAGCAGCTGCCTGCTGCCCTCCCTGTTGTGAAGTGAGAAATCTGTCCTCAGGGATAGAGAGAGCCAGCAGTTTCTGGAGAGCCAGAGTGGAAGAGGCAAGAACCCAAGATCTTCTGATAGCCAGGGAAAGAGGACATGGGGAGGCAGAAATAGCCAGGCAAAGATACTAAATGTGCCAGAAGATGCTAGTGGTCTACCCAATATCTGGTCTCCTTTTCCTTAGTAACAGAACTCTGATTTTGTTAGGGTCAGCAATGTGCCTAGCTAAAAACACTACATCTCCTAACTTCCCTTATAGTTTGGATGGCTGGTAGACAAGATGCAAGAAAAATTTGGGGAGGGGAGGCGGTGAGTCTTCTTGTTTTCTATTTAAAGAGGAATAACTCAGCTGGATGGAATGCCAATTTTTTGTCCCTTGCCTCTTCCCTTTTCCTGCACACTGATATGATGGCTGGCATGCTAGCAGCCATCTTGTGAATTATTACAGTAGCCACATGCCAGGAATGGCAGAAAAGATAGATCTCCTATCTTCTCAATATTCTTGTTAACAAAAATAATATATCACATGTTCTTTTTTCTGTGTTCCTGCATGTCTAACTGTTCATATTATAGTAGCCTTTAAGATAGAGTAAGTGGATATTAATAGTACTTTTTTAAAAAAAAACCACACACACGTTACTCCTTCAAAATTCTAAAGGAACTATTTGTGATTTTTAGATGCACAGTCTAAGAGAGCCAAATTACACAAATATTAATTTACCTTTTTTTGAATCCAACATTAGATCTTGACGAGAGTCTTGTTGACTTCTTTGAAGTGTAGACGTTTCACTTGTTTCTTTTTCATCTGTGAATAAAACTCTGTTAACATGTAAAGAACAGTATTTAAAGTGTAGGTGAATCCCAAAAAAGACTGTGGTATGGGCCCAGGGACCCAGGACTCATGTTCCTAATTTCTTAAAAAATTAAAATAACAACCATAATAATCAAATAGGTAAACATATCTATCAGCAGTAGAAAATAATGACTCAACTTATGACAAAACCAAGAGTAATTTCAGTTTCATATAATGCCAGTGGATGTAAATTGAAAAAAAAAAAATCAAATTTTCCCTTCCTGAGGTAACTAACAGACTCTTGGCTCCAGGAGGTAAAGGCTGTGCTTATCTCAGACATAGGGGGGAGAAAGGGTGCCTTTTACCAGGGTACACTGGCAGCGTTGGCATCCCTCCAGCAGTGGGTAGAGGCACTGATGACTGCTTCTACCTTGGACAGCTTCCCCCAAAGAGGGAACAGATAATACAAGGGAGGGGCTCTCTTTGTGTATGTATTGGTGCTGGGAACTCTGCAGCAGCAGAGATGGGGTTCCCAGATGCCACTTGGCCAAAATTTTAATTTCTGGGTCTTCTGTTAAGTGTGTGTGTGCGCATGCATGCTGGGGGAGGAGGAGTGTCATATATAAGTTTCTGACAGTGCCCAGTTCAATTCCTACTCAGCTTGAATTAAACATAAGGCAAAGACACGTCTATCTGAATCAGGAGGAGAAACCAAATAGAAAAGATCAGCCCTACATTATATAACACAATAAATTATATATGCAATTAAAAATTAAATATAAAAAGGTCAGACCAATAAAAAAAAGAATATAAGTATATATATTAAATCTCTGGTTGAGAGGAAGACTTTTCAAGCCTGAAAGTAGATGGAAGAAATCAACAAAGGGAAAGTAATGATTTGACTATGAAAATGTGAAAAATTCCTCTACTTCAAAAACGGCAAGCTGATTTAAAAGACAAACCACCCAATTTGGAAAAAAATATGAAAAATAAGTGAGTAATAGAGAAAATTTATATAGGAACCATATAACTGATACAATTTAGAAAAATGGGCAAAAGACAAAAATGGTCATCTCAGAAAAGAAGAAATATAAATGGCTAACACAGTATTAAAATACTAAACTTCAGAAATAGTCAAATAAAAATTAAAATAATATTTAAAAAGAGAAAATACCGAGGAAACTATAATATGTAGTTTGTATATTCCTGACGGGAACATAATTTGGAACAACTTTATGCAAAGCAATTTGACTCTGTCTGTAGCTTCATACTCATCAAACTAGTGACTCCACTTATGTCAACATGCAGACAAAACTTCATGTAGAAAATTCATTGGAAAAAAATTCACTGGAGCATTATTTGTATTAGTAGCAAAAAAATAATTTAAGTTTTTGACGTAATGAATTAGTTAAAACTATTACCTATAAATAGGGAAATTGTGCAGTAATTTTAAATGAGGGTTAAAATATTTTCTAATGAAATTATATAATTAAATGTAACATAAATAAAAAATAAAAATAGTTTACATTGTATGCTCTTGATTATATAAATGGAAAAGTTTTATAAGGGTAAATAGCACTAAATGATAACATTTCATAGCTACAACTTTGGGTTTATCATGCTCTGATTCCAACCCACTAAAGGAAGCAGAGAGCTTTTAAGAAAATTTATTATTGTATGATAATGATTGTGTCACGTCTGGAAACATACAAAAAAATTTGGGGGGCGTTCTAACTGTATTAGACTTGCTGGGTTCTATTTTCTTCTTCATTCTGGTAAATCTATTTCTGTTCTACAGCTGCTCAGTTTAAATCTGTAAGAGAGAAGCTAACTCTTTTTCTCCTGAAGTTTCCAATTTAAGGGGGGGGTGGGTAATTTTAAGCTTCAATATAAGCATGATAAAATATGGAATAAATGGGAATAAGATCCACAAGCATGGCATTAGCAGCTCATTTTGTTACCGTCTTTATCATCTGACTTCATTTTGGCTTCTTCACTGTCCTCTAAAGAGCTTTCTCTTTGGGATTCAAGAGTGAACACTGCAGTGAAAGAATAATATGCTTTATCAGCTAATCTGTTTATATTAGGAAAGATTTGGCTAATAATATTAGCAACATTTTCTTTATCATCTTCATCAAATGACAGATGCAACTCTTCTGAGTTTTTATATGCATCAGTTGGGAACTCATTTTCCTTTCAAATTCTCTTTGAGGGTCTTTTGAAGTTGACTGGGCTGAAAGATAGTAATTGGCTGTGTTAGCAAAAGGTAGCTGGGGGTAGGTAGACAGCCTTGGGCGTGTGAGTTCTGACTCAGTCAGTGTGGCTTTGGTGAATCATTTGATCTCCTTGTCTAAACTTCTACTGGGCAAAATGAGGATAATTAAACTGAAAACATGGCTGCAACATTAACTGAGATAATGGGTGTAAACAATGAACTTAGAAAAGGCTTGGCACACAGGAAGCCTGCTCCATATTAGCTTCCATCCTCTGTATTATTATATAATTTTCTGTGTTAAAAAACCTCAATATTCTCCACTGACAAAATTTCTTAAAAATATATTGGAGAGTGTGATGAATTGGGAGATTGGGATTGACATATATACACTAATATGTATAAAACGGATAACTAATAAGAACCTGCTGTATAAAAAAATAAATTAAATAAAATTCAAAAATTCAAAAAAATATATATATTGGAGTAAAACCCCTAGCAAAAAAATTCCAATTTTTTAAATGTTAAAAAAGGTTAACCTTATTGTCAGATTTGGAATAATTAGTGAATTTGAAAAGAGACTTAAAAAAAAAAAAAAAAAAAAAAAAAAGAAAAGAGACTTAGGTTTGTAGCATATGAGAGATATCATCTATTTCTATATTCCAGTGAGAAAAGGCAATTTGTGGAAAGATGTAAAATCTGTGATATCATGCCACAATTTGACGTGAAAGGAATCACTACAGACTCTGAGAAACATTATAGAACACTGTTCATCCTCCAGAAGCCCTGCTTCCTCTCTCCATCCAGGTTTCAGTTAAATGTTCCCTCTTCAGAGATGTCTTCCCTGGTTATCTTAACACTCCAGTGCCCCTACCCCAATCACCACCTGCCCGATTACTGTGTTATATATTTTTTCTATCTGTTTACTTTTTCCCCCTCTACCCCCCATTAAAATGTAACCACCTCAAGGACAGGAGCTTCAAGTGTCTTGTTCACCTTTGTTGCTCAGTGTCCAGAATCATGTCTAACACAAGAAGGTACTCAAGTGTTTTTGAATGAATTAAAGAATTCATTTTTGAATGAATTAATAAATGCATTTTATCCAGGCTCAAACAGATTGAGTAACAAGCCATCTTAGTAGTCTGGGTCAATACTTCTCAGGCTTTAGTTTGTGAGTTGTCCAAGAGTATTTGTTTTTAATTTTGGTCTTAATTTTGAAGATAATATGATAAACACATAAATTCATTCTTTTTAACATCTTTATTGGAGTATAATTACTTTACAATGTTGTGTTAGTTGCTGCTGCATAACAAAGTGAATCAGCTATACGTATACATATATCCCCATATCCCCTCCATCTTGCGTCTCCCTCTCACACTCCCTATCCCACCCCTCTAGGTGGACACAAAGCACTAAGCTGATCTCCCTGTGCTATGCGGCTGCTTCCCACTAGCTATCTATTTTACATTTGGTAGTGTATATATGTCCATGCCACTCTCTCACTTCGTCCCAGCTTACCGTTCCCCCTCCCCGTGTCCTCAAGTACATTCTCTGCGTCTGCGTCTTTATTCCTGTCCTGCCCCTAGGTTCATCAAAACCTTTTTTTTTTTTAGATTCCATATATATGTGTTAGCACACGGTATTTGTTTTTCTCTTTCTGATTTACTTCACTCTGTATGACAGACTCTAGGTCCATCCACCTCACTACAAATAACTCAATTTCGTTTCTTTTTATGGCTAATATTCCATTGTATATATGTGCCACATCTTCTTTATCCATTCATCTGTCAGTGGACACTGAGGGTGCTTCCATGTCCTGGCTATCGTAAATAGTGCTGCAATGAACATTGTGGAACATGACTCTTTTTGAATTATAGTTTTCTCAGGGTATACGCCAAGTAGTGGGATTGCTGGGTCATATGGTAGTTCTATTTTTAGTTTTTTAAGGAACCTCCATACTGTTCTCCATAGTGGCTGTATCAATTTACATTCCTGCCAACAGTGCAAGAGGGTTCCCTTTCTCCACACCCTCTCCAGCATTTATTCTTTGTAGATTTTTTGATGATGGCCATTCTGACTGGTGTGGTGATACCTCATTGTGGTTTTGATTTGCATTTCTCTAATGATTAGTGATGTTGAGCATGCTTTCATGTGTTTGTTGGCAATCTGTATATCTTTTTTGAAGAAATGTCTATTTAGGTCTTCTGCCCATTTTTGGATTGGGTTGTTTGTTTTTTTGATATTGAGCTGCATGAGCTGCTTGTATATTTTGGAGATTAATCCTTTTTCCATTGCTTCGTTTGCAAATATTTTCTCCCTTTTTGAGGGTTGTCTTTTCATCTTGTTTATGGTTTCCTTTGCTGTGCAAAAGCTTTTAACTTTCATTAGGTCCCATTTGTTTATTTTTGTTTTTATTTCCATTTCTCTAGGAGGTGGGTCAAAAAGGATCTTGCTGTGATTTATGTCATAGAGTGTTCTGCCTATGTTTTTCTCTAAGAGTTTGATAGTGTCTGGCCTTACATTTAGGTCTTTAATCCATTTTCAGTTTATTTTTGTGTATGGTGTTAGGAAGTGTTCTATTTTCATTCTTTTACATGTAGCTGTCCAGTTTTCCCAGCACCACGTATTGAAGAGGCTGTCTTTTCTCCATTTTATGTTCTTGCCTCCTTTATCAAAGATAAGGTGACCATATGAGCATGGGTTTATCTCTGGGCTTTCTATCCTGTTCCATTGACCTATATTTCTGTTTGTGTGCCAGTACCATACTGTCCTGATTACTGTAGCTTTGTGGTATAGTCTGAAGTCAGGGAGTCTGATTCCTCCAGTTCCGTTTTTCTTTCTCAAGATTGCTTTGGTTATTTGAGGTATTTTGTGTTTCCATACAAATTGTGAAATTTTTTGTTCTAGTTCTGTGAAAAATGCCAGTGGTAGTTTGATAGGGATTGCATTGAATCTGTAGATCACTTTGGGTAGTATAGTCATTTTCAAAATGTTGATTCTTCCAATCCAAGAACATGGTATATCTCTCCATCTGTTTGTATCATCTTTAATTTCTTTCATCAGTGTCTTATAGTTTTCTGCATACAGGTCTTTTGCCTCTTTGGGTAGGTTTATTCCTAGGTATTTTGTTATTTTTGTTGCAATGGTAAATGGGAGTGTTTCCTTAATTTCTCTTTCGGATTTTTAGTCATTAGTGTATAGGAATGCAAGAGATTCCTGTGCATTAATTTTGTATCCTGCTACTTTACCAGATTCATTGATTAGCTCTAGTAGTTTTCTGGTAGCATCTTTAGGATTCTCTATGTATAGTAACATGTCATCTGCAAACAGTTACAGGTTTACTTCTTCTTTTCCAATTTGGATTCCTTTTATTTCTTTTTATTCTCTGATTGCTGTGGCTAACACTTCCAGAACTATATTGAATAACAGTGGTGAGAGTGGGCACCCTTGTCTTGCTCCTGATCTTAGAGGAAATGCTTTCAGCTTTTCACCATTGAGAATGATGTTGGCTGTGGGTTTGTCATATATGGCCTTTATTATGGTGAGGTAGGTTCCCTCTATGCCTACTTTCTGGAGAGTTTTTAAAATAAATGGGTGTTGAATTTTGTCGAAAGCTTTTTCTGCAACTATTAAGATGATCATATGGTTTTTATCCTTCAATTTGTTAATATGGTGTATCACATTGATTGATTTGCGTATATTGAAGAATCCTTGCATTCCTGGGATAAACCCCACTTGATCGTGGTGTATGGTCCTTTTAATGTGCTGTTGGATTCTGTTTGCTAGTATTTTGTTGAGGATTTTTGCATCTATGTTCATCAGTGATATTGGCCTGTAGTTTCTTTTTTTGTGACATCTTTGTCTGGTTTCGGTATCGGGGTGATGGTGGCCTTGTAGAATGAGTTTGGGAGTGTTCCTCTCTCTGTTATATTTTGGAAGAGTTTGAGAAGGATAGGTGTTAGCTCTTCTCTAAATGTTTGATGGAATTCGCCTGTGAGGCCATCTGGTCCTGGGCTTTTGTTTGTTGGAAGATTTTTAATCATAGTCTCAATTTCAGTGCTTGTGATTGGTCTGTTCGTATTTTCTATTTCTTCCTGGTTCAGTCTCAGAAGGGTGTGCTTTTCTAAGAATGTGTCCATTTCTTCCAGGTTGTCCATTTTATTGGCATAGAGTTGCTTGTAGTAATCTCTCATAATCCTTTGTATTTCTGCACTGTCAGTTGTTACTTCTCCTTTTTCATTTCTAATTCTGTTGATTTGAGTGTTCTCCCTTTTTTTCTTGATGAGTCTGGCTACTGGTTTATCAGTTTTGTTTATCTTCTCAAAGAACCATAGTTTTATTGATCTTTGCTATTGTTTCCTTCATTTCTTTTTCATTTATTTCTGATCTGATCTTTATGATTTCTTTCCTTCTGCTAACTTTGGGGGGTTTTTTTGTTCTTCTTTCTCTAATTGCTTTAGGTGTAAGGTTAGGTTGTTTATTTGAGATTTTTCTTGTTTCTTGAGGTAGGATAGTATTGCTATAAACTTCTCTCTTAGAACTGCTTTTGCTGCATCCCATAGGTTTTGGGTTGTCGTGTTTTCATTGTCATTTGTTTCTAGCTATTTTCTGATTTCCTCTTTGATTTCTTCAGTGATCTCTTGGTTATTTAGTAGCGTATTGTTTAACCTCCATGTGTTTGTATTTTTTACAGTTTTTTTTCCTGTAATTGATATCTAGTGCTAACAGCCATAATAGGGGAAATCAACAGTAACACAATAATAGTAGGGGACTTTAATACCCCACTTTCACCAATGAACTGATCATCCAAAAGGAAAATAAATAAGGACACACAAGCTTTAAATGACACATTAGACCAGATGGACTTAATTGATATTTATAGGACATTCCATCCAAAAACAACATAATACACTTTCTTCTCAAGTGCTCATGGAACATTCTACAGGATAGATCATATCTTGGGTCACAAATCAAGCCTTGGTAAATTTAATAAAATTGAAATTGTATCATAAATTCATTCTTTATCATCTAGATGATCATTTGGATGGTATGTTATTTCAACGTTGGTCTTTTTGATGTTGTTTTTTATAATCTCTCAGGCACCTGGTTGGCCTCTCTTACTTGTTTATTGGCTAATAAGAAAGAAGAGAGGCAGATTTATTAGGCAAAAAATGTGTTTTTGCCTAGGAAAAGCTCAATACTGCCATGTAAGAAGTAATTTCCTTGATATTTAAGTAGTTTCAAGCATAGGAAGTGATGGCAAGCTTCCCAGTTTATATAAAAAGTTAGTGAAACTCTGATAGCAAATTCTGACAAATAGAGCATGGACACACACACACACACAAACTATAAATGAATCACACTTATGAGTATAAAAAATAATTCTAGATTAACAGCCAAAAGAAATTCTGAAAATCAGAAATATAAGAATGGCTTAGTGTTGGAAAATATATTAGTATAATTGATCAAATCAGTAGGTCAAAGGACTAAAAATTTTATGATCATCTTGATAGATTCTGAGAAGGCATTTGATAATGTTGAACATCCATTCTGGATAAAAATATTTAATAACATTATGAAGAAACATTGACGAGAACCCCTTTACTGAGGCCCACTATCACTGCCACCATTTAACATCATTCTAGAACTGCTAGCCTACATAATTATTCAAGAAAGGAAATAAGCATAAATATTGGGAAAAAAGGAGTTGAAACTATGCTTCTTTTCAAATGATAAGACTGGCTATCTGCAAAACTCAAGAGACTCAACTAAAAATCTATCAAAACTAGGAAGTAAGTTTAGTAAGGTGGATTGTTACAAATAAACATAAAAATCAAACAGCTTTCCAACATACAGGTAATAACTACTTGGAAAATGTAATAGAAAAATAATCCCATTTAATAGTAACAAAATGACAAAATTTGTAGAAATAAACTTATTAAGAAAAGTATTGACAATACGTGAAGAAAGTTATAAAATGTTAAGGAAGGATACAAATATTAGGCCAAAAAATGGAGATGTAATCTGTCTGCATGAGAAGATTTAATAGTAAAGATGTGAATTCTCATCAATTTATTGTATAATGTTAACACAATCCTCCCACTAGGATTTGCTGTAAAACTTGACAAAATTCTACAAGTATCCCAAAGCCTAGTACAGCTCCTGGCACCCAGTAAGTACTCATTTTATGGATAAATGAAAGAATACCCAGGAATAATTTTAAAACAGGATGTTTTGAGGAGGAACTTTCATTACTGGATTTAAAATGCATCATAAGATTTTAATAATATTTTGCATTAAAGGTCGTAATATAAAGATCAAATCACAGAAAGTTCAGAAGTTTACACACACATGAACTTAAGATAAAGTTGCCCTTTCAAACATCCAGTAAAATTATGGATAATTTAATGTGTTATTTGTAAAATTGCCTCACCATTTAGAAAAAATGAATTTAGATCTCTAGCACAATATTTATGACAATAATTACATATTAATTAGAAAGAAGCATTATTTTAAAATGAGATAATGCAATTTCACATATGCCATAGGACCATAATTAATCATTATAAATATGAATAGAAAAAAGAAAGGGGTGAAGAATGCATCACATTCTTATCAGTGAATATCTCTGGGGAGTAAGTATGAGTGACTTTTCTTCCATGTGCTTTTTCCAGTTTTCTGTGATCACTTGAGAGACACAGGAGATAAGAATACAGACACTGATTTGAATCCTCATCACTTGCTGCCTGTGGTCAAGTTATATAACTCCTCTGAGCCTTAATTTCTTCATCCACTAAAAATAGAGATACAAATACCTACCTTATCCATATGGTTATGTGAGGTTATAATTTTATAACTTCATTTTTAAGGTGCAAACAAAGCTTGTCCACTTGCTACTTAACTTATGTTACCTGCCCGGCCCCTCTTGGCAACTGGGTTTGCCACCCTAGTCTAGACATAAATATTTAAGAAATCCTTCTGCTAACACTTCAAACAACAACAACAACAACAACCTACTTCACAGGTCTATTATGAGGATCAAATAGGATAATACATGTAATGCATTTAGCATAGCCTCAACATATAGTAGATGCTCAATTAATTTAGCTATTATTTCTTTCGTAATGAGGAAAATTTTATTTGGAAAAGAATGCTTGAAATTGAGGCAGTGATGGTTATAGTAGGATGATTATATAGTAGGATGGTTATAGTATGACAGTATACTGCCACAGCTTCTGGGAAATCCAAACAGTGGTGGTTAAATCTAGTCTAAAATTGCTGGAGCTAATCTCAAATTTTGGATCCAGATCTTTGAATGTGAGGAAGATCCCACAAAGTGTACAGGAAGTGCTGCACTGAGAGTATTCCATTAAGAAGAGATGTTTAGATTAAATTACTTTCATGTATTTTAATGTGACTAGTTACGTGGGTGCCAACTCTAGATATAAATTCTACCAAAGCCAATCAATAAATTTTCAAAAGTAGCCAAGAAATGAAAACTCTCATTTTTCCTGGAGAAAACTAGAAACTCACCCCCCCTCCCCCAGACCAAAACTCTGTGTCTATTTTAAAATAATATGATAAGGAGTGAGAGTCAGGAAGAGGCAGAATGGTCAAGAGAAAGAACTCTGGGACTTCGGAAACGAGGGTTCAAGTCTCAGCTATGCCACCAGCTGGGTGAATATATCAGGAAGCCATTTAACCTCCTGTGCCTCTGTTTCCTTACCTGTAAAGTTATGGAATTGTGTTAATGGATCACCAAGTCTTCTTCCGGTTTCACTGTTTTAAAACTTTTGGATTTGAAATTAATATTCCCCAAATAGAAATATTTAATTACAATCAAGGCTGACACACAAGCCTAAAACAACAGCAACAGCAGCAACAACACAAACTCCATGAGTCAGGTGAAGTGTTTTCATCACAACTGGTGTAAATAAAGGTGCAAATTCTGCTCAGTCTCTGCCCAGCAAGCAGATCTATTAAAGTAAAGAAATCTAAATTTGGAAACTCTGATTCCTTTCCTTAGACATCCAGAATTGAAACCTTTTTCTCTGTGTAAGATTCAGGTTTATGTATATTCATTTCTTCAACCACTTATTAAGAGGCTGCAATGCAATGTGCAAGGTGCCAGGGATATCAAGACAAGCAAACCAAGTTCTTGCCTTCAGGTAGTCAAGCTTAACTGTTGACCTAAGCTTAAAACACACATTTTAAAAAGATAGTTCACCTTGTTTTTTAGCTTGTAGTTCTGAGAGAAGCTGCTCTTTTACAGCTTTAATGGCTGCTTCAGTGGCCTCAGCTATAGTATTTCTGGTTAGCGTTTCAAGGGCTTTATCAAAACGTGGTTGAACAATTTTATTGTAGTCAACTACCTGCAAAGAATATTTGAGAAAACCAACATAAGCACAAGTTACTCTGAATATTAAGCACACTGTTCACCTACATCTATTTCTATAGCTATACCTATCCATCTCAAAAATCTTAATGCTGCTTGAGGTATGTTATTCTCAGAATTCAGTGATTTTTGAGTACTTGCTTTCACAGAAATTCAATATATATATAAATATATATTTATATATGTATGATCATGTAATATACGTTCAAATTAGATGTATATTTTTAAAATCAACATTTTATGTATAATCTACATACAATAAAAGGCACCCATTTTAAGTATAGAGTTTGATGGGTTTTTACAAATATATACATGACAACGACCACATTCAAAATATAGAACATTTATATCACCCCAAAAAGTTCCCTCATCCTCCTTTATAGTCAGTTCCTGGCCCCTGGCAACCACTTTGTTTTCTGTCATTATAAATTAGTTTTGCCTTTTCTAGAATTTCATATAAATAGAACCATACAGTATATAATCTTTTCCAAGCTTTTCTACCTTAGCATAATGTTTTTGAGATTCATCAGTGTAACAGTATATCTCAGTAATCTATTCCTTTTTATTTTTGAGTAGTATCATTGTATGAATATACCATAGTTTTTAATCCATTCACCATGGACATTTGGGTTGTTTCCAGTTTTGGCTATTATAAATAAAGTACTAGTGAACATTTGTGAGAAAGTCTTTTCATGGACATTATGTTTTCACATCTCTTGCATAAATGCTGAGGAGTAGAATTACTGGGTCATGTGATTAAGTGTATGTTTGACTTTATAATAAACCACTAAGCTGTTTCCAGAGTGGTTAAAACTATTTTATAGTCCTAGCAGCAAAGTATGAAAATTGCAGTTATTCCACCTCATCACCAACACTTGGTTTTGTGAATCTTTCACATTTTAGCCACCCTAGTTGGTGTGAAATCTCATTGCAGTTTAAATTTACATTTCCCTAATCACTGACAATTTTGAGCTTCTTTTTATGAGCTTATTGGTCATTCACTTACCCATATGTTTTTAAGCGTATGTTCAACTTTTGCCTAGTTAAAAAATTAGATTAGAATTCTACATATATTTTGAATATAAGTCCTTTGTTAGGCAGATAATATACTTAATACTGAATGTTGGGATGTTAGATTTATATATGTCTTTTAAGTTTAAATATTTCCATACTTCTAGATTCAAGTTTGCTTTTCCTTCAGTATGCTTATATTACTTTATTCCATGCCAACAAAAATACATCCACACCATCATTATTAATGGATGAACAATATTGTATTAGATGAATATATTACAACTTAATATTTAACTAAAATACCAATTATATTTAGATATACATGATTTTGTTATTATAAACTAGGTTATGAAGAACATAGTTATGTATATGTCTTTGATAGTTTCTTCAGGAAAAACCTATAGTTCAAAGGATATGTATAGATTTTAGGCTTTTATATGTATTTCCAATTGCTATCCCTAATGATTATACCCTAACCAGCAATGTATGAGAATATACTTTCCCAATCCTAGCCACACATCAATATTGGTTGTTAATATGATTTTTCAACAGTGAGATTGACATGACATATATCTGGTTTTTTTGGCCTCTCCCTGGTTATCAAGGTGATATCCCTTTTCTCATGTGTAATGGCTATTTGGATCAACTATTTTGTGAACTGCCTGTTTGCTATCATTTTCCGTTGGGGCTTTTACACATTGATTTGTAAAAACTCTTTACATTTTAAAATTATAATTCTTTTGTCTGACACATACTGTGATGGTTTTAAAACATGTCCACAAATGCTTTAATATTCCTTTCTTCAGAAGGTGAAGCCTAATTCCCCTCTTCTTTAGTGTAGGCAGGACTTAATGACTTACTTTAAATGAATATAGTATGGTGCATTTTTCATTTAAAAAGGGAAATGGCAAACCACAGAGTGGTAGAAAATATTCATAATGTTTATAATAAAAAAAATCTGTATATAGACAACATAAGGAACTCCTACCAATAATATGCAAAAAAGTTAAAAATGGGCAAGAGGCTTGAACAAAGTGAACACTTCAAAAAGCAAATATCTGAATAACATATGAAAAAATGTTGAACCTCATTAGTCATCAGGGAAATGCAAATTAAAACCTCAGTGAGATATACCCACTAGGATGGCTAAAATTAGAAAGACTGACCATAACAAAAGTTGGCAGGAATGTGGAACTCTCATACACTGCTGGTAGGATAGTAAATTGGTAGAACTAGTCTTGAAAACAGTTTGGCATTTTCTACACAAGTTGACTATGTATGTATACCTTATGTCCCAGAAATTTTACTCCTAGATATACCTTCAAACTACATAAAGATATGCATGTATACACCAAGAAACATGTTCAAGACTGTTTATAGCAATGTTATTCACAATTCCCCAAACTGGAATCAACCTAAGTTTTATTGACACTCAAATGGATAATAAATCATAATATAATTCAATCAACAGAATACAATAAAACAATAAAAATAAGCTATAGCTATACTTAATAACATGCATAAATATCACAATTATAATGTTAAGTGAAAGAAGCCAGACACAAAAAACATAAACTGTTTTAAGTCCACAAAGTTAAAAAAATATGCAAAGCTAATCTAATCTGTGGTATTTGAATGTGTGCTTACATGGTAAAACCATAAAAGAAAAGTACAGAAGTGAGTATCATAAAGTTCAGGGCAGTGGTTACCTTTGTGGAAGGAGTAAGAGGATTGATATTAGAAAGAGGCATGAGGCGGCTCCTGGGGTGCTGGGGTTCCATGTCTGACCTAGGTGGTGGTTATATGGGGGTTTGTTTTGTGATATTTCAATGAGCTTCACTTTTCTGTATGTTTGTCATATTTTACAATAAAAAAGTTAAAAGCAAGTAGGAAATGTTACCCCTGTGTTTAAAAGAATTCAATAGCATTTGGAATAAATTCAAACTCCTTCCCAGGGCCTGCACTGTCTGACTACATCTTCAGCCATCTCTACCTTGTGCCATTCCTCCTTTCACACTACATGCTCCAACCACACTGGCCTTCATATAATTCCTCTACATTCCAATCCCTCATCAAATCCTTTGGCTCTATCTTCAAATTATATCCCAAATCTGCCCACTTCTTACCACCTCTACTGCTATCACTCTGGTCTAAGCTAAAAGTAATTTCTCTTCACTTACCGAGGGTGGAGAATAAGATCATTGAGGGGAGGGGTCAAGGAACTGTCAGGTCAAGGTGTTGGGAGGGTCATCTTTGCAGACAGTGAAATCACCAAGAATTATGACAGGAATGAGTGTGTGGAGGAAGGGTCAGTGGGCCAGGAGGGGTGTAACCCAGGGAACAGGAGATGAGTGAAACCAAGAAAGGTAATGGGTGGCACAGTCTGCGTGACATAGCAGTCAAATCTGGGGACTTTCGGGAGTGGCTATGGTCTGGAAGCTGCACTAAAGCAGCGAGGAAGACGCCTTCCCCACTCCAAGCCCAGTGGAACAATTATCCAGTTGACAGTATAAAATTAAGAACACTGAGCACAGGGAATTCCCTGGCGGTCCAGCAGTTAGGACTCCGTGCTTTCATTGCTGAGGGCCCAGGTTCGATCCCTGGTCAGGGAACTAAGATCCCACAAGCCACGCTGTGCGGCTAAAAAAAAATTTTAATTTAAAAAAAAAAAGAAGAAAGAAACACCTATCAGGCTGCATCAGAAGAATGATTTATTAAAGCTGGAGTTTGGGGGGTTTTAAAAAAAAAGGAAAACTGAGTACAAATCCTAAAAGTCCTAAAATCCCACAAAGTATAATCAAGTATAGATAGGTAGAAAGCTAGCTAGCTAGCTAGCTAAGTAGTTACCTTTCCTTTGTAATGTTTTGCAAGCAAATTGCTAAGTGTTGTTTTCCCTGAAGACTGAGGTCCAAATATGAACACTTTAAATGGTGGTGCTGGCATAGGTGGAAGAAGATAGGGACGTGGGTTCAATAAAAATGTTTTTAATGCTTCTTCTGATGAAAGACAGTATATTTTACCTAGAAAACTTAAAAAATGCCATTATCATAAACAACTGAAAAGATGTATGGGCAAGTTTTTAAATTAAATTCTGAAAATCTTACTTACCTTACAGAAAAATCTGGCAATCCTTGAAAAATGTTACCTTCTTTTAAAGTCACCGGACATGTATGTCCCCATCTGCTTCTCTGCCATCTATATCTTGGTGCAATAAGTTTACAAGCTGCAAGAGTACGGAACAGCTCATCCTGTTAATAACAAACAACATTAAAAATGTGGGCATAGGGGCTTCCCTGGTGGCGCAGTGGTTGAGAATCTGCCTGCCAATGCAGGGGACACGGGTTCGAGCCCTGGTCTGGGAAGATGCCACATGCCGCGGAGCAACTGGGCCCGTGAGCCACAACTGCTGAGCCTGCGCGTCTGGAGCTTGTGCTCCGCAACAAGAGAGGCCGCGACAGTGAGAGGCCCGCGCACCGCGATGAAGAGTGGCCCCCGCTCGCCGCAACTAGAGAAAGCCCTCGCACAGAAACGAAGACCCAACACAGCCAAAAATAAATAAATAAATAAATAAACGTGGGCATAAGTTTGGCTGAAATTCATGTTATTATTTCATTTCTTATTTGATCATGTTCTACTATTTAAGAAATAATTCAGAAAGGAAATTTTGGGTTTTTTCTCAATTGCAGCCATTCTGTACTTGTCCAAAATTTAATAAGACAAATAGTTTTTATTTCTGTTTTAAGACCTTGTTTAAATTTTACTGAGCATTTTCTCTTGCAGGGTAGAATGAGCATTAAGGTGGGTAGAGCGTTTTCTATTATCTGTTTCAGGAAACAGATTCTGAAAAATTCTTATTGAAAAGGTTTGAAAACATACCAGAATCTTAGTTAATTTACATAAGTTTTAAAATAGGAAGATGTTACATGCAGATTTGCATTGACTTAGCTCTTTCATTCTTCTTAAATGTAAAGTCTCCCTCAGCAATCCTCCGTTCGTCACCTGCAGAGTAGCTAAGAACCACTTCTCTACCGACTGCAGACTGCTGAGAGGGTCACTGTCCTAGCGCTACCTTGGCGGGGACAAGAGAACTGAAGGGAAACGACATGGTACGCAACTGCTAGGGGGACAGGTCCAGGCTGGCTCCCTCCCACCTTCAGACATGGATTACACATGTATTGCTGGTTCCAGAGCTGACTGTGGAGGACAGATGAGAATGGAAGCTCTAGTCTTGCCTGCACTGCCGCAGCATCTGAGAGCAAAGAGGCATGCCGGTTGCGGGGATGTTGCATGGATGTCCCCACCTGAAGGCTGGAAGAAGCTAGATGGGAAGGAAACTGTCAATGCTTAGGGGAGTTGAATGACACTGAGAACCTTGTCGGTGGGGCACATTTGGCTACCACGCTTCTCCATGAGTCCACAGACAATGAGCTAGGGACTGAAACGTACCCAGTTAAGTCAGGAAGCAGGCACTGTTTCCTTATCATCCCTATCTCCTGTCCAAACTTGGAGAAAGTGTTTGAATAGCAGACCATGCTCCTCTCTCAACTTTGAGCCCCCGAGGCTACATATCTAGCGGGGGCTGAGGGGCGATGAGAAGATGAGCTTTCAAACGAGTTTGATATCACAGCCGTAAACATGATCAGGACTGTTTCTGGTTAAAGGCAGACTGAACACATGCATTTGTGTTTGCTTTTTTCCTAAAACCTTGCAAAAATGACAGCAGAGGAATGAAAAAAGAAATGAACTCACGAGGACACAGAGACTGGGAGAAGAGACCAGAGGAGCTGACAGCTGAGCAGCCGCAGCTATACACTTTTGTCAACTAGAAAGCAGAAGTATGTAGCAGCCGCAGCTACACACTTTTGTGTGTAGCTCCCTAGGCCCTCAGAGCTTGTTGTGGTGAGCTCTGGAGACCCGGCTGGACAGATCCTGTCAATACTTCTTTACCTTGTAGCCTAGCTCCTTGGTCTTCTCCTCCAACAAGGCGTATCTCTCTGTTCTGTGCCTGCTGCGCTCCCGGTCGCCAACCACGTGTTTGTTCGTGAAGAGAAATTTCCAGCTGCTTCTGATAGTGGTTATGCTTTTCGATTTTGGTGTCAAAGTGCTTAAGCTCTTCCCAAAAGGATTCCAGTTCCTTCTCTGTGAAGTTGGCTGACCTGGCCGGGTCCCACAGATTCATCACCTGGGGCTCATCGAACTCTGGCTCGGCGCCGCAGCCCCGGTGGCCGACTTTCCACAGGTGGTCGAAGTCCTGGCTGATGTCCCGCAGCCTGTCCTTCAGCTCGGCGTGTCTGCTCTGCAGCACGTCCTCCTGGCCGTGGGTCACGTCGGCGGGACTGACGACGTTTTCCTTAATTTCTTCTGTCCTGCTCAGGGTCTCCAGAAGGACCTTATTCTCCTGGACCTTCTCCCTGTGATGCTGAAACTCCCGCCACGACTGGTCCAGTTCTTCACTGAAAACCTTCCCGGAGGTCTTCGCCTTGTGCCACAGCTTCTCCAGCCGGCGGTCCTCCAGGCTGTGGTCCTCGGCGCCGGGGCTGAGGACGTTGCTGCTCACGGCCGGCCTGGGCGTCGTTTCTCCCGTCCCGACCGCACTTGGCCAGGATTACGTTGAGACTGCTAATAAGTTTTGCTTCTTTCTCTCCATCTTCATCTAAGCCTTCAGCCTTCAATCTCTTCCTCTTGAATTCGTCCCTTTCGCGTATGTATCTTGAAGCTCAAGCTTGTATCTTGAAGCTCAAGCTTGTATCTTGATCAGCATGGAGCTCGGACAATTTCACAGGAGAAAGATTAAGCCGCTGGGCCTCCCCCCACAGCTGATTCAGCTTCTCCTGAACTACCCCGAACCGGGCTCGCGCTCCGAGGGCTTCTCGGTCTCGTTCTTATCCCGCGAGAACTTGCCGCCGTGGCCGGCCGCCCGCCAGGCCCGGGCGGCGGCGGCGGCTGCCGGCGGAGCTCGCGCACCGCAGTTCGGACCTTCCGCAATGCCGTCTTCCTCCTCTGGAAGCCGAAACCCCGGCAACTGCGGGTCGGAAAAGCCCCCAGGTTTTCTGAATACTTTAAATTTTCCCTTCAGTTATGACCTAGAAGAAGTGACTCAGTACAGGCTTCTGTGTGCATCAGGCCCACCTTTCCTCCTCTTCAGCACCAGTTCGTGTTACATATTCCAGCTATGTTCACCCATTAAGATCTAGGGATTACACAGTACAGCATAACAAAATGACCTCTTTCCTTAAATTTATTTCCATAATTTATTTGAATTATAATATCTATTTATGATTCTGGTATTAGTTTTCTTATTTCTATTTTTTCTAAGTTTTCTAACTTCCCAGAATAGATCAAATCCTCCACTTAAAAGTCCTGGTAGCCCTTTTAGCACTTGGCAATTATAATTTGATCACTATCACATCCACAATACATCAGGGCCAGGAACACAGTAGTTATTTTAAAAATTGGTTGAATGATTGGAATGAATGAGTATAGAGTTGAGGGCTTTTATGTCTTTGCTTTCTTTGGTGCTGCAAAATTTTTAAACTGAACTTGGGTTTCTTTATTTCTTATTATTCCTGTGGTTGATTGTTCTGCTTTTATTGTCTTTCTTTGTTTCAAAACTTTTGTTGTGTTTAATGTCTACAAGAATATTGTGCCAATATTACAGCTTCCCAAAAATCAAATCCATTTTTATAAAAGGTATCCTGAGAGCCTTTTAAACCTTGAAAGGATACAAATTAAGGCCACAACATACAGTGAAAGGGTAGACTTTCAAACAGTTAAAAATAACTTACATTTTCCATTGTGTCATTAATTTCTTCCTCTGCACTCTGAAGTTTGGTTAAAACAGCTGCTCTTTTTAGGTTCAGATATTTAAGTCGATCCATAACTGTCTAAATTTAAAGAACAAGTCTTTTAATACATTGGCATTGGAACATCTCAAATGTCTTGAAAAAGTCATGAGCTCATGAGTAGAATACTTCCTTGTTCTTCCTAGCTTCTGGTAGTTTGCCGGCAGTGTTTGGTGTTGCTTGGCTTGTAGATGCATCACTCCAATCTCTGCCTCTGTTGTGACATAGCCATTTTCTCCCTGTGTTCATGCGTCTCTTCTCTTATAAGGATGCCAGCCATATTGGATTAGGACCCATCCTAATTCACTATGGCCTCACCTTAACTTGATTACATCTGAAAAGATCCTATTTCCAAATAAGGTCACACTTATAGGTATTGAAGGTTAGCTCCTCAACATATATTTTTAGGGACACGATTCAACCCATGAGAGTCTACCCTTTGGTCCCCAAATATTCATGCCCTTCCCTTGTTAATTCCCTAGTTTATGTGAGAATCCTTATCTCATTGGTATTGAGCTTCTCCATGTAACTTGTTCTGGCCAATAGAATGTGGGCAGAAGTGCCAGGGTGCCATTGCTGGCCGGGGCCTTAATAGGCTTGACAAGTTTCAACCAGGCCTATTGGAACTTCTGTCCTTTACCTTGAGGGAAGTGTGTCCCAGGTTGTAAAAAGTAGTCAAATTCTGGATATATTTTGAAGAAGAAGCCTGCTGTATATGCTGATGGGTTGGATGTGGGATATGAGAAAAAGAGAGGAGCATCTGGAAGGATGGATGTGACATATACTGAGAGGGGAAAACTGTGGGAGGAGTGTATTTGGGGCAGGGTGGTGGTGATGGCGGATCAGGAGTTTTATCTTGCACATTTAATCTGAGATGACAATTATACATCCAATTGGATATATTGGATATATTTAGTAGCAGTTGATTATACAAGTGTGAAATTCAGGGGAAAGGTCTGGGATAGTAATATGAATTTAAGAGTTGCCAGCATTTAGAAGGTATTTAAAGCCATTGGGTTGGATGAGGTCTCCTAAGAAATGAGGGTAGACAGAGAAGAGTGCTCAAGGAATGAGTTCTGGGATCCTCCAACTCTAGAGGTTAGAGATGTAGAGTGTAGAGGTAGAATGAGCTATAGTAGTGTGGGGTCCCAGAAGACAAGGGAAGAAAGGAGCAGGAAGGAAGAAGTGATGAGCTGGGTCAAATATTGCTTCTAGGTGAATTAGATGAAGACCGAATAGTCACCACTGGCTTTGATCAGGAGATCACCGATGATCTTGGCAAGAGCATATTCTAAGTGAGGCGCTTCTCCCTAATTTGGTTGCACCACCAGCATTATTACTTATGTGGCCACCAACCATATCAAACTAAAAATCTGGGCATTGCTTCTGACTTTTCTCTCTCCTTGTCCTCCTACATTAAGTAGCTCCCAGGTCTGTCTTCTGTCCATTCCCACAGTCACTACCCTGGGTTAGACCACCATCTCTTACCTGATGTACTGCAAAAGTCAGAACTAGTCTTCCTCCCACCAACCTGCTTCTCCTCAGTTTTTCCTTTGCATTGCAGTCTGAGGGATCTTTCTTAAATGGAAGTAGAAGCATTTTACTCTGTGGCTTAAAACCTTTCACTGGCAGCCCACTCTCTCATGATGAGGTCTAAACTCTTCAGCATGGCTTATGAGGCCTTTCTTGATGCCACCCCTGCTTATTCCTAAAGTTCTGGCACTATTCCACTCCTCCTACTCCATCCCCCTAAAAACTCCTCCATCTTCCAGTCCTGCGTTCACTTCCTAGAACTCACTATGCTCTTTTTTGCCTCTGGGGCTTCACACAGACTCTTCCCTCAGCCTGGAACACTGTCCCACCTTCCTCCCCTCACCAGCCCTCACGGTCTAATTCTTACTCATCCTTAGAGTTTCAATTTAGAAATAATTACAGACACATGGACTTGCTCACGAGATTAGGTCCTGCCCTTTTGCCATGAGCTCCTATAGTACCTTGTACCTCCCAGATGATAACACAAACTGCCCTTTAAATATGTATTTTCCCCCAACATATTGGATACTGTGTGAGGGGAGGGACTCATCTGACCCCTTCGCATCTGTATCCCTAGAGCTTATCATAATGCTGCACACCTATTAGGTGTTTAAGAAATAGGTAATGTATTTTTGTATTATTTTGTATTGTATGTTTTTTGTTTTTTTTTTTTATGTACTGTATATTTTTGTATTTTGTAATTTTTACGATGCATATTATTTTGTATTATTTTTGTATTTTATACTTTTGTGTTTTCTGGTTATTTTAAAGCCATGAGTGTGTATAACTTTTAAATCAGAATGCAGATATTTAAAAAAAAAAAAACAAGCTTATAGATACAGAAAGCAGATTGGTGGCTGCCAGAGGTGGGGGGTGGAGGATGGGAGGTGGACAAAATGGTTGAAGGAATTCAAAAGTATAAATTTTCAGTTATAAAATAAATAAGTCCTGGGGATGTAGTGTACAGCATGGTGATTATAGTTGATAGTACTATATTGCCTATTTGAAAGTTGCTAAGAGAATACATCTTAAAAGTTCTCATCATAAGAAAAAAAATTCTTTATGTATGGTGTCAGATGTTAGGTAGACTTATTGTGGTGATCATTTCACAGTATATACAAATATCGAACCATTATGTTGTATACCTGAAACTAATATAATGTTGTATGTCAATTATACCTCAGTTTAAAAAAAAAGAATGAAGATATTTACATTTTGGGGGAAAAAAACCCCATACCTTCTCTTCCTTACATTCTAAGTGGGAAGTTATCACATGAAATATATTTAAATGATGTATTTAGTATGGTTACCATAAACAGAAGAATTACTATTATGTTTTAGCCAAAAATCATGCATTAGTCTTTCAAATTCACACATTTAAAAAACCCCCTTTCCCAAACATTTTTGCTTTTTTTCTGATTATAAACATCTTGAACAAAAATCTTTCTGTATATCTCCATGTATTTCCTTAGAATAAATTACTAGAAATTGGGCCTCTTTGGACAGATGATAGACATTTAAAAAAATCTTTTGGATACATATATGCCCTATTATTTTCCAGGAAGATTGTGCCCTGTATGCTCCTACTGAAAGGGTATAAGAGCATTCCGCAAACCCTCCCCACAATCCTGGATATTAGATAAATTTGTTAAATCTGCTAAGAAAATGCTGCTTTATTCTTTGTGCTGTTTGCATTTCTTTGACTAATAATATGATTATAGAAGTTTAAGAAAGTATATTATTAGACATTTCTTTCTAAATTACCTGCTCATGCCCTTTGCCTGTTATTTCTATCGAGATATTTGCTTTTTTCCTATTGAAATATCAGAAGTTTTAAAATATTTACAAAAGATACTCAGCATTTGTTTATAAGTATGGAAACTATTTCCCCTCATTGTCATTTGTTTAATAGTGAAAATAATATTGTATTTTCAAATATGCATATATTCTTTTTTAAAAAAGCTTTATTGAGATATAATTCATATACCATATAATTCATCCATTTAAAGTGTACAATTAAATGGTTTTTAGAATATTCAGAATTGTGCAACCATCACCACAATTAATCCTAGAACATTTTCATCACCCCCAAAATATACCCTTTACCCATTAGTAGTCACTCCACATTTATCCTGGGATCTCGCACAGTGGTAAACCCACGCCCCCCACCGCCTGCCACTAAGGAACCACTTATCCATTTTTTGTCTTTATAGATTTGCCTATTTTGGAATTTCATGTAAATGGAATCATGATGTGTGATCTTTTGTAACTTTTCTTCTACTTAGCCTGTGTTCAAGATTCATCCATGTTGTAGCATGTGTCAATACTTCATTCCTTTTTATTGCTGAATAATATTCCATCGTATGAGTATACCACATTTTATTTATTCATTCATCAGTTAATGGACATTTGGGTTGTTTCTACCTTTGGGCTATTGTGAATAGTGCTGCTATGAATATTCATGCACAAATTTTCATTTGAACACCTATTTTCAATTCTTTTGGGTATATACCTAGGAGGTGAATTGCTGAGTCATGTGGTAACTCCATGTTTAACCTTTTGAGGAACTGCCAAACTGTTTTTCAAAGTGGCCACACCATTTGCAATCCTACCAACTATGTATGGGTGTTCCAATTTTTCTACATCCTCACCAACACTTGTTATTTATTGTCTGTTTTGTTTTTTGTTTTTAATTTTAGCCATCTTAGTGGATTTGCAGTGGTATCTCATTATGGCTTTGGTTTGCATTTCCCTATGGCTCATGTTAAGCATCGTATCCTGTGTCTATTGGCTGTTATCTGCTTTTCCTTTTCTTTGAGGCACTTTTGGTCACACAGAGATTTTAAATTCAAATGCAGTTTTGATTTAAATATGGACAGATGAATAAATACCACATCAAAATTTTAAGTGTCAAGATGAATTTTTCAGAAATAAATGGTATTAAAAAAGTAAATCTATTTCTGATATTTATTAAAATAAGTATAATCCAGTCGATAGTTTTTTGATTTTCCAAACTGTGGCATATTCTTACTGAGCATTGCACTTACCATGAAGAGCTCCTCTGGGGGCTTATTTCCGTCTAGCTCAATGAGATACTGGGAATCGTGCTCAGCCATTACTTCCTGCAGATAGTCGAAAAGAAGCCTCATCATTCAAGATCATTGGCAAAAGATCAGAATCTTAATATACCATGAAGAAATATTTAAAGCTAAATTATTTGCTTTATACATGACATAATAGATGTTATTTTCAGGAGAGCTTTTACAAAAGCCTAAACTAGTCTTCTTACCATGAATTTTACTCTCTTTCTGTTTTTTCCATTTTTTTCTACAGTGAAGTCTTAGAGTCTTTCCCAATAGAAGTGTTTTGGGGCATCTCTCTGTATATATTCATAGAATAATTTCTACCAAACTGCTAGCTGAAGAATGGGGTTGGTTCATTTCACTTTTTATTCCCCTGGCTGTGGGTGATGTTCAGTATCCAGATATCCATCTCTGTAAACTGCCAAACCATAACCTCTGTGCAATTTTCCATTAGACTCTTTCTTCTGCTTAACATTCATGGAGAATCTTTAGCCCTTATCTGCCATATGGTTTATAAATGTTTTACCTTGCTATGATTTATCTTTTGACTTTGTTTATGGTATCTTTTGCAATATAAAATATTTTTATGATGAAATCTGTTCTCATTGTTTCTGTATTTCCTTCCTTGCTTAAATTAGATTTTCTCTATCTCAAGGATATATTAATATTCTTGTAAATTTTCTTCCACTATTTTTTTACTATTAAAATCTAAAATCCAAGGGATTTTATTTTTTTACATTGGCAATGTTGAACTCTATCTGAGTCTTGTGTTCCCAGAAAGTAGGGATGGTGGGGAGATAAGACCCACCTCTACCTTTCCTCAAAGAGTCGGATAAGATCCATCTCCATCTTTTTTCATGATTCCCATAGGACCTGAGGATGGCTCCCTTGTTTACCTGCCTCCATAAAACCCCAGCCCCCTTACTTTTCTTTGAGAAAGTCCTCCTTAATGAACATTCTCCCTGTTGCAATAGTCTGAACAAAATCATCTCCTTAAATGTCCAGTACATTTTGTCTTTCCTAATACTGCGCAAGGTTAGGTTCTAAGTATTTCTTTTCTTCTAGACAGAAGGCACATTATGCCTGCATTATTTATTTAACCATAAATAACCATGTTCTGAACAAGGAAGTACATTATGCTTTTCTGCATTTCAGATACTTTCCTTAAGCTAGATTCTTAAGAATGGACTTACTAAGTCTAAGGGTAGGAACAATCCTAAGGCTAAAGATCCTATACCAGGTCCGACCAGGAGTCAAGCTGGGATTCAAAGACAGGCAAGAATGAGGACTTAGCCTTGGGTTACTCCTGAAGTAGGATATAAGCCAGAAAATGACGCAAGTTACTTTGCTCCCACTTGCTTTCCTCATGTATTTTGAAGGAACACTGAATTTTGGTGGTATTGGCCTTCCAAGTGAATTGACATCTCAGCCAGGTCAGAGGAGACTGGAATTGCAGGATCATACCTTTGAAGGCTCTCCCACCTCCCTCCACACACACCAGCACCTTGGAATTACCTTACAAGGCAAGCTATATACTATTCAGCAAGCATCACCTAGGCCTAACGTCTAGTTTCTTGGCTTTGAAATTCTTGCTCTGCTGGCACCAGGGCACTCAATTCTTATCTATGCTTTCCTGCAGGGCTTAGAATTTTTCCACTTCTGGGCTTTTTTCAGACAAGCTGTCTAAAAACCACCATACTAATTTATATTCCTTTCAGCAGGGTATGAGAGTGTTTGCTTTACCATATATACTTGCTAGAATTAGTAATTCTTATTCCTTGTTCATCTTTTAAAATTTGATCATGGAAATATCTCTTAATTTAGATTAGCATTTCTTTATTATCAGTAAATCTGAACATTTTTCTACGGGCTTGTTACTCTTTTGTCTTTCAGTTTTGTGAATTGTCTGCTCATATTTCTTGCCCATTTATCATCAGGAGGGTGAGACCTTACAGGTTTTAGAAAAATCATTTCGATGACCTTTTTTTTCACATTTTTAAAATTGAAGAATAGTTGATTTACAATGTGTTAATTTCTGCTGTACAGCAAAGTGATTCAGTTATACATATATATACATTTTTTTTTATATTCTTTTCCATTGTGGTTTATCACAGGATATTGGATATAGTTCCCTGTGCTATACAGTAGGACCTTATTATTTATCCATTCTATATACACTGGTTTGCATCTGCTAACCCCAAACTCCCACTTCATCCCTCCCCCACCCACCCTCCCCTTTGTTAACCCTGTCTGTTCTCTATGTCTGTGAGTCTATGACCTTTTAATATATCAAAGCTTTAAATCTTTTATCATAGTTGATGTGGATATTTTTCTAGTTTGCTGTCTTTTAATTTGAGTGAGGTGTTTCTTAAAAAACTATTTCCAGAAGCTTTACATGTAATGAAACTGAAGCTGTCATTCTGTTTCCTTTGTGATCTCATCACTTGTTCAGCTGACCATCTGTTAAGCATTTACCACTCGCCAGAATTTGGGCACTGCACTGGGCATTGGTGATGCTAGGATGTGAGACCTGATCCCTATCCAACCCCCTGCCCATGAATATAGTTTTCTAATCTTCTGAATCTGATATTAATTATGCTTTATTTGATACCCAATGCCAGCCACTTAAGGAATATGTAGAATATTTTTGTTGAAGGAGAAAGAATATTATAGATAGACATGTAAATTACACTTAAGAAGCTATGTTTAAAGGCCAGGGATGGAAGAAGAAGAAGGGAGGAATCAAAGTCATACATAAGAAAACAAAAGTACTGAATCATTATGCTGTACACCTGAAACTAACACAATATTGTAAATCAACTGTATTTCAATAAAAAAAGAAACCAATTTGATTCTCATTTTTTGGCGGGGGGTGGGGGTGGGCAGTGGGAATGAAAATGATCCACTCATTTGTCTCTAAAAATATATAAACATTATAAAACAGCATGAAACAAATTATTTTAGTTTCTCTATCAGATGGGAAGAGGTAATTTGAGGACTGTTTTTTATTTTTCTTTGTATTTCCATTGCTTAGCATGGTATCTGGCCAAATACCAGATAATAAATGTTTGTTGAATAAATCTCCCACACAAATTGGGCAGAGTCTACCCTGGATTTTTAACCATAAAAATATGCTTTTCAATAATCATAATTTCAGCAATCATACTTTTAAATGCTAATTATTTTAATTAAAATTTTCCTATTATAATATATAATGGCCTTATCATGTTTACAAATAATCATCTTTGAATGGGATAAACAGAGAAACCAGTCTGGGATAGCTCTTCTTTAGACTGCAATTTAACTAAATTAACAATTACTTTTAGAATAAAAGATACACCTTAAGTGTACATTTGTTTTGATAAACCCATAAATGCTTTCACAAAACAATCTCTTGACATGGACTTTCCAACCTCCAACCATAAATAAATTCCCCTAATGACTTTTGAAAAATGCAATTTTCAGCAACATTCCTGCTTTGTAAGAGTAAAATAATATTGTTCTGTGAAACAGCTTTTGGAATGCAACCTTATTCTGATAGCATTTTACCAAGCTCAAGAGGAGGAGAATCAGGCAGATAATACATGAAGTGAAAAAATGTGAAAGTTATTTCAGGGATAAAACACAAATATCAACATTCCCATTTTCAGCAATACATCTTGTTCTTACTTCTAAAGGGTGAAGAATTATTTCCTTATAAAGTTTAACAATGTGTTCGATATTTTCCAAATAATCCTCAGGCCTCTGAACTAGATGTTGAAGAATTTCAGCCACCACCTGCATTTCAGCAATAAATGCCTAAATGGAAAGGATGTTAAATATCTTTATGTTAATCGTTACTTTATTTACAAGTCATATCCCTCCCTCCTTATACCTAGATGCCCTTTTGGGATGAGAAGAAGGGAGAAGGGGAGATTAGAAACAGGATTTTTATTTTAGAGAGATAGAACACCCCTGAAGTTCCTTTATCAGATGGAATAAAGCTTTAAGTTGACTTGGATACTTACTAATTTCTTTTTGCTCCCCAATAAGTAGGGAAGAGTAAAGGAATAACATCAGATTTTTAGAGACAAAGAAATTAGATTTTCTATGAATACCTGAGCTTGTAGCTCATTCATTCATTGATTCATTCATTTAGTAAAGCTTAAGTGCCTACTCTGTGCCAGACACTGTTCTAGGAGCTTGAGAGATGACAGAGAACAAAACTGGGGAACAGAACAGAACTGAGCCCTGGGGCTCAGAGAGCACACGTCCCAATTGAGGAAGACAGAGTATAAACAAGTAGACAAATAAATACATCACAGGTTAGGCTGTGGTGGTAAGAGCTAAGAAGAAAGATGATGCAGGGGAGAGGTGATGGAGAGTGATGGGAGAAGGTGGTCATGAAAGGGTTCTCTGAAGAAGTGACATTTGAGTAGAGCCACACAGATTTCTGGAGAAAGAATATTTCAAGGCAGAGGAAATAGTATGTGTAAAAGTTCTCAGCCCAATGCCTGGTAGGCATTCAATATCATATTTATTATCTTAATTACAACGGTATGCTTTATTCATGCTAAAATGACCCACTTTTATTCCTATTTGCTGTGAGGTTTACCTTTTTAAAAAAATCTGGTATAGATGCTGACTATTATCTAATGCCTTACTTGCACAGGGAAGATCATTTTATATTTTTAAATGGGCTGTCTTATATTAACAGGTTTTTAAAATTGAGATGTAATTGACATATAACATTACATTAGTTTCAGGTGTACAATACAATGATTCAGTACAGTTGATCTTTGGGCAATGTGAATTTGAACTGCATGGGTCCACTTATAGGAGGATATTTTTCAATAGTAAATACCATACTACTACATGATCTGCAGTTGTTAGGATGTAGAACCGCAGATACGGAGGTCTGATCGTAAAGTTAACTTGGATTTTTAACTGCATGGAGGGTCAGTGCCCCAACCCTGGAGTTGTTCCAGGGTCAACTGTATTTGTACATATTGTGAGATGATCACAATAAGGCTAGTTAACCTCCATCATCATACATAGTTACAATTTTTTTCTTGTGATGAGAACTTTTAAGATCTACTCTTAAGTGGAAGAACGAATGTCAAAAATTCATTTAACCTATTAGTGAGGGAACCAGCAGGATGACAAAGCTGAAGTATCTATAATAACTGAAATCAGAGTGCAAAGTTTGATATCCTGCTTAATATCCTACAGGGCAATAAAACTGTAGCCTTTGGGGCTTATCTTTTCCACTAGACAAATGATTTGCGATGTAGCCATCTACAGATTAACATCTGACTTCACAGAGTCTAGGCCCTAATAGAAATAGTATTTATTCATAATTTACAAATTATAGAGATTATTTTAAATTATTAAACATTATAAATAAATAAATTTATAATGGAAATCACAGGTATATTTCAGTAGGGCAAGGACTGGCAAACTATGACCTGTCCCACCCCAGTGGGCTAAATCCAGCCCATGACCTATTAACAGATTTCTTTATATCAATTTTCCTCATTAAGTCATGGTAGAAGATTCTTTTGAGGCCCTATTGCATTATGCTTACTAGTACTGAATTTAGGATTGTTGTATCAACATTATATGTGAAATTGTGCTATAGCTTTCTTTTCATGTGCTCTCTTTGTCAGAGTTTGAAATCGGGGTTATGCTAACTTCATAAATTGGATTCTGACTGGGCTACCTTCTTCCCCATATTACACTTGTCTTATATTGCTCTAACTCCTCACTCTAGCTTACATAGTGCTTGACACATAGTAGGTGACCAGTAACTCTCTGTTGCTATGAAATGAAGCAGATTAGCTGTCAGGATATGGAGGGACTTCCATGTTGACAAGAAGGATGACCTTAAAGTTGATGACCTGTACATTATGATCTAATGGTTCTTGAAAACATGAAATATTTTTGCCATTTCCTCCAGACTAAATGAAAACTTAAAGAAAGTGTAATTTTCTCTAGTAGCTGCTATTTTTTATTATTTATACTATCATTTAATTTAATTATAGCAGTTTAAAAGTGTAGTATCTGGTATGGGGATATTACCTCTTCTTCTTCTTGCTCTTCTTCCTCTTCCCTTTCCTCTTCTCCTTTTCCTTCCTTTTGGGCTTCTTTCTTCTTTTTCCTACGACTCTCAATGACTTCAGGATCCCACTGATCTCTTGTGAATATGTATCCTGTACTACTGTGCTGCCTTTGCCCCGAAATTCTTTGGCATAAATCATAGTCAGGACACTAAGGAACAACATTAGTAATTACATAAAACATTCTGAATATGCCTTTACTTCCTATTCACATATTATGCAGTATATAAACTCCCAAATTCCTCAAAACCCTGAGCAAATTCAATACTGTAAATGGCATTTTGAATCAGATTTTATCATCTACCAAGAGAGGCACAAGATACAGCTTTTATGCTATGACAACACTTTTCTTTACCCAAAAGTAATACATGTGAGAAAGTATCAGAAGCTTTAAGATTAAAAAAAAAAAAAAAGGGGCTTCCCTGGTGGCGCAGTGGTTGAGAATCTGCCTGCCAATGCAGGGGACACGGGTTCGAGCCCTGGTCTGGGAGGATTCCACATGCCGCGGAGCAACTAGGCCCGTGAGCCACAATTCCTGAGCCTGCGCGTCTGGAGCCTGTGCTCCGCAACAAGAGAGGCCGCGATAATGAGAGGCCCGCGCACTGCGATGAAGAGTGGCCCCCACTTGCCGCAACTAGAGAAAGCCCTCGCACAGAAACGAAGACCCAACACAGCCATAAATAAATAAATAAATAAATAAATAAATAAATAAACCCAAAGTTTAAAAAAAAGAGGGTTAGAGTAACAGTAGAAAGAGCCAGAGAAATAGAATAGAAAATCAATTTAGTCAGCAAAGGTACACAGGAGGATTCTGTCAGATTAGTTTGAAAAGGCTGAGAATGGATGAAAATGGGGGAATAGCCACAATCTTCTGACAAAAAAATGTATCTTGTATTTATAGTATTTACTATCATTTACAGCTTTATGGATGAAGTATTTCATAAAATAGCATCAGTGAATGGGACCTGAAAGGTCATCTAGTTTAGTCTAACCTTTTCATTTTGTAAATGAGAATTGAATCTGGATAGTAAAAAAGGCCAAAACCAAAGTCTATGAGTAATTTTCTCATTTCAAGTGCTTGCACGTGTGTAATATTTTACTCAATTCTTAAACTAACCCTGTAAGAGAAGTAATACAATATTATGATTAAAGCCATTTTGCAGATCAGAGAAGGACTGCTCTGGCAGGGTAAGGTCACAATGTCATGAGGGGAAACGACAACTCGGGACCAAGGCCTTCTGATCTGTAGCCCACGCTCTGTGACACATTATTAATGATAAACTAAGGTTTTGAGCTGTAAATCCTGCTCTGAATATTTTTCACGATAAACCCTGGATGACATTCTACAGTAGTGGTTCTCAAACATTAGAGTGTAACTGTATACAGAGGACCGTAAAAAAAAAAGATTTCTGCTTCCCCTGTGATTTATTAAGTCTGGAGTGAGGCTCAGACATTTTAACAAACATCGTCAGTGATTCTGATGCCAACAGTTCATGCATCACACTTTTGAGAAACAAAGGAAGCAAGAAACTTTAGAACTTTTCGTGCTCATTTTCTGATTTCTTCAGACTACTTCTATATGGAGATGGGATGGGTATTTACTGAGGCAAGACTTTTATTTAGGGTTTCTAATTTTTTCACAAAAAAGATCTCAACCCATTCTGGTAATTAAAAAAACCACATGTATATTTGCCCTCATTCGGCAACCCAGAATACCCACATTGTGGGTCCTTGACAAAGACTATTGTCTCCTGTTTTCACTTATAGGAAGTGATTTATTAATCTTAGGGTGAATCTGAAGGTATGCCTGGGAGCAGTGATCCTCAAACTTCAGCAGCAACTGTGTAAACTGGAGGGCTTTTCAACACAGACAGCTGGATGCTACCCCAACAGTTTCTGTAGTGCTGGGGTTCTCCCTGAGAATCTGCATTTCCAACAAGCTTCTTGAGTGCTGCTAATGCAGTTGGCTCTCGGACCAAATTCTGAGACCCATTGCTGTAGTAGATCACTGGCCCTTAACGCTTTTTTTTTTTTTAGTATCCAGACCTCTTTAGAATATGATGAAAGCCAAAGGCTTTTGCTTCAGAAAAATGTCCATACACATAAAATTTGCATATAGTTTCAGAACGTTCATGGATGCTTAAGGACTCATGGATCCCAGGCTAAAAACTTCTGGTCTAGAAATCCCAGACTCTATCCCCAAATAAGGCCAAACCATCAGAGAAGTGTGTGCTGTACTGAAGTTCTATCTCACATGAGGCCCTCTGATTATGCCCCAGCTACCTGTGGAAACTGCCATGGACACCCACCATCACACAATATCAATGGGGTTAAGGACTTCATTCTTTACATTAACAATCCTTATGCTGAGACCCATGTAAGATATATCTCTCATTTTGTTTTTCCTGAGGAATGGCTTGTCTTTTCATGGGCAATGTGAATTTTATATAACTGGTCACATTTCCCCTTCTGCTTTGGTTTATCAAACTTAGAACCAAATTTATGACCCAAATTTAGTGAGCATTTGGAGCCTTATGGCCTGTACATCTCTGTGTTCTTATTCCACCCAGTCTTAATTTCCTATATAATCTCTGTGTTCCATGGCCTAGACTTTATATTTGGTTTCAGTTAATTGTTTGAGATTTTTTTTTCTTCTCTCCATTATACATATGTTCACATGGGCGACATTCTGAAGGTCACACAGGGATTTTGATTGGCCTCTGACCATGACATTGGGCTGGGGCTGCAGATGACACCACACCCATCACTGAATGCCACCTGTCTCTCACAGCTAGCCCAAACACACCACTGAGTCCCTGCACCTGAGCTGAGGACCATCTAATTTATTTTGAGTTGTCAAACCCTTTGGGGAATCAGGCAGGGTATTGTTATAAACGGTTATCATTCATGTTCATATAAACAAGTGGTCCTCACCTCACTGCATTCTTACCACAACCCTATGAAGCAGCTATCTTTGTATCATCTTTGTGAAGAGGAAATTGAGGCTCCTAAATGTGATTTACCATGTTCTACAGTTGGTAAAGGAGAGAAATGGGAACAGGACCAACCCATCAGTGTTCTTTAACATTCGTACATCCAAATCATTTGTTCATTCTTTCATTTTATTTAACTGGCATACGTATTAGGTACCACTTATTGTGCTAGTTGAGGTTTACAGGAGTGAGACATGGTTCCCACCTCCAAGTAAGGCAGAGTCTAGAAGAAAATGGACAATTACAATACAGTGAGGTAGTATGATAGAAAAGAGCAACATGAATGGCCATCAGAGAAGTATTTAACTTTCCTGTGATGAAGCAGCTGTGGGGGAGAGAGAGAGGGAGAGAGAATGAGAGTTAGTTAATGTTTGTGTTGGTGCGGAGGGGTTGGTTTTTGGGGAAAGCTCTGCAGAGATGATGCCTGAACTGGTGTTCAAAGGATAACTGTGATGAAGCCTGGTGAAGAGGCAAGGAGGTGTTTCCCGTGGATGGAGCTACAGGTGCAAAAGCATGGAGGTATGAGAAAGTATAATTCAGACCCTATAACTGACGCATAAATTATTATTTTCCTAACTCCTTAAAACAATTAAGAACATTCCTTGAATTTTACTATCAAAAAGAATGGTTATATATACCATACTAGAAACACAACTAATATTCTTACCTTAATATTGATTATAATATCAGGTTTCAAATTTAAATTTCTAATTAATTCTATTTGCTGCAAAATAGTCATGGCGTCCTGTGAAAGTGATGGTATTTCAGTGATAACATAGCCTGTAGAGTAAAACATAATTTTAAAAGTTTTATAATATTATCAATGTCTGAGAGCATGGATTTATTATTATTACTTTATAAAAATATCATTTAGTTATTGATCAATACTAATGCTGGTCTTAAAATCATCTGTCAACATTTAAAAATTAGTAGTTAATGTTACTGCCACATGAAGTATAACTCTGAATAACGTTTTTCTGACAATAAATAAAACCATTGGGCTAGGAGGAGACATCTTTAAAAATTCCAAATCAATTTATTTTAGGCACATGAGGTGCCTAGAGAAGGAAATTCCATGCCAATAATTCTTTACCTCATGTTAGGGAAGCTCATATGATGAATGGTAAAGGTATATTATAGTGGGTTGCATGGCATATTATTTTTATTTCTTGAATTACTATTTCATAATACAATGGAATATATATGTATATGTTTATATTAGTTATAGAGAGTAATAAAACACCCATGTAACCCTCATACATTTTAAGAAACAACATTATCTATGATTTTGGCTTAGTACATTTATTGTCTTGCATTCCTACCCAGAAACCTATATCTTCTCATTGAAATTCACCCTGGATACCATCATCATATTAGTTTCCTTAATATATTTCTTTAATTATGTCACTCTCTTGCTTGAGAAACCTTTCTCTTGTTAATAAATTCTTAACTCTGTCACTGGGAATTAAAGGCCTTCAAACAATTTTTCTGCTGTTTTATAGAATATTTTTTTCTTGGAGGAACAACTGACAAATTATAGTTATTAAGCTTTGATTTTTGGCAGACATTTTATAAAAACTGAATGGAGTGAGGCTGTCAAGATTGACCAGTGTCTCCTCTGGGACATGATGGCTGGCATTAACCCCTTGGTCTGATGCATTGCAATGGTGGGTGCTGTGGTGAAGGGACTGCATGACTTAGCCCTAGATTGAATTCAACCTTGGATAATTCCAGAGACCAGTCAGTCCCTAGAGTTCATGCCCTCCCCTTCTAAGAAACAAGGGATTACACAAGACCTTCCTCCCATTCCCTCTGCTGCCAGCACTGCCCACATTTGTCTATTGTAAGTGGATGACAGAAAGATGCTTGGCACTCTGTTTGCTGTGCTCTCCAGCACCCTGCCCATTACTACAACCACTGCCACTGCCCTGAGAGCTTATCAGGCATTCCAAGTGCGACTGTTTGCAGGCATGCCAAACCTTGGGTGCATGTGTATATTTGAATGAATTTCATACTTGATCTCTTCCCTGGTGGAGGCAGCAGAAGAGTGGGTTGTTTCCATGGGGTCTGGCTGTCTCCTGATAGGCCATTATTTGGGTTGCCTTAATGTTCTGAGCAATGGATTTGGGGGCTCTACCCACTGAGAGGTGGCCAGTGTCATCATATCCAGACCCTGGAAATCTGTCTATGGAAGAGTTGCAGCAGAGACAGTTACATCTCTTGTTTATCTCACCTTTGAAGATTTACAGTGGAATAACTTAGTTCTCTGGATCCAATTCTGGGAAGATCTCAGGGGGATACTTCTTAGAGCTGCTGAGCCCACTGTCAACCTCTCTAATCCCAGAGACGTGTTGTGAAGATGGAAGCATAGGTGAGGATTCCACCCTCCGTCCCACTTCTCGACACCATTACCAAGCCCTTGCGCTCCATGCTGAAAACAGAGGAATGGTAGACCCCACGCCACTCCTTGCTGGAAGGCTCTGCGTATACCATCATAGGCAGAATAGGCACTTGGCAGGCTAATGCCCAGCCTGCATCACCCCCACCAAGGGAAAACTCAAAGACTGTTCACACCACAGCCCAGGGGAAACCAACAGGCCCATACCGTCACTTTGCCCCCACTCCCTGGCACAGTAAGAAGAAGCAGGTATTCCCTATAGCCACAAAACTGAAGATGGTATGCTACTGCTTTTAGATCGAAGTGTTGAGAGATTCATGGACATTGGGTAGCTTAGCGTCCAGCCTGCCCTGATAGTCATCTCACCTCAGCCCAGCCTGGCATGAGTGGCCATATTGGTGACCAGTGACTTACAGTACCATCCACAATGTGCTATACCTGAGGCAGGGACTGCCCAGACCAGGGCTGTCCATCAGTCACTGAGGAAAATGATTTTTTCTGGAATCTAGAAGGAGGATGCAGAGAAGGGCTTCTCAGGGTGCCCAGGAATTGACTCTGCCTTTTTCTCTTGGGTGAGGATGCAGCTCGTGGAAGCTGATTTTGGCTCAAGGCCAACACAGCATGACAGGTTGTGAATGAAAGGATTATAACTATAGATTATGTAAACTTTTTCTAAATAGTGACAGAACCTCCAAGTATAAAAGGGCTCTGGTACAGAAAAAAAATTAAGATTGATCTGGCAATACTTTACTGACAGCACATTATCTGTGTTTACGGATCTTGGAGTCATCAATTACCCAGCCTTACCCAGCCCCTGACCCAAGTTAATATCTCTATTTTGAAAGCCCTTCACTTCCAATATTGCTTCTACCATCTACCAGGCTGCTGGGTAAGACCAAACATCAGAAAGAATCCTTGCTTAGCAGAGAGTTTCAAACTGTGTTAAGCAAAGTGCTAGGTTCCAAATAAATTCCTTTGGGGCTGCTGTAGGACAGGTGAGGGGAGTCTGGGCAGAAGGGGCTCAAGGTCCTGCCTTCACTGTAGCCTTTAAATGAGCCCAGTTGTGCATGACTAGACCGTGGCCATGCACTTGCATGCTGATAGTGTGGCCCTCAGACTCAAGAACTCATTTATAGGGACTTCCCTGGTGGCGCAGTGGTTAAGAATCCGCCTGCCAACGCAGGGGGCACGGGTTTGAGCCCTGATCCAGGAAGATCCCACATGCCACGGAGCAACTAAGCCCGTGAGCCACAACTACTGAAGCCCGCGTGCCAAGAGCCCGTGCTCCGCAACAAGAGAAGCCACTTCAATGAGAAGCCCGCGCACCGCAATGAAGAGTAACCCCCGCTCGCTGCAACTAGAGAAAACCCGCGCGCAGCAACGAAGACCTAACGCAGCCAAAAATAAATAAATAAATTTATATTAAAGAAATCATTTATAGCACTCTTCCTCTGCAAGCTCTCAGGATAACTACCAGTGTACAGGAAGTCTAGGGGAAAGAGGAATACATTAAATGATAGCAGGGGGTGCAATCAGCAAAATCCAGAAGGTAGGAAACTCTAAAAGACAAACAACCAGTTTCTTCAGCATAGACAACACAAGATGATGGAAAGAGGTAGGGGCAACTTACAGATTAAAAGGGACTTGTGACATACTGATCAGTTGCAATATGTGAAACCTGGTTGGTTGGATCCTGCTTCCAAAATCAAACAAACAAAAAAACACCAACTAGAAAAAAAATATGAGGCACATAGTGAAATTTGACAATAGACTGGTTAGCAGATGATTTATTATTAATTTTTTAGGTATGATAATAGTAATGTGATAAATTTTAAAAGAGTCCTTATCTTTCTGAGATACTAAAACATTTACAGATGAACTGATATGATATGGATTAGCTTCAAAATAAAGTAGGTTGGGGGGGGATGTATGCAGAGGCACAGATGAAATAAGATGAAACAACAGTTGTCATTGTTGAAGCTGGGTTTTTGACACATGGGGGGATTTTATGTCATTCTCTCTACTTTTGCTTGAAATTTTCTGTAATAAGTTAAAAGGGTTATGAACACTGAATGGCATAGCTGAGTAGATTTATTTTTCTCATGTTTTTTGCTTTCTCTTTTTGCCAATACTTATAATTTATGCCATTTTTTTTGTTGCCATGTAAGTCACTCTAAATTTTCTCAAGAGGTAAGGTGAGGTAAAGAATAAACAAAAAGATGTTTGCCTACCTACCTTTATATATGCATTTTCAGTTTCAATCATTATACTTTTTGACGTCATTTATTGACCTATGTTGGAATTCCGTGATTGTCCTTCTTACCTTTTTACTCATTTTACTTCCCACATTCTGGGTGTTTTTCCCAAGCTCAACCTCTTTATTACTGATCAGTAGATAGATAAATGGATAGACAGATGGTGTATTTATATGAAATAAAGGAGATGATATCTGGATATATATCTATATATGTATGAATAGATATAGTTCATTCTGTACATAATCTATATATAGATCTTTCTACCTATAGACATAGACGATATACATATATATATATGGTCTTCAGTGACAAGTCTGCTGTTGCTATTTCCACTATTGATTTTCATTGTACTACACTTTATTTTTATTCCTGTATTCTTAATAGTGACAATGTCCTCTCTTAATTTACTGAGAATATAAAGCAGATCTCTAAATTTTTCTTCTCTCATTCAATAAATCCATTTCAGGTGGATGATTTTCTCCCAAACACATTTTGATTCTTCTTCCTTCTTTTGCAAATGCCATAGAGTTTGCTTTTTTCTTTTTAGTCATTCTGAACTTCAGTAGTCTTTCTTGAGAAATTAGGTCCAAAGCCTCTGCTCAGCATCCATTCGAGGGCAGGGAGACTTCTTGGGTCCAGAGTCAGAGGGTAGACTGGATGAACAGGCTACAGCCTGCCAATATCTGGAGCCAGAGGGTAAGCTGGTGTCATTCTAGTTCCCCTTTCCAGCCTTATTAGTGTGGATTAATGCAGAGAAACCTATCATTGTCAGGACTTAGTAATAAAACTCAGGGTGAATAGGAAAGCAATCAGCAGAGGCTGTCAGCATTGCATCAAGGACCACAGCAGAGTTTTGATGTTTTTGCTGGATAACACATTACTAAAAGAAGATTGAATTATATAAACTTAAAATTTGAAAACAAATGTAGATTCTGAAGAATAAAAACAAGTGAACAAGAAAATAAAACTATTGGAGTTGCTCAACTGAATTCGGACCCTGGGATTCCTTTCCTATGCCAGGGCAAAAAAAAAAAAAAAAAAATTGCAACTTCAGGAATTATTTGTGCCTCAGATAAACCACGAGTTTTAAGGCTGCTTTGATAGCCACTGCTGTATAAAAATAAGCATACCAAAGTGAGAGACTTCTGGGGAGTTGAGCTTCTCCAACATTAGCTTTGTGACAAGTTCATCTGGAATGCTTTGGCCACTGATCAGCATCGACTGCAACTAAGAACAAACACAGATATTGTACATGATTGTATAATGTACCTGTGACACACAGCTTTTAAGGAAATCGTAACAATTTTGAAAGTTAGATTTGTTTACCATAGCTCCTGATTCAGTGTCACTGGCAATCTGTTCTTCCAAAATTGGTAAAGCTAAAATATGAATTCAAAATATTAGCACAAATTGTTATTAGAATTTCCAAGTTAATAAACATATTTGTGTGTTTTTTAACTAGTAACAAAGATTAATATTTGTGTCACTTTAGAGGTTACAAAGCACATTTATACACATTATGTCATTTAAGCCTAACTAAAGTATAAGGTAGCAGAATGTATTCCACAGAAAACTTGTCTCTGACGCTCACTAGCTAAAGGATCTTGGGGAAGCTAACTTCCCAAACACCTTTGCACCTTGCATGCTTGTGCCCTGTGTAGTATGCAAGGGAATACGAGGATGAAATGAGGTTGTATATGACAGTGATTTGGAAATTACAAAGTATCATACAAAGTATACAGTAGTATTACCAGTCCAGATTCTTTTATAATCATACGTAGTTACATCTACAGCCCATTAATTTTGCACATTGATTGTATAAAAGGAAAATATGCATCAAGAAATGTTAAAAATAGATAAACACGGAAATTTATCTAGCAAAAAGGGGTCCTGAGGCTGAAATTCTAATAACTTGGTTCCTTTTTAAGAGGAGATATTTCATTCCGTGATGGAAGATATCTTAGGACAGAAATGACAGGGGTATAACCTAGTGGAGGACCCAGAAGCTGATTATGTCCCTAGCTGCTAATAATCTATGGAAAGTTTGGTACTTTTTAAGATTTCCTACAAGTGAATTTTATTTTAATAAAAAAAAGGGGAAATTTTTTAAGTTGTGTGTGTGTGTGTTACGTGTTGCAGAATTGTTCTCTCCCCCAAGTTGTACCAGATCACAATTTCACTAATGGCATGTGAAATGCTCATTTGATAACATTCTTGCCAACAATGATGGTAGAAACTTTAAAGATTCACTGCCAATTTATTAGGCAAATATGGATCAGCATTATTTTAATTAGCATTTCTTTGAGTAACAGCGAAGTTAAACTCTTTTCTTATATTTGTCCATTTTTATTTCCACTTTTATGAATTACAGATTCATTCTCTTGCTTATTTTTCTATTAAGGCATAAATGGTTTTATTGATTAAGAGAATATTTATATACAAAGACATCAATCCCTGTCTTATATATTGCAAAGAATGCAAAGCAAATTATAAATAATAAAAAATAAAATTTATCATTGAAGATAATTAAGTCCTGGAAAATCTTCCCAAGAGCATCTGTGAGAGTTCCATCTCTTTTCATATTTCACAGGCAGACACCCAAAACACACATATCCCCAATAGTTCTAAATTATGGAATTAGAGAATGGGAAGCAGTAGAATGGAGTCAAAGATGTTTCATAAATGTCCTAAATTCTATGACCAAAACTAAGACTAACAGAAGGGCAAAACATGTTTGATGCTATTTTAAAGATAATGTTCACTGGGTTGATAGTGATGTGTGATAAAGCAAATATATCAAATGTTAATCATAGACTAATAGATAATAAGTAGATGGGCATATGGGTGTTCACTGTACAATGCTTTACATTTTAATGCATATTTGAAAGTTTTCATAATAAAATATTTGGGAAAAAAGATAAAATTTACCTTCTACACGAATACATTTCCATGCCTGTGTTATCTGTTGGGCTAATGTTGTCTTCCCAACCCCCTTAAAAAGAAAGATATTACTTAAAACCCAATAGAATAGCTATTTGCCAATAAAATAGATATTTTTAAAGATTCTATTGATGGTTACTATAATTACATAATATTATCAAGTAAAATTTTTTTCCATACAATAAATAAAGAATGGACCCTAGATATTTATAGCTTCATTTTTCTCTATTAACTGTCCCGTTTGCCACATTTTATGAAGTGATTTTTTTTTTTTAATTAAGAAAATAGCCCTGAAACCAGGAAGCTGTACCATAATGGTATTCTAGGCATTGCACTCTTTCGATTGTTAAATTTTGTAATTCTGAGTACAAATCATTGTGATTATATTGAGATTCATCATTTTATTTCCTGCTTAAAGTTTATAATTGTGAATGTCTTAACAGACTTCCATTTAGTAACTTTCAAGAGCAAAAATTCCTTCTTAATGGACATCTTTGAAAAGTATCATAGTTTAAAGATAAAAGTTCACTCTAATGAAGTAACACTTGCATCTGATTGCTTCCACTGTTGACTTTTAAAATTCTATTCCGTTTTTAGAAACATAATAGAAGTTATTGGAACCATTTCTTGACCCTGTCCCAGGGTCTCTAGAAAATCAAGTCAGCCCTTAGACTCTGCTATTCTGGAGAGGCTTTTATATTAACCACCTTAGGTCCTCTAATGGTAACTACCAACTAAGCTCAGAGGCTGAAAAAAGCTCTCATCTAGAGGTCCTTACTAGAACTGCCTAGGAAGGCGAGCTATCTTACGACAGCCATTCTTGGTTTCTTCCTGTTTTGCAGAAAGATAATACATAGGTCCACTAACACACTGTGGGTAAAGATGAAGCACATCCCCTCTCAGGAGTTTTAGACACTGATGAGAGTATCCTCCATTTGTCTCTTTAGTGTCCTGTCTTCACATATCCAGAGAGCCTCACAACAAATTTCACAGAAAGTTTTATATGAAAATTGAGTGTGAAATAACCTTGGATCACATACTACTAACAATTGTCATGGTGCAGTGCTTTGATGAGTTAATTTATTCATAATATAAAAGCAAAGATAAATACAATCTAGGTTCCTTTTCAATAATAGTGTACAAGAGGAGAGAAAGTTATAATTTACAACCAATACTATATCAGAGTTTGTCATACAGCGAAAGTCTAACAAACACTCAAAAAAATTAGCACACTATGTGTTTTTCAATCTTGTATGGTAACATGAGATTATGACTTTAAAAATTAAAAAATATATTAAATAATAAGTTAGAAGAGATAACTTACTGGTTTCCCAAATACAACAAAGCAAACAGGTTTAGACAACATAAAGTTTTTGTCAGCTTCATCTTCATTAAATATATCCACAAAAGGATGCTCTTCTGTCTTCTCTTGAGAAGTCATAATACAAAATACTACAGTAAGAAAGAGTAAGATTGTTAAAGTGCCTAATTTAGGAGGAACAGGCAGGCAGGTTAGGGAGAACTAGAATATTCTGTGAATTTACTTAGCCCAGAAGCCGTTCCACACCACTAAGAGATGGATTTTGCCAGTAATGGCAAATAAGTTAAACTGATCTATTAAAACAATAATAGGTTCATAGTTTGAGACAGAAAGCAAAAGCCAGCTATATGCTATATAAGACAGCTAAAATAAAGTATCTTTGAAAGACTAAATTAAGGAAAAAATACATACATGTATATATTCACATGTATGTTTTGATGTGTGTATGCTATTAAAGATCAAATTAGTGTACACACAACCAGCCAAACAAAAACCAATAGCAAATGCTTTAAAAAATCAAATTAAATATGTTATAAGTGTATACACATATAAATTTGTCAATGGATATGTGTGTAGGGCCTACTAATGGCTCTAATTAGAAATCCTAATGGAAATGAGAAAATATGTAGAACAGAAAAATAATGAACATAATATATAACAAAATATATAAGCTCACAATTTAAGAAGTTAGAAAAAGAAAAATGGAAAAATATATATTAAAAATTAATAAAATAGAAAAACATTATATAAAGAAGGTCAACAAAGCTAAATAACGGTATTTTGAAGAGATTTACAAATAGAAAACTCTGTCAAGATTGATCAAGAACAGAAGATAACCAAAAAAAAAAAAAAAAAAAGAACAGAAGATAGAAGGCACAATTAAACAATATTAGACATTAGTTTTTTAGAGGTGTGTTTTCTCACATCTCAAAACTAAGATTTTCCTACGTTTTCATTGTTGTTGATTTCTTTCATTATAATCAGAGACTGTTCTCCATATTATATTAATTCTTTGAAATTTGTTGAGTCTTGCCTTATGGCCTACCACATGGTAATTTTCAAAAAAATTGTCTACATCCTTGAAAAGGATACACAATTTTTATTTGTTTGATGTAATGTTCTTTAAATGTTGTTTACATCAAGTTTGTGAATTTTATTGGTTAAATCTTCCATAATGCTTACTGATTTACTGTCTACTTGATCAAACAATATTAGACCTAGGAGGAAGGACCACAGAGAAAAGAATGCTGCAGATATATAGATAATAAGAGGCTATCATAAAGTTATCCCAAATAAATTTGAAAACTTAGGCAAAATTGACAAATTACTAGAAAAATCAGCTTCTTAAGAAACAGAAAACTTGAGTGGTTCTATAACCATTAAGGAAACTGAATCAGTAACTAAGAATCGTCCCATAAGGAAACCAGATGGTTTTATTGAAGTGCTCCAAGTCTTGCAATCTTATAGACACTCTTTCAGAAAAAGGATAAAGTGGAGACTTCTTACTTAATTTATGGCTCTCATATAACATCCATACCTAAACCAGAGAATAGTGCAAAAAAGCAAAATTATATGCCAACTTCATTCATGAACAAGATTTTTAAAAATCCTAATCAAAGTATTAGCAAGTTGAATCTAGCAATATATGAAGAAGATAATAACATCATGGCCAAGTTGGGTTTCCCCAGGAATTCAAGGATGGTTAGTATGAGAAAATTAATTTATCATATTAAAATAAATTTAAGGAGAAAAACTGTATGATTATCTTAATAGATGTAGAAATAGTATGAGACAATTCAACACCCTTTAATGTTCAATAAAAGATAAACCTCTTAGCAACTAAGAATAGAAGGGAACTTCTTTTATTGATAAAGGGTATGAATGAAAGACACCCTTATATTTAATGATTAAATATTTAAAATGTTCTTTTTAAGACAAAAGAAAGAAAAGTGTAATTATTCCCAGTTGATATGACTGTCTACATAGAAAACACAAATATGTCATAGATAAATTTTAAGAATTAATAAGATAATCTAATTTGCTGAATTCAAAATCATTATACAAAATTCAGTTGCATTTCTATATATCAAAAATAGCTAGAAAATGTAACCAAATATAAATATGACTTAGCAGCAAAAATATAAGATAAACAGGATTAAATAGTACAAAAGATATACAAGCCCTTTATGGAAAAGTTACAAAACCTTATGAAAATACTTTAATGAATAGACTTGAAAAATGGAACAAAACTTTGTCCCAGTGGTCTGGGACATTGTTCACAGAACAATGAAAAATGGATTGGAGGGGGCTATATACTTCCAGTTAAATGCGATATGATTACATTTCTCTGTGGAAGTTAAGAATATTCAAATGGGCTTAATATACCAATATTATTTTAAGATGACAATATGAAATAAGATGTAGTAAGAAGTATTACTAGTACATTAAAAAGATTTGAGATGAAAACTTCATGAACTAAAGGGCTGAAATTTCAAGTTTTTAAAAAATACCATCAAAATAAGTAATGCTAGTATAAAATGTAGTTGTAAAGGAGAAAATGCATCTAAACCTCTTAGAGAGACCATGCATTTATTAAGGAGTCTCCGTAAAGCACACTAAAACCAGGGCGATAAGGCCTGGGATGGGGATATCTAGTTGGATATCTAAGTACCTTGAGTTTTGAACCCCAAGATTACCCCCAAATGCTCTGTATTAACAGAAGTAACCTTCTCATTTATGGAAGACAGCAGCCTCTCCGTGCCTCACCTGAGGCAGATGGCTCAGAAGACAATGCTCGACTTTTACAAGCTTATTTTCCCTCATAGCTTCTAGAGCAGTAACTGGGGTCAAGTGTCAGCCCAGCCCAACTGGGGAGGCACTGGACAGGAAGAAAGGTGTTATGCACCTAAAGAGCTCCAGGACCTGGCTATGACGTACCAACAGGAACCAGGAGAACAGGCCTGGGAAAGATCTTGAGGGTGTCAGGTGAGGGGAATGCAGACTGGATAGGAGTTTATTGATATTGGGCTGTCTCCCACAACTCATAGTTTAACATTCTAGCTAGGACACCTGGAGCAAGTCCTAATTCACTGCTGGTAAGGTTACTTGAAGCTTGGAAAAAACCAATGAGGTGTAAATGCCAGAACTGCCTTGACAGGGCACAGGGGCAGGTGTTAAATACTCACAGAAGTGGCATGTTAAATGGATTTATTATGTTAGGCCAGAGAACCATCAGCCTACTCTGCTCTTTGGGATGGACAGAGGGCACTCTTTTCATTAAGATGTTAAGGAATGAGCTAGTAAGGGAGCGCTGGTATCATTAAGAAGCTCAGTGGTGGCTGTCCTTTTTTGGGCCAGGATTTAAAGTAAGGGAGAGGCCACTATGATACTGGGTTCTCATGTGTCAGTGGGGATGACGGGGTCTGGAAGAGCAGAGGCCAGGTGGCAGCCCTTAACTGTCAGAAACAAAGTAGGTATAATTACTATAATGGGCAGCAAGCCCAGAATGGCCACAAGCAAGACCCACAGAGATCTGCGGTGATAGTGATAAACAAACCATGGGCTCCCTAGGGGTGAGACAGATGAGCAGTCGATGAAAGTGTTGATTAACTTACATTTCTAAAAACGAAAAAGGGCACGTGAACCAAAGGCTGATGTCAGCAGCCACAGTGGAAGTCATGATTCCTTGTTCTTGATTCCAGAGCCCATTGACTGAAGGGACGGCAAGGAGTCCTCGAGGATCTAGCCTACAACTCCATAGCAAGTATTTATAATAGGGATTCCCCAATCCTTCACCAAGAGAACCTACAACCATTAACCAGAGAAATAGACACTGTGGAAATAGGAATATTCTCCTCTTTCAACAGTTATAGGACACAGGGTCTCAGCTGACATCAATACCAGCAGATCCAAAATGCCATCATAGCCTCATATTAGAGTGAGGGTGAATGGAGAACCAGTGATAAATGGAACCTTGGCTCAAGTCTGTCTTACAGTGCATCCAAAGGGTCTGAAGGATCACTCGGTGGTTATTTTCCTGGTCCTTTAGTGCATAACAGGGATTGCAGCTGGAAAAACCTTCACAGGGATTCCCTAACTGTGGAATAAGGGCCACTGTGGTTGAAAAGGCCAAGTGGAAGCTCATGAAACTGCACTCCTGTTCCTTAGCCTCTGCCCTAGATAAACAATAGTAAATCATCCTGAATGAAATGGAAGAGTGCTACCCCAAAACTATTTAAAAGATGCATTGTCCTGTTTAATTCTCTAGTCTGAGTTTCTGCAAAAACCAGATCATGACAGATGATATTGGACCACTGTAAACTTAACTAGGGGCAGCCCTAATTGCAACTGCTGTGCAGAGAACTTTACTAGACGGACACAGCTTCTTATACTTGATGTGTAGCTACTCAGCTAGAAAATGCATTTTTTTCCCATACACATCAAGGAGGAGGATCAGAAGCAGTCTGTATTTACTTAGAACAGTCAGCAATGGACATTTAGTCTTACCCCGGGACTCTCCTGCTCTTTGTAACAAATATAGTACAAAAGGGTCTTGTTGATCCACAATATTGACAATATCAGACCCGGTGAGTGGGAAGTAGCAAGTGTTCCGGATGCCCTCATAAGACGTATGGGCAGCAGAAAGTGGGAAATAAACCTACAAAGATCCGAGGACCTGTTATATTGGTGAAGTTTTAAAAGGCCAGTGGTCTGGGACATTCTGAGACATTCTCTCCAAGGTAAAGGACAAGTTACTGTACCTTACACCTTCTACCTCTAAAAAAGAGTGCAATATTTTGTAAGTCTCTTTAGTTTTTGGAGATGGCATGTAGCACATGTGGGAATACTGCTCTGATCCATTTAAGGGATGACTTGGAAAGCTGTCAGTTTTGAGTAGGGCCAAGAGCAAGAGAGAGCTCTGCAGCAGTTTCAGGCTATGGTGCCCGAGGCCTTGCTTCATGGGCCATATACCTGGCCAGATCCCACGATGCTAGAGGTAGCTGCGGTGGGTAGGATACCTTTTGGAATCTTAGAATGCCTGGCCATGGGACATCACACGGAAGTGCCCATCATGAGGTGGGTATGTCAGACAATCAAGTCCTCAAGTTGGGCAGGCACAGCAGTAATCCACTGAATGAGAAAAATGGAACACTGGGATCAGGCCAAATACATTTCATAAGCAAGCAGCCTAGACACTCCCATGTCACCTATCTCTGGCTCACCAATGTCTCTTGGCTCATACCTCATATGGAATTCCCTAGGAACAGCTGACAAAAAAACGAAAAAAAAAAAATCATGGATGAATCACGATATATTGGTGCAAGCTGTAAATGGAATGCTTTCAGACTTTAGTCCCATTCAGGTGTAGCCCTGAGAGATGGTGATTAGGGGAAATCCTCCTGGCGGGTAGGGCTTTAAGCAGTATTCCTAGGTCCTCAATTTGGAGAACAGTGCTGAATGGCTTGGTGCACGGTCTGGAAGGAGCAAGACTGGATGATAAGAGAAAAAAGAGCTCTGGGGAAGAAGCATGTGAATGCGGCTATGAGAGTGGTGTAACAAACATGATATATGGTGATCCCCAGTGAGTCACACCCTTGTATAAGGAGTTACTGCACTGGCAGGTGGAGGTAGTTGCTGCTGCATAATTGGGGGCAGGGAGATATCTGTATTTTTGTGCTTCCTTTTCTTTTAGAAACTGGGACCAGACACCGCCTTGAAGAACCAGTGACAAGGTGCTGGAAATTTAATGTGTGGGGAGGGGAGTGGCTATGAGTGGCACAAAGAGTGGAACGTAGCAGATGTTATTAGTGCCCTGCCCCTATCCACTTGATATGTGCCTTTTCCAGGGATGGCCAGCCCAACTTCCAAGTGCTGGCATGTGTGATTCTTTGCCTAAGGACTCTTTGTCTAAGGACTCTTTCTAGCTGCCAGAACTTATTCTGCCTGAGCACAGGGCAGACTAGAAGTTACAGGGAATTAATGTTCTGCCATAGCAGCCCTCAACCAATAACTGATGGGAGTTGGTGAATAAATACCCCAGGTCCCTTTCCCCTTACAAGGAATAACTGGGACAGACATCCAAGCATTCCCCAGTGAATTCAGCCCACAGAGAAATTTGCTTGATAATATTCCCTTTATTAGCTTCCTTCCCTTTCCTGCTGTTGTTTGCTAGATTATTGCCCATGTAAACGATTTGTCCTCAAATTTTGTCTCAGGATCTACTTCTGGGTGAACAAAACTAAGACCAGGTTCGAATGAAAGTGCTTAATTATAGTGAAACATAATAATTGAAAACTAAATATTGGAAAACCAGAGTTCTACAGTTATTTCGAGTTGTTATCCTAAATAAAAACATTGTGCAAATACTTAACTCATGTTCAGAAGAGTTGGTTTCCATTATGAAGTGGAACAGAACTAAATATTTTTCCCAGTTAAAAGATCTAAGTCAATGCAAAATGCCAGAACTGACATGGCCATCTTTCTAGTTCTTAGTAAAAAGGGTCCCAAACTATGAAAGAAAATGTAAAATAATAAATAATTAAATATTAATTTAAAAAATTTGTAATTTCTCAATTTTGAATTTACAATATAATCCCTAATGTCACATTATGGATTTTAAATTTTAAAGTTTCCTTACACTCATAGCAGTTGAAAAATCCTCTAGCAGAGGGTTCTGCGGTTAACAGGGGGCCCACCTCCTGGGAAACCTAGCACTTCTGCTTAGGCTGGGTTAGCTGTCACTAGAGTACATCTTACATCTCACAGTAGGTGCTCAGTAAGTATCTGTGGAATGAAGACATTGATACTTGAAAAGGGAAGTGGGTTTAAAAAGCGGAATTTACGGAGATCCCGAAGTTTAGTTTTGCAAGAGACGGAACTGGTCTGGGGTCCCCGCAGGAAGTGGGATTCCATTCGTGCGACACCAAAACGCATCTGAGCGGTGGACTCCGACCCCTACTCACCTGGCCGCAGCGGACCCCAGCGGACCCCACCAGCAGGCCGTAGCCGCCTGCCGGGACTCTCTGTGGAGCGGTTGCCAAGGGATCTGCTGAGCGGTTGCCAAGGGAGCCCAGAGCTGAGAAGAGCGCAAAGCCTCTCGGGGGGCGGGGCCTCGGGAGGTGGGGCTGTGATTTATTTTCTCATTTTCAATATTCACTTTTGTACCTAATTTTGTATTCATAATTATAATACACTCCTTTTCACAAAAATGTAAGGTGATGATCAAAGAGGGTACATGCATTGTCTATTTATGTTCACGCACATCCAAAGGAAGAAACCGTATTTTAACGCAGAACTACAAAGCCAGTGCTACACTTCACTGCATTACACTCGGCAGTTCATTTTTAGAATTTACAGATGGTTAACCTCGTGCACAAGTATGTGGCAAAGTTGGAAACTTCCAACTTTAGATGATTCAAAAAAAATTGCTTGAACCACACACCCTCTGGACAATGTGGGTTTTGTTGACTCTCCTAAGGGTAAAATAGACAACAAAGAGAGCGAGGGCGCGGTGGGGGGGAAACACAGACACTCAGTGAAAGAACGTTGTAGGTTTCCAAGAACACAAGGGCAGAAGTAGGCAGGGAAAAACAGACCAACTTGGGAATGGATCTATCTGCAACTCGGAGAACCTCTTCAAAAGAAGCAATCCAGTCCCAAAAGATCCACTTTTCTAAAGAGAAGGACCAGATAAACGAGAGATTCAACTAAACTTGCAGCTCTTTTCCCCGCCCACTTTTTCTCTTGCCAGTACCAAAGATGGCGCTCTTTGCTTCCTCCCTCGGCAGTACGCAGGTTCTGGGAACCTCTACACGACCTCTCTATGGTGCACCCTCCAGCCCCGCCCCCTCCGTGCCTGGGGCTGGGCTTGTCTGGAGGTGGGGCGTAGGATCCGGAAACACTTAAGCAGTATTAGCTGGTCGCCTATATATTTATCGCCCAGGCGGTGTTTTTCCCGGCTGAAGCTGGGGTCCAGGGTCTGAGACGTCTTCTCTTCCGAGTCTCCTGGGGCAGTCCAGAGGCTGCCACAACCTGGGCCGCGGCCTGGGGCCCTGCCGTGGGGGCCCCCATTAGCTCGGGCCATGCCCGCGGCCGCCGCCCCCATTATCAGCTCGGTTCAGAAACTGGTCCTGTACGAGACTAGAGCTGTGAGTACCCTGCGCGGTGGAGCGCGGGCGGGAGGATGGCGGCCGAGTAGGTGTGGGGCAGAGGCAGCATTTCCTCCCCCGCCCCCCCATTTTCCCAATTCCCTAATCCCAGCGGCGGGAATATGCCTGAGGGGGCTTCGCCCAGTTATCGCACCCAGGGCTTTTGCACGTAAACATTTCCACTTAAAAGCCACGGTCGGAACACACTGGCAACAGGTGTTTGTGGTATCTCAGTAACTGTTAATGAGGTTTTATACGAGTTACTGAATTCTTTGCAACTTTCAGAAAGTCTTAGAGTTCTACAGTTCACTGGTTACAATACAGGCAGGGGTATGGAGAATGTTTTTGACCTGTGAATCGGTAACTTGTCTGTTTTCCTATTCCATGGCATAGCATCGCTATGATTTATGTTAATTACGTGCGCTTTTATTGCTGACATTTTTGGTTCTCTTTATTTGAAAGGAAAGAAAAACTTAATTCTGTTTAAAGACAGTTGATTTATTGGGGTAACATTATTTTGCTTTTCTCTTGACTTTTTTCCAACACATTTTATTTTGTTTTATTACTTCAAATTGCCATGAAAATAGTTGCTAGTAGAATAAGCAGATTCGTTTTTATGATTAGGTTACTAGTTCCCTAAAATTTAGGGAATGGTGTTTATAGACATACGTACTTTGTCGTTTGTGTGGTTGGAAAATAAAGTATACTTTTTTAAATTGGGGTAACAGTGATATTAGGGTCTGTGTTTAAATTACACTTTATGGTAACAAGATTGCATGTGCTGGAAACGTGCACAGTACTCTTCCTTGTGCTATAGAGTGTCTTATAAGGCACAGTCAGTGGAACTTGGGTTGTCTCTACTAGATAGAAGAGTATAAGAAGGTACTTATCCTAACAGTTTCTCGGTTATAACAGGGTCCTAATAGCTTGTCTGCCTCAGGTCATCACTAGTGTAGAAACACTGTTGACTCTAAATTAGTTTTGGTGACAACTTTATTTGATTAGATCCAGACCAGAAGATGAAATTACCTAATATACTGTATTTGCAAATATCTTCAGTTGTCCTCTGAGGAGAGCTGTACAGAAGTATCATTTTGAAACAAAACCTTCTGCTTTCTGTACAAGTGCTGATAAATGTCCCTAGGTAGAAACATACATACTATATTTAAAACACAGAAATTTCAGGCCATTAATAAGCTGAACATTCATGAGGACTGGCTGAGATGTGAGTGTTCTTTCTAAAGCACAATTCATATTATAGGGCTTTTCTGCTCAGAACCCTTCAGTGGCTCCCATTCTGAGGAGAGTAAACTCTGTATCTCTTAGTTGCCTGTTTAGTTACTGGCAACTAAATAGATCCTAGGAATTAAAAACAAATGGTAGCAGGTTGTATTAATGATACTAATAGCTAATGCTTTTGGAAGAGTTCTATGCCAGGCACTGGTCAAAGCACTCTACATACTTTATTATTTAATCCTCATAAAACTTCTAAGGGGCAAATGTTGTTGCTATTCCTGTTATTATCTGGTGAAGAAGAAAAATGAGGCAAAACAGGTTAGGACAGTGCTGTTGAATAGTATGGGCTGGCAGCTGGTGCCAGGCATAGATAGTTTGTAACTGGATGGCAACAAATTGCATATAGAAATTGAGAGTGATTAGAAACTTTTACAGCAATTTGACAGAGTAATTGTATTTCAGATGAATCAGCTAAACATTGGGTTTATGGTTTATGTGTTTGGCTTTCTGTTTTTAGCTTTGTTATGGAAATTTCAGGCAAATACAAAGTAAACAGAATAGTATAATAAACTCCCATCTAGCCATCACCCAGCTCCAAAATTACCAACATTCTGTCATCCTCTATTATCTGTAACTTGTTCCACTTCCCACCCACAACTTATTATTTTATATGGTTCTTTTTCTTTAAAATTTATGTAAATCGAAATGCACAAATCTAAGCTATAGAATTCGGACAGAAGTATACATGTGTTAACCACACGCTTATGTTGCTGCGGAAAGTTCCCTTGTGTCCCTATCCAGTCAACTGCCCCCTTTCCCTTCCTGGCAACTAATATTCTGTTTTTTAAATGTTAGATTAGATATGCCTGTTCAAGAATTTTATATGAATGGAATTGTACAGTACACACTCATCTAGTGTCTTTTGCTCAGCATAATGTCTTTGAGGTTCATCCATGTTGTTGTGTGTATCAGTAGTTTGTTTCTTCTTATTATTGAATAGTTGTCCATTGTATACATATTCCACAATTTGTTTATATGTTTTCCCTATTGACTTAGACTGTTTCCACATTTAGACTGTTGTTAATAAGCCAGCTGTGAACATTCTTGAACAGTTATATTTGTAGACATATGTTTTCACTTCTCCTGGGTAAATACCTCTAAATGAAATTGCTGGTCATAGGATTGATGTTAGGTGGTTGCACCATTTCACACTCCCATCAGCAAGGTATAAAAGTCTCCATTGCTCCATATCATTGCTGGCATTTAGCGTTGTCAGTCTTTTTAGTTTTAGTTATTCTAGCAGTGTATAATGGCATCTTATTATGGTTTTTTTTTTTTTTTTTAAACATCTTTATTGAAGTATAATTGCTTTACAATGGTGTGCTAGCTTCTGCTTTACAACAAAGTGAATCAGTTACACATATACATATGTTGCCATATCTCTTCCCTCTTGCATCTCCCTCCCTCCCACCCTCCCTATCCCACCCCTCTAGGTGGTCACAAAGCACCGAGCTGATCTCCCTGTGCTATGCGGCTGCTTCCCACTAGTTATCTATTTTACATTTGGTAGTGTATATATGTCCATGACACTCTCTCACCCTGTCACATCTCACCGCTCCCCCTCCCCATATCCTCAAGTCCATTCTCTAGTAGGTCTGTGTCTTTATTCCCATCTTGCCACTAGGTTCTTCATGACCTCTTTTTTTTTTTTTTTCCCTTAGATTCCATATATATGTGTTAGCATACTGTATTTGTTTTTCTCTTTCTGACTTACTTCACTCTGTATGACAGACTCTAACTCCATCCACCTCATTACAAACACCTCCATTTCATTTCTTTTTATGGCTGAGTAATATTCCATTGTATATATGTGCCACATCTTCTTTATCCATTCATCCGATGATGGACACTTAGGTTGCTTCCATGTCCTGGCTATTGTAAACAGAGCTGCAATGAATATTTTGGTACATGACTCTTTCTGAATTATGGTTTTCTCAGGGTATATGCCCAGTAGTGGGATTGCTGGGTCATATGGTAGTTCTATTTTTAGTTTTTTAAGGAACCTCCATACTGTTCTCCATAGTGGCTGTATCAATTTACATTCCCACCAACAGTGCAAGAGTGTTCCCTTTTCTCCACACCCTCTCCAGCATTTATTGTTTCTAGATTTTTTGATGATGGCCATTCTGACCGGTGTGAGATGATACCTCATTGTAGTTTTGATTTGCATTTCTCTAATGATTAATGATGTTGAGCATTCTTTCATGTGTCTGTTGGCAATCTGTATCTCTTCTTTGGAGAAATGTCTATTTAGGTCTTCTGCCCATTTTTGGATTGGGTTGTTTGTTTTTTTGTTATTGAGCTGCATGAGCTGCTTGTAAATCTTGGAGATTAATCCTTTGTCCGTTGCTTCATTTGCAAATATTTTCTCCCATTCTGAGGGTTGTCTTTTGGTCTTGTTTATGGTTTCCTTTGCTGTGCAAAAGCTTTTCAGTTTCATTAGGTCCCATTTGTTTATTTGTGTTTTTATTTCCATTTCTCTAGGACCTGGGTCAAAAAGGATCTTGCTGTGACTTATGTCATACAGTGTTCTGCCTATGTTTTCCTCTAAGAGTTTGATAGTGTCTGGCCTTACACTTAGGTCTTTAATCCATTTTGAGTTTATTTTTGTGTATGGTGTTAGGGAGTGTTCTAATTTCATACTTTTACATGTACCTGTCCAATTTTCCCAGCACCACTTATTGAAGAGGCTGTCTTTTCTCCACTGTATATGCTTGCCTCCTTTATCAAAGATAAGGTGACCATATGTGCGTGGGCTTATCTCTGGGCTTTCTATCCTGTTCCATTGATCTATATTTCTGTTTTTGTGCCAGTACCAAACTGTCTTGATGACTGTAGCTTTGTAATATAGTCTGAAGTCAGGGAGCCTGATTCCTCCAGCTCCATTTTTCGTTCTCAAGATTGCTTTGGCTATTCGGGGTCTTTTGTGTTTCCATACAAATTGTGAAATTTTTTGTTCTAGTTCTGTGAAAAATGCCAGTGGTAGTTTGATAGGGATTGCATTGAATCTGTAGATTGCTTTGGGTAGCAGAGTCATTTTCACAATGTTTATTCTTCCAATCCAAGAACATGGTATATCTCTCCATCTATTTGTATCATCTTTAATTTCTTTCATCAGTGTCCTATAATTTTCTGCATACAGGTCTTTTGTCTCCTTAGGTAGGTTTATTCCTAGGTATTTTATTCTTTTTGTTGCAATGGTAAACGGGAGTGTTTTCTTAATTTCACTTTCAGATTTTTCATCATTAGTATACAGGAATGCAAGAGATTTCTGTGCATTAATTTTGTATCCTGCTACTTTACCAAATTCATTGATTAGCTCTAGTAGTTTTCTGGTAGCATCTTTTGGATTCTCTATGTATAGTATCATGTCATCTGCAAACAGTGACAGCTTTACTTCTTCTTTTCTGATTTGGATTCCTTTTATTTCTTTTTTGTCTCTGATTGCTGTGGCTAACACTTCCAAAACTATGTTGAATAATAGTGGTGAGAGTGGGCAACCTTGTCTTGTTCCTGATCTTAGTGGAAATGGTTTCAGTTTTTCACCATTGAGGACAATGTTGGCTGTGGGTTTGTCATATACGGCCTTTATTATGTTGAGGAAAGTTCCCTCTATGCCTACTTTCTGCAGGACTTTTATCATAAATGGGTGTTGAATTTTGTCGAAAGCTTTCTCTGCATCTATTGAGATGATCATATGGTTTTTCTCCTTCAATTTGTTAATATGATGTATCACGTTGATTGATTTGCGTATATTGAAGAATCCTTGCATTCCTGGAATAAACCCCACTTGATCATGGTGTATGATCCTTTTAATGTGCTGTTGGATTCTGTTTGCTAGTATTTTGTTGAGGATTTTTGCATCTATGTTCATCAGTGATATTGGCCTGTAGTTTTCTTTCTTTGTGACATCTTTGCCTGGTTTTGGTATCAGGGTGATGGTGGCCTCGTAGAATGAGTTGGGGAGTGTTCCTCCCTCTGCAATATTTTGGAAGAGTTTGAGAAGGATAGGTGTTAGCTCTTCTCTAAATGTTTGATAGAATTCGCCTGTGAAGCCATCTGGTCCTGGGCTTTTGTGTGTTGGAAGATTTTTAATCACAGTTTCAATTTCAGTGCTTGTGATTGGTCTGTTCATATTTTCTATTTCTTCCTGGTTCAGTCTCGGCAGGTTGTGCATTTCTAAGAATCTGTCCATTTCTTCCAGGTTGTCCATTTTATTAGCATAGAGTTGCTTGTAGTAATCTCTTATGATCGTTTGTATTTCTGCAGTGTCAGTGGTTACTTCTCCTTTTTCATTTCTAATTCTATTAATTTGAGTCTTCTCCTTTTTTCTCTTGATGAGTCTGGCTAATGGTTTATCAATTTTGTTTATCTTCTCAAAGAACCAGCTTTTAGTTTCATTGATTTTTGCTATTGTTTCCTTCATTTCTTTTTCATTTATTTCTGATCTGATCTTTATGATTTCTTTCCTTCTGCTAGCTTTGGGGTTTTTTTGTTCTTCTTTCTCTAATTGCTTTAGGTGCAAGGTTAGGTTGTTTATTCGAGATGTTTCCTGTTTCTTGATGTAGGCTTGTATTGCTATAAACTTCCCTCTTAGAACTGCTTTTGCTGCATCCCATAGGTTTTGGATCGTCGTGTCTCCATTGTCATTTGTTTCTAGGTATTTTTTGATTTCCCCTTTGATTTCTTCAGTGATCACTTCGTTATTAAGTAGTGTATTGTGTAGCCTCCATGTGTTTGTATTTTTTACAGATCTTTTCCTGTGATTGATATCTAGTCTCATAGCATTGTGGTCGGAAAAGATACTTGATACGATTTCAATTTTTTTAAATTTACCAAGGCTTGATTTGTGACCCAAGATATGATCTATCCTGGAGAATGTTCCATGAGCACTTGAGAAAAATGTGTATTCTGTTGTTTTTGGGTGGAATGTCCTATAAATATCAATTAAGTCCATCTTGTTTAATGTATCATTTAAAGCTTGTGTTTCCTTATTTATTTTCATTTTGGATGATCTGTCCATTGGTGAAAGTGGGGTGTTAAAGTCCCCTACTATGATTGTGTTACTGTCGATTTCCCCTTTTATGGCTGTTAGTATTTGCCTTATGTATTGAGGTGCTCCTATGTTGGGTGCATAAATATTTACAATTGTTATACCTTCCTCTTGGATCGATCCCTTGATCATTATATAGTGTCCATCTTTGTCTCTTGTAATTGTCTTTATTTTAAAGTCTATTTTGTCTGATATGAGAATTGCTACTCCAGCTTTCTTTTGATTTCCATTTGCATGGAATATCTTTTTCCATCCCCTCACTTTCAGTCTGTATGTGTCTCTAGGTCTGAAGTGGGTCTCTTGTAGACAGCATATATATGGGTCTTGTTTTTGTATCCATTCAGCCAGTCTGTGTCTTTTGGTGGGAGCATTTAATCCATTTACATTTAAGGTAATTATCGATATGTATGTTCCTATTCCCATTTTCTTAAATGTTTTGGGTTTGTTATTGTAGGTGTTTTCCTTCTCTTGTGTTTCTTGCCTAGAGAAGTTCCTTTAGCATTTGTTGTAAAGCTGGTTTGGTGGTGCTGAACTCTCTCAGCTTTTGCTTGTCTGTAAAGGTTTTAATTTCTCCATCAAATCTGAATGAGATCCTTGCTGGGTAGAGTAATCTTGGTTGTAGGTTTTTCTCCTTCATCACTTTAAGTATATTCTGCCACTCCCTTCTGGCTTGCAGCGTTTCTGCTGAAAGATCAGCTGTTAACCTTATGGGGATTCCCTTGTGTGTTATCTGTTGTTTTTCCCTTGCTGCTTTTAATATGTTTTCTTTATATTTAATTTTTGATAGTTTGATTAATATGTGTCTTGGTGTGTTTCTCCTTGGATTTATCCTGTATGGGACTCTCTGTGCTTCCAGGACTTGATTAACTATTTCCTTTCCCATATTAGGGAAGTTTTCAACTATAATCTCTTCAAATATTTTCTCAGTCCCTTTCTTTTTCTCTTCTTCTTCTGGGACCCCTATAATTCGAATGTTGGTGCGTTTAATGTTGTCCCAGAGGTCTCTGAGACTGTCCTCAGTTCTTTTCATTCTTTTTTCTTTATTCTGGTCTGCAGTAGTTATTTCCACCATTTTATCTTCCAGGTCACTTATCCGTTCTTCTGCCTCAGTTATTCTGCTATTGATCCCATCTAGAGTATTTTTAATTTCATTTATTGTGCTTGTCATCGTTTCTTGGTTCCTCTTTAGTTCTTCTACGTCCTTGTTAAATGTTTCTTGCATTTTGTCTGTTCTATTTCCAAGACTTTGGATCATCCTTACTATCATTATTCTGAATTCTTTTTCAGGTAGACTACCTATTTCCTCTTCATTTGTTAGGTCTGGTGTGTTTTGACCCTGCTCCTTCATCTGCTGTGTGTTTTTCTGTCTTCTCATTTTGCTTATCTTACTGTGTTTGGGGTCTCCTTTTCACAGGCTGCAGATTCGTAGTTCCCGTTGTTTTTGGTATCTGTCCCCAGTGGCTAAGGTTGGTTCAGTGGGTTGTGTAGGTTTCCTGGTGGAGGGAACTAGTGCCTGTGTTCTGGTGGATGAGGCTGGATGTTGTCTTTCTGGTGGGTTCGTCCACGTCTGGTGGTGTGTTTTGGGGTGTCTGTGGCCTTATTATGATTTTAGGCAGCCTCTCTGTTAATGGATGGGGCTGTGTTCCTCTCTTGCTAGTTGTTTGGCATAGGGTGTCCAGCACTGTAGCTTGCTGGTCGTTGAGTGAAGCTGGGTCTTGATGTTGAGATGGAGATCTGTGAGAGATTTTCGCCGTTTGGTATTACGTGGAGCTGGGAGGTCTCTTGTGGACCAGTGTCCTGAAGTTGGCTCTCCCACCTCAGAGGCACAGCCCTGATGCCTGGCTGGAGCACCAAGAGCCTTTCATCCACACGGCTCAGAATAAAAGGGAGAAAAAATGGAAAGAAAGAAAAAAAGAGGATAAAATAAAATAAAATAAAGCAATTATAATAAAAAATAAGAAAAAAAATTATTAAGAGTAAATTTATTAAGAAAAAAATTTTTTTTTAATTTTTAAAAATAGATTTATTAATTTTTTATACTAAAAATAAGAAAAAAATTATTTAGAATAAATTTATTAAGAAAAAAAATTTTTTAATTTTTTAAAATAAAAAATATGAAAAAACTTATTAAAAATTTTTTTAAAAATAGAAAATAAGGAAAAAATTATTAAGAAAACATTTATTAGGGAAAAAAAAAAAAAAAAAAAAACGGACGGACCTAACCCTAGGACTAACGGTGAGAGCAAAGCTATACAGACAAAATCTCACCCAGAAGCATACACATCTACACTCACAAAAAAAAGGAAAAGGGGAAAAGTTAATATATCCTGCTCCCAAAGTCCATCTCCTAAATTTGGGATGATTCGTTGTCTATTCAGGTATTCAACAGATGCAGGCACATCAAGTTGTTTGTGGAGCTTTAATCCGCTGCTTCTGAGGCTGCTGGGAGAGATTTCCCTTTCTCTTCTTTGTTCGTACAGCTCCCGGGGTTCAGCTTTGGATTTGGACCCGCCTCTGCATGTAGGTCCCCTGAGGGCGTCTGTTCCCCGCCCAGACAGAACGGGGTTAAAGGAGCAGCTGATTCGGGGGCTCTGGCTCAGTCAGGCCGGGGGGAGGGAGCGGTACGGAGGAGGCGGGGCGAGCCTGCGGCGGCAGAAGCCGGCGTGACGTTGCAGCAGCCTGAGGCGCGCCGTGCGCTCTCCCGGGGAAGTTGTCCCCGGATTAAGGGAGCCTGGCCGTGGCGGGCCGCACAGGCTCCCGGGAGGGGCGGTGTGGAGAATGACCTGTGCTCGCCCACAGGCTGTTTGGTGGCGGCAGCAGCAGCCTTAGCGTCTCATGCCCGTCTCTGGGGTCCGCGCTGATAGCCGCGGCTCGCGCCCGTCTCTGGAGTTCGTTTAAGTGGCGCTCTGAATCCCCTCTCCTTGCACGCCGCGAAACAAAGAGGCAAGAAAAAGTCTCCTGCCTCCTCGGCAGCTGCAGACTTTTTCTCGTGCACCCTCCCGGCTAGTTGTGGTGCACTAGACCCTTCAGGCTGTGTTCACGCAGCCAACCCCAGTCCTCTCCCTGGCGGGTGAGCAGACAAGCCTCTCGGGCTGGTGAGTGCTGCTCGGCGCCGAGCCTCTGTGCGGGAATCTCTCCGTTTTTCCCTCTGCGTCCCTGTTGCTGTGGGATCCGCGCTGATAGCCGCGGCTCGCGCCCGTCTCTGGAGCTCGTTTAGGCGGCGCTCTGAATCCCCTCTCCTTGCGCGCCGTGAAACAAAGAGGCAAGAAAAATTCTCTTGCCCCTTTGGCAGCTGCAGTCTTTTTCCCGGACTCCCTCCCGGCTAGCACCGAAGCCCGAGCCCCAGCTCCCAGGCCCCGCCCGCCCCGGCGGCTGAGCAGACAAGCCTCTCGGGCTGGTGAGTGCTGGTCGGCACCGCTCCTCTGTGCGGGAATCTCCGCTTTGCCCTCCGCACCAATGTGGCTGCGCTCTCCTCCGTGGCTCCGAAGCTTCCCCCCTCTGCTACCCGCAGTCTCTGCCCACGAAGGGGCTTCCTAGTGTGTGGAAACCTTTCCTCCTTCACAGCTCCCTCCCACTGGTGCAGGTCCCGTCCCTATTCTTTTGTCTCTGTTATTTCTTTTTTCTTTTGCCCTACCCAAGTACGTGGGGATTTTCTTGCCTTTTGGGAGGTCTGACGTCTTCTGCCAGCGTTCGGTGGGTGTTCTGTAGGAGCAGTTCCACGTGTAGATGTATTTCTCATGTATCTGTGGGGAGGAAGGTGATCTCCGCGTCTTACTCTTCCGCCATCTTGCCCCTCCCCTTATTATGGTTTTAATTTGCATTCCCCTAATGACTAGTGATGTTGAGCATCATTTCATGTACTTATTGGCTATTTTTATATCTTCCTTTTTGAAGTGTCTGTTCAAGTCTTTTGCCCACTTTAAAAAATTAGACTGTTTGCCTTTTTATTATTGATTTGTAGGAGTTCTTTATGTATTATGGAATCAAGTCCTTCATGATATATGTATTGTGAATATTTTCTTTCAGTCAGCGGCTTGCCTATACATTTTATTAATGATCTTTTTTTCAGCTTTATTGAGGTATAATTGACAAACAAAATTGTAAGATATTTAAGGTGTGCAATGTGATGATTTTATGTATATATATAAAATTTTATATACATATATACACATTGTGTTAGCAATCTGTTGATGAACAGAAGTTTTTAATTTCAATGAAGTATAATTTTATCAGTTTTTTTCTTTCATAGTTATTGCTTTCTGTGTCCTATCTAAGAAACCTTTGCCTACTCCCTGAGCACAAAGATATTTTCCTATGTTTCCTCTAAAAGATTTATACTTTTAACTTTACTTTTAGGGGTGTGTTTCATACTAAATTAATTTTGTGTATGGTGTGATGCAGGGATTGCATTACTTATCTATTGTGGTGTAACAAATTACCTCCAAACTTAATGGCTTTAAACAATAACAAAGGGGCTTCCCTGGTGGCACAGTGGTTGAGAATCTGCCTGCCAATGCAGGGGACACGGGTTCGAGCCCTGGTCTGGGAAGATCCCATATGCCGCGGAGCATCTGGGCCCGTGAGCCACAACTACTGAGCCTGCGCGTCTGGAGCCTGTGCTCCGCAACAGGAGAGGCCGAGATAGTGAGAGGCCTGCGCACCGCGATGAGGAGTGGCCCCCGCTCGCGGCAACTAGAGAAAGCCCTCGCACAGAAACGAAGACTCAACACAGCCAAAAATAAATAAATAAACTTATTTAAATATATATATATATATATATAAACAATAACAAACATTTCGTATTTCACAGTTTCAGTAGATTGGGAATCTGGGTGTGACTTAGCTGAGAGCTTCTTACTCAGGATCTCATGAAGTTGCAGATGTCAGGTGGGCTACAGTCCTCTAGACTGGGCTGGAGGATTTACTTCCAATATGGCTCACTCACACGCTTGGCAGTTGAGCTGGTTGTTGACAAGAGGCTTCAGTTCCTCACCTAATGGGCATTTCCATAGGACTCCTTGAGTGTCCTTATGATGTGGTAGCTGGATTTGTCCAGAAAGAATGATCCAAGAGAAACAAGGGCGAAGCTGCAATGTCTTTTGTGACCTAGCCTCAGAAGTCACACGCCATCATTTCTGCAATATCCTATTGTTCATGCAGACCAGCCCTGTTCTGTGGTAGGGGACTCTACGAGGGCATGAATACCAAGAGATGAGAATCTTTAAGGGTTCTTGGAGGCTGGCAACCACAGGGATTGAGGTTCACTTTTTTCCATACATCAATTGTCCAGCCTCATTTGTTGAAAAGATTATCCTTTATTTTATTGAATTTTTTGGTATTCTTGTGAAAAATTAGTTGAAGAAATGTGAATTGATTCCTAAACTCTCTATTTTGTTCCATTGATCCATTTGTTCTTCTTTATGGCATTTCCACCTTGTCTTGCTTATTATGGTTTTATAATAAGTGTTGAGATCAGGAAGTGTAAGTTTTCCAACTTTATTTTTTTCCAAAGTTGTTTTGCCTTTTCTAGATCCTATGCATTTCCATATGAATTTTACGACCAGCTTATCAATTTATAATAAAAAGCCTGTTGGGATTGTGATTTGGATTTCATTGAATCTATAAATCAGATTTGGGGAGAACTGAATCTTGATAATATTGAATCTTTCAATTCATGGTGTATTTCTCCATTTAATAGGTCTTTACTTTTTCTCAGCAATATGTTGTAGTTTTCAGTGTAGAAGTTTTATATGTCTTTAAAAAACCTATTCCTAAGTATTTTATGAACTTTTATACTATTGCAAATGGAATTTTAAATTTGATTTAACAATTGATCATTGCTAGTATATAGAAATTGCTTTTTATATATTGATCTTATATCCTGAAACCTTGCTAAACTCACTGTGTTGAGAAGCTGGAGCTGGTGTATTGAATTAAGAATATGCAGATTATGACTTGCTGAATGAGGGGGCACAAGCCATCCACAGGGGTTTGGCAGGTAGCTCTCTCAGTATCTGAGCTCTCACTCTGGGGACATGAAACCATGAGCTTGTTTTGATTGAAGGCATAGTTCGAACACATCCACACAAAGGAAGTAGAGTCACAAAATTTATTACTTATATATCTCAGAAATGTTGGGGGGAGGCACAGTGAACCGGGGAAGGGCAGTCCTCCGTCTCAGTTCACAAGCAAACAGGAGATAGAAAGCAGGGTAGCAAGCACCTAGTACATTTAAGGTGGTTGGGGTAGAGGTCACTAACTTTTTGAGGGCTTAGCTCTAAGTGACTGTTTTAAAAGGTGCCCCGGGAAAAGCAAAGCAGGAATTCATGGCAGGACTCCGAAGCTTGGTGTTTATCTAAATGTCCGCACTGTTGGTATGAGCAGGGTAGAACACTGTAAAATGCCTAGGCAGCAACTCAAAATAGTGTTTTTTCTCATCACACTCACTTATTCTAGTAGCTTTTTTGTCATTTCCTTAGCATTTTCTACATGAATATTTCTATCATTTAGGAAGAGGAACACTTCTTCCTTCCCAGTCTGGATGCTTTTTATTTATTTTTTTCTTGTCTTATGACCCTGGCTAGGACTTCTAGTACAAAGTTGAATAGAAGTGGTGAGAGCAGATATTTTCTTGTTTTGTTCCTGGTCTTAGAGGAAAAGTATTCAGTCTTTCACCATTAAGTGTGATGTTAGCTGTAGATTTTCATAGATGCCCTTTATCAGGTTGAGGAAGATTTCTTTCCATTACTAGTTCACTGAGAGGTTTTTTAAAAATTTTATTTTATTTAAAAAAGTTTTTTAATGAGTATACTATTTTGTTGACATTTAAATTTCACCAACAATGAGCTCAAGTATATGCTGGCCATATGTTCAGATTTTTGAAATAAAGATAAAGGAACAGACAGCTTTAAGGGTGCAATGTATTTAACACTGCACAATATATTCAACAAATAGAGACAATCTGGTGGGGTAGTTTAACTATATAACTATACACTTAGGAGCACAAGTATAGGGACAAGCCCTGCTATTGGAGGAAAAACCCACCATTCAGGACTGAACAGAGGTCCTTGGTTGCTGACAGAATCTCCCCTTGACTTCAGACTTGAGACAAACCAAGGAGTCTGTCAGTATAGAAAAACCACTGAATTCAGGACAAACAGGATAGATTGCCAAGAGCCAACTCGGATTGTGAGCTGGTTTAGCTGGAGGCTGGAAATGTTGCAGGTGAAGTCCAGGATCTGTAGATTAGAGCAGCAGACTTCTAAAAAATTCTTGTTTCCAAATTAGTTCCTAAGATGCTTTTCCCAAACAGGAGGAGGTCTTTTTTTTTTAAATCATGAATAGATGTTGAAATTTGTTACATGTTTTTTCTGCATCTGTATATGGCATTTCCTTTCTTTGCTTAGTATGGTGGATTACATTAATTCATTTTCAAATGTTAAAAAAGAAAAACCTTGAGTTTTTTTTGTTTCTTTTGTTTTTTGGTATATATTACTTGGTCATGCTGTGTTATTGTCTTCATATATTGCTAGACTCTATTTGCTAATACTTTGTTAAGGATTTTAACCTTTATGGTCAAGCTTTTGATTTATCATTTTCTTTAACATCTTTGTCTGATTTTGGTGTCATGGTAACTCTGGCATCATAAAATGAGTTGAAGTGTTCCTTCCTCTGTTTTCTGAAAGTGGTTGTGTAAGATTGGTATAGTCAATTTACAATGTTATATTAGTTTCAGGTGTACAACATAGTTATTCTATATTTTTATAGATTATATTCCATTTAAACTTATTATAAAATATTGGCTATATTCCCTGTGCTATACAATATATCCTTGTGGCCTATTTATTTTATATATACTAGTTTGTACTTCTTAATTCCCTACCACTATCTTGCCCCTCCCCCCTTTCCTCTCCCCACTGGTAACCAGTAGTCTGTTCTCTATATCTGTTTGAGTCTGTTTCTGTTTTGTTATATTCATTCGTTTGTCTTATTTTTTAGATTCTACATATAAGTGATAACATATAGTGTTTGTCTTTCTCTGTCTGACTTATTTCACTAAGCATAATACCCTCCAGGTGCATCCATGTTGTTGCAAATGGCAAAATTTCATTCTTTTTAATGGCTGAGTAATATTCCATTTTACACACACACACACACACACACACCCCACATCTTTATTCATTTGTTGATGGACACTTAGGTTGCTTCTGTATCTTGGCTATTGTAAATAATGCTGCTGTGAACATTGGGGTGCATTATCTTTTCAAATTAGTGTTTTTGTTTTCTTCAGGTATATACGCAGGAGTGGAATTGCTGGGTCATATGGTAGTTCTATTTTTAGTTTTCTGAGGAACCTTCAAACTGTTTTCCATAGTAGCTGCACCAATTTACATTCCCACCAACAGTGTAAGAGGGTTCTTTTTTCTCCACATCCTCACCAATTTGTGTTCTTTTTGATGATAGCCATTCTGACAGGTATGAGGTGATATCTCATTGTGGTTTTGATTTGCATTTCTCTCATGATTAGCATCTTTTCATGTGCCTGTTGGCTGTCTGTATATCTTCTTTGGAAAAATGTCTATTCAGGTCTTTTGCCCATTTCTAATCAGGCTGTTTGTTTTTTTAATATGGAGTTGTATGAGCTGTTTGTATATTTTGGATATTAACCCCTTATCAGTCATATTATTGGCAGATACTTCCTCCTATTCAGTAGGTTGTCTTTTCATTTCATTGATAGTTTCCTTTGCTGTGAAAAGCTTTTAAGTTTAGTTAGGTTCCATTTGTTTATTTTTGCTTTTGTTTCCTTTGCCTTAGGATAAAGATCCAAAAAAATATTGCTGCCTATGTTTTCTTCTAGGAGTTTTATAGTCTCTGGTCTTATATATAAGTTGAGAATCCATTTTGAGTTTATTACTGTATGTGGTGTGAGAAAATGTTCTAATTTCATTCTTTTTCATGTAGCTGTCTAGTTTTCCCAGCACCCCTTATTGAAGAAACTATCTTTTCTCCATTTTATATTCTTGCCTCCTTTGTCATAGATCAATTGACCGTAAGTGCATGGGTTTATTCCTGGCCTCTCTGTTCCATTGATCTATGTGTCTGTTTTGATTATTGTAGCTTTGTAGTATAGTCTGAAGTTAGGGCAACTGATACCTCCAGCTTTGTTCTTTTTTCTCATGATTGCTTTGGCAATTCGGGGTCTTTTGTGGTTCCATATAAATTTTAGAATTATTTGTTCTAGTTCTGTGACAAATGTCATGGGTATTTTGATAGGGATTGCATTAAATCTGTAGATTGCTTTCAGTAGTATGGTCACTTTAACAATATTAATTCTTCCAGTCCATGAATATAAGATACCTTTCCATTACTTTGTATTATCTTTAATTTCATTCATCAATATTTATAGTTTTGAGGGTATAAGTCTTTCACCTCCTTGGTTAAGTTTATTTAACCCTAAGTATTTTATTTTTTTGATGTGAATTTATACAAGGTTGTTTTCTTGCTTTCTCTTTCTGATAGATCATTATTAGTGTATAAAAAAGTAACAGATTTCTGTGTATTAATCTTGTATCCTGCAACTTTACTGAATTCATTTATTATTTCTAATAGCTTTTTGGTGGAGATGTTAGGGTTTTCTGTATATAGTATCATGTCATCTGCAAATAGTGACAGTTTCTCCCTTCCAATTTGGATGCCTTTTATTTCTTTTTGTTGTATAATTGCTGTGGCTAGGACTTCCAATACTATGTGGCGAGAGTGGGCATCTTTGTCTTGTTCCTGATCTTAGAGGAAAAATTTCAGCTTTTCACTGTGAGTATGATGTTAGCTGTGGGTTTGTCATAAATTGCTTTTCTATGTTGAGATATGTTCCATCTGTATGAACTTTGATTACAGTTATTACCATGAAAAGGTGTTGAATTTTGTCAGATGCTTTTTTTGCATCTATTGAGATGATCAGGTTATTTTTATCCTTTGTTTTGTTAATGTGATGTATCACATTGATTGATTTGTGGATATTGAACCACCTTGCATCCCTGGAATAAATTTCACTTGATCATGTGTCTGATCCTTTTTATGTATTGTTGAATTCGGTATTTTGTTGAGGATTTTTGCATGTATATTCATCAGACATATTAGCCTGTAATCTTCTTTTCTTTTCTTTTCTTTTTTTCTTGTAGTGTTGTTGTCTGATTTCAGTATCATAGAATGAATTTGGGATTATTCCATTCTCTTCAATTTTTTGAATCATTTGAGAATGCTAGGTATTAGCTCTTTATATGTTTGGTAGAATTCCCTTGTAAAGCCATCTAGCCCTGGACTTTTGTCTCCTTGGAGGTTTTTCTTTTATTACAAATTCATTTTTACTACTGTGATCCATCTTTTCAGATTGCCTATTTATTCCTGATTCAGTCTTGGAAGAGTGTATGTTTTTAGAAATTTAACCATTTCTTCTAGGCTGTCCAATTTGTTAACATATAAATGTTTGTAGTAGTATTCTCCTAAGATTTTTTGTATCTCTGTAATATTGGTTGTTATGTCTCATCTTTCATTTCTAATTTTGTTTGTTTGGGTCCTGTGGTTTTTTTTTTCTTGATGAGCCTGGCTAAAGGCTTATCAATTCTGTTTATCTTTTCAAAGAAACAGCTCTTGTTTTCATTGATCTTTTCTTCTTCTTTTTTTTTGTTTGTCTCTATTTCATCTCTGATCTTTATTATTTCTTTCCTTCTGCTGACTTTGAGCTTTGTTCTTTTTTCCCTTATTCCTTTAGATGGTAGGTTAGGTTGTTTATTTGAGATTTTTCTTGTTTCTTAGGTAGACCTGTATTGCTGTAAACTTCCCTCTTAGGACTGCTTTTGCTGCGTGCTGTAGATCTTGGAAAGTTGTGTTTTTATTTTCATTTGTCTCGGGGTACTTTCTGATTTCCTCTTTGATTTCTTCATAGACTCATTGACTCATTGGTTTTTTAGTAGCAGGTTGTTTAGTCTCCACGTGTTTGTGTTTTTCCTGTTTTTCTTCCTGTACTTCATTTCTAGTTTCCTACTGTTGTGTCTGGAAAAAATGCTTGATATAATTTTTGTCCACTTAAATTTGTTGAGATTTGTTTTGTGGCCTAGAATGTGGTCTGTCCTGGAGAGTGTTCCATGTGCAGTTGAAAAGACTGTGTATTTTGCTGGTTTTGGATGCAAATTCCTGTGGATATCTATTAATTTCAAAGAGTCTAATGTGTCATTTAAGACTACTGTTTCCTTATTGATTTTTTTGTCTGGATGATCTGTCCATTGATGTAAGTGGGGTGTTAAAGTCCCCTACAACTAGTGTATTATTGTCAATTTCTCCTTTTATGTCTGTTAATATTTGCTTTATATATTTAAGTGCTCCTATATTAGGTGAATATATGTTAATGAATGTTATATCCTCCCTTGTATTGATCCCTTTATCGTTATATAATGCCCTTCTTTGTCTTTTGTTATAGACTCTGTTTCAAAGTCTATTTTGTCTGATATGAGTATTACTACCCCAGCTTTCTTGTTTTCATTTGCATGAAATATTTTTCCAGCTGTTCATTTTCAATCTGTGTGTTTCTTTAGCTCTGAAGTGAGTGTCTTGTGGGCCTCATATGGATGGGTCTTGTTTTTTAATCTGATCAGGCACCCTGTGTCTTTTGATTGGAGCATTTAGTCCATTGACTTTTTTTTTTTTTTTTAATTTTTGGCTGTGTTGGGTCTTTGTTGCTGCGCACGGGCTTTCTCTAGTTGAGGTGAGTGGGGGCTACTCTTCATTGCGGTGTGCGGGCTTCTCATTGAGGTGGCTTCTCTTGTTGCGGAACACAGGCTCTAGGTGCACAGGCTTCAGTAGTTGTGGCACACAGGCTCAGTAGTTGTGGCTCGCAGGCTCTAGAGCGCAGGCTCGGTAGCTGTGGCGCTTGGGCTTAGTTGCTCCATGGCATGTGGGATCTTCCCAGACCAGGGCTCGAACCCGGGTCCCCTGCCTTGGCAGGCGGATCCTTAACCACTGCGCCACCAGGGAAGTCCAGTCCATTGACATTTTTTTAAAAAATTTATTTATTTATTTTTGGCTGTGTTGGGTCTTCGTTTCTGTGCGAGGGCTTTCTCTAGTTGTGGCAAGCGGGGGCCACTCTTCATCGCGGTGCGTGGGCCTCTCACTATCGTGGCCTCTCTTGTTGCAGAGCACAGGCTCCAGACCCACAGGCTCAGTAGCTGTGGCTCACGGGCCTAGTTGCTCCGCGGCATGTGGGATCCTCCCAGACCAGGGCTCGAACCCGTGGCCTCTGCATTAGCAGGCAGATTATCAACCACTGCACCACCAGGGAAGCCCAAGTCCATTGACATTTAAAGTGATTATTGATAGGTTTGTACTTACTGCCATTTTGTTACTTGTTTCTGGTTGTTTTTGTAGTTCTTCTCTCTTCTTTTCTTCTTTTAGTTTTTTCCCTTGTGGTTTGATAGTTTCTTTAGTGGTATGCTTGTGTTTCTTTCTTGATCATTTTTATGTATCTATTGTAGGTTTTTGATTTGTGGTTACCATGTGGTTCATATATGTTGACATATTGACTATATCTACTTGTTTTAAACTGGTAGTCATTTAAGTTCAAACACATTCTAAAGGTCTATATATTTTTACTCTCCTCCCCACGTTTTGTGTTTTGATGTCATGTTTTATATCTTCATGTTTATCCCTTAACTGTTTGTTGTAGTTATAGTTGATTTCACAATTTTTTTTGTCTTTTAGTCTTTATACTAGCTTATTTAAGTGATTGACCCACAGTCTTTACTATATATTTCTTTCCTATTGTGATTTTTTCCTTTCTTGTAGATTCTTACTTGTTGTAGCCTTTTCTTTTCCACTTAGAGAAAACCCTTTAACACTTTTTTTAGGATAGGTTTAGTATTGATGAACTGTTTTAGTTTTTGCTTGCCTAAGAAGTTCTTTATCTCTCCTTCAATTCTGAATGATAATCTTGCTGGGTAGATTATCCTCAGTTACAGGTTTTTCTTTTTCAGCATTTTAAATATATAATGCAACTCCCTGTGGCCTGCAAAGTTTATGAAGGAAAATCAGCTGATAATCATATCGGATTTCCTTTGTGTGTGACTCCTTGTTTTTCTCTTGCTACCTTTAGAATTTTCTTTTTTTCTTTAACTTTTGCCATTTTAATTGTGATATGTCTTGGTGTGGGTCTCTTTGGCTTCATCTTTTTGGGGACTCTGTGATTCCTGTGCCTGGATATCTGTTTCTTCTTCAAGTTCAAGAAATTTTCAGTCAATTTCATCAAATACATTTTTTTAAAAAGATTTATTTATTATTTATTTTTTTAAAATTTATTTTTGGCTGCATTGGGTCTTAGTTGTAGCATGTGGGATCTTCATTGAGGCATGTGGGATCTTTCATTGTGGCGCGCGGGCTCTTTGCAGCACGTGGGCTTCTCTCTAGTTGTGGCATGTGGATTTTCTCTTCTCTAGTTGTGGCACACAGGCTCCAGGGTGTGTCAGCTCTGTAGTTGTGGTGTGCAGGTTCCAGAGCACATGGGCTCTGTAGTTTGTGGCACGCAGCCTCTCTAGTTGAGGCATGCCAGCTCAGTAGTTGTGGTGCATGGGCTTAGCACCCCGCCGCGTGTGGGATCTTAGTTCCCTGACCAGGGATTGAACCCGTGTCCCCTGCATTGTAAGGCGGATTCTTTACCACTGGACCACCAGGGAAGTCCCTCAAATACATTTTTGACCCCTTTCTCTCTTTTCCTCTGGCACCTCTATAATGTGAATATTTGTACCCTTGATGTTGTTTCAGAGGTTCCTTAAACTGTTTTCATTTTTTAAATTTGCTTTTTTTTTTTTTTACTTCCTAGATTGGGTGATTTGCATTATACTATATTCCAGATCACTTATGCATCCTTCTGCATCATCTAGTCTGCTGTTAATTCCTTTTAGTGTTTTTCAGTTATTATATTCTTTTGTTCTGACTGGTTTTCTTTTTATATTTTCTAGTTCCTTGTTAAAATTCTCAGTTTGTTCATCTATTCTTTTCCCTAGTTCAGTTAGCATTCTTATTACTAATGGTTTGAACTCTTTGTCTGGTAAATTACTTATCTGTGTTTCTTTAGTTGTTTTTTGTGTTTTTTTTCCTCGTTCTTTTATTTGAAAGAAATTCCTCTACTCATTTCACTTAACTTTCTCTGCCCTATGAAATTAGGTGAAATAGTTACCTAGCCTGGTATTGAATGGTGTCCTTTTGTGTGAGTGTCCCTATACAGTCTGCATGTACCCAGTGGCTTTGGTGCGAGAACTAGATGTGTTGTGAGCATGAGTCATGTCTTCCCCCATGGTGTGCTGGTAGCTATCACCTTGGTAAGAGGTGGGCCTGGGGATGGAGGGGTTGGAGCCACAGCCAAGTGTGAACCAGGGCTTCTCTCTGCTCATTGGCCTACACCACCCTATCGGTGGTGGGGTCAGATCCCAAGTTGCTGGAGGGTCAGGTCTGAGCTGGTTCTGTTGCCTCTAAGTGTGTGCTCTCCCCCCTCCCAGCTTTGGCACCTTCACCCCAGAGGGGAGCTGTGCTGGAGAAAGAGGGGCCAGAGTGGGTGCCTGCTGTAGGCCAGGGCACACTAGGGCGGTCTCAGCACACCAGTCAGAGTTCCATATTGCTTCCAATTTTTTGCCTCCATGAGCACCAGGAGTGGCTGCCCTTGCCCCATTCAGATGTCCTGCTGGTCCAAGCTGGCTCTGTCCCGCAGAGTTGCACACTCTCCTCAGTTGCAGCAACCTTTACCCTAGTGTTCCATAGAGCAAGAGAGTCTGGAGCCAGTGCTTAGCTCAGGCCAGCGCACGGTCATGGGAAGCTGGCCAGAATCCTGGTCAGTTTCAATCCACTTCCTCTGCCTTGTTTCAGGAGTAAGCGAGCATGTGTGTGCTCTTCACAAGTGGAGTCTAGGTTTTTACAGCCCTGCTGTCAGTCCCACTGGTTTTCAAACCAGTTAAGAGGACTTGTCTTCCTGGTGTCAGACCCCAGGGCTGGGGTGCCCAGTATGTGGTTTGAACTGCTCACCTGCTGGGGAGGATATCTCCAAGCCCATGTAACCCCCCTCCTCTTCTGTGTCCCCTCCCAGGGGCCCAGGTCCCAAACTGATTGCTTCTCTTCCCTTCCTACTCGACACTATGTGCTCTTTCTTAGAGTCTTGGCTGTGTAAGAGTCTTTCTGCCAGTCTCCAGTTTGTTTTCAGTGAGAATTGTTCCACATATAGATATATCTTTGGTGTGTTCATGGGGAGAGGTGAGCTCTGCATCCTCCTATTCTGCCATCTTGGTCTCCTTCCTGTTTGATTTTTTAAAAGTTTGCTAGAATTTACTACTGAAAGCATTTGGACTTGGAGTTGCTTTGTTGGGCAAATTTTGATAATGAATCATTTTTTATAGTAGGTATAGGGCTATGCAGAGTTTCAGTGGGTCTTGAATCACTTCTGATAAGTTGTGTTTTTCAGTAAAATTTTCCATTTCATCTTAGTTGTTGAATTTACTGGCATCAAGTTGTTCATAATATTCCCTTATTAACCTTTTGATCTCTATAGGATTTGTAGTGAAGCTCCTTTTTTCATTCCTGACATTGGTGTTTTGTGTTCTTTATCATTTTTTTGGATCCACCTTGCTAGGCATTTATCAATTTTATTACCCTTTTGAAAGAACCAACTTCTGACTTGGTTAATTTTCTCTATTGTTTGTTTTCTGTTTAATCAATTTTTGCTCTTAGGCTTATAGATAAGCCTCTTCCTCTTATAGATTTTGGGTTAATCAGTTCATTTTTTTTAGCTTCATAAGGTACAGATTTAGATCATTGACTTAATTTTTTTCTTTTCTAATATAAAGCATTTAAAACTATAAATCTAAGTAAAAAAATAGTCAAAAGACTATGGAAAAAGTATTAGTAGCCTGAACAATAGATAAAGCAGTATATCCTTATATACAAATTTTTTTTTTTTTATAAAACAATCTGAAAAATAAAACACCTGACAAAAAAGGACAAGGACCTGAATAGGTGATTTGCCAAAAATGTATGAATATGAAATGATGTTCAACTTGCTAATAATTAAAGCAATAATGTGAAAATAGATTCCCATTTTTCACTTGTCAGAATGGCAAAGATTGGAAAGATTGACCAAAGTCATTGTCGACAAGTGTATGAAAGAAATGGGCATTCTTGTTTTGGTTGGTGGGGAGGGTATTAATTGGTTGTGAAGGAGTTAGGGGACACATTGAGGAACAAAAGAGACAGTGAGCAAGATAGTGTGCCTCTTGTACTGAGCCTTCATTTAGAAGGGTAATTCGGTAGACTTGCCCGGAGGTGAGGTTCATGTTGGCATTGTCACCTTGTGTTTAGAGGTGGATTTTGAGGACTGTTTGGAGAGGAAAGGGAGATGGGTTGCTAGATAGCGTGCAGGAGATACAGTTCTGGCCTTGGGAAGGTTCTGCTTCCTCCAAAGCTTTACCTGTTCTGTCTGGCACTCGGCACCTTCATGTTGTCCTTTGTCTCATGTGACCCAGGCCTACAGATAAACTAAGGCCAGATCCAGCCCTGATGCTCATACACCCCAGTGCAACCAGGAGTTGCCCACAGGTGATTTAGCAATCTGAAGTTATCCTGGAAAAAACCTGCAGTTTACCTTAGATGATTTCCAGTTTCTAGCCCTTAATACATGATGCCCTAGGGGTCTTACCATTGCAATAAGTGACCATTTCATAACAAAGAAATGAACACATAGCAGTTAACTTTAAAATTGGTAGCTGAACAGAACTGTGGCAGATTTTTGTGTCTGCATGATTTTTGTGTCTGCATGTGTTTTGTGGGAGTGAAGCTGTTAAGATAATTTTTACTTTTGCTAGCTCAGAATTGTTAGTGTATATGTATGTATCTTTGTGTTTATTTAATTCCTGCCTCGTTCTAAAAAGATTTAAGGAAGCTTCTCCCTCCTCCCCACCCCATCACACGAAATAGAATAAAATAAGTAAGAACCACTTCATGAGGAATGTACCTTATTTAATCAGCCCTTGATATTAGTCTTGATTTGGGAATTAGGGGATAGGAGAGGACAGCATAGGATGTGGTTCACTAAGGGACTGTGGAACTGGGAACCAAATGATATAAACTGGAGAGAGAATCATGGTGATGATAGCAGATTTAGAAGATGTGGTTGGAGGTGACAAAGTTTCCACTTGTTTCTAGAGGTGATTTGACACTTGCCCATCAGTAAAGCCCTGAAGCTGTGAAGAGTGAACTTGGCGACATCCCTCTCTGAGTATCAGAGGCTCCTTTCTCTTTCTGGGCTGTGTTACCCGTTGTGGGATTGCTGGAATCAGAGAGGTGGCAGGCCTGCAAAACTGTTAAAGATTGTGAGAAGTAACTTCGTGATGATCTTTAAAAATAATACCTTTATTCTGAAAGTTCAAGTGAAGTTTAGCATTAATAGAAGCTGTCAGACAACCTAAAATGTCTCCTCTTTCAAGGAGGCTGATTTTTCTTCCCTCAGCTGAAAAGTGAGTGATTAATTAGCCTGTCATTATCAAAGGAGATGATAATGTTAGTAGATACCGAATTTCCTGTTAAGTGGATTACCTATTGTATTCCATTTGGAGTTCAGATATATATTTTAGAAAGACATTCATCTTTAAACCAAGTCACCATGGTTAAAACTACATATTGAAATTTTAAGCTTTTTCTTGATACTTAACTTTCAGAAGAGAGCCAGCTCAGATCATCTTCTATCTTAATAGGCATTTTAAGGTGGCTTTTTTTGGTATCCTAATTTTCCACCCCAGTTCTTGCCAAACCACCACCCCCCAACAAATCTACTAACATACACAGACGTTCTCCCCCGTGGAGTCGATTCATCTCATCCACGTGTATGCATGCATTCAGGCAGTCTAGCTGATGCGTGCCTGATTTATGGAAGTCTTGTACACTCCAATTACTGCTCCCTTTTCCTTCCCGGTTACTTTTGGGCATTTTATTTACCTCCTTTTTCACCTTCACCATTTGAACTTCAGACTGCCAGTACTTGAGATGACCTTTCCTTCTTCCTACAATCTCGAGTTATTACTAAGAACTTACAATGAATTTAACCCCAACTTTCCAGATATGTAAGTCTCTTCTCGGCACATTCACACATGTTAGGTATTCTTACTGGCTTCATCTTCTTGAAGCAGTGGCTCAAATCTGGACTGGTTGCTCCCAAGGCCTCCAGCACAGCCGCCATCCTGGATCTCCCTTGACCATCATTCAACAACCTCTCTTGTGATGATCTCCTGACTTTCCCAGAGCCTGTATTTTTTTCTTTCTTGATTTATGCTCTCATTTTGGTGGAGCACCTCCTTCAGTTGCTTCATGAGAAAGTGAAACTGTGTAACTCAGATTGGGACTTGAACCCACAGGCCGGGACTCGAATCCAGACAAAACCCAGGTTGGGACTTGAACCCACAGTCTTTTAACTGAGATCACACCCTGGTCTCAGGACTTAATGAAGCTCAGGTTCTTGATGTCTCATCGCAGAAAGAATTCAGGGAGAGACAAGTTGATAGGTAAGAAGTGGATTTATTTAGAGGGAAACACACTCCACAGACAGAGTGTGCGCCGTCTCAGAAGGCAAGAGAGGCACCAGGGTACAGGGTTGTCAGTTTAGGGGTGGATAATTTCATAGGCTAATGGGTAGGAGGAGTGTTCCAGCTATTTTGGGGAAGGGGTGGGGATTTCCAGGAATTGGGCCACCGCCCACTTTTTGACCTTTATGATCTTGGAACTGTCTTGGTGCTTGTGGGTGTGTCATTTAGCTTGCTGATGTGTTACAGTGCACGCATACTGAGGCTCAAGTCTAGTGGAAGTCGACTCATCTGCCATCCTGGACCTATTTGGTTCTAATCAGTTTATGTCATGTCCTCGAGCTATGTCATTCTTTTAAAGGTTGTGCCCTACCCCCTCCCTCCTGTTTCAAAAGGGTTCATGGACAGGAATTTTTTTGAGCCCATACATTTCTGAAAATGTCCTTATCCTACCCTCAGGTTTGATTGATAGGTTTAATATGGAATTAAAGATTGAAATTAATTTTCCCTTAAAAATTTGAAGGCATTATGTCCCTGTCTTCCACCTTCAGTGTTGCTGTGGAGACTTTCTAGTGTTCATTCATTCATTCATTTATTTATTTATGGCTGCGTTGGGCCTTTGTTGCTGTGTGCGGGCTTTCTCTAGTTGTGGCGAGCGGGGGCTACTCTTCGTTGCAGTGCACAGGCTTATTGCGGTGGCTTCTCTTGTTGCAGAGCATGGGCTCTAGGCATGCGGGCTTCAGTAGTGTGGCACGTGGGCTCAGCAGTTGTGCCTCGCAGGCTCAGTAGTTGTGGTGCACAGGCTTATTTGCTCCACGGCATGTGGGATCTTCCTGGACCAGGGCTCGAACCCGTGTCTCCTGCATTGGCAGGCGGATTCTTAACCACTGAGCCACCAGGGAAGTCCCAGTGTTGCACTATTCTTGATCTTTAGTTTGAAGCCTTTTTTTTCCTCTTTAGAAGCTGTGCTAGCTCCTTTTTAGCTTCAATTTTCTGAAATTTTACATTCCTACCTCCAGAGAGAAAAGATGCCACAAATTTCCATGCCTTTGGAGATTCTGTAGTATAAATTGGATTGCTTCTTGACTTCCCACTGCTTTCTTGGGCATGCTTTTCAGTTTCAAATGATTTTTTTGCTGCTACTTCACTCTTTCTCTTGCCCTTGGGGTTTATGTCTAAAAAAAATGACCATAAAAAACTATTATGATTTTCGTAAGGTTTCTGGGAGGAACAGAGGTGTTCACTCCTCTGTCTTTACCCGGAAGGCTACCCATTTGCTCTCCACCCAGCTCTGCTGTGGATTTTGCCCCTACTTCATGGTGACTGCCCCTTGCCCCTGGAACAGCCACTCACAAGCTCCTATTGTCAGACCCCCTGGACACTTCTCTGTCCTCATCTTTCTTGACCTCTCAGCAGCATTTGATGCGGCAGTGACCGCTCCCTTCTTTTCCAAATCATGTCCTCCCTTTGCTTTGATGGCTCCAGCTGTCCTGGGGTTTTTCCCAATCAGTGACCCTTCCTCTCAGTCTTCCCAGCAGGTTCCTTCTCCATATTCAGCCTCTAAATAATTTTATTTAGATTGCCTCGGGTTAGGGGTGTTTTTGTTTGTTTTTTGTGGTTTTTTTTTTTTTTTTTTTTTTTTGGCTACTTCACTTTAAATGCAGTTTATGTGCTGATGACACCCTCTGAGATCTCTCCTCTGAGCTCCAGACTCAGTTCCCACTTGATCCCTTTGGGAATGTTGTAAACAGAAATCTTGTTTTTCCTTCAAACCTGCTTCTTCTCCAGTCAAGCCTACATCTGTAAATGGCACCACCATGTAGCTAGTTGCTCATCAAGCAAAAGTAATTGGATTGATTACTCCTTCTTTCCCAATTTAATCCATTAGCAAGTTCTATGGCCAAAATCTATCTTCAATTTATCTTTGCCCTTAGGTGTCTAGCCCAGTGCCTGGCGCATATGAGACATTCACTGGTAAATGGCCAAGTGAATGATGTCAATAGGGAACCAGGAAAATTGGTGTTAAAAATGTGAACCTTTAAAAATGTTCTGAAAGACAGTCTTTGAAAGTAAAGGCAGAGGGACTGTTCTAGTTTAAAAGACATTTTTAAAAAAAGACCTGGGACTTCCCTGGTGGCGCAGTGGTTAAGAATCCGCCTGCTGATACAGGGGACACGGGTTCGAGCCCTGGTCCGGGAAGATCCCACATGCCATGGAGCAACTAAGCCTGTGCGCCACAGCTACTGAGCCTGCAAGCCACAACTACTGAGCCTGCGAGCCACAACTAGTGAAGCCCGTGTGCCTAGAGCCTGTGCTCCACAACAAGAGAAGCCACCGCAATGAGAAGCCCACGCACTGCAACGAAGAGTAGCCCCCACTCGCCACAACTAGAGAAAGCCTGCACGCAGCAACAAAGACCCAACTCAGCCAAAAATAAAATAAAAATATAAATAAATAAGACCTGGTAACCAGATGCAATGCAGGATCCTTGATTGAATTCCGTTTTGTTTTTTGTTTTTTAAGCCAGCTATTTGGGGAAATCTGATGGATTGTATATAGGTAATATTGTATCAGTGGAGTTATGATTATGTGGGAGTATGTCCTTGTTTTTAGGAAATACAAGTTGAGGTTTTTAGGGATGGTGTATTATGATACCTGCAACTGGTTTTTCACGTGGTTCAGAAGGAAAAAAAAGCTTATCTCAAGAAGGAAAGAGGGAGAAAACAAATGTAGCAAAACATTAACAATTGGTGAATCTAGGTGAGTGGTATATGGGTTTTCATTGTACTATTCTGTTCATTTTACTGTAGGTTTGAAAATCTTCAAAATAAAAAAATTAGAAAAATTCAGCAGTGGAGAAGAATTTAAGGAAAAGATAATTCAGGGCAATTTTTAAGCCCCAAAATGCTGAAATTCATTTTGAAGCATAATATTAAATATAATAAAGTCTAAGTATATATATAATTATAGAGCTGATTTATTTAACAAGATGGAAATAAAACCAAGTAGAAATAAGGCCTTTCTGGAAAAGTTACTTCTTAAAAATTTGGTGTGAAGGTTGATGGTGAACCGCCCACCAGAGGGCAGTGCAGGAGAGTGATTCTGTGCACAGCTGAGAGCTCTGGTTTTCTTTCTCACTCAACTGGATCCACAAGAGGTCGCTCTTCTCGGCACAAAACATTTTCAAGATTCTTAGACCACTTTAATAGAGAATGTGGTGCGTTTAATGTTGTCCCAGAGGTCCCTTGTCAAGATGCTATATATATATGCTCAAGTTCTGACCACCCCTTTGAGTTACTCATTGCTGAGTTCTCCCACGTGTAGGCACGATGCATGTGTTAATAAACTGTTTTTTTCTCCTTAAAAAAAAAAAAAATAGAGAATGTGGATAGTTGTACTGCTTTCCGTTTCTTTCTCCCCACTCCGATCTGCTTCTGAATTCTTTGGATTTTTGCCTTGGCCCTTCTGCTTCGTGGAGTAGACTTCATGCAAGGGTCTGGATAAGACGGGTGTAGATCTGCCCTCCTGTGTGTGCTCCAAAGGCCAATAGTGCATTTGCCCACTCGCATTCCAGGAATTATATCTGTCTTTTTATTACAAACTGCCAAATCATAGTCCTACTACAGTTCATCTTTAGATTCCCTAGGATCTATTGAAATTCTAGGAATTTCACTCAGGGATTTTACCTCTCTTAAAGCTGTGATGTGCCTCCTTTTACTGAATGGTTGACTTAAAAGGGCTGTCTTTCTGTGTAGGTAACCAAACAAGATGGGTTAGTATAAATGTTGTAGAAAGTTACCCAGCAGATTAAATGATTAGTCCGTGGTGAGTGGACTAATTTACCCAGTGCCTGTGGAACCAGATTGTGCTACTAGACTAGAATTAAAAACCACAGGGGTTAGGGGGTTAGCCCCAGACTCCTGAGCTGCTTATATTTAGGTGAAGGGGGCAGACGTGCCCCAAACAAATTTGGACAAGGTGCTCAGAGGAAGGGCTAAATTCAGATATAAGCAAAAGTTCTTTGGCGGGGGCAGGAGGAGGGGGAGGGTGTCATGTGCCCTATCTTGGCTCAGTACATCAGGTCCTGTCTAGAGGTCCTTCAAGGCCAAACTCAGCATCAGGACAATACCAGCCTCTCTGGCTAGCTTGCTCTGACCCTCCCCAAATGAGTGAAGTGCCCTTCCTGTGTTGTCATCACGTCCAGTTCAGACGTCTATTCAGGGTTGTGAATTTGCATGTTCATCTCTCCTGAGGACAAAGACTACTAATAGATTTGTGCATTTTCCCACTCTGGTTCCATTCCGGTCTTGCATATGCTTTTTTCCCTCTGGGGTATCTCTTTTTTCCTCTTTTTTGGGGATCTTTTTTTCAAATACAATGGCATAGACTTGCTGACATCTTAAAAAGTAAAGCAAAGAAAAGGAAGTAACACTCATTGAGTGCCTTCTTTGTGTTGAACACTATTCACTGTGTTAGGTGTTTTATGAGCATCTTCTCCTTTAATCTTGTTCCTCTAACAAACTCACCAAGCTTCTTCCCCTTTCAGGTCTTTGCACTTGCTATTTCCTTTCCTGGGAAGTGTTTATCCTCAAGTCCTCAAGAAGGTGGCTCCCTTTTCTGCTAACAAACATGTATAGTTTACAAACCATTCTTCTGAGGTTGATTTTATTAGGCTGGTGACCCTGCTCTCCTCTCAGGGGTGGGTAGGGTCTCAGGGAGGAATTTGCTGAGGTCAGCCCGAGAACGTCGGACTTCCTCCCTCTTGCTGTGTCCTTGCCCTTCTAGCTGCTTCCCCGGTGCATCCTGGTCACTGGATGTCTCAAATTAGTTTACTAATTTTTATTATAATTGCTTTATTTCTACCTCATGATAATTGGTACCGTCATCCAGACTTTACCTCTCCCTAGGAGATGAGGGATTCAGTATTTTGGTTAGCTTTCCCCTTAAGTCTGGGCTAAGCCATCATCTTTTTTTTTTTTTTTTTTTTTTTTTTTATTTTTTTATTTCTGAGATATACATTTTAAAGTAATAACTAGGATTATCACTTATAACATTATACCAGAACATATAAGATTTTTAGAAATTTCATGTAATGTCTGAAACATTTATATTAACATATTTCCATACAAATAACCGAATGAAAGTTTAGTATTAGTTGTTTTGTTTGTTTGTTTATACTGCAGGTTCTTATTAGTCATCCATTTTATACACATCAGTGTATACATGTCAATCCCAGTCGCCCAATTCAGCACACCACTATCCCCGCCCCACCGCAGTTGTCCCCCCTTGGTGTCCATATGTCTGTTCTCTACATCTGTGTCTCATCTTCTGCCCTGCAAACCGGCTCATCTGTACCATTTTTCTAGGTTCCACATACATGCGTTAATATACGATATTTGTTTTTCTCTTTCTGACTTACTTCACTCTGTATGACAGTCTCTAGATCCATCCACGTCTCAACAAATGACTCAATTTCGTTCCTTTTTATGGCTGAGTAATATTCCATTGTATATATGTACCACATCTTCTTTATCCATTCGTCTGTTGACGGGCATTGAGGTTGCTTCCATGACCTGGTTATTGTAAATAGTGCTGCAATGAACATTCGGGTGCATGTGTCTTTTTGAATTACGGTTTTCTCTGGGTATATGCCCAGTAGTGGGATTGCTGGGTCATATGGTAATTCTATTTTTAGTTTTTTAAGGAACCTCCATATTGTTCTCCATAGTGGCTGTATCAATTTACATTCCCACCAACAGTGCAAGAGGGTTCCCTTTTCTCCACACCCTCTCCAGCATTTGTTGTTTGTAGATTTTCTGATGATGCCCATTCTAACTGGTGTGAGGTGATACCTCATTGTAGTTTTGATTTGCATTTCTCTAATAATTAGTGATGTTGAGCATCTTTTCATGTGCTTCGTGGCCGTCTGTATGTCTTCTTTGGAGAAATGTCTATTTAGGTCTTCTGCCCATTTTTGGATTGGGGTGTTTGTTTCTTTAATATTGAGCTGAATGAGCTGTTTATATATTTTGGAGATTAATCCTTTGTCCGTTGATTCGTTTGCAAATATTTTCTCCCATTCTGAGGGTTGTCTTTTCGTCTTGTTTATGGTTTCCTTTGTTGTGCAAAAGCTTTGAAGTTTCATTAGGTCCCATTTGTTTATTTTTGTTTTTATTTCCATTACTCTAGGAGGTGGATCAAAAAAGATCTTGCTGTGATTTATGTCAAAGAGTGTTCTTCCTATGTTTTCCTCTAAGAGTTTTATAGTGTCCAGTCTTACATTTAGGTCTGTAATCCATTTTGAGTTTATTTTTGTGTATGGTGTTAGGGAGTATTCTAATTTCATTCTTTTACATGTAGCTGTCCAGTTTTCCCAGCACCACTTATTGAAGAGACTGTCTTTTCTCCATCGTATATCTTTGCCTCCTTTGTCATAGATTAGTTGACCATAGGTGCGTGGGTTTATCTCTGGGCTTTCTATCTTGTTCCATTGATCTATGTTTCTGTTTTTGTGCCAGTACCATATTGTCTTGATTACTGTAGCTTTGTAGTATAGTCTGAAGTCAGGGAGTCTGATTCCTCCAGCTCCGTTTTTTTCCCTCAAGACTGCTTTGGCTATTCGGGGTCTTTTGTGTCTCCATACAAATTTTAAGATGATTTTTTCTAGCTCCGTAAAAAATGCCATTGGTAATTTGATAGGGATTGCATTGAATCTGTAGATTGCTTTGGGTAGTATAGTCATTTTCACAATGTTGATTCTTCCAATCCAAGAACATGGTATATCTCTCCATCTGTTGGTATCATCTTTAATTTCTTTCATCAGTGTCTTATAGTTTTCTGCATACAGGTCTTTTGTCTCCCTAGGTAGGTTTATTCCTAGGTATTTTATTCTTTTTGTTGCAATGGTAAATGGGAGTGTTTCCATAATTTCTCTTTCAGATTTTTCACCATTAGTGTATAGGAATGCAAGAGATTTCTGTGCATTAATTTTGTATCCTGCAACTTTACCAAATTCATTGATTAGCTCTAGCAGTTTTCTGGTGGCAGTTTTAGGATTCTCTATGTATAGTATCATGTCATCTGCAAACAGTGACAGTTTTACTTCTTCTTTTCCAATTTGTATTCCTTTTATTTCTTTTTCTTCTCTGATTGCCGTGGCTAGGACTTCCAGAACTATGTTGAATAATAGTGGTGAGAGTGGACATCCTTGTCTCGTTCCTGATCTTAGAGGAAATGCTTTCAGTTTTTCACCATTGAGAATGATGTTTGCTGTGGGTTTGTCATATATGGCCTTTATTATGTTGAGGTAGGTTCCCTCTATGCCCACTTTCTGGAGAGTTTTTATCATAAATGGGTGTTGAATTTTGTCAAAAGCTTTTTCTGCATCTATTGAGATGATCATATGGTTTTTACTCTTCAATTTGTTAATATGGTGTATCACATTGATTGATTTGCGTATATTGAAGAATCCTTGCATCCCTGGGATAAATCCCACTTGATCGTGGTGTATGATCCTTTTAATGTGTTGTTGGATTCTGTTTGCTAGTATTTTGTTGAGGATTTTTGCATCTATATTCATCAGTGATATTGGTCTGTAATTTTCTTTTTTTGTAGTGTCTTTGTCTGGTTTTGGTATCAGGGTGATGGTGGCCTCATAGAATGAGTTTGGGAGTGTTCCTTCCTCTGCAATTTTTTGGAAGAGTTTGAGAAGGATAGGTGTTAGCTCTTCTCTAAATGTTTGATAGAATTCACCTGTGAAGCCATCTGGTCCTGGACTTTTGTTTGTTGGAAGATTTTTAATCACAGTTTCAATTTCATTACTTGTGATTGGTCTGTTCATATTTTCTGCTTCTTCCTGGTTCAGTCTTGGAAGGTTATACCTTTCTAAGAATTTGTCCATTTCTTCCAGGTTGTCCATTTTATTGGCATAAAGTTGCTTGTAGTAGTCTCTTAGGATGCTTTGTATTTCTGCGGTGTCTGTTGTAACTTCTCCTTTTTCATTTCTGATTTTATTGATTTGAGTCCTCTCCCTCTTTTTCTTGATGAGTCTGGCTAATGGCTTATCAATTTTGTTTATCTTCTCAAAGAACCAGCTTTTAGTTTTATTGATCTTTGCTATTGTTTTCTTTGTTTCTATTTCATTTATTTCTGCTCTGATCTTTATGATTTCTTTCCTTCTGCTAACTTTGGGTTTTGTTTGTTCTTCTTTCTCTAGTTTCTTTAGGTGTAAGGTTAGATTGTTTACTTGAGATTTTTCTTGTTTCTTTAGGTAGGCTTGTATAGCTATAAACTTCCCTCTTAGAACTGCTTTTGCAGCATCCCATAGGTTTTGGGTTGTCGTGTTTTCATTGTCATTTGTCTCTAGGTATTTTTTGATTTCCTCTTTGATTTCTTCAGTAATCTCTTGGTTATTTAGTAACGTATTGTTTAGCCTCCATGTGTTTGTGTTTTTTACGCTTTTTCCCCTGTAATTCATTTCTAATCTCATAGCGTTGTGGTCAGAAAAGATGCTTGATATGATTTCAATTTTCTTGAATTTACTGAGGCTTGATTTGTGACCCAAGATGTGATCTATCCTGGAGAATGTTCCGTGCGCACTTGAGAAGAACGTGTAATCTGCTGTTTTTGGATGGAATGTCCTATAAATATCAATTAAATCTATCTGGTCTATTGTGTCATTTAAAGCTTTTGTTTCCTTATTTATTTTCATTTTGGATGATCTGTCCATTGGTGTAAGTGAGGTGTTAAAGTCCCCCACTATTATTGTGTTACTATCAATTTCCTCTTTTATAGCTGTTAGCAATTGCCTTATGTAATGAGGTGCTCCTATGTTGGGTGCATATATATTTATAATTGTTATATCTTCTTCTTGGATTGATCCCTTGATCATTATGTAGTGTCCTTCCTTGTCTCTTGTAACATTCTTTATTTTAAAGTCTATTTTATCTGATATAAGTATAGCTACTCCAGCTTTCTTTTGATTTCCATTTGCATGGAATATCTTTTTCCATCCCCTCACTTTCAGTCTGTATGTGTCCCTAGGTCTAAAGTGGGTCTCTTGTAGACAGCATATATATGGGTCTTGTTTTTGTATCCATTCAGCAAGCCTGTGTCTTTTGGCTGGAGCATTTAATCCATTCACGTTTAAGGTAATTATCGATATGTATGTTCCTATGACCATTTTCTTAATTGTTTTGGGTTTGTTTTTGTAGGTCCTTTTCTTCTCTTGTGTTCCCCACTTAGAGAAGTTCGTTTAACATTTGTTGTAGAGCTGGTTTGGTGGTGCTGAATTCTCTTAGCTTTTGCTTGTCTGTAAAGCTTTTGATTTCTCCATCAAATCTAAATGAGATCCTTGCCGGGTAGAGTAATCTTGGTTGTAGGTTCTTCCCTTTCATCACTTTAAGTATATCGTGCCACTCCCTTCTGGCTTGTAGAGTTTCTGCTGAGAAATCAGCTGTTAACCTTATGGGAGTTCCCTTGTATGTTATTTGTCGTTTTTCCCTTGCTGCTTTCAATAATTTTTCTTTGTCTTTAATTTTTGCCACTTTGATTACTATGTGTCTCGGCGTGCTTCTCCTTGGGTTTATCCTGTATGGGACTCTCTGCGCTTCCTGGACTTGGGTGGCTATTTCCTTTCCCATGTTAGGGAAGTTTTCGACTATAATCTCTTCAAATATTTTCTCTGGTCCTTTCTCTCTCTCTTCTCCTTCTGGGACCCCTATAATACGAATGTTGTTGCGTTTAATGTTGTCCCAGAGGTCTCTTAGGCTGTCTTCATTTCTTTTCATTCTTTTTTCTTTAGTCTGTTCTGCAGCAGTGAATTCCACCATTCTGTCTTCCAGGTCACTTATCCGTTCTTCTGCCTCAGTTATTCTACTATTGATTCCTTCTAGTGTAGTTTTCATTTCAGTTATTGTATTGGTCATCTCTGTTTGTTTGTTCTTTAATTCTTCTAGGTCTTTGTTAATCATTTCTTGCATCTTCTCAATCTTTGCCTCCATTCTTATTCCAAGGTCCTGGATCATCTTCACTATCATTATTCTGAATTCTTTTTCTGGAAGGTTGCCTATCTCCACTTCATTTAGTTGTTTTTCTGGGGTTTTTTCTTGTTCCTTCATCTGGTATATAGCCCTCTGCCTTTTCATCTTGTCTATCTTTCTGTAAATGTGGTTTCTGTTCCACAGGCTGCAGGACTGTAGTTTTTCTTGCTTCTGCTGTCTGCCCTCTGGTGGTTGAGGCTATCTAAGAGGCTTGATGGGAGGCTCTGGAGGTGGGTAGAGCTGACTGTTGCTGTGGCGGTCAGAGCTCTGTAAAACTTTAATCCACTTGACTGTTGATGGGTGGGGCTGGGTTCCCTCCCTGTTGGTTGTTTTGCCTGAGGCAACCCAACACTGGAGCCTACCCGGGCTCTTTGGTGGGGCTAATGGCAGACTCTGGGAGGGCTCACGCCAAGGAGTACTTCCCAGAACCTCCGCTGCCAGTGTCCTTGTCCCCACGGTGAAACAGAGCCAGCCCCCGCCTCTGCAGGAGACCCCCCCAACACCAGCAGTTATGTCTGGTTCAGTCTCTCCCAGGGTCACTGCTCCTTCCCCTGGGTCCCGATGCACACACTATTTTGTGTACGCCCTCCAAGAGTGGGTTCTCTGTTTCCCCCAGTCCTGTCGAAGTCCTGCAATCAATTCCCACTAGGCTTCAAAGTCTGATTCTCTGTGAATTCCTCCTCCCATTGCCAGACCCCCAGGTTGGGAAGCCTGACGTGGGGCTCAGAACTTTCACTCCAGTGGGTGGACTTCTGTGGTATAAGTGCTCGCCAGTCTGTGAGTCACCCACCCAGCAGTTATGGGATTTGATTTTACTCTGATTGCGCCCCTCCTACCGTCTAACTGTGGCTTCTCCTCTGTCCTTGGACATGGGGTATCCTCCTTGGTGAAGTCCAGTGTCCTCCTGTCGATGATTGTCCAGCAGCCAGTTGTGATTCTGGTGTTCTCGCAAGAGGGAGTGAGAGCACGTCCTTCTACTCCGCCATCTTGGTTAATCCTCTCTCAATTTTTCTTTTGAAGATTTTCATGTTAGAAAAATACAGATGGATCAAGAAGTTCAATCCCCGGGTCTCTCCACTAAATGTTAGAAACTCCCCACCCTCACTCTTCCTCAGCTGGAGTTCCTTCTTCAAGGCACTAAGCCATCATCTTTTAACATAGAGTTTTGTTCTTTATAATCTGGAAGTCTAGGTCAGATCTTTATGAACAGATATATACTTAATAATTTAAAAATCCATCTGTTTCTACAGATTTAGCATTAAAACAATATAACCAAGTGCTTATATTCTGTTATACATATCTTCTGTTATAAATTCTTACTTTACAAAATCTTCCCCATCCTTTGAGGCTCAATTCAAGTCTTAACTCCTCTGACGTTTTCTGCATCTGTAGTATCCAACATTAATCTTTCCTGCTCTGAGATCCTGTGGTCTACATACTTCAGTTTGGCCATTAATCTAGAGAATCTTATTTGTTATTTAATTGCTTTGTGTATCTGTATCTTATGTGACCTATGAGATGGTTAGATGCCAGTTGATGGTGGCAATGTGTTCTCAATTTTTGCAGTGTTGAAAAAGTGTCACTTCAAAGGACTTTTTTGAAGCAAAATATCTTTAAATAATTTATTTTTCCTAATGGAGTTTTACTTATTTTCTTAAACACAATTCAAAACTTACTCATCTGGTTTAGGTTTTCTTAAAAGCATTTTCTTTGAATGTAGAATGATTATTTTTCTGTATTTTTGCACACACTGCAAGGAAGTGTGTCAGGAAAGAAAGAATACTAATTATTTCCTATAGCTTATCTATAAAAAGCCATTTGGGAAAGTACACTCATTTTAATCTTTTATAGAACTTAGGGGTGGATTTTTATAGTTGTTATACTAAAGTCATTTTTAGTCTTCTACAGAAAATTTGTAAGGATTTATTTGATTAAAATGTCAATATTTGATATTGATTTATATCAATTAGCTATAATTGTCTAAGCATTCCTAATTATATGTTGAGCTTTCTAATTCTTACCAGAGCTGCTGCTTCCTGGTAAAGTTTAAACATCAGTCTTCAATCAGTTAGGTTAATCTCTGTATGATATAATTAAATTCATCTGACCTGGTTACTGGGTACATTTTAAATATCAGACTGATGCTTATCATGACACCACTACGAATATTTCAATTTTAAAGTTGACCTTTTAGAACCAGCCTTTCTTTAATCTGCCAGATATACTTAACAGAAATATTTCTTTTAAAAAGTAACCTGACTTTACTGTATTTAATTTAAAAAACTAAAGTGACTATAAAATGTGTATAAGGCCAACTGCCTTAAAAAACTAATGACATTTCTTTTTATTTATAGAGATACTTTCTAGTTGGGAGCAATCATGCAGAAACAAAATATCGTGTTTTGAAAATTGATAGAACAGAACCAAAAGATTTGGTAATAATTGATGATAGGGTAAGTATCTTGAAAACCTGAATACAAACAGAAACTTTCGTACTTGTTGTTTACAGGATATGAAATATCCTTACAGCTTCTAGTGATATATACTTTTTTTTATCATACATCTAAAAATTACAATTTTTCATGGTTGGCTAGAATTTGAATCTCTTATCTGGTTTCTAGAAATTACTGATGTTGGAAAGTATGCCAGAATTACACTTTGTCCCTCATTTTGATTTGTTTTACAAAGCAAACTCTTTGGATAAGATAATGAATATATTTTCTTAAAGGGGTGCCATTTTAAGGATTCAATATAACTCTTAATATTTCATCCACCAAAGAGATTATTTATTACTCTGCTTTAATATGAAGTTACTTGAAGTCACAAAGGACTGGTAGGGTCTTTTCTGATCACTTGCTGGAGAAATGTTAAGCTATTCTTATCCAGATGTTATATTATCCAGAGTTGGAAATACAGACTTAATTCAGGTGGCACAAAAATATGAGGCTTTTAGTCAAAAGAGAAATACAATAAGGTGGAATTGAAGAGTTAATTTTAACTCTCAAATGAGAGCAGCTAACTAACCCTTTGTATTGAGGTTCCTGTCTGTGAATATTTCTGAATCCATGTAGATTCCTGGTTTTTCAAATATGTTAGTAGCTACAGTTTGGAAGCCATTTTACATAAGCTCTTTGCAAAGCTATTTTCTATGTTATAATAATTTTAGATAAATTGTATTTTGTGACTTCCTATACTCCTGGGCGTCGTGGTTCCTATCCCATCCCCAACACACGCACCATCTGGGAGTTTTTATTAATATAATGTAATGATTCTTGGCTTTCTTTGGGGGTAGGAGTGGTTGATCAGGGATCTCTGAGAATCTAAGGAAAGCTATGGGCCTTCTCATAAAAATGCACATATGCACGTTTAACCAAAACTTTGCGTACAATTTTAAGGGGTTTATAGATTTCTTGAAACTTGTCTGTGGATACCTTAAATCTCTGAATCTCTGTCCAGAAGATAAGGTTTTGATACACCTTTTTAGTACAGCAGCCTGGGATCCAGGAACCACCCTTAACTGCTAACGTTAAAGAATTTGTTGGCTTTAATAAAAAGAAACGAAATTGAGTTATTTGTAGTGACGTGGATAGACCTAGAGACTGTCATACAGAGTGAAGTCAGTCAGAAAGAGAAAAACAAATACCGTATGGTAACACATATATATATGGAATCTAAAAAAAAAAAAAACGGTGCTGAAGAACCTAGGGGCAGGACAGGAATAAAGACGAAGAGGTAGAGAATGGACTTGAGGACACGGGGAGGGGGGAGGGTAAGCTGGGACGAAGTGAGAGAGTGGCATGGACATATATACACTACCAAATATAAAACAGATAGCTAGTGGGAAGCAGCCGCATAGCACAGGGAGATCAGCTTGGTGCTTTGTGACCACCTAGAGGGGTGGGACAGGGAGGATGGGACGTAGACGCAAGAGGGAGGAGATGTGGGGATATATGTATATGTATAGCTGATTCACTTTGTTATAAAGCAGAAACTAACACACCATTGTAAAGCAATTATACTCCAGTAAAGATGTTAAAAAAAAAAAAAAGAATTTGTTGGCTTTTTAAAATTGTAGCTTAGTCCTGCACTATTATATATACTTCTCTGAAATAGCTAATGATGTAAAGCTGTAGGCAACTTCTTATTTTCAAGGGTAAATAAATAATGAACCTAAAAAGCGAGCACAACCTTACAGATTAAATTTGCTTATTTCTAGCATGTATATACTCAGCAAGAAGTGCGAGAACTTCTTGGCCGCTTGGATCTAGGAAATAGGACAAAGATGGGACAGAAAGGATCATCCGGGTTATTTCGAGCTGTTTCAGCTTTTGGTGTTGTAGGTAAGAATCATGCCTCCCTCTTACTACCTCTTTTTTTTTTTTTTTCCTACATAGACTCCTTGAAGATAGTTTGCAAGGCTTATCTTTATATAGGTTTATAAATATGACCCATCCTCTGTGGCTTTGGTTGTTTAAAACTGAATTATCTATCAGCCAAGTATCAAACAGCCTTTATATAGCATCTGCTATGTGCTTAGGACTGTGTTCAGTTTCGTGTAGGACAGGAACAAATGTAGCGATGGTTTGGACCTTTAAGGAGTCTGTCTTGTCAAGGAATGAAAAAGTAAAAATTGGATTGGATTGTAAACATCAGCTGGAAAAACAGATACAGGTAAAACCAGCTTTTAAGTTAAGAGGAATTTCTCCCAAGGACATGCTACAGTGTAAAGTGTCATAACCCCTTTCTCTGAATGACAGCTGCTTTCTTACTCACTGAGAAACTTTGTTCTCTAAAATCACAGACTATCAGAAACTTTGCTCTTTAAAATTGTGTCAGTAAGAGAAAACATGCCCCTCTTGCCTGGATGAGCTAAGTCATTTTGATGCAGAGAAGCAGCCTCGATTGACAACTCCTGCAGAGTTTCAGATAAGGGATTTCTGGACACAGCAGTCTATAGCTCTGCTAACTTTATTGCTTTCAAAGAAATGAGACCACGAGTCTGCTTCACAATCTAGACTTGATGTTTATCTCTTTACATACAGTCTTGCTTTGGTTTGAGTCTCTTTGTTTAAATTTTACCTAATCGTGTCCCCAAATCCTATAATAACGCCTTTATTTATTCATGAACAAATATAGAAATGGCCTTGGCCTTTAAGGAGTCTGTGGTCTGGCTTGTGGGGCATTTGTGAGATGCCCCACAGTTCTTCTGGTGCGTTGTCCTTAGTGGGTCAGTAAATCTGTCTTTGTTCTACCATGGGTTTGTCCCGGGGAGTCTTAAGATGATTGGACTAGGATGGGGGACAAAACCCAGTGCATGTGAAAACAACTCCAGGATTGGAATTAAGAGCCCAGCTGTGTAGTCAAAGGTAAATGGTATTGGAGATTACATAAGAGGTAGACTTCTTGGACCTGGCATGACAAGGAAAGATTTCCTGAAGAAGATGAGATAGGCTGGACCCTGGAGGAGAAGCAAGATTTGGATGGATGTGGGCAAGGGAGGAGAGAGCTCCAGTAGGGGCAACAGCAGAGGTGCGGGCATGAAGATGCCCATCGGTCCTGGGATGCTGGCAAGTAGTTGGGTGAGGCCAGGTCACTGGGACCTTGGAAGCCAAGCAGAGGGCAGTTGTATCTCAGCTTCCCTGTTGGCAGAGTCTTATTTCGAGTCTATTTTTTTTTTTAACACTTACAAAATTATCTCTCTGCTTCTTAAACCTACTGGACTGTATGCAATATTGACTGAGTGATTGGTATCTATAGATATTAACAAAATTAATATGGTCTGAACTGTGCTATATAGTTTCATATTCTCTTATGTTCATTTTCTGATTAGTGCTTTCTATTTGGTGACCCTATATTTGTTGAGACTTTGATTATGCATATTCCACTGTATTTGAAGTTCATTTTTCTCGGTGTGCTCTCATAGCCCTTCATGTGTAATCCATTTAGGTGCATTTTGTGCCTTAGGTGGTTGCCAAGGAAGGTTGAGAGTGGTAGGCATGATTGGTTTCTTCTCCATAGGACTGGCCCCTTCTCTGTACATTCTGCTCAGTCTTGACAAATCCCTTGAGGTTTCATGTTTAATGGGTACCTGTTTGTGGGCGTGTGCATGTCGGTGTATGTCATGTGAGTTCATGTGTTTAAATTCCATACATTCCATATGTGTTAAATTCCACTTTAAGTGTTATTTATATGTTAAAGAAAAAAAACTTGTAAGTAAAATGTGTCTTAAATACAGTAGGCTTAATTAGTTACTTAATAGGTTAAATTCATTCCTTTAAATGCTGATACTTTATTACAGCTTTTTAAAATGGAAATTTCCTGAAGTGTATGTAATATTGAATGCCTCATTAGCCAGGGTTAATTATTCAAAATTGAACCTTCCTTGATGATTAAGTATAACGAATTGAAGATCAGTTATTGAACTATGTTAAAAATAGCTGCCCTTGGATGTTCTGGAGTTGTATTGGGCAGTTTGCCTTTACACTAAGTGGCCTCTAGATGCTGTACTGTGTTCTTGTAATGGTACTTTCATCATTCTTCATTGTTCTGGGCATATTTGCTTTTAGCAATATTCCTTGCCTCATTTTATTTTATTTTATTTTATTTTGAATTTTATTTTATTTATTTTTATACAGCAGGTTCTTATTAGTTATCTATTTTATACATATTAGTGTCCATATGTCAATCCCAATCTCCCAATTCCTCCTTGCCTCATTTTAAATCTGTTGATAACTAAGCTTGTAAAACCAAAGCTTTATTTTAATCAATTGATAACCAAGTTTATAACCAGATACTCATTTTATACACAAGTATTAGTTAATAAACTTTGGGTAAGGGCTGAAGGTGTCTCCATGTTTCTCTTAGGTGGCATTCTCAGGTATTGTGATAGCAATTTCTCTCACAATTTGAGACCTCTTTGAGACTGTCCTTGGATGGTGAAGTAACTAAAAGACTAACCTACCAATAAAGTGACACAGTAATGTACTAAGTAAGCATTTGTTATCATCAGGGCAGTGCACTTTATGTATTCTAGTTCAACCATGTAAATAAAGCTTAGAATCTTTAAGAGTAAATAGGGAGTAAATAAAAGGCTATGATTTGTCTAGTACTGCCTTAGAAATAATGAGGGCTACTGAAATAGCAAAACACAAAATGCTTATCTTTGAAAAATGTGTAGTCTGGTTGTCAAAATAATACATGTGTGAAAGGACTAGAATGGTTGTCTTCTGTGACTGAAATGTTTTCTCTCAACTTTTTCAGCATGCCTAATTTGTGAATAGTACTTTGGCTGGGATGTTTTGGACTGTTATCGTGGTTAATTTAATTCACAATCTATAAGAATCTAGAGCAGTGCTTCTCAACTATCTGTAGTAAAGGACCAATTTTTTTCCAGAAATGTGTCACAGACCAACACAGGATCCTACTGTGCATAGCTTGTCTTCAGCTTGGGCCACATGTGACTCATCACATAAGTTCAGTAATACCCAAACTAGTCTTGCCTGTTCAAGGCAAGTTCGTTGATCATGAACTCAGATGTTTCTAAACCCTTACTTTCAATTTGTTTACTTGTCTTTTCGTGGGCTGGTACCGAAAGCTCAGGGACCATCACTGGTCCCCAGACATGGATTGATCCTGTCCTGTAGCTACCTTGCCCATTTCTGACCTACTCCATTGTTTGGCAGCCAGCAGGAGGCTTGGGAGACCACTGGATGGGATCATGAGCATCCCTCACAAAGTTGTTTTATCTGGTCCTGGGGCACTCGGATGGAGTCGGTGGCTGGTGGCCTGTAGTCCTTACTACTCTCAGCTCTGTGACCATCCAGCCCCTTTTGATATATGTCCTTTTCTGCCTGTGTCACCTGTCAGAAGATACTCTTGTAAGCTGCTAGTACAGTGTGTCATTATAGCAGACTAAGTGATGGACTCAGTTGTTCTTTAAAGCAACACCCTTAGAAATAGATTGCAGATCCAAGATATAGGGAAAACAACAATAAAGTGTGAGCCTCAGACTAGTAAGGGAACAGTAGATTTGGTGTTAGAGAGTCACTTTGGTCCCTTGTGGTTTTTGATACTTCTCTGCCAGAGTGCTGTTCTCCCTGAAGGCTTTTAAGATAGTGACTAGCTGACACGGTGACCTCCCAGCAGGATACTGCCCTCTTCCCTGTTGGTGGGCTTGTGGGTCCTCTCCAGCCACCAGAACTCCACACCACTCCATCCTCTCACACTGTCCTTTTTTATTTACTTTGCTTGGTGTCCAACTCAAATGACACAGCCTTCTCTACTCGGAGAGAGAGAGAAATCACTTTTGCATGATGAATGTCATCTAGGCATCTGGGAAATACTCAGGGAAATTGGTCTGGGATCAGAAGTACGTAGAATGAAGATGAAAAAGCTTGTTCTGGTTTTCAGTATGTTAAAACGATGAATAGGCTGACTCTTGACAGAGGTCTATGCCAAGCTAAAGCCTCTTAATTGTTGGTTATATTTGATAGGAACCTTTTAAAAAGGAGTGACGTTTCCAACTGGTAGTAAAAAGGAAAAAGAAAATAATCTCATAATATGCTGAAAGCATTTTATTCTGGTAGAAAATATTCTTTTGTGCAGTGTATTTACTTTATCAAAATTATGAAGGGACATGTAGGATGAAATAAATAGAGCTGAAAACATAAAATTAAAATTCAGTTGGAATGCAGATTGGGAGAAATTATTATAGAGAGGTTTTTTTTCTATAAAAAATAAATATATAGCAAGAACAAAGGGGAAACTCATTCATCTTGGGAATATTTATTACTTAAAGCCAATTAGATTCTCTTTTTTGGGTGTTTTTATGCTGCTCCCAAGACCCTTAATTTTGTAGGTTTTAGCCTTCTAAAAGGATAACTGCTTCCTAACTTGCTTTTAATGAGATTGACATTAGCTTTTTCTCCTATCTTAAATCCTTTAGCTTTAGTCAGGGAATTTTTAGCTAGTCTCCAAGGGGAGGTGGGGAGGAGCATAAACGAACATTTTAAAAAAATGTGCTTTGTGGATCTCTCAAATATAAGTATTTTTCATGGTTTTAATAGAAGTAGCCAGGTTCATAAAATCCCTGAGATGTCTTTTATATATTTTGGCTCATTTATGTTAATATGTTCAATTACTAATTTTCTTTTTTGTCAGTTAAGAATAACAAGACACAGACAGTGGGTATTTGCCAATTCTAGAGCAACCATTTATAGCACCAAGATCCTAGCTCAGGCTTTACAGAGTGTAACACTCAGAGAGAGAGAGAGAAAGAGAGAGCGAGTGAGTACACCCACACATGCACATAAGAAAGTTAGTTTTGAAAAATAGTTACACTATATGTAAGATCCTTGGTTGAGTTTTTCTTTCAGTGCTTTGAATATGTTATCCCGCAGCCTTCTGGCCTCTACTGTTTCTGATGGGCAGTCAGCTGTAAGTGACCGTATCCGACTCACCCTGTCAGTGAGTGGGGGTGATGGGATCCAGTATTTGTGCTGGGGTAAAGCCTCCACTCTACAAGTAGGACTGGGTAGAAGAAAGGAGCCCCCAATTTCAGATGTGCTTGCCTTGAATAGAGCGTCTGCAGCACAGAGCTGGAAGGAATGGGAAATGCTGGTGGCCTGCACCTCCCGAGCAGAAACCAAGGCTCTAGACTGAGAGCTGGGGAGGGAGGAAGGGGTACTGTCTTTTTTGGCGACACCTGCCGCGAGTAGATATTCTGTCCCACTGAATTGGGAGAAGGGTGTAGAAGGGAAACAAATTATGGTTCGTATGTCACAGACTTGCTGTTCTTTCCAAGATCTAGTAGATTTTCTTGAATAAATGTTTCTCCATTTGCTGTATGCCATTAGGAGAATTTCCAGAAACTTTCAATGTTTTGTTTTGTTTTGATAATTTTTACCAGTTGTGGTTGTTTCCCTGGGCAGAGGCTCTGCTGAGCTCCTCACGTAACCGGTTCAGAAGTGTTCCCCTCCCTCTCCCCCCAACCAACAAGAGAATTAGTTTTAACTCCCAAAACAAAAGTTCTGGGAGCCAGAACATTTTTAACCAAGACTGTGTGGTAACTAGTATGTTGCTGAGAACTTAGTGCTACTGAACATTAATACATGTGGTCTTTCTTTAATCAGGTTATTTAGAGCAATATTTTTAAGTGAGATAAATATTTCTAGAGAATAATTCTAAGACAACCGAAAATTTGTATGGCTGTAAATCATAGAAATAATAAAGTAGGAAATGTGTCAAAAGTCTTTTGCCTTTTAAACATGTATCTAAAAGCATTACTAAGTTTAGGAAATGTATTTATCTTTCTTTTTTTGTTGTGTAGGTTTTGTCAGGTTTTTAGAAGGCTATTATATTGTGTTAATAACCAAAAGGAGGAAGATGGCAGATATTGGAGGTCATGCAATATATAAGATTGAAGATACAAATATGATCTATATACCCAATGATTCTGTACGGATTACTCATCCTGATGAAGCTAGGTATGTACTGGTGGTAACTGCTATGTTTTTACCTGGTAGACCAATTAGAAAATAAAATATAGTCAAAAGATTATAAATGTTATGTTAAAATGTAAAATACTGGCTCAGAATGCTACAGCTTTTGTTCAAGGGCTATTAAAAACCCTCCATTAAAACAATTGATTTGGGCAAGAATCAACAATGGCTCCTAAAACCATTAGGTGAGAGGTTATTATTGAGGAACAGATATTCGCTCAGTCTCAACATACCATACTCCATAACTATCTTTATTATTTACAAAGAGAAAAAAATGACAAACATACTTACCAAATGATCAAACTTAGCATCACCAATAATGAGACAAAACTGACATTATTTGCCTCTTAACGTGAAGCAATGGGAAGGACACCCACTACCTGTGTAGTTTTCTTACTAAAAATATTTAACTTGAATCTAAGCATGAGGAAATAATCAGATAAATTCATGTTGTGGGGCTTTCTATAAGACACTGGCCTGGACCCTTCAAAAATGTCAATGTCATGCAACACAGGAAGAGCCAGAGAGTTGTTCTAGAGTTTAGAATAGACATAACAAAGTGCAACACTTGAATTTCTGTTAGATCCTGGATTAAAACACGTGCATGCATGCTCATGTACACGTGCGCGCGCACACGCACACACAGCTATAAAGGACTCTACTGGAACGGTTTGTATATGGACTATATACTAGGGGATATTGGATCAGTATTAAATTTTGGGTGTATAATGATATTGTGGTTACTCAGGAGATTGTCCTTGTTCATAATAGATATATAATAAAATATTTAGTACTGAGGTTTCATCATGTCTGCTACTTACTGTAAATGGTTTAGAAAAATAAAATGTACATGTGTATTTAAAGAGAGAGAATGTATGTGTGTATAAATGTATAACGAGAAATATTCAAGAGTGAATTCAGGTGAAGGATATACTGCTGTTTATTACACTATTTTTTCCCCCAATTTTTCTATGGATTTGAAACCTTTAAAAAGTTTTGGGGGGAAATTACTGGAACCTTGGGCATGTGGGGAAAGGCTATTAATAAATTAATAAATTGATAGAGAAAAGACTAGAATTGGTTTATTTTAATATTATAAAGGTTAAAATGGAACAAAGTTAGGCATGCTTATAAGTTTTTAGGGAAGGTAACAGTTTAGATTTTAATTACACTTAATACTTTCATAGTGTTGTTCTAGATACATGAACCAGAATTGAAAGGTGGTGTGGCTCTCTTGTTTAAGACCCTCTTAGATAGTGGTTTTCTGGACCTTTGTGACATTGTCTTTGGTATTTGGAAGTGGAGTAGTTAAAAAATAATTTGTTTACACAAGGGTAAGTAGAGTTTACCGGATGGAGTGGACTTTTGTCTTATACTAACTGAAAAAAATTGTCTCTTGTAGCTTACAGGCAGGCATAGTATGTTGAATAAAAGTGAATCAGAGAGGAATCTAAAAAAATGATACAAATGAACTTATTTACAAGACAGAAATAGACTCACAGACATAAGAAACAAATTTATGGTTACCAGAGGGGAAGGGGGGGCGATAAATTAGGAATTTGGGATTAACAGATACACACTACTATATATAAAATAGATAAAAAGCAAGGACCTACTGTATAGCACAGGGAACTATATTCAATATCTTGTAACCTATAATGGAAAAGAATCTGAAAGAGTATATGTATACATATATGTGTGTGTATATATATATAACTGAATCACTTTGCTGTACACTTGAAACATTGTAAATCAACAATACTTCAATAAAAAATAAATTAATTTGAAAAAGTGAATCAGGCCAGTGCATATAAATCCAAGGGATGGGGAAAAATTGAAGAGGTTTATATTATTTATAAGCCTCATCTTTACGATTCTTTAGCTGAGAATAGTAAAACAAATTATGTTTTTCTATATAGTGATATGACTATCCTTAAAGAGTGAACTTATCTTGTGATTAATATTGTATAGTAAATGGAATAATCCAGAATAAGATACAATTATATTAATAGCTTGTTATAGGTAGACTTATACTATTACTGGATAGGTAAACTTTTACCATACGTACAAAACTATGTAATCCAATAATGCATTTAAGTAAAAATGTTTGGTATGATATTAGGAAATAAAGTACTGTAAAACATTTCATACAAAATGATAAGTAGAGGTTGCCCCTCTAATGTATGGTTGTATCAACATTATAAAATTTGCTAAAGCAATTCACCATGTTAAAATATTGTTGGGAAAAATTATGATTATCTTAATATATGTAGAAAATATATTTGAGGGAATTCCCTGGCTGTCTGGTGGTTAGGACTCTGCGCTTTCACTGCCAAGGGCACAGGTTCGATCCCTGGTCGGGGAACTAAGATCCTGCAAGCTGCACGGCATGGCCAAAAAATATGTGTGTGTGTGTGTGTGTGTGTGTATTTATATTTATATATATTTTTTTCATATATATATATTTGACAAATTCAATACCCATTTGTGATCAGTGTCTTTAAAAGGTTGAAATGAATATGAAAAAGTGTTAACATTTATTAATCCTGAGTGGTAGATCCATGGATATTTTATTCTGCACTTTTTTTTTCAGGTTAAAAAAACTTTGCAACTTAAAATTACAGTGACCCACAAACATTTGTGCTTGTTTTTGTTCCTCCACTCTCTCCAACCTCAAAGCATATTGTGAAAACAAGAACAGTATTTACTTCTGTCTTGCCCAAAGTCTAAGCACCCTATGTATGTAAGGGCATAACTTTCCCTCTCTGGCATAATCAGTGATGAGGAAATGGTGAAACTGAAGTTAAGGGTCTCAAGTGATGATCAGGATACTTAGAAATTGCTCCAGATGAAATCTCTTCTCCAGTTATGGATTGAATTTCTCAGTTTCAATGAGTGTATTTACAAATATAAATGTATATATATATATGTGTATGTTAAGCTATGAACAAATAATGGTGTTGTGTGAATGCAATATGCTTTGGGATTTTTTGGTCATTTTTTTCCCCAGTTTTATTGAGATAAAACTGACATACATCACTGTGTTAGTTTAAGGTGTTCAGCATAATGGTTTGACTTAGATATAATATATTGTGAAATGATTACTGCAGTGGGTTTAGTTAGCATCTTCATCTCACACAGATACAATAAAAAGAAAAAGAAAAAAAAGAAGAAAATTTCTTTCCTTGTTATGAGGACTCAGGATCTACTCTCTTAACTTTCATGTATATCATATAGCAGTGGTAACTATAGTCATCAGGTTGTTAACTATAGTCATCATTTTTTTTTTTAGGTATCTACGAATATTTCAAAATGTGGACCTGTCCAGCAATTTTTACTTTAGGTATGTTTGAGCTGAATTTTGCTCTTACCAGTCTCTTAAATGTTTATATAATTTTCCATAGGGTAAAAACAGAATCAGAGGACACAGTAGTACTTCAGTTATTCTTTTTTTTAAAAATAGCCAAATTTTTTCATCTAAAATAGTACAAATACAAGTATTTCCTCCTTTTAAAAATCTGATATTTGAAATTTTGAAAGGATAGATTGTGATTATTCTCACTATAAAAATCATCTTTATTAGGATTTTAAGGAAATATTCTTATTTTTTAGTTTTGAACTACAAAAATGAAGTCTGCATTCAATCTATATACAGAGTTGTAACAGTTTCACAGTTTTCAATTTAACAATCTAGCAAAATTAGGTAAAAATAAATTCAAAATAGGAAGAACTGTTGAAATACCAACATACCGCTATTGGCATTGTAAATTAATAACTTTCCTGGAGAGGAACGTACCATTAAGTATATGTGAAAATATAGCTGAAGATAATATATCAGGAGAGAAAATATTAATCCTTATTTGTAAAGAGACATTAATAGCTTCTCTATTTATCATGGCCCAAACAAACAAACCAACCAACACAGGGACAACCCAAATATCGATAATTGAAAAATAAGCAAGCAAATTATAGCAGAGCATCATGATAAAATATTATACCATTGATGATGAGACCAATATGTAGGCCAGGTAAATAGAATTTTCCATGTAGCCTAATAACTGTCTATCAGCTATAATGTCCAAACTAAAAAGTAGAACATAAAATAGCATATAGCAATAAGGACTTGAGTCATGGGACTAGAAGAGGACCCAGAGTGTTGTAGTTATTGGTGTTACATACTTTTGGGGTACTTTGCATTATTTTAAATTTATTTTTAAACTGTTAATATAGTTAACCATTTCTTTATGAAATAAAGAAAAACTTGTCTACTGTGTAGAGTGGATTATGTCTTCATTGATGTGAAACCGAAGACAGTTAATTAATTTAGCAATAGTATAGTGAAGGGCTCCTAAAGAAATAATTTTTGCTTCCACCAATGTTTATTGAAAGTATATTTCTGTTGTATTTGTTTCCATCATTTGCTTTTCAGCCTTTATTGCTTAATTATGTTTATAGTCTCTGTGAGTTATTACTGAAGCTCAGTGGTACTGAAATGGAGAAATGGTCTTCTCCTGCTTCACAGTTTTCAACTTCGTCTGCATCCCCATACTGAGTTCTGAACAAGTCATTCCATAAGTAAAAATATGAGGTTAAAGACTTCTGAAAAGGTTATACTGCATTGTTATGATTCAGCTAGAATAAAGCAGGAAGAATTGATTGTTAAAAGTGAAAGCCCAGCTTCTCTCCACCCCCCAGCTTTATTGAGATATTATTGACATATGTAAGTTTAAGTTGTACAATGTGATGATTGATACATGTATAGATACATGTATATATTGCAAAATGATTACCACAATAAGGTTAGTTAACACCTTCATCCCATCACACAATTGTGATTGTGTGTGTGTGTGTGTGTGTGTGTGTGTAGTGATAACATTTAAGATTTACTCCCTTAACAAATTTCAGTATATAATTCAGTATTGTTAATTATAGTTACCATGCTCCGTACATTAGATACCCAGATCTTATTTATCTTATGGCTAAGAGTTTGTACCCTTTGACCAACATTTCTCCATTCCTCCTCCTGCCACTGGCAACTACTATTCTACTCTCTCTTTCTATAAGTTCAGCTTTTTAAGATTCCACACGTAAGTGATAACATAGTCTTTGTCTTTGTCTGTCTAACTTATTTCACTTAGCATAATGCCCTCCAGGTCCATCCGTGTTGTTGCAAAAGGCAAGATTTCCTTTTTTATGGCCAAATGATACCCCATTATTTATATATGCCACATTTTCTTTATCCATTCATCTGTTAATGGACTCAGGTTGTTTCCATGTCTTGGCTGTTGTCATTAATTCTGCAGTGGGCGTGGGGGAGCAGCTATCTCTTTGAGATAGTGATCTCATTTCCTTTGGATATGTACCCAGAAATGGGATTGCTGGATCATATGGTAGTTCTATATTTAATTTTTTTTAAATTTATTTATTTACTTTTATTTATTTATTGTTTTTGGCTGCGTTGGGTCTTCGTTGCTGTGCGTGGCCTTTTCTCTGGTTGCAGCGAGTGGGGGCTACTCTTCATTGTGGTGCGCGGGCTTCTCATTGCAGTGGCTTCTCTTGTTACAGAGCACGGGCTCTAGGCGCGTGGGCTTCAGTAGTTGTGGCGCGTGGGCTTCAGTAGTTTTGGCACGTGGGCTCAGTAGTTGTGGCTCATGGGCTCTAGAGCGCAGGCTCAGTAGTTGTGGCGCACGGGCTTAGTTGCTCCGCGGCATATGGGATCTTCCTGGACCAGGGCTTGAACCCGTGTCCCCGGCAGTGTCAGGCGGATTCCCAACCACTGAGCCACCAGGGAAGCCCTATTTTTAATTTTTTGAGGAACCTCCATTCTGTTTTCCATAGTGGCTGCACCAATTTACCTTCCCACCATTAGTGCAAAAGGTTCTCTTTTCTCTACATCCTTGCCAACCCTTACTGTTTCTTTGTTTGTTTTATAAGAGCCATTCTAATAGGTATGAGGTAATATCTCATTGCAGTTTTGATTTGCATTTCTCTACTGTGATGTTGAGCAACTTTTCATGTACTTTTTGGCCATTTGTATGTCTTCTTTGGAAAAATGTCTATTCAAGTCTTTTGCCCATTTTAAAATTGGATTATTTGTATGTTTGCTGTTGAGTTGTATGAGTTCCTTATGTATTTTGGCTATTAACCCCTTAATAGTTAGATGGTTTGCAAATATTTTCTTCCATAAGTTACCTTTTTATTTTGCTGACTCTCTTTCTCTGTGCAGAAGCTTTTTAGTTTGTTTATTTTTGCTTTTGTTGCTTGCTCTTTTGGTGTCATATCCAAAAAACATCTTTGTCAAGAACAGTGTCAAGGAAATTTTCTCCTATGTTTTCTTGTAATAGTTTTATAGTTTTGGGTCTTAAATTTAAGGCTTTAATCCATTTTGAGTTAATTTTTTTTGAGTGGTGTAATACAGGGGTCCAATTTCATTCTTCTGCAGGTGGTTGTCCAGTTTTCCCAGCACCATTTATTGAAGAGACTATCGTTTCTCCATTAGTCTTTTTGGCTCCTTTGTCAAATATTAGTTGACTATATAGGAGTGGGTTTATTTCTGGGCTCTCAATTCTATTCCATTGGTCTAGGTGTCTTTTCTGTGTCAGTAACACACGGTTTTGAATGCTATAGCTTGGCAATAAGGTTTGAAATCAGGAAGTTTGATGCCTCCAGCTTCGTCCTTCTTTCTTAAGATTGCTTTGGCTATTAGGAGTCTTTTGTGGTTCCATACAAATTTTAGAATTGTTTTTTTCTATTCCTGTGGAAAATGTCATTGGAATTTTGATAGGGATTGTATTGAATCTATAGATGGCTTTGGGTAGTATGGACATTGAAACAATATTAATTCTTCTGTTCCATGAACACTGGATATCTTTCCATTTATTTGTGTCTTATTTTTTTCATCCATGTCTTATAATTTTTAGTGTACAGATCTTTTACCTCCTTCGTTAAATTTATTCCTAAGTATTTTTTATGCTCTTGTAAATGCGATTGAAGAACCAACTTCTTAATACAGATTTTATCCCTGTGAGATTAGATGCCAGTAAAACTAATGGCTCTATCAAGCAAATGTGGTAAAATTTAATTTCACAGATGAAATAAATCAATTTCAAACAAATAAATAGTAAATCAATAAATTTTATAGTTAATACATTAAAGAAATAATTAAAATAATGTGTGTGAGTCTCCAGACAAAATTGTAACCATCTTAAAATATGACTAAAATACTTTCAAATTTGTATAAATATAAACAATTCTAGATACTGTCTGAAATTCTGTGCTAAAAATATATAGCTAGAGATACTTATAAAAATTGTTAATTTTGTGCAAATTTTGTTTGCACAGACTGTTATACAATTTTTTGGATAACTATTATGCTTTTCAAATATATTTTACTGTGATGGCTTATGTTATTTGCTTATTCTTGTTTTATTACTAAGTCAGTTATGGTACCACCAGTAATAATTAATAGAATTCTTTTCATTCATAGGTAAACTAGAGTACAGACCATGCACTGTTGCAGTGGATATTGTAACATTTTTAATACTCCATTCAGATATATATGAGAGTGTGACCCCTTTGCACAAGGCCCTGAAGTTAGATTAATTTCAGTGTGAAGCAAAAAATGCACATTGCAAATCAATGTAGGTTACTCACATTGTATTGTATATTTCTAGTTATGCAAATGCCTGTCATGCAGTGATTTTTAAATTTCCAATTGTATTCATGGTTTACTGTGTTTTAATGTGCTTATTTGTACAGCATTGCTTCCAAGGAAACTAACAGGTGCTAAGTAATTTAGTTCATAGGTTTTAATTCCTTCTGGGAGCCAAGACTATGAAACATGTTTTACTTTTCTAATTCTTATTAAGTTTCAGTTCTTTTCTCAGTTACAGCTATGATTTGTCCCACTCACTTCAATATAATCTCACTGTCTTGCGAATGCCCCTGGAGATGTTAAAGTCAGAAACGACCCAGACTCGCCAGGAGAGTTTCGACATCTTTGAAGATGAAGGATTAATTACACAGGGTGGAAGCGGTAGGTGGTTTTCAGCACATCCAATATATGTTAATGTGGCATCTGTGAAACGGCATCTCATTAAATTCACTCACATTTCCCTCATATTTCTCCTTTCCTCTTTGCTCTTTGTCCTTACATCAGGTTGTTTCAGGTATATGAACTTGACCAATTCATTTTTATAGAGATCATGCATCACCAAATGAATTTCATTTGTGGGCAAGCCAGAAAATTGTATACTGATGTTTTCTAGCTAAATTTCATGCACCTTTTATGGAATACATTCAGTTTAGTCTTTGAATGGAGAATTTTCTTTTTAAATATTGGAGAATACACACCACCACCTTATTTTTCTTCATAGAGACCAATTGTGTATGGATTGAGTTTTAGAAAACAGTTACCATGGCTTGCCTATTGCATCCTAGACATTTATATGTCTCTAATCCTCATAAAAACTCTGCTCAGTAGGTATAATGCTACTTTGAAAGAAATGAAGGCTAAGTAGGAAACTGAGGCCTAGAGATTAAGATCACAAGGCCAATGTCTAGAGGAACCATTGCAGTATGTCAGAGGCTGTTCTGACTTTGATTGGTCTCAACTTGCCTCTCTGGTCCCTCACAAGCCCTGCTTCTGTCAGGACCATTGTGGGATTACTGCAGGACCTGTGTGTGACTAGTCTAGGGTGACCCTGGAGATCTGGGACTAACCAGTCACAGAATAGAATTGGTACCTTTATCCCTAGATTTGGGGGTTGGTCTAGAAATCTAAAGCCAGAGACATTGCTAGAGTTAATGTTGTGAAGGAATTGCTTCAAACTTAAGACAGTTTAGCTGAATTGGGCTTACTATGGAAACATAAAAAGTCAGTAGTGTCTTTGGGTGCCTTCCTCAGTGCTACTTCTATATAGTGATGGAGATGTGAGTGCAGAGGTAGAATGTAAATTCCAGAAGGTTTGTCCTTACAGGACACACAGGAAGAGGCTGTACTCTGTTAGCATTTTGCCAAAGGTTCTGGTCCACTCTAAGGAGACTTAGACTGTTACTTAGACTGAATGCCATCTCTGTTATTGCCTTGACTTTTGTTAGTTTATTAGATTGAATATCTCTTGAGCTAAGGCCAAACCCAGTGCACCCTCCCTACTCCAAAACATCTAGATCATGTAAATTTGCCATGGTTCAGATATCTGGATTGTAACCTGTGACACTAGAGACAGGTGGAGGGTAAAATAATGTGTGCCTGAATATTTGTCACATCATTTCTTCTAAATATCATACTTTGTAATAGAAAAGCTAAAAGTATTACTAAATTTGCACTGTGTCTCATCTCACATCTGAATTTGAATATCTGTTCTGGGATCTGAATTAAGCCTCTGAAAGCTACTTAATTTTTTACTATCTGTCAATCAGTTCTACCTGATAGATATGAATAACTGTGTATTAGGTTTTTATAGCTGCTATAAGAAATTACCACAAACTCAGTGACTTAAAACTATACAAATTTATTATCTTATGGAAGTCAGAAGTCCAAAAGAGGTCTCAGTGGACTAAAGTTAGAGTGTCGGCAAGGCTGCGTTCCTTTCTTGAGACCCTAGGGAAAAATCCATTTTCTTGCCCTTTTCATCTTCAAAGCCAGCAATGGCTGGCCGAGGATTTTCCCACATTACATCACTCTGACACTCACACTCCTGTTTCCCCCTTTCACTTATAATGACCTGTGATTACATTGGGCCCACTTGGACAATCCAGAATAGTCTCCCCATCTTAAGGTCATCTGATTAGCAACCTTAATTCTATCTGCAACTTTAATTCCTTCTTGCCATTGTAACATAACATAGTCACAGGTTCCGGTGATTAGGACATAGACATCTTTTTTGTAGGGGAGGGATG